>NC_136432.1:211350703-216150703 GCF_052849685.1 Lactuca virosa | reverse complement strand
CGATATGATATTTGTCACCCTAGGCCTGCCGGCCAAACTGTAGCGAACAATTAAGGTGCGGGAATGTCAGTCCCGTATAGATCTATACACAAATTCACGCTCTCCCTCCAGGAGATTCTGGTTAATAAGTCAGGACTTAAGGTCGTACTTAGATAAGTACACCGTGAAGTGTCTCACAAATTTATTGTTTCAACGAGATTACGAGTAATACAGTGCAAAAAGGCTTTTAACAGAAATGATGAAACTTTTCCATATATAAGTTTAAGATGATTGATGTTGAGAATTGACCCATAAATTATACCTATTATAATTTATATGTTCTATCTGATTAGCATGATTTCTCAAGGATGAACACTTTTGTTCAGCATGATACAAAGGTAATGATACCGAATGAAGTAACATTTTATATTCATATATGTATAATATATATATATATATATATATATATATATATATATATATATATATATATATATATATATAATTAAGAAGGAAACGACCTTCGGACAAATAACCCCACCTTAATTCCACATCCAAACAAGGAAAAGGAAATAAGATAATTCATTAGTCCTAAGCCCTTCAAATCTTATTTATATATTTATACATATATAAACATATTTCATAAAGAGTTTACATGACTTTAAAGATTTGGCATGACTTTAAGTCATTTTGGAAGTATTTGGTAATCCTTTAAAGCATAAGGAAGTCCTTTGTGTGATTGATATCACATACATTTATTAACACAATTTAGATTGTGTTCAACATGGATTCCCTCCCCCCCCCCCCAAAAAGCATTTAAAACCATTTAAAAATGTATATTATAGGGTATGAACTCACTTGATAAGTGGTGATTTGGGCAGCGTTTCGTTTCTATAAATGATCTTTCTCGAAGAAACCGCGAGTTTTTGATTAAAAATCGGGCTTTACGCGGGCAGCACTTCGACTGGAAAGAGGTTAGCTTCTCGAGAATTTCGGGGCTTCGGGGCTTGCTTGGGGTTTTAGATATGATATCGGGGCTTTGAGGGGTTGTAAGAAAGTTTAGGGAGGTGAAAGAAGTGAAAAATTATGAAAAATGGTGTAAAAATGGCGAAGGAACCGGAGAGTCTCGCACCCTTTATATAGGGGCGAGTGTTCGGCCGAGGAGATGAGTCACCGGGACACGCGGCATCAGCAGCGAAGGCCACGAGGCCGAAGTCGGAAGCAGCAGTGCGAGGCTCGGAAGCGAGACACGGAGGCGAGGCGCGTCGGACGCGCATTGGACCGCGACTTCGGTCGAATCAGAAGGCGACACGGGGCGGACACGGGGAAGCCTCTCATGCGAGGTGACGTGGCCAAATGGTGACCATGCAAAATTTCCCGGTTTCCAACATTTTTCGATTTTTGTGCCCAAAACTTGCGAAATTCATAACTTTCGCATACGAGCTCCGTTTTCGACGTTCTTTATATGCACACGTAGGTAAAATTATACTCTACAACTTTCGTTTAGACTTCCTCGGCTAATTTTAACTTTATTTTTAATATTATTATTTTTAACAGACCGGGACAGGAAAATCCGTTAAAAGTTCATAACTTCTTTATCCGACGTCCGTTTTCGTCTGTCTTTTTACCGTTGTACTACTTTTGACGAGACCTTCGATTCTCGTTTAAGTTGTGTCGGCTAAAAATCATTCGATCTTTATTTCGAGTTTTTAGTTGTCTACTGCTAAACCGAAACTTAGAAAAATCATAACTTCCTCATACGAAGTCAGATTTTGACGTTCTTTTTATGAAAGTTCTCGGTTTAACATAATCTACAACTTTCATTTAGATTGTTATGGCTAAAAAGCATTTTATTGAAAATCCACTTTTTACACTGAACAGTGTTTTGCCGGTTTTGTTGCGGATCTTCGATTGGTCATAACTTCTTCGTTATAACTCGGATTTCAGTGTTCTTTATATTTTTGGAAACCTTGTTACAATCTCTACCACTTTGTTCATCCCAATTAAGATTATTGAGCAATTTATTTTTGACCTAAATTTGACTGGTGTTACAGATCTAAAGATATAAGCCTTAATATAAAAAGATTAAGTGCTTAATGATTAAAGGGGTTCTATCAGGGGAATCGCGGCGCGAATGTTCATATGGGTCGTGGCGTATTGATTGTTGATTGTTGACCATTGACTTTAACAATTTGACCATTGACTTTTGACCAATATAACTTTAGGTTGATGGTAGAATAGTACCAGAGCTATGAGTCTAGGTACCCACTATTGATGACCAGAATAACACTAGATCCATTTTTCATTATATAGATCGACATGAGAGCCGAGAGACTTGTAGTATACGTATCGACACGAGAGCCGAGAGACGTGTAGTAAACTGATCGCCATGAGAGTCGAGATATATGTTTGTATGCATTGTATGTGTATTGTGGCGTATGTTATATTGGGGAGCTCACTATTCCTTATTCTTACAGTTGTTGATTTTTTTTCAGGTGATTTTGCTATTAAGGGGGATGACCCAACTTGACAGTACCGCATGCACATCACAAAGGAATTTATTTTTTAAACTTCTATTGTTTTTATTATTTTGATAGAATTTATGATTTGAATTTATGGTTTTGAATCAAATTGATAGTTGGGTTTTATGAGAAATGGTTTTGAGTGTTTCACTTTTATTTTGAAAAAGGAAAAATGGTTTAAAATTTTGGGACATTATAAATTCTTTCCAATCTGGTATCCATTTCTTCAAAGAAAGGAACTAGAGATTGTTCATTTTAATAGCAATTAGGGAAATGTCCAAGGTAAGTCTTTGAAGAAAAGCTACTTTTTCTACCATAATCACTTACGGATAAAGATAAGGTAAGATAACAAAATATTGATCAACAAGTTATTTACACGACGTCATCATTACACTACGTCATCCAATTTAAAACCGATTACAATTACCTCCCTTCTATACCATCCCATCTTATTTAGATTTCCCTTTTTCCGTATCTTTTCCCAAAAAATCCAAATTATTCAAGCGAAAACCCTAAAATTGCAAACACTTCCCATGGCTCATTTGTTTATTTATACTCCAACCTCATATGGCATTAAATATCGATCCACTCCGATGATACCTATTGTCAAACAATCCATAAATGTATGTGCTTCATACATCATTCCTACGAAACATAACAACAAAGGATTAGAGATATTTTTGTAGTTTTTACAATCGTATCATTTTCAATATGCTAATTTAGTTTATCCTACTACCCTTAGGGCATCCACAATGGATTGAACTCTATAGAGTTCAATGGAGTGTCACATCATCATTCACTATTTCATACAACTCTATTCATTTTTATCCCACAATGCATTAAACTCTACAAGTTCAATGGAACATATTAAAAAAATATTTATTTAAAGATTTAAAGACTTTCCTTTTTCCCATTGAAGAGTTCAATGGCCATTGAACTCCAAATCCATTGAATGCCAAGGTGGCATTTCACAATGGTGGAGTTGTATTCAATGAATGAAAAATAGGCATGCCACCTCATTCAACTCTTCCATTAAACTCCCCATTGTGGATGCTCTTATCATAGATGTAGTTTGTGAGTCTTGGTACTCCTTTACATATGATGAAGATTCTGATATCAATGTTGGCACTACTAAAATGGGAGTTAATCCATCTTTCTTTTCACTAAGATGTTTCGTGATTTCTTGCCTTTTCCTTTCTACAAGAGCTACTCCCTATTGAAGGAAAATGTTGATTAGTTCTTGATCACCTGGGGTATGATGTTTCATTAGAAGGAAAACATGATGGTAGCAAATTGTTCTACACTTGAGTTTTTCTCCTGGATGGAAATTCTTAATATGATTTATTTTCAAATACTTGCGCTATAAAAATGGTAGTTTGACTAGTTGAATCTTTTTTAGTAATGAATCTTGTATGCTATGGTGAAGAATAAGAACTTCAAGTTTTCTCATATGATTTTTTATCAGCTTTTCAGTTGGATCAATAGCAAGAAGTAACATACTTATGTTTCATACCCATGTTTCTTGTCATGGAATTTGAGTTTGCTCAAGTGGAATACATCAATGAGAATGTTGCTCAAATTTTGATTCCTATCTGAACATTAAAGATATTCCACTCTTCTCATTCTCTAAGTGATCCTCAAATCAATATATGGATGTAGGTTTGGATTGAAAGTCCTAATCGAGATCAACATCGTCGTAATGACACTAGTGTGTATCCTCATGCCTTGGAACCTCCATTTCCTAATGAACCTTATGAAGATTATGATATTGACATTTAAAACGCTAAAGCAAATGTCATTGATAATGCTGAGATCAAGTGCACGAGATAATGGCCCTCCTTCTTTATACGTTGAAGCCCAACCTCATGTCAATGCTCATATTCATTTTGTGACCTCGTCTTCCTCAACGCCAACTTTAGCTATGATAGCTAAACCTAGATATTATCCATTTCAAAATTCTTTAACTAAACCTAAAAATATGTATGTCTCCTCCACAAGGCATTCTAATCAAGCCTCAAATCATGTCGTTGATAAGCCTCCATATACGTCCATCCTTTCTTCGCCTCAACCAAACCTACCACCTAGATGTTCTACTGTTGAAACCCCTACTTCTCTAACCTAAGTTTACACTTCCTTCACTACTCTTATTGGATACTCTAGGACATTTTCAACGCGTCTGCAAACATTTGGAAACTAATGTTGCTAATATTAAATGGGGTGTTCTTTCCTTAAAATCCCATCCTTCGCGAACATCTTTCGAACCTTTACCCCCACCCCCACCAACCTCTTGCCTTCCACTACCTCCATGTCCACCACCATATTTCCCACTACCACCCTCTCCTTCGTTCTCTATCCTCTAACCCGTCATCTATTACTCCATCGTCTGGTTACGCTTATGCGCTTATACCCTCTGATGTATGCTAAAAAGGGGGAAAATATTTCATAGGGGAATCCAATAGATATAGATGATGATAGATATGGGGAAGAAGTGATTTTGAACTTATCCTTTCTACATAATTCCTTCCATGTTGTCCATATTTTTAGTTGTTTGTCCATATGAGTTTCAGCATGAGGAGGACCCTTATCCTAAGAGGGAGTTTCAATCTATGGGGGAATCACAACATGAAACAAAACTAAGCTCTGAATCTTTTTATCAACAACCTATTACATATGTTCTTTTCAAGAAACAATATGCTAAGTCTTCCATATACCTTAAATATTTTAAGAGGATGAAGTATGTTTCCAATGCCAAGGAAAAAAGTTGTTGAGGGGAGAATATCAGTGGATGAAGTGAGACAATTTGTTACTAAACATAACTTTGTCATGAAGAACAAACAAATTCCCATAGAGGATGATAGTATGGTTCACAACATACAAGTGGAAGAAGGAATTATTGTTTAATAAAAGAATTTTATCAACCAGTTCAAGGCATTGATTTTACAGAAAAAGAAACTTGAATATGTGCACAAGATGATCGATCTCTGAAATATGTTGATGTGTTTTGTTTAAAATATTTAGCAGATCCTATTGTAAATGTCAAGTGATCTAAATCCAAGGATCAGAAGGTTCTCACAGTGCATCTAACTAGAAGAGATTATTGGGGAGAATACCCTGAGAAGGCCATAGGGGTGTTAATCGAGTCAACCCGATCGGGTTTCGGGTTAAACAAGTCAGGTTAGTCGGGTTTTTTTAAAAAAAATAATTTCACCCGAAACCCGACCCTAATAACATTCTGGTTAGTCGGGTTCGGGCTATTTGGGTTTCGGGTTTATAGGGTCGGGTTATTCGGGTTATAATGTGACATATAAATGTTTTGCGATGATAATCTTATTATTAAAAAATCAACATAGAAAAAATATATATATATATATATATATATATATATATACTTAGATGAAAATGTGCGTCCTACAAAGAATCCTAGTAAAAAACTGGCAATCGTTTATAATTATTGCAAAAAAGTTGATCGTTGCTCATACATGCTTTTAGCTTGATTTAAGTGTCTTGCATTTTGACATGAACTTATGAAATTTTAGGGAAATAATAGTATATAATATCAATCTTGGTTTTATGACTTTGAATCCATATGGTTTATTGTTCTTCTTTTTAGTGTACAAGTACAAAGGATTATACATCTGGTTTGAGGCTAATGCAATTTGATTCTAGGTGTAGTTGTTATCAATCGTGTATATGAAATGAAATCAGAGTATGAATCAAATAAGAACACAAAATCATAAATAAAATCTGTTTGGCTCGATTTCACTTCTAAAGGTTACAGAGAATGTTTTAGAGTAAGAATATCGAAGACTCAAAAGTTACTCTAACTCTACAACCAATCCCTATTTATAGGAATTCAGAAGTAACGAAAAATGCATAAAACCTAAACACTTAAGCTTCGACATACAAATGAGCCTTTATGAAATACATACAATACAGACTTCGACGCTAACAAAGAACTGAGGACACTTCGACACCGCATAACTAACTTCGACCTTAACATTCTCCCCCTTTGTGAGCAGTGTCGAATCCTAAGTCATTAGGATCTTAGCTGCTTGATGAAGAACTCTTATAATCTCTGCATACCAATTAATTGTTCTTCGAATCTCAGTTTTGTCTCCATCATTGTTTCTTTTGCAGCTATTTATACGAGCAAGAAGATTCGTATATTGTGAATTGGTACACTTTACCCTTTAACAAAGATTGAGGCAAAATAACTTGACTACCCATAGAGAGTGAAAGTTCCACATCTGTCATTGCAAGACAATTGAAGTAATTGTCTATAAACAATTTTACATGCGCGAAACCAATCAGAAATTCTTCTTTGTTGGTCATTTGTAGCTTCCAAACATCCACTCCTTTCAAAATCTTTGCAACACTGATGAGATCATTCAGATTCATCAATGGAAAATCTGTTACAGAGAAGTCGAAAGCTACATTGTTGCCTCGAACCACATGAAATCGATAATTTTTCAATAGCCCTTCGAATAAGACATCCTTTGAGATAGTGAGAACTCTCACTATCTTTACCAACGACTAGGTTTCCTCTTCTCTTTTACCAAGAACTACATGAAATCTGAGCTTTAACCTCTTATATTCATCATTGTCTTCAAATTTATCCACTATCTGATACTGAGATGAAATGAACATCATTTCATTGATAGGAAAATCCAACTGATTGAAATCAGTGTTTTCAGAATCATAGATCTTTTTAGGAACTTTGTCAAACTCATGCATAAAACCACTAAAAACGAAGCTTCAACAGTTTCGTAACAATACGATTTTGTTGGATCACCCTTCTCAATACCAGGAGGATCAACCTGTCTTTGTCAAAGAATACTTTGAATTTGTCTTTGCTTCTCCATTTCCTTTTCTAAAGCCATCTTCTTTTCTTCTTTGCTTGGCTCAACACTGATACCCTTTCCTTTTCTTCCGTTCCTTCTTTTGATGAAGGTGTCTTCGAACTTGATCCACCAGCAGATGAAACAATAGTAATACCTTTTAAAGGCTTCGAAGTAATGGTTGTTGAAGTATTTGACATGGACATGGGAATCGAAATAGGAATCTATGTGCTCATTACTCTACCAACAAGTTTTCCTTTATCTGAATCCTTTGATGCACCAACACCCTTTTCTCCCCCTTGCACCACTGTGAAAACAGGTGGGGCAGCAGTAGGCATCAAATTAACAAGCTTCATAAGAGGATCAAGATCATCCTTCAGATGGGACTTTAACGAAGAAAACATTGTTGATAATGATTCTTGAGATACCGAAGATTGTGAAGAAGATCAAAACTTCGAAATCAACTCCTTTAAACCTCCCAGTAACTCCTCCAACTTGGCAAAACTGATAGAATCAGATGTTGACTTTGTATCAACTTTGGTGATAAGGGAATTGTATAATTCAACAACTTTCGTAACAGCCTCAACAATTATATCAACCTTAGTGTTAAGAGTTGAATAATTGTGATCAAGCTTCCCAACCTCCTGTGCAATTTCAAAACGAATCTCCTCAATCTTCAAATTTACATCCTCTTTTACCTTTTTAACTGCTTCAACAAAGAGGATATGTCGTTCTTTTGCAATAGCCCTCAAATCCTTTACCTCATGAACAAAAGAACCAGACGGATGCTTCAGCTTCTCTTCATGTTTCGCTTCAATTTTCTCCATAATAGTTCGCAAACGAAGTTCTTGAGCTTTGAGCATGACATCAACTTCTATTCCAGATACAATATGCCGACTTCCAGCATCTGCTTGAAACTGTAATAAAGAATTTAAGTTCCAATTAAGAATCTTGAACTGCCTACCAAAAATTAGCATATGATCTGGAATATTTTCTTCTTCAGGATCAAATTGGATCTCAGCAAAAGAAACCATATAATCGTCATCATCTTGTCCAACTTCTGAAGTAGACTTGGGATCATCAGTTGATTGTGAAGGAAACAATGAAGTGATTGGTTGATTGAGGATGTGTTGGTAAGTGGGTAAAGTAGTAGAATTAGGTAATGATGTAGGAATTGGTTCGTAAAATGGTCGTAACGAAGTAGAAGTATCCTTAACTGTGGTTTCAAATGTAGAGGAAGTAATGATAGAAGTGGGAACATATGAAGTAGAAGCATTTGAATTACCATGGGCTTCGTGTGTCGACATCCCTTCACCCATGTTGACATTTGTGTCCATATTAGATATGTCCACAGTGAGGCCTGAAGTTCGAACCTCCTCTATATGGACTTGGCAATCGAAACTTCGGGTGGTATGGCCGAAGTCTTCTCAGGGACGGATAAAGTAGATGAATCACCGAGATTAGTGGATGTGTCCACATGAGATGTTTTCACAGAGCCACTAAGACTACCAGTTGACTTGACTGGTGAGTCCCTCTAAGGTGAATCGAAGCCAAACTCACTTTTGTAAAATAGGAGATTCATTACCATCTAAATCATTCTCGACAACAACTTCATCGAGAGGATCTTCCAATACCTTCTATTTCTTTTTGATATTTTTCACCATATCCCGAGCTCTTCGCTTCTTTGATGCCGGAGAAACCGGAGTTGGGATTTCACGAATAGTAACCCGCCTTCGACTCAATTGAGGTTTGTGAATCCTCATGTGACTGGAAACTGATACACTTTTCATGTGAATAAATAGATTTCTCAAAAGCCCCTTCGACAATAGGCTGATCCGGTGAATGACGAGGCCTATGTGCCATTTTCTTCAATCGCTTGAGAACACCAGATTTCGAAGGCACTACTTCCTTCGCAAGTTCTTTAGGTTCAGGAACTTGCTCGGTAACAGGCTTCGTAACAACCTGCTCACCCTCTTCAGGAAAAACTTTAGGTTTTTCCATCTTTGAGGGTTTCTTAGCACTATTTCCACGTTTCGAAGTCCCTCCAAGTCGTTTGGGTAGCAATACCCCAGTTTCAACAGAAGGATTCACGGATTGAAGATAAGCCACCAGAATTTGATTTGTTGGATCAACCTTGCAAAGTATCGCATCTGGAATCCTTGCAATATTGGGAAATATTTGAGCATCATCTTCAACATTCTTCGGATGTTGATAAACCCCAAACTCAGCCGTAGGAATATCCGCTGGAACCAGAATTCCTTCCTTTTCATACACATATTGGAGAATCAGGCTCCAATACCGTACACATGAAACTCCATTTGCAATATTCGTGTGGGAGATGCTGACGCCAAATTCCACCGATAGAAAAGAAACATAATCAACCTGCAAATCATAGTACAAACCAGCAACCATGGCGTAGATTTCCAGTCTACCCTTGTCCAAACCCACACTTCGACCAGTCAAGCATCGAAGGAAAATGCCAAAAATAAAATTCCATACACATGGTAGCGAAGATTTATTGAACTGACTTAATTTGGTGAGTAGTGGTTGATGACCCATCTCGTTGAACATATGAAGTACTTGTTCATTAGTAACTTCATAAAAAGGACCAACATTAAGAATATTCAAGATCTGATCAAACTTGTTCTTCGTCAGCTTATACTTCTTGTCATTGGTTAACTGAAAAGTAACCACTTTAGTCGTCTTGTTAAACGCGAAATTTGATCCTGCGAGTGATAACCAGGTCATTGTCACGGGGAAGGAAACAGTCATCACAGTTGATAATACCGAATTTGTGAGAGATACAATTAGCATCTATAGTTCTTCTGGGTATTTTGAGAAATCAGGTTGAACCCGATAGTTAGACCCTTGGAGCTTCAGTAATGGTTGAGATGAAGCTTCATCCTTGGTTTGAGAAGGATCAATTGGAACATTTGTGGCCACCATTGTTAGGGTTTGAAGATGGAAGAAAGCATAGTGAATTTAGGGAAAATCTTTTTACTGATCGCGTAGAGTTTGAACAAGATATCCCCAATATCCTTTTATATTATAACCCCGAGTTTGAATTTGAACCGGTTTGCAATAAATGCATGCCACGTGGAACCTTGAAAACCAGAGCAGTAGCCGTAAAGATAGCTACGTCTGAAAAGTGATGAACACTTTTTCCTTGAAAACCGTGAAGCAACCAAACCGTCACATCAAACAGTCGTTTCGCATGCCCCAAGAGGAATAGAACCGTCACCGGACCCTTCGTTTCGAGGCTGGGCTCTTTCACTTTTGGGTATAGAAGCGAAGTCATATGCCAGACTTTTCGAAATCATTAGCATGAGATGGTATTACTCAGAACCTCAAGGATTTGAGTTGTGCAAAAGTGTGTCAAAAAATGAGATGAGAACAAAAATAAACAAAAATTTGTTCTATGATGTCAAATAACAATTGACACAAAGGCAATAAGATCCCAGGCAAAAATCGCTTCGATCAACTTCAAGAGAGAAGTCGAAGAGCTTGTGTGGTTTCCCGTGAATTACAATCGAATACTCATAAAGGAGTATCGAAGGGCTTCTTTTAATAAGGCTTCGAAGGTTGGCTCAACTTTGGTCATGATCGCAACTTAACGTAAGTGTGGATTCAATAACCAAAATTACTTATATAACCAGTGTAGTCATTGACAAGTTGTTTTGGAAAATATTTCAAGTAACAAAAGTTCATTTAGATATTCAAACAGAAATCATACTAAAAAAAATTGATAATTACCTAGACCTTTTTGTGTGAAAATGTCTTTGGTTTAGAACATTTTATCAAGATCACTCATAACGAAGGAATATGATTTTAAATTTCGAAGGATGGTACTGAAACAAGCGTTTTGTTAAAATCTTGAACATAAAGTTCACCGTCAATTCCTTAAGCAGTTAGAAATTTCGGGTTTCACCATCATCACGATCTCATGAATCAGGATCATTAACACAGACTTGTTATATACCTAAATCCTGGTTGGTTTGAACCAGAGGTCTCTTGGGTATATGTCATTGTGTGTTATTGTCAAAGAACATTATGGTGAAAAATATTGGTTTAGAAACGAAGTGTACCTCTACTATATGTGGACCAAGCAGGAAACTCTTAACTCGATATGAGAAGAGTAAGGTAGCTCAGTGACTAAAGTCAATATAGCCTGATTTGGAAGGAATCCTCGTAATGAGAAATCCATGAAGGCTTCCAAACACATTGACTCGTGGAGGCTTGGGACAACATGTTGCAACATGCTACTAGGGACACCTAACTAATACAGAGTATCGAATTAATACCTTTCCCTAAAGCTGCAAAGCAAGTTCCACCAATATAATTTGATATCAGGCTACACACAATATTGTAAATCAACCTAGAAAAATGAAAAATATTTTTGAATTTTTGTTTTTGAAAAGAAAACAACAAAAATAAGAAAATCTTTTTGGTATTTTTGGTTTTTGAAAATGTAACAGCAAAAATAAGAAAATCTTTTTGGTATTTTTATTTTTGAAAATGAAACAACAAAAATAATAAAATCGTTTTGGTATTTTTTGTTTTTGAAAATTAAAAGATAATGGAAAATAAGAAAATTTTACCAAAGAAACGAAATACCAAGTATCGACATTGTAAGCATGAGTCATCGATACAACATTTGTGCTTGAGAAACGAAGTGTATTTTGAATCGTTCAGAGGAAAGTTGTAACACCCGCAGATTCGGGCTAGTCAATTAAGATATAATAAGCGTTAAAAATGATTTTTTTATAGAAGATTATCTGGGACAAATAATCTTAACCAAAGTAATAGTTAGGGTTAACAATTGTAACCTATTTGACGTAATAAAGAAGACTTATTTGAATATTATATGTTTCATGATTATTATAATATAATAAAATAGGAAAAATCAGTCGAATCTTCCGTAAATCGTAAAAATAAGTGCGCCAAAACATATATATATATATATATATATATATATATATATATATATATATATATATATATATATATATATATATATATATATATAGGAAGCATACGTCGTCCCGATCCTAAAAATATAAATTTTGTCGAAATCCGAATCCGTATGAATTAGATATGATTTTTATAAGATATAAAAGTCAGACGCGCACAACGAATGTATGACGTAAAAAGCTATGAAGATAATGATTGACTTTTAGCTAATGCGACCAAAATGAAAATCGTAGTACTCCTTAAAATAGGAATTTTGAGAAAAAGAATGCGAAAAACGGAGTCTGTACGAGAGAGTTATGATTTTAGCAAAATTATTTAATTTTATAAAAATATGGACAAAAATATAAATTCAAAATTAGCCAACGGACTCTAAACGAAAGTTGTAGATATCGTTGATAGCTATGCGTGGATATAGAGAATGTCAAAAACGGAGTTCGTATGAACGAGTTATAATTTTTAGTAACACATTTACGTATTAAAATAAAGTGTAAGTCATGTATACGTCTACATATATATACATATGTATATATCATTAGAAATGTATCGACGATGCGGTCGTTATAAGACTAGTGTTGAGTACTTTCGACAATAGTTTAGTACAAATATCATTAAATCTATTTGAAATAGTATTATAAAGGGGTGTTTAGTCATTTAAGTAAATATAGAGGGTGGTTTTTGAAAATTCAATTACTATAAATAAGAGCCTCTAGGCTCTCATATTTCTTGCACCATTCTCTTGATTCAAGAGTCTTTCTCTTCTTATCCTTCGAGCATTTCGGTCCCTCGTGATTCGACTACTATTTATGTAGTTTTAGTATAGTAAGGGGAGCGCTGCAAGAATCTTTCTTAGAAAGATTCAGCGCCGAAGATCTGCCCCTACAGAGCCTGACTCCTAGCTAAACCCCCCCCCCCCCCTTTTTCGTCGAAGGAAATTATATTGTTAAGAAGTGAAGCGCTGTCTGAGTTTGGAATCATCACTTTAACAAGTGAGTGCATAGTTACTTTCATCTTACACATAGATATGAAGTATTTTATATAAATTACGTGCTATGTGTGTATATTATCTGTATACTTGTGATCTATGCTGGATGAACACTATTATACATGTTTTAAATGATTTATATTTATACGTATTTTATACCTATAAATTACAATGGGTAAAGATGGGTAGATGAAAGATGAGTTGGATGATGAAATGAAAGGTCAAATAGATCATGAGATGAGGGTGAGAGGTGAAAAATGAGAGAAGCCTTTACCCAAGCGTTTGCCCCGTCATCTAGCAGAGTATGGATGACAACCACAGACTATTCTAGACAGTCTGATGGAACACTAGCAGGCTCGCAACCTATAGGTGTTGTGAAAGAGACGTTCACCCGGTGTACTCTAAAAACCCATTGACATGTATTGCGAGTGGACTTTCAAAAATAATACTGTCAATAAACAAGATAAACCCTGGCGACTATGGACTTAGTGCCTGTTATATAAATCCTGTCGACTATGGACTTAGTGCCTGTTATATAAACCCTGACAACGATGGACTTCGTGTCTATTCCTTAGGATAATCCTTAGGAATAAATAATGAGGAGTAGATGATTCATAGAGAAGATAATTAATAATAAAGAAGATAATGGGGATGGGTAAATGGGTTAATTGTTTTATGATGAAACATAATAACTATATTATTGTGGGTTGAAAACCCTATGTACTCACCGGGTTTCCCAACCTGACCCACTCAGTTTATTTGTATCACAGGTGTCGATATGAAGCTACATTACACCGAGAGATTAAGGAGATGTAGATCACTAGTGTAAATGAATTTATGGTCTGTTGATGCTTATGTTTTTGTATTGACGATGACATCCTAAAGTTTTAAAATGAATAAAATACATTTCTTAGGAAATGCTTTGATAACATATTTATCATGTGTTTCTGGGAACAAATTCCGCAACACTTTTCTTTAAAAGGTTACTCTGATTTTAAAATAAGCATAAATAAAATTTTTAAAATGACTGTGAATTTGGGGATGTCACAGTTGGTATCAGAGCATTAGTTTAAGCGAACTAGGAATTAATGCTAAGCGATGATCGTGACGAGTGCGTCTAATATATTTTAGGTAGTACACCTGAATAGACACAAGCACTAGCTTATTTGAGGAAGATGCCAACAATGCATTTATGTGCTAAATGATTTATGATATGCATTATATGATCGGATCCATGGTCTGTTACCGACCGGATCTGGAAACTTTATGTGTTCAGATTTCTAAACGTTTAATTATGGTATTATAACTGGCATGTAACTTTTCGGAGTGATAAGGAGATTTACACGTCGATCGTAAATAAAATCTTTCCTATCTTAATTCTCGTCATTACACACCAAACGTCTAATTTGACGTATAGATCGACATGGTGAGAACTCGAAGCGGATTCAGAAATGATAACTCGCAGCCTGAGCCACAAGTGATTGAGCTTGCGCCAGAGGTAGCAGCTGCATCTGAGCCAATCACGATGGCAGGAGTACATGCAATGGTGCGAATGATGTTGGATCAACAGATAGAAGAGACAATACGATTACTTCAACAAAGTAAGGACGAAATTACTGTGCCAGTACGCCAAACACTTACTAATGAGGCAATCATCTGGGTTACAAAGTCTGTCGAAGAAATAATCAACGACAAGACCACCAACAAGATTGAAGTTGGCAAGAAGAGGAAATTTGAGGGACCTTCCAGGTCCAACAAGAACAACATGTCCTCAAGGTCTGGAGGAGGAAGAGGAAGTGAAGCAAGATGGTGCGAGAAGTGCAAAAAGAAACACTCTGGAAAATGCGGCAATGAGGTGACTTGTTTCAAGTGTGGAAAGTCTGGGAATTAAGCCAATGAGTGTACATTCGACAAAGGGGTATGTTACGAATGTAATGAGGAAGGGCACTTCAAGCAAGACTGCCTAAAGAGGAAAGGAGCTACAAAGCGAAATGTACCGCTGGAGAACTATGGGAGATGCTACGAAGGAGTGACTTGTTTCAAGTGTGGGAAGACTAGGCATTACACCAATAACTGTACATCCAACAAGAGGTTATGTTACGGATGTAAGGACAAGGGGCATATGTCAAAAGATTGCCCGAAGAAAAACAAATTAGTAAATACGCTAAAGCCAAAGACAAGAGCATTCCAAATGATCCTCGACGAAGCAGGTGGCAATGCAAGGGATCAGGAATAAGGATCTATGAAGTAACCACGTGGATAGTATCATGTGGTGTAGCCTATTAGAGGCATAGTATAGGTTGAACTTGAACATCTATGTAATCGTTTCAAGAAATAATATAAAACCTTTATTTTGTTATCTGATGTGTTAAACGATTATGTGAAATTCTTGTATGGTGACTTGGAAAACTACGAGGTAATACTTGGGACGATTATGATTAGGTGTGAATGGTAGTAGAGACCTATACTACTGAAAGCACAAGACTCACGCTTGGATCAAGGAAAGTCACAAGGTTACCAAGGTACTAGTAATTGATTCTGTTTTGTTCATGTGTGTCGTTACCATCGTTTCGGTAATGACTAAGAAGATGATTGTTAATCCGACCCTAGTGGTCATATCAAATCGAGTCCGACTAAGATGAATATGTTACGTGGTTCAAAGTACCAAGATCGATGTAGCATCTGACTTAAGTCAGAAGATTGAAGTGAAATATAATCGAAACAATCAATAGAAGTGTCGCAACCGTTGTTAAGGTAAGAAGCTTGTAGCTAGAAGTGCTACATGCTAGAATGTGATTATATCACATTAGATCATGAAGGAAGGTATATTCTGTTATGGAATTTGACTCTAAAAGACCTGAGTCTAAGAATTGCATCATACGACGAGATCTCATTAGAACATGTCCCATTGGTCTTAACGTAATCGAAGTAAAGAACTTATCTTAATTTAAGTCTGTTTAAGAAAGATCAGGAGTCTCCAATAACGACTGAGTTTGTAACTCGAAGGTTAAGATTGAAAGTCCAACATAGGATAAAGAGTGGGTGCAAGATTGCGCACCGCCAGCAGTCAAGGAGTCCTAGAGTTAGATACTCATTTGAAAGGACATATGAGTTACGATTACCACCTAGGATGGAAAGGAAATGAACGGAGTCATTATACAAGCCCTATTTTTTTAATGATTCTGGGACGTAATCATCCTAAGGGGGGGGGGGATAATTGTAACACCCGAAGATTCGGGCTAGTCAATTAAGATATCATAAGCGTTAAAAATGATTTTTTTATAGAAGATTATCTAGGATAAATAATCTTAACCAAAGTAATAGTTAGGGTTAACAATTGTAACCTATTTGACGTAATAAAGAAGAATTGTTTGAAGATTATATGTTTCATGATTATTATAATATAATAAAATAGGAAAAATCAGTCGAATCGTCCGTAAATCGTAAAAATAAGTGCGCCAATATATATATATATGTGTGTGTGTGTGTGTGTGTGTAGGAAGTACACGTCGTCCCGATCCCGAAAATATAAATTTTGTTGAAATCCGAATCCGTATGAATTAGATATGATTTTTATAAGATATAAAGTCACTCGTGCACAACGAATGTATGACGTAAAAAGCTACGAAGAGAATGGTTGACTTTTAGCTAATGCGACCAAAATGAAAATCGTAGTACTCCTTAAAATAGGAATTTTGTGAAAAACAATGCCAAAAACGAAGTCCGTATGAGAGAGTTATGATTTTAGCAAAATTATTTAATTTTATAAAAATATGGACAAAAATATAAATTCAAAATTAGTCAACGGAGTCTAAACGAAATTTGTAGATATCGTCGATAGCTATGCGTGGATATAAAGAACATCAAAAACGGAGTTCGTATGAACGAGTTATAATTTTTAATAGCACATTTACGTATTAAAATAAAGTGTAAATCATATATACGTCTACATATATATACATATGTATATATCATTAGAAAGGTATCGACGATGCGGTCGTTATAAGACTAGTGTTGAGTACTTTCTACAATAGTTTAGTACAAATATCATTAAATCTATTTAAAATAGTATTATAAAGGGGTGTTTAGTCATTTACGTAAATATAGAGGGTGGTTTTTGAAAATTTAATTACTATAAATAAGAGCCTCTAGGCTCTCATATTTCTTGCACCATTCTCTTGATTCAAGAGTCTTTCTCTTCTTATCCCCCGAGCATTTCGGTCCCTCGTGATTCGACTTCTCTTTCTGTAGTTTTAGTATAGTAAGGTGAGCGCTGAAGCGCTGCAATAATTTTTCTTAGAAAGATTCAACGACGAAGTTCTGCCCCTGCAGAGCCTGGCTCCTAGCTAAAACCCCCTTGTTTCGTCGAAGGAAATTATATTGTTAAGAAGCGAAGCGCTGTCCGAGTTTGGATTCATCACTTTAACAAGTGAGTGCATAGTTACTTTCAGCTTACACATAGATATGACGTATTTTATATAAATTACGTACTATGTGTGCATATTATCTGTATACTTGTGATCTATGCTGGATGAACACTATTATACATGTTTTAAATGATTTAAACTGTGTACGTATTTTATACCTATAAATTACAAGGGGTAAATATGGGTAGATGAAAGATGAGTTGGATGATGAAATGAAAGGTGAAATAGATCATGAGATGAGGGTGAGAGGTGAAAAATGAGAGAAACCTTTACCAAAGCGTCGACCCTGCCATCTAGCATAGTATGGATGACAACCGCAGACTATTCTAGACAGTCCGATGGAACACTAGCAGACTCGCAACCTGTAGGTGTCGTGAACGAGACGTTCACCAGGTGTACTTTAAAAACCCATTGACATGTATTGTGAGTGGACTCTCGAAAATAATACTGTCAATAAACAAGATAAACCCTGGAGACTATGGACTTAGTGCCTGTTATATAAACTCTGGCGACTATGGACTTAGTGTCTGTTATATAAACCCTGGCGACGATGGACTTCGTGCCTATTCCTTTGGACAATCCTTAGGAATAAAAAATGAGGAGTAGATGATTCATAGAGAAGATACTGAAGAATAAAGAAGTTAATGGGGATGGGTAAATGGGTTAATTGTTTGATGATGAAACATAATAACTATATTACTGTGGGTTGAAAACCCTATGTACTCACCAGGTTTCCCAACCTGACTCATTCAGTTTATTTGTATCACAGGTGTCGATATGAAGCTACATTACATCGAGAGATTAAGGAGATGGAGATCACTAGTGTAAATGAATGTAAGGTCTATTGATGCTTATGTTTCTGTATTGACGGTGACATCCCAAAGTTTTAAAATGAATAAAATACATTTCTTAGGAATTGCTTTGATAACATATTTATCATGTTTTTCTAGGAACTAATTCTGCAACACTTTTCTTTAAAAGGTTACTTTTATTTTAAAATAAGCATAAATAAAATTTTTAAAATGACCGTGAATTTGGGGGTGTCACGAAAGTCGAAATCGAAGTGTGTCGAACGTTGAACCATGAACAGTAACTTCTAATTCATTCAGCGACATGTCGACTGCTTTCTTCGTTTCTTTATGACAACGAATTGGGAACTGCACTCGCATCAAGCATGCCTAGTCCTGACAAAATTCTTAGAAAAGATTTTTCACCCAAATGTTTAGTAAAAATATCAGCAAGTTAATCAGTTTTTTTTTAGAAAGTGAACCTCGATGTTTCCATCCTCAACATGACTCTTGATAAAATGATATCGAAGTCTGATATGTTTGGTCTTCGAATGTTGCACTGGATTATGACACTTTGTGAATCACAATACAATGGAATCTTCTTCATGTTGATGGCATAATCACGAAGTTGGCTTTGTATCCAAATCACTTGAGAAGTGCAAGCTGCAACATCAAAATACTTTACTTCTGATGTGGAAATCGAAACACAAGTTTGCTTCTTCGATTTTAAGCTAACAAGCTTCCCAACCAATAATTGGCATCCACCGGATGTGCTTTTTCTATCAAGTTGACAACCACCAAGATCGGCATCCGAAAATGCTTGAACTAAGAAGCCAGGCTTCGAAGGGTACCACAAACCCAACGAAACTGTCCCTTTGAGATAGCGAAAGATCTTCTCTACTGTAGTTAGATGAGGTTCCCTAGGATTTGAATGATACCTGGCACAATTGCAAACAACAAACATTATATCAGGTCGACTAGCAGTTAAGTATAGTAACGAACTGATCATGCTCCTATACAATGTGAGACCGACAACAGGCTTGTCCAACGAAGTTCCAAGTCGTGTGCCAACAGCCATAGGTACTCATAATTTTGAACTATTCGTCATGCCAAATTTCTCAAGCAGATTGCGAGAATACTTCTCTTGATTGTAAAAATTGCTTTTTTGCTTTGACGAATATTTAATCCCAGAAAATTATTTATCTTACCCATCATGCTCATCTCAAATTGACTCTTCATCATATTCTCAAATCCACTCGACAATTTAGGGTCAGTATAGCAAAAAATAATATCATCAACATAATTTGAACAAACATGAGATGATCATCGAGTTTCTTTCGAAAGAGAGTGGGATCAACTGATCCTTGTTTAAATTTTGATTGCTTTAAGAAATTGGTATGAGTTGCATACCAGGCTTGTGGTGCTTGTCTTAATCCTTAAACAGCTTTATTGAGGATATAACAATGATCAGGGTTTTTATCAATAATAAATATAAATTGGTGGTTGTTCGACATACACTGTTTTTTCCAATACACCATTGAGAAAAGCACACTTGACATCCATTTGATAAACATCGAAATCCTTGTGTGTTGCATAAGATAAAAATATTCAAACAGCCTCGAGTCTTGCTACAGGGGTGAATGTTTCTTCATAGTCAATACCTTCTTGTTGCGAATATCCTTTCACAACCAACCTTGCTTTATTTCGCACTATATTTCCTTCTTTGTCAGTTTTATTTTTGAAAATCCATTTTAAACCTATTATTGATGCATCCTCAGGTTTTGGAACTAGTCGCCAAACCTTGTTTCTTTCGAATTCAGCCAATTCAGATTTCATAGAAACAATACAATCTGGATCTTCCATAGCAACCTTAACTGACTTTGGTTCGATTTTCGAAATAAAAACATTAAACATGCAAAATTCTTGATGAACATTAAGTACCTCATTTTTAGCACGAAGCTGAGCTCTCGATAGTACTCCGGCATGAGGATCACCAAGAATTTGTTCTTGAGGATGATTTCGTGTCCATTTATCCAGAGGTGGATATGCAGGATCGAAGTCCGAAGGTGCATTTTCAAACATTTCATCGGTTCCTGAACCTTCACCTGCATTCGACACATTATCAGTCTTATCATGAAAAACATTCGTTTTTATAGCAGAACTAGTTGGAATTGATCCATGTTACTCCCCCTCAACAAATAGGATCAAAACTAGTATGCTCCCCCTCGACATCAGTATTCGTATGATCATGCTCCCCCTCGAATGTATGCTGCCCCTCAACATTAGGTATTGAATTCAAGTGCCCCCCCCCCTCCACTTGATCACCTTGCAACACTGGTTGATTGTTGACTTTATTGGAGAATTCATTGTGGACTAAGAAACATCATCATCTTGAGTTATAGTCGAATCATCAGAATGCTTCGATGCTTCAGGAATCTGATTATCTGTTGCATGTACTTCTACATCGATTGCCCTGTTAGGAACACCAAATATTAAGTCATAATCAAAGTCAAAAGAATTCGAAATAGATGACTCATCAGTAGATTCGTTAATAATGGGCTTCTGTTCGAAAGTCTTTTCGACACGTTTCACAAAATAATCATCAAAAGTTAGATTGAATGTTTCTTTAATATTCCTTGTTCGCTTGTTCAACACCCTATATGCAACAGAATTATGTGAATATCCCAAGAATATCCCCTCATCAGCTTTTGACTGAAATTTCGAAAGGTTATCCTTAAGATTCATAATAAAGCACCTGCAACCAAAAACATGGAAACATTTTACATTTGGTTTTCGATTGTTAATGATTTCATAAGGAGTGATGTTAAAACGACGATGAATAAAAGATCTGTTTTGAGTAAAACAAGATGTCGAAACTACCTCTGCCCATAGATATTGAGGTAGATTCGCATATGTGAGCATAGTCCTCGCTGCTTCACATAGTGATCTGTTTCTCCTTTCGACAACACCATTTTGTTTTGGTGTGTAAGGAGATGAAAAATTATGAGCATTTCCAAGATCAGTCAGAAATTCATCAAGAACTTGATTCTTTAATTCTGTTCCATTGTCACATTTGATCTTTCTCACTTTCTTACACAAACTGAGTTTGATATGCTTAATGAAATCAATCATTACTTGAGCAGTTTCAGACTTCTGTCGAAGAAAGTATACCAAAGTGAACCTTGAAAAATCATCAACAATGACCAATATGTACCTTTTCTTGTTTAGAGTCTCAACAGTCGAAGGGCCACAAAGATCAATGTGAAGTATTTCAAGAGGTTCAGTGATCTTCGAATCAATGACTATTGGATAACCTTGACGATGTTGCTTCCCTTGTTCGCACACTGCACATAACGAATCGTTATCAAACTTTAAAACAGGTAAGACACATACAAGATCATTTACAACCAATTTGTTCAGATTTTGGAAGTTCAAGTGAGAAAGTCTTCTATGCCACAACCAACTTGGATATGAGGAAGCCTTTGAAAGTAAACATACTGAGGGAACATAAACAATTGGCTTGATATCAAGAGTAAACATATCTCCTTTTCTTTTCGACTTGAGCAACACTTCTTTGGATTCTTTTTCGAAATGACACTTCCTTATTTATCGAAGACGACTTGATTTACAGTGCCCATAACAAGTTGCGAAACACTTATCAAGTTGTGTTAAAGACCTTCGACATATGTCACTTGATTAACTATGAACTTCCCATTCGTTACTTTGCCATATCCCTTGACTTTGCATTTATTGTTATTTCCAAACTTCACTACTCTAGCATTTTCCAGGCTTCGATAATCTCTTAAATTTTCCTTCCTACCAGTCAAGTGATGAGAACAACCACTATCAATGTACCAATGTTTTGTCATATTGTTCGTCACATAACACCTGCAATGAGTGGAAAATTTTAGGTCCCCAAGGCTTTTTGGGTCCATGGTGATTAGATTGAAATGCATTCTGAAATGAAGATCCTAAAACCCAATTACAAACTTTAGATTTAAAACTATCGATTAAGTCGACTTCAATAGACTTAGGAATCGAAATGATATCTTCTATTGGTTTAGAATCAACACTGACTTTCCCTTTTTCTTCTGTAGTTCGTTTGACCTCAACATTTGCTTTAGGAACAACTCTCCACTTTTGAATCGATGGATCCGATTCCATTGATGGTATACTAACATTTTGCGATTCTTTCAAGTATCTTTCATAAGCATTATTGATTTCCACTTGTGAGAACTTTCCAGACTGAAACACTTTTCCTTTCCTTCAAGCCAATGATTTATGTTTTTCACATCAGTTTTTCCTTTGGCAAATGAAGCATTGATTTTTTGCTTCGAATCAGGATTAGGAAATTGAGGTTTTGTGGGTTTGAAAGGTTCATTTCCTGTCCTATGGACTTTCAGCTTATTGAAGTTTCGTTTTGGAAATGTTGATTGTGCATCGGGTTGAAAACAATTTTGAAAATTTTTATTATAACCAACATTCTTTCGATTAAAATTCCTCTGATTTTGAACACTATTCCTTTGAAAATTATATTGAAAAAACATTGCTTGTTGTTGATTAGGAACATAATTCGTTTGGTATTGGTTTTAAACAAAATTTGCAACTTTTGGTTTATGAATAACCGAGGATTGATTCGGTTTTTGAACTTTTGATTGAACGTTTGAAAATTTTAGTTTTTGAGTGGATTTGTTATGAACAAAAGACTTTTTGTGAGAAGAAGTCTTAACTTGTTCAGATGTTTTTTTTCTAATGATTTTGTTAATAAAACTTTTTATTTCTTTCAAGACTCAACATTTTGCCAATAAATCTTTTTCCTTGCTTTAGACATTGAAATTCTTTCATCTTTTGAAATCTTTTGAATTTGTTCATAAAACTTTTGTGCTTTTGTGATTTGGGTTTGAGAATCTGATTCTTTTGAAGGTTTTTCAACATTTACTTTGTCTTTCTTAACCTCCCAAACTCTTTTTGGCTTTTGTCTCGTAAATGTAGATGAATTTTTGTTAAGATTGTTTTCGACTGTGCTTTGAGTTGAGAAAAATTCTTCTTCCGAAACTGCTTTCTTGTCCTCAACAACAATTTTGTTAATCTCAGGTTTTACTTTGTCACCATTTCCTGAGGTGACAAACACATGATTTGAAAAAAAAAACATCGTCAGTGCATTTGAAGTTCGGATACACCACCGACTGTGATTCGAGATAATGAGGACCTATTTGCTTCATTACCATGTTGAATTTCTCTGTTTCCTCATACACTTGGTCAACAACAACTCTTGGAATAGTTGTGTCACCAAAGTCAACTTCATCATCATCATCATCACTGTCTGTCTAACTGTATTCGATAATTACACAATCACGATCATGAACTTTCGAAGTCGAGGGTTGGTCAGTGTTATTCTTAACCAAAGATTCATCAAATCATTCTTTACCCTTTTTTATTGAAGTGACATTAATCACATATAAATTTGAACAGTCAACAACTTCCTCCTCCTCAATTTCACTGATATTATCATAATCATCTTCGATATCAGCAAAATTGATTTGTGAGTCAGATGTCGAATTCTCAATTCTTTTCAAAGTTTTCATTTGTTCGTTTTGGTTGAGGTCTTATTCATAATTTCAACAAGATCATTTGCATTTAAATATTCATCAATTTTAACAATTCCATATGCATATGAATCATTTGGGACCTTGTCAAACTCAGATATCTTATTCTCACAATTATAGGAAGTCGAATCAATTTTCTCCCTTTCGTGATCTAAAACGGGTAAAAGCTTCCTATGCTATTCTTTACTAATGTCTGACGAATGATGCAAATCATTTAGTTTACCATAAAGTCGCCTAGCTGAATTACAATAGATGTTTCTCTGTTTTAGCAAAATACAGTTATCCATACGAAGACTATCTCTATCACACATAATATTTTTCAATTGTAATTTAATGTTATCTATCCTACTGCGCTTCGACTCCAGACTTTTCTGACAATCTAGTAGTAAAGATTTTGATTTTTCAGCGTCACTATTAACATAAATAAGCATGTAATTAAAGCAAGATAAAGTATTATCGAAATCGGATAGAATAGCATCATATGAACTAAAAGGAATTTCAAAGGATTCGAGAAGAGTACATACCTTAGAAGTCATTGGAGACTTGTCAGCACCATTAGTAACAAAGCATTTGCCAGTCAGCATCTATTCTTCCTCACTTTCCTCTTCGAAATTGGCATACATAGCACATTGCATAGGATTTCGCATTTCTTTATCGTCTGATCCAGATGACCAGATCTGATATGTGCCTTCCTCTTCACCACTACCTTTTTCCACCAAAGACACACCTTTTCTTTTTTTCTCTAACCTCTTCAAGCCTCTCCACATAGTAGGCTTCATCTTTCACACTATTCTTCTTCTCTCATCACTTCCTTAACATACAATCACTAGCCATGTGATTCACACCATTGCAATAATGACAATCGAACCCAGAGTCACCCTTTAGCTTATTCTCTATCTTCGCATCCTCATACTTAAATTCATTCTTCTCCACTTTCATCTCCTCTCTCACACTCTTCCCAAATGAACTTCCTTTTGATTCACATGTTTTAGACTTCAAATTGAATGGCTTTTTGAAAAATTTCTTCACTTTACTATTTGAGTAAAAAGTGACTGCTTCGTCATTAGAATTAACAATTATTACTTCATCTTCTGATCCTTCAAACTCAGTTAACTCAATCTCAGCTTCTCTACTTGTTACTTTTTACATCAAAGTTAGCTATCTCGTTGACTTCGCTTTCATGAGCCTGCAACTGATTGTAAAGATCGCTAAGAGAAAAGTTGTCGAAGCATTGTTGGGTTTTTATCATCAAACTGACATTACGCCACTCATTGTGAAGCCCCATTAAGAAAGTCAAGTTTTACTCCATTGTCGACCTTTTGAATCCATATGTGATACACTTGAAGATTAATTCATTCAGAAGATCGTAGTATAGCTCAATATTCTCACCTTCTTTCTGCTTGAATTCACCTAACTCAACCAGACATTGCTTAACATAACTTTTTTTCTTTTTTCACTCCCTTGATACTTCTCCTACAAACTGTCCCAAATTTCTTTAGCAATAGAACATCCACAAACAAAGTTATACACAACAGGTGGAAGAGCACCACGCAATTCACACATACATCTCTTATCATTTGCTTTGAACTTGTTAGATTGAGTAGTAACATCAATAGATGAACCAGCACTTGCGATATCTGTAATCATCGACGGACGAAAGTTACCGCTCTTAATACACCTCCATAAATCTTCATCTAAACCGGTGAGATAATCATCCATACTGTCAGCCCATTGTTCATAGTATTCGAGGATTAACATCGAAATTTTGGTTGAAGAACCCAAAAGATGAGAAAACCCTGACATTGTGTTCACATTGAAGTTAGTCATTGTTGTACGGATGAGATTTGAGGAAAGCTTCAAAAATTAAGATCTGATGGATGAAACTTCCAGAAATCGAACACAGAATACTCGAGATAACAAACAAAAAGCAGAATCGAATCAATACAGATGATCTGAAAAGATTTTCAGAATCAAAAGTGCGAAAGATTTTGAATCTAGAGCGAGATTCAAAAACTTTTGAAAACTTGAGAAAATCAGAGATCAACTATATGAATCCTGCTCTGATACCAAATGTAGTTGTTATCAATCGTGTATATGAAATGAAATCAGAGTATGAATGAAACAAGAACACAAAATCGTAAATAAAATCTGTTTGGCTCGATTATACTTCTGAAGGTTACAAAGAATGTTTTAGAGTAAGAATATCGAAGACTAAAAAATTACTCTAACTCTACAATCAATCCCTATTTATAGGAATTCAGAAGTAACAAAAAATACATAAAGGCTAAACACTTAAGCTTCGACATACAAATGAGCCTTTATGAAATACATACAATACAAACTTCGACACTAACAAAGAACTAAGGACGCTTTGACACCTCACAACTAACTTCGACCTCAACACTAGGTCATGATAATTTGCATATTATTTTACTACTACATATTATTTTCCAACCTTACACACCAATACTTAGTTCTACAATTCTACTACATATTATTTTACTCTTTTTGAGGCCATAGACCGTACAAAAAAAGAAGACGTGAGGTGGAATAAAATACGTAGTATATTTTTATTCGGGTTAACCCGAAACTTGATTTTTATAAAAAAATCAACCCTAAACCCGACCCCATATATAGTTCGGGTTTGTCGGGTTAACCCGAATAAGAATTTTGACCCTATTAAACCCGACCCTAAATGTCTTATTTGGGTTAGAGTCGGGTCGGTTTAATCGGGTTCGGGTTTTTTGACCCTATTAGGTTAGGGTTTTAATTATTTGCAAGTCGTACCTAACTCTCTTTGAGTTTTATAAAAGTATATATTAATCAAAATAAATGTTTGATTAAGCTTGGTGAATTTATCTTGTGTTCTTGCTTGTCATTGATCTACAATCCAACAATACTTTCGAATCCGGAAAAAAGCGAAAACTATGACATTTTATCAGAAATTTAGCTTTTTGGATCGGCTGTGACTTGCACCTGAATCAAAAAGTGTACTTTTCAGTGAAAATATCATTGTGAAAATACTAGACCATGAGGCTTGATTGTTTAAGAAGGAAAGTGAAGTTGCTTCATTAAAAAGTGGGTTGAATCCATTCATAAACGAAGTAAGTTGATTCCGAATGAGTTGGAGTCCGAATTGACTTTTTTCATCACTTTGAATTACAATTCACTCATTATGCTTCAGTTTCTTTTCTCATGGTGGTGAAGATGTCAGGTCTCCATAGAGTATTAAGCAAGCAAAAATAACACATTCTTCAATTTGGATCACAAATTCAATTCGTCATATAACTTCACTTCTAGAAATTTGAAACATTCCGTCTGACTTCTAGTTTAGCGACACCATCCAAAGCATTTGAATTACATATCATCCATGAGAACGAATTTTGAATACCAGTAACTTGAGTCAAATAACATAATTTTGACCAATCATTAACTTCGACATTTTCATTTATCCAAGCATTCGAATTAAATATCATCCATGAGAACGATTCTTATTCTTCGATTGATCATCAGCGGAATTTACCAAAAAGTATCGTCGATATACAAACAGTCAGTTTTCATCAAATCGATTCTAGATTGAAAACAGTACCATCGATTAAACACAGATCCTAATCACTATTAATTTAAAAACGATCTAAGCAATTAAACTCCAGGAACAAATTGAGATGGATACAATCTCAAGATATAAATTCGCACACGAATGAAGTATGATCCAGATGTAAGAACTCGATCGACAGGAGGCAAGAATAAATCGTTATCAGATTGAGCAAACAATGTAATCGTTGCAATGAGAATCGAGATTTGAAGTGAATAATGAATCGAGATCGATCTTTGATGTCGGGAAAACGTGAATAAGCAGATAAACGGATCTAACTTATTTTGGGCCAAAAGATAGCGAACAATAATGGATCAAATTGATGAACGGTTAAAGGATCAAATTGATAACTTATAATTGGATTAAAAATTTGGGAATCAAATATAAATGGACTGGATCATAAGATATATATTGATTTTAGGCTAAACCGCTAAACAGTTTGATTGAACATGAATTTTTTTAGATCCGATCCAATAAGACGTGATAAATAGTGAAAAAAAAAAAAAATCACAACACGAATTCAAAATTTTTTTGAGAACAAATCAGTTATGTGAAAACGTTGCCAAATCAAGATTGTTCCTTGAACAAATCGTTTAGATCTTCAACACACAACTTTGATACTAATTGTGAAGACACAAAACCCGAATTTAAAATGCGGAAAATGAAGAACGACATAATCAACAAGATCGATGTAACATTAAGCTCAATTGCACAAATGATTACAGTAGAACAAAACCAGTAGGAGCATAAGGTTGCTCAACAACATGAACAAATTTAACCAATCTACTCTCTAAACAATATGAATCATACAAATATAAGCTCTACCCTGCGAATGAATTAGTTTAGACTATATATAGAGGAGCTACGACCCACATAAGTCATAATGAATAAAACCCACATGTCATAATGTAACGTTCCAAATTTTTAACCAAAATTTTCTTTTTGAAATATAATTTAAATAATCAAAAAATATTTTCTTAAAAGAAAACATAATTATCCATTTGATTCAAACATCATAAAAGCATATAATAGATTTAAGCGGAAGTCTCAAAACACAACCATATCAAAGATGTGAGTACAATCACGCCGCACCCTTGTTCTTCTCACCATAAAACCTGAAAAACATTAAAATGTAAGCATAAAGCTTAGTTAGTTACCCAACCCACGATATATTTCATCACACATACAATGCATAAAACTGTAGGTTCACGGTTTCATCGTGACACCCTCATTCTTCCGATTATATAGGCTTACGGTCTAACATCGTTCTGCCATCATCCTATCGGGCCTATAGGCTTTCATCATCAGTCGTTATCCTATCGGACTTATAGGCTCCCAAATATCATCCTATCTGACATGTAGGCTCCTAACCATCATCCCATGCGAAGCCATATAATATCATCATACGACGTTCAAGTTATCATAACAAAAGACTACTATAGTCTAATCACACATTCATTTACTAGCAGTATACAAGCATACTACTACACAAAGTACATATAATATCACACATGGTATAGTGAGTAAACTCACCTGAAGCTAGAAGTCAAAATCTCACAGGTAAGTCTCCACAAGTGAATTAATTAGCACAAACCACCTAATTTCACCATTTGACACATCTTAGTAACGATTACTAAACAGAGGTCAATCCTCAGTCAAAAAATTCCATGTCCATCACAATTTGACCAGAAGTCAATTTGGTCAATAGTCAATGCGTCGTGACTAGCATCTAGTTGTTTCGCGACCACAATAGTCCAAAATATTCATGAACCAGGCTACGTTTCGTGTCATGACCAAGGATTTAGGGTTTGAGGTAATCGCAGCATCACGTCGTAAAACACATCAGGTCACATCTCCCATGCCCCGCGACAAACACATGGTCATGTCATAAATTCATTTTCACCCAAAAACCAAAATCCTTAAAATTAAAAATTGGTGACTTAAAACATACTCGATGTTTTTATCAAAATTTGATAAACAAATTTTTTAACCAAATTAATATTTACGGTGTGATGTTTTAAGTAATAAACTAGTGCATAAATTGTTTAAGATCTTGAAACGTGCTTAAGATCATGGTCATTGCCAAGATCTTAGGAATAAAACTATAATGTTCGAAAAATTACAAGAAAATGTTAATTCTTTTTGAAATTCAAACGAATTTTAAGAATTAGGAAAAAAAATAGTGTTAAAATTGTAAACTTGTTAAATAAAGTGACAACAAAAAACGTTCAAGATACTACAAAATGTCTTGAGTCTTCGTGAAATTGTTATGTGTGTATTGTTGTGGGTAGAAATTTTGACTTACCACCAAAGGGCTTCTAGCCCAACGGTATCCAGTGTTGCCCTCCCTCATTGAGGTTGAGGGTTCAAGTCCCACTTTGGACATAGGTGGAATAATTTAGGAGTAGTTTAGTATATATATTTGTATTTGCCGTTCAAAAAAAAAGAAATTTTGACTTACCGATTTAATATCTTGAACCTATACTAACATCCCGGGCAAGCCCAAGATCTTGTATTTATTCGGTATCTTGGATTACCATCGTATTTGTTGTAATATCAAGTGTAGGAAGCTAAGGCTTAATGAAAAAAAGAATAGACCAAGTCAACTACATGTGGTAATTTCCTCATGAACATTGAAGACTCTTGAGAAAGTCGGGTCAAGAAAAAGATCAAGGAGAATTCCAAGAATGTCTGGATTTTAGTTATTCTTGTAATGTATATAAAGACTAGTTGATCGATGCACACACACACACACACACACACTTCCACTACTTATTTTTCTCCAATTCTTTCTACACTTGTGCAAAATCACATTGTTTTTAAGATAAGCTAACACTTGTAATTCTTATTTTTGATTTAATATAAGTTCTAAGACAGGTGAATTCGTCACCTCCTGAGGTTTTATGCCAGAGATCCAAAAGGATTAAGGGCTTTCCTCATACATCACTATGTTCTTGCTTTGATTTTACTCATTTATGATCAAATTTTTGGCATACTTATTTGGTTGTTAATCTGTTTTAATATCAAATTATCAGGATATTATGTGGGATCTTGATACCTTTTCGAGTATCTTATAACTTTCTTATGCGAAATCACTTTTTAATTGTTTTAACATATATTTGTCCCAAATATTTCAAATACACTTGTTTACAATTTAAAATGAATCAACCTAATTATATAATTTTATGAATATTACTACTTTCTTTCCAGAATCTTGGGCACGACCAGGATCTTCGACATATTTCAAGATCTTTAACATTCTAGTTTTTAATATCTTATTTCTAACATCACCCCACACTTAATAATTTGGTTATAAAAATTAGTTTGTTAATTTTTTATCAAAAAAAATTGGCGTCATCCGTGAGATAAGTGGTGTTATTATATATTTCTCTTTAGTTACTCGGAAAGCTTTTTTCAGATTTTAAATCAATTACACATTGTTGCACCAAAAATGTCACATTTACCAAAATCCACTTCTAGCACTATTCTATCTATCTCAGCTGGTCAGAGCCTACCCCCACCTCCTTTAGTCACCTCACAAAGAAGGAATGTTGAGATCCTTAGGAGGACGGTCTCAACATCCTCGCCAGTCCATTACTCGGAAAGTGCGACTCAAGAAACACTTGTTATGATCTCAAACAATGAGATCATATCCATGCTGACCAGAATGTACCGAACCATCACTGAGCAAAACGAAACCTATAAGACGCCATTCGAAAGGATGGAGACCCTAGGCTCCAGCTTGAGAAGAATTGTGGTAACTACACCAACTCCATCCTCAATCTTACAGCCCATGATCCTGAATTTCGAGACTAGCGCATCTTCAGAATGCCAAACTGTAGACTTCATATCAAGGTAGGCTCTCATCTACATAGATAGAGCAACTCCTTGTATGGAAGGTCGTGTATCCAAAGATCTTAGAGGGATATTCAACATCCTGCCTAGTATCCAAGATCGTGGGATAAGTCCAATCATGGAAATGGAACTCATGCAACTAAGAGATATGATCTCAAGTGTACCAGGTGTCATTCAACCAATACCATAAGTTTCACTTATCAGCCACAAGGTTTTAATATTTTCACCCCCATATGCGACATTGATGTTCCAAAGAGGTTTAAGGCACAAAACATGAATATGGATGACGGGACGACGTATCATAAGGAACATGTCGCCCAATAGAAAGAACGCATGGAGATAGTCCTAATTCCACAACATCTCAAGCCAACTTGCTTATTCAAGGGTTTTGTTTCGACCCTCTATGTTGGGCTGAGGTGGGCGACACTCAGTTAGCTAAAGGACGAGTTCCTGACAGCACTCTCACAGGTCCGGAAATCATTCGGGAAACGACAGAGAAGATCGTTTAGATTAGTGAACGATTGAAAGCCTCTAGAGACCGACAGAAAAGCTACGCAGACAAGCGAAGGAAACCGTTGGACTTCCAGGTGGGCGACCGTGTTCTATTGAAGGCCTCACCCTAGAAGGGCTTGATACGCTTCGGAAAGCGTGGAAAGCTAAATCCAAAATACATAGGGCCTTTCGAGATTATCGCTAGAATCGGCCCTGTAGCTTACAAACTCAAACTACCTCGCGAACTTAGTAACGTACATTCTACTTTCCACGTCTCGAACTTGAAAAAGTGTCTGTCCGACGAGACTCTTGTAATCCCACTCGACGAGATCGAGATCAACGAGAGCCTCAACTTCGTGGAAGAACTTGTAGAGATCATAGACCGAGACGTCAAGCAAACGAAGCAAAGTCGTATCCCGATAGTGAAGGTTCACCGGAATGCCAAGCGAGGACCTGAATTCACTTGGGAGCACGAGGATCAAATGAAACTGAAATATCCTCATCTTTTCGTTTAGTTATTTGTAATAGCTTATTTGTGGAACTCTAATTTCGGGACGAAATTCTCTCTAACGGGGGGATGATGTGACAACCTGAAATTTCTATCTTGTACAGTCATTCAATTCAATCAAAGTTAGACACGTTTTGCTATCTCTTAGCATTGTTTAGAGTCAATTAGAGCATTTTAAGCCTAGTACATCCAAGGATCGGGAGTTAGGAAGTATCTGCTTGAGTCCATTGTGCACCAAGCAAGCCATAAACTTCATCATGTGGAGTTTACGGCCACACCACATGAGTTTACGGCCGTAAACTCAAGGTGGTCATAAACTCATGCCTTATACATGATGTTCTTCCATTTCTTCCTCATTATTCACCATTTCAACCTCAAGAACTTGATTTCTCTCTCAAGTATCATAAGGATCTTCATTTTATTCTTCAAAAATGTAAGTGTTTCATCCTTTGTTTTGTTTATACATCACATTATCTAGTATCATCCTTTGATTCCATCCATTAACTTCATCTTTTGGGTTTGATCTTCAAGATCACCAAGAACACCAAGAACACACATTAGTGTTTTGGGCCGAAATCAACTCTTGTTGCTTCCATATTGTAAGTATCCCTTTCCTATACTTGTTATCTAGTAGGAACCCTTGATTTTCACCTTGAAAACATCCAAATCCCATGAACAATAGGAGTTTACAGCCAAGAGCGTCTCCCTTGGCCGTAAACCCTTGTTAAAGGTACATTTGTTGGCCATAAACTCTTCTTAAAGGCTAGGATTGAGTCTAGAACACTTCCTTGTTGCATGAGAGACCTTTAAATCACTCTTTGGCACAAGACTTCATGAGTTTACGGTCGTAAACTCATAGGGCCGTAAACCCTATGGCCGTAAACTCAAGGGCCGTAAACACCTTGGCCGTAAACACCATAGTGTGGCCGTAAACCCCTTAGATGCAACCCTTTGTACTTCTAACACTTCAATCTAAGTGTTTCCTAAGTCCTAGGGTGTTTTTCTTACATGATTAGTTGTATAAACACTAATTATATACATATATGTGTCATTATATGCTTATTAGGATCTGTTGTGCTCGAGTCTTCACTTGACACTTAGCATCCTACAAACCGATCTTTCATTCGTATCACTCACTGCAGGTGAGTTCATACCCCTTAACTTATCTTTTAAATGATTTTAAATGCTTTTATGGGGGGAATACAAGTAGAACTATTATAGTTATTATATCAATCACATGTGATTAATGACTATCAAACAAATTGATTTTGTTACATTTCAAACTGTGTTATCAAACAAACTGCTTCAAATCGTTTTATAAACTCTTTTACATGTTAAATACTTTCTATTAAACTCTTTTAAACTTATACTTTGTCTAAATCATGTCTATATAGATATAGTTATATAAGTAGGATTGAAAGGACTTAGGACTGATAACTCGCCTTATTTCCTGTTCCTTGTTTGGTTGTGGACTTAGGGTATCGGTTGTTTGTCCGAAGGTCGTTTGAATCTTAGTTATATTTTATGTGTATGTATATAGATATAAAAGTTTTTCTTTCAATTCAAGACCTTTGGGTAGAAAAGGTGTACAAACATGTTCATTCATACAAACAACATTTCTAGTAAACTATAATAGGTATCGTTTAGGAAGTCACTAATACTATTACTAGAACAATGAAACACACCAAGAGTCAGTTCATACATGAGTTAGTACATACTATAACGAGAGACAATACTCACTATAAATATAAACAGATAGAGAATACTATAACGAGAGACAATACTCACTATAAAGAGAAACAATTCATACTATAACGAGAAACAATACATACTACACACTATATACTAGAAAACATACTACATACTAGACAGAGAGAACATACACTACACTAGTACATACTATACAAATACAAGAATACTATAACATTAATGTGAGATACTACTTCATGGTTCGACAATATACTGCTGCGTCACGTTTTGTACCCAGAGTCTCCTGGAAGGAGAGCGTGAATTTGTGTATAGATCTATACGGGACGGACCCTCCTACACCTTGATGTTAGCTACAGTGGGACCTGCAGGTCTACGGGAGACGAATGTCATATCATTTCGACGTCTAGAACGTCGTGTTATACTGTTCGATCAAGTATGGTTACAATCATATCACATTTTACCTTAATTACCTAACAAGTTTAAAGGTAGTTAGTACATTAGTAGTTACCTAGATAAAACTACAGTACATCTTAATTTTCCTAATTCATTCACATTGTGATCTTCTCAAGTAAACGGTAATGAGAAACTATATTTTGGTAATTATAGTCATACTTTGGGAAAACTTACACTTTTACAAAAGAACAAACATAGAGAACAGTTGAGTCTTGGTAGAAGACTACTTTAGTAGAAAATATAGGATTTTCTAGGAAGTTTACTTAGATGTACAACAAACACTTACAAACTTTTACATCAAACATTTACAAGTACATTCTTCAAACTTATACAAAAAATGACACTAAAATACTTATGAACTCACCAGCTTTAATGTTGATCTACGCTTTCAAAATAACTTGTATTCTCAGGTCACAAGTAGACAGGTACCGATGACCAGGTTTTGAGAAGATGGAGCACATTCAAGACTCATCTCTTATTTTGATTCATATTTTGATGTCTTATAAACTATACAGAACACACTTGTATTAAAATTATACTATTAATGCAATGGATCATGTTTTTGCTTGTTTACTATTATGCATTGTTGTGATACTGTACATGACGTCATCCGCCCCCGAACGTTTCCGCCGTTCCGATTTTGGGGTGTGACAAAATAGAGCCTTTATATTTATCAGGCTAGAAGAAGACAAGAAGATTCAGAAGAGGACAAACACGCCCTACAATCATCCTAACAGGAAGAATGAATATTCCTCCCAAAAATCCTATAGAGATAAACCTTACTCAAGATCCGAGAACCATAGGGTCAATGTTCTAGAGGATGTAGAGGAAGATGAAATTTATCGTAAGATATCATATTACTATTTTTCTATTAATGTTTCAGGTCTACTCTATGCAATGCAAAATCTTGTGGACAAGGTTGTTGGGTTTTAAGTACTATAACACTCCTATGGTGCACATACAACCCTAGATGCTTTGGATCTACGTTTTCTCTAATTATACATGAAATTTCATTTTCCAAAGCATATACCCTAACTAGCATGCAATTGGAGATGTACAACATAAAAACTAGTTAGAAGAATACCTCTTATTTGTAGCTTGTGGTTCTTAGCCTTTCAAAAGCTTAGCACCTCAAATGTGATGCCTCTAATGTGTCACACACACCAAAATAAAGAGGAGGCTTATGATAGAGAGGCTAGGAAGCACAAAATCGGTTATGGTTCTTCTTTAGGATGTTAGCCGATTTTAGGTGTTAAGGGGTTACTTTTATAGTGTGGTGTTGCTAGGGTTTCTTCCATGCAAACCCTAATTCACCATGACTCTTCATATTTATTAGGCCCTTTGGATTAAACCTTCATGGACTCTCATATAGGTTTAGCCCATCCCTAATCAACATGGATCATTAGCCCAAACTATAAGTACTACTGATTTACTTAATCAGTGCCCGCAAATTTAATCAGTTTCTTTTGATCACTAAATTAATTCCAAATTAATTCTTGATCAATACTAATTAAATAATATGATTTCTCAATCAATATATTATTCATATAATATATTAATAAATCACAAATAACCTCTTTCTCAAATATCCATCCTGTCAAATTGCTCCGGTGAAGGCAACCCAAAAGGACCATGCTACTATCAGGTCAAGTACATACCAATTATAGTTATGGGCTTAGACACGTAATCCAATAGTCTCCCACTTGGATAAGTCTAATAACTATAACTACCAATGTAACTTCAAAAATCGATTAGCAGTCGTAGCTCTCAAAAGCCGCTGTCGAACTCTGACCTAGTCAATGACGTGTCGTTTAGATAAGGGATCATATGATCCTCTGTTCTACAAGATATCATGTGGACAAAGACATGGATAAAGTCATACTCATTATCCAACAGTTTGTTTGACATAGAACTTAATCGAACACATCAATTGAGTCTTGATCGGGTCCGGCTTATAAGTCAAAACAAAATCATCGAGGGGCCAAAGATATCGCTTTTAATCCTCTTAGGATAAAAGGAACAAATAAACTTTGACTTATATGCTTGTACTAACTACTCGTTAAATCATACACAACAATACATTTTATAAGATCAAGTTACTGATGTGTTTTCCTATTATCAATGCACAACCAACTCGTAATCAACAACTCATATATCTCCGTTTGAAGACTATACAATATTATCGTCTCACAATAACTTGTGATAAATTCCGTGAAGTGATTCATGTGAGCGTGGGTTTAATCCAATACTCAAATCTTATTTCAAGAGCACTCATGAATGTTGTAGCAAACTTTTGATATGTCTAACACCTTAGGCAATCTTACAAACCCATTCATGACAGTCTAGCCTCATAACCTACTTCCAAAGTATGATCGACTGTGGATAGTTTGAATAATCTTATTATTCTGGAAGTCAAAACATGCAAAAGTGAAACAATAGTAAACAATTGACACAAGATAGTAACGTTACTTATAAATAAATCTTATTTTATTCAATCATCAAATGTCAATTACATTTTAGCTATTACAAGTTTCTAAATATCTATCTAATCACTAAAACTAATATCGTCCTTCAGCCCGATACTCCTAGCATGCTGCAAGTGCTTAACCCTACTCAGTCCCTTCATAAGGGATCTGCTGGGTTCTCCTCTGATGATACCCTCTTCACTACGAGGAGTCCTTCTTCTACTTGATGTCTTATGAAGTGATATTTTCTATCGATGTGCCTGGATCTGCCATGATCCCTTGGTTCCTTTGTTAAGGCGACCACACCCTCGTTAACACAGAAAATCTCCATAGGCTCCGTTACAGCTGGTACAACCCCAAGGTCTCCGACGAAGTTCTTCAGCCATATTTCCTCCTTCGACGCTTCGCTTGCTGCTATGTACTCTGATTCGCACGTTGAATCAGCTACAGTCTCCTGTTTGAAACTTTTCCATGTTACTGCTCCTCCATTTAGGGTAAATACCCAGCCCGACTGAGAGCGGAAATTATCTCTGTCGGTCTGAAAGCTGGCGTCACTATACCCTGTCACTCTAAAGTCATCACTCGCACCGAGGGTAAGGACCCAGTCATTAGTCCTTCGTTAGTACTTAAGAATGTTCTTAACTGTCGTCCAGTGACTTTACCAGGATTCCCTTGATATCGACTAACCATGCTCAAAGAAAAGGCTACATCAGGGCAAGTACATGTCATAGCATACATGATCGAGCCAACTGCGGAAGCATATGGTATTCGACCCATTTTTGCTATTTCGGCATCGATACTCGGAATCATATTCTTACTCAGTTTGGTATTGCTCTGGATAGGCATATCTCCTTTCTTGGAATTCTCCATGCTGAAACGTTTCAACACCTTGTCCAAGTAGGTACTTTGACTAAGTCCTATTAGTCTTTTACTCCTATTTCTCAATATCCTTATCCATAGAATGTAAGCAGCTTCCCCAAGGTCCTTCATAGAGAAACATTTCCCAAGCCAGGACTTAACATCCTGCAAAGTTGGGAAGTCGTTTCCTATGAGCAATATGTCATCTACATACAATACAAGAAAGCTAATTGTACTCCACTAGCTTTGACATATACGCAAGACTCATCATCGCTTATCGAAAAACCAAACTCTTTTACTTTTTCATCGAAACAAAGATTCCATCTGCGAGAAGCTTGTTTCAATCCATAAATGGATTTCTCAAGCCTACACACTCTATTAGGGTACTTTGCATCGACAAAACCCTCTGGCTGACTCATGTAAACATCTTCAGCCAACTTCCCATTAAGGAAAGCGGATTTGACATCCATTTGCCATATGTCATAATCATGAAATACAGCTATGGCTAGCATAACCCTTATAGATTTAATCTTCGCTACTGGTGAGAAGGTCTCGTCATAGTCAACTCCAGGAGTTTGAGTAAAGCCCTTCGCAACCAATCGCGCCTTATAAGTGTGTACTTTCCCATCCATGTCGGTCTTCTTCTTGAAGATCCATTTGCACCCGACTGTCTTATGACCTGGTACATTGTCAACCAAGTTCCAAACTTGATTATCATACATGGACTGAATCTCGTTGTCCATTGCCTCTTTCCATTTTGTAGACTCGGGGCCTGCCATGGCTTCCTCTTAGTGTTAGGTTAATCCAAATTTACCAGTGTGATATCACTGATAAATGTATCACCATCTTTAGTAATATGGAAACCATACAACTCAAGTGCCATTCTAACTCTACTGGAACGTCTAAGAGGTAAGGACTCGTCAACTGGTTCAACTGGAGTTTCCTCCTCAGGTTGAGCACTAGTGTTTGAGGTTCCTTCATCACTTAACTCTTGAAGCTCTTCAAGGTCAATTTGCCTCCCACTGCCCTCTTGGCATATGAGTTCTCTTTCGCGGAAAACCCCTATCCTCGCAACGAAGACAACATTGTCACTCGGTCTATAGAAGAGATATCCAAAGGATTTATGTGGATAGCCGATGAAAATACAACGCTCACTTCGAGGTTCGAGCTTGTCGTGAGTCTCTCGTCTTACGAAAGCCTCGCAACCCAAACCTTGATATGCGTTAACGAGGGAACCTTCCTTGTCCACATCTCGTGAGGTGTTTTAGCAACCTTCTTAGTCGGGACTAGATTAAGGATATGGGCGGCAGTCTCTAAGGCATACCCCCATAATGAGATGGGTAACGAAGCTCAACTCATCATGGAACAGACCATGTCCAACAAGGTTCGATTGCGCCTCTCAGCCATACCATTAAGCTGCGGTGTCCTAGGTGGCGTCAATTGTGAAATAATTCCACATTCCTTAAGATAGTCATGGAACTCAATACTAAGATACTCCCGACCACGATCGGATCCGAGCACCTTTATTTTCCTGCCCAATTGATTCTCCACTTCTAGCTTAAACTCTTTGAACTTTTCAAAGGTTTCTCACTTATGCTTGATTAAGTAGATATAACCATATCTGCAATAATCATCGGTAAAAGTCACATAGAAGCGGGTAGCATCCCTTGTGGCGGATCTGAAGGGTTCACACACATCGGTGTGTATAAGATCCAACAAACCCTCACCTCTTTCACAAGTACTAGTGAAGGGTGACTTGGTCATTTTTCCAAGCAAACAAGATTCGCAAGTGTCATCCGACTTTAAGTCAAATGACTCCAACACTCCATCCTTTTGGAGTTTGGCTATGCGCTTCTTGTTGACATGTCCAAGACGACAATGCCACAAGCATGCTTTGTCCAAACCATTGGACGAATCGATATGCAACACATTAATTCCTAAGTTATCTACAACCATCACAGTTTCATATATACCATTACAAGGCAATGCTTCAAAATAAAAAATACCATTATAAAAAGCATTAATAGAAGCAATTTCATTATTAAACGAAAATCTAAAACCTTGTTTATATAAACCATGAAAGGAAATAATGTTTCTCGCCATATCAGACGAGTAGCAACAATTATTCAACTCTAAATTTAACCCACTACTAAGAAATAAAGTGTAAACTCCAATCTTGGTGATAGGCGACACTTTCCTATTCCCCATGATTAAGTTCATATTCCCGTGCTCCACATCCCTACTTCTTTTTAGACCCTGCAAATCAGAACAAATGTGACAACCACATCCTGTGTCAAGGACCCAAGAATTAACATGTGATGAGTTATTAGAATGAATAGTGTAAATACCTGCAAAGGTGGGCTTGATCTTCCCATCCTTTATGTCCTACAAGTATTTGGGGCAGCTTCATTTCCAGTGCCCCTTTTCATGACAATGGAAGCACTGTGCTTCCTTTGGATTGGATGAGGGAGTAGCAGAACCACCTTTGGACCCACTAGAAGAGGATCTCATACCTTTCCTGTCGAGCACTTTGATGGTACCTCTCCATCAAGTCTTGGTGCATCTCGTAAGGCTAGAAGTCCTCATATGACTTCTGAAGCTCAGGAGTCATAGTGGCTATCATGATGCACGACACCTTTGTGGCGTCCTTCTCATGAGCCTTATACTCAGCTATCTGTTCAGGAGTGGCAGTAGACTCATCAATCTCCTTTAGCTCTTTGTCGAGGACATATTCCTTTTCCTCGTATCGAATGGCCATGTGGATGTTTTGAATCCAGTCATTGAAATTCAATCCATCAAAGATGACCCTCCCACATAAGTTCATGAGGGAGAAAGAGGCAGAAGCATTTGAGTTTGAAGCAGTGTTGGAAGTCGACATCTGAAAAAAAAAGACAAAGTTTAGATTATATAAGGATCCTTAATATAAAACCCAAATGAAATATTAAGGCTAGGACCCAACACAATATTTCACAATTCGGAAGAGGGATGCCGTAATCCAATTTCAAAATATCTTAAGGTAGGTAAATGACGATTTACCAATTTCCACCATGAAAAATGAAAATGAAGATTAGGTTTTAAACGAATTGAAATTCCTAGATTCTTTGAGATTCATTGAACTTTTCAATGTCATGTTTAAATCTCGATTATGCCCTTCAAGTTTGTGACTAGGATACTGAGGATCACAAACAAGTTATGAATAACCATGCAAATGTGCTTGGTACTCTCGAGTCATTTACCACCTAATCAATGTGCCGGTAAACCACATAAGCTCCACTGATCTATGACAATTCTCGAGCTACCCTTTGCCACCCTTGTTAGTCCCAAATTAGTGTGCCGGTTAACCACACACGCTCCACTTACGACTTGGCAAGGTGCAAATTGCAATTTCATGGAGTAGCACCATTTTCACATTTTTCCTAAAGTAACTAAGATTGGGAATTTATAAAAATTTAGTTACTTTTATAATTATCATTATACTTTTAAATGAGAATTAATGTCCTATCCTACCCGTTCGGCTAACGACCATCCACTAGTCAATCACCATTTTATAGGCAATTTCCTTATACCCCTCTTATAGACCAACTTCGTGACTGAGGCCTACTAACGGTAAGACTGACTTGTCTTATACATATTATATAAGTATTAATCTTTTAATATTATAATAGTATAAGGGTTGAATTTTAAACTTTTAAAATTCTAGGGTTTAAAATTAAAGTTTCATAAATGAGACTTTTCAAATTCCAAAACTTGAGGGCAAGTTTTGAAACTCTTCAAAAACTCTTGAATTCCATAACTTAAGGAGTTAACGTTTCATGAATGAGACTTTTCAAATTCCATAACTTGAGGTCAAGTTATGAAACTCTTCAAGAAACATTTAGATCAAATTTAACTAATATAACAAGATGATTCAAATTCTACAAATAATTAACATTTTTTGCAAAATCAAGTAATTATCCAAAATTTGACAATCATCCTTTAATTGGATGAGGATAATCATTGCCTTGTCATAAAAACTCGATTTTTATCAATCAAAACAGTTTGTGGTAATGATCCTAATCTAATTCTGGCCAAAAACTCGAAAAAACTGCCATCCGATGATCCAACTCGTCGAGTCTGGCAATGGACTCGTCGAGTTCATCACCAAAATCATCCAACTCGTCGAGTCCAATCATAGGACTCGTCGAGTACAGCAGTCAGAGTCTAGAATTGCAATTTTTCCAGCTTTGAAAATAACACAATTGCATCAATATAGTAGAAAACACCCTAGGCTCTGATACCACTGTTGGGTTTTAAGTACTATAACACTCCTATGGTGCACATACAACCCTAGATGCTTTGGAACTAAGTTTTCTCTAATTATACATGAAATTTCATTTTCCAAAGCATATACCCTAACTAGCATGCAATTGGAGATGTACAACATAAAAACTAGTTAGAAGAATACCTCTTATTTGTAGCTTGTGGTTCTTGGCCTTTCAAAAGCTTAGCACCTAAAATATGATGCCTCTAATGTGTCACAAACACCAAAAGGAAGAGGAGGCTTATGAGAGAGAGGCTAGGAAGCACATAATCGGTTATGGTTCTCCTTTAGGAAGCCTTAGCCGATTTTAGGTGTTAAGGGGTTACTTTTATAGTGTGACATTGCTAGGGTTTCTTCCATGCAAACCCTAATTCACCATGACTCTTCATATTTCTTATGCCCTTTGGATTAAACCTTCATGGACTCTCATATAGGTTTAGCCCATCCCTAATCAACATGGATTATTAGCCCAAACTATAAGTATTACTGCTTTACTTAATCAGTCCCCGCAAATTTAATCAGTTTCTTTTTAGCACTAAATTAATTCCAAATTAATTCTTGATGAATACTAATTAAATAATATGATTTTTCAATTAATATATTATTCATATAATATATTAATAAATCATAAATAACCTCTTTCTCAAATATCCATCCTGTCAAATTGCTCCGGTGAAGGCAACCCAAAAGGACCATGCTACTATCGGGTCAAGTAAATACCAATTATAGTTATGGGCTTAGACACCTAATCGAACAAAGACAAGATAGCCTAAGAAAAATGAGAAGACCCCAGGATGGAAGGACAAGTCCAAGTGGTGTGCTTACCACGAAGACTTCAGACATCTTACTGAAGACTGCTTTTCTCTAAAAAAAAGAGATTAGTTATCTATTGAGCAAAGGATATTTGAAAGAAATATTTGGAAGAAAATCACAAGACTACCCTAAGATCCCAGGATCTTGAAACTCTTCCGCAAAAAATAGCATCTCCTCCCTCGGATGCCAAGGTAATTGACTTTATCTCTGGTGGATTTGACATTTGTGGAACCTCTTATTCTGCAGCCAAGAGACATGGAAGAAGTTCCAAGATGGAGATCTATTTTGACGAAGATGACTGCGAAAATGTCCTCAACCCACATCATGATCTTCCAGTCGTAACACTATATGTGGCTAACCACTTTGTTCGAGTCTATTTCACCCCTACTACTACCACATAATATCATAACAAGTATCACATAGTCATCAGGCAAATACATGCATAACTGACAATTGTCACAAAGACAATCATCACACTACATCATAAACTAGTGGGCCGACATTGGTACCTTCCTCCCATGAATACTACAAAGGAAAACTCACCTCAGACTGTGGGTATCAAATCACACTCAACAGATGACTCGCGAACTCCCTCCCTATCACACAAGCATGAAATCCTAATTAGAAATTAGGTCACATTCTAACTCGAAGGTCCAAAACCCTAATTCTTGACTTAAGGAAAAACGAGATCCTTTACCTTTGCCTTATTGGGCCTCCTTTCCTCCTAGGCCCAAATCCATAAAAACCCAAAAAGGCATCCAAGCCCACTATAGGGCCTCTATGGCCCAATATGGCCCAAGAACACCTAACTTGGTCTAAGGCCCAAAAAATGGTCTGCTACAATCTGGTGGGCCCGAGGCCCAACTCACACAAGTCCAAAGTCCAACACCAAATGAGACCAAAATATTCTAAGCCTAATGATCGCATACGCACGACGTACTTGGCTTGTACGTCCAGCGTACGCTGGTGTTGACCCGGAGTCAAGGTGCTGACCCAGTACGTGCAACGTACACTGGAGTACGCATCGTGTACCAGTCTGCCAACCCAAACACACTTCCAAGACTTAATCCATTAAGTCCTAACGTCCAAAACATAGATCCAAGTCCCAAATAACGTCTTAATCCATAAAGTTGCAAACGTTATGGTTTTGCATGCAAGGATGGGGCTCAAATCATGAATTAAGTCCACTTACTCACTTGGATGGATACTAACACTTGCATGGTTGAGCCCTAACCATCAACATAAGATTTGTATGACTCAAAACACCTCCAATAGTCCAAAAGGACAGTGCATATGGTCTGAAGTTTCTCATACCCCAATAATCCAAACTATGGGATCAAAAGATACCATTTTCTACCCTAAACCTAGATCTAAGCTTGAAATGATCAAGGTTCAGACTTTATACCTTCAATGGGCTAGAAATGGTGCCAAACTTCTAGATCTACAAGCTCCTTCATCGTCCTTGCTTCTTCCCAAGCTTCCGTCTCCTTCAAGGTCACTAAAGAACACCACATACACACAAGAAAGCTCACAAAGGCACTCATGGTGGCTTAGGGTTCGATATTTTCACTACAAGAGCAATGGAGGATGAAAAGGTAAGGGAATCGAGGGACTTAAGGTACTTAAATAGGGTGCAAACTCTAAAAATTAGGGTTTTCCCCTGGCTTGGTTACGCCCAGCGTACGCATGGGTATGCCCAGCTTATGCCGAGGATCCCCCGATGGCGTGCATGCAGCGAGTATGCCATGCCTACATAATGTACGCCCAACGTACTCACCATCCTTCCACCACCTTAACTTGAATTGAAAAATAGACTAAGTCAGAAACTTCATACCTGGCGACTCGGGTGCTACAGTAACTAAACCTTTGATTAAAATCCCAATCCTAGTTACTTTAGGAAAAATGTGAATTTGTATGCTAACCCATGAAATTTCACATTATACTTTATAGTAGTTAGTGGAGCGCACGTGGTTAACTGGCACACTAATAGTGACTATAAAGAGTAATAATGGGCATCTTGAAATTTATCATTGATTAATGGAGCGTGTGTGGTTAACCGACACATTAAAATGAGATGATAAATGACCTCAAGATTGCCAAGATAATTTCCATGGTTATTCACATCTTATTTGTGATCTTTGGTATCCCAATCACAAATGGAAGAGCATAATCTGAGATTAAACATGCCTTTAAATAGTTTCAATGAATCTCAAAAGATCTAGGAATTTCACTTAACTTAATTTTCTTCAAATTTTCTTTTCTAATGGTGGAATTGGTAAATCGTCATTTGCCTACCTTTATAAAATTTACAATTAGATTACGACATCTCTTTTACAAGATGTGAATTTTTTAGTTGGATCCTAGTCTTAATATATCATTTTTGGGCTGTTATATTAAGGATTGTTCTTATTTAAATAAAACTACCTTTCTTTTACAGATGTCTACTTCAAATGATGCTTCTGGTTCCTCCTCCTACTCCCATAACTTTTCCTTGTTAAACATCTGCTCCAAGGTGACATTAGATGACACTAACTACAACGAATGGATGCACAACATCAAGATGCCCCTTCGTTTTGAGGACAAGGAATATGTCCTTGAGAAAGAATTGAATGAAATTGACGAAGAGAAGGCCACTCCTGAAGAACTAGCCGCCTATAAGAAGCACTAAAATGATGCGACAAAAATTTCTTGCATCATGGTAGCCACCATGACTCCTGAATTGCAAAGATTCTATGAGGATTACTGGCCGTACGAGAAGAAGAAGGGCGTTATGGAGAAGTACCATACGCGAGTTCGTCAAGAAAAGTATGAGGTGGTAAAGTACCTCATAGAAAGAAAAATGAAAGAGGGGGAGTCTGTTAGCAGCCACGTGTAAAGGATGCAACGGTACGTGGATCGCCTTGTTAGTCTTAATGTGCATTTTGAAGAGGAGTTGGATATTTACATAGTCTTGAACTCCTTACCAAGTTGTTATGATCAGTTCATCTTGACCTATCATCTGAACAACAATGAGACCACCTTGGCTCAATTACACAACTTTATGCGATCAATTGAAGCAGGATGAAAGGAAAGAGTATTACCTCCACTCCTGCTAGTGCTCCCATTCTGGCCATTGGTAAAGGGAAAGGGAAAAAGAGGAAAGGTTCACCAAAGAAAAACTGGAAGGGAAAGTCTCAAGTTGATTCGTCAAGCAATGAACCCAAAGATAAATCCAGTTCTGATGCTCCTCCTGTCTCTGATCCCAAAGATGCCACTTGCTTTTATTTCAATGAAAAAGGGCATTGGAAATGAAGTTGCCCAAAGAATCTGCAAGACATTAAATATGGCAAGGTGAAGCCGACTTCTGCAGTTATATACACTATATTATCTAATAACTCATCATCTTCTTGTTCTTGGGTCCTTGATACAGGATGTGAATTTCACATTTGTTCCACTACTAGAAAACAGCCCTTTAATGACGCGCAAACAATGACACGCGCTGATAGAGGGCGCGCATTTGTGCGTGCCCTAAAAAATAATGTCAGTTTTGCAAAATTGAAGGATAGAGGACACACATTTGTGCGTGCCCTAAAATTAATGTCCAACGAAAAAAATTAAAAACGCGGAAGGCACATAAATTTAAGTGGGGGTCGTTTAGAGATGTCGTTTTATAAAATTTTAATACGCGCGTCCCTCTTTCATGCAACTAACGGGGGAAACCAAATCCCCAAAAAATTCAAGTACCCCGCCTTCCCCAAAAATGGAACCTCACAATATCTTTCATGGAGTCGGCGATTGGGATCTACGACTCCTCAAACTCGAAACTCCGGCGATTTTAAGGCTTTTCTTGTCCCCGATATCAAAGAAGCACTAGGGTTTTTATGCTCTGGACCTCACAAGTGCGCACCCATGAACTAGGGCTTTTATTAGCCAATCGCATTCATTTTCACTGTTGTTGGTTCATTATCTAATCGCCAACCACTGCTCGCAGCACTTGGCCGTCGTCAGTTTGTCGTTTCCGCCGACGATTATGCCAAGAGAAACTACGCCAACAATGTGTCATAATACAATACCGTCATTGGATCTCTCAGTTCTCAAAGAATGTATGTCTCTCGCCGCTTTTTTCCATTTCTTACTTAATCAACAACAGCACACCCTTTTTCACTCCACTCTTTCTCTCTCTACAAACAACCAAGAAGCAGCAATAGTAGCACAAGAAAGATGGGCAAAGGAAAAGGCTCATCCCTAGTTCATCTTCTAGTTATCATCTTATGCTTAGTTGCTTTTGGTTTCGCCATTGCCGCCGTAGCACTGTACTTTCTCTTTCTCTCATCTAAATTTGAACTGTTTATGTTGATTTCATCTGTAAGCTAGGGTTTTCTGCTCGATTCCTCTGTTCACATTGATTTTCTCATGTTTAGCGACGATTATATCTGCTGACTTGCTAAATGAGTTCGTCATTTCAATTCCATTCTTCTGCTTCATGAGATCTAGGTTTTTGAATACTAAAGCTGCTCTGAACCTTCACACAATTTTTAGTGATTTTTTGCTTGTAATTGTTCTTAGAGTTCTTCCATTCTGTTTATGCAGTTCATTTTCAGATAATCAAAACTGATGATGATCGTGATTCGTGATCACTAGGTTATTGAATTTGTGCTTTATTGATGACAGGGAACCATTCGCACAGATAATGCAACCAATTCCACTTACTGCGTGTACGATTCAGATATAGCAACAGGCTATGGCGTTGGTGCCTTTCTGTTTCTTCTCTCAGGTGAATCCTTACTCATGGGAGTAACCAAATGCATGTGTTTTGGAAGTCCATTAGCACCTGGTGGAAATCGAGCTTGGACCATCATCTATTTCACATTCTCACTGTAAATCTTTCAACATATATACAAAATAAACAAACTTTTTTGTCCCAATTCTTGAAACTTGAAACTAAAAAGTGTTATCTTTTTGCATAATTTGGAGGCTGAGTTTTGTGGTTGCAGAAGCTTGTTTGATAGCAGGGGTAAAGAAGAATGCATACCATACTAAATACAAGGGTATGACAGAAAGCTTTTCATGTGATACATTAAGGAAAGGTGTTTTAGTTTGCTTGTGATCTTTGTTTTTGTGGGTATTTTTCTGTTGGATGAAGTTGAGGGTTTGTTTCTTTTGGATTTAATGAGCTAAATAGGTTAAGTACTTAATCTATATGGTTATAAGTGGTTGTTTCTTTTTATATTTTTATTTTTTTAATCCGGATATCTAGATAGAATGAGTTAATGGGTTAAGCAAAAAAGTGGCTTAATGTATCAAGACATCAATACTTTACTTCTTCCATTTGAATATTGTTGTTGGAAGGTAAGGGTAAAGTGGCTTAATGTCTGAATACAATACCGTCATTGGATCTCTCACTTCTCAAAGAAGGTATGTCTCTCGCCCTCATTTCACAATGGTTTCATTGTTTAATCATACACTTTACCTTTAAGGTTTTCTGAGAATTCTGAATTCATGAATCTGATAGGGATGTTCATTTATAGGATTTACTTTTTGAGGGATGTATATGATGATATGATGTTGGATGGAGTGAAACCAGAGAAAGATACATTTCGCGCGCTGACTACTGGTAGCATGAAAAGCGTCCGTCTACAGGACTGTTTCTTCTTCCGTGATCAAATGAAATCCATGGGTTTGATTCCTGATGTAAGCTTCTAATGATCGAATCTCTGCCTCCTGTTACTTTGTTTTTAACAGTTAATTGTTTCGTGACGTTGTTCATATTTGTTACAGGTTGTTTTGTATAACTTCATGATCTCAACATGTGGGTAGTGTAAGAACTCCACTGAAGCAACACGGGTATATAGTATCTGTAACTCTATATCATACCTTCATAGATTTTCATCTCCTAACCATTTATTGTCTTGTCTCTTTAACTAAAGATCTTTGAAGAAATGAAGAAGCTTGAAGTAAAACCTACTGGACAAACATTTATCTGTCTGATCAATGCATGTGCAGCCACTGGCAGAGTATATCAAGTGTATGCATTTCATTATCTATTTATATGTCAACACTTCAATAGATACATATTATGAATGATCATATAATATTACATTACCATTTTCAGATATGCAGTTATTCGTGATATGACTCCTGCTGGACTTGGTTTAAACAAATTCTGCTATGTGGGACTTATAGTTGCACATAAGAACAAGAATCCATTAGCCAAGGACACATCTGCTAAAGTAGTTCTTGAGCTATCTTTATATATTTTTTCCCAGTTTCATAAATTTAAATGTTTTTATTTTTTATGAAAAAGATCTTGGAGCTTGTTGAGCAATCCAAAGGGTGGTCTTCACTAAAACAGACTAGGCAGTGGATGCTCTTCAGGAGATGCTTAAGAAAGATAACAAAAATCCTGATGTTTTCATACTGATTCAAATCATGAGGTGACTAAGTTGTAGTAATATTGATAATTTGATATTATCAATTCTTTAAAAAAAAGTACTTATCTATGATGATTATTGACATTTAGGTGTTATCTGAGTTGTGGAGATATTGATCGTGGGGTCAAAGCTTTTAAAGACTACATGAGCTCAAACAATCCACCTGTACCAGAGCTTTATGCTGTAAGTTTAGGATTGTACATAATTTTTTTTAAAATATGGTCTTTAAATCTTTATTCAAGCAGGCACTTAAATCTTTAAAAAATATGGTCTTTAAAAAATATGGTCTTTAAATCTTTACTATGGGAGTTTTTTCAAAGGTTAATAGTATTACATTAAGCTATTATAAACATTTTAGCATATCTCATCGTATTGATTTCGTACAACATATTAAATGTATTTATTGATAATTAGGACGTGATTCTCTCACACACACAAAAGGTCAAAAGAATTAGCTATGTTGTTATTTTTCAGCAGATTGGATTACAGTGTTTTACGTGTATAATTGGATTGTTACTGTATCTGTTATAACTCGTGCTTGTATCTATCTAATTAACTCCTGATAAATTTTAAAGAGTAAATAGAAGTCACTGAAAACATTCGTGATCTAGAGAGATAGAAGTAGAGGGAGGAGGAGAATCATATTGTGTGTTATATTATTCAATCCGATACACAGGAGAGGCATATATATACTCATAAACCACCTCCTTTGACCAATGTGGTTTGACATTGACCTTCATAGTAGTCTAACATAACTCACTAGAGATGATTTGTGATTGTTTGTAAATGTAGCAGTGATTTTAACTGTTAAATAATGTGGATTTGTGTATTCATTTTAATCCGCTTGATACATAACTGGGAGTTTGTTGGGGAATGCAGATGGCATGATGCAGCAAACACTGGTATGAAAATTTCTATTGATCTCTGTGGTTTAACAAATGTTATGTATGCATACAATATTGAATAGAAATAATCAGAAATGCATCTTTAAATAAGATCTGACATGACCTCAATGGTTTAAACCCTCTGGTAATTAATACAAGTCTACAAGGATTATTTAGTAATTTCATCTGAGATATTGGATATAATTGGAACTTTGGCCATAATCTGTTCAAATAGTTAAAAGAAAATGTAAAAACATCAATTTTCAAGATTCACTACATGTTCATAAAAATTGCTATAAAATCTATTTTAACAGGTTATCCCACCCAAACTTATTTTAATTTTGTCACACACCCACATTTTATAATAATCAAAGATATTATGTATGAAAATAACATGTGTCTTTTGTTATTTTATTATTCAGGTTTGAAATTCTTGACTTTTGACCAAGCTTTTGCTGAGAAGCATTATGCTGATTTGTAAGCTTTTGCTGAGAAGCATTATGCTGATTTGCTGAGAAGCATTATTATTCATGACTTCTTGACATATGATAAGAGCAGGCTTCCACCAGGTAAGTATGCTATCATTCATGGTTGATATATAATATAAGTATGATATCATCCATGGTTGATGGTTGGATTGTTGGATTGTCCTGTATATGGTCATGAAAATTCTCCATGAACAATGAATGCCATTTTGGTCTCTCAGGTATCTGCCTTGCCTTGCCTTTTTTGTTGTTATTGATAGTGGGCTTTTTGCATGCTAACACGAGCTTTTCCAATTCCTAAATTCATCCAACATTGTATGTTAATTGTGTCTGTTATCTTGTATTTCCATGCTAACATGAGCCTTTTTATCCTTGCATTTCTTTACGTTTCTTTCACTGATCATTCCTTGAGTGTTATCCCTAAATATTACTATCAAATCAAATAAGTCATCAAAGTCCCTCACAAGTGTAATTTCAGATTAGTCACAGCTTTTAGACACACATCTGTCTTTCCTCCAAGACCTCATCCTTTATTAAATGGAACCAAAGTTGGAAATAAAATCAACTCGACATGAAGAATAAAAACAAAAAAAGTTTTTCAAGAGATTAAGCCTCATATGACAACATTAAAGAATAAAATTAACTCAAATATGTGATGACAACAAGTTGTTAAAACTAGGTTAATTCTCAATAATAATGATAGTTCAATAGTAATTAACAAATTATAATATGGGTTTATTTTCTAATTCTCTAACTTGATTACTTATTTTTTGTAGCTTATGGGAAACATACTTTACTACTATTGAAGAGCCTATACAATTGTGGTGACTGAAGATGGCATCATGTGGAAACAGAAGCATAACAATAAGAAGTAGAAACAAGAAGGTGTTCCTTAATAGCTATGTAGTATTAGGTTATATAGTTAGGGAAAACCTCTTAATAACAATGTACAATCCGATCCCCTTAATACCAATGTATTACAAAATTTTGACATGATGTTATGGATGAAATTGATTGTTTTGGTATATATTTGTTCCATATTTTTGTATTATGCGTAAATGAGTATTGTAAACACGCGTCGTAAATGTATATTGTAAATGGTTGCTGAAGTTTATGACACACAAATGCGTGTCATCTTCATTTATGACAGGGGCTTTAATGATACACAATGCGTGTCCTAAACGTGTGTCGCAAGGTTACGACACACAAATGCGTGTCGTCTTCCTTTATGACAGGGGCTTCCTTGATACGCATTGCGCGTCGTAAGCGCACGTCGTAAATGCGTGTCATAAATGCACGTCGTAAATGTGCGTCGTCTATAGACGACACGCAAAAGTATGTCGTTTCTCGTTATGACAGAGCCTTCCTTGACACGCATTTGTGCGTCGTCTGAGCGTTTTACGACATGCATTGCGCGTCGTAAAAGGCTGTTTTCTAGTAGTGTTCTGATTTGCAGGGGCTAAGAAGAAGTGAGGAGGTGGATCACGATAGAATAAACTTGATCATGGGGAATAGGCGATCTTCACCTGTCACCAAGATTGGAGTTTATAGTCTAGTGCTTAGTAATGGTGTTAGTTTAGATTTAATGTGTTGTTGTTACTCCTTAGAAATGACACGAAACATTATTTGTTTTCATGCATTTTTCAGAAAAGGTTTTAGATATTCTTTTAATGATGAGAATAGTGAGAGATATATTTGAATCAATTTGAACCTCGAAGTGAGAGATATATTTTCATCGGCTACCCATAGAAGTCCTTTGGATATTTGTTCTACAGACGTAGTGAGAACGTGGTCTTTGTAGCACGAAGATGAGTCTTTCTCGATAAAGAGCTCATATACAAATAGGACAGTGGGAGTACCATTGATCTCGAAGAGATTCAAGAATCAAACGGTGAAGGAACCTCTGAAGACGCTAGGGTTCAACCAGAGGAAGAAGTTCCAATTGAACCAGTTGACGAGTCATTACCTCTTAGGCATTCCGGTAGAGTTAGAATGCCACCTGATTTCTATGGTTTCCATATTACTACAGATGGTGACACGTTTATCAGTGATAGTACACTGGTAAATTTGGATGAACCGGCTAACTACAAGGAAGTAATGGCAGGCCCTGAGGCAGCCAAATGGCAAGAGCCAATGGACAGCGAGATCAAGTCCATGTATGACAACCAAGTTTGGAATTTGGTTGATAATGTACCAGGTCATAAGACAGTTGGGTGCAAATGGATCTTCAAGAAGAAGGCCAACATGGATGGAAAGGTACACACTTTCATGGCTCGACTGGTTACAAACGGATTTACTAACACCACAGGGGTTGACTATGATGATACCTTCTCACCAGTGGCTAAGATAAAATCTAGTAGGATAATGCTCGCCATAGCTGCATTTCATAACTATGAAATTTGGCAGATGGATGTCAGAACCGCTTTCCTCAATGTGAAGTTGGCTGAGGATGTTTACATGAGTCAAGCAGAGGGTTTTGTTGATGCAAAGTTTCCCAATAGAGTGTGCAAGCTTGGGAAATCCATATATGGATTGAAACAAGCATCTCGCAGATGGAATCTTTGCTTCGACGAGAAAGTCAAAGAGTTTGGTTTCTCAAGAAGTGAAGATGAGTCATGTGTATATGTCAAAGCTAGTGGGAGTATAGTAACCTTCCTATTATTGTATTTTGAAGACATACTTCTTATAGGAAACGACATTCGAACTTTGGAAGAGGTTAAGTCTTGGCTTCGAAAGTGTTTTGCTATGAAGGATCTAGGAGAGGCGGCTTACATTCTAGGGATAAGAATTATGAGAAATTGGAGTAAAAGACTAATTAGACTTAGTCAGAATACATACTTGGAAAAGGTGCTAAAACGTTTTAGTATGGAGAATTCAAAGAAAGTAGAACTCCCTATCCAGACTAATACCAAACTGAGTAAGACTCAAAGCCTGAGTACCGATGCTGAGATAGCAGAAATGAGTAGAGTTCCATATGCTTCCATCGCTAGATTAATCACGTATGCTATGACATGTACTCGCTCTGATGTGTCCTTCGCTTTGAGCATGGTCAGTCATTATTAGGGAAATCCAGGTAAAGCTCATTGGATAGCAGTTAAGAATATTCTCAAGTATCTGCGATGAACTAAGGACTGGGTCCTAGTACTTGGTGGCGGTGATACATTGAGAGTAACTGGGTATAGTGATGCTAGTTTTCAAACAGATAGAGATAAAATCCCTTCTAAATCTGGTTGAGTGCTTACCTTAAATGGAGGATCACTAACCTAGAAAAGTTCCAAGCAAGAAACATTGGCTGATTCTACCTGTGAGTCAGAGTACATAACGGCAAGCAAAGCATCAAAGGAGGGAATATGGTTAAAGAACTTCATCGAAGATCTTGGAGTTGTGCCAACCATCAGGGAGCCAATGGAAATTTTCTGTTATAATGAAGGAGTGGTTGCCTTGAAAAAGGAACCAAGATATCATGGCAGATCAAGACATATCTACAGAAAATACAATTTCATTGGACATAGGGTAGAAGAAGGTCACCTCATAGTAAAGAGAGTATCATCTGAAGAGAATCCTGCAGATCCACTCACAAAGGGTGTGAGTAGGGCTAAACACGTTCAACATGCTAAGAGCATTGGTCTGAGAGATGATATTAGTTTTAGTAGTTAGATAGTTAGTTTGAAACTTGTAAAAAAGTAAATGTAATTGACTTTTGGTGATTAAATAATAGAGAGTTATTTATGATTTTTTTTACTACCTTTTGTCAGTTGTTTATTCTTGTGTTTCATATTTGCATGTTTTACTTCCCGAATAATTCGATTATTCAAAAGTCCACATTCGATCATACTTTTAGAAGTAAGTAGTGAATTAAGACTGTTATGAACTGGATTGTAGATTGCATAAAGAGTTAGACATAGCAATTGGATTGCTGCAACATTCATGAGTACTTGGAAATGGAGATTTAAGTATTGGATTAACCCACTCTTAGAGAATTACTTCGTGGAATTTATCACGCGTAATGATATGTAAATACGTAATGATATTAAAACAGATATATATGAGTTGTTTTTTACAAATCAGTTGTGCATTGATGATATGTAAAAACATCAGTAACTTGATGTTATAAAACATGTTGTTGTGCATAATTTGATGAATAAATGGTGCAAGCATATAAGTCAAAGTTTATTCATTCCTTTTTCCTTAACGGGAAAAGTTATATCTTTGGGCCCCTCAGTGCTTTGGTGTTGACTTATAGTGCCGACCCGGGCCAGGACTAAATTGATGTGTTGGATTAGAAGTTTTATGTCATTACAAATCAGAAATCATGAAACAGAGTATTGGACAATGAGATTGATTATGTTCCATGTCTCATGTCTGAATGATATCTTGCATAACGGAGGATTATATGATCACTTATCTTAGGACATGTAACTAACTGGGTCAGAGTTCGATAGCGGCTTTTGGAATCTACAATTTGTTGATCAATTTAGAAGCTATACTAACAATTATAGTTATAGACTTATCCAAGTGGGAGACTGTTGCATTATGTGTCTACGTCCATAACTATAATTGGTATTAACTTGAATTGATAGCAACACAATCCTTTTGGGTTGCCCTCAAACCTAGCAACTGGACATGATGATTTTTGAAGAGAGATGTTAATTTATTATTTGATTAATAAATTGAAATAGTTGATTTATTAATATATTATGAAAATAATATATTAATTAGAAATATTAATATTTAATTAATATTTAATTGGAATTAATTTTGTGATTAAAAGAATTAATTAATAGTGCAGGGACTAAAGTGTAATTGTTCAATAGTTAAACAAGAGGCATTCTAGAACCTCCCTAGGCCTTGGACGGTTTTGGTAGTGTTCCGGGGGTTCTAGAATTATCCTTGGATGGTAATTAAGAAGCTGGATAATTACCATTTTAAGATAATATTATTGAAGGTTTGTATTATGATCAGATACACTTCAAGTATGAACAAGAAATGTAAATCTAAACGAAATAATTAACAGAAAGTAAATAACACAGAAGTGTTAGGTCTAGAAAGTTATCGTTTTGTATAATTCTGAAATGGGCCTGTCCAGGTTCGGAATTATCGAGTAGTCTAGTCTCTATAAATAGTGCATGCATGTAACATTTTAAGGTTACGTTTTGTGTAAATCCTAAACGTCGTTTTTATATGCTCTTACGGAGAAGTTCCTTCTTTGAGAACTCTTCTAGAGTTATTTAAATCTAATCATTCAGCACACTTTTGATCATCGTTTCTTATCTTTTATTCACGTCTTTAATATAGAATCTTTCGATCATCTTATTTATTGTTTCTTCAATTGGTATCAGATTAGGAGATAGTGTAATTAATTCGCTATTCTTCTATCGAGTATTCCTAGGGTTTTACGTTATACTTAGATCTGTTCTTGTTGTCTCAATCATCTCAATCGATTGTAGATTCCAGATCTAGATCTCAAGTTTTTCCCTTGAACTTGATTCACGTTTTACACATCCGGTTCTATATTTGTTTCTGTGAATTCTTGATAACATGACTCACGAAGATCCTCACTCTCTTTTGTTCAATTTCTGAAGCAGTATTGGATCCACAACAAGGATTCCAATCCTCTTTCTAGAAGATTATGAAGTCTGGGCTCTGCACTTTGAAGATTATGTTCTTGGTATCGAAGAACATGGTTCCAGGATATATATATGGCATGCAATGATGTCACAACCAGCGAATTTGAGTTACAATTTCCATCCTCGTACAAGAAAACATCTTTATGTATCCCTGTAACACTACACTTAGTATAATCGGACTTCAATACTATCTAAGTTTATACATCCGAAAATTGTGATTTTAGTCGTAACCTCCTCGTGTAAGCCTAAAAATCTAAACCCAATAAGCTATGACTACTCAACTTTGGGCCTTAGTCCATGTTTTTCTCGACCTAAGACCCTCTTATTGGGCCCTAATGGGCCAAAAACTTTTAGTTAACCTTGTTTTGGGCCATGAAATTTATTCTTAGGCTATTTTGGGCCAAAAGCCCTCTCATAAAATCTCATTGGGCCGAAGATTTCCTTTGGGCCATAATGGGTCAAAAATTATATTGGGCCCTCTCCTTAAACAAAAAAAAAGAAAAAGAGAAATGGTGAATTTTCTATGCATGCCACCACAACTTTACCCCCCATGTCTCCAAGCTCTTACCCACCATGTATCTAGGCTTAAGTAATTGTCCAACATACTTCCATACATCTCTCTCTCCCCTCCTCTCTCTTTAAAACTCGACCAAACACACACCACCATCATTCTCACTTCACTTTCATCACTATCCAATTTCATTCTATCATATTTCCCTCTCAAGAACTCAAGAAAATTCTCCCATCTTCTTTCTTTAAATTCGTGGGTGTGTGTGTATGTTCTTCAAGAAGTCTTCTTCAAGATCCATAACTTGGTAAGTTCTTGTCTAAATCAAGAGTTTTACTTCATGTTTATGCTAAAACATTCCATTTACACACTTTTGTTGTGTGTAAAACTCTTAGAAACACCACCATTTCGAGAACCTCACCAAGAACACAAGCTAGACTCAAAATCTCCTTCTTCAACTTCTTCTACATCTCGAAAACCCCAAGGTGAGCTTCATACCCCCTTGTTTTCGGTTTTATAATGTTTTTGGGGGAGGATACAAGTACTTTTGTGTTAGATCTATGTATGTGTGCATGTTTATGTGTTTAACTTTTAAGATCTTTACTTGAACATGAAGTTTATCACTTGGATCTTCATAAAAACCTTGAGAAAAGTATGTTTTATCACATATAATACATGTAAACTTGTAGATCTGGTATTTATACACTTAAAATAGCAAAAACAAGTGTTGTGAACAAACATGGATAACTTAAACTAAAAAATCAGCCTTTGACAGAAACGTTTTAGTCTAATCTTGGACTGTTTTGACCCCCTTAATGGTAATATTTTTCAAAACTGTTTTACATGCAAAAAGTTCAGGTTATTTCCTTTAAAATGACTACCCTCACGTTTTCATACGATTTTTCTATAATTTTTGGTGAATTTTACAAAACTGCCTATCATATTTGAAATAATCTCGGACCAGCCTGTGAAGGTGAGCAATTTCACACTTGTTTGAGGCCATTAAAAATCTTGAGAACAATTGTGAACAAATTAGACAAAATTTCCAAACTTCCAGAGTTTACGGATCCAAATTTCGACTTATGATGATTTTTCTACAAATTTCCAACTACCGGGTTAGAAAAGTCAAAAATCAGAAAAATATGTATTTTCACAAAAAAATCAAGCCAAAAATGATATTCTTGATAAAAATGGGTTAAAAATGTTATCTTTACCAAAAACTAGCCATAAATACAAGTTTTGAACAAAAGGGGGACTAAAGTGTTATTTTTACTAAAATTGGGCCTTAATTGAAAATTTGTGGTTTATTGGGCCAAGAACGTCATTTTTACAAAAGTGGGCTTTTATATCAATTTAGTAAATAATCGAGCTAAAACTAGCAACATAATAACAAACAGGCTAATTAGGTTATTTTCATGTTTATTGGGCCTTAGTAACCCATTAATATGTTTGATAGGTTCTGAATACTATTTATATGTTTATTGGGCCTCATTGACCCATTAACATGTGCGACGGACCTTGGATTCTATTTGCGTGCTATTGGGCCTGTAAATACCTTACATGTGAAATGAGCCTTAGTGGTCCTTTTACATATATTTTGGGCCCATATTATATAATCTCATTCCTATCGGGCCTTCAAATGACTTACATGTTTAGCGATGCCTTAGTGGTTCACTTACATGATTCATTGGGCCTGGGAATGAGTTTTATGTGTTTTTCTTCTTTTTCCGCGTAAACTTTGATTAAGGATCCAGTGAGACGTGTCGGTTGACACCTTTATGTGTATGATCGTAGCCTGTAGTTATAACCAGAGTTTCCTGGAGGGAAATCGGGAGTTTGTGTATAGATCTATACGGGGTGACCCCCTACGCCTTAGCTGTTCGCTACAGCTAGACTAGGCCAGTCTAGGGCGACAAACCTTACCTAAATCAAAACCGGCGCCTGAAAACGTCAAGACAGGCGAATTAGTCATTATCAAACATGGTTGTAACGACTCACTTAGAGGAATTAACATTGTAAGACTTACGGGAAACCATTCTATGTTCTTTTTGGATAAAGCGGGAAATCATTTTATTTTCTTTTTGGATAAAACGGTAACCTATACGCGCTGGTACTCAACCCCGGGGGTTGAGATTCCAGCATTTTCTTACGCAGACAACATCGGGTTGTCTGGAATCATTCTCTTTTTATTTTCGCAAACGTTAACACATATGTATTAATATAAGATCGGACACGAACATTTCAAACCATTTCTTTTTAGAAAATATCGGATTTTCTGGGAACGTTCGCTTTACTTTTACAAACAAAAGATAACAAAGGACATGCATGCATATATTCACAGTTTTAAAACGAGACTTACAAATTATTTTATAGAAATATCGGATTTTCTGAAAATACTATGAGAACTACTCTAAACAAGTACAAAACCATTTTATACAAAAATGCTTATGACCTCACCAACCTTTTAGTTGACGCTTTTCAAAACGAATTGTATTCTCAGGGATCTAGTAACAGGTAATAAGCTCGGCTATGAGATCAAGTGGTGCGACTTCAAGAAATTTTACTTTCTTACTTTTGTGTAACTGATGAACAAGTTCAATATGTAAACTATGTAAGTCTGTATTTCTAATGTATGATGTTTGGTTGCTATGTTTCATTCATATTCAATTGTTATGATACTGTACAATGACGTTAACCGCCCCCAGACGTTTCCACCGTCCCGGTTCGGGGTTGTAACAAATGACGCATGAGACATACACACATACTACTACCAAAAAAGAGATCAAGACTCTGCTAGGGTACAATGCACTTATTGTTGAACATACTGACGTTTCACATGATGAGAAGAATAAGCTGATGAGCAACATAAAGGAAATGAGAATTATACGGTTTGCTCTTCCTCCAGACACTTTTCGTCTTGTTAGTTCATGTGATACTGCTAAGGGTATATGGGACAGGTTGAAGGAGCTGTATTCAGGAGATGCTGATCTAGAACACTCTTTGCAAACGACTCTCTTATAGGAGTTTCATTCTTTCGTACAAAAACCCGATGAGAAGTTGGATCAAACGTTCAATCGCTTCAACCATTTGTTAAGGAGAATGCTCAAATATAATCTTGAGTGACGTGTTATTAAACATAAAGTTACGTTCATGAATGGTCTTAGGTCAGAATGGAAGGCTATTGTGTCCACTGTGAAGGCACACGAACAATTTAAGAGCTATACGTGTGCCAAAGTGGTGGGTATTCTGAGATCTCACGAAGAGGAAGTGAGAAAGGAAGTGAAGCTTGTTTCCAGCATGGGATCCTTAGCATTGGTTGCGAAGGGAAAGAAGTCAGCAGAAGAAGATTCCAAATCTGACTTTTCAGATAGCAAAATCTAAAAATAAGACAAAGCTCTTATGGTGTCCAATCCCAAGAAGTTCTTTAAGAAGAATTTCTCTCGTTACAGAAACAAGTTCAGGCTGGGTAATTCTAGTTCAGAAAAGCCAAGAGATGAAAGTTTTAAGAACTATGGGAATGACGAAGAAAAGAAGAAAAAGAAGCTGTTGGGTGATTCAGTTTATGACTGTAATTATTGTCATGGCAAGAGTCACTTTGTGAAGGAATGCATGTTGAGGAATCAGAATGAGAAGAGAGAAACAGAAAAGGACGAAGCCTATTACGTTCAGAAGATAGAGGAACTCAGGAAGAAGAATGCATCAAATGCGATGCCAATGTTGATCGTACAGGAAGGTAGTGATGATGATAGACGAGTGGAGGTGTGGTCTAAAGACTCAGAGGATGATGAAGGTAGGAAACCTACCCATGGCGGGTGCTTTGTGGTGAATTCAGAGAATCAGGGATATAAAGCCAGGCGCTTGATGGTTCAGAATGGCATTTCGGAACCAAGGGGATATGCAACCGATGGCGAAAAGCTTCTGAGAGATGCTTTGCTGCGAAGACAATCTCGGAGCAGGTAAAAGAGTGCGAGAAGGTTAAGAACAGAGGCATTGGAATTAGAGCTTACTAGATCACGTGATGATGTTATTTATCTTAAAAGAGATAGTCTTGCACTTTTCAAATAGAGGAATGTTTTTTGTTTAATTGCTAAGCGTTTATATTTTAATATTAGTCGATTGCATTTGGATTGTGAAATAGAGAAAGGTTTGCATAAAATGATTTTACCCTTCCTTGAATTGAAAGAGGATGAAATCGATGTTGATTACTATGAATGTGAATCTATTGTTCCTTCAGATGACGTTTCTGATTCATATAGGGTTGAACTTGAGAAAATTGAAGAATGCATTCAGTCAAAAGAACACCAAAATATGTTGAAAGAAATGTTAAATGATAAGGATAAAGAAGAAATCAAATTAACTTCTATGCAGAAGTATGACTTATTATGCAAGAAGTTGAATTCGGAAAATTCTCTTCATCATGAGAATGTTTCTGAATTGTGATGAACCAAAGAAAATTTTGATTTCAGCAAAATCAATCGAATTTGTTTGAATTGTTGAAAATAAAGGTTCAGATGTTTTAAAAGGAAAGGCAACAATTTTTCTGAGAGTACAAAAGTGATACATCTGAATTAACGTCCGTGGTTAATAATGATAATGCGAATGGTTGTGATGAATTCTTCTGGTCCAAGCTAATAGACAACACGGATGAAACAAAAGGTCTTTCAGAAATGACCTCTTCGAAAACAAAAGGGAAATACGTTTCAGAACCGTTGAATCGTGTGGACCTTTGTTACGATAAAGTAGGGTCAAGTGGCACAAAAGATGTTCCAAGTGAAACCTCCTCGGAACCAAATGAAAAGCCAATCCGAAAAGGAAAAACCGAAATCCAACATTCATAAATCTGCTGAAGAAATAATTGCAAAGAAAAGGTGGTTGAATGCTAGATATAGGATGAATTTGAAAGAAAGAAAGCGTTTCTGGAAAAATATGAATTCCAATCAAAGTTCTGTTAACTCAGTATGTTCTTCTAATCAAAAAGTGAATTCATCTCAAATTCCGAAAAAAAATCAAGTATTTCTTCAAATCCAGGTTTTTCATAAAAGTCTCATATTCCAAAATCAAACGCAAAGTGTTTTTCAAATCCTCAATTTTCAAAACCACAACTTTCAAAACCACAGCTTTCAAAACCACAGTCTTCAAAACCTCTTACCAAATCACAAGATTTTAAGGGAGAAAACAAAATTGCTTCGGAGCCAGAGGTTTCTCCTAAAAACGACGAAGCAAATTTGAGAAAGGAAGAAAATGAATTTTCAAAAAGAATGGCACCCAAAATCAAGGAAAATATTCGACGAAAATCCAATTTTGTAGAAATTAATCTTTGTAAAAACAAAGTTGAAGTTTTCAAATTGGAAAAAGAGATGAATCGGATTTTGAAAAGAAAATCGTTTTGGGTTGATAAAACTAAGATTTTTCCTATGCAAAAGAAATCCTCACAAGGACCCAAGAAGGTTTGGGTTCCTAAAACTCTCTAAATTTTGTAGGTTATGCGTGACGAACAATATGACTCCAAATGGTACATCGATAGCAGCTGTTCTCGTCACATGACAGGAAGGAGAGAGGAATTACGAGAGTTTCAGTCTTTAAAAGGTGGCGGAAGAGTGAAGTTTGGAAACAACACTACTTGAGAGATAAAAGGATATGGAAAGATAACGAATGGCAAATTCTCAATTCGGAGGTAGCATATGTAGAGGGCCTGCAACACAATCTGATAAGTGTTTCACAACTGGTTGTAGGTACTGGTCTGAAGGTGTCTTTTGATGACGATGGTTCCGAAATCATAGAGAAGAAAACCGAGGCGGTTCTTCTGAAGTCTAAATGGAAGGGAGATATGTATCCTTTGAATTTGAATCCAATCAAAGGGAAACCATCGATTTGCTTGCTTACAGAAGTATCTTCGGATGATAGTTGGCTGTGGGACAAAAGGCTTTCCCATGTGAACTTCAAGGATATAAACAAGCTTGTAATTGGTGATCTTGTACATGGTATACCTCTTCTGAAATTCGAAAAGGAACACTTATTGCTGCCTGTGATCTCGGAAAATAAAGCAGGAAGAGTCACTCAACCATAATAAGTACCAAAATCATTGAGCCACAAGAATAATTGCACATTGATCTTTGTGGTCCATCAACCATCAAAAGTATTGGTGGTAACAAATATATTTTGGTTACTGTTGATGATTTTTTTAGATTTACCTGAGTGTTTTTTCTAAAATAGAAATCTAAAGCAACTCGGAAGCTGATAGACTTCATCAAGCAGGTGGAGCTACAATTACGAAAACCTGTTCGAAAAATTCGTAGTGACAACGGTTCAGAATTCGAAAATCATGCATTTGAAGAATTCTTAACTGCCAAAGGGATTGCTCACAACTTCTCGTCACCTTACACCCCACAACATAACAGTGTCGTTGAAAGGCGAAACCGGTCTCTCTGCGAAGCAGCTAGAACTATGCTTTCATTTGCGAGTCTACCTTTGTACTTCTGGGCCGATGCCATTGCCACCAATTGCTTTACTCAGAACTGTTCTTACGTCAACAAAAGATTTCTAATTACTCCTTATGAAATCTTGAATAATCGGAAACCTAATGTTAAATTCTTTCATGTATTTGGTCCCATGTGCTTTATATTCAATTCCAAAGAACATCAGACCATTCGACGTGATGGCTGACGAAGGAATTTTTCTAGGGTATTCCTTGACTGCAAAGGCATATCGTGTTCTGAACAAGAAATCAAGAAAGATTGAAGAAACATACTATGTCACCTTTGATGATAACTACATGAAGAAAAATCAGAAAGAAGATTGTCAGTCTGGGAAAATCTTCCCGTCAACAAATTCTATGACGATTCATCTTATGAACTTGTATGAGGAATTTTTGAATATGTTTGATGAGACCGAAAAATCTATTTCCTCATAATAGATAGCCAAAGATAATTGAATGGATGAATTGATGAAGATCATTGATGAAACTGCGAAAGATCTTGAAAAAGAGCCACCAATTCCGAATCAACCTAAATATGAACCTTTTGATGCTACAGTCCAGGGGGAGAGTTACACTTTGAACTCTAATACCGATATTCCTGTCTAGGGGGAGAATCCAATTTCGAACGTTGAGTCTCATGCAAACTTCCAGGGGAGAATGAAAATAATGACTCAGATGTACAATCAGAATTTGAACAAGTTTATGCTGAAATTGATCCTACATATGATCAAAATTATCCTCCAATATCTAAATGGACCAAAGATCATCCACAATCTTAAGTGATAGGAGACTCGTCTTTAGTAGTTCTTACATGGTCCCAAAAAAAGTGAAACAAACTACATTATATTCTAAATTGAAATTTTACATATTTAATTCGTTTATTTCTAAAATTGAGCCTAAAATGTCAAAATTGCTCTTGATCATGCAGATTGGGTTTAGGCAATGCAGGAAGAACTCAATGAATTTGAGCGAAATAAAGTATGGAGGTTTGTCTCCACTCTGAAGGATGCATCTGTAGTAGGAATGAAATGGGTGTTCCGGAATAAGATGGATAAACAAGGAAACGTGATTCACAACAAGGCACGTTTGGTGGTTAAATTAAAGGCTATTGCCAAGAGGAAGAAATAGACTACGAAGAGATGTTCGCACGGTTGCTAGATTGGAATCCGTTCGGATTTTTCTCGCAGATGCCGCTCACAAAATTTTTGAAGTCTATCAGATGGATGTGAAGTGTGCGTTTCTGAATGGCTAACTCGAGGAGACTGTCTACATGGAACAACCACTAGGTTTCGTAAATGAAAAATATTTGAATCATTGCTATGTTCTGGATAACGCAATGTATGTTTTGAAACAAGCTCCTCGTGCATGGTATGAACCTCTTACTCATTTTCTTAAGCAGTCAAAATTCAAACAAGGTTCGGTTGACCCAAGCTTCATTCGCAAGAAATATGGTGACCATTTAATGATCGTTCTTCGTTGATGACATTATTTTCGAATCCACTGATTCTAACTTAACAGCCGAATTATGAAAACTAATGGAAACTAAATTTGAAATGAGTTCAATTGGTCCAATTAACTTTTTCCTTGGTTTAAACATTAGATAGAGCTTAGAGGGAATTTTCATCAACCAAGAATCCTACAGAAAGACCTTGCTTGCTAAATTCGGAATGGTGGGAGACTAAAGGGTCAAGGTTCCAATGGTATTTGGAATGAAACTTGCTCCATTACTGGACAAACCAATAACTGATATTACATTATATCGCCAGATGATCGGATCTTTAATGTATCTAACATCGAGTCGCCCTGATATCATGTTTGTTGTATGTTATTGTGCCAGGTTTCAGGCAAATCCCCGTGAACCTCATATGGTAGCTGTAAAGAACATATTACAATGCCTCAAAAGAACAACATATGTCGGAATATGGTATCCATCCAATTCGGTATTCTTTGTGCAAGCTTATTCTGACGCTGATCTAGGAGGATGTGGCCATGATCGTAAAAGCACTTCTGGGGGATGTCAGTTTCTGGATTGCAAGCTTGTTAGTTGGCAATCTAAAAAGCAAACATGTGTGTCCTTATCGACTGCTGAAGCTGAATACATAGCAGCATCATCTTGTGCGTCCCAAGTAGTATGGATTTAGAACCAACTTAGAGACAATGGAATTAACATGAAGAGAATTCCTCTCTATTGTGATTTCGAAAGTGCTATAAGAATTTGCCACAATCCAGTGCAACACTCCAAGACAAAGCATATTGCACTTAGATACCATTTCATAAAGGATCATGTTGAGAATGGTAATGTTGAAGTTCATTTTGTTAGATCTTCATATCAGTTGGATGACATCTTCACAAAGGCCTTACCTAAAGCTACGTTCAACCGGATTTTACAAGGGCTAGGAATGATTGAAGCTAACTCAGTTCTGAAATCCTCTTTGTAATCAAAATTTATTGTTCACGTTCCAAACGGTTTCGAACTTCGGAAAGTTTCGAAATTTATTTTTCTAATTCCGACTGGTTCCGAGCTTTGGAATGGTTTGAAATCTACTATTCATTGGAGTTTCGGAATGCTTTCTATCCTTCGTGCATCAAGTTCATTCTGATTGGTTCTGTACTTCGGAATGCTTTGGACTCTACTGTTCATCCTCATTTCGGAAAGTTGTATATCCTTTGTATATTAAGTCTCTTCCGACTGGTTCCGAGCTTCAGAATGGTTCGGAAGTTAATGTTCATTTAAGTTTCAGAATTCTTTTGTTTTAATTATTTTTCTTTATTTATGTTTTATTTTTATTTTTTTAGAAAACCAAAAAATCACAAAAATATTTTTCTTTATTTCTATTTTATCTTTTTCAGAAAATCAAAAAACTTAAAAATATTTTTCTTTATTTCTGTTTTATCTTGTCAGAAAATCAAAACTGCAAAAATATTTTATTTGTTTCTGTATTTTCTTTCGAAACACAAAATTCAAAAAAAAAAACACCTTACTTTTAAGAAGCCAACGTTCACTTCTCTGGTTAATGTTCTCTATTATCTCAATTCAGAACGATGGGGCAGGTATGATTCCGAAACTATGTACTAGCTAAGCGTCCCTAGAAGCATGCTGATGCATGTTGTACCAAGCCTCTTAGACTCTATGTTTGAAGCCTTAATGAAACATTCATTCCGACCGTTTCTTCCTAATCAGGTTATCCAATCACATAAATGTTCGAGCTACCTTACTCTTCTCACATTGAGTTAAGAGTTTCCTGCTTAGTCATTCATTGATAGCATAGGTACAATATCTTCTTCAGAACCAATCTATACAATTTCTCCATTAATTCTGTGTTCATAAACGTAACCCTTGATATGGTCAAACAAGTACATCTTTCAGATCTTCGGACTTATGTTAAGTTTCAGAATCTCGTTGAAGCTTAAGCCACCCTTAAAGCCTATTAAAAGAAGCGTTTCACAGTTTCTTAATAAACTGGTGATCATAATTCAACGGGATGCCACACAAGCACTTCAGAGTCTCTCTTGACTTAGAAGGAAGAGATCGTTGCCCGGGATCCATCTGATTTTCATGTCAATCTGATTTGACATCACATAATCACTAAAATTAATTTGCTTTATTTCTTTATCTTTGGCACACTCTTGCACAAAAGTCCTTGTGATTTTTCAAAGTCTGGTTCTAATTCCAATGGCTACTCTAATTCTGAGAACAGGTCGTGGTCTCTAAGCTGGTGAATCGTATGATGACTCTGAATGTGTCAATACCGAAACAAAGGTTTCTTGGAAGATGAAAGATCAAATTAGGCGCAACTTTTGAATTCCCTGACAACACACGTCTTTGTTACAACGACATCTGACACCATGGATGAGCTGTCACGCTTTTATAGGCTAAAATTACCGCGCAGAGGAATATGGAAAGGCGGGTTTCTCTCACCACTCATCACATACCATATAAAAGGGTTTTTGGTGGTTCATTCTCTCTCATCGCAAACATAATTCTCAAACCCTCAAAAGAAAAAACCCCTAAAAGCTCTCTACTATTCATCGTCTTCTTCAACCTTCGATGGCAGGATCATCTGAGCACATCTCATTCGCGGACCAATCAACCTCTGTCATCAAGCTAGTTGTCAAGCATGGTCAAAACATGATCATCGATCTCGATTCCTCGCGCTACAATGAAGTTCTTTGGCCGATTATCAAATGTCTCAAGTTCTCGCCACTATCTCAGGCGTTAACAATAGCAGGATATGTTCCTCTGTTTCATCTTTCCAAGGCTTACTCATCTGCAATCAACAACAAGGCAGACGATATCATCCACTTCAAGGTTGCTTCTCACAAGACCTCGATCACAAAACCCTACTTCAACAAACTTCTAGGGCTCACTTTCTCTGGAGTTCCTGTGGATCCAGAATCGATTCCAAATAGTGCCTTAATTAGATGTTTTATCAGATGGGTTACATTGGGGATATCTCCTTATCGCCCATGTTCTGGAAACCCTTCCATCATCCAATGTGGAATGGGTTGTTCACTCTCCTGTTCAAGAGTTTCTCGGAGACGTTTGCAAGGTCCTAAAGTGCGAGCAAACTATTTTACACCCTCATATATGGTCTATACCATGGGGTGCCAACTCATCCAAAGCACTGTCTCCACCTCTCGCCACACAGAGATTTTGTGTGCAAGATTTTGGTCTATTGTGGTAAATCGGGCTTTAGGTCACTTCAAAGTTCCAACAATGACTGATTCTGTTGTGGCAGCAATTCCAACACTCCAAACATCTATGTTTTTGATGTCCGATCCCAAGAATTTCACCTTTATTGGGTCCATTCCGGAAGAAATGTTGGTGAAGGTTCTCTCTGATAATGTTGCTGTGAACGCATATCGGAGTTTGCCATCGTCTAGGGTTCGTTCAATGCCAGATGAATTATGAAGGATGATCGATGAAGGCAACATACCGAAAAGGGGAGGCAAAAGAAAGTCGAAAACTACTCCTTCTGAAGTTGGTAAAGCTCCAAAAAAGTATAGGAAGCCCGCTATGAAACCGAGATCTCCATCTCCGGTTGTTCAGGAGGATTCAGAATCAAGAACATTTACGGAAGTTAGAGAGGAGGACATATACCAAAACGAAGTGGAAGACACTGCTGCCACTTTCGAACCAACTCCTACTGAAACAATTTTGAAGGTATCATATCCACCACTACCTCTTTTCCTCCTTTAGATGACTTTCAAATAAACACTCCACCATCCTCACCTATCACAACCACAATTCCGATTTCCTCCATCCCTCCATTACATCTAGATATTTATGTTTGAATTTATCTTCCTCAGATCTCCATCCCTTTAACCTCCACAATCTTTACCGATTCCACCCCTCCAACCACATCTTCTGTTTCTACTCCACAGGAAGATCCGATTGTCAAGTCCGTTCCCGAGGCGACTAAGGCTTCATACATTCCTTTAAACGCATCTGATGCGGGGGAAGATGTCAATATCGGTGTGACTATGGATCAAGGCACTACTCCTACTTCTCCTTTCAATGAGGAAGAAGAAATTTTATTTGGAAATGATCAGGAGTCTATGTCGGATTTCATGTTCAGCCTCTTTACCATCAACCTCAATAGTGATGATGATGATGCCCCGATGACGAAAGGGCAGTTCAAGAAGTTTAATTAAAAACTAGATTTTCTTTTAGAGTTCTCCAAATCTTCATTTTCAGCCAACTGGGAGTATATGCTAACAACCTACAGAACACTGTGGAGATGCTAACAAAAGAAAATGCCAAAGTCCTTGAAGAATCTTCTAAGGCAATTAAAGCTTCTGAGAAGAGCATCTCGGAGTCGACCGCAAAAGTCGAAAAACTATCTCAGGAGATGACTGACTTTCTGGCTACTTTCAGAACAACGTCTGAATTAAATACTGAAGCAGTGAACAAAGTAATAGCAGGATTTCGTACTTCTTTACAAGCCGAAAATGAGGCACTCTCAATTGTATGTTCTGCAATCAAAGTCGAAAATGCTAAACTTAACGCCTCTGTTCTCACCAAGATTGAAAAGCTGCAATAAGACTTGGCAACTAAAAACAATATCATGGGTCAGTTGGTTGAGAAAACTCAGAAGGCCAATGTCCTTTCTGAAAAGTTGAAAAATGCTTCCAAGCAAGTTGCTAATCTGAAAAACGAGAGAACAATAGTGAAAAGTTGCGTTTCCGAGATCAATCAGTATCTGATGAGGCTTGTTGAGACTCGTGACTCCCTTTTCACAGTCTCGGTTCGACAACATCTATCTGACAAGCTTCAACCAGTATTTGCTATGCTGAATCAAATACAAGGTGTTTCGAGAAGCGGGGCTCTTCCGAAACAAGGGGGAGACAAGAAACAGGATCAACAACCCAAGACTGAAACCGAACACAAGGATAATGCAACTTCTGGTTCGGGAAAAGATCAAGATAAAGGAAAAGGTATTATGGAAGATGAAGCTGAAGAAAATCCGAAGATGACTAAATCCGAAACGATTGCTAGGGAGAAGCGTGATAAAGAGCTAGATGATCTCCAAGCTTTTCGTAAGAAATTGGAAACAGACGAGGCTGAAGCTACAAATGCGAAACCCATGCTTGAAACTCATAAATTGTTATTTCCTCCTTGGTCAATGGAGCACATGCAGAATGAAGCTATTGACGATCCCAACATCTATTGGACTGAGCCCTCGATCTCGTTTGATCTGAGCAATGATGTGGAATCTCAATTCGATTTTCCCATCACACCAAGGGCGTTTCTCTTTCGCTGTTTTGAGAATATAGAGAAATCTTTAATTTCGGAGAGTACAGTTAATCAGAACTGTTTTCTTTCTACTTGAAGTATACAAGTCTTGGAGCTTACAGATAATGGGTGCATTAAGGGTTAAATTGCCTGTTCAGACTGAATACTTTCTGAGCATTTCGTTCAAGGGATTCAGAGGAGCTAATCACGTTGTTGATGAGTTCACCTTGGCAGACCTGCCTTGTATCAACCCATATGACTGGATCTCTTTGTTCAACATCCTTCTAAAAGATGAAACGAAATAAGAGCCTATCATAGCGCATTTGAAAAGGATGTGTCACACCCCGGTCGGCGGCGGAAACACCGGGCGGTGTAACGTCATTTCTTGTATCACAATTATCGAATTCCTGAAAACACATGCATTTTAAAAATACGTCAACATAAAGTTGGTGAGTTCACAGGTTTTGACTCTGAGTAAAATAATACTTTTTCCGAGTTTCAAAAGTATAGAACAAAGTTTGAAAATATCATTCTGACTCATATTTATCTCTAACATATTGTATATATCCTAGGTATACTGGTTTACTTATCAAATAAGTGGTATATCAAAACATTCCTTGTACCTAGGGTATAAGTGTGGGGAAACTTATACTTAACATTAATACTTGTATAACGACAAAGTATAATATTTCTAACAATTTGCTACCATGATTCCGTAACCGCTTCTATGACATACAAAACTTCTGACACCCACTCATGATTTCCATGAGGACATACCACTCATGATTTCCACAACATATAAACAATACCGCGCGCCTCATCGACACCGGAACAATAAACAAATAAAATGACAGTTCATCACCCGCATGCCGTTGGGTTGTAGCTAGCAACCATGGGTGGGGTCGTCAACCCGCATAGATCTATAGTCCACCGTAAAACCGATTGGGTTGTAGCCAACAACCACAGATGGGGAGTTAACCCACATAGATCCATACACAACTTCCTCGCTCACACGGGATTAACGGTTACAGGTCAGAGGACTTCCACTAAGATCCCCAATCTTAGTTGATGAATACAGTAGCTCGTGTAGACTTTGTCGACTTCCTATAGTTCTAACAACAAAAGCATTTTCGTGTCTAAAAGCCTAAGTTGCTACACTATACTTTTAAACATTACTCCTAAGTTCGCAATACTTTAGGCAGTACAACAGCTATAACTTGAGGTAAAACCAGGTTTTATCTTAACAAAAAACCAATAATAACAACATATAACATATGAGGTTTTATCTTGACATAAAGCCAATAATAACAACATATAATATACCTGGTTTTATCTTGAAATAAAACCAACAATAACAACATACTTATCAATGAACATATAGAACTTCCGAGCATAACTTTGGAACTATATCGCACACAACATATATATAGAATCCTAAGTATAACTCAAGATCTACATTAGTATACTACTATAACAATAGCATGCTAACAAGTTTACGATAGTTGTATAGATACAAAATAATTATATCCTGATTAACGAACATACTATCTTATAAATATAGTATTAACCTGTATTCAATATTTAGCATGCATTTTCCCCCGAAAACATTAAAAAGTGGTGTCGTGAAACTCACCTTAGTAGTGTGATTTTATGGAATCTAACTAGAAATGGTCAGCGGTTCGTGATCGTCGGGGTCGGGAAGGGAAACAGCCTTCAAAAAACGAGAGAGAAAGAAAGTAGAAGGTGTAAGGAATGAATGACCTTGATCGTTATTTATAGGCAGATTTTTGGTCTTTCACGTCGCGAGAATCAATGCTCACGTCGTGAGAATCAATGCTCACGTCGTGAGCCATGACAAGAGTCATCCCGTAGCCTTCCCAGGTGTTTTCTAGCCTTGATTAGTGTCTGTTTGACTCCTCACGTCGTGAGAAATCCTTGCTCATGTTGTGAGAAATAAAGCTCACGTCGTGAGTCCAGTCAGATTAGGGTTTCTGACACGTTTCGCGCTCTCAGACAGTTGTATCTTCGGAAGGTCGTAACTTTTGCATACGAACTCCGTTTTTGACGTTCTTTATATCCACGCATAGGTAATTCCGAGTACTAAAACTTTCTTTTAGATTCCAATAGCTAATTATAATCCTATTTTAAATTCCTCTTGTTATAGATATTTTATAGTGATAGAGTTTATCATAACTTCTTCACGCGAAGTCAGATTTAGACGTTCTATATATTTTTGGAATCGTATGGACGTATACTTTGATTTGTATCATAAAGTATGTATGAAAGTTCATATTTGTATTAGAATTTATCATGAACTATGTAGTAAGTTTATCACCTTAATAGTTTACCAAAATCACATTACATGATTGGTATAATCACATGTGATTGTTATTGACCTATTTTGACTAGTGTTACACGATGCTCATTTGTTACATCCTCGAAATTGTGAAGATGGATGTCGAAACTGCATCTGTTCTGAAGAAGAGGCCGATCTTGAAGCCAGAAGAGCAACCGAGGGATGTTCAGAAGCTGAAAGTTGGATTTATCAGAAAAGAGCATTAGAGCGTTGTCTACAACAGAAAGGAAGGAACAGTAGTTCATAAGAGTATGTTCTTTCTGCGAGACAAACATCTTTCCTCTATTGCTGCTCTGAAGACTATTCTATCAATGGCTCAAGCATGCAAAACAAACACTCCTGCTGACCTCAAATGCTTCTCGGATATGGTCCATGGTACCTGATTGTCCGAAGCACGCTTATGAACTTAATGTCAAAATTATTCAACGCGCAGCGAAGACAATTTAGACACTCCTTCTAAATTTGTCACAAGGGGGAGATTGTTAGGTCTAGAAAGTATTGTGTCAAATATATGCTTTATCGTTTTGTGTAATTCCAAAATGGGTCTGTCCAAGTTCAGAATTACTGAGTAGTCTAGTCTCTATAAACAGTGCATGCATGTAACATTTTAGGGTTACGTTTTGTGTAAACCCTAAACGCCATTTTTATACGCTCTTACAGAGAAGTTCCTTCTTTGAGAACTCTTCTAGAGATGTTTGAATCTAATCATTCGGCACACTTTTGATCATTGTTTCTTATCTTTTATTCACGTCTTTAATATAGAATCTATCGATCATCTTATTTATTGTTTCTACAAGAAGTTCTCCAAATGTTCCTTTCATCAAGAAAAGAGGTTATGTCTTCACCCAGAAGACGTGGTTTGCCACAAAGACAATTGACATAAAGCCACCAACTAGCACACAACCTCCTTACATTAGGGTTTGCCCTAATGTAGTATATATACTAATATATACATGTATATCCCTTGATTGACGAGATTGTATCTAATCTATAATAAGAACCAATATTACCATAAAGATATGGGATCTTATCTATTCATATATATATATATATATATATATATATATATATATATATATATATATATATATAATAAATTCCTATTATACAAAATATTACAACATAACAACTGTAAGCTGATGCTGTTGAACTTGGTAAGCTGGCACTGGCGCTCTCGAGTCGTAGATGCTAACGCTGATGGATCAGCATGTTATGTGTTTGACTCATTAGATCATAAGGTGTGACCTTACAATCTCCCCCTATCTGATGATGTTAAAACTAATCTTCTTCTTCATAGTCATCAGAAGATCCATTATAGAACTTGTCAACTTCTTTCAAAATTTCAGGCTTTACCTATCTGGATTGATCAAGTTTCAGCTCATCCAATCTTCTATTCAGCTCCATTGATATCAAGACGCGATATCCTCTTTCCAGCTCATAGTTACCTAGACATTACAAGTGAAGATGAAACAAGTGCTTAGTAGGAGCAGAAGGAAGGTCATCAGTGCGTTGGAAGCACATCTAATTTTGACTGTCGAGATAGAAGATCTCGTGCTCTGGCTCTAGAAGAAACATGTGCTAACCATGTTCATCACCAGCTAGTAATGCATTATCCATGTATCTAGTACCATAAGGAAGAAGGAAGTTAGTATTCTTGGACTATCAGGGAGTTCTTGTTCTTCCTGATGAGGCTAGTCAAGATGAACTCGCTGATGGACCAGCGGATGGTACCAAGTTTAGTTTCTTCACTTTGTCGAGAAGTTGTTGAATTGCCAACTTCACTTCTTGGGCATGAACACTTTTATGCTTGCTGATGATTTCAAGAATTTGCATACACTCGATGTAGCCGAATTTGACTAGATCACGAGCAAACACAAATTCAGTGTATTCATACTTAGTTTTCTTTCTTACCAGGTGAAGTTTTAGTGACCCGGTCCTTGGCTTGGTGCATCTTACTTTGATAATGGGATCAGGCTTGGTTCTTCGAGTCAGAACGTCTCCAAACTTCTTTCTATCATTCCGATCAAAAAAGATTTTGAAACAATGTGTTGTATTTCTACATTGTTGTTGAACATCTTTTTAACCTGATCATCAATTCTTTGAACTTCAACATTTTTGTCAGTGGAAACAAGTTCTTGAACAAGTTTGGCAGACAGGCGTTCTTGTTTTCTAAATTCCTTCTTCTGTCGAATACAACATTGTATTCCTCTATTATCTGTTTAACTTCATCGATAGGTATGCTCCATGTTTTTGCTACCTCACTCTGATCAAAAGGGAGCTTGCTTTTCTTTTGAGGACGGGCTGAAGTATCACCAGTTGTAGAGGAACTTCCAGCTTCAGAGTTAACAACTCCCCCTGAGAAGGAAACCTTTCTTTTTCTTGGATTAAATTGGGCACCATCATCAGAATCAATGTCACTATTGGTTCCTTGAGGAACTACTTGAGCAAACTCCCCCTCAAAACGAAAACCATGATAGATAATTTTTAATAGAACAGCAGAAACATCAGCTTGTTGCATGAAACCAAGATCTAGAAACCCTTCGTTGTCATCAGTTTCTAATTGGTCACCAGTGTCTGGAACATCATTTGGAATAGGCTGATCAGAAGCAACATCATTATCATGAGTATCAACAACATCAATCGGCTCTAGAGGATCAGCTTCAGCTTCACTCCTTACGGTCATCTCAAGTTGAGATGAAATAACCATTTGCATTGGCTGAGGACCCTCTTGATAATTCTCCTCCTTTTTTGCAGCATCAGATTGGGGATAAGAGTTAAGAGGAGGAGAATGAGTTTTTGGAGGAGGATATGATGGTGGAGGAGGTGGTAGAGGAGTCTTTGTTGATGGAGGAGGTGGTGGAGGAGGGTTATCACTTGGAGAGATTGGTGGAGTGTCATCAACAACCATATCATCATCATCTTCACCATCCAAGGCCATAAGTCTCTTCATTGTGGCCACATTCCTTTCAACTTTAGTCAATATTTTATTCATTGACTGAGTCAACTGCACAGTTAAGGAGAGTTGGTAAAGCATAGTGTAACACATAAAAATTCAAAACAATTTTTTCATTTTTGATTCACCTAACATTATTCATAAATCCAAGTCATCACGAAATTATACATCATTATTAAAATAATATCAGAGTATCCCAAAAATCAACAAGACATCATAAGCCGAAAAATATGTACAATCATGCCTCTGCCTTCCCGGAATCTACAAGAATACATGAAACACATTTAAATCAACACTGTAAGCACGAAGATCAGTGAGTTCCCCAAAATACCATATACACAAATAATTAGCCTCTCATGGCTAAATCTCGATATGGACCCTCCGGTCATGTGTCTCAGTGAAGACCCTCCGGCCTCACGCCTCGGTATGGACCCTCCGATCATAACTCAATATATACACAGAATAATATAACAATATAAGTCACAAAGACAGGATGCATAATAACACATATCTCAGTATACGCGAATAACATCCTCCGGTCAATGATGTAAATAAGAACCTCCGGTCAATAACATGAAATAAGACCCTTTGGTCAATAACACGAGTAAGACCCTCCGGTTACACATAAATTACCATACAAGTAAGTATAGTGAGAAGACTCACCTCGGAAGATAAACATATTCTACAACTGCTGCTGCTGCACACCTGCCCCAAACACTGAGCTAAACCCACAGTTAAACTTGATTAGGATCTAAGACTAAGTCCAAACATTCCGTATAAAGCTGGCCCTCTGATCCAACCCACAAATGGCCCAATCCCATTGGACCCATTAAGGCCCAATACCAAATGGGCCCACCAAGGCCCTACCCTAAAATTAGGTCCCAAAATGGCAAGTCCAACAAGAGTCCAAGACTCTAAGATTCCTCTAACCAAAACACAAAGCCCAAACCCAAGTCCGAAGCCCAAGCGTGAATAAGCCATAAATTTCACAGCTGAACGTATGCGGGGCATACCCCCTTGGTACGCTCAGCGTACTCGAAGATATTGATCGGGGCCTCAAATCAGTACACGGGGCGTACTTACATTTACGCGGGGCGCACAGGGACTTTCTGTAAAACTCGATTTATGACTTAATACTTTAAGTCCTTTGCACCCAAACCTCGGAAAATCTTTAAAATAAGCTCTTAATGCGTAAAGTCGGCACCTTTATGCATTTACATGACCCAATGGGACCCAACAAACAACTTAATCCATTAATACCCAAAATAATCCAACTAGAACATGCATGGACCATTTCTAAACATCAAGTAAGCATTTTTATGAACTAGAAACATTAGAAGAGGCAAGATTTATCACTCCAAGCTCCTGGAGTGGCTCAAACTCACAAAGAGAACTTAATACACCATAGAAACCCTTAATCTTAACCTAAACTCAAACTTGTACAAAACGAAGTCAAGATGAGAACTTTATACCTTGGGTGAGCTGGAAATGAAGCCAAAAGTATGGATCTAAACATCCTCCTTTGAACCACAAGCTACCACCAAATACTCTCTTCTTGGAAATGAGCAAGAACACACCAAAAAGCATACTTAGAACTCTCAAACACTTAAAATGACATTAGGGTGTCCGAAATGAGGCTAGAAGATAATGGAGGCTGAGAATGAAAAATCCTTGAGCTCATAAAGATGCTTAAATGGTGCCCTAACCCTAAAAATTAGGGTTTGGTACTCTGACCATTACGTTGGGCGTACCCGCAGCTTACACTGGGCGTACTCACCCAAGCATGTGCCTTCTGCCAAGCACGCATGGGACTGAAACGCAAGCCTTTTCTAATAAAGACCATTTCTGCCAAAATATTCAAAATGCCATAACTTCCTCATCTTAGGTATGTTTCCAACGAACCTTATATCCACGGAAAGGTGGCGAGAAGCCCTACGCTTCTAACAACATGCCCACGCCTTAAAACCTCCCTAAGTAAATCCAAAATCCATAAAAGACCGATCCAACTCCTTTACTGATACCCTTGGGCTCTAAAGCAAAAAACCAAACTATTTTATCACACAACCTACCTTACCCTCATCCACAACGGGTCTAAATCTTTCTTCTTTAATACCTCAAAAGCTTCTCATACCCGATTACAGCCTACGAACCTTAAATCAAAGAATGACCCTGTAACACCCAAATTTTCAAAACAGTTGTTCACATTTTATAAAACACGTTTTCATTCATAATCGTTATAAAAACACCATTGTATCACATAACATCATATCCCAAGATCATAATAAAATCTCCCCGCGTGTGTACTGATCAAGCCGGCGCCTTCCCGCGATCCTCGCTGGTACCTAAGACACATAACACAACACTGTAAGCATAAATGCTTAGTGAGTTCCCCAAATTACCACACATAACACATATTAGCCACTCGAGGCTATAACTCTGTTTGACACTCTGGTCAAAGTGTCTCTGTGGGACCCCCCCAGTCCCATAACTCTGTGGGCCCTCTGGCCCTAACTCTATGGGTCCTCTGACCCTAACTCTGTGGACCTTCCGGTTCTAACTCTGAAAACTCTGTAACATACATAGCATATAACACATAGAAATCACATCATGCAAAAACATACACAATACTCTGTCTCATAGCTCTAATTACCACTCTAGGTAAAGTATAGTGAGAAGACTCACCTCGGGTAACTCGGTAAAGCTCGAACTCTGTAAAGTCGGGTCTAGCCTCCGCCTAATCATATGAAATAAACACTCTGAATCAATACATCTCTCAAGGATAGACTATTCCTCCTCTTAGTACTCTCAGAAGGGTAAAAGACCATTTTACCCCTCTCATGGCTCAAAGACCCTAAAGTTGACCAAACCCTAAAAGTCAATAAAAGTCAACGGTCAAACTTTTGACCCGACTCGCCGAGTGCACAAATGTGACTCGGCGAGTTCAGTCGTGAACTCGAGTCCTCTATTCCCCCTCTGACTCACTGAGTCATTCCCCCAACTCGGCAAGTCACTCACTGAGTGATTCACGGGAAACCCTAAGCCTACTCGCCGAGTCTGCCCTTGGACTCGGCGAGTTCATGTCATGCACCAACTCAAATGACCTCCTGAGGTCAGATCTGTTCCTCTAATCCATAGATCTGGCCTTCCCAACCACTATAATCACGTAAAGTCTCGATCTTGATGCACAAGCAACATTTATATGACCATAAATGATGATTTAGCCCCAAATACCTTAACCCAAGGCCATGAACTCTATTGTTCTTCATAAAGCTTGATGAATAAGGCTCTCTAGACCTCTATGGATCCAGATCCAAAGCCTTATCACCAGAAGGGGCTATTTGGACATCAAATCTAACCAACAAAGGGTCTAAGAAACCCTAAATCCATATGATCATCATAAGAACAGAAGGAGAGTCGAATTACTACCTCAAATGTGAAGATCTTAGCTCCAAATCCACAGAATAGCAACCTCCTATGCTTCCTCTTGGCTAGTACCTCCTTCTTCTTGCTAAACAACACTTCCAAGGTCAAGAATGGCTTCCTTTCTCTCACAAAACGCTCAAGCACTCTAGGGTTTCTCTCTATGTTCTGGTAGCCGCCATTGAAGGCCATAAGGGCCTTTAAATAGGTCCCAAACCTAAGAAATTAGGGTTTCATTAAACAGCATGGACTCGCCGAGTCCACGTATGGACTCGCCGAGTCCGGTCATTAACCCGGATGGAGATTCGCGACTCTACTCGGCGAGTCTGAGCGCCTACTCGCCGAGTCTCTCTCCAAAACTCAATAAAATACATAATTTAAGATACCTGGGAATCCGGATGTTACAATTCTCCCCCACTAGAATCAGACTTCGCCCTCGAAGTCTCACTCCACAAATAACTCTGGATACTGCTCGCGCATCTCTAACTCCGGCTCCCAGGTCATTTCAGAACCCTTCCGATGTTGCCGCTGGACTTGAACCAATGGCACCTCCTTGTTTCTCAAAGTCTTGATCCTTCGATCCACAATCGCAACCGGTCTCTCAACATAATTCAGGCTCGCATCTACCTGAATGTCATCTAACGGAACCACTGCCGACTCATCAGCGATACACTTCCTCAACTGAGACACGTGGAAGGTATCGTTAATCTGGCTCAACTCCGTAGGTAGCTCCAAACGATACGCTACCCTGCCCACCCTGGCAGTCACCCTGAAAGGACCAATATACCGAGGTCCCAACTTACCCCTCTTCCTGAATCGGATCACCCCCTTCCAAGGAGATACCTTCAGGAGTACTAAATCGCCAACCTGGAACTCAAGCTCCGAGCGACGTCTGTCCGCATAACTCTTCTGGCGGCTCTGAGCGGTCAACAACCTCTGTCTGACCTGCTGAATCTGCTCAGTCGTCTGGAGTACTATCTCTGTACTACCCATCACACGCTGCCCGACCTCACCCCAGCAAATAGGAGTCCGACACCTCCTCCCATACAACAGCTCAAAGGGTGGCATACCGATGCTCGAATGATGGCTGTTGTTATAGGAAAACTCAGCCAAGGGCAAGTATGTGTCCCAACTCCCTCCAAAATCCAACACACATGCCCGAAGCATGTCCTCGAGCGTTTGAATCGTCCGCTCACTCTGCCCATCTGTCTGGGGGTGGTATGCAGTACTAAAATGCAGCCTCGTACCCAACTCCTCATGAAACTTCTTCCAGAATCTAGAAGTGAAACGCACATCTCCATCTGAGACGATCGAGATCGGCACTCCATGCCGTGATACCACCTCCCTCACGTACAACTCTGCCAACCTCTCGGCGGAGGAGCTCTCACTGATAGCAAGGAAGTGAGCGCTCTTCGTCAACCTGTCCACAATCACCCAAATTGCATCGACGCCCCTCGCAGTCCTTGGCAATTTGGTGATAAAATCCATGGTAATCTGTTCCCACTTCCACTCGGGAACCTCCAACGGCTGCAACTTACCATGCGGCCTTTGGTGCTCGGCCTTAACCCTGCGACAGGTCAAGCACCTCTCAACAACCCATGCTACATCCCTCTTCATACAGGGCCACCAATAATATATTCTCAGGTCTAAATACATCTTAGTGGCCCCGGGATGGATCGAAAACCTAGATCGGTGTGCCTCCTCCATCAATATGGTACGTGCCCCGCCCACAAATGGCACCCAGATCCGACCCTGGAAGGTCATAAGCCCTCTGCTATCGGTAACAAACTCCGATACATATCTGATAACCCGCTCTCTCTTGCGGTTCTCCGGTCTCACGGCCTCAGCCTGGGCCCCTCGGATGGTGTCCAACACCGGAGTCATCACTGTCAATCTCATACAAACGTCCCGTATCGGGGCGCTCTCCGCCCTACGACGCAGGGCATCAGCTACAACGTTAGCCTTGCCCGGGTGGTACAGGATCTCACAATCGTAATCCTTTACCACGTCCAACCATCTCCTCTGGCGCATATTCAGGTTGGGTTGATCCATCAAGTACTTCAAGCTCTTGTGGTCCGTGTATATGGTACACCGAACCCCATACAGATAGTGACGCCAGATCTTGAGGGCGAACACTACAGCCCCCAACTCCAGATCGTGGGTGGGATACCTCGTCTCGTGAGGCTTCAGCTGCCTCGATGCGTATGCTATCACATGCCCTCTCTGCATCAGCACCGCTCCCAGCCTCGATATCGATGCGTCACAATACACTACAAAGTCCTCCATCCCCTCCGGAAGGGCTAACACTGGGGCTTCGCACAGTCTCTGGCGAAGTGTCTCGAAGGAGGCCTGCTGCTCTGGTCCCCATGAAAAAGCAACACCCTTCCGGGTCAACCTGGTGAGTGGCACGACGATCTTAGAGAAATCCTTGATAAATCTCCGATAATAGCCAGCCAACCCTAAGAAACTCCTGATCTCGGTGGGGGATCTCGGCACCTCCCAACTCATAACTGCCTCAATCTTGGCCGGGTCGACCAATATCCCATTCTGGTTAACGAGGTGCCCTAGGAACTGGACCTCTCGTAACCAGAAATCACACTTGGAGAATTTGGCATAAAGCCTCTCCGATCTCAAAACTCCAAGTAACTCTCTCAAATGCTCCTCATGTTGCTCTCTGGATCTCGAATACACCAGTATATCATCGATGAACACGATCACCGAACGGTCCAACATCGGTCTGCATACTCTGTTCATGAGATCCATGAACGCCGCCGGTGCATTGGTGAGCCCGAAAGGCATCACCACGAACTCGTAATGCCCGTAACGAGTCCTGAACGCTGTCTTCTGGATATCCTCATCTCGTACTCTCATCTGATGATATCCAGACCTCAAGTCGATCTTGGAAAACCAAGACGCTCCATGCAACTGATCGAATAAGTCGTCGATCCTCGGTAAGGGGTAACGGTTCTTGACCGTCAGTTTGTTCAGCTCCCGGTAATCAATGCACATCCGGTGTGAACCATCCTTTTTCTTGACAAAAAGGATCGGCGCTCCCCACGGCGAGCTACTCGGCCGTATAAACCCCTTCCCCAGCAGCTCCTGAAGCTGCGAGGATAACTTCTGCATCTCTGGTGGCGCAAGGCGATAGGGCGCCTTGGCGATAGGCGCTGCCCCCGGAACCAAATCAATACGGAACTCTACCTGCCTCTCGGGAGGCACACCCGGCAACTCCTCGGGGAAAACATCCAGGAACTCGCGCACTATCGGGACCTCACCGATCGACCTCGGTCTCTCTGCATCTACTCTCGTATCCACCACATAAGCCACAAACCCACTACAGCCCTGCTGTAAACTCTGCCTCGCTCTAGCGGCCGAACAAAATGCTAACCCAGAACGGGAACCCTCGCTGTACACCGTAAGTACTCCCCCACTGGGGTCTCGTATCGTCATCAACTGTCGCTCACAGTCAATCACAGCTCCGAAACGGCTCAACCAATCCATGCCCACTATGACACATACGTCCCCCATAGCAATCGGGACCAGATCTATCGGAAACTCGACACCGAAGATCTTGAGTACACATCCTCGAATCACATCAGTAGCATACACCGCTCGCTCGTCAGCTATGGAAACTCGTAGAGGTCTACTCAACGCCTCACGCTGGGTACTGATGTGCTGACTAAACGCTAGTGACACAAAAGACCGACTCGCACCCGAGTCAAATAACACCAAGGCAGGTACAGAACACACAAGAAATGTACCTACGCATATCACAATATAAGCATAACACTACAAACTCAAAATAAACAGGGGAAAGAATACATATCAGCTACCACATCGGGTGCTGCGCGGATCTCCTCCGTTGTCAACTGGAAGGCTCTCCCGCGAGCCTTCGGCGCCTCGGCCTTCGCCGGCCGACTCTCTGTAGCTCGAACAGCAGCAGAGGCAGATCCCTGAGAAGCTCCCTGAGCTGACCCTCGTAACTGCGGACACTCGGCCTTCCGGTGTCCGGTCTGGTTGCAGTGAAAACAGACTGCAAACCCCTTGGGGCAATCCTTGGCCATATGCCCCTCCTTGCCACATTTGTAGCAAGACCCTGCTCTGCACACTCCATCATGACTCTTGCCGCACTTGCCACAAGTGCGGCCCCTCTGGCTCCCTGATCTCGAATCGGCGGGCTTAGCCCGCTTGGCTGCCGGCTGAGACTGTGCCGGTCGCCGATCCCTACCCTGAGACTCCGCCTCCTCCCTAGCCTGAGTCTCCAGCTCTATCTCCCTCTTCCGGGCATTTGCCTGAAGCTTGGCAAATGTCCGGTATGTCGAGTTCGCCACGAACTCTCGTATATCCCTCCTCAAAATGCTCAGAAATCGGCTCATACGTGCCTGCTCGGAGGACACGTGCTCTGGGCAGAACATCGCCCGCTCATGGAACATCCTGGTGATCACTGTAACAGACTCTGTACCCTGCTTGAGGGTCAAAAACTCCTGGGCCAAACGCTCCCTCTCCACCTGGGGAACGTACTCTTCTCAGAACATAGCAGTGAACCTCTCCCAGGTCACTGCAGCAAGCTCAGTAGGCGAATAGTGCGCCGTCACAAACTTCCACCAGTCCTTCGCTCCCAAGCGAAGCTGGTTCAACGTGAACCGGACTCTCAAATGATCTGGAGATGAGCAAGTAAAGAAACACCCCTCAATGTCTGATATCCACCTCATCGCTGCAATCGGGTCCTGGGTCCCATCAAACTCCGGTGGTTTTGTGTTGCTGAACTCACGAAACAGCAACGCATCACCACCCTGCGACCTAGTCGCAGCTATAGCTGCAGTGGCCGCAGCAACCGCAGCCTCAGAAAGAGCAGCGTATCTCTCGTCAAATGTCTCTATCAGTGTGGTCTTGATAGACCCGAACATCTCTGGTATCTCTGCCCTGATGGCCGCAGCCACCTCCTCATGAATGATCCTACGGATCTCCTCATCACTAGTACCGCTGCTCTCTGGTGTGTGGCGTGTCCCAACCATGATGTCTCTGAAATACAACATAATAAATATCAGGGACTCGCTCGAGTATACTCACACTCGATAACTCCACCCTACTTGCTCCTTAGTACCCAATGGATTCTTACTTAGGGTGCGCACTGCTCCGGTGTCTTCAGTAGTACGGGCCCTATACTACCGTCCACACCGCATCAGCATCCACTCTAATTCCTCCTCCTTGGATCCCAAGTCCCAAGTACTCTACTCTCTTTAACCATATGCTACTCACTAGCGGCTCTCTCATAAACTCCTCGCTGCTATCTAAACACTCTCAAGTATCCCTAGCAGCAAAACACCTAGACTAGAGCATCACATATCAGGCCACTCTAGTCCTAAGAATGCCTAGTCTACTCTAGCATGCATAGCATAACTCATCATATATCATAATATAATATATCTCATAACGCTAATTACAAGGGTATTTTGGGAAATCACCGTTCGGGCGCTGGCTGATCGTTCACACAGCTCTGCTCTGTTTATCTCAAAACTCTTTTTACTCTTTTTAAAAAGTTTTTAGTCATCAAAATTTCTCTCAAATCCTCAGTTTGAGTTCAGATACGCCCGAAGATGAATCCGAATCCCTCAAACCAAGGCTCTGATACCAACTTGAAACACCCAAATTTTCAAAACAATTGTTCACATTTTATAAAACACGTTTTCATTCATAATCGTTATAAAAACACCATTGTATCACATAACATCATATCCCAAGATCATAATAAAATCTCCCCGCGTGTGTACTGATCAAGCCGGCGCCTTCCCGCGATCCTCGCTGGTACCTGAGACACATAACACAACACTGTAAGCATAAATGCTTAGTGAGTTCCCCAAATTACCACACATAACACATATTAGCCACTCGAGGCTATAACTCTGTTTGACACTCTGGTCAAAGTGTCTCTGTGGGACCCCCCCAGTCCCATAACTCTGTGGGCCCTCTGGCCCTAACTCTATGGGTCCTCTGACCCTAACTCTGTGGACCTTCCGGTCCTAACTCTGAAAACTCTATAACATACATAGCATATAACACATAGAAATCACATCATGCAAAAACATACACAATACTTTGTCTCATAGCTCTAATTACCACTCTAGGTAAAGTATAGTGAGAAGACTCACCTCGGGTAACTCGGTAAAGCTCGAACTCTGTAAAGTCGGGTCTAGCCTCTGCCTAATCATATGAAATAAACACTCTGAATCAATACATCTCTCAAGGCTAGACTATTCCTCCTCTTAGTACTCTCAGAAGGGTAAAAGACCATTTTACCCCTCTCATGGCTCAAAGACCCTAAAGTTGACCAAACCCTAAAAGTCAATAAAAGTCAACGGTCAAACTTTTGACCCGACTCGCCGAGTGCACAAATGTGACTCGGCGAGTTCAGTCGTGAACTCGAGTCCTCTATTCCCCCTCTGACTCACTGAGTCATTCCCCCAACTCGGCAAGTCACTCACTGAGTGATTCACGGGAAACCCTAACCCTACTCCCCGAGTCTGCCCTTGGACTCGGCGAGTTCATGTCATGCACCAACTCAAATGACCTCCTGAGGTCAGATCTGTTCCTCTAATCCATAGATCTGGCCTTCCCAACCACTATAATCACGTAAAGTCTCGATCTTGATGCACAAGCAACATTTATATGACCATAAATGATGATTTAGCCCCAAATACCTTAACCCAAGGCCATGACCTCTATTGTTCTTCATAAAGCTTGATGAATAAGGCTCTCTAGACCTCTATGGATCCAGATCCAAAGCCTTATCACCAGAAGGGGCTATTTGGACATCAAATCTAACCAACAAAGGGTCTAAGAAACCCTAAATCTATATGATCATCATAAGAACAGAAGGAGAGTCGAATTACTACCTCAAATGTGAAGATCTTAGCTCCAAATCCACAGAATAGCAACCTCCTATGCTTCCTCTTGGCTAGTACCTCCTTCTTCTTGCTAAACAACACTTCCAAGGTCAAGAATGGCTTCCTTTCTCTCTCAAAACGCTCAAGCACTCTAGGGTTTCTCTCTATGGTCTGGTAGCCGCCATTGAAGGCCATAAGGGCCTTTAAATAAGTCCCAAACCTAAGAAATTAGGGTTTCATTAAACAGCGTGGACTCGCCGAGTCCACGTATGGACTCGCCGAGTCCGGTCATTAACCCGAATGGAGATTCGCGACTCTACTCGGCGAGTCTGAGCGCCTACTCGCCGAGTCTCTCTCCAAAACTCAATAAAATACATAATTTAAGATACCTGGGAATCCGGATGTTACAGACCCGAAGTAGGATTTTACGATTCTCCCCTACTTCAATTAAATTTAATCCTCGAAATCATTCCTTACCAATCCCGGAAAGCCAAACAACGTTAGCAACATGGCCACATCCTCGCATAACACAACGTTCCCAAGGCAACCGAAACCAACCCTCGCAAGGCTCTCCAACCCGCAGATGAACAAATACCGTCACCATTCGACAATAATTCATTGCAAATTAGCCATAACTACTCAACCAGGAACCTGAAGAATGAACCTTAATAATCTGCCCTCAGTCATCAGAAGAATAACCGGCCAATTTTCATGGGAGCTGAAACTCTGTAGTATTACTGATCTTTCGACAGATAGAACCATTCCAATACCAAATCCAGGAAGATTCGGCCCCGAACACTAATCTGAACGACCATGCTCGACTAGAACTACCCATTGATATCCTCAAACATAAGCCCCAACTACTTTCCAATGCTTAACACCAACTCCGAATATAAGATCGACTCCCGACCCTAAAGTCAAACCGATAAAGGCTGCTCTAGCCCATCAGTCAAAACGACTCCAACAACCGTTCCACCCCACATAACTATCTCAACCAATCACATTGCACGCGCAATCACTAAGTTTGCTTTGCTCCAAACGAATTCTACAAACGATCTGAAGTCACACAACACCCCCAACCCCCACATCGACCTATGATCTAGCCAAAAACGAAAATCGATGTGGTTCTTCCACAACCCAACATCCATTTCTATGGTGGTCCAAATCACCCTAGAGAATGCTACGAGCCAGGTCGTAGACTTCACACACTCCCTTAACCGCTTACCATCCGAGTGGATGCTACAGCTACCCTGCAGTCTTACAACGCTTCCATACTGACTAGTGAATGCTACAACACCCCGTAGTTTTACAACACTCTCACACTGACTAGTGAATGCTATGGCACCCCTGTTGGGTTAGGTGTCTAAGCCCATAACTATATTTTTGGTATGTACTTGACCCGATAGTAGCATGGTGCTTTTGCGTTGCCTTCACCATAGCAACTTGACTGGATGAATTAAGGAGAAAAAGAGGTTGATTATGATTTATTAATATATTATGTGAATAATATATTAAAATAGGAATAATATTATTTAATTGATATTGGTCAAGAGTTAATTTAGAATTAATTCTGTGGTCAAAAGATGTTAATTAAATTAAGGGGACTGATATTGTAATTATCAGATAATTGGAAAATGGGCTGAGGATCCCTAAGTTAAGGGATGGACGAAATCTTATGGAAGCCCATAAGGATTTCTGTCACACCCCCAAACCAAGGATGGCGGAAACGTCCGGGGGTGGAGGACTTCATGTATAGTATCACAACAACGCGTATAATAGTGCTCAAAGTAAATACAACCATCATAAATATAATTGAAAAGGTTACACCATAGTATATGTTTACATGTTTCAAAATCAATTACATTATGATGACAAAACGAACTGTTTGACGATTTAACGTCCCATCCTCAAAGTGCTGATGTTTTCCTGTTTCACTGATTTCCTGAGAATACAAGTAGTTTTGAAAAGTGTCAACAATTAAGTTGGTGAGTTCATAAGAGTTTTGTTTGAGAAAGAAACCGTTTTCCTTGTAAAAGCGACAAAGTATGTTTCCAGAAAATCCAATATTTTCTTTATTAAGTGAAATAAATGCTTCTATGTTATGCGATAATGAACCCTAGAATGACCCATAGATTCCTTCTATAATCGCACAGCGTATATAAGTTATATAAAATTTAAGATAAATAAACCGTTGAATATAATGGGTCTGCCCTAGGTCCACAACCAAACAAGGAACAGGAGATGAGGCGGGCCCACCAATTCTAAGTCGATTGTGACTAGATTCTTATATAACTCTATCATATACACTTAACAATTATAGCTGAAGTCTAACAATTCTAGCTTTATGTAGTTTTAATAGAAATATGTTCCAAAGAAAATCCAATATTTTCCTTATAAAAGTTAGGCAGTCCTAAATCCCAGGACCGAAAATAAACAAGTATTTTACCATACTTAAAGATATAAAAGTGATTTTAAATCGGCATAAAACCCTTTTTAAAGTTAGGTAGTCCTAAATCCCAGGACCGAGAATAAACAAGTATTTTACCATACTTAAAGTAATTCTTGCAAGTTTAAATCGACATAAACTCGTTTAGTTTAGAAGTAAAACCCCTTTTCAAAGTAGAAGTTTCCATGTAAACTTGAAAGATTGTTAACTACCTATGTGAGTCGCTATAACCATACTATGACGAGAAATAACCTGCACAACGTTTTTCAGACGTTAAGATACTATGGCTCTTGTCACCCGTACACCTGCAGGTCCCGCTGTAGCTAGCAGCAAGGTGTGGGGTGTCAAACCCAATATAGATCTATACACAATTATCACGCTCTCCCTACAAGAGACTCTGGTTATAACTTACAGGAATTGAGATCACGTACTCGAACGTACTGGGAGAGAATTGCCTCACAACCTAAGTTAACTAGTTTACACATAGTTTGATATTAAAACCTCTTCCGTGGAGGAAGTAAAATCAACTTTTCTGAATAAATTAGTGATATGAAATCCTTAAACTAATGCTATTATAGTTTATCAAGTAGGATATGAAAAACCCATTTGTTTTGAGAGTAAAACCTTTTTCATGAAGTAAAAATCCATAAACTATGTTTATTGAAGTTTATTATATGTGTTCGAAATGAATGAGTAAAACTTATCATGAATGACTAAATTTCAGTTTATGATGATAAACTAACAAGAAAATACATTCAATATTTAGAACTTATGGTTATACACTTTGCTCAACATACTACAAAGTGTTATGAAAGTTGTAAGCTGTTAACTAGTTTTTAATCTTTCTACACTGTTTTAGAAAAATTATAGAAAAATCATACGAAGTCGAAAACTAAACCGTAAATTCTGAGAGTTCACAAAATGTGTCTAGTTTATTCATAATTTTTATTATGATTTTTAGAAGTCTTTAACTTGTGTTAAAATGTTCATATTCACAGACTGGTCCGAATTCGTTTCTGAAATGATAGGCAGTTTTGTAAAAATCACCATAAATCGTAGAAAAATCGTATGGTGATGTGCAAGTAGTCATTTTAAAGGTATGAACCTGAACTATTTGCATATTAAACAGTTTTGAAAGATATTAAGTTTAATATAGTCAAAACAGTCCGTGAATAAGACTAAACTTTTCTGATGAAAGCTGTTGTTTGAGTTTAGTTAAGTTTTTGGTGTTTTAACTTGTATTCCCCCCTAAAACTTGAAGAAAACATGAAAATGTAGGGGTATGAACTCACCTTGAGTGATTTAAGTAGATGGATGATGAAGAAGAGGAGTGTTCAGCTCAAGAACACTTAGATGATGCTTGAAGATTCGAAGATCTAACACAAATATGACGATATTTGTGTAAGCAATCTATGATTTGGATGAAGGGTAGTAGAATATCTAAGTGTAGGAGGAAGATACTTACCAAATGTGGGGGAAGAACCCAAGACCAGCCTTTGAATCTCGAATTTTAGAGAGAGGAAGTGAGAGAGAAATGGGTTTGATCCTTCTTGAGAAAGAGTGAATATTGAGGGAAGTGAAGTGAAGCTTTTCCAGCCCTTTGATCTGATTATGGGCTGGTGAAATAGTGTGAAAGGACAATTAATTGACTAAGCATGGAGGAATGGTGACTGAGGGTTGTACTATGGAAGTATGGGGAGGTTGCTTGTGTCCTTGTCCAAAGGATAAGTCAACACTCCACCTAAATATCTCACCAAATAGATTTTATTCTTAGGCAATGATTTCCCCAAAATATAGTTAAAATATGAATATTTGGGGTTTATTATGTTAAAATACGAGTTTGGGTGAAAATCCCGCGTTAAAATCTCGAAAAACGGGCTTAAAACGAAGTTTGGGTAAAAAACCGGCAATCTGGACCGAACCTGCGAGGTTCGGTTCTAAGGGAGTGAGAACCTAGAGTGGAGAAGGAAGGAACCGAGAGTAGAAGAGAGGACCGAAGGTGCGAGGGTTCGGTCGTGGCTCGCATCTCGGAACCGAAGGTCAAGTCCTCGGACCGAAGGTCAGGTCCTCGGACCGAAGGTGTAGTCCTCTCGGACCGAAAGTGAGAAGAGAAGAGCAGAAGGTCAGGCTCGGTTCGGAATGATCAGGGGACCGAAATAGACATTTCGGTTGAGAGGGTTTCGGTTCTCAGGAGGTTCGGCTCTAAGAGGTTCGACTCCTAAGAGGGGTTTCGGCTCCTTAAGGCTGTTTTTCGCGTAGACTTCCGTTTTCGAGCGGTTTTCGACTAAATTAAGGGTCGGGATGCCCCGAGTGATTATAAGAAGTTGAGAGAGATTTGAGAGAGATTTGACATACTTGGAGAGATTTGACATACAGAGAGAGATTTGGGAGAGATTTCACATTCTTGGAGAGATTTCTCATACAGAGAGAGATTTGGGAGAGATTTCACATACTGGGAGAGATTTCTCATACATAGAGAAATTTCACATACTTGGAGAGATTTGGGAGATATTTCACATTCTTGGAGAGATTTCTCATACAGAGAGAGATTTGGGAGAGATTTCACATTCTTGGAGAGATTTCTCATACAGAGAGAGATTTGGGAGAGATTTCACATACTTGGAGAGATTTGGGAGAGATTTCACATACTTGGAGAGATTTCACATTCTTGGAGAGATTTGGGAGAGATTTCACATTCTTGGAGCGATTTCTCCTACTTAGAGAGTTTTGGGAGAGTTAGAGTGAAAGAGATTTGGAGAGACTTCTTTTGTGACCTTTTTGAGTGTTTGGCTTCGCAACACAAGGTTTGTACATCCCGTTAAGTCTCGGTATGATTGTTATATGCCCCTGAGGGTTAAGGAATAATGTTTTATCGAGTAGTTTCATCACTTGCCCTGATTAGGGTTTAGAATTTCCGAACACGTGAAAACTCTAAGTGATACTTTGTATTAAGATTGCGAGTTGTTCAATAAGAAACATAATGGAAACCCTAATGTACAAGGGTTAGATGAGTTGACCGGTTTGACTCGTTGACTTTAGTTGACTTTGACTTGGCCAAAAATTGACGGTTGTCACATCATCCCCCCGTTAGAAAGAATTTCGTCCCGAAATTAGTGTTTCGACTGGGACTTCAAGAATTTGGGGGAAAGATGGGGGAACTTTTCGTAGTATAAGAAATTGATATGGTGGGGAAACAACCCGCCTGATGTTAAATGATGGCCCTGGAATTTCTTATTGTAACTTGAGTTGGGTCGATTTAAAGGAGTTATTGTTTTGGAATGATAGTGTATTCTACGTGTGCCTTTATGCTCTCTGCTTTATACTTGATATTACCACTATGAGTATCTTATAATGTAGTTAGCGAGTTCCAGTATTACGAATGTTTCAACAAATTGTGACGAGATTTGCATTATGAGTCCTACCAGTTCTTTTATAATCGCTTGATGTAAACTAGTCGTATATCATTAAGATTGCAAGGCATTCGGATGGGTGACCCCGCCTTAAGCCCACAACCAAACAAGGACAAGAAATGAAGCGGAATCACACATCCTAAGTCCATAGAATCTTATTGATATATGACCATAATGTTTACACTAGCCATCACAGATTTACTAGTAAAAACCCTGCGTTTTTATGTAGATGATAAGACTTATTTGTGTTTTGCCGTGTTCTCGAGATGCTTTCAGCCTTTCTCAAATTTGTACTATGTCATAAGTGATAACTTCTCCTCGAAGTGTTGCATAGGGTCTGCTTTAGTGTTTCTCGTTTGATTAGATCGGTAGGGAACATATGGGTTCGGTTTACACGACTAGACTTATTCGGATGATAGGGCGTTCACTTGCACTCCTGGGTAACCTGGTCCCGAAGTTCATGGTAGGAATCGTACCTAGTCCATCTATCATCAACTTGCGCATATATGTCGTATGTAATTAAGGTTGGTGAGACAGTTGGATGGGTGACTCTGCCCCAAGTCCACAACCAGACAAGGAACAGGAAATAGAGCGGAAGCACACATCCAATGTCCGTAGAATCTTAATTATACATTATCCTCGCGTATATACGTAGTAGTGGTAGACTAACCGTACTCGTCCCAAGCTTCTGTGCTTGAACCTTATCTGCTGCATGCGTGACATTCCCGAAGGGTCTTCTGTAAATACTTGTGGTAAGGTTTCAGAAGGTATAATACTCCTCTGGTGAGTGTTTTTGGGGTTTGGCAGCGAGAGATGGCTCGGAGGTTCGTGTTGGATTTGTGTTTATGAGAGACGAAGGTTTTTCGAGATTAGGTGAAAGGTCTTTTCGTAGTCGTTTAGTCAGGAAAGTGAGGACTATATCAATTGAAATCGAATGACGACAACAATATCTTTTTAGGTAAAACATGTGTTAAGCTGTATTCGTAAGAAGTGCTCATTAGGGTGATAGAGTATCTTGTGTTTCTTTTCAGTGTGTTCCGCTTCGTTCGATGTTATTATTACTGCAGATGATTCCTACCACAGCGTCTAGCACTGGTAGTGAGTGTGTTCTGATAGCTAGCAATGATACTTGATATCATGATCCCTGACAGGTCACTCTATGGTCGAGCGGTATATGTAAGTCGCATGTAATTTGATATTGGTGAAATCGTCGAGTGGGTGGCTCCACTAAAATCCCACTACTAGACATGGAACAGGAGTCAGGATGGAATTATTTGCTTTAAGTCTTTAGTATTTTGATTATAATTAACCCCGATGTATGCACAAAGTCATCACAGCTTACAGGTAATGATCCTAAGGTCATATATGAATGTCTTTGATTTGATTCGAACGAGAGAGTATTTTAACTACTTTTAGAAAGACGGTAATTTTAGCAATCATACCAAATTCATTACAAATATATGGTACTTAAACATTTTTGTCGTTGGAAACATTACAAAAGTCCTAATAGGCTTCCGCTGGTTCAGTTGTCACACTCCTCCTGCTCCTCCGTCATTCTTCTCGGTTGGACAGTCTCTCTTGAAATGTCCCGTTTCACCACATAGGGAGCATACTGGACTTACACCAGTATTAGTGGTTGAAGCGATGCGCTGGGTCGGCGTCCTGCAGAAGCGGACGGTATGCCCTTTCTTGTTGCAGTTGATACAGCGTGGAATCCGGCAAGCTCCTGTGTGATGGTAGTTACACTTGTTACACTTTGGAAGTGTTCCCATATATTGCCTGTCTGGTGCTTGAGCGATAGATGTTGTGGCTGATGTCGAGGCATGTGTTGTGACTGCTGTCGTAATGGCAGGGGTGGCCATGGGTTGTTGTCTTTTAGCGAATTTTTGAGGTAGGTTACACTCCTTTTCGTTCCAAAACTCTCGTTTCTTGTTCGTAGGTTTGTGGCCTGAGGCGCCTTCACTGGCAGACACCCGCCGGTGTTCCTGATTGTTACAACAATTTGTATTGTCGGTACCGCTTCCATCTCTGCTGGCGTTGTTAGCATTGAGTTGCGACATGACGGCTGTCACGGCTGCCGTGACTGCAGCTTGAAAGGTAGCACAGTCTATCTGCAGGGTTGGCGCCTTGCTAGTTGGTTGGTTACCTCTTGGTGAAGACATAATTCTGTTTCATGATGAAAAAAGAATTCGTGAGTGGGGATGATTACCTCAAGTGCATTCTTACAATTTATATTCTTATGTATAAATTTCGCACATTGCTGTACTATTCTTAGTGTTTCTGCTAATCACTCCTGAGATGGAGTTGCGGAAATGGGTAGAAGTAGGTTTTGTACGAATGTTAAGTTTATCCATCCTAGTTAATATTTTTGCCCAATCACTCTTAACTGCGGAGTTCTGATGCGATCCGGTGCATTAGTGCTGGTATGATCGCACCCTCATAGGTCTACGAAAAAGGCTCCTTTCAACTATGAGACCCTAAAAAAAATGAGATGATAGTGAGTCTTGAATAAGGGTTTATACGTCAGGAGTTATTTATCTTAGTTCTGAGTGTATCGTGTTCCGGTTGTTTATGGTGTTCTGAAAATAGTTCATAACGAGAGTCTATATATGATAAACTTATGAATTTTAGTAGTATTGCTCCCAATGAAATAATATGCATGCCCCTTTTATTTGTATGATTTTAGCATATTTAGTTTTTAGAGGAAGGTTTTGAGCCTGATGCAGGTCCAGACCACATCATTGCAAGAAAAGTTTGGACCGCAAATAAATCTCTCGACTAGTGTAATCCCTAACTCGTGGGGTCGGCCTACACATGGAGGGGAGTAACACCAACGCATACTCATAGACCTAATCTACAAGGTCTTGTGAGTAAAATGAACTCTGCTTACGATAATACGTCCCCAAATGGCGAATTGCTGTTGTTGATGGCGACTCCATTCCTCGATCAATGCTGCCCAACGGGGCACAGGTTTGATGGAGTCGAGACGGTTTGCGAGAGCCCATGCTATATGAGGAGAGTTGTTGAACTCTGACTTCACCTCCGACTCTTTTCCTCATCACTCACTAACTCTCCGGGTTTGGAAAGTAGGGGCCTCCTGGTATGTAAGATCTTGTCGTGATGTCCGTGCGAGAATAGGGGTGGAAGAGATAATTAATAGACGTCTAATCCTATAATTACTTATAGGGGGTGATCCTTATCAGTCACATCTATAATCACATAGTGCATACCAGTTATACATAATCTGAGATAGAATAGACCTTTGAATAAATGACTCTACTCTAAGTCTACAACCAAACAAGGAACAGGAAGTAGAGCAATAGCCATAGATTCCGAGTCTATAATATCTTTAATTATGTATAACCTTGGCGTATGCGCTCAGTCGTTATAGACCTACTAATAGGGGTCTTTAGTTTTCACATAAGTTGATCATGGTATCACCAAATACTCCTATAGTATTTTAATATTATGTTTGGTTCTTAACGATTTTCTTGTATGGGTGTTGGTAAGTTGATAGACTTGTTGTCCACCATGACTATCCCCCGGCACATGCTAGTCATTTCTCGGACGAATATAGTTGATCAGGCTATATCCCTCCCAGACTTGATTGCATATCCCAGGGCATATTCACATTGCACAACTCCTCTATTTTTAACTTTTGCGTTTTCCTTAGACATGACACTAAACCGGTATGCATGTATGTACTTTTAACAAGAAATTATTTATTTCTAAAAGTATAGTTATTTGAAAATGTTAAATCAGAGACCTTAGTCCCAATGCATTTATAGTTTGTATATCTTACGTGGTTCGATATACTTAGTTCACTATAAACAATACTCTGATACCAATCTGTCACACCCCCAAACCAAGGATGGCGGAAACGTCCGGGGGTGGAGGACTTCATGTATAATATCACAACAACGAGTATAATAGTTCTCAAAGTAAATACAACCATGATAAATATAGTTGAAAAGGTTACACCATAGTATATGTTTACATGTTTCAAAATCAATTACATTATGATGACAAAACGAACTGTTTGACGATTTAACGTCCCATCCTCAAAGTGCTGATGTTTTCCTGTTTCACTGATTTCCTGAGAATACAAGTAGTTTTGAAAAGTGTCAACAATTAAGTTGGTGAGTTCATAAGAGTTTTGTTTGAGAAAGAAACCGTTTTCCTTGTAAAAGCGACAAAGTATGTTTCCAGAAAATCCAATATTTTCTTTATTAAGTGAAATAAATGCTTCTATGTTATGCGATAATGAACCCTAGAATGACCAATCGCCCAGCGTATATAAGTTATATAAAATTTAAGATAAATAAACCGTTGAATATAATGGGTCTGCCCTAGGTCCACAACCAAACAAGGAACAGGAGATGAGGCGGGCCCACCAATTCTAAGTCGATTGTGACTAGATTCTTATATAACTCTATCATATACACTTAGCAATTATAGCTGAAGTCTAACAATTCTAGCTTTATGTAGTTTTAATAGAAATATGTTCCAAAGAAAATCCAATATTTTCCTTATAAAAGTTAGGTAGTCCTAAATCCCAGGACCAAAAATAAACAAGTATTTTACCATACTTAAAGATATAAAAGTGATTTTAAATCGGCATAAAACCCTTTTTAAAGTTAGGTAGTCCTAAATCCTAGGACCGAGAATAAACAAGTATTTTACCATACTTAAAGTAATTCTTGCAAGTTTAAATCGACATAAACTCGTTTAGTTTAGAAGTAAAACCCCTTTTCAAAGTAGAAGTTTCCATGTAAACTTGAAAGATTGTTAACTACCTATGTGAGTCGCTATAACCATACTATGACGAGAAATAACCTGCACCACGTTTTTCAGACGTTAAGATACTATGACTCTTGTCACCCGTACACCTGCAGGTCCCGCTACCTGCAGGTCCCGCTGTAGCTAGCAGCAAGGTGTGGGGTGTCAAACCCAATATAGATCTATACACAATTATCACGCTCTCCCTACAAGAGACTCTGGTTATAACTTACAGGAATTGGGATCCCGTACTCGAACGTACGGGGAGAGAATTGCCTCACAACCTAAGTTAACTAGTTTACACATAGTTTGATATTAAAACCTCTTCCGTGGAGGAAGTAAAATTACCTTTTCTGAATAAATTAGTGATATGAAATCCTTCAACTAATACTATTATAGTTTATCAAGTAGGATATGAAAAACCCATTTGTTTTGAGAGTAAAACCTTTTTCATGAAGTAAAAATCTATAAACTATGTTTATTGAAGTTTATTATATGTGTTCGAAATGAATGAGTAAACCTTATCATGAATGACTAAATTTCAGTTTATGATGATAAACTAACAAGAAAATACATTCAATATTTAGAACTTATGGTTATACACTTTGCTCAACATACTACAAAGTGTTATGAAAGTTGTAAGCTGTTAACTAGTTTTTAATCTTTCTACACTGTTTTAGAAAAATTATAGAAAAATCATACGAAGTCGAAAACTAAACCGTAAATTCTGAGAGTTCACAAAATGTGTCTAGTTTATTCATAATTTTTATTATGATTTTTAGAAGTCTTTAACTTGTGTTAAAATGTTCATATTCACAGACTGGTTCGAATTCGTTTCTGAAATGATAGGCAGTTTTGTAAAAATCACCATAAATCGTAGAGAAATCGTATGGTCATGTGCAAGTAGTCATTGTAAAGGTATGAACCTGAACTATTTTCATATTAAACAGTTTTGAAAGATATTAAGTTTAAGATAGTCAAAACAGTCCGTGAATAAGACTAAACTTTTCTGATGAAAGCTGTTGTTTGAGTTTAGTTAAGTTTGTGGTGTTTTAACTTGTATTCCCCCCTAAAACTTGAAGAAAACATGAAAATGTAGGGGTATGAACTCACCTTGAGTGATTTCAGTAGATGGATGATGAAGAAGAGGAGTGTTCAGCTCAAGAACACTTAGATGATGCTTGAAGATTCGAAGATCTAACACAAATATGACGATATTTGTGTAAGCAATCTATGATTTGGATGAAGGGTAGTAGAATATCTAAGTGTAGGAGGAAGATACTTACCAAATGTGGGGGAAGAACCCAAGACCAGCCTTTGAATCTCGAATTTTAGAGAGAGGAAGTGAGAGAGAAATGGGTTTGATCCTTCTTGAGAAAGAGTGAATATTGAGGGAAGTGAAGTGAAGCTTTTCCAGCCCTTTGATCTGATTATGGGCTGGTGAAATAGTGTGAAAGGATAATTAATTGACTAAGCATGGAGGAATGGTGACTGAGGGTTGTACTATGGAAGTATGGGGAGGTTGCTTGTGTCCTTGTCCAAAGGATAAGTCAACACTCCACCTAAATATCTCACCAAATAGATTTTATTTTTAGGCAATGATTTTCCCCAAAATATAGTTAAAATATGAATATTTGGGGTTTATTATGTTAAAATATGAGTTTGGGTGAAAATCCCGCGTTAAAATCTCGAAAAACGGGCTTAAAACGAAGTTTGGGTAAAAAACCGGCAATCTGGACCGAACCTGCGAGGTTCGGTTCTAAGGGAGTGAGAACCGAGAGTGGAGAAGGAAGGAACCGAGAGTAGAAGAGAGGACCGAAGGTGCAAGGGTTCGGTCGTGGCTCGCATCTCGGAACCGAAGGTCAAGTCCTCGGACCGAAGGTCAGGTCCTTGGACCGAAGGTATAGTCCTCTCGGACCGAAAGTGAGAAGAGAAGAGCAGAAGGTCAGGCTCGGTTCGGAATGATCAGGGGACCGAAATAGACAGAGCGCTCGGTCCATTTCGGTTGAGAGGGTTTCGGTTCTCAGGAGGTTCGGCTCTAAGAGGTTCGACTCCTAAGAGGGGTTTCGGCTCCTTAAGGCTGTTTTTCGCGTAGACTTCCGTTTTCGAGCGGTTTTCGACTAAATTAAGGGCCGGTATGCCCCGAGTGATTATAAGAAGTTGAGAGAGCTTTTGAGAGAGATTTGGGAGAGATTTGACATACTTGGAGACATTTGACATACAGAGAGAGATTTGGGAGAGATTTCACATACTTGGAGAGATTTCTCATACAGAGAGAGATTTGGGAGAGATTTCACATACTTGGAGAGATTTGGGAGAGATTTCACATTCTTGGAGAGATTTGGGAGAGATTTCACATTCTTGGAGCGATTTCTCATACAGAGAGAGATTTGAGAGAGATTTCACATACTTGGAGAGATTTGGGAGATATTTCACATTCTTGGAGAGATTTCTCATATAGAGAGAGATTTGGGAGAGATTTCACATTCTTGGAGAGATTTCTCATACAGAGAGAGATTTGGGAGAGATTTCACATACTTGGAGAGATTTGGGAGAGATTTCACATTCTTGGAGAGATTTGGGAGAGATTTCACATTCTTGGAGCGATTTCTCCTACTTAGAGAGTTTTGGGAGAGTTAGAGTGAAAGAGATTGGGAGAGACTTCTTTTGTGACCTTTTTGAGTGTTTGGCTTCGCAACGCAAGGTTTGTACATCCCGTTAAGTCTCGGTATGATTGTTATATGCCCCTGAGGGTTAAGGAATAATGTTTTATCGAGTAGTTTCATCACTTGCCCTGATTAGGGTTTAGAATTTCCGAACACGTGAAAACTCTAAGTGATACTTTGTATTAAGATTGCGAGTTGTTCAATAAGAAACATAATGGAAACCCTAATGTACAAGGGTTAGATGAGTTGACCGGTTTGAGTCGTTGACTTTAGTTGACTTTGACTTGGCCAAAAATTGACGGTTGTCACAATTTCGTCCAAGCCTAGTGTTCTGGATGGATCCTATGGGTTGCTTAGGGCTTAAGCAACCAGATTAGGTATTTGACTGAAACCCTAATTCCTCACCTATATAAAGAACCCCTTGGGCACCCCCAATCAGCTACCAGAAACCCTAGAAGGATCTTAGAGCCGATTTTGAGCCTCCTCCTCCTCCTCTCTCTCTCTCTCTTTCTCTCTCATATTCTCTAACTTGCTTTTGGTGTTTGTGATCGATTAGAGTTATTACATTTGTGATACTAAGCTCTCAAGGCAAGTATCTTCAAGCTACAATTGAATGGTAACATTCTTACTTGTTTCATTATTTTTATTTCGATTTCCGTATGATAGATCAGAGTTTACAAGCTTTGGATGATTATTGCCTGTATAATTAGAAAAAACTAGATCCAAAGCTTTAGGGTTTGCATGTGCACCATAGGATTGTTGTTCTACACCAAGATTTGATGGAAAGATACCATCAAAGTGCTAGGAAGGAGAGGTACGAAATCATCGCCTCGATGATCAGTACCAAGAATGACTGCTGAACTCCAAAAGTCCTACGAGGACCGCTTGCTGAAGTTGAATGTGAACTTCGATGAGGAGCTGGCCATAGATATCATTCTACACTTGTTGCCTCCTTGTTATGACCAGTTTCGTATGACCTATCATATGAAAAAGGAGGAGGTCACTCTGAGCAAGCTTTAAGGCCTGCTAAGGACTGCTGAGAGTAGTCTAAAAGGAAAATCTACTGCATCTACTCCTACTACTGTTTCCCCTGTCTTGGCTATTGGGCAAGGAAAAGGGAAGAAGCAGAAGGCTCCTTTTAAGAGCCACAAGGGTAAACCCCATGATGGATCCTCTTTTAGTGGGACCAAAGTTGGTTCTGCTACCCCCTCTACCAACCCAAAAGAAGCAGAGTGCTTCTACTGTCATGACAAAGGGCATTGGAAACGAAGCTGCCCGAAGTATCTGCAAGACATCAAGGATGGGAAGATAAAGCCCAGCTTCGCACGTATTTACACTATTCAATCTAATAACTCATCACATGCTAGTTCTTGGGTCCTTGATACAGGATGTGATTTTCACATTTGTTCTGATTTACAGTGTCTAAGAAGAAGTAGGGATGTGGAGCATGGGAAGATGAACCTGATCATGGGGAATAGGAAAGCGTCGTCTGTCACCAAGATTGGAGTTTACTGTTTAGTTCTTAGTAGTGGGTTAGGTTTAGATCTGAATGATTGTTGCTACTCGTCAGAAATGGCGAGAAACATTATTTCTTTTCATTGTTCATACAGACAAGGTTTTAGATTTTCGTTTAATAATGAAATTGGTTTTATTAATTCTTTCTTGAATGGTACTTTCTATTTTGAAGCATTTCCATGTAATGGAGTATATGAAACTGTGAATTTTATAGATAACTTAGGAAATAATGTGTTGCACATTGATTCGTCCAATGGTTCGGACAAAGCATGCTTGTGGCATTGTCATCTTGGACATGTCAACAAGAAGCACATAGCCCAATTCCAAAAGGATGGAGTGTTGGAGTCATTCGACCTCAAGTCGGATGACACGTGCAAATCTTGTTTACTTGGAAAGATGACCAAGTCACCCTTCACTGGTACTTGTGAAAGGGGTGAGGGTTTATTGGATCTCATACATACGGATGTATGTGGACCCTTTAGATCTACCACAAGGGATGTGAACCGCTTCTATGTGACTTTTACCGATGATTATAGAAGATATGGGTATATCTACTTAATCAAGCACAAGTCAGAAACTTTTGAAAAGTTCAAAGAGTTTAAACAAGAAGTGGAGAATCAGCTAGGCAGGAAGATAAAGATGCTACGATCCGATCGAGGTGGTGAGTATCTTAGTATTGAATTCCACGACTACCTCAAGGAATGCAGAATCGTTTCACAATTGAAGCCACCTAAGACACCACAGTTGAATGGTATGGCTGAGAGGCACAATTGAACCTTGTTGGACATGGTTCGTTCCATGATGAGTCGAGCTTCGTTACCTATCTCATTCTGGGTGTATGCCTTCGAGACTGCTGCCCATATCCTTAATCTAGTCCCAAATAAGAAGGTTGCCAAAACACCTCACGAGATGTGGACAGGGAAGGTTCCTTCATTGGCCCATATCAAGGTTTGGGGTTGCGAGGCTTTCATAAGATGAGAGACTCACGACAAGCTCAAGCCTCGTAGTGAGCGGTGTATTTTCATCGGCTATCCATAGAAGTCCTTTAGATATCTCTTCTATAAACCGAGTGACAATGTTGTCTTCGTTGCGAGAAGATGGGTTTTCCGAGAAAGAGAACTCATATGCTAAGAAGACAGTGGGAGGCAAATTGATCTTGAAGAGCTTCAAGAATCAAGTGATGAAGGAACCTCTAACACTGGTGCTCAACCCGAGGAGGAAACTCCTGTTGAACCAAATGATGAGTCCTTACCTCTAAGACGTTCTAGTAGAGTTAGTGTTTCACCCGTATTATATGGTTTCCATAAAACTGCTGAGGGTGATACGTTTATTAGTGATAGTACACTAATAAATTTGGATGAACCTAACAACTACAAGGAAGCCATGGCAGGCTCGGAGTCTGCAAAATGGAAAGAGGCAATGGACAATGAGATTCAGTCCATGTATGACAATCAAGTTTGGAACTTGGTTGACAATGTGCCAGGTCGTAAGACGATCGGGTGCAAATGGATCTTCAAGAAGAAGACCGACATGGATGGGAAAGTACACACGTATAAGGCGCGATTGGTTGCGAAGGGCTTTACTCAAACTCCTGGAGTTGACTATGATGAGACCTTCTCATCAGTAGCGAAGATTAAATCTATAAGGGTAATGCTAACCATAGCTGTGTTTCATGACTATGAAATATGGCAGATGGATGTCAAAACCGCTTTCCTAAATGGGAAGTTGGCTGAAGATGTTTACATGAATCAGCCAGAGGGTTTTGTCGATGTGAAGCACCCAAATAGAGTGTGTAAGCTTGAGAAATCCATTTATGGATTGAAACAAGCATCTCGCAGATGGAATCTTTGTTTCGATGAGGAAGTCAAAGAGTTTGGGTTCTCGAGAAGCGAGGATGAGTCCTGTGTATATGTCAAAGCCAGTGGGAATATAGTTAGCTTTCTCGTTTTGTATGTGGATGACATACTACTCATAGGAAACAACATCCCAACCTTGCAAGAAGTTAAGTCCTGGCTTTGGAAGTGCTTCGCTATGAAGGACCTCGGAGAAGCTTCCTATCTTCTGGGGATAAGGATATTGAGAAATAGGAGTAAAAGACTAATAGGACTTAGTCAAAGTACTTACTTGGATAAAGTGTTGAAACGTTTTAGCATGGAAAATTCCAAGAAAGGGGAGTTACCAATCCAAAGCAATACCAAGTTGATTAAGACTCAGAATCCGAGTATCGATACTGAAATAACAGAAATGAGTCGAGTACCTTATGCTTCTGCTGTTGGCTCGATCATGTATGCTATGACGTGTACTCGCCCTGATGTGGCCTTTGCTTTGAGCATGGTCAACATATATCAAGGGAACCTGGTAGAGCTCATTGGACTGCGGTAAAGAACATTCTTAAGTACCTAAAGAGGACTAAAGATTGGGCTCTTGTCCTCGGTGGGAGCGATGACTTGACAGTGCGAGGGTATAGTGACAACAGTTTTCAGACCGACCGAGATAATTTTCGCTCTCATTCGGGCTGGGTCTTTACCCTAAATGGAGGAGCAGTGACCTGGAAAAGTTCCAAATAGGAGACCGTAGTTGATTCAACGCGCGAATCAGAGTACATAACAGCGAGCGAAGTGTCGAAGGAGGGGATATGGCTAAAGAACTTCATCAGAGACCTTGGAGTTGTACCTGCCATAAAGGAGCCTATGGAGATTTTTCTGCGATAACGAAGGTGTGGTTGCCTTAATCAAGGAACTGAGGGATCATGGCAGATCCAGGCATATCGACATAAAATATCACTTTATTAGACATCAGGTAGAACAGGGACTCCTCGTAGTAAAGAGGGTATCGTCAGAGGATAACCCAGTAGATCCCCTTACGAAGGGACTGAGTAGGGTTAAGCACTTGCAGCACGCTAGGAGCATTAGGCTGAAGGACGATATTAATTTTAGTGATTAGATCGCTTTTAGAAACTTGTAATAGATAAACTGTAATTAACATTTGATGATTAAATAAAGGAGTATTACTTATAAGTAATGTTTGTATCTTGTGTTAATTATTTACTATTGTTTCACTTTGCATGTTTTGACTTCCTAAATAATAAGATTATTTAAATTATCCATAGTCGATCATACATTGGAAGTAAGTATGAAAGAAGACTGTCATGAATTAGCTTGTAGATTGTCTAAGCGTTTAGACATAGAAAAACTTTGCTGCAACGTTCATGAGTGCTCCTAAAATAAGATTTGAGTATTGGATTAAACCCGCGCTCACATGAATCACTTCATGGAACTAATCACGAGTGATTGTAAGACGATAATATCATATAGTCTTTAAACCTAGATATATGAGTTGTTGTTTACGAGTTGGTTGTGCATTGATAATGGTAAACGCATCAGTAACTTGATGTTGTAAAACGTATTGTTGTGTACGATTTGATGAGTAAATAGTACAAGCATATAAGTCGAAGTTTATCTATTCCTTTTATCCTACGAGGTTAAAAGCAATATCTTGGGCCCCTCGATTATTTTGTTTTGACTTATGTGACGGGCCCGGTCAGGACTAAGTTGATGTGTTCAATTAAGTTCTATGTCAGACAAATCAGAAATCGGGAAACAAACTAATGGACAATAAGTATGACTATGTTCCATGTAATTGTCCGCATGATATCTTGAGAACGAAGGACTACATGATGCCTTATCTATAAGACGTGTCAGAGTTCGACAGCAGCTTTTCAGAGCTACGATTGCTAATCGGATATTGAAGTCGTGCTTGCATTTATAGTTATTAGACTTATCCAAGTGCGAGACTGTTGGATTAGGTGTCTAAGCCGATAACTATATTTGGTATGTACTTGACCCGATAGTAGCATGATCCTTTTGGGCTGCCTTCACCATAGCAACTTGACTGGATGAATTATGGAGAAAAAGAGGTTGATTATGATTTACTAATATATTATGTGAATAATATATTAAAAGAGGAATCATATTATTTAATTGATATTGGTCAAGAGTTGATTTAGAATTAATTATGTGGTCAAAAGATGTTAATTAAATTAAAGGGACTGATATTGTAATTATCAGATAATTGGAAAATGGGCTGAGGATCCCTAAGTTAAGGGATGGACGAAATCTTATGGAAGCCCGTAAGGATTTCGTCCAAGGCTACTGTTCTGGAAGGATCCTATGGGCTGCTTTGGGATTAAGCAACCATATTAGGTATTTGACTGAAACCCGAATTCCTCACCTATATAAAGAACCCCTTGGGCACCCCAAATCGGCTACCAGAAACCCTAGAAGGATCTTAGAGCCGATTTTGATCCTCCCCTCTCTCTCTCTCATATTCTCCAACTTTCTTTTGGTGTTTGTGATCAATTAGAGGTATTACATTTGTGATACTAAGCTCTCAAGGCAAGGATCTTCAAGCTACAAATGAAAGGTAACATTCTTACTTGTTTCATTATGTTTATTTCGATTTCTATATGATAGATCAGGGTTTACAATCTTTGGATGATTATTGCATGTATAATTTGAAAAACAAGATCCAAAGCTTTAGGGTTTTCATGTGCACCATAGGATTGTTGTTCTGCTCATAGCCCAACAACCCCACAGTCTTATAACACTCTCACACTGACTAGTGAATGCTACGACATCCTATAATCTTACAACACTATCACACTGACTAGTGAAAGCTACGGCACCCCACAGTCTTACAACACCCCCTCACTTGCCATGGGCTCGCCCCACAGTCTTTCAACGACAGCCCCGATGTTGCATGTAGTCTAGGGTCAGATAGACGGCCGAACAGATGATCTACCCGACAGCGAACAATCATACAAGCTCATCACAAACATGTATTAGACCAAGAGTTCTCAGACTATCCAACTTAGACTACGAGAGATCCGAAATCGTAATCCCCATGGACCTGATCAACCGGTTAAAGCCCCGCTGGACTAACTGAAACATGCTCTTCACTCATAACAACACTTATCTTGGATTCTTTCCGACCGCAAGGAACTCTGGCGTTCCCTCCAAATATACTGATTCAAATTCCGACATGGGAACGGATCCTACAAATGGCTCACACTTGGATCCATTCACTCTCTTACAAACTCGAATATGCTAGATTACCGATCCATCCCACAACTTCATCACCAAACCACCACCATACTGAGTTTACTAAACTAATACCCTACGGACAAACATTAATAGGTGCCCACACCCAAACCAGATTAAGCACTTACTACTCTCGACGAAGATTGTCGCATCCAAAGCACCTGCCCTCATTACAATTCCACACCCTTGAACAACACCATCTGACGACAAAGAACTGGTAGGCCCACAATTGGGATATGTAGATAGTCGATCCGTTGCTCCACTTACCACCAAAACAAACTCGATACTTACAATAATCCTACATTCCTGAGAATTAGGAAACATACTCAGAAGCCGAGATACACCATCACAGAATCTGACGATTGCTTGACACGACCACTGATCTTCAACTTATACAGCCCGAAACCTTTGACGTATTCCAACTTATTAATGAAGAGCGATAAATAATCAACGATTGAGAATGCTTTGAAGACAGCCTGAAACCCCAATATTCACCAAAAAAACCCACACGAAACTACACTTACCAACTCTGAAGTTGATTGACGGATCAACCGCTGCTCCTCCTGAAGTATAGATAGCAATCTATACGTCGAACTGGAAATCCTTCAACAGACAAAACTTGACTCAAATGACCCAACCGCCTCATAACCCAAACATTGGCGGACCCGAAAGAAACATTGACCACAACAAGCTCCCTGACCAACGACCTAAGGAAGAAAAAACAATTTCACCTTGACTTGAAATTGGAAGACCATGTCTAGAAGATTGAGTTAAACCAATTTCTTGCCAAAAGGTTAGTACTTTCACCCATAATTATGCTAAAGTTTTGATCTTTGGTGGTGTAAGGCCATAATTTGTTAGATTCCCGATTTTTGAACTTGACATGAATTTTAGGGTTTCGATTTTGGTCAATTAGAGTGTTATAGTTGAAATTTTTTTTGTGAATTAACACTTGGTATACAACCCAAGACAAACCCCTGAAACGAATTTTGAGTATCCAAGGCTGATTTGTTCCGAATCAGGTCCGATTTCCGCGAGCAGTTCATATGACTCGCCAAGTCTGTTCATGGACTCGACGAGTCCATGCTGCAACTGTCCAGATTTTAATTTTTTAATGTTTCTGTGGTTGTGTGGTTTTGTTTTGTGTTGATTTTGCAGAAAATGTTCAGAGTAGGCCAAAGCTCAAGGAGAAGCCGAGGGGAATTCCGATGATGTGTAGACACTCGTTCATTCCTGAGCACATACAAAATGCATCAACTCGCTCTGCACCTCACCTTGACCACATTTGGACCCAATGTCTTATATATCTGAACCGCAAATCCCTATACCCCAATCTTCTGAAGTCGCAACTCGAACAAATCAATGATCCTTCCAACAGATTACCTAGTTCTCCCCTATTGAGGGTTCGAACTACCGCCAAAAGGGCATTCCAAACAGACCGAACTTCAACTGGTGCACTAGATATACAATACCCGACTCTTGGATCGTGCCACACAACACACGATGACCTTCCAAATAAAGACCAATCAAGTCCAGTCATTCCAAATTTCAGATGGAGACCTCGGAAACTTCCCAACGTGACTGCCTCCAATCACAAAGAATCTCAAATAGCTGCACAAGCAGATATTTCGACAGTCCTAAATAGCACCGACTCTTTATCTGGGAATAAATGGACTATCACACACTTCATCTCAGAATTCTCAACCAACACCCCATCACAAGAATCGACATAGGAACAGGAGACCTCACTCTCACAGTCCCCACTGAAATGACTCTCTTACAGCATAAGAAATATCTTAAGGCAGACATACCACAAGAACCCTTTGGTGCAAATACCGCAACTATCTGGTATCCCACGAGATCTACTTCCCAAATTCTGAAATCAGAAGCTTGCTCTCTCTTCCTTCCATTACGGAAAATTGAAATAATATAATTCTCGTCATAGAAATTGACATCACTAACCATCGTCCGATCACTCAACTCAGAATGTAAATCCTCAAACAACTCATCACATCCACTTCCTTTTTGAGTCCTACAACTCAAACTGGCGCCTCACTGATCAAATCCTTCGAGACCCAAACTCAACTTTCTCGCAAGGTCTACTCCATTTAAACCTGGCCGACATGGCCCTCGGGCAAGGCAATCACCAGACCCATTCTCAGTCTCAACCACCGCAGCCGGATAAACCGTAAAGACGGAAACACACTTTGCAATGAATCATGGCACCCAAACCATGTTATCCACCCTCAACCTACTACTTACAACCCCTGGAATTCTCCTCGATTCGAGTATGGATCCTCTGCTTTTAGTAGTACGGGCCCAATACTACCTTCTACATCTATGCATACTTTCCTCGAGAATCGTCCCAAATTTTCTAAGTAGTTACTCAACTCCACTATCGATCAATCCAATCCCGCATACCCGCTCTCAAACGAATATTCACCGCTAAACAACGCATTCTTCAGACTGAAAATAATTCCTAGTCTCTCCTAGGATCCCCTTAACTCCTCTTTCCGCCATCGACTGCAAAAAAACTCCCTTTAATACCTACTAACTACTTCTCGAATACAATTACATGCTACATGCACTAGATAATCCTTCGACTAAAAGATCCCGCCCTACAACGGTTAGACTCAAACAAGAGTTGCACAATAGAGCTAAATCTAACCTTATAAAATTATCTAATCCCTGTAACATGAAACCTAACGTATTCAGTTAATAGTTAGTCGATATTTATGGAAGCCTCTTAAAGCACAAAGCAAGCAACATTCGGGCATCAAGCAACTTCTACCAGCACATAACCTAAATAGGCTATCCAAACCGACACATGAAACCACACTAGCAGGCAACCCCAACAGCTCTAACCACAACACAAAATGCATTATCGAACTCAGACAATCCTTCCTCACAACTCCTGGAGATCACTAATCATAAGCATGCGATACTACCAACTCACATAACAGACACAAAGGCATCTCTCCTAAGCAGGCACACTAGCATGCAATATTGAGCAGATCCGTAGCCCTAAACTAGCAAGCAATTCTATCAGCTCATAATAAAACTCATCACAACACATAATCAAGTAAGGGTATTTTGGGAAATCACCGTTCGGGCTCTATCTAACTGTACACACCACTTTGGACCTGCTTTCAATACCCTTTAATTTCCTAGAAAAACTGTGTGATGAAAAATCATTTCTTTCGAAAATTTATCACTCCTCATTTTGAGTCCAGACATACCTGAGGGTGTGCCAGAATCCATCAAACCAAGTCTCTGATACCAAATTGTAACACCTCAAAATTCAAAACAAAATTTTCATTTTTGATTCACCAAACATTATTCATAAATCCAAGTCATCACGGAATTATACATCATTATTAAAACAATATCCGAGTATCCCCAAAATCCACAAAACATCATAAGCCGGTGAATGTGTACAATCATGCCTCTGCCTTCCCGGAATCTACAAGAGTACCTGAAACACATTTAAATCAACATTGTAAGCACGAAGCTTAGTAAATTCCCCAAAATACCACATACACAAATAATTAGCCTCTCATGGCTATATCTCGATAAGGACCCTCCGGTCATGTGTCTCAGTGAAGACCCTCCGGTCTCACGTCTCGGTATGGACCCTCCGGTCATAACTCAATATATACAAACAATAACATAACAACATAAGTCATAAAAACATGATGCATAATAACACATATCTCAGTATAAGAAAACAAGGCCCTTTGGTCAATAACACGAAATAAGACCCTCTATTCAATAACACGAATAAGACACCTAGTCACACATAAATTACCACAAAGGTAAGTATAGTGAGAAGACTCACCTCGGAAGATAAATAATTCCTATAACTGCTGCTGCTGCACACCGGCCCCAAACACTGAGCCAAACCCACAATTAAACTTGATTAGGATCTAAGACTAAGTCCAAACATTAAATCTAAAGACGGCCCACTGATTCGGCCTACAAATGGCCCAAGCCCATTGGGCCCACTAAGGCCCAATACCAAATGGGCCCACCAAGGCCCAACCCCAAACTTAGGTCCCAAAATGGCAATCCCAACAAGAGTCTAAGACTCTAAGATTCCACTTACCAAAAGCCCAACACACAAAGCCGAAACTCAAGTCCAAAGCCCAAACGTGAACAAGCCCAAAAGTCCACAGTTGAGCATACGCGGGGCTTACCCCTAGGTACGCTCAGCGTACTCGAAGATATTGATCCGGGCCTCAAATCAGTACGCGGGGCGTACAGGAACTTTCTCCAAAACTCGATTTATGACTTAATCCTTTAAGACCTTTGCACCCAAACCTTAGAAAACATTTAAATAAGCTCTTAATGCATAAAGTTGGCACCTTTATGCATTTACATGACTCAATGGGACCCAACAACCAACTTAATCCATTAATACCCAACATAATCCAACTAGAACATGCATGGACCATTTCTAAGCATCAAGTAAGCATTTTTATGAACTAGAAACATCAGAAGAGGCAAGATTTATCACTCCAAGCTTTTGGAGTGGCTCAAACTCACAAGGAGAACTTAATACAACATGAAAACCCTTAATCTTACCCTAAACTCAAACTTGTACGAAAAGAACTCAAGATGAGAACTTTATAACTTGGGTAAGATGAAAATGAAGCCAAAAGTCTGGATCTAAACTTCCTCCTTTGAACCACAAGCTAGCACCAAACACCCTCTTCTTGGAAATGACCAAGAACGCACCAAAAAGCACACTTAGATCTCTTAAACACTCAAAATGAGATTAACGTTTCTGAAATGAGGCTAGAAGGTAATGGAGGCTGAAAATGAAAGAGCCTTGAGCTTACAAAGATGCTTAAAGAGTACCCAAACCCTAAAAATTAGGGTTTGGTACTTTGATCATTACGCTGGGTGTACTCATCCATGCACGTGCCTTCTGCCATGCATGCATGGGATTGAAACGCAAGCCTTTTCTAAAAAGGTCCATTCCTGCCAAAATCTTCAAAATGCAATAACTTCCTCATCTTTGCTCAAACAGATTTAGCTGATCCAAACTTCCAGTCTTATGACCAAGACACTTTCCAATCACTCGTGTTAAATATTTCCATCCTACATTGAACCATTGACAAAGAGTGTTCCTGTAGGGATCATGAGTGAGGCCCTTGAGTTTGAAGGTATACCTTTTTTCACGAACAGTCTTGCAACTATCTTCATAAAGAGTTTTAGTGTATTTATCATATAGAGGAATGCGAAGAGAAGTTTGAATGGTTTCCACATCAATTATAACCCTATATTGACCATCTCCAATGGTTCCAGAGATGGTATCAACAGAGCATCTGTAGTAGAACTCACATACTTGTTTAGGGTAGAAGGGTTCCAGAAAGTCGCATAATGCATACCGAAGTGGACCGCTTTTGACAAACTCGACAAAATCTTTGATTCTAGAATTCACGAACTGCTTTGGGATTTCATCAGAGAACGCCACATTTGTTGATTGAATGATGATGGTAGCATTATAAGCATGAGAGACTTTGATGACGTTAGCATTGGGAGCAAACTCGTACAAGGGCTTTGACATGATGAATGTTGTGAGGAAGATGACGATTGAGAGATTTTTGAGAGAATGTCAATTGCTTTTGAATCGCTTGTGAAATTAACTTAGAGCGGTGAATTCCCATCTTATACCCAAACATTATCTTCTTTATTAAGTAATCAGGAGAGAAGAGATATGCGCCGTAAAAATCTCATATCCCAAGACAATGATGAAATTTTTTACGTCATTTAAAAAGTTACCGTTTGGATAAGATAAATACTTTAGGCACATCTTTAGCATCAACATAATCAATCAATGAGAAGATTGTTGATTATCAAGTTGGTTTGAGACGTCTCCTGATAACGTGGGCTTAAACTACCATTCACTGAGATAGTATTTTGAGATCTCATCAGCGTGTGATTTCATACGCTGAATCATAAATCTCTTTTATTAGAAGAAAGATGGGAAGAGTGGAAAGGAGCGTGTAATACACTGAATTATAAATATCTCTAAGTCTCTCATTTGAGGACCTGACAAGTATCTCTTACGCTGATGACTATGCAATCAGGCTAAGCCATTGGGTTATGCTCAATGTTTCAGCAGACCATGAGACTTGATGCATACGACAAGCATGCTTCTAGGGACATGGTCATGTAAAGATTATTAACTTAAAAACAATAAACACCCTAGCCTTTTTATCAAATTGTTTTCATTTGGACTAGGCTATCTCACTTCTGAGAGTTTAGACAATGCTAGACAATCAGCGTGAGAGAGTGACTCAATGTTCTCAGCAGATGGTCTCGCTAATGAGAGTTTGGAGAAATTTAGTCACACACAACATCATGCTTCTAGGGATGATGATGTGTCAAAAGTTGCATACTAGGCTCAAATTGCCACCGTCAAATTCCATTTATATAGAATGGTACAAGAAAATAATATAAGAATGCAAACAAAAGAATTAATCAAAAAAGAAATAGTCTAAACAGAAAAATGTGCACTTTTTTTAAAAAAGTGATAAAGACTTGATCCATCAAATATTTGGAATTGAATGGTCATTAATTCCCTTCCATTTTTCGTGATATCTACCATTTGTAATTTCAGCTATGAAAGAGAACAAACAAGATCAAGCATATCACACACAAATAACACAAATCATAGAAAATAAGTTAGAGAATGCCTTTAGTCGTTGAGGTTCTGCATATCGATTCCAAACTTCATGTTCACCAAGAACAACCGAAGAACATGAACCAGTCTTTGTAACCAACGAGTTAAGGGGCTTTAATCCTTTTAAACTTCGACTTATAAGAGTCACCAAGACAACACTCGAAGGTTCCATTCATTGAGATCCCTAAAGGAAGAGAAGGTGGGATGGTTGTATCAACTTCAAATTCAATAAATCAAACCATAAAAATATCGTTCTCCCTGAGAGCAGAAAGCACGATTTTGTTGTCAGCATCAAACACTTTTCCCTCATGATGGTTGAAGAGAACATTGTAACCAGCCTAAAAAAGTTGACCAATGGAAATGAAGTTTCCATTCAGTCCTTCTACATAGAATACGTCCTTCAACTTAAACGTCCTGCACTCAAAAGTTCCAACACCTGAAACAGCTCTTCCATTATTGTCACTGTTAACATGTTGTCGCGCGCGTAGTAAGCAAATAAAATAATCATTGTTAGTTGCACTAAAAATATAGCACAGGGAAGCAGGGTCGAATCCTCAGGGACATAGCCTAACGTTTAATGCCTTTTTGCATCAGGCACATTCTAGTCAAAACAAAAATTATTAAAAGGGGGTATTGAATTAAACTAAAAACTAAAAAAATGCAGTGATATTAAAATTAACCGAAAGTCAATATTAAAAACGATTTCAGTTCTGTTGCGACTTTCCTAATAATGAAACTAGTTCATATTTGATTATTCATAATGCGTTCAATCTAAGCTGGTACTGAGAGAAACTAACAAGCTCTAGTATAATCTCTTTTACCTAAGTTACTTAATCAAAAAAGCCCTTTGAATTAACCCTAACTTTTTACTATTCAATTAAACAAGCTCTTAATTAAATAAGAAAATGACATTAAGTTTTGTGTAAAATTCCCAACAATACCCAACACTTCTCACAAGCTCGGAAGCGTAAAGATACGATTTTTCAGTTTATACCATAGTTAAATCCCAACACGGAACCATTCTGATACTTATTACTTTTTAGCAGTTGACAAGAAGAATTACGGATTCTATTAATTGATTAACTAGAATGGTAAAACCCTAGCTAGGTGATCATATTAACAAGAATTTAAAACCAAACATTCATTAAGCTCAAAACTGAAAAATCTAGATAGAAACACAAAACGAAAATCAGATCTGAAAACTAATCACGTGAAAAGTACTAGTTTATGGAGATCTAAAAACTAAAGTTTATCCAAACATGGCCAAAAATGAAATCAAAATAGATAAAAGAAACATTTACTGATAAATCTTATAAACTAAATGTATGAGATGATTCGCAGTCTTCAGATCTCCAATAGTCACTAAAAGATATCAGAAATCGCCTTCAGAAGTGGTTTTCTTTGTCTGGAATCGTCTAACAGTCGTCAGGAATTGCCTCTTAGGGTTACTGGAAGGTTATGTGGGTCTATTTATAGGTCCATCAGCAAAAACAGTGTGCATGCGATCACATGTATCAAAGATGCAATCACATGTATTGAAGAAAACGCGTCTCGGACCGACTAAATGAAGTATGCTGCTATTTTGAGACATTTTCGCAAAGTTGTGATCGCATAAAGGGTATTTGCGATCACATAAATACAATTTTTTCATCTATCTTATTTTTTTGGCATGAAAAATCTTTGAAGTCAAGCTGCGAGCCAAATATGCGATCGCATGGACAAAGTTGCGATCGCATGTATTGAATTTTGTGCCTTTTTGATCGTCATTCTTCCTTCCACGCTGTTCTTGATCATTACTCAGCATCCTTCCTTGGTTTAGAATCTAATTGAGCACCAAATGCGCATCCAACTACTCCCAAAGCACTGCACCACTCAAACTATCTGAAATTGCATAAAAACATGAGTCGTACGAGAGTTATAATAGAATACATGAGCTGAGCATTATTTAAGTAAATGACATGCAAATGTACAAAATATGATGCTAAATTATAATGAAAACTACCCTAAAATATGCATAAAATGGCATCTAACAGTCACCAAATGTCACCATTGGACCGTCTTTCTTGACAATATTTGTTAGGAGAGACTTGTAACCGGTCAGGTGTCTATAGCTTCCACTATCTAGGTACCAAGTTTGACCTAGATTTGGACTTGATTCACCATCAATGTGAGAACAATCAACGTTACATATGTCATAAGACCCTTAACATTCAGCGCCTCATCTTCAGATGTCTCTTCTTCATCCACCCATTCTTCGTGATCCTCCTGTTTTGCAATGAAAGCCTTTGGCAAAGAGATGTTTTCTTTCTTCATCTGAGCCACCAGCTTCTTGTACAAGACTTCATAGTTCTCAGGACTCTGGGCTTCTTTCTTCTCCTTGCAATCCATGGAAAAATGGTTAGGACTCCCCCAATTAAAGTAGTTATCTGAACCTTTCTTCTCTGAAGTAGGTCTTTTCCCTGAGCTGCTTCCCTTATATTTAGCTTTTCTCAGCCCATTCGCTTTGCTTTCTTCATAATGCTTGACGATAAGTGTAGCGCTGGCAAAAAGATCATCTATGAGATCTTTATCACTCTGTTCACCCTGATCTGAATTTTATTATTTGTTGATGTACTTTATTGTTTCCTTTCAAGAAATCAAGGCAACAGACTTTTCCTTGTTCTAGTCCTTCATGATTTCCTTACAAAGAGCTTTGGTCTCTTCATAATTTTGCAGATTACCAAACCAAGAATTCAGATCCATGGAATAGATCTTCTCACCATTCTTAAGAACATCGGCATGATGTTCCTAGCTCTTCCCAATACAATCGAGAAACTTTAGAACCAATTGTGATGAGTGCTTACCAATTCCCAGCCTGCACAAGTCATTGACCAAACAATTAAACCTATTGAAGGATTGATTAAGAGACTCACCTTGTTGAGCAAAGAAGTGCTCGTATCTTCGATTAAGGTTGTTGATGGTCATATCTTTGACTTCCACAATGCCTTAATAAGCCACCGTCAATGTGCCAGTCATCTCTTGGGCTGATTCACAATTCTACACGAGATGATACACATGGTATGGAAGACAATTTCCAATAGAGGCCCTGACTTTTATATAAAGACTGAGCAATATTTTGTCATTGTCATCATAACTTGTTGCTGGCTTTTGCTTCAGAGGGCCAATGGGAACGTTGTTTTCCATGGGTTGGTACATGGGAACATGGGGACCTTTTTCAATGAAATTTTTCATCTCATAGTAAATGATTTCAAGAACCACCATGGCCTTGGTTTTCCATATGGCGAATTGTGTTCATCTAAAGGAGGTATTTTGTTGAGGTCGAAGGGTTTGGAGTTGCTTGAATTCGCCATTATAACCTGAGTATATCACAAACCTGCTCTGATACCAATCGAAGGTTTGTATTATGATCGGATATACTTCAAGTATGAACAAGAAAGGTAAAAATAATCTAAACGAAATAATTAATAGAAAGAAAATAACACAGAAGTTCTCCAAATGTTCCTTTCACCAAGAAAAGAGGTTTTATCTTCACCAAGAAGACGGGGTTTCCCACAAAGACAATTGACACAAAGCCACGAACTAGCACACGACCTCTCTCTACATTAGGGTTTCCCCTAATGTAGTATATATACTAAACTATACATGTGTCTCCCTTGATTGACGGGATTGTATCTAATCCTTATTAAGAAACAATCTTATCATAGATTTGATCTACTCTATATATATCTAGAACAACTGCCTAACATACAAAAGATTACAATCGAACAACTGTAAGCTGATGTTGTTGAACTTGTTAAGTTGGCGCTGGCGCTATCGACACGTGGACGCTGACGGTGATGGATTAGTATGTTATGTGTTTCACTGATCAGATCATAAAGTGTGACCTTACAATTATTATATTGGTTTTAGGGTAATCCAGGGTTTCCATGTTGCACTATACAAAGGGATTTACCCATAGAATTTTGGCTAAACACTTATTCCTCTAAGCCTAGGCTTAAATTTGTCCTCCCTCTTCTCTCCATAATCTCCTTCTTGCTAGCTAAGGTGTTAACCATTAGAGGCACGACAATTGTTGTGCTTGCTTCAAAGAGATCAAGAACAAAGGTATGTTATCTTAAAACCGTCTATAGGAAAGTTCGATTATACATAGGGTTAGTGAGTTCTTTTTGTTTAATAGAATGTTACATCAATAGTGTTACGACTTAGATCTTTAGGTTGCATGTACCCTTAAGTGTTAAGGATTTATTCGTGTTAATACATCTAAAACCCATCAAATCTTTCCTCTTAGAAAATATTGAAGGACTTTCGAAGGCTTCTTGACAGGTATTGCAAGCTCAATATCAGTGATTGCCAAGCAATCATAGTAGTTGTCAATGAAAACTTTGATATGAGCAAAACCAATGATAAAATCATCCTTGTTGGTCTATTTTATCTTGGATACATCCACAACACTCAAAATCTTTGTGACCCTGATCAATTCATTTATGTTCATTAATGGAAAATCTGCTATTGTAAACTCAAAAGCAACATTATTTGCTCTTAAGACAACGTAACAGATGTTTTGTAGCATAGCTTCAAACAAGTTGTCACGAATGATGGTCATCACCTTTACTATCGCCATAGGAGACCATATATCTTCTTTATTTTTCCCCATGACTACGTGAAAGCGATTCTACAATCTTTTGAATTCCTCTTTATCATTAAAATTCTCGACAATCTTGAATTGAGAAGAAGTGAACACTATGTGATTGATCGGAAAGTCAAGCTGATTAAAATCGGAATTTTCTATGCCATACTTCTTCTTAGGAACCATTGGAAAGTAATCATTCATTCAAATCGAAACAATATCTTTAATTGTTTCATAACACCAATGCTTGTTTGGATCACCCTTGTTCAAGCCAGGTGGGTCATTTGCTCTTCGCCTCAAAATGCTGTTGATCTGCCTTTGTTTTTTAATTTCAAGAGCTTGTTGCTTTTTGTTCTCTTATTCTGATAGAACAATAGAAATAACTTTTCCTTTATCACCTGAATCATCATTCGAAGTTGACTTGTTAGGAATCGAACTCGAACTCGAACCTCCAGCTCCTTTGTTTTTTGAAATTCCTTTTATTAAAGCTCTTGTCGTTGTTGTTGTGGAATTTATGGTCAAAGACATGGGAAGTGATGTCGGAATTTGAGTCGAAATTACTTTCCCAACTACAACTCCTTTCTCTTTATTAGAATCCTTTGAAGAACCAAATCCTCCAATTCCTTTCTCTCCCCTTGTCACACTTGGACTACTCGTTGAGCATTAGTTCGTAAACGAAGAACCAACTCAAGGATTGGGGAAAGCTCGGATTTGATAATGGACTTAATATTCGAAATCATTTGAGAAAGATAATCTTGAGATACTGTCAATTGATTCGAAAGATCAACCTTGGAAAGAGACTCCTTAATACTCGACAAAAATTCTTCCATCTTCTCAAACAACTGCGTATCCTTTTCTAACTTGGCATCAAGCTTATTCCTATACTCAGAATTAAAATCAACCAATTTAGTGATAGAAATCGCAATGACATCGACTTTGCCATGCAATTAGGTGTAATTTTGCTCTATTTTCTGAACTTCTTTCGACAACTCGGATTTAAGTTCAGCAATTTTGAGATCCACAGACTCCTTCATTGTAGTCACTTCTTCAACAAAGAGTTCATGACTTTCCTTTTCAACGTCATGAAGCTTATGCATATCATAGTCATAGATCTTGGAATGAAACGCTAACCTTCTGCTTGTTTCTACTCAAGTCCCTCAATCAAGTTTCGTAAGTGATTTTATTGAGCTTTTATCAAATATTCCATTTCGACGCTAGTCACAAAGTTCTTTCCTCTTATATCTGCTTGTATCTAAAGAAGAGAATTGATTATCGAGTTAAGGATCTTGAACTGTTTACCTGACATGATTAAGTTATCAGGAACATTCTCCTCCTGGGGATCAAATTGAAGATTAGCAAATGACACCATGATATCATCATCATTAGGTTCTTCGTCATGAACCACTTTCTTAGCCTCAATTGATTGAGATGAGAAAATAGCTGTAATAGATTCATGCATTATACCAGAATACATTGGTGATATGGTTGAAACTAGAACTGAAGTTGTAACAAGTGATGAAATTTGTGGTAAAGCTGTTGCAGTTTCAACAGTGGAAGTTTCGATTGTAGATGAGTTGATAGTGGAAGTGTTAATGGTGGAAGTGAAAGATGATCCATTTTTATACATCCCTTCATCCATGTTGACATGTATGTCCTTATCAGATAAGTTCATAGGGATGTCTGGAGTTCGAACCTCCTCCGTATTGGACTCGGTATGCGAACCCCCGGATGATATGGCCAAGGTCTTCTCAGGGATGGATGTTGGTTGATGGTCACTCAAATTGATGTTTGTATCTGTATTATATATGTTTACATTGACATCAGGATTCCCTGTTAACTCGAAATTGGACTTGAGAGGAGAATCCCTTCTAGGCGATCCAATAACAGAGTCTTCTATGCGAATATTTGACCTTTCACTATCACTTTCGTGATTAGTTTCGACTGTCACATTGTCAAGTGGAACTGGAATCTTACATTTCTTCTTTTGTAACTTATGAGCCATATCAAGAGCTTGACGCTTCTCCGATGTTGGTGAAACAGGAACATATACTTCATGAAACAAAACACCTTTCCTGTTAAATTGAGGCTTTCAAATCTTCTTTATACCCTTCTGAGAAGAAATAATATTTGAAGAATCAACATTCATTGGCTCAACACTTTCGATTTTAGGTTCTTGTAAAGGTTGCTTGATTGGTGAATCCGTAGGCTTCTACGCTGGGTTCTTCGTTTTTTTTTTGAGAATTCCTGATTCCGATGGGAGGGTTTCCTTCGTAACTTCCTCCTCCACAGCTGGTGGTTTTTCAACTTGCTTCTTCTTCTTAGGAGCTTTGGAAGCTTTAGAAGATCCTTCTTCCCATTTTTGTGGAAGAACCCCAGTTGGCGTAGAAGAGTCATCCGAAGCCAAGTATTACATAAGAATCTGATTTTTGGGATCAACAAGCTTGAGCATCGCATCAGGAATGCGAGCAACATTTGGAAAAACCGCTGGATCATCACAAAAATCCTTGGTGCAACCATAATCGGAAACTCAACAGTTTCGACATCAGAAGGAACCAAAATCTACTCTTGACGATAAATGTCTTGTAAAATCAAGCTCCAAAAACAATCACTCGAAACACCATTAGCGAGACTGATTTGTGTAATTGAAGTTCCAAACTCCTCCCAGAGATGTGTAGGACAATCCACATTCAGACTGTAATAGAGTCCTGTGATGATTGAATATACTTCAAGCTTGGCTTTGTCGAGCCCAGAGCTTTGTCCTGTTAAGAAGCGTAACACAATCCCAAACAACAAACTCCACATAAAAGGAAGACTAGACTTCTTAAAGTGACTTATTCCAGTAAGAATTGGTTGATGCCCCATTTCATTAAACGTCTGAAGCACCAGATCTGTCGAAATTTCATAGAATGTACTTGACACTGGCAACTTCAGGATTTGGGAAAATTGCTTCAGAGTAAGCTTCTTAGTCTTTGAATTCATCGACTGAAATGTTACCACCTTAGTATTTTTGCTGAAGACAACATTTAAACCAACAAGTGAAAGCCATTCCATTGGAACTACAAACAAGGATCAAAGTGCAGTTGATTACACATATTTGTTCAGGGTTTGAACAAGCATTGGTAATGGCTCTAGATATTGATCAATCGATGGAATCAGACGAAGATTAGTGTTTTGGATCTTCATCATCGGTTGTGAAACTTCCTCTTCATTTGGTGTTGTTGGATCAGTAGTGTGATGAGGAGCAGCCATTTCAAAGAATGCAGAGGAATTTGGAAAAGATGAACAGTTAGGGTTCTTTGAACTAATATGAGAGCATAAAGTTTGATAATGAAATTATCAATTTGCTTTGATAATAGAAGGCATTTTTGAATTCGAACCGACATCCAATAATACACTGCCACATATTGTGTTGGTTACTTAACCAACACCGTAAAAAGCTCCACATCATAAAAGTGATCATCACGTTTTCCTTGATTCCCATGAAAATCCTGAACCGTTTTGTCCATCGGATCTTTTGATGTTCCCAACTGGATAAGAACCGTCACATTTTTTGAACCACAACCAAGTACACCATGTATGTTCAACACCAAGATATGACAATTCCTTCGGCATGGAGGCAAGGCTCATTGGCTTTTGGGATTCAAAAGCAAAATCATATGCTAGTCTTTGCAAAATCTAATTTTTGAGTTGGTAGTACCCAAAACCTCGAGGATTTCAGTGCATTGGTGTAAAGAAAAAGAGAGAGGCAATGTAAAAAAATATGGATATAGTGATATCAAATTTCATTTGATACGAAATCAGAATGATGCCAGGCAAAGATCTGTTCATTCGACATCAAGAGAGATGAAGAACTGCTTGTGTGGTATCCCATGAAATACACATGAATACTCATTGATGAGCATCTAAGGTCTTCTTTTTCATTGGTTTCGAATGTAACTTCATTTTTTCACAACATCACAAGTTAACATAAGTGTGATCCAATTGAGCAAAAATACTTTGATGACTAGTGTAGTCAAGAACAAGTATGGTTGGATTTGATTTTAATAGACAAAAGGTCAAAAAGATATTTAGACAGAAATCTCATTCCAAAAAGAAATTTAAAGTACTGGATCTATTTGGGCAAAAATGTCTTGGGGATAGAACATTTTATGAAGATCACGCAATACGAATGGATTGAGATTTTGAATATAAAAAAAAGTACAGAAACAAGTGTTTCATTAAAATCTTGAACAAAAGTGTTCACCGTCAATTCATTAATGGTTAGGTTCGTTGGATTTTAGCATCATCACAGAAGAATGACTCAGGATCATAAACACAAAGTTTTGTCATATCTACATTCTGGTAGGTTTCGACTAGAGATGTCGAGGATATGCAGTATAGTGTGTGATCGTGAAAGAAATTTTAGGTGAAAACGATTGGTTGTAAGCACTCATTATATGTGGACCTTGCAGAAATCTCTTTACTCAATATGAGAAGAGAAAGGTAGCTCTTCGACTACTATGAATCCAGCCTGATTGGGAAGAAACTTTCGTAGTGAGAGTTTCATTAAGGCATCAAAGACATAGAGTCCGTGAGGCTTGAAGACAACATGCATCAACATGCTTCTAGGGACACTTAACTAGTACATAAGTTGAAAGAATACATGTTCCCTGGATGGATATGTTCATTTAGCATGCATCATAGCATCATGTTGTTACAACGAGACTTGACACGTTATACAATAATATCAAAGAAAGACAAAAACTAGTTTAAGAAAATCTTTTTGGATTTTTGTTTTTAGAAATCAAGTACAAAAATAAGAAAATCTTTTTCGATTTTTGTTTTTAGAAGTCAAACACGAAAATAAGACAATCTTTTTGGATTTTTAATTTTTGAAAAATATCAAACATAAATAAACGAACTGTAAAATGGTACCCAAATACGTTTGACCCATGGTCTAGCAGTCATCAATCATGGGTTCTACATCGAACGAATTTAATCAAAAGTGAATTGTGGTCTGAATGGTTCAGAGAGAAGTCAAATGCGAATGCAGTCAAACGCTGAACATGAACACTAACCTTTGAATAGAACATAAATAGTCAATATTTAGTTAAAATGCACAAAGAAAATACTTACTGATCGAAAGCAATAAAAACAATTGAAAGTATGATATATGAAAAAGTTTATGTCAGAATCAAGAAGAACATGGAACAGAGCTTGCTTCCATCATTCCCAGTCCAGTCAAAATCCTTAAGAATGATTTTTCATCTAAAGGTTTGGTGAAAATATCAGCAAGTTGATCCGTTGTTTTGACAAAATGGACTTAAATGATTCCATCTTCAACATGGACTTTTATGAATTGATATCGAAGAGCAATATGTTAGGTTTTTGAGTGTTGGACCGGATTGTAATAAATGTGTATGGCACTTTGTGAATCACAATACAAAGGATTTTCTTCATATTGATTGCACAATCTCGTAATTAGCTTTGAATCCAAATCACTTGTGATGTGCACACAACAACAACCACATACTCTGCTTCCGCGGTCAAAATCAAAACACAGGTTTGATTTTTTGATTGCCAAATCACAAGCTTCCCGTCCAATAATTTACATCCTCTAGTTGTGCTCTTTCGATCCAGCTGACATCCACCCAGGTCCGTATCAGATAATGCTTGGATAAAGAATCCCGTCTTTGAAGGATACCATAATCCCAACGAAACTGTTCATTTGAGGTATCGGAAGATATTCTTAACTACATTGAGATGTAGTTCTCTGGGGTTCGATTGGTACCTGGCACAATTACATACATCAAATATAATATCAGGTCGACTTGCAGTTAAATACAAAAGTGAAACGATCATGCGTCTATACGTCGTTAGATCCACAGCAGGCTTATCCAACGAAGGATTCAAGTGTGTGCCAACTTCCATAGGTACTTTAACTTTCATGTTATTCGTCATGCCAAACCTTTCAAAAAGATTTCAAGTATATTTCTCTTGATTAATAAAAATTCCTTCCTTGCTTTGACGAATATGAAAACCCAAAAAGTTATTGATTCTGCCCATCATACTCATTTCGAATTGACTTTTCATGCGTTCCTCAAATTCCTTAGATAATGAAGGATCAGTCGAACAAAATGTAATGTCATCCATATAAATTTGAACAAGCATCAGGTGATCTCCTACTTTCTTTCGAAATAAAGTAGGGACAACTGATCCATGTTTAAATTATCGATTTTCAAAAAAAATCAGACTTGCATACCAGGCACAAGGTGCTTGTTTCAACCCATAGAGTGCCTTGCCCAAAATATAACAGTGATCATGATAGTTATCGTTAACAAAACTAGGTGGCTGTTCAACATATACCGTTTCTTCCATAATACCATTGAGGATTGCACATTTGACATCCATCTCATTGAAATCCTTATTAGTTGTATAAGCAATAAAAATTCGTACCGCCTCGAGTCTTGCAACAGGGGAAAAGGTTTCCTCATAATCGATACCTTCTTGTTGAGAATAACATTTTACGACTAGTATCGCTTTGTTTCGAATAATATTGCCTTCTTTATTAGTTTTATTTTTAAAAACCCATTTTAGACCAATTAACGAAACATCCTTAGGTTTAGGAATCAATCTCCAAACCTTGTTTTGTTAGAGTTCAACAAGTTTAGATTGCATTGCAACAACCAAATCAGAGTGTTCTAATGCAACCTTTACTGTTTTTGGTTCTAATTTCGAAATGAACTCATTAGACATATAGTATTATTGATTAACATTCAACACTTCATTTCTGGCTCGAATTTGGGCTTGAGTCAAGACACCAGAATTTGGATCACCAAGAACCTATTCATTTGGATGATCTCTTGTCCACTTGTCCATCGGTGGATATGCGGAGTGAAGATATTCAAAAATGTCATCCGCTTTTGAACCTTCTCCTGCAATCAAGATATTATCAGTTACGTCATGAAAATCATTATTTTGATCATTAATATTATCATGACTCGATCCAGTTGGCTCCCCCTCGACCAATGGATTTGCAATGTGATGCTCCCCCTCAACATCAGCATGGTTAGACATATGCTCCCCCTCGATATGAGTTGTAGTTGGCATATGCTCCCCCTCAACAGTCGAATCATGGTTATCATTTTGTGATGTCGAAATCAAGTGCTCCCCCTCCACTTGAACACCAGTCGAAACTGGTATTCTTTCGAGATTTACCCTTGAAGTTGATGAAGAATGTGCATCATTTTCTTCACTTGTGATTGTCGAATCATCAGAGTGTTTCGACGCTTCAAGAACGTGATTATCATTAGCATAGACTTATGGATCAACGACCCTATAAGGAATCCTAAAAATCAAATCACGATCAATATCATAAGAACTCATGATTTCATATTCAACATTTGTTTTAGCCATAATATGTTTTTGAACAAAGGACTATTCGACTCTTTTGACATAATAGTCATCGAATGTGAGATAGAAAGTTTCTTTGATCTTCCTAGTTCGTTTGTTCAACACTTAATAGGCTACAGAGTTGTGATAATATCCCAAGAAGATTCCTTCATGAGCTTTCGATTGAAATTTGGAAAGATTGTCCATGAGATTCATGATAAAACACCTACACCCGAAAATTTGGAAAAATTTAACATTAGGTTTACTTTTGTTTATTACTTCATAAGGTGTAATGTTAAAAGGATGGTGAATGAAAGAACGATTTTGTGTGAAGCAGGTAGTCGAAAGAGCCTCTGCCCAAAGGTATTGAGGCAAGTTCGCATAAGTAAGCATCATTCTTGCAGCTTCACATAAGGAACGATTCCTCCTTTCTACAACACCATTTTTTTGCCGTGTGTAAGGAGACAAAAATTTATGAGATATGCCCAACTCGGTCAAGAATGAATCGAGAATTCGATTCTGGAATTTTGTTCCATTATCACTCTTTACCCTTCGAACTTACCTTTTTAAGCTTAACTCTCTATTCTTGATAAAGTCAATCATCACTTGAGCAGTTTCAGACTTCTGTCGAATAAAGAAAACCCAAGTAAACCTGGAAAAATCATCAATAATGACTAATATGTACTTCTTCTTATTGAGAGTCTCAACAGTCGAAAGTCCACACAAGTCAATGTGAAGAAGTTCCAAAGGTTCGAAGATTTTTGAATCAATGACTATCGGATGACCTTAACGATGTTGTTTTCCTTGTTCACATGTAGCACACAATGAGTCATTGTCAAATTTTAAAATAGGTAAACCTCGAACAAGAACATTTAGAACAAGTTTGTTAAAAAATTTAAAGTTAAGATGAGAAAGACGTCAATGCCATAACCAGCTGAGATCAGAGGATGCTTTCGATAGAAAACATATTGAAGGTACACCCACAATTAGTTTCAAGTCAAGAGTGAACATATCTCCCTTTCGTTTCGACTTCAGTAGAATCTCCTTCGTTTCCTTATTGGAAATAATACTTCCTTCCTTATCATAGAGAACCTGATTTCCAGTGCCAACAACTAGTTGTGATACACTAATCACATTATGATTTAAGCCTTCAACATATGCAACTCGATTCACAGTGAATTTCCCATTCGTTACTTTTCTGTATCCTTTGACTTTACACTTGTTGTTGTTTCCAAACTTTACAACTCCAACATTGTCCAACTTTTGAAAATCATGCAAAATTTCCTTCCTTCTAGTCATGTGACGTCAGCATACGCTATCAATATACCAGCTTTTGTCATATTGCTCGTCATAAAGAACCTGTGATTAGTTAGAAGAATTTAAGTCCCCAAGACCTTTTGGGTCCTTTGACATTAGTTTGGAATACATTATGCAACAAATAACCTAAACACTAATTACGAACTTTCGATTTAAAACTGTCAATTAAGTCAGTTTCATTGGCTTTAGGCATCGAAACGTAATCATTCAATGAGAGAAGTTCAACATTGACTTTCACTTTTTTATCCTTTTTCTGAAATCCATCAACTTTATTCTTTGGAATTTCTTTCCACTTTCGCACTGTGGGAGTACATTCTTAAGACAAATTACTTCCACACATCGAATCATTCAAGTTCTTCTCGTAAGCAGATTGGATTTGCTTATGAGAATACTTTCTTGATTGATATTGTTTTCTTTTTTCCTCAAGTCAGTGAGAGATGTTCCTAACATCACTTCTCCCTTTTGCAAATGATGCTTTCATCTTCTGTTTCGAATCAGGATTTGGAAAATGTGGATTTTTAGGTTTGAATGGTTCACTTTTCTTTCCTTTAACTCCTAACTTTTCAAATTCCCTTTTTGGAAATGACGTTGTTCGACGATTGTGAAAACGATTTTGATATTGCTTTCGATAGCCAACTCCATTTTATTGAAAAACTTTTCAATTTTGATCAAAACTTCAGTGTACATGACTTGGACTAAAATTCCTTCGTCCATTATTTTGAACAAAATTCCTTTGTTCAATGTTTTCCACAAAACGTCCATTTCCATGACTTTGACCAATATTTCGTTGATTATAATTTTGAATGTTGAATCATAAAAGTGACCCTCTTGAACTTCAGCTACCGCAGCCATCAAGGACCCGCAGTCAAGCTCCTTCATCAGCAACCGCATCCGGAGTCTCTACCTACCGCAGTCACTTTACTAGATTACTTTACTTGTCTTTTATTGTAACACTCTCTATTGTTCAGTATGCCTTGCATGGCTACTGATAGAGATGTAATCTAGTGTACTTCGTGAGTCTCTATAAATAGAGCTCATTCTCTTGTATTCAAAACACGCATCTATCTATTCTGAATACACATTTCTGAAGTTATCTTTTCTATCTCTCTATCTTACTACGCATCCCTTCTTACTCTCAAATCTTACTAGAATACAACTGATTATAACCTCTCTTCGGAGCAAGTCTTTTGTGACTTAATCATTAAGTTTGATCTTCCTTATTAACTTGGTTTGAATGCATTCCTTGTTATGAATCAACTTAAGTGTATACTTGATATAACAATTGTTGTCATTTCTATTTCTTTACTTTTCCGCAACTAACTCTCTAACTATATTACTGTTGAGCTTTTAGATCCTTTGAGATTAACTATTCTGCAACCTACTTGTTCTAACGTTTGTTCAAGTGTGTCTCTAAGTTTTTCTCTCAACAATTGGTATCAGAGCCATAGTGGTTGCTATTTGAAAACAGAACTTTGATTTTCAAAGGGCCTTCTATACCACTGAAGATCATTTCTTAAAAAAACTTCAAAAATGGCACAATCGTTATCTCTGAATGTTTCCAACAGTGTTGGTGGTTCTAACCGAGCCCCAATACTGGTAGCACATGAATATCATCACTGGTTACAAAGAATGGAAAGATACTTAAGGAGACTTGGTAGAGATGTATGGCGATCCGTAGAAGAAGGACCACATGTCCCAGTCCTTACACCAGTCCAAACTGACGGCGCTACAACCAGAGTAGGAGGAGGACAACCAGTCATGAGCCGTCCCACCAAGGATGATCTCGATAAAATGGAAAATGATGCTGTTGCTTTTTATGAAATCTCCTGTGGAGTTGCTCCTGACAACTTCGATATTATCATAAATTGCAAATCAGCAAAAGAGATCTGGGAAGTTCTCACGAATCTGTACGAAGGCTCAGAACAAGCACAAGACAAGAAGCTTACTACCGCACTCAACGAGTTCAACAACTTCAAAGCTCATACCGGCGAAAGCCTGGAAGACTCCTTCAAAAGGTTCAACCTGATAGTCACCAAGTTATCCAATGCGGGCACCATCTGTAGTAACCATGAAACAAATCTTCAGTTTCTTAATGGTTTGGGAAGACATTGGACTACGGCTAAGATGATAGTCCAAGGCGATATAAAGATTCATTCCTTGTCACTCTACAAGCTCTATGGAGATTTGCAAGCACAAGAATCCACCGTACTCAAAGACTGTGCTGACTTCGGAGGACCACTTGCTCTCATAGCACAAGCTCCACATAATCAATCTTACTCTCCCTCGTATGACACTCCACAGCAGTCATATGAAGCTGATTCAGAGTATGATGATGAAGAAGAATTTCAGAAGGCTATTGCTCTGGTTAGCCAACAGTTCAACCGTCTACCACCTCCTTCCTTCCTTAAGAATGAACAGTTCAACAAACCTCCATTCAAGCGTAACTTCAGTTCCCAGAATAACCATCCTCGATATCCCAAAAGTTCTCATCCATCACCGCAATCTCAAAATAATCAACCAAAAGAGGCACCGCAGTCTACTCAAAACACTGACTCCGGTACTCCCTTAGAAGACAAGACTGATGTTGTAATTTGTCACAAATGCAACAAAGAGAATCACTTTGCAAGAGATTGTTAGGCCAATGTAGTGAAAGACAAAGCATTGTACCTTAGAATGGCTCAAGAGTTGGAGGATAAGGAAAGGGAAAGGGCATACGTAGCCCATGTCAAAAGAGACCATCAAGTTTGGTCATCCGGAGACGAAGATGATGCCATCAGCAGTGTCAAAGGAAAAGGGAAAATCTGCATGCTGGCAACTGAGGATGACGATGGGCCTACAAAGATGGATAACAACTACTGCTACATGGAAAAGGATGGAACTCTAAGCATCATCGAACATGTAAAACTTATGATCCAAACTCTAAACTATAGCATGCATGACTATCAACCCTACATAAATGATCTTAATGACACTTGTGCTGCCGTCCTTACAGACTATAACAAAGCCTTAGATGAGAAGAATAATATAGGTTGTATTTTCCCTTTATTGTATTTATGGTGTAAATACTCTCCCTCCTATATAAAGGGAGAGTTGGTCATTTATTACTCTAGCTAGCTTATCTTTTCCTTAGTTAGAGAATACACTTCTTACAATGTAATCTCTAGAGAGAGAGAAAGTTGGTGGGTTCTCCCACCCAGGAAGAGTTTCTCTCCCACCATGTTCTTCATGCAATATTATTATTATTCTCTCTTGTTCTAAGTTTTTCTCTCTACAATTGGTATCAGAGCCGTACCTTGAAGATCTCACGATTAGTTCAAGGGAACGACTCCCGTTCGGTGATTATCTTGTGATTTTTCCGTGTTTCTGCAAGAAAAAAATTTCGTATTTCTTACCGGAATTTTTTTTATGAAGTTCGTTCTTAGTTCTATTTTCTGGGTGATTCTATCTTAGTAAAATAAATTGTTACTGCTGCTGCTCGTTCTATTTATTGCTGTAAGAAGATGTTCTTAAAAGTTTATTATTTTTGCTGTTGAAGAAATGAAGAAATTTGGTGAAGAAATTAATTTTATGGTCTCCAAATTGTTGAAAAATTTGTTCCACGGAGTTCTATTATTCTTGGATGAGAAGACACAATTAATGGGCTTATTTTCTTTGAAGTGGTGCTCTTTTTTTTACCCAGCAGCTTGGAAATCTTCTTGAGGTATGAAGACTTTTATTCCTCATTATTCTTGCTATAGATCTTTAATTGAAGAAATATTGGACGTAAATTATGTTTGTGAAAAGTATTTTGTCCTTTTTGCTCTTTTGGGTAAAGAGTAATTCACTCATATTTGCCTTCCCAAGCAAAAACCATGTGACATTGTCCTTTCCCATCACCTTTTGTCCCCTAAAAACCCCCTGCACACTCCTCTTTTTGCCTTCCCAAGACCTACCTTTGACTTAGAATGCTTTATAAAAAGATTCCCTCATTAAAATATGAGTAAATGGCCTTTGCGGTACCATTTTTCATGAAAAAATAGCATTTTTCGTCACCTGTTCAGCCCTTTCCGGACCCCCGAACCGCAGCCAAAAACTGCCTACCGGAGTCTCCTAAGAAGCCTCCCCGCAGCCCTTCTCAGTTGTTGATCCGAGGTCCTTAATGTCCCTATCCGCAGCCTCGTTCAGCAGCCCTAGAACCGCAGCTAAAAACCCTCAGTTGCCCTCGGTTCGGATCGCTTCTTACTTCTGACCGAAGTCTTCCCTCGGACCGCAGCCTCGGACCGCAGCGCCGGACCGCAGGCGCTCCACTGCAGTTCGAACCGCGGCTAGCTTACCTCCTAAGCACCGCATCGCAGCTACTGCAGTCAGCCTAGCCCGTCCGCACCCAAGACCCCCCTTCCACTGCACCCACTTCGTCCGCAATGATGCTCCATCAGAAGTCAACTCCCAATCCCGCAATCAGCCTACACCCGGAACCTCCATGACTCCGGCTCCTCCTCTTGCCTCCGGTCCATCAGCAGACTTCGCCCCCTCTCCTCCTTCAGCCCCAACCCTTCTCAACCCGCAATCACCTCCCACCCAAGCCACCCCCTCTCATCCGCAACCTCTTAGACCCGCAACTACCCTCCTCCCTCTTCCTCCTCCTTCGACCAGTCTTCCCTCCCCCCTCTCTTCTTCCTTCCTTCCCTCCTCCTCCCCCCTCTTCCCCCCCCCCCCCCCCCACCTTTTTCCTCCCTTTTTTTTAAACCCTTTTTTTATTTAAACTTCTTTTTTTTTTTTTATTCAGCCATTTTTTTATTATTATTTTTTTTTCAGTTAATTTTTTTTAACACCAATTATTTATTATTCAGCTAATTTTTTTAACGCCAATTATTTATTATTCAGCTAATTATTTTTTTTAACACCAATTATTTTTATTTAGTCAATTTTTTTTTATTAAAACCAATTTTTTTATTACGCCAATTATTTTTTTAACACCAATTTTTGCCACAACCGAACCTTGGATTGTCACATTGGTTCATTTCATGCCGGTTATTATTGGAAAAATACTCCTACCGCAGTCGGACTTCATATTATTTTTGTGATGCTTGCACGACAACGGCGATTGATCAACAAAGTTGTTTCGCATTCTTCACTTTATGGGATTTTATGACTTGTCGCTCTTGATTTTTGGTTGACGAATCATGTATCTTGAGCATGTGAACTTTACTCTCTATTCAAGACCACTTCAAGTGTTCCGGCACCGCAGTTTGGATATTTACATATATTTTTGGCACAACAGATTATTCTCAGCACAGCTTCAACAACTATGTCACCCGCCTCCTCATGACCGCAAGAGTATCTCTTTTACTCTTTCTCATTTCTTATCGAGACCCTTCATACATCTAAGAGAGCTTCTCTGTTAGCTCTTGGTATCCGACACTCTCCATCCGATGATTTGTTGATTTTTGATATCCGATCATTGGTTATCAAAAATAGGGAGAGAATATCATCCGGATTTGGTTATTATGATTGTTTGAGTTTGGATTTTGAAGACTTCTGAAGACGATTATTTATTTAGTGATGCGATGTGACACTTCTTTTTGGTCTTTACGGATCAAATTTTTGGCATTACTCGATGTTTTCCGATTTAGATTATTTATTATTCGGACTCTACCACAGGATGATTTTGTGTTCGCATTCGGTTCAGATCTTATGGTTTCACGAGTTTGGATTTGTGATATGTTGAAGACGAAGATTATTTTGGCAATGTGACGTGGCACTTATTTTTGTTCCTTGGATCAAATGTTCGGCATTGCTGGACCATGTTTTTGGACTCACATTATTTTTATCCGGACTTCATTTTATGGATGCTTCACATTTTTAGCAGGTTATTCTTTGAAGAATTACGGTGTATTATGATTCGAGAACTTGAGATGTTTTTCAGACTTTTGAATCCGAAGTGTTTCTTTTATTGGATCTTCTACTTGCTCATGGTGACCTTCTTCTTCCGGTGATTATGACTGGTTTGAAGATTTGGATCTTATTTTTTCTACTTCATTGGTTGTGCTTTGAAGCCGAAGACCTTCATTGTTAGAGATTCATGGCCAGTTTCAGACTTCACAGACACTTCAGAGTTTCAGAGACATTTCAGCACTTGGTTTCATTTTATTACCACACTTGCTAGTCGGATTACTGTATTATAGCCTTGTATCACTTATTGGATCTCTCATCATTTGTAAGCATTTAGGGAGAGAATGTTGGTGCATGGAAATGCTCCACAAATAATGAGTGTTTATTAGGTTGTATTTTCCCTTTATTGTATTTATGGTGTAAATACTCTCCCTCCTATATAAAGGGAGAGTTGGTCATTTATTACTCTAGCTAGCTTATCTTTTCCTTAGTTAGAGAATACACTTCTTACAATGTAATCTCTAGAGAGAGAGAAAGTTGGTGGGTTCTCCCACCTAGGGAGAGTTTCTCTCCCACCATGTTCTTAATGCAATATTATTATTATTCTCTCTTGTTCTTAGTCTTTTCTTATGAACTCATAATATGTTCTTCGTGTTCATACTTCCAAAAACACGATTAATCTCGAGATATCTTTCTTCCGCACTCACCGTTCGTTATAAAAATGGGTTCCTACATTGAACATACCTCCATTTCCATGATTTTTAAAATCATGTGGTCGAAATTGATTTTGTACATTGGTTCGACTCTTTTGAAGACAATTTTGCTTTTTAGATGGTTTGTTTTGAAATTTCGTTTCATTTTGTGAAAATATCTGAATGGTTTCAAAGGATTTTTGTTTTAAAACCTTTTGTTTATGAAAACCTTTTACATTTTTCCAATAGGCTTTTTTTGTGTTTTGATTTCGAAAATCCTTCCTCACAAGCCAATTTCTCTACTTTTCCGTTGAAAATTTGTGTTTTCACGTTTTGATGTTTTGGATCATTAGGTAAAAAGTTAACACTTTTTTCTTTATTTTTATTATCAAAAACTGATTTTTCAGTTTTCAAGGCCAAACACGTTTTGGTTTTTGTTGTTGAAAAGTTGTGGAGTTTTTGGTCAAACCATTTTTGACAGTGTTTTGATTCGAATAAAAACCTTCTTTTGTCACTCTTTTATTTGTATTCCTTTACCACCTTGTTGAATTCTAGATCCACATTATCACCATTTCCAGTGGTGACAAAGACTTTATTTTGAACAAAATTCCTTTGTTCAATGTTTTCAACAAAACGTCCATTTCCATGACTTTGACCAATATTTCGTTGATTATAATTTTGAACATAGCTTCCATTTCCATGATTTTTAAAATCATGTGGTCGAAATTGATTTTGTACATTGGTTCGACTCTTTTGAAGACAATTTTGCTTTTTAGATGGTTTGTTTTGAAATTTCGTTTCATTTTGTGAAAATATCTGAATGGTTTCAAAGGATTAATGAACATTTGAATGCTGATGACCTTGTGCATATTGTGAATAAGACTTTAACTAAAAATGAACAAGTCAATATTTTGAACATGATTGAGAAGTTGACACTTGATTCTCAACAAAATTTTGCTGACATCGAAGATGATATCAATGAAATTGCGGTTGAGGAGTGTGTCGATTGCTCACGATTGTCCGTCTTTAATGTCAATTCTATGGCTATAGGCAAAGAAAAATGTCATGATTCAATGTCGAAAGTAAACAATGATCAACCTTCCTCATCCACAGTCTATAATCAAGTCTTTGTCACCTTTGAAAAATTGTGTTTTCAGCTTTTGATGTTTTGGATCATTAGGTAAAAAGTTAACACCTTTTTCTTTATTTTTATTATTAACAACTGATTTTTCAGTTTTCACTGCCCAATCACGTTTTGTTTTTTGTTGTTGAAAAGTTTTTGAGTTTTTGTTCAAACCATTTTTATTAGTGTTTTGATTCGAATAAAAACCTTCTTTTGTCACTCCTTTATTGTCTTCCTTTACTAGTTTGTTTAATTCGGGATCCACATTATCACCATTTCCTTAGGTGACAAAGACTTGATTTAGAAGCACAATTTCATCTGTATCTTTGAACCTAGGACAGACCACTGAATTCGATTCAAGATAATGTTTTCCTATATATTTCAAAACTTTCATGTAGTCATTTGCTTCTTCGAAGAGTTATTCGACTACAACTCTAGGAATAGTTTTCTCATTCGAAATATCATCCTCATCACTCAAATAGTCTTCAACCACAACATGATCAAGAGGATCACAAACTTTGGATGTGGAAGGTTGATCACTGTTTACTTTCAAGATTGAATCATGACATTTTCTTTGCCTTTACCCATAGAATTAACATAAATGACAGACAATCGTAAGCAATCAACACACTCCTCAGCCTTAGATTCACTGATATTGTCAGAATCATCTTCAATATCTGCAAAATTTTGTTCAGAATCAAGTGTCGACTTCTCAGTCATGTTCAAAATCTTGACTTGTTCATTTTTAGTTAAAATCTCATTCACTATATGCACAAGGTCATCAGCATTCAAATGTTCATCAATATTTATAAATCCATACACATATGAATCATTTGGAACTTTATCGTAGTCTATTAGCTTACTTTCACAGTCATAAGTAGTTTCGTCTATTTGTTCTCTTTTGAAAGAAAGAAAAGGAAGTAGTTTACTATGCTGGTTAATATAAATTTTAGCAAAATGATGAAGCTCAATAATTTTAGCATACAATCTCTAGTTGAATTGCTAAAATATTGCGCTTTTTAACAAGCATGATGTTTTCTATACGAATAAAATCTCTATCAACTAACAATTTAGTGATCCTTAAATCTAGAGCTTCTATTACACCCTTCTTTTCCTATGATTTGTTTTTAGTTTCATAGTAAAGGGACTTGGACCTTTCTGCTTCAATACTCATGGAGATAAAAATGTCATTAAGATAAGCACAATTATTATTAAATTCACCCAAAACATCTGTAACGACTCAATTTTTCAAAACAAATTTTCATTTTTAATTATCCAAAGAGCATGTTTACCATCCACAAAACCAGTTACAATTGTTTTCAAAAACATATCAATTACAACTTTCTTTAAAACATCAAAGTGTCCCGTAACATAATAATGAGAGATAGAGTGCACGCTGCACCATCGTGCATTGCCCTTGCCCTTGGGCTCAGATATACCTGAAACAATTCCACAAACTGTAAGCGAATGCTTAGTGAGTTGCCCAGAGCATACCACACATACAATTCAAATATCACATATCATATTAGCCCTAAGGCTACATACATCACTTAAGCCATGCATACAACATATATGGATGCCATGGAAACCCTCCAAGGTCTTACTCTGGGTGCCTCGGGAACCCCCCGAGGTCTTAGCCCATGTGCCTCGGGAACCCCCTGAGGTCTTTACCAAGGATGCCTCAGAAACCCTCCAAGGTATTATACCTAGGTGCCTCGGGAACCCCCCGAGGTCTTTCATGCAAATGTCACAAATAATCAAGCATAACACATCACATAACAATTAATGGGCCGGCCTTGGTGCCTTAGACCCATTGGTATGGTGAGGAGACTCTCCTCTGTCTGCTGAATACAAAAGCTTCTCTCCTAACGGTCTGTAACCTCCCGTGCTGAATATTAATATTAATTAATGTCAGGACCTTACTTAATCAAAAGAAACCCAAACTTCGAACCCTTCCATGAGGCCCAATTATCCTTCCCTTGCTAATGGGCCCAAAGTACATGTCCAAAATCATTAATGGGCCTCTTGGCCCAATAAGGCCCAACCAATATATCCATGGCCCATAACAGATGAAATCGCCCATAATTCACAGAAGGCAACCGAGTCCAACAACCAAATGAGGCCCAATAGCTCAAAAGCCCAAAACAGATTTGGGTCCAACTGCGATGCGTACGCTTGGCGTACCATCCGGGTACGCGCAGCGTACTAGGGTCTTGGGACTATGCGCATCATACACTGGGTTACGCCCAGCATGCTACCATGTTAAGCACTTTCTCCATTAAGTGCTTAATACTCGATTCCTTCACGTTTAAAAGCCAGATCTAAGTTTGTTAACCAATATAAGACGTCCTAAGGCATAAAGTTGGCAACTTTATGCCTTTGCATGCCTCATATACACCCAACACCTCCATTAAGAGCTTTCCAAGGTCTTTAACCCATGCATGATGCCAAAACTCCCATCAAGACTCCATTTTTATGATACTAAAGGGCCAAGGGACCTCAGATCTCTCATTCCCACCTTCTGGAGCTGCTTAACTCACAAGTGGAGGTCCAATATCAACCAAAAGGACAAAACTAGAAAACCCTAGCTAGATCTAGAGATTTAAGTAGAAAGGTGCAAGCTTTTTACCTCCAGAAGCTTTGCAAGATGACCAAGATGCAGATTCTTGAAGCACCAAACCGTCCCAAGCTTGCTTGACCACTTCCTCTTCTTGAAAGAACTCTAAAATGGCCACAAAACCCACTCCTTAAGCTCAAAACCCTCTCACACAATATCTCAGCTGAAGGTAGACGAAATGAGGCTAAAGAGACTGATAGGGTTTGGTCCAAGAGGCTTAACGATGTTTAAATTGGGGACAAGTCCGAGATTTAGGGTTTTGGCCCTCTGTTGCGTACGCCCGACGTACTCTTACATACGCCCAGCGTAACTAAGGCTCTTCCGCGATCCTTCATCCAGAGTACGCTACGCGTACTCATAAGTACTCCCATCGTATTCAAGGGACCAATTATGTCAAAATAGGAATTCTTCGAGGGTCTCAATCCATACCTGATTTAGGGCGTTACAACTCTCCCCCACTTGAACTAGACTTCGTCCTCGAAGTCCATAGCTGTAAACAGATCAGGGTAATGCTCCCGCATCTCCTCCTCTGGCTCCCAAGTCCATTCGGAACCCTTGCGGTGCTGCCATTGCATCTCTACCAGCTTCACTTCCTTATTCCGAAGACCCTTTGTCTTCCTATATAAAATGGCGATCGGGCTCTCGATGTAGTTCAGGACCTCATCCACCTGAATTTCGTCCAACGAAACGACTGCGGACTCGTCAGCAACACACTTCCGAAGCTGAGATACGTGGAAGGTGTCGTGAATCTGACCAAGCTCCTCTGGCAGTTCTAAGCGATATGCCACCTTGCCCACTCGGGCCGTGATTCTGAACGGCCTATGAACCGAGGCCCCAACTTGCCCCTCTTTCTAAACATGATAATCTCTTTCCATGGCGACACCTTCAACAATACAAAATCCCCCACCTGAAACTCGAGATCCGAACGCCGTCGGTCAACATAACTTTTCTGACAGCTCTGCGCGACTCGCAACCGGTCACGCACCTGCTGAATCATTCCGGTAGTCTTGAGCACCACCTATGTGCTCCCCGTGACCCGATGCCCAACCTCGTCCCAACACACTGGGGTTCTACACCTCCGACCATATAACATCTCGAATGGGGCTCGGTCGATACTGGCATGATAACTGTTATTGTATGAAAACTCTGCCAGTGGGAGGTACGTATCCCAACTCCCTCCAAAGTCCAGCATGCATTCCCTAAGCATGTCCTCCAACGTTTGGATCGTCCCCTCACTCTGACCGTCCGTCTGCGGGTGGTAAGCCGTACTGAAATGTAGCTGGGTGCCCAGTTCCTCGTGGAACTTCTTCCAAAACCTTGAAGTAAACCGGACATCCCTGTCGGAGACTACAGATACAGTCACCCCGTGTCTAGCCACCACCTCCCGGACATAAATGTCTGCCAACTTATCCGCGGATATACTCTCGGAAATCGGAATAAAGTGGGCACCCTTCGTTAGTCTGTCTACGATCACCCATATAGCGTCCACTCCCCTCGTCGTTTTAGGCAACTTTGTGATGAAGTCCATGGTGATCTTTTCCCACTTCCACATGGGAATGGGTAGTGGTTGAACCTTTCCATGAGGCTGTTGATGCTCGTCCTTGACCTTCCTGTAGGTCAAGCACCACTCCACGAACCAGGCGATCTCCCGCTTCATGCAGGGCCACCAATAACTCAACCTCAAGTCCCTATACATTTTTGTATCCCCTAGGTGTATAGAGAACTTGGACTTGTGCGCCTCCTCTAGTAGCCTCTGCCTCACTCCCCCTGCCACTGGTACCCATACTCGGCCACACTGTGTCAAAAGGTCGCGACTATCCTTCACAAACAAAGGATATTGTTCCCGAATCCGCTCTATCTTCCAATTCTCATTCTTCACCCCCTCGACCCGAGCCTCTTTGATCATATTCAACAAAGGAGAAGTCACTGTCATCCTCATACAAATGTACCTAATCGGGGACCCCGCCGTCTTGCGGCTCAATGCATCAGCCACCACGTTGGCTTTCCCTGGGTGGTAAAGGATCTCACAATCATAATCCTTCAGCACATCCAGCCACCTCCTCTGACACATGTTAAGGTTCTGCTGATCCATCAAATACTTTAGACTCTTATGATCGGTATAAATGGTGAACCACACTCCATATAAATAGTGCCTCCAAATCTTGAGAGCAAACACCACTGCCCCCAATTCCAGGTCTTGAGTGGGGCAATTCGCCTCATGAGGCTTCAACTGCCTCGAGGCGTAAGCTATCACATGCCCCCTCTACATCAGTACCGCACCTAACCCTGAAATCGACGAGTCGCAGTACACCACCAAATCATCTAACCCCTCAGGTAGTACTAGAATCGGAGCCTCACATAACCTCCGTCTCAAGGTCTAAAAAGCCACCTGCTGATCTGCACCCCACCAGAAACTCACATTCTTCTTGGTCAAGCGGGTCAATGACACAACAATCTTGGAGAAATTTTGGATAAATCTCCGATAGTAGCCCGCTAAACCCAAGAAGCTACAAATCTCTGATGCATTCCTCGGTACTTCCCACCGCATCATAGCCTCAACCTTGGCTGGATCAACCAAAAGACCCTCCTGATTGATGACATGCCCTAAAAACTGTACTTCCCGCAACCAGAAATCACACTTGGAGAACTTTGCATAAAGTTTCTCCGCCCTCAGGGTCTCTAATACCTCCCTTAATTGCTGCTCATGCTGCTCCCTGGTCTTAGAATAAACCAGGATATTATCAATAAAAACGATCACCGACCGATCCAGCATCGGTCTACACACCCTGTTCATAAGATCCATGAACGCTGCTCGGGAATTGGGGAGCCCAAACGGCATCACCACAAACTCATAATGCCCATACCGAGTCCTGAAAACCGTCTTCGGTATATCGTCATCCCAAATCCTCATCTGATGGTATCTCGACCGAAGATCAATCTTGGAAAACCAAGTCGCACCCTACAGCTGATCGAACAAATCGTTGATCCTCGACAACGGATAACGGTTCTTCACCGTTAGTTTTTTCAGCTCCCTATAATCGATTCACATCCTGTGCGATCCATCCTTCTTTTTCACAAAAAAGAATCGGTGATCCCCACGGGGAACTGCTCGGACGTATGAACCCTCAGTCTAGCAACTCCTGAAGCTGCGTAGATAACTTCTGCATCTCAGGTGGTGCCAACCGATATGGTTCCTTTGCTATTGGAGTGGCACCAGGCACCAAGTCGATGCGAAACTCCACCTGCCTCTCCGGAGGCACTCCCGGTAACTCCTCGGGGAAAAAATCCCGAAAGTCCTGTACAAGCGACACACTACCCACATCTGTCGTGGTCTCCACCCTCGTGTCTGAGATATAAGCCAGAAATCCCGTACATCCCTGCTGCAGAAATCTCCTAGCCCTCGCAGCCGAACAGAGAGTCGGCCCCTGCGAGGCCCTATCACCATGTATCACCAGTTCTCCCCCACTTGGGGTTCAAACCCTCACCAACTGGCGCTCACAATCGATCATGGCCCCGTTGGCCCCCAACCAATCCATCCCGACAATCACCTTCAGCCCTTGCAATGGTATCGGGACTAGGTCGACACGAAACCTCTTTCCAAGTACATTCAGGACACAATCCCGATACACCCTCACAGCACTAACGGTGCGGTCATCTGCAATCTCTACCTCGAGTGGGGAATCCAGAGCTCTCGACGCATCCCGAAACTTCTTGTTGAGCGCAAGTGACACGAACGATCGGGTAGCACCCGAATCAAACAAGAAGTGAGAAGACATACCATTGAACAAAAAGGTCCCTATAGAAGCATATAGTACACATAAGTCATAAAATTAATAAGAACATATAATAATAGACACGTACTAGTCACAACGTCCGGCGCTGCCCGAGCCTCCTCGGTAGTCAGCTGAAATGCACGGCTCTTCACCGCCGGGGCATCCGCCTTAGCAGGGCGGCCATCAATGATCCTTAGAGTGGCAGGTGCAGGCACCGCCACTGCTCCTCCCCCTCCCTGCAACTTCAGACAGCCGGCCTTTTTATGGCCCGTCTGGTTGTAGTGAAAACATATCAAGCCCTTCCTGGGGCAATCTGTGCTCGCATGGCCCTGCTGATTACGTGTATAACATGTCAGACCCGTCCCCGGGCATGCTCCACCATGAGATCTCCCACACTTGGCACACCAGCAACGGCCCTGCTGGCCCCTACTCGATGAATCCGAGGTCTTAGGCTTTTTATGTTTTCACTGATGTCTTGACCCACTAATGTCTGAACCTGCTCCGGCGTCCGCTTGCTGCGGAAGTCCAACTCCATTTCCCGCTCATGGGCCTTCTCCACCATCTCATTCAGGGTTTTGCACCCTATAAAACTCACAAACGCCCAGATATCATCCCTTAGCATGGAATGATATCTCGTCCTCCTCATGTCCTCATCAGTAGCATACTGCGGAATCAACAAAGCTCTTTCCCGAAACTTGGCGGTGATCTCCGCCACCGTCTCGGTAGTCTGCTGAAGGTCATGAAACTCCCTCACAAGTCGCTGCACCTCAATGGCTGGTGCAAACTCCAAATCAAATCGCCAAACAAACTCGGCCCAAGTCATCTCAGCCACACCGGCTGCTCCCACCTGGCTGGTAACCTCGCCCCACCAATCCCGGGCTCTGTCTCTCAGCATGCAAGACACAAACCCAACCTTCGCCACATCCGGGCAAGAGATCGTGCGCTGGGCGTTCTCGATTTCCGCCACCGAGCGTCGGCTGACAATGGGGTCCCTGGCCCCGAAAAACTCTGGCGCCCTGAACGCCTTGAACTCCCGGAATGAGGGAGTTCGGGCCCCAATCTGGCCCGTAGCAATCTCAGCCCTGAACGATTTGAGTCTCTCCTCCATGATCTCCATAATGCCCTCCTTGACCGTCCCAAAAATGACTGGGGTAGCGTCAAGGATGCCTTTTGTAACCTCAGCTGCGATGATATCACGCAGCCTCTCATCAATAGGCTCCATACCATAGCCCGATCCTGATCATGATCCTGATCCCCCTGTCCCAAATCGTGTCGTCACCATGCTGAACTGAAATATCACAAACCATAATAATCAGGACATATATATAAGGGATCTTCCCACACCAGTCCTCTTTAGAGCTGTCAGATCTAACATTGGCTCGGGTACAGGTCTTGTGCTTTTAGTAGTACGGGCCCAATACTACCTTCCACACCTACCTGTACCCTTCCCCAATGCTCTACCTAATAACACCAGTTCGTCCCAAACTGAACCATATTCTCCAACTACCGCATACATCAATCTCAGGCCGTCCTAAGATTTATTCTACTCATATCAATCAAACCAATCATGACAGGTTGCCTTTATGCATGCAAATTATACACAGAAAAGGATCAAATAGTCTTTCGAATAAAAGATTCCACCCAGGGACCACAACCAGACAAGGAACAGGAAATAAGGCTAAATCAATCATTCTGAGGCTATAAGCTCCTAACCGTATACAATTTTAAAAGCATACACATAGCATGTCTCATACGATCATCAAGCTCAAATATTAGTATAACATGGCTAACACATTGGGAACTACTTACTTGGCTCAGCCGATCGCGCGCGTTGCACTCTCTTCTTTTCATTTTTCAAAAGTTTTTAACTTTTATTTTGGAAACAATTTATCATCTCCTTAGTTTGAGTTCTGACACACCCGAGCTGAATAATAATATTAATTAATGTTGAATACAAATGTTGAATACAATTTATCATTTTTCAAATGTTGAATAATTTATCATCTCCTTAGCTTGGTATGGTGACGAGACTCACCTCTGTCTGCTGAATACAAAAGTTGCTCTCCTAACAGTCTGTAACCTCCCGTGCTGAATAATAATATTAATTAATGTCAGGACCTTACTTAATCAAAAGAAACCCAAACTTCAAACCCTTCCATGAGGACCAATTATCCTTCCCTTGCTAATGGGCCCAAAGTCCATGTCCAAAATCACTAGTGGGCCTCTTGGCCCAATAAGGCCCAACCAATATATCAATGGCCCATAACAGATGAAATGGCCTATAATTCACAGAATGCAACCGAGTCCAATAACCAAATGAGGCCCAATAGCTCAAAGGCCCAAAACAGATTTGGGTCCAAAATCAACCAAAGGGACAAAACTCGAACACCCTAGCTAGATGTAGAGATTTAATTGGAAATATGCAAGCGTTTTCCCTCCAGATGCTTTGCAAGATGACTGAGATGCAGATTCTTGAAGCACCAAACCGTCCCAAGCTTGCTTAACCACTTCCTCTGCTTGAAAGAACTCTAAAATGGCCACAAAACCCACTCCTTAAGCTCAAACCCCTCTCACACAATATCTCAGCTGAAGGTAGACGAAATGAGGCTAAAGAGACTGATAGGGTTTGGTCCAAGAGGCTTAAGGATGTTTAAATAGGGGACAAGTCCGAGATTTAGGGTTTTGGCCCTCTGTTGCGTATGCCCGACGTACTCTCACGTACGCCTCGCGTACGTAAGGCTCCTCCGTAATCCTTCATGCAGAGTACACTAAGCGTACTCATAAGTATGCCCAGCGTACGCAAGGGACCAATTATGTCAAAATAGGAATTCTTCGAGGGTCTCAAGCCATACCTGATTTAGGGCGTTACAACATCATTATAAAAGATGAAGGAATTTTAACTGAGTTAAGATGATCACGTACCTTAGCAGTCATCGGTGATTTTGTTGATTCAGTGGACACGAAACACCAACCCGTTATGTCTTAATCACTCATCACTTCCATAGCCACTTTCTCCACATCATCTTCCTCCAATTTAGCATACATGGCTTCGTTTGTCGGATTTCGCATCTCTTCGTCATTTGATCCAGACGACCATATCTGATAAGTTCCTTCTTCCTCACCACCTCCTCTAGCCATCAAAGAAACTCCCTTGGTTCGAGCATGAATGTATTTTGTCTTCTCAACATCGTATGCTTCATCCTTGACTTTCTCCCTCTATTCTTTTTTTTTTCTAAGCATGCAATCCTTTGCCATATTATTCAACCCATTGTAGTAGTTACAATTGTAACCTGAGTCGCCTTTCAATTTCAACTTCTTCTTCTCAACAGAGCTCGTCACATCTTTCTTTTCCACTTTCAACTCAACCTTCACATTCTTTCACGTCAAAGTCACACCTTTATTCTCATAGTTATTTTTAAACTTTCCAGTGAAAGGCTTTTTGAAGAATTTCTTCACCTTATTTTTCGAATAGTAGGCGACTGCTTCATCATCAGAATTAACCAAGAAACCTTCTTCATCATTTTTTATTCCATCATCAGATTCAACTTCTGATTCCTTTGCATTCACATTTGACATCAGTGCCAATGGTCCTCCCAAACTTAACTTGCCTTCTTCAGCAATTTCATTAATCTCACTTTCATGAGCTTTCAGAACATTGTACAAATTTTCTAATGAGTAAGCATCAAAATTCTCTTAAGTTTTGATCATCACACTGATGTTTCTCCACTCCTTTCTCAATCTCATAAGAAAAGTGAGATTGAAATACAGGGACGAATGAGTCACTCCGTGTCATGAACATTAAAAAATCAGTTCATTCGATTGATCATAGTACAACTCGATTGATTCGTTTTCCTTCTGCTTGAACTCACCCAATTCTAGCAAGCACTGCTTTATAGAACTATTCTTCGTCATCTCATTATCTTGATACATCTCATTCAAGGTGTCCCAAATCTGCTTGGCTGTAGAACATTCACGAACGTATTTCTAAACTACTGGTGGAGGAGCACTGCATGGTTCACGTTGACATTTCTTATCATTTGCCTTCATCTTATTCCGTTGACTGATCATATCATCATTCGTAGCAGCAGTTCCTAGAGTAACAAGCATCTCTGAAAGAAATGGACCTTTTTAATGGAACGCATCAAGTCTTCATCGATTCCATTCAGATAGTCTTCCATCCTATCAGCCCATTGCTCGTGGTACTCAGGAATCAGCATCAAAATCTTAGTTGATGATCCGAGCAAGTGAGAGAAGTTTGTCATTGTGTTCGTATTGAAGTTCAACATTGGTGTACGGATTTTAGAAGAAAGAGGATTTTTGGATTTAAAACGAGATTTAAGAAGGTAATCAAACAAATATTGATTAGAAATCAATCGATCTAACACGCAGAGTGCAAAATCTATTCACAACAATCAATCAAATTAAGTATTCTGGATCAAATTGCGGAAGTTTTTGAATCGAAAGAGTGATTAGAAAAATGAAAAACATTAGAAAACTGCACTAGATTAGATAAATCCTGCTCTGATACCAATTGAAGTGTGTTAGGATTGATTACGAACACAAATGATGCTCAAAAAACTATTAAGAACACAAGATCTAAATACAATTTGGTTGGCTTGTATTCAAGTCTGCAATGTGTACAAGAATTCGAGAGTAAAAATGATGGAATGACACTTAAAAGTTGTTTCTCTACTCTAGTACCTATCCTATTTATAGGATATAAAATAGACTTACAAAAAATTATAAGGACTAAACATCTAAGCTTCGAATACAACAATGCCTTGTAAAATAGATAGAGACTCGAAATCGTTTGGATTTCGACTCCTTACAAAGTCAGACCAATTTAACTCCTCACTATTAATGTTTCAACCCCAACAGGTTTACGATTCTCCAAAACATTGAATGAAGGAATTTTGTTCAAAATAATGGACGGAGGAATTTTAGTCCAAGTAATGTACAATGCAGTTTTGATCAAAATCGAAATTTTTTTCAACAAAATGGTGTTTGTTATCAAAACCAATATCAAAATCGTTTTCACAATCGTCCAACAAGGTCATTTCCAAAAAGAAAATTTGAAAATTAGGAGTTAAAGGAAAGAAAAGTGAACCATTCAAAACTAAAAATTCACATTTTCCAAATCCTGATTCGAAACAGAAGATTAAACCATTTTGCTTTTGAGATGGTTTGTTTTGATATTTTGTTTCATTTTGTAAAAATGTCTGAACGGTTTCAGAGGATTTTTGTTTAAAAACCTTTTGTTTATGAAAACCTTTTACATTTTTCCAATAGGCTTTATTTTGTGCTTTTGATTTCTAAAAACCTTCCACACAAGCCAATTCCTCTACTTTTCCTTTGAAAAATTGTGTTTTCACATTTTGATGTCTTGGATCATTAGGTAAAAAGTTAACACCTATTTCTTTATTTTTATTATCAACAACTAATTTTTTACTATTCACTGCCCAAACATGTTTTGGTTTTTTTTGTTGAAAAGTTGTTAAGTTTTTGGTCAAACCATTTTCGTCAGTGTTTTGATTCGAATAAGAACCTTTTCTTGTCACTCCTTTATTGTCTTCCTTTACCAGTTTGTTTAATTCTGGATCCACATTATCACCAATTCCTATTGTGATAAAGACTTGATTCAGAAACACAATTTCATTTGTATCCTTGAACCTAGGATAAACCACTGAATTCAGTTCAAGATAATGTTTTCCTTTATATTTCAACACTTTCATGTACTCCTTTACTTCTTCGAAGAGTTGTTCCACTACAACTCTAGGAATAGGTTTCTCATTCGAAACATCATCCTCATCACACACATAGTCTTCAACCACAACAAGATCAAGAGGATTACATACTTTGGATCTGGAAGGTTGATCATTGTTTACTTTCAACACTGAATCATGACATTTTCTTTGCCTTTACTCATTGAATTAACATTAATGACAAACAATCGTGAGCAATGAACCCACTCCGCAGCCTCATTTTCACTAATATTGTCAGAATCATCTTCAATATCAGAAAATTTTTGTTGAGAATCAAGTGTCGACTTCTCAGTCATGTTTAAAATCTAGACTTGTTCATTTTTAGTTAAAATCTAATTCACAATATGCACAAGGTCATCAACATTCAAATTTTCATTAATATTTATAATTCCATACACATATGAATCATTTAGAACTTTATCATAATCTGTTATCTTACTTTCATAGTCATAAGTAGTTTCGTCTATTTGTTCTCTTTCGAAAGCAAGAAAATGAAGTAGTTTACGATGTTGGTCAATACAAATTTTAGCAAAATGATGAAGCTCGGTAATTTTAGCATACAATCTCTTAGTTGAATTACAGTAAATATTGTGTTGTTTAACAAGCATGATGTTGTCCATACGAATACAAACTCAATCAACTAAAAAATTAGTGATCCATAAATCTAGAGCTTCTATTACACCCTTCTTTTCCTCTAATTTGTTTTCAGCTTTATAGTAAAGGGACTTGGACCTTTCTGCTTCACTACTCATGGAGATTAAAATGTCATTAAGATAAGTACAAGTATTATTAAATTCAGCCAAAACATCATTATAAGAAGATGAAGGAATTTTAAATGAGTTAAGATGATCACGTAACTTAGCAGTCATCGGTGATTCCGTTGATTCAGTGGACACGAAACACTGACCAATTATCTCATAATCACTCATCACTTCCACAACCATTTTCTCCACATCATCTTCCTCCAATTTAGCATACATGGCTTCATGAGTCGGATTTTGCATCTCATTTGTCATCTGATCCAGATGACCATATCTAATAAGTTCCTTCTTCCTCATCACCTCCTCTAGCCGTCAAAGAAACTACCTTGGTTCGAGCACGAATGTATTCTGTCTTCTCAATATAGTATGCTTCATCCTTGATTTTCTCCCTATTTTTTTTCTAAGCATGCAATCCTTTGCCAAATGGTTCGACCCATTACAGTAGTTACAATCATAACCTGAGTCGGTTTTTAATTTAAACTCCTTCTTCTCAACGGAGCTCCTCACATCTTTCTTTTCCACTTTCGACTCAACCTTCACATTCTTTCACATCAAAGTCACACCTTTATTCTCATAATTGTTTTTAAACTTTCCACTGAAAGGCTTCTTGAAGAATTTCTTCATGTTATTGTTTGAATAGTATGCGACTCCTTCGTCATCAGAAATCACCAAGAAAACTTCTTCTTCATTTTTTATTCCTTCATCAGATTCAACTTATGATTCCTTTGCCTTCACATTTGATATCAGTGCCAATGGTCCTCCCACACTTAACTTGCCTTCTTCAACAATTTCATTAATCGCACTTTCATGAGCTTTCAGAACATTGTACAAATTTTCTAATGAGTAAGCATAAAACCTTTCTTCAGTTTTGCTCATCATGCTAATGTTTCTCCACTCCTTTCATTCAATTGATCATAGTACAACTCGATTGATTCGTTGTCCTTCTGCTTAAACTCACCCAATTGTAGCAAGCGCTGCTTGGCTATAGAACATCCACGAACACTTTTCTAAACTACTGGTGGAGGAGCTCCGCATAGTTCACATAGACATTTCTTATCATTATCCTTCATCTTATTCCCTTGAGTGATCATATCGTCATTCGTAGCAGCAGTTCCTAGAGTAACAAGCATCTCTGAAAGAAATGGACATTTTTTAATGGAACGCATCAAGTCTTCATCGATTCCATTCAGATAGTCTTCCATCCTATCAGCCCATTGCTCGTAGTACTCAGGAATCAACATTAGAATCTTAGTTGATAATCTGAACAAGTGAGAGAAGTTTGTCATTGTGTTCAGAATGAAGTTCGACAATGTTGTACAGATTTTAGAAGAAAGAGGATTTTGGGATTTTAAACGAGATGTAAGAAGGTAATCAAACAAATATTGATTATAAATCAATCGATCTAACACGTAGAGTGCAAAATCTATTCACAAAAATCAATCAAATCAAATATTCTAAATCAAATTGAGGAAGTTTTTGAATCGAAAGAGCGATTAGAAAAATGAAAAACACAAGAAAATTGCAATAGATTGGATGAATCTTGCTTTGATACCAATTGAAGCGTGTTAGGATTGATTACAAACACAAAGATACTCAAAAAATTGTTAAGAACACAAGATCTAAATATAATCTGGTTGGCTCGTATTCAAGTCTGAAATGAGTACAAAAATTCGAGAGTAAAATTGACGGAATGACGCTTAAAAGTTCTTCCTCTACTCTAGTATCTATCTAATTTATATGATACAAAACAGACTTACAAAAAATTACAAGGACTAAACATCTAAGCTTAGAATACAACAATGCCTTGTAAAATAGATAGAGACGCGAAATCATTTCGATTTTCGACTCATTACAGACTCAGAACAATTCGACTCCTCACTATTAATGTTTCGACCCCTACAGGTTTATGATTCTCCAAAACATTGAACAAATGAATTTTGTTCAATATAATGGACGGAGGAATTTTAGTCCTAGTAATGTACAACGAATTTTTGATCAAAATCGAAAAGTTTTTCAACAAAATGGTGTTGGTTATCAAAACCAATATCAAAATCGTTTTCACAATCGTCCAACAAGGTCATTTGTAAAAAGAGAATTTGAAAATTAGGAGTTAAAGGAAAGAAAAGTGAACCATTCAAACCTAATAATCCACATTTTCCAAATCCTAATTCGAAACAGAAGATTAAACCATTTTGCTTTTGAGATTGTTTGTTTTGAAATTTCGTTTCATTTTGTGAAAATGTTTGAACGGTTTCAGAGGATTTTTGGTTAAAAACCGTTTGTTTATGAAAACATTTTACTTTTTTCCAATTGGCTTTATTTTGTGCTTTTGATTTCTAAAAATCTTCCTCACAAGCCAATTTCTCTACTTTTCCTTTGAAAAATTGTGTTTTCACCTTTTTGATGTTTTGGATCATTAGGTAAAAAGTTAACACCTTTTTCTTTATTTTTATTATTAACAACTGATTTTTCAGTTTTCACTGCCCAAACAAGTTTTGGTTTTTTTTGTTGAAAAGTTGTTGAGTTTTTGTTCAAACCATTTTTGTCAGTGTTTTGATTGGAATAAAAACCTTCTTTTGTCACTCCTTTATTGTCTTCCTTTACCATTTTGTTTCATTTTGGATCCACGTTATCACCATTTTGTATGGTGACTAAGACTTGATTTAGACACACAACTTCATCCGTATCCTTGAACCTAGGATAGACCACTGAGTTCGATTCAAGATAACGTTTTTCTTTATTTTTCAACACTTTCATGTACTCCCTTGATTCTTCGAAGAGTTGTTCGACTACAACTCTAGGAATAGGATTCTCATTTGAAACATCATCTTCATCACTCACATAGTATTCAACAGCAACATGATCAAGAGGATCACAGACGTTGGATGTGGAAGGTTGATCACTGTTTACTTTCAACATTGAATCATGACATTTTCTTTGCCTTTAGCCATAGAATTAACATTAATGACAGACAATCATGAGCAATCAACACACTCCTCTGTTAGGTCATAAATTGTGGTTTATACTTTGTTTTGCACAAGCTTTTAGAGTTCTCGGTCTAGGACAAAAAACACCATGTTTTGGTGTTATTTGGACCAAAATCACATGTGATTTTGGTTAGGCTTTTTATTCTTTTGTTTAGGTTTTGGGCTTGGGCTTGGTTATTAGGCCTAGGTATATATAGTGTTATTTAGGCTTGAAAATGAGTTAGCAGTTAGTAAGGGACTTTCTAGGGGCTGCCATATGCCAAGGACGTGAGTTTAGAGAGAACAACGTGTAATCAACATCTTATGTACCCGACTATTGAATGATAGTAATGTGCATTGAAGATTAACTTTGTGTTCTTATTCATCTTTTATCTTGCATTATACACTTTGATTGGGATTCCGCACCATCAAAGTGAATCCGATTGATTTGATAGGAGAATTCGGGACTTACAAGTGGTATCAGAGCTTGGATCGGTATCAATGGGGACATTACAAACGGTTTTTCTTGGAGTTTCTAGGTGTTTTTGATTTATATTTTTATGAATTTTTGGCCATTGTTCTTCGTGTTCTTCATATTTTTGAATTTTTGATCGAGTTTGATTTTAAAAATTAAAATTTTTGTGTTTTTGGCAAGTTTTGGGTGATTTTTGGCCAAATTTTGCGAAATCTCAGCGAGATCCTCGGTCTCGGTCAAACCCTAGGCGGTCAGCAGCCATTTTCGGAGCCAGCAACGATTTCGGACGGGGCGAGTTCACGGTGCGAAGCGAGGTTCACGGAGCAAAGGTTTATGGCTCGCACGTTTCCGGTCTCGCTTGTTTTCGGTCGGACCCAACAGCCTCGCGTTTACGGTCCAGCTGTTCTCGGATTCACACTCTCAACCTCGCATCCTCATCTATAATCTCAAAATTTCCATATTTTAGCTTATTTTTGGTGAAATGCCATATTTTCGATCCAATAATTTCGTTTTCGGTCCTTAGGCTTCATATTTGTTCAAAAAGGCTCGTATTTGGTCAAATACTCTCGTTTTTGGTCAAATACTCTTGGTTTTGGTCAAGAAATTTTTGTTTTCGATTTAGAAAAATTTGTCTTCGGTCAAGGTTATACTTTTTGGACAAAGAATTTTGCCTTTCACCTTTGACTTTCAAAGTTGACTTTTAACTTTTAAATTTGACTTTTGACCTTCAAGTTTGACCTTTGACTTTCAACTTTGACTTTCTCGTTTAACTTTCAAGCTTTCAAGTTTGACTTTCATCTTTGACTTTTTAAGTTTGACTTTTCAACTTTGACTCTCATCTTTGAATTTCATGTTTGAGTTTTTAAGTTTGACTTTTCAAGTTTGACTTTCGACTTTGACTTTCAAGTTTGACTTTTCAAGTTTAACTTTCAAGTTTGACTTTTCAATTTTGACTATTAAGTTTGACTTTTTAAGTTTGACTTTCGAGGTTTCTAGTCAAAGGGGATTTTTCTTGACTTCATAATCAGTTCTATTTTTGGTATATTATTTTTTTGTGAATAATGAATTCATCAATCACAAAAGATGTCAATGAAACTTCGTGTTCTCAAGCCTGTAGTGATACAATTAAACTTTTTCGTGATCAAATTGATATGTTACGTAGAGACAATGAGGATCCTAGGTATGAAGGATATACTCTCAGGAAGGGCCAAAAACCTTTAAAAAATCAATTAGAGGCCAAAACCAAAGACCTTAGAAAAATTCAAGAAGAATACAGCCAAAAAAGTATGAACGTTATTATTATGCTCAAGTAAAGATTGCCAGTCTAACTGCCGAACTTGATGCATTAAAAAGCTAAATATAAAGATGCTGAATTTAACTTTAAGAAATTTGACTTGTCAAGTGAGGTAGTTGTCTCCATGATAGAAAAACAATTAAGATTTAAAGATAATCAGAATAAGGGTCTAGGGTATCACAGTGTTCCACCACCCTTCAATGACAACTATACCCCGCCCCTTGAAACCAATGGGGTAGAGATACCTACTCAGTATGGCCCGCCCCCTGTTCCAGCTTCAGCTAAGACTAAACAATCTAGCCCAACTGAGAACATTGAGGTGAATGATACTAATGTTTCTACCTCATGTGCAGAGCAGGTCACTCTGCAAGATGGGCATGAGCAGAACACAAATAACTCTTATTCTGCTGAAAATGATTCAAAAACTTGTGATGAGGTGAGCAATTCTAATTCTTCTACTTCATGTGCAGATAAAGAAGTAGTGCAAGATGTGAGTAAGCAGAATAAAATCAATTCTGAGTCTTCTCAAAGTGTTTCAAAAGCTTGTGATGATGACACTCCCACTGTTGAAAAATCCAAGCCACAAAAGTTTGTCAAACAGTCTAACAAATGTTCTTGTGCTTGTGCTTGTCGAAGTTCTTCAAAACAAACTTCAATTGGACAAGGACCAAGTCACAACCTTATCTATATGGAAAGACAGACTTGCTTTAACTGTAGGATTCCTGGTCACATTGCAAAAAATTGCCCATATCGTGCATATGTTCCCTACTATGCACAAGGTTGGCAGAACGCGCCAAGAGGGAGATCTTTCAAAATAAATCCTTCCAGGTCACAATCACGCAATGGTGACTGGAACGCGAAGAAGGGCAAGAATCAAACTCCCAAGGACAAGAAGGGAATGTCTGACAAGAATCCAAATTCAAGAGATGGTTCTTTTAGACAGATATAGGTTAGGTCGAAGACATCCTGGAGTTCGGTTTCAAGTTCTAAAGTGAGTGATAAGGCATCCATCAAATCAAACAAGAAATGGGTTAAACCCGGCTACAGATGGGTACCGAAGGTTCATACTCCCAAATCTTCTGATAATTCTAAGATTTCTTCATCTTTTGTGTGTGATAAATAGGATATGTCATGGAAGAGAGTACCTTGTGTAGATGAAAAAGGTCAACCCCGCTTCAAAATGGACTGGGTCCCACAGACCAACTAATCCCACACTCTGTGCTGGAGCAGTCATGGAGGAATATCATCAAACCTCGTTTTGTTGATAGTGGCTGTTCCAAGCACATGATAGGAGACATCTCTCAAATCCACAACATTCAGAACTTTAACTGAGGGTATGTGTCCTTTGCAGGAAGGAAGAAATAAAGGATCACAAATGGTGATCGCATTTAACGGCGTGTTGAATTTTGAGTTTGCTTACTTCTGTTCCAGAATTGAAACACAGCTAAGGCTGAATTCGTTGCTACATCTGCTTGTTGTTATCAAGTCATCTGAATGCAACTTCAATTGGTGAATTACGGTTTGAGTTTTCTTCTCGATACTTCTAAGTTTTTCTTAAAATGATTCGTTTGAAGACAATTTTTTATTTTTGCGCATTTATTTTGTTTCCTTTCTTCCCCATGCTCAAATTAAGGGGGAGAAATCAAATTAAAAAAATAAAAATAACTAATAATAAATAATAAATAATAATAAAATTCAAAAATTAAAAATACAATAATATGTTTTCTTTCGTAAGTATTTTTGGGAGGTGATATGAGATTTAGTGATAAATGGCAAGTTAAATTGTCTGACAACTTTGATCTCAAAAGTTCTTGTTTTATTAAATTTGCATTTTATTTCTGATTTTCTTAAATTTGTTCATATTGTCTTATATGCACAAATTTAGGGGGAGAATTAAAAAAATAATAAATTTTAAAAATACGAAAATATTTTATTTCTGTTTTATTTCTTTATCAGAAAAATCAAAAATCCAAAAAATATTTTATTTTTAGTATATTTTTATTTCTTAGTTATTTCTATTGTGTGTTAAGTTTATTTTTATTTTGTTTTTATCTCAAAATTTCATTTGTCTTGAAAATTGAATTCAGAAGAAGATGAGACTCAAGGAGACTGTATCAAGTTTTTCTGAGCAAGAAGAAGAAACTTGGAAAGGAATTGACAGAGGATTCCAATGCGAATGATAGACTCTTCCATATTGAGACATATACTAGTCTTAATAGGAGTCTTCGCATCAAATGTTAATGATCAAAAGTCATTCTTTGATCTAGGATATACAGGGGCTAACATCAAACTAGCCACGAGTAGTTCTCCGATACTCAACAAATCGCAGTGCGTTCCTCCATGTTCACACAGATACTGCGAGAAGTCTCCATCTGAGCCAAGGCTGGGTCCTTGAACAACTATGGTGAGAAGAGTCTTTATGATTTTGTGATCCACATGGACTTTTTAGTCATTTGTTACTTTTCAAGGCGCAAGGGTGATCGTTAAATAATATTCTTTCGAAGGAACTGGAAGTGAATATTATCTTTCAACATTCAATTTTTCAACCCCAGAAGCAAGGTGAAGCTGTACTTGAAGTTATGTGACAAATTGCATTGAAGCCTCCTCAATCAATTTGCTGCTATCTATGAACCTGCTGAAGTGATCTAGAAGAATCGGTCTCTCTGTTATTTTCTCTGAAATATTTCAAAGTTGAAAGTGCCGATTTTCAAGAACCTTCACAAGAAGCCTCTACACCCAATGTGCATTCAATGTCATATCTTTAAAAGAAGTCCAGTTGTTCAAGATAAAGTCATTCATGCAGACATTCATATGTTCATCTTGAAGTTGTGAAGAAATCGAAGATTAGAGCTGAAAGCCAAAGATCAAGGAAGACTGAAAAGAAAAGAAAGCAATAAACCAAGGGGGAGATTGTTAGGTCATAAATTGTGGTTTATAATTTTCTTTTCACAAGCTTTTAGAGTTCTCGGTCTAGGACCGAAAACACCATGTTTTGGTGTTGTTTGGACCAAAATCACATGTGATTTTGGTTAGGCTTTATATTGTTTTGTTTAGGTTTTGGGCTTGGGCTTGGTTATTAGGCCTAGGTATATATAGTGTTATTTAGGCTTGAAAATGAGTTAGAAGTGACTAAGGGACGTTCTAGGGGCTTCCATATGCCAAGGACGTGAGTTTAGAGAGAACCAAGAGAGAACAGTGTGTAATCAACATCTTATGTACCCGACTATTGAATGATAATAGTGTGCATTGAAGATTAACTTTATGATCTTATTCATCTTTTATCTTGCATTATACACTTTGATTAGGATTCCGCACCATCAAAGTGAATCCGATTGATTTGATAGGAGAATTCGGGACTTACATCCTCAGCCTCAATTTCACTGATATTGTCAAAATTTTGGTGAGAATCAAGTGTCGACTTCTCGGTCATGTTCAAAATCTTGACTTGTTCATTTTAAGTTAGAATCTCATTCACAATATGCACAAGGTCATCAGCATTCAAATGTTCATTAATATTTATAATTCCATACACATATGAATTATTTGGAACTTTATCATAATCTGTTATCTTACTTTCACAATCCTAAGTACTTTCGTCTATTTCTTCGCTTTTTGAAAGCAAGAAAAGGAAGTAGTTTACGATGCTGGCCAATACAATTTTTTGCAAAATGATGAAGCTCAGTAACTTGAGCATACAATTTATTTGCAAAATTTCAGTAAATATTGTGTTGTTTAACAAGCAAGATGTTGTCAATACGAATAGAATCACTATCAACTAACAAATTAATGATCCTTAAATGTAGAACTTCTACTACACCCTTCTTTTCCTCTAATTTGTTTTCAGTTTCATAGTAAAGGGACTTAGACCTTTCTGCTTTACTACTCAAGAAGATTAACATATCTTTAAGATAAGCAAAAGTATTATTAAATTCAGCCAAAACATCATTATAAGAAGATGAAGGAATTTTAAATGAGTTAAGATGATCACGTACCTTAGTAGTCATCGGTGATTTCGTTGATTCAATGGACAAGAAACACCGGGCAGTTATCTCTTAATCACTCATCACTTCCACATACACTTTCTCCATATCATCTTCCTCCAATTTAGCATACATGGCTTCGTGAGTTTGATTTTGCATCCCATCGTCATCAGATCCAGACGACCATATCTGATAAGTTCCTTCTTCCTCATCACCTCCTCTAGCAATCAAAGAAACTACCTTGGTTCGAGCACGAATGTATTCTGTCTTCTCAACATAGTATGCTTCATCCTTGACTTTCTCCCTCTTTTCTTCTTTCTTTCTAAGCATGAAATCATTTTCCTGATGGTTCGAGCCATTTTAATAGTTAAAATCGTAACCTGAGTTGCCTTTCAATTTCAACTCCTTCTTTTCAACCGAGCTCGTCACATCTTTCTTTTCCACTTTCAACTCAACCTTCACATTCTTTCACGTCAAAGTCACACCTTTATTCTCATAATTGTTTTTAAACTTTCCAGTGAAAGGCTTTCTGAAGAATTTCTTCACCTTATTTTTCGAATAGTAGGCGACTGCTTCGTCATTAGAATTAACCAAGAAACCTTCTTCATCATTTTTTATTCCATGATCATATTCAACTTCTGATTCCTTTGCATTTACTTTCGGAATCAGTGCCAATGGTACTCCCAAACTTATCTTGCCTTCTTCATCAATTTCATTAATCTCACTTTCATGAGCTTTTAGAAGATTGTATAAATTTGCCAATAAGTAACCATCAAAACTTTCTTGAGTTTTGATCATCAAGATGACGTGTCTCCACTCCTTTCTCAATCCCATAAGAAAAGTGTGATTGAACTCTAGGGACGAAGGAGTCACTCCATATCGAGAACATTTGAAAATGAGTTCATTCATTCGATCACAGTACAACTCAATTGATTCATTGTCCTTCTGCTTGAACTCACCCAATTCTAGCAAGCACTTCTTCACATAATTCTTCTTTGTCTTCTCGTTACTTTGATACTTCTCCTTCAAGGTGTCCCAAATCTTCTTGGTTGTAGAACATCCACGATCATAGTTGTAAACTACTAGTGGAATAGCACCGCGTAGTTCACGTAGACATTTATTATGATGAGCCTTCATCTTATTCCCTTGAGTGATCATATCATCATTCGTAGCAGCAGATCCTAGACTAACAAGCATCTCCTGAAGAAATGGACCTCTGTTAATGGAACGCATCAAGTCTTCATCGATTCCATTCAAGTAGTCTTCCATCCTATTAGCCCATTGCTCGTAGTACTCGGGAATCAACATCGTAATCTTAGTTGATGATCCGAGCAAGTGAGAGAAGTCCATCATTATGTTGAGATTGAAGTTTGCCATTTGTATGGATTTTAGAAGAAAGAGGATTTTTGGAGTTGAAATGGGATTTAAGAAGGTAATCAAAGAAAGATTGATTAGAAATCAATCGATCTATCATGCAGAGTGCTAAATCTATTCACAAAAATCGGTCAAATGAAGTTTCCTGAATCAAATTGCGGAAGTTTTTGAATCGGAAAGAGCGATTAAAAAAATGAAAAACAAGGGAAAACTGCAATTGATTGGATGAATCCTGCTCTGACACCAATTGAAGTGTGTTAGGATTGATTACGAACACAAATGATACTCGAAAAACTATTAAGAACACAAGATCTAAATATAATCTGTTTGGCCTCATATTCAAGTCTGAAATGAGTACAAGAGTTCGAGAGTACAAAAGATGGAATGACGCTCACAATTTCTTTCTCTAGTATAGTACCTATGTTATTTATATGATACAAAACAGACTTACAAAAAATTACAAGGACTAAACATCTAAGCTTCAAATACAACAATGCCTTGTAAACTAGATAGAGAGTCGAAATCATTTGGATTTCAACTTCTTACAGACTCAGACAAATTCGACTCGTCACTATTAATGTTTTGACCCCTGCACTAAATAGCCAATTAATAATGTTATTAGAAAACCTGAGATGTCAGGGTGAATGACTAAGTGATATGTGAAACTAAGTACATATGACTTAAGCTATGAGCCAAGATCTAAAGTAATATCATAGGCATTATTAGACTTTGTGGTTGATTTCAGTACGGATCTTCAACCTTAAGCCGAAAAAGAAATTCATTGGCTTAAAGATATAGAAGAACCAAAGAAGAAGACCATCGTTACAAATGGAGCTTCTAATTGTAAGGAATCATGTCTTGGAGTCGTACTAAAATCGCCACAAGGGGACATTATACCTCATGTGGTGAGTTGCGATTTTCAAGCAACCAACAATGAGGCAGAATTCGAGGCATTGATCTTGGGAACAAAAAACTTTAGGTACATATGGATTTGTTACTAGTTACTAACCAAAATAATGGGAAATATACAGTGAAAAATGAAAACCTAGATTCATACCTGAAGATAGTAAAGAAATTGGCATACAAGTTCCAAGATTTTAACATAAAATAGGTACCTAGAGAGGATAACACAGAAGCAGATGCATCAACCAATCTTAGTTCTTCTTTCAAGATTCATCCTAACATTAAGATTCATATATCTTATGCCACTTCACTCGCATTAGAAAACATAGAAAAAGAGGTGGCACTTGTTCAGGATCATAAAACCAAGGACCTCAATCCTAAAGAATATTGGATCCAACCTATCCTTGAATATCTCCAATATGGATCCATTCCTGAAAATGATAAATGCTCAAGAACCTTCAAAATCAAAGCTTTTAAGTTCAACATCTTTAAAGATATATTGTTCAAAAAATCAACGAAAGACCCCTATCTTGGGTGTCTCAATGATGATGAAGCCAAGATCATCCTCAAAGAATCTTATGAAGGAGAATGTGGCAACCATATAGGTGTAGGGAACTCTTCTGCAAGATATTGAGCACATGATACTATTTTCCAATAATGAAGAAATATACGATGGAGACTATACTCAAATATGTCATACGTGCCAGACACATAACAATATCTTGCACTAACTAGTTGAACCTCTACATGCAGTTATATCTGCATGGCCATTCATGACGTGGGGCATGGATATTGTTGGCAAACTTCCTATAGCACCAGGTGGTAAATTTTTCATGTTAGCAATGATTGAATACTTCTCCAAATGGATAGAAGCTGAAGCATTTTTCCAAGTTAGAAAAAGGAAGTCATATCCTTCATCAAGTGCAACATCCTGACCAGGTTTGGCATCCCATCGATCTGAAATTATATATATGTGATAATTGATGTCAATTTATAGGATAAAGAACACAAGACGTATGTGTAAGTTGGGGAATCAAGGTGATCACTTCTACACCAGTTCATCCTCTAGCAAATGGTTAAGCTGAGTCGAGCAACAATATAATAATCAATAACTTAAATAAAAGACTCGCAGAAAGAAGAGGAAGATGGGCCAAAGAATTACCCTTGGTTCTTTGGGCAGATAGGACCACATCCTAAAATTCCACTGGACAAACACCATATTCTTTGGTGTTTGGAAATGAGGCTGTGATTCTACCAAAAGTTATGATCCTTACAGTTAGGACAAGATTCCGCAACCAACATGAAAATGAAAAGATATTGGCTGAAGATCTTGATGTACCAGATATACTCATGGATCTTACCAAGATAAGGATAGCCACATATCAACAAAGAATTGCCAAATCTTACAGCAAGAATATTATGATAAGAAGGTTCCAGGTAGGAAATCTTGTCAAAAGCTTTCCAAAATATAGTTGAACATAGTGCAGGGAAACTTGCTTTGAAATGGGAAGGTCCTTACCTTGTAGATTCAGAGGCTGGAAAGGGGGAATATTGGCTATCCACCGTAGATGGTCAAGAATACATTCTTATTCCTGATATTAACTTAAGCATCGGAGGGGTATTAGCCAAGTTAACACCCACCCTTTACCCAAGACCTTTGTTTTGAAGACACTAAAGATCTTGACCACGATTTTAGGGGTTAATCACCCATCCTAAGATGCAAGGTATCCAAGATACATTCTAAGGTTTAAAGATAGGCGTTTTCTATGAGATTAGGCTTAAACACCTCGCGCGTACACAAGATTTCTAGCGATAGTCAAAGGATATGGGGATTGACTTACACTTTAGTAACTGACAATCTCCATATTACAAACTATTTGTTAGAACTTAAGCAATATTCACTGGAATGACACAGGCTTGTCATATATTCATGAATTTATACCCATGCATTTAACATTGACATGTTAAACTTAAGACAAGGGAATATCCCAAGGATGTGAAAAATCCCATGGGAACAATCCTAGGATGATGTTATCCCAAGATTTGTAGCATTTATATGTTGTCATATAGTTAGAGCATAGTCATGTTCACTAAGATAGAGACATCTGAATCTAAGATCAAAATAAAAGATTTAATACAACGGGTGCATCCCAAGATATCAAAACAAAGTATCATCCATCAAAGATATTATCCTAAGATATCAACTCAAGAAAACAAACGAAATCACTTCGAATCAAGGCATCATCCTAAGATTTCATCCCAAGATATTTGCTTCGACATAAAGTACACAAATCCTTATGCACCCTTGAATTCCAAGATTGTTTTCTACTTATCACAAGCTCATTATCCTAAACCTTCCGTTTTAAAGAGTACCATATTTTTAACCTTACGCTATCTACTCAAAATTTTCCATGTTGCATCAAAATTATTCTCATTCTCGAAAATATTTTTTTACGAAATTATATTTTCTCAAACATGTATTTAAAGTTAAGGCAAGAAATCATAAACTTATTTTAAACTACTCTAAGCATTCAAACATGAGTCCTCCATTTGAAAACCATATCTTAAATACTTAATATATTTTTTTCAAAGAATAAGTATTCTATTCCTAAAAGCATTTTATGATTTTTCAATGATGGGACTAAGAATTCGATTTTAAACTTATTTGAATTCACTATTTTACTTTTAAATATGTTTTACCAAGAAATTATCTTTAACATATTTATCTGAATCATTATCTTTTTTATTTATTCCAGAAAAAAATACTTCTTGAGTTATAAATTTCAAGATAACCCTATAATTTTATAAGATTATTCTTAGAACAAAGATATAAAGCACAAGATTTCATTCATTAACATTAAAACATTACAAAGATAAAAACAGGAGCCCATAGGGCAACACACAATCTATTTTATCTTTTTATCAATATCCTTACTCATATCAACCATCTCAACACCTTCACTCTCGCCGACCCTCTCAACCTTTGACCTAACTTCTTCCTCACCATTCAACTTCTTCAAATATTTCTCCCAGACCTCCGGATCCTAGTAAGTAATGTCAATCTTTCTTCCAAAATGGCTTTTGTAGTGAAAACCTTAGCCTCTTTAATGATTTCCTCATTTTTCTCTCTCAACTTCTCTAACCCCTCCTCCTTTTCCAAAACCTCTTTCTCCTTCGCCAATAACTCATGGTTCTTTTTCTGTAACTCCTGTTCCATTAACAATAGTCTCTCTTATATTTTCCTCTTCGAAGCATCAAGTTCCCTCTTAATGTCCTTAGTTCCCCTCAAAATGATGCAGTTGCCTAGAAACAAACAATAATAAACTAATTGATAAACATCTATATATATATATATATATATATATATATATATATATATATATATATATATATATATATATATATCAAATAAACAATTTACATATTTGTTGTGTAAGAGCTGTCAACTTATGTTTAACTTCTAATGGGGACAATCCAAGAATAAATATCTTGGATTAAGCTTTGTGGAAGCTTCCTTTTCTTCTAGTCAGGACTGGTAGCATTCACCACTGCCCTTTTGTGGGCTGATGGAGGTAACTCTTGAGCCTGCCGGAGATAGGATAAAAACATCAAACACTATCATAGATCAAGATCATCTCAATCCGAGACTAAAATTCTTAATGTTTGACATCCCAAAATCCTGAATAGTTGAATCCTGATTTGTGACGAAGTGATTATGGCTAATAACCTTGAAGCATCTCTTCTCAACAGGTAATTTCAAAAACTTCTGAATCCTCTCTGTTTTATTTTCCCTTTGTGCAAATAGTTTTTTGAATTTGGGAATTGTCACACAATAAAAGTTAGTATCCCCTCTTCAAATAGAGCAAACCCTAAGAAAAATGAAAATCCTACCCTTCGTTATCTAGTGAACAGGCAAGGTGTCTTCGTCAACCAGAGACTGTCTATTGAAAAAGAAATATTTCTTTTGCCACCCAACACTATGGAAATATGAATTAAGAAGTAAATGCTATTTTCCATCATTAATTTTAAAAATTAAACGAAAAGAACCAAAGGTTTAAAGATCATAAACACTAGCGATCTCAAGAAGACCAATATCCAAGTTTTCAGATTTTCTTCAAATGGCCGATCCAATATAGAATGCGCCAAACCTTGGGCATGACTTGGGCATAGGGGAACCCTTTCATCTCGAAAAACTCAGAGAAAATAGATGGAAAAGGAAAAGAAAGTTCAAGCGACAACGGAAAATAGTAAAAACAAATCCATGAAGAAGACTAGAAATCAGGTCTTCATTTCGTGTCATGTGACCTAAAAAAATTTTAAGGAGGAAATCTTCCTTCAACCCGAAGAGACTCAATTTTTGTGCTCGTAAAACTACTGACCTCTTTCTTGTTTCAAAGAATTCTTGCATCTAGTTCGAGCTAGGGAAGCTGGGAACTATATATTTGGGGCTTGGAGGATGGAAAAGCCAGCAGACGATAGTACACAGCTATGTCCTTTGTATGTAACATAGAAACATTTCCTGTTCAAACCACCCCTTTTCTACCCTTTTGGTAAATCATGATGTAAATATTGCCAATGGAAATCAATGTAAATATTACATTGTGAAATTTGTTGTATGCTTGATTTGTTTTATAGTTATAGTTAACTCTTTTAACTAATTCTTAAACAAATCTCGACTAATTATAAGGATTATAATAAGTAACATATGCCCTAAATATAGAATCATGAAACGCACCAGAAGAAACCCAAGACCACAAGAACCTAACTATGAACCCATGAACCCAACTGCAATCGAGGCCTTATAAGCCCAACATGTCGTCGATGCAATTGCAAACTTAGAAACCAATAGGAACACCGACTCAGGAAGTAATGGAGGAGAATGTTTTAATAGAGATAATCGAGGTCCACCCAGGACATGTTCATATAAGGATTTTATGAATTTCAAATCGAAATCCTTCCATGGAAATGAAGGTGTAGTCGATTTGACTCGGTGGATAGAAAAAATGGAGTCTGTTTTTGAGATTAGCTTCTGTGCAGAAGATTGCCAGGTGAAGTTTGCTACTTATACCTTCGAAGTTGCAGCCCTAACCTAGTGGAACTATGCAAAAACCGATGGGTGTTAGAAATGCTAATGCCATATCGTGGAGAGAACAGAAGAAGCTCATGATAGAAGAATATTGTCCACGTGAGGAAATGGAAAAACTGGAACAAGAAATCTTGAGTCTGGAGATGAATGTATGGTAACACCTTATGATCTGATAAGTCAAACACTTTACACGCAGACCACCAGCTCCACCGCCAACGTCACCACCAGGGCGAGCGCCAACATAAGACCTTATCAACGTCCGCATGAAGATAATGATATTGGTGATCTTTGTATATTAGGAAGTTATACGTATATATATATATATATATATATATATATATATATATATATATATATATATATATATTAGATATTTGATCTGTAATCTTTGTGATTAGGATCAGAACTTTACTTAGATAGGTATATGTCACACCCCAAAACCAGAATGGCGGAAACGTTCTGGGTGGAGGACGTCATGTGTAGCATCACAACCTATGAATAATAGCAATCATAGCAACACAACCATTACAGTGAATACTTAAATGAAAATGTGTACATCAGTTTGAAACTTGTTTGAATTACATCAAATAGTTTGTAATATATAAACATGAAACTCTTATTGCTCCAGCTTCTCAAAAATCCAGCAAGTACCTGTCTACTGATTTCCTGAGAATACAAGCAGTTTGAAATATATCAGCATAAAGCTGGTGAGTTCATAAGCGGTAGTTTGTAATGAAAACTTGTTTATGAGCTTGTAAAAGTGTTTGTATAGTCTCAAGAAAATCCGATATTCTCTTTAATGAGTATGTAGTGTTTTCAATTCTGTATAAAACCATGAATGTTTGTTGCTGAAAACTGTAGTGATGTGCAAAAATAATACTTCATGTGACTAGCTAATGCTAATCATGATGTATAAGTATTTCGTATGTGAAACCATTGTATGTTCAGTTCTGTTTGAAAACCCTGAAAGTTCTCTAGTTGTAGTGTGTATTAGTTCTATTTAGTATAAATAAAACTGTTGAAGGGTGACAGTTTGTAAACTAAGAGTGATTTATACATATTGTGAGTCGTATAACCATACTTGATATGACCAGAGACCTTTCCAACGTTCTTCAGGCGTCGAGTTAAATGACATTTGTACACCCTAGGCATGCCCGCCTAACTGTAGCTAGCAGTTCAGGTATGGGATTGTCAGTCCCGAATAGATCTATTCATAAATCTCACGCTCTCCCTCCAGGAGACTCTGGTTATACTAGGATAGGATTTATCCCTATACACCTAAGGGTACAGTATTGAAGTAGCGCCTCACAGTATCGTACAATCTAGTCTACATGTAGTGTAGTAGCATTCTACCGTAGTGAAAATCCGTATGTATACCATATGTAGTGATAGTTACAGTTATGAATACCATGATAAAGTAGTGATGTAAACTGTAAACTATTTCTGACTTAGTGCATATGTTTAGTAGTGAAAGTTTTTGTACTTTTTATGTTTAGAAAATCCCAAACTATACCGATTATAGTTTGTATGTATAACGTAGTGAATAGCGTGTCCGGAAAACTATGCAATTTTAGTGAAAACGTCCCTTATGCTCAACACAGTACAAAAGGGTTAAATTATGAGAATTGTATGAGTTTTTATATTATTGAAAGCATTTGTGTTTAGCTTGTATTCCCCCCCTGAAAACATTAAAAACATGGAAAAAGTAGGGGTATGAACTCACATGCAGTGAGTGATTCTGACGTGTGGTTGGAAGAGGGGTGCAGAGTGTCAGGTGTAACCTTGAGCACACAACGATCCTAATAGACACATATAAACATGTAAATAAGAAGGGTAAAACCCTTATTGGCTAGGAAACTCTAAGATTTATGGGATACAATCACATACGATTGCATAACTAGGGTATATGGCCACCCTATAGAGTTTACGGTCAAAGAGGTATGACCATTGGAGTTCACGGTCCAAGTGTTCACGGTTCAAATGGGTTTACGGTCCCATGTGTTTACGGTCCTATGACCTTACGATCATAAGGTTTACGGTCCATGGGTTTACGGTCATTGAAGGGTGTACGGTCTAAGGAGACACACTAGACCGTAAACTCATCAATCTTGCACAAATGATAGTTTTCAAGGGCTTCATTCAAGGGCATCGGATTGTAGGGACCATGCTTAGCCTTAGGAGGGGTAAATACTATAAGAACACCCTTCATAAGGGTTTACGGTCGATGAAGATTCATAGGACCGTAAACTCTTTTGTTCACGAAATAAAGGGATGATCTTAAGTCCAAAATGAAGGATTTTAACTCGATTCATGAAGGGGAAGTTGATACTTACGGATTTTGAAGGCAAAGGAGGTGTTTTCGGTCCAAACATAACCGTGTTCTTGAGGATCCCTTGAACAAAACTCGAAAACTGTAGAGAGAGAGAGAGAGAGAGAGTCTTTGGAGTGTTTAAAATGTGAAATGAAGGCTAAATACCATATATATATATATATATATATATATATATATATATATATATATATATATATATATATATATATATATATATATATATATATATATATAGAGAGAGAGAGAGAGAGAGAGAGTAGAGTTCTCGGTCAATGGGGGTCCACCTGACCGTAAATAGGTTCACGGTCTACACGAGTTTATGGTTACCTGACCGTAAACTCAAGGTATCGACCGTAAACTCCTTTTTTAGGAGGTTTACGGTTGCTAGGTAGTTTAGAACTTAAACTGACACTTCCAAATACTAATTCCTTTGATTCACTAGAGTTAGAATACTCAAAACAGGTTCCAAACAGTGATAACTGGAAGCAAAATGAGTCTAACACTGATAAATTTGAATGTTTACGCAAGTTAGAAATTTCGGGTTGTCACATCATCCCCCCCCCCCCCCGTTAGAGGGAATTTCGTCTCGAAATTCGAACATAGAATACAAATCATGAATTAGGAAAGAGATGTGGATACTTCTATTTCATCTGATCTTCGCGCTCCCAAGTGAATTCAGGTCCCTGCTTGGCATTCCAGCGAACCTTCACTATCGGGATGCGACTTTGTTTCGTTCGTTTGATCTCTCTATCCATGATTTCGACCGGTTCTTCCACAAAGTTGAGGTTCTCGTTGATTTCAGTCTCATCGAGAGGAATCACAAGGGTTTCGTCGGATAAGCATTTCTTGAGGTTCGACACGTGGAAGACGGGATGGATGTTGCTGAGCTCTCGGGGTAACTGGAGTTTGTATGCTACGGGACCGATCCTGGCAAGGATCTCAAACGGTCCAATGTACCTTGGGTTTAGGTTTCCACATTTTCCGAAACGTATCATGCCTTTCCAGGGTGAGACCTTCAAAAGGACGCGGTCACCAACCTGGAATTCCAAGGGTTTTCGTCGTTTATCGGTATAGCTCTTTTGTCTATCTCGTGAGGCCTTCAGTCATTCTCGGATTTGTACGATCGTTTCGGTTGTCTCTCGGATGATTTCAGGACCAGTGAGAGTGTTGTCAGGGACTTGACCCCTGGCTAGCTGCGTGTAACCCACCTCAGCCCAGCACAGAGGGGATCTGCAATTGCGGCCGTAGAGGGCTGCAAATGGCGCAGCCTTGATACTGGTATGGTAGTTGTTGTTATAGGAAAATTCAACCAAAGGAAGATGAGTGTCCCATGACGCGCCGAAGTCGATGACGCAGGCTCTCAACATATCCTTCAATGTCTGAATTGTTCTCTCACTCTGTCCATCTGTCTGAGGATGATAAGCCATGCTCATATCCAATTTAGTTCCAAGAGCCTTCTGTAGCGATTGCCAAAATCTCGAGGTAAACCTTCTATCTCGGTCGGAGATAATGGATACAGGTACCCCATGAAGGCGAACTATCTCTTGAATGTAGATCCTCGTGCATCTCTCCATCTTGAAGTTTTCTTTGATTGGCAGGAAGTGGGCGGACTTTGTCAACCGATCGACAATTACCCAAATGGCATCATGCCCACTTGGAGATCTGGGTAACTTGGTGATAAAATCCATGGTTATCCTTTCCCACTTCCACTCAGGTATTTCCGGCTGCTGAAGTAAACCTGGGGGCTTTTGATACTCTACCTTCACCTTGGCGCAAGTTAAGCACTTACCTACGAAGGTAGCAATTTCTGCTTTCATGTTTGACCACCAATAAAGTTGTTTGAGATCCAGATACATCTTATCTGAACCTGGGTGAACGGAGTATTTAGTCTTGTGAGCTTCATGCATGACAACCTCTCTGTACCCGCCGAACTTTAGGGTCCAGATCCGGTTCATAAAATAGTACACTCTGTCTCCTTTGATCTCCAAGTTCTTGTCTATTCCCAGCAAGGCTTCATCCGCCACTTTCTCTGGTTTCAAGGCTTCCAGCTGAGCCTCTCTGATTTGCGCGGATAAATGGGAATGAATAGATCGTTAATGCTTTCACCTTTCGCCTTGAATGCTCCTTCCGACTGAGGGCATCTGTTACCACGTTGGCCTTGCCGGGATGGTAGCGAATTTCGCACTTGTAGTCACTGAGTAACACTACCCATCGTCGTTGCCTCATGTTTAGCTCCTTCTGATCGAAGATGTGCTGCAAGCTCTTATGGTCGGTGAAAATAGTGCACTTGGTTCCATAAATATAATGTCTCCAGATCTTTAATGAAAAGACCACTGCTCCCAACTCTAGATCGTGAGTTGTGTAATTGACCTCGTGCGTTTTCGACTGCCTCGAGGCGTAGGCGATAACCTTTCCTCGTTGCATGAGCACACATCCTAGGCCCTGATTGGATGCATCACAGTAGACAACAAATTCCTCCGTCCCTTCGGGTAGGGACAAGATAGGTGCGTTGCACAGGGCCTGCTTCAATGGTTGAAAAGCAGTGTCTTGCTCGGCTCCCCAACTAAATGTTACACCTTTCTGTGTCAGGGTAGTTAAAGGCTTAGCGATTCTGGAGAAGTCCTGGATGAACCTGCGATAATAGCCCGCGAGACCTAAGAATTGCCGGATTTCTGTGGGTTTCTTTGGTGCAGACCAATTCTCAATCGCTTTGATCTTGGAAGGGTCCACGTGTATTCCTTCCTTGCTAATCACATGTCCAAGGAAATTTACCTTCCTGATCCAGAACTCACATTTCGAAAATTTTGCGTATAGCTTTTCTGCCCTTAATGTTTTCCAACACATGCCTCAAGTGTTGTTTATGATCATCCTCACTCCGCGAATAGACAAGTATATCGTCGATGAACACAATCACGAATTTGTCTAAGAAAGGGCGGCACACCCGATTCATCAGGTCCATGAATATTGTCGATGCGTTGGTCAGACCAAAGGGCATTACTGCAAACTCGTAGTGTCCATAGCGAGTTCAGAATGCTGTTTTGGGCATATCACTCTCGTGAACCCGCAACTGATGGTACCCTGATCTTAGATCTATCTTCGAAAAATAGCTGCCTCCTTGAAGTTGGTCGAAGAGATCGTCGATCCTGGGTAAGGGATATCGGTTCTTGATGGTCAGCTTATTCAGCTCTCGGTAGTCAATGCCCGTCCGAAAGGGTCCATCTTTCTTTTTCACGAATAAGATCGGAGCTCCCCATGGTGAAGAACTCGGTCTTATAAATCCCTTGCTGACTAGCTCATTGAGCTGGCTGGATAGCTCTTGCATTTCTGCCAGTGCTAAACGATAAGGAGATTTAGCTACAGGAGTAGCTCCGGGGATTAAGTCGATACAAAACTCGACTTGGCGCTCGGGAGGGATTCTTGGGATATCTTCAGGGAAGACATCAGGAAAGTTGCAGGCTTCGGTGAGACTCTCGAGGTCTTTAACTTTTTGCGTCTCATCAACAACATGAGCTAGGAATGCATGGCATTCCTTCCGCATATACTTTTTGTAAGTCCCTAATCTGCTTGTGTATCAATCAGATCCAATTGATGGTGCGGAATCCCAATCAGTTGGATGATGTCAGATCAAATAGAAGAGGAGAAGAAGAAGATGATGAATCTTGAATGTATTGATTAGAATGAAGTTCCCTTACACAAGATTCACACACTTACACACACTAAAACTCCTATCTTCTCTCTATTCTGTACACTCATTTTCTGTTCATCTGACCCTCCTCAACCACCTAACACCTATATATATACTTGGGGAATATGGGCCGTAAATAGGTTTACGTCCGTAAACCTGTTTACGGCCGTAAACACCCACCTGGCCGTAAACCTGACTGTAAACTCATAAAACATTACAGAAAAATACAATCAACTAGAAAAGCAAAGTATAAACCATAATTTTGACCCAACAATCTCTCCCTTGGTTTATAGCTTTCTTTTCTTAATTGACCCAACAAGCTCCCCCTAAAAAGTAGCTGGCTTTTCTTGTCAATATTCATCGAGAGCTTGGCTTCAGCATTAATCTTCAAATTCTTCACGGCTTCAAGATGAACATGATGAATCTTCAGTAATTGACTTCATCTTGAGCAGTTGGGCATTTCTTCAGAATTTGACATTGAACGCACATTGGGTGAGGAGGCTTCTTGTACTGATTCTTGAAAGATAGCGCTTTCAGCTTGAGAATCTTCAGAGAGAACATCAGACAGAACAAATCTTTTGGATCACTTCAGCAGGTTCAAGATAGCAGCAGACTGATTGAGGAGGCTTCAATGCAATCCGTCACCTAATCTTCAAGTGCAGCTTCACCTTGCTTCTGGGGTTGAAAGATTGAATGTTGAAAGAATAATCTTCATTTCTTGCTCCTTCGAATGAGAATTCTTTGATGCTCACGGATGAAGCCTTGGCTCAGAAATATTCGACACAAACTCCATGAGTTTTATCTTCACCTGAATTCACTTTTCAAGACAAAACAAAACTAAAAGAAAATTTAGCACACAATATTTTTGGGTTTTTCATAGTTTCTGAAAAAAAATAAAACAGAAACAAAAATATTTTTGGATTTTTAATTTCTGATTTTTGTTTGGTTTTTAAAATTTTTTAATTCTCCCATAATATTTAAATTAGAAGAAAACTATGAACAAATTTAACAAAAACAAAAATAGTAGCTAACTTTAAGAGTGATTTGGGATCAAAGTTTTTAAACAGCCTTTATCCGTTTATCAGTACCTCTCCTTTCATGAATAGATCTGGTCAATCGCCGGTATTGTGGTCCACTTAAACACGAGTGATTGTGACAAAATTAGAACATACTATAAGTGACAAGACAATGTGATCCTAAGATCCTAGATAATATTCCTTAAGGACCATTCAGCTGACGACGACCAAAGATATTGTTGTCCACCTAAATTGAGCAGCGAGATCTATAGACAACCTAGTGATTGTTCAATTTTAAATGCACTAGAACATGTTTCCCGCTTCCTGCTAGAACATGTTTCCTGCTTCCTGACATACCTCAATAATCAAGAACTTCCAAAGTACTCCTTACTTTAGGTGAGCAGACAATTATTATGAGAGAAGTCAGATTTAGAATGCATATGCTATACACCCAGGTCGGATCTCTTCCAATCTAGCAGAGGGTTAAACATATGACTAACCAGATTTAGAGGGATTGAGAAGTAGAATGGTGCATATGCTGTGTACCAGGTCGGATGTATTTCAATCACGCAAAGGAGACAGCATATGACTAACAGACAGGAAGAATTGCATAGATAGAAGATGTAGAGAAATAGAATTGCATATGTTACAGTCTAGGTCGGATGTATTTCAATCACGCAGAGGAGGCAACATATGACTAACAGAAAGAAAGCAAGAAAATAATTTCCTACAGACCTACTTTATCGGAATTCCCCAGTCGCCCCATCAATACCGGAATTAAGGACAAAGTCCATACATCGAGGAAGAGTTAAACCACGGTTCTAGATACAGATTATTTTAGTGTGACCGGTGGATTATCATGTATATCTCCCTGCTCAACCTATCTGAGCGTCGTATTGTCAGGCTAAATGGATCTATCGAGGTCAAGATTTTTCAAGTCTCTAGATTCCTTAAGTTCATTAATGCCTAGTCAAGTCCATTTTAATCTCTCGTGCCTACCAGCGCATCGAACACAGAGCCTAGACAATTCAGATTCAGTCCCTTACACAGATTCAGATTGCCTGTTATCACATGATTATATCACTTCCCAAAACATCTCCCTCAAGCACATTTCATTAACACCATATTTTTGGATTTTCTGATTTTCTCATGTTTTTTTTTTTTTGGATTTTTTTTAAAATTTTTAAAATTTTTGTTTTGTTTTTATTTCTCCCCCTAAATTTGTGCATAGGAGAGAAACGAAAGTAAATGCGCAAATTTAAACTATCCTAAAACAAAAATTAGTCTTTAAAGTGAATTAGCTTAAGAAAAACTCAGGAGTATCGAGAAGAAAACTCAAAACGTAAGTCACCGATTGAATTTGCATCCAGAAGGTCTGAGAACAGCACACATAATCTCAGAACAGATCCGAAAATTCTTCATGTCATTAAGCACAAACCCCATGAGTGACTCCTTCCTTTCTTCCCTTCCCGCAAAGGACACATACTCTCAAACAAAATTCCGAGTGTTGTACAGTTGAGAGATGCCTCCTATCATGTGCCTGGAACAGCCACTACCAATAAACCGAAGTCTGATGATATACCTTCATAGCTGCTCCAGCACAGAGCGGGATCAGTTGGTCTTTGGAACCCAGTCCATTTTGAAACTGGGTCGACCTTTGTCATCATTGCAGGGTACTCTCTCACATGACATATCCTGTTTATCACAAACAGAAGATGAAGAAATATTAGAATCGTTAGAAGATTTGGGAGAGTGAGCCTTTGGAACCCATTTGTAGTTGGGTTTAACTCATTTCTTTTTCGATCTGATGGGTGGCTCAGTACTTGCTTTTGATCTTGATGTCGGCCGTTGAGATGACTTTGACCTAACTGGTCTTTGTTTCACTGGAGCATCTCTTGGATTGGGCTTCTTGGCCGACATTCCCTTCTTGCCCTTGGGATTCGAATTCTTTGCCTTCTGCGCGTTCCTGTCACCATTGTCTGAACGTGACCTTGAGGGGTTTCTTTTGGAAAATCTCCCTCTTGGCGCGTTCTGCCACCCTTGCGCATAGTAGGGAACGTACGCACGATTTGGACAATTTCTGGCAATGTGTCCAGGTGTTCCACAGTGAAAGCAAGTCTGCTTCTTCACGTAGGAGTTGTTTCTTCCTGCCCCTGGTGGCATATCCTTGCCTTATCTCTTATTGTTCCCACAAGCATAATTACAACAGGCACTCTGTTTCACTGGAAGTGGTGGCCTGTATTTCTCAACAGCAGGTTGATCTGAAGCAGCTGAGTTCGAAGCAATAGATTCAGAGTTCAAGGAGATGTTGGTTTTGTTCAGTGGTGTTCTCCTTGTTCTCATCCTCTGCTACTTTACCTGCACATGAAGTAGATGTGCTAGAAACAGGAACATCAGTATTTTCAAAGAAATCATCAAATATGTCAAAAAAATTTAACTCAACATGATCCGATGAAGAAGCATCACAAGATGTATCATCAATTTTAACATCAGAAACAATAGAGTTTTCATTCGAAACAGAAACAACAAGTTTAGACACAATTTTATTATCAGAAACATATCCTTCAGCTTCTTGCTTTGACTGATTTAAGGATTGATCTGCAGGGGAAGTAGAAACATTAGTACTTTCAACATTAATAATTCCTCCTGAAACAAAACCAGATGGCTTGCCATAAACCATGAATGGTTCGCTGGCAATCTCCTCTTTAGTCAAAGGGAGATACTAATATGTATGATTAAAAGGAGGATGTACATTATCGTATCCTAAACCCTTTTGTTGGTTTCGTTTGAACTGCAGGCAATGGTCAATCATGTTGGCAACTACCTCGCTTGATACATCAAACTTTTTAAAATCAAAATTTGCAGTTTCAAATTGCCCTTTTAATGTATCAAGCTCAGTAATTAACTCATCATTTTGTCTCTTGATATAATCATAATGTACACATTTGATACTGTAGTCTTCCTGAAGTCTCCTAAAGTCCTTTATTTTTGTTTCTAACTGGGCCTTTAGGGGTTTTTGTCCTTTTCTAAGTTGATAGCCCTCATATCTAAGATCCTCAACTTCTCTTTTTAATAAATCAATTTGTTTCCGAAGAAATTTAATCGTAGTTTCACAAGCTGGAGTACATGAAACTTCATTTACCGGAATGGATTCGGAACTCATTTTTATATTTTTTTTAAAAAGATTTTTTGACTAAAAACTCAAAAGTCAACCTTAAAAGTCAAATTTAAAAAATCCAAATTAAAAGTCAAACTTAAAAAGTCAAACCGAAAATCTAAATTTGAAAATTTGAAGGTTAAACGAGAAAGTCAAAGTTCAAATTTTAAAAGTCAAAGTCAAAATTTTAAGTAAAAAGTCAAAAATAAAAGTCAAAAATTAAAAACTATAATTTTTGGTTGAAAATGGATTTTAAAAATAAAAGAAATTGATTTTTGGGGTTAAAAGAGTCAAATTTCGAAAGTTAGAACCGAGAAAGACTTGTTTTGAATTAAATTTCGAAGGACTGAAACAAAGTGTTAGCTAGACGAGTTGGTAAAGCGCTGAGTTCATCAACCAGAGGTCCCGGGTTCGAATCCAGGCATCCCCCAAAACTCCTTTCCCCTTTTTAAGTGTATGATGCGCTGCGAGGACTTCACTTGCGAGGACGTCTGCTGGGATGCGAGGCGAGGATGAGGCGATGCGATGCGAGGCTGAGAACGAGACGAGGTGCGAACCGTAAACGATGCTGGACCGCAAACTCCGACGACCGCAAACTCGGATCGTACACGTGCGAGGACCGTAAACCGAGGGCAGTAATCTCGGACCGCAAACTCCGGGCCGTAAACTTCAGCAACCGTAAACTTCGGCGACCGTAAACTCCGACCGCAAACTCACTGGCCGTAAACTCCGGGAAAACCTAGCCGTAAACGCCGCCGCCGCCGTCGACCGTAAACCCTTCAAAGGCCGTAAACTCTTCGCAGATTACGTGAAAAACAGCGTTTTTCACCTCTTTTTGCTCCAAAACTCGATCAAAAACTCGTTTTTATGAAAAACGCGAAGAACAAACCCCCCCTTATTTTGCCAAGATCTATCCAAAAACGCAGGAATCCTTCAAAAATAAGATCAAATAAGCTCCAGATCTGACAAAAATGATTGATACAATCCAAGCTCTGATACCAATTGTAAGTCCCTAATCTGCTTGTGTATCAATCAGATCCAATTGATGGTGCGGAATCCTAATCAATTGGATGATATCAGATCAAATAGAAGAGAAGGAGAAGAATAAGATGATGAATCTTGAATATATTGATTAGAATGAAGTTCCCTTACACAAGATTCACACACTTACACACACTAAAACTCCTCTCTTCTCTCTATTCCGTACACTCCTTTTTCTGTTCATCTGACCCTCCTCAACCATCTAACATCTATATATATATATATATATATATATATATATATATATATATATATATATATATATACTTGGGGAATATGGGCCGTAAATGGGTTTACGGCCGTAAACCTGTTTACGGCGATAAACACCCACCTGGCCGTAAACCTGACCATAAATTCATAAAACATTACAGAAAAATACAATCAACTAGAAAAGCAAAGTATAAACCATAATTTTGACCCAACACTTTTGGGCCTTGATGCATGAAATAATACGAAGGTTCGAGCTAGGCTTATCTTCGTAAATCATGAGAGCTTCACCAGAGGGAAGATTGAGACGGATAGCTTTCTCGAAACAAAGAATATCAGCACGATTGGAGCTCAACCAGTCCATGCCGATAATGACATCGAAACTCTTGATGGATACCGGTATAAGATCGATGGGAAAAGAATAATTGTCTAGGGTAAGAGTACAACCCATGAATATGTCGTTAGCGCTCTCTTTCTTTCCGTTAGCCATCTCGACAGTGGACGTTTCGGTTAAAGGTTGGGATTTACATTTGATTAGATGTTTGAATGCATGACTAACAAAACTCCTCTCCGCACCGGAATCGAAAAGAATGCATGCATAAGAGTTGTCAAGGAGAAACGTACCCGTAACAACGGTAGGATCAACGACTGCTTCCTCCTGGCCCCTCACCAGAACTCTTCATGTATTGCCACCAGTTGTTGCCTTGGGGCAGTTTCTCCTGAAGTACCCAGCCTCTCCACATCCATAACAGGCTTGACCAGCGCCCGCTCCCGGAGCCTGGTTGGTTGGTTGAGTTGGTGTCTTGCAGTATCGAGCTGTGTGTCCCTTCTTTCCACAGCTGTTGCAACTCAACTCACGGCAGGGTCCATGATGATGGAAGTTACACTTTTTGCACAGAGGTAGTTTCCCAGCATAAACACCGGTAGGAGCTTGGGTGGTTGGGACAGTAGCTGGAGCAGCAGCAGGAGCAGTAACAGCATGAACTGCCACTGTTTCTCGATTTTCTTGCTTTCCGGGGTGACCATTCCCGGACAGAGGAGAGCCAGATCATAGAATCTAGCAGTGTAGGCAGCGATGTCAGATCCCTTCATCTTCAGATTCCAAAGCTCGTGCTCCAACTTTTGCACCTCGCCCCTCGGGCAGTATTCAGCTGGCATGAGTTCCTTCAGTCTTTCCTAACCCATGGCATTAGCCATTGGTAGGGTTAGGGATTTGACTTGACCATTCCACCAGGTCAAGGCTCGGTCGGTGAAGGTGCAGGCAGCGAACTTCACCTTGTTGGTCTCTGAACAGGCACAAATTTCGAAGATGGATTCGATCTTCTCGAACCATCGAGTCAGAGCGATGACTCATCCATTTTCGTCGAAGAACTTAGGCTTTGCGGTCATGAATTCCTTGTAGGAACACTGCTTTTGCTGTCTCTGAGTTCCGCCTTGTCCTTGAGGGTCGGTTCCACCTCCAGCCCCACCAGAGTTCACTTATGCCATTGCTGCAGTCACGGCGGCTGTAACTGCTGCCTGGAACATGACGGGGTCGAACTGAGGGGGTGGTGGTGGTGCGTCGTCGTTTCTCCTGTCGGATCTTCGGCGGGGAGGCATCTTGTTCTAGAAACAACCAGGAAGAAGAGGATGGTAAGTCCTCAAGATATATGAAGCAAAATATCTCTCATCCTGATAATAAAGTGTTCTACCAAACGATAAGCAAAGAAAGGTTACTAATGTAAGTAAGTTATCGCTGACAAACGAATAGGTAGTAACACTAGGAATGAATCTCATTACTGAATTTGGCTCTAGCAAAATACTCCTATAGTATTTTATGATGAATGTTTTTGGTAAGTTTTAGGCCTGCTGCGACACCACCGTCATTCCCAAGCACATGTTGGTCATGTCTTGACTGAATATAGTTGATCAGCCTATTTTCACCCTAAACATGATTACATAACTGCCCAGGTTTAATCGCAGTGTCCCAACATCCAAATACTTTTTGTGTTGTTCTTCCTATGACTCTGATTCTGTTATGTATGCATGCTCGTATACTTTTTATAAAAATACTTATATTTTTGAAAGTATACTTTTAGTGTAGAGCGCTTAGGCCCCTTAGTGTTTATAGTTGTATACCGCGTAAGGTTCGGTATACTAGTTCGCTATAAACAAGGGCTCTGATACCAATCTGTCACACCCCAAAACCAGAATGGCGGAAACGTTCTGGGTGGAGGACGTCATGTGTAGCATCACAACCTATGAATAATAGCAATCATAGCAACACAACCATTACAGTGAATACTTAAATGAAAATGTGTACATCAGTTTGAAACTTGTTTGAATTACATCAAATAGTTTGTAATACATAAACATAAAACTCTTATTGCTCCAGCTTCTCAAAAATCCAGCAAGTACCTGTCTACTGATTTCCTGAGAATACAAGCAGTTTGAAAAATATCAGCATAAAGCTGGTGAGTTCATAAGCAGTAGTTTGTAATGAAAACTTGTTGATGAGCTTGTAAAAGTGTTTGTATAGTTTCAAGAAAATCCGATATTCTCTTTAATGAGTATGTAGTGTTTTCAATTCTGTATAAAACCATGAATGTTTGTTGCTGAAAACTGTAGTGATGTGCGAAAATAATACTCCATGTGACTAGCTAATGCTAATCATGATGTATAAGTATTTCGTATGTGAAACCATTGTATGTTCAGTTCTGTTTGAAAACCCTTAAAGTTCTCTAGTTGTAGTGTGTATTAGTTCTATTTAGTATAAATAAAACTGTTGAAGGGTGACAGTTTGTAAACTAAGAGTGATTTATACATATTGTGAGTGGTATACCCATACTTGATATGACTAGAGACCTTTCCAACGTTCTTCAGGAGTCAAGTTAAATGACATTTGTACACCCTAGGCGTGCCCGCCTAACTGTAACTAGCAGTTCAGGTATGGGATTGTCAGTCCCGAATAGATCTATTCATAAATCTCACGCTCTCCCTCCAGGAGACTCTGGCTATACTATGATAGGATTTATCCCTGTACACCTAAGGGTACAGTATTGAAGTAGCGCCTCACAGTATCGTACAATCTAGTCTACATGTAGTGTAGTAGAGTTCTACCATAGTGAAAATCCGTATGTATACCATATGTAGTGATAGTTACAGTTATGAATACCATGATAAAGTAGTGATGTAAACTGTAGCTATTTCTATCTTAGTGCATATGTTTAGTAGTGAAAGTTTATGTACTTGTTATGTTTAGAAAATCCCAAACTATACCGATTATAGTTTGTATGTATAACGTAGTGAATAGCGTGTCCGGAAAACTATGCAATTTTAGTGAAAACGTCCCTTATGCTCAACACAGTACAAAAGGGTTAAAGTATGAGAATTGCATGAGTTTTTATATTATTGAAAGCATTTATGTTTAGCTTGTATTCCCCCCCTGAAAACATTAAAAACATGGAAAATGTAGGGGTATGAACTCACATGCAATGAGTGGTTCTGACGTGTGGTTGGAAGAGGGGTGCAGAGTGTCAGGTGTAACCTTGAGCACACAACGATCCTAATAGACACATATAGACATGTAAATAAGAAGGGTAACACCCTTATTGGCTAGGAAAATCAAAGATTTATGGGATACAATCACATATGATTGCATAACTAGGGTATATGGCCACCCTATAGAGTTTACGGTCAAAGAGGTATGACCATTGGAGTTCACAGTCCAAGTGTTCACGGTTCAAATGGGTTGACGGTCCCATGTGTTTACGGTCCCATGACCTTACGGTCGTAAGGTTTACGGTCCATGGGTTTACGGTCATTGAAGGGTGTACGGTCTAAGGAGATACACTAGACCGTAAAATCATCAATCTTGCACAAATGATAGTTTTCAAGGGCTTCATTCAAGGGCATCGGATTCTAGGGACCATGCTTAGCCTTAGGAGGGGTAAAGGCTATAAGAACACCCTTTATAAGGGTTTACGGTCTATGAAGATTCATAGGACCGTAAACTCTTTTGTTCAAGAAATAAAGGGATGATTTTAAGTCAAAAATGAAAGATTTTAACTCAATTCATGAAGGGGAAGATGATACTTACGGTTTTTGAAGGCAAAGGAGGTGTTTTCGGTCCAAACACAACCGTGTTCTTGAGGATCCCTTGAGCAAAACTCGAAAATTATAGAGAGAGAGAGAGAGTCTTTGGAATGTTTAAAATGTGAAATGAAGGCTAAATACCATATATATAGAGTAGAGTTCTCGGTCAATGGGGGTCCACCTGACCATAAACAAGTTCACGGTCTACACGAGTTTACGGTTACCTGACCGTAAACTCAAGGTCTCGACCGTAAACTCCTTTTTGAGGAGGTTTACGGTTGCTAGGTGTTCCAAATACTAATTCCTTTGATTCACTAGAGTTAGAATACTCAAAACAGGTTCCAAACAGTGATAACTGGAAGCAAAATGAGTCTAACACTGATAAATTTGAATGTTTACGCAAGTTATAAATTTCGGGTTGTCACAGTATACATCCCTTCATTAATGGTATATTAGCTATTGTAACCGTATATATTTAACATTAGGGTGAAAACCTAAGGTATGTCTCAGAGAACGTATTTTTGGCCTTCGTTCTCTTGGTAAGAACATCCTTTCTTGGTGAAAGCATATTTAAGATTACTCATGTTCTTTGTTTTGTGTTTAATTCGTGTTTAGGTAGTTTGTTTCTTGTTATTCTTACCTGAAGTGTATCTGATCGATACAAACCTTCAATTGGTATTAGAATGGGTTTATGATACACTCAAGTTATCATGTCAACCTCTTATAACCCCAAGTCGTCTACTTACAACAAGATCCTTCCTTTCGTTTAACTCAATTTTCTTGCTTGGAAATCAAAGCCCTTGGATGTTCTCGAGATCATGGACTACGACAAGCTTGATATCATCAAGTGTCTCATCGTCTTTATGCATCGATCCTCCAATCATAGTGCATCTAATAGTGAACTAAACAAGAAATCTGTGCCAGAATACAACAAGGAAGAGAAAATGGTGCGAAATCTCGATGTAAATGTGAGAATTGCTATTGAAAATTCACTTCCATTTCATGTGTATCATTTGGTTCAAAATTTCTCAACCTCACAAGAGATGATGATCACCCTATCATCAGCTTTTAATAGAAAAAATCTCTCTGATGAAGAAGTTTCAAAAGGTAAGTGTCTCATGGTTCAGATCATTGAGCCTCATGCTAATACATCAAGTGACAGCGTTAAAGGGTCATTAGCCTCTATTGGCCTCCCTTACTGCCCCCTTGAGCTCAGAAACCCTAAATCGTGTTTACTCTCGATATTTGTGTGTTTTAAGCTTGGAAGGTGGATCTTGGTGAGAAGAGCTTGAAGTTCAAGAAGCTTGGAACAAGGAGAAGTTGTAGATCTGAACTATATTCCATCTTAGCATCACATTGAAGGTAACAAGTCATTACCTTGGCTCTCCATTAGCTAGATCTCTTCATTCATGGGTTTAGAACCCTTTTTGGTGTATTGTTGTGGTATTTCCAGTTTTGGGGCAAGATCTGAGGTTGCAACTTCAGATCTGGACTCCTTTAGCCCCTTATTGTCATAAAGTTTCAGTCTTTGTCAAGCTATGGCCTTCTCTTTTCCTTAAGCTTCTTCCTTAGACTAGTTTTGGCTCTTAAGACCTTACATGCACGTAAAGTTTGCAACTTTACGTGGTAACTAGGCCCTAGGAGGCTGGATCTACCATTTGGAGCTTTGGAGTGGTTCAAAATCATCTGGACAAGAGATGGACTGTATGAACTCGACGACTCGAATAAGCCGACTCGACGAGTTGGGAAGGGTTTTCCCGTTGTTTGGTTTCTGCATGGACTCGGCGAGTCAGTAAGAGAACTCAACGAGTCAGTTAGGGTTTTCCCCGATTTCTGGACACGCATGCACTCGACGAGTTGGTCGGAAACTTGACGAGTCAGTGAGGGTTTTATGACTTTCTGAGTTCATAAGGAACTCGACGAGTTGCTAGTTGCACTCGATGAGTTGGGTCAACATGGACTGTTGACTTTGACCGTTGAATTTGACTTGGACCAAGGGTTGACCATTGACCTCTTGGGGTATTTTGGTAATTTGGGAATTTATGGAAGTGAGTCATCGGTGGATGTAGGTGTCGGATTTGGAGCTGTATTTGGTGGAGTTGACTTTATCGATTCGAGCTACTTGTGAGGTGAGTTCTCCTCACTATATCAACAGGGTCTATGGCACCAAGGTCGGCCCTCTATGATTCGCATCCTGGTTTTAGGATGGTTGTTATGTTATTAATATGTTAGATTTCATCCGGGTTTTAGGATGGTTGCTATGCTAGTAATCTTTTAGATTTGATATCTTGGTTATAGGATGGTTTCTATGTTAGAGATCGGTTAGATCGGTATCCTGGTTAGAGGATGGTTGCTATGTTATTGATCGGTTAGATCGATATCTTAGTTATAGGATGGTTGCCATGTTAGTGATCTGTTAGATCTGTATGACTATCTGTTATTGCATGCTAGCGTATGATATTTATGTGCACATCTTTATTGGGTTTGGGATTGGGTTGAGGTAGGTCATGCTTTGTATTGTAGGCCAAGACACCCAGTGCGGACCGGATAGACTGCAGAACCGGTTAGGGCACACTCGTCAGGCCAAAGGCCCGGTGAGCGGTCCGGATAGGCTGAAGGCCCTAAGAGGCGGTCCAGACGTCTCGATGGCTCGAAGAGCAGTCCAGATAGACTGATGGCCTGTGAGGCAGTCCAGTCCGACTAATGGCTCATTATGCATGTTGTGTTTGTTATATGATATGGTTATATATGTATGGTGTTGGTATTTTGGGGGAACTCACTAAGCTTCGGGCTTACAGTTGATGATTTTGTTTCAGGTACTTCTGACGATCGCGGGAAGGCGAAGGCATGATCATACACATCCTCTGATTTTTATGATTTGATTATGGGATACTCTGACACTGGATATTTTGAAAACAAGTTTTGTAATAAGTAGTTGGTTTTGAAATGTTTTAAAGAGTTTAAATTTGGCATGATTTTTATGAGTGTTACAAGTTGGTATCAGAGCCTTGGTTTGAGTGAATTGGAGGAAACACTCACGTGTCTCCAGTCTCAAACTGAGGAAAAGATTTTAAAACGATTTTCTAAAAATGTTTTCAAAATAATAAAGGAGGATGCAAGTGTACAATCAGTCGAAGCTCGCGGATAGACCCCAAAATGCCTTACAGATTATTTGATTTATGTGCTATGTTAGAACAACATGCTAGTACTAGGCTAGGGATCTTCAGGAATTGCATGATATAATTGCCTGATTATATGATGCATGGTAGCCTAGGGTTTTCCTTATATGAAATTGACATCATTACAATAGTTGCTTAGTGTATGCATTACGGTTGTATATAATTAAGATCTTATAGCCTGAGAATGTTTTGTTTGGCCTTATTTCCTGTTCTTGTTTGATGAAGGGCTTAGGGTAGGATCAGGTATTCAAAAGTCTATAGGGTCTAGCATTACGTATGGCTATCATACACGAGTGCTGCAGGGTTGATGGAAGTTTCATGGATGGGTTGTTTGGGATGAGTCTGCCGGTTATGAAATGTTTAGCCTTCCTCGAGGTGTGAGGATTGAGCGTTCGCCATGCTTACGTATATTTTTAGGGAGTTGTGATGATACTTGAGACAAAATTGGGTAGGTGTGGAAGGTAGTATGGGCCCGTACTACTGAAAGCACAGGACCCACACGCACAGCAATGAAGTCACAGCCCCTCGGGTTTTGTTGGGAGTTGGTTCCCGGATTGTTATGTGGAATATCTGAAATCTTTTTGGTATATTTTCAGCATGGTGGTTACTCGATGATTTGTGACTGGATCCAGGTCAGGATCAGGAGATGGCGGACAGGAGGCACCGACAGTGCCCGATACTATCGGCCAGATGAGGCCAGACGAGATGGACGACAGGATCTGGGAGATCCTGCACGATGAGGTTTTTGCTATGTTCTGGGCTTAGTTGTCGGAGATGTTTGGGTCTATCAAGACCGTTATGGTGGAGTATTTCGATGATCGCTATGCAGCCCTCACTGAGGCGGCTGCCGCAGCAGTCACAACAGCTGTATCGGCGACAAGGTTGGGAGCCGGTCGGGCTTTTCAGTATCGGGACTTCGACAACACGAAGCCCCCTACTTTTGATGGGACTCAGGACCCCATCAAAGTCATGAGGTGGCTGTCTGAAGTGGAGGGATGTTTCTTCACGTGTTCATGTCCTACTGACCAGAAGGTCAGGTGTGCCTTGAACCTAATGAGGATTGAGGCAAAGGACTGGTGGAGGTTAGTGACTGGGTCGTATTCTGATGATCAGAGAGCTGCTGTTACTTGGGAGCAGTTCAGGGATATGTTCTGTGCTTGCCACATTCCAAAGTCGAGCGGGAACGGTTGGCTCAGGATTTTCTGGATTTAAGACAGGATGGTAAGATAGTGACGGAGATCACCCGCAAGTTCACAGAGAGGGCGATGTTCTGCCCGGAGTTTGCTTCTGAGCAAGCTCAGATGACTCGTTATCTGAGCGTGCTTAAGGCTGATATTCGACAGTTTGTGGCGACCCAACGTTGTGATAAGCTTCTGGATTTACAGGAGGCCGCTACGTGGCGTGAGTTGGAGATTGAGCTGCAGTTGAGGGAGCAGCGGCATGCCCCGACACAGTCACAGCCAGCGCAGAAGCGATCTAAGACCGTTGATTCCAGGTCAAGGGGACAGCAGGGCCGTACTTGTGGCATGTGCGGGAGGGGGCACTCAGGGGCTTGTAGATCTGGTAGTGCATGCCGTAAATACGGAAAGGAGGGGCACTTTGCGCGGGATTGTCACCAAACAACCCCGGTTCAGGATATGAGGATCTGCTACCACTATCATCAGGTTGTTCACGTGAAGAACAACTGTCCACAGCTCGCAGCCAGGCCGGCACAGGCTCCAGCGCCGGCTACACTGAGGATTACTGACGGGAGTCAGGGTCGAGCAGCGCCCCCGAGGGTCCAGGGACGTGCCTTCCAGCTTACAGCAGAGGAGGCCAGAGCAACACCAGACGTGGTTGCTAGTATATTTCTATCCCTTATTTTGCTGATTATATTTGTTTTATGCTTATATGTTTGTACCTGTGATTAGGTACGTTTTTAGTGAACTCCTTACCTGCTTTGGTATTATTTGACTCGGGGGCGAGTCGGTTGTTTGTTTCTCAGTCTTTCAGTAGGTAGTTCAGGTTGCCAGTGGGAGAGCTAGAGTGTTTGTTGCAAGTCTCTATCGCCAACGAACACGGGATTTCCGCTTCTTCGGTCTATCGGGGTTGCGTATTGGAGATTTTCGGAGTATTTTTCCCAATATACCTGATTCCGATTCCCATGGGGGATGTATGTGTGATTGTGGGCATGGACTGGCTTAGTCGTTTCGGTGCCATGATTGACTGCGAGGGTCCGCGAGTGGTAGTTTGAACCCCAAGTGGGGGAGAACTGATTGTTTACGGCGAGGGCACCAGATTGGGATCAGGGTTTTGTTCGGCTCCCAGGGCTCGACAGTACATTCAGCATGAGCATGTAGGTTATCTAGTGTATGTGGTGGATACGCGGTTCAGGGATCAGACCTCGGTTTCAAAGGTTCCAGTAGTCAGGGAGTTTGCGGACGTGTTCCCGGAGGAGTTACCCGGAGTGCCTCCGGAGAGGCAGGTCGAGTTCAGGATCGACCTTGTGACAGGTGCGGCCCCTATAGCCAAGGCGTCGTACCGGTTGGCACCACCGAAGATGTAGGTGTTGTCATCACAGCTGTAGGAACTGCTGGGCAAGTAGTTCATTCGTCCGAGCAGTTCCCCATGGGGAGCGCCGATACTCTTCGTCAGGAAGTAGGATGGTTCACACCGGATGTGCATTGATTACCGGGAGTCGAACAAGTTAACAGTGAAAAACCGTTATCCACTCCCAAGGATAGATGATCTTTTCGATCAGTTGCAGGGAGCATCTTGCTTCTCCAAGATAGACTTGAGGTCCGGGTACCATCAGGTCAGGTTCAGGGAGGAGGACGTAGAGAAGACCACGTTACGAACTCCTATGGATATTACGAGTTCGTGGTGATGCCATTTGGGCTCACCAATGTGCCAGTAGTATTTATGGACCTGATGAATCGGGTCTGCAGACCGATGCTCGATCGCTCGGTCATAGTGTTCATAGATGATATATTGGTGTACTCCATGACCCGAGGGTAGCATGAGGAGCATCTACGGGAGTTATTGGGTATTCTGAGGCGAGAACGGCTTTATGCCAAGTACTCGAAGTGCGAGTTCTGGTTTTGAGAGGTCCAGTTCTTGGGACATCTCGTTAACCAGGAGGGGATTTTGGTCGATCCGGCCAAAATCAAGGCGGTTATGCAGTGGGAGGTTTCGAAATCTCCTTCGGATATCAGGAGCTTCTTGGGATTGGCAGGTTACTACCAGAGATTCATACAAGACTTCTCCAAGATTGTAGTACCCCTCACTCGTCTGACGAGGAAGGGGGTGGATTTCCGGTGGGGCCCCGAGCAGCAGAGAGCGTTTGAGACCCTCCTACAGCGACTATGTGAGGCTCCAGTCTTAACTCTTCCAGAGGGAGTTGAGGACTTTGTAGTTTTCTATGATGCATCCATCACGGGATTGGGAGCGGCCCTCATGCAGAGAGGACGGGTGATAGGATACTCGTCGCGGCAGTTGAAGCCGCATGAGACGAGATACCCTACTCATGATCTGGAGTTGGGATCGGTGGTATTCGCTCTCAAGATTTGGATACATTAATTCTATGGGGTCTGTTGTACCATCTACACGAACCACAAGAGCATGAGACACATCATGGATAAGCCGAACCTGAACATGAGACAGCGCAGATGGCTGGATGTAGTCAAGGACTACGACTGTGAGATCCTTTACCACCCAGGTAAAGCGAATGTGGTTGCGGAAGCTCTGAGCCGCAAGTTAGCTGGATCATCCACTCCAGTGACGTGCATGACGATTTTAGTGGATTCTCCACTTGTGGGACTGATCAGGGAAGCCCAGGCAGATGGTATGCGTCAGGAGAATTGGAAGCTTGAGAGGATTAGGGGTGAGAACACCCCGTTTGTGCAGGATAGCCGGGGATTATTGACTCGTTGTGGTCGGGTCTGGGTTCCGATGTATGGTGGAGTCAGACATAATATATTAGAGGACGCTTATAAGTCTCGCTTCTCTATTCACCCGGGGGCCACCAAGATGTACTGGGACTTGCGATTGAGTTACTGGTGGTCATGCATGAAGCAAGAGATCGCTTGGTATGTTGAGAGGTGCTTGACCTGCAGGATGGTCAAGGCCGAGCACCAGAGGCCGCATGTCAAGCTACAACCTCCAGAGATTCCCATGTGGAAATGGGAGCAGATCACGATGGACTTCATCACCAAGCAGCCGATAACGGAGAAGGGGTTCGATGTTATTTGGGTCATCGTGGATCGATTGACCAAGAGTGCTCATTTTCTGCCCATTCAGGAGAGCTAATCGGCGGAGAAGCTTGCCGATGTTTATATACGTGAGATTGTCGCTCGTCATGGGGTTCCAGTCTCTATTATCTCAGACTGTGATGTTCGGTTTACCTCCCGATTTTGGCAGAAGTTCCATGAGGAACTGGGCACACGGCTGCACTTCAGTATAGCCTATCATCCGCAGACGGACGACCAGAGTGAGCAGACCATATAGACTCTTGAGGATATGTTGAGAGCCTATATTATTGACTATGGTGGGAGTTGGGACTCCTACCTACCCCTCGCAGAGTTCTCCTATAACAACAGTTTCCACTCCAGCATTGGTGCTCCACCTTATGAGCTGTTATATGGACGGAGATACCACACCCCAGTCTGTTGGGGCGAGGTGGGTCACAGGGTGATGGGTCGGACCGAGGTAGTCCTGAAGACTACCGAGATGATTCTACAGATTAGACAGCGGCTGCAGACCGCACAGAGTCGGCAGAAGAGCTACGCCGACCGGCGCTGATCTGAGGTGGAGTTTCAGGCCGGTGACATGGTACTCCTGAAGGTCTCACCCTGGAAGGGTGTGATCCGCTTCAGGAAGAGAGGGAAATTGGGTCCCCGATACATTGGAGCATTCAGGATCATTGACAGGGTTGTCAAGGTGGCATATAGACTAGAGCTACCAGAGGAGCTTAGTCAGATCCACAGTACTTTCCACGTTTCACAGTTGTGGAAGTGCGTTCTGGACGAGGAGGCGGTAGTGTCATTAGATGATATTCAAGTCGATGAGCGCCTGAATTACATGGAGAGGCTGGTGGTCGTTTTGGAGAGGAAAGTGAAGGTTCTACGGAATAAGGAAGTACCTTTTGTAAAGGTATAATGGGAGCACTCGAGGGGATCTGACTGAACTTGGTAGCTGAAGGCTGAGATGCGGAAGCATTACCCTGAGTTGTTCACCGCAGCTGACTTCGAGGACGAAGTCTAGTTCAAGTGGGGGATAATTGTAACACCCAGACACTCAAGTATAAACTTTTCAGCTTTATATTCATTTTGAAAGGTCTACTCGACGAGTTGGATGCCCTGACTCGTCGAGTAGGAAAGATTTTTGGCCGCGTGTCCCAAGTGACCAGCTCGACGAGTTAGAGGATACAACTCGACGAGTTGGAGCTGGAGGATGAAACCCTAATTTCCAGGGTTTTGCACCCTATTTAAAGGGTCATTAGCCTCCCTTGGCCTCCCTTACTACCCCCCTTGAGCTCAGAAACCCTAAATCATGCTTACTCTCCATATTTGTGTGTTTTAAGCTTAGAAGGTGGATCTTGGTGAGAAGAGCTTGTAGTTCAAGAAGCTTGGAACAAGGAGAAGTTGTAGATATGAACTCTAATCCATCTTAGCATCACATTCAAGGTAACAAGTCATTACCTTGGCTCTTGTCACACCCCAAAACCGAGAACGACGGAAACGTTCTGGGGTGGAGGACGTCATGTACAGTATCACAACAAAGCATAATAGTAAAGACAAGCAACAACATCCATTGCATTAATATAATAATTGTAATACAAGCGTGTTCTGTATAATTTGTAAGACACCAAAAGTATAATCAAAATAAAAGAGGAGTCTTGTATGCGCTCCATCTTCTCAAAAGCTTCATCTGTACCTGTCTACTGATGACCTGAGAATACAAGTTATTTTGAAAGCGAGCATCAACATAAAGCTGGTGAGTTCATAAGTATTTAGTATCATTGCTTGTATAAAAATGTTAGTAACAATGTAGTGTAGTGATCGAATTCAAATGTTTGTAAATAGTATACTCCCTGGAAAGCCCTATGTTTTCCAGTAAAAAGGTAGTCTTCTACCAAGACCCGAGTGTTTGTATAATTGTCCTTTTGTAAATGTAAGGGTTTTCTCTAGTGAAAACTATTAGTATAAAAATATAGTTTACTTAAATGAGTATGTGACAAAGTCACAAGTAATGAAATACAGACTCCAGGTGGTACTAAATGAACAATAAGCCTCGAAAAGTCTGAAGTAGTAATATGTCGACTCCAGGTAGTACTGAATGGACAATACGCCTCGAAAAGTCCAAAGTAGAAATATGTAGACTCCAGGCGGTATTTAGTGAACCGTTTGCCTCGAAAAGTCTATTTTTGCCTTAAATCCTTATTTAGTTAATTTAAGGTTTGAATGTAAACTCGTATGTAACCATGCTGATTGACGGCTGAATGACTGAGACCCTCCAGGTCACACGTAGTATGGTGACATTTTGTCACCCCTGGGCCTGGTCGGCTTGGACTATAGCTAGCAGTCGGGATGTGGGAGTGTCTGTCCCGTATAGATCTATACACATAATGTCCACTCTCCCTCCAGGAGACTCTGGTTACACGGTGATAGCACAATGAAGTGTCGTATCGAGAAGTAGTATGTCACATTCTGTTTTAGTATCTAATGTTTGTATAATGTATAGTATGTTCTCTTGTATAGTGTGTAGTATGTTCTCTTGTATAGTGTGTAGTATGTTCTGTTACTCAATGTAGAACTTATGTAGTGACTCACAAATGTATTGACTCCTGTATGGGTCGTTATAATAGTAGTAGTGAGTAGTAATCCCTTAACTATACCTATAATAGTTAAATAGTAAGGTTGTTTGGATGCCTTTGTTACGCAAAGGTACTGAATTGAAGTGAAAAGCCTTTATATCCAACACATATATATATGATATATAACTAAGAATTCAACGACATTCGGACAGATAACAGGATACCCTAAGTCCACAACCAAACAAGGAACAGGAAATAAGGTGAGCTATCAGTCCTAAGTCCTTCAAGTCTTACTTATATAAGTATATGGGTGTAGATATGAGTTTGAAAATACTGAAAGTTTAAAAGAGTTTAAAAGCATTTTTTAACATTTAAAGAGTTAAATGAAAGGTTTGTAACACTTGAAAATCCATGAGTTTGATAGCAATTTGAAACCAGTAGTAAATCTTTCTGTTTGATCTAGTTATTAATCACATGTGATTAAAGCAATAACTAGAAACGTTCAACTTGTATTCCCCCCCCCCATAAAAGCATTTAAAATCATTTAAAAGGTTAATTAAGGGGTATGAACTCACCTGCAGTGAGTAACTCAAATGAAAGGTTGATGTAGGATCGCCGGGTGTCAATTGAAATCTTGAGCACAAACGAATCCTATTTTCCGTGTAATGACACTTATATGAATACACTAATAGATATAACCACTAATGGTGATAGGGACATGTCTTAAGGACATAAAAACACTTAGAATTAAGTGTTACCAACTCATATGGTTGCACAAAAGGAGTGTATGGCCCTATATTGGGGTGTAAGGCCACAAAAGCATGGGTTTTGTGTGTGTGCGGCCAGAGTGTGTGGCCAAGCCTGTGTGCGGCCGCACACTCACTATGGAGTGTGTCAAAAACGTGGTTCCAAACCTTTGGGATGTTCTAGTGAAGGTGTTTTGACCATTGCTTAACCGGATTGGGAGTTTGTTGTCATTTTGGACCCTTAAAAGGGTGTGTGCGGTTGCACATGGCGTGTGCGGCCAGGTGTGTGCAGGCAGGCCTATGTGCGGTCGTACACACTCCTACAAATGTGTCCAAATCGATTTTCCAAGGCTTTGTGATGATCCTAAGAAGGTGTTTTGGTCGATGCTAAGCTTGGATGAGTGTTTAAGCCCATTTTAGGACCAAAAGATGTGTGTGCGGTCACACATGATGTGTGTACGGCTGTACACACATGAAGATTATCTAGAATGATGATTTCATTGCGCAAACTTGAGGAAAAGGCGTTATAATGTGTTGTAGTAATGATCTAAGGATTTTTACTTACTTGTTTTGATGATTGGAGAGGAAAACTTGAAGAATTCTTGAGAGAAAATGTTCCAGCTTTGAAGGAGTGTGAAAAAGGGTGTATGGTTGACTTAGGGTCCTTTATATAGGCTGGAGTGTGAGGCTAGGATGGTGTGCGGTTGGTTGTGTGCGGCTGGCTGGCCGCACACTCGGGTGTGCGGCCGCACACACCTTGCTAGGTGTGTTTGGCCCGTCTTAGTGATGCTACACACATTCTCACCCTTCCTAAGACTCATATCAAGGTTATACTAAGTCTCAAGCACTCATATAGACCCAAAACTTCATTACAAAATAGCGAAACGAGGCTAACTTTGATGAAAATGAAGAATGTACACGTTAGAAATTTCGGGTTGTCACATCATCCCCCGTTAGAGGGAATTTCGTCCCGAAATTAGAGTTTAAACAATAAGTAGCTTCAAATAACTAAGCGAAAAGACGAGGATATTTTAATTTCATTTGATCCTCGCGCTCCCAAGTGAATTCCGGTCCTCGCTTGGCGTTCCAGCGAACCTTCACGATTGGGATGCGGCTTTGTTTCGTTCGTTTGACCTCGCGGTCCATGATCTCTACAGGTTCTTCCACGAAGTTGAGGCTCTCGTTGATCTCGATCTCGTCGAGTGGGATTACAAGAGTCTCGTCGGATAGGCACTTTTTCAAGTTCGAGACGTGAAAGGTAGGATGTATGTTACTGAGCTCGCGGGGTAGGTTGAGTTTGTAAGCTACAGGGCCGATTCTCGCGAGAATCTCGAAGGGCCCTATGTATCTTGGATTTAGCTTTCCACGCTTTCCGAAGCGTATCAAGCCTTTCCAAGGTGAGACTTTCAATAGAACACGGTCTCCTACCTGGAATTCCAACGGTTTCCTTCATTTATCAGCGTAGCTTTTCTGTCGGTCTCTTGAGGCTTTCAATCGTTCCCGAATCTGAACGATCTTCTCTGTCGTTTCCCGAATGATCTCCGGACCCGTGAGAGTGCTTTTAGGAACTCGTCCTTTCGCTAACTGGGTATCACCCACCTCAGGCCAACACAGAGGGGATCTGCACTTCCGGCCATAGAGGGCTTCAAATGGAGCAGCCTTGATGCTCGTGTGATAACTGTTGTTGTAAGAGAATTCGACGAGAGGCAAGTGAGTATCCCAAGCCTTCCCAAAGTCGATCATACAGGCTCGCAGCATATCCTCCAAGGTTTGGATAGTTCTCTCACTTTGTCCGTCGGTCTGTAGATGGTAGGCTGTACTCATGTCCAGCCTCGTTCCTAGGGAGCTTTGTAGTGACTGCCAGAATCTCGAAGTGAATCTACTATCTCTATCGGAGATAATAGATATAGGAACACCATGCAGTCGCACGATCTCCCTAATGTATGTTCTTATGAGCTTCTCCATCTTGTCGGTTTCTTTGATGGGTAGGAAGTGTGCGGACTTGGTCAATCTGTTGACGATGACCCAAATGGTATCAAGCCCACCCGTTGTCTTGGGTAGCTTTGTTATCAAGTCCATAGTGATCCGCTCCCACTTCCACTCAGGTATCTCCGGTTGCTGGAGTAGACCTGATGGTTTCTGGTATTCGGCCTTGACCTTAGCGCAAGTAAGGCATTTACTCACGAAGGTAGCCATCTCTGCTTTCATGTTAGGCCACCAGTATGACTTTTTTAGATCCAGATACATCTTATCTGAACCCGGGTGGACGGAATATCGAGTGTTGTGTGCTTCCTTCATGACCAAGTCTCTGAAGCCACCGTGTTTCGGTGTCCAGATTCGGTCCATGAGATATAAGGCTCCGTCACCCTTGTCTTCCAGGTTCTTATCCATTCCTCGCAGGGATTCTCCCGCTACATTTTCAGGTTTCAAAGCTTCGAGCTGAGCCTCCTTAATTTGTGCGGATAGATGCGAATGGATAGTCATGGTCAATGACTTGACTCTTCGACCAGAATATTCTTTCCGACTTAGGGCATCTGCTACCACGTTGGCTTTACCCTGATGATAACGAATTTTGCATTCGTAGTCATTGAGTAGCTCGACCCACCGTCGTTGTCTCATATTGAGCTCCTTCTGGTTGAATATGTGTTGTAGGCTTTTGTGGTCTGTGAAGATAGTGCTCTTTGTACCATACAGGTAGTGTCTCTAGATCTTTAGGGCAAACACAACTGCCCCTAGTTCGAGATCGTGTGTGGTGTAGTTGACCTCGTGTGTCTTCAGCTGTCTTGAGGCGTAGGCGATTACCTTACCTCGTTGCATCAGAACACAGCCGAGCCCTTGGTTTGACGCATCGCAATAGACCACGAAGTCTTCTGTTCCTTCGGGGAGGGACAGTATCGGTGCAGTGCACAAGGCTCGCTTCAGGGTTTGGAATGCCTTCTCTTGCTTCTCTTCCCAGTCAAAGGCCACGCCCTTCTGGGTCAATGTAGTAAGGGGTTTCGTAATTCGAGAGAAGTTTTGAATGAACCTGCGGTAGTAGCTAGCGAGGCCTAGAAATTAACGAATTTCCGTAGGCGTCTTCGGTGCTGACCAGTTCTCGATGGCTCTAATTTTGGAAGGGTCCACGTGGATTCCCTCTTCGCTAACCACGTGTCCTAAGAATTCGACTCTTCGGATCCAAAATTCGCATTTAGAGAACTTCGCATAAAGCCTCTCTGATCGTAAGGTTCCTAGGACTTGTCGTAAATGATCTCTATGCTCCTCCTTACTTCGAGAGTAGATAAGTATATCATCAATGAAAACGATGACGAACTGATCCAAGTAAGGACGGCATACTCTATTCATTAGGTCCATTAATACTGCGGGCGCATTGGTCAATCCGAATGGCATCACCACGAACTCGTAGTGCCCGTAACGAGTTCGGAAGGCTGCCTTCGGGACATCCTCCTCAAGCACTCGTAACTGGTGATACCCGGATCTCAGGTCAATCTTGGAGAAGTAGCTCGCCCCTTGCAGTTGGTCGAATAAATCGTCTATGCGAGGAAGAGGATAACGATTTTTGACTGTAAGCTTGTTAAGTTCCCTATAGTCGATGCACATACGGAATGATCCGTCTTTCTTCTTGACGAACAAGACCGGAGCTCCCCAGGGTGAGAAACTTGGTCTTATAAAGCCTTTGCTGAGCAGTTCGTTAAGTTGACCGGATAGTTCTTGCATCTCAGCAGGTGCTAGACGATAGGGCGATTTGGCAACGGGGGTAGCTCCTGGAACTAAGTCAATTCGGAACTCGACTTGACGTTGCGAGGGTAATCCTGGGAGTTCTTCCGGAAAGATGTCGGGAAAATCACGTACTACAGGGAGGTCTTTTAGGTCTTTTATTTCCTGGCTCGTATCGACAATGTGCGCCAGGAATGCACGATATTCCTTATGCAGGTACTTTTGGGCTTGAATACTCGAGACGATACGAAGGCTCGTACTGGCTTTGTCTCCGTAGATCAACAAGGTTTCGTTATCAGGTAGGTTTAGACGGATTGCTTTGTCGAAACACCGGATATCGGCACGATGGAAACTCAACCAGTCCATGCCTACAATGACATCGAAGCTCTTGATTGCTACTGGTATGAGGTCGATTGGGAACGAATGGTTATCTAGCGTGAGGGAACAACCTATGTAAATCTCGTGAGAACTCTCTGTCTTTCCGTTAGCCATTTCTACGATGAAGGTTTCTTTTAGTGTTTGCGGTGAGTGTTTAAGCAAGTGTTTAAAGTTTTGGTTTACGAAGCTCCTCTCTGCCCCATTATCAAATAGGATACAAGAATAAGAGTTATCGAGAAGGAACGTACCCGTGACTACCGTGAGGTCTGCTACTGCCTCATTGTGGCCAATAGCAAGTAGTCTCCCTGCTCCTCCTGCATTCCCAGCTTTAGGGCAGTTTCTTTTGAAATGCCCTACTTCGCCACAACCGTAGCAGGCCTGGCTTACTCCTGAACTGGGGACCTGGGAAATGGGTTTGGGCGGTGTTCGAAAAAACCGGGCGGTATGGCCCTTCCGGTCGCAATTAGTGCAGTGTATCTCACGGCAGGGGCCGTTATGATGGAAAGAGCACTTAGCGCACTTGGGTAGGTTCCCTGCATATGTTTTGGCTGGTACAGGGGCAGCAGGAGTAGTGGCAGCATGGACAGCCACCGTTTGTTGTTTCTTGGAAGGGTGTTGATTTGATTTGCCCTTCTTTCGGTCCCAACGCCTCTTCTTGTTGTCAGCTGCATTGGTTGGTGCGGGGGTAGTAGTTGTGGTTGTTGTTTGAGTAGAAGGAGCTTCATGATCAATGAGCCTTTGGGCCAATTCCTTGGCACTATCAAAGGTCGCAGGGTTGGATGCTAGAACGTTCTCACGATACGGGGGTACCAGACCCCAGATGTATCTTTCGATCTTCTTGTTTTCGGTGGGGACCATGTTAGGACATAGAGCCACCAGGTCGCAGAACCTGGCTGTATAAACCACTATGTCGGATCCCTGCATTTTGAGGTTCCACAGTTCCTCCTCAAGTTTCTGAATTTCGCCCCTCAGGTAGTACTCCCTTGTCATAAGGTCCTTCAGTGTATCCCAGCCCATTCCACCTCCACTGGCGCCACCAGAATTTACTTGAGCCATGGCCGCATTTACAGCTGCGGTCACAGCTGCTTGGAACATAACCGCATCGAACTGCGGAGGAGGTGGTGGTGGTGGAGATTGAGTTGCAGGTCTGCCCCGGGTCGGACATGGACGTGGCGGCATCTTTTACTGAAAAGTTGATAGGGATGATGACAATAGTAAGAATCAATTGTAAGTGAGGGGAGAGTGATTTATGGACTAAATCGCCATAGTCCAACTATCAGATAGAGATATAACAGTAGAGTAGGGAAACACAAAGGTACTGACTTTCCCATAGATTAGACAACTGCCAATATTACTAGTATTACTGATGTCAAAAGAGTTCGGGAAAAATGACCTAACAGAAGGTCCTACATCAAACCATAAAAGAAAAATGTTGGCAGCTTAGAAGTCTAGTTAGAGTACTTTAAAAGCTAGGAATATTTTACAGACAAGTACTCTCTAGGGCACAGAAAGAAAGGCTATTCCTTAATCCAAAAGAAAAGATGAGTCGACATCTTCTAACGACGGCGGTTATTCCTCGGGCGGACCCTCAGGTCTGCCAGTTGGCGTTCCAAGTCGAGTAGGCCCTGCTCGTACACTCGCTGGCGTATGCGATGCTCTATGACTTCCGCCCTAGTCTCAGCTAGTGCCTGAAGTAGAGACTTGCGGTCACTTCGAGTCCTCTTGTTAGCATCTTCCAGACGGCGGATGCTGATGTCACTCATCCTTGTGTGGGTGACTATCTCAGCAATTCGGTTAAGGGCGGTTCTCCCCTGAATCTCGTTTCGATCAACCTTGTGGACTAGAATAGGCAGGACCCTGTCCGCAGTGCTTCCTTCGTTCATGTTGTAGAAACCTTGGTCTCCATTGTAGGGGATGGGTTGGTCTAGCTCCTGACTCCAAGCCTCCAAACTCTCCACCCACAGAGGTGTTGGGTCTTGGAAAGTTGGGCGTTGGTTAGGGTTCGGAATTACTGGGGGTAGGTTGTTGACCTCTACTTCGGAGTCAGAGCTATCCGAAAAGCCTTCTGCACGGTGATCATCTAAAGGGATTGGGTGATCGTCTTCTGGCTCATTACCGAGCCACCCACCATTTCCTTGGTTGGGATAGTACGGATCGCCGGGGAGGTGGAAGCCCGCCATGTTATCTACGCGAGAATGATGAAAGAATAGTTAACAGGTGTACTAACCTAAGATAGTTATAAGATGATCGTTATTAGTTGACTCAATACTTGCATAGTGTATACCAATTACATGTATACCTTCGAATAAGTGACCCTAACTCTAAATCCACAACCAAACAAGGAACAGGAAGTAAAGCAAAGATCACAGATTCTGAGTCTATAGCGCCTCAGTCGCATGTAACCTTAGAGTATCCACTTAGCAACTATTGCCCTACTAGTAACGACCTGTTTAGTTCTCACATATGTGATCTACAGTAATGCAGAATACCCCTATGGTATTCTGTTCTAATGTTATCGTTGTGGTAGTGTTGGTAAGTTTTTAGACTTGTTGCAACATTACAATCATTCTTAGGCACATGCTAGTCACTCCTCAGAAAATATAGTTGATCAGGCTATATCCCCTTAGGTTTGACTATATGTCTCTAAACTTAATTGTGATGTTCAACAATCATAATACTTTTGTTCTGTTCTAGTATGATACTGACCCTGGTATGAATAGATGTATATATATACTTAGTTAAATATTTTATTATTTAAAAGTATATATTCTTGGTCACAGTGTTTTAATCCCGATGTGTTTATAGTTCGTATATCTTTTATGGGTTGATATACTTGATTCACTATAAACAGTGCTTTGATACCAATCTGTCACACCCCAAAATCGAGAACGGCGGAAACGTTTTGGGGTGGAGGACGTCATGTACAGTATCACAACAAAGCATAATAGTAAAGACAAGCAACAACATCCATTGCATTAATATAATAATTGTAATACAAGCGTGTTCTGTATAATTTGTAAGACACCAAAAGTATAATCAAAATAAAAGAGGAGTCCTGTATGCGCTCCATCTTCTCAAAATCTTCATCTGTACCTGTCTACTGATGACCTGAGAATACAAGTTATTTTGAAAGCGAGTATCAGCATAAAGCTGGTGAGTTCATAAGTATTTAGTGTCATTGCTTGTATAAAAATGTTAGTAACAATGTAGTGTAGTGATCAAATTCAAATGTTTGTAAATAGTATACTCCCTGGAAAGCCCTATGTTTTTCCAGTAAAAAGGTAGTCTTCTACCAAGACCCGAGTGTTTGTATAATTGTCCTTTTGTAAATGTAAGGGTTTTCTCTAGTGAAAACTATTAGTATAAAAATATAGTTTACTTAAACGAGTATGTGACAAAGTCACAAGTAATGAAATACAGACTCCAGGTGGTACTGAATGAACAATAAGCCTCGAAAAGTCTAAAGTAGTAATATGTAGACTCCAGGTAGTACTGAATGAACAATACGCCTCGAAAAGTCCAAAGTAGAAATATGTAGACTCCAGGCGGTATTTAGTGAACCGTTTGCCTCGAAAAGTCTATTTTTGCCTTAAATCCTTATTTAGTTAATTTAAGGTTTGAATGTGAACTCGTATGTAACCATGCTGATTGACGGCTGAATGACTGATGACCCTCCAGGTCACACGTAGTATGGTGACATTTTGTCACCCCTGGGCCTGGTCGGCTCGGACTATAGCTAGCAGTCGGGATGTGGGAGTGTCTGTCCCGTATAGATCTATACACATAATGCCCGCTCTCCCTCCAGGAGACTCTGGTTACACGGTGATAGCACAATGAAGTGTCGTATCGAGAAGTAGTATGTCACATTCTGTTTTAGTATCTAATGTTTGTATAATGTATAGTATGTTCTCTTGTATAGTGTGTAGTATGTTCTCTTGTATAGTGTGTAGTATGTTCTGTTACTCAATGTAGAACTTATGTAGTGACTCACAAATGTATTGACTCCTGTATGGGTCGTTGTAATAGTAGTAGTGAGTAGTAATCCCTTAACTATACCTATAATAGTTAAATAGTAAGGTTGTTTGGATGCCTTTGTTACGCAAAGGTATTGAATTGAAGTGAAAAGCCTTTATATCCAACACACACACACACACACACACACACATATATATATATATATATATATATATATATATATATATATATATATATATATATATATATATATATATGATATATAACTAAGAATTCAACGACATTCGGACAGATAACAGGATACCCTAAGTCCACAACCAAACAAGGAACAGGAAATAAGGTGAGCTATCAGTCCTAAGTCCTTCAAGTCTTACTTATATAAGTATATGGGTGTAGATATGAGTTTGAAAATACTGAAAGTTTAAAAGAGTTTAAAAGAAGTTTTTAACATTTAAAGAGTTAAATAAAAGGTTTGTAACACTTGAAAATCCATGAGTTTGATAGCAATTTGAAATCAGTAGTAAATCTTTATGCTTGTTCTAGTTATTAATCACATGTGATTAAAGCAATAACTAGAAATATTCAACTTGTATTCCCCCCCCCCCCCATAAAAGCATTTAAAATCATTTAAAAGGTTAATTAAGGGGGTATGAACTCACCTACAGTGAGTAACTCAAATGAAAGGTTGATGTAGGATCGTCGGGTGTCAATTGAAATCTTGAGCACAAACGAATCCTATTTTCCGTGTAATGACACTTATATGAATACACTAATAGATATAACCACTAATGGTGATAGGGACATGTCTTAAGGACATAAAAACACTTAGAATTAAGTGTTACCAACTCATATGGTTGCACAAAAGGAGTGTATGGCCCTATATTGGGGTGTAAGGCCACAAAAGCATGGGTTTTGTGTGTGCGCGGCCAGAGTGTGCGGCCAATCCTGTGTGCGGCAGCACACTCACTATGGAGTGTGTCAAAAACGTGGTTCCAAACCTTTGGGATGTTCTAGTGAAGGTGTTTTGACCATTGCTTAACCGGATTGGGAGTTTGTTGTCATTTTGGACCCTTAAAAGGGTGTGTGCGGTTGCACATGGCGTGTGCGGCCAGGTGTGTGCAGCCAGGCCTATGTGCGGTCTTACACACTCCTACAAATGTGTCCAAATCGATTTTCCAAGGCTTTGTGATGATCCTCAGAAGGTGTTTTGGTAGATGCTAAGCTTGGATGAGTGTTTAAGCCCATTTTAGGACCAAAAGATGTGTGTGCGGTCACACATGATGTGTGTGCGGCCGTACACACATGAAGATTATCTAGAATGATGATTTCATGGATCAAACTCGAGGAAAAGGCGTTATAATGTGTTGTAGTGATGATCTAAGGATGTTTACTTACTTGTTTTGACGATTGGAGAGGAAAACTTGAAGAATTCTTGAGAGAAAATGTTCCAGCTTTGAAGGAGTGTGAAAAAGGGTGTATGGTTGACTTAGGGTCCTTTATATAGACTGGAGTGTGAGGCTAGGAGGGTGTGCGGTTGGTTGTGTGCGATTGGCTAGCCGCACACACCTTGCTAGGTGTGTTTGGCCCGTTTTAGTGATGATACACACATTCTCACCCTTCCTAAGACTCATATCAAGGTTATACTAAGTCTCAAGCACTCATATAGACCCAAAACTTCATTACAAAATAGTGAAACGAGGCTAACTTTGATGAAAATGAAGAATGTACACGTTAGAAATTTCGGGTTGTCACAGCTCTCCATTAGCTAGATCTCTTCATTCATGGGTTTAGAACCCTTTTTGGTGTATTGTTGTGGTATTTCCGATTTTAGGGCAAGATTTGAGGTTGTGACTTAAGATCTGGACTCCTTTAGCCCCTTATTGTCATAAAGTTTCAGTCTTTGTCAAGCTATGGCCTTCTCTTTGCCTTAAGCTTCTTCCCTAGCCTAGTTTTGGCTCTTAAGACCTTGCATGCACGTAAAGTTTGTAACTGTACGTGGTAACTAGGCCCTAGGAGGATGGATCTACCATTTGGGGCTTTGGAGTGGTTCAAAATCATCTCGACAATAGATGGATTGTATGAAATTGACGAGTCCGATAAGCCGACTCGACAAGTTGGGAAGGGTTTTCCCGTTGTTTGGTTTCTACATGGACTCGGCGAGTCAGTAAGAGAACTCGACGAGTCAGTTAGGGTTTTCCTCGATTTCTGGACATGCATGGACTCGACGAGTTGGTCGGAAACTCGGCGAGTCAGTGAGGGTTTTATAACTTTCTGTGTTCATAAGGAACTTGACAAGTTGCTAGTTGCACTCGACGAGTTGGGTCAACATGGACTGTTGACTTTGACTGTAGACTTTGACTTGGACCAAGGGTTGACCAATTTTACCTCTTGGGGTATTTTGGTAATTTACGAATTTATGGAAATGAGTCATCGGTGGATATAGGTGTCGGATTTAGAGCTACATTTGGTGGATTTGACTTTATCGATTCGAGCTACTTGTGAGGTGAGTTCTCCTCACTATATCAACCGGGTCTACGGCACCAAGGTCGGCCCTCTATAATTCGCATCCTGGTTTTAGGATGGTTCTATGTTATTAATCTGTTAGATTGCATCCTGGTTTTAGGATAATTGCTATACTAGTAATTTGTTAGATTTGATATCCTGGTTATAGGATGGTTGCTATGTTAGAGATCGGTTAGATCGGTATCCTGGTTAGAGGATGGTTGATATGTTATTGATCGGTTAGATCGATATCCTGGTTATAGGATGCTTTCCATGTTAGTGATCTGTTAGATCTGTATGACTATCTGTTATTACATGCTAGCATATGATATTTATGTGCACATGTTTGTTGGGTGTGGCATTGGGTTGAGGCAGGTCCTGCTTTGTGCTGTAGGCCAAGACACCCAGGGCAGACCGGATAGACTGTAGACCCGGTTAGGGCACATTAGTCAGGCCAAAGGCCCGGAGAGCGGTCCGGATAGGCTGAAGGCCCTGAGAGGCGGTCCAGATGTGCTGATGGCTCGGAGAGCGGTCCAGATGTTGGAACATAGAAGTGACCCTCTTAAACTTAGTCCAAACCGCAGCCACTATCTTATCCGCAACCACTCCCTCATCAACAGTCAAGCACCGCAACCGCAGTCATCATCAGCACTTAGTCTTAGTCTTTTATCTGTTTTTCTTAAAGTACTTTCTTTTATCCATTGTGCCCTGCATGGAAACTCTCAACAGATAAGACTTTTGTAATCTTAGAGACTCTATAAAAGGAGCTCTCTCTTTCTGAATGAATATACATCTCTACGCATCTTGAATCTTAAATATCATCTTACTTCCTTCTTGCTCATTACTTAAATATAATCTTAACTGTTTAAAATCTCTCTTCGGAGCAAGTCTTGCTAGACTTCATCACTAAGTTTGATCTCACTCACTAACTTGGATTGCCTGCAATTCTTGTTAAGTATCAACTTAAGTGTATACTTGATATAATACTTGTTGTCTTTTATATTTCCTTATATTTCCGAATCTAACTTCCTAACTCTAACTTATTATTATTGTTGAGCTTTAATGATCCCTTGAGTTAAAATTTAATCCACATTATCACTTGTTCTAACGTTTGTTCAAGTGTGACTCAAGTTTTTCTCTCAACAATTGGTATCAGAGCGAAAGTGGTTGCTTTTTGAAGCAAAACTCTGATTTTCAAAAGGCCTTCTATATCACTGAAGCTCATTTCTTTTAAAAAAAACAAAAATATTTTCAAAACAAGCAAATATGGCACAAGCATTATCTCTCAATGTTTCCAACAATGTTGGTGGTTCTAATAGAGCCCCAATATTGGTGGCAAACGAATATCATCACTGGTCTCAGAGAATAGAAAGATACTTAAGGAGACTTGGTAGAGATGTATGGCGATCTGTAGAAGAAGGACCACATGTCCATGTCCTGACACCAGTTCAAACCGACGGCGCCACAGCTAGACTAGTAGGAGGTCAACCAGCCCTGAATCGTCCCACCAAAGACAATCTCGATAAAATGGAAAATGATGTTGTTGCTTTTTATGAGATTTCGTGTGGAGTTGCTCCTGACAACATTGACATTATCATAAACTGCAAATCAGCAAAAGAGATCTGGGATGTTCTCAAAAACTTATATGAGGACACAGAACAAGCTCAAGACAAGAAGCTCACAACCGCACTCAATGAGTTCAACAACTTCAAAGCTCATACTGGAGAAAGTTTGGAAGACTCCTTCAAAAGGTTCAATCTGATTGTCACTAAGTTATCAAATGTTGGCACTATCCAAAGCAACCATGAGACAAATCTTCAGTTTCTCAATGGTTTGGAAAGACATTGGACAACTGCTAAGATGATAGTCCAAGGAGATAGAAAGATCCATTCTTTATCTCTCTACAAGCTCTATGGTGAATTGCAAGCACAAGAATCCACTGTACTCAAATATTGTGCTGACTTCAGAGGACCACTTGCTCTTATAGAACAAGCTCCACATACTCAATCTTACTCTCCCTCGTATGACAATCCTCCACAGTCATACGAAGCTGACTCAGAGTATGATGACGAAGAAGAATTTCAGAATGCTATTGCTCTTGTTAGCCAACAGTTCAACCGGCTACCACCTCCTTCTTTTCGTAAAAAGCAGCAGTTCAACAAACCTCCATTCAACCGTAGCTTCAACCCTCAGAATAATCACTCTCGATATCCCAAAAATCCTCACCCACCACCGCAACCTCAGACCACTCAAACCAAAGAGGCACCGAAGCCCATCAATCCAACTGACTCTGGTACCTCTTCAGAAGATAAAAGTGATGTTGTAATCTGTCATAAGTGCAACAAAGTGAATCACTTTGCAAAAGACTGCAGAGCTAATATAGTGAAAGATAGAGCATTCTACCTCAGAATGGCTCAAGAGTTGGAGGAAAAGGAAAAAGCAAGGGCATACGTAGCCCATGTAAAAAGAAACCATCAAGTTTGGTCATCCGGTGATGAAGATGAAGACATCGGCAACGTCAAAGGAAAAGGCAAAATTTGCATGCTGGCAACTACGGATGACGAAAGGTCTACAAAGCTGTAAAAGAATTACTGCTACATGGCAAAGGATGGGACTCTAAGCATCGTCGAACAGGTAAAACTCATGATTCAAACTGTAAATTATAGCATGTATGCCTGTCAACCCTTCATAGACAATCTTAATGACACATGTGCTGCCGTCCTTACAGACTATAATAAAGCTGTAGATGAGAAGAATATAGCGTCCCGAGAGATGTTTCACGTGAGAGGACGACTGGATAACAAAAGACTCAAAGTAGCTATGTTAGAAAAGGACTTAGAGTTAGAGAAAGATGCAAGAATATTGAGTGAAACATAACTAGAAATAACTTTGAACCAAAGAGATTTAGCTCAGAGTGAGATTGTACGTTTAAATCTATTAAGAGAAAAATTGTTCAATGAAAGTGAAGCTATTGAAAATCTTGTGAACAATGTAACCATAGATAACACCTATAATTGGGGTTGGTCCAATGGATATCCTACCGCAAAGGATTCCTCATGTCGGTTTAACAAAGATCGACTTTATGTCCCTCCTGACCGAGAGTTCCATTTCCCAGTCAATGACAAAACCTTTCCCGAGGACATTAGAACTCACTTCGGTAGACTTCATAACCTGAGTAACAACTGTGTCATTGAGGAAATTGTGCCTGAATTTTCTGGTCACTCAAGTGATCAAATCCTAATCTGTGGCACAATCTATCCCAATTCTCAGACTTCATCAGATGTCGATGAAGAAATTGTCATAGAAGGTCCCGAAGTCTCAATAGACTTTCCATCTCTGCCCTCAGACCGCAGTGTCTCTCACTGCAATCATGGACCACAGTCTGCTCATCTACCCATTATCAAATGTCCCACAGAGGACTCAACTCAAACTTATTTTGTGGTAGTCAAATCTTCCTTACCGCAGACTATCGTCAAAAGCACTGTGACTCTTCACCCAATTCATCATGAAATACCCATAGAAAACTTTGAAGTGGGTCAGTGCTCTCAAAATCCTGAATCTTCTATTTCGGATGAATCTAGCCCTCATTTTCAAAAAACATCAAAGGTTTCAAGGAAACCGCAGCTGAACATCAATGACTGCGGTTCTCCAAAAACCGAGGCTAAAAAGGCTTTCAAAGAGGAAATTCGATCCCGTGGCAAAAATCGGGAAATCTTTTCAAACAACAAAAAAACCGGTCAAAATTTCAAAATCTAAGAGTCCAGAAAAGTTTGTTTTCTCAAATTACCTTTCAAAAAACTCTTCAATCAAGAAAACAAACAAAAGGGAATGTACAGTCTCTAAAACCATTTCAAAAATATCTGACACAACCCAAAAGAATGTAAAGTCTTTTCGAAGCAATGGTTTTCAAATCTATTCCTCAAATGACCCAAAATGGAAAGGGATTTTACCAACTCCAATACTTTTAAAATCACATCAAAGTTCTAAGAAATCATTTTCCAAAAGATCTACACGTACTCCCACTCCTGCAAAACACACTTTTTCAAATTCCAACAGCACTACTGTCAGATCTCCCTTATCTCGGACCGGTCACAAACCTACTTTTTCATCCAGACCGCTGACCAAACAAAGTGTCAGGGTAAATGACAAATTTTATGTATGTTAATGTAGTTGTCAAAGAAATTCATCTCATGTCAAATCTCGTTCTTTTCAAAAACCTCGTAACTTTTCTAAATCTCGCAACACTCCAAAAACTCACAAACACCCAGGACTAGGCCTAAAAGTTGACACAAAACCTGTCCCTGCAACCTCGGCTCATGCATCAATTAGAAATTCATCCTTTATGCTAGGCTCCAAACTCATTTGGATACCTAAACTAACCGTGTAATTCTCAGGTTATGTGCAAGGAGGAACAAGAAGAAGAATGGTTAATCGACAGTGCCTGCTCCTTGCACATGACCGGAAGGTTGGAGTACCTTCGAGATTTCAGGTTAATATGCAACGGTGGAAATGTCACATTCGGCAACAATGCGAATGGGATAATCTGAGGTTATGGTGTAGTTACTACGAGAAACTTCTCTATTCAAAAGATTGCTTATGTAGAAGGCCTTAAACACAATCTCATCAGTGTAGGCCAACTATGTAAAGCAGGCCACATAGTTGAATTTGACAACGAATACTGCTACGTAATGACAAGCGATAGAAGCACCTGTTTGATCAAATCCAAGTCCGAAGGAACAATGTATCCTCTGGACATTTCTTTGATCATTGGGAAACCGCAGCTAGGATTTCTATCCAAAGCAGTTTCTGAAGTCAGCTGGCTATGGTACCGAAAGCTAGCTCATCTTAAGTTCAGGTATATCAACAATTTGGTCACCGGAGAACTCGTCTGTGGTCTTCCTATTCTCAAATTCAACAATGACATTCTCTGCTCAGCATATGAATGTGGAAAACAATTAAAGGCAAGTCATCCCATGGTGATTGATTCTTCAATTTCTGAACCAATGGAACTCCTGCATATTGATCTCTGCAGTCCATCTACCGTTGCCAGCCTTCATCACAAAAAATACATACTGGTTATAGTTGATGACTTCACTCGTTTCACTTGGGTCTTCTTCCTAAGACTTAAATCTGAAACTCCATAGATGATGATCAATTTTATCAAGGAAGTTGAACTTCAGATCAAATTACCAGTGCGCCGCATCCAAAGTGATAATGGAACCGAGTTTACCAATCATCTCTTAAACGATTTCTTGGTTTCAAAGGGAATCAGTCACAACATCTCAGCTCCCTACACGCCGCAGCAGAATAGAGTAGTAGAGCGACTGAACCGAACTCTGGTAGAAGCAGCCAGATCTATGCTTAACTTCGCACACCTTCCTCTTTACTTCTGGGCCGAAGCAGTGGCCACAGCATGCTTTGTTCAAAACCGAAGCATTGTTTGCAAGCGTCTCAGCAAAACTCCGTATGAGGGCCTTAACAACCGCAAACCAAATGTCAGATTCTTCCACATCTTTGGGTGTAGATGTTTTGTGATCAACAACAGAGATCATCTTAATAAGTTCGCACTGAAGTCTGATGAAGGCATCTTTCTTGGATACTCAACAAATAAGGTAGCTTATAGGGTTCTCATTAGACGCACCAGACTAATAGTCGAAAGCTTCGATGTCAAATTCGATGACTATTACGTCCGCAACAATGCTCCATCAACCGAAACCAAAGCAATCCTAGAAAGTGATATTCCTGCCTCTTCGGGTCCATTAAACATAGTTGAAGTAAACTATGATGATCTCTTTGACCATGTAGAGACCGCTAAGTTATCCGAAGTTCTTGTGTCCTCGGAAGCTCAACAGCAGCATGCCGATGTATCTGGTCCATCTCTATCTGATGAAGTATCACTCAATACTTCCACCTCGCCGGTTGAGGGGGAAAGCTCCACTCCGGATCAAGTGACAACCATCAAGGTTCCAGTACTTGATGCTGCTCCAGCTCCTATCCGCAGAGGATCTCTATCCTCAAATGTTTCTTCTGACTCAGATGATGAAAATATAGAGAACATTAACACAAGAACTGACTCAAGGACAATCTCACTTCCAACAATCCAGGGGGAACCTTCTCAGGTTCAAGGGGAACTCCCATCCACAATCCAGGGGGAACCTCCATCATTTGCTCAAGAAAACTCTAATCCCACTTTTCCAAATCAAGACAATTCAGCGGGCTACTCACAAGTCCAGGGGGAACTGCCGTCTCCAACCGTAGAATCTTCATATATTGAAGACATCCCATCCACCGCAGCTGCTGACCATCTTCAACCACGTCTACACGTATGGACGAAGGATCACCCACCAGGTCAAATCATCGGAAACCCATCAGCAGGCAGCCAAACTCAATCCTCACAAGACTTATCTGATTACTGTCACTATGCAGCATTTATGTCTTCGGTCGAACTTCAAACCATCAAAGAAGCATTAATCGAGCCCGACCGGATTGCTACAATGCAAGAGGAACTGGAAGAGTTTAAAAGAAACAAAGTGTGGCAACTCGTTCCGAACCCAAAAGGTCACACTATTGTTGGTACCAGATGGGTGTACAAGAACAAATTGGATGAATCCGGTGCAGTAGTCCGAAACAAAGCGAGACTAGTCGCTAAGGGGTATAGTCAACTTGAAGGTGTTGATTATGATGAAACGTACGCCCCAGTAGCCAGGATGGAAGCCATACGCATCTTCTTAGCGTATGCTGCTCACAAGAATATCAATGTACATCAAATGGATGTAAAGAGTGCCTTCCTGAATGGTGAATTGAAAGAGGAGGTTTATCTTCAGTAACCTCCAGGCTTCGAATGTCTTGAATTCCTAGATCATTGTTACAAACTTGGAAAAGCAGTCTACGGTCTAAAGCAGGCACCCAGAGCGTGGTACGAGACTCTCTCTGAATTTCTTGTCTCGTCCGGATACAAAAGAGGAGTGATTGATCCCATCTTATTTAGAAAGGCAAATGGAAATCACCTTATGCTTGTACAAATATATGTGGATGATATCATCTTCGGATCAAATGATCAGGGGATGGTGGATGAATTTGCAAAGCTCATGACCAATAAGTTCCAAATGAGCATGAATAGAGAGATTAACTTCTTTCTAGGACTTCAAGTGAAACAAATCCCTCAAGGGATATTCATCCATCAGGAGAAATACACCTCTGAACTGCTAAAGAAATACTCAATGGACAACTATTCCTCAGCCAAGGTCCGCATGGCCTTCGGATATAAGATTTCTGCTGATCCTTCCGGAGAATCAGTAGATGACAAAACTTATAGAGGAATAATTGGCTCATCGATGTACCTCACCGCAAGCCGACCAGACATTGTCTTAGCAACAGGAGTATGCGTAAGATACCAAGCCGATCCAAAAGTAGCTCACATGACCGCAGCCAAGCAGATTCTCAGATACTTAAAGGGCAGCTAGTCTCTAGGCCTCTGGTATCCCGCAGGGAACGGCTTCGGCCTACAAGCATTCACTGATGCAGATCATGTTGGATGTAGATTAGACAGAAAAAGCACTTCCGGTGGATGTCAATTTCTTGGTGGAAGACTCGTCAGCTGGTCATCAAGGAAACAAAGTTGTGTCTCACTATCTACCGCAGAAGCTAAATATATGGTAGCAGCTAGCTGTTGCTCACAAGTCTTGTGGATGAAAATGCAGCTTATGGACTACGGATACAGGATGCGGCGGATACCGATTTACTGTGACTCAGAGAGTGCCACAACGATTTCTCATAATCCTATCCATCACTCTAAGACGAAGCATATTGAACTACCGTACCACTTCATTAAAGACCACATCCTGAGAGGTAACATGGAACTAATTTTTGTCCATACTCATGAAGAGATTGTTGATGTGTTCACAAAGGCACTTGACTCTACAAAACTCAACAGTTTCTTACAAATGTTAGGAATGATGAATCCAGACCCGCAATTCTTCTTGAATTGATAGGTACCGCAGACCACTCTTGGTCACCATTGCGGTCCTAACAAAAAATATATCTATCTTACATAGTTTCAGTATACGTTGTGTACTGCAGTATATTTTATGTACCGGAATATACCATATATCATACATATATTTCAAGGGTCCTTATTGGTTGTTGTTTCTAATTGTGTTCAAGTGTTTCTCTCAGTTTCTTCTACTACAGTCATCTAACCACTCATCCGCAATGGAGTCATAATCCGCAATAAAGACTCAAACCGCAATCACAGTGATGGAACTTTGAACTACCTCAAAAATTCTTGAAACATTGTGTGCTATTTAATGATCCTTCATTAAATAAGAAAAACATTCTCAAAAAATATCTGTCTTATCGCATATGATCATTTCAGTTCTTCCTTTCAAATAAACCTTTTGTCAGGCCTATTTTAAGTGTGATGCCAAAATAAAATAGTTTCCAATAAAAGAAATCATTTTAGTAAATCTTTTCCTTAAAATGTCTTTTCCACTTACCCCCAAAACGTCAAATCCGTTACAAATTCCACCTTTATTCAACGGATTATCGCCCCTCACCACACGTTCTTCAGACATGGGGTATTGGGCCTGACATTTCATTAAATGCCATCTTTTGAAAATTAACAAAAATACTTTTCGTTAAATGTTTTTGTGGCTGATAATGATTTCATTAATAAAAAAACCTCAAAGGTTTTTACCTTTAACCGCTTTTCTTTAGGGTAAAAACAATAATTATTTGAAATCCGCCACTATAAAAACCTTTTTTCTTCCCCAAGAAAGCTTTACGCTTTTTGATCTCTCAACGACGAACAACTTCATCTTCTTCCCTCTTGCACTTCAACGTTTTTCTGCAAGTTCCTCAAGTTTTTTTCAAAATGGTGAAATCAGGAATCTCAAAGAAGCATTCAAAAGCATCAGTCTCTGATCAACCGACTGGTTCTGATTCTGCTACATGGAACCAATCGCCTTCAATTGCATCTAGCAATTTTAGGGCAATTTTCGATGATCATCCTTCTTAAAATGACTCGATTCGTCTCATGATCAAGTTCATCTCCAATCATCCACTCTATGGACCATTCAACGCCTTCACTGATGTGGTTCCCATCTCCACATTGTTCAAATGTGCATTTTCAGCATATCGCCCTCTCGATAATCTGCAAGAAGTTCATCTGAACTTGGTGGATGAATCTTTGGTCATCTTGACCAAAGATAAGTTTCTTACTGTAATCAATCTCCTGGTGCATCCCTCGACCAAGTTCTTTTCACCAAGTGTCACAGACATCACCTCCACTCTGTATCAAATGGGATACCAGAAGTAGATCAATGGTATTGAAGAGTTCAAGAAGAACCAGATGCTTGCGGTATGGCAGTTTGTGTGCCATTTCCTGATCCGCAGTCTATCTGGACGAACCGGAGGCATAGACAACATGGGCCTCAAATTGATTGAGCTAGTATGGAGCATCTTCACGGGTCATGATGTAAACTACGGTCAAATCCTTTGGGATAATTTTCTCCAGTACATCCCTAAGGAAACTCCAAAAGAAAATCCAACCGAGCTTACTTTTGCAAGATTTTGGGCACTCTGCATCTCAGATCTTCATCAAAACGCCAACCTCAGTATGGGCAACGACATTAAGTTCTTTATCACACACGATCTCAAAAGGTACGCTCCTTCTAAAGATCAATCTATCTTTGGACTAATCAGACGCTTACCCATTCATATCCTGACTACGGTTGGACTTGAGACCCAAATAGTCATAGATCACATCGAGGCTACGGAAGGTATTGACCCATACCTTTCTACCCCGCCTCTCCTAAGTCATAACATATTAGCCTCTACCGCACCCAATCAATCTGAGCGATCCGCAGCTCCATCTTCTACTACTCTATCCCATGTTCCCTTAGTCACAAGGCTTAAACAGTTGGTTTCTCCCACGAAAGGCCCCCGCAGCAAGGGAAGAACACATACAACTGGTGAAACTCACAAAAAACGTAAAGCACCCAAGAAAGCCAAAGCTCCCAAGGAAGCAGAACCCTCGAAAAAGCGAAAACTCCAACAGGTTGAATCATCAGATGATGACTCCGATTCCAATCAATCGTCTGATGATTCTGACCTCGACTCTACCCCTATCGCTATTCTCAAGAAAAGGAAAACCAAACCCTCTATCCAAATGCGTGACCGGACAGATACCGCAGTCTCTCAAAAGGCTCTGGTAGTCCTTGGGGTTGTCGCAAACCCATTTGCTACTACCCTGTCCAGCCACTCAAACACAGCATGTGTGCTCGCTTCATCCAAACGTGGAGACTCACCCCCAACTAGATACCAAGAGGATTTAATTGGTTCTTCTCGCCCTAAGGTCTCCAGTGCTTCCAGACTTCACTTCTTTCAAGAACAGGAGTTGAGCTCCATTCTGAACCTTGAAATCCAAACACTCGGTACACCTACCCAACCGAAGGGCGATTCTTCAGCCCATGCCAGAACGGAGTCGAGGCCACACTTGACCATGGGTCAAGGAGACCAAGGACACTCCGGAAATCCTACTCTTTTTACATCTTTTCTAGGTGGTTTAGGCACAGTGAGCACAAATGTGCAAGGGTCTGTGAACCCGAGGGACACCTCGGTGCGTTTCCAAGGAATTAACAGTACTGATTCTGATATCTCGTGGGCTCACTACAAACCTACCACTGAATCCATAGCCAAGAAGTATGTTGCTTTCCGTAGGGCATTTCAAGCAAGGAAAGATCAACAAATAAAGCAACTTCAACAAAAACAACAGGAAATCTAGATTGTGGCCAAATATTGGGCCGACGTCATAAACAATGCCAACACGGTAGCTACAATTCTAAAGGTCCAGAACTGGATGGATGAAATGGCTAAGACCATCCGCAAAGCTCAGTCCAATCCAGATGGTGCAGGTTCATCCAGGCCCCCTCCAACAACTACTGCTAATAATTCTCAAGATGACGGAACGGCAATTTAAGTCAGTTTCGCACCAACCTTTGGCTTCGATGACTTCGACATAAATGAGGTCAATCAACCGGAACAGTCATATGATGTCATGATGATCTTCGATGAAGAAGAAGATTCGAGCGGATCCCAGCATTCCACTTCTAAGCCCAAGGAAAAAAAGAAGAAAAAGAAGTTGGCCGTCTCAAGAAAAGAATTCATGTCTCGGCAAGACAAAGTGGATCAAATTCTTACTGCTATAAAATCTTCCCAACCGCAATCTGAGGACTTGCCTGGCCCGCAGTCTCTCATCGACCGCATCGAAAGACTTGAAGCCATAGAGCGCCTTGCCGCAGAATGCATCTCTCTTAAGGTGGAAATGCGCATCCGATCCCTGGATAACAATCGCAAGGCTGATCATCAACATTTTATCACCACCGCCGAAAAACTAATCTCTGAAGTATCCTCCATCAAATCTGCTCTTCAATCCATCATTTCGGGTCAATCTGCTCAGTCCCAGAAACTTGTTGAAGAAACGCACAATGCGTATGAATCTACCATTTCGGTCCTTCAGACCACCATCAACAACCTCCGCAGATCATTATCCTCCAACTTTCATGGTCCGGAAATCTTGCGCCTGACAAAGGAGATTCACAGACTGCTCTTGAACACCGCAATCCGAAACAACCAATAGCTTGTTGATGCACTAAAGGCTCAATTTAACGAAGTTTGTGGAAAATTGATGGTCTTAAGAAATGGCTTGAGGAAGTACCAACTGCTCCTTCCTCAATAGGGGGAAGTGAAGACCAAAACTCGGATCACACGGCTCACATATCTCATCAGCATCTCATCATTCATGAAAACGTTCCTACTCCACAACCCTCACCGCAGCCCTCTCCTCAGAAAAGTCCAATCCATTCTCCTCATCCGTCTCCAGCTCAAGATGATCAACATCTGGAGACTCCCCCTCACCTAAAAAACTTAGCCCCAGAAATGTCTTCTGAGAACTCCTACGACTCTCCCAAAACCAAACAAAAGAAAGCTGACTGGAGAGCAGGAAAATTTGCTGAATTAATTTGGAGAGATCACGGATTCGACATTACTCTGGATGAATCCCTTGTCCATTCTTGGGTAAATCCCATCAGAATATTACTAGATGATGACTACAAGCCTTACCTCACCTTTGCAGAACCTCCCGAAGACGGTTATTGGGTCATTCCCATCTCCCCCAATGCAAAGTTCTTCATAGTATTTGAGTCGTTTGACAGCAACCTACCTGATGATCAAAGGTTGCCTCTAGAGTTTGAAAGACTTAACAGATTTCATGCCAAACATGGATATGCAATTGAGAAGATTTGGTCCAACGACAGACCCACCGCAGTCAAAAACTACAAGCCCCGTAAATTCATGAAGGCAGAATTCATCCAATATACCCTAACCAGGAGAAATTCAGACTACATCCGAACCCAAGCTGATTTCCCTTGCATGAACCCGGAATAAATTTTCATGATTGCAAAGGTATTTCAGAACAAGTCTGAAAAACATCCGAATATGAAAATTGCATTTAACCTTCCTCCTCTTGAACCAGCTCCGGTCCTAACTGAAGGCTTTCACGAAAGATCTCTTGGAGCAACTAACTTTCCAGATCTTGGATTCATTTTCAAACGCTTGAATGATGAAACAAAGTACTTCATCCCAATGACTGCCATGAACCGCATGACCAAGAAGCATTTAGAGATCACTCAAACCGCAGTCAACAAATCAAAACACACCACGACTGAGGTGAAGTTTGAAATCTCAAGGAGGATTGCGTGGCTTAAGGAAGTCAGGAAGTTCTGGAGGATTCTCATCAAATTTCTCAAACTCGACACATGAAAGAAAAGTTGAAGAGGTCACATAGGGGGAAATTGTTGGAACATAGAAGTGACCCTCTTAAACTTAGTCCAAACCACAGCCACTATCTTATCCGCAACCACTCCCTCATAAGCAGTCAAGCACCGCAATCGCAGTCATCATCAACACTTAGTCTTAGTCTTTTATCTATTTTTCTTAAAGTACTTTCTTTTATCCATTGTGCCATGCGTGGCAACTCTCAACAGATAAGACTTTTGTAATCTTAGAGACTCGATAAAAGGAGCTCTCTCTTTCTGAATGAATATACATCTCTACACATCTTGACTCTTAAATATCATCTTACTCCCTTCTTACTCATTACTTAAATATAATCTTAAATGTTTAAAATCTCTCTTCGGAGCAAGTCTTGCTAGACTTTATCACTAAGTTTGATCTCACTCACTAACTTGGATTGCCTGCAATTCTTGTTAAGTATCAACTTAAGTGTATACTTGATATAATACTTGCTGTCTTTTATATTTCCGAATCTAACTTCCTAACTCTAACTTATTATTATTGTTGAGCTTTAATGATCCTTTGAGTTAACTTTATTCCGCATTATCACTTGTTCTAACGTTTGTTCAAGTGTGACTCAAGTTTTTCTCTCAACACCAGATAGACTGATGGCCTGTGAAGCGGTCCAGTCAGACTGATGGCTCATTATGCATGTTGTGTTTGTTATATGATATGGTTATATATGTATGGCGTTGGTATTTTGGGGGAACTCACTAAGCTCCGGGCTTACATTTGTTGATTTTGTTTCAGGTACTTCTGACGATCGCAGGAAGGCGAAGGCATGATCGTACACATCCTATGATTTTTTTTATTTGATTCTGGGATACTCTGACACTGGATATTTTGAAAACAAGTTTTGTAATAATTAATTGGTTTTGAAATGTTCTAAAGAGTTTAAATTTGGAAAGATTTTTATGAGTGTTACAGTTTCAAATAAAGAAAAAGATTCTCTCAAAATTGAGTTAAAAAATCTCAAAGAAAAACTATACTTTTCCGAAAAATCACTTTCACATTAAAAAGGGAAAACACTTGTATCTTACCGACCAACAATTTTCTTCACACTGAAAAAGAAAAAGATTTTGATCATGCACGAAGCATTCAACATATTTTAAATAATTGGGCTTCTTCACACTGTAATGTTACGAGAATTATTAATGATCAGATTCCTGATCAGTGTCAGAAAATTCTTGGAGGTGATGTTGAAGGCGTTGTTTCCTTAATCAAAAAGGTTGAGACTAGACAAACTTTTTATAACACTGACAATCTAGAGAAAGATTTTAAAAATAGATTTGTAAGTACCTGTTTCATAAATCGAACTCTAATTAATACACATTGTACTACTAACTCTAATAGTAATACCAAATGTGTATCTAGTTTATCTGCTCTTGATCCTTCCCGCCAACCTCCTCATCATGAGTATGTTTTCCCTCGACTAAGATTTTGCTAAAATTTCCTATCTCAAATGGTGAATTTCACTCGGTAAAATAAATTCTTAGCATATCTCGTCAATGCTCTATTAACAATGTTAAATCTGGAGATCAATCAAAGTCTTCTATTCAGATGGTTCTTTAGTATCTCCTATGTCTCATCACAAAGTGTCATCTAAGCATACCATCGATGACATTCCTTGTTCCAGAACTAAAGCTAGAATTTTTTTTAAAAATAATCAAGATTACATTATGTTGTTAAAAGAGAACAAAAATCTAACATTAAAAGAAAGAATCGTGGAACAAGAGTTTATTATCGGTGTGGTGATGGTTCTCACAGAGTCAGCGAGTGCACATATATGTTGTTGATGTCAAAGAAAGAATCCTTGATCCATTGATTGATTAATTCAGATACGCTGATCGCTTTCGCTAGTACGATATATGTTGCTGATGCCAAAAAGGGGGATAAATAATCATATAATTAGGCAAATTCATTCATTTGCTCGGAGGAGATAGTTCGACACATGGTCTTCGATATGTTGTCTTCAATATACCCTCATCTGTGATTAGGCAAATATCTCAAAGTGAAGAATAGACTATGCTATCAGTTTCAAGAAAGTAAGTTTCCATTTTCAGGGGGAGCAAATGTTCGAAGTTATAAATCTAAAGGGGAGAATATCAACATTCTATCATTCTAATGGAACTCATGATACGCTGATTGTTTCCACTTTTCTTACTAGTTCTATCGTTGATAACCAAAAGTAAGGAAGAGCCAATCCATTTTCTCAGCGGAAGGAAATGCTGAAGAGTTTCTTGAAGATTTGTTTTGACATCATCAGATAGGGGGATTGTAAGGTCACACCTTATGATCTGATGAGTCAAACACTATACACACTGACCACCAGCGCCAACACCAACGTCACCACCAGCACCAACGCCAACACAATAACTTATTAGCGTCAGCGTGAAGATAATAATCTTTGTGATCTTTGTATATTAGGTAGTTATATGTATATATATATATATATATATATATATATATATATATATATATATATATATATATATATAATAGAAATTGGATGCGTAATCTTTGTGATTAGAATCCGGCCTTTACTTAGATAGGTATATACATCCCTTAATTAGTGGGATATCAGTTATTGTAATCGTATATATTCAACATTAGGATTTCACCCTAATGTATGTCTTGGTGATCGTCTTTGTGACCTTCGTTTTCTTGATCAGAACATCCTTTCTTAGTGAAAGCATCTTTATGATTACTCGTGCTCTTTAATTTCTGTTTAATTCTTATTTAGTTAGTTTGTTCTTTATTATTTATACTTGAAGTGTATCCGATCGATACAAACCTTCAATGAAAGAAGCCAAGATTGTTGCTTATACGAATCGTTTTAATGATGTATCCACCTTATGTCTCGAAATAGTCACTCCGGAATATAAGAAGGTGGAAAGATACATTTGTGGTCTGCCTCAGCCCATTCAAGGTTTAGTTACCGCCTCAAAATCAAGCACGTATGACAGTGCAAAGAGACTTGCCTTCAGCCCATTGAATCAAGAGATTCGTTGGGGCACAATAGTCCAAATGGTTGATCTCCCAAGCGCAGAGGGTAAAAATAGGAAGTTTGGAAAGAAATCCAAAGGAAGGGCTAAGAAATCATTAGAAAAGAGACGTGAAGCGATTCAGGCATTTGTAGTTACAACAACTCGCGCAGGGACTACCACAGGAGGTAATCCAAAATGTAATCAGTGTGGGTGTCATCATACATGAGCTTGCTGGATCGGTACGAATTGTGGCAGAAAAGGTCAAGTTGCTAATAGATGTAGAGCTCCAACAAACCAAGGAACCACATCAGCAGCAGGAGAAGGTAGAACATGTTTTGAGTGCAAGGAAGTCGGACATATCAGGAAAAATTGTCCAATGTTGAGAGGAAATGCTAAAGGTCGAGCATTTGTGATAGGAGCTCTGGAGGCCGTCCAGGATCTGAGGGTAGTTACTGGTACGTACCTAATCAATAACCTTTATGCAAATGTACTTTTCGATACCGGTGCCGATAAAATCTATGTTACTCCCGAGTTTAGGAAATTATTAAACCACTCATCTAATAAACATAGGGAGGTGTATAGGGTACAAATGGATAACGGGTAGGTCTGTAGTACCCAGGAAGTACTTAAAAATTATACGTTAACATTAAATAATCATACTTTCCTAGTCAAACTCATGCCTATGGTCATTGGGAGCTTCGATGTCATCATCGACAAGGATTGGTTATCCTCTAACCACGTCGAAGTCTTATGCTTTGAAAAATCATTGTGTCTACCCTTATCGATTAGAGAATCCTTAATCATCTTCGGAGACAAACCTAGTAAAAACCTTGGGATTATTTCCAGTATGAAGACTAGAAAATACTTGCAAAAAACGTATTATGCCTTTCTAGCCCACATTGTCAACAAAAAAGACGATAGGAGGAAGATCGAATAGGTACCTCAGGTACGCGATTACCCTAATGTATTCCCTAATGATCTACCTGGATTACCCCCAACACATCAAGTCAAGTTTCTGATTGATCTGTTTCCATGAGCTGACCCTGTAGCAAAGTCTGCTTATAGATTGGCACCGTCGGAGATGCAAGAGCTCTTCAGCCAGCTACAAGAACTTCTTGACAAGGGATTTATCAAACCAATCTTCTCGCCTTCGGAATCGATATCCACTTCCCCGAATCGACAATCTCTTAGATCAACTACAAGGATCCAACTATTACTCCGCGATTGATATGGATCTGGAGATCATCAACTCTGATTAATGGAAGAAGATATTCCAAAGACTGCATTGAGAACCTAATACGGTTATTACGAGTTCTTGGTCATGCCTTTTGGACTGACCAATGCCCCAACTATTTTTATGGATCTCATGAATCGAGTGTGCAATCCCTACTTGGACAAATTCGTGATAGTATTCATTGATGATATTCTGATCTATTCACGAACCAGGGAAGAGCATGGACAACATCTTCGAGTGATCCTAGAGCTGCTAAGGAAGCAAGAGTTTTATGCAAAATTCTCCAAGTGAGAACTTTAGATTAGATAAGTACACTTTCTATGGCATATAGTAAGCAGTAAATGAATTCACATTGATCATTCCAAGATTGAAGTTGTGGAGAATTGGGAGACACCAAAGATACCAACCGAAGTGTGTCAATTCTTAGGCTTAGCGAGCTATTATAAAAGATTCGTAAAGAACTTTTCTAAGATAGCCAAACCCCTCACAAAATTCACCCAAAAGGAAATAAAAATATATTTGGGGAGATAAGCAATAAGTAGCTTTCTAAAGGCTGAATGAAACGTTGTGCAGTGCACCAATACTATTGCTTCCAGAGGGTAGTGATGATTTTATTGGGTATTGTAATGCTTCGAATCAAGGATTGGGATATGTATTAATGTAAAGGGAAAAAAGTCATAGCGTAGCCTCACATCAACTCAAGATGCATGAGAATAACTACACCACCCACGACCTGGAGTTGGGAGCTGTTGTTTTTGCATAAAAATTTTAACGTCATCACATTTACGGAATAAAGTTTATAATCTACATAGACCACAAGAGTCTCCAACACATTTTCGACCAACATCAACTCAACATGAGACAATGAAGATGGTTAGAATTGCTTAATGACTATAAATGTGAGATCTGTTATCATCTAGGCAAGGCTAACGTCGTATCCGACGCCTTGAGTCATACAGAATGAGTTTAGCCTCGCAGAGTCAAAGAAACTTCAATGACTATCCAGTCTAGTCTAATCTCACAGATTAGAAATGCTCAACTCGAGGCTCTAGCAGAAGAAAACATCGAGCCAGAAGGCCTCAGGGGAATGCAAAAGCAGCTAGAGACTAAGGATGATGGAGCAAGGTACTTCATGGACAGAATATGGGTTATAAAAGTTTGGAGATGTCAAGAGGCTAGTCTTAGATGAGGCCCAAATAGATACTCCATTCATCTTGGATCATACAAGTTGTATCTAGATTTAAAAACACTTTATTGGTTGCCAAACATGAAGGCTGAAATTACGACCTACGTAAGTAAATGCCTAACATGTTCCAAGGCCAAGCCAGAACATCAACGGCCCTCGGGATTGTTGCAACAACCAGAAATACCCGAGTGGGAGTGGGAGCACATCGCAATGGATTTTTTGACCAAGTTGCCTAAGACTGGTAGTGGTTACGATACTATATGGGTAGTTTTCGATATATTAACCAAGTATGCCCACTTCCTACCGATAAAAGAGACATATAAGATGAAGAAGTTGACCAGCACGTACCTTAAAGAGATTGTCAGATTGTATTGGGTACCTCCATCTATTATCTCTGATAGAGATATCAGATTTACCTCCCGATTCTAGCAAAGTATGCAAAAATTTCTTAGTACTCGTCTGGATATGAGTACGGCCTATCATCCCTAAACTGACGATCAAAGCGAAAGGACAATCCAAATGCTTGAGGACATGCTTAGAGCATGTGTGATTGATTTCGTAAATGCAAGGGACACTCATCTTCCATTCATCGAGTTCTCATATAATAATAGCTATCACACGAGCATCAAGGCTGCACCATTCGAAGCCTTATAAGGTCGGAAGTGTCGATCTCCTATTTGTTGGGCAGAAGTTGGAGATACCCAACTAGCCAAGAAGTTCGCATGAAATACCATACAAAAAGGCCTAAAGATTATTCCTGAGACGACTGAGAAAATTTTGTAAATTTGCAAACGCATAAAGGCAGCACGTGATCGTCAAAAGAGCTATGCGGATATAAAACACTAACCCATTGTATTCCAAGTTGGAGATAGGGTTAACCTTAAGGTCTCTATTTGGAAAGGAGTTATAAGGTTCGGAAAGCAGGGAAAACTAAACCCTAGGTACATAGGACCATTCAAAATCCTCAACATGATTGGTCCAGTGGTCTATCGGCTTAGGTTACCCCAAGAGCTCAATAACATGCATGATGTATTCTATATGTCCAATCTGAAGAAGTGTCTCTCTGACGATACACTTGTCATTCCTCTTAATGAAATCCAAATCGATCCTGAGTTGAACTTCGTTGAGGAACAAGTCGAAATTGTGGTTAGAGAGTTAGTCAGATTCCCATAGTCAAGGTACGATGGAACTCTAAGTGAGGACGTGAGTATACATGGGCACAAGAGGACCAAATGAAGAACAAGAACCCTCACTTGTTCAAAGGAATCCTAACGAAAAGAGAAATTTCGGGACAAAATTTCTAAATCGGGGGGAAAATGTGACAACCAAGAATCTGTCACCAACCACCGTTAGGAAATAGTAGGGATAGAAAATTTTAATAGCTTAGTATTGTAATGTTTGATTCTATGAATTAATATAATGAAATATGTTGTTACATTTAGAAATAATTTGATGTTTATACTAAAAAATATGTGTCCGAAAAGTTGTACCTTCTTTTAAAACGGTGAATATATCCAGAAAGTACTCATTGATGTAATTTCAAGGATATAAAAATGGTAAAAATCCGAATCCGACTGGAGGAGTTATGATTTTTGTAAAAAATAAAATCAGTCGTGTAAATAATTATTACGACGTCGAAACGGTACGTAGATATGTGTTAAGTTTTGACTAAAGTTATAAAAAGGGGAATGGTAGTACTCCTCGAGATATGAACTTTATGAAAAAAATGCCGAAAATGGGATCCGTATTAGAGAGATATGATTTTTGTAAAATTATTTATTTTTACCCCGTTTGGCAAAAAGACGAAAGTCAAAATTAGCCAAAACAACCTAAAGGAAAGTTGTAGTACTAGTTGAGATCATCACATAAACATAAAGAGGGTTAAGATCAGAGCTCATATGCATAAGATATGGACTTTTCAAAATCCTTTATATGCGCGCGAGGTGCATGTCATTGCCCGACGTGCATCTGACACCAGATTCGATCGAATTGCGAGTGGTGTGGCCCATGGAGAGAGTGACACGTGGCAACTCCCTGATGGAACCACGATAACCATGCACGACACGCACAGATATTTGCGCCGCGTGCATGTCAAAATCTCATCTATAAATAGTAGGGCCTGCAGCCTCATTATTCACACCCTAAAATTTGACTCTCTCTCTCTCTCTCTCTCCCTCTGATCGAGCTGTTGCAATATCGAGGTGTCCCGAAATCCCGATCCCGAATCAACCCTACACCAGCGGTATCACGCATGGAGAGTGAGTTCATGGCCAAATTTTTACAGTTTTAAAGAAGATTTTACGAGGGGGGGGGGGGGAGAATACATGTTTATCAAACTGCTTTATCAAAATATATTTTGTAAATATATTAGTAGTTATTATAAAAGCATTAAACCACAGGATAATATGACGGTAGAAACTTTCCATAGACTTAAGCAATGATATTATACTAGGAAAATATTATACCTAGATGTTATGCTGTCCGATTTCCTATGATAACTTACTACCTAGAAGTAATGTTGGCCAAATTTTAGGATATGCATTATAATTAGCTGTTACTCTGCCCTAGTATCCTGTTATCCACATAATCGTAACTACTGTATACATATTGTAAGAGAATATATATATATATATATATATATATATATAGTGATAATTATGGAATAAAACGTAAGGATAGACAATGTATTTAACTGTACCATAAACTATCAAAGAAAACCTATAATAATAATAATAATAATGATGATAATAATAATAATAATAATTATTATTATATATATATTAAAGTTGTGAAAAATTTTAACAGTAAACCTGAAAAATTTTAACAGTAAACCTGAGAGATTTTGGTCAATTTTGGTCCCTTAAATTACATTTCCTGTCCCTCTATTTTTGTTTCTGTTCCTTCGGTTACGACAGGGTTACGCGCATTCCTTCCCGATCCTTCCACCGTCTTCCTTTATCTATCTCTGTTCCAATTTCCACCGTCTTCCTTTTATCATCTTCATCAGGTCGATGGTTCTTCTACTTCATGCAGCCGTCTGGCTGCACGACCGCGACCGTGCCTCCATTTGATCGTGTTCTTCTTTCCAGTACCTTCAATTACCCTTTTGTTCTCAGTCTTCGTCTCCACCGCTTCTCGGCTCCACTGCACCGGAATCAACCATCCGTACACTGTGCGAGTTCCGCAATCGATATCAACCACAGATAACCCACATCTGATCGGGCAGAATTTCAAAGAACCCTACACCACCGGTGCTACGAGAGTACTCAGCGGAAGGAAAATCAGTATCGTCTCCATCATCACTACCAGTCTCCTTCATCCCTGTATTTGGCTTCTCCGCTGCCCTGTTCTTCGCCGACGGACCACCAGCAGCAGCATCCGCATTCGATAGGAGATTTGGGCGATTCTGGTTTTAAGAAACATCTCAGGTGCCGCTACCCCCCTTTTCCTCTTTCAATCACTATTCGTTTTTCGTGCTTCATATACTTCTGCCTTCTCGACCTCCCAATTAGTTGTTCACAGATTTCATTGCACCCACCAATCCTCACCGTCGAAGCCCTCCAACCAACCTGCTCTGTCCGCTTCCTCTGTGACCCAGTTCGAAACAGAGGAGATATCGAAGATGGACAATTCTGGAAAGCTGGGGAGCATAAAGAACGAGCTGTGTTAGTTTCTGAATTCCTCTGTTTTCATTATATAGTTTTGATTTATGCGATTTGTTTGTTTCTATTCTTGGGTTTTGTTTGCTGATTTCAGACTTAAGTAGGTAAGGATTTTATTTTGGGGATTTCGATTTTAGTCCATCCCTACTAAAGCTTTCCATTTGTTTCTCCAATCTAGATAATCACCGCCTCACCTATTTGTATCCAGAAGCATCAACCAGTCGGACGATGATTTTCGGCCTCTTTACTTCGGTTGGATTATTCTCTATGATTCGTATACCAGAGGTATGTATTCATCTCTATCTTCTACAGATTTCAATTTATAATTTCCATTTGATGAACGAATGCTCATAAACATCTGAGAATCGCCGGCGTCCTCTACCCATTCTTCAAATCGATTTAGTTTGCTTTTTAGTATCATATTCATGCTCCTTCCTCCACCTAAAACTCATTTGTGTTGCCTCTGACCTCTCGAAGCTTGAGATGGAAGCTTTCATCCGCGACGTCATTTTTTTGGCTTTGATTTTATTGATTCTCTATTTGCCTACATATAGATTTTGATTTCAGTATAGTAATTGAGTACGGAATTCTTTGGTTGACTGGGGGTGCAACCAACTTGCTATTGAGATTTGAAGGAGACTTTCACTATGCACCCCAAATGGTCGATGAAATGCTTGAACCAAGGTATGTTGATTGTCGATGGATGCATGTGATTATTTATATCACCGACTAATTCTTATCGTAACTAACATGTGTTCTTGAACTTATTAGGCTCACCATAATCACACCAGATCATGTAAAAAGATGGGTTTCTGATATTACCCTATGGTAAGGACAAAGCTACTGTTCCAGTTATATGAGTCAAACAAGATTTCAGTCCTATTTTAATGTATATTTTAATTTAGTAGGGTCATAAAATAACATTTTTTCTACCTAAGAAACTAAGAATGTGAAATTAGATAAGCAAGGATAACCCCATAAATTGATCTCTTTTGAAATATACATACAATTATGATGAAAAGCAATCGATTGTTAGTTTGGATTCTAAGCTTAGAAAGTCAGATTTCTTTTAGGTCAGCGGGAAAGGGATCTAGACATAGATAATTTCTAATTTGGGCTTAATAATTTTCTTAATTACTTATTCTCTCCATTAGAACTAAAAGTGATGAAATGGCACTTTGAAGGTTTGTTTGTTCTTATTTTACTTTTTGCTTTTTTCAAATCAAGTTTTCTCAATTCTTAATATTAAATTTGATAAATTTATTTTTTTTACTGAAAATAAAGAAAACGTTATTTTACAATATATGCTAATATTTTTTGGATAATAGTTGGTATATATTACAGAAATGCAAGGTAAGATAAAATGGTTAGTTTTATAAGAATGGTGCATTTTTTACTAAGTGTACATTATTGGTCCATGTTTACAAAGTTTTCATAAATGGTTCCAGTTTAACTATTTTCATATCTATTTGTTAGAAAATATGGATATATCAGATTTTATGAAAGTTCAATGTTATTTTCTTAGTATTTTTATAAAGTTTTTTGTGTGGTTTTGACTATTTTGGGAAGCAGTTGGAATATATACATAAAATTGCATGTTACTGACCCCAAAAATCAATCCAAACTTCACTTATATGGGCTTCACGATAATGTAACAAGGATTATGCATAGAAAGCCTGCTGCAATTGTTACTGGAAGATTCAAGGACATGATCATTCTGATTCCAGCCAAGTTGAAAAATAAAGATGTTAAATGTATGTGTGTTTTGACTTTTTGTGTGTGTGTGAATCCGAGTGTTATCATTTTCATTCCAGGTTCCAGAATAAAAATTTTGTGCAACGAAAATGCTTACCATTATATTTTTTCACTTGCACAGCCCCGCGCAACGCGCGGGAAACCTTTCTAGTTATTATTATTATTATTATTATATAAGGTTAAGTATATATAGTAATAATTAGGGATAAGAATTTCATCAAACAAAGATAAAGAGAAAGAAAATATAAAATTATAATCGTACTTTAGATTAAATAAACACGTGTTAGTGAGCTGTTATGATTCATCCTAAAGCCTAATTAAATTCGGCTAACTCCGAATCTATAATCGTTAATCTTGCAAGATCCAGAAAGATATGTATAGATCTATACGGAGATGACACCCCCACCTACGATTGCTAGCTACAAAATCGGCAGGAGAACAGTTTTAGGTACAAAAGTAATATTATTCGACGTTCGATGAAGAGTCGTGTGTCGTATTTGTCGGTCCACGTCGTCGATTATAGGGGCTCGTGGTAATATTGTTACGAAAATCATAGCTTAAACTATCTAGAGGGACGTCTTCAAGTAGTTGTATAATTTGAATAAGAATGATTCGTTAAAAATTATAATAACTTAGGATAGTTAATATATCTTAAAAGAAATATAATTTTTGAAAAGAAATTAAATTTGAAGTAAATAATAAAACCTGTGAACTCACTAACATTATGTTGACATTTTCAATATACATGTATTCTCAGGAAGATGAGTGTGGAGAGTAGTTGTGGAAGGAAGGAAGTCATCAAGGAAGTTGATGGAAATCGTTTATGTTTGTTTGATGCTTAGTTTTGAATAATATGTGTGTTTGAACTCCGAACAATGTCACCCCGAAATAATTTATGATAAACAAAATTAATGTTTGTGTTTTACTTTTATGTATTGTTCAATATAGTGTAGAGGACCAATCTGATTATGTTTTGAATCATAGTTAATCATGACCATTTATAGTTATAACTAGAGATGTACCAATCCTAAGGTTAGTTGCGCCAATTAATCGTTATGGCCATTGATCGCCAATAGACAATAGTCTGATCATCGAATATTTACAAGATAACTCAATCTAATTATCAAGTATACATAATTTTCTGGACATTAGATTAATCAACTCGTTATACGTTCTACCCATATGAAAGTTTAAAGTGTGTTTATCATTAACATTCGATGACATATACTCCCAAACACCATTAACAATATCCCATAACCATCCAATGTTAATACGTACTATAATACTACTATTTTGTGATTTTATGATTGATATTGGGAATATATTGGATCAAAAAATAATGAAGTCGTTAAAATAATGTATATCGTAACTCCTTGGTAGAGATCAAAAATATTTATAATTTAACAACCATTAGTCTTCTTGAAAATTACCAACGGTATTCTCTTGAAACTACTAAACAACAATATTTAAAATCATAAATAATACTATTACACAATAAAATTAAATAATTTATCAATTCAAGGTAAAAGAGATTGTCTCGTTGTTTGACATATCTACATAGTTGATACGGGAGCAGGTGGTCTAAGAAAATGAATATGTTGTCTGACAATAGTAACGGCCAGTCTAACATATAACTGTGAATTATACAGATGATTTCCAAAAATATGTGGGCAAGTGGTATTCATAAAGATAACGTGACAACCGCTTTTAGACAACTTTTTTCCAACACCTTATCATTTCCATTTTAGTACCAGGATTGGAATAGAATAAAATATGATGATACACATGCCTACTAGATGACTCAGTTCTAATGTAAGAAAATTGAGTGGTTTATGTTGATGTATTTGAATCACTAGAATAAGGCATAAGTACATTGTAAGTAGAACAAGAACTTATACCTCTTAGTAGATTTCCAAGCATGGATTCCATGCATGGGCGGAGCTTTATTAGGGTCGGGGGGGGGGGGGGGGGGGCTGTGGCCCCCCCTGATTTTTTTTTGTTACAAATAGCCCCCTATACTTTCATTTAATACATATTAGACCAAAAAATATAAATTTTTGACGGTGCCCCCCCTGTTCTCCGATTTTTATACATATTATATTTTCGGCCCCCCCAAATAATATGTTGAAGCTCCGCCCCTGATTCCATGGCTATGTTATGGTGGTATCATCTTTATTTTTTGTTATTCATTTTCTTATTTTGTCCTTCTAAAGTCTTGGTAGGATATCATAAAGTTGATGAGTGTTATTTGGCTGCTACCCTTCTTAGTTTTCTCTAGTTTGTTATTATCTTTAGTTGGTGTTTGTTCTTTGTCATTGGTATTCTTATATATAGTGGTTTAAAGGGGTGGTTTTATACTAACTTGATGATATTTTCTTGGCAACTTATCATATCAAAATTAGTGTATCTTGCGTATCCTACATTTGGAAGAATCATTGTTGATGCCTTTTTCGGACAATCCTTTTACAACTTGAAGTTCATTGTTCCCTGCTATTCGAATTTAATTGTTGGCTTGGTGATGTTGTATCAACTATCATTTGGTGTTAATCTTTAGGATACATGTATGGTTCTTTTGGCGTTTCTTTGGCTACTTCTTGCTTCGGGTGTAATTTAATCCATTTTAAGTTCAATATTTTTAAATGTGACTTGAGCATTTAGAGCATTCTCTAGAGCATTTAAGTTCAATGGAGAAACTTGGAGCAACTTGGAGAAGCATGGAACAACATGTTGCTCCATCCAAGTGGAAGTCGCGCCATCCAGGAACATGTTGTGCCAAATAGATAAAATTTGTGCCATCCATAAGGATGTTATGCCAAATGGAAGCATGTTGCGCCATCCATGAGCATGTTGCACCAAAAGAAAGGGTGTTGCGCCAAATGGGAGCATGTTACGCCAAGTGCAATGGATTTGCGCTAAATGAAAGGGAGGTGCACCAAATGGGAGGAAAATGTGTCATCCTTGCATGAGATGGGCCATCTTTATGCAACATGTGCCATCTTGGTGTAGGGTGCGCTTTGATGAGCCACATGTGCTATAATGTCCTGTATGATGCTCAAAAGTTGGTGATGCTAAAGAAATACATCATGTTGTGCCACCATCATGGATGTTGTACCACTAGTGTTCATGATGCGCCACATGTGCATCATGATGCTCCACTATGGCTCATGGTGCTCCATCATGTGCGTTGTTGATACTCATGTGTTGTATATCATGGATGAATGCTCTAGAAGGTTTTGCATGGTGGTTTGTGATTGGTTGACACCTTTCATGGGCCTATGGTCCAATGGACTTGGCCCATTAGGGTTATATGTCTGATCCCTCAAGTATAAATAGGGATGCATGCTAAGTAATTTGTGTGTCTTGAATTCTAGAGTGATAGGCGGATCCATATGAATTTATACTTGTAACCTCTGTTTGAGAACTCTGATATAAACAATACTCCCTCTTTCTTATGGACGTAGGTCACCTTCACCGAGCAACATAAATATTGTGTTTTTTGTTTGGTAGTTACCCGGTTTACTTCCTAACAAGTGGTATCAGAGCTGCGGTTTGTGTTCCTATAATTGAAGAAGTCTACTCACAAGTTTGATTTGGAGAAGTTCAATGTTTCAAATAACTTCACTTTGTGGAATGTGAAGATGAGGGCTCTTCTAGTTCAACAAGGATGTACAACGACACTGGAAGGAGAGACAAAACTGCCAAAGGACATGGAGGCTCAAAAGAAGGCGGACATTCTAACGAAGGCACATAGTGCCATTCTATAGAATTTCACAGATGAAGTTTTGAGGGAGGTCGTGGATCAAACAATTGATTCTAGGCCCTAGGAGAAAGGTTATGAAAAGTACTAGAGCAATTATTTGATGAATAGGTTGAATCAGAAGCAGCGGTTGTACACTCGCGGTATGTCTGAAAGTACCCAAGTGAAAGATCGTCTGGATAACTTCAATCACATCATCTTGGATCTACAAGGATTTGATTTGAGGCTTGAAGATGAACATTATGCGCTCATTCTCTTATGTTCTCTTCCTAACTCATATGAGAATTTCATTGATACCATGATCAATGGTAGGTCAACGATCGTTGTGAATGATGTGAAGGATTCTCTAATGTCCAAGGAACTAAAAAGGAAAGTTTTAGTTGGAGAAGAGGTGTCCAGTTCTGGTTTGTTCGCACGGAGAGGAAGGACATGAAAGAGGAAGATAGGAAACAGAGGGAGATCACGTTCAAAATAAAAGTCTAAAGGTTCATCAAATGCTAAATGTTATAACTGGAAGGAGAAGGGGCACTTCAAGAGAAATCATCCACAACTAAAGAATGGAAAGTTCAAGAGTGAATCAAGCAGCAATAACACTGTTGATGTGGTTCAGGAGAGTTCTGATGAAGAGGACGTTGGTGAGGTATTGACTGTAAGTACATCAAGTTCTATAGATGCTTGGGGATTGGATTCTGGAGCATCCTATCACATGACGTACAATCGTGATATGTTTTTCTCCTTCAAAGAGTGGAATGGCGCAATCAATATAGGTGATGATTGGATGAGCAGTATCAACGGAAGTCGCACGGTGCAGATCAAGATGCACGACAATATGGTCATAAAGTTAGATTGCTGGTACATTCTGGAACTTCGGAAGAGTCTAATTTCTCTTGGCACTTTGGATATGAATGGGATGAGGTACTCTAGTGAAGGTGACTGGGTCAAAGTCACCAAAGGTGCTCTAGTTATAATGAAGGGAAAGATGAATCGTAGAACGATATTTTGATGGGTTTTCAGCATTCTAACACTCCTATGGTGTACATGCAACCCTAGAAACCTTGGATCTATGTTTGACTAAGATACATGCAAATAATTATTTTTCCAAGGTTCTTATCCTAACTAGCATGGCATGGGGTACTTGAATCAAATAAAACTAGTAGAATTACTTACCTTGTAGTAGTAGTTGATTGCTTGGAGTTTGAGAGCCTAGCACCAATAATGTGGATGCCTCAAATGGAAGTCACAAATCACCACAAACTTGGAAACTTGAGAGAATATTCACAAACTTCTTGAAATCGGCCCTCTTAGTTTACACTTTGCAACCAGTCGTGCCTTATAAGTGTGTACATTACCATCCATGTCGGTCTTCTTCTTGAAGATCCATTTGCACCCAACTATCTTACGATCAGGTACATTGTCAACCAAGTTCCAAACTTGATTGTCATACATGGACTGTATCTCGCTATCCATAGCCTCTTTCCATTTAGCAGCCTCAGGGCCTGCCATGGCTTCCGTGTAGCTGTTAGGCTCATCCAGATTTACCAGTGTGTTATCACTGATAAGTGTCTCACCTTCTGCAGTAATATGAAAACCATAATAATGCTCAGGTGCATTCCTAACTCTGGTGGAACGCCTCAGAGGTATAGATTCTTCAGTCGGCTCAACAGGAGTTTCCTCCTCAGGTTGAGGGCTAGGGTTTGAGGTTCCTTCACCACTTGACTCTTGAATTTCCTCAAGGTCAATTTGCCTCCCACTGTCTCCTTGGCTCATGAATTCTCTCTCTCGAAAGAATCCTCTTCTTTCTACAAAGACCACATTATCATTGGGTTTGTAGAATATGTAACCAAAGGATTTCTGTGGGTAGCCGATGAAAATACACCTTTCGCTTCGGGGTTCGAGATTATCGTGAGTCTCGCGTCTAATGAAAGCCTCGCAACCCCAAATCTTGATGTGGTCAAGATTGGGAACTTTTCCAGTCCATACCTCGTGAGGTGTTTTGGCAACCTTCTTTGTAGGGACTAGATTAAGGATATGGGCAGCAGTCTCTAAGGCATACCCCCAAAATGAGATTGGTAGCGAAGCTCGACTCATCATGGAACGAACCATGTCCAACAAGGTCCGATTGCGCCTCTCAGCTACACCATTCAACTGTGGTGTCCTAGGAGGTGTCAATTGTGAGACAATCCCACATTCCTTAAGATAGTCAAGGAACTCAGTACTAAGATACTCACCACCACGATCGGATCGAAGCATCTTAATGTTCCTGCCCAACTGATTCTCCACTTCTTGCTTAAACTCTTTGAATTTCTCAAAGGTTTCTGACTTATGCTTGATTAGGTAGACATATCCATATCTACTAAAATCATTAGTAAAAGTCACATAGAATCGATTAGCATCTCTTGTGGCGGTTCTGAAGGGTCCACACACATCCGTGTGTATGAGGTCCAACAAACCTTCACCCCTAGCACAAGTGCCAGTAAAAGGTGACTTTGTCATTTTACCAAGCAAACAAGATTCACAACTATCATCTGACTTTAGGTCAAATGACTCCAAGACTCCATCCTTTTGGAGTTGGCCTATGCGTTTCTTGCTTACATGTCCAAGACGACAATGCCATAAGGATGCTTTATCTAAGCTAGTGGAAGAGTTAATACACAATACATTATTTCCTAGATTATCTACAACAGATACAGTTTCATACACGCCATCACAAGGTAATGCTTTAAAATAAAGAACATTATTAAAGAAAGCATCAATACTACCATTATTATTATCAAAATAAAAGGTAAAACCTTGTTTATACAATGCATGAAAGGAAATAACATTTTTTGCCATTTCTGGCGAATAATAACATTTATTCAAATCTAATGTAAACCCACTATTTAGCACTAAGGAATAAACTCCTATCTTAGTGACAGGTGAAGCTTTCCTATTTCTCATGATCAAGTTTATCTTTCCCTGATCCACATTCTCACTTCTTTTTAGTCCCTGCAAATCACAACATATGTGAATACCACAACCTGTATCAAGGACCCAAGACTTAGAATGAGGTGAGTTATTAGACAATATAGTGTATATACCTGCATGGTTGGGTTTTACTTTCCCATCCTTCAAATCTTGCGGGTACTTTGGGCAGTTTCGCTTCCAGTGCGACTTTTCATGGCAATAGAAGCATTCAGCCTCATTAGGGTTAGCAGAAGGAGTGACAAAACCTTTCTTGGTTTTGCTTGAAGAGGAGCCTTCAAGGGTCTTACCCTTGGTACCCTTAGAAGGGTTCTTTCTCTTCTTCCCTTTGCCATGCCTGATTGCCAAGACATTGGCCGCAGTTGGAGTAGGAGTAGGAGTAGTAACAACCGACTTACCCTTTAGACCACTTTCGGCGGTCTTCAAGAGTCCTTGAAGTTTGCTGAGGGTGACTTCTTCCTTGTTCATGTGATATGTCATGCGGAATTGATCATAACACGATGTTAAGGAGTGCAAAATGATGTCTATTGCTAACTCCTCAGGGAAGTTCACATTCAGCTTCAGTAAACGGTCCACATACCTTTGCATTTTCTGCATGTGGCCCGTGATGGGTTCACCATCCTTCATTCGGGTTGTTATCATGGAGGAGATTATTTCATATCGCTCTTGACGAGCACTTTAATGGTAGCGGTCCATCAAGTCCTGGTGCATCTCAAAAGGATAATAGTCCTCATAGGACTTTTGGAGCTCGGCTATCATGGTGGCCATCATGATGCATGCCACTTTTGTAGCATCTCTTTCATGTACCTCATATTCAGCAAGCTCTTCAGAAGTAGCAGTTGGCTCGGGTACCTTCAGCTCCTTGTCGAGAACATATTATTTGTTCTCATACCGAGTGACCATCCTGATGTTTCTGATCCAATCTGTAAAGTTGGACCCATCAAAGATGACTCTCCCACAAAGATTCATGAGAGAGAAGGAGCTAGTAGGGTTTGAGCCAGAAGCATTGTTATTGGAAGACATCTGAAAAGAAGAGGGAATAGAATAGATTAGATATAGAGATAGTCCTTAACAAAACACCCAAATGTAATATTAAGGCTAGGACCCAACATAATATTTTATAACTTAGAAGAGGGATGCCGTAATCTAAGCTATAAGATATTTGAAGGTAGGTGAATGACGATTCACCAATTTCCACCATGAAAAACGAAATATTTAATTAGGTTTTAATTGGTTTAGAAACTCCTAGATTCTTTGAGATTCATTGAACTTTCTTCAATCGCATGTTTCAATCTCGAGTGTGCCCTTCAAGTTTTGTGACTGGGATGCCGAGGATCACAAAACAAGGTGTGAAGTAACCATGCAAATTACTTGGTACCCTTAATGTATTACCCCTCAATCGATGTGCCGGTTAACCACACACGCTCCATCGATACTATGATAAACATTAAGTCACCCTTTACCTACCTTGTTAAGTTCAAGTTACTGTGCCGGTTAACCACACACGCTCCACTAACGACTTAAACAAAGTGTAAAGTGTAATTTCATGGATTAGCACCTTATTCATATTTTCCTAAAATAACTAAGATTGGGAATTCAATAAAGTTTAGTTACTTTAGTATTATCATTATACTTTTAATGAGAATTTATAAGTCCTTGTCCTACCCGTTCGGCTAACGACCCTCCACCGATCAAGGAAGCGGTGGGTGAGAGTGGACACCCATTAAGTTGCCATTTTATAGGCAACAACCTTATACCCCCCTTATAGACCGGCTTCGTGAATGAGGCGTACTAGCGGTAAGACGACTTGATCTTATACATATATAAATATTATTAAACTTATAATATTATAAAGTATAAGGGTTGAATTTTAACTTTTAAAATTCTAGGGGTTGGAACTAAAGTTTTTAATATGACTTTACATGTTCCAAAACTTGAGGGCAAGTTTTGTAAACTTTCAAAACTTTTCATTTCTCATAACTTATGAGTTAATGGTTATTAAAAATGAAGACTCTTCATTTTTTGTAACCTATGTGTTCTTTTAATGGTTATTTATAAATGTGACTTTTGGTTATCCATAACTTAAGAACTAGTTATGGACTCCATTAAAACACATAAAGATCAAGAATTAAACTAATCAATTATTAGCACATAATTTCTATGATCTTCTAAACTCATATGTTTATGAATGTTCATATCAAAAATTTCAAGAATCGTAAGTACATATACAAAACTTGAAATTTTGATACGAGCTTTTGAACAAAACTTCGACTTTTCAAGTTTTTTTTTTGCATCAAGTATCAAATAAACAAACCAGGCTCTGATACCACTGATGGGTTTTCAGCATTCTAACACTCCTATGGTGTACATGCAACCCTAGAAACCTTGGATCTATGTTTGACTAAGATACATGCAAATAATTATTTTTCCAAGGTTCTTATCCTAACTAGCATGACATGGGGTACTTGAATCAAATAAAACTAGTAGAATTACTTACCTTGTAGTAGTAGTTGATTGCTTGGAGTTTGAGAGCCTAGCACCAATAATGTGGATGCCTCAAATGGAAGTCACAAATCACCACAAACTTGGAAACTTGAGAGAATAGTCACAAACTTCTTGAAATCGGCCCTCTTAGTTTACACACATCAACTAGTGCAATTTCAAGAACCAAAGCCTCCTTTATATAGTGTGGTGGATTAGGGTTACATCCATGTAAACCCTAATACCCATGTCTTTTCATTTCCATGAGATCCATGGGTTAAAGCTCCATGGAGTATCCATGGACTTTCCATGCAAGCCTAGCCCATTCCAAATAAGCATTAGCCCACACTATATAAATACAAGAGCTCATATTTAATTAGTCATACTTTTGATCTCTAAATTAATTCTAAATTAATTATAGATCAACACTAATTAAATAATATGATTTTATATTAATATATTAGAACTTATAATATATTAATAAATCATAACTTATACTATTCTCAAAAGATTATCCGTAAATTGTTCGGGTGAAGTGCAACCCAAATGGACCATGCCGGGTCGGGTCAAGTACATACCAAATATAGTTATGGACTTAGACACTATATCCAACATATTTATCCTTAAAGGAAGTAAGGTTATGGGAACGGTGGCTATCTCTAAATCCTTGAATGAAGGTGATGACAACACATAGTTGTGGCATCGTAGGTTGGGACACATGAGTGAAAAGGGCATGTCGGTTCTAAGTAAACAAGGATTTTTTTGGTACATATGTTACTGGGAAGATAAAGTTTTGTTAAGCTTGTGTCAAGGGAAAGCATCGCAAAATGAAGTTTGATACCTATCAATACACAAGCAAGGAAATCCGAGAATATGTTCAGTCATATCTACGGGGTCCTGAACCAGTGAAGTCTCAAGGAGGATGCTCATACATTGTGATGTTCATTGATGATTATTCAAGGAAGGTTTGGTTATACTTTCTGAAGAATAAATATGAGGTGTTTGGGAAGATCAAGGAAGGGAAGACCATGGTTGTGAAAAGGACTGGAAAACAAGTCAAGCCTCTAAGGAGTGACAATGGGTTGGATTTCTGCAATTCTCTATTTCATAACTTTTGCAAGGCAGAAGTTATAGTGAAGCACTACACTGTACGGCACACACCATAGAAAAATGGAGTGGAAAAATCGATGAACCAAGCAATCATGCAGAGTGCGACGTGAAAGCAAATATTTGCTAACTTACCTAAGAAATTATAGGCGAAAGTAGTTAATACTGCTTGCTATCTGGTGAACAGATCACCATCAACTGTTACAGACTTGAAGACTCCGCAAGAGGTATGGTCCGGGAAACCCTCTAACTATTATGGTTTACGTATATTTTGATGCCCCACGTACGCTCATGTGAATGATGGTAAACTTGAGCCAAGGGCAATGAAGTGAATATTTCTAGGATATGCGACATGAGTAAAAGGTTATCGACTGTGGTGTACAGAAGAAGGAAGAACACCTAAATTTTCATGAGCAGAGATTTAACCTTTGATGAATCTGCCATGGGTAACCAGGGAAGAGGTGATACAAGTCAAGCATGGAACAAAGATCGAGGTGCTAACCAGAAGGTGATGTTTTCATATCAAACTCCAGACAGAGTTGTGATAAGTAATGAAGAGCAAGCCGGCAGTGAACAACCTAGACAATATGAAATGAAAGAGCAACCCATGGGATCTTCGTTTAGTGTTGCTGATTGTGACAACCGAGAGGTTTCTGTCATTGATCACCATTAGGAAAAAGTAGGAAAAATAAACCAAATAGCTTAATATTGTAATGTTTGATTTTGAGAAAATAAAAATCAAATGTGTCATTACATTTACTTGTTAAAAACGACTATTAGGCTAAAAAATTAGCGTCCAAAAATTTGTACCGTTTTCTAAGTTGGTTAACATACTTGGAAAGTACTCGTTAACTTGATCTTAAGGATATAAGATTTGTAAAAATCCGACTCCAAAGGAAAGTGTTATGGATTTTATAAAAATAGAAATCAACCGCGTAATTAAAATTAATTATGTCAAAACGGTACTTACAGATTGGTTGAGTTTTGACTAAAAGTGAAAAAAGAAGATTCGTAGTACTCCTTAACATATAAACTTTACGAGAGTGTCGAAAACGGGATCCGTATGAGAGAGATATAATTTTTGTAAAATTATTTATTTTACCCCCGTTAGGCACAAAAATGAAAGTCAAAACTATCTAAAGCAACCTAAAGGAGACTTGTAGTATCCATTTAGATCATCACATAGATATAAAGATGGATTAGATCGGAGCTCACACGAAGAAGTTATGATTTTTGAAAAACTTTTTCGTGCGCGCGAGGTGCACGCCTATGCCCCTCGCGCACATGACATCGAATTTGACCAGATTGCGAGCGATGTGGTCAATTTGGGAAGTGACATGTGGCCTTCTCTGAATGAAGCCACGATTATCGCGCGCTTCGCGCGCACCCCAAATCCATGACTATGTATAGAACGCTTTGCATATCACTTTTTCACACCTTCATTACTCACTATTTTAAATATTTTACGGTAGGGGGGACTGCATTCTTATCAAAATGATTTATCGAATTATATTTATAATTATAAATATGAATCGTTTTATAAAACTTAAAACCTTAGGATAATGTAGTTATAGATACTATACCTAGTTGTAAGCTATGATATTATACCTAAGAGTTATGATGCCCGATAGTGTAGGAAGAGATAACACCTAGAGGTTATAATGGCCAAATCCCTAGGATAACATAGTATCTAGAAGTAATGCTGGTCAAATATAGAGATATGCACCATACATAATCGTTACTCTGCCCAAATATCCTGTTTTCAAAATAACCATAATTAGGGTATATAGATATGTATCGCAAAATTATATATATATATATATATATATATATATATATATATATATATATATATATATATATATATATATATATATATATATATATTGTAACGCCCGCAGATTTGGGCTAGTCAATTTAGAGACAATGAACGACAAAAATCACTTTATGATAGAAGATTATTTAGAAGGAATAATCTTAACTAAGTTATAGTATATGTGACAAGGGTTCCGTACACATAAATAACGCTAAAATCCTAGTTATAACGAAGAAGTTATGACCTATCGAAGTTTTACGGCGAAATCGACACGGCACCGGGAATCGTAAAAAGTAAGTTTGCGATAAAATACTTTTTAGCTTTAGCGATCTAAAAGAAAGTCGTAGTATATGTTAAACCGAGAGCGTACATTAAAAGAACGTCCAAATGTGACTTCATTTGAGCAAATTAAGATTTTTCTAAGATTTAGCATACGAGTGCACAGCCCGGAAATCGAATTTTTGATCGATCGATTTTTAGCCAACACAACCTAAATGTGAATTGAATATCTCATTAATAGGAACTCAAAGATATAAAGATAGTCGAAAACGGACGTTGGATGAATAAATTATGAATTTTTAACGGATTTTAATTGTCTAAGTCTGTTAAAATATAACTTTAAAAATAAGTTCAAAATTAGCCGGCAGAGTCTAAACGAAAATTGTAGATCTTGTCAATACCTACGCGTAGATATAAAGAACGTCAAAAACGGATCTCGTATGCAAAAGTTACGAGTTTTAGAAGATAATTACTTTTTAGAGTAACCAACGAGCGACACGTGGCACAATCTGAGCCACTGCTTCCTCACCACGGCTTGGCACCAGATGATGACACCTAGCCACGAACGCCCAACGTTCAGCAAGGGAACGCCCTGCGTTAGAACCGGACTCAACCTATAAATAGAGGCGCAAATCACCCCAAAAACTCACATCTTTCCCATTCTTTTTCTCTTAAACACCCCTCTTAGCCCCTCCTATTCCCTAGCACTTCTCGAGTGCTAGAGGCGATTCCCGTAGCACTAGAAGGCCCCGAGAAGAAGAGTTTTTGGCTCAGAAGTTCTGTCTCCAGAGAGCCCGATTTTTAGCCAAACCTCCTAGTACGTGAGTTATGCTTACCTTACTTTAAGTATATAGCTTATGTTTAAGTTCAATATCGTTATTATGAACTTATAAACAATATATGTATTATAAAATATAATATACAAAATATTATTATAATATATTTTAACTACTCTTGGTACGTGGAATCTGGTTTGAAGGGTCACATATGGTTGTTGGATTTCAGAACAGCTTCAATGCCAAAATGGTCCTGGCCTCCAGTGTTTCATGTCTGGCCCTGTCTGTACATAGTGGTTGAAAAGTATTGTTTAACACTTATAAAACAATATCGCTCGTAATTCTAGACTAATAATTAGTATCAATAAATATTAGACTAAAATCTAGTGGTAATAATACAAGGTTTCCTCGAAGGAAAAGACGATTGTTAGAAGTGAAGCGTTGTCCGAGTTTTGAGTCATCACTTTAACAAGTGAGTGCATAGTTACTTGCATCTTACACATAGATATGAAGTATTTAGTATGAATTACATGCTATGTGTGCATATTATCTGTGTCCTTGATATCTATGTTGGATGAACAAATTATACATGTTTTATTCGATTTAAACTGTATACGTATTTTATACCTATAATTATAATGGGTAAAGATGGGTAGATGAAAGAAGATATGAGATGAAAGTTGAAAGATGATATGAATGATGAGATATGAAAGATGATATAGACGATGAGAGGTGAAAGATGATGAGAAGCGATGACCCAAGCAATGGCGCAGTCATCTAGCAGAGTATAGATGGCAACCACAAACTATTCTAGACAGTCCAGTAGAACACTAGCAGGCTTGCAACCTGTAGGTGTTGTGAGCGATATGTTCATCAGATGTACTCAAAAAACCCATTGACATGTATTGTGGGTGGACTCCCTACAATAATATTGTCAATAAAATAGATAAACCCTGGTAGCTATAGACTTAGTGCCTAACAAATAACAACGGTAGATATAGACTTAGTGCCTTTTATATAAACCCTGGCAGCGATGGACTTCACGCCTATTCTGTGACATCCCCAATTTTACAGCCATAAAAGACCGATTTGTTTATGCTTTATTTGAAAATCAGAGTATACTTTTAAAGAAATATGTTGCAGAATTTGTTCCCAAAAATATGATAAACAATTTATCAAAGCATTTATGAAGAAATGTATTTTCATTATATTAAAAAACCCTCAGGATGTCATTGTCAATACAGATCAAAAGCATAAACAGAAGCAACATAGGCCTTACAACATCTATTTATTCTAGTGGCCTATAATCCATTGATCTCTCATCAGACCATCACTCCTGTGCTCTCTTGTCACTACCTGTATACAAGAAACTAAGTGGGTCGGGCTTGGGAGCCTGGTGAGCACATAGGGTTTTCAACCCACAATAATTAGGTTCCTTAATTTCGTTAAATCATTCAACCTGATTACCTGTTCCCGTTATCCTAACCTTTCGTCCCTAAATCATCTATTCTAAGGGACCTAGCCTAAGGATTTTCATCAGGGTGACAAGACTGCTTAGGGGACTCCTTAGCAATTTATGTCAAATAAGGCAACCATGAGGGGGATGGAGTACACCTGGTGAACACGTAGTTCAAATAAACACCTACACATTGCGAGCCTGCTAGCGTTCCACTGGACTGTCTAGAATAGTCTGTGGTCGTCATCTATACTCCGCTAGATGACTGCATCATCATAAAAATTGAGGCCTCTCATCATTTTATCACACATCAACTATTTCATCTACCTATGTTTACCCAACATTTTCATAGGTATAAAGTACATATACAGTTTACATCATTTAAAACATGTATAAATCATTCATTCAGCATAGATATCAAGAACACAGATAATATGCACACATAGCACGTAGTTTATATTAAATACTTCATATCTATGTGTAAGATGAAAGTAACTATGCACTCACTTGTTAAAGTGGTGATTCCAAATTGGACAGTGCTTCGCTTCTTAACAATATAATTTCCTTCGATGAAACCAAGTATTATTCCCACTATATTTTAGTCTAACAATTATCGCGACTATTTACGAGCGATATTGTTTTATAAGTGTTAAACAATACTTTTTCACCACTATGTTCAGACAGGGGCCAGACATGAAACACCACAGGGCAGGACCATTTTTGCATTATAGCACTTCTAAAATCCAACAACCCTATGCGGCCCTTCAAACCAGATTCACCGTACCGCGAGTAGTTAAAAGATATTATAATAACACTTTATATATTACATTTTATAATATATATATTGTTTATAAGTTCATAATAACGATAATAAACTTAGATATAAGTTATAGTTAAAGTAGGGTAAGTAAGACTCACTTACCGGGAGATTTGGTTAGGAACCGGGCTCTGCAGGGGCAAAACTTTTGAGCCAAAATCTCTTCTTCTCGAAGCCTTCTGGCGCTCCGGGACCCACCTCTTAGCACTTGGAAAGTACAAGAGGTTGGGGGAGATTTAGAGAGAAGGGTTAAGGTGTGAGTAAAATGAGTGAGCCTCACATGATATTTACAGGATGAAAAATGGCTCAACCCGGCGAGTTATGAGCCTCCAACTCATCGAGTTGGGTGCCAGATGTCACCAACTGGTGGCAAGGCGTGGGGAGAAAGCAATGGCTCAGATCGCGTCACGTCACCCACTTCACATCAGCCCATCCCGAGTTCTAAATTTCGTAACCTTCTCATACGAGCTCCGTTTTCGACATTCTATATATCCACACGTAGGTATTGAAAAGATCTACAATTCTCCTTTTGACCCCATCAGCTAATTCTCGACCGATTTTAAATTTAACAGTATGAGAAGATTACATTTTTTAACGACCGTGTAAAATTCATAACTTCTACATACGGACTCCGTTTTCGACTGTCTTTTTATCGTTGAGCTCCTATGAATGAGATCTTCAATTCTCATTTAAGTTGTGTCAGCATCGATCGATCTAAAATTGGAATTTCGGGTTGTGCGCTGCTATGCTAAATCTTAGAAAAATCATAACTTCCTCATACAAAGTCAGATTTGGACGTTCTTTTTATGAACGTTCTCGGTTTAACGTGTACTACGAATTTCGTTTAGATCGCTAATGCTAAAATGTAATTTATCAAAAGTTCACTTTTTACGTTATCCGGTGCCGTACCGGTTTAGCCGTAAAACTTCGACAGGTCATAACTTCTTCGTTATAACTCGGATTTCGGCGTTATTTATATCTGCGGAATCCTTGTCACGACCACTACAACTTTATTCATAGATATTGGGTTTATCTATTATTTTAGTTTTGACGCTTATTTTCATTCTTAATTTATTATACCTTATAAATGAGTATAATGCACATAAAATCACATAATTCACGTAATATTCAAGTAATTCTTCTTTATTACTTAAAATTAGGTTACAATTGTTGACCCTAACTATTACATCGTTATAATAATGCTTAGTCTACAAATACGGGCATTACAATTCTCTCATTGGGACGATTCCGTCCCGGAATCATGCATCAACAAACATATGTGCATAGCGACTCATCATGTCACTCTCTGTTTCCCATGTGAGGTTCGGCTCATTCGTATGTTTCCATCGCACAAGCACTAAGTCGACCAGCTTGCATCGCAACTTCTTTGTCTTACAGTCAATAATTGCCTCAGGCTCTTCGATTAACCTCTTATTTTCATCCATCCTTAACTCCATCAGTGGAATTATATCGGGAACTTCTCCCGTGAACTTCCTTAAATAACACACATGGAAGGTGTCATGAATACCATCTAGTTCTTCGGGTAGTTCTAGCTTGTAAGCTTGGTTTCCAATCCTCTGAACAACCTTAAATGGTCGAATAAACCTTGGACTCAACTTTCCTCTCTTCCCAAATCTTATAAGTCCCTTCCACGGTGAGACTTTGAGCAAAACCAAATCTCCAACTTCGAATGTCATCGGTCGTCTCTTTCTGTCAGCATAGCTCTTTTGACGATCTTGAGCTGCTAACATCCTTTCTCTAATCACTTTTAACTTTTCAGCAGCCTGATGGACTATGTCGGGGCCCGTGAAGGTGCCATCTTTATGCTCGAATGGTAACTATTGTTATAGGAAAACTATACCAGGGGTAAGTGTTCATCCTAGTTACCTTGGAATTCTATGGTACATGCTCTCAGCATATCTTCCAGTGTTTGAATCATTCTTTCACTCTGACCATCAGTCTGCGGATGGTAAGTTGTACTTAAACACAACTTCGTACCCATTTCCTCTTGTAGACTCCTCCAAAACCTTGATGTGAAACGACTATCACGATCTGATACAATCGTTAAAGGAACACTATGAAGTCTTACTACCTCCTTCACGTAAGCATTTGAAAGCTTATCCATAGACCATCTCTCATTGGCTGCTATGAAGTGTGCACTCTTTGTAAATCGATCCACAACTACCCAAATCATGTCGGGACCATTCTTTGTTCTGGGCAATTTAGTCACAAAATTCATGGTGATGTCTTCCCATTTACCCATGGGTACAGGTAAAGGTTCTAAAATCCCAGACGGTTTCTGATGTTGTGCCTTAACTCTCGCACATGTTACACACTCTGCCACATACTTTGCAACATCGAGCTTCATCGTCGGCCACCAGTAGTAGGGTTTCAGATCCCTATACATCTTAGCGTTGTCGGGATGAATTGAGTACATCGTCTTGTGAGCTTCTTCCATAAGAAGATTTTTTATTTCGCCCATCTTAGGTACCCAAATCCTATCTTGGAATACCTTCAATCCTTGATTATTCGTACCGAACACCAACATTTTGCCTAAACGTTCTTCCCTTCGGTCATTTTTCTCTAAAGCTTCTTCCTAAGCTTTCTTGATGCTTTCCACAATCGTTGAGACAACTTCAATTCTTAACGATCTCGACTTTTTTCCTTCCAAGTTTACTTTTCGACTTAGAGCATCAGCTACAACATTTGCTTTACCAGGATTGTAAAGTATCTCACAGTCGTAATCTTTGAGTAACTCTATCCAGTGTCGTTGTCTTATATTCAATTCCTTCTGATTAAAGAGATACAGGAGACTCTTATGATCAATGAAAAGTTTGCACTTTGTGCCGTAAAGATAATGTCTCCATATCTTTAATGCGAATACTACCGCTGCCAACTCCAGATCATGAGTGGGGTAGTTCTTCTCGTGATCTTTCAATTGTTGAGATGTATATGCTATCATTTATCTCTCTATTTTAGAAAACAACCTAACCCAACTCCAGATGCATCGCTATAGACTGTGAATTCTTCAACTCCGTCAGGTAAAGAAAGAATTGGTGCTTCACACAACTTCTTCTTTAGCTTCTCGAACGACTCTTCATGTTTCTCACTCCTCCTTTATGGGTCAAAGTTGTCAATGGAACAGCTATCGAAGAAAAGTCTTGGATAAACCTTCGGTAATATCCAGCTAACCCCAGAAAGCTTCGAATCTCCGTGGGACTTTTTGGTCATTCCCACTTCATCACAACTTCAATCTTTTTTGGGTCAACCATTATTCCTTCTTGGTTAACCACATGACCCAAGAACTGGACGTCTCGAATCCAAAAATCACATTTGGAGAACTTTGCATACATCTTCTCCTTCTTCAAAACTTCTAACACTTCTCGCAGGTCCTTGCCATGCTCCTGCTGGCTCTTTGAGTAAATTAGAATGTCATCTATTAAAAATATCATGGATTTATCGAGGAATGGTTTACAAACCCTGTTCATCAAATCCATAAATGCTTCTAGAGCATTGGTTAGTCCAAATGACATAACCAATAACTAATACTGTCTGTGGCTTGTTCTGAATGCGTTTTTCTCAATATCTTGCTCTCTCACTTTCAGATGATGATATCTCGACCTAAGATCGATCTTTTATAAATAGCTCGGACCTTGCAGCTGATCGAATAGGTCATCAATCCTTGGCAATGGGTACTTGTTTTTCATTGTTGCCTTGTTCAGCTCTCTATAGTCTATGCACATCCTCATGCTTCCATCTTTCTTCTTCACGAATAACATTGGAGCTCCTCAGGGTGATGAACTAGGCCTAATGAAACCATTGTCCATCAACTCCTGAAGTTGTATCATAAGCTGCTTCATATATTGGTGTTAATCCTGGCAACAAGTCTATTCGAAACTCTATTTGTCTATCAGGAGGCAATCCAGGAAGATCTTCGGGAAAGACTTCTGGATAGTCACACACCACTAGTATTCTTGTATTTCTTTCTTCTCCTTCTTTGCATCGATCACAAATGCCAAGTATGATGTGCATCCTTTGGACAAACATTTTCTGGCTTTCATCAGGGAAATGATTCCATAATTTACTCTATGTTTGTCCTCGTACACCATAAATGACTCTTTTTTAGGTGGGTTTACTCTCACCATCTTCTTCATGCATAGTATCTCAGCATCGTTTACACTAAGCCAATCCATTCCCAGTATGATGTTGAAACCATTCAACTCAATGGGTAACAGCTCCTCGTGGAATTCGTTTTCGTTCAAGTTGATGATGATGTTTTTAATGCAATTGCTAACAGGTATGAATTTGCCACTGGCAACTTCTACAACTAGAGCATTATCAAGTTTATCTACATGCAATGCTAGTCTTCCACCAAATCTGTGTGATATAAAAGAGTAATTCACTCTGGAATCAAACAATATATTGGCAGGCAATCCATTTACAAGAAAGGTACCTGAAGCGACATCTGTTGCATCCTTTGCGGCTTCCAGGATCATCTGGAAAGCTCTCGCCTTCGGCCTCGGTGGAACATTAGGCCTTGTTGCCTCCTTCTTCTTCGGACAGTCTTTCGAAATGTGCCCTTGTTCGCTACATCCATAGCACACCATCTTGTTGGATGCGCACTCGTTGGCATAATGCCCAGTCTTTCCACACTTGTAGCAAGTCACCTCCTCGCTACAATTCCCAAAGTGTTTCTTTTTACACTTTTCGCACCACTTAGCTTCGCCTCCTCCTCCTCCAAATTTCTTCAAACCAGACTTCAAGAATTTTCTCTTATTGTGGACCTTGAAGATCCATCAAACTTCCTCTTCTTGCCAACTTTAACCTTATTGGAAGCTCTTCCCTTAATCATCTCCTCAACAGACTTGGCAGCCCAGATAGCTACCTCAAGAGTAGGTGCCTAGCGTACTGGCATAGCGTACTCCCATGGAAGTCCCTTTGCATACTTATCGATTTTCGTCAGCTCGTCAGGGACGATGCTCAAAGCAAACTCCATCTTGTATGTGAAGGCATTGGTGTATTCGTCAATGGACTTGCTGCCCTTATTCAACGTCAGGAATTGGTTCTCTAACTCTAGCAGGTTTTGGGCCGAGCAGAACTTGTGTTTAAAGTGTACCAAGAACTCTGGCCATGTCTGTTGTAGTGGCTCATTGGGGCTTATGGTCTTCCCCAGAGTGTTCCAGCAGCGAACAACGCCACCTTTGAACTGACGCACTGCATATGTGGTTTGTAGTTTGCCCTTGCAACCACATGTTATGAAGGCTAGCTCCATTTCAGAGATCCAGTCCATTACTCCGATTGGATCCTCCTTCCCAGTGAAAGTCGATGGCTTACAATTCGTGAAGTCCTTATACTTACATCCGTTCCTCTCGATTCCTTCATCTTGGTTATTCCTCCTACCCACTGGCAGTTTAGCTTGACCAACGGTTCTACTATAATTGCCTTCTTCTTACTGTCTGTCATTTAGTTCTGGCTGTTCAACAGGCATCGTAGGTTCATCCCTATTATTCAACAACATTTGCCTCATCTCCTCCCTCTATTCGGAAATCATAGCCCGAATCATGGCTTGTACTCTTGCCATCGTGATTGGCTCAGGTGCAGCTGCTACTTCCGGTGCACGCTCAATCACAGGCCGCTGATTAGCATTTCCATTAGCATTTCCGCTTCGAGTTCTCAACATGTCGATCTATACACCAAAGTAGGCGAATTTAGATCTTTATTTACGATAGACGTTTAAATCTTCCTTGTCACTCGAAATGTTACATGCTAGTTCTAATATCATAGTCGAACGTTTAGAAATCTGAACGCATAAAGTTTCCAGATTTGTTCGGCAACAGACCATAGATCTGATCAAATAATAGCATATAAGGCATCTTTATAGCTATAACATAAATCATTTAGCACATAAAAGCATTTTATGCATCTTTTCTAAAATAAGCTAGTGCTCGTGTCTAAAATATAGTAGACACTCATCTCACAATCATCGCTTAGCATTCTAAGTTTATGTCTAGAAATCCTACAAATTCCTAGTTCGTTAAACTAATGCTCTGATACCAACTGTGACATCCCCAATTTCACTGCTAGAAAAGAACCATTTGTTTATGCTTTATTTGAAAATCAGAGAATACTTTTAAAGAAATATGTTGCGGAAGTTGTTCCCAAAAATATGATAAAGAATTTATTAAATCATTTTCGAAGAAATGTATTTTCATTATATTAAAAAAACCTAGGGATGTCATTGTCAATACAAATCAAAAGCATAAACAGAAACAACATAGGCCTTACAAAATCTATTTATTCTAGTGGCCTATAATCCATTGATCTCTCATCAGACCATCACTCATGTGCTCTCTTTCCACTACCTGTATACAAGAAACTGAGTGGGTCAGGCTTGGGCGCCTGGTAAGCACATAGGGTTTTCAACCCACAATAATTAGGTTCATTCATTTAGTCAAATCGTTCAACCCGATTGCCTGTTCCCGTTATCCTCACCTTACGTCCCTAAAGCATCTATTATAAGGGACCTAGCCTAAGGATTTTCATTGGGGTGACAACACTTCTTAGGGGATTCCTCAGCAATTTATATCAAATAAGGCAACCATGAGGGGATGGAGTACACCTGGTTAACACGTAGTTCAAATAAACACCTACAGGATGCGAGCCTGCTAGCGTTCCACTGGACTATCTAGAATAGTCTGTGGTCGTCATCTATACTACGCTAGATGACTGGATCATCATAAACATCGAGGCCTCTCATCATTTTAACACACATCAACTATTTCATCTACCCATGTTTTACCCAACATTTTCGTAGATATAAAATACATATACAGTTTAAATAATTTAAAACATGTATAAATCGTTCATTTAGCATAGATATCAAGAACACAGATAATATGCACACATAGCACGTAGTTTATATTAAAGACTTCATATCTATGTGTAAGATGAAAGTAACTATGCACATACTTGTTAAAGTGGTGATTCCAACTTGGACAGCGCTTCGCTTCTTAACAATATAATTTCCTTCGACGAAACCTAGTATTATTACCACTAGATTTTAGTCTAATATTTATCGTGACTATTTACGAGTAACATTGTTTTATAAGTGTTAAACAATATTTTTTAACCACTATGTAAAGACAAGGGTCAGACATGGAACACCAGAGGGCAAGACCATTTTGGCATTATAGCACTTCTGAAATCTAACAACTCTATGAGGCTGTTCAAACCAGATTCCCCGTACTGCGAGTAGTTAAAAGATATTATAATAACAGTTTATGTATTATACTTTATAATATATATTTTGTGTATAAGTTCAAAATAACGATAATAAACTTAAACATAAGTTATACTTAAAGTAGGGTAAGCATAACTCACTTACCGGGAGGTTTGGCTAGGAACCGGGCTCTGCTGGGGCAGAACTTCTGAGCCGAAAGCTCTTCTTCTCGAAGCCTTCTGATGCTCCGGGACTCGCCTCTTAGCACTTGGGAAGTACTAGAGGTTGGGGGAGGTTTAGAGAAAACTTAGAGAGAAAGAGATAAGGGTTAAGATGTGAGGAAATTGAGTGAGCCTCGCATGGTATTTATATGCTGAAAAATGGCTCAACTCGGTGAGTTCTGAGCCTCCAACTCGTCGACTTAGGTTCCAGGTGTCACCATCTGATGGCAAGGCGTGGGGAGGAAGCAATGGTTCAGATCGCGCCACGTCACCCACTTCACATCAGCCCATCCCGACTTCTAAATTTCGTAACTTTCGCATACAAGATCCTTTATCAATGTTCTTTATATCCACGCGTAGGTATTGACAAGATCAACAACTCTCCTTTTGATCCCATCGGCTAATTCTCGACCGATTTTAAATTTAATAGTATGAGAAGATTACACTGTTTAACGACCGTGTAAAATTCATAACTTCTACATACGGACTCCGTTTTCGACTGTCTTTTTATCATTGAGCTCCTATTAATGAGATCTTCAATTCTCATTTAGGTTGTGTCGGCTAAAAATCGATTGATATAAAATTCGAATTCAGTGATGTGCACTGCTACGCCAAATCTTAGAAAAATCATAACTTCCTCATACGAAGTCAGATTTGAACGTTCTTTTTATGCACGTTCTCAAGTTAACGTGTACTACGACTTTTGTTTAAATCACTAAGGCTAAAAAGTAATTTATCAAAAATTCATTTTTTACATTGCGCGGTGTCGTGTCGGTTTAGCTGTAAAACTTCGACAGGTCATAACTTCTTCATTATAACTCGGATTTCGGCGTTCTTTATATCTCCAGAATCCTTGTCACGACCACTATAACTTTCTTCATAGATATTGGGTTTATCTATTATTTTATTTTTTACGCTTATTTTCATTCTTAATTTATTATACCTTATAAATGAGTATAATGCACATAAATCACATAATTCACATACTATTCACGTAATTCCTCTTTATTACTAAATTATGTTACAATTGTTGACCCTAACTGTCACATCGTTATAATAATGCTTAGCCTAGAAACACGGACGTTACATATTTCTTAGGTCAATCCTTATGAATAAATAATGAGGAATAGATGATTCTTAGGGAAGATACTTAAGAATAAAGAAGATAATCGAGATGGGTAATTGGGTTAATTCTTTGATGATGAAACATAATAACTTTATTATTGTGGGTTGAAAACCCTATGTACTCACCAGGTTTCCCAACCTGACCCACTCAGTTTATTTGTATCACAAGTGTCGATATGAATCTATATTACACTGAGAGATTAAAGGAGATGTAAATCACTAGTCTAAAGGAATGTAAGGTCTGTTTATGTTTATGTTTCTGTATTGACGATGACATCCCAAAGTTTTAATATAAGAAAAAAATACATTTCTTCGGAAATACTTTGATAATATATTTCTCATGTTTTCTGAGAACAAATTCCGCAATATTATTCTTAAAAATGAATACTCTGATTTTTAAATAAGCCTAAATAAAAATTTTAAAATGATCGTGAATTTGGGGATGTCACAGTTGTTATTAGAGCATTAGTTTAAGGGAACTAGGAATTTGTAGGAAATTTCTAGACTTAAACTTAGAATGCTAAGCGATGATCGTGAGATGTGTATCTCATATATTTTAGGTAGTACACCTGAATAGACACAAGCACTAGCTTAATTAGAGAAGATGCCTAAAATGCTTTTATGTGCTAAATGATTTGTGATGCTTTATAATGCCACTATTTGATCGGATCTATGGTCTATTGCCGACCGGATCTGAAAACTTTATGTGTTCAGGTTTCTAAACGTTTAATTTCAGTATTAGAACTGGCATGTAACTTTTCGAAATGATAAGGATATTTATATGTCTATCATAAATAAAGCTTTCCCTATCTAAATTCTCATCACTGCACACCAGACGTCTGATTTGGTGTATATATCGACATGGTGAGAACTCGAAGCGGATTGGAAAGCGGTAACCCGCAGCCTGAGCCACAAGTGATTGAGTGTGCACCAGAAGAAGCAACTGCACCCGAGCCAATCACGATGGCAAGAGTCCAAGCAATGATTTGGGCAATGATGGCCGAACAAAGGGTGGAGATGAGGCAAATGTTGCTCAATATGGATGAACCTACTGCGCCAGTATACCAGACACCTACTCTTGAGGCAACCATCTAGGTTGCTAAATATGTTGAAGAAATGGTAAAAGGTAAAACCGCCAACAAGGTTGAAGTTGGCAAGAAGAGGAAATTTGAGGGATCTTCAGGGTCCAACAAGAACAACATGTTCTCAAGGTCTGGAGGAAGAGGAGGTAAAGGAAAATGGTGTGAGAAGTGCAAAAAGAAACACTTTGGAAAAAATGACAGAAACGTGACTTGTTTCAAGTGTGGGAAGACTGGGCATTACGCCAATGAGTGTACATTTACCAAGAAGGTGTGTTACGGATGTAAGGGAGAAGGGCATATTTCGAAGAACTTCCTAAAGAAGAACGAAGCTGCAAGGAAAAATGTGTCGTCGAAGCCAATGCAAGAGCATTCCAGATGATCCTTAATGAGGCAGGTGACCATGCAAGAGGTCAGGAGTGAGGATATATATATATATATATATATATATATATATATATATATATATATATATATATATATATATATATATATATAAAGATTGGGATATGAAGTAGCCATATAGATAGTATCACGTGGTGTAGTCTATTATAAGAGGCCTAGTATAGGGTGAACTTGAACATCTATGTAATCGTTTCAAGAAATAATATAAAGCTTGGTTATGTTATCCGATGTGTTAAATGGTTATGTGAAATTCTTGTATGGTGACTTGGAAAACTGCAAGGCAATACTTGGGACGAGTATGAGTAGGTGTGAATGGTAGTAGAGGCCTATACTACCGGAAGCACGGGACTCGCACTTGGATCAAGGAAAGTCACATGGTTACTAAGGCACTAGTAATTGATCTCGTTTTGTTCATGTCTGTCATTACCATTGTTTCTGTAATGACTAAGAAGATGATTGTTATTCCGACCCTAGTGGTCATATCAAATAGAGTCTGACTAAGACGAGTATGTTACGTGGTTCAGAGAACCAAGATCAATGTAACATCCAACTTAAGCCAGAAGATTCAAGTGAAAGATAATCGAAGCAATAAATAGAAGTATCGCGATCATTGTTAAAGTAAGAAGCTTGTAGCTAGAAGTGCTACATTCTAGAATGTGATTATATCACATTAGAACATGACGGAAGGTATATTCCATTATGGAATATGACTCTAAAAGACCTGAGTCTAAGTGTTGCATCATACGACGAGAGATCATTAGAACATGACCCATCGGTCAATTACAATAATCGAAGTAAGTCTATTAAGAAGAAGAATGAGTCTCCAATAAGGATTGATTTTGTAAATCGAAGGTTATGATTGAAAGGTCAACATAGGATAAAGAACGGGTGCAAGATTGAGCACCGCCTGCAATCAAGAAGTCCAAGAGTTAGATACTCATTTGAAGGAACATAGAAGTTACGGTTATTACCTAGGATGAAGATATAATGTATGGAGTCATTATACAAGCCCTGTTTTGTTGATGATTCCGGGAGGTAATCATCCTAAGGGAGAGATAATTGTAACGCCCGCAGATTCGGGCTACTCAATTTAGAGACAATGAGCGTCAAAAATGACTTTTTTTATAGAAGATTACTTATAAGTAATAATTTTAACTAAGTTATAGTATATGTCACAAGGGTTCCGTACATATAAAAAATGCTGAAATTTGAGTTATAACGAAGAAGTTATGACCTATCGAAGTTTTACGGCAAAACCAGCACGACACCGGGAGTCGTCAAAAGTGAGTTTGCGATAAAATACTTTTTAGCCTTAGCGATCTAAACGAAGGTTGTAGTATATGTTAAATCGAGAGCGTACAAAAAAAAACGTCCAAATCTGACTTCGTTTGAGGAAGTTATGATTTTTCTAAGATTTAGCATAATAGTACACAACCCGGAAATCGAATTTTAGATCGATCGAATTTTAGCCGACACAACTTAAATGAGAATTGAAGATCTCATTAATAAGAGCTCAACGATATAAAGACAGTAAAAAACGGACGTCGGATGAAAAAGTTATGAAATTTTAACGGATTTTAACTATCTAAGTCTGTTAAAATATAACTTTAATAATAAAGTCAAAATTAGCCGATAGAGCCTAAATGAAAGTTGTAGATCCCATCAATACCTACGTGTGGATATAAAGAACATCAAAACGGAGCTAGTATGCAAAAGTTATGGATTTTAGAAGATAATTAGTTTATAGAGTAACCAGCGAGCGACACGTGGTAGGATCTGAGCCACTGCTTCCTCACCACGGCTTGGCACCAAATGATGACACCTGGCCACGAACGCCCAACGTTCATCAAGGAAGCGCCCCGCGTTCGAACCAGACTCAGCCTATAAATAGAGGTGCAAATCACCCCAAAAACTCACACCTTTCCCATTCTATTTCTTTCAAACACCCCTCTTAGCCCACCCATTCCCTAGCACTTCCCGAGTGTTAGAGGCGAGTCCTGGAGCGCTACAAGGCTACGAGAAGAAGAGCTTTCAGCTTGGAAGTTCTGCCCCCGCAGAGCCCGGTTCCTAGCCAAACCTCCTAGTAAGTGAGTTATGCTTACCCTACTTTAAGTATAGCTTATGTTTAAGTTCAACATCATTATTATGAACTTATAAAAAATATATGTATTATAAAATATAATATACAAAGTGCTATTATAATATCTTTTAACTACTCGAGGTACGGGGAATCCGGTTTGAAGGACCGCATAGGTTTGTTGAATTTCAGAACAGCTTAACTCCCAAAATGGTCCTGCCCTCCGGTGTTTCATGTCTGGCCCCTGTCTGTACATAGTAGTTGAAATGTATTATTTAACACTTATAAAACAATATCGCTCGTAAGTCTAGAATAATAATTAGTCGCAATAAATATTAGACTAAAATCTAGTGGTAATAATACTAGGTTTCGTCGAAGGAAAAGACTATTGTTAGAAGCGAAGCGCTGTCCGAGTTTCGAGTCATCGCTTTAACAAGTGAGTGCATAGTTACTTTCATCTAACACATAGCTATGAAGTGTTTAATATAAATTACATGTTATGTGTGCATATTATCTGTGTTCTTGATATCTATGTTGGATGAACAAGTTATACATGTTTTATTCGATTTAAACTGTATACGTATTTTACACCTATAATTAAGATGGGTAAAGATGGGTAGATGAAAGATGAGATGAGAGATGAAAGATAAGATGAATGATGAGAGACGAAAGTTGATATAGATGATGAGACGTGAAAGATGATGAGAAGCGATGACCCATGCGATGACCCAAGTGATGGCCTAGTCATCTAACAGAGTATAGATGAAAACCATGGACTATTCTAGACAGTTCAGTGGAACACTAGCAGGATCGCAACCTGTAGGTGTTGTGAACGATATGTTCATCAGATGTGCTCTAAAAACCCATTGACATGTATTGTGGGTGGACTCCCTAAAAATAATACTATCAATAAACGAGATAAACCTTGACAACTATGGACTTAGTTCCTAATAAATAACATCTATAGCTATGGACTTAGTGCCTGTTATATAAACCTTGGTAGCGATGGACTTCGCGCCTATTCCTTAGGTCAATCCTTAGGAAGAAATATTGAGGAATATAATATTCTTATGGACGATACTTAAGAATAAAGAAGATAATGGGGATGGGTAATTGGGTTAATTGTTTGATGATGATACATAATAACTTTATTATTATGGGTTGAAAACCCTATGTACTCACTAGGTTTCCCAACCTAACCCACTCAATTTATTTTTATCACAGGTGTCGATACGAAGCTATATTACACTGAGAGATTAAAGGAGATGTAAATCACTAGTGTAAATGAATGTAAGGTCTGTTTATGCTTATGTTTCTATATTGACGATGACATCCCAAAGTTTTTATATAAGAAAAAATTACATTTCTTCGGAAATGCTTTGATAATAAATTTATCATGTTTTCTGGGAACAAATTCCGCAATATTATTCTTTAAAATGAATACTCTGATTTTTAAATAAGCATAAATAAATTTTTTAAAATGACCGTGAATTTGGGGATGTCACACACACACACACACACACACACACACACACACACACATATATATATATATATATATATATATATATATATATATATATATATATATATATATATATATGATGATAATTAGAGGAAATCACTATGATAAAAGATAAAAGACAAAATACCTAAGGTTAATGCTTTAGTGAGTTGTTAATATTCCTCCTTGCCAGATTAAATTCGGCTACCCCAAACCTATAATCGTTAATTTTGCAAGAGCAAGGAATATATGTATAGATCTATACGGGGATTGACACCCCCACCTGCGATTGGTAGCTACAATTCTGGCAGGATAACTTTCTTCTTAATCACTATTCGACATTTGATGAAGTGTCGTGGCGGGGTAATCACTGGTCAAATAGCGTCGATTATGGGGGCTCATGGTAATACATTACAAACACCTTATAGATCCGACTACCATTATGGACGCCTTAGAGTGGTACATAAAATACGTTAGGATTAGTTAAATATCCTACAAAGATAGTAAATTTGGATTAATGAAATATCCTTAAAGATAATAAGATAGGATCGTTAGATATCATAAAAAGATAATAAGATAGGATCGTTAGATATCCTATGAGATAATAAGATAAGATCAAAATATAGTAAGCTAGGGTTGATAAAAACTTTAAGAAAAGTTTTTCTAAAAAAGGATTCTTAATTTAATACAATGAAATAAAACTATAAAACATGTGCGCTCACCAACATTATGTTGATGTTTTCAAACATACATGTCTTTTTAGGGAGATGGGTGTGGAGGATAGTCGTGCTAAGGAGGAGGTTTTCAAGGAAGCTTGATGGAGTCTAGTTCTGTTTTTTATCGTTTCTAGTAATGTTTAGGATGTGTGCTTGACTTTTAAACAATGTAATCCTAATTAATTTACAATAAATAAAAGTAATGTTTGTGATATACTTTTGTGTTATGTTATATATATATATATATATATATATATATATATATATATATATATATATATTGTTAGGGTGCAAAGTCACTCTTGGATGTTGTGTTTTAGGCTTACCCTCTTGTATGTGTAAATAGGTTGAGTCTTTCCTATAAATAGGAAGTAAGTGACTCCCATTATGTAAGGAACCATTTGGAGTGTTAGACTAGAGAGAGAAACTTTGTACAAACCCATTTGTATATTCTTTCTAGATCTAATATGAGCTTACACAGATTTATTTACTCCTTGTGTTCTTGATTTTACATGATGATTCACTAGATCTTTCTAATTCCGAACATGCCATCATGATCAACACCACAACAATTGGTATCAGAGCGGGTGTTCTTGATTAGATCAAGAATTGATCCTTGATGGCTTTCTTGATTTGGTGATTCATTTTATGATCTTGGATCTTCGTGGTTTAGAGAGTTTTTGGATTCTAGAAATCGAATTCATCTTTGATTCTATTCATAATTCGATTTTCTTCACTAGAATTCAAGTGATTTTTGCTTTCTCTCTCTAGAAAACCCATTTGAAATCACTTTTTCTCTCTAGAAATCTTCAAGTTTTTGTGATTATGGTGAATTTGCCTTATAATTCTTGGATTGTGATCATTGAAGATATCAAATACAAAGTCAATAAAGATCAATATTATGGGTTGGTGTTAAACAAGTTGATATATTGGGAAACTATGGTTTCTTATGGAGGATTGAAGGATGATCATGGAAGCTTGATATTTCAACCACTTTGTGAGATCAAATGGTTGGCTGATATTACATGGTCCATATCATCACGTAGTAGTGATAAGATTGGAGAAGAAAAATATTTGTTCAGAAAGAAATATATTTCTCTTATTGAAGACCCAAATGATGTCCGTGCTCTTAAGGTTGTTGAAGTTCTTAACAATGGAGTTCAATGTGATGTTCTTGATGTTCTTGAAGTTCATGATAAGAAGATTCAAGTTGATTCTCAAGATGAAAAAGTTTTTTGCTCAATTGGAGTTCAAACCGATGATATTTTGTGTTCTTGTGATTCGTTTGAAGGAATGATTCCTTATCGGAAGCCGGTAATCCAAGAAATTCATAAGTATCAAACTCCAAAAGATTTAATTCAAATTCACAAAGTTGATGTTGTGGAAAGTGGGTTTGTTCATGGAATCAAGTCTTCAAGATGCAAAAAGATGAGAAAGAAAAAGAAGAAGAAGATTAATCGGAAAAATAAGCGGGTTTACTCACAAAAATCGTCAAATGTTGTGAAGCCAAAATCCGTGAAGCAAATTTGGGTTCCAAAGAAACAATCTCCAAAGGTTGCGTTGAATTTGAAATCAAAACCCAATAGTGTTGGTGGTTCATTTGAAGATGTTCTTGGATCGTTGAAGAACACGGAGAACGAGTTGTACATCTCGCATAGTGGGTGGTACAATGTTCAATTTGGAGATTTTCTTATTCCAACAAAAGAACCAACGTCTTCCAAATTTGATTCGTTCGTTGAAAATGGATCTCGATTCGTCAAAAAGGTATCTCAAATTCTCAAATGGATTCCAAAACGTCCACGATTTCGATTCATGCGTTACGTTCTTGATTCATGATCGTTTGACTCGTTGGATCAAATTTTCTTTGAAAAACCCATTTGTTGTGATCCAATAATTTTTTTTGTTGATCAAATCCCGATCCAATCCTATTTGTTTGTTCGATTCGATTTTCAAATTGACAATATTCATTTGAATCTATCATTAAAATCAAATTTGTAAACAAATTGTATGCATCTGTTTTAAATTCACGAGTTGAGTCTAAATGTCAATTAAGCCCAAAATCAATATCATGAGTACCGTTCATTGAGCCCAATTCTAAATTGTTGATCTATAACAATGCATTTGAAGAAACTCATAACCCAAAATTATTTGATCCGACTGCATCATTCATTCCTTTAATCGAGAAATCCAAATTTTTATTTTCGAGTCATTTTTGCAATTCAACGCTCATATGACTTCGATTGTATCTGATCACTTCTTGTTTGATCGAATTTATACTAGTGATCATTTAAGATTTCTTTGTTGTTTTGAGTAATCAATCGATCTGTTGTTGCAATCAATCAATTTTTGATATCAATTTGACTCTAGAACTCGTTCTTGCTATCAATTGTTCTGATGATTCTCGTCACTTGAAAGAACAATATTAAATTGACGATGAACATGAAATCTTCGTTGAATATGTCGATTTTGATCTAAAAAGGCTTCTTGAAAGTTGAATTTAGATGTTTGATGAAGAAACAGTCGATAATGGGTTTTTGAAGTCAAACAGAAAGTCAAAATCGTTTTTGTGTGTTCGTTCAATGTGAGACTGGAATCGAGGTGTCACGAATCGATGGTTGAAGCTTTGGTTAACAGTCGAATGATTGTTGATGTGCAAAGGATCGATTGTCGATGGCTTGGTGGTTTAATTCAATTTTGAAGACTTTGAAATGTATCTCACTTGGGTATCGACGTTAATAATCGACTGATTGTGGACGAGATTTTGAAGGTTGAGCTTCCCGGTGTTTGATTTTTGATCGATTGGGAAGACTAGATTTCGAAAGTTTGGAGTTTGGATTCGTTATTGGAATTGATATCAACTGATATGGTTTGGGGACGAACTGGAATCGAACTTGATTTTGGAGTCGACTGATTTTGAAAGTTCAATTTTCGAAGCCTGGATGTGTTGATCGACATTAAAAGCTTTAGTTGGGTCGGTTGATGAACAGATTGTCGACGCGAAGTCAAGAAGGAATAAAATCGATTAATTTTCGAAGTCAGGTATCTGTGTGCTGGGTTGCTCAAAGAACGAACAGGCTCAATTTTGGGGAATCAATGAGGTTTACAAAAGTTTGGATGAAGTTTCGTACGAAGTGAAGCATGGATAATTTCGTATGAACGGAATTGTCTGAGAAACGAATCGTGAACTGTCGATGGGTTGGGGGATAAAGAACGAACTGGGAAAATTCGATTCAGAGGTTGGATGATTAAGAGGTTACTGTTCATTAAGAGGCTTCGAATGCCTTCGAATTCGTATGTTTGGGAAAATTTTCGTATGAAGAGGAGATGCTTTCGTACGAAGCGTTGCAAAATTTCGTATGTTTGGAAGGAAAAGCAAAATTTTCGAACGTAGTCCCTCAAGTTTCGAATGGTTGACAAATGTAAAAAGGCTTCGTGTGAATGAACCAAATTTCGTATGTTTTGATCAAAAAGCAGAATTTTCGAATTCAGCCCCTGAACTTTCGAATATTTGGCAACCTCATCAATTAATTGAAGTTTCGAATGTTTAACACTTTTCACCCAAATTCGAAAATTTTCTGAAAATTCGAATGTTTGGGACAACTCTTCGTATGTTTGGAGGCAGAATTTTCAAAAATACTCCCTGAAGCTTCGAATGTTTGGCGGTTCATACCCATTTTCGAAAAAGGACTGTTTTTGCTGAAAATTGAAGAAAATGCATTTCAGGCCCCTGCAGTTTGTGCAAATTGACGCTTTCTACCCAGATTTGGAAAAGGAGGAGAGTTTTGCATATTTGGATGTTTTGGGCGCAACGGGTCCCTGCAGAGTTCAGAAAGTGACGATTTTTACCCGGTTTTTTGAAAAATCTTGCAACTTTCACCCAAAAAGTCAAAATTTTTCATAAATTGGAAATTTGTGGCTTTTTCGTGATTGTTTTTCCGTGCAAGATTTTTGGTGATTCATTTTTGGTACACATTAAGGGGGGGTATCGTGAAGACTATTCCTCCGGCGCTTCTCACCCTTAGTGGGTTTTATAATCATTTTTTGATTATAAAAAGGGGGAGAATGATGGGTATTCGAAGCTTCTCGGGTTTGTCGAATATTCATTTGCGGATTTGAAGACCGGTGTTACTTCGAGGGGGAGTTTAGTCTTAATCACGTTAGCTCGTTGGAGATTGAAGCCGGACATCCAATCCTAACTTTGAGGGGGAGAATGTTAGGGTGCAAAGTCACTCTTGGATGTTGTGTTTTAGGCTTACCCTCTTCTATGTGTAAATAGGTTGAGTCTTTCCTATAAATAGGAAGTGAGTGACTCCCATTATGTAAGGAACCATTTGGAGTGTTAGACTAGAGAGAGAAACTTTGTACAAACCCATTTGTATATTCTTTCTAGATCTAATATGAGCTTACACAGATTTATTTACTCCTTGTGTTCTTGATTTTACATGATGATTCACTAGATCTTTCTAATTCCGCACATGCCATCATGATCAACACCACAACATATATATATATATATATATATATATATATATATATATATATATATATATATATATATATATATATATGTATGTGTGTATATATATATATATATATATATATATATATATATATATATGTATGTATGTATGTATGTATGTATGTATGTATGTATGCCTCGATCGAATTTCACCATGTTCGCACCGCCCGACGTTTCCGTCGCTAGCCGTGGGTGTCACACTAATGTCGTAAGGGATGATGGGAAAGAATCTATATCAAGGAGGAGATCAACGAGGGTTATTTGACAACCTGATAGATATATGGGATGTGTCAATTCTGGTGACTTGAGTCCATTGCTTTTGCTTTATCAAATGGATAATACATTGACACTGAGGAGCCTCAAACATACAAAGAGGTTGTGGCGAGTAAAAAAGCAAATGACTGGTTGATGGCCATTAATGAGGAAATGTAGTCCTTAGTGAAGAATGAAACATGGGATCTAGTTTCATTGCCAAAGGGAGCAAAACCAGTCGGATGCAAATGGATCGTTAAGAAGAAGGAAGGGATACCATGATTTGAACCAGCTAGGTTCAAGGTAAGGTTGGTAATGAAAGGGTTTTCTCATAACTAAGGAATTAAGTATCATGAGGTGTTCTAACCTGTCGTGAAGCACAAGAAAATTCGGGTTTTTTTGGCCATGGTGAGTGCATTTGATCTGGAGCTTGAACAGATTGATGTGAAAATTGCATTTCGTCATGGGAACTTAGAAGAAAAGATTTATAGTTTATTCATTCATGATCTCGCATGGCTACATTCGGAACCAGTTTGACAACTGTGTTTACTCAAAGGAATTATCACCAGATTCCTACATATATTTGTTACTATATTTTGATGATATGCTCATCGCAGCCAAGGACATGGCTGGAATAAATGAATTTAAGGCGACCCTGTAGAATGAGTTTGAGATGGACGATTTGGGAGCAACAAAGATGATAATTTGGATGGAGATTCAAAGGGATAGAATAGCAAGTTGGTTATGTACTTATCAACAAAAGTACATTGAGAAAGTTTTGCAGTCATTCTATTATGATCAGTCCAAACCAGTTGGAACTCCTTTGTTGGCTCACTTTAAACTTGGTCCTGATACCATACTTACAACTAATGAAGAGAGGAAGTATCTGACCAGGGTTCCTTACTCTAGTATTGTCAGAAGTCTGATATATGTAATGGTCTGCACCAGACCTAATTTGGCTCATTCAGTTAGTGTGGTAAGCAGGTTTATGAGGAATATAGGGAAGTGTAACGACCCAATTTTTCAAAAGAAATTTTTTCATTTTTAATTATCCAAAACACATTTCCATCATCTACAAAAACCCGTTACAATTTTTTTCAAAACCATATCAAATACAACTTTATTTCAAAATATCATAGTGTCCCATAAAATGCCCGAGTGAGAGTGCACGCTGCGCCATTAAGCCTTGCCCTTGCCCTTGGGCTCAGATGTACCTGAAACAAATCCACAAACTGTAAACTAATGCTTACTGAGTCCCCCAGAGTATACCTCACACACAATCCACATAACACATAACATATTAGCTATAAAGCTACACATATCACATAAGCCATGCATACAACATATAAGGAAGCCATGGAAACCCTCCAGGGTCTTACACCTAATGTCACGGGAACCCCCACGTGGTCTTATCTTCCATGGGAACCCCCACATGGTCTTCCTGCGATGGAAACCCCCACAAGGTCTTCCTTCCTTGAGAACCCCCACAAGGTCTTCACTACCAAACAAGACATAATGCAAACTATACAAGCAGATATACTAGGATGCCATGGAAACCCTCCAAGGTCTTATACCAAATGCCACGGGAACCCCCACGTGGTCTTCCATGCAAATTTCATACTATCATAACGCATAATCAATCAACAATGCACATAACATAAAATGGGTCGGCCTTGGTGCCTTAGACCCATTGGTATGGTGAGAAGACTCACCTCTCAAATGCTGAACTAACAAGTTAGAATCAGGTATGTCCCACGGATTGCTCCTCCTCAACTGCCTATAACCATCATGTGATTAACTTGTCATAATCCCATAATTACCCTAAAAGTCAACTCTGGTCAACCCTAGTCAGCAGTCAAGGTCAACAGTCCATGTTGACCTCAACTCGTCGAGTACACCCATCAACTCGTCGAGTTCCTGTATGACTCATTAACTCGTCGAGTTACCTTTGTAACTCATCGAGTTCCTCTGGAGTCCATTCCACTGAGTCTCGCCTCAATTCACCGAGTCACCCTATTGACTCGTCGAGTTCATCATATGTCCAGAAAACTAAAGTCTGAACGGACCAAACCCCTAATCCTTCACTGCACTCATCCAGAAACCCAGAAACGGGCAAACACTACCCCGACTCGTCGAGTCAGCTAAGGGACTCGACGAGTTCCTTCAGTCCTTTCCAAGTTCAGCTCTTTTCAGTGGGATCTATGGTCCCAAACTCCAGATCCAAACTCCCTTAGTGCAGATACCATGTAAAGTTGCAAACTTTATGTGCATGCAAGGCCCTACAAGGCCATAACCTCAAAACTAGGCTTCTTACAAGGTTTTTGTACATGGAAAGGGCTAGGCTGCATAAAGTGAGCAACTTTATGCCATTTGGGACCTTGAGGGGTCCAGATCTGGAACCATATCCTTGTGATAAGTCTAGATCCAAGCTTGACTCCATTTTGCACCAAAAATGGCCATTACTTCCAGAAAAGGGATCTAATCAACTAGAGATCAAGGTAACGACTTTATACCTCAAAATGATGGCCAAGACAGAGTAGATGTTGGATCTACTGCACCTCTCCTTGTTCCTTCCTCTTCAAGCTCTAGAACCCTTCACAAATGCCCCAAAATCACTCACAAAAGCTCTTTCTCTCACTCAAGAAGGTTCAAGATCGATCTAGGGTTTTCACTGGATGTTAGGGTGATAAGGGAGGCCACAAGAGGCACAATAAGTTCTTTAAATAGGGTGCAACCCTAAAAATTAGGGTTTCTCTTTACAGCTCCAACTCGTCGAGTCGGGGCCTTCCGACTCGTCGAGTAGGACCCAAACCCCGCGTCCCCTAACAGTCTCTACTCGACGAGTTGGAGCACCCCAACTCGCCGAGTCCATGCATAAAACCCTAAAAATTATAAAAATAAATCAATACCTAGAACAGGTGTTACAGGAAGGCTTATTGGGAAGTTGTCAAGTGGATCATGCGATACTTGAAGGGAATAACAGATGTTTTCTTGGTGTATAGAGTTGAAATGAAAAGCAACTTTGTTCGATATGCTGACACTGATAATGGTAGTGATTTTTTGAAGCACATGTCATAGACGTGCTACATATTCACTTTGTTCGGATGTGCCATCAGTTGGAAGTCAACGTTACAAGATATCGTTTCTTTGTCTACAGCTAAATCTGAATACATGTCTATGACAGAAGGAATAAAGGAGGAGATATGGTTGCACAGGCTTATTCAGAGTCTTGGTATGAAGGTGGAGAAGCATGTTTTTTGTTCTTATAGTAAAAGTTTTTTGAGTCTTGCGAAGAACCCTGTGCATCACGAGAAGACAAAGCATGTTCATGTTAGGCTGAATATCATTCGGGATGTTATGGAAGAAGACAAGTTTTCAATACTGAAGATTCATCCGAAGGTCAACCCAGCAGATATGTTGACAAAGTCGTCGCCCACTGAGAATTTCGAGCTTTGTTTGGACTTGTTTGATGTTCGTAGGACTTAGGTACCTTTGAGGATGAATGGCAGGAAGGAAGAGGAAGTTCTTGTTTAAGGTGGAGTTTAGAGGATGCTAAAGTCAAGGTGGAGATTGTTAAAAGTAAATTGAGAGTTTGGAGCATTCAATGGAGCATTTGAATTCAATGGAGCAACTTGGACCAATTAGAGAAACTTGGAGCAACTTGGCGCAACTTAAATCACTTGGGGCAACTTGGAGCAACATGATGCGCCATCCATAAGGATATTGCACCAAATGGAAACATGTTGCGCCAAAAGAAAGGGTGTAGCATAAAATGGGAGCATGTTGTGCCAAATGGAAGGGAGTTGCGGCAAATGGAAGGGAGATGTGACATCCCCAAATTCACGGTCATTTTAAAAATTTTATGTATGCTTATTTAAAAGTAAGAGTATCCATTTTAAAGAATAATATTGCGGAATTTATTCCCAGAAACATGAAAAATATTTTATCAAAGCATTTCCAAAGAAATGTATTTTTTTATATTAAAACTTTGGAATGTCATTGTCAATACATAAACATAAGCATAAATAGATCTCCTTTAATCTCTCAGGGAATCCACCCACAATACATGTCAATGGGTTTTTAGAGTACATCTGATGAACATATCGTTCACAACACCTACAGGTTGCGAGCCTGCTAGTGTTCCACTGGACTATCTAGAATAGTTTGTGGTTGTCATCTATACTCTACTAGATGACTAGGCCATCGCTTGGGTCAAGGCTTCTCATCATCTTTCATCTCTCATCATCTATATCATCTTTCATCTCTCATCATTCCTTTCATCTTTCATCTCTCATCTCATCTTTCATCCACCCATCTTTACCCATCATAATTATAGGAATAAAATACGAATACAGTTTAAATCGAATAAAACATGTATAATTTGTTCATCAAGCATAGATATCAAGAACACAGATAATATGCACACATAGCACGTAATTTATATTAAATACTTCGTATCTATGTGTAAGATGAAAGTAACTATTCACTCACTTGTTAAAATGATAACTCGAAATTCGGACAGCGCTTCGCTTCTAACAATCGGCTTTTCCTTCGACGAAACCTAATATTATTACCACTAGATTTCAGTCTAATATTTATTGCGACTAATTATTAGTCTAGACTTACGAGCGATATTGTTTTATAAGTGTTAAACAATACATTTCAACTACTATGTACAGACAGGGGCCAGACATGAAACACCAGAGGGCAGGACCATTTTGGCATTTAAGCTGTTCTGAAATCCAACAACCCTATGCGGCCCTTCAAACCAGATTCCCCGTACCACGATCAGTTAAATAGTATTATAATAACACTTTTTATAATTTATACTTAGCACATATATTGCTTATAGGTTCATAATAACGATAATGAACTTAAATATAAGTTATACTTAAAGAAGGGTAAGCATAACTCACTTACAAGGGAGTTTGGCTAGGAATCGGGGTCTGCGGGGGCAGAACTTCTGAGCCAAAAGCTCTTCTTCTCGGAGCCTTCTAGCACTCCGGGACTTGCCTCTAACACTTAGGAAGTGGTAGGGAATGAGAGGGATAGGTTTGGAGTATTGAGAGAGAAAGAAAGGTTGAGGTGTGAGAAAAATGGAAGATTTGCGCCTCTATTTATAGGCTGGCTGGGGGCGATTCACGCCGTGAACTTAAAATTCATGCTGTGACCTTGCGTAGGCACCAAGGCTTCGCCTGGTGCTGACACGTGGCGTCGGACGCAAGTAAAATAGCTAATCTTAAAAAATTCATATCTTTCGCATATGAGCTCCGTTTTTCACGTTCTTTATGTCCACGCGTAGGTATTGACAAGGTCTGGAACTTTCCTTTTGACCCCATTAGCTAATTGTCGACCGATCTTAAATTTAACAGTATGAGAAGATTACACTGTTAACGACCGTGTAAAATTCATAACTTCTACATATAGACCCCGTTTTGGACTGTCTTTTTATCGTTAAACTCCTATTAATGAGACCTTCAATTCTCATTTAGATCATTTTGGTAAAATTTGACCGATCTAAAATTCGATTTCCGGGCTGTGCACTGTTATGCTAAATCTTAGAAAAATCATAACTTCCTCATACGAAGTTAGATTTAGACGTTCTTTTTATGCACGCTCTCGGTTTAACGTATACTACGACTTTCGTTTAGATTGCTACGGCTAAAATATTTTATCGCAAACTCACTTTTTACACCACACAGCGTCGTGTCGGTTTTGTCGCAAAATTTCGTCGGGTCATAACTTCTTCATTATAAGTCGGATTTTAGCATTCTTTATATGTATGGAACCCTTCTGACATATACTATAAAATGGTTAAGATTATTCATTCTAAATAATTTTCTATCAAAAAGTCATTTTTGACGCTTATTGTCTCTAAATTGACTAGCCCGAATCTACGGGCGTTACAGGAGATGTGCCAAATGGGAGGAAGTTGTGTCATCCTTGCACAAGATGGGCCATCTTTGTGAAATATGCACCATATTGGTGCAGTGTGTGCTTTGATGAGCCACGTGTGCTATGAACTCCTCTATGATGCTCAGAAGTTGGTGATGCTCAAGTAATACACCATGTTGTGCCACCATGATGGATGTTGGACCACTAGTGTTCATGATGTGTCACCTGTGCATCATTTTGCTCCACTATGGATCATGGTGCTCCATTATGTGCTTTACTGATACTACGAGTGTTCTAGAAGCTTCTGCATGGCGGTTTTTGATTGGTTGACGCCTTTCATGGGCCTATAGGCTAATGGGTTTGGCCCATTAGGGATTTAGGTCTGATCCCTCAAGTATAACTAAGGATGCATGTTAATTCATTTGTGTGTCTTGAATTCTAGAGTGATAGGAAAATATCTATGAATTTGTACTTGTAACTGCTTCTTTAGAACACTGATATAAAGAATACTCTCCTCCTGCTCGTGGATGTAGGTGTGACATCCCGAAATTTAAGTCTAAAATTGTAGACAGTTAGTGCACCACAAACTTCTTCGTAATCTAACCTATTGAGCTTTAATGCATATTTTAAAAAACATATAGTGTCATTATAACTACTATAAGATATCAGACGGTATCTTACTTCCCATTGTGGAAAATCTCAAACGAATCAAATAGATCAAACTGCAACCCTAGTTAATACGTTTGAAAAACTGAAATTTCGTATTAAGTAGTTGTGAGCAAACGAAACACTTTAGTCTCGTATTACATGTTCACCTATTTCCGAAAATATAAAGAATGTCCAAAACAGAGTTCGTATGCGAAAGATACGATAGTTATATGAAAAAAACAGTAAAACACTGATTTTCTTTACATTGCTAACATTGAATCGATCCGTCGAGGCACTTGCACACCTCAAATGGAAATTTTGAGAGCTTTTTTGGACTCATACTATGGTGTAATATTTAATTTCATACTGGAAATATTTTTCTAGTAAAAATAATTGTAAAAGTAAAAAAATCGGACGTTTTAGGTCAATTAGACGCGAATCTTTAAGCGTGATTTCCCGGAATTCTACAAGTCGAAAAAGTAATACGTTCGGGTTTTTGGAATCGTTGAACTTTACTCTATCATTCGACACTTTCGAAAAAAATATTAGGTGTCAGGATTTCGACACACAAACCTAGGTGTGTTTTTACGACTTTTTGAGAGTGTTACATCATCATGGCCCAACACCCATACATTGCAAGACCAAAATCAGCCAAGGAACTCTTGCTACCCCCCTTTCCCATGTGGGTTTCCTTCTCCCCTTCCCTTCCCTTACTTCTTTGGAGTACACTCCTCACCTTAAGTACAGACATGGTTGTGTTTGTGTGAAAGACTAGTTTAAGAAGCATGGGTTGCATGGAACTTGTAAGAGCTTACTTGATCTATAAAAAGGGATCTTGGGTTCTTCATTTGAGCACCAAGTCGCCAGCCATCAATCTCATACTCTCCCCTCTCCATTCTTTCTCTTTTTCAGTTTGGAACCCACGACCGAGAACCACCACAAACCACCACCCTCCTCCCATTTCCGACGACCAACCACCACCATCATTGTGCCACTTCGCTTTTCTTCCCTTTTGTGGTGTTTCCATGAGCTATGCTAGAATTCTTGTTGTTTTGAGGAGTTTATTTCAAGTTCAAAACAACTCCGGTGTAGGATCATTGCTACTTCTGGTGCTTCCCGGAAAACAAACCATATTCTTATTTAAATCGAGTTCACTCTTCAAAAGGTGAGTGCTTACAGCCCCTTTTTATAGTTTTTATATTTTTAGGGTGGGAATACATGTACTCACATATTTCATTTATGCAAAAACACTCTTGAAAAACATACTACAAAATGGTATGACCTTATGTGAAAAATTGTGGTCCATTCATGACATGTTTTGTCCATCTTAAACCCTATGGTTTGAAAAACTATTTTGTATGCAAGTATTTCAGATAGATAATTTTTCAGGAACTACTCGTACACGTTCATATGATCAATAGACAATTTATTACGATTTTTTCAAAACTGCATATCATTGCGATCCTTTTTCAGACTAGTCTGTAAAAACGGAAATTTTCACCTTAGTTAGTTTGTGTATCAGGTCAAGGAAAAAATTGAGGACAGAGTAGACTCAATTTATAAACCATGAGTGTTTACGGATCCTAATTCTGACTACTGATGATTTTTCTAGAGTTTTTCTAACACAGGGACAAAATCGACATTCTAGATTAATTTCCCAGTTTTGTCTTTCAAATACATACATACATACATACATACATACATACATATGGTGGTTGTCGAGGCCAACAAAATTAATAGCCCTAAATCTTTTACACTAAAATAGTGTATAGTGGTAAAGGGATCGTATCCACGGAGATTGGTTCAATTTTATAACTCTATGATAATCTTGTTGTACAAATACTTGTAAAACTAAAATAAAATAAAATTGGGGAATTTTGATCTTTTGATATGTTTAAAAGAAAACTAGAATTACACTAATATTTAAAAACACAATTCAACAAAAGCAAAGTTTGATGTAAAATCAATAAGATAAAGATGGTTGACTTTGGACTTTCATTACTTGAACATTTGGTTAATTAATCATGAGAATACCAAGGTACAATACTTGTGTTTATAATCTAACTTGGCTATGGCAATTTACAAGCATAACCTGCCTTAACTCTTATTTTGCATTAAAATGACTAGAGAAGCTCATAACATATTTCCTAAATCAAAGTCACAAAACTAATGAAGCATGTAATTTTGTGAAAATCAATTAGCATTAGGTTTTAAGAATCACCAAGTCCAAAGAGTAATCTATTGCTTTCATTACTACTATGGAGAAAATATTTTCCTAGTCTAAATGAAATGAAAACAAACATTTAAACTAATTGTTGCTTGTTAAATTGAAGACCCATTACTTAGCCAAGAATTTAACCAACAAAAATAACATTCACATATCAATATTCATGACTAGAGATATATAAACATGAAGGAAGTTTTCATAGAAAATATAATCATAGATATTCAACACAAGTTCATGGAGTTCTTCAAAATAACCAAAACATTCAAGCAATTACATCCAAGTCAACCAAATGGTAAATCTAGCCTAGCATGGCTAAGATTAATGAAAAACAAGAGAGATTAGAGATACCAAACATTGTTCAAGATGAAAGATGAAACAAATCCACAAATCTTCAAATCTTCTTAGAGAGTAAAATGTGTTGTTCTTCCATGTGTTGGATGTCAAGAATGCCTCAAATCTCCAGTAAAAGTGGTCAAAAATCGGATCCAAAAGTCCCCCAAAAGCATTCCACCAACCTTCCCAAAATAGAGTCAAAAAGTCAAAAATCCGGATTCTCCACAGTGCGATCCACGCGGACCATTTGTAAATCCACGCGGACCGCGTGGATTTTGGGCCATTTGGCCCATTTGATTGGCCTTCTAGTTTTGCTCCTTTATTTCTTGGTCCAGCCCACATGTAAAGGTTCTTGATAGCCCAATTGTGGCTTCTTGACTCTCCCAAGATGGGTCATTGCTTCCTTGATCTTCTATAGTTCAAAATTCTCTTCACATCATCATCATTCTTCATCTAAAATTAAGCCCAACTTGCTCCTTTGATTATGTTGACAACATGCCCAATCACACCACTTCAAGTCCACAAGCAAACCGCAAGCCTCCAAAAGTCCCGCACTCCTTCCATACCTCCAATGACAAATAGTCTTCGATAAATCCTGCAAATAAGCTCAAAAGACCGGAAAGCACACGGTAAAGGAGAAAAATAACAAAAAGAGAAAATATGCATGAAGATTAACTAAAATGAGATGGAATGTGCAAAAATAAACTATATAAAGAAGTAAATAAAATGAAACTATCACATATATATATATATATATATATATATATATATATATATATATATGTGTGTGAGTGTGACATTGCTACCTTTGTCGTATTTCAAACTTATCCATGTATGTGTGTGTGTGTGTGTGTGTATATATATATATATATATATATATATATATATATATATAAGTTATTAAGATTATGACTTAGAGTTTATACATGTAATTATGATCACTACTTTGAAATGTACCTCTTTATAAAAGCGAGTACATTACACTTTTACGTACATACCGAACAAACTCGGATTTTATAAACTTTATGCAACATAAATCATTATGCCTAGTGACTTATTCACATATAAGTTAGGGCTTTTCAATCTCGATTCTTACGCTCGGGGTGCTTATCCACGTACAAATTAAGCCTGGGGCTTCACGTACATTAGTTAAGGGCTTTATAGTAAGACACTATTCATTAACTAATTCTAAACACTTAGCATACCCACACTACTATAACTATTAATCTTAGGAGCGAGATATTTATTGATATTTACGTATTGATATTTACGGAGTTGACATACCCACTTGTGGTTGTTATCTACAACCTCGGCCGATTAATTGAAACAGGTGATAATTATCTACAATCGTTACTATGACGTACAATAAAGTGTTGTAGGGGGTACATTTAGTCACATAGATCGGTTATATGACTCACTTTAAACATTAACTAGAATCTCTCTCTCTCTCTCTATCTCTCTCTCTCTCTGACACACACACTTCAAAACATGGATTTGGTTTCTCTCAAAACAGTTTTAAGTATGTATTTACGTATGCAAAGACATCTTTTGGTTTTAAATGGTTATTCAAAGACTCTTTACAAACACAGTTTTATGTATGGATTTACTTATACAAAGACATCTTTTGGTTTTCAATGGTTATTCAAAGACTCATTACAAACACAGTTTTAAGTATGGTTTTACTTACAAACAAAATACTTTATAGACTTTTTAAAAGTATCACTACTGTTAAAAGAAAACTTGTAATTCCCACCAACCTTGTGTTGACCCTCAAAACTACATGTATTCACCGGGAATCAGTAATCAAGCGGTTCAGATGACGGATTAGTCATGGATTTTAGGCTATCTAGTTTACTAGTTTTGTTATGTATGTGTATTTGTTTAAGGTAATTCATGTACTATACTATGAACCATGTATTAAGACATCAAGATGAAATAAAAATCTTGTTTTGTTTAATGTTGTACTTGTGCTATATATTTAGTTTACCTGTGATCCATGAACTAAGTCACATAGCCTGACATGTTCCTCCGCATCGATCAGGGCTGTGACAAATTGGTATCAGAGCTAAATTGGCTATAGAGAACTCGTATCCTCGAAAGATGAATACAAATATAGAAACAAACTACTAATAAAATTATTATTATTAATTACCCTAGTTATTGACTTTTTACGGGAGAGGTAACTGGTTTGAAGTGCCACTTGGTTTGCTAGATTTCAAAACAGCTTTATGCTAAAATGATCCTGCCCTCTGGTGCTTCTTGTATGGCCCTCATCCGTACTTGGTAGTCTTGGAGTACAAAATAAAAACTAATAACACTGCAAACCTCACCAACCCTATATATATATATATATATATATATATATATATATATATATATATATATATATATATATATATATATATATATGAATGTATATATATATGTATTCACCGGGAATCAGTAATCAAAACTACATGTATTCACCGGGAATCAGTAATCAAGCGGTTCAGATGACGGATTAGTCATGGATTTTAGGCTATATAGTTTACTAGTTTTGTTATGTATGCGTATTTGTTTAAGGTAATTCATGTACTATACTATGAACCATGTATTAAGACATCAAGATGAAATAAAAATCTTGTTTTGTTTAATGTTGTACTTGTGCTATATATTTAGTTTACCTGTGATCCATGAACTAAGTCGCATAGCCCGACATGTTCCTCCGCATCGATCGGGGCTGTGACAGATTGGTATCAGAGCTAAATTGGCTATAGAGAACTCGTATCCTCGAAAGATGAATACAAATATAGAAACAAGCTACTAATAAAATTCTTATTATTAATTACCCTAGTTATTGACTTTTTACGGGAGAGGTAACTGGTTTGAAGTGCCACTTGGTTTGCTAGATTTCAAAACAGCTTTATGCTAAAATGATCCTGCCCTCTGGTGCTTCTTGTATGGCCCTCATCCGTACTTGGTAGTCTTGGAGTACAAAATAAAAACTAATAACACTGCAAACCTCACCAACCCTATATATATATATATATATATATGAATGTATGTATGTAGGTATATATACTCTGACCTGTGATGAGAACACTTAATAAAATTCTAACATACCTCCAACTAAAACTACCAACTCAACCCTTTAGGTCAAACGCCTCAACTAAGGTTAGTACTCTACATAAGCCATACAATAAATAAACCTGGAATATATGCCTATGTTATTTATGGTCGGACGAGTGCACAACCAACCTTGAGCAAGCACTTAGACAGACTACAATGGTTGAGAGTTTTAGAGATTGAAGGATATTCTAAATATTCGCAGCAGAAACCTAGCACCTTAGAAACCTTATATCAATCCCAAAACAACGTATACATTTTAAATACTTAAAAATCTGGGATAACATTCAGATTTTCCTTGTTTGCCTAAACCCGAAGAAGAACAAAGAAACAATAGCTCTGCTACCGTCGTAGCAGAGAAAACCAGAGTTCCCAATCGAATATTTAGTATTCTCCAAACTTCTCTCTATATCATTTGAAATCGGTAGGATTTCAATTCTCTCTCTATAATTTGGAAATTTGTAGAATTTCTGGAATCGATCACTCTCTATAATTTAGAAATATATAGGCTTTCTAGAATCTATCACTCACTATAATTTGGAACCTTACCATGAAAGGATCGGAGGTGACTGCTTACACCTCCCGATTTAACGACCTCACAAACCTTTGCCCAGGAATGGTGAAATCGGAATACAAAAAGACTGAAAGGTACATCTGGGTATTTTCTTCACCAGTTCAAGATCTGGTTACTGTATCCAGACCCACTACCTTTGATAATGCCAAGCAATTGGCCTATCGATCGGCCGAGCGATGTATCCGTCATGGTACCATGACCTCACAAACTAAAAAGAACTAGTTTAGGAGTACAAAAAGGAAGTTCCATGGCAAGTCAAAGGGGAACTTCAAGCATCGTAAACCTAATCCAGAACTTGTGGATGTATATGCCGCAATCAGAAACACTCCCGCCCCATTAAAGCTCTAATCTAGGAATTTACCCCACTGTACCAAGTGCAATTTCCACAATGTCGTAAATTGCATGGTCTGTAACATCCGTGACTTGATAGGTCACACCTCTAAGTACTATAAAAAGACCCCAAACAATGCATCCTAAACCACCACTGCCAGAGGAAGCCGTAACTGCTTCGAATGGAATCAACCAGGGCATTTTAAGAAGGATTGTCTGGAACTAAAGAATCATGGTGGCCAAGGAATAGCATTTGTGATAGGTGCTGGAGATGCTCGTCAGGAACCAACTATGGTCACTGGTACGTTTCCTATCAACAATATTTATTCTTCCGTATTATTTGATACTGGTGCCGATAGAAGCTTTATTTCCCATTAGTTTAGAAGCATGATTAACCATAAATCATGCAAACTTAATGAAGATTACATGGTAGAAGTAGAAAACGGCCAGTTAGAAAGCACCTTAGAAATACTCAGTAATTGCCTTCTCACCCTGAATAACCACGTCTTTCACGTCAACCTAATACATATGACCATTGGAAGTTTCGATGTGATCATCAGAGTGGATTGGTTGTCACTTCATCGAGCAGAGATATGAAAAGGTCGTCCGACTACCTCTACCCAACAACAAAGCCCTTATGATTTACGGAGATAAATCATGAAAGAATCTAAGAGTCATTTCTTGCATGAAGGCAAGAAAGTACTTACATAAGAGATGCTTCATTTTCTTGGCCCATGTGGTGGATATGCATGGAAAGGGTAAGGAAATCAAAGACATTCCACAAGTGTATGACTACCCAGATGTATTTCCATAGGACCTACCTGGAGTACCTCCAGTCAGACAAGTCGAATTTCGAATCGACCTAATCCCAGGTGTTGCACCAGTGGCAAGATCTCCTTATCGCCTGGCTCTATCGGAAATGCAAGAACTCTCCAGTCAACTCCAAGAACTTCTTGACAAATGCTTTATCTGGCCAAGCTTCTCTCCATGTGGAGCTTCGGTATTGTTTGTCAAAAAGAAGGATAGATCGTTTTGGATGTGCATCGACTATCAAGAGTTGAACAAACTCACCATCAAAAACCAATATCCACTCCCAAGCATTGATGACCTGTTCGATCAGCTAATAGGATCCTGCTACTACTCAAAGATCGATCTAAGATTTGTCTACCATCAACTCAGAGTGCAAGAAGCAGACATTCCAAAGAGGGCATTCAGGACTCGGACGGTCACTACGCGTTTCTGGTTATGCCACTCGGACTGACCAACGCACCAGCCGTATTCAAGGACCTTATGAATCGGGTATGTAAACCCTACTTGGATAAATTTGTGATCGTTTTCATCGATGACATATTTATATATTCACGAACCAAGGAAGAACATGGCCAACACTTGCAATTAATTCTGGAACTATTAAGAAAGGAGAAACTTTACGCAAAGTTCTCAAAGTGTGAGTTCTGGATTAACGAAGTGCATTTCCTCGGTCATGTGGTCAGTAGCAAAGGGATTCATGTCGATCTCGTGAAGATAGAAGCGGTCAAGGATTAGAAAGTACCAACGACGCCAACCGAAGTACGCCAATTCCTAGGGCTGATAGGCTATTATCGGAGATTCAACGAGAATTTTTTCAAAATAGCCAAGCCTTTCACCGCTCTAACCTAGAAGGACAAGACATTCTATTAGGAGACACTACTTATGTGGAACAAAGTGTGTCATGCTTACCGACCATAAAAGCCTCCAACACATCTTCGACTAGAAGGAGCTCAACAAAAGACAACGAAGGTGGGTCGAATTGTTAATTGATTACGAATGCGGACTTTGTTATCATCCTGGTAAAGCAAATGTCGTAGCAGACGCTTTAAGCAGGAAAGAGAGAGCAAAGCCACTTCGTGTAAAATCCTTAACCCTAACCATCCACTTCAATCTCACCACCCAAATTCGAGACGCTCAGTAGGAAGCGCTCAAACCTAAGAATATGGTAGAAGAAAACCTGCGAGGGATGGACAAATAGTTCGACCTCAAGGAAGATGGAACATGATATTTCATGAACCGAATTTGGACCCCCATAGTTTGGTGACATCTGAAGTCTAGTTTTAAATGAAGCTCATAATTTGAGATATTTGATACATCCTGGATCGGATAAGATGTATCTCGATCTTCAGAAGATTTATTGGTGGCCCAACATGAAGGTATAGATTGGCACATATGTCAGTAAATTCTTAACTTGCTCCAAAGTCAAAGCAGAGTACCAGAAGCTATCTGGTCAACTACAACAACCCTAAATGCCATAATAGAAGTGGGAATAGATAACAATGGACTTCATAACAAAGTTTCCAAAAAACATCAAGTGGTTATGACACTATATGGGTAGTGGTTGACTGTTTGACCAAGTCCGCCCACTTCCTAGCCATCAAAGAAACTAACAAGATGGAGAAACTTACCAAGACCTACCTCAAGGAAATAGTCCGACTACACGGTGTACCAATATCTATTATCTCGAACCCAGATAGAATATTCACTTCCAGATTTTGGCAATCATTTCAGAGGTCCCTAGGAACCAAACTCGATATTATTACTGTGTATCATCCTCAAACGGATGGACATAGTGAAAGAACGATACAAATTTTGGAAGACATGCTCCGCGCTTGTGGGATAGACTTCAGTAATACATGAGATACTCATCTGCCGCTAGTTGAGTTTTCATATATTAATAGTTATCACACTAGCATAATGGCCGCTCCATTCGAGGCCTTTTACAGACGTAGATGTCGTTCTCTGATAAGATGGGCAGAAGTTGGAGATACTCAACTGGCTAAAAATCATGTTGGAGATACTCTACTCACTGGTCCTGAGATCATTCATGAAATAACGTAGAAGATCATTCGGATAAATGAACGATTAAACGCCGCACATAGTCATCACAAAAGTTATGCTGACGTGAGACACAAACCCTTATAATTCAAAGTAGTAGACCATGTCCTACTAAAGGTCTCACCGTGGGAAGGTGTCATCAGATTTGGAAAACGAGGTAAACTAAACCCCCGATACATCAGACCTTTTGAAATCATGGCAATGGTTGGTCTCATGGCTTACAAACTCAAGTTACCTCTAGAACTCAGCAAAGTTCACGATACCTTCCACCTAAGTAATCTTAAGAAGTGTCTCTCTGATGAGAACCTTGTCATTCCTCTCAACACGATCCAGGTCAATACTAAAATTCACTTCGTGGAGGAACTGGTGGAGATCATGGATTGAGAAATCAAAAGCCTCAAACAAAGTCGCATACCTATAGTAAAATTCTGATGGAAATCTTGTAGAGGGCCGGAGTTTACTTGGGAACACGAGGAGCAGATGAAACAGAAGTACCCGCAACTGTTCAGCGGTGCTACCTCCACTAGTGGAAATAAATGATGGTGAAACAAAATATCCTATAACTTAATAATTTTGGGACGAAGTTCCATTAACGCGGAGGTAATGTGACATCCTGAAATTTAGGTCTAAAACTGTAGACAGTCAGTTCATCTCGAACATCTTTCTAATCTGACCTATTGAGCTTTAATGCATATTTTTAAAAATATATAGTGTCATTACAACTACTATAAGATATAAGATGGTATCTTACTTCCAATTGAGGAAAATCTCAAACAAATCAAACAGCTCAAACTATAACCCTAGTTAATACATCTGAAAAAAATGAAATTTCGTATTAAGCAGTTGTGAGTGAAGCAAACACACAAGTCTCGTAGTACATGTTCACCTGTTTCCGAAAATATAAAGAACTTCCAAAACGGAGTTCGTATGCAAAAGATATGACAATTATAAGAAAACAAACCAGTAAAATACTCATTTTCTTTAAATTGATAAAACTGAATTGATCCGTTGAGGCACTTGCACACCTCGGATATAAATTTTGAGAGTGTTTTTGGACTCAGACTATGTTCTAATATTTAATTTCATACTCAAAATATTTTTAGTAAAAGTATTTGTAAAAGTCGAAAAATCGGACGTTTCGAGTCAATTAGACGCGAATCTTTAAATGCCATTTTCCAGAGTTCTACAACACGAAAAATTAATCTGTTTGGGCTTTTGGAATCCTTGAACTCTACTCAATCATTTTACACTTTTGAAAAAAATATTAGGTTTCAGGATTTGGACACACAAACCTAGGTGTGTTTTTGGGACTTTTTGAGAGTGTGACATCACCATGGACCACCACCCATGCATTGCAAGACCAAAATCAGCCAAGAAACCCTTCCTTCCCCCCTTTCCCATGTGGTTTTCCTTCTCCCCTTTCCTTCCTTTACTTCTTTGGAGTACACTCCTCACCCTAAGTAAAATCATGGTTGTGTTTGTGTGAAAGACTAGTTTAAGAAGCATGGGTTGCATGGTACTTGTGAGAGCTTACTTGAGCTATAAAAGGGGAGCTTTTGCTCTTCATTTGAGCACCAATTCACCAACCATCAATCTCATACTCTCCTCTCTCCATTCTTTCTCTTTTTCGGTTTGGAACCCACCACCAAGAACCACTATAAACCTCAACCTTCCTCCCTTGCTCCTCCCATTTCCGACGACCAACCACCACCACCATTGTGCCACTTTGATTTTCTTCCTTTTTTGGTGTTTCCATGAGCTATTCTAGAGTTATTCTTGTTTTTTGGATTGTATTTCAACTTCAAAACAGCCCCGGTGTAGGATCATTGCTAGTTCTTGTTTCTTGCGGTGCTTCCTGGAAAACCAAACCATATTCTTATCTAAACCGACTTCACGCTTCAAGAGGTGAGTGATTATGGCCCTTTTTTTATAGTTTTATATATTTTGGGGTGGAATAAATGCACTCACATATTTCGTTTATGCAAAAATACTCTTGATAAACATACTAAAAATGCTATGATTTTATTTGAAAAATTGTGGTCCCATCTTAAACCTTATGGTTTGCAAAACTGTTTTGTATGCAAGTACTTCATATAGATAAATTTTCATGTACTACTTGTACACGTTCATACTATCTTTACACAATTTATTATGATTTTTGCAAAACTACATATCATTGTAGTCCTTTTTCGGACCAGCCTGTAAAAACGGTAATTTTCACCTTAGTTAAATTTCATATCATGCCAGGAAAAAATTAGGGACAAAGTAGACTCAATTTATAAACCTTGAGAGTTTACGGATCCTAATTCCAACTCCTGATGATTTTTTTTGATTTTTTCTAAAACTGGGGCAGAATCGACATTCTAGATTAATTTGTCTGTTTTGTCTTTCAAATATATATATATATATATATATATATATATATATATATATATATATATATATATATGATATGTGACATTGCCACCTTTGTTGTATTTCAAACTTATGCATATATATATATATATATATATATATATATATATATATATATATATATATATATATATATATATATATATATATATCATATAGGTTTAAATACATATGTATATAAGTTATAAATATTATAACTTAGAGTTTATACATATACTTATGATCACTACTTTGAAATGTACATCTTAATAAAAGCGAGTACATTACACTTTTACGTACATACCGAACATAATCGACTTTTATAAACTCTATGCAACATAAATCGTTATGCCTAGTGACTTATTCACGTATAAGTTAGGACTTTTGAATCTAGATTCTTACGCCTTGGGTACTTATCTACGTACAAAGAAAGTCGTGGGATTCACATACATTAGTTAAGAGCTTTATAGTGAGACACTATTCATTAACTATGTCTAAACACTTAGCATACTCATGCTACTATAACCGTTAATATTCGGTGCGAGATACGTATGTATAGATCTATATGGGGTTGACATCCCCACCTGGGGTTGCTAGCTATAACCTCGACCTATCAATCAAAGCGTGTGATAAGTATCTACAATCGTTACTACGACATACAATGAAGCGTTGTAGGGGGTACATTTAGTCACATAACTCGGTTATAGGACTCACTATAAACATTAACTAAAATCTCTCTCTCTCTCTCTCTCTCTCTCTCTCTCTCTCACACTACAAACCATGGATTTGGTTTCTCTCAAAACAGTTTAAGTATGGATTTACTTATGCAAAGACATCTTTTGGTTTCAATGGTAATTCAATGACTCTTTACAAACACAGTTTTAAGTATGGATTTACTTATACACAGACATTCTTTGGCTTTCAATGGTTATTCAAAGACTCATTACAAACACAGTTTTAAGTATGATTTTACTTACAAAGAAAATACTTTTTAGACTTTTTTAAAGTATCACTACTGTTAGCAGAAAACCTGTAACTCTCACCATCCTTGTGTTGACCCTTAAAACTACATGTATTCTCAAAGAATCGGTAATCAAGCAATTCAGACGATGGATTAGTCATGATTTTCAGGTTATCTAGTTTACTAGTTTTGTTATGTCTACCTATCTGTTTAAGGCAATTCATGTACTATACTATTATTTGTAAGAACCATGTATTCAAACATCAAGATGTAATATAAATTTTGTTTTGTTTATTGTTGTACTTGTGCTATATATTCAGTTTACATATGATCCATGAACTAAGCCGCACATCCCGGCATGTTCTGCCGCCTCGGCCGGGGGTGTGACAGTAGGTCACCTTGACCGAACCACGTAAGTATTGTGTCTTGTGTGTTTTGGTTTCGCTAGTTATCCGCTTTACTTCCTAACATATATTCTTTAAGTGTGGTCCTTAATGGACATACCTAATACCTAGTGTTGTTTATTTCTAAATACTCTATATGTTGTTCAAAGTTCATTGCTATAATATTTTTTTTTGGGTGTTTTCATATAATTTTTTGTTAGTTTTGAGTTTCAAGATCAAAGTTATTTCCTGCTTCTTGTTTTTTTATGCTTTGCGCTACTATTTTTGTCTCATACTTAGTTGCGCAATATAACTTTGTCTTTGGTTTTGTTGTTTCTTTACATGGATCTTTAGATTTCCGAATACTTTACGTTTTGGTGTGGTTGTGTTTTCCTAGTTTTTACATGTACTATTGTTAGTGCTGCGCTGCTTGTGTTTATTTTATTAAATTGTTTGTCATTCTAAAAAAACCTAGATTTCCTATTTAGAAAATTATCCATCATTTTTAGTCAACTATAATCCGTCGATTACTATCACTATTCTATTAAAAAGGGGTGTTGTATCAATCATCGTGAATAACAATTGCAGGTTGTCCTTTACTATATTGGTTGTAAGATAAAGATGTTAATGTTAATTCGTTGCGAATACAGACCACAATCTGCGAGTCGGAAGTGAGGGCCCTTTACAATGGTTTGGTCATGGTTCAACATAGAACAGAATATTAACGACACAACCATAGAACTAAACGAAAATAACTATGCTCATTTCTAAACATTTTGTATTTTCATAATTGAACATACATAAGTTAATAGACATGCATGTATGTATGTCCGATGAACATTGGTTACTTCCATGTGCTTCTATATTTCTGTGTATACATTTTGATTATATGTTGAGTCCATCCCACGATAAAATTTATAATAATTGTATGTGTATACATTTTGATTATATGTTAGCCCATACCATGATGAAATTGATAATAATTGTATAGGGAAAATGATAATATTGATATCTCAAAGATGATTTAAATGTCACACGACGACTTATCAAAATGTTTTTCTCATGAAATCATATTCGCAAATGGATGAGACAAAATCCGGGATGTATATGACCACTTCTTTAAGTTTTAGAAAAAAATGTTTTTGACTTACGGTCAGTTTAATCAACAACTCTAAAAACTAATCAACTAATTTGATTATTTACCAAGTTACTATCGACTATGATTTTTTTAGTTGATTTGAAAGACTTCTTACAAAAAAGGTATAAAAATACCATTTTTGGAAAACGGGTGATTTTACAATATTACTTACCTTCGAAGATGTTCGAATAATTTAATTTAATCTCATTTTGATATCATGCTCATTTTTTTTTCTCCAATAAATTTTGTGACATGTAAAAAATAGTTTAATAACATGAAACTAGTGAAGAACCGGAAGCCTGTCATAGATAAATTCAGATCAAAACTTACATTATGGAAGTCCAAATCTCTCTCGTTTGGAGGAGGCTAACATTGGTCAAATCAGTTTTAGGAAATCTCCCCACTTACTATCTCTCTCTATTCTGGCACCTGTGGGTATAGAAGCAATGGAAAAAATTAGAAGACATTTCCTATGGGGAGGAGGGGAGGAATTGAACGGGAAAATCCACTGGACTTCATCCCAACGGATCTTAAGGTGGTATAACATCCCAAGAGTGGTGTAACATCCCAACGGTGCATTTTCAAACGGTTCATTCGTCAAATCAGTTCTAGACCGGATCTTAAGGTGGTGTAGCATTCCAACGGTGCATTTTCAAATGGTCCATGCCTTGTTTGACTTCACTTCGAGCTGGGGAAACTGCCCCAAGAAAAAGAATCGGCTGTTAGGGAATCTGATATGGAACCCTCTGGTGCATTTGGAGAGCTAGAAGATTGACTATTCAGCAACAAAAAGGTGTCCCCTACGGTGGTAGCCGACACAATCAAGTCCTTGACATTCATTTGGGTTAAACATAGGAGTCGTAATGGTGGTCTATAATGGACCGACTCTTGTGTTAATCCGTTTCTCCAATTGTAATTTTTGTTTCGGTTTCTGATGTTACTGTATTTGTACTCTGCCTTCATCTAGCTTCTTGCTAGATGGGTGCCTATTTTTCTTTTTGATCCTATATATATTTATTTGCCGATTACTATATATATATATATATATATATATATATATATATATATATATATATATATATATATATAGTTTTTTGTGTTTAGTATCATTATAAATTTATAATCAATGTGGTTTAGTATTATTTATACAGTCTGTAGTTTTAAAATAATAGTTCTTTTATGAACACCGAAGACATGGAAAGAAACTTTTCGTCTACATCTTATTCGCAAACATAGACAAAAACTAAATATATTATACCTCTTAAAAGACATTTCCGATTACTCGTTCCCGCGAAATAGTATCAACGCTTAACTTTCGTTTTTTTAAATTAATTTTTTTGACACATTTTTTTTTTGATCTACTTTATGATAAAAAGAATAAACTGTTTTACCTGTTTATTTTTGTGAGTTTATATTAATCAAATTAGTGTGGGAAGAGGTGAAAAGACAAAAAGACGTTGACAAATGAAAATTGGGAGACAAACAAATCTTTTAGAAATTCAAGTAATGGTCCTACATTTTGTTTCTATGTTTCCAAGTCTAAGGAAAATAGATTCTATGCATATTTTGTTGAAAATAAACTGGAAACAGCTATCCTCCAAAACACTTTTAAATATATTTTAATTTTTTTATGATAAATTATTTATCTAATGATTAGGCCCACGTCAATAATTGTAAAATTATATGTATGTCGGTGACCTTAAGAATTGCCTTTTTTGACATGGTGATTGCCTTCACCAAATTGCTTGAATTAGTATGACCAACTATGATATATATATATATATATATATATATATATATATATATATATATATATATATATATATATATATATATATAGGCGGCAGTAGAGATGAAAGTGCATGCAGAGGTGGTGGTGGAGATGGTAGTGGTAGTGGTGGTGGTGGTGGTGATGGCAGTGACCGAATCGGCAGTTTTGGATTTGTGTTGGTGGTGGAGATGTTCACGACAACATTGGTGTTGGTGTTGGTTACGGTGGCACTGGTGGTAGCGGCGGTGTCGACGATAACAGTGATGGGGTGGTGGTGGAAAAAAATATCGCATTAATATTAGAATTTAGAAAACGTCTTTCAAAATCAAAATCTATTTTTTGTCTTCTAGTAGAACAAAAAGACTTTTATATCTTTTGTTTTTTATGAAATAGTTATTTTCTCAAATTTCTTTCTGTTAGCATACATAAGAGGTCAAAAAGAGATTTTGCCAAAAAATCTAACACCACCTAAGAGCATAGAAAATGATTTTTCTTAATGTCTGAGAAGATGCAACAACTTTCAACTAGATAGACGATTGACTAGCAAAAACTGCCATCTAGACAACGTTGTGTGTGGAACAACTTTCAAATATTTTGTTTTATTTTCTGTTGGGTTAATCGGTTTGTTTAACGGGTTAACGGGCGAGCGGGTCGTGGATCACGTGTCATGGGTAGATTCGGATCAATAGTAAACTTGGTCTTGGTTAACCTGAAAAGTAGGAGCTGAACGTAGGTTTTGATGATTACCTATTCTTTTGTTAATGTCCTATTTAGTAGCTAGTTTGTTAGTTTGTTTTCTTATTTAATGTAATTTGTGGAATGAGTGAAAGATGTTCAAGCAGTAAATACATTATCTAATTATGTGAGTTTTAGTGTGTGAGAGTGTGTATGGTTTAAGCGACCTGGACCTACACTTGGTATCAGAACGAAGGTTGAAGAGGGCTGGTTTGAGAGTCGACTTTCGAAGGGGAGGAGCCTTCGGGTGCGGGGTTGCCATTGTAGCCATTGTAGCGTTAGTAGGGTTGTTTGTCAGTGTTTTTTTTCCTTGCAAGGAGTAGTAAACTGTAAGCCTACATGGAACACTATTTGAGACAACAGGGTGATGGTTCAAGTCGTGGGATATCTTTGGAAGAGTTTCTAAGTGAACCGGTTGCAGTTCAATGAGGTTATGTGTGAGTCGAGTTCAAAACAAGAAAATCTATGTGATTAGAATTATCTGTGTGATAGAGTTTTGGAGACTAATCTGTGTGAGTTGAAAGAAAGGGTTGTGTGCTGAATCCATGTGTTGAATCCAAGTTCTGGGTGAACCAAGACTGTAAGCAACCTATGTGGTGAAACTATCATGTGTGTAGAAGCAAGTCAACATGAGAAGAAAAAAGATTTGTATGATTAGAATACAAGAACTCTGCGCACATGCAAGTGTGTGTGGGCAGGTTGAAGAAAGAAAAGAAGATAAGTGTGATCTGTTGGTACTTTAGTGTTGGTGTGAGTGAATGGCGTGAACAAACCGATTAAGGGGTGATTGTTGGGTTAATCGGTTTGTTTAACGGTCTAACGGGTTAATGGGCGAGCGGGTCGTGGATTACGTGTCATGGGTAGATTCGGATCAACAGTAAACTTGGTCTTGGTTGACCCGAAAAGTAGGAGCTGAATGTGGGTTTTGATGATTACCTATTCTTTTGTTAATGTACTATTTAGTAGCTAGTTTGTTAGTTTGTTTTCTTATTTAATGTAATTCGTAGGATCAGTGAAAGATGTTCAAGTAGTAAATACATTATCTAATTACGTAAGTTTTAGTGTGTGTGAGTGTGTGTGTTATAAGGGACCTGGACCTACATTTTCAATATGTATATTGATCAACAATTAATAATGTAATATATTAATTTTGTTTCTGGTAGCCTATATATCATGTTTAGTTTTCCTATAAACAAGTTGTTAGAAGGTCATTTCAAGTTATGTGTTCTTTTTTATCGGCGAGTTAGTTTCTTGTTGTACTTTGTAAAAGAAGTTGATAAAAGACTTATACTTAAATTTGCTACAAATCGAGGCAAGAACAATGTCCATAAATTTTATCAAAGTTAATTTATTCGTAATTAGGGTTTTTACACATTTATTGTGTGATGGGGTTTTGAAGAAAGTAGCCATCAGGAAAGATCCACATGTTTTCTACAATGTTGTAGCAAAGAATGAGGGTAAAGATTAAGTACATAAAAATGAGCATGTGTTATTGTTTTTGGACAGTGAGATAAGAAACTCTTAGTCATTATTGTTCTCAAAGCATTGTGTTACATTTTAAAACATATATGGTCGTCCATCACACCGTGAATGTGGATCTATAACTATATTGTAGAAATATGGAACCCATCCTTTCACTATCCTTTTGAAGCCAAACCGAAAAATTTTGATTTCTCAAAAAAAAATTGATTAATGAACTCAAATGATTTTGACATCAAGCAAATCATACCAAATTAAACATTAGCTATACAGTCATACATTCACATGGGATAAGAACTCTACTAGGATTGGCACACCTGAAACTTTAATCAGAACGATTATATGTTGTTGTGAGACCGAGTCTCATTGTCTTACTGAGAATTAACTTTTCTAGTATTCCACGAGATATATTAGAAATTTATTAGTAAAAATGTGTATAAAATCAATGAGCATAAGAAGTCTTCCCATAAAATGCATCGTGTCAGAAAAGGCCTTATAATCCTTGAGAATTGAGAATATGTTGGGGAGTGTTTTCAATTATTTAATCTCACATAACAATGGATATTTTTCAAACATAAAGATGATCGGGGTTGCATGTTTGGGAGAAAATATTGATGGAATTCGAGGATTTATTAGAATTGGATTGTAATGAATTCAATATCCACTTGCCAATTAACTTGGATCATAATATGCTCGGTGTTCTCACAACATTTGTAGAATTTTGTCTTCATCAAATCACCTTGGTGATATTGGCATATATAACTAAGTTTTATATCTTTATCTCGTTAAACTTTTTTTTCTAGTTCCTCCTAGTTCAAAACCTTTATATATATGGGGGTGAAACTTGTCCTTTGCATGTCTTAATTCCATTCTAGTAAGATAGACATCCACAATGCATTGTCATTGTAACGTTATGGGGTCACACAAAAAATATTTTCACCTCAAGGTTACATCATCACCACTTACTAAGGGGTACACCACATTACTCATCGTTATTATGATTGAGATTTTGCAAGTGGTATATACGGTCCGTCAAATCTTAGTGAAGATTGTTATGCATTTATTTTCTATGTATTTTTATAACTCTAGAGGAGTATTGTGGGATACTGGTTACAAATTGTTCATATGAATGAAGTCCATCGCACGAATTATACATACAAATAGTTCGTCTATTTTTCTTTTGTTATCATTATGTAACACTATATAACCATACATTACCTTGCTTATTTTGTATGGATCCCATACTCATGTTGGGTGCATCATTGTGTACCACTTTTTTTAGGACTCCAAAATCTCGTTCCACATCATTCCTTGTCCAGTCTTGCACTACTTTGAATAGTTTTTGTTTTTCATCTTGAGGATATGCATGAAATTTTCCTAATCAAGATATCCCCTAATCTAATAAATAAAACCATTTTCGCCACGTGGCAGTCAATTAGCCTCCTCTAATTGAATTATCCCGCCTATTTCATGCAACTGAATTTCCGCTTATGCCCCTGCTGTTGAATACATATATGGTTTTGAATTCCTGTAATCTCGATTGTTGATCTCCTTAGATCTCGCCGATTTCTAATTGACCCGCTCATATCAAATGCCTTTAATTTAGGAACTTGGTTGTATTTCCACTTGAATTTCGTAGTTTACTTTTTCCTCGCTTCTTCAATATCAATTATTCATACTCAATCTCCATCCCCAAATTTTAGTTGGATCGTCACTTTTTCTTCAACCTCTCCTTAAATCGGAGACGTAAAATCTGTATATTATGAAATTAAACAGGTTAACGAGTTCTCACTTCTGAATCCATTTCTATGTATCTCTATTTCTCTCAAGACAAAACTCAAAATCAAACAAATAATCTTCAAGATTTCAGAAACAGTTACTCCTTTACACCGAAATATTTCACGTATGTGATTTTGCTAACATTAAAGCGGTTCTGTTTTGTCAAAAAACTCGCATCTTGGATGGGCTATTAAATCTAGCAGAGTCATGTAATCAGGTCAGTGTTTGTTGCTTTTTTTTTGCAATTAGTAGTTATTGATTTGATGTTTTTGTTGCATCGAATGAAATGAGAAGGAAATTAAGTATGATGAAGAAGTTTGGCATTTATAAACTAGGAAGATGACATCTTTTTGTTTAGTGGATGATTGTTCATGAATACTTTATAAGTAACTATCCACTAATTTTGTATATGGTCTAATAGTTTTTATGTGAGGTTTATTTTCAATTTTTTATGACTGTATGTTGGTATGTTCATTTTTCTGTTCAGCTGACTTTCAGTTCTCTTCTTTTAATACTAGGGTAGAGGATAGTCTCAAGGATCAAGATGGGACAAAGTGTTGTTAGTGTAGTTTGCTGGAAACCTATAATAAAATAATAAAAAAGTGTTGGAACGAAGTGTTACTTTGCTGTTGCATTGGTTAAAAGGTTAAAAAGCTGCTTTTGATATTGCTATGGTGAAATTTAACATATTTTATCTCATTTTCAAGATAATATAAATAAATTGTATTTTGATTTTAGTTTATTAAAGTAACTTGACATATCCTAAAACTTGAAAATGTGGTATTTAAATTTTACTTAGCCACATCCAGCAAACACAAGGTAAGCATGTATATCTCCAACACCTTTAGCCAAATATTCATGGTAAAGAAATGATGGGAAAATAAATTCATTGGCTACAGGATATCTTATTACTTTAATACATATCAAACTAAATATCTTTGTAATTTTTGATTGTTTTTCTTATTAATGAAATTCTCTTTTGTTCTTGCAGAATATCATAATAAGGATACACTAGAGCTAATGAGATATGATTCTGAACAACACTGGTCGCCATGTTCATAATGTTGCTTCAACTGGCAGCTTTACTCTTTAAAGTTTTAATATTGTTTTACATATTTATATTATTTACTTGTATTAGCAATGTACTTTAATTTTATACCCATATTAGCTGCCTATTTGCATTCTTACTGATATGTGCATTATAATTTTATTTGTTACACCACAATCTAACAGCTAATCCCGTATTAGATGTATTGTTGTAGATTTTTTTCTTTGTCTTTCATAAATATCTATAGAAAAATATGATTTTAGGATTTCATTAAGTACACGAACGTAAATGAAGCAATTCAAATTTGATATAAAATTAATATAGCATGGGAATGAAGCAATTCAAATTTGATAGAAGTACAACTTTCAACTTTTATCCTTCCAAAAATAAGACTTCTAAGATTCAAAATTATGCGCTAATAAGATTATATTATGAAGGACAAAAAACAGGTTATATCTTCTATCAGCAGAGGTGGTGAGTTCATAACTATTTAGATTTCAATATGTAAGTGGTTTTGATACATAAATTTTTTCATAATTGTAACATGTAATCCAAAGTAGCCCGAAATTGAAAGTTTTCAGATGGGCACAATATGCTTAATCATGAAGACAGCCCGGTATCCTATCTAGGTTATTTAAAATCAAACCCGACTCTTTGATTAAAGACTCAAAGAAAAATATTAGGTTATTGGGTTTGGTCCAAACTACCTTACATTACAAATGCAATTTTAACATGTCTATATTTATATGTCTTATTATGTTTTATTACCTTTTTCTTAATATATTATAAAACCATAAATAGATTAACAATATTAATTATAGACAATGACGGTAAAAATTATCAGTAGGACATCTAATGACGTATTCAAAAAATGTCTTTGAAAATTTGTAATTCAACTCATATATTTAAAATATGTCATTAATTTTTTATTACTATACATTGAATTACTAACCTATTCATCATTTCATTTGTATTTAATCTAAATTGTATTTTTAAAAAACGTTTAATATTTACACCTTGATATTTAACTTTTGTTTTAATCAACTCGTGTAGTATACGGGTCTTACACCTAGTATCTCATTAAAAAGGTAAAACCCACACACGTATTGATTTACATTCACTACAAACGAAAAGTTGGATGCTTTTCCTATTAGAATATCATTGAATATCAATCACTGATTAAGAATGTTTGTCATTGTTTAACCCAACACCACCAAAGTATGCATGCCACAACCGTACATCTTGTGATGACACTGTTTATAGGATTATCGTTGGGATTCCATGATTACCTCATATGAATTGACCTTGTGATGCATTTCAACCATTGTATCATATCCAAATGTGTACTATCAATGCTTCAATTATTCCTAGGAAACTGTAAGTTTATTTATGTGTCACAAAAAAATTCAACATTGTGACAACCGTCAATTTTTGGCCAAGTCAAAGTCAACTAAAGTCAACAAGTCAAACCGGTCAACTCATCTAACCCTTGTATATTAGGGTTTCCATTATGATTCGTATTGTACTACTCGTAATCTTAATACAAAGTATCACTTAGAGTTTTCACGTGTTCGGAAATTCTAAACCCTAATTAGGGCAAGTGATGAAACTACTCGATAAAACATTATTCCATACCCCTCGAGAGCGTATAACATTCATAACAAGACTTAACAGAGTGTAAGAACCTTGCGTTGCGAAGCCAAACACTCAAAAAGGTCACAAAAGAAGTCTATCCCAATCTCTTTCACTCTAACTCTCCCAAAACTCTCTAAGTAAGAGAAATCTCTCCAAGAATGTGAAATCACTCCCAAATATCTCTCTGAATGAGAAATATCTCCAAGTATATGAAATCTCTCCCAAATCTCTCCAAGTATGTCAAATCTCTCCAAGTATGTCAAATCTCTCCCAAATCTCTCTCGAAATCTCTCTCAACTTCTTATAATCACTCGGGGCATCCCGACCCTCGATTTAGTCGAAAACTGCTCGAAAACGGAAGTCTACGCGAAAAACAGCCTTAAGGAGCCGAACCCTCTTAAGGAGCCGAACCCTTCTTAGGAGCCGAAACCTTCTTAGGAGCCGAAACCTTGCATCAGAACCGAAACCCCCCTCAACCGAAATGGACCGAGGGCTCGGTCTATTTCGGTCCCCTGACTAATCCGAACCGAGACCTGACCTTCGGCTCTCCTCTTCCCACCTTCGGTCCGAGAGGACTTCACCTTCGGTCCGAGAGGGCTTCAACTTCGGTCCAAGATGCGCAGCTGAAGGCCGAACCCTACTCTCGGTTTCCCCATCTACTCTCGGTTCTAAGGGCTAGGACCGAACCTCCGGCCCTGAATTTCGGATATTGGCACTTTTCACCCGGTTTTCAATATTTTTAGCGTTTTGAGCCCGTTTTTCGTGATTTTAACGCGGAATTTTCACCCAAACTCATATTTTAACATAATAAACCCTAAATATTCATATTTTGATTATATTTTGGGGAAAATCATTGCCTAAGAATAAAATCTATTTAGTGAGATACTTAGGTGGAGTGTTGACTTATCCTTTGGACAAGGACACAAGCAACCTCCCCATACCTTCATAGTACAACCCTTTGTCCTTCCACCATACCTAGTCATTCCATAGTACTTTTCCCTCCATTTTTCAGCCACACACTTGGTCAAGAGCTGGAAAACCCTCCTCTCTCCTCATATTTCTCTCATTTTCCACCAAAGAACAAACTTCATTCTCTCTCACTTTCTCTCTCTAAATTTCGAGATTCAAGGCTAGTCTCCAAGCTTTCCTTCCACATTTGGTAGGTATATTCCTCCTACACTTAGATATTCTACTATCCTTGATCCAAATCATAGATTGCTTACACAAATATCGTCATATTTGTTGTTAGATCTTCAAATCTTCAAGCATCTCCCAAGTGTTCTTGAGTTGAACACTTATTTTCTCCATCATCCATCTACTTAAATCACTCAAGGTGGGTTCATACCCCTATCTTTTCATGTTTTTCTTAAGTTTTAAGGGAGGGAATACAAGTTAAAACACCAAGAACACAACTAAACTCAAACAACAGCCTTCATCAGAAAAGTTGAGTCTTATTCACGGACTGTTTTGACTATTTTAAACTTAATATCTTTCAAAACTGTTTAATATGAAAATAGTTCAGGTTCACACCTTCAAAATGACTACTTGCACATCTCCATACGATTTTTCTACGATTTATGGTGATTTTTACAAAACTGTCTATCATTTCAGAAACGAATTCGGACCAGTCTGTGAATATGAACATTTTAACACAAGTTAAAGACTTCTAAAAATCATAATAAAAATTGTGAATAAACTAGACACATTTTGTGAACTCTCAGAATTTACGGATTCAGTTTTCGACTTCGTATGATGTTTCTATGATTTTTCTAAAACAGTGTAGAAATGTCAAAATCTAGATAACAGCTTATAACTTTCATCACACTTTGTAACTTATTGAGCAAAGTGTTAATCTTTGAGGATTTCATATTTTACATGTGTCTCTTGTGGTGGTATAATTATATAATACTCACTGAATTGTAATAATCCTCCACCATTACCAATATTACAAAACAAGGCATGATAATCATTGTTATATTTTTGCTATACATTCGACTTACATAGCAAAGGGTTCTTATACACCACAAACAAACACGCTAAACTATGATAGGTATAGTTAGGCTGCATACACATTAGAAACATTTCGATAAATTATAATAGGTATAGTTTATGTTCATTTACATTACAAAAGGTTTTTATACAAAAATGGGTACAAATACAAAATATCGGGTTTTCATACATTAAGGGTACAAATACAAAGTACCGGATTCATACAAAAAGGGGTACAAATACAAAGTACCGGATTTATACAAAAAGGGGTACAAATACAAAGTACCAGGTTTACACAAAATGGTTTTTATGATATTAAAACTACATATCGTTAGAATTGTTAGTTTTCAGCTATAATTACTAAGTGTACATGTTAGAGTTATATAAAATTGAATTGAAATCGACTTAGAATTGGTGGGCCCGCCTTATCTCATGTTCCTTGTTTGGTTGTGGACCTAGGGCAGACCTATTATATTCAACGGTTTATTTGACTTAAAATTTTATATAACTTATATACGTTGAGTGATTATAGAAGGAATCTATGGTTCTTTCTAGGGTTCATTATCGCATAACATAGAAGCATTCATTTCACACTTAACTAAGAAAATATTGGATTTTCTGGAAATCATATTCTATCGCTTTTACAAGGAAAACGGTTTCTTCCTCAAACAAAACTCTTATGAACTCACCAACTTAATTGTTGACACTTTTCAAAACTACTTGTATTCTCAGGAAATCAGTGAAACAGGAAAACATCAGCACTTTGAGGATGGGACGTTAAATCGTCAAACAGTTTATTTTGTTATCATAATGTAATTGATTTTGAAACATGTAAACATATACTATGGTGTAACCTTTTCAATTATATTTATGATGGTTGTATTTACTTTGAGCACTATTATACTCGTTGTTGTGATACTTTACATGAAGTCCTCCACCCCCGGACGTTTCCACCATCCTTGGTTTGGGGGTGTGACAGATTGGTATCAGAGCATTGTTTATAGTAAACTAAGTATATCGAACCACATAAGATATACAAACTATAAATGCATTGGGACTAAAGTCTCTGATTAAACATTTTCAAAAGACTATACTTTTAGAAATAAATAGTTTCGTGTTAAAAGTATACATACATGCATACATACTAAGGTCAACATCATACTAGGACAAAAAAAAGTAATGATTGCTGAATGGCGCAAGTAGGCTTGGGGATGTATGGTCAGTTCTGGGAATGACATAGCCTGATCAACTATGTCTAACCCAGAAGTGATTAGCATATGCCCGGGAATGGTTGTGGTGTTGCAACAAGTCTAAAAACTTACCAACCCTACCTACCAAGAAACATTAAGAGCATAAGTCAAACATTTAAAATACTATAGGAGTATTTTGTGCTACTATAACCAACTTATATGAAAACTAAAGACCCCTATTAGTAGATCTATAATGACTGAGTGCATACGCTAAGGTTATACATAATTAAAGATATTATAGACTCAGAATCTATGACTATTGCTCTACTTCCTGTTCCTTGTCTGGTTGTGGACTTAGAGTAGAGTCATTTATTCGAAGGTCTATTCCATCTCAGATTATGTATAACTGGTATGCACTATGTGATTATAGACATGACTGATAAGGATCACCCCTATAAGTAATTATAGGATTAGACGCCTATTAATTATCTCTTCTACCCCTATTATCGCACAAGCAACATGGCAAGAGCTCAACTACCAGGAGACCCCTATTCTCCTACCCAGGAAGATGGTGGTTAGAACGAAGAAAGCCCCGGAAAGGCCCTGAAGAAATAATAGAGTAAGACCCAAAGACAATTCAGATGAAGATCCGGAGGAAGCGAAACCAAAAAGAAGACAAAGATAAAGAAGAAATAGGAGAAGACTCTGACGAAGAGCCCGAGAACTACAATACACCCTCCAGTCGCCACACCCCGACGAGGTTTCCATGGTCTGACACCTCGATAAGTCGTAGATCTACAGAGACGGAGTTAGGAACAAAGTTAACCCCATGACATAGATGAGGCTTCTGCAACCTCAACAGAGGAGGATTGTAGACAGAACCCTCCTCGTCATGATACGCTGCGTCATTCACTTAAGCGTACAAACACGAGCATCGGTCAGTTGAAATCGTGGAGGTTGGCACTACCACCAAGATCACCACAATTCGCCTTCGTCACATGGATGGAAAGCATGAGCAGATCAGAAACCACATCAAAGCCTTCAGATGGAAGTGACCGCAACCAGATCCGAGATTCGGAGTATCGGGAACTTCACATAGCGTTAGAGAAAACGCGTGGTAAAAGCAGAACGTCAAATGGCAGAAGCCAGGGCAGAGGATAAGACAATGCAGACTTTCACGCCCCACGAAACATCACCCGCCACGAGTAGTGGGTACACTACTGGCATATCACTATAGACTCAAACTCCTGGCGTGCGTTAGAAACACTGCCTCGTCCTATACATAAACTCGACCTTTGAAATGTAGAGACTACACTATTCAAGGGGCCGTGTCACCGTCAAAGTTTTTCTATACATTAACAAAAACGCAGACCTATTATAAGGTCAAACTTTCCTAAACTCTATGAACTAGAGAATATCAATAAAAATTGGCATGCATTTTATTTCATTGGGAGTTTACCACGTATTTCATAACAAGGTATTACAAACGATTTGCTTTTGATGACTCTAAAAGTACTTAATGTATACCTCAAGGTTACGTGTAATTAAGAGGCGATTGACTTAGAAATGGTGAGTCCGCCTTGGGTCCTGTTCCTTGTTTGGTTGTGGGTTCAGGGCAGACTCATTAAGTTCAACGGCCTATTGGATCTTAATTATACACGACTGGTATATGTCAAGTGATCTTAGGAGTAGATTAGGCATGGAACAAATCACAAGATTTCATTCGAGTCACTACTAAACTCATAAATTCATTCATATGGACTTTCTTTATGAATTGCAAGCAAGATACTTTTAAGTCGAACATAATGCAGAAAAATCTAGTTCAATAACAACCGACTTGTCTCTACTATTGGGAACTTACCGTCTGTTCATCTTTACAAACTTATGACAGAACTATGCCACCGAAGAAAAATTCCAGACCTTCAAGCAGCGCAACAGTACCACCACCTCCACAGTTTGATCCCGCAATGTTCCAAGCTGCAGTAACAGCAGCCATGGCAGCCGCAATGTCACAAATTGGTACGAATGGTATCGGTGGTGTTGGATCTGGAGCCACAAACTATAACCACGGGGACAGTACAGGACGTACGAGGGAATGTTCGTACAAAGACTTCACCAATGCCAGACCCGATTCATTCAATGGCAGCGGGGGAGTCATCGATTTGATGCCGTGGTTCGAAAAGACCGAGACGGTCTTCGAAATTTGTGCATGCCCCGAAGCAAGGAAGGTCAAATTTGCAGCTTACACTTTCTCTGGCCGGGCCCTCACTTGGTGGAAAGGCCACGTTAAGTCACTAACGCTTGCAGCGGCTAACTCGTTCAGCTGGGAGGACTTAAAGACGATGATGCTGAAAGAGTATTTCCCCAGGGGCGAAGTGCAAAAACTAGAGCAAGAACTGTGGGACCTCAAAATGACGGGCTCTGACCTTGCAACTTATACCGCCCGATTCTATGATCTAGCACTCCTTTGTCCCGCTATGGTCACCCCGGAAGACAAAAAGTTGGAGCGATACCTCTGGGGATTGTCCTCCGAAATTCAAGATAGCGTGTTGGCCTCAAGACCAACTACCTTTGAGAGTGTCAAGGAATTAGCACAACAACTCATAGACCATCGTGCCAGCCATGACACTACGACAACCACCCCTAATCAAGCAAGAGGAGGGAACAACAACAGAAAGTTCTGGGACAACAAGAAGGGCCAACCAGCCCAAGACTTCACTAAGAAGCAACATAACATTGTTGTTCATGCTGCCACCACCCTCGCCGCACCAGCACCCATAAAACAATACGCGGGAACCCTTCCGAAATGCAACAAGTGTCCCTGGCATTGGAGTAAGCCCAGCCTGTTACAAGTGCGGCGAAACGGGACACTTTAAAAGGGACTGCCCAAGAGCAAGAGATGCCGGCGATGATGGAAGGGTGCTTGCGATCACCGTAGGAGAGACCACCCCGGAACCGCCCGTAAATATCAGTACGTGTTTCTAACATCGACGTTTAAATTTTAAATTTCTTTTTATTTCTAAAACTAACATCGATTAAAGAATATCAACCATAAATCTCGAGAACACGTCAGAACCCGAATAAGTCTTACCTTCTATATAAAAATGCAGGGTTTTTACTAGTGAATCTATGATGGCTAGTGTGAACATTATGGTCATATATCATTAAGATTCTATGGACTTAGAATGTGTGATTCCGCCTCATTTCCTGTTCCTTGTTTGGTTGTGGGCTTAAGGCGGGGTCACCCATCCGAATGCCCTTGCAATCTTAATGATATACGACTAGTTTACATCAAGCGATTATAAAAGAACTGGTAGGACTTATAATGCAAATTTCATCACAAATTGTTGAAGCATTCGTAATACTAGTACTTACAAATTACATTATAAAATATTCATAGTGGTAATACCAAGTATAAAGCGGAGAGCATAAAGGCACACGTAGAATACACTATCATTCCAAAACAATAACTCCTTTAAATCGACTCAGCTCAAGTTACAATAAGAAATTCCAAGGTCGTCGTTTAACATCAAGCGGGTTGTTCCCCACCATATCAATTCCTTATACTACAAAAAGTTCCCCCATATTTCCTCCAAATTCTTGAAGTCCCAGTCAAAACACTAATTTCGGGACGAAATTCTTTCTAACGGGGGGATGATGTGACAACCGTCAATTTTTGGCCAAGTCAAAGTCAACTAAAGTCAACAAGTCAAACCGGTCAACTCATCTAACCCTTGTATATTAGGGTTTCCATTATGATTCGTATTGTACTACTCGCAATCTTAATACAAAGTATCACTTAGAGTTTTCACGTGTTCGGAAATTCTAAACCCTAATTAGGGCAAGTGGTGAAACTACTCGATAAAACATTATTCCATACCCCTCGAGAGCGTATAACATTCATAACAAGACTTAACAGAGTGTAAGAACCTTGCGTTGCGAAGCCAAACACTCAAAAAGGTCACAAAAGAAGTCTATCCCAATCTCTTTCACTCTAACTCTCCCAAAACTCTCTAAGTAAGAGAAATCTCTCCAAGAATGTGAAATCACTCCCAAATCTCTCTCTGTATGAGAAATCTCTCCAAGAATGTGAAATCTCTCCCAAATATCTCTTTGAATGAGAAATATCTCCAAGTATGTGAAATCTCTCCCAAATCTCTCCAAGTATGTCAAATCTCTCCAAGTATGTCAAATCTCTCCCAAATCTCTCTCGAAATCTCTCTCAACTTCTTATAATCACTCGGGGCATCCCGACCCTCGATTTAGTCGAAAACTGCTCGAAAACGGAAGTCTACGCGAAAAACAGCCTTAAGGAGCCGAACCCTCTTAAGGAGCCGAACCCTTCTTAGGAGCCGAAACCTTCTTAGGAGCCGAAACCTTGCATCAGAACCGAAACCCCCCTCAACCGAAATGGACCGAGGGCTCAGTCTATTTTGGTCCCCTGACTAATCCGAACCGAGACCTGACCTTCGGCTCTCCTCTTCCCACCTTCGGTCCGAGAGGACTTCACCTTCGGTCCGAGATGCGCAGCTGAAGGCCGAACCCTACTCTCGGTTTCCCCATCTACTCTCGGTTCTAAGGGCTAGGACCGAACCTCCGGCCCTGAATTTCGGATATTGGCACTTTTCACCCGGTTTTCAATATTTTTAGCGTTTTGAGCCCGTTTTTCGTGATTTTAACGCGGAATTTTCACCCAAACTCATATTTTAACATAATAAACCCTAAATATTCATATTTTGATTATATTTTGGGGAAAATCATTGCCTAAGAATAAAATCTATTTAGTGAGATACTTAGGTGGAGTGTTGACTTATCCTTTGGACAAGGACACAAGCAACCTCCCCATACCTTCATAGTACAACCCTTTGTCCTTCCACCATACCTAGTCATTCCATAGTACTTTTCCCTCCATTTTTCAGCCACACACTTGGTCAAGAGCTGGAAAACCCTCCTCTCTCCTCACATTTCTCTCATTTTCCACCAAAGAACAAACTTCATTCTCTCTCACTTTCTCTCTCTAAATTTCGAGATTCAAGGCTAGTCTCCAAGCTTTCCTTCCACATTTGGTAGGTATATTCCTCCTACACTTAGATATTCTACTATCCTTGATCCAAATTATAGATTGCTTACACAAATATCGTTATATTTGTTGTTAGATCTTCAAATCTTCAAGCATCTCCCAAGTGTTCTTGAGTTGAACACTTATTTTCTCCATCATCCATCTACTTAAATCACTCAAGTTGAGTTCATACCCCTATCTTTTCATGTTTTTCTTAAGTTTTAAGGGAGGGAATACAAGTTAAAACACCAAGAACACAACTAAACTCAAACAACAGCCTTCATCAGAAAAGTTGAGTCTTATTCACGGACTGTTTTGACTATTTTAAACTTAATATCTTTCAAAACTGTTTAATATGAAAATATTTCAGGTTCACACCTTCAAAATGACTACTTGCACATCTCCATACGATTTTTCTACGATTTATGGTGATTTTTACAAAACTGTCTATCATTTCAGAAACGAATTCGGACCAGTCTGTGAATATGAACATTTTAACACAAGTTAAAGACTTCTAAAAATCATAATAAAAATTGTGAATAAACTAGACACATTTTGTGAACTCTCAGAATTTACGGATTCAGTTTTCGACTTCGTATGATTTTTCTATGATTTTTCTAAAACAGTGTAGAAATGTCAAAATCTAGATAACAACTTATAACTTTCATCACACTTTGTAACTTATTGAGCAAAGTGTTAATCTTTGAGGATTTCATATTTTACATGTGTCTCTTGTGGTGGTATAATTATATAATACTCACTGAATTGTAATAATCCTCCACCATTACCAATATTACAAAACAAGGCATGATAATCATTGTTATATTTTTGCTATACATTCGACTTACATAGCAAAGGGTTCTTATACACCACAAACAAACACGCTAAACTATGATAGGTATAGTTAGGCTGCATACACATTACAATCATTTCGATAAATTATAATAGGTATAGTTTATGTTCATTTACATTACAAAAGGTTTTTATACAAAAATGGGTACAAATACAAAATATCGGGTTTTCATACATTAAGGGGTACAAATACAAAGTACCGGATTCATACAAAAAGGGGTACAAATACAAAGTACCGGATTTATACAAAAAGGGGTACAAATACAAAGTACCAGGTTTACACAAAATGGTTTTTATGATATTAAAACTACATATCGTTAGAATTGTTAGTTTTCAGCTATAATTACTAAGTGTACATGTTAGAGTTATATAAAATTGAATTGAAATCGACTTAGAATTGGTGGGCCCGCCTTATCTCCTGTTCCTTGTTTGGTTGTGGACCTAGGGCAGACCCATTATATTCAACGGTTTATTTGACTTAAAATTTTATATAACTTATATACGTTGAGTGATTATAGAAGGAATCTATGGTTCTTTCTAGGGTTCATTATCGCATAACATAGAAGCATTCATTTCACACTTAACTAAGAAAATATTGGATTTTCTGGAAATCATATTCTATCGCTTTTACAAGGAAAACGGTTTCTTCCTCAAACAAAACGCTTATGAACTCACCAACTTAATTGTTGACACTTTTCAAAACTACTTGTATTCTTAGGAAATCAGTGAAACAGGAAAACATCAGCACTTTGAGGATGGGACGTTAAATCGTCAAACAGTTTATTTTGTCATCATAATGTAATTGATTTTGAAACATGTAAACATATACTATGGTGTAACCTTTTCAATTATATTTATGATGGTTGTATTTACTTTGAGCACTATTATACTCGTTGTTGTGATACTTTACATGAAGTCCTCCACCCCCGGACGTTTCCGCCATCCTTGCTTTGGGGGTGTGACAAACATCACTTCTCATTGGTTTATGAAAATAATTTTTTCCATAAAGCTTGATAATATATTCACAAAGCAAATACATACATTCATGTGTTGTTCTCTCAAACATTTTCAAATATTTATCTGTTGTGTCGATGATCATGTCATCTGCTAAAAGCCAAATTACAGTCGTCCACTTTTGTATTCGACTAAAATTGTGTCTACTCGTAATTCTCTTCGAAAGCGTTACCTATATGCATGAATAGTTGTCTGCTCAAATAGAACTTCCTTTTGAATGAAAACAATCACTAACAAATTATCATATACCATAAGCTCGTGTGCAGTTGCACGATTACTGTTTACTACAACTTTGATCCTTCTGACATCTAAACTTTCAGCTTCTTGATCGAAAATGGTGCCTACCACTTGAACGAATATGGAGAAAAAACATATAATCGTCTGATGAAGAAAATTCTATTTTTTTTGGAGAAATGTTTATACGGATAGAAGAATCATATATTTGTGTGAACAATTTATAAAATATATGGGTAGTTACAAGGTCAATATTATAAAAATTAAAAAAAAAATTAAATACATTTACCGAAAGTTTGATTTTTTGAAGGATGTCATTGTGTGATCGAGAAAATGAAGGACGGTTCTATAAAATATCTGAGAATGAACTATAAAATGTCATAAGGATCTTATGCAACTACTTATTTTTTTTGGTATTAATATAAAATTTTGTTTTATAAGTGGGCACCTAAAAAACGATTATATTATTATTACAATTCGTCTCGTGCACTTGATTAAGGTTCTTGTTTGAAATGAGCGTGGGTTCAAAGTTCAAACTCTAAACAAGTTTTTTTTTTTTTTTTTTTTTTACCTTAGAGGCGGAGTCGGAGAGGCCAATGCCACCTTGCCTTTTGGGCTTTTCATTATTAATGTGTAATGTAAGCCCACCTTTCTTATTCTTTCATATTTTTTTTTCAATCTCATAAGTGGATTTTGTATTTGAAGTTTTACTTTCACTTTCTTTACAACTTTCTTTAACTTTACAACTTTCTTTAACTGTGTTCGACACGGAACGTACGTTTGGGAGTGTTTGAGAGCTTCTAGCTTCTAGCGTTTGATAAAACGCTCCGTTTTAAACAGAAAGTCTCGTTTGACACTACAAGCTTCTAGAGTTTAGTTTTAAACAAAAAGCTTCAAATCCAAATGCTACTTCATGTAGCGTTTGACAAAACGCTACAAGCTACCCACTACCTGCTACACGTTACAAGCTACCCGAACAGCTAGTTCTGCCGAACACTCCATATATCTCGAATTATTAATTTTCATTTACTCCCCATAAAAATATTTTGCTTGCTTTTAAAATTTGGGCGCTTAGCGACTTAAAAATATAACCAATGATATGTAAATTTTTGTTTTGCTTTTAAAATTTTAACATGACTTATATAGATGTTCAAATTTAATAAATAATGGTTCGTTCAAAATTCAATAATAATATATATTATTTTATTTTATTTATACAGATGATCAATTTCATTCTTGGCTCCCACCTTGTATTTCATTCATTCCATTCCCACTATGATCAACAAGTTTCAATTTTACCATCTATCTCCATGAAAATCGCAAAGATAATAAGGTCCCTTTCAAATTATGAGCAACAAAATCGATTTTTTTCGCAAGGTCAACGACTTTGAACGGTTTCTATGATAAAACATAGGGCCCATGAATTGATCAGTTTTCCCTTCACTAAGTTTGTCTATACAAGTTTGTTACTCGTAATTTTAAACTTTTTTATGTTATTATATTTGATTGGAAAAAAAAATTCTAGCTGCACCTACTGCTACACATTCTTGCGTCTGCCCCCGGAGGAAACATCCCTCCACACCAACAAGACATCATGTCAGTCGTCGAAGTGGTATTCATGGCGTGAAAAGGTGTCCACCTCATCATCACACACATGTGGTAGTGTGTACACCCGATAGTCTCAAAATATCTCGACATGTAGGAGTTACCCCACTCATCGGGGATGTTAGTGACTAAATGGTGGTAGCAACTTAATTTGTCGATATCGCTATGATTGAGGCCTAGTTGGATCTCGTTTCTTTTCGACTGTAGTTGACATTTGTCCATTCGTGAGCGGAGTCTTCTTCTTCCATAGTCAACTAGCTTTTATCTCCTCTCTCTACTCACCATCTTGCAACATCTTGTTAACGATTATATCTATCACTTGATTTATTACTAAAGTAATAGACATAGTACAAGTGCATATATTATTTTCCTTTAAGTCGAATTATGATTTAGTATTAATCATTTTCATAATAAACATGCTGTAAACCGATCGAAATTGCTATAAAATTTAAATAATTAATTTATGTAAGATTCAGCTTATAGTAAGTTTAATATATTAGTAATGGTGTTTTATGAATTAAATGATTTATTAGTTGAAAAAGTATCATCAAATTTTCATAGGTCAATTAGTTTACTATATATATTACTACCTAAAAAAGAAGAATAAAAAGCGTCACCAAACACAACCATATATATACAAATTTATTCAAATGTTTGTTGGAAAGTAGAAGTATATAATAATCTTGTCACAAGATACTCTAGCAAACCTAAAGAGACAGATGGACCAAGAGTGTTTTTAAGACGTGTCCATATCTACTTGAATTTTGGTGAGAATGAATTTCATACACATTAATATAGGCACTGTTGTGCATAATTTCACTATATTTTTTTGACAAAATTGTAAGAATTGTCCTGTGGTATGTCAAAACTAGCAATTTTGGTCCAAAATGGGTTTGGCTCGCAAGAATGGTCCAATAGTTTCGTTTTGTTGCGAGTTTGGTCCAATTTCCTATGAACTTTTTTATAATGACGGATTTGCCCCTTATTATTTTATTTTCCATTTTCTTTTATTACAACAATTAAAAATAAAACAAAAATAAAATACCCCCTCCCCCCTCCCTCTCTCTCTATATCTCTCTCTCTCTCTCTCTCTCTCTCGCTCTCTCTCTCTCTCTCTATTATAAAATACACACAGTACACCACCAGTCTCCTTCCCCTATTCCGACCTCCACCTTCATAGCCACTATCGACCATCACTGCATCACATACTACCTATCGACTCCGACGACGACACCACCTCCTAGAAACCCTAGCGCCATCGATTTGGATTACATCTCTCGACCACTGTCTGCTGCTTATTGTCGTCATCGACTTTTGGACGCGATAATCACCGCCCTTCCCCATATGTGTGTGCGTGCTTTTTATTGTTATGTCTTATGTTTGTGTCTTTGACTGGAAATCATAAGTGAATCGTGAGTAGTTGACCCACATTCCAAATTCCATTTTTGAAATCGTTGTCAACGATGGTGGTTAACATAGTTCTAGGGTTTTGATTTTTAGGAATATAGATGGCAGGTTGAACGACAGTTGCAAGGGAGGAGAAACGATATTATGTTCTGATCTCCGGCAATTGTAGTTCACGTGGATGGCCATTAATCTAAGAAATCGATTATCACAACCATACCCTTGATCCAAGAAATCGATTATCACAAGCTTATTAACAAATGAATTGAAATTGCAGCCACGAAATGTATTAGCAAACTATTAATTGATGAACAAAGTGACTATGTTTCAGTTGCTATCCTCCATGCCCAGAGCTTCAAGAACACAACCCAATAGAAAGGAAACTAATTGGAGGGGGGAGGGGGGAGGGGACATAATGTTCTCTAATTGAGAGAAGTCATTGGAAGAAGGTAGGTCGAAAAGTGATCTTGCCCCTACTCCGAAAGAAACTCGGGATCACATTCAAGGAAGATGAAAATGGTGTGTAAACCCAGTTTAAGAACAGTTTAATATTTTGTTTTCTGGGTTCAAATTTTTTCTTTATGGGTTTCTGCGGTGGATCGATTTTCTATCATTTTCAAAACCAAGTCAATTTGTTGCAGATCTCTTTATAGGTGGAGATGTGTGTAAAGATCGTGAACTTGGTTGTGTGGATTTGATAATGACGAAAATAGTTTCAATTCCTAAAATTGAGAGAGAGAGAGAGGTATTTTATTTTTGTTTTATTTTTAATTGTTTGTTAATTGTTGTAATAAAAGAAAATGGAAAATAAAATAATAAGGGGCAAATCAGTCATTATAAAAGAGTTCATAGGAAATTGGACTAAACTCGCAACAAAACAAAACTATTGGACCATCCTTGCGAGCCAAACCCATTTTGGACCAAAGTTGCTAGTTTTGACATACCACAGGGACCATTCTTGCAATTTTGTCTATTTTTTTTGGACAAATGCTTCACTTATAGTCTTTACTACTTTAAGACAGGTCGACCTTGGATAAAAGGAAAATAACCTATAAAGGGTAATGAATATTTTATTTGTTCACATTTAGAGATAATATATATATATATATATATATATATATATATATATATATATATATATATATATATATATATATATATATATATATTTTGCTAAGCTAAGTATTTTACTATGATTGATCTCTCATTAAACATCCGTATAAATATAAAGAGCACAAATGCCACATGGGTCAATACACAAAAGGTTATATACAATGGGCTAATCTAAAAACATATAAATACATAATAATGCATATTTTCTAACATCGCCCCGCAATTTTATCAGGAGGAAAATTCTGAATGTTTAAACTAGACTTGAAATCATTGAAGAGATGCGTCCGAAGTCCCTTGGTGAAGATATCAACATATTGTGCGGAAGAGGGCACATGAAAAAACGAACGACGCCCCGAGCGACCAAATCACGAACAAAATGAATATCAATCCCGATGTGTTTCGTGTGCCGGTGTTGAACAGGGTTCGAGGTCATGTAAACCAAAGTAATATTGTCACAATAGACAATAGTGGCTTTGGTAGGCGGACACTGAAGCTCACGTAGCAAATTTCGAACCCAACAAGTCTTTGTAACTGCATCAGCAACACCAAGATATTTCACCTCTGCATTGGACCAGGTGTAACGCCCGCAGATTCGGGCTAGTCACTTTACAGACAATATAAAGAACGCTGATATTCGAATATATGTCACAAGGGTTCCTTACATATAAAGAACGCTGATATTCGAGTTATAACAAAGAAGTTATGACTCGTCGAAGTTTTACGGCGAAACCGGCACGACACCGCGTAAAGTAAAAAGTGAATTTTTGATAAACTAATTTTTAGCCTTAGATATCTAAATGAAAGTTGTAATATACGTTAAACCAAGAGTGTGCATAAAAAGAACGTCAAAATCTGACTTCGTATGAGGAAGTTATGATTTTTCTAAGATTTGGCATAGCAGTGCACAACCCGAAATTCGAAATTTAGATTGGTCGATTTTTGGCCGACACAACCTAAACGAGAATCGAAGATCTCGTTAACAGTAGCGCAACGGTAAAAAGACAGACGAAAACGGACGTCGGATGAAGAAGTTATGAATTTTTAACGGACTTTTCCTGTCCCGGCCTGTTAAAAATATAACTTTAAAAATAAAGTCAAAATTAGCCGACGGAGTCTAAACGAAAGTTGTAGGGTACGGTCCCACCTACGCGTGGATATAAAGAACGTCAAAAAACGGAGTTCGTATGAACGAGTTATAAATTATAATAGCATATTTACGTATTAAAATAAAGTATAAATCATATATACATATACATATATATACAAATGTATATATCATTAGAAAGGTATCGACGATGCGGTCATTATAAGACTAGTGTTGAGTAATTTCGACATTAGTTTAGTACACATATCGTTAAATCTATTTAATATAGTATTATGAAGGGGTGTTTAGTCGTTTATATAACTATAAGGTCATTAAGTAATTATGGAGGGTAGTTTTTGTAAATTCAATTACTATAAATAAGAGTCTTGGGCTCTCATATTTCTTGCACCATTCTCTTGATTCAAGAGTCTTTCTCTTCTTATCCCCCGAGCATTTCGATCCCTCGTGATTCGACTTCTCTTTCTGTAGTTTTAGTATAGTAAGGTGAGCGCTGAAGCGCTGCACGAATCTTTCTTAGAAAGATTCAGCGACGAAGTTTTGCCCCTGCAGAGCCCGACTCGTAGCTAAAACCCCCTTGTAAGTAAGTTATGCTTACCCTATTTTAATATAGCTTATATTTAAAATTAGTATTGTTATTATGAACTTATAATAAATATTTGGGCTATTATTATGACTTATATAAGTGTCGTTATAATATCTTTTTAACTACTCGCGGTACGGGGAATCTGGTTTAAAGGGCCGCATAGGGTTGTTGGATTTCAGAAGTGCTATATGCCAAAATGGTCCTGCCCTCCGGTGTTTTATGTCTGCCCGTGTCTGTACATAGTAGTTGGGAAATATTGTTTAAACGCTTATATAATAATAATAATAATAATAAGACTAATAATTAGTCACGGTAAATATTATACTAAAATCTAGTGATAATAATACTAGGTTTCGTCGAAGAAAATTATTTTTAAGAAGCGAAGCGCTGTCTGAGTTCGGAATCACCACCTTAACAAGTGAGTGCATAGTTACTTTCATCTTACACATAGATATGAAGTATTTTATATAAATTACGTGCTACGTGTGTATATTATCTGTATACTTGCTATCTATGCTGGATGAACGATTTTATACATGTTTTAAATGATTTAAACTGTATATGTATTTTATATCTACAAAATATGTTGGGTAAAACATGGGTAGATTAGAGATGAGATAAATGATGAGCGATGAAAGATGAGATGAATGATGAGCGATGATATATGAGTGGTAAATTATGGTGAGAAGCGATGACCTAAGCGATAAGCCAAGCGATGACCTAAGCGATGACCTAAGCGATGAGCCAAGCGATGACCCAAGCGATGGCCCCGTCATCTAGCAGAGTATGGATGACAACCACAGAATATTCTAGACAGTCCAGTGGAACACTAGCAGGCTCGCAACCTGTAGGTGTTGTGAACGATGTGTTCACCCGGTGTACTCTAAACCCTGGCGATTATGCGACTTAGTGCGTGTTGTATAAACCCTGACGACTATGAGACTTAGTGCCTAAACCGTGGCGACTATGCGACTTAGTGCCTATCGAGTAAACCCTGGCAACGATGGATTTCGTGCCGATTCCTTAGGATGATCCTTAGGAATGAATGAACGAGGAATAGCTAATTCTTAGGGTAGATCCTTAAGAGTAAAGAAGATAATGGGGATGGGTAATTTAGTTGATTGTTTGATGTTTAAACATAATAATTATATTATTGTGGGTTGAAAACCCTATGTACTCACCAGGTTTCCTAACCTGACCCACTCAAGATTATTTGTATCACAGGTGTCGATATGAAGCTACTTTACACTGAGAGATTTAAAAGAGATGTAGATCACTAGTGTAAATGAATGTAAGTTCTGTTTATGCTTATGTTTCTGTATTGACGATGACATCCCAAGGTTTTGAAAATGAATAAAAATACATTTCTTCGGAAATGATTTGATAACGTATTTATCATGTTTTTTTTTCTAGGAACAAATTCCGCAACATTTTTATTAAAAGAGGTACTCTGATTTTTATAAAGCATAAACAAAATCGGTCTTTTCTGGCCGTGAAAATGGGGATGTCACACCAGGAGATAACCCTTGTCGCTTAGAGGACCAAGATAGGAAATTATCTCCTAGAAAAACACAATATCCTGAGATCAAGCGGCGAGAAACATGACATCCGCCCCAATCTGCATCTGAATAGGCACAAAGATCAGACGAGGGTGAAACGTGAATATGTAATACGTGATCCAAAGTGCCTCTAATGTAGCACAGAATGCGCTTTAGTGCATGAAGATGAGGCTCCCTAGGGTCATGTATGAATAAACAGATCTGCTGAACAACAAAAGAAATGTTTGGCGACTGAAGGTAAGGTACTGAAGACCTCCTGCCAGACTGCAATACAACAAGGGGTCAGTAACAAAAGAAGGACTAAAGGCATCCAACTTATGATTAATTTCGGCCGACGTACGGGCTGGATTGCACTGAAGCATATGAGTTCAGTCAAGGATCTTGGATGCATACATTCTCTGAGAGAGAAAGATTCTGTGAGAGGATTGCGTGGTAAAGATCCCGAGAAAGTAGTTAAGGGCCCCATGGTCGGTCATGGCAAACTCGCTGCTGAGCTGAGCAATGATAGACTGAAGGAGGTGAGTGGAAGAGGCAGTGAGAACAATGTCATCCACATATAATAGCTTGTATGCAGTATCAGTTCCATGATGATAGATGAAGAGGGACGAATCAGTAAGAGTGTGATGAAACCCCATGTGTAGTGCATGCTAAGAAAACCATTAGTACCAGGCCCGAGGAGCCAGCTTGAGACCATATAAAGATCTATGAACATGACACACATGATTCAAATGTTGAGGGTCACGAAAACCTAGGAGTTGATGCATGAAGACCGTCTTTTGTAAGTGACCATGAAGAAATGCATTCTTCACATCAAGTTGATGAATAGGCCAATGTCTAGAGATGGATAAAATAAGAACAATACGAATGGTGGCCGGTTTGACCACCGGGCTAAAAGTCTCATCACAATCAATTCCATGCTGCTGACTGGGCCTATTTGCCACTAGACGAGCTTTATACCGTGAGAGAGAAACATCGGCATTAAATTTCTGTTTGAATAACCACATGGATCGAACGATGTTTTCTCCTGGCGAACGTGGCACGAGAACCCAAGTACCATTAGTAATAAGAGCATTATATTCCTCGTTCATGGATTTATGCCAGTTTGGGTATTTCAAAGCATGTGTATGTTACTTTGGGACAGAGGAAATCGAAGAAGAGATAAGATTGAGGCGGTCTATAGGTTTTACAATGCCACTGTGAGATCTAGTATGATGGGTAAGGGGTGGGGGTTAGTATGATGGGTAAGGGGTGGGGGTGGAGGAGTATGGGAGTTTGTAGGTGAAGGGGACTTGTGATTTGGAGAGGAAGAATCACGAGTAGGAGATGTGGGAGGGGTAGGGACGTCGGTATCTTCAGTATAATGAGGAGGGGTAGTGGAAGTGGGTGTTGGATTAGTGTCTAAGTCCATAACTATAATTGGTATATACTTGACCCGACCCGGCATGGTCCATTTGGGTTGCATGGCATCATGCATTTGGATAGACTAAAATGAGAGAAATAACATTTAAGGTTTATTAATATATTATAAGTTCTAATATATTAATAAGATTATTTAATTAGTATTGATCAAGAATTAATCTAGAATTAATTAAGTGATCAAAAGAAGACTAATTAAATATATGGGTTGATTGTGTAAATCATCCATACTTATATAGTGGGCTAATGCTCCATGGATTATCAAGTTGGGCTAAAACCCATAGGATGCTCCATGGTGTATTTGAACCCATGGATCCAAGGAAATAGAAAGCCATGACAATTAGGGTTTACCCTAATTGTGTCACACTATATAAACATATCATTCTTGTCAAAATCGGCGACTAAGTCTATGTGTGGAGGGCAAGCCGATTTCATGAAGTGTTCATTTTCTCTCAAGTTATTCCAAGTGTTTATGATGTTGTGTGAACCATTTGAGGTGTCAAACTTGGAGCACTAGGCTCTTGAGGTATATAATTCTACTAGAACTTATATTATGTGTACTTTATATTATGCTAGTTAGAACAATACCTTGGAAAATTGATACTTGCATGTATAATAGAGAAAACATAGATCCAAGGTATTTAGGGTTGCATGTACACCATAGGAGTGTTAGAATGCTCAAAACCCAACAGTGGTATCAGAGCCTAGGCTTGTTTTCACTTATACTTGATGCAAACTGCTTAAAAAACGAAGTTTTGTGCTGTCTGGACAGGGGACTCGACGAGTCCATGAAGAGACTCGGCGAGTCCAAGGCAAAATGCATCCAACTCGCCGAGTTTGTTCATGCACTCGACGAGTTGGACCCCCCAAACAGCATATCTTCGAGTTTTGGTGCTGGAATTGGTCTAGAATCATTACCTTTGACTGTTTTGGACTTATAAAACCTGTTTTTAATGTGGTAATGATTGTGTTAAACCAATTTCAATGCAATAATCGAAGTTTCAAGTTTATATATGTTTATGTAATTCTTGAAAAATGTTGATTATGAATGTTCATGCTTATGAGTTTTGGTAGATCATAGGAATTATGTGCAAATTGTTTGTTAGTATAATTCTTGATCTCAATGAAATTGTATGAAGTCCATAACTTGTCCTCAAATTATGGATTACCAAGTTTTTTTTATGTTTCCTTGATTTATGAGTTAGTTTAGATTAATAAAAAAAATTTGTGTTTTAGTTGTTTTCAATCCATATTGATCTAAAAGAAGTTCATAAAATATGTTTTTGTAACTTGTCCTCATGTTATATGAAAAGTCATATTTATGAATCTTAAAAATCATAAAAGTGCCATAGGTTACATAAAAATGAAGAGTCATTTTCATTTAATTATTTTATGACTCCATAACTTGTCTTCAAGTTATGGATATTTAAGAGTCACTTCTTTAAAAGTGTTATTAAAGAATAAGAGGTTACATAAAAATGAAGAGTCTTCATTTTAATGAACCATTAAACTCATAAGTTATGAAATGAAAGGTTTTGAATAGTTTCAAAACTTGCCCTCAAGTTTTGGAATTTGTAAAGTCTCACACACATTAATGCTTTAATTCCAAACTCTACAATTTTAAAAGTTAAAATTCAAACTTTATGGACTTCATTAAATTAATTAAAGTGTTTAATTAAAAGAGTTAATAATTTCATAAAGACATGGTTTAAGTTTAATTAAATTAAGAGTATAGTTTAATTAAAAGATTAAACCACCAAGTATTTTAAATGTTTAAAATACACCCTTATACTATTATTATAATTTTAATTATATAGATATGTATAAGATAAAGTCAATCTTACCATTAGTAGGCCTCATTCACGAAGCCGGTCTATAAGGGGGGTGTAAGGTTACTGCCTATAAAATGGCAGTTTAATGGGTGTCCACTCTCACCCACCGCTTCCTTGACTGGTGGAGGGTCGTTAGCCGAACTGGTAGGAAAGGACTATAATTCTCCCTTCATTAAAAGTATAATGAAAAATACTAAGTAACTAAACACTTATAAATTCCCAATCTTAGTTACTTAGGAAAATGTGAAATAGGTGCTAACCCATGAAATTACACTTTGTACCTTACCAAGTCGATTAGTGGAGCGTGTGTGGTTAACCGGCACGCTAATAAGGACTAGTAAGAGTGGCAAAGGGTAACTTGACCTTATTATAGATCGGTGGAGCTGTGTGGCTAACCGGCACATCGATTAGGTGATAAAGTTAAGGGTACCAAATCAATTTGCATGGTTATTCACACCTTGTTTGTGATCCTCGGCATCCCAGTCACAAACTTGAGAGGGCACAATCGAGATTCAAACATGCAATTGAAAGTTCAATGTATCTCAAAAGATCTAGGAGTTTCAAATCCAATTAAAACTTAATTATATTTCGTTTTTCATGGTGGAAATTGGTAAATCGTCATTTACCTACCTTTAACTATTTTATAATTCAGATTACGACATCCCTCTTCTAGTTATAAATAGGTTGTTGGATCCTAGCCTTAATATTTCATATTGGGTGTTATATTAAGGACTTTAAATCAACTAACTTGAATTTCTCCCTTATAGATGTCTCCTTCAGACAACTATGGTCTTCCCAAATCTTTAGGAACAAGCTATCCTAATGAAGATGATATCCCAAATGGCAATCAAGGTGAAAGATCAATCCCTTTATTGTGCATTAATGGGACTGGAAATCATACTTCACTTCCTCCACCTCCTTCAATAATTCTCCCTATCCCACAAGTTTCAAGACTTGAATAGTTCTAAGTCACTCAATCCCTATTGGCAATTAAAGTCTATATGTGCTTACATCTTAGAGGTTGAGCCACATATTGACAAGCCGGGAGAGTCGGGTGTCAAAGTCTTGAGGAAAGTTGGCTATTGACTGGGTTCTTTAGTCACTTCCTGATAACAGACTATGACATGACCCTTAATGATCTTACATATTTGCTTGATGATGCTGAATCAGCAATGATTTGGAGCATTGGTAAAGCAAATTAGATTGGAAGATCTACTTCCCAAACCTATTTGGACATTGAAAATGGTAACACTAGAAGTCCAATAAACCTTTCTCTTCCCAATTGAAAGGGATCGGCCATAGACAACTTGGTTGACCAAATGGTAAAGAGAAAGGCTAAGTCTGAGATAGTCCCATGTACGAAAGAGTCCATATGTGCCTATTGCCAAAGGAAAGGGGCATTGGTTGCGAAGCTGCCAAAATTTACCTGAAACCTCATAAGGATTGTAAAGTCAAAAGTTTGACTCTACTTCAGGTAAAGTCCGTTATCTAACTCTATTAAGTCTCTTTTGGAGATTCTTAATACATGATGTAATGTAATTACATTTTGATGTTTTTTGAAGAATCAAAGGAAGCTTAAAGAAAAAGTGTGCTGATTCTGATCGCATGGTTCGATGACCAGAATTTTGAGCCACTGCATAAGAGTTATGAGATATTGCTTAGGAATAGATAACAACAAAGTTTTCGTATGAATTTGCATTGTAATGATAAGTTTTTCCGCAAGTTTTAAAATAAAAGAAAAGTTTTGATTTTATTTATTTTAAGTATCCTTACAAAGGCATTTGTGAAAAATTGTTGTTTGTATGTTTCCATTGATAAGCAATATTGGAAAATGAATTTGATTCTTTCGTTTGTGGTAGTGTCATAATTTATCAAATAAGGAAAGATTCACATCACCCAAGTTTCAGTTGGATAGAAACTTGGAATCATACAAGTTTTATTGTGTGATGAATGAGATTTTTCATCTTTGGTAAATTAAGACTAATTCCTTGTTCACATTCACATTGAGTCAAGCGAAGGACTAAAGGATCGGGTACATTAGGTTGTGCACTAGTCAGGTCCACCACAAAGCTTGATACGATTATTCGTTATGATTTACTAAAGTTTAGTAAATATGATTATGCTTACAAGTTTAAGTGTAATTCTGAAACATTGGAAAAGTTTCGATATATGACAGAATGAATAAGAAGAATCAAATAAGGCAGAAAGATAAAAGTTTCTCCAATCTGAAGAGATGGGAGAGTACTTGTGTATCTTGTTTTATGATTATCTTAGTGATTATGGAATCATATCACAATTGATCCTCTAAGGACACCTTAGTGCATTTGTTTGCCTAAGGAGAGGAATCCCGAATTGTTGAAATGGTTAAATCAAAAGATAAATCATACTTCATTCCAAAATAAAATCTTAGAGTCACACTCCAAGATTGAGCCTTGAGTGACATAATCTTAAGAAAGGTTTAAAACACTTGTCAAATGTAGAGTAAAATGTTTTCTTACTCTTGTACATTTGAAATTGGTAAGTTGTGATGTTTTGGATAAAACAAAGACCAACTATGGCCAATTGTGTGAAGTGTTTTTAAAAGAATCCGCACTATCTCTTGAATATTGGGCAAGTGAGTCTTATATGTCAAGAGGACAGTGGGAGTTTAAAAGATCCTGAAATAGTTTCAAAAACTAATCAAGAGTTTTGTTAATCACTAGCCCACGACTTGAGGTTTGTAACCTATCGTGTTGACATATTCTTATTTCCGTGTCTATTCCAGTTAAAGTTGACTATGATTATGAGCTCTATGAGTTCTCAATTGTTTGCACAACAACCTGGAAGCAATGGTAGGCCCTTGTGCTGCCAGGTGGCAAGAAATTGAGATTGAACAAGTTCAGTCCATATGTGTTTGGATTTGCCACTAACCTTGTCTTGTGATTATGGTTATGACAAATTCACGTGGATAGGAACACTTACACCATAAAATCTAAGTGTCATAAGGTTTCTCTCCGATTCATGAAAATGATGGTGAGGAAACTCTTTCACTAAGTAGATTTTAAGTAGATAGAAATTGTGAGAATGACAAAAGGTCTAAACATTATGATTACGGCATCCCTCTTCATAATTGTTTAGACACACAAGTGAGCTATCTAAGGAAAGGTGTATGATTTTGATAAAGTCTTATCAAAGCAATTGCGTATCAGAAATCTGAACTTTGGTAAGAAAGTCAATAAAGTATTGTTTTTCTAGAAGTCCAGCTGATTTCTGAGTACATGTCAAAGCTAGTGGGAGCATAAGTGTTATGATAGTAAGATAATAATCATTATGCTAGTGGGAGCATGATGATTATGTTGCAAGTTAGCAATGTTAATTATAGAAAACAAAAGTTTCAATTCGCTTTGAAAAGTTGTTTCCCTATAATTAAGGGAGAGGATTTTATACTTCATTCAAATTCTACAAGCTTAGATTAAGATTTTAATCAACTTTAGTCAAGGATATATATGAATGTTATGTTGGAATGGTTCAACATAAGGAAATTCTATATATGTTGCGTTCTCAAAATTCATTTATGATTACGGCATCCCTCTTCATAGTTCGAATTGTGAGAACATGGCAAATAAAAAATTTTATAGCATGAATCATGTCCAATATGCTTCGGGTATAGGATCGATTACATGAGCTATAATAGTTATCCTTTCTAAATCTTCCTAATGCTTAGGGCATTAAGAGGGGAAAAGGGATTAGAACTGGATATGGCTAAAATGATTAAGCAATTGTCGAGGACAATTTGAGGTTTACCAAAGATTGGTTACTCATGGACAATTGGAAGTATAGAGTAAGGACCATATTGACATATTTTGAAAAGAGCCAACTCTTGTTCAAAAGTGATGGTCAAAATGGGAATGTGGAATTGTTTCCATAGGTGGAAGTTATTCTTTGAATCTGTGTAAGATTAAAGAACTTAATGCAAAGAAGGATGTTCAAAGGAATGTACTTTGAATTTGAGATCATTTCCATGGGATTGCTTTCCATTGGAATACTCTGTAATGTATGTTGCCAAGTCTTTGTGACTTTTGTGCATAGTCATTACAAGGGGATCATTGCATATAAGTTTAGAGTCTAACAGATTACAGTAAATGGCAAGAGTTTGGTATTCTTACATTTACAAAAGGGATTGGGATTGTGAAATGAGCATCATTGAAGTCGTGTTCAATTGATCTATTTCACAAAAGAAAAAGACCATAAGTAAACATAGTATGCATGCTTGGTGCATGTCATGACTATTGTTTCAATTCAAGTATTAAGTTGATAAATCGAAACAATGAATAATGAGTAATCAATATGGTGCTTAGATAAAAGGGTTTTTATTTACACTCAAAGTGTTGAGGCCATACAAGATTAGTATTATTTTTGTGTTTCACTTTGCATGTTTTGACTTCCAGAATAACTAGGTCATTCTTCCCGACTGACTAAGTTATTCAAACTCTCCACAGTCAGTCATACTTTAGAAGTAGGTATTGATTTAAGACTATTATGAATTTGGCTTGTATGATTTGTCTGATGTGCATTAGACATAGCAGTGGTTGCTACAACATTCATGAGTGCATATAAGTTCTGAGTATTGGATTCAGCCCACGCTCATTTGGAATCACTTCATGGATTTTATCACGAGTGAATCATGAGACGATAATATCTTATATTCTTCAAACCTAGAGATATGAGTTGTTGACTACGAGTTGGTTATACATTGATTGCACGAAAACGCATTGGTAACTCGATGTTATAAAACGTGCCTTTGTGTATGATTCAACAAGTAGTCAGTACAAGCATATGAGTCGAAGTTTATCCATTCCTTTTACCCTCAAAGGGATAAAAGCGATATCTGTGGGCCCCTCGATGATTTAGTGATGACAAAATGTAAGTGCTCGGCCGGGCCTGGACTGATTTGATTTGTTCAATTAGTCAGTCGTCATAAATCGGAAATCGGGAAACAACAAATGGACAGAGAGAATGATTATAATCCATGTCTCAGTTCATATGATATCTAGAATGGAGGAATATATGATCACTTATCTAATGGACACGTCATTGATTTGTTCAGAGTTCGGCAGCAGCTTTTAAGAGCTACGATTGCTGGTCAGGTTGTGAAGGCGTACTTGCAATAATAGTTATTAGACTTATCCAAGTGGGAGACTGTTGGATTAGTGTCTAATCCATAACTATAATTGGTATATACTTGACCCGACCCGGCAGGGTCCATTTGGGTTGTATGGCATCATGCATTTGGATAGACTAAAATAAGAGAAATAACATTTAAGGTTTATTAATATATTATAAGTTCTAATATATTAATAAGATTATTTAATTAGTATTGATCAAGAATTAATCTAGAATTAATTAAGTGATGAAAAGAAGAGTAATTAAATATATGGGTTGATTGTGTAAATCATCCATACTTATATAGTGGGCTAATGCTCCATGGATTATCAAGTTGAGATGCTTCATGGATGCTCCATGGTGTATTTGAACCCATGAATCTAAGGAAATGGAAAGCCATGATAATTAGGGTTTACCCTAATTGTGTCACACTATATAAACATATCATTCTTGTCAAAATCGGCGACTAAGTCTATGTGTGGAGGGCAAGCCGATTTCATGAAGTGTTCATTTTCTCTCAAGTTATTCCAAGTGTTTGTGATGTTGTGTGAACCATTTGAGGTGTCACACTTGGGGCACTAGGCTCTTGAGCTCCATGGAATCAAGCACCAAACAAGAGGTATGTAATTCTACTAGAATTTATATTATGTGTACTTTATATTATGCTAGTTAGAACAATACCTTGGAAAATTGATATTTGCATGTATAATAGAGAAAACATAGATCCAAGGTATTTAGGGTTGCATGTACACCATAGGAGTGTTAGAATGCTCAAAACCCAACCGTGGGATGGTTAGGGTGAAGGATATGCCAAAGAGTGGGGGATATTTCTGAGTCTAAGAGAAAATCATAGGAGGGAGGCTCAGTGGGAGTGACCGAGCCATAGGGGAAGGTAGTCTCGTCAAAGGTAACACGACGAGAGATAATGATTTTCCAAGTGGATAGATCAAAGCATCAGAACCCACGGTGATGATTAGGGTAACCAAGAAAGATGCATGGGGTGGAACGAGGTTGAAGTTTATGAGTGGTGTGAAGGCGTGGAAAACATAGGCAGCCAAAAACACGAAGATGGTCATATGTAGGATGGTGGTGGTAAAGGCGATAGTGGGGGTGTCATTTGAGATGGAAATAGATGGAAGAATATTATGAAGATGGGCTGCCATGTGGAGAGCTTCAGGCCAGAATGTGGGAGTGAAAAAAAGGTGCACATCATATTGCTGATGGTACGAATCATACGTTCGGAGCGACCATTTTGTTGAGAAGTGTGAGGGCATGAGAATCGAAAAATGGTCTCATTAGAAGCAAAGTGATTATAGAATTGAGAGTTATTGTACTCCCTTTCGTTGTCACATTGGAATTGTTTGATGTGACCACCGAATCGAGTAGATATTAGGTGGGAAAGATGTAAGAATTTGGTAAAAACTTCAGATTTTTGTTTGATGGGGTATACCCAAAGGTAATGAGTAAATTGATCAAGAAACACAACATAATACTGTAAACCACCATTACGTGAAATAGGAGATGTCCACAAGTCAGAAGGAATAATCTCAAAGGGTGCACAAATAGTAGAATTAGACAAATAAAAAGGTAATCTAGTGTGTTTGCCAAGTTGACACACATGACAAGTAACATTATTTTTTGGTAATTGACAAGAAATAGAATTATTAGAAGATAAATTCAAGACTTGATTGTCGGGATGGCCAAGTCGTTGATGCCAAGTGGAAGAAGAGGTGGACACGAACGCATGAATTGTGGAGCTTGAGACTGGGTAGAGAGACCCATAGCTGTGACATTGGATTAGGGAGTGACGTGTCTGATAATCAAGAACGGTAAAACCATCAGGATCAAAATCAATAGAACAATTATTGTGTAGTAAAATTCCAAACATATATGAGATTTTTAATAATGTTTGGTGTGATGAGAATGTTTTCCAAGTGAAGTGTGTGGTAAATATTAGGTATAGGAAAATAGGAGTGTCCCGAAGTCATAACAGGTATTGCAGATCCATTACCGACATAAATAGAGCGCTGGTAATGATTAGTACTAAAAGGATCAAGTATACATGAGTGGAAATGAACATTGTAACATCCCGATGTTAAGGTACTTCTAATTTCAACCCTATACTTTTTTTATATTGCGTTTTGGTCCCTTAGTTCAAGAAAATGTGCATTGGAGCCCTAGTCGCATTTTCGTAATTTTGGCATTGAGGAGTACGCCATGCGTACTAGTGTGTACGCTGGGCATACATCTATTTATTCAGGGTGTACTTGCTAAATGATGAAACCCTAATTTTTAGGGTTTAGCTGGTATTTAAGCATCCTTATGGCCTCATTTCCCTTCACCTTAACAACCTCCATCCTCTCTTTCGTGATTATAACCGTAGAACCACCTTGTGAAGCCATTTCAAGCATTAAAGTGTGTGTTTGTGTGCTTAGAAAAAGAAGGAAGGTGTGACACCCGGTTCTGAAAGTGCTTTGTTGCTAGGGGTTGCGGCCCAATCATCAGTGGTCATAGGGTTAGGGCCTTGGGAAAGGAAGGATTTGGCCCATTTCGGATGTCGGTATTAGGGTATACGTGATTTAAGTGTTTGATTGTGTCTTTGGAGGCCAAGGGCATACTCGTAATTTGACATCTCGGTCTTCTAGGGAGTTTGGGTTCTTGTTCGGGAAGTTTTTCGGTAATGAGGAGTTGTTAGAAGTGTAGGGATTCTCGTCACCTTTTCGTGGATATATAGTTCTTCGGAAACGGACTTAGAATGAAGAAGTTATAGCACTTTGAAGGTTTTGGCAGATTTAGCCCCAAATGGAAATGTTTGGCAAATAAGTCCCATGTATGCAAGGGAAGCATGCACGTGTCCGAGAACGCCCAACGTAATTTGGGTTATGCACATCATATAAAGTAAGAGGTCGTGGGTGGTTTGTGCGTACGTCGGGCGTACTAAGAGGTACGCAAGGCGTACTCCCTCCAGACTAAAACCCTAGATATTAGGGTATGACACTATATAAGGAACATTATGCCTCAAGACCAGCCTCCATTTTCACCTTAAAAGAGCTACTACAAAACCCTAATCCATACTTGAGTGGTTTTGGAGCTTGGAAGGCCATTAGATGAGTATTTTGGTGCTTTGAAGAAGGTGTTCATTCTTGAAGACTTATTGGTGAAGATAGAGCTTTTAGATCCTTAACTACACCAACTTTTAGCTCTCCTTTGAGGTATTAAGTTCTGATTTTGATGGTGATTCTCTTAGATCTCTTTTAGGATGTGTTTATGGACTCTTTTGGTCCCATGGATGAAGTTCCTTGTGTCCATGTCATTTTTGGAACCTAGAGTTGCCACTCTCAGTGTTATTTGAGTTCTAGAATCAGAAAGTTGTCATCTTGAAGGTCTTAATGGGTTCATGCAAGGGTTATGGCTATTTTCATGGAAATAGATTGCTATACTTTGAGTTTGGGTTCATGTGGGTCAAATAAAGTCACCAAGTCAGTGACTTTATGGATTAAGCCGTTGAAGAGGACTTGGATCTGTGATTATAGCCTTTGGAATAGAGTTCTAAGTGCATAATGGGAAAGTGGCTTAACAGAGCAGTACGCTGGGTGTACAGGCATGTATGCGCAACGTACAAGCCATATAGTTGTACGCTTAGCGTACAGAGGAGTACGCCCCATGTACTCAACAGAAGTGGGCTTTGCGTGTTTTGGGCCTCGAATTGGACCATACATTGGACTTTGTTTCTTTGGGCCTTAATGGGCCATTACAAGTCAGATATTTTGGGATAAGAATATGTGTGGACTTTAGGGTAAGGCCCATTAGAGGGGTTGGGCCCAATTTAGCAAATTGGGCCATTAGTGGGCTTGGGAAGTCTTCCTAGTATTGGGCCTTTCATATTATGGTTTTAGGCCTTAGGTATGGACCAAGTTGGATCAGGGGTAAAATGGTCATTTTACCCTAAGGAGGATTGTTGATTTTGGGACTAAGTGTTATTTTGGTAATGGTAGCTCGGGAAGTCGAGAGATCAGCAGTTTGGGGATCTGCTAGCTAGCAGCCAGAGGTTTATCCGTGGGATTCTGAAGTCAGCTTTGTGAGGTGAGTTTTATCATGTAGGAACGGGTCAAAGGCACCAATGTCGGCCCGTTTATGTATGTTAGTATGTTCCGGACTAAGTTCTGACGCCGAGCGGTGCCCGAGGAATGTTTGTATGCTTGATGTCTTCGTGATTCTTGCATGTGCTTGTTTTATATGTTTCCGGACTTCGGTCCGATGCCGAGGAAAGCTCGAGGAATGTTTGTATGCTTCTGGATTTCGGTCTAATGTCGCGCGGGGCCCGAGGAATGTTTACATGTATGTTTCCGAACTACGGTTCGATGCTGGGTGGTACCCGATGAAGGAATGCATGCTTAGTTATACTTGTTGTCTTTGTGATACTTGTATGTGCCTGCTAGGGAGGTGAGTGTGGGCGGGGTCCCGTATCTCATCACTAGCTGAGAGTGGACGGGGTTCCATGTCACACCCCCGAACCGGGACGGCGGAAGCGTCTGGGGGCGGGTGACTTCATCTTGTAATATCATAACAATTGAATATGAATGAAACATAGCAACCATCATCATCATACATTAACGATATCAACATGCATTGTTTACATCTTTGTGTTTGTTTATGAAATACATCCAAAATGACGTAATGTATGATAATTCAAAAATACAACAAATATCCAAATTTCGGTAGCTGCCCACCTGCTTATTGAGTTCCTAAGAATACAAGTCGTTTTGAAAAGCGTCAACATAGAATGTTGGTGAGTTCATAAGCATGTTTGTAAGAAAACTTTGTAATAGTTTGTAAACTTCCAGAAAATCCAATATTTTCTTGTAAAAATAGTTTGTAAGTCTCGTTTCGAATCATTTATAATTGCATGTGTATTCCTTGTTTATCTTGTTTAAAAATTATATAGAGAATGATTCCCAGAAAATCCTATATTTTCTGTTATACGAAAAGTTGTGGTCTTAAAACCCTAAGACCCGACTAGTGAAATTAGATGCAAAATAGTCGACGCATAGTTTTGTACTTCGTAAAATGAGTAGAGTATATGTATTGCATAAATTTTAATATAATATTGTTATTCTCTATGTGAGTCGTTACAACCACACTAATATGACGAGAGCGCCTGTCTTGACGTTCTTCAGGTGTCGGTTTCTAAAGATAATTGTCACCCTAGACTGGCATGTCTAGCTGTAGCGAGCAGCTCAGGTGTGGGGGTGTCAACCCCGTATAGATCTATACACAATATCCCGCTCTCCCTCCACGAGACTCTGGTTATAACTACAGGACGTACGATGTACACTAGGTAGGTACGAGTGAAGGAGTGTCTCACAAGAACCTTAACGGAATTTACGCGAATATTGAATCCCATTATTTAATGTTATAAATAATGTTACTAGTGTATATTCCGACTACAAATTATAAGTGACAAAGATAGCCATTTTTACCATAAGTGTCAAAATAGCCCATTTTTACCATTGTTGTCAAAAATAGCCCAATTTTACCAAAATTGTCAATAAAGGCCCAATTTTACTAAATTTGTCAATAAAGGCCCAATTTTTACTAAAATTGTCGCATAAGGCCCATTTTACCCGAATTGTCATAAAAGGCCCATTTTTACTACAATTGTCACATAAGGCCCATTTTTACTACAATTGTCATATAAGGCCCATTTTTACTAAAAATATTCATATTTGATTATTTTCCAAGCTTTCATAACCAAACTTTGTTTAAACATATTCTTGGACTAATCCTTGTGATTTTTAACATGCATGAAGTGAAAACATTTTTCATTTAGAAACTAGTTTTCATTTTTAAACAACATATCAAGTTAACTATGTTCTAACAACTTGAGATTCAATCAAAATCTCGAGTTCATGGACTTTTAGCATGATTTCGCAACATTTCAACACACATAACATGTAAAACATACACATACAAGCAAATATACAAAGATATTTCACAAGACTAGACTTGTATCCTCCCCCAAAAGAAATAAGACTCGAAAAATAAGGGTATGAAGCTCACCTTGGGGCTTTTTTCGGTTTTGAAGAGGAAGATGGGGAAGGTTTTCGGCCTAGATTGCTTCATTGAGGAGATTTTCGAAGTTGATATGGTTCTAAGAAGCATATTCACGAAAATAAGAGAGTAAGTGAAAGATCTTTAACACTAACTTGGAACAAAAGCAAAAGAGTTTGCCATAAACTTACCAAGGGATGAAACTTGAAGAAAATCCTCTTGAAAACACAGACACAACTCACGATTTTTAGAGAAGAAGAGAAGAGAGAGTTCTTTGAGGGTTGAGTGGAAAATGAGATAAGTGTGTGAGTTTGAAATGAAAAGTGGAGAGGGGATAAGGTGGGGTTCGACCGATGAAGGGGGTAGGGAGGGGGGGGGGTAGTAGAGGTTGACCTTAGCTAGAATTGATGTGAGGGTCTTAGTTACATGGGGGGTAATAATCTTAGATACATGCAAGGTTATAGTAAGGTGGCAAGTTAGGAAATTCCTCCTCTGTTTTTTTTTTGTTTTAAATGGGCTAACCGATCGGCCCAAGGAGAGAGGAGAAAAAGGTTGTTGGGCTTGAAGGGCAACCGAGAACACATTGGGCCCAATAAGAACTTTCGACCCATTAAGGGCTATATTTGGGTTTTCGGCCCAAAGAGATTAAATGGAAAGGTTTTCGGCCCAATAGGAGGCCTAATATTGATTTTTGGTTCGAGAGCCCAAAAAAATGGTTTTCGGCCCAAATATTGGTTCTCGGCCCATATAAAGGGCAACTAGGGCTTTTGGCGGGCCCCAATAGCGGTTCTCTGGACCAAAGTAGTACCTAATAGAGGTATTTGGCCCATTAGCATCTAAGAATAAGTTCTTGCAGCCCAATGAGGCCCAATAAGGGTTTTACGGCCCAAAAGATCAATTGGTAAGGCTGTCGGCCCATTAGGGCCCAATAAGAAGGCTGTAACATCCGGATTCCCAGGTATCTTATTTTAAGTATTTATCTTGAGTTTTAGGGAGGGACTCGGCGAGTAGGCGCTCAGACTCGCCGAGTAGGATCGCACATTTCTTGTCTGATTTAATGAAGGACTCGACGAGTCGATGCTTGGACTCGGCGAGTCCGCGCTATTAAGTAAAACCCTAAATCCCCGGGCTTGTGCCCTATTTAAAGGCCTTTATGGCCTCCATTTGCGGCCACTTCATCCCAGAGAAACCCTAGAGAGATCAGTAGGAGAGTTGAGAGCAAGAAGAGGTTAATACATCACTTTTGGTGTAGTTTTGCTAGAAGGAAGAAGGAAGCACCCATCTAGAGCGTGAAGGGGGCTTGGATCTAGGCTAATCATCTTGAGAGTTCATCTCTGGAGGTATAATCCTTTCTATTTCATGTTGATATGATAGATTTCATGATTTTAGGGTTTTTACCTCCATTTTATGTAAGATCTAGTGAGTATGAGGTCCCCTTTGTGTTAATAGCATCAGATCTGGACCATGAGAGGTTCATAGAGTCACTATCCCTCAACTTTATGCAAGCAAATGAGAGATTGGGGACTAGGTTGCCATTTTTAGAGTTATTTCTCCATTTGTGACTTGATGTGGGTTGCATGCACGTAAAGGTTGCACCTTTACGTGACATTTGAACACTTGAAGGGTAGATCTAATAGTTAGGGAAGCAGATCTGACCTTAGAAGGTCATTTGAATAAGAACATGGAAGCAACCCGCCAAGTCCATAAGTGGACTCGACGAGTCGAGTCGGGGTTGCCCCGCTATTCGTGACAGGTGTAACCCGTCGAGTTGAAGCATGACTCGACGAGCCAAGAGAGGCTGAAAGGATTCAGAGGATCCGCATGGACTCGCCGAGTCGCCCACGAGGAGTTGGGCACGAGGCTGCATTTCAGTACCGCTTACCACCCCCAGACGGACGGACATAGTGAGCGGACGATTCAAACGCTCGAGGACATGCTCCGAGCATGTGTGTTGGACTTCGAAGGAAGTTGGGACACGTATCTGCCGTTGGCTGAGTTTTCCTACAACAACAGCCACCATTCGAGTATTGGCATGCCTCCCTTCGAGCTGTTGTATGGGAGGAGGTGTCGGACTCCCATTTGCTGGGGAGAGGTAGGGCAGCGTGTAATGGGTTGCACTGAGATAGTGCTTCAGACGACAGAGCAGATACACCAGGTTAGACAGAGGTTATTGACGGCTCAGAGTCGTCAGAAGAGTTATGCGGATAGGCGACGATCCGAGCTTGAGTTCCAGGTGGGAGACTTCGTACTCCTGAAAGTATCTCCTTGGAAAGGAGTGATCCGATTCAGGAAGAGGGGCAAGATGGGGCCCCGGTATATCGGTCCGTTCAGGGTGACTGCGAGAGTGGGCAGGGTAGCTTATCGGTTGGAGCTACCTGAGGAGCTGAGCTAGATTCATGATACCTTTCACGTGTCTTAGCTGAGGAAGTGTATAGCCGACGAGTGGGCGGTGGTACCGCTGGAGGATATTCAGGTGGATGCGTGCCTAAATTATGCTGAGAGACCAATCGCGATCCGGGATCGAAAGATCAAGGTTCTGAGGAACAAGGAAGTGTCTCTGGTGCAGGTCCAGTGGCAACATCGGAAAGGGTTCGAGCTGACTTGGGAGCCGGAGTTGGAGATGCGGGAGCAGCATCCAGAGTTGTTTGCCGAGCAGGACTTCGAGGGCGAAGTCTGATCCTAGTGGGGGAGAATTGTAACATCCGGATTCCCAGGTATCTTATTTTAAGTATTTATCTTGAGTTTTAGGGAGGGACTCGGCGAGTAGGCGCTCAGACTCGCCGAGTAGGATCACACATTTCTTGTCTGATTTAATGAAGGACTCGACGAGTCGATGTGTGGAGTAGGATCGCGCATTTCCATAGAGTCACTATCCCTCAGCTTTATGCAAGCAAATGAGAGATTGGGGACTAGGTTGCCATTTTTAGAGTTATTTCTCCATTTGTGACTTGATGTGGGTTGCATGAACGTAAAGGTTGCACCTTTACGTGACATTTGAACACTTGAAGGGTAGATCTGATAGTTAGGGAAGCAGATCTGACCTTAGAAGGTCATTTGAGTAAGAACATGGAGGCAACTCGCCGAGTCCATAAGTGGACTCGACGAGTCGAGTCGGGGTTGCCCCGCGATTCGTGACAGGTGTAACCCGTCGAGTGGAAGGATGAATCGACGAGCCAAGAGAGGCTGAAAGGATTCAGAGGACCCGCATGGACTCGCCGAGTCGCCCTTGTGCACTCGACGGGTCGGGTCAAAGTTTGACCGTTGACTTTCGTTGACCTTAGGGTTCTGGTCAAGACTGATTCAAGAGAGTTCAGGGGAGGGTAGAATGGTCTTCTACCCAATCTTTAGGGATGAGACTTTGAGAGAATATTGATCGGGGATGTTATTTGAATAATAGGAGGAGGCTAAGTTGGGACGTTGAGCACGAGAGTTTATCCGACTTCATTGACGTGAGTCTTCTCACTATACTGTACTTGGAAGGCTACCTATGTGTGACCGGAAGGTCTTGTATGCTATGATCTATGTGCTATATGCGGTTATGTGATATGTATGTGCTATGTATGTTATGTATGGTAAGGACCGGAAGGTCAGGATGATATGGACCGGAAGGTCAGGAGGTTACGGACCAGAAGGTCGATACGGGTAGGACCGGAAGGTCTACCAGGATTTGGGACAGAAGTCCCCTGAGACACATGGATCGGAAGATCATGCAGAGTTATGACCTGGAAAGGCGTATGTGTGGTATGTGGTATTTTGGGGAACTCACTAAGCATTTATGCTTACAGTTGTTGTGTTATGTGTTTCAGGTACTAGCGAGGATCGCGGGAAGGCGCCGGCATGATCCGTACACACTCATAGAGATTATGTTTTGAGATTCTGGGATTTGTTTGTTATGATGACGTTGGATACAGTTTGTTGATATTGTTTTTAATGATTAAAAATATGATTTAAAAATGAAAAATTGTTTTGAAAATTTACGTCGTTACAAGTTGGTATCAGAGCCTTGGTTTGAGGGATTCGGATGCACCTTCGGGCGTATCTGAACTCAAACTGAGGATTTCAGAAAGTTTTTCATAAAAAGGAACAATTTTTCTAATAGAGTAAAAGATTTTGAGAAAAGTAGAAAGGAGCAGTGTGTACGATCAGCCAGCGCCCGAACGGTGATTTCCCAAAATACCCTTAAATTATGTGCTTTGAGATATGTTATGATATGCATGCTAGAGTGGGCTAGGTATTCATATTAGGACTAGAGTGGCCTGATTTGTGATGCCTTAGCCTAGGGAGATTTCTGCTGCTATGTGATGCTTGAGAGTGAGTAGATAGCAGTGAGGAGCTTATGAGGGGTCTACCGAAGGGTAGCCTATGACAGCGAGATGTAGGGTGCTTGTGATCTGGGATCCAAGGAGGAGGACGTAGGGTGAATACTGATGCAGTGTGGACGGTAGTATAGGGCCCGTACTACTGAAGACACCGGAGTAGTGCACACTCTAAGTAAGAGTCCTTAGGGTACTAAGGAACAAGTAGGGTTGAGTTATCGAGTGTGAGTATGCTCGAGCAAGTCTCTGATATTATTATGTTGTATTTGAGAGACATCATGGTTGGGACACGCCACAGACTTGAGCCGAGCGGCGTGAGTGACGAGGAGCTTCGTCAGATGATCCACGATGAGGTGGCAGCGGCGATTTGAGCCGAGATTCCGGAGATGTTTGGGTCTATCAAGACCACATTGATTGAGACTTTTGATGAGCGGTACGCAGCGGTGACTGAGGCTGCGGCTGCTGCAGCTACTGCAGCAGTAGCTGCTGCCAGGCCTCAGGGAGGTGACTCGTTGTTGCTTCGAGAGTTCAGCGACACGAAGCCACCAGAGTTTGACGGGACGCAGGATCCGATCACTGCGATGAGATGGATTTCTGATATTGAGGGATGCTTCTATACGTGTTCATGTCCGGAGCATCTGAGGGTACGGTTCGCGCTGAACCAGCTTCGCTTGGGGGCGAAGGACTGGTGGAAGTTCGTGACGGCGAGCTTCACTCTTGCAGAGATTTCAGCGGTGACCTGGGAGAGGTTCACCACCATGTTCAGAGACGAGTATGTTCCCCCAGTGGAGAAGGAACGGTTGGTTCAGGAGTTCTTAACCCTCAAGCAGGGTATTGATTCTATTACTGTGGTTACCAGGAAGTTTCATGAGAGGGCGATGTTCTGCCCTGAGCAGGTGTCTACCGAGCAGGCACGTATGAGTCGGTATTTGGGCGTTTTCAGGAGGGATATTCGGGAGTTCGTGTCGAACTGGACTTACCGGACGTTTGCTGAGCTCTAGGAAAATGCTCGGAAGAGGGAGATTGAGTTGGAGACATAAAATATTATGGCAGAAGATTGATAGAGTATCGTATCTTTATGTAAGACATTATGCATCGTGTCGCATACGCTTCGGGTAAAGGATCGATTGCAATTGCTATAATATTTGACCATTCTAAAATTTTCCAAATGTCTAGCGCATTAAGAAGGGAAAAGGACAAGAATTGGTATTGACTAAGATAATTAAACAACTATCAAAGGACGACCCAAAAGTTCCATGAGGATTGGTTGCTTGTGAGTAGTTGGAAGTATGGTATTGAATGGATCATATCGACATTATTATGAATAGATAAGATTCTATTAAGAATGAGTTATCATATGGTAAATATGGAAATGTTTCCATAATTGGGAGTTGGAAATTAAGAATTTACATGATTAGAAAATTTTATGCAAAAGGATGTTCAAAGGAATGTACTTTGAGTGAGAGACATCACATCTATAGAATTGTTCTGTAACAATTTTGATAGAGTACCTTGTGATTTCATTGGCCGAGTCTTTGTGATTTTTGTGCCGTGACTTCACAAGAGGATCATTGCATAAAATATTAGAATTTGACATATTCTAAAAGGTGGCAAGAATTTGGTATTCTTACACTAATTATAAGGATTGGGGATTGTGAAATGAGTTGCATTTGAAAAGTTTCAATTAATCTATTTCACAAAGTATGGACCATAGGAAACCAAAGTATGCATGCTTTGAGCATGGGACAATTGTGGTTATGATTCGAGTTATAAAGTTGATTATCTGAAACATTAAACAATGGATAATGAGTAATCGATATGGTGATAAATAAAAGGTGTTTTATTTATACTCAAAGGTTTGAGACCATATAGGATTAGTATTATTCTTGTGTTTCTCTTTGCATGTTTTGACTTCCAGAATAATTGAGTTTATTAAGAATAATCGAATTATTCAAACGGTCCGCAATCGTTCATATGTTGGAAGTAGGTATGAATGAAGACTGTCATGAATTGGTTTGTAGATTGTCTAAAGTGTATTAGACATAGCAAAGGTTTGCTGCAACGTTCATGAGTGCTTATGAATATGATTTTGAGCATTGGATTAAACCCACGCTCACTTGGATCGCTTCATGGATTTTATCACGAGCGATTGGTGAGACGATAATATCTTGTATTCTTGAAACCGAGATGTGTGAGTTGTATCTTGCGAATCGGTTACACATTGATAATATGTAAACGCACCAGTAACTTGGTGTTATAAAACTTATTGTTGTGTGTGATTTGGTGAGTGAGTGCAAGCAAAAATTGAGTCGAAGTTTATCCGTTCCTTTTACCCAAAGTGGGATAAAAGCGATATCTGTGGGCCCCTCGATGATTTAGTGATGACAAACGTAAATGCTCGGCCGGGCTAGGGCTAATTTGATTTGTTCAATTAGTCATTCGTCGTAAATCGGAAATCGGGAAACAACACATAGACTGAGAGAATGATTTCAATCCATGTCTCACGTCTATACGATATCTAGAATGGAGGAATATATGATCCCTTATCTAAAGGATAGGTTACTGATAAGATCAGAGTTCGACAGCGTCTTTGAGAGCTACGATTGCTAATCGAGTTGTACTTACATTTGTGGTTACTAGACTTATCCAAGTGGGAGACTGTTGGATTAGTGTCTAAGCCTGTAACCATATTTGGTAAGTAATTGACCCGATTGTGCATGGTCCTTTTGGGTTGCCTTCACCAAAGCAACTTGACTGGAGAAATAATAGAGAAAGAGGTTATTATGATTTATTAATATGTTATAAGAATAATATATTAAAGGAGAAATCATATTTGTTTAATTAATATTGGTCAATAATTAATTAGGAATTAATTTTGTGATCAAGTGTAATTAATTAAATTAGAGGGGCTGAATTGTAATTGTGTGATAGTTACAAAATAGGGTAATGATTATCCTTGATATGGGTTGGACGAATTCAAGGGATAAGATATCCTTGAAATCGTCCAAAGGATAAAGGATAAGGGATTTCAAGGCTTATCTTATGATTGCTTGGTGGGCAAGCAACTAGATAAGGATAAGGACTGAAACCCTAATCTCTACACCTATATAAAGACCCCTAAGGCTCATGAATTCGTCCATGCCTTGTCTAGGGTTCCTAGGGACGAAATTCTGTACCTCTTCCCTCTCTCTATTACCTCTCCATTTGCTCTTGGTGTTTGTGAGCCATTAGAGGTACTACACTTGTGGTACTTGCTTTCAAAGACAAGAAGATTCAAGATTTAAGTTGTTATTACAATATAACAACAAGAGGTATGTAATCTAACCTTTTTGGTTAATTTCGAAATTCTTAGAAGCCTTTTAGGGTTCTTCAAGTGTTCATAATGTTGTGAATCTAATAGTGAAAACATAGATCCAATTCTAGGGTTGCATGCACACATAGGATTGTTTGTACAAAACCCATCAGTGGTATCAGAGCCAAGGTTAACTTGTTTTCAATTAGTATTATTCAATTGTATGAACTTGACATATTAGGGTTTATTGCCAATAAACCCTAGGAGGCTAGGATTTTCGAGATTAGGGTTTGCAAATCCTAATTTGCAAAAGTTTGAATAAGATTTTCAAACCCTTTCCTTAAACCTTTAAATTTCGAAATCTAGGGTTTGTCTTAATCCCTTGATTTTCGAAATTGGCCTCCTCCCCAAGATAAGATCCTAAATTTTAGGGATTTGGATTATCCCATATCTTGTAATTATCCTTTAATTGTTATATATGGTAATTAAAGATTTTGAATTATCCTATCCCATGATTTTCGAATTTTAGAGGGATTAAAAGGATTAGGATAAATTAATTGTTTAATTGGTAATTATCCTTCATGATTTAGATAATCCCTTATGATTTAATAATTTAAATTAATAGTTTAATTCAAGATAATTATTAAATCAAGAGTTTTAATATTTAAAATTTTAATTTAAATAGTATTAAATTTCGAAAATTTTAAAGTGAAATTAAAACCTAATTGTTTTGAAAAGTTTCAAAACTTGCCCTCAAGTTTTGGAATTTAAATTGTTTGATTAAAAGGTTTAATTTTGAAAAAGTCTAAATTCTAAAACCCTAATTTTGAAAAGTTCATATTACACCCTTATGGTTTTATTAAATTAGTTAAGTGTATAACTAAAAGAGAGTTAATAAATCCATAATGATATGGTTTATATTTAATTAAATTAAAAGTGTAATTTATAAAATTAAACCACCTAGTATTTTAAAAGTGTAAAATACACCCTTATACTATATATATAACATTGAAAGTCTAATATTATATATGTATAACTAAAATGCTAGTCTTACCGTTAGTAGGCCTCATTCACAAAGCCGATCTATAAGGGGGGGTATAAGGTTATGACCTATAAAATGGCCGTTTAATGGGTGTCCACTCTCACCCACCGCTTCCTTGATTGGTGGAGGGTCGTTAGCCGAACGGGTAGGATAGGGCAAACCCTTTCCATTAAAAGTATAATGAAGTATAAAGTAACTAAATGTTTTTACAAAATTCCCAATCTTAGTTACTTTAGGCAAAAGTGAATTGATGCAATCCCATGAAATTACACTTTGTGCCCTTGCAAAGACGTTAGTGGAGCGCGTGTGGTTAACCGGCACACTAAATGGTTCTAAGCAAAGGTAGCAAAGGATGACTCATTGTTTGTCATAGTTCGGTGGAGCGTGTGTGGTTAACCGGCACATCGAATAGGTGATTGTAACATTGGGGGCACCATGTAATTTTGCATGGTTATTCACACCCTGTTTTGTGATCCTCGGCATCCCAGTCACAAAGCGAGGGGCATATCGAGATTTAAACATGTCATTGAAAAGTTCAATGAATCTCAAAAGATCTAGGAATTTTCAATAGATTTAAAACTTAAATTTCTTTTTCGTTTTTCAAGGTGGAAATTAGTGAATCGTCATTCACTTACCTTCAAATGTTCTGCAATTTGGGTTACGACATCCCTCTCCCAAATTGTAGAGTATTGTGTTGGGTCCTAGCCTTAATATCTCATTTGGGTGATTTATTAAGGATTCAATCAATCAACTAACTTGAATTTTTCTCCCGTTTTGTAGATGTCAAAGTATGACAACTATGGTCTTCCCAAATCCCGTGGAACAAGCTTTTCACATGAAGATGATATTCCACGATTCGATCGGGGAACAAGAGATCATGCTTCACTTCCTCCACCTCCTCCTATTATTCTCCCTAACCCACAAGTTCAAAAGATTGAAAAGTTCAAACTCACTCAAGTCCTTTTGGCAAGTAAACATGAAGAAGGAAAGTCAGTGTGTGCACACGTCCTAGAGATGAAGTCACACATTGATAGGTTAAGAATGTTGGGATATGTTGTCTGTGAGGAGCTGGCTGTTGACTGGGTCCTTTAGTCACTTCCTGAATCATGTAGTGAGTTCGTTAGAGAGTACTATATGATGCATCACAACGTGACCCTCATTGATCTCACCTATTTGCTTATAGCTGTTGAATCAGCAATGATTTGGCGTGCTGGTCAAGCAAATTTGTCTGGTGAGTCAAACTCCCAAACTGCAATGGGCACTGGCAACATCGGAAGTCTAGAAAGAACTAAGTCTATGATTGTCCAATGTGCTGTGCCAAAGGAGTCCATTTGATTTTATTGCCAAGAGAAGGGACATTGGAGACGAAGCTGCCCTAACTACCTGAGAAATCTAAGAGATGGGAGAGTCAAGATGCATGGCTCTACTTCAGGTAAAATCCATTAAATAACTCTTTTAAGTTCCTATTCTAGATTCTTAATACATGATGTAATAAGATTACATTTTGATGTTTTATAGGATCGAAGAAAAGAGAGGAAGCTTAAGGGAAGAAGTGAGCTGAATCTAATCGTGAAGAAATGGATTTCGATCGCATTGCTTGAAGATTAGAATTTTGAGCTACTACTTGGAGTTAGAATAGATTGCTATGAAATATGTATTAACATATTTTTCAATTAAATTGCATTGTAAGGACAAATTTTTCCGCAATAAAATAAATTTTGATTTTATATTATTTATCCTTGCAATGGCGTGTATAAAAAAAATTGATGTTTGTAAGTTATTAGCAATAATGGATTTGATTCTTAATTGTATTATTTGTGGAAAGGTCAAGAATTTACCAAATAGGGAAAGTTTCTCATCGCCCAAGTTTCAATTGGATAGAAACTTGGAATCATACAACTTGATTGCATGATGAATGAGAAATTTCATATTTGGAAATTTAGACAAATTCTTTGACAAAGTGTCAAGTGTAGGACTAGAAGATCGAGTACACAAAGTTGTGTGTTAATCAAATCCACCACAAGAGTAACAAAGATATTCGTCATGATTTACTAAGGTTAAGTAAATATGATTATACTCATAAGATTAAGTGTAATTCTGAGTTGATTGAAAGAGCTTCAATCAATAGCATAACGAATAAGAAGAATCAAGTAAGCAGAAAGATAAAAGTTTCTCTATTCTAAGAAGAAGGGAGAGTACTTTTATTATGTTTTATGATAGGTCTTAATGATGAAGAACCATATCTCAATTAATCCTCTAAGTGAGTCTTAGTGCAATTGTATGTCTGAGAAGAGGAATCAAGAATTGAAGAAATGGTTAAATCAAGAAGTCAATCATACTTCGTTCCAAAAACAAGTCTTAGAGTTAAGATTGTGACATTGAGTGACAAGTCTTAAGAAGGTTTATAACATTCATCAAATGTGGAAAGTTGTGATGTCTTGGATAAGACAAAGACCAACTAGGACCAATTTTGTGAAGTGTTTTGATAAAAGCTACACTAACTCTTGAATATTTGTTTGTCGAGAAATGTTTATTGACAAGAGAATCTTATATGTCAAGGAGTCAGTGGGAGTCTTAATGGTCTTGAAAGGTTTCAAGAACAAATCAAGAATAAACCTTATCATTCATCACTAGCACACAACTTGAGGTTTACAACCTATCGTGTTGACACTAATTTTATTTCTGTGCCATTCCAATCGAGTTAATTATGCATGTGAGTTCTACGAGTTCTCAATGGATTGTATAGGGGCAAGACACCTTGTTCAATGGAAAGTACATTGAAATGAAGGGGTGAGCTGCTCAATAACTTGGAAGTAATGGTGGGACCCTTGATTGCAAGAAATTAAGAAGAACAAGTTCTATCCATAAGAGTTTGGATTTGTCACTAACATTATCTTGTGATTATGGTTATGACAAATTCACATGGATAAGAACGAATACACCACAAAATCTAAGTGTCATAAGGTTTCTTTCATTCATAAGAATGATTGTAAGGAAACGCTTTCACTAAGAGAGATTTTGAAGATAGCATTATGTAATTTGGGTTTCTCAAATTCAACTATGATTACGGCATTCCTCTTCATAGTTCCAATTGTGGGAAATGGCAAATGGGTCTGAACATTTTAGACTTGTTGATATGAGTCCTAGAATCGTTTAGACATATACATATGAGTTGTCCAAGGAAAAGTGTATGAGTTTGAGAAGCTTAGATAAAGTCTTATCAAAGCATCTAGTATTAGAAATATGAACTTAAGAAATTGTTTTCTAGAAGTTCAGCTAATTTCTGAATACATGTCGAAGCTAGTGGGAGCATAAGTGTTATGCTCGTAAAGAAATAATCATCATGTAAGTGGGAGCATGATTATTATGGTAAGTATTGCCAGTTAGCAATATTAGTTATAGAAAACAAGAGTTATACTTTGCAAAGTTGTAAGGGTTGAAAAGTTGTTTTGCTATAATTAAGGGAGAGAATATTGTGCTTCATTTCAAATCTAAAGCTTAGATTGAGAAATTTTAATAAATTTAGTCAAAGGATACATAGTGTCTTCTTAAACTTCGATTATGATTACGGTATCCCTCTTCATAGATCGAATTGTAAGAACGTGACACATAAAATATTATGGCAGAAGATTGATAGAGTATCGTATCTTTATGTAAGACATTATGCATCGTGTCCCATACGCTTCGGGTAAAGGATCGATTGCAATTGCTATAATATTTGACCATTCTAAAATTTTCCAAATGTCTAGCGCATTAAGAAGGGAAAAGGACAAGAATTGGTATTGACTAAGATAATTAAACAACTATCAAAGGACGACCCAAAAGTTCCATGAGGATTGGTTGCTTGTGAGTAGTTGGAAGTATGGTATTGAATGGATCATATCGACATTATTATGAATAGATAAGATTCTATTAAGAATGAGTTATCATATGGTAAATATGGAAATGTTTCCATAATTGGGAGTTGGAAATTAAGAATTTACATGATTAGAAAATTTTATGCAAAAGGATGTTCAAAGGAATGTACTTTGAGTGAGAGACATCACATCTATAAAATTGTTCTGTAACAATTTTGATAGAGTACCTTGTGATTTCATTGGCCGAGTCTTTGTGATTTTTGTGCCGTGACTTCACAAGAGGATCATTGCATAAAATATTAGAATTTGACATATTCTAAAAGGTGGCAAGAATTTGGTATTCTTACACTAATTATAAGGATTGGGGATTGTGAAATGAGTTGCATTTGAAAAGTTTCAATTAATCTATTTCACAAAGTATGGACCATAGGAAACCAAAGTATGCATGCTTTGAGCATGGGACAATTGTGGTTATGATTCGAGTTATAAAGTTGATTATCTGAAACATTAAACAATGGATAATGAGTAATCGATATGGTGATAAATAAAAGGTGTTTTATTTATACTCAAAGGTTTGAGACCATATAGGATTAGTATTATTCTTGTGTTTCTCTTTGCATGTTTTGACTTCCAGAATAATTGAGTTTATTAAGAATAATCGAATTATTCAAACGGTCCGCAATCGTTCATATGTTGGAAGTAGGTATGAATGAAGACTGTCATGAATTGGTTTGTAGATTGTCTAAAGTGTATTAGACATAGCAAAGGTTTGCTGCAACGTTCATGAGTGCTTATGAATATGATTTTGAGCATTGGATTAAACCCACGCTCACTTGGATCGCTTCATGGATTTTATCACGAGCGATTGGTGAGACGATAATATCTTGTATTCTTGAAACCGAGATGTGTGAGTTGTATCTTGCGAATCGGTTACACATTGATAATATGTAAACGCACCAGTAACTTGGTGTTATAAAACTTATTGTTGTGTGTGATTTGGTGAGTGAGTGCAAGCAAAAATTGAGTCGAAGTTTATCCGTTCCTTTTACCCAAAGTGGGATAAAAGCGATATCTGTGGGCCCCTCGATGATTTAGTGATGACAAACGTAAATGCTCGGCCGGGCTAGGGCTAATTTGATTTGTTCAATTAGTCATTCGTCGTAAATCGGAAATCGGGAAACAACACATAGACTGAGAGAATGATTTCAATCCATGTCTCACGTCTATACGATATCTAGAATGGAGGAATATATGATCCCTTATCTAAAGGATAGGTTACTGATAAGATCAGAGTTCGACAGCGTCTTTGAGAGCTACGATTGCTAATCGAGTTGTACTTACATTTGTGGTTACTAGACTTATCCAAGTGGGAGACTGTTGGATTAGTGTCTAAGCCTGTAACCATATTTGGTAAGTACTTGACCCGATTGTGCATGGTCCTTTTGGGTTGCCTTCACCAAAGCAACTTGACTGGAGAAATAATAGAGAAAGAGGTTATTATGATTTATTAATATGTTATAAGAATAATATATTAAAGGAGAAATCATATTTGTTTAATTAATATTGGTCAATAATTAATTAGGAATTAATTTTGTGATCAAGTGTAATTAATTAAACTAGAGGGGCTGAATTGTAATTATGTGATAGTTACAAAATAGGGTAATGATTATCCTTGATATGGGTTGGACGAATTCAAGGGATAAGATATCCTTGAAATCGTCCAAAGGATAAAGGATAAGGGATTTCAAGGCTTATCTTATGATTGCTTGGTGGGCAAGCAACTAGATAAGGATAAGGACTGAAACCCTAATCTCTACACCTATATAAAGACCCCTAAGGCTCATGAATTCGTCCATGCCTTGTCTAGGGTTCCTAGGGACGAAATTCTATACCTCTTCCCTCTCTCTATTACCTCTCCATTTGCTCTTGGTGTTTGTGAGCCATTAGAGGTACTACACTTGTGGTACTTGCTTTCAAAGACAAGAAGATTCAAGATTTAAGTTGTTATTACAATATAACAACAAGAGGTATGTAATCTAACCTTTTTGGTTAATTTCGAAATTCTTAGAAGCCTTTTAGGGTTCTTCAAGTGTTCATAATGTTGTGAATCTAATAGTGAAAACATAGATCCAATTCTAGGGTTGCATGCACACATAGGATTGTTTGTACAAAACCCATCAGTGGTATCAGAGCCAAGGTTAACTTGTTTTCAATTAGTATTATTCAATTGTATGAACTTGACATATTAGGGTTTATTGCCAATAAACCCTAGGAGGCTAGGATTTTCGAGATTAGGGTTTGCAAACCCTAATTTGCAAAAGTTTGAATAAGATTTTCAAACCCTTTCCTTAAACCTTTAAATTTCGAAATCTAGGGTTTGTCTTAATCCCTTGATTTTCGAAATTGGCCTCCTCCCCAAGATAAGATCCTAAATTTTAGGGATTTGGATTATCCCATATCTTGTAATTATCCTTTAATTGTTATATATGGTAATTAAAGATTTTGAATTATCCTATCCCATGATTTTCGAATTTTAGAGGGATTAAAAGGATTAGGATAAATTAATTGTTTAATTGGTAATTATCCTTCATGATTTAGATAATCCCTTATGATTTAATAATTTAAATTAATAGTTTAATTCAAGATAATTATTAAATCAAGAGTTTTAATATTTAAAATTTTAATTTAAATAGTATTAAATTTCGAAAATTTTAAAGTGAAATTAAAACCTAATTGTTTTGAAAAGTTTCAAAACTTGCCCTCAAGTTTTGGAATTTAAATTGTTTGATTAAAAGGTTTAATTTTGAAAAAGTCTAAATTCTAAAACCCTAATTTTGAAAAGTTCATATTACACCCTTATGGTTTTATTAAATTAGTTAAGTGTATAACTAAAAGAGAGTTAATAAATCCATAATGATATGGTTTATATTTAATTAAATTAAAAGTGTAATTTATAAAATTAAACCACCTAGTATTTTAAAAGTGTAAAATACACCCTTATACTATATATATAACATTGAAAGTCTAATATTATATATGTATAACTAAAATGCTAGTCTTACCGTTAGTAGGCCTCATTCACAAAGCCGATCTATAAGGGGGGTATAAGGTTATGGCCTATAAAATGGCCGTTTAATGGGTGTCCACTCTCACCCACCGCTTCCTTGATTGGTGGAGGGTCGTTAGCCGAACGGGTAGGATAGGGCAAACCCTTTCCATTAAAAGTATAATGAAGTATAAAGTAACTAAATGTTTTTACAAAATTCCCAATCTTAGTTACTTTAGGCAAAAGTGAATTGATGCAATCCCATGAAATTACACTTTGTGCCCTTGCAAAGACGTTAGTGGAGCGCGTGTGGTTAACCGGCACACTAAATGGTTCTAAGCAAAGGTAGCAAAGGATGACTCATTGTTTGTCATAGTTCGGTGGAGCGTGTGTGGTTAACCGGCACATCGAATAGGTGATTGTAACATTGGGGGCACCATGTAATTTTGCATGGTTATTCACACCCTGTTTTGTGATCCTCGGCATCCCAGTCACAAAGCGAGGGGCATATCGAGATTTAAACATGTCATTGAAAAGTTCAATGAATCTCAAAAGATCTAGGAATTTTCAATAGATTTAAAACTTAAATTTCTTTTTCGTTTTTCAAGGTGGAAATTAGTGAATCGTCATTCACTTACCTTCAAATGTTCTGCAATTTGGGTTACGGCATCCCTCTCCCAAATTGTAGAGTATTGTGTTGGGTCCTAGCCTTAATATCTCATTTGGGTGATTTATTAGGATTCAATCAATCAACTAACTTGAATTTTTCTCCCGTTTTGTAGATGTCAAAGTATGACAACTATGGTCTTCCCAAATCCCGTGGAACAAGCTTTTCACATGAAGATGATATTCCACGATTCGATCGGGGAACAAGAGATCATGCTTCACTTCCTCCACCTCCTCCTATTATTCTCCCTAACCCACAAGTTCAAAAGATTGAAAAGTTCAAACTCACTCAAGTCCTTTTGGCAAGTAAACATGAAGAAGGAAAGTCAGTGTGTGCACACGTCCTAGAGATGAAGTCACACATTGATAGGTTAAGAATGTTGGGATATGTTGTCTGTGAGGAGCTGGCTGTTGACTGGGTCCTTTAGTCACTTCCTGAATCATGTAGTGAGTTCGTTAGAGAGTACTATATGATGCATCACAACGTGACCCTCATTGATCTCACCTATTTGCTTATAGCTGTTGAATCAGCAATGATTTGGCGTGCTGGTCAAGCAAATTTGTCTGGTGAGTCAAACTCCCAAACTGCAATGGGCACTGGCAACATCGGAAGTCTAGAAAGAACTAAGTCTATGATTGTCCAATGTGCTGTGCCAAAGGAGTCCATTTGATTTTATTGCCAAGAGAAGGGACATTGGAGACGAAGCTGCCCTAACTACCTGAGAAATCTAAGAGATGGGAGAGTCAAGATGCATGGCTCTACTTCAGGTAAAATCCATTAACTAACTCTTTTAAGTTCCTATTCTAGATTCTTAATACATGATGTAATAAGATTACATTTTGATGTTTTATAGGATCGAAGAAAAGAGAGGAAGCTTAAGGGAAGAAGTGAGCTGAATCTAATCGTGAAGAAGTGGATTTCGATCGCATTGCTTGAAGATTAGAATTTTGAGCTACTACTTGGAGTTAGAATAGATTGCTATGAAATATGTATTAACATATTTTTCAATTAAATTGCATTGTAAGGACAAATTTTTCCGCAATAAAATAAATTTTGATTTTATATTATTTATCCTTGCAATGGCGTGTATAAAAAAAATTGATGTTTGTAAGTTATTAGCAATAATGGATTTGATTCTTAATTGTATTATTTGTGGAAAGGTCAAGAATTTACCAAATAGGAAAAGTTTCTCATCGCCCAAGTTTCAATTGGATAGAAACTTGGAATCATACAACTTGATTGCATGATGAATGAGAAATTTCATATTTGGAAATTTAGACAAATTCTTTGACAAAGTGTCAAGTGTAGGACTAGAAGATCGAGTACACAAAGTTGTGTGTTAATCAAATCCACCACAAGAGTAACAAAGATATTCGTCATGATTTACTAAGGTTAAGTAAATATGATTATACTCATAAGATTAAGTGTAATTCTGAGTTGATTGAAAGAGCTTCAATCAATAGCAGAACGAATAAGAAGAATCAAGTAAGCAGAAAGATAAAAGTTTCTCTATTATAAGAAGAAGGGAGAGTACTTTTATTATGTTTTATGATAGGTCTTAATGATGAAGAACCATATCTCAATTAATCCTCTAAGTGAGTCTTAGTGCAATTGTATGTCTGAGAAGAGGAATCAAGAATTGAAGAAATGGTTAAATCAAGAAGTCAATCATACTTCGTTCCAAAAACAAGTCTTAGAGTTAAGATTGTGACATTGAGTGACAAGTCTTAAGAAGGTTTATAACATTCATCAAATGTGGAAAGTTGTGATGTCTTGGATAAGACAAAGACCAACTAGGACCAATTTTGTGAAGTGTTTTGATAAAAGCTACGCTAACTCTTGAATATTTGTTTGTCGAGAAATGTTTATTGACAAGAGAATCTTATATGTCAAGGAGTCAGTGGGAGTCTTAATGGTCTTGAAAGGTTTCAAGAACAAATCAAGAATAAACCTTATCATTCATCACTAGCACACGACTTGAGGTTTACAACCTATCGTGTTGACACTAATTTTATTTCTGTGCCATTCAAATCGAGTTAATTATGCATGTGAGTTCTACGAGTTCTCAATGGATTGTATAGGGGAAAGACACCTTGTTCAATGGAAAGTACATTGAAATGAAGGGGTGAGATGCTCAATAACTTGGAAGTAATGGTGGGACCCTTGATTGCAAGAAATTAAGAAGAACAAGTTCTATCCATAAGAGTTTGGATTTGTCACTAACATTATCTTGTGATTATGGTTATGACAAATTCACATGGATAAGAACGAATACACCACAAAATCTAAGTGTCATAAGGTTTCTTTCATTCATAAGAATGATTGTAAGGAAACGCTTTCACTAAGAGAGATTTTGAAGATAGCATTATGTAATTTGGGTTTCTCAAATTCAACTATGATTACGGCATTCCTCTTCATAGTTCCAATTGTGGGAAATGGCAAATGGGTCTGAACATTTTAGACTTGTTGATATGAGTCCTAGAATCGTTTAGACATATACATATGAGTTGTCCAAGGAAAAGTGTATGAGTTTGAGAAGCTTAGATAAAGTCTTATCAAAGCATCTAGTATTAGAAATATGAACTTAAGAAATTGTTTTCTAGAAGTTCAGCTAATTTCTGAATACATGTCGAAGCTAGTGGGAGCATAAGTGTTATGCTCGTAAAGAAATAATCATCATGTAAGTGGGAGCATGATTATTATGGTAAGTATTGCCAGTTAGCAATATTAATTATAGAAAACAAGAGTTATACTTTGCAAAGTTGTAAGGGTTGAAAAGTTGTTTTGCTATAATTAAGGGAGAGAATATTGTGCTTCATTTCAAATCTAAAGCTTAGATTGAGAAATTTTAATAAATTTAGTCAAAGGATACATAGTGTCTTCTTAAACTTCGATTATGATTACGGTATCCCTCTTCATAGATCGAATTGTAAGAACGTGACACATAAAATATTATGGCAGAAGATTGATAGAGTATCGTATCTTTATGTAAGACATTATGCATCGTGTCCCATACGCTTCGGGTAAAGGATCGATTGCAATTGCTATAATATTTGACCATTCTAATATTTTCCAAATGTCTAGCGCATTAAGAAGGGAAAAGGACAAGAATTGGTATTGACTAAGATAATTAAACAACTATCAAAGGACGACCCAAAAGTTCCATGAGGATTGGTCGCTTGTGAGTAGTTGGAAGTATGGTATTGAATGGATCATATCGACATTATTATGAATAGATAAGATTCTATTAAGAATGAGTTATCATATGGTAAATATGGAAATGTTTCCATAATTGGGAGTTGGAAATTAAGAATTTACATGATTAGAAAATTTTATGCAAAAGGATGTTCAAAGGAATGTACTTTGAGTGAGAGACATCACATCTATAGAATTGTTCTGTAACAATTTTGATAGAGTACCTTGTGATTTCATTGGCCGAGTCTTTGTGATTTTTGTGCCGTGACTTCACAAGAGGATCATTGCATAAAATATTAGAATTTGACATATTCTAAAAGGTGGCAAGAATTTGGTATTCTTACACTAATTATAAGGATTGGGGATTGTGAAATGAGTTGCATTTGAAAAGTTTCAATTAATCTATTTCACAAAGTATGGACCATAGGAAACCAAAGTGTGCATGCTTTGAGCATGGGACAATTGTGGTTATGATTCGAGTTATAAAGTTGATTATCTGAAACATTAAACAATGGATAATGAGTAATCGATATGGTGATAAATAAAAGGTGTTTTATTTATACTCAAAGGTTTGAGACCATATAGGATTAGTATTATTCTTGTGTTTCTCTTTGCATGTTTTGACTTCCAGAATAATTGAGTTTATTAAGAATAATCGAATTATTCAAACGGTCCGCAGTCGTTCATATGTTGGAAGTAGGTATGAATGAAGACTGTCATGAATTGGTTTGTAGATTGTCTAAAGTGTATTAGACATAGCAAAGGTTTGCTGCAACGTTCATGAGTGCTTATGAATATGATTTTGAGCATTGGATTAAACCCACGCTCACTTGGATCGCTTCATGGATTTTATCACGAGCGATTGGTGAGACGATAATATCTTGTATTCTTGAAACCGTGATGTGTGAGTTGTATCTTGCGAATCGGTTACACATTGATAATATGTAAACGCACCAGTAACTTGGTGTTATAAAACTTATTGTTGTGTGTGATTTGGTGAGTGAGTGCAAGCAAACATTGAGTCGAAGTTTATCCGTTCCTTTTACCCAAAGTGGGATAAAAGCGATATCTGTGGGCCCCTCGATGATTTAGTGATGACAAACGTAAATGCTCGGCCGGGCTAGGGCTAATTTGATTTGTTCAATTAGTCATTCGTCGTAAATCAGAAATCGGGAAACAACACATAGACTGAGAGAATGATTTCAATCCATGTCTCACGTCTATACGATATCTAGAATGGAGGAATATATGATCCCTTATCTAAAGGACAGGTTACTGATAAGATCAGAGTTCGACATCGTCTTTGAGAGCTACGATTGCTAATCGAGTTGTACTTACATTTGTGGTTACTAGACTTATCCAAGTGGGAGACTGTTGGATTAGTGTCTAAGCCTGTAACCATATTTGGTAAGTACTTGACCCGATTGTGCATGGTCCTTTTGGGTTGCCTTCACCAAAGCAACTTGACTGGAGAAATAATAGAGAAAGAGGTTATTATGATTTATTAATATGTTATAAGAATAATATATTAAAGGAGAAATCATATTTGTTTAATTAATATTGGTCAATAATTAATTAGGAATTAATTTTATGATCAAGTGTAATTAATTAAACTAGAGGGGCTGAATTGTAATTATGTGATAGTTACAAAATAGGGTAATGATTATCCTTGATATGGGTTGGACGAATTCAAGGGATAAGATATCCTTGAAATCGTCCAAAGGATAAAGGATAAGGGATTTCAAGGCTTATCTTATGATTGCTTGGTGGGCAAGCAACTAGATAAGGATAAGGACTGAAACCCTAATCTCTACACCTATATAAAGACCCCTAAGGCTCATGAATTCGTCCATGCCTTGTCTAGGGTTCCTAGGGACGAAATTCTATACCTCTTCCCTCTCTCTATTACCTCTCCATTTGCTCTTGGTGTTTGTGAGCCATTAGAGGTACTACACTTGTGGTACTTGCTTTCAAAGACAAGAAGATTCAAGATTTAAGTTGTTATTACAATATAACAACAAGAGGTATGTAATCTAACCTTTTTGGTTAATTTCGAAATTCTTAGAAGCCTTTTAGGGTTCTTCAAGTGTTCATAATGTTGTGAATCTAATAGTGAAAACATAGATCCAATTCTAGGGTTGCATGCACACATAGGATTGTTTGTACAAAACCCATCAGTTTTCAGGAGGGATATTCGGGAGTTCCTGTCGAACTCGACTTACCGGACGTTTGCTGAGCTCTAGGAAAATGCTCGGAAGAGGGAGATTGAGTTGGAGACTCAGGCCAGGGAGGAGGTCGAGTCTCAGAGGATGGATCGGCGACCGGCACAGTCTCGGCCGGCAGCCAAGCGGGCCAAGTCCGCTGATACGAGATCTGGAGGCCAGAAGGGCCGCACTTGTGGGAAGTGCGGCAAGGGACATGATGGGGTCTGTCGATCGGGTGCTTGCTACAAATGTGGCAAGGAGAGCCATATCGCCAAGGATTGCCCCAAGGGATTTATGGTTTGCTTTCATTGCAACCAGACTGGCCATCGGAAGGCCGAGTGCCCGCAGCTACACCAGGGATCAGCACAGGGATCTGCACCTGCTGCTAGGGCTACCGAGCTTCGGCCAGCGAAGGCCGAGACACCGAAGGCTCGTGGGAGAGCTTTCCAGTTGACAGCGGATGAGGTCCGCGCAGCGCCCGATGTTGTGGCTGGTATGTATTCTTTATTTATTTATGCTGAGTTGAGATATTGTGCTTATATTATGATATGGGTAGGTACTTTTCTTGTGAGTTCTGTACCTGCCTTAGTGTTATTTGACTCGGGTGCGAGTCGATCATTTGTGTCGATAGCGTTTAGTCGGCACATCAGTAGCCGACGAGAGGCGTTAAGTCGACCTCTACGAGTTTCTATAGCTGACGAGCGAGCGGTGTATGCTACGGATGTGATTCGAGGATGTGTACTCGAGATCTTCGGTGTTGAGTTCCCGATAGATCTAGTCCCGATTGCAATGGGGGACGTATGTGTCATAGTGGGCATGGATTGGTTGAGCCGATTTGGGGTTGTCATAGACTGCGAGCGACAGTTGGTGACGATACGAGACCCTAGTGGGGGAGTACTTACGGTGTACGGCGAGGGTACCCGATGTGGGTCGGCGTTTTGTTCAGCCGCCAGAGCGAGACAGAGTTTACAGCAGGCCTGCAGCGGGTTTGTAGCCTATGTGATGGACACACGAGAGGCCGATGGGAGGCCAAGTTCGATGGATGACGTTCCGATAGTGCGTGAGTTCCCGGATGTTTTTCCCGAGGAGTTGCCGGGTGTGCCTCCCGAGAGGCAGGTAGAGTTCCGCATCGATTTGGTTCCGGGGGCAGCGCCTATCGCCAAGGTGCCTTATCGCCTTGCGCCGCCAGAGATGCAGGAGTTATCCTCGCAGCTTCAGGAGCTGCTGGGGAAGGGGTTTATTAGACCGAGTAGTTCCCCTTGGGGAGAACCGATCCTTTTTGTCAAGAAAAAGGATGGTTCACACTGGATGTGTATTGATTACCGGGAGTTGAACAAGTTGACGGTCAAGAACCGTTACCCATTACCGAGGATCGACGATTTGTTCGATCAGTTGCAGGGAGCGTCTTGGTTCTCCAAGATTGATCTGAGGTCTGGATATCATCAGATGAGAGTGCGTGATGAGGATATCCAAAAGACGGCGTTCAGGACCCGTTATGGGCATTACGAGTTCGTGGTGATGCCTTTCGGGCTCACCAATGCACCAACAGCGTTCATGGATCTCATGAACAGGGTGTGCAGACCGATGTTGGATCGTTCGGTGATCGTGTTCAACGACGATATACTGGTGTATTTGAGGTCTAGAGAGCAGCACGAGGAGCATCTGAGAGAGATCCTCGGGGTATTGAGGACGGAGAGGCTTTATGCCAAATTCTCCAAGTGTGAGTTCTGGTTACGGGAGGTCCAGTTCTTGGGGCATCTCGTCACCCAGAATGGGATTTTGGTCGATCCGGCCAAGATTGAGGCGGTTATGAGGTGGGAGGTGCCAAGATCACCCACCGAGATCAGGAACTTTCTAGGATTGGCCGGCTACTATCGGAGATTTATCAGAGATTTCTCCAAGATCGCCGTGCCTCTCACTAGGTTGACCCGGAAGGGTGTTGCTTTTTCATGGGGTCCGGAGCAGCAGACCTCGTTTGAGACACTTCGCCAGAAGTTATGCGAAGCCCCTATGTTAGCCCTCCCGGAAGGGATGGAGGATTTTGTCGTGTATTGTGACGCATCGATATCAGGGTTGGGTGCAGTACTTATGCAGAGGGGGCATGTGATAGCGTATGCGTCGAGGCAGCTGAAGCCTCATGAGACGAGATATCCCACCCACGATCTGGAATTGGGGGCAGTGGTGTTCGCCCTCAAGATCTGGTGTCACTATTTGTATGGGGTTCGGTGTACCATATACACGAACCATAAGAGCTTGAAGTATTTGATGGATCAGCCCAATCTGAATATGCGCCAGAGGAGATGGTTGGACGTGGTAAAGGATTACGATTGTGAGATCCTGTACCACCCGGGCAAAGCTAATGTTGTAGCTGATGCGCTGAGTCGTAGGGTGGAGAGTGCCCCGATTTGAGACACTTGTATGCGATTGACAGTGATGACTCCGGTGTTGGACACCATTCAGGAGGCCCATGCAGAGGCCGTGAGACCAGAGAACCGCAAGAGAGAGCGGGTGATTGGGCAGGCACCTGAGTTTGTCACCGATAGTCGTGGGCTTATGACCTTTCAGGGTTGGATTTGGGTGTCGTATGCAGGCGGAACGCGCACCACATTGATGGAGGAGGCGCACCGATCGAGGTTCTCGATCCATCCCGGGGCCACTAAGATGTATTTGGACCTGAAGAAGGACTATTGGTGGCCCTGTATGAAGAAGGATGTAGCATGGTTTGATGAGAGGTGCTTGACCTGTCGCAGGGTTAAGGCCGAGCACCAGCGTCCGCATGGCAAGTTGCAGCCGCTTGAGGTTCCCCAGTAGAAGTGGGAACAGATTTCCATGGATTTCATCACCAAATTGCCGAGGACCGCGAGGGGTGTCGATGCAATTTGGGTGGTCGTCGACCGGCTGACGAAGAGCGCGCATTTTCTTGCTATCAGTGAGAGCTCTTCGGCTGAGAGGCTGGCAGAGTTGTATGTGAGGGAGGTGGTATCGCGACATGGGGTGCCGATCTCGATTGTGTCAGATCGATATGTACGTTTCACTTCCAGGTTCTGGAAGAAGTTCCACGAGGAGTTGGGCACGAGGCTGCATTTCAGTACCGCTTACCACCCCCAGACGGACGGACATAGTAAGCGGACGATTCAGACGCTCGAGGACATGCTCCGAGCATGTGTGTTGGACTTCGGAGGAAGTTGGGACACGTATCTGCCGTTGGCTGAGTTTTCCTACAACAACAGCCTCCATTCGAGTATTGGCATGCCTCCCTTCGAGCTGTTGTATGGGAGGAGGTGTCAGACTCCTATTTGCTGGAAAGAGGTAGGGCAGCGTGTGATGGGTAGCACTGAGATAGTGCTTCAGACGACAGAGCAGATACACCAGGTTAGACAGAGGTTATTGACGGCTCAGAGTCGTCAGAAGAGTTATGCGGATAGGCGACGATCCGAGCTTGAGTTCCAGGTGGGAGACTTCGTACTCCTGAAAGTATCTCCTTGGAAAGGAGTGATCCGATTCAGGAAGAGGGGCAAGATGGGGCCCCGGTACATCGGTCCGTTCAGGGTGACTGCGAGAGTGGGCAGGGTAGCTTATCGGTTGGAGCTACCTGAGGAGCTGAGCCAGATTCATCATACCTTTCACGTGTCTCAGTTGAGGAAGTGTATAGACGACGAGTGGGCAGTGGTACCGCTGGAGGATATTCAGGTGGATGCGAGCCTGAATTATGCTGAGAGACCAATCGCGATCCGGGATCGGAAGATCAAGGTTCTGAGGAACAAGGAAGTGTCTCTGGTGCAGGTCCACTGGCAACATCGGAAAGGGTCCGAGCTGACTTGGGAGCCGGAGTTGGAGATGCGGGAGCAGCATCCAGAGTTGTTTGCCGAGCAGGACTTCGAGGGCGAAGTCTGATCCTAGTGGGGGAGAATTGTAACATCCGGATTCCCAGTTATCTTATTTTAAGTATTTATCTTGAGTTTTAGGGAGGGACTCGGCGAGTAGGCGCTTAGACTCGCCGAGTAGGATCGCGCATTTCTTGTCTGATTTAATGAAGGACTCGACGAGTCGATGCGTAAAGTAGGATCGCACATTTCCATAGACTCTCTATCCCTCAGCTTTATGCAAGCAAATGAGAGATTGGGGACTAGGTTGCCATTTTTAGAGTTATTTCTCCATTTGTGACTTGATGTGGGTTGCATGCACGTAAAGGTTGCACCTTTACGTGACATTTGAACACTTGAAGGGTATATCTGATAGTTAGGGAAGCAGATCTGACCTTAGAAGGTCATTTGAGTAAGAACATGGAAGCAACTCGCCGAGTCCATAAGTGGACTCGACGAGTCGAGTCGGGGTTGCCCCGCGATTCGTGACAAATGTAACCCGTCGATTGGAAGGATGACTCGAAGAGCCAAGAGAGGCTGAAAGGATTCAGAGGACCCTCATGGACTCGCCAAGTCGCCCTTGTGCACTCGACGAGTCGGGTCAAAGTTTGACCGTTGACTTTCGTTGACCTTAGGGTTCTGGTTAAGACTGATTCAAGAGAGTTCAGGGGAGGGTAGAATGGTCTTCTACCCAATCTTTAGGGATGAGACTTTGAGAGAATATTGATCGGGGATGTTATTTGAATAATAGGAGGAGGCTAAGTCGGGACGTTGAGCACGAGAGTTTATCCGACTTCATTGAGGTGAGTCTTCTCACTATACTGTACCTGGAAGGGTACCTATGTGTGACCGGAAGGTCTTGTATGCTATGATGTATGTGCTATATGCGGTTATGTGATATGTATGTGATATGTATGTTATGTATGGTAAGGACCGGAAGGTCAGAATGATATGGACCGGAAGGTCAGGAGGTTACGGACCGGAAGGTCGATACGGGTAGGACCGGAAGGTCTACCAGGATTTGGGACAGAAGTCCCCTGAGACACATGGATCGGAAGATCCTGCAGAGTTATGGCCTGGAAAGGCGTATGTGTGGTATGTGGTATTTTGGGGAACTCACTAAGCATTTATGCTTACAGTTGTTGTGTTATGTGTTTCAGGTACTAGCGAGGATCGCGGGAAGGCGCCGACATGATCCGTACACACTCATAGAGATTATGTTTTGAGATTCTGGGATTTGTTTGTTATGATGACGTTGGATACAGTTTGTTGATATTGTTTTTGATGATTAAAAATATGATTTAAAAATGAAAAATTGTTTTGAAAATTTACGTCGTTACAAAGGCCTTGGTCCATTAAGAGGCTTGGACCGAGGAAACTTGGGTTAAGGCCAAAAGTTGATTGGATAAAGCTTATTGGGTTTGGTTTTGGGCTTTCACGAGGAAGTTTCGACTTGAATCACAATTATTGGATGTATAAACTTGTATAGCATTGAAATTTGATTTATACCAAAAGTAGGGTTACAAGATTACACAAAGAAATTATCTTGTACAAAGATAGAAGTCCTAGCCCTAATTTTCTAGTTGTTACATTCCATATCTCACCATTAGCAGAGTAGGGGCGGGGCCCATGATAAGCGAGCCCTTAAGACTAGAATATATAGTGTTGTGTATGATTCTTTATGTACTAGCATGATTATATGTTATTGTGTGTATAGCGGGAGGGGCACAGAGACAGGCGGGACCTAGTAGAAACATATCTGTATATCGAGCGGCGAACGATGCCAGGCGGGGCCTGATGTCGGACTCTGTCCGATGTCGTACGGGGCCCGAGGAAGGGGCGGGGGCCCAATTTATGTGATTATGTGATTATGTGTATGATATGTGGTAGTTTGGGGAGACGCACTAAGCTTCGTGCTTACAGTTTTTTGTTTTTGTTTTAGGTACTTCCGGTAGCAAGGGGAAGAGCTTGGGATGACTGCAGTGCACACACCATTTGTTTAGACTGTGATGTTTATACTCTGATATATTTGACAGATGTTTATGATATATTGAGATACATGATTTATGGTTTTTATGTGATGAATAGTTAACTATGGTTTTCTTAATGAATTAAAATGAAAATATTGGACCATATTTTTGGATGTTTCAAGTTTGTATCAGAGCCTTGGTTTGAGGGATTCGGGCACACTCTTGGGTGTGCTTAAACTCAAACTGAGGACTTGGTATGAAAATTTTCAAAAGAAAATATCTTATAAAAAGAATTTTGAAAAGTAAAAAGGATTTTGAAAAGAGAAAAGGGTGTGGTTCATGCAAACAGTCGAGCTCAAGTAAGTTCTCCCAAATTACCCATACATGTTTATGTTATGATTATGTGATTTGCATGCTAGATTAGAGCTAAGGATCTAGGAGAGATGCCTTTGTATGCTTTTATGAGCTTGTAGATTTGCATGCTAGAATTGATTAGCCAGTGGTAGGATAGCCTGTTTAGGTTATGCCTAATTGTATGAGCCTTCGAATTGCATGCTAGTACAGATTCCTGATTAGAGGATATAATGGTTTGATTGGATCATGATGGTTAGATTTTCCATTGTCTGAATGTTGCTTGCTTTGTGCTTGTGGGACTCTTGGCGATGTGAGTTAGATAGTAAGTGAATATGCTAAATCACATGGGGCACAGGCCGAATAATCTCAAAGTGGTGGACTTGAACCTATTGCGCATCTCTCGTCTGAGTGCAACCGTTCTAGGGATGAATCTTTTACTCGAAGGATTATCTGATCTCTGCTGCATGTGGCTATATTCATGAGGTAGCTAGTTGACATTGATGGGAAATCTTTCAGCAGCTGAGGACTGGGTGGGGCGGAGATTACCGGGCACGCCAAGGATGAGATTAGTGCTGGGAGCAGTAGTAGTGAAAGGGACTTGGTGGAGTCAAGGCAGTTCTTGAGGAAAGTACGAATAGATGTGGAAGGTAGTATGGGCCCGTACTACTGAAAGCAGAGGATCTGTACTCGAGTCAAGGAGGGCTGAGGTAAAACCAAGGAACTTGTAGTGTGTGTGTGATCCCTCGATAGTGATGAGTATTATGATGTTTGTTATGGTGTGTTTTCAGTATGGTGACGCTACGCACTAGACCAGTCGGCAGTTCAGGTGCTGGTGAGGGATTAGGCTCGGGCTCTGGAGCTAGGCAGCTCGACGAGTAGATGAGAGAGTTCATTTCATCTGAGGTCACACGTAGTATTTTAGGCCAGACTCCTGTGATATTCAGTACAGTCAAGGAAGGCATCTTGGAGATACTTGATGAGAGGTTGGGTACATTCCGCACCGAGATGGAAACCATGATGGGGGCGCGCACGATGACATTCTGGGAGTTCAGATCTTGTGGAGCTCCAGACTATCACGGGGCTAAGGACCCCATTGCTAGCAGTCGGTGGTTGGCAGATGTTGCGAATGATTTTCGTACTAGCCGGTGTCCTGAGGGGGACAAGGTCTGACTCGCCTCCTATCTTCTAAACGACAGAGCATGTGATTGGTGGGAGGAGGTTGGACATGCTATTGGAGATGATGTCGCTATTGATGCGATGTCTTGGAGTGACTTCCCGGCCAGGTTCAGGGCTGAGTTTGCACCAGTGATCGAGGTGCAACAGTTAGCACGGGCGTTCCAGGACCTCCAGCAGACTACGGAGACGGTGGCGGAGATCACCGCTAAGTTTAGGGAGAGGGCCCTTCTTGTTCCGCAGTATGTAGCGGACGAGGAAATGAAGAAGACCCGATATCACGAGATGCTGAGGAGCGACATCAGGCAGATTTTGAGCCGGTCCAGTTGCAAGAGGCTCGAGGATATGATCGGTCGAGCTAGGGAGAGGGAGATCAACTTAGAGGCAGAGAGGAAGAGGAAGCATGACGAGATTCAAATATCTGCGGGGTCGGGAAAGAGGCCCAAGGTATCGGATTCTAGATCGAGGGGTCATCAGAACTGTAGCCGCTGTGGCAAGTGCGGCAGGACACACGAGGGTGCGTGTAGGAGTGGCAATGGTGGGGATTCTGGCTGCTTCAAATGTGGCCGGATCAGTCATTATAGCAGGGATTGTACTGCTACCACCACCCAATAATCAGACCTGATCTACTTTCATTGCAGTCAACGAGGCCACAAGAAGGCCCAATGTTCGAGTTTGGCTGCAGCAGGACAGGTGATGGCACCTGGCCCTGCGACATTGAGGATCACCGACGACCATCAGGGCCGGGCAGAGGCGCCTGCGGTGAGGAGCAGGGCTTTCCAGTTGACTACAGAGGATGCACGAGCAGCTTCCGATGTTGCAGGTGCGTATCTTTTGTTTTCCTATGGTCTTGCATTTATGTGAGTAATTGTATATTTGAGTTATACTTCCTGCTTATGTTCGGGTTATATGCCATCTGCATACCATCAGTCTTAGAGTAGTAGTGTGAGGTTGTCTCCTTATATAGTGGGTTCTCAGGATGTGTTAGCTGTAACAAGTGTGGTTAGAACTCGGGAGGTGTTCCGTTAGCTTTCAAGAGTTGTAGTGCTTTAGTGTTGGTTAGTTTTGGAACACTAACAATGGCGAGCGTTGGTTTTTAGTAGATTGATCATTAGACGGTAAGAAGGATTGAGAATCCTTCAAGTCTTGTGTGCTGTAAGATTTTAGTTGAATCAAAGTGGGGGAGAATCATTCAGGTATCCAGGAACAAAAGTAGATGTGAAACCAGGATGAGTTCGCATTTCCGCTGGGGAGGTAGACGGGCCCAAGTGGCTGTTTGGGTCGAGGAGTGGGTGAGTTGGGAGTTTGGGAAATTTCCCAACGTTGGGTTCGCGTCTTCTTAGTGCTTGATAACTGGTGTTGGGGAATCAGGTTGGGAATTCCCGTTAGGACGCGAGGTCAGTCAGGATGCTTGACCGCGCTAGTGCTTGACTTTGGACGTGTTCAGATTGATAATCAGCAGTAAGACCATGGTCAGCGGTTGAGTTAGCGTGGGAAGTGTTGTAAGACTGTGGGATAGCCTTAGCATTCTTCATCAACCAGATAATACAGAAAGTATAATACGACTGCAGGGCAGCCATAACATTCTTCATGTGGTCAGATAGTGTGAGGAAGTGTTGTTAGACTACGGAATGAGCCATAGCTTTCACATATTCAGTCAGATAAGCTAGGCCCGGGTGGGTCGGATCGTAGGATCGTGGAAAGGCCACAACGTGATCGTAATCAGGAATGGATAGGTAGTGGTAATTTAAGGTGGAGCTGGGCCTGTGTAGCCTAAGATAGGTGGGACCTGTTGGCAAGGCCGCTCCGTGATACAGTCTGGGTGGTGTTGGATAAGGTGTCTAAGTCCATAACTTATTTGGTATATACTTGACCCGACCCGACATGGTCCATTTGGGTTGCACTGCACCCCAACTATTTATATGGATAATTTTATGAGAATAGTATATTTATGATTTATTAATATATTATAAGTTATAATATATTAATATGAAATTGTATTATTTAATTAGTATTGGTCATAAATTAATTATGAATTAATTTAGTGATCAAATGGTGACTAATTAAACATGGGCTATTATATTTATATAGTGTGGGCTAACACTCATTATGGTAATGGGCTAAGCTTATATGGGAGTCCATGGATGATCCATGGAGCTTTTAACCCATGGATCCTTGGAAAGGAAAATACATGGGTTATTAGGGTTTACCCTAATCATGTGCACTATATAAACAAGCTTGTGATGCATGAAATGACACCCAAGTGTGTGTGAAGAAAGGTGGCCGATTTCTAGAGCATAAATATACTCTCTCATAAGTTTTCCAAGTTTGTGGTGATTTTTGATTTCCATTTGAGGCATTCACATTATTGGTGCTTGGCTCTCAAACTCCTAAGGAATCAATTCACAAACAAAGGTATGTAATTCATCTAGTTCTTTTATGTTTAAAAGTTCCCCATGCCATGCTAGATAAGTTATAAACTTTGGAAAACAAATTTTGCATGTATTTTAGACAAACATAGATCCAAGGTTTATTAGGGTTGCATGTACACTTAGGAAGTGTTAGAATGCTCAAAACCCAACAGTGGTATCAGAGCCTAGGCTTGTTTGTTGATACTTGATGCAAAATTGTGTTAAAAATCGAAATTGTTTGCTGTCTGAACAGTGGACTCGCCGAGTCCATGGGGGGACTCGACGAGTCCAAGTGAAAATTCATCCTACTCGTCGAGTAGGTTCGTGCACTCGACGAGTAGAATGAAATGACAGTAGATTTTCGACTTTTGTTGCTGGAAATGGACTAGAAACATTACCCTAAACTGTTTTGGTGTTTTAAAACCTGTTTTAGATGGTGTAATGTTTATGTAAATCCATTTACAATGGCTTATATCAAAATTCCATGATTTTATGTGCTCATATAATTCTTGAAATCTTGATGATCATGTTCATGTTCTTATGAGTTTAGAAAAATGATAGGAATTATTTGCTGAATTGTTTATCATTAATTCTTGATCATTTATGTGTTTTAATGGAGTCCATAATTTGTCCTCAAGTTATGGATATCCAATGGTCACTTTCTTTTAAACACACATTTAAACACATAAGTTACATAAAAATGAAGAGTCTTCATTTTTATGAACCATTAACTCATAAGTTATGAAATGAAAAGTTTTGAAAAGTTTCAAAACTTGCCCTCAAGTTTTGGAATTTGTAAAGTTACACACACTTTAATATACTTTAATTCCAACCCTTAGAGTTTTAAAAGTTAAAATTTAACCCTTATACTATTTATAACATTAATGGTTAATTATTATATATATGTATAAGATCAAGTCGTTTTACCGTTAATAGGCCTCATTCACGAAGCCGGTCTATAAGGGGGGTATAAGGTTGTTGCCTATAAAATGGAAACTTAATGGGTGTCCATTCTCACCCACCGCTTCCTTGATCGGTGGAGGGTCGTTAGCCGAACGGGTAGGACAATGACTTTAAATTCTCATTAAAAGTATAATGAATATTATAAAGTAACTAAACCTTTTATAAATTCCCAATCTTAGTTACTTTAGGAAAATGTGAATATGGTGCTAACCCATGAAATTCACACTTTGTACCTTACCAAGTCGTTGGTGGAGCGTGTGTGGTTAACCGGCACACTAACTTGGACTAGTAAGGATCACGAAGGGTGACTTAATGTTTATCATAGATCGGTGGAGCGTGTGTGGTTAACCGGCACATCGATTAGGTGATAATATTAAGGGTACCAAGTGAGTTTGCATGGTTATTCACACCTTGTTTTGTGATCCTCGGCATCTCAGTCACAAAACCTGAAGGGCACAATCGAGATTAAAACATGCCATTGAAAGTTCAATGAATCTCAAAAGATCTAGGAGTTTCAAATCCAATTAAAACTTAATAATTTATTTCGTTTTTCATAGTGGAAATTGGTGAATCATCATTCACCTACCTTCAAATATTTTATAGCTTGGATTACAGCATCCCTCTTCCAAGTTATAAAATATTGTGTTGGGTCCTAGCCTTAATATTTCATATTGGGTGTTATATTAAGGACTTAAAATCAACTAACTTGAATATCTCCCATTGTAGATGTCTGGTTTAGACAACTGTGATCTTCCCAAATCTCATGGAAATCATACTTCTCTACCTCCACCTCCTCCATTTATTCTCCCTGACACACAAGCTCGAAGACTTGAAAAATTCAAGGTCACTCAAGCCCTACTAGCAATGAAACATAAAGATGGAAGACCTGTGTGCACTCATGTCTTAGGAATGAAGTCACACTTTGACAGGTTGAGAATGTTGGGTGTCGTTGTCCTAAGGAAGTTGGCTACTAACTGGGTTCTTCAGTCACTTCCTGAGTCATACAGTGAGTTCATTAGGAACTACTATGTGACAGATCACGACATGACCCTAATAGATCTATTTTATTTGCTTGTTGCTGCTGAGTCAGAAATGATGTGGCGCAATGATCAAGCAAATATGGGTGGAAGGTCTACTTCTTAAACTTCCATGGACATTGAAAATGGCAACATTGGAAGTCCAGAAAAGCCTTTTCTTCCCAATGGAAAGGGATCGGCCTTGGTCAACCCGGTTGACCAAAAGGCAAAGGGAAAGGCTAAGTCTGTGATAATCTCATGTACCATTCCCAAAGAGTCTATATGGTTTTATTGTCATGAGAAGGGACATTGGAAACGAAGCTGCCCTGAATACCTAAAAGATCTGAAAGCAAGTAGAAACAAAAGGTTTGACTCTGCTTCATGATCAAGCAAAGGGAAGGACACTTAATAAAAGGAGTATGCTGAATCTGATAGCGAATATGGATGGTTCGAAGATCGGATTCTTGAGCTACTACTTAGAAGTTATGATAGATTGCTAGGAAATATGTAATAGCATAGTTTCCATTTAAAGTTGCATTGTAAGGAAAAGTTTTTCCGCATTTTATAAATAAATAAAATTTTGTTTTACTTTATTTTATATCTCCTTGCAATGGAATTCATGGAAAGTTAAAGTTTGTATGTTTCTAGCAATAATGAATTTGATTCTTTCATTAGTGGTAGTGTCTAAATTTATCAAATAAGGAAAGATTCTCATCACCCAAGGTTTTAATTGGACTGAAACTTGGAATCATGCAGGTTGTATTGCATGATGAATGGGAATTTTTATTTTTGGAAAGTTAAGACTAATTCCCTGACCACATGTATATGTGAGACATGTGAAAGACTAAAGGATCGGGTACACTGGGTGTGTGCAGGTCAAAGTCCACCACAAAGATCGATAAGACTATTCGTCATGATTTACTAAAGTTTAGTGAATATGGTTGTACCTACAAGTTTAAGTACAATTCTGAAACATTGGAAAAGTTTTGAATGTATGGCAGGGCGAATGGGAAGAATCAAATTAGGCAGAAAGATGAAAGTTTCTCAAATCTGAAAAGATGGGAGAGTACTTTAGTATCATGTTTTATGATCATCTTAATGATTATGGAACCATATCACAATTTGATTCTCTAAGGACATCTTAGTGCATTTGTATGGCTAAGAAGAGGATTCATGAATTGTTGGAATGGTTAAAATCGAGAAGATGAGTCATACTGCGTTCCAAAAACAAGTCTTAGAGTCATACTCCAAGATTGTAACTTGAGTGACACATCTTAAAGAAGGTTGAAAACACTTGTCAAATGTAAGAGTAAAATGTTTTCTACTCTTGCACATTTGAGATTGGTAAGTTGTGATGTCTTGGATAAAGCAAAGACCAACTGACACCAATTATGTGAAGTGTTTATCTTGATAAGAATTAGCACTGACTCTTGAATATTTGTTTGTTTATCAAGGAATGGTTCTTGACAAAGAGAAACTTATATGTCAAGGGGACAGTGGGAGTCTTAAAGGTCTTCAAAGTTTCAAGAGCTAATCAAGAATAAAACCTATAGTTTATCGCTAGCACACGACTTGAGGTTTGTAACCTATCGTGTTGACATAATTCTTGTTTCTGTGCCTATTCCGGTAAAGTTGACTATGTATGTGAGTTCTGTGAGTTCTCAATTGTGTACCTAACAACTTGGAAGCAATGGTGGGCCCTTGGGCTACCAAGAGGCAAGAAATCAAGATTGAACAAGTTCAATCCATATGTTTTGAGTTTGTCGCTAACCTTGTCTTTTGATTACGGTTTTGACAAATTCATATGGATAGGAACACATACATCATAAAATCTAAGTGTCATAAGGTTTTTTTCCCGATTCATGAAAATGATGGTGAGGAAACGCTTTCACTAAGTAGATTTTAAGTAGATAGCAATTGTGTTGTTTGCATTCTCAAAGTCGTTAGTGGAGCTTGTGTGGTTAACCGGCACACTAACATGGACTTGTGAGAAATGGCAAACAGGTCTAAACATTATGATTACGGCATCCCTCTTCATAATTGTTTAGACACACATGTGAGCTATCTAAGGAAGGATGTATGAGTCTGAGAAGCTTAGATAAAGTTTTTTCGAAGCATCTCGTATCAGAAGTCTGAACTTTGGTGATGAAAGTCAATAAAGTATTGATTTCTAGAAGTCGATTTATGAGTACATGTCAAAGCTAGTGGGAGCATAATTGTTGTGCTAAATAATTATTATGCTAGTGGGAGCATAATCAATTATGATGAGTATTGTTAATTATAGAAAACAAGAATTTCACTTGAAAAAGGTTGTTTTGCTATAATTAAGGGAGAGGAGATTATACTTCATTTCAATCCTAAAAATTTTAGATTGAGATTTTAATCATCATTAGTCAAGCACATATATATGAGTTTTATGTTGGAATGGTTCAACATAAGGAAATTCTATATATATTGCGTTCTCAAATTCGATTATGATTACGACATCCCTCTTCATAGTCGATTTTTGAAAACATGGCAAATAAATTAAAAAAATATTGTAGCAAAAGACTGATCTAGTATCAGGTCTTTATGTGAGACATCATGAATCGTGTCCCATATGCTTCAGGTATAGGATCGGTCACATGTGCTATAATATTCATCCTTTCTAAATTTTCCAAATGCTCAGAGCATTAAGAGAGGAAAAGTCTAGAATTGGATAAGACTAAAATGATTAAGCAATTGTCGAGGACAATCTAAGGTTCACCAAAGATTGGTTGCTCAGGGACAGTTGGAAGTATAGTGTTAAATTTTGGAAGGACCATATAGATATATTTTGAAAAGAGGTAGCTCTTGGTCAGATACGATAATCAAAATGGGAATATGGAAATTTTCCATATTGGGAGTTGGATATTAAGAATCTATGAGAAAGTTAGAAACTTTTATGCAAGAAGGATGTTCAAAGAAATGTACTTTGAATATGAGACTTCGTTTCCATGGAATTAATCTCCTTTGGAATACTCTGTAATGACTGTTGACAAGTTTTGTGACTTTTGTGCATAGACATTGCAAGAGGATCAATGCATATAAGTTTGGAATCTAACAGATTACAGTAAATGACAAGAATTTGGTATTCTTACATTTACGGTAAGGATTTGGGACTGTGAAATGAGCATCATTGGAATCATGTTCAATTGATCTACTTCACAAAGTAAAGATCATAGACAAACATAGTGTGCATACTTGGTGTATGGCATGACTATTGTTTAGAAAACATAGTGTACATGCTTGGAGCATGGGACAACTATTGTTTTAATTCAAGTGTTAAGTTGATAAATCGAAACAGAATAATGTGGAATCAATATGGTGATGAATAAAAGGTGTTTTATTTATATTCATAAGGGCTGAGACCATATTGGATTCAATTATTCTTGTGTTTCACTTTGCATGTTTTAACTTCCATAATAACTAGGTTATTCTTTCCGAATGATTAAGTTATTCAAACCATCCACAGTCGGTCATATGTTGGAAGTAGATATGAATCAAGACTGTCATGAGTTGGTTGTAGAGGTCTAAGATGTTGGACATGGCTACAACACTCATGAGTGCTCATAAGTTATGAGTATTGGATTCAACCCACGCTCACTTGCATCACTTCATGGAATTCATCTCGAGTGATCGTGAGATGGTAATATCATATAAGTCTTCAAACCTAGAGATATGAGTTGTTACCTATGAGTTGGTTGTACATTGATTGCACGAAAACGCATCAGTAACTTGATGTTATAAAACGTGCCTTTGTGTACAATTCAATAAGTAGTAGAACAAGCATATGAGTCGAAGTTTATCTGTTCCTTCTAGAAATAGAAGCGATATCTGGGCCCCTCGATGATTTTGTTTTGACCCATGTACCGGGCCCGGTCAGAACTAAATTGATGTGTTCGATTAAGTTCTTTGTCAAACAAATCGGAAATCGGGAAACAAACTGCTCGACAATATGTTGGGTTTTGAGCATTCTAACACTCCTATGGTGTACATTCAACTCTATAAACCTTGGATCTATGTTTTCTCTATTATACATGCAAATATTAACTATTCCAAGGTTTCATCCTAACTAGCATATTATGAAGCACCTATACTACAAAGTTCTAGTTAGATGACATACCTTTTGATGTAGCTTGATGTCTTCAAGCTTTAAGAGCTTAGCCTCAATAGTGTGGAAGCCTCAAATGGAATCACAAATCACCAAAACACCTTGGAAGAACTTGAGAGAATATGTATGCACACTAAAATCGGCACACTCTTATTTTCACACACTTGTGCCAATTTTGTGAGCCAAGGACCCCTTTATATATTATGGAGGATTAGGGTTACATCCATGTAAACCCTAATACCCATGACCTTTCATTTACATATGATCCATGGGTTAAAAGCTCCATGGACCATCCATGAAAGCTTAACCCAACCTAAATGAACTTGGCCCATTCCATATATATAAGAGTCCATATTTAATTAGTTCTTTTTGATCACTTAATTAATTCTAAATTAATTCTTGATCAATACTAATTAAATAATAATATTCCATATTAATATATTAGAACTTATAATATATTAATATAAATCATAAATATACTATTCTCAAAAGACTATCCATATAAATTGTGCCGGTGAAGTGCAACCCAAATGGACCATGCCGGGTCGGGTCAAGTACATACCAAATATAGTTATGGACTTGGACATTAATCCAACAGTCTCCCACTTGGATAAGTCTAAACCTATTATTGAGTATGACTTCAAAACCTAACTGGGAATCGTAGCTCTTAAAGCCGCTGTCGAACTCTGACCTTGTCAATGACTTGTCCATTAGATAAGGGATCATATATTCCTCCATTCTAGATATCATATGGACTGAGACATGGATTATAATCATTCTCTCTGTCCATTTGTTGTTTCCCGATTTTCGATTTATGATGACTGACTGATTGAACAAATCAAATCAGTCATGGCTTGGCCAAGCACTCACATGTGTCATCGCTAAATCATCGAGGGGCCCACATATATCGCTTTTATCCCGAAGGTAAAAGGAATGGATAAACTTCGACTCATATGGCTTGTTCTACTACTTGTTGAATCATACACAAAGGCACATTTTATAACATCGAGTTACCAAATGTTCGTGCAATCAATGTATAACCAACTCATAGTAACAACTCATATCTCTAGGTTTGAAGAATATAAGATATTATCGTCTCATGATCACTCGTGATAAAATCCATGAAGTGATTCAAATGAGCGCGGGTTGAATCCAATACTCAGAACTTATGAGCACTCATGAGTGTTGTAGCACCACTTTGTCCACCAAATTGGACCTCTACAAACCAACCCATGACAGTCTTGATTCATATCTACTTCCAACATATGACCGACTGTGGATGGTTTGAATAACTTAATCATTCAGGAAGAGCGACTTAGTTATTCTGGAAGTCAAAACATGCAAAGTGAAACACAAGAATAAATGAATCAAATATGGTATCAAACCCTATGAATATAAATAAACACTTTTATTTATCACCATACTGATTACTCATTATTCATTATTTCGGTTTTATCAACTTTATACTTGAATTATAAACACTAGTTGTCCCATGCTCCAAGCATGTACACTATGTTTTTCTTAAACAATAGCTTTGCCATACACCAAGTATGCACTCTATGTTTGTCTATGATCCTTACTTTGTGAAATAAACCAATTGAACATAATTTCAATGATTCTAATTTCACACTCCCAAATCCTTATCGAAAAATGTGAGAATTTCAAATTCCTATAATTTATCGAAATCTGTTTAGATTTTAAACTTATATGCACTGACCCTCCTGTAATGAATATGTACAAAGTCACTAAGACTTGTCAACAGTCATTATAAGGTATTCCAATGGAGATCAACTCCATGGAAACTAAGTCTCATATTCAAAGTACATTGCTTTGGACATGCTTCTTGCATTAAGTTTTCTAATCTTACACAGATAACTTCCACCTATGGAGACAACTCCATATTCTCATTTTGACTATCACTTCTGAATAAGAGATGCCTCTTTTCAGAATATGTCAATATGGTCCTTCCAAAATTAGCACTATACTTCCAACTGTCCCTAAGCAACCAATCTTTGGTAAACCTCAGATTGTCCTCGACAATTGCTTAATCATTTTAGTCATATCCAATTCTAGACCTTTTCCCTTCTTAATGCCTCTGGGCATTTGGAAAAATTTAGAAATAACAAATATTATAGCACATGCAATCGATCCTGTACCCAAAGCAAATGGTACACGATTCATGATGTCTCACATAAAGACATGATTCTAGACCAGTCTTTTGCTACAATATTTTTATTTGCCATGTTTTCAAAATTTGACTATGAAGAGGGATGCCGTAATCATAATCGAATTTTGAGAACGCAATATATAGAATTTCCTTAAGTTGAACCAATCCAACATGAAATTCATATATATATTCTTGACTAAAGATGATTAAGGTGTCAATCTAAGCCTTTAGAACTGAAATGAAGTATATCCTCTCCCTTAATTATAGCAAAACAACTTTTTCAATCCCTGCAGCTCACGAATTGAAACTTTTGTTTTCTATAATTAACATTGCTAACTTGCAACACTAACAATAATTATCATGCTCCCACTAACATGATGATTATTAGCATAACACTTATGCTCCCACTAGCTTTGACATGTACTCAGAAATCAGCTGGACTTCTAGAAATCAATACTTTATTGACTTTCTTACCAAAGTTCAGATTTCTGATACGAGATGCTTTGATAAAACTTTATCAAAATCATACACCTTTCCTTAGATAGCATGCATGTGTGTCTAAACAATTTCAGAACTATGAAAAGGGATGCCGTAATCATAGTCTCAATTGTTTAGACCTTTTGCCATCTGCTTCAAATCTACTTGGTGGAAGTGTTTCCTCACCATCATTTTCATGAATCGGAGAGAAACCTTATGACCCTTAGATTTTATGGTGTATGTGTTCTTATCCATGTGAATCGTCAAAACCATAGTCACAAGACAAGGATAATGACAAATCCAAACTCATATAGACTGAACTTATGCAATCTTAACTTCTTGCCACCTTCCAAGTTGTTATGCAACCAATTGAGAACTTTCAGAACTCCTATGCAAATCCAACTTTAACTGGAATGGGCACAGAATATGTCAACACGATAGGTTATAAACCTCAAGTCATGTGCTAGTGAAGAACCTCAGGTTTTATTCTTGATTAGTTCTTGAAATTCTTTTTAGGATCTTTAAGACTCACACGATTCATGATGTCTCACATAAAGACATGATTCTAGACCAGTCTTTTGCTACAATATTTTTATTTGCCATGTTTTCAAAATTTGACTATGAAGAGGGATGCCGTAATCATAATCGAATTTTGAGAACGCAATATATAGAATTTCCTTAAGTTGAACCAATCCAACATGAAATTCATATATATATTCTTGACTAAAGATGATTAAGGTGTCAATCTAAGCCTTTAGAACTGAAATGAAGTATATCCTCTCCCTTAATTATAGCAAAACAACTTTTTCAATCCCTGCAGCTCACGAATTGAAACTTTTGTTTTCTATAATTAACATTGCTAACTTGCAACACTAACAATAATTATCATGCTCCCACTAACATGATGATTATTAGCATAACACTTATGCTCCCACTAGCTTTGACATGTACTCAGAAATCAGCTGGACTTCTAGAAATCAATACTTTATTGACTTTCTTACCAAAGTTCAGATTTCTGATACGAGATGCTTTGATAAAACTTTATCAAAATCATACACCTTTCCTTAGATAGCATGCATGTGTGTCTAAACAATTTCAGAACTATGAAAAGGGATGCCGTAATCATAGTCTCAATTGTTTAGACCTTTTGCCATCTGCTTCAAATCTACTTGGTGGAAGTGTTTCCTCACCATCATTTTCATGAATCGGAGAGAAACCTTATGACCCTTAGATTTTATGGTGTATGTGTTCTTATCCATGTGAATCGTCAAAACCATAGTCACAAGACAAGGATAATGACAAATCCAAACTCATATAGACTGAACTTATGCAATCTTAACTTCTTGCCACCTTCCAAGTTGTTATGCAACCAATTGAGAACTTTCAGAACTCCTATGCAAATCCAACTTTAACTGGAATGGGCACAGAATATGTCAACACGATAGGTTATAAACCTCAAGTCATGTGCTAGTGAAGAACCTCAGGTTTTATTCTTGATTAGTTCTTGAAATTCTTTTTAGGATCTTTAAGACTCCCACTATCCTCTTGACATATAAGACTATCTTGCCAAATATTCAAGAGATAGTGCAGATTCTTTATCAAGACAAACACTTAACATAATTGGCCTTAGTTGGTCTTTGTTTTATCCAAAACATCACAACTTACCAATTTCAAATGTACAAGAGTAGGACACTTTTACTCTTACATTTGACAAGTGTTTTAAACCTTTCTTTAAGATATGTCACTCAAGTTACAATCTTGGAGTATGACTCTAAGAATTGTTTTGGAACGAAGTATGACTCATCTTCATGATCTAACCATTTCAACAATTCATGACTCCTCTTCTTAGTCATAAGAATGCACTAAGATGACCTTTAGAGGACTAATTGTGATATGATTTCTAAATCATTAAGATGATCACAAACATGATACTAAAGTACTCTCCCATCTTTTCAGATTTGAGAAACTTTTATCTTTCTGCCTAATTTGATTCTTCCCATTCGTTCTGCCATACATTGGGACTTTTCCAATGTTTCAGAATTATACTTAAACTTGTAAGTATAACCATATTTACTAAACTTTAGTAAATCAAATAGTCTTTAACGAGCTTTGTGGTGGACATGACCAGTGCACAAGAATGTGTACTCGATCCCTTTAGTCCTTCACTTGACTCACACATCCATGTGAACAAGTAATTAGTCTTGATTTTCCAATGCTTGAAAGTTCTCATTCATCATACTCTTCAACTTGCATGATTCCAAGTTTCGGTCTAATTGAAACTTGGGCGATGAGGAACTTTCCTGATTTGGTAAATTTAGAGACTACCACAAATGAAAGAATCAAATCCATTTTCCAATATTGCTGTCAGTGGAATCATATAAGCAACAATTTTCCACAAATGCCATTGTAAGGATACTTCAAATTATTCTTTTATTTTAAAACTTTGCGGAAAAACTTATCCTTACAATCCACATGGAAAAGTGTTGTTATCAATTCCTTAGCAATATATCATAACTTCTTAAGCAACTGCTCAAAATTCTGATGCGATTGAAATCCACCTTCGCGATCAGAATCAGCATATACTTCCTTTAAGATTTCTCTCTATTATTTGATTCTTAAAACATCAACATGTGACCCAGTCACATCATGTAATGAGGATCTCAGAATAAAACTTAACAGAGTTAGATAATGGGCTCTACCTGATGTAGAGTCAAACTTATTGACTTTAACATCCTTAGGTAAATTTGGCAGCTTTGCAATCAACGCCCCTTCCTTTGGCAAAATAAACATATGGACCCTTTGGTAATGGGACTATCTCAGACTTAGCCTTTCTCTTTACCATTTGGTCAATCGGGTTGACTATGGCCAATCCCTTTCCATTAGGAAGAGAATGCGTTTTCTGGATTTCCAGTGTCACCATTGTCACTGTCCATAAAGTTTTTGGGAAGTTGATCTTCTAATCAAATTTGCTTTACTATCGTTCCAAATCATTGCTGATTCAGCAGCACCAAGCAAATAGATATGATCATTAAGGTTCATGTCATAGTCTGTTTCATAGTAGTCCCAAAGGAACTCACTATGTGACTTAGAAAGTGATTGAACATCCAACTTTCTCAAGACTTTGATACCCAACTCTCCCGGCTTGTCAATATGTGACTTCATCTCTAAGATGTGATCACACATAGACCTTGCTTGCCATTAGGGCTTGAGTGACCTTGAACTTGTGGGTTAGGAGAATAATTGGAGGAGGTGGAGGAAGAGAAGTATGACTTCCATGAGCCAAACTCGGGAAGTCATATTCATTAGGAAAACTTGGTTTGGGAAGATCATTGTTGTCTAAACCAGACATCAACAATGGGAGAAATTCATGTAAAGTTGATTTAAGTCCTTAATATAACACCCAATATGATATATTAAGGCTAGGACCCAACAAACTATTTTATAACTTGGAAGAGGGATGCCGTAATCCAAGCTATAAAATATTTTAAGGTAGGTGAATGACGATTCACCAATTTCCACCAAGATAAACGAAATGTATTATTAGGTTTTAATTGGTTTTGAAACTCCTAGATTCTTTTGAGATTCATTGAACTTTTCAATGGCATGTTTCAATCTCGAGTGTGCCCTTCAGGTTTTGTGACTGGGATGCCGAGGATCACAAAACAAGGTGTGAAGTAACCATGCAAATATACTTGGTACCCTTAATATTTACCCCTCAATCGATGTGCCGGTTAACCACACACGCTCCAACGATACTATGATAAACATTAATTTACCCTTTGCCTACCTTGTTAAGTCCAGGTTAGTGTGCCGGTTAACCACACACGCTCCACTAACAGCTTAAACAAACTGCAAAGTGTAATTTCATGGATTAGCACCTTATTCATATTTTCCTAAGTAACTAAGATTGTGAATTTATAAGTGTTTAGTTACTTAGTATTTATCATTATACTTATAATGAAGGGAGAATTATAGTCCTTGTCCTACCTGTTCGGCTAACGACCCTCCACCAGTCAAGGAAGCGGTGGGTGAGAGTGGACACCCATTAAACTGCCATTTTATAGGCAGTAACCTTATACCCCCCTTATAGACCGGCTTCGTGAATGAGGCCTACTAATGGTAAGACGACTTGCTCTTATACATATAATATATTAAACTTTTAATATTATAATAGTATAAGGGTGTATTTTAGACATTTAAAATACTTGGTGGTTTAATCTAATAATTAAACTATACTCTTAATTTAATTAAATTTAAACCATGTCATTATGGAATTATTAATTCTCTTTTAATTAAACACTTTAATTATCTATTAATAAAGTCCATAAGAGTTAATTGAATTATTCAATAAAAACATCATAATTCCAATTATTAAATTCAAAATTAAAACCATTTAATTAATTGTTTAAGTTATGAACCCAAGAGTTTTAGAATTCAATTCTTTTTTTATCATAAAAAAACTTTTTCCAAATTCCAAAACTTGAGGGCAAGTTTTGTAACTCTTGAAAACTTTTGGATTCCATAACTTATGGAGTTAAATACTTGTTTTATGATGAAACTTTTCATGTTCCATAACATAAGAACAAGTTATGGAATTCTTTAAAACATTAAGACCAAGTTTTGTAACTCCATAAAAAACTTTGAATCAATTTTTTTAAAAACCTTTTCATATCCATAACTTATGAAGGTTTCAAAAAACTCTTTAGATCAAACTTTTAAAACTAATAAAATAATCATATCATTTTATCTTTAACTAAATTTGACCTAATTCAACTCATATAGCAAATGATTCAAATTTTACAAATAATTAGTTTTTCACAAAACCAAGTAATTATCTTAAAATTTGACAAACGTCATGTTTTTTTTCCTTTTTTTTTCAACTTGAAAATAAAACATTTGCAACAATATAACAGAAAACAACCCATGGCTTTGATACCACTGTTGGGTTTTGAGCATTCTAACACTCCTATGGTGTACATGCAACCCTATAAACCTTGGATCTATGTTTTCTCTATTATACATGCAAATATTAACTATTCCAAGGTTTCATCCTAACTAGCATATTATGAAGCACCTATACTACAAAGTTCTAGTTAGATGACATACCTTTTAATGTAGCTTGATGTCTTCAAGCTTTAAGAGCTTATCCCCAATAGTGTGGAAGCCTCAAATGGAATCACAAATCACCAAAACACCTTGGAAGAACTTGAGAGAATATGTATGCACACTAAAATCGGCACACTCTTATTTTCACACACTTGTGCCAATTTTGTGAGCCAATGACCCCTTTATATATTATGGAGGATTAGGGTTACATCCATGTAAACCCTAATAACCATGACCTTTCATTTACATAGGATCCATGGGTTAAAAGCTCCATGGACCATCCATGAAAGCTTAGCCCAAACTAAATGAACTTGGCCCATTCCATATATATAAGAGTCCATATTTAATTAGTTCTTTTTGATCACTTAATTAATTCTAAATTAATTCTTGATCAATACTAATTAAATAATATGATTCCATATTAATATATTAGAACTTATAATATATTAATATAAATCATAAATATACTATTCTCAAAAGACTATCCATATAAATTGTGCCGGTGAAGTGCAACCCAAATGGACCATGCCGGGTCGGGTCAAGTACATACCAAATATAGTTATGGACTTAGACATTAATCCAACACAATAAGTAAGACATTGTTCCATGTATTTGTCCGGCTGATATCATGAGAGCAGAGGATTATGTGATGACTTATCTAAAATGGCGCTTCATAGTTTAACAGAGTTTTCGAGAGCTACGATTGCCGGTTGGTTCTGAAGTCATATAGGCAAATATAGTTATTAGACTTATCCAAGTGGGAGACTGTTGGATAAGGTGTCTAAGTCCATAACTTATTTGGTATATACTTGACCCGACCCGGCATGGTCCATTTGGGTTGCACTTCACCCGAACTATTTATATGGATAATTTTATGAGAATAGTATATTTATGATTTATTAATATATTATAAGTTATAATATATTAATATGAAATTGTATTATTTAATTAGTATTGTTCATAAATTAATTATGAATTAATTTAGTGATCAAATGGTGACTAATTAAACATGGGCTATTATATTTATATAGTGTGGGCTAACACTCATTATGGTAATGGGCTAAGCTTATATGGGAGTCCGTGGATGATCCATGGAGCTTTTAACCCATGGATCCTTGAAAAGGAAAAGACATGGTTTATTAGGGTGTACCCTAATCAAGTGCACTATATAAACAAGCTTGTGATGCATGAAATGACACCCAAGTGTGTGTGAAGAAAGGTGGCCGATTTCTAGAGCATAAATATACTCTCTCATAAGTTTTCCAAGTTTGTGGTGATTTGTGATTTCCATTTGAGGCATTCACATTATTGGTGCTTGGCTCTCAAACTCCTAAGGAATCAATTCACAAACAAAGGTATGTAATTCATCTAGTTCTTTTATGTTTAAAAGTTCCCCATGCCATGCTAGATAAGTTATAAACCTTGGAAAACAAATTTTGCATGTATTTTAGACAAACATAGATCCAAGGTTTATTAGGGTTGCATGTACACTTAGGAAGTGTTAGAATGCTCAAAACCCAACAGGTGGGACACATGGGCGAGGCCCGTGTGCTTATAGTAGTGCAGGTTGGACCTGGCAGAGACTGTTGGGTCAAGGTATGGGATCGGGGATCCCATGATTTATAGAGCCATTAGTGGCAATGTGGATAGGGCAGTTTCGATAGCCGAAGTTTGCTTCTTAGTAATGGGGAGCGACTAATAGGGTATTCAGTGGTTCAGAAACCGGGTTGGAATCCGCTATTCCAGATAGTTAACAGATAAGTTGGGACCTGGGAGGTCTTGGTTCCTTTGGAAAGTAGATAATAGGAAGCGGGATGTTCGGGCAGAAGTAGTGATGTGAGGATTCTTGTGTGGAGTAGCTTGTTGATCGAAAGTGATAAGTCACTTGCAGCGGAATTAAATAATCTGAGAGTAATTGATTTGACCCTGTTGCACATCTCTCGTCTGAGTTTAACCGTTGCAGGGATGAATCTTCTACTCGAAGGATTATCTGAGCCCTCTGTCAAGTATAATTGTCCTGTAGATGGTTGTGCGTGGGCAGTCTGTCAGGGAGACAGACTAGTATGGGATTCAGACTCTGGGGAGGTAGAAGTGATTTATGGAAGCTTGAAGTTTGCTTTCTTCGGGATGAAAGTTTGGTTTGGGGTACAGTTGTCTTGAGAGGATTATTTACACGTAGAATCATCGGTTGCGTGCCTCAGAATCATTATTGGGATATGGATGTTAGTGAGGATAGATTTCAAGGATGAAATCGAGTTTAAGTGGGGGAGAGTTGTCACACCCGGTTCTGAAAGTGCTTCATTTCTAGGGGTTGCGGCCCATTTCAGATGTCGGTAGTAGGGTATACGTGATCTAAGTGTTTGATTGTGTCTTAGGAGGCCAATGGCATACTCATAATTTGACATCTCGGTTTTCTAGGGAGTTTGGGTTCTTGTTCGGGAAGTTTTTCGGTAACGAAGAGTTGTTAGAAGCGTAGGGCTTCTCTTCACCTTTTCGTAGACATAAAGTTCGTCGGAAACGGACTTAGAACGAAGAAGTTATAGCACTTTGAAGGTTTTGGCAGATTTAGCCCCTAATGGAAATGTTTGGCAAATAAGTCCCATGCATGCAAGGGATGCATGCACGTGTCCGGCTGGGAACGCCCAACGTACGTTGGGTTATGTCCAACGTATAAAGTAAGAATGATCGCGGGTGGTTTGTGAGTACGTCGGGCGTACTAAGAGGTATGTGGGACGTACTCCCTTCAGACTAAAACCATAGATTTTAGGGTATGACACTATATAAGGAACATTATGCCTCAAGACCAGCCTCCATTTTCACCCTAAAAGAGCTACTACGAAACCCTAATCCATAATTGAGTGATTTTGGAGCTTGGAAGGCCATTAGAAGAGTATTTTGGTGCTTTGAAGAAGGTGTTCATTCTTGAAGACTTATCGGTGAAGATAGAGCTTTTAGATCCAGAACTATACCAGCTTTTAGCTCTCATTTGAGGTATAAAGTTCTGAGTTTGATGGTTATTCTCTTAGATCTCTTTTAGGATGAGTTTATGGACTCTTTTGGTGCCATGGATGAAGTCCCTTGTGTCCATGTCATTTTTGGAACCTAGAGTTTCCACTCTCAGTGTTATTTCAGTTCTAGAATCAAAAAGTTGCCATCTTGAAGGTGTTAATGGGTTTATGCAAGAGTTATGGCCATTTCATGGAAATAGATTGCTATACTTTGAGTTTGGGTTCATGTGGGTCAAATAAGGTCACCAAGTCAGTGACTTCATGGATTAAGCCATTGAAGAGGACATGGATATGTGATTATAGCCTTTGGAATAGAGTATTAAGTGCTTAATGGGAAAGTGGTATAACAGAGCAGTATACTGGGCGTACATGCATTTACGCGCAACGTAGAAGCCATATAGTTTTACGCTTAGCGTACAAAGGAGTACGCCCCGCGTACTCAACAGAAGGGGGCTTTGCGTGTTTTGGGCCTCAGATTGGACCAAACATTGGACTTTGTTTCTTTGGGCCTTAGTGGGCCATTAGAAGTTAGATATTTTAGGCTAAGAATATGTGTGGACTTTAGGGTAAGGCCTATTAGAGGGGTTGGGCCCAATTTAGCAAATTAGGCCATTAGTGGGCTTGGGATGTCTACCTAGTATTGGGCCTTTCATATTATGGTTTTGGGGCTTAGGTGAGGACCAAGTTCGATCAGGGGTAAAATGGTCACTTTACCCTAAGGAGGATTATTGGTTTTGGGACTAAGTGTTATTTTGGTAATGGTAGCTCGGGAAGTCGAGAGATCAGCAGTTTGGGGATCTGCTAGCTAGCAGCCAGAGGTTTATCCGTGGGATTCTGAAGTCAGCTTTGTGAGGTGAGTTTTATCATGTAGGAATGGGTCGAAGGCACCAATGTCGGCCCGTTTATGTATGTTAGTATGTTCCGGACTAAGGTTCGATGTCGAGCAGTGCCCGCAGAATGTTTGTATGTTTGATGTCTTTGTGATTCTTGCATGTGCTTGTTTTATATGGTTTTGGACTTTCGTCCGATGCCGGGGAAAGCCCGAGGAATGTTTGTATGCTTTTGGATTTTGGTTCGATGTCAGGCGGGGCCCGAGGAATGTTTACATGTATGTTTCCGAACTACGGTTCGATGTCGGGTGGTACCCGATGAAGGAATGCATGTTTAGTTATACTTGTTGTCTTTGTGATACTTGTATGTGCCTTGTAGGGAGGTGAGTGTGGGCAGTGTCCCGTATCTCATCACTAGCTGAGAATGGACAGGGTTCCATATCTCACCATTAGCAGAGTAGGGATGGGGAACATGATAGGCGAGGCCTTAAGACTAGAATATATAGTGTTGTGTATGATTCTTTATGTACTAGCATATTATATGTTATTGTGTGTATAGCGGGCTGGGCCCAGAGACAGACGAGGCCTGGTAGAAACAGATATGTATACCGAGCGGGGCTCGATGCCAGGCGGGGCCTGATGCCGGACTCTGTACGATGTCGGGTGGGGACCTAGGAAGGGGCGGGGGCCCAGTTTATGTGATTATGTGATTATGTGTATGGTATGTGGTAGTTTGTGGAGACTCACTAAGCTTCGTGCTTACATTTTTCAGTTTTGGTTTCAGGTACTTCTGGTAGCATGGGGAAGAGCTCGGGATGACTGCAGTGCACACACCATTTGTTTAGCCTGGGATGTTTATACTCTGATATATTTGACAAATGTTTATGATATTTTGAGATACATGATTTATGGTTTTTATATGATGAATAGTTAACTATGGTTTTCTTAATGAATTAAAATGAAATTTTTGGACCGTATTTTTGGGATGTTTCAGAAGGAACCTAACTCATCTTTGGGGGAAGAAGCACCTTGGATCTGGGATTTATTCTTCATTTTCAAGTCTCCTGAGGTATAAAGATTGCACCTTTGTCTTCCAATCTTGTATATCTAGAAATGGGGATTTTTATGTTACTTTTTGGTCCCAAATGTCTCATCTTGTGCATGACTTGTTCTTGTCGATTTGAGTTGTCCTTTCAGACCCTATAAGGGGTCCTAAGCCATAAAAATGAAGTCCCATTAGTTAGAATTGCTCCATGCATCCTGTGGTTTTTGCCCTCAAGATTTGGAGGCACTATCTATATGGGGTTTGTTGTACTGTCTACACGGATCACAAGAGTTTGAGGCATATTATGGATTAGCCAAACCTGAACATGAGGCAATGCATGTGGCCGGGTGTACTTAACGATTATGACTGCGAGATCCTTTACCATCCGGGTAAAGCGAATGTGGTGACGGATGCTTTGAGCCGGAAATCGGCTGGATCTTCCGATAAGGAGATGTGTATGAGGATATCAATGGATTCCCCGCTTTTAGGACTGATCAGGGAGGCTCAAGCCGAGGGAGCTCGGAAGGAGAACTGGAAGCAAGAGAGGATCAGAGGTGAGATTGACAGATTTGTCATGGATAGTCGAGGGTCATTGACCCAGTATGGTCAAGTATGGGTTCCAGTTTCTGGTGGGATCATGCAGGTTGTGTTGGAGGAGGCTCGTAAGTCTCGTTTTCAGAGTCGGCAGAAGATTTATGCCGCCCAACGCCAATTTGAGTTGGAATTTCAGGTCGGCTATATGGTATTACTAAAGGTCTCACCTTGGAAATGTGTGATACGCTTCAGGAAGAGGGGTAAGTTGGTTCCCCAGTATATTGGGCCTTTTCGAGTGATTTCCAGAGTTGGCAAGGTTGCTTACAGGTTGGATCTACCTGAGGAGCTTAGTCATATTCACATCACTTTCCATGTTTCGCAGCTGCAAAACTGCGTATTGGATAAGGATGCAGTGGTTTCCTTGGACGATATTAAGGCGATGAGCACCTGAACTATGTTGAGAGGCCAGTGGCTATTTTGGAAAGAAAGATGAAGGTCTTGCACAACAGGGAAATACCTTTGGTAAAGGTGCAGTGGTAGCATCGGAGGGGCTTCGAGTGGACCTGGGAGCCGAAGGCTGAGATGCGGGAGCATTACCTGGAGATATTCGTCGCAGCAGACTTCGAGGACGAAGTCTAGTTCAAGTGGGGGAGAATTGTAACATCCCGATGTTAAGGTACTTCTAATTTCAACCGTATAATTTTATTATATTGGGTTTTGGTCCCTTAGTCCAAGAAAATGTGCATTGGAGACCTAGTGTTATTTTCGTATTTTTGGCAGTGAGGATTACGCCATGCGTACTAGTGTGTACGCTGAGCGTACTAGGGCGTGCCCTAGTATGCTAGTCGTATATCTATGTATGCAGGGCGTACATGCTAAATGAGGAAACCCTAATTTAGGGTTTGGCTGGTATTTAAGCATCCTTATGGACTCATTTCCCTTCACCTTAACATCCTCCATCCTCTCTTTCGTGATTGTAACCCTAGAACCACCTTGTGAAGCCATTTCAAGCATTAAAGTGTGTGTTTGTGTGCTTAGAAGAAGAAGGAAGGAACAAAACTCATCTTGGAGGGAAGAAGCACCTTGGATTTGGGATTTATTCTTCATTTACAAGTCTCCTAAGGTATAAAGCTTGCACCTTTGTCTTCCAAATGTGTAGATCTAGAAATGGGGATTTTTATGTTGCTTTTTGGTCCCAAATGTCTCATCTTGTGCATGGCTTTTTCTTATCGATTTGATTTGTCCTTTCAGACCCTAGGCGGCGTCATAAGCCATAAAAATGAAGTCCCATTGGTTAGAATTGCTCTATGCATCATGTGGAAGGTCTTAATCCTTGAGTTAAGCACTTATTGAACTTGTAAAGTCATAAAGTTGTAAACTTTATGACTCTAGAGTGTATTTGAGCCTTGGATCTGGAATATGGACTTAATTGCTTAAGCCATTAAGCACTTATTGGATTTTGAAGGATGTGAGGGTACGCCCCGCGTACTCGGTCAACCACCCCGATGTTGGTCAAGCTGCGAGGCCTCATGTACGCAATGCGTACCTTCGGAGTACGCCTTGTGTACTCGCACTGGGTCATCCCTAATGAGTTGACTTGGTTGGGTTGACTTAGTTGACTTAGTGGGTTTTGTCCAGTTGACTTTGACCAAGTTTGACGTTGAGGGTATTTTGGGTATTTTTGGATTTTGAAGGAAGTGGTCAATTTGTGGGATTAGGTGTCAGTTAGAGAGCTGAGATTCAGAGTTGGTACCTTATCAGTTTTTGTTTAGTTTGCGAGGTGAGTTTTCCTCACTATACTTACTGGTCGAAGGCACCAAGGCCGACCCATTGGATTGATATCCTATTATGCATGTTATTTTACTGTAGTGATCTGTTAGATCAGTATCTTGATATATAGGACGATCCTATGCTTAGTGATGTGTAGATCTGTTTGACTGGCTGTAGACTGTTATATGATTATCTATTATATGTGCACATGTTTGGTCGGTGGCTGAGGCTTCACTGCTTTTTACGTAAGCCAACAGGCTAGGCCATACCAACCCGATGGTTGAATGGGCCTGAGGGTATTCCATCCCGAGGATGATTGGACCCATATTGTATTGGCATTCTAATCCGATGGTTGATAGGACCCATAGTATATTGGCATTCCAACCCGATGGTTGAGGGGCCTGGTGTATTCCAACCCGATGGTTGATTGGACCCGTAGTATGCTGTTAATTGTATTAGTTATCTGTTTATGTATTGGTACTTTGGGGGATCTCACTAAGCTTTGGGCTTATAGTTTTGGGTTATGTTTCAGATACTTCAGATGATCGCGGGAGGGCGAAGGCGTGACCGTACACATCCTCATCTTTTGACTTATGATTTTGGGAAACTCTGATATTGAACATGTTTTGAAAACTATGTGTAAACAATTTATGATTTTGGGTTGGTTTTAAAAGTTTAAATTTTTCATGATTTTTATGGATATTACAAACATGATCAGTTGCCCCGGTGTCCATTACCCAACCATCATGTCTCGGGTCATTTAGAGACATAGCATTGGACATTTTCGGGAGGGAAGTTGGTTGATCATTGTCGATAAAAGCCCATGGCGGCCAAAATGGTCATTTCGTCTGAAAATAGGCCTGCGATGTTGAATTATGGGATTGTTGGGTCGTAGAAGGCCTGCTGCCCAACAGACATTGACTGTTGGAATTAGGCCTACCCCATTGTGTCGGTTATTTCTGTGGATAATGTTGTTGGGTTCCTGATAGGTCATTACAGGAGTGGACCATTGGGGGGAGGTGGGCTACGAAGATGGGAAATAAACTCACCCATATTGAGGGTTATGAGAGTTCTGATGGGGTGGTCCTCCACCTTGTCGGCGCTGGTGTTGGTTCCCCCACCTCGCCTGTTGTTGTTGCTGCCACGGTAATACCCACCACCTCCTTCTTGGTTGGAATAGGTGGTATCAACATGAAGGAGAGAGGGCCAAGAGGAGTGAGGGTCATACGATGGAGTGGTAACAGTAGTGTTGTTGATGTGGGTTTCTTCCATAGCCAACACAAACCGCATCTCAGAAAAAGAATGGAAGCGTTTGCTGAATCGGTAGATACTTACAACACCCTCATATTTGCTTGATAGTGCATTGATAGCATAAATGACTAGGTTACTTTCTCTAACTGGTTCGCCAAGGCCATCAAGTAAATCGCTGAACTGTTTGACTTTCTCACAATATTCATGCACTGTGAGTTCCCCCATTGTTATATTTCTGAGTTTCGTTTCCACCTGCAGATCCGTTGATTATTTGTTTTCATAAAGATGGAATGAATATTAGTCCAGATCTTACGTGCGTTGGTGTTGATGGAGTATGCTGAAGTAATGATTTTGTGAGAAATTGATCCGAAAAGCCAAAGCTTTACCATGTTATCGAGTTTATCCCATTCATTATTTGTTGGAGGTGTCTTTGGAGGATCATAAGTGTCATTAATGTGATCTAGGACGTCGTAAGCCATGCAGTGATCACGAAACAGATCACTCCATGGTTGATAATTGTGGGCAGTAAGATCGAGAATCATAGGGACATAGGTTTTGATATTCATTATTCCATATGCTTTGTGGGTGGTGGGATTGGATGTCTCGCCTGTCATTGTAACCAGGAAGAAGAGAGAGAATGGTGAGTGATCAGGTTGGAGAAGAAAGAGATCAGTGAGTAGAAGAGAAACTGAGAAGAAGAAAAAGATCGACAGTGGAAGAAGTCGATGGGTGGGATCGGCCGATTAGGGTTGATGGCTCAAATACCATGCTAAGCTATGTATTTTCCCATGATTGATCTCTCATTAAACATATCTATAAATACAAAGAGTACAAATGCAAAATGGGCCAATACACAAAAGGCTACACATAATGGGCTAATCTAAAAACACATAAATACATTATAATACATATTCGCTAACATACATACACACATATATATATATATATATATATATATATATATATATATATATATATATATACACACACATACACACACATGCACACACACACACACACACACACACACAGAGAGAGAGAGAGAGAGATTTGACGTACACACACATACACACACACACGGAGAGAGAGAGAGAGAGAGAGAGAGAGAGAGAGAGAGAGAGAGATTTGACAACTTAAATATTTGACGTACTTGAGAAATCATAATCCGCACATTATTTTTCAAGACCAAGACCACAAATATTAACGAAATGTAACGTCTAAGTAATATCTAGGCTAAAAAAAGATTTGACAATTTTTTTTAATGTTCTTATGTATTCACTGCTGATGTGTGCATGCATACTTACATATCTGCATCCGTAATCTATATGACTGTAGACGCGTAGTTTTTCGACTACGAATGAAAGGTTCGCAACTTCTCACATAATTTTTAGTTTGCACAATAACTCAGCCATATATATATATATATATATATATATATATATATATATATATATATATATATATTGGTAAATACAATATTTTATTGTTTAATAAAAGCATAGACACAATTTTTCCTAAATCAAATTAAAAGATAGATTAATTAGTGTTTAGGTTGCCATTCTAAAAAAAATACATTTAGATACTTGCCTTAATAACAATAAATGACGTTATGAATGTGACTTCTTTTACTTTTTATAATATATTTTAAACCATGATCGAGCTTTGTTAATATAAAATTTTAATATAACGATGAGTAACTTTGATAAACATAAAGTCTCACCTAATGATCGGACTTTGAAAATGTAAGTACACAAACATTTAAAAATAAACCAAGTCCAAGTCCAAGTACAGGAATATTATTGTTCAGTTTACTATTCATCCTTTTAATGTACCTCGATTTATTTATATAAATATCATCACAGTTTCATGTTAGGTCATGTTGTTTTATAATTGTATTATAACTTCTCTTTTTGATTGTAAATACTATATATTTTGTTTACAGAAATCAAAGAAAAGATAGAGGGCGCAGCGCGCAGCCCTCAGGTTGATTAAAACCATATAAGTACAAGACTAAAATAAATCAATCAACAAACAAAATGTATTTCAACTAATTTGATTGCTCACAAACCCTACTTAATGGTGTAAGAACACCATTTTCGCAGGTAAGATTCCATACATTAAACCTTCCAAACTCATAAAGACATAAATCTTACCCAGTTATTATTATATATTAACAAAAAAAAAAGAAAAAAAAAGAAATGCATTATAAACTACAGTAAGATGGAAATAATATTACTTGCTATCTTTGGCATCATCTAAAATCTAATGCATGCATACTGGTGCGCATTGCATGACAGCTATGTAGCTATAAAAAGTAGTGGACCATATTTTACACTACAAGTATGAGAACTACACAACATAAATTGATCAGTGAAACCTCTCTAATGCTATACCTACAAATATGTCATGAAATTATTTTGTCTTGTTTAATAAATAATATTAAACGTTCACAATTATTTCATTTAGATTACCAAAGTTTTTTATTCAGAATTTATGCATTTTACTTCTAAACTTGTTACACGAGAATTTTGAACTTTTCTATAATAAACCATTTACTAAGTTACAGGGATGAGCAACGGGCCGAACCCGGACCGGACCGACCCGAAGACCGAAAATCATGAATTACCTTACCCGAAAACCGGACCGTTTTTGGGTTTAGCGGGTTCGGGTTTGGTCCGGTCCGGTTCCGGGTACTAAACCGGGTTTCGGGTTTTGGACCGAATTAGACTTTGATAGTGTTGTTTACGGTTTCGGTCAAATCCTGTACCAAACTAGGTTTCATATGTTCGTTGTTTACGATTTCAGGTTTTGTTTGTCATGTTACTCTCTAGCATAATATTTCAAATTATAATCTTATTACGTAACATTTATCATTCGTATCTTTGTTGTTTGCACAATTCGACAATAAAAATACATAAAAGAAGATGAATACAATGGTACGATGCGAGACTCTAATTAGAATACGTGCAAATGAGGTGTATGCAAACAAATACAAACATTATTTAAAAGTTACACTATTTATATATAAAAAAAAAACTACACTATTTTTATATAAAAAAATTTGAATTTAACATCACTATTTTTATATAAAAAAAATTGCACTATTTTTATAAAAAAAATTGCACTTAACAACATTATTTTTATTAAAAATACTGCATTATTTAAAAAAAACTGCACTATTTTTATTTAAAAAAATATAGTAGGAAATAACTTTTGGTTTTTCGAGAAAAAAAATCGACATCATAATACGATCAAGAGAAGAGGCCGAAACAAGAAAAAAATAACACTATAATGTGATCCACAGGAGATGCCGAATCAATTCAATCGGACAACATTTTTTTTTATTTTGGTAATTCTTGTTTACTGTTTGTCGATCAAAAAAAAGAAAATAATTTTTGGTTTTCCGGTCCGGTCCGGATTAAATCCTTTAATTCGGGTACGGTCCGGTTCAAACCCGAAACCCGATTATTGATAAAAACCAAACCCGAAAACCGCCCAATAATATGATAATCCGGTTCGGTCCGGGTCCGGTCCAGGTTTTTTTCGGTCCGGTCCGGTCCCACAGGTCGTATGCTCATCCCTAGTTATGATGATGTGTCAATTTGATAACTAATAACCAATTTATAGTTGTTTTAGTTAAATTATTCAAAAAAATTAATTGAGCATTAAACTTTCGTATTTGCTCTAGTGTTATAAAAATCAAAAGGGAAAATGATTTTATAGGGTAAAATTACTTTTTCGTTTGTAAACACTTTGCGTTGAATTTTTTATATCCACATTTGACCATTTAACTTATTTTTTTACACATTCAGTCTTTAAAACCGGCTACTACAAGTTATGCTGGGAAAAATAACTTAATAGGGTAATATAAATTTTAGTTGGTACACATTTAGTCTGTAATGTTTTGGTACGTATTCAATTTTTATGATCAGTTTCTTCAGGTCCGTACCTCATTTATATTAATAACCTAATTCTCGAATCAGTAAAATAATGTTGGTGCCCTAGTTTTCTCTAAGAACAGAATGTCTTCGGCTTCGGTTTCATCTATCTCCATAGCAAAAAACAAGATTGTAATGTCCCAAAAATTTCAACCAAATTTTCCGTTTCTAAATCACAGGGATTCATACCATTCAATATAAAATTGAACATTCAAATATTTTGATAACATAAATCAGGGTATAAAATCCTAAATGTGGAATATCTCAAATCATATATTAGATGCGATACAATTACGTCGTGTCCTTCCCTTGCTACAAGATGTACCTGAAACAGTAAACTTAAAATTGTAAGCACAAAGCTTAGTGAGTTCCCTAATATATCACATATTATACAATAATGGGTCTAATCGAATAATTATGTTTCAATCATTCGGGCCCAACCCATTGGGTCGGTTTAGCCCAACAAGCATACAAAGGGGCCTAGGCCAACAAGCATATAAGCATCCAAGCAAGAGTAACAAAGACAACAAGAATAAACTGATACCCAATGTCCTACAATATCATGAGAAGACTCACCTAAGCTAATCAACAGAAGCTCAACAACAACCACAACAACATAACAACTAACCCAAACTTTCTAATGCAAAACCAAAACCAGTCCTTAGTTAAATACTCAATTCTAACAAACTTTGACCAAAAGTAAAAAAAGGTCAAAAAGTCAACTGTCAGCGATCAAAGTCCACGATCAACTATCATTGACCATTGCGTTGCGGCCAAACCACTTGACGCGTCATGGTCATAAAAGGATAAAACAGTCGGGTATTCTCACTAACAGACGCGCATCAAAAAACCCAGAAGCCGTGTCGCGCCCCTTGTACAACCGCGCCACGGTGGCCTTGATCCAACTACTCCAGGACGACTTAATCCATTAAGTCCAAGTTTCGAACTTCCAGTTCCAGATTAAAATGATATCTTAATGGATAAAATTTCCAAATTTATCCATTCAGACATCCCAAACAAGCTAAATCTAAACCCTATTTTCTTAGAAGTCTAAAATCCCACTTTCTTCATGCATGTAGTACAGAGAGCTCATGCGTGCTCTCTAAACTCGACCAAAGTTTAGATCTGAAGTCTAATATGAATCTAAGATCATGGAGTTGTCCAAACTCCCTAGATCAAACCATAAAGAGACCGTAACTTCATAAAAATTAAAGTCAAAATTAGCTGACGAAGTCTAAACGAAAGTTGTAGAGCGTAATTTTACCTACGCGTGCATATAAAAAACGTCAAAAAACGGAGCTCGTATGCGAAAGTTATGGATTTTAGAAGTTTGGGACACAAAAATCGAGAAAATCCCGAAATCCGAGGAAAATCGCATGGACCTTAGCCGGCCACGTCACCTCGCACGCGATGATGCCCGATGTCCGACGCGCGTTGCCCTCTCCTCGCTTACGAGGTGTGGTCCTCTCCTGATCTGACGCGTGGCCTTGCGCTGGCGCCTTCCGAGCTCCGCCTCGTGTCCCTCTCGTCTGCGAGCCACCTGCCTTCCCCGTGTCAGCATGCGAACCGAGCCATGTGCTCCCCTTTGGCCGAGGCTCTCCCCTATAAATAGTGCCTGCGAGCCTTCTCGGATAATTTTAGGAAATTGCCACTTTTACCCCCTAAATCCATATTTCAGCTATTTCCACTTCCCCCGAAGTCCTGATATTATACCAAACACCCGAAACACGTCCCGGAGTGCCTGAGATGCACGAGAAATTTATCTTTTTGGTTTTGAATCCCAACCCTTGCAGAGCCCGGTTTCTCAATAAAACTCCTGGTTTTATTAGAAACGATTGTTTTAGGAAACGAAGTGCTGCCCGATTATCATTAAATCAAGTGAGTGTATAATCACTTTCATCTTACACATAGATATGAAGTATTTTATATAAAATACGTGTTATGTGTATATATGTTGTTTGTTTATTTGAGAGGGATGTTGAATGAATGTTTTATACATGTTTAAAATGATTTAAAATGTATATATATTTTATCTTCATATATGTTGGGTAAAACATGGGTAGATAAAGAATGAGGGATAAAAGTACAGTATAGATGTACGTTGGTAGCTATGGATGTAGTACGTTGGCAGCTATGGACTTAGTGCCTGTTGTATAAACCTTGGCGACGATGTGACTTCGTGCCTATTTGACATAAATTGCTGAGGGAAAGCAATGTTGTTACCCCGATGTTTGTCTTATTTGACTTAAATTGCGGAGGAAAGCAATGTTGTCACCCTATTGGTTGTCTTGTTTGACATAAATTGCTGAGGAAAGCAATGTTGTCACCTTATTGGTTGTTTTATGTCAGGTTGTCTTGTTTGACATAAATTGCTGAGGAAAGCAATGTTGTCACCCCATTGGTTGTATTATTTGACATAAATTGCTGAGGAAAGCAGTGTTGTCACCCCGATGGTTGCCTTATTTGACATTAATTGCTGAGGAACCCCCGAAGCAATGTTGTCCCCCTAATGAAAATCCTTAGGCTAGGTCCCTTGTGATAGTTGTTTTAGGGACGTAAAGTGAGGATAACGGGAATGGGTAATTAGGGTTATTTTTGGTTGATGAAATTAATAAATTTATTGTCGATTGATGAACTTAATAAATTTATTATTTATTGTGGGTTGAAAACCCTATATGCTCACCAGACTCCCAAGCCTGACCAATCAGCTTTTTATATTACAGGTAGTGGACCCCGAGCATAGTCGGATGACGATGAGTGATTTTTGGATTATAGGCAGTAGTGGTAAATAACTGTTGTAAGGCTTATAATGTCTTGTTTATGCTTTTGATCTGTATCGGAACATGACATCCCGAGGTTTTGATATAAAATGAAAATATATATTTCTTAAAGAAAGGTTTTGATAAAATTTTATCATGTTTTGTTTTGGGAACAAATTCCGCAACATCTTTTAAAAGGATTACTCTGATTTTATTTAATAAAGCATAAATTAAATTGGTCTTTTCTAGCCGAGAAATTAGGGGATGTCACAGTCCACGGTCAACTATCATTGACCATTGCGCTGCGGCCAAACCACTTGACGCGTCATGGTCATAAAAGGATAAAACAGTCGGGTATTCTCACTAACAGACGCACATCAAAAAACCCAGAAACTGTGTCGCGCCCCTTGCACAACCGCACCACGGTGGCCTTGATCCAACTACTCCAGGACGACTTAATCCATTAAGTCCAAGTTTCAAACTTCCAGTTCCATATTCAAATGATATCTTAATGGATAGAATTTTCAAATTTATCCATTCAGACATCCCAAACAAGCTAAATCTAAACCTTATTTTCTTAGAAGTCTAAAATCCCACCTTCTTCATGCATGTGGTAAAGAGAGCTAATGCATGTTCTCTAAACTCGACCAAAGTTTAGATCTGAAGTCTAATATGAATCTAAGATCATGGAGTTGTCCAAACTCCCAAGATTAAACCATAAAGAGACTGTAACTTCATAAAAATGGACAAAACACCAAATACACATGGATATAATGATGAAAACTAATAAAGCTTGAATCTTTGGAGCATACCAAGGTCCAGAAGAGGAATGAGGGTTGATATCTTCAGTTGCAAAACTTCAAAACCAAATCTTTCAAGAGCACAACACTCTTAAGCCATAAAAACACAAGAACATGAATGATAAGAGAGATTATGAGCTAAACCTATGAAAAGGGAGGCTAAGGTTTGCTCTCAAGGAGCTCTCTTATGTGATGCAGGCAAAAAATGACCTAAAATGTGGAAATAGAGACTTTAAATACAGGGAAAAACCTATTTTAATGGGCTTCGGCTGCACAACTCATAGTGTCGTGGTAACCTTGTAACATACTGATTTTCACCATAAAATTTTTCATTTATATTATAAGAAAACCACGAGTGTCATAAAAACCAAGTCACGAAGAATCCCAGGCACATCAATACAGTCATCCAAATCTGAGTGTCAAAATGTGAAAAATCATAAAATCTGCGAGTTGGAGTGTACAGTTAAGCATTCACCTTCCTGCGAGTATCCAAAGTACCTAAAACATATTTAATCCACAACTGTAAGCATAAAGCTTAGTGAGTCCTTCCTAAAATGTAACGTACCATTTTCACAACCAAAAATTTTCATTTGTAATAAGGTAAAACTTCACAATTATAAAATCCATGTTGAGAAAACTATTTGCTCCGGTTTACATTTGTTGAAAATCAAAGTATCATAATAAACATGGAATATTCATTGCGGCTGATAAATGTGTATAGTCACGCCTTCACCTTCCCACGATAAACGATGATACCTGAAAAACAATAACAGTTGGGCAAGCACGAACCATAATGAGTTCCCCCAAAATACCACACACAAAAGGAACATATACAAACATACATACTGGGTCCACAATCAATAGATTGGATTACCCCGAGTATGTTGGCCTGCTGCTCTAACCCAACCACTCTTCCCGAGTCTTCGTGCCTACGTCTTACAGCCGGCCAGCACCAGGTATCTGGGCCTACAGCACACAGCAGGACTGCCTCAACCTAACCCACCACCACATGTGGATATATAAACAATCAAGGATCAAGTAGGCACATAATACAGGCAAATATGAATCATACAGCTCATTACCGCCTACTAGACCTCTCACAGCACACTACTCCGCTACCAGCTAATCTCCAGGAATACATAGCCATAAGTAACCAGAGGTGAGATAGCTAAAACCAAACAAGGAACGAGAAATAGAGCCTAGATGAAGAGTTCTTAGGCTATCCTAGATGAATACATATAGCCCCTAGGGCACTCCACTCGACGATAACCAGCCTACTGGTACTCTAACCTACATACCGCTACTGCAACATCATTACAAAGGAGGATATATATATATATATATATATATATATATATATATATATATATATATATATATATAGCAGATCACTACAACACAACAACATCCTACGCATAAGGATACATAACAAATACTCCAAGGAATCCGTAGCCATATGTACCCAGATGTGAGATAGACACCCTGACAGATGATCCTACTCTAGAGCCACAAACAAACAAGGGACATGCAAGGAAGCCTAGATCAAGAGTTCTCAGGCTATCCTATATGACAACATACAACCCGTAGGGGATCCTTGTACCAAATGATAACCAAAACTAGTGGGTCGACATTGGTGCATTCTACCAACGAGTATAGTGAGGAAAACACACTTGAAACGAAGAACCCAAAAACACTGTGACACACTCCCCCTTTGTGTATAGCTTTCTCTCACAAGCCCTCTAGCACCGAAACATTGAAGAATATTAATCAACAACCCAAATCCTTCAAGTTTTACCCAAAGTCAAAATGGTCAAAGAGTCAACGGTAAACAAAAGTCAACATTCAAGTGCCCCTTAGGACATGACCATCTATGGCTCGTGTCGTGAGCCACTAAGGAACAAAATAGTCGATACTCTTCATCCTAACGATGTGACCGGCATAGCCTCATGTCGTGAGACCAGTCTGAATGAAATTTTGATGCAAAAACTCCTTAATCCGTTAAGCCACTTATCCATCTTCTCCAGAAGGCTTCCTAACACCCCAAAGACCATAAAAAATGATGCTTTAAGGTATTGCATGTCCAATGCAATACTTGAGCTCAAATTAAGACGTTCATGAAGAAAGATGAGGTCAAAACTCAAGCATGAACTCAAACATCATCCAAACTTCAGATCCACCACATATAATCACAAACGGGCTCTAATGACCCATAAAGTTGTTAACTTTATGGAGTCCGGACACTCTAACCCATCTAACAATGAATAAACATGCAAAAAACCTTAGATCTAGCAACAAGGAATCATAAAGCTTTAATCTTGGTTACTCACAATGGTCCAAAGATGTTGCGAGAAGATGTAAATGGAGCTTCCAAGATGAATCTATTCTCTAATGGCGATCTCTTCTTCTTCAAGCCACCAACACACCATAAAAAGCTCATGAATGTCAAGGAGAGGCTAGGGTTAGGGTTTTTTCTGTGTTTAGGGACAAAGGAGGCTGTTAAGGAACCCCAACATGAAGTTTATGGGGTTTAAATACGAAGAAAACCCTAATAGATCATAGGTTTGGGTTGCAGTGCATCTCACATCGTGAGCACACAAGTCTCACGTCGTGAGCTTAGTTTAAATCAACATTTTCATTTTATCAATTCTCACGTCGTGAGCACAGATCCTTAAACCAAAAGAGAAGAATTTACTTCTTTTTCTGGGACCTACAGATCCTGAAATCATGCCCAATGTCCTACAATATCATGAGAAGACTCACCTAAGCTAATCAACATAAGCTTAACAGCAACCTCAACAACAGAACAACTAACCCAAACTTCCTAATGCAAAACCAAAACCAGTCCTTAGTTAAATACTCAATTCTAACAAACTTTAACCAAAAGTAAAAAATGGTCAAAAAGTCAACTGTCAGCGATCAAAGTCCACGATCAACTATTATTGACCATTGCGTTGCGGCCAAACCACTTGACGCGTCATGGTCATAAAAGGATAAAACAGTCGGGTATTCTCACTAACAGACGCGCATCAAAAAACCCAGAAGCCGTGTCGCGCCCCTTGTACAACCGCGCCACGGTGGCCTTGATCCAACTACTCCAGGACGACTTAATCCATTAAGTCCAAGTTTCGAACTTCCAGTTCTAGATTCAAATGATATCTTAATGGATAAAATTTCCAAATTTATCCATTCAGACATCCCAAACAAGCTAAATCTAAACCCTATTTTCTTAGAAGTCTAAAATCCCACTTTCTTCATGCATGTAGTAAAGAGAGCTCGTGCATGCTCTCAAAACTCGACCAAAGTTTAGATATGAAGTCTAATATGAATCTAAGATCATGGAGTTGTCCAAACTCCCAAGATCAAACCATAAAGAGACCGTACCTTCATAAAAATGGACAAAAACACCAAACACACATGGATCTAATGATGAAAACTAATAAAGCTTGAATCTTTGGAGCATACCAAGGTCCAGAAGAGGAATGAGGGTTGATATCTTCAGTTGCAAAACTTCAAAACCAAATCTTTCAAGAGCACAACACTCTTAAGCCATTAAAACATAAGAACATGAATGATAAGAGAGATTATGAGCAAAACCTATGAAAATGGAGGCTAGGGCTTGCTCCTAAGGAGCTCTCTGATGTGATGTAGGCAAAAAATGACCTAAAATGTGGAAATAGAGACTTTAAATACAGGGAAAAACCTATTTTAATGGGCTTCGGCTGCACAACTCATAGTGTCGTGGTAACCTTGTAACATACTGATTTTCACCATAAAATTTTTCATTTTTATTATAAGAAAACCACGAGTGTCATAAAAACCAAGTCACGAAAAATCCCAGGCACATCAATACAGTCATCCAAATCAGAGTATCAAAATGTGAAAAATCATAAAATCTGCGAGCTGGAGTGTACAGTTAAGCATTCACCTTCCCGCGAGCATCAAAAGTACCTAAAACATATTTAATCCACAACTGTAAGCATAAAGCTTAGTGAGTCCTTCCTAAAATGTAACGTACCATTTTCACAACCAAAAATTTTCATTTTTAATAAGGTAAAAGTTCACAATTATAAAATCCATGTTGAGAAAACTATTTGCTCCGGTTTACATTTGTTGAAAATCAGATTATTATAATAAACATGGAATATTCATTGCGGCTGATGAATGTGTATACTCACGCCTTCACCTTCCCACGATAACCGATTATACCTGAAAAACAATAACAGTTAGGTAAGCACGAACCATAGTGAGTTCCCCCAAAATACCACACACAAAAGGAACATATACAAACATACATACTGGGTCCACAATCATCAGATTGGATTACCCCGAGTATGTTGGCTTGCTGCTTTAACCCAACCACTCTTCCCGAGTCTTCGTGCCTACGTCTTACAGCCGGCCCGCACTAGGTATCTGGGCCTACAGCGCACAGCAGGACCGCCTCAACGTAACCCACCACCATATGTGGATATATAAACAATCAAGGATCAAGTAGGCACATAATACATGCAAATACGAATCATACAGCTCATTACTGCCTACTAGACCTCTCACAGCACACTGCTCCGCTACCAACTAATCTCCATGGAATACATAGCCATAAGTAACCAGAGGTGAGATAGCCAAAACCAAACAAGGAACAGGAAAGAAAGCCTAGATGAAGAGTTCTTAGGCTATCCCAGATGAATTCATATAGCCCTTAGGGCACTCCACTCGACGATAACCAGCCTACCGGTACTCTAACCTACATACCGCTACTACAGCATCCTAACAGACAAGGATATATATATATATATATATATATATATATATATATATATATATATATATATATATATATATATATATATATATATATATATATATATATATATATATATCTAGGAGATCACTACAACACAACAACATCCTACGCATAAGGATACATAACAAATACTCCAAGGAATCCGTAACCATATGTACCCAGAGGTGAGATAGACACCCTGACAAATGATCCTACTCTGGAGCCACAACCAAACAAGGGAAATGCAAGAAAGCCTAGATCAAGAGTTCCCAAGCTATCCTATATGACTACATACAACCCGTAGGGCATCCTTGTACCAAATGATAACCAAAACTAGTGGATCGACATTGGTGCATTCTACCAACGGGTATAGTGAGGAAAACTCACCTGAAACGAAGAACCCAGAAACACTATGACATACTCCCCCTTTCTGTATTGCTTTCTCTCACGAGCCCTCTAGCACCAAAACATTGAAGAATATTAATCAACAACTAAAATCGTTCAAGTTTTACCCAAATTCAAAATGGTCAAAGAGTCAACGGTCAACAAAAGTCAACAGTCAAGTGCCCCTTAGGACGTGACCATCTATGGCTCGTGTCGTGAGCCACTAAGGAACAAAATAGTCGAGACTCTTCATCCTCACGATGTGACATGCATAGCCTCACGTTGTGAGACCGGTCTGAATAAACTTTTGATGTAAAAGCTCCTTAATCCGTTAAGCCACTTATCCATCTTCTCTAGAAGGCTTCCTAACACCCCAAGGACCTTAAAAATGATGATTTAAGGTCTTGCATGTCCAATGCAAGACTTGAGCTCAAATTAAGGCGTTCATGAAGAAAGATGAGGTCAAAACTCGAGCATGAACTCAAACATCATCCAAACTTCAGATCCACCACATATAATCACAAACGGGCTCTAATGACCCATAAAGTTGTTAACTTTATGGAGTCCCAACACTCTAACCCATCTAACAATGAATAAACATGCAAAAAACCTTAGATCTAGAAACAAGGAATTATAAAGCTTGAATCTTGGTTACTCACAATGGTCCAAAGATGTTGCGAGAAAATTTAAATGGAGCTTCCAAGATGAATCTATGCTCCAATGGTGATCTCTTCTTCTTCAAGCCACCAACACACCATAAAAAGCTCATGAATGTCAAGGAGAGGCTAGGGTTAGGGTTTTTTCTGTGTTTAGGGACAAAGGAGGCTGTTAAGGAACCCCAAAATGAAGTTTATGGGGTTTAAATACAAAGAAAACCCTAATAGATCATGGGTTTGGGTTGCAGTGCATCTCACATCATGAGCACACAAGTCTCACGTCGTGAGCTTAGTTTAAATCATCATTTTCATTTTATCAATTCTCACGTCGTGAGCACATATGTCTCACGTCGTGACACCTGGTTTTACCCAAAAACCATGCCTTTGTCTCCTTGAAGCCTAAAACTGATATGTTCTGGAAATTGGGTGTTACAATTCTCTCCCACTTAAATTAGATTTGTACCTCAAAATCATTTCTCACTTCCACTCTAGAAGTAACCCCTTGTGGGTCCTTCGAACCCGAATCCTCCAACACAGACTGAGATCGCTTGAACGAAAATTCCTGCAACTGCTGACATTGAAGGTTTTAAATCTAGGCTCATAATCCAATTCGAGCAGAGACCTTAGTGGTTTGAAATGCAACTATTGTGACCTATCTTGAACAGTCGATTACTTCCTGCCACCTTTGCAAACTTTAGTGAGGAATAAGCGATTTGACGAACAATAGTTCCACGCAACATCCTTAAACCAAAAGAGAAGAATTTACTTCTTTGTCTGGGACCTACAGATCCTGAAATCATGCCCAACCTTCAGGTTAACTGAACCACCCCATTTGTCACCCACACTAACCTAAAACTATTAGACCAGATACAACCAAAATATCATAGCCTTGCACCGCTCATCGAATCATCCAAAATAGGAATCACATCCTACACCACAACTGCCAACCTCATACCCTAACATACCAGTGAGAAATCCTTACAAAACCCAACAGACAAGGCGAAACCACCCTCTTTGTTGACTATGCGGATCAGAAATCTGTAGATTTGATCGCTCCTAGCACTTCTCGACCATACGTCGTCCTTCTGAACAAAGAATCTCATAACTCTCGGCTGATTGACGTCATGTTAATCCCGTATATAAATACACCGACGCAAGGTAACTCGGAGATCACATAGTAAAATAGACCGTGCTCCTAGTCGGCTCTAACAGCCCTGCTCTGCTATCTATTAACAACACTCGGGCTTACCCCCAATCCGCTAACCACTAACAGCACTCAAGCTTACACCCAAACCACTAACCAATAACAACACTTGAGCTTACCCCCGATCTACTAACCAATAATAGCACTCGGGCTACCCGCAATCCACTAACCAAAAACAACACTCAGGCTTACCCCCAATCCACTAACCAAAAACAACACTCGGGCTTAGCCCCGATCCACTAACCAATAACAACACTGGACCCCAACAAGACTTACTAACCCTATCATGCCTTTGGCCGTGACTTAGACTTCCAAGCCCTAATCAAATAAGAACAAACAAGGAAGCCCTCATTACATCCCTTAACTTGGGCTCCTAACACCCTAGAGTCTAAAATGATATTCCCATACAAATTACTAACACTACCAAAACTAAGACAATTCAAATGGAAATTCAACAACTGACGATAAACCTGATGCGAAATCAGAAAATTAAGCAATTACACAGAAGTCTTGAACTTGGAGAAATGTGACTGAGAATTGAACTTTAGCATAAGGTCTCCCTGCTGCGAGGTATCCACTCTCCCCCACTTGGAATCTGCTAGACTCGGACAACTTCAACAATCCTTTAATTCCCAGACCAATGTGAACTCTATTACTTTATCCCAAATAAGGATATCCAGATACACAGGAGAATGTGAACCCACAACAACATTCATCAATTCCAACACGCATGGAAAAAATTCAAGGATAAAGGCCAATCCATTCATAATAAGAAATGAATAAAAACCAGAGCTAATAAGATGATTCCATGCATCTGATCATTCAAGATTACAATTGGACTTCCGAAACGTAAACAGAAAATTAGAGATGAGTACCAACATTGTAGTAACCGACTAAATAGAAGAATTGATGAGTCAAACCTCGGCCCCCGAAACTCCCACTGCCCCACGATGATCGTCGGGTTACTGCCAAGATAGGGTGTAGGGTCTAGCACCTCACTAAAGACGAGAAAAGGACAATGAGATCTGATGTGGCCCTCCTGTCCACAATGGAAGTACACCCGTGTATTCCGCCTGTAATCCCTACCGAAATGACCCTCTTCGCCACACCTGACATACAAAAGATCAGAACTTTCCATCATGAAACTTCCCGCACTTTTCACACTCAAAAATCCTCCCCTCAACTAGTCCTGAACTCGATTCGGCGGACGTTAACCGCTTAGGCGCCGACTGATACTGCCCTGGAGTTGTCCTCTCCCCCTTCCTCTAAATCTCCAACTCAATCACCCTCCTCATGGCACTTGACTGCAACTCGGTCAAGGTACGATACAGCTGAGTCGATACAAATTCATGATTCCATCCGTGAAATCATTCCAAAAGTGTAGATCTTCAAGTTTCACCAAGAACACCAAGAACACACACTAGTGTTCTTGGACTTTTAGCACCTTTTCAAGCTTCTACCTAGTAAGTACTCTTACCCTAGTGTATTATAAGACTTGTTACACTTCTAATCATCAAGAAAACACCCAAGAAACACAATATCAAAGGTGTTTACTGTCCAAGAACACCTTGGACCGTAAACCCTAACAAAGGGGCCAAAGTGGCCCTAGTCCCTTACCAAGCCTTGGAAACTAGCCTAGACCCCTTCCTTGATGTGCTTAGTACTTGAAAACATCAAAAGACCATAAAACATTTGGGTTTACGGCCGTAAACCCAAGGAGAAGTGGTCCAAGGACCGTAAACTCCCAAAAGGAGTGAAATGGTGCCCTAATCTCTTCCTAAGGCTTAAACATGAAGTAGGAATGCTTCTTATGATCTTTATGGCTTCAAAACACAAAATGGTCAAAGTACCATGAGTTTACGGCCGTAAACTCATGGGTTTACGACCGTAAACTCAATGAGTTATGGTCACAAAACTGTAAACTCCAAGGGAGTTTACCCTTGAACCCTAAACTCAATTGCAATGTCCTACAACCCTTAGATGCAATCCTTAGCACTTATAAACACTTAAATCAAGTGTTTTACATGTCTTAGGATGTCTTAACTTGGTTAATTAGTTGTTTAATGACTAATTGGATACATATATGTGTGATTATATGTTAACTAGGATCCTTGTGTGTGTTGAAGTCTTCACTTGACACTTAGCATCCTACATCATCCGTTCATCCAAACCACTCACTACAGGTGAGTTCATACCCCCTTAAACAATTTTTTAAATGATTTTAAATGCTTTCATGGGGGGGGGGGAATACAAGTAGAAAACAGGAAGTTATAGAATCAATCACATGTGATTTATAACTGTGTTTTCAAACAACTGATTTCACATACTTCAAAATATGATAAATACAATGCTTTTCAGTTATTTTTACTTTGTTATCAACAAATTACTTTTGAATTATTTTATAAACTGACATCAAGTCATTATTATTTATTGTTCAAAACTCTTAAATGTTTTACAAAACCTCTTTTAATTTACTGTTAAAAACCATATCTATACACTTATGTTTCATGTATATATGTATTGATATGAGAGCTTTCATTCTTTCTTCAGTTCCAACACTCTTGAGTAGCAAGGGTGTATAAACCTACTTGGACATTCAATTTACATTCCAGTAAACTATTATAGGTATAGTTTAGGGGATACAAATTACTATTCCTATTACAAAGAATTACACAAGAGTCAGTTCATTCATGAGTCTATACTACTATATGAAGAGATACTATTACATGTTATCCAGAGAGAAATAATGTATCTATACAGAGAGAAATACTATATATATACTATACGGGACTGACCATCCTACACCTGGCTGCTAGCTACAGCGGGACCTGTTCATCGACGGATGATCTCGGTTGTACTGTTCGGCGAGTTTCCACGCCGTGTTTATCCTAAGGCAAAAGGATACGATTTCAATGATTATATAATTTTCCATATTACTTTTATTTTGTGACACATTCACATAAACGATGAGGTAGACTATATTTTTATAATAATAGTTGTATAGGGAAAAATCTTCATTGATACAGAAATGCAAATCTTCAAAGCATTCGGGTCTTGGTAGAAGACTACTTTTTATACTAGTAGGAAATATGGGATTTTCTAGGGTTTTCACACTTATACTAAATGTTTCATCAAATATTTACAAGTCTTTCATAACAGCTTTTCAAATCAATGACACCATAATACTTATGAATTCACCAGCTTTATGCTGATCTACACTTTCAAAATAACTTGTATTCTTAGGTCACCAATAGACAGGTACGGTGACCAGGTTTTGAGAAGACGGAGCACAGACAAGACTCGTCTTTTATTTTGATTACATATTTTGGTGTCTTATTACTATGAAAGAACACTCATGTATTAAAACTTTACTTTTAATGCAATGGATGATGTTTTTGCTTGTTTACTACTTTGCACTGTTATGATACTTTACATGACGTCCTCCACTCCTGAACGTTTCCGCCGTTCTTGGTTTTCGGGTGTGACAGATTTGTATCAGAGCTTTGTTTATAGTGAATTGAGTATATCAACCCATAAAAGATATACTAACTATAAATACAATGAGATTAAAATACTCTGACCAAGAGTTTATACTTTTAAATAATAAAATATTTAATTAAATATACATGCCTGCATTCATACTAAAATCAGTGTCACAACGATAAAAACAAAAGTATTACGATTGTTGGATATCACAGGTAAGCTCGGGGATGTATGGTCAGTCCTAGGAGTGGCATAGCCTGATCAACTATGCTGGTCCGAGGAGTGATTAGCATATGCCCAAGAATGGTTGTGATATGGCAACAAGTCTAAAAACTTACCAACATTACCACAATGAAATACCATAGGGGTATTTGGTGTTACTATAATTACTTATTTGAGAACTAAAAGGTCTTTATCAGTAGGTCAATAGTTGCTGAGTGGATACACTAAGGTTATATGCACCTAGGACGTCATAGACTTAGAATCTGTGAATCTTTTCTTTACTTCTTGTTCCTTGTTTGGTTGTGGGCTTAGAGTTAGGGTCACTTATTCGAAGGTCTATCCTGTCCTGAGTACATATAACTGGTATGCACTAAACAAGTATTGAAGTAACTGATAAAGATCATCTTATAATTATCTTAGTTAGTACGTCTATTAATTTCTTCTTATATCCCTTTTCTCGCGTAGATATCATGGCTGGATTCCATCCCCACGACGACCCGTACTACTCTAACCACGGCAATGCTGGATGGCCCGGAGAAGAGCCAGAGAATGATCACCCAATTCCTTTGGATGATCACGAAGCTGAAGGCTTTTCTGATAGTTCAGACTCAGAACCAGAAGTCAACAATCTACCCCCAGCTGCTCATGACCCAAACCCTCATCTAGCATTTCAAGGACCCATACCTCTGTGGGCCACAAACTTGAATAGATGGAGTCAGGAACAGAGTCAACCCATCCCCTACAATGGAGACAGAAGCTTCTACAACCTCACCGAGGGAGGTTCAGCTGACAGGGTCCTATCCATCATGGTTCGTAGGATTTCCCGGAACACCGAACAGGGTCGAGCCGCTATCGACCGAGTCATGGAGATTGACGCCAAATCTGGCGTTAACACAGTCCGAATTCGCCAACTAGAGTCTTCTCATGAAAGGACTCTGGTCCACAATGTAGCTCTGCAGAGAGAACTTGCTGGAACCCAAGCTGAAGTCAGGGAACTTCGAGCTCAGCAAGTAAGATCTGACAGGCGTGTGAGGGACTTAGAACGCCTTCTGTCGGAATCAAGAACTCACTCTAGTAGTTCTCGTCGCCGATAGAATCTCATCGACTTCTCTTTTGGATATAACCTAGTTATGTAAAACTCTGGTCTAATTTCCTATCTTTGTAAATCTTAGACCTGTTAGGTCTTGATTAGGTCGTAGTCCTGTCAAAATTTTACCATCATGGTTGATGTAAGGCCTCCTACTAGGCCATTTTTCCCGAACTTGTTACATCTGTAATTCCAGTAATATTGACAAGTACCTGATCTCATGGAAATTATTATCCAAATGCTATCATCTGTTAGTTCTAGATCTACATTCAATCGTGCTGTTGGACTATGAAGAGTTAGTCCATGAGTCATTTTCATCAACTTTCCTATTGAATTCTTATCAATATCTTCATCTTTCTAAACTTATAGTTAAAAGATGCCTCCTTGCAGAAATCTGAGGCGTAACAATAATAACGAAACACCGATACCACCACCTCCACCACCTCCTCTGTTCGACGTTGCTATGTTCCAAGCAGCTGTCACGGCGGCCGTAGCGGTTGCCATGTCACACATCAATAGTCCTGTCCCTAGTGGATCAGGAACTGGTGCACCTATTTCTAACCATGGCGAGAGCCATGTGCACCCCCGGGAATGCACCTACAAGGATTTTACGAATGCCAAACCCAGAAATTTCAATGGAACTGGAGGGGTTATGATCTTAAGGTAGTGGATCGAAAAGACAGAAGCGGTCTTTGAAATCTGCGCCTGCCCAGAGAACAATAAGGTCAAGTTTGCTACTTGTACCTTTTCTGACAGGGCTTTAACTTGGTGGAATGGCCACGTTAAGTCACTGACTCTGATAGTGGCAAATTCGATAAGCTGGGAGAACTTGAAAGGCATGCTGATGAGAGAGTACTGCCCACGAGGGGAAATTCAAAAACTCGAGCAGGAACTATGGGGTCTTGTAATGGTTGGTTCTGACATATCAACCTATACTAATAGATTCTGTGATCTGGCAATTCTTTGCCCTGATATGGTTGCTCTAGAGAGCAAGAAAATAGAGAGATATATTTGCGGACTGTCGCCCCAGATCTAGTCAAGTGTGTTAGCATCAATGCCTGTTACTTTTGACAGCGCTAAAGAGCTGGCACAATCTCTTATAGATCACGGAAACTACCAGAACCCAACGATTTCTACACCCGAGCAACAAAAGGGAAACAACAACAACAACAAGAAAAAGGGGTGGAACAAGAGGAAAAGCGGGACTTCACAAGGATCCTCACAGAGACAACAACTAGTTACAATCAATGCTGCCACGGTAACTCCTGTTGTCCTTGCTAATCCCTTACCAGCAAAGCCTGATGCCGGTAATCTTCCGAAGTGCAACAAATGCACCTTCCATCACAACGGACCTTGCCGGGAAATGCAGTGCACTAACTGCAACAGAAGGGGGCATACTGCCCGTTTCTGCAAGACTCCAGCAAGGCCGACCGCTCAAGTTCCTAACGCCGGTGTGGGCCAAGCTTGCTACGGTTGTGGCGAAGTGGGCCACTACAAAAGGAACTGCCCTAAGGCAAGGATAACTGGAGGAGTAGGAAGAGTTCTGGCCATAGGCCACGAGGAAGCCGTAGCTGATCCTACAATAGTTACTGGTACGTTTCTCCTCGATAACTCATATGCTTGCATACTTTTCGACAGTGGAGCGGAGAAAAGTTTCGTAAACCAGAAATTTGCACACCTGCTTAAACAAAAACCACATGCACTAGATAAATCATTCACTGTAGAAATGGCAAACGGGAAAACGGAGAGTACTAACTGCACATACGTAGGTTGTACTCTAACTTTAGATGGCCATACTTTCAAGATAGACCTCATGCCGGTCCCAATTAAAAGTTTCGACGTCATTATCGGCATGGATTGGTTGAGTCTTCATTGCGCCAACATCTTGTGCTTTGAAAAAGCAGTTCGTCTTAACCTTCCTAACAGCGAAACTCTAGTTATCTACGGCGACAAACCTAGTACGAACCTTCGCATCATTTCGTGTATCCAAGCTCAGAAGTGCTTGCGAAAGGAATATCATGCATTCCTCGCACACATCGTCGATACGAGTCAAGAAGTGAAAGATATTCAGAACATCCCAGAAGTACGCGACTTTCTCGACATCTTTCCAGAAGAACTTCCAGGATTACCACCACAACGCCAAGTCGAGTTCAGAATCGACTTAGTGCCAGGGGCTACTCCAGTAGCCAAATCTCCATATCGTCTGGCACCAACGAAGATGCAGGAACTTTCCAGTCATCTTAACGAACTTCTACAGAAAGGATTCATTAGGCCAAGCTTCTCACCATGGGGAGCACCGGTCTTGTTTGTCAAGAAGAAAGACGGATCGTTTCGTATGTGCATCGACTACAGGGAACTCAACAAGCTTACCATTAAAAATCGTTATCCCTTACCCCGTATTGACGATTTATTTGATCAACTTCAAGGAGCCAACTACTTCTCGAAGATAGATCTACGATCCGGGTACCACCAACTACGAGTGTTAGAGGAGGATGTTCCCAAGACAGCCTTCCGAACTCGTTATGGGCACTACGAATTCGTAGTGATGCCATTCGGATTAACTAACGCGCCCGCAATATTCATGGATTTAATGAATAGGGTGTGTCGTCCTTACTTGGATCAGTTCATCATTGTCTTCATCGATGACATACTCATCTACTCTCGTAGTAAGGAGGAACATAGTCAACATCTTCGTCAAGTCTTAGAAACATTACGATCGGAGAAGCTCTATGCGAAGTTCTCAAAGTGTGAATTTTGGATTCGAAGAGTCGAATTCTTGGGCCACGTAGTTAGTGAAGAGGTAATTCACGTGGACCCTTCCAAAATCAAGGCCATTGAGAACTGGTCAGCACCGAAGACACCTATAGAAATTCGTCAATTTCTAGGTCTCGCTGGCTACTATCGCAGGTTCATTCAAAACTTCTCCCGCATTGCGAAACCTCTTACAACACTGACCCAGAAGGGCGTAGCCTTTGACTGGGAAGAGAAGCAAGAGAGAGCGTTCCAAACGCTCAAGCGAGCCTTGTGCACCGCACCAATACTATCCCTCCCCGAAGGGATAGAAGACTTTGTTGTCTATTGCAATGCTTCAAATCAAGGGCTCGGTTGTGTTCTGATGCAACGAGGTAAGGTCATCGCCTATGCCTCGAGACAGCTGAAGACACACGAGGTCAACTACACCACCTACGATCTTAAACTAGGAGTAGTTGTGTTTGCTCTGAAGATCTGGAGACACTACCTGTATGGTACAAAAAATACTATCTTTACAGATCACAAAAGCCTACAACATATATTCGACCAGAAGGAGTTCAACATGAGACAACGACGGTGGGTCGAGCTACTCAGTGATTACGAATGTGAAATTCGTTATCATCCAGGTAAAGCCAACGTAGTAGCCGACGCCCTAAGTCGAAAAGAATACTCTGGTCGTAGAGTCAAATCTTTGACTCTAACTATCCATTCACACTTGTCCACGCAAATTAAGGAGGCTCATCTCGACGCTTTGAAACCTGAAAATGTGGTGAGTGAATCCCTGAGAAGGATAGATAAGAACTTGGAAGTCAAGGGTGGCAGAGCCTTATATCTCATGGATCGGATCTGGACACCGAAACACGGTGGTTTCAGAGACTTGGTCATGAAAGAGGCGCACAACACTCGTTATTCCGTCCACCCAGGTTCAGATAAGATGTATCTGGATCTTAAAAAGCTATACTGGTGGCCTAACATGAAAGCAGAGATTGCTACCTTCGTAAGTAAATGCCTTACTTGCGCCAAGGTCAAGGTCGAATACCAGAAACCCTCCGGTCTTCTACAACAACCAGAGATACCGGAATGGAAGTGGGAGCGGATCACTATGGACTTCATAACCAAGTTGCCCAAGACAATGGGTGGACTTGATACCATATGGGTCATCGTCGACAGATTGACCAAGTCCGCACACTTCCTGCCTATCAAAGAAACAGACAAGATGGAGAAGCTTACAAGAACCTACATTCGGTAGATTGCACGACTGCACGGTGTTCCCATATCCATTATCTCGGACAGAGATAGTAGATTCACTTCGAGGTTCTGGCAGTCGCTACAAAGTTCCCTAGGAACTAGGCTGGACATGAGTACAGCCTACCATCAACAGACCGACGGACAAGGTGAGAGAACTATCCAAACCTTGGAAGATATGTTGCGAGCCTGTGTGATCGACTTTGGGAAGGCATGGGATACTCATTTACCCCTTGTCGAATTTTCCTACAACAACAGTTATCACACGAGCATAAAGGCTGCTCCATTCGAGGCCCTCTATGGCCGAGAGTGCAGATCCCCTCTGTGCTGGGCTGAGGTGGGTGATACCCAGTTAGCTAAAGGACGAGTTCCTGAAAGCACTCTCACGGGTCCGGAGATCATTCGGGAAACGACATAGAAGATCGTTCAGATTCGTGAACGATTGAAAGCCTCTAGAGACCGATAGAAAAGCTATGCTGATAAACGAAGGAAACCGTTGGAATTCCAGGTGGGAGACCGTGTTCTATTGAAGGTCTCACCTTAGAAGGGCTTGATACGCTTCGGAAAGCGTGGAAAGCTAAATCCAAGGTACATAGGGCCTTTCGAGATTCTTGCCAGAATCGGCCCTGTAGCTTACAAACTTAACTTACCACGCGAACTCAATAACGTACATTCTACTTTCCACGTCTCGAACTTGAAAAAGTGTCTGTCCGACGTGACTCTTGTAATCCCACTCGACGAGATTGAGATCAACGAGAGCCTCAAATTCGTGGAAGAACTAGTAGAGATCATGGACCGGGAGGTCAAGCAAACGAAACAAAGTCGTATCCTGATAGTGAAGGTTCGCTGGAACGCCAAGCGAGGACCTGAATTCACTTGGGAGCGAGAGGATCAGATGAAACTGAAATATCCTCGTCTTTTTACTTAGTTATTTGTAACTACTTATTTGCTTAAACTCTAATTTCGGGACGAAATTCCTTCTAACGGGGGGATGATGTGACAACCCGAAATTTCTATTCTGTACAACCATTCACTTCAATAGAAGTCAGAACTGTTTCTGCTAACTTTCAAGCTTTTTGGAATAAGTTTGAGTGTTTTAAGATTAGTACTTCATGAGATAACAGGAGAGAGGATGCCCTAGGGTTTATTGTGCAACAATAATGTCCTAAAACTCCAAGAGTTTGGAGTTTATGGCCTAAACAAAGGTGTTTATGGCCGTAAACCCTAAAAGGGGGTATAAATATGACACTTAGTCATTATTTACCACTTTTCACATTTTCAAGATCCAAAACCATTTCTCTCAAGTATCATCCGACTTTTCTTCAAGATCTTCAACTTTGTAAGTGTTTCTAGCCCTAAAAAATTGATATCTTACTTAATCTAGTGATCTTACATGATTCCATCCGTGAAATCATTCCAAAAGTGTAGCTCTTCAAGTTTCACCAAGAACACCAAGAACACACACTAGTGTTCTTGGACTTTTAGCACCTTTTCAAGCTTCTACCTAGTAAGTACTCTTAACCTAGTGTATTATAAGACTTGTTACACTTCTAATCATCAAGAAAATACCCAAGAAACACAAGATCAAAGGTGTTTACGGTCCAAGAACACCTTGGACCGTAAACCCTAACAAAGGGGCCAAAGTGGCCCTAGTCCCTTACCAAGCCTTGGAAACTAGCATAGACCCCTTCCTTGATGTGCTTAGTACTTGAAAACATCAAAAGACCATAAACCATTTGGGTTTACGGCCGTAAACCCAAGGAGAAGTGGTTCAAGGACCGTAAACTCCCAAAAGGAGTGAAATGGTTCCCTAATCTCTTCCTAAGGCTTAAACATGAAGTAGGAATGCTTCTTATGATCTTTATGGCTTCAAAACACAAAATGGTCAAAGTACCATGAGTTTACGGCCTTAAACTCATGGGTTTACGACCGTAAACTCAATGAGTTATGGTCACAAAACTGTAAACTCCAAGGGAGTTTACCCTTGAACCCTAAACTCAATTGCAATGTCCTACAACCCTTAGATGCAATCCTTAGCACTTATAAGCACTTAAATCAAGTGTTTTACATGTCTTAGGATGTCTTAACTTGGTTAATTAGTTGTTTAATGACTAATTGGATACATATATGTGTGATTATATGTTAACTAGGATCCTTGTGTGTGTTGAAGTCTTCACTTGACACTTAGCATCCTACATCATCCGTTCATCCAAACCACTCACTACAGGTGAGTTCATACCCCCTTAAACAATCTTTTAAATGATTTTAAATGCTTTCATGGGGGGGGGGGATACAAGTAGAAAACAGGAAGTTATAGAATCAATCACATGTGATTTATAACTGTGTTTTCAAACAACTGATTTCACATACTTCAAAATATGATAAATACAATGCTTTTCAGTTATTTTTACTTTGTTATCAACAAATTACTTTTGAATTATTTTATAAACTGACATCAAGTCATTATTATTTAGTGTTCAAAACTCTTAAATGTTTTACAAAACCTCTTTCAATTTACTTTTAAAAACCATATCTATACACTTATGTTTCATGTATATATGTATTGATATGAGAGCTTTCATTCTTTCTTCAGTTCCAACACTCTTGAGTAGCAAGGGTGTATAAACCTACTTGGACATTCAATTTACATTCCAGTAAACTATTATAGTTATAGTTTAGGGGATACAAATTACTATTCCTATTACAAGGAATTACACAAGAGTCAGTTCATTCATGAGTCTATACTACGATATGAAGAGATACTATTACATGTTATCCAGAGAGAAATACTATATCTATACATAGAGAAATACTATATATATACTATACGGGACTGACCATCCTACACCTGGCTGCTAGCTACAGCGGGACCTGTTCATCGACGGATGATCTCGGTTGTACTGTTCGGCGAGTTTCCACGCCGTGTTTATCCTAAGGCAAAAGGATACGATTTCAATGATTATATAATTTTCCATATTACTTTTATTTTGTGACACATTCACATAAACGATGAGGTAGACTATATTTTTATAATAATAGTTGTATAGGGAAAAATCTTCATTGATACAGAAATGCAAATCTTCATTGTACAGGGAAAAATCTTCATTGATAGTAGGAAATATGGGATTTTCTAGGGTTTTCACACTTATACTAAATGTTTCATCAAATATTTACAAGTCTTTCATAACAGCTTTTCAAATCAATGACACCATAATACTTATGAATTCACCAGCTTTATGCTGATCTACACTTTCAAAATAACTTGTATTCTCAGGTCACCAGTAGACAGGTGCGATGACCAGGTTTTGAGAAGACGGAGCACAGACAAGACTCGTCTTTTATTTTGATTACATATTTTGGTGTCTTATTACTATGAAAGAACACTCATGTATTAAAACTTTACTTTTAATGCAATGGATGATGTTGTTGCTTGTTTACTACTTTACACTGTTATGATACTTTACATGACGTCCTCCACCCCTGAACGTTTCCGCCGTTCTTGGTTTTGGGGTGTGACAATTGTGCGGGTCAAACTCCTCAATGAACACAGTCTTAACCGACCCAAACAACTCCAGAATTGCCTCCCTGATTGTTATGACCACTCTGATATAAATGATCCCGTGGATCTCCTCATCACTCAGACCTGCCCTCTCGGCGCCACCTGCACCTGATCTTGAACCTCTGATAGCCACCATACTGAAAAATATACAATGGGAATGTCAAACATCAAAACACAGTACTCAACACACCAGGCCACCCTCCTATTAGTTCCCTAGTAGCCTCGTGGTTCCTCTTGAATCTCATACGGATCACGTGCTTTTAGTAGTACGGCCCAAATACCTTCCACACATATCCATAGTCGATTTAGAATTCATCCCAAGGTCCAAAGTCACTGCACTAGACCACTCCAAGGTGTGCTAACACCCACATGCTCCTACGAGCCAAAACTAACTTCATATGCGTTCCTCCTAGGATTGTCCTCGCTCCTACACCTCTGGTTGCTTTTGTGTATGCATGTTGTACATAATATGGGGTTAGATAGACTGTTGAATAATCAACTGTATCCTAAATCCACAACCAAACAAGGAACATGAAATAAGGCTAAGCCAATCATTCTAAGGCTATTTAATCTCGACCGTGTATAACTATACAAAATACACTTAGCAATAACACAATAAAATAGCATATGTCAAGCAATTCCCTATACCATAAGGCACCACAGAAATCAGGAATTATTATCCAACAGTTCCTAAAAGAACCTTAGCTTATCCACTAGCATGCTTTTCTAATATTTCACATATCAGCAAATTTAAAATTCAGCACATATAACAAGTATGGGTATTTTGGGAACCACTCTCCTGTTCAGACTCAGGCTGACTGTACACACCACATCTTCCTAAAAACCAAAGTTAAGTCAAAGGTACACATTCGTGGTCCCAAGCCAACAATCAAACAAGAAAATGACAAGAGAACGAGCTCATGACCTAACCCAACCCTTTTATTGTAAATTTCTTTTTCAAAAATGTTTTTGTGAAAATTCTCATATCCTAGTTTGAGTTTGGATTCAAAAAAGTGTTCCTCTAAATCCCTCAAACCAGGGCTCCATACCAACTTGTAACGTCCTATTTTCACAACCAAAAACTTTCATTTTTATTAAGGTAAAACTTCACAATTATGAAATCCATGTTGAGAAAACCATTTGCTCCAGTTTACGTTTGTTGAAAATCAGAGTATTATAATAAACACGAAATCTTCATTATTGCTGATGAATGTGTACAATCACACATTCGCCTACGCATGATAACTAATGATACCTGAAGAACAACAGCTGGGTACCCAGTTAAGCATGAAGATTGGTGAGTTCCCCCAAAATACCGTATAAAACAGAACATATACAAACATGCATACTGAGTCCATAATTATCAGATTGGATTACCCCGGGTATGTTGGTCTGCCGCCTCAACCCAACTGCTCTTCCCGAGCCTCCGTTCCTACGTCTTACAGCCCTAGTACGCTGGGTGTACACTTGTGTACGCTAGGTGTACTCATGGCTGAAGGAAACCCTAATATTTAGGGTTTGGGGACTATATAAGCAACATTCTGAGCACAAAACCCTCCTTTACCCCAGCCTCCACTGCTTAGAGTCGTTTTACCCAAACCCTAGCCATTTCCATGAGTGTTTGAGATTTTTGAGTGTTTCTTGAGTGTTTTAAGAAGAAGGTGTTGCATCAAGGAGTTGGAGAAGAAGATCAAGCTTATAGATCTGAAGTTGGTTTGTGCCCTAGAAGCTCCAGAAGGTAAAAAGCTTGGAACTTTATACTTGTATGAGATAGATCTAGTCATTTTAGACTTATGGAAGCATTCTTGTCCCAAAAGTCCCAAAATTGTGCATGTTATGATTTGGACGAAATGAGTTGTCCTTTCAGACCTTATAAGAGGTCATAAGTGATAAAAATGGTGTCCCAATAGCTAGATTTGTCTCATGCATGAAGTAGGAAGGTCTTAATGGATTAATACCATGTGTTGAGAACTTTTTGGACGTCCAAAGTGATAAAGTTCGAGACTTTATAGTCCTATGGCACATTTGGTCGATGGATCTGGAGTTTGGGCTTAAGTGCTTAAGCCATTAAGCACTTATTAGGGTTTTGGTGAAACCCCGCGTAGGCCTAACATAAATCCAGTACGCCCAGCGTACTAGGTCAACCACCCCAATGGTGGTCAACATCAGGACGAGTACGCCCCGCGTACCAGAGTAGTACGCCCCGCGTGCGTCCTCTGTTGGGCCTTTGGCAATTGGGCTTTGGCTTTTGGGCTGTTTATGGACTAATTGGATTTGGGCCTTTGCTGGACTTTATGGATATTATGTTTTGGGCCAAGATTTGTTAAGGGATCTTAGAATTAGGCCCAATTAGGGGGTGGGGCCCAATTTGGTAAATTGGGCCAATAATGGGTTTTGCATAAGGACTTTCAAGGTTATGGACTTGGAATTGGGCCTTGGCCCAATAAAGAGAATGGACATGCTAGATTGTGGGGATCCTTAGTCCAGATTGTTATGTTGTGTAATGACTTGGTATTTATTATGTGATAGTTTGGGATTTCCGGCGAGATAGTGATTTGGGAGTTCGATTTTTCTGTTCAGATCGGTATTGCCAGGTGAGTTATCCTCACTGTACTCAAGGGTCTAAGGCACCAAGGCCGACCCTTTGTTTTATTATTGGGATTATTACTGTTGTGATATGTTAGCTCGGTATCTTGGTAAATAGGATGGTTATATGCTAGTATGATCTGTTAGATCGGTATCCTAGTAGATAGGATGATTATATGCTAGTAAGATCTGTTAGATCGGTATCCTGATAGATAGGATGGTTATATGCTGACATGATCTGTTCGATCGGTATCCTGGTAGATCGGATGTGGTTATGCTTAATGACCTATAGTTTGGTCCGACTGTCTGTGTGCTGGTAGGAGATTACCTGTTATATGTGCACATGATTGATTGGTAGTTGAGGGTATTCCATCCCGAGGATGATTGGACCCATATTATGTTGGCATGCCAACCCGATGGTTGAGGGCCTGGGGTATTCCAACCCGATGGTTAATTGGACCCATAGTATGTTGGCATTCCAACCCGATGGTTGAGGGCCTGGGGTAGTCCATCCCGATGGATGATTGGACCCATAGTATCGGTTATATATGTATTGTGTGTGTGGGAATTCCAACCCGATGGTTGAGGGCCTGGAATATTCCATCCCGATGGATGATTGGACCCATAGTATGCTGTTTGTTATTGTATGTGTATTGTTGTGTGTATGGGTATTTTGGGGGTAACTCACTAAGCTTTCGGGCTTACAGTTTCAGTTTATTGTTTCAGGTTCAGCGGATAACCGCGGGAAGGCGAAGGCGTGACCGTACACTTCCTCGATTGATGATTATGATTTCTGGGAATTCTGATGTTTAAACTAGTTTGAAAACAAATTGTAATAACTGAGTGGTTTTAAATGATTTAAAAAGTTTTAATTTGGCTCGAATTTTATGGATGTTACAAGTTGGTATCAGAGCCTTGATTTGAGTGAATTGGAGGAACACTCGTGTGAATCCAGTCTCAAATCAAGGAAAGATTTTCAAAATGATTTTTTAATGGTTTTCAAAATAAGTAAAAGAGGATGCGAAGTTTACGATCATCCGGAGCCAGTAAGTAGACCCCAAAATACCATGCAGTTATTTGATTATGTGATATGTTAGAACAGCATGCTAGTACTAGGCTAGGGATCTTCAGGAATTGCATGATAGAATTTCCTAATTACATGATTCCTAATAGCCTAGAGTTTTCCTTATATGAAATTTACATAATTATTGTAGTTGCTTAGTGTATGCATCACGGCTATACATAATTAAGATCTTATAGCCTGAGAATGTTTTGTTTGGCCTTATTTCCTATTCTTGTATGATGAAGGGCTTAGGGTAGGATCAGGTATTCGAAAGTCTATAGGGTCTAGAGTTATGTATGGCTAGCATACACTAGTGTTGCAGGGTTGGTGGAAGTTTCATGGATGGGTGGGTTGTGTGAGGCCGGGAGGCCAGTTACGAGATATTTAGCATTCCTCTAGGAGTGAGGATTGAGCGCTCGCTATGATTATGTATATTGTTAGGGTGTTGTGGTGATACTTGAGACAAATATGGGTAGGTGTGGAAGGTAGTATGGGCCCGTGCTACTGAAAGCACAAGACCCATACGCATATCGAGGAAGTCATAACCCCTAGGGTTGGGTTGGGAGTTGGTCCCCTGTCATTATATAGATTATCAGAGATATTTCTGCTGTCTTACCAGAATGGTGGTTACGAGACGTCTTGAGACCGGATCCAGGTTAGGATCGGGAGCTGGCAGCCAGGATAGGCCAGCACTTTCAGAGGACCGTGTTAGTGAGATCATCCGGGAGGAGGTGATCAAGATTGTCCGGGGGCAGTTGCCGGAGATGTTCGGGTCTATTAAGACCTCCATGGTTGAGTATTTCTACGAGCGCTATGCAGCCCTTGGTGAGACGACTGCCGCAACAACTATATCGACGACAGGGGGAGGAGCTGGTCGAGCTTTCCAGTGCTAGGACATATTCTGATGAGAAGAGGACTGTAGTTACTTGAGACCAGGGAGATATTCTGTACTCGTTGCATTCAGCGGGTTGAGCGGGAGAGGCTAGCACATAAGTTTCTAGATTTGAGGCTCGAGGGTTTTGCTCGAGGCCGGAATGTGAGTCGCAGGGGACTCCGGAAAGGAGTGATGATTATGTTCAGCTGGGGTTTTGTAGCTGGAAGTGGAATGGTTAATTGATGGATTGGAGTGTCGTTTTATAGGGCAAAGATTATGCCCTTTCAGTTATTTCGAGCTCAAAGGAGTGAGCAGGCTTGTGATCCAGGAACAGGTTGTATTCCAGCTCGGGGTCAGTTGGTTATAGGGATTGGCGACATCATTTCAACACCGGTGAGCGCAGGTCGGTCGATGTGGCATAAGTATTTTGTGAGGCCCGGATTGCCTTGGATCTCTTATATCGGACGGTAAGGATTGATTGTGCGACCTTTTGCTCTTTTGAGATCGTAGACTATGTTTTGGGAGTAGTTTGTAGCCTGGTTTAGGGCAGAGGTTGCCTCGGCTACTGCAGTTCAGCTGTGGACGTATGCGCGGGTAAGTGAGTCAGGGTGCGAACCCTGAATGGAATGATTTCTAGAGCCCGAGAGCGGGAGACTTGTTTGAAGCACCTTTGGAAAAGTGGTATTATGTGGGAGGTCTGCGGATAGGGTCCCACAGAAGGGTTATTCAGCATTTGTCAGGAATCAGTGGTTTTAGCAACCATTCGTGATTGACGGACGAAAGCACCAAGGGAAGTAGCTCGTCGCTGAGGTATTAGTTGGAGTATCTATCTATTGGTCTTCAGGACTTGAGTGTGGGGTCATTCAAGCATTAGTGACTGTCGGTTTCACTGGGATTCAGGAAGTGTTCATCTGGTTCTTAGAAGTGTGGGATCAATTGGGATTGGCTAGTAATGGAGCACTAGTTGTAAAGAGTTGATTGTCATCGGATCGGTCGTTGGGAAGTGAGAAGGATTGGGAGTCCTCCAATTTTCATGTGTTGTGAAGCGTTAGTTGAATCTAAGTGGGGGAGAGTTACCCCGGGATGCAGAAGCGGGAGGGGTTTGAAGCAGGGATAAGTTTCACAACCCGACAGGGAGAATGGAGGCCCCAGTGGATGATTGGTTTGAGGGCTGTGTCGGTTGGGGGCTCGGTAAAACTCCCCAGCATAAGAAAAACGTCTTCTTGGTGCTTGATAGCAGAAGTCGGAGAACCGGGTTGGAGTTCTAGTCATGAATTGAGTTCAGTTCAAGTGTTCGGTCGAGGGTGTGCTCGACTCTGAGGGTTTTTGGATTGATAGATTGAGGGTTTTGTTAGCTGCCAGGGCTCGAGAGTGCATTCAGAACGGGTGTGCGAGTTATTAGAATATGTGATTGACACGCGGGTCAGGGTACAGACCACGGTTTTCCGAGAGGGTGGACGATCGACATGAGGCCTAGGGTTAGGCTGAGGTTAGAGTCCACAGAATGGATCAGGAGTTCGGAACCCCAAGTGGGTGAGAACAGTCTGCATGGAAAGATCACTAGGAGGGGTGGTCCACGGAGGTGCTCAACAGTTTAGAGCGGTCCAGACAGGCTGAAGGCCCAGAGAGGCGGTCCAGACATGCTGAAGGTTCGGAGAACGGTCCAGACAGGCTGAAGGCCCAGAGAGGCGGCCCAGACATGCTGAAGGTTCTGAGAGTGGTCCAGATAGATTGAAGGCCTGGTGAGGCGGTCTAGTCATGCTGAAGAATCTATATGTGTTTGTAGATCTATGTGCGGGTATTGAGTATGCTGCCATGCTATAGCAATCAGTAGGTCTGTCCCCAAGTATTGAACATGCTGATGGAGTATGTTGAAGACTTTGTATGGGTTTTGTTAGTTATATGATCAGGTTCTGAGTATATATGTGTTGTGGGGTAGCAACTTGTTCTGCAAGTGGATAGTGTAGGGTGAGGTTTCAGCACTGTGACACTTGTTGGTGTTGTGAAGGACATTGATTAGGCCTTATTAGGCAACGGAGGAGGTGAGTACCTCCAGGATGGAGTGCTGGACACCTGAAGTGACGACAGCGGTATCGATAGGTTATCGGGAGCATTCCAGTCATGAGCTGAGGGCCGGAGAGGGTATACCAGACTCATGTTGTGGTCTCAGAGGCAATCTAGACCTATGTTGAGGACCATGTAAGGGTATTCCAGTCATAGGTTGTGGGGATAGAGATTGTATTGGTTATGTCTCCTGTAGGAGCACGTTCGGATTGGATGTATAGTTGAGATTCGGGGGAGTTGCACTCGGTTGTGACGAATCAGAGGATGGTGGATGAGACGTAAGGATAGATCCTTGGATCTCAGGATTATGAGTAGACCCGAGTTATGTATTCAGTGGTATTCCAATCTAGGGTATTCCATCCTGAGGATGACCGGACCCTATGATTGATTGGACCTGATATGTTTGGCATTCCAACCCGAGGGTTGATTGGGCCAAACATGTGTGGGGATACGAGGGTATTCCATCCTAGGGATGACTAGACCTGTCGTAGGCATGCCTGGTATTCCAGCCTGAAGCTGATTGGGCCAGGCATGAGTGTTCGTGTTTATTAGCGGATTGATTTTGTATGATATTTTGGGAGCTGAAGGACGCATTATCTTGTCAGCACAAAGGGGGTTCGCTTCAGGAAGAGGGAAAGTTGGGTTTCCGAAACTTTGGATCATCAGGATTTTGTCAGGCTGGCAAAGTGGCATGTAGGATAGACCTTTTGAAAAGTTTTGATTGGATTCACATCGCTTTTCACGTTTGGAAGCTGAAAAGGCGCGCATATTGGGTGAGTAGGCGGTTTTATCGTTGGGTGATGTTCAGGTCGGAGACCACTTGAACTATGTAGGGAAACCAGTGGCAACATCGGAAAGGATCCGAGTAGACTTGGGAGCCAGAGTCCAAGAGGTGTGAGCATTATTGTGAATGGTTCGCCGCAGCAGGCTTCGAGGATGAAGCCTAGTTTAAGTGGGGGAGAGTTGTAACATCCCAAGATTTGCCATTTATAGTCCCTGGGGATAGAAGGGTGAAGCCATGAAAGTCTAAGGGCTAAATTGCAATTATTGGGATCAGGAGGAGTACGCTGCGCGTACATAAGGGTACGCTGAGCATACTAGGCGCGCCCTAGTACGCTGGGCGTACTCATGGTAGAAGTAAACCCTAATATTTAGGGTTTGGGGACTATATAAGGAACATTGTGAGCACAAAACCCTCCCTTACCCCAACCTCCACTGCTTAGAGTCGTTTTCCCCAAACCCTAGCCATTTCCATGCGTGTTTGAGCTTTTTGAGTGTTTCTTGAGTGTTTTAAGAACAAGGTGTTGCATCAAGGAGTTGGAGAAGAAGATCAAGCTTATAGATCTGAAGTTGGTTTGTGCCCTAGAAGCTCCAGAAGGTAAAAACTTTGGAACTTTATAGTTGTATGAGATAGATCTAGTCATTTTAGATTTATGGAAGCATTCTTCTCCCAAAAGTCCCAAAATGGTGCATGTAATGATTTGGACGAAATGAGTTGTCCTTTCAGACCTTAGAAGAGGTCCTAAGTGATAAAAATGGTGTCCCAATAGCTAGATTTGTCTCATGCATGAAGTAGGAATGTCTTAATGGATTAAGACCACGTGTTAAGAACTTTCTGGAAGTCCAAAGTGATAAAGTTCGAGACTTTATAGTCCTATGGCACATTTGGTCGATGGATCTAGAGTGTGGGCTTAAGTGCTTAAGCCATTAAGCACTTATTAGGGTTTTGGTGAAACCCCGTGTACGCCCAGCATAAATCAAATATGACCAGCGTACTGGGTCAACCACCCCGATGGTGGTCAACATCAGAACGAGTATGCCCCGCGTACCAGAGGAGTACGCCCCGCGTACTTCCTCTGTTAGGCCTTTGGCAATTGGGCTTCAGGTTTTGGGCTGTTTATGGACTAATTGGATTTGGGCCTTTGCTGGACTTTATGGATATTATGTTTTGGGCCAAGTTTTGTTAAGGGATCTTGGAATTAGGCCCAATTAGGGAGTGGGGCCCAATTTGGTAAATTGGGCCAATAATGGGTTTTGCATAAGGACTTTCAAGGTTATGGACTTAGCATTGGGCCTTGGCCCAATAAAGAGAATGGACATGATGGATTGTAGGGATCCTTAGTCAAGATTGTTATGTTGTGTAATGACTTGGTATTTATTATGTGATAGTTTAGGATTTCCGGCGAGATAGCGATTCGGGCGTTTGATTCTTCAGTTCAGATCGGCATTTCCAGGTGAGTTATCCTCACTGTACTCAAGGGTCTAAGGCACCAAGGCCGGCCCTTTGTTTTGTTATTGGGATTATTACAGTTGTGTTATGTTAGCTCGGTATCCAGGCAGATAGGATGGTTATATGCTAGTATGATCTGTTAGATCAATATCCTAGTAGATAGGATGGTTATATGCTAGTAAGATCTGTTAGATCGGTATCCTGATAGATAGGATGGTTATATGATGGCATGATCTATTAGATCGGTATCCTGGTAGATCGGATGTGGTTATGCTTAGTGACCTATAGTTTGGTCTGATTGTCTGTATGCTGGTAGGAGATTACCTGTTATATGTGCACATGATTGATTGGTAGTTGAGGGTATTCCATCCTAAGGATGATTGGACCCATAGTATGTTGGCATTCCAACCCGATGGTTGAGGGCCTGGGGTATTCCAAACCGATGGTTGATTGGAACCATAGTATGTTTGCATTCCAACCCGATGGTTGAGGGCTTGGGGTATTCCATCCTGATGGATGATTGGACCCATAGTATCGGTTATATATGTATTGTGTGTGTGGGCATTCCAACCCGATGGTTGTGGGCCGAGAGTATTCTATCCCGAGGATGATTGGACTCGTAGTATGTAGGCATTCCAACCTGATGGTTAAGGGCTTGGGGTATTCCATCCTGATGGATGATTGGACCCATAGTATACTGTTTGTTATTGTATGTGTATTGTTGTGTGTATGGGTATTTTGGGGGTAACTCACTAAGCTTTCGGGCTTACAGTTTCACTTTATTGTTTCAGGTTCAGCGGATAACCGCGGGAAGGCGAAGGCGTGACCGTACACTTCCTCGATTGATGATTATGATTTTCTTGGAACTTTGATGTTTTAACTATTTTAAAAACAATTTGTAATAACTGTGTGGTTTTAAATGATTTAAAAAGTTTTAAATTGGATCGAATTTTATGGATGTTACAAACGCCTCAACCTAACCCACCACCATATGTTGGCATATAAACAAAACAAGGATCAAGTAGGTACATAATACATGCAAATACCAATCAAACAACTCACTATCGCCTACTAGACCACTCACAGCACACAACTCTGCTACCAGCTAATCTCCATTGAATACATAGCCATAAGTAACTAGATGTGATATAGCCACCCGAATAGATGATCCTACTCTAAGGCCACAACCAAACAAGGAACAAGTAAGAAAGCCTAGATAAAGAGTTCTTAGGCTATCCTACATGACTACATACAACCCCTAAGGCACTCCACTAGACGATAACCAACCAGCTGGTACTCTAACCATCATACCACTACTGCTGTATCCTAACACACAAGGATATGTATATAAATCTAGTAGATCATTACAACACAACAACATCCTACACATAAGGATACATAACCAATACTCCAAGGAATATGTAACCATATGTACCCAGAAGTGAGATAGACACCCAGACCGATGATCCTACTCTAGAGCCACAAACAAACAAGGAACATGCAAGAAAGCCTAGATCAAGAGTTCTCAGGCTATCCTACATGACTACATATAGTGGGTCGGCATTGGCGCCTTTGACTTACGGGTGTAGTGAGTAAAACTCACCTGAAATGAAGACCGCAGAAAGACTGCGACATGCTCCCCCTTTCTGCACTTCTTGCTCCCACGAGCCATCTAGCACCAAAACATGGAAGAATCTTAATCAACAACCGAAATCCTTCAAGTTTGACCCAAAGTCAAACTGGTGAAAAAGTCAACGGTCAACGAAAGTCAACAGTCAACTGCCCCTCACGGTGTGACCATCTATGGTTCACATCGTGAGCTACTAAAGGACAAAATAGTCAACACTTTTGATCCTCACGACATGAAAGGCATATCCTCACGCCGTGAGATCAGTATGAATAACATTTTGACGCAAAAACTCCTTAATCCATTAAGCCATTAATCTATTTTCTCCAGAAGGCTTCCTAACACCCCAAGGACCATAAAAATCGATGTTTTAAGGTCTTGTATGTCCAATGCAAGACAACATTGATGAAGAAAGATGAGGTCAAAACTCAAGCATGAACTCAAACATCATCCAAATTTCAGATCCACCACATATAATCACCAAGGGACTCTAAGGACCTATAAAGTTGCTAACTTTATAGAGTCCCAACACTCTAACCCTTCTAACCATGGATAAACAAGCATAAAACCTTAGATCTAGCAATAAGGAATCATAAAGGTTGAATCTTGGTTAGTCACAATGGTCAAAAGATGTTGCTAGAAGATGCAAATGGAGCTTCCAAGCTAAAATTATGATCTAATGGTGATATCTTTTTTTTGAAGCCACCAAAACACCATAAAAAGCTCAAGAATCATAAGGAGATGCTAGGGTTAGGGTTTTTTTATATGTTTGAGGACAAAGGAGGCTATTAAGGAACCCTAAAATGAAGTTTATGGGGTTTAAATACGAAGAAAACCCTAAAAGATCATGGGCTTGGGCTGTAGCACATCTCATGTCGTGAGCAGATAAGTCTCATGTCTTGAGCTCAGTTTAATCAACAGTTTAATATTATCACTTCTCACGTCGTAACACCTGGTTTTACCAAAAAACCATGCATTTGACTCCTTGAAGCCCAAAACCGATCCATTCTGGAAACTGGCTGTTACACAAAATATCATACAACATAACATAATAAGCAACTATGGGTTATCCATAACCCTGGGGATTATCATCAATCCCGATAGGCTATTTGCACGTCCTGTGGATTAACAACATGTTCCAGGGGTTATCAGCAACCCTGGGGATTCTCATAAATCCTGAAGTTATCAACAATTCAATTTTGTTCACACATAACAATAATTAACAATTAAGACCCACCTTGTCACATACATAAATACCACATATGTAAACGTAATGAGAAGACTCACCTAACAATTAGCAACTAAATACAACAACTCACATATGGTAGACAGGTACAAATAAGCACCTAATCAATAATAAAGAAAGTACCCTTTTCAAACTATGCTCAAAACCTAATTTTGACCAAAATTCAACAATGATCAAATTCAACGATCTAAGCCCTACGTACAAGCTGCTCTACGCATGTCGTAGAGCTTGGGCAATTACGTGCTGAAACCATTCTATGCCCAACATAGCATAAGTTACACCCTGCGTACTGATCAAAATGCCAAACATCCTATTAAGCTCTTAATATAGGAAGCTAGCTCCTTAACTTCCACATATGAATCAAAGGGACGGCTTAAGGGATAAAGTCTCATACTTTATACATTTTCATGCCATAAATGAGAAATCAACCAAGCCCTAAGTCCATGAAATGCACTAATAATCAAGATCTCATGCATGGGGTGGATGATGGTGATCAAGCTCTCAACTTTATGATTCAGAAACCCCAAAACAACAAGAAATGATCATCAAGAGGTCCGGAGTAGATCATACTCACAAGATCCAAGGTTATGGGACAAAACATGCAAAAACATAACTCATTAGATCTAGCATGAGAGATTGCCAAGGTGGAAACTTTATACCTCCAAGAGGTAGACAACAAGGTGAATGATTTGGATCTACAAGGCCTGGAACTCTTAGATGCTCCTATAAGGTTCTTCTTCTTCAAAGGAGCACACACATTGTAAACACGTTATCGCGGTCATATTAAAAAATAAAGTCTTACTGTTGGTTGCACTAATAATATAGCATAGGGAAGTAGGGTCGAATCCTCAGGGACATAGCCTAACTGTCAACGCCTTTTTGAATTAGGCACATTTTAGTCAATAAAACAGAAATTATAAAAGGGGGCTTTTGAATTAAACTAAAAGAAAAAAATTGCAGTGAAAATAAACTAAACGAAAACTCCGTAATAAAAATGGTTTCATCTCTGCAGCGGCTTTCCGAATCATGCAATCAGCCCACACCTGGTTATTCAAAATGAATTCTAAGCTGATACTGAGAAAAACTAACAAGCTCTAGTATAATCTCTTTTACCTTAATTATTTAACCAAAACAAGCTCTTTGAATAACTTTTTACTGTTAATTTAAACAAGCTATTAATTAAATCAGAAAAGTAGCTTTATGATATGTGTAAAATTCCCAACAATATCCAATACTTCGCACAAGCTCTGAAGCGTAAAGATATGACTTTTTACAGTTTATATCAGAGTTAAATCCCTACACAGAACCAATCTAATACTTGTTACTTTTACCAGTTGACAAGAACAATTAATGATTCTATTAAGTGATTAACTAGAATGATAAAAACCCTAGCTAGGTGATTAGACTACCAAGAATTAAAAATTAAACATTCATTAAGCTCAAAACAAAAAAATATAGATAGAAACACAAAATAAAAACTACATCTGAAAACTAATCACATGAAAAGTACTACTCTATTACATGACTGAAAACTAAGGTTTAGCCAAACATGGCTAAAAACAAGTTAAAACTAATAAAAGATAAACTAACTGATTAAACTTGATAACTAAATGTAGGAGATGATCTTCAGCTTTCAGATCTTCAGAAATCGCTGAAATCGGAGAGAAATTGCCTCAGAAATCGTCTTTTTCATCGTCTGGAGCTTCAGAAATTGTCAAACCCTTAATAAGATCAGAGGGGCGTCCTATATATACAAGTCAGAGTCTTCGGGAGCAATAAACCCAAAAATTCAATCGAATTTTTGGGTCACACGATCGAATTTTTTGAGTTATGATAGAATTTTTCATTTTTCTGATGTTCGGACTTTCTGAACTGCGAAGTGTTTATTCGATCAAATTTTTTTTATTTCTCCTTTTTTTACAAGGAAGAAAGTCATCCGAAATTGTGTCTAGTTTCCGAAACATTTTGAGTCTCGTCAATCGGAGTTACGATTCCTGAGATATGGTCAAAATACGGACAAGGGGTCAAAGGTGTCAGCAACATCCTTTTGGCTTTAAAATGTAGCAATCTATCTTCGTATGATCAATTTGATAGAATATTTCTTGACCAAAACATCTTTCAAGCATGCATGATAATCCATAATAAGTTCCAAGCTCCATTTAGACATGAATTCTCCATTAAACTCATCCAAAGTTGCTTCCAATGTACTATTCCACTCGAATTATATGAAAACGACATACAAACATGAGTGGTACGGGAATTCTAACGAATGACATGAGCTGAACACTATTTAAACTAATGACATGAAAATGTACAAAATATAATGCTAAATGCTAAAAAAAACTACCATAAAAGATGCATAAAATGACATTTATCAAATCTCCCCAATCTTGAACCTTGCCCTCATGTAATAAAAACATTAAACAAATGGAAAGATGTAGACGGCCTAAAAAAACTTAGAATAAAAATAATGGAAATAAATTGAACTAAAAATACTTCACTCTTTTTTTCTCCACATGATCAGATTTCACACCGAGGAAGCTCCAATGAAATCACTACCTAGACAACAGTCACAATACCTTTATTGCAGATTCATAATTCATATCTAATAAGTCAAACCAAGCTTGAGTAAATAATTTTTACGCCAGATTAAATTTGTGAAAACAATGTATTTTTAAAAATTAAAATCACAATTTTTTTTATAAAAGCTTACCTTGACCAACCCCTCTTTTTTTCCGAAATCATCCAGTAAACATGGTGAGCTCCATTATAGAGAGAAAATCCAAGCTTACCCCTATGATTCCACTATCGAGGGATCTATCTCATTATACCACACATCTTCTTCGTCCTAATCAACTCTTCAAATTTTACTTGTGTCACACCCCCAAACCAGAACGGCGGAAACGTTCACGGGCGGAGGACGTCATGCTTAGTATCATAACCATAGTGAAGAAAGTAAACACAACCATCATAAATATAATTTAAAATGTTACATCGTTTCAAAAGTATATGTTTCCAAATAAATTACATACGATGTCAAAATATAGCAAAAGAATCTACGCCTTAGCGTCTTGACTTCAGAAATCTTGTGATTACTTGTTTTACTGATTACCTGAGAATACATGTTGTTTTGAAAGAGTATCAGCATAAAGCTGGTGAGTTCATAAGCAATTTATGAATGAAAAATGAATGATGTTCGTTTTTGTTTGTTACAAGTTTGTTTCCAGAAAATCTAATATTTTCTAAAGGTTTGTTATAGCCTTAACTAAACCAAGACTTAGTGTATGTAAGTAAATCGTCATACTTGTGTGTGTGTGGTTTTATATTTAAATAAAACTCCTTAAATCCTCGTGAACTGTGCGTTTTGTTAATTTCCCATGTGAGATGTTATAACCATGCTAAAACTCGAAGACCTCGTACTCGACGTTCTTCAAGCGTTGGAATGTTATGACACTTGTCACCCCAGACCTGCCGGTCTAGCTGTTGCAAGCAGCTTAGGTGCGGGTTTGTCAGACCCAATATAGATCTATACACAACTATCACGCTCTCCCTCCAGGAGATTCTGATTATAACTACAGGACTTTACTGTGGTACTTAAGAGTACCCCGAAGGAGAATGTCTCACGAATTTATTTATTAACAAGGTCACGTAATTTGTAATGAAATATCCGTTTTGTAAATCGATTGTGTTACTGTTTTCTTTGTTAGACGAAGTGCTCAAACTATACCTATTATAGTTTATCAAAAGTGTTGTGTGTTTGAATGAATCCTTGTTATGCATGTCTTTGTATTTCAAATAAAATGACATTGAAAATACTAAGTGTAACTCGTACACACATTGCTCAGCATGTTACAAGGTGTGAATCACTCTTAAACTTGTGTTTGACAATTTTACCCTAAACTGTCACTGTTTTAGAATATTTATAGAAAAATCATCGTAAGTCGAAAACTGAATCCGTAAACTCGGAGAGTTTGGAAAAAGAGTCTACTATATTCATAAATTTTCCTATAATTTTTTGTTGTCTCAAACCAGTGTGAAAATGTTCATCTTCACAACCTGGTCCAACTTTGATGCTGCAATGATAGGCAGTTTTGTAAAAATCACCATAAATTGTAGGAAAATCGTATGAAGATTTGCAAGTAGTCATTTTAAAGGTATAGACCTGAACTATTTTCATATTAAATAGTTGTGAAAAATATTAAGTTTAAGTTGGGTCAAACAGTTCGTGAACAGGTCACAACGTTTCTGTTGTAAACTGTCAAGTTAAGTTTCAAATATGTTTTGGTGTTTTAACTTGTATTCCCCCCCTAAAAACTAAAGAAAATGGGAAAATGTAGGGGTATGAACTCACCTTGAGTGCTTTCTTGAAGAGTGGAAGGTCGAAGATGAGGAGTATCAAGTCAAGAACACTTGATGAACACGTGAAGGCTTGGATGATCCTAAGAACGATTTTTGGTGTTAAGATGTGGGTAGATGATCCAAGAGTGTTATAAAAATATGGAATAATACTCGAGTTTAGATGGAATACTTACCAAAAAGTGGAGTAACAGCTCAAGAACACTTCCAAAAAGTGGCTGGAAGTAGAGAGAAAAGAAGCTTTCTTGAAGGATAAAAGGAGTGTGTAAGTGACGGAATGATCAAGGTAAACCAAGCAATCCTCCAGGGATTTCTTTATATAGTGAAGGTTGCTGGAGCAATTTGCAAGTTGAAATGATGTTTACCTTGGTTTGTGTGATGTGGATAAGGTTGGGCTAATGAGAGGATGACACATGGAGGCAAGTGGGCACACTTGACCCACTTGTGGGGTAGAATACTCCTCTTAATATAAAATAATGATTTTTAATTAATAAATCCTTGAGAAATGAATAAAATATGAGTTTTGGGTTTTAAAATAGTAAAAATATGAATTTGGTGAAAAATCCCCGTCAAAAACGTCAAAAACGGGCTTAGGAAGCGAAAGTAGTCGAAAATCGGGCATTAAGGAGCGAACCTGCGAGGTTCGGCTCTTAGAAGGTGAGAACCGAGAGTGAGAGAAGGAAGGGACCGAAGATGCGAGAGGAGGAACCGAAGGTGGAGGCTCGGTCCGAAAGTGCAATGGAATCGAAATGGACCGAGGGTTCGGCCTATTTCGGTTGTAGGGAGGTTTCGGTCCTGCATGGTTTTGGTCTACTGAGCTTCGGTCCGAGATGTAATGTTCGGTTCTCAAAGGCTAAGTTCGGTCCTGAGGGACTAAGTTCGGTCCTCACAAGGGACCTTCGGTCCTAATAGGAGGTTCGGCCCTAAGAGGTTCCCTGTAAGAGGATTCGGTTCCTAAGAAGGATTTCGGTTCCTAAGAGGTGTTTCGGCCCTAATTCGCTGTTTTTCGATATATAACTCTCCGATTCAAGTGGTTTTTGGCCAAGTTAAGGGTCGGGATGACCCGGATGACTATAAAAAGTTTGAGAGAGATTTTGGGAGAGATTTCACATACTTGGAGAGATTTGGGAGAGATTTCACATACTTGGAGAGATTTGGGAGAGATTTCACATAATTGAAGAGATTTGGGAGAGATTTCACATACTTGGAGAGATTTGGGAGAGATTTCACATACTTGGAGAGATTTGGTAGAGATTTTACATACTTGGAGAGATTTGGGAGAGATTTCACATACTTGGAGAGATTTCACATACTTGGAGAGATTTGGGAGAGATTTGGGAGAGATTTCACATACTTGGAGAGATTTGGGAGAGATTTAATCTTAGCCATTATTATCGTATAATCTAGTAATACAAGGTTCGTGAACCCCGTTATGCTTCGTTTATGACTGTTTTAAGTCCCAGTTATGCTAAACACATAGATTCTCCGAGACACTTGAATTCTTGACATACAAATGCACATAACTTTTAACATACAAGTACTAGTTAAGTTTGACCGGTTTGACTCGTTGACTTTGACTTGCTGACTTTGACTTAGACTGGAATTTGACGGTTGTCACATTATCCCCCCGTTAGAAGGAATTCCGTCACGGAATTTTCCTTTTGAGTGGGAATTCAATGGTTGGGGAATAGATGTGGATACTTTTGCTTCATTTGGTCCTCACGTTCCCAAGTAAATTCAGGTCCTCGCTTGGCGTTCCAGCGGACCTTTACGATGGGAATGCGGCTTTGTTTCGTCGATTTGACCTCCCGGTCCATGATTTCAATAGGTTCCTCTACGAAGTGGAGGTTCTCATTGATCTCAATTTCTTCCAAAGGAATGACAAGGGTTTCGTCAGACAAACATTTCTTTAAGTTCGACACATGAAAGGTAGGATGAACGTGATTGAGTTCCTGGGGTAATCGCAGCTTGTATGCCACCGGGCCAATCCTGGAGAGGATTTCGAATGGCCCGATATACCATGGATTTAGTTTCGCACGTTTTCCGAAACGTGTTAATCCCTTCCAAGGTGATATTTTTAGTAGTACTCGATCCCCAACTTGGAACTCCAAAGGTTTTCGTCTCTTATCCGCGTAGTTCTTTTGTCGGTCTTGCGAAGCCTTCATTCGTTCTCGAATTTGGACGATCTTTTCAGTTGTTTCCCTTATGATCTCCGGGCCAGTGAGTGCGCTGTTAGGGACTTGCCCTCTTGCTAGTTGCGTATCGCCCACCTCAGCCCACCACAGGGGCGACCTGCACTTACGGCCATAGAGGGCTTCGAACGGAGCAACTTTGATGCTAGCGTGATAACTATTATTGTATGAGAATTCGATAAGAGGTAAATGAGTATCCCAAGCTTTACCAAAGTCTATCAAACAAGCTCTTAGCATGTCCTCTAACGTTTGAATGGTTCTTTCACTCTGCCCGTCAGTCTGTGGGTGGTAGGCTGTACTCATGTCCAACCTAGTTCCCATAGATCTCTGCAGTGACTGCCAGAATCGTGACGTGAACCGCCTATCTCTATCGGAGATAATGGATATCGGTACTCCGTGAAGTCGCACGACTTCTTTAATGTAGAGCCTTGTCAGTTTCTCCATTTTGTCTGTCTCTTTTATTGGTAGGAAGTGTGCGGATTTGGTTAATCTGTCGACGATCACCCAAATGGTGTCAAGTCCAGCCGTCGTCTTAGGTAACTTGGTAATGAAATCCATCATAATCCCCTCCCACTTCCACTCGGGTATCTCTGGTTGTTGAAGTAGTCCCGAGGGCTTCGGATACTCTACCTTAACCTTGGCGCAAGTCAGGCACTTGCCCACAAAGGTAGCTATTTCGGCTTTCATGTTCGGCCACCAATACAGCTTCTTGAGGTCTAAGTACATCTTGTCTGAGCCGGGATGCACGGAGTAGTGAGTTTTATGAGCTTCGTTCATGACAACGTCCCTGAATCCACCAAATTTTGGTGTCCAGATCCGGTTCATGAAACAACGAATGCCGTCGTCCCTGACTTCAAGATTTTTGTCCATTCCTCTCAACGCTTCACCTGTCATGTTCTCTGGCTTCAAGGCTTCTTCTTGTGCCTCTTTGATTTGTGAGCACAGGTGGGAATGGATGGTCATGGTTAACGCCTTTACTCAGCGGCCCGAGTATTCTTTTCTGCTCAAGGCGTCTGCAACCACGTTGGCTTTTTCGGGGTGATAACGAATCTCACATTCGTAATCGTTTAGTAATTCCACCCATCGTCTTTGCCTCGTGTTGAGTTCTTTTTTATTGAGGATATGCTGAAGACTTTTGTGATCTGTGAAGATAGTGCACTTGGTGTCGTAAAGGTAATGTCTCCAGATTTTTAGGGTGAAAACTACTGCTCCTAGTTCGAGATCGTGTGTCTTGTAGTTTACCTCGTGTGTCTTCAGTTGTCTTGAGGCGTAGGAAATGAAATTTCCTCGTTGCATTAACACACATCCTAGACCTTGGTTTGACGCATCGCAATAAACCACAAAGTCTTCGGTTCCATCTGGTAAGGACAAGATCGGAGCACTGCACAGAGTTCGTTTCAGTGTTTGGAACGCAGCCTCTTGCTTATCCCCTCAGACGAAAGTCACTCCTTTTTGAGTCAAGGTGGTGAGTGGTTTTGCGATTTTGGAGAAGTTTTGAATGAATCTTCGATAGTAACCGGCGAGTCCTAAAAATTGTCGGATCTCCGTGGGTGTTCTTGGTGCTGCCCAGCTTTCAATCGCCTTGATCTTTGAAAGGTCCACATGTATTCCTTCCTTGCTGACTACATGTCCGAGGAAATTGACCTCTCGAATCGAGAACTCACACTTTGAGAATTTTGCGTACAATTTCTCCGCCCTCATCGTCTCCAGGACTTGACGTAAATGCTGGCTGTGTTCTTCCTTACTTCGGGAGTAGACTAGTATATCATCGATGAAAACAATCACGAACTTATCTAAGTAAGGTCGATACACCCGATTCATCAGGTCCATAAACGCTGCGGGTGCATTTGTTAAGCCAAAAGGAATCAGTACAAATCGTAGTGACCATAGCGCGTTCTGAAAGCTGTCTTGGGAATATCCTCCTCTTGAAGTCGTAGTTGATGGTACCCAGATCTAAGGTCAATCTTCGAGAAGAAATTTGCTCCTTGTAGCTGGTCGAAGAGGTCATCGATTCGAGGCAAAGGGTATCGATTTTTAATGGTGAGTTTGTTTAATTCACGGTAGTCAATGCACATACGGAACGATCCATCCTTTTTCTTGACGAACAAGACCGGTGCTCCCCAAGGCGAGAAGCTTGGCCTAATGAAACCTTTGCTCAGCAGTTCGTTTAATTGACTGGATAATTCTTGCATTTCGGATGGGGCTAGACGGCATGGCGATTTGGCTACGGGGGTAGCTCCAGGAATTAAGTCGATTCGAAATTCGACTTGTCGAGGAGGGGGCACTCCTGGAAGGTCTTCCGGGAAAACGTCGGGGAAATTACAGACCTCCGGAATGTCCTTGATGTTTTTCGCTTCTTGTTTCTTGTCTACGATGTGGGCTAGAAAGGCATGGTACTCCTTGCGGGGATACATTTGAGCCTTGACACAAGAGATGATCTGAAAGTTTGAGCTAGGTTTTTCGCCATAGACGAGAGTTTCGCCATTTGGCATATTAAGGCGAACGGCCTTTTCGTGACATAGGATTTCAGCATGGTGAAGGCATAACCAATCCATGCCAATGATGACATCAACAATTTTTATGGTGACCGGCATAAGGTCGATTTGGAAAGAGTGATTGTTTAAGGTGAGGCTACACCCGGTGTAAATGTCGTTAGTGTTCTCTGTTTTTCCGTTAGCCATTTCTACGGTGAATGTGTCTGTTAGTGTTTGTGGTTTTTGTTTAAGTAAGCGTTTAAATTGATGGCTCGCGAAGCTTTTCTCAGTGCCACTATAAAAAATAATGCATGCGTATGTATTGTTGAGGAGAAACGTACCGATGACCACAGTTGGATCTGCAACTGCTTCCTCATGACCTATCGCCAGCACTCTGCCCACTTCACCAGGATTGGGGTTTCTTGCTTTCGGGCGGTTACGCTTGAAGTGTCATGCTTCTCCACATCCATAGCAGGTTCGGCTTGCTCCGACGTTGGCGGCTTGTGCGTTCTGTTGGACCATAGTCCTACAAAATCGGGCAGTGTGCCTATTTTTGTTACAGTTGGTGCAATGCATTTCACGGCTTGCGTCGTTGTGGTGATAGCTGCACTTGTTGCACTTGGGTAGGTTCCCGGCGTATTGCCTTATCGGAGTTGGGTTGGCAGTTGTTGTGTCAGCTTGCACAATAACCACTTGTTGTTTCTTGGTAGGATCTTGAGCAGGTTGGCCCTTCTTCTTATCCCATAACTTCCTTTTGTTGTTTCCCCCTATTGCTTGCTCGGAGGTGGTCGTCACAGTGTCATGGTTGGCTTTATGGTTGATGAGTTGCTGTGCCAGTTCCTTCGCACTGTCAAAGGTAATTGGCTTTGAGGCCAATACGTTTCCTTGAACCTGGGGTGATAGTCCCCATATGTACCTTTCCACCTTCTTTCTTTCTGTAGGAACCATCCCGGGACACACAATGGCTAGATCGCCGAACCTTGAGGTGTACGATAGGACGTCAGAGCCTGTCATTTTGAGACCCCAAAATTCTTCTTCCAGCTTCTGTATCTCACCCCTGGGGCAATACTCTTTCATTAACATCGTTTTCAGGTCTTCCCATGTTATCGAATTAGCCACCGGGAGTGTTAGTGCCTTGACGTGGCCCTTCCACTAGGTGAGGGCTCTTTCGGAGAATGTGCATGTAGCAAATTTGACCTTGCTTGCTTCAGGGCATGCGCATATTTCAAAAATGGTCTCAGTTTTCTCTAACCATTGTAGCAACGCTATGACACCTCCGCTTCCGTTGAAGGTTTTGGGCTTGCCGTTAGTAAAGTCTTTGTAGGTACACTCTCTCGAGCGTCCCTGGCCGTCCCCGTTATTAGAATTTGAGGCACCACTACCCGCACCTCCTGAATTACTGGGGTTGATTTGGGCTATCGCGGCTTCCACTGCGGCCGTCACGGCAGCCTGGAACATTGCTGGGTCGAACTGAGGGGGTGGTGGTGGTGGTGGCGCTGCAGCTCCTGCGGCGCCGCTGCGTCTAGGATTTCTACGAGGTGACATTTTCTGCCATATCAAGAATGAAAAGACAATAAGTCTTTCACAATACTCACAAGTCGAGAGTTAAAACTAAACATTATTAGTTCTTTATATGCATCATGATTCCGACTTGTAAGGATTTTGTATGAATCCATTCATACTAGAGGTCTATAGATAATGAAATATAGTCTTTATGAATGCTGATAGTTTTGATTCACATGAAATGTCTGTAATAGAATCCATACCGACCCCATCCATCGATCGTTTGAGGTATAATATTTATATATAATTAAGATTAAATAAACTTTCGAATCTAATGGGTCTGCCCTGGACCCACAACCAAACAAGGAACAGGATCCAAGGAGGAACCACCATTTCTAGGTCGACATGGTCTTAATTATATATAACTTTGATTTATACACCAAACAATCATAAATCGGACACCAGTAATTTTAATCTGAAAACAATCCCTGTCATGAACTTGATGTAATAAAGCAAATAGCGTGTCAATTTCATTGATATAACTTAGTATACAATATCGGGGAAAATTTGACCCTATAAGGGTCTATACTACATCAATGTATGGGAAAATTTTGACCGCCTAACAGATCCCGAAAGTGTAAACACTTAAATCGTGAGATCGGACATGAAATACTAGAAAACGATAGTAATATTTATCCGCAAAACTAGATTAAATTGAAGTGAGCAGTGAAAACACTACTTGCGGCGGTTGAAGCTCTGAGGATCACGAAGTGAATACACGAAGTTCCTCATTTTGGCTCCGGATTCAGCCGCTTGGCGCTCTGCTTCTGCCAGACGTTCTTCTAAAGTGGCTCGGTGTTCTCAGAGTTCTTGCACTTCAGTTCGGGTCGCGGCCATTTCCCGTCGAAGAAGTTCGATGCGGTCTCGAGTCCGATCGTGGTCATCATCCAACCGGCGAATGCGAACGGAGTTGACTTGGCTGGTGGCACCAACTTCCATGAGATGTCGGGTGTTAACTCTTGTTTGCTCTTCGTGGCGTGTGACACGGTGAACTATGACAGGGAGGGCTCGGTCGGCTGACCCTCCTCTGCTGAGATCGTAAAAACTTCGTTCCATGCCATAGGGAGGTCGTTGACCTTGCTCTCGGCTCCATCGATGTATAGTTTCGGCCCATTGGGGCGTCGGGTCTTGGAAGTGTTGCAGAGGGATAGGGGCAGGGTGTGGATCGTAGACTTCGGGTTCGGAGTCGGTTCCATCTGAGTCTTCTTCCTCTTCACTGTCTACGGATTCTTCCTCTTCCATGGGTTCCTCATCCTCCATGGGTTCTTCTTCGGGTTCTTCCTCTTGGTCTTCCACAATCCAACCGACATTCCCTTGGTTGGGGAAATAAGGATCACCCGGTAAGTGAAATCCTGCCATTGTGCCTGTACGAGAATAGGGATAAGAAGGATGTCGCGAGAAATTTTAGGAATATGAAGTTAGTTATCTTAATTTATTATGTGATTATTACGGTTTTTGTGTTAAAATACTCCTATAGTATTTTTATGTTTGATTCTCGAAATTTTTGGTAAGTTGAAGACTTGTTGCTTATCATGATCCTTCTTCGGCATACATTGGTCCTACCTTGGCTAAATATAGTTGATCAGGCTATATTCATCCAAGATCTGACTACATACCCCGAAGCTGAATCATGGTGTTCAACTTGTCTTGATACTTTTATGTTATTGTCATTATGATACTGAATTAGTATATGCGCGGAATACTTTTATAAAAATATTAATTTTTATTTTTAAGTATTTTAATAAGCTATGTTAGAGAATTTTGTCCCGTTGTATTTATAGTTTGTATATCTTACGTGGTTCGATATACTTAGTTCACTATAAACAAAGCTCTGATACCAATCTGTCACACCCCCAAACCAGAACGGCGGAAACGTTCGGGGGCGGAGGACGTCATGCTCAGTATCATAACCATAGTGAAGAAAGTAAACACAACCATCACAAATATAATTTAAAAGGTTACATCGTTTCAAAAGTATATGTTTCCAAATAAATTACATATGATGTCAAAATATAGCAAAAGAATCTACACCTTAGCGTCTTGACTTCAGAAATCTTGTGATTACCTGTTTTACTGGTTACCTGAGAATACAAGTTGTTTTGAAAGAGTATCAGCATAAAGCTGGTGAGTTCATAAGCAATTTATGAATGAAAAATGAATGATGTTCCTTTTTGTTTGTTACAAGTTTGTTTCCAGAAAATCCAATATTTTCTAAAGGTTTGTTATAGCCTTAACTAAACCAAGACTTAGTGTATGTAAGTAAATCGTCATACTTGTGTGTGTGTGGTTTTATATTTAAATAAAACTCCTTAAATCCTCGTGAACTGTGCGTTTTGTTAATTTCCCATGTGAGATGTTATAACCATGCTAAAACTCGAAGACCTCGTACTCGACGTTCTTCAAGCGTCGGAATGTTATGACACTTGTCACCCCAGACCTGCCGGTCTAGCTGTTGCAAGCAGCTTAGGTGCGGGTTTGTCAGACCCAATATAGATCTATACACAACTATCACGCTCTCCCTCCAGGAGATTCTGATTATAACCCCGAAGGAAAATGTCTCACGAATTTATTTATTAACAAGTTCACGTAATTTGTAATGAAATACCCGTTTTGTAAATCGATTGTGTTACTGTTTTCTTTGTTAGATGAAGTGCTCAAACTATACCTATTATAGTTTATCAAAAGTGTTGTGTGTTTGAATGAATCCTTGTTATGCATGTCTTTGTATTTCAAATAAAATGACATTGAAAATACTAAGTGTAAATCGTACACACCTTGCTCAGCATGTTACAAGGTGTGAATAACTCTTAAACTTGTGTTTGACAGTTTTACCGTAAACTGTCACTGTTTTAGAATATTTATAGAAAAATCATCATAAGTCGAAAATTGAATCCGTAAACTTGGAGAGTTTTGAAAAAGAGTCTACTGTATTCATAAATTTTCCTATAATTTTTGGTGGTCTCAAACCAGTGTGAAAATGTTCATCTTCACAACCTGGTCCAACTTTGATGCTGCAATGATAGGCAGTTTTGTAAAAATAACCATTAATTCTAGAAATATCGTATGAAGATGTGCAAGTAGTCATTTTAAATTTATATACCTGAACTATTTGCATATTAAACAGTTTTGAAAAATATTAAGTTTAAGTTGGGTAAAACAGTTGGTGAACAGGTCACAACTTTTCTGTTGTAAGCTGTCAAGTTAAGTTTCAAATATGTTTTGGTGTTTTAACTTGTATTCCCCCCTGAAAACTAAAGAAAACGGGAAAATGTAGGGGTATGAACTCACCTTGAGTGATTTCTTCAAGAGTGGAATGTCGAAGACGAGGAGTATCAAGTCAAGAACACTTGATGAACACGTGAAAGCTTGGATGATCCTAAGAACTATTTTTGGTGTTAAGATGTGGGTAGATGATCCAAGAGTGTTATGAAAATATGGAATAATACTCGAGTTTAGATGGAATACTTACCAAAAAGTGGAGTAATAGCTCAACAACACTTCCAAAAAGTGGCTGGAAGTAGAGAGAAAAGAAGCTCTCTTGAAGGGTAAAAGGAGTGTGTAAGTGAATGAATGATCAACGTAAACCAAGAAATCCTCCAGGGATTTCTTTATATAGTGAACGTTGCTGGAGCAATTTGCAAGTTGAAATGATGTTTACATTGGTTTGTGTGATGTGGATAAGGTTGGGCTAATGAGAGGATGACACATGGAGGCAAGTGGGCACACTTGACCCACTTGTGGGGTAGAATACTCCTCTTAATATAAAATAATGACTTTTAATTAATAAATCCTTGAGAAATGAATAAAATATGAGTTTTGGGGGTTTAAAATGGTAAAAATATAAATTTAGTGAAAAATCCCCGTAAAAAACGGGCTTAGGAAGCGAAAGTAGTCGAAAACCGGGCATTAAGGAGCGAACCTGCGAGGTTCGGCTCTTAGAAGGTGAGAACCGAGAGTGGGAGAAGGAAGGGACCGAAGATGCGAGAGGAGGAACCGAAGGTGGAGGCTTGGTCCGAAAGTGCTATGGAACCGAAATAGACCGAGGGTTCGGCCTATTTCGGTTGTAGGGAGGTTTCGGTCCTGCATGGTTTCGGTCTACTGAGCTTCGGTCCGAGATGCAATGTTCGGTTCTCAAAGGCTAAGTTCGGTCCTCACAAGGGACCTTCGGTCCAAATAGGAGGTTTGGCCCTAAGAGGTTCCCTGTAAGAGGATTCGGTTTCTAAGAAGGGTTTCGGTTCCTAAGAGGTGTTTCCGCCCTAATTCGCTGTTTGTCGATATAACTCCCCGATTCAAGCGGTTTTTGGCCAAGTTAAGAGTCGGGATGACCCGGATGACTATAAAAAGTTTGAGAGAGATTTTGGGAGTGATTTCACATACTTGGAGAGATTTCACATACTTGGAGAGATTTGGGAGAGATTTCACATACTTCGAGAGATTTGGGAGAGATTTCACATACTTGGAGAGATTTCACATACTTGGAGAGATTTTGGAGAGATTTAATCTTAGCCATTATTATCGTATAATCTCGTAATGCAAGGTTCGTGAACTCCGTTATGCTTCGTTTATGATTGTTTTAAGTCCCCAAAAGGGTCCATAGTCGTGTTTTGATGCATTTAACTCCCTTTTTAGGGTTTTTACATTGCTAAACACATAGATTCTCCGAGACACTTAAATTCTTGACATACAAATGCACATAACTTTTAACATACAAGTACTAGTTAAGTTTGACCGGTTTGACTCATTGACTTTGACTTTGACTTGTTGACTTTGACTTAGACTGGAATTTGACGGTTGTCACAACGTGCTTGGTTCTTGATTTCGACTTGAACTTGACTTGGATTTAACTTTGAATTTCAGATTTCTTCAAGTTTGTTGATGCATCATTTCTAACATATATATTGATCGGGTGTGGATTTTACTTTGAGGTCCATCATTTCTTCAATACTTAAAAAAATGATAATAAATTGTGTGAATATAACAAGAATTCCCTCCTAACCTCAAAAGTCGCAGAAACTATTGGGTTCAATACTTCAAGGAAAGAAAAGGTTTATTCAATGTAGGTTCTTTTTAAGGAATTTAAGGATATTATTTCTAAAACATTGTTCGTTTTTCCATCCCACACTTCCGTTGTAAAAATTATCCGACTCTTATGTTGGTTCATATTTCGAAAACATTTTAAACACTTAAAAATATAGTTTTTAAAATTGATTGTAATGAGACTGTTATTTTCGATTTCTATCACACTTCATCTTAACAGAGCTATCGAATGTAAATAAAATCTTCATCTCATGTAATTTTTTTTCAAATTTTTTGATTTTATAAATGCAGAAAATAAAAAAAACTAAAATAAATTCTTTTTGGGTTTTTCTTTATAAATGCAGAAAAATAAAAAGGAAAATATTTTTTGTATTTTTCAAATTTTTTTTATATGCAAATGCAATGCAGAAAAAAAAAATGCAAAAGAAATTTTTTTTTAAAAAATTTAACCTAAAAACCGAAAAAATTTAAAATTTCTAACAAAAAATGCAATTTGCTACACTAACCCTCTCCCAAAGCTTAAAAAGATGCATTGTCCTCAATGTTCAGAGAGGAATGAAGAGCTCAATAAAGCATACAAGAGCAAAAATGTGCAGCTATGAAAAAATATACCAGATAAGTTTGCAAAAATTCTAATTTTGACGAAGAATGTTGGCGAAAAATTTGATTTTCAGCAACTCTGTCGATCCTTTGATTTCCCCAAGCTTGCTTGGAACCGCGACCATCTCTTTATTGAAAACATAAAAAACCGAAAAACTACGTGGGTTGCCTCCCGAAAAGCTGCCCATTTTTAAAGTTATTGGCTCGACTTTGCCCAACCAGATTAACTAACTGGTGTGGTTAGGACTTCTCCGAAGCTCAACTATCTTCCTTGTTACTTCAGATCCCTTCAAATATGGCAAGATTGGCGGATTTGTGACTTGTTCAGCAAATTGAAAAGACTTCATATTTTCTTCAGATAAATCTTTGAGATAATTTTTAGACTTCTTTCGTTTTCTAATCTTCCTTTTCTTTCCAGAAATCTTCTCTTCAGATTCTTTTCTTTTCGGACTCGTCTCTGACTTTTCCTTAGCAGAAATCAACTTCTCCTTCACCTCCCCAACCTTATTTCTTGTTAGCGCCTTCTCTGATGCTTTATATAATTTCTTTTCAGCAGTTAATTTTCCTTCTTTTTCCCAAAGATTTCTCTTTTCCATCTCTTCTGCTATGTCTGATAAATTCATGTCTACAAATATTCCTTGCACGGAGACATTAGAAAACTCACAACGACCCTTAAATAAAGGACTGCTAGTACCCAAATAAATAACAGAAGGAAAATTATCATCATTATTTTTAAAATTAACAACTTCCTCATCAAACTCCATTGAAAGCGTAGCGGCAAAAACATCAATTTTCGTTTTAGCAGTTTTTAGAAAAGGTCTTCTCAAAATAATTGAGTTTTTATCTGATATGTCTAAATCGCCCATATCCAAAATATAAAAATCAGCAGAAAAAATAAGCTCATCCACTTGGACAAGAACATCCTCTAGTACACCTTTCGGGTGTACTGTCGAGTGATCTGCCAACTGAATGAGTGTCCCGGTCTTTTGTAAAGTTCCTATCTTTAATTTTTCAAAAACAAAATAGGGTAGGACATTGAGTGAAGATTCAAGGTCAAGCATGTCTTTTGGAAAATTAAGGTTACCCAATTTATAAGGAATCGAGAAAATCCCCGAATCCTTGCACTTTGGGGGCAAACGTTTTTGCAAAATGCAGGAAATATTTTCGCCAACTTTGATAATTTCATTTTTTTCTTGGAAGTGCATAAATCTTTTAGAAACTTGGCATATCGAGGGATGTGTTTGATAACATCTAAAAGTGGGATATTTACCTCAACCTTACGAAAAAAATTCAATAATGTCTTCATCCTCTATTTCGTGCTTCATACTATTCAGTCTTGATGAGAATGAAGGTAGGGGCTTATACTCCTTCAGATTCGGGTTCACTGGTTGTGGAGTTTCTATTCCTTTATCTTCTTCAACATCTTCTTCGTCAACCAAAACCTCCTCATACTCTTCTTCAACATCTTATGCTTAATTTTTTTCATCATCTTCTTCAACCAGAACTTCTTCAGATTCCTTCTCAGCTTCTATTGGTTAAGATTTTATTGGTTCTTCATAAATCTTCCCACTTCTCAAGGAAATAGCACTCACATTGTGATTTGGGTTGTTTTCAGTATGTCTCGGTAACTTTCCTTAAGATTCCAGACGAACCACTAAAGTGGCAAGTTGAGACACCTTTTGTTCCAGATTCTTGATACTAGCTTTGGTTTCCGTCTGGAATGCTTGGGTGCTCGTGGCGAGACTCTTTATAATATCTTCTAAGGACATAATAGAACTGATGGGTTGCTGATGCGAGTGCTGATTCTGAAAATTTTGACTCTGAAAATTTTTGATGATGATGGAATCTGGGTGACATATGATATTGTTGTTTCTGCTGAAAATTATTCTGATAATTGTTTTGATAGCCTCCGACAACTTTTACTATAATTGTATCCTCTTGAAACAACGGACACATATCACTAGGGTGTTCAGTCTTCAAGCAAATTCCACATGGTTTCTTTGCAGCTATTTTTTCCTTTGTTAGGAGCAGAAATGATTTTGTCAGTTCAAATATTTGAGACTCCAGATGGGCATTGCTGACTTCTTTTAGTCCTCTTGGCTAATCGGGATACCACTCATCTTCATTTCCAGAATGCTTTGACTCTATTGCCAGCTTCTCGATCAGCTCCTGAATTTCTGTTGGCGTCATATCACCTAAGGAACCACCATTGGAAACATTTATCAGGCGTTGCTCCATGGGTGTCAGACCTTTATAGAAAAGTTATGGAGCTGCTAGTCACTAATCCCATGTTGTGGGCACCGAACCATAAGCTTTTTAAACATCTCCCAGTAAGTATGTAAAGATTCTCTTTTTCCTTGTTTGATACCATGTATTTCTCTTCTAAGGCTCGAAACTTACATTTATGGAAAATGCTTCTCTAAAACAGCTTCACGAGTTCTGTCGAAGTATTGATCGAACCGGATGGGAGCTCATGCATCCATTCTCTTGCTGAATCTTTATTTGAAAAGGGGAATGCCCTTACCTTTATCTTATCTTTTGTAATTGTGTGCGACTTTATTCCTGAGAAAACTTGTTAGGGCTAGGATCTCAGAACTACAATCAGGATCCTCAAACCCCAGGATCCTCAAACCTCGGGATCCTAACTATTATTTTCCAAATATTTAAAACGGTTATATACTCTGTTATCTCTCTCACATGTGCATAAAGAATAAGTCAACGACTGATTCTCAATGAATAGTCGTCACAACCATGCAAAAGACCCGGAAGACCAAGTCAAGTAACATCTATAAGTTGATCTCGGAGGATCCTGGAATTCTCGGAGTTCTTGTTATTAGCTTTAGACACTAAAAATCACTTATATTCATCACACTACATACGAGACTTAGCAGAACAACAACACTTGTATTATACTCTTTACATTTTCTCTGTAATCGACATTTTCAAACAATAAAATCATCAAGGTAGGTGATTGTTATCACCTCCCAATGTTTTATGTCGGAGATCCTAGCAAGGATCAAGGGATTTCCTTGTAAACAACTTGTGCCACTTTGATCAACATTTTATACTTGCATTATTTTGAACATCACAACCTCTCGTACACTTTGGTTGATCTTTGTTTGTTCATTTTTTGACCAAAAGAATTTGGCGCCCACAGTGGGGCCGTGGTGTTTAAAATCATTCAAAAAACCATGTCTACTTAATCGACTCTATCCTCTTCCTCGATTCCTCCTATTTCCTCTAAAAACCTTCCACCACCACCGGCTAGAGCTCCCAAAAAAATGCCAGAAACACCGAAGAAAAACACCTCTCCGGTCGTTACCCGAGGACTCCAAGATCCCTCTGTGTTGATTTCTAACAACGAAATCTTTTCTATAATAAAGACACTAGAACGACAAGTCGCCTAGCAGTAGGAGGATAACAAGACAATTCTCAAGGAAGTGGAAAGAATGAGGACATAAGTCCACAAGCCTCAGGAGGCAGCGACCTCGATCTTGCAACCCAAGATCCTGAACTTTGATAACCCGGGATCCTCAGTGGTTTTCCGCGAGATAGGATCCTCAATACCGACCTATGTTCCCGCTTGGGGTGTGAAACCGAGAAACCGAGCCCATACAACCCAGGATCCCAACGAAACTTTTGTTACTCCAAACAACAAGGATCCTGGTAACACCATCAATAATAATATCCTTACTACTAACTCAATGGATCTTGATACAGGTTTAAGCCCGATCATGGATAAGGAACTACAAAAACTAAGACAAACCCGAAGTAGTTTAGTATGTACCGAAAGTATCCCCCACGAGCCACATGATCTCCAGATTCGATCCAGCAATTGCTGATACCAAAGTCTCAAAGCGGTTTCAGACCCCCAACATGAAGCCTTACGACGGAACTATGGATCCTGAGGAGCACGTGGCACAATATATGGAGAGGATGGAGATCATTCTAATACCCACTTACTTGAAAGAAGCTTGCATGTGCAAGGGTTTTGGTTCCACCCTCACAAGATCAGCTCTAAAATGGCTTCTTAATGATCATCCTTATTCGATTACATCATTTGCTCATTTAATTAATTTATTTAACTATCATTTTTCTTGTAGCAGAACATTCGAAAAGATCATTAGTGATCTCTATCGGGTGGTTCGGGATCCTAAGGAATCCCTTAGGACTTTTGTGAGCAGGTTTGGCAGGGAAGCTCTAAGTATCCCCAACATCGACATGGCAACTGCAATTAAAGCTTTTAAAATAGGCTTAAAGAAGGATTATCCCTTCTATGAAGACCTCGTAATGACTCCATGCAAGAGAATGGACGAAGTCAGAAGCAGAGCACTAAGGTTCATCAGGCTCGAATAGAAAGGCCGACTCCTCGGTCCAAAGATCCTATAAATAAAAACCTTATTCCAAACCCGACCGTCACAGGGTCAATGCCCTTGAAGATAAGGGAGAGGAAGAAGCTTTCCCTAAGATTACTGACTATTGTTTTTCTGTGGATGTTTCAGGTGTAATATTTGCCGTGCAGGATCTTGGAGACAAAGCAAGATGGCTAAGAATAGGAGAAAGATCCACCTCTTGGAAAGACAAGTCCAAATGTTGTGCAAATCATGAAGACTTTGGTCACGTCACAGATGATTGCGTAGATCTCAGGAAGGAAATCAGCTATCTCCTCGGCAAAGGATACCTCAAAGAAATACTTGGAAGAAGAAAGGAGAGATCCAAAGAAAAAGTCCACGATCCTCAGAAGATCCTCGACATACCAGGATCCCCCCATGTCGACGCCAAGGTAAACAATATGATCTCTGGAGGATCCGATATTTGTGGTACCTCTTACTCTGCAACAAAAATAACACCAAGGTATCCAAAACGGAGAAGGAAAAAGGACCACGGAAGAACACATTGATCACAAACGAAAAGGAGATCACCTTCGACGAAGTGGATAGACAAGACATCTAGGATCCTGTCACACCCCCAGACGGCAGCGGAAACACCGGGCTGTGTAACTTCATTTTTGTATCACAGTTATCAAACATACGTTGAACAGTACAAAAACATTCTATAATTCTCATACCTTTATTGATAAAAGAAAGTTACATTGTTCCTGCATTCCTAATCATTATTACATATTATCCGAAATATCGCACATGTCTTAACCGACAGACGTTCCATACCAACAAAAGATAGTAGTATTTGTCAACAACATTTCCCCTGCTCAAGTAACATTCCATCTTATTATGTTCCTGAAAACACATGCGTTTTGAAAATTTATCAACAAAAAGTTGGCGAGTCTACATGTTTTGACTCTGAGTAAAAATAGTACTTTTTCCAAGTTCGAAAAGCATAAAACATAATTTGAAAGTATCATTCTGACTCATACTTTTCTCTGACAGATTATATATTCCTAGGTATGCTGCTTTACTTACTAAATAAGTGATATACCTAAAATTTCCATATACTATGAGTATAGGTTTTTGAAATCCTAGATCAAGGAAGGTTGCTACATATAAATCTTATTTCAATTCTATACAAGTATGTTTGCTAGGTATAATTGTTTACTTAATGAATAAATAGAATACCTAAAAGTTCCTTGTACTTAAGGTATAAGTGTTTGGGAAACTTATACTTAACATTGATACTTGTATATCGACAAAGTATAATGTTTCTAAAGTAAAATTATGCTACCACGAGTCAATAACCGCTGCTATATGATGTTCAAGATCTCTGATTGGCGCCACAAAGGATTCCGCCAATACGACGTTCAAGACCTCTTATTGGTGCCACAAAGGATTCCACCAATACAATGTTAGAGACCTTTGATTGGTGCCCCCACAAAGGATTCCACCAATACAAATACTCCGAGTGCTTCATCGACGTCAGATCCAGAATAAAACAAAAAAAAAGGACAGTTCGTCACCCGATGGGTTTCATAAACCATGGGTTGCAGCTAGCAACCACGAGTGGGGGTATCAACCCGTAAAGATCTATACACAACTTCCTCGATCACACGGGATTAGCGGTTACATGTTAGAGGATTTTGCTGAGATTTTTAGTCTTAGTTGATGAATTAAACAACTCATGTAGACTTTGTCGAGTTCTAATAGTTCTAAAAGTGAAAGCATATTCGTGTCTAAAACCATACTTTACTAGAATGTGCTTTACACATTACTCCTAATTTTTATAATACTTAGACAGTACAACAACTATAACTTGAACTAAAAACCAGGTTTTATCTAACATAAAACCAATAATAGCAACACACTTAACAAGTCAAAGATGACTTCAAATGATCAACTATATAGATCAATATCAAGTTTTAACCAACATAAACTTATGATGACTACATACCAACAGATGTATAGTTTCAAAATATCTGATATATCATAAGTATATATGATTTAAAACTAGTATATCCCGGTTAATAAAATTTTATGTTGATCCGAACATACGATCATGTAAACATAATATTAACTTTTATATAATACTTAGCATGCATTTTCCCTCGAAAACATTTAAAAAGTGGGGCTGTGAAACTCACCCTAGTAGCATGATTTGATAGAATCTACCTAGAAATGGTCAACGGTTCGTGATTGTCGGGATCGGGACAAGGAATGCCTTTAGCAAACGAGAGAGAGAGAGAGAGAGAGAGAGGAAATTTGGTGTAATGAGAGTTAGGGACAGACTTGCTATTTATAGGCTATCCAAGGCCCTCTCACGTCGTGAGAAATCACTGCTCACGTCGTAAGGCCTGGCTGCATCACCTCGTCGGCTTGCCATTTGGGTTTTGTAGCTTCAGAAGGTGTCCGGATAACATCTCACCTCGTGCGAATAACATGCTCACGTCGTGAGGCCTAAACTTATCACTCAGTAGACTTTACATTTGTATTATAGCCTTGAGAAGTGTCCTGGAGAACTCTCACGTCGTGAGAATACATGCTCACATCGTGAGTTATGAAAGATTAGGGTTTATGCCACATGTCATGCTCTCAGATTGCTAGATCTTCGGAAGATCATATCTTTTGCATACGATCTCCGTTTTTGACGTTCTTTATATCCATGCGTAGGTGTTTCCGAGTACTACAACTTTCTTTTACATTCCAATAGCTAATTCTCACTATATTTTAATTTCTTCATATTATAGGGACTTATAGTGTTAGAGTTTATCATAACTTCTTCATGCGAAGTTAGATTGAGGTTTTTTTAAAAAATATTTGAATTGTATGGATGTGTACTTTTGATTTATACCGTATAGTATGTACAAAAGTTCTTATTTATATTATAATTTGCCATGAACTTTTGATTTATACCGTATAATTATGTTTATTACATTACTTGTTTGACATGATCATATGTGACTGTTGTTGACCTATTTTGACTGATGTTACATATCCGCACCATGACGGATTAGAGATTACTCTTTACATCGACAACCATTTCGTCAGAAGGATACTCATCGATGGAGGATACTTGTTTAACATCATACTCATGGATGCATTGAAAAGAATGAACATCCCAGAGTCTGAGATAGTTGCAAGATCCTCTGTGCTGATCGGATTCAGCGGCGAAACCAAGCACACCATCGACAAGATAAAGCTACCAATCTACAGAGAGGGGGTAAACTTTGTACAACGTTTTTGTGTAATTGATACATTATCCTCCTATAATGTTATACTAGGTAGATCATGGAAGCACGAAATGAAGGCTGTTCCATCAACACATCATCAATGCGTAAAGATGCCCACCCCATGGGGGACAGTGAAGATCATAGGAGACCAACAAGAATCCAAGGAGTGCTACAAGACTTCAATGAAATATTCAAAGGTACAATGACAAGCATAGCAATTAAGACAGGGGGCACGAGACGTGCTAGAAGCAAGAGAGCAAGATATAAAAGAAGTGCTCGTGAACCTTGAGGATCCTGAAGCCAAAGTTCTCATAGGATCCTAAATGACCGAACAAGTCGAACATGATCTCATAAAGTTCTTCAAGGCTAGAAGCAACACGTTTGCATGGAAGCATGAGGACATGGCAGGTTTTGATAAAAGCATAATAACCTATAAACTTAACATTGATCCATCTTTCAGGCCGATACACCAAAAGAGAAGAAAATTTGCACCAGAAAGAAGCCAAATTATACAAGAAGAAGTAGAAAAAATTCTCAATACTGACATGATCAAGGAGGTGAAATTTCCAAGATGGCTAGCTAATGTGGTCGTGGTACAAAAGAAGAACGGTAAATGGAGAGTGTGTGTAGATTACACGGATCTTAACAAGGCTTGCCCGAAGGATCCTTTCCCTCTACCAGACATAGAATCCATAATAGACGCAACCGCGGGTCATGAATTACTAACATTCATGGACGCATCAGCAGGATTCCAACAGATCCAGATGGAACCCTCTGACAAAGAGGACAAGGCATTTATAACTCCAACATGTAGCTACTGTTACACTGCCATGCCATTTGGTCTTAAAAATGCAGTTGCAACGCACCAAAGACCGGTCAACAAGATGTTCAAAGAGAAACTGGTGAACACCATGGAAGTCTACATCGATGACATGGTTGTAAAGTCCAAAAAAGCTAAGGATCACCTCAAGGATCTTGAAGAAGCCTTCGACATCCTGGACTAATCTAACATGAAGCAAAATCCCTCCAAGTGCCACTTTGGGATGAGATCGGGTAAGTTCCTGGGATACATGGTAACCAAAAGAGGAATCGAAGCAAGCCCTGAGAAAATCAAGGCCATCCTGGATATAAAATCACCATCCTCGACAAAAGATATTCAGAGATTAATAGGAAGAGTGGCATCCCTAAACAGGTTCATCTCAATATCCTCAGAAAGATGCAAGCCTTTTTACGACATCTTGAAGAAGAACAAAAGATGCGAGTGGACCCATGAATATGAAGATGCTTTTCAGGAACTTAAAAGATATTTGAGTTCACCACACCTATTGGTAAAATTATTAGACCGGGAACCACTCCTTCTTTACCTCTCAGTATCCTCGAACGTGGTAAGTGCAGTATTAGGTAAGGATCGCAAAGGGAACCAACATCCTATCTAATATGAAAGTAAAAGTCTCCTAGATCCTGAGACCAGGTATTCCCACCTTGAAAAACTTATACTTGAATTTGTAATAGGTTCTACTAAATTAAGACTTTATTTCGAAATGCACCCTATAACTGTAAGAAGTAACTATCCCATTAAGAGTGTTATGAGAAAACCAGAAATGTCAGGAAGGATGGCAAAGTGGTCCATGAAGTTAAGCAAATATGACATAAAGTACGAACCAAGAGTCGCCAAAAATTCCCAAGCATTGGCAGATTTTGTGGCTGACTTTAGTGATGATATAAGAGTCGAAGTCGAAATAGAAGACAAACAACTTCTAGAAGAAGAAAACATGGGAAGATGGACGCTATTCACAGATGGAGCATCAAACCAAATATGAACTGGATTGCGGATCATATTAAAATCGCCACAGGGGGACATCCTACCCCAACCAATCAGTTGTGAGTTCAATGCAACCAACAACGAAGCAGAATACAAGGCGCTAATCATGGGACTACAACTATCGAAAGATCTTCAAATTAAGGATCTTTAGGTATTCGTCAATTCTTTATTCTTAACTAACCAGTTTAATGGATCCTATGCCGTAAAAGGAGAGAGGCTAGCACTATATCTCCAGATCCTTCAAAACTTGGCCACAGAATTCGAAATATTTAGCCTAAACTAGGTTCCTAGAGAAGACAATGTTGAAGTAGATGCTTTGGCCAATCTAGCATCTTCCTTAGGGATCCCGTCATAAACTAGGATCCCTATAACCCACGTATTGATCCCGAAAATTGAGGATCCTGCCAAGAGACTAAAGGATCCCGACAATCACATGGAAAATACTGACGTCGCCACAATCAAAGATGCCGATTCGCCGATTCAGCATCAGGATCCCAACATCATGGATCCCTCTCCAGCCTCAGGATCCAACCCATTTTGGAATACCTCCAGAATGGCATGATCCATAAGGAAGAAAAAAGTTAAAGGGAATTCAGAACAAGGATCTTAAGGTTCGTTATAATCCAAGGTAAGTTATACAAAAAATCTATAGCAGGTCCATACCTTAGGTGCCGAAAAGATCATGAAGCTGTAGAGGTCCTAATGAATATACATGAAGGAGACTATGCAAACCACACTGGGGGCAGATCCTTATGCTCCAAAGTGTTGAGGACGGGGTACTACTAGCCTAGCATGAAGAAAGATTCCTTCGTTCATGCTTAGAACTATGATGCTTGTCAAAGACAGAGCAACATCCTGCATCAACTAGCAGAACCTCTACATCCTATCATCTCTCCTTGGCCATTCATGAAATGGGGAATGGATATTGTTAGGGCTAAGATCTTAGAAGCTATAGAAAGATCCTCGAACCTAAGGATCCTCGAACTTCAGGATCTCGAATATACTCCAGGATCCTGACTGATATTTTTATAATGACTATATATTTTGTTTCTCATATGTGCAGATATAATCAGGCAAAGTCACACTCTTAATGATTAGTCCTCACAACCATGCAAAAGACCCGGAGGACCAAGTCAATCAACGACAATAAGTTGATCTTGCAGGATCCCAAAATTTTTAGAATTCTTGTTATTAGCTTTTGACTATATAAATCACTTGTATTCATCACACTACACACAATTTTTTGGAAGAATACTGCACTTGTACTCAGACTCATGACATTTACTCTGTAATCATTTATTCCAATCAATAAAATCATCAATATAGGTGATCATTATCCCCTCCCAAGGTTTTGTATCAGAGATCCTAACAAGGATTAAGGGTTTTCCTTGTAAATCACTTGTGCAATCTTGTTCTAATTTCATCAATCACTTCTCTTACAACACCACAACCTCTCATACATCTTGGTTGATAAGCATTTAGTTGATTTTTGACCAAAACAATTTGGCACCCACCGTGGGGTAGTGGTGTTCAAAATCCATAAAAAATCATGTCTACTGAATCGACTCTGTCCTCCTCCTCGATTCGTCCCATTTCCTCTAAAAACCTTCCACCACCACCGGATGGAGCTCCCAAGAAAGCCTTTGAAACACCGAAGAAAAACACCTCTCTGGTTTTCCCCGGGACTCAAAGATCCTCATGTGTTGATTTACAACAATGAGATCTTTGCTATAATAAAGTGAATAGAACGACAAGTCACCCAACATCAGGAGGGTAACAGGACAATACTCATGGAAGTGAAAAGAATGGGGATAGAGATCCACAAGCCTCAGGAGGCAGTACCCTCAGTCTTGCAGACCAAGATCCAGAATTTTGATAACCTAGGATCCTCGACGATCCGTCGCGAGATAAGATCCTTAATACCGGCCTCTGTTCCAGCTTGGGGTGCGACTCTGAGAGACCCAACCCATACGACTCAGGATCCTAACGAAACATTTGTTACAATCAATAACAAGAATCCTACTAACTCTATCAATAATAATAATCTTACAACTAACTCGATGGATCTTGATACAGGTTTAAGCCCGATCACGGCTAGGGAGCTACAATGACTAAGACAGATGATCTCGAGCGTACTCGGAGTTGTTCAACCGATACCAAAAGTATCCCCCACAAGTCACAGGATCTCCAGATTCGTTCCGGCGATAGCTGATACTGAAGTTCCAATACGCTTCCAGACTCGCAGCATGAAGCCCTACGACGGGACCATAGATCCTGAGGAGCACGTGGAACAATACAGAGAGAGGATGGAAATTATTCCCATCCCCACTCACTTGAAAGAAGCTTGCCTATGTAAAGGCTTTGGATCCACCCTCACGGGATCCGCTCTATAATGGATCCATAACGTTCCTCCTTATTCGATCACATCTTTTGCTTATTTAATTAATTTATTTAACAACCAATATTAGTGTAGCAGAGCATTCGAAAATATCACTAGTGATCTCTATCAAGTGGTTCTGGATCCTAAGGAATCCCTTAGGAATTTTGTGAATAGGTTTGATAGGGAAGCTCTGAGTATCCCCAACATCGACATGGAAACTGCAGTCGAGGCCTTTAAAATGGGCTTAAAGAAGGATTCTCCCTTCTATGAAGATCTCGTAATGACCCCATGCAAAAGGATGGATGAAGTCAGGAGAAGGGAATTGAGATTTATCAGGCTCGAAGAAGACAAGGTGATCGAAAAAAGGAGCAACCCACCAAACTCTTATGATCACCCTAATAGGAAGATCGACTCCTCAGTCCAAAGATCCTATAAATCTAAACCTTATTCCAAACCCGACCATCACAGGGTTAATGCCCTCGAAGATGAGGGAGAGGAAGAGGATTTCCCTAAGATTACTGACTATTGTTTTTTATGGATTTTTCAGGTGTAATATTTGCCATGCAATATCTTGAAGACAAAGCAAGATGGCTAAGAATAGGAGAAAGATCCACCGCTTGGAAAGATAAGTCTAAACGGTGTACATATCATGAAGACTTTGGTAACGTCACAGAGGTTTGCATAGATCTCAAGAAGTAAATAAGCTATCTCCTGGGTAAAGGATACCTCAAAGACATTCTACGAAATATAAAGGAGAAACCCAAAGAAAAAGACCAGGATCCTCAAAAGATCCTCGAAAGACCAGGACCCCCCCCCCCCCAACTGACGCTAAGGTAATCAATGTGATCTCTGTAGGATCTGATATTTGTGGTACCTCTTACTGTACAGCGAAAAGGCATGCCAAGGTGTCCAAAATGGAGAAGGAAAAAGGACCATGGAAGAACACAACGATCACTAACGAAAAAGAGATCACCCCGACGAGGCAGATAGGAAAGACATCCAGGATCCTCACCACGACAAATTAGTAATTATTCAATACATCGCCAACCATATCGTCAAAAGGATCCTCGTCGATGGAGGATCCTCATTTAACATCATACTCCTGGACACATTAAAAAGAATGAACATCCCAGAGTCAGAGATAGTTGCAAGATACTCAGTACTGGCCGGGTTCTATGGTGAAACCAAGCACACCATTGGCGAAATAATGCTACCAATCTACATAGAGGGAGTAAATTATGTACAACGTTTTTGTGTAGTTGACACAGTATCCTATTATAATTTCATAATAGGTAGACCATGGATCCATGAAATGAAGGTCGTCCCATCGACGTATCATCAATGCGTAAAAATGCCCACCCCATGGGGGACAGTGAATATCTTAAGAAACCAACAGGAATCCAAGTAATTCTACAAGACTTCAATAAAGTCCTCAACAATACCGCGACCTACATAGCAAGTAAGGCATGGGCACAAAAAGTATTAGAATCACGAGAACATGATCTCAAAGAAGTGCCCCTGAACCTTGAGGATCCTGAAGCCAAAGTTCTCATAGGATACTCAATGCATGAACAAGTCGAGCATGATCTCATAAGGTTCCTCAAGGCCAGAAGCAAGACGTTTACATGGAAGCATGAGGACATGACAGGTAGCGACAAAAGCATAATAACCCATAAACTTAACATCGATCCATTTTTCAGGCCAATACACCAAAAGAGAAGAAAATTTGCACCGGAAAGAAACCAAGTTATACAAGATGGCTAGCTAATGTGGTCGTGGTACAAAAGAAGAACGGTAAATAGAGAGTCTGAGTGGACTATACGAATCTTAACAAGGCCGGTCCCAAGGATCCTTTCCGTCTACCACACATCGACTCCATAATAGACGTGACAGTGGGCCACAAATTACTATCATTCATGGACGCATCGGCAGGATACCAACAGATTCAGATGGAACCCTCTGACGAAGAAGCCACTGTGTTCATAACTCCAACATGTATCAATTGGTACACTGCCATGTCATTTGGTCTTAAAACTACAGGAGCAACATACCAAAGGTTGGTGAATAAGATGTTCAAGGAGAAACCGGGGACACAATGGAAGTCTACATCGATGACATGGTGGTCAAGCCCAAAAAAGTGGAGGATCACCTCAAGGATATTGAAGAAGCCTTCGACATCCTAGACTAATATAACATGAAGTTGCATCCCTCCAAGTGCCACTTTGGGATGATATCGGGTAAGATCCTGTGATACATGGTGACCAAAAGAGGAATCCAAGCAAGCCCGTAACAAATCAAGGCCTTCCTTGATCTGAAATCACCATCCTCGACAAAGGATATTCAGAAATTAACAGGAAGAGTGGCAGCCCTAAAAAGGTTTATCTCAAGATCCTTAGAAAGATGCAAGCCTTTATATGACATCTTGAAGAAGAACAAAAGATTCAAGTGGACCTAGGAACATGAAGATGCTTTCCACGATATTAAAAAATATTTAAGCTCACCACCCTTATTGGTAAAACCACTAGATGGGGAACCACTCCTTCTTTACCTCTCACTATCCTCAAACACGGTAAGTGTTGTACTAGCTAAGGATCTCGATGCGGACCAACATCCCATATACTACATAAGTAAAAGTCTCATGGATCCTGAGACCAGGTACTCTCATCTTGAAAAGCTTATACTTACATTAGTAACAACTTCTACTAAGTTAAGACATTATTTTGAAACGCACCCTATAACTGTAAGAATTAACTATCCAATTAAGAATGTTATGAGAAAACCAAAAATGTAAGGAAGAATGGTGAAATGGATTGTGAAGTTAAGAACGTATGACATAAAGTATGAACCAAGATCCGCCATGAAGTCCCAAACATTGGCAGATTTAGTGGCTGAGTTTAGTGATGATCTAAGAGCTGAAGTTAAAATAGAAACCAAACAACTTCTAGAAGAGGAAAACAAGGGAACACGTTGATACAATAACTTGTAGATCGATAGATTCAAAATAGTAAAGTAAATCAAACAAGAAGAACAATGATCGAAGTTGTGTTGAATGATTAATAATCAATGCCTTAGAATAGTTCAACGTGAACTGTTCTGTAAAGACAAAGTACAGAATCACAAGATGATTAACCCTAATATAATACATGCATGAAATATTTATAACCTAACCCTAGCAACATAAATGTGGAAGGACAGGCCCAATCCGTTTAATAAAGGCTAAATGCATACATAGAAAATTTGACACAACACATTTATAACCCAACAATCTCCCCCTTTGTGTCAAATGAGAAGGAAATTCATCTCTGAACCTTATGAACTTTAAATAGCTTTGTCATCAGATTCAAAAGCGTGTTCCAAATCACGAGATACCATATGATCATATCATTGAAACACTTCAAATCTTCGTCACTGTTGTGATTGCACGCTACTGTCAGGTCCATTATGTGATTCAGTGCAGTAGAAGAGTACTAATGTTTATTTAACAGAGAGAACAAACTCTTCTCAACTTTATCTCCATTTCGTCTTTGAAACACAACAATCCAATCAAATTTCTTGATTTTACCAAGCTTACTTTTCTGAAAATCCTTCGTTTCTTCCTTCGGATCCACGACAGACTCATACTTTTCTTCATCCTTGGATAAAATCCGAAACATGGAAAATATAGTCATTCGGATTTAAGAATGGCAGATCAGCAAGTGTGAAATCAACTTTAACATGAGTCGATCCCATGTAGCCTTTAAACTTGATGTTAGTGAAGTGTTCAACAGGAAAAGGGGCAAAAACTTTTACAGCGATGAGCTTCTGAAGAGTCCATGTCTCGTACTGAGGCTGGCCGTGCTTGAGTAGAACGAGAAGAGCATGTTATTCTCATCATAGTCTGAAAGAGGTGCTTTCTCAATATGCTCGAACCCTAGGAATAAGAAAGCTTTAAGAGTAAGAGGAAAATCAAGCTACGAGTTAGTTGTGTTGTTTAGGTCAAAAGATACCGTTGGCTGTAACCAAAGAACTTCCGGATCATCTATTGCTTCTTTTTGAATTCTTTCAAATGACCAAGGAGGGAAAAGAGTTTTATGAGTTTCACGATTTACTTTTGCAAGTCTCTCTTTAGCTTCTTTGGCATCTAACCCCTGTGTATCGCAAAAGATTATCTAGTTCCTTATCTCTTTTCTTACGAACCAAATTTTCCCCTTCCGAGAGTACTTCTTCCTCATCATCATCATCTACTAGTTATTATTTCCCTTTAGATCCCGAAGCTTCATTAACTTTAGGATCTATCTTCGATTTATCTTCATGTTCACCAGTGGGAGTGGATTTCGTAACTTTTGGCTCCTGAGGCTTTGGTTCTTTCTCTTTTATCGGTTCTCCCCCTTGTTTTGGAATAGCACTGCTTCCCAAAACACCCTCAATTTGAATTAAAATAATGAAAATAGGTTGGTGTTTACCTGTGAGGTGTTGGCGAACCGAAACAGTGAGAATGGAATCATGAGTGTCAACAAGTCCTTTTAGAAATTGATTAACTTCGGAAATGCAGCTTTTGACAATTTCCCGTTTACTTTCCAAATCATCGACTCGAAGGGTGGTATAGTTGAGCTTGAGAGATAACGTTTTGGCCTTCTTAGTATTTTCTGCGAGTTTATCCATAAGACCGTTTTCTGCAGCAAGATCCTCCTGCAGCTTCCCAATCTTGGAAACAATTTAGGCACCCAAATCAACGTTGTCAACCTTGAGATCAGAACGAACCTTGGAAAGAGGTTCTTTTTCATTCTGAAGGGTAGTTCTGAGACCTACAATAGCTTTGTTTGCAGCTTCAGTATTGCGATCTGAAGAGTTCCTGAATTCGTCCATGAACTTGGTAACATCATAAAATAGTTTTTCAACTTTTTTGGTCGTTTCACGAACTGTCTTCTTGGAATTCTCAACAGCCGTTTTCGAATCAGCAAGATTCTTGGCATGCTCCTTTGTTAGCGTCTCAATGAGGGCTTTATGAGACTCAAGAGAGTACTCGATATTGGAAGAAGATTTCAAAGACTCCAATAGAGAATCCAATTTCTCATTGAGTGTTTTGAATTTCCCTTTTGTCATAGGGGCCTCATCGTCATCAGTGGCTGGATGAACAGTGGAAGGACTTAAGACAAAGTCCTGAAGATCATCCTGAGCATCATCAAACATCATATCTGAATCGTCTTCCTGTAAAGGTGAAATTGGAGAAGTGTTAGGGCTAACTGTAGTACCAAAATCAAAAGCCCCCATATTAGATACGTTGACAGTTAACATTGACATAGTTAAAAAGGTGGGTTTTGGTGAAGTGGTGGAATCAGTGAAGAACGGGGTGGTAAGTGAAACAAAAATATGTGGCTGAGAAACAACAATAGAAGTCTTTTGTGGTAAAGGAGCAATGGTGATAAGAATTGTAGAGGTGATTGGGGATGAAGTAGTAGTAGGAGAAGGAACATGAAATGTTTTATCTGGTGAAGGAATTAAAGTAGGAATCGGAGATGTTACCTTCACAGTAGACTGATTAGAAATAGTTTCCGAGACCATAGGTTTCGAAGCTATTGCCATATCTTCTGTTTCATTCCGAACTGCGTCTCACTCTTGTAAATCCGAATGAGTGCGAGATTTTTTCGAAAGCTTCTTGACCTTCTTCTTCGGAGTAGCAGTAGGTTCAGAAGGTCCTGCCTTAACTTTTCTTTTTCGTCCCTTTTTAGGCTTGTTCCCTTCTTCAAGAGCCCTTCGTAAATCTTTGGGCATAAGACGAACACCGGAAGCAGGTTTCTTACGGTATTCATTTACCACAACATTATCACCAGGAACATCCAAGAGCATGGCTTTGGGAATCGAACCAACAAAGCCAAACTTAGTGGGATCAGAGACAATAGAGTTGGAGGTGTGCAAGATTGGAATAGATGCAAGAACAGAGTCGTTGTGCACTTGAACCTGAAGATGATTAATAGCTCTCTTGACAACGAAGGACCAAAATCGAGCACAGGAAATCTCTAAATGCCTTGATGTAGAAAGTGTGCTCTGAACAAGTGTGCCCAAAGAACGAAACTAAAATCCAGGTCAATACCCTTGTAAAGACCGTAGATTAGCGTGCAAAAGAGCTTGCTGGCACTGTCTGACCCGGTGACTCTTTCAGAGAAACTCTTGAAAAGTAGTGTGAAAAGTACAGTCCATATGGGTGGAAGATTTGGTTTATTGAATTTCGACAGTAGAGTTAGATTCCCAAGATACCCCATTTGATAGAGCATCTCAAGAATCGTTGAAGGAGAAATTGATTCAAGGTTGATGAGATCATCAGAAGTAGTAAACCCTAGCAGCCGGCAAAATTGGGCTTTGGAGATAGAGGTTTTGTGAGAATCGACCTCAAAAGAAATCAAAGCTTCATTATGGTTGTAGTTTGCGGTGGAGAACGCCTTGGATAGATGGACCAGTGGTATGCTTTCAGCTATTGTGTAGAAGCCCAAATTTCTGATTGTAACATCGTAAATTCCAAAACAAATTTCACTTTTAAAAATATAATTTCATTCATAAATATTATCCATCTCCATGTATCACATATCAAATCCATAAAATTCGTCCCAAGATCACAATACATAAAAACTCCACGAGTGTGTACTGATCATGCCGGCGCCTTCCCGCGATCCTCACTGGTACCTGAAACACATAACACAAAACACTGTAAGCATAATTGCTTAGTGAGTTCACCAAAATACCACATATAACACATATTAGCCACTCGAGGCTATAACTCTATGGACCCTGTGGTCCTAACTCTGTGGACCTTCCGGTCCTAACTCTGTAAACTCTGGAATACACACAGCATAAATCACATAGAAATAATGCAGTGCAACACATCACATACATATCATACAAGATACTCTGTCACATACTCTACTTACCACTCAAGGTAAAGTATAGTGAGAAGACTCACCTCGGATAGCTCGGTAAACCTCGAACACGGAAATACTGATTTAGCCTTCGCCTAATCACATAAAATAATTACTCTAATTAATACGATTTTCAAAGACTAGGCTAATCCCTCTCTAAGTTCTCTAAGAATGGTAAAAGACCATTCTACCCCTCCAATGGCTCACAAGTCCAAACATTGACTCAACCCTAAAAGTCAACGAAGTCAACTCTAGTCAACGGTCAAACTTTGACCAGACTCGTCGAGTGCATCCGGGCGACTCGGCGAGTCCATGTGGGTCCTCGGAATCCTTTTAAGCCTCACTTGGTACATCGAGTCCCTCCTCCACTCGTCGGGTTTCTCAGCAACGAATCGCGGGGCAACCCCGACTCGACTCGTCGAGTCCACTTATGAACTCGGCGAGTTGCTCCCATGACAACACTCAAATGACCTTCTGAGGTCATATCTGCTTCTCTAAACTATAGATCTGACTTCCCCACGACCAATAACCATGTAAAGGTCGAATCTTGACTCACATGCAACGCACCCAAGGCTTCTTTTGGTGAAATAACTACTAAAATGGCCACCTAGGCTCATAAATTAGAAGGAATGGCATAAAGCAGAGTGATAGGGGCTCTCTGGACCTCTTAAGGTCTAGATCTAAGAATCATTTCACCTTGGGACCTCACACACTCCAGTTTCAAGCTAAATAATGCATAAAGAAACCCTAGATTCAACTAAATCATCAAAAATTCGAGAATGAGCCCAGATTGATACCTCCAACAGCTTCCTCTGGTCAAATGGAAGTAGATCCAAGCTCCCCAACCTGCCTAGCTTGTCCTTCCTCCTTCCTTCTTGCTAAAACACATAAGAAATGGTGAACAATGGCCTCCTTTCTCACTCACAAGACTCACAGATGCTCTGGTACTCTCAAAGACGAAGGTAGCCGCAAATAAGGGCCATTAGGTTCTTTAAATAGGGTGCAGGCCCGGGGATTTAGGGTTTCCACTTACAGCGCCTACTCGCCGAGTCTACTCTTGGACTCGTCGAGTAGTTCATTAAACTCACGTGGCTACCCCCGCTTCTACTCGACGAGTTATAGCACCAACTCGTCGAGTAGATCAAAGATCCTCAAAATAAATAATTAAAAATAACATACCTGAAAATCCGAATGTTACAATTCTCCCCCACTAGAATCAGACTTCGCCCTCGAAGTCTCGCTCTGCAAACAACTCTGGATGCTGCTCCCGCATCGCCGACTCCGACTCCCAAGTCAGCTCGGACCCTCTCCGGTGTTGCCACTGGACCTAAACCAGGGGCACGTCCTTGTTTCTCAGGACCTTAATCTTTCGTTCCATAATCGCAACTTTCCTCTCAACATAATTCAGACTCGCATTCACCTGAATATCCTCCAACGACACCACTGCCGACTCGTCGGCTATACACTTCCTCAGCTGAGACGCGTGGAAGGTATCATGAATCTGACCCAACTCCGCAAGTAGCTCCAAACGATATGCTACCCTGCCCACCCTGGCGGTCACCCTGAACGGACCAATGTACCGGGGCCCCAACTTGCCCCTCTTCCTGAATCGGATCACTCCATTCCAAGGAGATACCTTCAGGAGTACGATATCTCCCACCTGAAACTCTAGCTCGGATCGTCGCCTATCCGCATAACTCTTCTGGCGACTCTGAACCGTCAACAACCTCTGCCTGACCTGTTGTATCTGCTCTGTCGTCTGAAGCACTAACTCGGTGCTACCCAACACTTGCTGCCCGACCTCTCCCCAGCAGATAGGAGTCCGACACCTCCTCCCATACAACAACTCAAAGGGAGGCATACCGATACTCGAATGGTGGCTGTTGTTATAAGAAAACTTAGCCAACGACAAATACGTGTCCCAACTTCCTCCAAAGTCCAATACACATGCTCGAACCATGTCCTCGAGTGTCTAAATCGTCCGCTCACTCTGTCCGTCCATCTGTGGGTGGTATGCGGTACTGAAATGCAGCCTCGTACCCAACTCCTCATGGAATTTCTTCCAGAACCTGGAAGTGAATCGCACATCTCGATCTGACACAATCGAGATCGGTACTCCATGCCGCGATACAACCTCTCTCGCATACAATTCTGCCAGTCTATCTGTGGAAGAGCTCTCACTGATGGCAAGGAAATGAGCGCTCTTCGTAAGCCGGTCAACGATCACCCAAATTGCATCGACACCCCTCGCAGTCCTCGACATTTTGGTGATAAAATCCATGGAAATCTATTCCCACTTCCACTGGGGAACCTCAAGTGGCTGCAACTTGCCATGCGGACGCTGGTGCTTGGCCTTAACCCTGCGACAGGTCAAGCACCTCTCCACGAACCACGCAACATCCCTCTTCATACAAGGCCACCAATAGTCTCTCTTCAGGTCCAAATACATCTTAGTGGCCCCGGGATGGATCGAGAACCTCGATCTGTGTGCCTCCTCCATCAGGATGGTACGTGCCTCGCCCTCAAATGGCACCCAAATCCGACTCTGATAGGTCATAAGCCCTCGGCTATCGGAAACGAACTCAGACACCTACCCGATCACCCGCTCCCTCTTGCGGTTCTTCGGCCTCATGGCCCCAACCTTAGCCTCCCGAATGGTGTCCAACACCGGAGTCATCACCGTCAACCTCAAACAAACATCATGTATCGGGGCACTCTCCGCCCTAAGACTCAGGGCATCGGCTACAACGTTAGCCTTTCCCGAGTGGTACAGGATCTCACACTCATAATCCTTTACCACATCCAACCATCTCCTCTGGCGCATATTCAGGTTGGGTTGATCCATCAAATACTTCAAGCTCTTGTGATCCGTGTATATGGTACACCGGACCCCATACAGATAGTGACGCCAGATCTTGAGGGCAAACACCACAGCCCCCAACTCCAGATCGTGAGTAGGATACTTCGCCTTATGAGGCTTCAACTGCCTCGATGCGTATGCTATCATATGCCCTCTCTGTATCAGCACCGCACCCAATCCCGATATCGACGCCTCACAATACACTACAAAATCCTCCATCCCCTCCGGAAGGGCTAACACCAGGGCTTCGCATAATCTCTGGCGAAGTGTCTTAATGGAGGCCTACTGCTCTGGGCCCCAACTAAAAGCCACGCCCTTCCGGGTCAACCTTTGTGAGAGGAACAACAATCTTGGAGAAATCTTTCATAAATCTCCTATAATAGCCGGCCAACCCCAGAAAACTCCTGATCTCGGTGGGGGATCTCGGCACCTCCCAACTCATCACCGCCTCAATCTTGGCCGGATCGACCAATATATCATTCTGGTGAACGAGATGTCCCAGGAACTGGACCTCTCGTAACCAGAAATCACACTTGGAGAATTTGGCATAAATCCTCTCCGATCTCAGAACTCCAAGGATCTCTCTCAAATGCTCCTCATGCTGCTTCCTGGATCTCGAATACACCAGTATATCATCAATGAACACTATCACCGAACGATCCAACATCAGTCTGCACACCCTGTTCATGAGATCCATGAACGCCGCCGGTGCATTGGTGAGCCCGAAATGCATCACCACGAACTCGTAATGCCCATAACGAGTTCTGAACGCCGTCTTCTGGATATCCTCATCACGCACTCTCATCTGATGATACCCAGACCTCAGATCGATCTTGGAGAACCAAGACACTCCCTGGAATTGATCGAACAAATCATCGATCCTCGACAAGGGGTAACGGTTCTTGACCGTTAACTTGTTCAACTCATGGTAATCGATGCACATCCGGTGTGAACCATCCTTTTTCTTTACAAAAAGGATCGGCGCTCCCCATGGCGAGCTACTTGGCCGAATAAACCCCTTCTCCAACAGCTCCTGAAGCTGTAAGGATAACTCCTGCATTTCTGATGGCGCAAGGCGATAGGGCGCCTTGGTGATAGGCGTTGCCCCCGGAACCAAAACGATACGGAACTCTACTTGCCTCTCGGGAGGCACACCCGGCAATTCCTCGGGGAAAACATCCGGGAACTCACGCACTATCGGAACCTCATCGACCGATCTCGGTCTCTCCGCATCAAACCTTGTATCCATCACATAAGCTACAAACCCACTACAGCCCTGCTGTAGGACCTGCCTTGCTCTAGAGGCCGAACAAAACACTGACCCAGAACGGGTACCCTCGCCGTACACCATAAGAACTCCCCCACTAGGGTCTCGTATGGTCACCAGCTGACGCTCGCAGTCGATAACCGCTCCAAATCTGCTCAACCAGTCCATGCCCACGATGACACAGATATCTCCCATCGCAATCGGGACCAAATCAATTGGAAAGTCAACACCGAAGATCTCGAGTACACATCCTAGAATCACATCAGTGGAATACACCGCTCTCTCGTCAACTATGAAAACTCGCAGAGGTCGACTCAACGCCTCTCGACGGATACTGATGTGCTGACTAAAGGCTAATGATACAAAAGATCGACTCGCACCCGAGTCAAATAACACCAAGGCAAGTACAGAACTCACAAGAAAAGTACCTACGCATATCATAATATAAGTACAATATCTCAAACTCAAAATAAATACATGAAAGAATACATACCAACCACGACATCGGGCGCTGCGCGGACCTCCTCCGCTGTCAACTGGAAGGCTTTCCCTCGTGCCTTCGGTGCCTCGGCCTTCACCCGCTGACTCTCGGTAGCTCGTACAGTAGCTGGGGCAGATCCCTGCGATGCTCCCTGTGCTGACCCCCCAGCTGTGGACACTCGGCCTTCCGGTGTCCGGTCTGGTTGCAGTAGAAACAGACTGCTAATCCCTTGGGGCACTCCTTGGCCATGTGCCCCTCCTTGCCACACTTGTAGCAAGACCCTTCTCTACAAATCCCCTCATGACCCTTGCCGAACTTGCCACAAGTGCGGCCCTTCTGGTTCCCTGATCTCGAATCGGCGGGCTTGGCCCGCTTGGCTGCCGGCTGGGACTGTGTCGGTCGCCGATCCCTCCCCTGAGACTCCGCCTCTTCCCTAGCCTGAGTCTCCAGCTCTATCTCCCTCTTCCGAGCATTTGCCTGAAGCTCGGAAAATGTCCGGTACGACGAGTTCGCCACGAACACCCGGATGTCTCTCCTCAAAATGCACAAATACCGACTCATGCGTGCCTGCTCGGAAGACACGTGCTCAGGGCAGAACATCGCCCTCTCATGGAACATCCTGGTGATCACAGTAACAGACTCAGTACCCTGCTTGAGGGTCAAGAACTCCTGGGCCAACCGTTCCCTTTCCACCAGGGGAACGTACTCATCACGGAACATAGCGGTGAACCTCTCCCAAGTCACTGCGGCAAGCTCTGCTGAAGAATAGTGCGCTATCACAAACTTCCACCAGTCCTTCGCTCCCAAGCGAAGCTGGTTCAGCGCAAACCGAAACTCTCAGATGCTCCGGACAAGAACATGTATAGAAGCATCCCTCGATGTCAGAAACCCATCTCATCGCAGCAATCGGATCATGCGTCCCATCAAACTCCGGTGGCTTCGTGTTGCTGAATTCCCGGAACAGCAACGCATCACCACCCTGAGGTCTAGGAGCAGCAACAGCTGCGGTAGCTGCAGCGGCTGCAGCCTCAGTAACCGCTGCGTATCTCTCATCAAAGGTCTCAATCAATGTGGTCTTAATAGACCCAAACATCTCCGGAATCTCTGCGCTAATAGCCGCAGCCACCTCCTCGTGGATCATCTGACGAAGCTCCTCGTCACTCACACCGCTGGTCTCTGGTCTGTGGCTTGTCCCAACCATGATGTCTCTGAAATACAACATAAGAAATATCAGAGACTCGCTCGAGAATACACACACCCAGCAACTCGGCCCTACTTGTTCCTTAGTACATTAAGGATTCTTACTTGGACTGCGCACTGATCCGATGTCTTCAGTAGTACGGGCCCAATACTACCGTCCACACCGCATCAGTATTCACCCCAAGTCCTCCTCCTAGGATCCCAAATACCAAGTACTCTACTCTCACTATGCATAGGCTACTCTCTAGCAGACCTCTCATAAGCTCCTCGCTGCTATCTACTCACTCTCAAGCATCTCCCAACAGCAAAACCCCTAGGCTAAGGCATCACGAATCAGGCCACTCTAGTCCTAATAAGAATACCTTGCCTACTCTAGCATGCATAACATATCATATCATATCTCATAACACATAATATAAGGGTATTTTGGGAAATCACCGTTCGGGCGCTGGCTGATCGTACACACTGCTCTGCTCTGCTCTGCTCTGCTCTTTTCGCAACCTTTTATTCCTTTAGAAAAATTTTGTTTTATTTCGAAAAGTTTCTCAAATCCTCAGTTTGAGTTCAAATGCGCCCGAAGGTGCATCCGAATCCCTCAAACCAAGGCTTTGATACCAACTTGTAACATCGTAAATTCCAAAACAAATTTTCACTTTTGAAAATATAATTTCATTCATAAATATTATCCATCTCCATGTATCACATATCAAATCCATAAAATTTGTCCCAAGATCACAATACATAAAAACTCCACGAGTGTGTACTGATCATGCCGGTGCCTTCCCGCGATCCTCACTGGTACCTGAAACACATAACACAAAACACTGTAAGCATAATTGCTTAGTGAGTTCCCCAAAATACCACATATAACACATATTAGCCACTCAAGGCTATAAATCTATGGACCCTGTGGTCCTAACTCTGTGGACCTTCCGGTCCTAACTCTGTAAACTCTGGAATACACACAGCATAAATCACATAGAAATAATGCAGTGCAACACATCACATACATATCATACAAGATACTCTGTCACATACTCTACTTACCACTCAAGGTAAAGTATAGTGAGAAGACTCACCTCGGATAGCTCGGTAAACCTCGAACACGGAAATACTGATCTAGCCTTCGCCTAATCACATAAAATAATTACTCTAATTAATACGATTTTCAAAGACTAGGCTAATCCCTCTCTAAGTTCTCTAAGAAGGGTAAAAGACCATTCTACCCCTCCAATGGCTCACAAGTCCAAACATTGACTCAACCCTAAAAGTCAACGAAGTCAACTCTAGTCAACGGTCAAACTTTGACCAGACTCGTCGAGTGCATCCGAGCGACTTGGCGAGTCCACGCGGGTCCTCGGAATCCTTTTAAGCCTCACTTGGTACGTCGAGTCCCTCCTCCACTCGTCGAGTTTCTCTGCAATGAATCGCGGGGCAACCCCGACTCCACTCGTCGAGTCCACTTATGAACTCGGCGAGTTGCTCCCATGACAACACTCAAATGACCTTCCGAGGTCAGATCTGCTTCTCTAAACTATAGATCTGACTTCCCCACGACCAATAACCACGTAAAGGTCGAATCTTGACTCACATACAACGCACCCAAGGCTTCTTTTGGTGAAATAACTACTAAAATGGCCACCTAGGCTCATAACTTCAAAGGAATGGCATAAAGCAGCGTGATAGGGGCTCTCTGGACCTCTTAAGGTCCAGATCTAAGAATCATTTCACCATGGGACCTCACACACTCCAGATTCAAGCTAAATAATGCATAAAGAAACCCTAGATTCAACTAAATCATCAAAAATACGAGAATGAGCACAGATTGATAGCTCCAACAACTTCCTCTGGTCAAATGGAAGTAGATCCAAGCTCCCCAACCCGCCTAGCTTGTCCTTCCTCCTTCCTTCTTGCTAAAACACACAAGAAATGGTGAACAATGGCCTCCTTTCTCACTCACAAGACTCACAGATGCTCTGGTACTCTCAAAGATGAAGGTAGCAGCAAATAAGGGCCATAAGGTCCTTTAAATAGGGTGCAGGCCCGGGGATTTAAGGTTGCCACTTACAGCGCCTACTCGGCGAGTCTACTCTTGGACTCGTCGAGTAGTTCATTAAACTCAAGCGGCTACCCCCGCTTCTACTCGACGAGTTATAGCACGAACTCGTCGAGTAGATCAAAGATCCTCAAAATAAATAATTAAAAATAACATACCTGAAAATCCGGATGTTACACCAATAAAATTTTTCATTTTGAAATAACCAAAACATTTCCATAAGATATAAAATTCCAAACACATTTGTTTTCAAATCCATAACATCAGATAAATTATTCATAAAATCAAAGTGTCCCAAATGAAACGCCGCAAAGTACATGTCGCGCCATCACGCCGGGCTCTTTCCCTAAGATCCTGAAGTACCTACAACAACCAACAAACTTCTAAGATAATGCTTAGTGACTTCCTCAGAGCATACCCCACACAATCCACATAATCACATAAACCATATTAGCTATATCAGCTAAATATACCACATAAGCCATGCATACAAACATATAAGGATGCCATGGAAACCCTCTAAGGTCTTACACCGGGTGCCACTGGAACCCCCATGTGGTCTTAACCTACTGCCATGGGAACCCCCACATGGTCTTAACGACCTGCCATAGGAAACCCCACATGGTCTTCCCTAACTGCCATGGGAACCCCCACATGGTCTTAGCCAACCACAGAAATGTCATATAAACTTAATATGAAAACATACTACGATGCCATGGAAACCCTCCAAGGTCTTACACCGAATTCCATGGGAACCCCCGGATGATCTTAGTCCACTGCCACTGGAACCCCCCGGGGTCTTCCATTCGAGTATCACAAGGACAACTAGCATATCACATATCACGTAATCAAATAGCATTCCACATAACACATAATGGGCCGGCCTTGGTGCCTTCGACCAATTGGTATGGTGAGGAGACTCACCTCAAATGCGAACTGTTGCTGAGTAGGTCCAAACTATGAGTATCAGCTCTGCCACCTCCCTAATCATAAACAACTCCTTAGATACAACTCAACCCTTCAAACCCTTAAAAGTCAACTCTGGTCAAGGACAAAGTCAAGGTCAAGGTCAATGCACCGAGTTGACCTAACTCGTCGATTCATCCCTGTAACTCGTTGAGTCCATCCTAAAGCCAGAATCGCGATGTTGCGATCCAACTCGTCGAGTTTTCCTACAACTCGTGGAGTTCTTCCATTTTAGAACAGAATCGGGGTAACCTCAACCCATCTCCCCAAGTTCCCCTATGAACTCGTTGAGTTCTTCAGTCTGTCAACTCACTTAATGCATTAAGTCCTTTTTCTCAAATCCAAAGGTTCCAAACATCAGATCCCTAAACATAGAGACGTATAGAAGGGTAAATTTTCCAACTTTCCCCCCAAATTTCATCTAATAAGCTTTAGTCGCAAACCCTAGTTCCTTTGAGGAGGGTCTTGACCCATTAAGTCTCTAACCCTTGCTTCAACGTTCCATATTACAGATCTGAGGTCCTAAGGTGGTTCAATCATGTAAATTTCCAACTATACGTCCATGCATGCTAGAAACACCCTCTAAGGTTCATTTTTGGCTTCATAATGGGCATATTGCGTGATTGGGACATGGAGGCCATTAAAGTTTGCAACTTTAATCCTCTAGAGGTCTTATAGAGGTCAGATCTACTCCCTCAACCTCTGAAAACCTCTTTTCTTTGGACATTAAAGCCAAAGTCCCAAAACCAAGCCCAAAACTACAAAAGATGAGATCTAAGAAACTACATGTCAAGGTTAGGACTTTATACCTGTGAGATGTAGGCTTTGATGTAGAGTTTATGGATCCAAGTTCACTCCTCCAAGCTTGCCACTTCTTTCTTCAAAACCTCCTTCAGAGATCTTCAACAATCACTCAAACACTGACAAAACTCAATGAGCAAGGAAGAAGGCCATTCTAGGGTTTTCACTGGGAAATGAGGCCAGCCCTAGGAGTTAACTCCTTTAAATAGGGTACCATGCCTGAAAAATTAGGGTTTTCATATCCAACGTCCACTCGTCGAGTTGGGTGCTTAATCTGCGCGTCCAGTTAAATCCCAACACGACGAGTTGGAGCTCTCCAACTCGTCGAGTTCCAGTCCAAAACTCTAAAATGTTGAGACATAAATGATACATGGACCAAGCGTTACACATTGTTAAGGCTTGAGCCAAAGGAGAGTGACGAAGACATTCGATCAATGGTTCGATAGAATCAGCATACTTTGAAGAATCGAGATCCAAACTCAGATTCTGGTTTTGTTTGATGTTTAGCATCACTGTGGAACCAATTTGTTCAGCAACATAAGGAGTTTCAGAAGAAGCGGCCATGGATGCTGTTGGAGAAGACGATGAATAATGCAAAGAGAATAGAGGGATTTTCGCCTGAGAGATTTTGAAAGTGGTGAAATAAATCAATCGTCGATTTTTCCTTTTATACGTCTGTGACAAGTGGAGAAAGAAAATCACGGCGTTTGATATTACCAAATCATATAAAAGTAGCCTGGGATTTCGTGAAAACTGTTGCATGTTAGGCGACGTTTGAACTGGCATGCGTGATGTCAACCTTTTTCAAAATAAACATGCCCTTTTGAAATCATATATTCATTGAACCGCCTTTTCAGTTACACCCTTTCGGAAGTAGTAACCAATCACCATAACCTGAGTTCGGAACATAAAGTAACCCTTCAGAATTGAGAGACCAGACATTTGAAAAATCATATAGATTTTCGTGTAAGAGTGTGCGAAAGATAAAGAAATAAATCAAAATATATATGTGGGAATCTGTAATGTCAAAATAGACATAAAAGCAGATGGATCCCGGGCAACGATCTCTTCCTTCGGAGTCAAGAGAGACTCGGAAGTGCTTGTGTGGCATCCCGTTGACTTACGATCATCTATTTGTTAAAACATAGTGAAAGGCATCTTTTGAGTAGGCTTCATGGGTGGCTTAAGCTTCAACCAAATTCCGAAGCCCAGCATGAGTCCGAAAGTCTGGAAGAAGTACTTGTCTGACCAGCGTAGTCATAATGACACGTATGCTTTGGAATTATTTAAGTGACAGGATAATTTAGAAATCTCAAAAAAAAAACTGGATCTTTTTGGGAAGAAAAGTCTTGGGTCAAAACAAAAGTGGAAATGGCTTGGGGATCATACTAAAATCGCCACAGGGGGACATCCTATCCCAAGCAATCAGTTGTGAATTCAATGCAACCAACAACGAAGCAGAACACGAGGCACTGATCATGAGATTACAGCTAGCCAAAGATCTTCAAGTCAAGGATCTTCAGGTATTCGTCGGTTCTTTATTATTAACTTACCACTTTAACGGATCCTATGCAGTGGAACGAGAGAAGCTAGCACTATACCTCCAGATCCTCAAAAATCTGGCCATGGAATTCAAAACATTTACCTTAATACAGGTTCATAGAGAAGACAACACTGAAGCAGATGCCTTAGCCAATCTAGGATCCTCTTTAAGGATCCTGTCAGAAACCAGGATCCTTATTAGCCACGTGTTGATCTCGACGATTGAGGACCCTGCTAAAAGACTAAAGGATCCCGACTATCACACAAAAACTACCTACGTCGCCACAAATGACGGTCCCGACTTGACTACTCAGTGTCAGGATCCCAACATCAAGGATCCCTCCCCAACTTCGGAATCCTGGATCCAAGCCATTGCGGAATACCTCTAAAATACCACGATCTCTAAGGAAGAGAAAAGCGAGAGAGCATTCAAAACAAGGATCTCAATATTTACTATAATACAAGGTAAGTTATACAAAAAATCTGTAGCAAGTCCATACCTTAGGTGCCTAGAGGATCATGAAGTTGCAGAGGTCCTGAAGGACATACACGAAGGAGACTGCGGCAACCACACTGAGGGCAGATCCTTATGCTCCAAGGAATTGAGTATGGGATACTACTGGCCAACCATGAAGAAAGATTCCTTCCTTCATGCCCAGAAATGCGATCCTTGTCAAAGACATAGCAACATCCTGCACCATCCAGCAGAACCTCTACATCCTATCATTTCCCCTTTGCAATTTATGCAATGGGGAATGGATATAGTGGGTAAACTGCCAGCAGCCCCTGGAGGAAGGGTCTTCATGCTATTTATGAGTGACTATTTCTCAAAGTGGATATAAATTGAAGCCTACATCCAAGTAAGAGATAAAGAGGTAGTCTCCTTCATCAAGCATAACGTTTTGACCAGGTTTGGGATCCCTGCTGAAATTATATGCGACAATGGATCCCAATTCGTAAGCAAAAGAATTAGGGACTTTTGCACAAGTTAGGGAATCAAGATGGTGATGACTACTCCTGTCCACCCACAAGACAACGGCCAAAGTAAACAACTTGAAGAAAAGGTTGGATGAGAAGAAATGAAGATGTTTAGAAGAACTCATTTCGTATTATGGGAAGATAGGACCACTTGCAAAGCAGCTATGGGCCAAACCCCATACTCATTAGAGTTTGGAACGAAAGCAATGATTCACACTGAAGTGGTGATCCCAACAACAAGATACCTACTTCAAAATCAAAAGAACAACGACAAGATCTTGGCCCACGATCTCGACTCTATAGATGAACTTAGGGATCTTGACAAGATCTGTATTACTGCTCATCAACAAAGGATCACCAGAGCATACAATAAAAACATAAGAGTCGGAAGATTCCAAGTAGGAGACTTGGTACTAAGAAAAACATTACAAAAAACCATGGATCCTAGTGTAGGTAAACTAGCACCTAATTGGGAAGGGCCATATATCATAGATGCTGAAGGAGGAAAGGGGGCATATTGGTTAGCCACCTTGGATCAAAATATCTTACCAAGATCCTGGAATGCGATACATCTCAAAGCCTATTTTATGTAGGTAAGTTCAGTTATTTCCAGATACGCTTAAGGTATACATAATTCACCCTTTATCTTTTGTTACTATTTATTCCATTCAAACACCATTACTAACTTAAGCATCCGAGGGGCGTTAGCTCCACCCTTAGTTAACTTTTACTGCACGCAGGGGATGGAAGATCCTGACACTTAAGGATCCTGACCTCTAAGGATACTGACTTCTAAGGATCTTGACATATGAATATTCAAGGATCCTGATACCCAAGGGACCACTGGCACATAAGATTCCCACGACTTCAACCATCCTACAATTCACAGTGTGAATCTCCCAAGAATAGATTCTGATCATGTCTCCTACGAATAAGGGTACTTAATCCCCTATAAGGTTTAAAGAATTAATTACCTCTTTCACTTGAATTAAGGTTTATACACCTCACATGGATGCACGATATTTGAGTATCAGATGTGAATGAGGGGATCATTTCAAGCTTTAGTGGCTTTTCAACCCTCTTATTTCTAAACATAAGTTGAGATCCTAAATTTCAAATCTAAGGTTAATAATGTTTACATGTTATCTCAAGTTGGGAACTTCCCCAAAAAATTCCTAAGGCTTATAACATTTACATGTTATCTTAAGTGGAGATCTTCCCCAGAAAATTCCTAAGGCTTATAACATTCACATGTTATCTCAAGTTGGGAGCTTCTCTACAAAGTTCTTAAGGGTTATAACATTGACATATCTCTAGTTGGGATCTTCCCCAGAAAAATGCATGAGGCTTATGAAACTTTTTTCATACGGTTTTGGATTTTCCCCATTGATGTACTAAGGTTTGTAACATTAACGTGTTACCTTGAATTGGGATTTTCCCCAGAGACTTGCTGTAAAGCCATAACTTTAGCATGTTATCTGAAGATGGGATACTTCCCAAAAAGTAAACAAGATTTATAGTGCCGGAATCATATGAAGACAAGGAAGTCATAAGATTACGAGCTTCTATCTATCCTTATTTTTTGAAACTCTAAACTTTCTCTAAGTTGAAGGATCCCAAAAAAATATTATTTGGCTATCAGACCTCTACTCTTAAAGATTACTCGTTAAAGATGATTTACTACAAGAGTTTTATCTTAGAGTTATTTGCAGGAACAAAGTTTTCCAGGATCCGAATTACTTAAGGATCCTAGCACCATAACAGTCATGTAGGATGATCAAGAGAAAGATATGAAAGGAGAGAACTACCATTCCATTCAAAAGGGGTTGCACGTCAACCCAAAAAAAAAGCTAATTGTCTTACATTACTGAAAAAACAAAAAATTTAAACTAATTTCCTGCAAGCCTAGAACTTAGCCTGGTCATCATCGGCCCCATGCTCCTTCTCCTTCCCCTCCTCTCTAGGCTTCGACGCAGGATCCTCAGCAGTAGTGACAAGATTGCCCGTTATTTTGGCTAATGCCTCGCGCCATCCAGCTACATTCCAGGATCATGAGTTCTCAAGATCCTCCGTCGGCTTGATCTTGGCCTCCCAAATGGCCACCGCAACACTGGCCTTTGCATCAACAATCACCTCCTCCATCTCGAGAAAGTGTTCCTCCTCCTTTTCAGCATTCTCCTTGCTGAGCAGCTCCATTCTCCTCAATAGATCCTTGTTGGTCGCTTTCTACATCCTTTCCTGTACCTAAAGGGCTTGTTCGGCCCTCTCAAATCGGATCCTTAGATCAGCGAAAATATGACCGGAGACCTGAAACAAAGACATAGTGGGTCAGAAAAATTAAAAGTAAAATATAAAATGAGGCTAAAACCAATACTTACATCTTGGGAGAAAGAGACCAACTTCTGGAGTGTATCCTCAACTCCGAGGTTATCCAAGGATAGACATGCAGACTCAACAGTTTTCCTTTTACGGTATCCCAAAGTCTTCACTGTCAAGTCAATGGCCGATCTTTTGGGAGGAAGAAAAGACGAGGTCCTTTCCTTTTTCACCATCAGCTCATCCTTATCCATGGTTGTGTCAAGATCAGAAAGTGTGAAACGAGCACTAGAGCGGGTGATCTTGGATCCTACATATAAAAGAAAAATGTTAGATCCTTCATCATAAGCAAAAACCATCAGGGATCCTTACCTGTCGACATGGGGTCAGTAGCAGAAGAGGTTTCTTGGAAAGTGACCTGTTCGAATCGAAAGGATCTCTCAGCTTCAGGCAGGGCGAAGAACTTCTTGATCTTCTCTTCTGAATCCTCAGCAACAGGGACGAGCTCTTCAAACTTGAAAGCTGTAAAAGAGCAAAAAAAATAAGAAGAAGTAAATTCTAGGATCCTTATATTAGTATAAAAGAATCCTACCCTTCTTAACCCAAGCGTTTGTAACGCCCGTAGATCCGGGCTAGTCAATTTAGAGACGATAAGCATCAAAAATGTCTTTTTGATGGAAGATTATTTAGAAGTAGTAATCTTAACTAAGTTTTAGTATATGTTACAAGGATTTCGTACATATAAAGAACGTCGAAATCCGAGTTATAACGAAGAAGTTATGACCTGTCGAAGTTTCGCGACAGAAACGGCACGACACAGCGCGACGTAAATAGTGAATTTACGATAGAGCGATATTTAGCCGTAGTGGTCTAAACAAAAGTCGTAGAGTTCGTTAAACCGAGAGCGTGCATAAAAAGAACGTCTAAATCTGACTTCGTCTGAGGAAGTTATGATTTTTCTAAGTTTCGACTTAGCGGTATGCAGCCCGAAACTCAAATATGAGATCGAGTGATTTTTAGCCGAAACAATCTAAACGAGAATCGAAGATCTCGTCGTTAGTAGTCCAACGGTAAAAAGACAGACGAAAACGGACGTCAGATGAAGAAGTTATGATTTTATAATAGAGTTTAACTGTCCCGGCCTACTAAAAATAATATAATAAAAATAAATTCAAAATTAGCCGACAGAGTCTAAATGAAAGTTGTATATTATAGTCTCACCTACGCGTGGATATAAAGAACGTCGAAAACGGAGCTCGTATGCGAAAGTTATGAATTTTTGAAGTTCGAGGCATGCATACTAAAGCTTATCCGAAGAGTACGCCCAACGTAACCGAAGTACACCCAGCGTACTGCTTGTAGAGGCATTACGCCCATCGTAATCAGGATTTACGCCCAGCGTAAATTGGGGTTTCAGCCCCTATAAATAGAAGTCGTGGGCTGCCGAATTTGGTTGCTCATTTCTTTCTCTCTCACTCGTTTTACCTCGTTTTACGTGCAAGCTTTACCCCCGAAGCCCCGGTATCATTCCCGAGACCCGAAGCAAGTCCCGAATCCCCGAACATCCCGAGAAATATAGTTTTCGAGCCAAAACCCTGCCCGCGTGAAGCCCGGTTTTGGAGAAAACGTCCCGGTTTTATCGGAAAAGATTATTTTAATAGACGAGGTGCTGTCCGATCATCGTCTTATCAGGTGAGTGTGTAGTCACTTTCTTCCAACACATAAATATGAAGTATTTGCTATGAAATACATACTATGTGTTAATAAATTGTTTGTTTATCTGAGATGGGTGTTGAATATGATGTTTTGGCTATAAAATACGTGGTATGTGTTAATAAGTTGTTTGTTTATTTGAGATGGGTGTTGAATGCAATGTTTGGTACATGTTTTAAATAAGTTAAACTGTATATGTATTTTATATCTATGAATATGATGGGGAAAACATGGGTAGATAAATGATGAGGTATGAAAGATGATTAAGAATAATATCGACATATGCACCAAATATTGAATGTCATAATCCTGGCAGATGCGCTTAAAGGATAATGTTGGCAGATGCACCAAATAGTGAATGTCATAATCCTGGCAGATGCGCTTAAAGGATAATGTTGGCAGATGCACCAAATAGTGAATGTCATAATCCTGGCAGATGCGCTTAAAGGATAATGTTGGCAGAGGCGCTTAAAGGATAAAGTTGGCAGATGCGCCTTATGTAGCAGTGGATTTTGTGCCAATTCCTTAGGTTAATCCTAAGGAATGAATGAATGAAGGATAGTTGATTCTTAGGGTAAAACCTTAAGAAATAAAGAAGATAGTGGGGATGGGTAATTGGGTTGATTGTTTGATGATTGAATATAATAATTGTACTATTGTGGGTTGAAAACCCTATATGCTCACCAGGCTCCCAAGCCTGACCCACTCAGTTTTTTTTGTATTACAGGAAGTGGCTCAAGAGCATAAGTTGGTTGACATGACGAGAGATAATGGATTATAGGCCAGTAGTTATAAATAACTATTGTAAGGTATATTTTTATGTGTTTATGCTTTTGGTCTGTATCGGAACATGACATCCCGAGATTTTGTTATATAATGAAAATACATTTCTTTAAGAAATGCTTTTGATAAATTCTTATCATATTTCATTTTGGGAACAAATTCCGCAATAGTTTTCTTTAAATGATTACTCTGATTTTAAAATAAAACATAAACAAACCGGTCTTTTCTGGCCGTGAAATTGGGGATGTCACACGTTCGGCAGGAGATCCCCACCAAGAATAGAGTCACGTCTCACAAAAAGGTATTTTTCTTTCCAAGCTCTGTCATTGTGTTTTGTTTTCAGGATAAGAGAAGATTTGTGGGCTTAGACTTTGAGAATATAGCGATAGTCATCGAAGGTCGTAAGATCATACATACAGACCAGTTCAGAAAGACCTATATTAAGGTCTTTTGACTGATTCACTTGGTCGATCCAATATATGATCCTCCAAATGATACGCATGGCCTGAATGTATGAGATCCTAGTCACCTTAAAGAACTTATAGACGATTCCAGGAAAAGGGTATTTCGATCCGAAAGAGAATGGATATTCAGGGAAGCATATCCAGGTAGGAGAAATAAATTCCGGTTGGATAAGAGGGTCGAAGGGCCTAAAAACGGATTCAGGAGGGAAGGCTCCACTGAGTCTCAAAGACTCAATGTCATCATCTCCAAAGGAACACGTCTCCTCATAGGAAAGGATCCCTTGGTTGACGAAGTCGTCTTCGGGAAGAGCTAGGATTTTTTACGAGAAATAGTCATTTTCTTACCCATGATAGAAGAACTAAAAATATAGAAGAAAAAGAGAGAATTACCCTCAAATAAATAACTGATAATCGAAAGATAGCAAGGAAAAGGAAAGAAAATTGTGAAACTAATCATCTCAAATTATACTGAAGGAATAGCTGATTTGACTGCTTATAACGGCTAGTTATTCACCCGTTAAAATTTGAATTATCCTAGCCATTCATGGTTAAATTCGAAATTTGCCTTTATCTCTCGCTTTTCATTTATTTTCTTTAAGTTATCCCTTCAATATTCTCGAAACTAACTCACTTATTTTCAGGAATAACTTGGGGGGAAATTGTTGGGACTAAGATCTTAGAAGCTACAATAAGATCCTCGAACCTAAGGATCCTAACACCCTAGGATCCTCGAACTTCAGGATCCCAAATATACTCCAGGACCCTGACTGATATTTTTATAACATCTATATATTTTCCTTCTTACATGTGCAGAAAGAATCAGTCAAAATCACATTCTCAATGAATAGTCATCGCAACCATGCAAAAGACTCGGAGGACCAAGTCAGGCACAACTATAAATTGATCTCAGAGGATCCCGAAATTTTCGGAATTGTTGTTATTAGCTTTTGACTATATAAATCACTTGTATTCATCACACTACACACAGTTTTTGGCAGAATATTGACACTTGTACTCATACTCATTACATTTACTCTGTAATCATTTATTCCAATCAATAAAATCATCAAGGCAGGTCATCATTATCACCTCCCAAGGTTTTGTGTCGGAGATCCTAACAAGGATTAAGGGCTTTCCTTGTAAATCACTTGTACAATCTTATTCTAATTTCATCAATCACTTCACTTACAACACCACAACCTCTCATACATCTTGGTTAATAACCACTTAGTTGATTTTTGACCAAAAACATATATAGTGGGCAAATTGCCAGTAGCCCCTACAGGAAATGTCTTCATGCTAGTGATGACTGACTACTTCTCAAAATGGATAGAAGCCAAAGCCTTCGTCCAAGTAAGATACAAAGAGGTAGTTTCCTTCATCAAACATAACATCTTGACCAGGTTCAAGATACCTGCCAAAATTATATGCGACATTGGATCCCAATTCATAAGCAAAAGGACAAGGGACTTTTGCGTAAGTTGGGGAATCAAAATGGTAATGTCTACTCCTGTCCATCGTCAAGCCAACGGCCAAGAAGAAAAGGCTGGATGAGAAGAAAGGAAGGTGGGCAGAAGAACTTTCTTTCGTATTATGGGCAGAGAGGACCACTTCCAAGGTAGCTACGGGCCAAACCCCATATTCATTAATGTTTAGAATGGAAGCAATGATTCCCACTAAAGTGGTGATCCCGACATCAAGATACCTACTTCAAAACCAAGAGGACAACAACATGATCCTCGCCCAAGATCTTGACACTATTGATGAATCTAGGGATCTTGCCAAAATCTATATTACTGCTCATCAACAGATAATCACCAAGGCATACAACAAAAATATAAAGGTCAGAAGATTCCAAATAGCAGACTTGGTACTAAGGATAACATTCCAAAATACCAAGGATCCTAGTGCATGTAAACTGGCACCTAAGTGGGATGGGCCATATCTCATAGATTCCGAAGAAGGAAAGCGGGCATATTGGTTGGACACCCTAGATGGAAATACTTTTCCAAGATCTGGGATTGTTATACATCTCAAAGCCTATTTGATGTAAGTAAGGTTAGTCGTTTCCCAACACACTTAAGGTACGCATGCTATTTACCTTTTACTCTTTGTTTTTATTACTATTTATTTTCTTCAAATACCATTACTAACTTAAGCATCGGAGGGGCGTTAGCTAGGCTAACGCCCACCCCCAGGTAATGTTTGTTGCATACAGGGACTTAAGGATCCTCACCTATAAGGATCTTGACGAATGAACATTCAAGGATCTTGACACTAAAGGATCCTAACACTTAAGGAACCTGGCCTCTAAGGATCTTGACAGATGAATATTCGAGGGTCCTGATGTTCAAAAGATCCCTGGCATAAAAGAGTTCCATGACTAGAAATATCTGAAAAATCAAAATATGAATTTTCTAAGAATAGAGACTGATCATCTCTCCTACGAATAAGGGTATTTAATCCCCTCTAAGGTTTAAAGAGTTAATTACCTCTTTCAAACAAGTTAAAGTTTATACACCTCGTTTGGACGCACGTTATCTAACTATGGGATGTGAATAAGGGGATCATTTCATGTTTTAGTGACTTGGCATCCCTCTTATTTCCGAATATAAGCTAAGATCCTAAAGTTAAATTCTAAGGTTTATGACATTTTCATGTTATCTTAAGTTGGGATCCTCCCCAGATAATTCCTAAGGTTTATAACATTGACATGTTATCTCAAGTTGGGATCTTCCCCAAATAATACACAGGGCTTATAACATTTTCATGTTATCTCATGTTGGGATCTTCCCTAGATAATACAAAGGGCTTATAAAATTTTCATGTTATCTCAAGTTGGGATCTTCCCCAGATAATACACAAGGCTTATAACATTTTCATGTTATCTCAAGTTGGGATTTTCCCCAGAAAATAAATAAAATTTATAACATTTTTAGTCTATCATATGATTTGGGATCCTCCCCAGAAATCTACTAAGTTTGGAATTTTTCCCAAAGTTCTTCGAGAGTTACGATACCAATGCATTGCTTGAAGATGGGATCGTCCCCAGAAAATATGTAACATTTGTAGAACCATAATATTGCAACATTTTCTTTAGTTATTTTCCAAGTTAGAGTCATCTCCAGCCGACTCCTGAGAGAGATCCTCCCTAAAGATTACTGAGTTAAAAATAGTCAAAGATCCTCCTTGACGATCGAGGATCCTTCTTTAAATGAACTTTGTGATCCTATAGAGCAAAAAAAAATTGTAACTTTACACTTCTCCTAGAAGTGAGTCCCAAAGGTCACAAAGTCCAAAGATAATCAGGTTCTATCTTTCCTTGTTCTTAGATGTTGTATTTCTTATATAATGATCTAAGGTTTATCCTAAATGGATTTCAACTATTTTAAGATCCTAATTGGAATACTAACTGTTTTCAGGTTATTTCAAGATCCTGTGAATTCTTGTTAACCCTGAATCCTGATTATAAAGGCCCTCGAAAATCCTACTGCTACAACCACACAATTTAGTAAAGCATGCAAATAACTATTAAGCAACCATAACATTAAAGGATTGGCCACCAACCCCACAAAAAAGGAATAGTAATATTGTATTACATCACCAAAGAAACCATAAACTACTTAAACCAAATTTTTGCAGGCCCAAACTGTCGGCTGGTTATCATCACCTGTGTTATTCTTCTCCACCTCACGCTCCTTTGACGGCTGCCCTTCGGGATCTTGACTGGTATTCACAAGCTTACTAGTTAACTTGGCCAGAGCTTCACGCCACCCTGTCAGATCCCAGAATCCTACATTGGTGATATCCTCAGCTAACCTGATCATGGTTTCCTAAATAGCTATCACAACACTGGACTTCACCTCCGCAATCACCTCCTCCATCTCAGTAACATGCTCTTCCTCTTTCCTAGCTTTCTCTTTTCTCAACAACTCAACCCTCTTGAGGAGATCTTCATTGGTCACCTTCCATTCCTTCTCTCGTTCCCTCAAAATTCGCTTAACCTCCTCAGCCTGGATCCTTAGATCAAATACTGATTGGGAAACGTAAGCAGAAACCTGAAATGAGCATAACGTTAATAAAAACTAGTAGGAATCAGAAGCTATTGTCACACGAACACATACGGCTTGGGAAAAAGAAATCAACTTCTGAAGCGCCTCCTCGTCTTCGAGATTCTCCTGGTTTACATATGTGGCTTATAAGGTCTTCCTCTTATGGGAGCTTGGGGTCTTCACAATAAGATCAATGTGAGATTTCTTAAGAGGAAGACGCAAGGCATTTTTTTCTCTCTTGACTAAGATGAGGCCGCTGGACATAACGTCTTCGAGATCAGACAGAGCAAATCGGGCATTAGAGCGAGTAACCTTGGATCCTACACATCGAACAAGATCCTCATTAGTTCAGGATCCTTATTTATTCTGAACTATCATAGGAAAGAAAGGAATTATTACCATTAGCCATTGACGCAGTGATGGAGGAACCCTCTTGGAGACTAGAGCAATCGAACTTGAAAGACCTATCAGCTGCAGAAACAGCGAGAAGCTTCTCTATCTTCTCTTCGGTATCCTTGGATATAGGGACGAGTTTTTCAAAATTGAAAGCTACAAAACATCAAACAAAATAATGAAATGTGAATTCCAGGATCCTCAGTACAAGGAAAAATTATTCCTACCCCTATTAACCTTGATCTTCGGCAGGGAATCCCCACGAAGGATCGAATCACATCTCACGAAGAAGTATTTCTCCTTCCAAGTACCGTCATTATGTTTTGTTTTCAAAACAATAGTGGATTTGTGAGGTTTGATCCTAAGAAGAAAATAGGAGCTTGCAATGGTAGTAAGATCATACACATGATCCAACTCAGCTAAACCTATATCTAGATCTTTGGACTTGTTCGGTTTGTCAATCCAGAACAAGATTCTCCAAAAAAATAGGCATGGCTTGGATGTAAGAGATTTGGATAACTTCAAAGAACTTGGAGATGATCCCAGAAAAGGGATATTTCAGACCCAAAACCAAAGGGGTATTCGGGAAAGCAAACCCAAGAGGAGGAAGTGAAATCAGGTTGGTGCTTTGGATCAAAGGGTTTGAAAATAGCTTCATTGGAGAAAGTACCGACTGTTTTCAACGACTCAATTTTGTCCTCATCGAAATAACAAAGCTCTCCGTATGATAATATCTTTTGGTCAATGAAATCATCCTCAGAAGGAGCGGGGATGTTCTTACGAGATACAGTCATTTTCTTGCCCATTGTTAATGAAAAGAAAACTAAGGAGAAGAAGTGAGAAGTGTACCTTCAAAGACGTCTGCTAAACTCGTAGATGAAAGCTAAAAGACGTGGGGAAGAATAGCCCTAATCGATTGCCTCTATTTATGCTGATTGTAGAAGAAAGAGAAAAGTTGATTTGACAGGTTATGATGGTTTTGAACGGATAAATTCTATCCGTTAGGGTTTAAAATTCAAAACCCCTTTAAATTTTGGCAAACTAACTCCAAAATATTTCGTAGGAATAATTTGGGGGCAATTGGTAGTGCTAGGATCTCATAACTACATTCAGGATCCTCAAACCTGAGGATCCCAAACATACTTTAGGATCCTGACTATTATTTCACAAATATTTATAACAGTTATATACTTTGTTATCTCTCTCTCATGTGCAAAAATAATAAGTCAAAGACTTATTCTCAACGAATACTCGTCACAACCATGCAAAAGACCCGGAAGACCAAGTCAAGTAACGTCTATAAGTTGATCTCAGAGGATCCCGGAATTATCGGAGTTCTTTTTGTTAGCTTTAGACTATAAAAATCACTTGTATTGATCACACTACACATGAGACTTAGCAGAAGAACAGCACGTGTAATTATACTCTAGACATTTTCTCTGTAATCAAAATTTTCAATCAATAAAATCATCAAGGCATGTGATTGTTATCACCTCCCAAGGTTTTATGCCGGAGATCGTAGAAAAAATCAAGGGCTTTCCTTGTAAACAACTTGTGTCACCTTGATCAACATTTTACACTTGCATTATTCTGAACATCACAACCTTTCATACACTTTGGTCGATCTTTGTTTGTTCATTTTTTGACCAAAACAAGACCCCATGAAATTCCTTAAGGAATTTATGTGGGTCTTCATTTTCCAAGCCAACGCAGGGAGAAGGTATAGATTTAAGCTTAAAATTCTGAGCTTCCGGAAATGTAATATAAAGAGGTTGTTGATTGACCTCTTGAGTGGGTCACTCTCTGAGAGTCTTTTCTATTTCCTCTCCACTCATGGTTGATTCTTCATATTCGGTTTCTGAAGAGTCTATGGTTTCAGATTTAACTAAGGGTGGTGGGGAGTAAGTTTTGTAGGGGCTGTTTGAAGGTGAAGATGGGGGTACTTTAGCAAAAAATAGAAAAGTCGGACCTTGCCCGTTCCACAAGGGACTACCCTGTGGTTTGGTGATTTCCGGAGGTACCGAAGAGGATGAACCAAAGAAACCAGCTAATTATTTTTTCTTTGTTTATTCTTTCTTCACTTTCCTTGCAGTTCTTTCAATTTCTGGATCAAAAGTTATAGGTGTACCTGTACAACAATTTCCTGGTATAAAACTATTAGAAGCACCGTGTCCCGGGAAACAGCACCAATTTGTTAACACGTTGCAACAGGCGTATTAAACAAATAAAATTTCACTGTTGGTTGCACTAACAACATACGGAAGCAGGGTCGAATCCTTAGGGACACAACCTAACAGTCAATGCCTTTTTGCATCAGGAATATTCTAGTCAATAAAACATAAATTAGAAAAGGAGGTTTCTGAATTAAAGTAAAAGCTAAAAATTGCAGTGAAAATAAACTAAACGAAACTCATTAATAAAAACGGTTTCAGCTCTGCTGCGATTTTCCTAATCAAGCAATCAGCCTAGGTTTGGTTATTCAAAATGCAATTCTATCTAAGTTGGTACTGAGAGAACTAACAAGCTCTAGTATAATCTCTTTTACCTTAATTAGTTAACCACTACAAGCTCTTTGATTTAACCCAAACTTTTTACTGTTCAGTTAAACAAGCTCTGAATTAAATCAGAAAAGCAGCTTTATGATCTGTGTAAAATTCCCAGAAATATCCACTACTTCTCACAAGCTCGGAAGCATAAAGATATGATTTTTATAGTTTATAGCAGAGTTAAATCTCAACACAGGACCAATTTGATACTTGTTACTTTTACCAGTTAAATCTCAACACATAACCAATTTGATACTAGCTAGGTGATCAGACTAACAAGAATTAAAAATCAAACGTTCATTAAGCTCAAAACGGAAAAATCTAGATAGAAACACAAAATAAATAATAGGTCTGAAAAACTAATCACATGAAAAGTACTAGTCTATTGTAGAATTGAAAACTAGGGTTTAGCCAAACATGGCTAAAAACGAGTTAAAACTAATAAAATATAAACTAACTGTTTAATCTTGCGAACTAAATATAGCAGATAATCTTCAGCTTTTAGATCTTCAGAAATCGCTGAAATTAGAGAGAAATTGCCTTAGAAATCGTCATTTTCATCGTCTGGAGCTTCAGGGATCGTTCAACCCTTAGTCTGATCACAAAGGCGTCCTATATATACAAGCCAGATTCTTCGGGAGCAAAGTGTTTATTCGATCTAATTTTTGAAAAAATTCTATTGAATGTTTTCATTTTCTCCTTTTTTCACAAACATGAAATTCATCCGAAATTTTGTCTAGTTTCCGGAACATTTTGAATCTCGCCAATCGGAGTTACGAGTCATGAGATATGGTTACAATACTGACATGGGGTCAGAGATGCCAACAACATCCTTTTGACTTTAAAATGTAGCAATCTATCTTCGAATGATCAATTTAATCGAATATTTCTTGACCAAAACATCTTCCAAGCTATCCTCATAATCCTTAATAAGTTCCAAGCTCCATTTAGACTTCAATGCTCCATTAAACGCATCCAAAGTTTCTTCCAAAGTACTACTCCACTCGAATTATTTGAAATTGACATAAAAACATGAGCAGTACGGGCATTCTAACGAATGACATGAGGTGAACATTATTTAAACTAATGACATGAAAATGCACAAAATATGATGCTAAATGCTAATAAAAAAACCCTAAGACAGGCATAAAATGTCATCTATCACACATAAACAATTAAAACCACAAAAAATTCTCACAAACGATTAGGGTTTCGAAGGGACAGGATGGGAGGATGGAGGCTGGGTATGAAGAGGTACTCAAGAGGTTTAGAGCCTTTAAATAGGCTCACAAACCCAAAATTAGGGTTTAAGGTTTTGCGCATTACGCCTTGCGTAGCTAGGCTTATGCCCAACGTAAGTCATTAACTGCCCAAAAGGAATCTTTCTCCTACGATGAGCGTAAGAGGCCATCCTACGTCCTGCGTAGGACTCAGAATACAAATAAATGCATAAAACAACTCAAGGAAAATCATATCTGCAGGATCGAGTGTTACATACCTTTTTATCGTGTCGTGGTGACTCAGTTCCCAAATTTCATTCCAACTTCAAACAATCATAACTTATTCGTTCTAAACCCGTTTTTGTGATCTTTATATGCACCCAAAGGTATTAACAATCCCTAAATATCTATCCAATTACTTTTGACTTAATACATATATAACTTAATTCATTAATGCATGAAAAAGTCCCAAAGTATCACTTTTTCCCATTTTACCCTTTTTGGCTCCAATACATAAGTAAGGGGCCTAAATTACTTAATCAAGACAATCAACATCTAATATGGTCCAAACTTTATCCCTTAAAGCTCGAGACCTTTACTTGATCAAATTACGACCCATTATACTGAAATAGGAAACATAGTGAAACCGTATGTTATAACTCTCCCCCACTTAAATTGGATTTCTCCTCGATATCTGTCTCGATTAGAATTTCTGAAAATGACTCCAAACACAATCCATATGATTCTTCCTACCACTTCATTACATAAAACCATCCATAAAGAAAATCTGCAAGCCCACTCGAAACCTAGACAATGGCAACAAACAACCCAATCACTTGAAAACACTAACTACAACAACTACCTTGCTCTCCCCAACGGTACGACCCAACTCACATCGAAAACCACTAAAAGCGGGAGACTCCCAAAACTACAACTACAAACCAAATCCATTAATATACTTCACAAGACTAGGAACCCATCTATGTAAACTCCAGAAATCATACATAAAGTCTGGCGATCACCCCCACCGACCTACAGAAATCCATTCTGCATTCCTCATTACACTTGCCAATTAGCCAAACACATCCTGCAAACTATCCAACACATCCTGCAAACTATTAAATTCATCCAACCAACAAGGTAGATATTGAGGACCGACCACAGCCTTCACTCACGTATTTCATCAGTTCATACATCTCCTCAATGTATCTTACTAAGAGAACACACTAGTCACCATGAATCTCAACATTCCCTGCCTTTCCACTCTACTTGAAGAGTGAAGTTCATCACGAATCGACACCTTAATACATCCAACAACTCCCAATTCTTCTAGCAGCATCCAACTAGAATCTGATATGATATAACCACCTGATCTAAAACCGACGAACATCAACCACCAATGCCAACACTTCATTGGCAACTAAAACAAGGCTCCAAACCTTAGACAATCTTAATAGATTTCTAAAAATGCCTAAATAACTCATAAAAATCCCCAAATTCAGAGGAAAAATTTAAACTTCCAGAAAAATGCAGACTGAACTCTGGTCGAAACGACCTAACCTCCTATCCTCGATAACATGACATTCAAACACTAAACTTCATGCACACATAAGGAAACTTGACAAACATATATCTGGCATCTAATCTTCTATTACCTCGAAACCACAACCGAACATTAACCGCTAGGAACATCAATTCCACAATCCAACAATCGAGTACACATTCCCCTCCAGGAGCCTGAATAAACATACATAACCAAATGGCAGGAGTATGAAACCTTACCTGAACCTTCATTAATACCCACTACAAACTCCTAAACAACCTTAGTGACGATGAATACCATAACAAAATGACAGAAATGAGTCAACCATTAAAAGTCCATAAGCCTATAAGCAACTGACATCATCAAAACCGAAAGGTATTACATCTACCCTTAACAAACATAATCTATCTCGAATGTTTCCTTCCCAATAACCCTTTTCTTACTCTCACAAATAACGATAACCTGAACAAACCCATATGAAGACAACACTCATACAATACTCATAACTACTCAATAGATGAAAATCCTTTATAACTGATAACCGATCTGCTTTATGAGCTAACCCCACGCTCTAAAACCGATATTCTACCTGAGTGATCCAATTACTTCATCATAAACATATCTGATGCTTCAAAGGAAACTACCTTTCATTGCGAATTCCTTGTCCAAAAACTCCATGTTATGAGGATAATTTATGTTTTCCCTAAAACATAAACCTCAAAGTTACTACATTCGCACCCACGACCTAACTAAGCCTTGAATTCTTACTGTCACCCAAAGGAAATTTGATAAATATAGACGAAACCTCATCAAGAAAACTTCTTAACATCGGACTCCTTAGTGACAGCCTACTACCCTTCCCTTCTAGAGAAAATAAGACCAACCAATAGCCCCATATACTTGAGTTGAAGAATCTTCTAAACCGTTACACAGAAACCATAAGTTGAACTTGTTCCCATAACCTCTAATCAGAATACCCGGTTCTCTCCTACTTATGTTTCGAACTACCACCAACGCTCGTCCATAAGTATCGAAATCCCAAACTTACCACCTGATACATAACATACTTAATTTCCAGAGTGCATAAAACATAAGAGATAGAACTTTGATAACAACAAGCTAACTCCAGGGAAACTCCGAATCTCTAATGGAGACCATATAACTTCCCACTGCATCATCGCCCTGATCCTGGCCGACCAAGATATGATTTTGGTTGATAGGGTATCCAAAGAACTAAACTCCGTGAAACTAAAACTAACATATTAAGAATTGGCATACATCCTCTCCCTCCTTACAACTTCAAGAATCTCTTGGTGAAAGATCTTTATGCCCATGAATCGTTATAGAATGATATTCGCTAACGACGTATGATCCTATAGGGTCACACCTGATAGCAAGTTACTACTAATTGATTATTTATTAAAGTAATTTTATTATTAATAAATATAATCAACACTTGTATTTAATTAGAAAAACATTAGTTTATGAAAATAATATTTTTACCATCATATTGGGAATTATTGATTCTAGGAAATAATAATAATAAAAAAGAGAACAAACACTACTTATATTCATAAGGCATAAATATATCTTATATACTAATTGAATAGGCACTTTGAGTAACCATTTAGTTAGTTTGTAACTAGCTAGCTAAGAATTATGTGAAAGACAATTAATGGCCCCACTTGGACTCATTAAAGCCATGAATGACAAGGGGGATGGAGAGTTAGAGTGTTTGACTTCTTCTTTCATTTCTTGCACTCTTACAAAGTATGGCTTTCACATTAATGAGGCATGATCCTTCCTCGATGTAGAAGAGTATATAAAGGATGAATGTGATGAAGAAATAAGCTAGTTTTTCATCACAAAATCCTCCATAAGGCTCACCAATTTCATGGTTTTCAAGTCCTCTTTCCCTCTCTTCTTTCTTGCAATTTGGTGCATGAACTAAGTGTTCATAAGTTGCTTCTCCTTAATCCTTATTTGGTATAATCATAATGGCTTAAGAACAGCTTAATACAAGAGAAGAATGGCATCTTGAAGTAGTTTACTACTGTTTGGTGGATACATCTAGAGGAGCTCTCCTTTGATTCTTTCGTCATCTTCGATGCTCTTTGTTTTTCAGGAAAAACCATTTCTGACCACTTCTTGCTATGTTGTGCAGCAGACGCGCAACACTTAGCCTTTTGCAGCTGTTTGTTTTTTGGAAGACTTCTAACTTAAAAACTGTTGCGTGTGTGATGCTTTGCGCAACATTGGACCATCCTCTTCAAACAACTTCTCACTTACTTTAAGTTATATTATTCAAATTAGATTTGTTGTAATTTTTTTTCAACAACGTGTTTATTATTTTAATAATATTTGAAGAATATGTAAAGAATTGGAGTACATTTTACATAATTTCTAATAATTTCAAATCCGTTTGGTAAATTTCATATAAATTTTTGTTGTGTTATATTGTCTATAACCAAAATATTAATAAATTATAAATTTAATCATTAAAATTACCAAATTTATTGAAGTTAACTGGAAAAAATAATTATCTTCTTCAAAGTTTAAAAAAAATGAACATGTTTTTAGCTACATTAACATGTTTAATTCTTTTATATAAACATCTTTAAAAATCATATCACAATGATCTTTATATTTAATTTGCATATGATTAAAAAAAATAAACTTTTTACTTAGATTTATTTTTAACTATTGTACAATTAATTTCAGTTTATGACAGGATACAACCGTTTGGTCCACCTCTTCTACTGCAGAGGGTTGCAGATGTGGTCTGCAGACTTTAGCCGTTTTAGCTTCGAAAAAACAAACAACACCTTCATCAACTCCCAACCTCCCGAGAGGACTCAAAGTCTTAAAAGGTTGTAACACTTTTTCCTTATTTGGTTGTTATTAATCTTTCCATGCTTTGAAAATTTATCATTGGTGGGTTAAAAGAGTTGTAAGTTAATTCTATTTTTAAGCTTCTGATTTCGTTACTAGCGTTTTTGGGAAACGATTTTGAATAAAACCCAACAATTGATATCATTTTTGCATGCTTGATTAGATTATTGGATTATTTGTTATAATCTTTGTTTTTGAAAAACATAGTTGGTTTTCTTTTTTTAAGAAAAGCCATTTATATTTTCTATGACACTTTTATAATTGTTACTTTTTACTGACAAAAGTTTACATACATTTTTTGTCACCAAAAGTTATCTTAGAAAAAAAAAACTATTGTTTGATATAATTTTGAGTATGTGTGAGTGTGTGTGTGTGTATATATATATATATATATATATATATATATATATATATATATATATATGATGTACATAAACTAACCTTGGACCTCTTGTGATGTGTTTGTATTGACTTGCTAAAATGGTTGTAATATTTTTTTTATTCATATGGTATGTAATAATTAAATAGATAGTTTTCATTTTATTTATGTTTGTAAGTAATAGATTAATTTTAGAAATAGTTTATTTTTATAAAAATGTAACAAGAATGAAGATGGTGACCATTTTGCTGATCAAAATTTATAAAATTATTTTTATAAATTATTTTTATTAATGTTTCATAAACTTTATAAAATTATTTTTATAAATTTACAACAAGGTCTTAAAGCAAGTAGGAGCATGAAGATATTAAAAGATTTTTGGTCCCTTTATGTCCCTTAGGAATGGACTTGAGATTTTTGTGATAGCTCACAAAATGTAATTTGTTTATGGTTGGTTTATGCAAATATGTTTTACATGCTTATGTTGTTTATATTTATGTTGATATTATGTTTGTAATTTTTAAATTAGATTTCACATGCAAGATAATATTTTGAACATAAATAACATCAAAATGAATTTGGTTTTAACGGAATTATCTTTTAACATAAATTGGTAAAAAAAAACTTTAAAATAAACGATTTTTATCGTTTAAAACTAGCTAACGGTAAATTTCAGGATTAAAATTATTTAAGTTTAAAATTGAGATTTTAGAGATTTACCATAATCCAAACCTTATTTTATAAAACAAAGTTTTATTAAAAGGTTAATAAATGTTCTTTGGCGCTCAAACATCCAAACTTAATACTAGATATTAATTTCAAATTTTGATTGCGCCAATTATAAAAAATTGGATTTTATAAAAGGACATTGAGAAAATTTTATGTTAAATAAAAGTTTACTTTGGCTTGTTGGATGCATGCAATAACCCTGATACCATATGTTTTTTAAACTAGAATTATAAAAACATCAAAGACCCATTATTTAAACTCAAATCTATGCAACCCTATTTGAATAACATTCGCTCGTCACTTGTATCCGCTACTGTTATCTTTTGATGGTCGGGGTGTATTCGCGATTTCTTTCGCCTATTTATAGATCAATTACTAAAGTTCTTCAAACTCGATGATTTGATCATAAATCTATTAGGATAATGGTCACCTAAGAAATAAAGATCAGAGGCATAGATGGGATTAAACATGTCTATTAACATAAATTATTTGCAATCCCATAAGGCTAGGAATTATATAACAGAATATAATTGATACCCAATATATATCGAGTTGGATTTTCAATGAATTGGAGAAAGGATACCTAACCATTTTTTTTGCAACTTTGATCCTAGACTTCGATAATTAATGTTTTTTTGGAAAATTAAGGTTATTAATTATTGAATATTTAATTATCGAAAATAGGAAATGAATTTTTTGTTAAATCTTTGTTGATGAGAACGAAATCCAATCTCGTAACCATGTATATAATTTCACCGAGTGGCTTCGTATCTTGAAAGATAATCTCGAAAGAGGTCATAAATTGTACATTATTAGTGGCCCTATTCCTATACAACCTGCACTTATTAGTAAAATTGAACATGGTGTTTGGTGGAAACATTGATGTGATACTGACGATGTTTCTGAAATCATATTGGGTACAGTTATTCCTAACATTTGGAAGGAACTAGAAAAATTAGAAGCATTTTATATGTTTCATTATGTGAAGCAGATATTCCTAAGATACAGAGCTATTTGGTTTGAGCCATTCAAACATAGGAAGAATGTAAGGCTGAAGAGAGTCACCCTGTGTGTTCTAAGAGACCTTTAGGCCCAAGATCCAAGAAACGCCATGTAGTTGGATATTGTTTATTTTGTGAAGAAATTCTGGAGAGACTAGTACTTCAGGTAGCTACTAGATAATACTTATACTTTTTATATAACACTCAAGAACCTGGTACTTAATATTAATTTAATATTTTTAAAGAGATTGCAGATATTTCAAGAAAAGTAACTAGTTGAGCACAAACAAGTCGGAACTGCACTATCGGAGTTTAGATTATTATTAATGCTTAGAACATAAACTACTTGCATTGTAAAATAATATTTGTATTGGGACAATGTATGTTTTAATTTAGCATGTCTAAATATATGTCTTATTTAATCTATTAAATGATTGATTATTTACTTAACTAGTTTTTCATAACGATCAAATTCATATTCAGAAATGATTAAAATTATGTTTTTGAGAATATGATCTCTTAATAGAATTATAAAGTAAATGACAATGTTTTCTAATGAATAAGTTCTATATATAATCACTTTCGACTCAAACTTGATTTGAATCAAACTTATCTATGACATTGTTATCTTTATTATATAAATGATATACAAATATTCCAACTTCAAGAAATGCAAGAAAAATAATATAGCTTATTTGACATATGTGAATCTTATTTATATATAAAAGATTCCTAACAATATTTTCACTAATTTGTAAAGAAAGTAATTATGAAACTATACATTGTGATGTATGACTTCCTTTCTAATGAATCTGAAGATTTAGCACAAGATACCAAGTCAACTTTATTAACAACTATAATCGTTGTAATTATATTTTAACTGCTAAAAGATAATTGTGAAACCTTTTTTGAAGTTTTCAAATATAAGGTTAAAATACAGATCAGTAGAACCATCTAAAGACTTAATGATAATAAAGAATGACCAAACCTTACTGAATATGGTTTACTTTCTAATCGGTGGAAATTATCTTCATTTATTCGTTTGGTTTTATGCCTTAATCACTATTACTTGTATCTTGAATACAAACACCAACTAATAAGCTGATAAAACACTTTATAATATTTAGAAAGGAAGGGTTCCATCCTTATCTTACATAACGTTTTGAGGTTTTGAAGACTATGTTACACTAAAGCTTCTAAACCCAAAATCGACTAATTATATATTTGTATATTATTCTAAAAGGTTGCTTAGATTATTTATACAAACACATGAAGAATAAGTGTAAATTTTATAGTTTTGTTGTGTCATCTTGTAATGTTCTGTTTGCAATGTCTTTACTTGGTGTGAGTTATGTTGTGATCTCGCACTTTTTGTTACCTTGAGTTCGCAGCCTAGCAATTGTCTTGAGATGCCTTTCTTTTACTCCAATGATTCCTATATATAGGTATATTAGATAGAAGTGTAACATCTCAATATCACAACGAATTTAATCTTTTCAAACAACCCACTTACTAAAAGAAATGTTACATAACCATTGTTTTCAAAACATTATTCAAAAACAGTCTCCAAAGATCAACAAAATAAAAATCAGGATGTGTATGGTCACACCTTCGCCTTGCCACGGTCCTCTGAAGTACCTAAAACAAAACTAAAAATATAAGCCAACTCTTAGTGAGTTCCACCAAAGTACCAACATACAACACATATCATAAACAAACAAGCATGTTGGGTCCAATCAGTTATCAGACTGGAATACCCTGGCCCAATCAGTCATCAGACTGGAATGCCAATACACAATGGGTCCACTCATTCTTCGGACTGGAAGACCAATATACAACGGGCCTACTCATTTATCAGACTGGAATACCCTCGGTCTGTTGACTCACGCACATAGAAGTAAAGTTTCAACACAACACAATATGTCGACATATAACAGATAACAAACATATTCAACAGACAGGAAATCGTGCAGCCAAAAATCACAGGTAGTCCTACAGATCTACCGGTCTACACATATCAGCGACTATATAATCATACAGATCTACCCCATACTCAGCATATCATCAATCAATGTATAAGAGGATGTCAATCCAATGTGCCAACCTTGGTGCCTTTGACCCGTAAGTACAGCGAGGAAAATCCACCTTACAGATTGACGAAAAGCTAATCAATACTCTGCTCCCAATACCGGCCCAATCCAAATCCTAAATGTCAAAACATTATCCATTTATAATATTTTCCCCAAAATACCCTTGGTCAAACTTGGTCAACGGTCAGAACTCAAGTAAATACCTAGCCGAGTCAACCCAGCTGAGCCAACGGTCAGTACTCGATGGTTGGCCAGATTACAAGGTGCTGACCGCGAACGCGCATCGTACCACTTAGTACACCCAACGTCCGCACCTGTTCAACCCCTTTCCACATTAAGAGCTTAATACTCCAAAGTTTCACGTCTAAAGTTAGATCCAAAGCTAAAATAGCCCCAAGAGTCATAAAGTTTCCAACTTTATGACTTTTCATACCCATTAAGTGCTTAATACATAACATCTCAACATCTTAATGCTTTAAGACCTTGTATAGCGTGCATGGAGTAAACTTAAGCATCAAGACCACATTTTTATGACTCAAGACCCCTAATAAGGTCTGAAAGGACGACTTATTGGGTCAAGAGCATGCCATGCTCAAGAATCACCATATTTTGGGACAAAAAGTGCCCTAAATGAAGAAATGGATAGATCTACAAGATGAAGTGATCAAGTTGTGAACCTTATACCTCCTTGAGGTTGCTAACAAGAAGATAATCTCATGTCGAAGATTCTTCCAAGCTCCAAGCTCTTCTCACTACCTTCTTATTCTTCAAGAACACAACCAAAGTACACCATGATGGGTTTTAAGCACTATAACACTCCTATGGTGCACATGCAACCCTAGATGATTCGGATCTAAGTTTTCTCTAATTATACATGCAATTTCATTTTTCCAAAGCATACATACTAACTAGCATACAATAGAGGATATATAGTTTGGTTTGGCAAAGACTAGGGTTTCATACATGCAAAGACTAGGGGGTTGCCTTTATAGTTTGGCAAAGACTAGGGTTTCATACATGCAAACCCTAATGCACCATGACCCTTCATATTTCTTTGGCTCCATGGGTTAAACCTCCATGGACTATCATATTGGTTTAGCCCATCCTAATCAACCATGGATCATTAGCCCACATTATAAGAATCATTGATTTACTTAATCAGTCCCCGTGTATTTAATCAGTCTCTTTTGATCACTAATTTAATTCCAAATTAATTCTTGATCAATACTAATTAAATAATATGATTTCTCAATTAATATTTTATACTTATAATATATTAATAAATCACAAATAACCTCTTTCTCAAAAGTTCATCCTATCAAATTGCTTTGGTGAAGGCAACCCAAAAGGACCATGCTACTATCGGGTCAAGTACATACCAGTTATAGTTATGGGCTTAGATACCTAATCCAACAGTCTCCCACTTGGATAAGTCTAATAACTATAAGTGCCAATGCAACTTCAAAATCCGATTAGCAATCGTAGCTCTCAAAAACCGTTATCGAACTCTGATCTAGTCAGTGACATGTCCTTTAGATAAGTGATCAGATATTCCTCTGTTCTTCAAGATATAATGCAAACAAATACATGGAACATTGTCATACTTCTTATCCTGCAGTTTGTTTCCCGATTTCCGATTTTTCTGACATAGAACATAATTGAACACATCAATTTAGTCCTGACCGGGCCTGGCACATAAGTAAAAAAAAATCATCGAGGGGCCCAAGATATCGCTTTTAATCCTCTTAGGATAAAAGGAACAGATAAACTTCGACTTATATGATTGTACTAAGTACTCGTTAAATCATGCATAACGATATGTTTTATAACATCAAGTTACTGATGTGTTTTCATATCATCAATGCACAACCAACTCGTAGTCAACAACTCATATATCTTGTTTTGAAGACTATATGATATTATCATCTCACAATCACTCGTGATAAATTCCATGAAGTGATTGATCTGGGCGTGGGTTTAATGTAATACTCAAATATTATGTCAAGAGCACTCATGAACATTGTAGCATACTTTTGCTATGTCTAACACCTTAGACAATCTACAAACCAATTCATGACAGTCTAACCTCATAACCTAATTCCAAAGTATGATCGACTGTGCATAGTTTGAATAATCTTATTATTCCGGAAGTCAAAACATGCAAGGTGAAACAATAGTAAACAATTGAAACAAGATAGTAACTTTACTTACAAATAAAACTCCTTTTATTCAATCATCAAATCTCAATTACATTTTAGCTATTACAAGTTTCTAAATATTTATCTAATCATTAAAACTAATATCGTCCTTCAACCCGATACTCTTAGCATGCTGCAAGTGCTTAACCCTACTCAGTCCCTTCGTAAGGGATCTATTGCGTTATCCTCTGACGATACCCACCTAACTACAAGGATTCCTTCTTCTACTCGATGTCTTATAAAGTGGTACTTTCCGTCGATATGCCTGAATCTACCACGATATCTAGGTTCCTTGGTTAAGGCGACCGCCCCTTCATTATCGTAGAAAATTTCCACAGGCTCCTTTATGGATGGTACAACTCCAAGGTCTTCGATGAAGTTTTTCAACCATATCGCCTCTTTCGATGCTTCGCTCGCTGCTATGTACTCCGATTCACACGTTGAATTAGCTATAGTCTTCTGCTTGGAACTTTTCCATGTTACTACTCCTCTATTTAGGGTAAACACCCAGCCCGACTAAGAACACAAATTATCTTTGTCGGTTTGAAAACCTACGTCACAATACTCTGTCACTCTCAAGTCATCACTCCCACCGAGGGTACGGATCCAGTCTTTAGTCCTCTACAGGTACTTAAGAATGTTCTTTACTACAGTCCACTGAACTTTACCAGGATTCCCTTGATATCTGCTGACCATGCTCAAAGAAAAAGCCACATCAGGGCGAGTACAACTCATAGCATACATGAACGAGCCAACTGCAGAAGCATATGGTACTCGACTCATCTCTGCTATCTCAGCCTCTGTACTCGGACTCTGAGTCTTACTTAGTTTGGTATTGCTCTAGATAGGTAAGTCACCTTTCTTGGAATTCTCCATGCTGAAACGCTTCAATACATTGTCTAAGTAGGTACTTTGACTAAGTCCTATTAGTCTTATACTCATGTTTCTCAATATCCTTATCCCTAGAATATAGGCAGCTTCTCCAAGGTCCTTCATAGTGAAACACTTCCCAAGCCAGGACTTAATCTCCTGCAAGGTTCGGATGTCGTTTCCTATGAGAAGTATGTCATCTACATACAATACCAGAAAGCTAACTATACTCCCACTAGCTTTGACATATACGCACGACTCATCTTCGCTTCTCGAAAAACCAAACTCTTTGACTTTCTCATCAAAACAAAGATTCCATCTGCGAGATGCTCGTTTCAATCCATAGATGGATTTCTCAAGCTTACACACTCTATTAGGGTACTTTGCATTGACAAAACCCTCTGGCTGACACATGTAAACATCTTCAGCCAACTTTCCATTAAGGAAAGCGGTTTTGACATCCATTTGCCATATTTCATAATCATGAAATGAAGCTATGGCTAACATAACCCTTATAGATTTTATTCTCGCTACTGGTGAGAAGGTCTCATCATATTCAACTCCCTGAGTTTGAGTAAAGCCCTTCGCAACCAATCGCGCCTTATATGTGTGTACTTTCCCATCCACGTCGGTCTTCTTCTTGAAGATCCATTTGCACCCGACTGTCTTGCGACTTGGTACATTGTCAACCAAGTTCCAAACTTGATTGTCATACAGGGACTGAATCTCGTTGTCCATTGCCTCTTTCCATTTAACAGACTCGGGGTCTGCCATGGTTTCCTTGTAGGTAGATGGCTCGTCCAAATTTACCAGCGTACTATCACTGATAAACGTATCACCTTCAGTAGTAATATGAAAGCCATAAAACTCAGGTGCCATCCTAACCAGAGAGGAATGTCGAAGAGGTAATGAATTGCTGTTAGGGGGTGTCAAACCCAACAAATAAAGGGTACAAATGACTCCTTAAACACTACTATTATGCACTAAAAACGTAGTACAAGGTAAATAGGGTCGATCCACAGAGACACGGGACAAGTGTTTATACCTTTTTGCGTAAGGTACAAAAATGGTCACAGAAGGGGGGGAATTTATAAGCAATGATTTAAACTATAGAATAAAGCAATAAGTAAATGATTGATTAAGTGAAATAAGTTCAAGATTTGTAAGTACTCCAACTCTATGCAAGACAAATTAGCAATGTGATTCCATGGATGACAAGATATTTGTTTAATTCTATCTAAGTTGGTACTTGAAAGTGTTAACAAGCTCTAACACTTCCCATTCACCACAATAATTAACCAAAACAAGCTCTTTGATTAATCCTAACCTTACCAATCTAATCTAAACAAACTCTTAGAATTAGGTTGAAAGATTGCATTAAACTTTATGTGAATGTTCCTAACAACACTCAATACTCCTCATAAGCTCGGGAGCATAAGAATGTGTGAATAAGATTTACACTAAATTCATTCAATAGAAATCAGTTTAGTGCTTGTTACCTAGTCCAATTTACAAAACAATTACGGATTTTGCAATTAGATAACTTGAATGATCTAACCCTAATTCAAATGGCCAATAAGAATCACAATTAGAATCAAACATTCGATTGAAACAAAATCAAATTCACTAGATAGAAAATTGAAAGAAAACATCAAGTCATATGATTGAAATCACAACTAGAAGTCAAGACATAAAGTTGGAGAATCTAGGGTTCTAGCCACTCATTACTAGAACAAGATCACAAATCTAGAAAATGAAATTAAAGTTCTTACAAAATGAAATCAAATGTTCCCAAGTGTTAATCAACTTCAAAATCCTCAAGAAAATTGCCTTCTCTACTCCAAAAGTCGACCCCCCAAAGTAAAAAGTCGGTTCCCCCCTTTAAAAATGGTGAAAAACTGCTTTAAAACCCGCATTTACGTTTACACGGTCCGCATAAATTAACACTGTCATTTACACGGCCCGCGTAAACGCAAAAATATACTGTGCAGAAATCTACGTTTACACGGCCCGCGTAAACGCAAGGCTTGCATTTACACGGCCGTGTAAATCTCTGTAAAGCCAAAATCTTCATTTCTTTGATATCTTGCTCCTCGGTGCTCCGCAAGTCCTGAAATTTTGTCCGCAACTTTTATTTACCTCCTCCATCAATATCCTACCTCCAAAAGTCCCTGAAATATCACAAAAGTATTTGAATGAAACTGCCTCATGAAAAATCCCGAAAAACATGCAAAATGCATGAGTTTAAGCCTATATGCAATGTACTTTTATGAAATAAAGCTACAAAATGGGTACATGAAATGCACCTAACAAATCTCCCCAAGCTTAAACCTTTCTTGTCCTCAAGAAAGAACAAGAAAATTTAAACCGGAGAAAATAAAATAAAAGAGAAGAAAAGAAAATCGAAGTTAAACTTTTTTTTTTTTGAAACTTGAGGCAAGAAAACAAAACAAACATGAAAAAATATATCCAACCCAATTAACCCTGTTTTGTACCATAGTTGAGAATGTACCTGTCATGCCTTGAGTCAACTTGGCTTTAGTCTCAAAATATTATATGATAATAGAAATAAGACTTTGGCCACTCCCTAATACAACTCAACAGAATCAAAGATCACAACACTAATTCCCTTTCAATATCATCAAGTCAATTCTTGGAACAAATTATGGTCTTACTCTCGTGAAATTATATGTGACAAAACATGCTCAACCATCTTTGTTTCATAAAATATAACAATGCCCGATTCCAGCTATTTGTTGATCAACAACAATCTTTTTCTGAAAAATCTTTTCTAAAAATTCCCTAATATTTATCCAGATTAGTTACAAACTTCAAACCACTTACACCAGTCAAAGTAATTAACATTCAGTCCAATGTCATAAGTTCAAATCCAAGTCCAAGGGAATCTTTTGACAGCCAAGTTTTTTTCCTAAACACAATATTCAATTAAACTATAAACACAATTATATACAAACTTCTTAATTATATTTTTTACAAATAAAGCTCATGGCTTTCTTTGAAATCCGTGTAACGGGCTTCCAACCAACACATCCAAATCAAATGACCTTAGTGTGCTAGATTTAAAGAGATCCCTTGGGTTTACTTGCCCGAACCTCAAAGGCCACAGATTAGCTTTATTTGCTATTATTAAGTTCATGACTTTCTATGGAACCCATGTAACGAATTTTCAACTCAATCAGTCCCAAACAATTTAGCTTTAGGAGATTAGATGTAAAACACCCCTCAGAGTTTACTTGTTCGAATCCCAAAGGTCACAGATTAACTTAATAATAGTTTTTTTTTTTTTTTTTTTTTTTTTAAGTAACACAAATACAAATAACTAAGTTAACACATAACACTCTTATTAATTTATTTATTTATTTGGCCAATTTCTTTATATTTTCGTCCTTGACTTTTCTATTGTGGGACATCTCACGGTCTATTACCGTGAGGACTTCTAAGACATTTTTCAGGGGACTAAAGGTTAACATGCAAAGACCCGTAAGTATAGTTGAAAGCTATGTCCCCAAGCAGGGTATATAAAAGGGAATGAGTAGAAAGGACTTTTTAGAGCACTGGAAGGCTCGTGACATTGAAATTTTGCATTCTTTTTTTTTATTTGGCATTTTAAGTTCAATTGAGCACTTACTACTCATAAGACCAGTCATATGTCCCAAAGAATCGACTCATACCTGCTGTTATGCTCAAATATTGACAATCTTCTCACTTTCTGTTTTGCACAAGTAGCTTCGGGAGGTGTGTTCGTGTGCGATTAACTTGCTTTTAGATTTTCAATAAAAAGAGCAAGTCTAATCTCAAGGCACATGACTCATTTACCAGCTCAACTGTTCGAAAAGATTCGGTTGCTTGAGATTGGATCAATTGTTTTTTTTTTCAAAGAATGCAATGCAAAAATTTGGATGCAAAGAAAATAACAAAAATTAGAATAGAAAGAAAATCTTTTTGGTTTTTGAAAAATTTTCTATGCAGAAAAATGAACAAGAAAATAAAAATTAATGCAATATGTACAAAATTAATGCAACCTACATGCAACGAAATTTATGCATGGATGGATGCCCCTCCCCAAGCTTAAAATATAGCATCGTCCTCGATGCTTGGAGAGAGGCATAGTCGGCCTATTAAGAGTCGGATGGTGGAGGATGGTAGCTGATTTGGGAATGGGTCTAAAACATTCACAAATGCACACCAATTGAATTTTAAGTAAAATATGAACGATTAAAGATATGGAAAGAATTTACCAAATCTTTCTTGGTGCCTCACAATTGTGGTGTGAACCTCCTCTTCATCCTCCCCAAGCTATCCGTGAAGTACTTTTGGAGCCGGAGATTCATTTTCTAGGCATAAAAAATAAGTTTAAAACCATTTGGGACATTAAAAAAAATTGAAATTTACCAAAGACTAAAAAGTTTTAAAAGAAAGGAAACAAATAACCCCGGGTTGCCTCCCGGTTAGCTGCCCTTGTTTTAAGTCGTTGGCTCGACTTGGCCCCTGAATGTGCTTTGTTCTAAGTAGGTAGGCCTTTACAATACGTTAACCTTCTCGCCACTTCCTTCAATTGAAAACTTATCTTCTACCTGACTTTTTTTTTTTTTTTTTTTTTTTTTTTTGAAAGCACCTACTCACAAAATGCTTGGCATAAACAATTAGTAACACTGTATCCCCGGCAACGGCGCCAATTTGTTAGGGGGTGTCAAACCCAACAAATAAAGGGTACAAATGACTCCTTAAACACTACTATTATGCACTAAAAACGTAGTACAAGGTAAATAGGGTCGATCCACAGAGACACGGGACAAGTGTTTATACCTTTTTGCGTAAGGTACAAAAATGGTCACAGAAGGGGGGGAATTTATAAGCAATGATTTAAACTATAGAATAAAGCAATAAGTAAATGATTGATTAAGTGAAATAAGTTCAAGATTTGTAAGTACTCCAACTATATGCAAGACAAATTAGCAATGTGATTCCATGGATGACAAGATATTTGTTTAATTCTATCTAAGTTGGTACTTGAAAGTGTTAACAAGCTCTAACACTTCCCATTCACCACAATAATTAACCAAAACAAGCTCTTTGATTAATCCTAACCTTACCAATCTAATCTAAACAAACTTTTAGAATTAGGTTGAAAGATTGCATTAAACTTTATGTGAATGTTCCTAACAACACTCAATACTCCTCATAAGCTCGGGAGCATAAGAATGTGTGAATAAGATTTACACTAAATTCATTCAATAGAAATCAGTTTAGTGCTTGTTACCTAGTCCAATTTACAAAACAATTACGGATTTTGCAATTAGATAACTTGAATGATCTAACCCTAATTCAAATGGCCAATAAGAATCACAATTAGAATCAAACATTCGATTGAAACAAAATCAAATTCACTAGATAGAAAATTGAAAGAAAACATCAAGTCATATGATTGAAATCACAACTAGAAGTCAAGACATAAAGTTGGAGAATCTAGGGTTCTAGCCACTCATTACTAGAACAAGATCACAAATCTAGAAAATGAAATTAAAGTTCTTACAAAATGAAATCAAATGTTCCCAAGTGTTAATCAACTTCAAAATCCTCAAGAAAATTGCCTTCTCTACTCCAAAAGTCGACCCCCCAAAGTAAAAAGTCGGTTCCCCCCTTTAAAAATGGTGAAAAACTGCTTTAAAACCCGCATTTACGTTTACACGGCCCGCGTAAATTAACACTGTCATTTACACGGCCCGCGTAAACGCAAAAATATACTGTGCAGAAATCTACGTTTACACGGCCCGCGTAAACGCAAGGCTTGCATTTACACGGCCGTGTAAATCTCTATAAAGCCAAAATCTTCATTTCTTTGATATCTTGCTCCTCGGTGCTCCGCAAGTCCTGAAATTTTGTCCGCAACTTTTATTTACCTCCTCCATCAATATCCTACCTCCAAAAGTCCCTGAAATATCACAAAAGTATTTGAATGAAACTGCCTCATGAAAAATCCCGAAAAACATGCAAAATGCATGAGTTTAAGCCTATATGCAATGTACTTTTATGAAATAAAGCTACAAAATGGGTACATGAAATGCACCTAACAAATCTCCCCAAGCTTAAACCTTTCTTGTCCTCAAGAAAGAACAAGAAAATTTAAACCGGAGAAAATAAAATAAAAGAGAAGAAAAGAAAATCAAAGTTAAACTTTTTTTTTTTGAAACTTGAGGCAAGAAATCAAAACAAACATGAAAAAATATATCCAACCCAATTAACCCTGTTTTGTACCATAGTTGAGAATGTACCTGTCATGCCTTGAGTCAACTTGGCTTTAGTCTCAAAATATTATATGATAATAGAAATAAGACTTTGGCCACTCCCTAATACAACTCAACAGAATCAAAGATCACAACACTAATTCCCTTTCAATATCATCAAGTCAATTCTTGGAACAAATTATGGTCTTACTCTCGTGAAATTATATGTGACAAAACATGCTCAACCATCTTTGTTTCATAAAATATAACAATGCCCGATTCCAGCTATTTGTTGATCAACAACAATCTTTTTCTGAAAAATCTTTTCTAAAAATTCCCTAATATTTATCCAGATTAGTTACAAACTTCAAACCACTTACACCAGTCAAAGTAATTAACATTCAGTCCAATGTCATAAGTTCAAATCCAAGTCCAAGGGAATCTTTTGACAGCCAAGTTTTTTTCCTAAACACAATATTCAATTAAACTATAAACACAATTATATACAAACTTCTTAATTATATTTTTTACAAATAAAGCTCATGGCTTTCTTTGAAATCCGTGTAACGGGCTTCCAACCAACACATCCAAATCAAATGACCTTAGTGTGCTAGATTTAAAGAGATCCCTTGGGTTTACTTGCCCGAACCTCAAAGGCCACAGATTAGCTTTATTTGCTATTATTAAGTTCATGACTTTCTATGGAACCCATGTAACGAATTTTCAACTCAATCAGTCCCAAACAATTTAGCTTTAGGAGATTAGATGTAAAACACCCCTCAGAGTTTACTTGTTCGAATCCCAAAGGTCACAGATTAACTTAATAATAGTTTTTTTTTTTTTTTTTTTTTTTTTAAGTAACACAAATACAAATAACTAAGTTAACACATAACACTCTTATTAATTTATTTATTTATTTGGCCAATTTCTTTATATTTTCGTCCTTGACTTTTCTATTGTGGGACATCTCACGGTCTATTACCGTGAGGACTTCTAAGACATTTTTCAGGGGACTAAAGGTTAACATGCAAAGACCCGTAAGTATAGTTGAAAGCTATGTCCCCAAGCAGGGTATATAAAAGGGAATGAGTAGAAAGGACTTTTTAGAGCACTGGAAGGCTCGTGACATTGAAATTTTGCATTCTTTTTTTTTATTTGGCATTTTAAGTTCAATTGAGCACTTACTACTCATAAGACCAGTCATATGTCCCAAAGAATCGACTCATACCTGCTGTTATGCTCAAATATTGACAATCTTCTCACTTTCTGTTTTGCACAAGTAGCTTCGGGAGGTGTGTTCGTGTGCGATTAACTTGCTTTTAGATTTTCAATAAAAAGAGCAAGTCTAATCTCAAGGCACATGACTCATTTACCAGCTCAACTGTTCGAAAAGATTCGGTTGCTTGAGATTGGATCAATTGTTTTTTTTTTCAAAGAATGCAATGCAAAAATTTGGATGCAAAGAAAATAACAAAAATTAGAATAGAAAGAAAATCTTTTTGGTTTTTGAAAAATTTTCTATGCAGAAAAATGAACAAGAAAATAAAAATTAATGCAATATGTACAAAATTAATGCAACCTACATGCAACGAAATTTATGCATGGATGGATGCCCCTCCCCAAGCTTAAAATATAGCATCGTCCTCGATGCTTGGAGAGAGGCATAGTCGGCCTATTAAGAGTCGGATGGTGGAGGATGGTAGCTGATTTGGGAATGGGTCTAAAACATTCACAAATGCACACCAATTGAATTTTAAGTAAAATATGAACGATTAAAGATATGGAAAGAATTTACCAAATCTTTCTTGGTGCCTCACAATTGTGGTGTGAACCTCCTCTTCATCCTCCCCAAGCTATCCGTGAAGTACTTTTGGAGCCGGAGATTCATTTTCTAGGCATAAAAAATAAGTTTAAAACCATTTGGGACATTAAAAAAAAATTGAAATTTACCAAAAGACTAAAAAGTTTTAAAAGAAAGGAAACAAATAACCCCGGGTTGCCTCCCGGTTAGCTGCCCTTGTTTTAAGTCGTTGGCTCGACTTGGCCCCTGAATGTGCTTTGTTCTAAGTAGGTAGGCCTTTACAATACATTAACCTTCTCGCCACTTCCTTCAATTGAAAACTTATCTTCTACCTGACTTTTTTTTTCTTTTTTTTTTTTTGAAAGCACCTGCTCACAAAATGCTTGGCATAAACAATTAGTAACACTGTATCCCCGGCAACGGCGCCAATTTGTTAGGGGGTGTCAAACCCAACAAATAAAGGGTACAAATGACTCCTTAAACACTACTATTATGCACTAAAAACGTAGTACAAGGTAAATAGGGTCGATCCATAGAGACACGGGACAAGTGTTTATACCTTTTTGCGTAAGGTACAAAAATGGTCACAGAAGGGGGGGAATTTATAAGCAATGATTTAAACTATAGAATAAAGCAATAAGTAAATGATTGATTAAGTGAAATAAGTTCAAGATTTGTAAGTACTCCAACTCTATGCAAGACAAATTGGCAATGTGATTCCATGGATGACAAGATATTTGTTTAATTATATCTAAGTTGGTACTTGAAAGTGTTAACAAGCTCTAACACTTCCCATTCACCACAATAATTAACCAAAACAAGCTCTTTGATTAATCCTAACCTTACCAATCTAATCTAAACAAACTCTTAGAATTAGGTTGAAAGATTGCATTAAACTTTATGTGAATGTTCCTAACAACACTCAATACTCCTCATAAGCTCGGGAGCATAAGAATGTGTGAATAAGATTTACACTAAATTCATTCAATAGAAATCAGTTTAGTGCTTGTTACCTAGTCCAATTTACAAAACAATTACGGATTTTGCAATTAGATAACTTGAATGATCTAACCCTAATTCAAATGGCCAATAAGAATCACAATTAGAATCAAACATTCGATTGAAACAAAATCAAATTCACTAGATAGAAAATTGAAAGAAAACATCAAGTCATATGATTGAAATCACAACTAGAAGTCAAGACATAAAGTTGGAGAATCTAGGGTTCTAGCCACTCATTACTAGAACAAGATCACAAATCTAGAAAATGAAATTAAAGTTCTTACAAAATGAAATCAAATGTTCCCAAGTGTTAATCAACTTCAAAATCCTCAAGAAAATCGCCTTCTCTACTCCAAAAGTCGACCCCCCAAAGTAAAAAGTCGGTTCCCCCCTTTAAAAATGGTGAAAAACTGCTTTAAAACCCGCATTTACGTTTACACGGCCCGCGTAAATTAACACTGTCATTTACACGGCCCGCGTAAACGCAAAAATATACTGTGCAGAAATCTACGTTTACACGGCCCGCGTAAACGCAAGGCTTGCATTTACACGGCCGTGTAAATCTCTATAAAGCCAAAATCTTCATTTCTTTGATATCTTGCTCCTCGGTGCTCCGCAAGTCCTGAAATTTTGTCCGCAACTTTTATTTACCTCCTCCATCAATATCCTACCTCCAAAAGTCCCTGAAATATCACAAAAGTATTTGAATGAAATTGCCTCATGAAAAATCCCGAAAAACATGCAAAATGCATGAGTTTAAGCCTATATGCAATGTACTTTTATGAAATAAAGCTACAAAATGGGTACATGAAATGCACCTAACAATTGCCAATAGGTTCAACAGGAGTTTCCTCCCTGGGTTGAGTGCTAGTGTTTGCGGTTCCTTCATCACTTAACTCTTGAAGCTCTTCAAGGTCAATTTGCCTCCCACTGTCACTCTTGGCATATGAGTTCTCTCTCTCGGAAAACCCCTCTCCTCACAACGCAAACAACATTGTCACTTGTTCTGTGGAAGAGATATCCAAAGGATTTCTATGGGTAGCCGATGAAAATACATCGCTCACTACGAGGTTTGAGCTTGTCGCGAGTCTCTCGTCTAACGAAAACCTCGCAACCATAAACCTTGATGTGATCTAACGAGGGAACCTTCCCTGTCCACATCTTGTGAGGTGTTTTGGCAATCTTCTTAGTAAGGACTATATTAAATATATGGGCGGCAGTCTCTAAAGCATACTACCAGAATGAGATAGGCAACGAAGCTCGAATCATCATGGAACGAACCATGTCCAACAAGGTTTGATTGCGCCTCTCAGCCACACCATTCAACTACGGTGTCCTAGGTGGCGTCAACTGTGAAACAATTCCACATTCCTTAAGATAGTCGTGAAACTCAATACTAAGAGATTCTCCACCTCGATCGGATCGGAGCATCTTTATCTTCCTGCCCAATTGACTCTCCACTTCCTGCTTAAACTCTTTGAACTTTTCAAAGGTTTCTGACTTATGCTTGATTAAGTAGATATAGCCATATCTGTTGTAACCATCAATAAAAGTCACATAGAAGCAGTTAGCATCCCTTGTAGCAGATCTGAAGGGTCCACACACATCGGTGTGTATGAGATCCAACAGACCTTCACCCCTTTCACAAGTACCAGTGAAGGGTGACTTGGTCATCTTTCCAAGCAAACAAGATTCGCAAGTGTCATCCGATTTAAGTCGAATGACTCCAAGACTCCATCCTTTTGGAGTTGGGCTATGCGCTTCTTGTTGACATGTCCAAGACGATAATGCCAGAAGCATGCTTTGTCCAAACCATTAGACAAATCAATATTCAACACATTATTTCCTAAGTTATCTACAACCATAACAATTTCATTAATACCATTAGAAGGCAATGCTTTAAAATAAAATAAACCATTATAGAAAGCATTTATAGAACCGATTTCATTATCAAATGAAAATCTAAAACCTTGTTTATACAAACCATGAAATGAAATAATGTTTCTCGCCATATCTGACGAGTAACAACAATTATTCAAATCTAAATTTATCCCACTACTAAGAAATAAAGAATAAACTCCAATCTTGGTCACAGGCGACACTTTCCTATTACCCATGATTAAGTTTATCTTCCCGTGCTCCACATCCCTACTTCCTTTTAGTCCCTGCAAATCAGAACAAATGTGTAATCCACAACCTGTATCAAGGACCCATGAATTAGCATGCGATGAGTTATTAGATATAATAGTGTAAATACCTGCAAAGGTGGGTTTTATCTACCCATCCTTAATGTCCTGCAAGTATTTGGGGCAGCTTCATTTCAATTGCCCTTTTTCATGACAATGGGAGCACTCTTCTTCCTTTGGATTGGTAGAATGATTAGCAGAGACAGCTTTGGTCCCACTGGAAGAGGATCCATCAAGAGACTTTCCGTTCCGGCTCTTAGAAGGAGCCTTACTCTTCTTCCCTTTACCATGTCCAATTGCCAGAATAGGGGAAGCAACAGTAGGAGTAGGTACAGCAGTCTTTCCTTTCAGATTTCTCTGTTCAGTTCTTAGAAGGCCTTGAAGCTTGCTCAGAGTGGCTTCCTCCTTGTTCATATGATAAGTCATTTTGAATTGATAATAACAAGCAGGAAAAGAATGTAGGATGATGTCACTAGCCAACTCTTCATCGAAGTTTACATTCAACTTCAGCAAGCGGTCCACAAATCTCTAAATCTTTTGCAAGTGGACCGTGATGGACTCACCATTCTTCATTTTGGTTGTGATCATGGAGGCAATGATCTCATACCTTTCCTATCGAGCACTTTGATGGTACCTTTCCATCAAATCTTGGTGCATCTCGAAGGGCCAGAAGTCCTCACAGGACTTTTGAAGCTTATCAGACATGGTAGCAATCATAATGCACGACACCTTTGTCGCGTCCCTCTCGTGAACCCTGTATTTCTCGATTTGTTTGGGAGTAGCAGTTTGTTCATCAATCTCCTTCCACTCTTTATCGAGGACATATTCCTTGTCGTTGTAGCGAAGGGCCATACGAATGTTCCGAATCCAATTGTTAAAGTATGACCCATCGAAGATAGTTCTCCAACCAAGTTCATGAGGGAGATAGAGCTAGAAGGGTTTGAGCCTGAAACATTGTTTAGGATAGACATTTGAAAAGAAAAGAACAAGTTTAGATTAGATAAGAGTCATTAATATAACACCCAAATGAAATATTAAGGCTAGGACCCAACACAATATTTTCAATGGCATGTTTAAATCTCGATTACGCCCTTCAAGTTTGTGACTGGGATACCGAGGATCACAAACAAGGTGTGAATAACCATGCAAATGTGCTTGGTACTCTTAATGTTACAAATCACCTAATCAATGTGCCGGTTAACCACACACGCTCCATTGATCTATGATTAACATCAATCTACCCTTTTCCACCCTTGCTAGTCCCAAATTAGTGTGCCGGTTAACCACACACGCTCCACTAACGACTCAGAAAGGTGCAAAGTGCTATTTCATGGAATAGCACCATTATCACATTTTTCCTAAAGTAACTAAGATTGGGAATTTAATAAAACATTTAGTTACTTTTATAATTATCATTATACTTATAATACGAATTAATGTCCTATCCTACCCGTTCGGCTAACGGCCCTCCACCAGTCAAGGAAGCGATAGGTGAGAGTGGACACCCATTAAACAACAATTTTATAGGCAGTAACCTTATACCCCCTTATAGACCGGCTTCGTGAATGAGGCCTATTAAAGGTAAGACTGACTTATCTTATACATATATATTATTATTAAACTTATAATATTATAATTGTATAAGGGTTTAATTTTAAACTTTTAAAATTCTAAGGTTTGGAATTAAATGTTTCATAAGTGAGACTTTACAAATTCCAAAACTTGAGGGAAAGTTTTGTAACTCTTCAAAACTTTTGGTTTCCATAATGTATGAAAAATTATGAGTTTTAATGTTCATGAATGAGACTTTTCATATAACTTGAGGACAAGTTAAAATACTCACTTCAAGAACAATTTAGATCAATTTTAACTAACAACATTATCATATAATTTACCATTGATCTAATCTAACTCATATAGCAAGACAATTCATATCAAATAATACAAATAATTATCTTATTATCTTAAAATTTGACAATTGTCCTTTAATTGGATGAGGATCATCATTACCAAATCAGAAAATACAATTTTTGTGATACAAAATAGTTTGTGGTAATGATCTTAATCCAATTCTGGCCAAAAACTCGAAATTCTCCACGCAAAAGGCTCTACTCGACGAGTGCGTGAATTGGACTCGTCGAGTTGCCCTTTTAATGAGTGAACTCGTCGAGTCAGATCATTGGACTCGGTGAGTTCATCAGTCAGATGCCAGAAAATCGATTTTTTCATCTTTGAAAAATAAACAAGCATCAATATAAAAGAAAACAATCCTAGTCTCTGATACCACTGATGGGTTTTAAGCACTATAACACTCATATGGTGCACATGCAACCCTAGATGCTTTGGATCTAAGTTTTCTGTAATTATACATGCAATTTCATTTTTCCAAAGCATACATACTAACTAGCATACAATAGAGGATATATAACATAAAAACCAAGTTAGATGAATACCTCTTGATGTAGTTTGTAGTTATTGGTCTTAGATAGCTTTAACACCTCAAGTGTGATGTATCTAATGTGACCAAAAACACCAAATGCAAGAGGAGGCTTGAGGGAATAGGCCAGTTAGCTCAAAACCGATTATCACTCTCTTAGAATGCATGAACACCGATTTTAGAGGCTAGGGGGTTGCTTTTATAGTGTGGCAAAGACTAGGGTTTCATCCATGCAAACCCTAATGCACCATGACCCTTCATATTTCTTAGGCTCCATGGGTTAAACCTCCACGGACTATCATATTGGTTTAGCCCTTCCTAATCAACCATGGATCATTAGCCCACATTATAAGAATCATTGATTTACTTAATCAGCCCCCGTGTATTTAATCAGTCTCTTTTGATCACTAAATTAATTCCAAATTAATTCTTGATCAATACTAATTAAATAATATGATTTCTCAATTAATAAATTATACTTATAATATATTAATAAATCATAAATAACCTCTTTCTCAAAAGTCCATCCTATCAAATGGCTCTGGTGAAGGCAACCCAAAAGGACCATGCTACTATCGGGTCAAGTACATACAAGTTATAGTTATGGGCTTAGACACCTAATCCAACACACCAATGGGCTCAAAATGCAATCTTCTTACTTAGGGTTTGCTTGGGGTCTATTTTCACAGAGGGAGGATGGTAAGGGAATGAGAAATCTGAGATAACGATTTTTATATATGGACCAAACCCTAAGAATTAGGGATTACATTTTCTCCATGTATGCCCTGCAGACAAGGTGTACGCGCAGTGTACTGGGGCGCACTCTAATATGCCTAGCATGCATAACATACGCTCAGCGTACTAATCCTAATCAGAATTACCATATTGCAACTATGGGCCATTCTAGCAACCTTCCTTAAACGCGAGGGTAAAAATGCAATATTCTTTCATACATAGGTTTAAAATTGAAAATAAATCAACATCGGTATGTTACAATTCTCCCGAACATGAAGTAGACTTCGTCCTCAAAGTCGGTCGTCGTGACTAACCTAGGGTAAAGCTACCGCATCTCCGCCATAGGCTCCCAAGTCCACTCGAAGCCTTTCCTATGTTGCTACTGTACCTTTACCAAAGGTATCTCCTTGTTGTGCATAATCTTCATCTTCCTTTCCACTATCACTACCGACCTCTCAACATAATTTAGGCGTTCATCGACATGAATATCATCCAAGGGGACCACTCCCTCAACGTCCAACATGCACTTTTGCAACTGCGAAAAATGGAAAGTATTATGGATTTGGCTGAGCTCACTCGGCAAATCCAATCGGTAGCCACCGTTCCTTCCCTGGCGATCACCCATAATGGTGAAATATACCAGGGACCCAATTTCCCCTTCTTCCTGAAGCATATCACACCCTTCCAGGGTGAGACCTTCAGTAGCACCATATCCCCGACCCAAAATTCCAACTCTAATCGGCGCCGATCGGTATAACTCTTCTTCTGACTCTGAGGTGTCTGCAGTCTCTGCCAGATCTGCTGAATAGGCTCTGTGGTCTGAAGGACTACCTTAGTCCTTCCCACGACTCTGTGACCAAACATGCCCCAACAAACTGGGGTACGACATTTCCGGCCATACAAGAGCTCAAAGGTGGGGAACCAATGTTGGAGTGATAGCTGTTATTATAGGAGAACTCCACAAAAGGTAGGTAGGAATCCTAACTCCCACCAAAATCTATGACACATTCCTGCAACATATCCTCAAGTTTATGCATTGTCTGCTCACTCTGAATGTCAGTCTGCGGATGAAAAGCAGTGCTGAAATGTAGTGTCGTGCACAGTTCCTCGTCGAACTTCTGCTAGAATCGGGAGGTGAACCGAACATCTCGGTCTGATACAATGGAGACCAAAACCCCATAACGATCAACAATCTCCCGAACATACACATTGGCCAACTTTTCGGCTGAAGAGCTCCCCCGGATGGCCAAAAAGTAGGCACGCTTGGACAATCGTTTCATGATGACCCATATAGCATCAAAACCCTTGGTAGTCTTCGGCAACTTGGTGATAAAATCCATGGTGATCTATTACTACTTCCACATGGTAACCTCCAAAGGTTGCAGCTTGCCATGTGGCCTTTGATGCTCGACCTTGACCATTCTACAGGTCAAGCACCTCTCAACATACCAAGCTATCTCCCTCTTCATACACGGCCACCAGTAACTTCACCTCAAATCTCGATACCTCTTGGTCGCCACTGATCCTCTCCTGTTTCCATTTCTCCTTCCCAACTCCCTCTGCCTGTGCCTCTCTGATCAAATCCAAAAGTGGAGAGTCAACAAATATCCTCATACACATATCGCCAGCTGAAGGTCCATCCGACTTGCGGCTCAAAGCATCTGCTACCACATTCGCCTTACCCGTATGGTAAAAGATCTTGCATTCATAATCCTTGACCACGTCCAGCCACCTGTGCTACCTCATGTTCAGGTTTAGCTGGTTCATAAGATATAACTAACTCTTGTGATCAGTGTAAACGGTATAATGGACCCCATATAGATAATTTCATCAAATATCGAGGGCAAACACCACTGCCCCTAACTCCAGGACATGAGTAGGATATCACGCCTCATGTGGCTTCAGCTGCCGCGAAGCATAAGAAATCACTCGTCCTCTCTGCAAAAGGACCTCCCCCAAACCAGTGATGGATGCATCAAAAACTTCCACGAAATCCTCGACACCCTCTGGAAGGGTCCACATCGGGGCCTCACATAACCTCTGTCTCAGTGTCTCAAAAGCAGCCTGCTACTCAGGGCCCCATTGGAAATCCACTCCCTTCCTCGTCAGACGAGTGAAGGGTACTGCGATCTTGGAGAATTCCTGAATAAATCTCCGATAATATCCGCTAAACTTAAGAAACTCCTGATCTCTGATGGAGATTTCAGAACCTCCCACTGCATCACGACCTCGATCTTGGTCGGATTGACCAAAATCCCATCCTGCCTAACGAGATGTCCCAGGAACTGGACCTCTCATAAACAAAACTCACACTTCGAGAAATTGGCATACAACTGTTCCCGCCTCAATACTCCCAAAAGCTCTCGAAGATGCTCCTTGTGCCACTCTCTGGTCTTGGAATACACCAAGATATCATCAATGAACATAATAACTGATCGATCGAGCATCGGCCTGCATACCCGGTTCATCAAATCCATAAACACCGTAGGCGCATTTGTGAGCCCAAATGGCATCACCATGAACACATAATGCCTATAACGAGATTGAAATGATGTCTTTTCCATGTCATCCTCTCTCACTCTCACCTGCTGATATCTGGACCTCAGATTGATCTTAGAGAACCAAGATGCACCCTGTAATTGATCAAAGAGGTCATCAATGCGCTAAAGGGGTAACGGTTCTTCACCACAACTTGTTCAACTCTCGGTAATCGATGTACATCCGGTGTAAACCATCCTTCTTATTGACGGATATTATTGGCGCTCCCCACGACGAACTGTTCGGTCTGATGAACTACTTTCCTAACAAACCTAAAGTTGATAGGAAAACTCATGCATCTCATGTGGTGCCAAGCAGTACGGTGCCTTCGAATCGGAGTTGCACCTAGCACAAGGTCAATCCCGAACTCAACCTGCCTCTCGGGACGCACACTGGGTAACTCCTCCGGGAATACATCAGCAAACGCTCTGACAACTGGCACATTTGAAAGGAAGACCTGCTACCCCCATCCGAGTATCAACCACATAGGCATGATAACCCGCACATCTATGCTAAATATACTGTCGAGCTCTGGCCGCCAAACAAAACCCTGATCCAAACTTGGTACCCTCTCTATAGATAACCAGTTCTCCCCCACTTGGGGTTCGAACTACTACTCGCTGGCCCACACAGTCTATCATAGCACCAAACTTACTCAACCAATCCATCCCTACTATCACGCATACATCCCCCATGGGGATGGGGATCAGATCAATCAGATAAGGGACCCCGAATATCTCTAGTACACAACCCTGATAAATCCTGGATGCATAAACCCCGTGTTCGTTGGCGATAGAAACCCACAACGGAAACTCCAACTTACCATCAAAATCCCTACTAAAGATCAAGACGTGAAGGACCGACCTACGCCCAAGTCAAATATAACAAGAGTAGGAAAAGAATTCACTAAGAATGTACCTATTAGAAACAAAAACATTGGCATACCATAGAATAATCGACAGAACAATAAATAGAAACATACCAGTCACGACGTCTTGCGCTGCCCTGGTCTCCTCGGTAGTAAGTTGGAAAGCACGACCCCGAGCTCTCGGGGGCTCCGCTCTACCCGGGCGTCCATCCGTGATCCTCAGTGTGGCTGGCGTTGGGGCCTGCACCGGCCTCGCAGCAAGCAATGGACAATTAGCCTTCATATGGCCAATCTGCTCATAATGGTAAAAAAATCTTGGTGCTCGACGGTGTGGCCTGCTGAGGACAATCCCTCGCAATGTGGCCCTCCCTACCACATTTGTGGCATCCAGAAGAAGATCGGGAATTACCATAATGAACCTTGCCACAAGTACGGCCCCTTTGTCCCCCAGATCGCAAATCAACGGTCTTGAACTGCTTCGCTACAGGATGTGAATTCATAGGAACCTGCCTCAGCTCCCTCGTCTGGAGCTCCATATCGATCTCCCTTCGTCTAGCGGCCTCCTACAACTCCACCAATGTACAATAGCGTTGCGTAGACACAAACTGGGAGATGTCCATCTTGAGCATGCTCAAGTACCGGGTCATATGATCTTGCTCATAAGCAGAAAAGTGAGGGCAAAACATACTTTTTTATGTAAACATCTTGGTGATCTACGTCACCGAGTCGGTCCCCTGTCTCACATACAAATACTCTTGGGCCAGCCTCTCCCGCTCCACCAATGGAAGATTTCATGAGTGGAACATCTCGGAGAACTGCTCCCATGACACTGCAGCTCTCTTCTTTGGAGCGTATGAACTAGTAACGAGTCTCCACCAATCCTTCTCTCGAAACCAAAGAAGGTTCATAGTGCACTTGACCTTCTGGTCAATTGGTCAGGAGCAAGTAAAAAAACATCCCTCAACATCTGACAGCCACCTCATGGCAATGATTGGATCATGCACCTTGTCAAACACCGGGGGATTCATATTGTCGAAGTCCCGGTACTAGAAAGCTCTGTCAGTGCCAATCCTTGCCGCAGCGACGGCCGCGGTAGCTGCAGCAGTGGCAGTCTCAGAAAGTGCATCGTATCGATCATCAAAGAACTCCATCATAGCGGTCTTGATAGACCCAAACAACTCCGGTATATGTCCCCAGACAATAGAAACAACCTCATCATGAATCATCTCCCTAACCCGGTCCTCAGTTAATCCCGGCCTATCTTGGCCACCCGCTCTTGCTCCAGATCCTAACTCAAACTGCCTCGTAACAACCATACTAATAGTAAACCAGAAAATATTAGATGGGGAGCATATAAAACCATAGGAACCATTCCACAACCAAACCCTAGGGGTTGTGACTTCCCTGCTACGCGTATGGGTCCTATGCTTCCAGTAGTACGGGCCCATACTACCTTCCGCACCTAACCGTATCTGTTTCAGAAGATCATCACAACAACCCTAACAACACTCACTAGAATACGCATACACCCTATTCTATCTTCCTTGACTGGTCGACTAACCCCACATAACTCATCCATGAAACTTCCACCAACCCTACAACACTCGTGCATGCTAATCATACATAATACTGGACTGTATAGACAGTCGAATACTTGATTCTACCCTAAGCCCATAAACAAACAAGGAACATGAAATAAGTCTAAATCAAACATTCGCAGGCTGTAGAATCTTAGTTATTTATAATTTTGATACATACACTAAGGAACTACAGTAATGATGTCAATTTCATATAAGGATGAAACACTAGGGTACCAAGTATCATATAATCAGGCAATTCTATCATGCAATTTCTGAAGATCCCTACCCTATCACTAGCATGATGTTCTAACATAACATAACATCAAAGAACAGTGTGGTGATTTGGGGTCCACTTACTGGCTCAAGCTGGTCTTACACATCACATCCTTTCTTGATTATTTTTTAAAACAATTTTGGAAATTATTTTTAAAACCTTTGCAGTTCCTTAGTTTGAGACTGGATTCACACAGATGTTCTTCTTATTCGCTCGAACTAAGCCTCTAATACCAACTTGTAACGTCTCAAAAATCACAACGTATTTAAACTTTTCAAACAACCCATTTACTAAAAGAAACGTTTATATAACCATTGTTTTCAAAACATTATTCAAAAATAGGGTCTCCCAAGATCAACAACATAAAAATCAGGATGTGGACAGTCACGCCTTCGCCTTGCCACGTTCCTCTGAAGTACCTGAAACAAAACTAAGACTTTAAGCCAACGCTTAGTGAGTTCCCCCAAAGTACCAGCACACAACACATATCATATACAAACAAGCATGTTGCGTCCAATTAGTCATCAGACTGGAATATCCACGTGTCCACAGCTATTGGTTTGGATTACCCCTGGCCTAATCAGTCATCAGATTGGAATGCCAATATACAACAGCTCCACTCAGTATTCGGACTGGAATACCAGTATAAAATGCACCCACTCCATTATGGGAGTGGAATACCCTTTGTCTGTTGACTCAGGCACATAGCAGTAAAGTCTCAAGCCAACACACTATGTCGACATATAACAGATAACAAACATATTCAACAGACAGACAATCATGCATCCAGAAATCACAGGTAGTCCTACATATCTATCGGTCTACACATATCAGCGTCTATATAATCATACAGATCTACCCCATACTCATCATATCATCAATCAATGTATGATAGGATGTCAATCAATTGGGCCGACTTTCATGCCTTCGACCCTTAAGTACAGTGAGGAAAACTCAACTCACTCACTGACGAAAAGCTATTTATTACTCTACTCCCAAACAACGGCTCAACCCAAATCCTAAATGTCAAAACATTATCCATTTATAATATTTTTCCCAAAATACCCTTTGTCAAACTTGGTCTACGGTTAGAATTCAAGTCAACACCTTGTCGAGTCAACCCAGCCGAGCCAACCCGGCCGAGTCGACCCAACCGAGTATGCTGGGTGTACTTTTCTGTATGCGGGGCGTACTCAATGGTTGACCAGATTACGGGATATTGACCGCATACGCGCAACATAACACTTGGTATGCCCAGCGTATGCGCCTGTTCATCCCCTTTCCCCATTATGAGCTTAATACTCCAAAGTTTCAAGTCCAATGTCAGATCCAAAGCTAAAATACCCCCAAGAGTCATGAAGTTTCCAACTTTATGACTTTGCATGCCCATTAAGTTCTTAATACATAAAATCTCAACATTTTAATGCCTTAAGTAATTCTATAGCATGCATGGAGTAACAATAAGCATCAATACCACATTTTTATGACTCAAGACCCCTCATAGGGTCTGAAAGGACGAATTATTAGGTCAAGAGCATGTCATGCTCAAGAATCACCATATTTGGGACCAATAGTGCCCTAAATGAAGAAATGGCTAAATCTACAAGATGGAGTGATCAAGTTGTGAACTTTATACCTCCTGGAGGTTGCTAACAAGAAGATAATCTTAGATCCAATATGCTTCCAAGATCCAAGCTCTTCTCACCACCTTCTTCTTCTTCTTCTTCAAGAACACAACCAAAGTACACCAATGGGCTAAAAATGCACTCTTTCACCTAGGGTTTGCTTGGGGTCGATTTTCACAGAGGGAGACTGGTGAGGAATGAGAAATGAGAGATAATGATGTTTATATATGGACCAAACTCTAAGAATTAGGGTTTACACTTTCTCTACGTACGCCGCACTTTCGAGGTGTACGCCCAGCGTACTGGGGCGTGCCCTAGTACACCTAGCATACACAACGTACACTCAATGTACTAATCCTGGTCAGAATTACCATATTGACACTATAGGCCATTCTCTTAACCTTCCTCAAACCCAAGGGTCAAAAATGCAATATTCTTTCATACATATGTTTAAAATTTAAAATACCTCAACATCAGGATGTTACAAGAAGAACGGGTAAGAGTTTGTCTGATAGAATAGTTCCTTCCTTGGTATCGAATTGTTATGATCTTACTTATTAATGAAAATGCAATCTTATTTACTTCAATTGGTATCAGAGCAGGAGATTATTTGAAATTTTACAGATCTGTTCATCTTGTTCACTGTGTTCATTGATTTGTTCCGCATTTTGTAAATCACTTTGAAAATTGATCTTTACTTCATTGTTTGAGTCGTTTAATCTATTCCTTTTCAGGTTCATTGATCTGCTTCACATCAAATCTTACTCAAAATGTCAAATGTTGATTTACTCTCCGTCACATTAACCTTCCAAGCAATATTGGTTCCACAATGAGATTTCTAGTTTTATTTCCTAAAGACTATGAAGTTTAGGCTCTTCACTTTAAAGATTATGTTTCTAGGGATTGAAACTTATGGACCTAGCATTTGGAAAGAAATTAAAGATGGAACGCACAAGTGTAATAATATGAAGTAGGAAGTTTTAACTCAAAATGATTATGAGACTATCATTGTTGAAGATAAACAAATTGATTATCTGGAAAAAAGAAATATTGCTTAGCAACATGAAAGCTTTGAATCATAAGGTTTGCTCTTACTCCTGATACTTTTCGTCTTGTTAGCTCTCTTAAATCTACACTTAAGATATGGAATATATTGAAAGAATTATATTCTGGAGAGGCTGATCTCACTCCTTCTCTGCAACCATCACTTCTATCTAAATATGGATATTTTGAGCGAAATTCTAACAAAACAATTGTACAAAATGTCAATCAATTTAATCATCTTTTAATTCGTATGCTGAAATATGAGTTGAAGAGGGAACCTATTGAACAATAGGTCATATTCATGAATAGTCTGAGATCAGAATGGGAGACAGTTGTTTCTACTGTCAAAGCAAATCAACAATTCAAGAATTACTCTTTTGAACGAGCTGTTGGTATATTGAAATCTCATGAAGATGAAGTAATGAAAGAAGAAAAGTTGGTTACAAGTGTTGGTTCTTTGGCCTTGGTGACAAAAGTGACAGTTGAAAGCAAAAGAAGTCAAAATCTGTTGTGGAAGATTCTGAATCTGATATTTCAGATGAAGAACTCACAAAAGAAGACAAAGTTCTCATGATGATAAATCCAAAGATATATTTTTTAAAATTTTTTTGCATGTTTAAAAATTATAAAAAATAAATCTGCTGTAAACAATCACAAGTAAGGAAGTTCAAATTCAGAAAGATCCAGAAATGAAAGTTTAAAAAACTCTCAAAGAAGTGATGAAAACAATGAGAAGAAGCTTCTTGGTGATTCAGTCTTTCATTGTAACAATTGTCATGAAAAGAATCATTTCGCAAAAGAATGCATGTTGCGAAAGCTAAATGAAAAGAAAGAAAACAATAAGGATGAATCTTATTTTGTAAGGAAGCTTGAAGAACTTCGCAAGAATTCTAGCAAACTAGCTTTGGTGGTGACAGAGGACAATAATGATGATGGGAACGTAGAAGTTTGGTCGTATGGTTCGTAGGACGAAGAAGGTCGCAGGCCAACTCATGGAGATTGGTTAATGGTGAAGGATGGAAAAAAGAGAGGAGACAGATGTGTCATGGTCAAAGTTCATGTTCAGAAAGTCATAGTTACTTTACAGATGAAGGAAATATTTCAAATACATGTTTATATGCGAAGACGGTAAAGATAGTGAAGGAGTATGTCAAAGAATACAAAAAAGTAATTGATAAGGTATATTATATTCGTAAATCTCTTGACATACCTACTTCTCGTTATGATTTTGAATTAATCGATTTATGTGAAATTATTTTTAATTATAGTGATAGTTTAAAGATAACTCGCATAAGAAAGTCTAATCTTGAGGATTCTCTTAGCAGGATTACATCTAAGAATGAAGACAAGTGAATGAAAATAGAAGCCTTGGAATTAGATCTTGTTAGGTCTAATGATGATGTAATAAACCTTAAAATGGACAATAAAGTTGTACTGCAATAGAGAAATATTTTTTGTTTCATTGAGAAACATCTTTACAATAACATCAAACAATTGTATCTTGATTGTTAAATAGGAAATTTTTTGCATAAAACGATTTTACTTTTCATAGAATTAAAAGAAGATGAAATTGATGCTGAATGTTATAGGTGCGAATCAATGGTTTTATCAAATGAATATGTGAGTGATGCTTACAAGGTTGGACTTGAGAAATTGAAGAATACATTAAGTCTAATGAAAACAAAAAGATGTTTTAACTAAAAGGACAAACAACAAATCAAATTTAGTTTAATGGAGAAATATAACATGTTATGCAAGAAATTGAATTCAGAAGAAAATCTCAAATCTGAGAATATATCATAATTTGATGAAAGCGAAATGAGTGAAATATCTGTTGAACATGAAGTTGAATGTTCATCTTTTGTTAATAATACTGAGCAATCAAAAAGAAATTTGATTTTTGAAGATTCAATTGAGTTTAAACAATTTACTCAAAATAATGGCATGAAAAATTTAGAAATTTGAGCAATGTTTTTCAAAGAGTTCAGAAAACTCCAAATCAAGCTTTTGAGAAAAAGGCACTAGACAAAAATCAAACATCAGAATTGACATCAATGGTCAACCTTGACAATGCAACAAGTTGTGAAGAGTTCTTGTGGTCCAAACCAATTGACAATGGTTTCGAAACGTAAGGCTTGTCTGAATTGACTTTGTGGGAAGCCTAAGAAAAATATGTTTCAAATCAAGTGAACATTCTGAAATCTTCACAACATGAAGCTGGACCAAGTAGAACAAAAGATGTTTCAATTGAAATTCAAAAGGAGAATGGAATCAAAAATAATTCCAAAAATGTGAAATATCAAAATTTTGTTGAGGAATTAAAATCAAAAAGAAAAGAAATGAATGCAAGATATAAAAAGAATTTGTATAAAAGAAAATAAATGTGGAAGAAAAAGGAATTGGATAATAATGATTTTTCATCTAAAATCAAAAATCAAAAGTTTATTGGTACGAAACGATCTTCTAATCAAAATGTTAATTCATCCAAGTTTTCAAAAAGTAAATCCACGTCATCAACAAAAAAAAATTTATTCAAAAAAAAATTTAAATAAAAATGATACTAATGTTGAAGCATATAATGCGAAATTGAAAGAAGAAGAATAAATTTTTGAGAAAAAGATGGCAAAAGAAAAAAAAAAGAATTTTTCAATCGAGAAACCTCTTTTGTTGAAATGAATCTTTGTGATACGAAAACTCAAGTTTATAAAATCGAAAAAAGGGGTGAATAATATTTTGATCAGAAAACTATTTTGGATCGATAAAAAAAACATTTTTCCTGCTTTCTCTTCTAAATCAAAGTTCTCATCAGGGCCCAAGATGGTTTGGGTTCCTAAATTTGTTTAATTTTGTAGGTTATTTGTGACGAGCAGTTCGATTCTGAATGGTATATTGATAGTAGTTGTTCTTGTCATATGACTTGAAGGAAATCACAACAGGGAGAATATAGTACTTTGAAGGATGGAGGAAGAGTGAAGTATGAGAATAATGCAACTGGAGAAATCAAAGGATATGGAATGATAACAAATGGCGAATTCATAATTCCTAAGGTAGATTATGTAGAAGGATTACAACACAATTTAATTAGTGTTTCTCAAATTGTTGTAGGGTCTGGTCTTAAAGTGTTTTTTTGACGAAGAAGGTTCGAAAATCATACATAAAGAATTAAAGAAAACAATTTTGAAGTCAAAAAGAAAAGGCGAAATGTTTCCACTCAACATGAATCCTATTCAAGGAAAGCCTGTTGTGTGTCCGCTTGCGAAAGCATCATCAGATGATAGTTGGTTGTGGCATAGTAGACTTTCGTATCTTAACATTAAATACATTAATAAACTTGTTCTTGTAGATTTGGTCAAAGGTTTACCTTTACTCAAATATGATAAAGAACATTTGTGTGCTAATTGCGAACTCAGAAAGCAAAGCAGAAAAAGTAATTCTTTAATGATGAATACCAAGATAACCGAGCCACTGGAATTAATACATATAAATCTTTATGGGACATCTTCGATTGAATGTATTGGTGGTAAAAAATACATTTTAGTCATTGTTTCTGATTTTTCGCGTTTCACTTGGGTATTTTTTTCTTAAAAAGAAATTTGAAACCACGAAGAAGATGATTGACTTTATCAAGCAAATTGAGCTTCAATTGCGAAAAAGCCTATTCAGAAGATACGAAGTGACAATGGAACATAATTCAAGAATCATATTTTTGATGAATTATTAACCAATAATGGAATAAGTCACAACTTTTCATCTCCACATACTCCAGAGCATAATGGTGTAGTTGAAAGATGAAATTGTTCCCTGTGTGAAGCTGCGAGAACCATGTTATCTTTTGCGAAATTTCCGTTATACTTTTGGGCTGATGCAATCGCAACAGCTTGCTTTACTCAAAACTGTTCTTACATCAATAAACACTTTTTAATAACTCCCTATGAAATCTTGAATAACAGAAGACCTAACGTGAAATTCTTTCATATTTTTGGTTGTAGCTGTTTCATCTTTAACTCCAAATAACATTGTAACAAATTTGATACAAAAGTAGTCGAAGCAATATTTTTGGGATATTCTCTGAGTTCCAAAGCATATCGTGTTTTGAATAAGAAGACAAAAAAATAGAAGAAATATATTATGTGACAACCGTCAAATTCCAGTCAAAGTCAAAGTCAACAAGTCAAACTCAAAGTCAACAAGTCAAACCGGTCAAACTTAACTAGGACTTGTATGATAAAAGTTATTCTATAAAAATATGCATTGGTATGCCAAGAATTCAAGTGTTTCGGATAGTTTATGTGTTTAGCAACGTACAACCCTAAGAAGGGAGTTAAATGCATCAAAACACGACTTTGGACCCTTTTGGGGACTTAAAACAATCATAAACGAAGCATAACGGTGTTCACGAACCTTGCATTACGAGATTATACGATAATAATGGCAAAAATTAAATCTCTCCCAAATCTCTCTCAAAATCTGTCTCAACTTTTTATAGTCAACCGAGTCATCCCGACCCTTAACTTGGCCAAAAACCGCTTGAATCGGGGAGTTATATTGAAAAACAGCTAATTAGGGCCGAAACCCCTAGGAACCGAACCCTTAGGGACTGAACCCTAAGGAACCGAACTCACCCCTTTAGGACCGAAGGTCCCCTTTTGAGAACCGAACTTAGCCTTCAGAACCGAACCTTCCCTTCAGAACCGAACCGAAGTGAACTAGGACCGAAACCTCTCGCAGCCGAAATGAACCGAGCCCTCGGTCCATTTCGGTTTCCTCTTACCTTCGGACCCGAGACCAACCCTTCGGACCCGAGCCTTACTTTCGGTTCCTTCTTCTCCCTACTCTCGGTCCTCATCACCTAAGGACCGAACCTCGCAGGTTTGCTCCTATTGTCCGGTTTTCGACTACTTTCGCCTTTTAAGCCTGTTTTTGACGTTTTTGACGGGAATTTTTCCCCAAATTCATATTTTTATCCTTTTAAACTCCCTAAACTCATATTTTATTCATTTCTCAAGGATTTATTAATTATAAATCATTATTTTACAATAAAGAAAATAGCTTAGAATATCAAGTGGGTCAAGTGTGCCCACTTGCCCTCCATGTGTCACCTCCCCATTAGCCCAATCTTATCCACATCACACAAACCAAGGCAAACATCCTATCAATCTTGCAAGTTGCTCCAGCAACCTCCTATATAAAGAAATCCCTGGAGGATTTCTTGGTTTTCCTTGATCATTTCCTTCACCATCAAACACTTACACTTCTCTTACCCCTCAAGAAAGCTTCTTTTTCTCTCTATTTCCAGCCACTTTTTGAAAGTGTTCTTGAGCTACTTTACTTTTTGGTAAGTATTTCATCTAAACTCAAGTGTTATTCCATATTTTCATAACACTCTTGGATCATCTACACACATTTTAACACCAAAAATCGTTCTTAGGATCATCCAAACTTTCATGTGTTCATCAAGTGATCTCAACTTGATACTCCTCGTCTTCGACCTTCCACTCTTCAAGAAATCACTCAAGGTGAGCTCATACCCCTACATTTTTCAGTTTTTTTTAGTTTTCAGGGGGGGGGGGGAATACAAGTTAAAACACCAAAACATATTTAAAACTTAACTTGACAGCTTACAACGGAAAAATTGTGACCTGTTTACGAACTGTTTTACCCAACTTAAACTTAATATTTTTCAAAACTGTTTAATATGAAAATAGCTTAGGTTTATACCTTTAAAATGACTACTTTCACATCTCCATACGATTTTTCTACAATTTATGGTGATTTTTACAAAACTGTCTATCACTGCAGCAACAAAATCGGACCAGGTTACGAAGATGAACATTTTCACACTTGTTTGAGACCACCAAATATTATAGGAAAATTTATGAACATAGTAGACTCTTTTTCCAAACTCTCCAAGTTTACGGATTTAGTTTTCGACTTACGATGATTTTTCTATAAATATTCTAAAACAGTGACAGTTAAGGGTAAAACCGTCAAAACAAGTTTAAGAGTTATTCACACCTTGTAACATGTTGAGCATGGTGTGTAAGATTTTATACTTAGTATTTTCAATGTCATTTTATTGAAATACAAAGCCATGCATAACAAGGTTTCATTTAAAACATAAAACACTCTTGATAAACTATAATAGGTATAGTTTAGACACCTCGTTTAACAAAGAAACAGTAATACAATCGATTTACAAAACGGGTATTTCATTACAAACTACGTGAACATGTTAATGAATAAATTTGTGAGACGTTCACCTTCAGGGTACTCTTAAGTACAACAGAAAAGTCCTATAGTTATAGCCAGAATCTCTTGTAGGGAGAGCGTGATAGTTGCGTATAGATCTATATTGGGTCTGACAAACCCGCACCTAAGATGCTTGCAACAGCTAGACCGGCAAGTCTGGTGTGACAAGTGTCATAACATTCCGACGCTTGAATAACGTCGAGTACGAAGTCCTCGAGTCTTAGCATGGTTATAACAACTCACATGGGGAATTAATAAAACACACAGTTCACGGGAATTTAATGATTTCTCACAAAGGAGTTTTATTTAAATATAAAACCACACATAAGTATGGCGATTTACTTACATATACTAAGTCTTGGTTCAGTTAAGACTACAACAAACCTTTTAGAAAATATTGGATTTTCTGGAAACAAACTTGTAACAAACTTTAAGGAATAACATCCATTTTTCATTCATAAATTGCTTATGAACTCACCAGCTTTAATGCTGATACTCTTTCAAAAACAACTTGTATTCTCAGGTATTCAGTAATACAGGTAACCACAAGATTTTTGAAGGCAAGACGCTAAGGCGCAGATTTCTTTTGAACTATTTTGACATCATATGTAATTTATTTGGAAACATGTATTTTTGCAACGATGTATCCTTTTAAATTATATTTATGATGGTTGTGTTTACTTTCTTCACTATGGTTATGATACTAAGCATGACGTCCTCCGCCCCCGAACGTTTCCGTCGTTCCGGTTTGGGGGTGTGACTTATTATGTCACTTTTGATGATAAATATGAGAAATCCATTTCGAAAGAAGCTGTTCAAATAGGATAATTTTTTCCTCAATCATGCAACCAAACAATTTCTCTTTCAAATCTTTATGAGGAATTTCTGAATTTGTTTGATGAACCCGAAAAGGCGATTTCTTCTGAAAATAAAGCAATCGACAATCATGATGATGAATTGCTAAAATTAATTGATAAAACCTTTCAAAATATTCAATCTTCAAAAGAAAATATTGACTTTACCTCTTGTCATGCTGAGGGGGAGAGTAGAGAAAAATTTAATTCTCCAATACTTGAAAATATTGTATACTCGACTGAAAGAAATATTCATGAATTGGTGTAGGGGGAGACTTCAACTCCAAATGTCTGGCGGAGTGTTCAATTCTAAATTTTCAAGAAGAATTCATTTTAGAAATCGAATCTGATGCCCAATCAGAAGTTGAAGAAATCAATGTTGAATAAAATCCTGAATATGATATCAATTTTCCACCTTTGACAAAATGGTCTCGAGATCATCCACGAAATCAAGTCATTGGTGATACGTTTTCAGGAGTTTTGACTCGTTCGCAAAAGAAAGCGAAACAAGCATCTTTAAATACTAATAAAGAATTTTGCATGTTTAATTCTTTTGTCTCTAAAATCGAACCTAAAAGTGTTAAAATGGCCTTTGATCATGCATATTGGGTAAAGGCTATGCAAGACAAAATAAATGAATTTGAGTGCAACAAGGTTTGGACATAATTCCAACTCCATAAAATGCATCAGTTGTTGGTTTAAAGTGGGTATTTCATAACAAAATGGACAAAAAAAGGTAATGTGATTTAAAATAAAGCACATCTTGTATTCAAAGGATATTTTCAAGAAGAATGAATTAATAATGAAGAAACATTTGTTGCTGTAGCAAGACAGGATTCAGTTATCATATTTTTGGCTTATGCTGCTCACAAAAATTTTGAAGTATTTCTGATTGATGTGAAATGTGCATTTCTCAATGGAGAACTGGAAGAAACATTTTATGTTGAACAACCTCCAGGTTTCTTAAATGAGAAATATCCTTATTATTGTTATGTGCTAGATAAAGCAGTGTAAGGTCTAATGCAAGCTCCACATGCTTGGTATGAAACTTTAAATAAATTCTTAAAACAATCAAAAATTAAACAAGGTTCTATTGACCCTATCTTCTTTCGTAGGAAATTGGGTAATCATTTAATGATCGTTCAAATTTATGTTCGTGATATCATTTTCCATTCTACTAGTCCTGAATTAACTGATGAATTTCGTAAATTGATGGAAACAAAATTTAAAATTAGTGTTATGGGTCCAATTAACTTTTTCCTTGGTTTAAATATTAGATAGAGTTCATAGGGAATTTTTATCAATCAGAAGATTGTTTCTTTATTGTATCTAACATCTAGTTGTCCTGATATTATGTTTGCAGTTTGCTACAGCACGAGATTTCAAGTGAATTCACATGAACCGCACATGATGGCTTTAAAGAATATTTTCAGATATCTCCGTAAGACTGCTTCTCTTGGATTATGGTATCTTTCTAACTCCAGATTTTTTGTTCAGGCATATTCTGATGCTGATCTCGGAGGTTGTGGTCTTGAACGCAAAAGTACATCTGGTGGATGTCAGTTCTTAGATGGAGAATTGGTTAGCTGGCAATCAAAGAAACGAACTTGCATATCTTTATCAACTATAGAAGTTGGATATATTGCACCCGCATCATGTACTTCACAAATTATCTAGATACAAAGTCGCCTTAGAGACTATGGCATGAACATGAAAAGCGTTCTTTATATTGTGAATCTGAAAGTGTCATACGTATTTGTCATAACCATGTTCAACATTCAAAGACAAAGCACATCGCGTTACAATATTATTTTATAAAAGATCATGTTGAAGATGGAAACATTGAAGTGCATTAAGTAGGATCTGAGGATCAACTGGTGGATATTTTCACGAAAGCTTCACCAAAAATAACATTTAACAGAGTTCTGCATGGACTTGGAATGATGGATGCATAATCAGTTCCGAAATCCAATACCTAAGGTTACGAAAAGTTCACTGTTCACCTATGATGCTTTGTGAATTTCGCAATCCTTCGCACTTTGGGTTTTCAAAACATACTTAGATGCGAGAAGATGTGATCTTTCACAGACTAGTGCTCTAGGTATTTGGTTATTATTATTTTTTTGTTATTTTTGTCTTTAGTTTTTCAAAAACATTAAAAAATAAAAAAAGATTTTTTTTTCTTATTTTTGTCTTTAGTTTTTCAAAAACATTCAAAAATCCAAAAAGTTTTTTTCTTATTTTTTCAAAAACATTCAAAAATTCAAAAAGATTTTTATTTATATTTTTTATTCATATTTGATGGCATGACTGTTTTCTTGGGGATCAGTGGTTATCCTTATTCACATTAGTTAGGTGTCCTTAGAAGCATGCTACAACATGGTGTCTAAAGTCTCAAAGATTATTTGTTTGTGAAAAGGCCTTAATGAAATTTCTTGTCTTAACGATTTTCTTCCCAATAGGACGTATTAAGTAAAATCATTGAGCTACCTCTCTCTACTTATTTCAGAGTTTTGAGATTTCGGTCAATATTTCGTAGTAGAGGCATGGTTGTAGAACTCGCTACCCGGTACCTGTTCGGCCGACTAGCGAGTAGCGAGTACTCGGGAGTACTCCGGAGTACTCGGGGAGTACTCGGCTTCGGTAATTCACATAGGAATATTTCTATGGAAATTATATATGTCAAAATCATAAGTTAAAACCATAATTTGATGGACATATATAACAAAATTAGATACATATGAATACACAAAAACTGAAAAACGCACAATCGTCTCACTTTATGAAAAATGACTGAAAATTCAAGAGATATATGTAGTAATAATCACATGTGTGTGTTAAATAATAAATCATTAAGTATATTATACATATTAATTGCTGATTTGGCCGAGTTTTACAATAATCCTCGCTTTAGTAAGGGGCCATTCTGGGAGTACTCGGCCAAGTAATCGGCCAACTCGCGAGTTTTACAACATTAAGTAGAGGTACTATATTTCTTTTCACCAATCTTGGAAATTGATAATGTCTTGGATATATACAAATCCAAACATAGGGTTCCTATTTAAACCTTAATGAATTGACAGATATTCCTACAATTTTTTTTGATTAACCCTTGATCATTCGAGTCAATAACAACTCGGAGTTAGGTTTCTCAAAAATGAGTTTTATTATCATTTTCATTATTAACTTGAAAATCTGAAATACTCGTTTTTCTTTTCCAGTCTTATAGTTCTTATAAAATGCACACACTATGACGCATATCCCAAGACATCTCTAGTCTAAAACAACTAGGATGTATGTGTGCAAAAATTATGTGTTTATGATCTCTTGGTCATTATTACCATGATCTTGGTGAAACCCAACAAACCTTTCCTAAATGAATTGGCGGTGAACATTTTTGTTCTAGATTGAAACAAAGGAATTGAGGGTTGAAATTCTTATATTTCGCAATGCCATATCTTTTAATGTTCAAAATCTCTTAATTTTCGTTTGCGATATCTTAATGAGATTAATTGATTCCAGATTAATTTCTTTCCAATAAGATCCAACTATTTTTTTCAAATTATGATGTTTTCCTCTGAACATTTTTCTTATCTTGATGTTACTTTCCAATCCATATAGCATTTATTTTGAACTTGATCTTGGCTGCATTAGTCAATCAAGTTTTTCCTTTCGTATCTTCGCACTTAGGTTAAGTTTCTTCTCTGATCGGAAATGAGCCTGCCCATTTAACCTATGAAAAGATTCATTTCGTAACTTCTTAACAAGTTGACGATCGTAATTCAATGGGAAACCACAAAAGCACTTCTTTGTCTCTCTTGACTATTGATGGAAGAGAACTTGTGTCAGGGATCTAAAGTGTTTTTATATCAAAGATTCTTTGATATCACTACTTATCCGTTTTTTTTATTTTGGTTCTATCTTTTCATTTGGTACACTTTTGCACTGAAATCTCTGAGTTTATTTTGTGGTGAAAATCTAAATGTGTTTGTCAAAAAAATCATGGTCATAATTCGAATGGATACTCTTTGAATTTGCGAAAATTGAAGGGTGGATCATTGATTCCGAAACTGCTACAAATTGCAAAGGCATGTTTCTTTTGGCGTATATTCAAAGAGTCTGGCATTGTATTGTTTAATAAACAGCGGCTCAAGTTTGTTACAGAGCTTTAATGAGGTGATAATGGTTTATTGGTTCAATATGTTTGGAATGATTGAAATTATTCCATTTGCTGACATCAGAGACATCAAAACATTTAATGCGTGGTGGCGGGTTTTCTCTCTCTAAATTCTATAAACAGTTCAAATTTAAATCCCACGCCTCTTTCACCGGTTTAAAACCCTAACTGTTCACCATCTTTCTTTCTACACTCAAAACCCTAAACAGTTACATAAAGTTTTCTGTTTCAAATCTCATGACTTCTTCTGATCGTATCTCTTTCATGGACCTATCTTCTTCATCTTCACTAATGAATATTAAGTTAAATCAGAATATGGTGGTTGTTCTCGATCCATTAAAGTATTCTCAACTAGTTCAACCACTGATTGTTTGCTTGGATCATTCTATACTGAAGAAAGCTTTGATTTTGGTTGAAGATATTCCGATTTCTCAGCTATCGTTGGCATACTCCAGTACAAGTTACAATAAGCAGATGGAGGTTATGAAGTTTGAAATCCAAGGTGTGAAGACATCGATTTCCAAATCTAATTTGTACAAGTTTTTAGGGCTTTCAACTGCTGAAGATTTGATTTCTCCAGACAAAATTTATGCATCAACGATTATTCAGCGTTATCATCAAATGGGGTGCAACTCTGATTTATCCATTCTTTCTCGATTTAAGAAGTGTGCACTTCCTCCCATTTGGAATGCACTGTTTACGATAATGTTGAACTGCTTTTCTAAGCGATCAACTGGGTATGATAATGTGACAACCCAAAATTTTTTTGCTTTTAAAGCTCAGTCAGTCAACTCATCAGAGTGTCAGACGCATTGGTAATGAGTTCTAGCTTTGTTAAAGGTCATTCTAAGGAGTTTTAAGCCTAGTACACTTAAGGAATAAGTGTTAGAATGTACCTGCTAGAGACATTGTACAACGAATCAAGCCTTAACCTCATCAAAGAGAGTTCACGGCCACAATGCCAATGAGTTTACGGTGGTAAACTCATGTGGCCGTAAACTCAAGTGTATATATATGACCCTTGGTCATTTCTAGCCATTCTTTCATTTCCCACTCAAGAACACTTCCAAATCCTCTCAAGTATCATCGAGTTCATCATCTTAGATCATCAAAAACATAAGTGTTCTTTCCTTGAATTTTTGTTACACTTCATCTCCTACTTACACTCTTTGATTTCATCCATGAAAACATTCATTTTCATCTAGATCTTCAAATCTTCAATTTTCACCAAGAACACCAAGAACACACACTAGTGTTCTTGGCCAAAATCGACCATTTCAAGCCTCTACATCGTAAGTACTCTTCCCTACACTTGATATCCAGTTAAGGTTCGTGCTTAGGACCTTGAAATCATCAAGAATGAAGGACCAAAAGGAGTTTACGGCCAAGCCATCTCCCAAGGCCGTAAACCCCTATAAAGGTGCCATTTTGGCCATAAACTCTTCCTAAGGCTTGGATTTCAGGCTAGAACACTCCCTTGTGCTTTGTAAGACCTTGAATCATCACCCAACTCATCATTAGAGAGTTTACGGCCCAAGAGTAAACACCCTTGGCCGTTAACACCTCAACACTCTCCATTGAGTAGGTCTTTCTCATCCATGTCTAGAGCAAAATTCCCTGAAGCTTCCCTAGCCTTCAAACACCATCATATGCAACTTTGACCATGAGTTTACTGCCGTAAACTCCCTTGTCCGTAAACACTTGGCCGTAAACACCAAACTATGGCCTTAAACACCCTTTAGATGAATCACATGTGATTCCAACACTTGGTCAAAGTGTTTCCTAGTCCTTTGAGGTGTTTCCTTGCGTTTGGTTGCTTCCAAGCACTATATTTATGTCAATATATGCCAATGTATGCCATTTAGGACTTGTTGTGTCAATATATGCCAATGTATGCCATTTAGACCATATATAGCCAGTATAAACTAAGTGATTATAGAAGTAATCACTATGGTCACCATTTTATTATAAGGAATAAGGGTTTTCATAAAGGAACTTTTCATTAAATATAAAGGAACCATCACAATTAACTCCATGAGTAACAAGTGAACACACCAGGGTTATATACAACAATGATCTAACAAACAATGGGATGTGTGCTATCCGCCTTACTTACTGTTCCTTGTTTGGTTGTGAGCTTAGGGCAGATGCGCATAGTCGATTGTTTGTTTACTCTGAGTTTTATATCACTTGTATTCATTTAGTACTCATAGAAGGGATTGTAGAATCATTTTTACGTATCTTTCATCAAAGTAGGAAATATAGGATTTTCTAAGAGGAACATGCGAACTTTTCTAAAAAGGAGCTTACAACTTACTACAGTTTCAACAGCATTTTATCACAACATTTTACAACTTACTACATCACTAAAATCTTATGAACTCACCAGCTTAATTGCTGATCAACTCTTTTAAATAACTTGTATTCTCAGGAGCCTAGTAGACAGGTACTCGCACTGGGATTCAGAAGATGGAGCAGTTTAGCTTCAAGTCTTGTTTGTTATTTGCTTATGTATTCTATGTTTTGTGAACACACACATTGTAAACACCTTCTTTCTAATGAAATGGTTGTTCATTACTTTGCTTACTATGATGCATGTCTTGTGATACTAAACATGACGTCCTCCACCCCAGAGCGTTTCCGCCGTTCCGGTTTTGGGGTGTGACAGATTGGTATCAGAGCATTGTTTATAGTGAACTAAGTATATCAACCGATAAAATATATACAACTATAAATACAATGGGGCTTAAGTGCTCTGGATAATGATATATTTTAAGAGTATAACGATAAGTTATAAAAATATACCTACTTGCTTATACATGTACATACTAGACCAAGTATCACAAGAAGAACATAACTAAAGTATTTAAAGGTTGAAAACTGTCATCAAACCTGAACAGTTATGTAATCATAGCTAGGATCAATATAGCCTGATCAACTATATTCATTCGAGATGTGACCGACATGTGTTTAGGAGTGATGTGGTGTTGCAACAGTCTTAAGAGTTACCCAACGCCAGTCAATAGAATACTAGATCAATTACATTAGAGTTAGAATACTATAGGAGTATTCTATGATACTATAACGCGATAACAAGTTTGAAACATACCAAGAAGATTACATTAAAATACTATAGGAGTATTTTAGGCTTTATATAAACAACTTACATGATAACTTAAAAGACCCTTACGGATAGGTCTATAATCTTACAATGTATACTCCCAAGGTTTTAGATAATTGAGATCTTATAGACTTAGAATTTGTGATCTACACTCCACTACCTGTTCCTTGTTTGGTTGTGGTTTGGAGTAGGATCACTTATTCTAAAGTCTATTTAATCTTAAGTTATATACAACTTGTATACATTGTGCAGATATAGGAGGACTCTGTAAGGATCACCCCATAAAGTTACCTTAAATCTCATAGATTCTTTAGTCACTTCCATTCTCGCACGACAAGCCCAGATAGAGGTAACCACTTCCTCATAGTAGACAACAGAAGAGTCAGGAGGAAAACGAGAGCAAGATCATGAGAAGTTTTCAAAGAAGGATCAACCGAAGTAACCAAAACGTCTTACACGTCACACTAATAAATAATAATCTTGGTTAACTTAATGAGTTAGTGGAAACACTGCTCACATTATTTGTTAGGATTATTTTCTTACATGCAGCTGGTAACAGTTATTCAAGTAACAGATATTCATTCGAGGATAGCCATTTCAAATTCATAGAGTTTATTAGGTATAAACTCTTTTATGAATTGTTTCTAGTACCCTGTGGAAGTCAGGACCCGATACACTCAGACCAGGGTTAACTTAGTTTAAATATCACTCGTACCATACCTACTTCCTGTGAAACCCCAACTCAGCACATCACTTCAACCACCGATGCGGGTATAGTTCAGGTATGCCATGCATGTGGTGAAATGGGTCACGCCAAGAGAGACTGCCCAACAGAGGGAGGCGACGGAGGAGGAAGAATCTAACAAAAAGACATAAACGAACCGCGAGGAATCCCGCTTTTGAGATTTTGGTACGTCTTAAAAACAAGTATTGGTTTAAAACTTAATTTATAATAATATAAGACTAAAACTTGGGGAAAACTTTAAAAGTAATCATAATAACTCACATATTGAAATAGATCACAGTATTCAAGAGAACTAAAACATCCGTTTAGAGAAGCTATGATGGCTTAGCATATATATCAGGGTTGTGCATAACTAAGATATTGCAGACCTAGAGTGAGTGATTCCGCCTTAATTCATGTTCCTTGTTTGGTTGTGGATTTGAGGCAGAGTTACTCAGTCGACCGTATCATTCATCTTAAATATTCATAACTTGTATATGACAGGCGATCGTAGTGGTACCGAAGAGGACTGTGATATAAAGTATCATCACCAATTATCAAAACACTTTCATTGGTATGTACTCGCTCATAGCGGTACGATACGTAGGAGTGTTAACATCAAAGGGAAAACGGAAAGAACTAGAACATTTACAAAGAGTACATTTTTCGAACACACTAGAAGTATATTTTTCAAACACACTAGAAGTACATTATCGAACACATTAAGAGTACGCAGTCGAACTTACTAAGAGTACACAGTCGAACGCACCAAGAGTACATTTTCGAGCACGCTAGGGATACATCATCGTATAACATACATTTCGTTCCGATCGGCCAAAATTTGTTCAGTAAAGAGTCTGTTGCTATCATCCGTCATGAATTGGCGTGGTCCTCACCATACTAAGTCCAAATGTTGCTATCGCCTCGACCGTCAACTTCTCGAAACCTTCGTCATTAGTATCGACAGTCCGACCTAAACCTCAGTTCTATCTTTCGTATTCTAAACCCCGAAGTACTCGTGCGAAGGGTACTTTGATCTCCGAAGCCTTACCTTCAGATGTCTGCAGGCCGTCACGAAATACCACTCGTCCAGCGGACCAAGTTCGAGCATAGAGGCTAAGGATGAATACAGCCCACCTGTCAATAATCAGTGTATACGCAAGGGTGGTATATGATTATGATTACACAGATTTAATATGTGTGTTTCCGCCCTATCTCATGTTCCTTGTTTGGTTGTGGACCTGGGACAGAGTCGCACATCCGACCGTATTACTAATCTTAATTATATACGACTTGTATACACAAGGTAATGATAGATGGACCGAGTATGAACCCTATCACGAACAGTAGGGCAAGGTGCCAGGTCTATGAGTGGGTATTCTGCCAATCAGAGGAGCACAACCCCAGTAGTACTACTAAGAAAGTTAATTTCGAGACGAAATTCCATCTAACAGGGGGATGATGTGACAACCTGAAATTTTTTTGCTTTTAAAGCTCAGTCAGTCAACTCATCAGAGTGTCAGACGCATTGGTAATGAGTTCTAGCTTTGTTAAAGGTCATTCTAAGGAGTTTTAAGCCTAGTACACTTAAGGAACGAGTGTTAGAATGTACCTGCTAGAGACACTGTACAACGAATCAAGCCTTAACCTCATCAAAGAGAGTTCACGGCCACAATGCCAATGAGTTTACGGCTGTAAACTCATGTGGCCGTAAACTCAAGTGTATATATATGACCCTTGGTTATTTCTAGCCATTCTTTCATTTCCCACTCAAGAACACTTCCAAATCCTCTCAAGTATCATCGAGTTCATCATCTTAGATCATCAAAAACGTAAGTGTTCTTTCCTTGAATTTTTGTTACACTTCATCTCCTAGTTACACTCTTTGATTTCATCCATGAAAACATTCATTTTCTTCTAGATCTTCAAATCTTCAAGTTTCACCAAGAACACCAAGAACACACACTAGTGTTCTTGGCCAAAATCGACCATTTCAAGCCTCTACATCGTAAGTACTCTTCCCTATACTTGATATCCAGTTAAGGTTCGTGCTTAGGACCAAAAGGAGTTTACGGCCAAGCCATCTCCCAAGGCCGTAAACCCTATAAAGGTGCCATTTTGGCCATAAACTCTTCCTAAGGCTTGGATTTGAGGCTAGAACACTCCTTTGTGCTTTGTAAGACCTTGAATCATCACCCAACTCATCATTAGAGAGTTTACGGCCCAAGAGAAAACACCCTTGGCCGTAAACACCTCAACACTCTCCATTGAGTGGGTCTTTCTCATCCATGTGTAGAGCAAAATTCCCTCAAGCTTCCCTAGCCTTCAAACACCATCATATGCAACTTTGACCATGCGTTTACGGCCGTAAACTCCCTTGGCTGTAAACACCAAACTATGGCCTTAAACACCCTTTAGATGAATCACATGTGATTCCAACGCTTGGTGAAATTGTTTCCTAGTCCCGTGAGGTGTTTCCTTGCATTTGGGTGCTTCCCAGCACTATATTTATGTCAATATATGCCAATGTATTCCATTTAGGACTTGTTGTGTCTCGGGACGTCATTCGTGGAACTCCTCATCCTTACGCGCATATTAGTTGAATCACCCACATCAGGTGAGTTCATACCCCGTAATCAATCTTTTAAACTGTTTTAAATGTTTTAAGGGGGGAATACAAATTGAACACAATGATAAATGTGTATATGTTTGTTATAAACATCTTTCAAATTATTACTTATGCCTTTTATAAGTGATCAAAACTTTTCAAAAGCTCTTTCAAGTTATGTTACTTTATAGTTTAACAAAACTCCGTTTTAAAATACAAGCATAACTTAGTAGTAAAACGAGTATTTTCAACAACAGTTCAAGTACATTACTAGTAAACTATAATAGGTATAGTTTAAGGGTTCACAACATACTATAACACGTACATAGAGGAACATACTATAATAAGTACATGGAGGAACACGCCATACTAAGTACCGGGAAAAATCACGTTAATATATCTTGCCGAGTTTACGTTAACTTTAGTACGATTACACGTATCTGGGTTAGCAGACATGAGGTGATAAAATATAACAATATATCTTTCTGAGTTTGCGTTAACTTTAGTACGATTACACGTATCTGGGTTAGCAGACACGAGGTGATAAAATATAACAATATATCTTTCCGAGTTTGCGTTAACTTTAGTACGATTACACGTATCTGGGTTAGCAGACACGAGGTGATAAAATATAATAATATATCTTTCCGAGTTTGCATTAACTTTAGTACGATTACATATATCTGGGTTAGCAGGCGCGAGGTGATAGCAATATATTAAATCGAATTTAGTTATACAGAGCATACTTATAAATATTTGACAGAAATGAATAAAACGGACAATTATACAAAACTTACATCAGTACCAACTAAGTTGTCTAAACGATAGAACATTGAGTAAACAAAACTAGAAACTTTCCAGTAAAGGGTTTAATCCATTCTATTAAACCAATATAAACTTAAAGGACTTTAGGTGATTAACTTTATAATACTTTACTTTATACATCATGGTTATATATCATTAATACCTAATAGGTAGTCGGATGTGTGCTTTCTGCCTTACATCTTGTTCCTTGTTTGGTTGTGGGCTTAGGGCAGATTCACCCAATTAACTTTCTATTCGATCTTAGACCATATATAGCTAGTATAAACTAAGTGATTATATAAGTAATCACTGTGGTCACCATTTTATTATAAGGAATAAGGGTTTTCATAAAGGAACTTTTCATTAAATATAAAGGAACCATCACAATTAACTCCATGAGTAAAAAGTGAACACACCAGGGTTATATACAACAATGATCTAACAAACAATGGGATGTGTGCTATCCGCCTTACTTACTGTTCCTTGTTTGGTTGTGAGCTTATGGCAGATGCGCACAGTCGATTGTTTGTTTACTCTGAGTTTTATATCACTTGTATTCATTTAGTACTCATAGAAGGGATTGTAGAATCATTTTTACGTATCTTTCATCAAAGTAGGAAATATAGGATTTTCTAAGAGGAACAGGCGAACTTTTCTAAAAAGGAGCTTACAACTTACTACAGTTTCAACAGCATTTTACCACAACATTTTACAACTTACTACATCACTAAAATCTTATGAACTCACCAGCTTAATTACTGATCAAATCTTTCAAATAACTTGAATTCTCAGGAGCCTAGTAGACAGGTACTCGCACTGGGATTCAGAAGATGGAGCAGTTTATCTTCAAGTCTTGTTTGTTATTTGCTTACGTATTATATGTTTTGTGAACACACACATTGTAAACACCTTCTTTCTAATGAAATGGTTGTTCATTACTTTGCTTACTATGATGCATGTCTTGTGATACTAAACATGACGTCCTCCACCCCAGAGCGTTTTCGCCGTTCCGGTTTTGGGGTGTGACAGATAATGCCAGTCGATTATTTCACACTTTGTTATATGGAATTTATTCTGGAGAAAAGATTGATTTTGGAGCCATATTATGGGATCAATTTATTCAAAGTATTTCTTCAAAAACAAAGGATACTGAAATTTCATGTCCACGATTTTGGTCCATTGTGGTGAGGAATATTATTCTTCATTATCGTATTCCATAGATGCGGGATGTTGTGACTATTGATATTCCTAAGATGCAGACGACAACGTTCTTTACGTCTGATCCAAAGAACTTTTTGATAGTGGGTTCCATTTCTCAAGCTATGTTATCCAGGGTTCCTGCAGATCATCCTATCATTATGGAATATTTGAAGACTGTCGTTTCTATTGGATTTGTTGGTTCTGAAGAAGAAATTCCAAGGAAGAAAGTAAAAAGTTCTAAATGAAAAGGGAAAACAATTGTGTCTAAGAGATCTAAGAAGCAAGAGAGGACAAAGACTCAACTTGTTATTGAAGAGGACTTAACTGAACATACTGAAAGTCCTGATCAGAATGAAAAGGAGTCTACTCTCAATAATGAAGGAAATTTTGAGAACCTTAGGGTGAAATCAATATCTATTTCGGAGCCAATTTAAACTCTTGTTCTCTCTTCGTATATGGAGTCTGAAGCAGAAATTTTTAAACAGGTTGTTAATGATCCTTTTCTTAATCTTTCTCAAACACTGTAGAAGTGATTTATCGAGTATAAGAATCAAAATCAGAGTAAAGATGAACACGAGAAGTAAATAAGGTCTAGTTTAGCTCATATTACTTCCAATGAACAAGAGTACAAAACGATAATAGAAATGAGAAAACTCTACTATCCACTCTATGTTCAGCTCTTATTTATAGGAGGCTAAAAGTACAAAAAATACTAAGGCTAGACATTAAAGCTTCGTTAAACAGATGCCTTAGTAAATACATAAGGAAACATACGAAACAGACAATTATACAGACTTCGACATATTACAATACATTTCGGCTCTACAATCTCCCCCTTTGTAATCATGTCAAAATTCTCAATTCGTGAGAATCTATGCAGCAAAATGCATCATCCTTCGTATCTCCGAGTACCATGTCATAATCTTCCTTAACTCCACCTTATCACCATCATTGTTCTTCTTGCAACTATTCATACGAATAATGAAATTCGTATATTGTGATGTGGTATATCTTTCTATCTCTGTAGCTTGGAACAAAAACCTCTTAGCTTTACCATTCTTGTCTTTTCCAGCAAAGACCATTCCAAAAGGCTTTAAACATATCTCCCCATCAGCATATTTCTTCAGTTGAACTTGAGTCTTCGATAATTCCATTGAAACTTTCACTTCTTTTCCCATTGCTGATGCTAACTCCACATCAGTCAATGCCAGACAATCATAGTAATTGTCTATGAAGATTTTGATATGTGCAAGACCAAGCCTCAAAACATCTTTGTTAGTCCCTTGAATTTGCGAAACTTCTATGTCTTTCAAAATCAATGCAACTTGAATCAGGTCATTCAATTTCATTAGAGGAAAATCAGCAACCGAGAAGTCAGACACTTGATTGTTCCCTCTTATAACATGATACCGAAAATTTTGTATCATATTCTCGAACATTACATCCTTCGTTATACTGACAACTTTCTTGATCTTCACCAATGACCATATCTCTTCTGGTTCTTTTCCAACAACTGCATGAAACCTAAGTTTGATATGGATATAATCATCCTCATTGTTGAACTTCTCCACTATCTTGTACTGAGCCATGATAAACATCATTTCGTTCACTGGGAAATCAAGCTAACTCATATCAGTGTTAGTGATAGAGTAGCTTTTCTTTGGCTTCTTCTCAAATGCATACATGTGATTATAAGCAACTCTTGCTTCAATATTTTCAAAACTGTACAACTTCTTTGGATCACCCTTTTCGATACGAGGTGGATCACTTTCACGAAGTCTTAGTATGCTTTGTATTTGCCTTTGCTTCTCCATTTCAGCTTCAATTTTGGCCTTCTTCTCTTCCTTTGATTTTTCAACCATAATTCCCTTCCCTTTTCCATCACCTTCAGAAGTTTTTGGTTTATAAGAACTTGAACTTCCTCCTTCAGTAGTTGGACCAATAACAATTCCCTTCAGAATGGGTCTTGTTATTGTCTTGATTGCTTCTGTTGTATTCACCTTTGGAACTATAGGAATTGTGACTTCAGTAGATACAACTTTCGTTACTTCACCAGCAGTAGTAACAATCTTCTCAATCTTTTTCGGCTTATTCACCCCTTTTGCAATTTTCGAAGGTTTGCCTTCTTGAGTTTTCTTTTCTCCCCCTTGCACCCTTGTGACAACACGTGGGGCACCAGTGGGTAACATGTTTGCAAACTTCGAAATAGGAGCAACCGCCTTCTGAATGGATTGATCCAAACTATGTAACTTCTGAGTTAAAAACCCAGGAGTTAAAAATGAAGTTGGAGCTGGTTTCGACACTAACTCCTTCAATTCACCAAGTAACACACCCATTTTGTCGAAATTTTGAGCATCTGCTTTATCCTTTGCATCAAATTTAGGAGTCAAAGCTTGATACCATTCAAAAACCATTCGAACTACACCCGCAATAGTGTCAACATTCGACTGAGGTGTCGAATAATTGGAATTCAGTGCATTCAGTTCTTTGGAGACTTCAACCTTCAGCTCCTCCAGTTTTCGATTTACATCTTCCCTTACTGTCTTGACATCTTTAACAAAAAGAACATGGCATTCTTTTGCTGTCAAACAAAGATCTTTGAGAGCAGAATTAAACGAACCAGTCTGAGCTTTGACCCTCAATTCGTTATTTTTATCCATACCATCCATTTGCTTCTGCATGCGAAGCTCCATAGCCTTTAGCATCACATCAACTTTTATTCCTGAAACTGAATTCTTTGCAACGTAATTAGCTTGTGATTGAAGAATAGCATTGAGTTTTCGATTGAGAATCTTGAACTGCTTACCAGACATCACCATGTGATCTGGTATATCCTCTTCTTCTGAATCGAAATGGAGATCATCAAACGTTCCTCCGAAACCTCCGCCATCTGTTTCATCATCGAAAGTTGGTTTTGGTGGATCGGTGGATTGTGATGGAAAGATTGTAGTAAAGGGTTGTTGTAATACTTGGTCGAAAGTTGGTGAGGGATTGGTAGTGGAAACAGGTGTAATAAATGGTGGAAGTGAAACAAAGGTACTGGAAATAGGTTCAGGATTACCTCTAGAAGATGGAGGAACACTCACCACAACATGTGCATCCGTATTAGATTCGTTTGCAACAACTGGAGAAATTGGAACTGTTTTAGGAATGGATTTGGATACAACAATCTCGATTAGAACTGTTGTTGTTGGAGTCGAAACATTTTCTATGATGAGTGATTGTGAGACTTTTGGAGAATTCGTACCCAAAGGGGATTCTGGAACTATCTCACTATCTAATGACTCTGCACGAACCACCAACTTTCGTTTCTTCCTCTTCTTGTTGATATGTTTCGCCACATCCTCAGCTCTTCGCTTCTTGGAAGATGGGGAAACAGGTGTAGGAATCTCACGAACTTTTACGCCTTGACTGTTAAACTCAGGTTTGCGAACAGTAGGAGATTGATCTTTCAACGAAGTTCGTTTCTGATAAGTGAAATTCCTTAATCTTTTGAACACTCCTGATTTCGAAGGGATGAATTCCTTCGAAGATTGAGGAACAACCTTCTCCTTAGGCTTCTCAGTTTCAATTGCAACCTTCTTAGGAGACTTAGTCTTAGATTGTTTCTTGGGACTTTCTTGAACAACAACCTCTTCAGGAACCTTCTTTGACTTCTTCGACTTTTTAGATGACCCTTCATCACTTATTTTCAGCAAAATTCTAGTTTCGATTGAAGGATTAACATGCTGCAAGTATGCCACCAATACAGAATTCGTTGGGTCAACTTTCTTCAACATCCCATAAGGAATTCGAGCAACATTTGGGAATTCGTCTGAATCATCTGCAACATTCTTTGGAAAATGATACTTTGCGAATTCTGCCTTAGCCTCATCAACAGGAACTGGAATACCTTCCTTCTCATATACATACTGAAGAACCAAACTCCAGTAATGTGCACACGAAATTCCTTTTACCACATTCGTGTTCTCCAGGCTCTTGATAAACTCTTTCCAAATCTGAGTTGCATAATCAACGTTGAGATCATAGTATATCCCGGCGACCATAGCATAAACTTCCATTCTCCCTTTATCAAGCCCTACACATCGCCCAGTTAAGCAACGAAGATATATCCCGAACAAAAAATTCCATATGCAAGGAAGACCAGATTTCTTGAAATCACTGATCTTAACGAGTGGTGGCTGATGACCCATCTCGTTAAACATGAACATAACTTGATCAGATGTAGGTTTAAAAAATGGAGGGGAATTTGGAATTACCAAGATTTGAGTAAACAACTTCTTCGAGAGTCGAATTCGCTTTTCATTCACCATATTGAATGTGATTGTCACACCCCGTCGTCGGCGGAAACACCGTGCAGTGTAACGTCATTTCTTGTATCATAGTTATCAACTCCTGAAAACACATGCATTTTAAAATACGTCAACATAAAGTTGGTGAGTTCATAGGTTTTGAATCCATATAAAAATAATACTTTTTTTTTTCTAAGTTCAAAAGTTTAGTTTTGGAAGTATCATTTTGACTCTCAAACAATTAATATATATATATATATATATATATATATATATATATATATATATATATATATATATATATATATATATATATATATATATATATATATCCTAGGTATAATGGTTTACTTACCAAATAAGTATGTACCTATAAGTCTTATATATTAAAAATATAAATGTTTGTAATTCCATACAAACTAAGTTGCTACGTATAAATCTTATTTCAATTCTATACGAGTAAAACCGCTACGTATAAATCTATTTCAATTATATACGAGTAAGTAGAATAGGTATAGTGGTCTACTTAATATACAAGTAATATACATATCCGATTTTTATACTTAGAGTATAAGTCCTTGGGAAACTTATACTTAACATTTATACTTGTATATCGACAAAGTATAATGCTTCTAAAATTTTGATACCATGAGCCTGTAACCGCTGCTGTGACACAATACCTCTGATAAAACACACTCATGATTTCCATGAGAAACACACTCATGATTTCCATGAGAAACAATACACTCATGATTTCCATGAGAACAACACCGTACGCTTCATCGATGCCGGAACAATAACAAGTAAAAGGATAGTTCGTCACTTGCTTATGGGTGACTGTAGCAAACAATCACAAGTGGGGTGGTCAACCCGTATACTAATTATACAAGACTTCCTCGCTCACACGGGATTAACGGTCACAGTTCAGAGGATTTCTGCTAAGATCCCCAATCTTAGTTGTTGAATACAATTACTCATGTAGACTTCGACGGCTTCCTATAGCTCTAACAACAAAAGCATTTTCATGTCTAAAACCCTAAGTTACTAGACTATGCTTTTAAACATTACTCCTAACTTCATAACATTTAGGCAGTATAAAAGCTATAACTTGAAGTAAAACCAGGTTTTATCTTGACATAAAACCAATAACAACAACAACATATAACATACCAGGTTTTATCTTGTCATTAAACTATCAATAACAACATATAGCATACCAAGTTTTATCTTGACATAAAACCAATAATAGCAAAATACTTTATAAATTAACATATAGAACTTCCGAATATAACTTCGGAACTATATCGCACACAACATATATATAGAAACCTAAGTATAACTCAAGATCTACATTAGTATAATAACATGCTAACAAGTTTATAATAGTTGTATATTTTCAAAATATTATATTTAAACAACTATATCCCGGTTAATATAACTATCTACGTTGATACTAATATACTATCATATAGACATAATATTAACTTATATACAATATTTAGCATGTGTTTTCCCCCGAAATATTAGAAAGGGGTCGTGAAACTCACCCTAGTAGCGTGATCTATAGAATTTAAACGGTCAGAGGCTCGTCGTTGCTAGGCTCGGGAAGTGAAACGGCCTTTGGAAACGAGAGAGAGTGAAAGGAAATGGTGTAAGGAATGAATGAGCTTTAATCGCTATTTATAGGTTGTTCTGGGCCATTTCAGGTCGTGACATACCTAGGGTCACGTCGTGAACATTCATGAGTCACCCCGTAGCTTTAACACGTGTTTTCTAGCCCCGATTTGTGTCCCTGACACGTTTCACGTTGTGAACTTCATGTTCACGTCGTGACTTAAGGCGGCTATGGTTTCTGCCACGTGTCATGCTCTTAGACAGCTGCATCTTCGGAAGGTCATAACTTTTGCATACGAGCTTCGTTTTTGACGTTCTTTATATCCACGCATAGGTATTTCCGAGTACTACAACTTTATTTTAGATTCCAATAGATAATTCTATGTCTATTTTAAATTCCTCTTATTATAGAGATTTATAGCATTAGGGTTTATCATAACTTCTTCACGCGAAGTCAGATTTAGACGTTCTCTATATCTTTGGAATCGTATGGACATATACTTTGAGTTGTATTATAAACAAACTTCATATTTGTATTAGAATTTATCATGAAATACATTGTAATTTCATCACATTACATGATTGGCATAATCACATGTGATTGTTATTGACCTAATTTTGACGAGTGTTACATTCTCCCCCCGTTAAAGAAATTTCGTCCCGAAATTTATCTTATGAATGGGGTTTTGAAAAATAGTTGGGGGTATTGTTGTTTCATCTGATATTCACATTCCCAAGTAAATTCAGGTTCTCGTAAAGAGTTCCATTGAACATTCACTATGGGAATACGACTTTGTTATAATCGTTTGGCGTATCGATCCACGATTTCGACAGGTTCTTCTACAAAGTTGAGTTTGGTATTGACTTGTATCTCGTCGATAGGTACAACAAGAGTGTCATCGGATAGACATCTTTTGAGATTTGACACGTGAAAAACATCGTGTACATTGCTTAGCTCTTGAGGTAACTTGAGTCGGTAGGCGACAGAACCAATTCTTGCTAGAATTTCAAAAGGTTATATATATCGCAGGTTTAGTTAGCCTCATTTCCCGAATTGAATCATGCCTTTACAAGGAGAGACCTTCAACATTACTCTATCTCGAACTTGGAATTCCAAAGGCTTACGTCTTACGTCAGCATAGTTCTTCTGACGATCACGTGCTGCCTTTAATCGATACTTAATTTGCATGATCTTTTGAGTTGTCTCGTGGATTAGTTCTAGTCCAGTGCGTAAGGTATCGCCTGTACGTTCTCTGGCCGTTTGCGTATCTCCAACTTCTGCCCAATATATTGGGGAACGACATTTTCGTCCATAAAGAGCCTCCAACGGTGTAGTCTTGATGTTGGTGTGATGACTATTGTTGTAGGAAAACTCAATTAACAGTAAATGAGTATCCCGTGCATTTCCAAAGTCAATAACACAGGCTCGAAGCATATCTTCGAAAGTCTGAATGGTTCTCACTCTGACCATCAGTTTGTGGATGGTAAGCTGTACTCATATCTAGACGTGTTCCTAAGGATTTTTATAGAGATTGCCAAAATCGTGAAGTGAATCTACTATCTCGGTCGGAAATAATAGAATTTGGAACTCCATGCAATCTGACAATTTCCTTAAGATAAACTCTAATCAGCTTCTCCATCTTGTCGTTCTCCTTAATTAGTAAGAAATGGGCGGACTTAGTCAATCTATCGACTATTACCCAAATAGTGTCGAACCCACAAGGAGTTTTGGGTAACTTAGTGATGAAGTCCATTGATATCTGCTCCCATTTCCATTCAGGTATTTCCGGTTGTTGAAGTAAACCTGAAGGCTTTTGATGTTCTGCCTTTACTCTAGAACAAGTCAAGCATTTGCTCACATAAGTAGCAATTTCATCCTTCATGTTTGGCCACCAATAATGTACTTTTAAGTCTAAGTACATTTTGTTAGAGCCTGGATGCATGGAATATCTGGACTTGTGGGCTTCTTCTAAGACCAAGTGCCTGACTCCACCAACTTAGGCGTCCAAATTCGGTTCATAAAGCATCGTGTTCCGTCATCTTTTTGTATAAGTTGCTTTTCCATTCCCCGCAAAGCTTCGTTCTTGATGTTTTCTTCTTTTAGAGCCTCAAGTTGAGCTTCTCTAATTTGGGCGGTAAAGTTAGAATGGATGGTTATAGTTAATGCTCGTACCTGAAGGAGTTTAATATATTCTTTCCGGCCCAAGGCATCTGCTACCACGTTTGCCTTTCCGGGATGAAAACGAATCTCACATTCGTAATCTTCTAAAATTTTTGCACTTTAACAAGGACTTAATCTTTTAGTAGTTCAATGTCTCCAGATTTTTAGTGCAAAAACTATAGCTCCCAATTCAAGATCATGGGTAGTGCAATTATTCTCATGCACCTTAAGTTGTCATGTTGCGTAGGCGATAACCTTTCCTCTTTGCATCAACACACATCCCAATCCTTGATTTGATGCGTCGCAGTACACGATGAAATCTTCTGTCCTATCTGGAAGGGATAGGATTGGTGCACTATACTACATTTGCTTCAGTTTCTGAAAAGCAACTTCTTGTTTGTCTTCCCAGTTGAACTTCACATCCTTCTGGGTTAGTGTTGTAAGCAGCTTGGTTTATTTTGTAGAAATTCTCTATGAATCTACGGTAATAGTTAGCAAGTCCTAAGAATTGACGCACTTCTGTTGGCGTCCTTGGTGCTTCCCAATTCCTGATTGCTTCAACTTTGGAGGGTTCGACATGAATCCATTTTGTTGTAAACCACATGCCCTAAAAATTGTACTTCACTAATCCAAAATTCACATTTGGAGAATTTGGCATATAACTTTTCTTTTCTCAGTAATTCCAAGAATATTTGCAAGTGTTGATCGTGTTCTTCCTTGGTTCATGAATATCTCGATATATCATCAATAACTACTATCAGGAATTCATCCAAGTACGGTTTGCAAACACTATTCATGAGGTCCATGAACATTGTTGGACCACTGGTCAATCCAAAGGCTTAACTAGGAACTTAGATTGACCATACCGAGTCCTAAATGCTGTCTTCGGAACATCGGCTTCTTGTACTCCGAGTTGATGGTATCCTGATCTGAGATCTATCATGAATCTTCTAAAATCTTCAAGTGTTTTAGTCTATCAACCACCGTATCCAAGTTTAGTTGTGCATCGGCCTGACCATAATTAAACATAGGTGATCAGTCTACGTTTAGTTGTGGTTCGTACCATGTACAATAAAACTCGACTAAGTAGTTTGACCTAAAACCTTGCGTTGAATTCTTATCGAGGGTTTGGGTTTTCTATATTTTTGGGTTATATACATGTGTTCTCAACGCGAGACTGAGTTCATACATAACTCTATATCTTTGTGTTTGTTGTATTAACGAGTATTATTAATTATTGTTTGTTACTTCAGGTCTAGCTGATAAGGCACCGGCCAGTCAGGACAGTCGGTGGGCAGGAACATTTTAGCATATAGCCGTGCTGAAATCCAGCATCCCAAGCAACGTGTCTATCTTTTCACCGCTCCCGTAAGTAGTCCTTCAGTAGTAGAATTTAATAATACTTTTATTTTTAGGTTAAGGGATATACCTAAACCTAACAGAGTAAGCCCTAAACTATAGTCGTGCTTTCCTAAGAAAGTACTAATTCACTATAGTTAATAGCTCTCATACCAATCTGTCACACCCCGGCCGTCGGCGGAAACACCGTGTGGTGTAACGTCATTTCTTGTATCATAGTTATCAACTTCCTGAAAACACATGCATTTTAAAATACGTCAACATAAAGTTGGTGAGTTCACAGGTTTTGACTTCATAGAAAAATAATACTTTTTTTTTTCTAAGTTCAAAAGTTTAGTTTTGAAAGTATCATTTTGACTCTCAAACAATTAATATATATATATATATATATATATATATATATATATATATATATATATATATATATATATATATATATATATGTATCCTAGGTATAATGGTTTACTTACCAAATAAGTATATACCTATAAGTCTTATATATTAAAAATATAAATGTTTGAAATTCCATACAAACTAAGTTGCTACGTATAAATCTTATTTCAATTCTATACGAGTAAAACCGCTACGTATAAATCTATTTCAATTCTATACGAGTAAGTAGAATAGGTATAGTGGTCTACTTAATATACAAGTAATATACCTATCCGATTTTTATACTTAGAGTATAAGTCCTTGGGAAACTTATACTTAACATTTATACTTGTATATCGACAAAGTATTATGCTTCTAATATTTTGCTACCATGAGCCTGTAACCGCTACTACGACACAATACCTATGATAAAACACATTCATGATTTCCATGAGAACAACATCGTATGCTTCATCGACGTCGGAACAATAATAAGTAAAAGGATACTTCGTCACTTGCTTATGGTTGACTGTAGCTAACAATCACAAGTGGGGTGGTCAACCCGTATACTAATTATACACCACTTCCTCGCTCACACGGGATTAACGGTCACAGTTCAGAGGATTTCTGCTAAGATCCCCAATCTTAGTTGATGAATACAATTACTCATGTAGACTTCGACGGCTTCCTATAGCTCTAACAACAAAAGCATTTTCATGTCTAAAACCCTTAATTACTAGACTATGCTTTTAAACATTACTCCTAACTTCATAACATTTAGGCAGTATAACAGCTATAACTTGAAGTAAAACCAGGTTTTATCTTGACATAAAACCAATAACAACAACAACATATAACATACCAAGTTTTATCTTGTCATAAAACTATCAATAACAGCATATAGCATACCAAGTTTTATCTTGACATAAAACCAATAATAGCAAAATACTTTATAAATTAACATATAGAACTTCCGAATATAACTTCGGAGCTATATCGAACACAACATATATATAGAATCCTAAGTATAATTCAAGATCTACATTAGTATAATAACATGCTAACAAGTTGATAATAGTTGTATATATTCAAAATATCATATTTAAACAACTATATCCCGGTTAATATAACTATCTACGTTGATACTAATATACTATCATATAGACATAATATTAACTTATATACAATATTTAGCATGCGTTTTCCCCCGAAATATTAGAAAGTGGGGCCGTGAAACTCACCCTAGTAGTGTGATATATAGAATTTAAATGGTCAGAGGTTCGTCGTTATCAGGCTCGGGAAGGGAAACGGCCTTTGGAAACGAGAGAGAGTGAAAGGAAAAGGTGTAAGGAATGAATGAGCTTTAATCGCTATTTATAGGTTGTTCTAGGCCATTTCACGCCGTGACATACCTAGGGTCACGTCGTGAACATTCATGAGTCACCCCGTAGCTTTAACACATGTTTTCTAGCCCCGATTAGCGTCCCTGACACGTTTCACGTTGTTAACTTCATGTTCACGTCGTGACTTAAGGCGGCTAGGTTTTCTGCCACGTGTCATGCTCTTAGACAGCTGCATCTTCGGAAGGTCATAACTTTTACATACGAGCTCCGTTTTTGGTGTTCTTTATATCCACGCGTAGGAATTTCCGAGTACTACAACTTTCATTTAGATTCTAATAGCTAATTCTATGTCTATTTTAAATTGCTCTTATTATAGAGATTTATAGCATTAGGGTTTATCATAACTTCTTCACGCGAAGTCAGATTTAGATGTTCTCTATATCTTTGGATTCGTATGGACATATACTTTGAGTTGTATTGTAAAGAAAGTTCATATTTGTATTAGAATTTATCATGAACTACATAGTAATTTCATCACATTACATGATTGGCATAATCACATGTGATTGCTATTGACCTAATTTTGACGGGTGTTACATTCTCCCCCCGTTAAAGAAATTTTGTCCCGAAATTTATCTTATGAATGGGGTTTTGAAAAATAGTTGGGGGTATTGTTGTTTCATCTGATATTCACATTCCCAAGTAAATTCAAGTTCTCGTAAAGAGTTCCATTGAACAGTCACTATGCGAATATGGCTTTGTTATAATCGTTTGGCGTATCGATCCACGATTTCGACAGGTTCTTATACAAAGTTGAGTTTGGTATTGACTTGTATCTCATCGATAGGTACAACAAGAGTGTCATCGGATAGACATCTTTTTAGATTTGACACGTGAAAACATCGTGTACATTGCTTAGCTCTTGAGGTAACTTGAGTCGGTAGGCGACAGAACCAATTCTTGCTAGAATTTCAAAAGGTTCTATATATCGCGGGTTTAGTTAGCCTCATTTCCCGAATCGAATCATGCCTTTACAAGGAGAGACCTTCAACATTACTCTATCTCGAACTTGGAATTCCAAAGGCTTACGTCTTACGTCGGCATAGCTCTTCTGACGATCACGTGCTGCCTTTAATCGATACTTAATTTGCACGATCGTTTGAGTTGTCTCGTGGATTAGTTCTGGTCCAGTGCATAAGGTATCGCCTGTACGTTCTCTGGCCGTTTGTGTATCTCCAACTTCTGCCCAATATATTGGGGAACGACATTTTCGTCCATAAAGAGCCTCCAACGGTACAGTCTTGATGCTGGTGTGATGACTATTGTTGTAGGAAAACTCAATTAACGGTAAATGAGTATCCCATGCATTTCCAAAGTCAATAACATAGGCTCGGAGCATATCTTCTAAAGTCTGAATGGTTCTCTCACTCTGACCATCAGTCTGTGCATGGTAAGCTCTACTCATATCTAGACGTGTTCCTAAGGAGTTTTGTAGAGATTGCCAAAATCGTGAAGTGAATCTACTATCTCGGTCGGAAATAATAGAATTTGGAACTCCATGCAATCTGACAATTTCCTTAAGATAAACTCTAGTCAGCTTCTCCATCTTGTCGTTCTCCTTAATTAGTAAGAAATGGGCAGACTTAGTCAATCTATCGACTATTACCCAAATAGTGTCGAACCCACTAGGAGTTTTGGGTAACTTAGTGATGAAGTCCATTAATATCTACTCTCATTTCCATTCAGGTATTTCCGGTTGTTGAAGTAAACCTAAAGGCTATTGATGTTCTGTCTTTACTCTAGAACAAGTCAAGCATTTGCTCACATAAGTAGCAATTTCAGCCTTCATGTTTGGCCACCAATAATGTACTTTTAAGTCTAAGTACGTTTTGTTAGAGCCTGGATGCATGGAATATCTGGACTTGTGGGCTTCTTCTAAGACCAAGTCCCTGACTCCACCAAACTTAGGCGTTCAAATTCGGTTCATAAAGCGTCGTGTTCCGTCATCTTTTTGTATAAGTTGCTTTTCCATTCCTCGCAAAGCTTCGTTCTTGATGTTTTCTTCTTTTAGAGCCTCAAGTTGAGCTTCTCTAATTTGGGCGGAAAAGTTAGAATGGATAGTTATAGTTAATGCTCGTACCTGACGGGGTTTAATATATTCTTTCCGGCCCAAGGCATCTGCTACCACGTTTGCCTTTCCGGGATGAAAACGAATCTCACATTCGTAATCTTCTAAAATTGTTGCACTTTAACAAGGACTTAAGCTTTTAGTAGTTCAATGTCTCCAGATTTTTAGTGCAAAAACTACAGCTCCCAATTCAAGATCATGGGTAGTGAAATTATTCTCATGCACCTTAAGTTGTCATGTTGCGTAGGCGATAACCTTTCCTCTTTGCATCAACACACATCCCAATCCTTGATTTGATGCGTCGCAGTATACGACGAAATCTTCTGTCTCATCTGGAAGGGATAGGATTGGTGCACTACACAACATTTTCTTTAGTTTCTGAAAAGCAACTTCTTGTTTGTCTTCCCAGTTGAACTTCACATCCTTCTGGGTTAGTGTTGCAAGCAGCTTGGCTATTTTGGAGAAATTCTATATGAATCTACGGTAATAGTCAGCAAGTCCTAAGAATTGACGCACTTCTGTTGGCGTCCTTGGTGCTTCCCAGTTCTTGATTGCTTCAACTTTGGAGGGTTCGACATGAATCCATTTTGTTGCGAACCACATGCCTTAAAAATTGTACTTCTCTAATCCAAAATTCACATTTGGAGAATTTGGCGTATAACTTTTCTTTTCTCAGTAATTCCAAGATTATTTGCAAGTGTTGACCGTGTTCTTCCTTGGTTCATGAATATATCAATATATCATCAATAACTACTATCACGAATTTATCCAAGTACGGTTTGCAAACACTATTCATGAGGTCCAAGAACATTGTTGGAGCGCTGGTCAATCCAAAGGCTTAACTAGGAACTTAGATTGACCATACCGAGTCCTAAATGCTATCTTCGGAACATCGGCTTCTTGTACTCCGAGTTGATGGTATCCTAATCTGAGATCTATCTTGAATCTTCTAAAATCTTCAAGTGTTTTAGTCTATCAACCACCGTATCCAAGTTTAGTTGTTTATCGGCCTGACCATAATTAAACATAGGTGATCAGTCTACGTTTAGTTGTGGTTCGTACCATGTACAATAAAACTCGACTAAGTAGTTTGACCTAAAACCTTGCGTTGAATTCTTATCGAGGGTTTGGGTTTTCTATATTTTTGGGTTATATACATGTGTTCTCAACGCGAGACTGAGTTCATACATAACTCTATATCTTTTTGTTTTTTGTATTTACGAGTATTATTAATTATTGTTTGTTACTTCAGGTCTAGCTGATAAGGCACCGGCCAGTCAGGACAGTCGGTGGGCGGGATCATTTTAGCATATAGTCGTTCTCAAATCCAGCAACCCAAGCAACGTGTCTATCCTATCACCGCTCCCGTAAGTAGTCCTTCAGTAGTAGAATTTAATAATACTTTTATTTGTAGGTTAAGGGATATACCTAAACCTAACAGAGTAAGCCCTAAACTATAGTCGTGCTTTCCTAAGAAAGTACTAATTCACTATAGTTAATAGCTCTCATACCAATCTGTCACACCCCGGCCATCGGCGGAAACACCGTTAAGTGTAACGTCATTTCTTGTATCATAGTTATCAACCTCCTGAAAACACATGCATTTTAAAATACGTCAACATAAAGTTGGTAAGTTCACAGGTTTTGACTCCATATAAAAATAATACTTTTTTTTCTAAGTTCAAAAGTTTAGTTTTGATAGTATCATTTTGACTCTCAAACAATTAATATATATATATATATATATATATATATATATATATATATATATATATATATATATATATATATATATATCCTAGATATAATGGTTTACTTACCAAATAAGTATATACCTATAAGTCTTATATATTAAAAATATAAATGTTTGTAATTCCATACAAACTAAGTTGCTACGTATAAATCTTATTTCAATTCTATACGAGTAAAACCGCTACGTATAAATCTATTTTAATTCTATACGAGTAACTAGAATAGGTATAGTGGTCTACTTAATATACAAGTAATATACATATCCGATTTTTATACTTAGAGTATAAGTCCTTGGGAAACTTATACTTAACATTTATACTTGTATATCGACAACGTATAATGCTTCTAAAATTTTGCTACCATGAGCCTGTAACAGCTGCTACGACACAATACCTCTGATAAAACACACTCATGATTTCCATGAGAAACAACACACTCATGATTTCCATGAGAAACAATACACTCATGATTTCCATGAGAACAACACTGTACGCTTCATCGACGCCGGAACAATAACAAGTAAAAGGATAGTTCGTCACTTGCTTATGGTTGACTGTAGCTAACAATCACAATTGGGGTGGTCAACCCGTATACTAATCATACACCACTTCCTCGCTCACACGGGATTAACGGTCACAGTTCAGAGGATTTCTGCTCAGATCCCCAATCTTAGTTGATGAATACAATTACTCATGTAGACTTCGACGGCTTCCTATAGCTCTAAAAACAAAAGCATTTTCATGTCTAAAACCCTAAGTTACTAGACTATGCTTTTAAACATTACTCCTAACTTCATTACATTTAGGCAGTATAACAACTATAACTTGAAGTAAAAGCAGGTTTTATCTTGACATAAAACCAATAACAACAACAACATATAACATACCAAGTTTTATCTTGTCATAAAACTATCAATAACAACATATAGCATACCAAGTTTTATCTTGACATAAAACCAATGATAGCAACATACTTTATAAATTAACATATAGAACTTCCGAATATAACTTCGGAGCTATATCGAACACAACATATATATAGAATCCTAAGTATAATTCAAGATCTACATTAGTATAATAACAAGCTAACAAGTTGATAATAGTTGTATATATTCAAAATATTATATTTAAACAACTATATCCCGGTTAATATAACTATCTACGTTGATACTAATATACTATCATATAGACATAATATTAAATTATATACAATATTTAGCATGCGTTTTCCCCCTAAATATTAGAAAGTGGGGCCGTGAAACTCACCCTAGTAGCGTGATATATAGAATTTAAAAGGTCAGAGGCTCATCGTTATCAAGCTCGGGAAGGGAAACGGCCTTCGGAAACGAGAGAGAGTGAAAGGAAAAGGTGTAAGGAATGAATGAGCTTTAATCGCTATTTATAGGTTGTTCTGGGCCATTTCACGTCGTGACATACCTAGGGTCACGTCGTGAACATTCATGAGTCACCCCGTAGCTTTAACACATGTTTTCTGATAGGTTTTATACAAACAATCCTATGTGTGCATGCAACCCTGATTGGATCTATGTTTTCACTATAAGACATACAACTACATGAACACAAAATAAACCCTAGCATGCTTCTATAATTTTCGAAAATCATATAGAAGTGTAGTAGACATACCTTTGTTGTTATATTGCAATAACAACTAGTTTCCTTGATCTCTTGAACTCTTGAAAGCAAGCACCACAATTGTAGTGCCTCTAATGGCTTACAAACACCTTGAAGCAAGAAGGCAATTAAGAGAGAGGGGGAGGATACTCATTTTCGGCCCTAGGGTTTCTCTTGGAATCAAGTGGCCGAAAATTGAAGCATAGGGCATCTATTTATACTGTAGGGTGCTAGGGTTTCAGTCTAAACCCTAATGGATAGCTTAGCCACCAAGCAGCCCAAGGAACCTTCTGGAATGAGGCCCTTGGACGAAAATATGATGATCCCTCATCATAATTTCGTTCCTCCTTATTCCATTGGGTTTCCCAGCCCAAAACTCAACTATCACACATTTGACAGTTTATACCCCTTTATTTAATTAATCTCTTTTAGTCACCAAATTAATTCCTAATTAATTTATGACTAATACTAATTAAATAAATATGATTTCTCCTTTAATATATCATTCTTATAATATATTAATAAACCATAATATCTTCTCTCTCATATCAAATTACCTTGTCAAGTTGCTTTGGTGAAGGCAACCCAAAAGGACCATGCACACTCGGATCAAGTACATACCAAATATAGTTATGGACTTAGACACTAATCCAACAGTCTCCCAATTGGATAAGTCTAGTAACTATATCTCACATATGACTTCCATATCCGATTAGCAATCGTAGCTTTCAATAGCCGCTGTCAACTCTGACCAATAATTTGTCCTTCAGATAAGGGATCGTATAATCCTTTGTTCTAGATATCATGCTAACAATACTTATTGTTCAACATTTTGTTTCTCGATCTCTGATTTGTTCGACATAGATCTCAGTTGAACACATCAACTTCGTCCTGACCGGGCCCGGCACATAAGTCAAACCAAATCATCAAGTGGCCAAGATACCGCTTTTATTCTCATAGAATAAAAGGAACAGAAAACGTTGACTTATATGCTTTTATCATTTACTAGCTAAGCCACACACAATAATGCATTTTATAACATCAAGTTACTGATGCGTTTTTGCATTATCAATGTATAATCAACTAGCAAACAATAACCATATCTCTAGGTTTAAAGATTATATGATATTATCATCTTGCGATCACTTGTGATAACATTCATGAAGCGATGCCAGCAAGTGCGGGTCTATTCCAATGCTCAATACAAATTTCATAAGCACTCATAAACTTTGCAGCAAACCTTTGCTATGTCTAAAACTTTTCAGACAATCTACAAACAAATTTATGACAATCTTCCTTCATATCTACTTCCAACATATGAGCGATTGTGGACTGTTCGAATAATCTTATTATTCAGGAAGTCAAAACATGCAAAATTGAAACAATAGATAAATAATCAACACAAGATAGAAACTTTCTTATAAATAACACACCTTTATTTAAACATCAAATGTTGAATATAAGATCATCCATTACAAGTTTCCTACCTATCTAATCTAAACTAATATCGTCCTTTAGCCCTACGCTCCTAGCGTGCTGAAAATGCTTAACCCTACTCAGTCCCTTCGTAAGGGGATCTGCTGGGTTATCTTCCGACGATACCCTCTTCACAACGAGGAGTCCCTCTTCTACCCGATGTCTAATAAAATGGTATTTCCTGTCGATATGTCGAGATCTGCCATGATCCCTTGGTTCCTTGGTTAAGGCAACCGCTCCTTCATTATCATAGAAAATTTCCATGGGCTCCTTTATGGATGACACAAATCCAAGGTCTCCAATGAAGTTCTTCAACCATATAGCCTCCTTTGACGCCTCGCTCGCCGCAATGTACTCTGATTCGCACGTTGAATCAGCTACAATTTCTTGCTTGGAACTTTTCCAAGTTATTGCTCCTCCATTCAGGGTAAAGACCCAGCCCGACTGTGATCGGTAATTATCCCGATCTGTCTGGAAACTAACGTCACTGTACCCTCGCACCCTTAAGTCATCACTCCCACTGAGGACTACAAACCATTCCTTGGTCCTTCGTAGGTACTTAAGAATATTCTTGACAGCAATGCAATGTGCCCTACCAGGGTTCCCTTGATATCTGCTGACCATGCTCAAAGCGAAAGCCACATCAGGGCGAGTACAAGTCATAACGTACATAATCGAGCCAACTGCGGAAGCGTAAGGTACTCGGCTCATATCAGCTATCTCTGCCTCTGTACTCGGGCTCTGAGTCTTACTCAGTTTGGTATTGCATTGAATTGGTAACTCGGCTCATATCAGCTATCTCTACCTCTGTACCTTTTCCAAGTATGTATCCTGACTGAGTCCTATCAGTCTCTTGCTTCTGTCTCTCACTATCCTTATTCCCAGAATATATGCAGCCTCTCCGAGGTCCTTCATAGCGAAACACTTCCCAAGCCAGGACTTGACCTCCTGCAATGTTGGGATGTCGTTTCCTATGAGTAGTATGTCATCGACATACAATACGAGGAAGCTCACTATACTCCCACTGGCCTTGACATATACACATGACTCATCTTCATTTCGCAGAAAACCAAACTCTTTCACCTTCTCGTCAAAACAAAGATTCCATCTGCGAGATGCTTGCTTTAATCCATAAATGGATTTCTCAAGCTTGCACACTCTATTTGGATGCTTCGCATTGACAAAACCCTCTGGTTGATTCATGTAAACCTCCTCAGCCAGCTTCCCATTTAGGAAAGCGGTTTTTACGTCCATCTGCCAGATTTCATAATCATGAAACGCAGCTATTGCAAGCATTACCCTAATAGACTTTATTTTCGCAACTGGTGAGAAGGTCTCATCATAGTCAACTCCAGGAGTTTGAGTAAAGCCCTTCGCGACCAATCGCGCTTTATAAGTGTGCACTTTCCCATCCATGTATGTCTTCTTCTTGAAGATCCACTTGCACCCGACTGTCTTACGACCTAGTACATTATCAACCAAATTCCAAACTTGGTTGTCATACATGGACTGAATCTCGCTGTCCATTGCCTCTTTCCATTTAGCAGACTCTGGGCCTACCATGGCTTCCTTGTAGCTGTTAGGTTCGTCCAGATTTACTAGTGTACTATCACTAATAAACGTATCCCCGTCAGTAGTAATATGGAAACCATAAAACTGGGGTGGAACAATAACTCTACTTGAACGTCTAAGAGGTAAGGACTGGTCAATTGGTTCAACAGGAGTTTCCTCCTCATCTTGAACGCCAGTGTCAGAGGTTCCTTCTTCTCCTGACTCTTGAAGCTCTTCAAGGTCAATCTGACTCCCACTGTCTTCTTGGCTTATGAGTTCTCTTTCTCTGAAAACCCCTCTCCTAGCAACAAAGACAACATTGTCATTTGGTCTATAGAAGAGATAACCAAAAGACTTCTGTGGATAGCCAATGAAGTAACACTTCTCACTATGAGGTTCTAGCTTGTCGTGAGTCTCTCGTCTTACGAAAGCTTCACAACCCCAAACCTTTATATGTGCTAGCAAGGGAGCTTTCCCTGTCCACATCTCGTGAGGTGTTTTGGTAACCTTCTTTGTGGGAACTAAGTTAAGGATATGGGCGGCAGTCTCCAAGGCATACCCCCAGAATGAGATTGGTAACGAAGCACGACTCATCATAGAGCGAACCATGTCCAACAAGGTTCGATTACGTCTCTCAGCCACACCATTCAATTGTGGCGTTCTAGGAGGCGTCAATTGTGAAACTATTCCACACTCTTTCAGATAGTCGTGAAACTCAAGACTTAGGTACTCTCCCCCTCGATCAGATCGAAGCATCTTGATTTTCCTGCCCAACTGATTCTCTACTTCATTCTTGAACTCTTTGAACTTTTCAAAGGTTTCTGACTTCTGCTTGATTAAGTAGATATATCCATATCTGCTATAATCATCTATAAAAGTCACGTAGAAGCGACAAGCGTCCCTTGTGGTGGATCTAAAGGGTCCACATACATCTGTATGTATGAGATCCAATACACCCTCACCCCTTTCACATGTGCCAGTAAAGGGTGACTTGGTCATCTTCCCAAGCAAACAAGACTCACACACGTCATCGTCCCTAAGGTCGAATGACTCCAATACTCCATCCTTTTGGAGTTGGGCTATGCGTTTCTTGTTAACATGGCCAAGGCGACAATGCCACAAGCATGCTTTGTCCAAACTTGTGGACGAATCAATATTCAAAACATCATTTCCTAAATTGTCAATAACTAACACAGATTCATAAATCCCATTACAAGGTAATGCATTGAAATAAAAGACACCATTCAAATAAGCATTAATAGAACCATTACTATTATCAAATGAATATCTGAAACCTTGTCTAAACAAACCATGAAAAGAAATGATGTTCCTTGCCATATCTGGCGAATAGCAACAATTATTTAAATCTAGTCCTAACCCATTACTCAACACTAAGGAATAAACTCTGATCTTGGTTACTGGTGAAGACTTCTTGTTTCCCATGATCAAGCTTATCCTTCCATGCTCCACTTCCCTACTTCTTTTTAGGCCCTGCATATCAGAACAAATGTGGTAACCACACCCTGTATCAAGAACCCATGAAGTAGCAAATGATGAGTTATTAGATTTAATTAAATACATACCTGCAAAGGTGGGCTTTATCTTCCCATCCTTAATATATTGCAGATATTTAGGGCAGCTTCGTTTCCAGTGGCCCTTCTGGTGGAAATAGAAGCACTCTGCTTCCTTGGGGTCAGAAGAGGGCTTAATAGAACCTGCTTTGGTCCCACTAGAAGAGGAACCATCTTGGGTCTTACCCTTATGGTGGCTCTTGGAAGGAGCCTTCCTCTTCTTTCCCTTTCCTTGGCCAATTGCCAAGACAGGAGCAGCTACATTAGAGGATGATGCAATAGATTTGTCCTTGAGGTTGCTCTCAGCTGTTCTCAGGAGCCCTTGAAGCTTACTTAGGGTGACCTCTTCCTTATTCATGTGGTAGGTCATTCTGAACTGGTTGTAGCAGGAAGGCAAGGAGTGGAGGATGATGTCGATAGCCAAATCCTCATCAAACTTAACATTAAGTTTGAGAAGACGATCAACATATCTTTGCATTCTCTGCAAATGAGCAGTTAGGGATTCTCCACTCCCCATCTTAGCGGTGATCATGTTGGTGATGATCTCATAGCGCTCTTGCCTCGCGCTCTGGTGGTACCTGTCCAGCAAATCTTGGTGCATCTCATACGGATACATGTCCTCATAGGACTTTTGGAGTTCGAGGTTCATGGTGGCCAACATGATGCAATGAACTTTCGTTGCATCACGCTCGTGGGCCTCAAAGGCGGCCATCTCTTTAGGAGTAGCTTCTTCTGGGTTGATCTTTTCTAGCTTCTCGTCTATGACATATTCTTTGTCCTCGTAACGAGTTATCATGCGAATGTATCTCATCCACTCGTTGAAGTTCGAGCCATCAAATGTCACTTTCTGACATAGGTTCATCAACGAGAATGACCCAGAAGTGTTGTTGTTCGCGTTTGCGTTTGACATCTGAAATAGAAAGGAACAAAGTTTGATTAGAATGAATCCCCAATTAAACACCCAAATGAGAAATTAGGGCTAGGATCCAACAACATTATTTACAACTTAGAAAAGGGATGCCGTAATCTAAAAGTAAATAATTTGAAGGTAAGTGAATGAAGATTCACTAATTTTCACCATGAAAAACGAAAGAGGTTAAATTTTAAATGTATTTGAAAATTCCTAGATTTCTTTTGAGATTCATTGAACATTTCAATGGCATGTTTAAATCTCGATATGCACTTCAAATTTGTGACTGGGATGCCGAGGATCGCAAACAAGTTTGTGAATAACCATGCGAATCAACGTGGTGCACTCAATGTTTTCATCACCTAATCAATGTGCTGGTTAGCCACACACGCTCCATTGATCTATGATAAGACATCGAGTCACCCTTTGTCACCAATGTCAATCCCAAATTAGTATGTTGGTTAACCACGCACGCTCCACTAACGTTTGACAGGGGTACAAAGTGTAATTCCATGGAATAGCATCATTTTCACATTTTACCCTAAAGTAACTAAGAGTGGGAATTTGTAAAACAATGTAGTTACTTTAATATTTCCATTTTACTTATAATGAGGAATTGAGTGCCCTATCCTATCCGTTCGGCTAACGACCCTCCACCAGTCAAGCAAGCGGTAGATGTGAGTGTACATCCATTAAGCGCCATTTTATAGGCAGCAACCTTATACCCACCTTATAGACTGGCTTCGTGAATGAGGCCTACTAGCGATAAGACTAGCTTATTCTTATACATATATATAATAATTAATCTTATAATATCATAATTGTATAAGGGTGTATTTTAAAACATTTCAAAATACTAGTGTCTTAATTGTATTTAAAATTTTCGAAAATTAAACTTTTAATTTAAAATTTTAAACATCAACAAAACTTTGATTTAATAATTATCAAAATTAAACAATTAATTCAAACTATTAAATCATGAAGGATTATCATAAAATTAAACTATTAATTTACTTAATCCTTTTTATCCCCTAGATTTTGAAATTTATGGAAAGGATAATCCAAGATCTTTAATTATCTAGTTTAAACAATTAAATTGATAATCACAAAAATAGCAATATCCAAATCCCTAAAATTTTGGGATCTTGTCTTGGGGGGCAAGGGATTTTCGAAATCCCTAGGGTTTCATAACCCTAATTTCGAAAATATGGAGGCTAGGCAAAAGGGTTTAAGAACCCTATCAAAATCGCCAACTAGGGTTTTGCAACCCTAATTGCGAAAATACCAAGCCTTAGGGTTTACTTGCCATAAACCCTAATTTGTCAAGTTCATAATATGTATCAAATCCAATTGAAAACAAAAAACCAAAGGCTCTGATACCACTGATAGGTTTTATACAAACAATCCTATGTGTGCATGCAACCCTGATTGGATCTATGTTTTCACTATAAGACATACAACTATATGAACACAAAATAAACCCTAGCATGCTTCTATAATTTTCGAAAATCATATAGAAGTGTAGTAGACATACCTTTGTTGTTATATTGCAATAACAACTAGTTTCCTTGATCTCTTGAACTCTAGAAAGCAAGCACCACAATTGTAGTGCCTCTAATGGCTTACAAACACCTTGAAGCAAGAAGGCAATTAAGAGAAAGGGGGAGGATACTCATTTTCGGCCCTAGGGTTTCTCTTGGAATCAAGTGGCCGAAAATTGAAGCATAGGGCATCTATTTATACTATAGGGTGCTAGGGTTTCAGTCTAAACCCTAATGGATAGCTTAGCCACCAAGCAGCCCAAGGAACCTTCTGGAATGAGGCCCTTGGACGAAAATATGATGATCCCTCATCATAATTTCGTTCCTCCTTATTCCATTGGGTTTCCCAGCCCAAAACTCAACTATCACATATTTGACAGTTTATACCCCTTTATTTAATTAATCTCTTTTAGTCACCAAATTAATTCCTAATTAATTTATGACTAATACTAATTAAATAAATATGATTTCTCCTTTAATATATCATTCTTATAATATATTAATAAACCATAATATCTTCTCTCTCATATCAAATTACCTTGTCAAGTTGCTTTGGTGAAGGCAACCCAAAAGGACCATGCACACTCGGATCAAGTACATACCAAATATAGTTACGGACTTAGACACTAATCCAACATTTTCTAGCCCCGATTATTGTCCCTGACACGTTTCACGTTGTGAACTTCATGTTCACGTCGTGACTTAAGGCGGCTAGGGTTTCTGCCACGTGACATGCTCTTAGACAGCTGCATCTTCGGAAGGTCATAACTTTTGCATACGAGCTCCGTTTTTGACGTTCTTTATATCCACGCGTAGGTATTTCCGAGTACTACAACTTTCATTTAGATTCTAATAGCTAATTCTATGTCTATTTTAAATTGCTCTTATTATAGAGATTTATAGCATTAGGGTTTATCATAACTTCTTCACGCGAAGTCAGATTTAGACGTTCTCTATATCTTTGGAATCGTATGGACATATACTTTGAGTTTTATTATAAAGAAATTTCATATTTGTATTAGAATTTATCATGAACTACATAGTAATTTCATCACATTACATGATTGGCATAATCACATGTGATTGTTATTGGCCTAATTTTGACGGTGTTACATTCTCCCCCCCCCCCCCCCCCCGTTAAAGAAATTTCGTCCCGAAATTTATCTTATGAATGGGGTTTTGAAAAATAGTTGGGGGTATTGTTGTTTCATCTGATATTCACATTCCCAAGTAAATTCAGGTTCTCGTAAAGATTTCCATTGAACATTCACTATGCGAATACGACTTTGTTATAATCGTTTGGCGTATCGATCCACGATTTCGACAGGTTCTTCTACAAAGTTGAGTTTGGTATTGACTTGTATCTCGTCGATAGGTACAACAAGAGTGTCATCGGATAGACAACTTTTGAGATTTGACACGTGAAAAACATCGTGTACATTGCTTAGCTCTTGAGGTAACTTGAGTCGGTAGGCGACAGAACCAATTCTTGCTAGAATTTCAAAAGGTTCTATATATCGCGGGTTTAGTTAGCCTCATTTCCCGAATTGAATCATGCCTTTACAAGGAGATACCTTCAACATTACTCTATCTCGAACTTGGAATTCCAAAGGCTTACGTCTTATGTCAGCATAGCTCTTCTGACGATCATGTGCTGCCTTTAATCGATACTTAATTTGTATGATCTTTTGAGTTGTCTCGTGGATTAGTTCTGGTCCAGTGCGTAAGATATCGCCTGTACATTCTCTGGTCGTTTGTGTATCTCCAACTTCTGCCCGATATATTGGGGAACGACATTTTCGTCCATAAAGAGCCTCCAACGGTGCAGTCTTGATGCTGGTGTGATGACTATTGTTGTAGGAAAACGCAATTAACGGTAAATGAGTATCCCATGCATTTCCAAAGTCAATAACACAGGCTTGGAGCATATCTTCTAAAGTCTGAATGGTTCTCTCACTCTGACCATCAGTCTGTGGATGGTAAGCTCTACTCATATCTAGACGTGTTCCTAAGGATTTTTGTAGAGATTGCCAAAATCGTGAAGTGAATCTACTATCTCGGTCGGAAATAATAGAATTTGGAACTCCATGCAATCTGACAATTTCCTTAAGATAAACTCTAATCAGCTTCTCCATCTTGTCGTTCTCCTTAATTAGTAAGAAATGGGCAGAATTAGTCAATCTATCGACTATTACCCAAATAGTGTCGAACCCACTAGGAGTTTTGGGTAACTTAGTGATGAAGTCCATTGATATCTGCTCCCATTTCCATTCAGGTATTTCCGGTTGTGGAAGTAAACCTGAAGGCTTTTGATGTTCTGCCTTTACTCTAGAACAAGTCAAGCATTTGCTCACATAAGTAGCAATTTCAGCCTTCATGTTTGGCCACCAATAATGTACTTTTAAGTCTAAGTACGTTTTGTCAGAGCCTGGATGCACGGAATATCTGGACTTGTGGGCTTCTTCTAAGACCAAGTCCCTGACTCCACCGAACTTAGGCGTCCAAATTCGGTTCATAAAGCGTCGTGTTCCGTCATCTTTTTGTATAAGTTGCTTTTCCATTCCTCGCAAAGCTTCGTTCTTGATGTTTTCTTCTTTTAGAGCCTCAAGTTGAGCTTCTCTAATTTGGGCGGTAAAGTTAGAATGGATAGTTATAGTTAATGCTCGTACCTGACGGGGTTTAATATATTCTTTCCGGCCCAAGGCATCTGCTACCACGTTTGCCTTTCCGGGATGAAAACGAATCTCACATTCTTAATCTTCTAAAATTGTTGCACTTTAACAAGGACTTAATCTTTTAGTAGTTCAATGTCTCCAGATTTTAAGTGCAAAAACTACAGGTCCCAATTCAAGATCATGGGTAGTGCAATTATTCTCATGCACCTTAAGTTGTCGTGTTGCGTAGGAGATAACCTTTCCTCTTTGCATCAACACACATCCCAATCCTTGATTTGATGCGTCGCAGTATACGACGAAATCTTCTGTCCCATCTGGAAGGGATAGGATTGGTGCACTACACAACATTTGCTTCAGTTTCTGAAAAGCAACTTCTTGTTTGTCTTCCCAGTTGAACTTCACATCCTTCTGGGTTAGTGTTGCAAGCAGCTTGGCTATTTTGGAGAAATTCTCTATGAATCTACGGTAATAGTCAGCAAGTCCTAAGAATTGACGCACTTCTGTTGGCGTCCTTGGTGCTTCCCAATTCTTGATTGCTTCAACTTTGGAGGGTTCGACATGAATCCATTTTGTTGCGAACCACATGCCCTAAAAATTGTACTTCTCTAATCCAAAATTCACATTTGGAGAATTTGGCGTATAACTTTTCTTTTCTCAGTAATTCCAAGATTATTTGCAAGTGTTGACCGTGTTCTTCCTTGGCTCGTGAATATATCAATATATCATCAATAACTACTATCACGAATTTATCCAAGTACGGTTTGCAAACACTATTCATGAGGTCCATGAACATTGTTGGAGCGCTGGTCAATCCAAAGGCTTAACTAGGAACTTAGATTGACCATACCGTGTCCTAAATGCTATCTTCGGAACATCGGCTTCTTGTACTCCGAGTTGATGGTATCCTGATCTGAGATCTATCTTGAATCTTCTAAAATCTTCAAGTGTTTTAGTCTATCAACCACTGTATCCAAGTTTAGTTTTGCATCGGCCTGACCATAATTAAACATAGGTGATCAGTCTACGTTTAGTTGTGGTTCGTACCATGTACAATAAAACTCAACTAAGTGGTTTGACCTAAAACCTTGCGTTGAATTCTTATCGAGGGTTTGGGTTTTCTATATTTTTGGGTTATATACATGTGTTCTCAACGCGAGACTGAGTTCACACATAACTCTATATCTTTGTGTTTTTTGTATTTACGAGTATTATTAATTATTGTTTGTTACTTCAGGTCTAGCTGATAAGGCACCGGCCAGTCAGGACAGTCGGTGGGCAGGATCATTTTAGCATGTAGTCGTTCTGAAATCCAGCAACCCAAGCAACGTGTCTATCCTATCACCGCTCCCATAAGTAGTCCTTCAGTAGTAGAATTTAATAATACTTTTATTTGTAGGTTAAGGGATATACCTAAACCTAACAGAGTAAGCCCTAAACTATAGTCGTGCTTTCCTAAGAAAGTACTAATTCACTATACTTAATAGCTCTCATACCAATCTGTCACACCCCGGCCGTCGGCGGAAACACCGTGTAGTGTAACGTCATTTCTTGTATCATAGTTATCAACCTCCTGAAAACACATGCATTTTAAAATACGCCAACATAAAGTTGGTAAGTTCACAGGTTTTGACTCCATATAAAAATAATACTTTTTTTTCTAAGTTCAAAAGTTTAGTTTTGATAGTATCATTTTGACTCTCAAACAATTAATATATATATATATATATATATATATATATATATATATATATATATATATATATATATATATATATCCTAGATATAATGGTTTACTTACCAAATAAGTATATACCTATAAGTCTTATATATTAAAAATATAAATGTTTGTAATTCCATACAAACTAAGTTGCTACGTATAAATCTTATTTCAATTCTATACGAGTAAAACCGCTACGTATAAATCTATTTTAATTCTATATGAGTAACTAGAATAGGTATAGTGGTCTACTTAATATACAAGTAATATACCTATCCTATTTTTATACTTAGAGTATAAGTCCTTGGGAAACTTATACTTAACATTTATACTTGTATATCGACAAAGTATAATGCTTCTAAAATTTTTCTACCATGAGCCTGTAACAGCTGCTACGACACAATACCTCTGATAAAACACACTCATGATTTCCATGAGAAACAACACACTCATGATTTCCATGAGAAACAATACACTTATGATTTCCATGAGAACAACACCGTACGCTTCATAGACGCCGGAACAATAACAAGTAAAAGGATAGTTCGTCACTTGCTTATGGTTGACTGTAGCTAACAATCATAATTGGGGTGGTCAACCCGTATTTAATTATACACCACTTCCTCGCTCACACGGGATTAACGGTCACAGTTCAGAGGATTTCTGCTAAGATCCCCAATCTTAGTTGATGAATACAATTACTCATGTAGACTTCAACGGCTTCTAATAGCTCTAACAACAAAAGCATTTTCATGTATAAATCCCTAAGTTACTAGACTATGCTTTTAAACATTACTCCTAACTTCATAACATTTAGGCAGTCTAACAACTATAACTTGAAGTAAAACCAGGTTTTATCTTGACATAAAACCAATACAACAACACCATATAACATACCAAGTTTTATCTTGTCATAAAACTATCAATAACAACATATAGCATACCAAGTTTTATCTTGACATAATCCAATAATAACAACATACTTTATAAATTAACATATAAAACTTCCGAATATAACTTCGGAGCTATATCGCACACAACATATATATAGAATCCTAAGTATAACTCAAGATCTACATTAGTATAATAACATGCTAACAAGTTGATAATAGTTGTATATATTCAAATATTATATTTAAACAACTATATCCCGGTTAATATAACTATCTACGTTGATACTAATATACTATCATATAGACATAATATTAACGTATATACAATATTTAGCATGCGTTTTCCCCCGAAATATTAGAAAGTGGGGCCGTGAAACTCACCCTAGTAGCGTGATCTATAGAATCTAAACGGTCAGAGGCTCGTCGTTATCAGGCTCGGGAAGGGAAACGACCTTCGGAAATGAGAGAGTGAAAGGAAAAGGTGTAAGGATTGAATGAGCTTTAATCGCTATTTATAGGTTGTTCGGGGCCATTTCACGTCGTGACATACCTAGGGTCACGTTGTGAACATTCATGAGTCACCCCGTAGCTTTAACACGTGTTTTCTAGCCCCGATTAGTGTCCCTGACACGTTTGAACTTCATGTTCACGTCGTAACTTAAGGCGGCTAGGGTTTCTGCCACGTGGCATGCTCTTAGACAGTTGCTGATGGGTTTTGAGCATTCTAACACTCCTATGGTGTACATGCAACCCTAGAAACCTTGGATCTATGTTTGACTATGATACATGCAAATAATTATTTTTCCAAGGTTCTTATCCTATCTAGCTTGGCATGGGGAACTTGAATCAAATAAAGCTAGTAGAATTACTTACCTTGTAGTTGTAGTTGATTGCTTGGAGTTTTAGAGCCTAGCACCAATAGTGTCGATGCCTCAAATGGAAATCACAAATCACCACAAACTTGGTACTTTGAGAGAATAGTAATCACCTTCTTGAAATCGGCCCTCTTACTTTACTCACCACAACTCGTGTGATTTCAAGAACCAAAGCCTCCTTTATATAGTGTGGTGGATTAGGGTTACATCCATGTAAACCCTAATACCCATGTCTTTTCATTTCCATGAGATCCATGGGTTAAAGCTCCATGGAGTATCCATGGACTTTCCATGCAAGCCTAGCCCATTCCAAATAAGCATTAGCCCACACTATATAAATACAAGAGCCCATATTTAATTAGTCATACTTTTGATCTCTACATTAATTCTAGATTAATTATAGATCAATACTAATTAAATAATATGATTTTATATTAATATATTAGGACTTATAATATATTAATAAATCACAACTTATACTATTCTCAAACGATTATCCATAAATTGTTCGGGTGAAGTGCAACCCAAATGGACCATGTCGGGTCGGGTCAAGTACATACCAAATATAGTTATGGACTTAGACACTATATCCAACAGTCTCCCACTTGGATAAGTCTAATAACTATAGTTGCAAGTATGACTTCAGGAACCGATCAGCAATCGTAGCTCTTTAAACTCTGTTGAACTATGAAGCGCCATTTTAGATAAGTGATCATATAATCCTCTGTTCTAGATATCAGCCGGACAAATACATGGAACATGGTCTTGCTTATTGTCCAGCATTTGTTTCCCGATTTCCGATTTGTTTGACATAGACCTTAACTGAACACATCAATTTAGTTCTGACCGGGCCCGGTACATAGGTCAAAACAAAATCATCGAGGGGCCCAGATATCGCTTCTAATCCTAGAAGGAACAGATAAACTTCGACTCATATGTTTGCTCTACTACTTGTTGAATTACACACAAAAGCACGGTTTATAACATCGAGTTACCAATGCGTTTTCGTGGAATCAATGCATAACCAACTCACAGGCAACAAATCATATCTCTAGGTTTGAAGACTTATATGATATTATCGTCTCACGATCACTTGAGATAAATTCCATGAATTGATACAAGTGAGCGTGGGTTGAATCCAATACTCAGAACTTATGAGCACTCATGAGTGTTGTAGCCCCGCTTTGTCTAACATCTTAGACCTCTACAAGCCAACCCATGACAGTCTTGATTCATATCTACTTCCAACATATGACCGACTGTGGAGAGTTTGAATAATATGATATAAACCATAACATAATTATTCTGGAAGTCAAAACATGCAAAAAGAAATAATAGTAAACGATTGACAAGAGATAGGAACACTTTACTCATAAATAACAGCTTTTATTTATCATCAAATGTCAATTACATTTTACAAATTTCAAGATTATCTAACTACTAAAACTAATATCATCCTTCAGCCCTATGCTCCGAGCATGCTGGAGATGCTTAGCCCGAGTCAGTCCCTTCGTGAGGGGATCTGCTGGGTTCTCATCCGATGATACCCTCTTTGCCACGAGGATTCCTTCTTCTATTCGATGTCTGATGAAGTGATATTTTCTGTCAATGTGTCTGGATCTCCCATGATCTCTTGGTTCCTTGGCTAAGGCAACCGCACTATTGCTGTCACGGAAAATCCCCATTGGCTCCTTTATAGCTGGTACAACTCCAAGGTCTCCGATGAAGTTCTTTAGCCATATAGCCTCCTTTGCTGCCTCGCTTGCTGATATATACTCTGATTCACAAGTGGAATCAGCCACTGTCTCCTGCTTGGAACTTTTCCAAGTAATTGCCCCTCCGTTCAGAGTAAAGACCCAGCCCGACTGAGAGCGGAAATTATCCCTGTCAGTCTGAAAGCTAGCATCACTGTACCCTACAACTCTCAAGTCCTCACTGCCACCGAGGGTAAGGACCCAGTCCTTAGTCCTCCGTAGCTACTTGAGGATATTCTTTACCGCAGTCCAGTGTGCCTTGCCAGGGTTCCCCTGATACCTGCTAACCATGCTCAAAGCAAAGGCTACATCAGGTCGAGTACACGTCATATCATACATGATTGATCCTACAGCTGAAGCATAAGGTACTCGACTCATTTCTGCTATCTCAGCCTCAGTACTAGGGCTTTGTGTCTTACTCAATCTGGCGTTACTCTGGATGGGTAACTCTCCTTTCTTGGAGTTATATATGTTGAACCTTTTCAACACTTTGTCCACATAGGTGCTTTGACTAAGTCCAATTAGTCTTTTACTCATGTTTCTCAAAATCCTTATCCCTAGGATATAGGCAGCTTCTCAAAGGTCCTTTATAGCGAAACACTTCCCAAGCCAGGACTTTACTTCCTGCAGGGTTGGGATGTCATTTCCTATGAGTAGTATGTCATCCACATACAGTACCAAAAAGCTGACTATACTCCCACTAGCCTTGATATAGACACAAGATTCATCTTCACTCCTTGAAAAGCCAAATTCTTTGACTTTCTCATCAAAGCAAAGATTCCATCTGCGAGGTGCCTGTTTTAATCCATAAATGGATTTCTCGAGCTTACACACTCTACTGGGGTACTCTATACTGACAAAACCCTCTGGCTGAACTATGTAAACATCTTCAGCATACTTTCCATTAAGGAAAGCGGTTTTGACATCCATTTGCCATATTTCATAATCATGAAATGCAGCAATGGCTAACAGAACCCTAATAGACTTAATCTTGGCCACTGGTGAAAAGGTCTCATCATAATCAACTCTCGGAGTTTCAGAATAACCCTTTGCAACCAGTCGTGCCTTATAAGTGTGTACATTACCATCCATGTCGGTCTTCTTCTTGAAGATCCATTTGCACCCAACTATCTTACGATCAGGTACATTGTCAACCAAGTTCCAAACCTATATTGTCATACATGGACTGTATCTCGCTATCCATAGCCTCTTTCCATTTAGCAGCCTCAGAACCTGCCATGGCTTCTGTGTAGCTGTTAGGCTCATCCAGATTTACCAGTATGTTATCACTGATAAGTGTCTCACCTTCTGCAGTAACATGAAAACCATAATAATGCTCAGGTGCATTCCTAACTCTGGTGGAACGCCTCAGAGGTATAGATTATTTAGTCGGCTCAACAGGAGTTTCCTCCTCAGGTTGAGGGCTAGGGTTTGAGGTTCCTTCACCACTTGACTCTTGAATTTACTCAAGGTCAATTTGCCTCCCACTATCTCCTTGGCTCATGAATTCTCTCTCTCGAAAGAATCCTCTTCTTGCTACAAAGACCACATTATCACTGGGTCTGTAGAAGATGTAACCAAAGGATTTTTGTGGGTAGCCGATGAAAATACACCTTTCGCTTCGGGGTTCGAGCTTATTGTGAGTCTCGCGTCTCACGAAAGCCTCGCAACCCTAAATCTTGATGTGGTCTAGATTGGGAACTTTTCCAGTCCACACCTCGTAAGGTGTTTTGGCAACCTTCTTTGTAGGGACTAGATTAAGGATATGGGCGGCAGTCTCTAAGGCATACCCCCAAAATGAGATTGGTAGCGAAGCTCGACTCATCATGGAACGAACCATGTCCAACAAGTTCTGATTGCGCCTCTCAGCTACACCATTCAACTGTAGTGTCCTAGGAGGTGTCAATTGTGAGACAATCCCACATTCCTTAAGATAGTCAAGGAACTCAGTACTAAGATACTCACCACCACGATCGGATCAAAGCATCTTAATGTTCCTGCCCAACTGATTCTCCACTTCTTGCTTAAACTCTTTGAATTTCTCAAAGGTTTCTGACTTATGCTTGATTAGGTAGACATATCCATATCTACTAAAATCATCAGTAAAAGTCACATAGAACCGATTAGCATCTCTTGTGGCGGTTCTGAAGGGTCCACACACATCCGTGTGTATGAGGTCCAACAAACCTTCACCCCTAGCACAAGTGCCAGTAAAAGGTGACTTTGTCATTTTACCTAGCAAACAAGATTCACAACTATCATCTGACTTTAGGTCAAATGACTCCAAGACTCCATCCTTTTGGAGTTGGCCTATGCATTTCTTGCTTACATGTCCAAGACGACAATGCCATAAGGATGCTTTATCTAAGCTAGTGGAAGAGTTAATACACAATACATTATTTCCTAGATTATCTACAACAGATACAGTTTCATACACGCCATCACAAGGTAATGCTTTAAAATAAAGAACATTATTAAAGAAAGCATCAATACTACCATTATTATTATCAAAATAAAAGGTAAAACCTTGTTTATACAATGCATGAAAGGAAATAACATTTCTTGCCATTTCTGGCGAATAATAACATTTATTCAAATCTAATGTAAACCCACTATTTAGCACTAAGGAATAAACTCCTATCTTGGTGACAGGTGAAGCTTTCCTGTTTCCCATGATCAAGTTTATCTTTCCCTGCTCCACATTCTCACTTCTTTTTAGTCCCTACAAATCACAACATATGTGAATACCACAACCTGTATCAAGGACCCAAGACTTAGAATGAGGTGAGTTATTAGACAATATAGTGTATATACATGCATGGTTGGGTTTTACTTTCCCATCCTTCAAATCTTGCTGGTACTTTGAGCAGTTTCGCTTCCAGTGCGACTTTTCATGGCAATAGAAGCATTCAGCCTCATTAGGGTTAGCAGAAGGAGTGACAACACCTTTCTTGGTTTTGCTTGAAGAGGAGCCTTCAAGGGTCTTACCCTTGGTACCCTTAGAAGAGTTCTTTCTCTTCTTCCCTTTGCCATGCCCGATTGCCAAGACATTGGCCGCAGTTGGAGTAGGAGTAGGAGTAGTAACAACCGACTTACCCTTTAGACCACTTTCGGCGGTCTTCAAGAGTCCTTGAAGTTTGCTGAGGGTGACTTCTTCCTTGTTCATGTGATATGTCATGCGGAATTGATCATAACACGATGGCAAGGAGTGCAAAATGATGTCTATTGCTAACTCCTCAGGGAAGTTCACATTCAGCTTCAGTAAACGGTCCACATACCTTTGCATTTTATGTATGTGGCTCGTGATGGGTTCACCATCCTTCATTCGGGTTTTTATCACGGAGGAGATTATTTCATATCGCTCTTGACGAGCACTTTGATGGTAGCGGTCCATCAAGTCCTGGTGCATCTCAAAAGGATAATAGTCCTCATAGGACTTTTGGAGCTCGGCTGTCATGGTGGCCATCATGATGCATGCCACTTTTGTAGCATCTCTTTCATGTACCTCATATTCAGCAAGCTCTTCAGGAGTAGCAGTTGGGTCGGGTACCTTCAGCTCCTTGTCGAGAACATATACTTTGTTCTCATACCGAGTGACCATCCTGATGTTTCTGATCCAATCTGTAAAGTTGGACCCATCAAAGATGACTCTCCCACAAAGATTCATGAGAGAGAAGGAGCTAGTAGGGTTTGAGCCAGAAGCATTGTTGTTGGAAGACATCTGAAAAGAAGAGGGAATAGATTAGATTAGATATAGAGATAGTCCTTAACAAAACACCCAAATGTAATATTAAGGCTAGGACCCAACACACTATTTTATAACTTAGAAGAGGGATGCCGTAATCTAAGCTATAAGATATTTGAAGGTAGGTGAATGACGATTCACCAATTTCCACCATGAAAAACGAAATATTTAATTAGGTTTTAATTGGTTTAGAAACTCCTAGATTCTTTGATATTCATTGAACTTTCTTCAATGGCATGTTTCAATCTCGAGTGTGCCCTTCAAGTTTTGTGACTGGGATGCCGAGGATCACAAAACAAGGTGTGAAGTAACCATGCAAATTACTTCGTACCCTTAATGTATTACCCCTCAATCGATGTGCCGGTTAACCACACACGCTCCATCGATACTATGATAAACATTAAGTCACCCTTTACCTACCTTGTTAAGTTCAAGTTAGTGTGCCGGTTAACCACACACGCTCCACTAACGACTTAAACAAAGTGTAAAGTGTAATTTCATGGATTAGCACCTTATTCACATTTTCCTAAAATAACTAAGATTGGGAATTCAATAAAGTTTAGTTACTTTAGTATTATCATTATACTTTTAATGAGAATTTATAAGTCCTTGTCCTACCCGTTCGGCAAACGACCCACCACCGATCAAGGAAGCGGTGGGTGAGAGTGGACACCCATTAAGTTGCCATTTTATAGGCAACAACCTTATACCCCCCTTATAGATCGGCTTCGTGAATGAGGCGTACTAGCGGTAAGACGACTTGATCTTATACATATATAAGTATTATTAAACTTATAATATTATAAAGTCTAAGGGTTGAATTTTAACTTTTAAAATTCTAGGGGTTGGAACTAAAGTTTTTAATATAACTTTACATGTTCCAAAACTTGAGGGCAAGTTTTGTAAACTTTCAAAACTTTTCATTTCTCATAACTTATGAGTTAATGGTTATTAAAAATGAAGACTCTTCATTTTTTGTAACCTATGTGTTCTTTTAATGGTTATTTATAAATGTGACTTTTGGTTATCCATAACTTAAGAACTAGTTATGGACTCCATTAAAACACATAAAGATCAAGAATTAATCTAATCAATTATTAGCACATAATTTCTATGATCTTCTAAACTCATATGTTTATGAATGTTCATATCAAAAATTTCAAGAATCGTAAAAACATATACAAAACTTGAAATTTTGATACGAGCTTTTGAACAAAACTACGATTTTTCAAGTTTTTTTTTTTTTTTGCATCAAGTATCAAATAAACAAACCAGGCTCTGATACCACTAATGAGTTTTGAGCATTCTAACACTCCTATGGTGTACATGCAACCCTAGAAACCTTGGATCTATGTTTGACTATGATACATGCAAATAATTATTTTTCCAAGGTTCTTATCCTATCTAGCATGGCATGGGGAACTTGAATCAAATAAAGCTAGTAGAATTACTTACCTTGTAGTTGTAGTTGATTGCTTGGAGTTTTAGAGCCTAGCACCAATAGTGTGGATGCCTCAAATGGAAATCACAAATCACCACAAACTTGGAACTTTGAGAGAATAGTAATCACCTTCTTGAAATCGGCCCTCTTACTTTACTCACCACAACTCATGTGATTTCAAGAACCAAAGCCTCCTTTATATAGTGTGGTGGATTAGGGTTACATCCATGTAAACCCTAATACCCATGTCTTTTCATTTCCATGAGATCCATGGGTTAAAGCTCCATGGAGTATCCATGGACTTTCCATGCAAGCCTAGCCCATTCCAAATAAGCATTAGCCCACACTATATAAATACAAGAGCCCATATTTAATTAGTCATGCTTTTGATCTCTAAATTAATTCTAGATTAATTATAGATCAATACTAATTAAATAATATGATTTTATATTAATATATTAGGACTTATAATATATTAATAAATCATAACTTATACTATTCTCAAACGATTATCCATAAATTGTTCGGGTGAAGTGCAACCCAAATGGACCATGCCGGGTCGGGTCAAGTACATACCAAATATAGTTATGGACTTAGACACTATATCCAACAGTTGCATCTTCGGAAGGTCATAACTTTTGCATACGAGCTCCGTTTTTGACGTTCTTTATATCCACGCGTAGGTATTTCCGAGTACTACAACTTTCGTTTAGATTCCAATAGCTAATTCTATGTCTAATTTAAATTCCTCTTGTTATAGTGATTTATAGCATTAGGGTTTATCATAACTTCTTCACGCGAAGTCAGATTTAGACGTTCTCTATATCTTTGGAATCGTATGGACACATACTTTGAGTTGTATTATAAAGAAAGTTCATATTTGTATTAGAATTTATCATGAACTACATAGTAATTTCATCACATTACATGATTGGCATAATCACATGTGATTATTATTGACCTAATTTTGACGGGTGTTACAGTGATAACATCAGTGGCTTTGCTGTAAGAAGCAGTGGAACCAACCATTGATAACCATGACAACGGAACTTCAAAAGCATTGAACATTGCAGTTGCGAGACCTGAATGTTTAAGAGCAACAATCAGCATCTTGAGTTCTTCTGGATATAGTGATACATCTCCTTCAACCTGATAGTTGGTGCTTTGAATCTTCATAAGTGGTTGAGATGCAATTTCTTCAGTAGTGGAGGTTGGATCAGCCGCCATTGATTAGGGTTTTGAGAACTTCTTGAAGAACAGAGAATTTTAGGGCTTTTTAATCGTCTGAGAATTTGATCGCGTAATGATAAAAGATGAGTAGAATTTTCTTTTATATGTAACCCCTATTGAATTCTAAACGTTTTCAGGAAAGAGAAAGCCACGTCTGTCCTTGAAATTCGCACCACTAGCCGTTAAACACGCCATCTCAGATAAAGTTCCTTGAAAGTCAGGCCACGTTGCCAAACCGTCACATCAAACTGTTCGTGAGTACCAAGTGGATAAAATCGAAAACCTTCGGCATGGAGGTAAGGCTCTTTCGTCTTTGGGATTAGGGATGAAGTCATATGCCAGACTGTTGAAATCATCAGCCTGAGTTGGTAATACTCAAAACCTCAAGGATTTCATGAGTTCTGTGTGCCAAGATAATAAGATAAGAAGCAAACTAACTAAAATTTGGGATCTGTGATGTCGAAAAATAAAATTTCGACACAAAGGCAGTTAAACCCCGGGCAAAGGTTGTTTCGTTAATTATCAAGAGAGATAATCAACTGCTTGTGTATGTTCCCGTGAATTTCAATCGAATACTTGTATAGAAGTATCGAATCGCTTCTTTTTCAAGGCTTCGTGGGTGGCTTAAAAATTTCGTTACATATCAACCTAAACATAAGGTGAGTAATTGTAACAGAAATTTACCTGTATGACCAGTGTAGTCAGGGACAAGTATGCTTTGGAAAATTATATGAAGTGACACAGAATTCTCATGAAACTCACCCGGAAATCATATTCAAGAAAAAAATTGTTGTCTGGATCATGTTGGGTAACAAATATCGTGGGTTTCGACTATTTGATCAAGATCACTCAAAAGAATTGAATATGATTTGGAGTTTCGAAATTTGGTACTGAAACAAATGTTTTGTGAAAATCTGGAACATAGTTCTCCGTCAATTCCTTAAATTAGTTCGATAATGTGGGTTTCACTTTCATCACGGTCTCATGATGTTAGATCATTAACACAGAAGTTTGATATGTGTAAGTCATGATTGGTTTGATCAATGACCTCTTGGACATACGTCATTGTGTGTGAAATGTGTTAGAATTTTGAGATGAAAAAGATTGTTTCACGAAATCAATTGTACCTCTGTTATGCTTGGACCAAAAAGAAAACTCTTAACTCCTTTGAGAAGAGTTAGGTATCTCAGTAGACTAATGTGAATACAAGCCTGATTGGGAAGAAATTTTCGTAGTGAAAAATTTCATTTAGGCTTTCAAAATCACACATTGAGTCAATGGAGGCTTGGGTCGACATGCTGCAGCATGCCTCTAGGGAAATTCTAACTAGTACAAAGTTGTTGAAAATTTACCTTACCCTAGAAACGCAAGCATGACCCTTGTAAAACTTTCGTGAAATCTACACTAAGAAATAAAAGACAAAGTACAAAATAACAAAAATCTTTTTGGTCTTTTGTGTTTTTGAAAAGAAAGAAAATATTTTTGTGTTTTTAAGTTTTTCGAAAACTAAAACAAATAACAAAAGAAAATCTTTTTGATATTTTTGATTTTTTGAAAAGAAGACAAATTAACAAAAATATTTTTGGTATTTTTGATTTTTCGAAAACAAACACAAATTAATGAAAATATTTTTGGTTTTTCCAGATTTTTCGAAAGAAAGAAAAAAAAAATAAACGTAAACTTAAGAATGTATCAAACTAACGAAGTTTTTCTTCTCCAAAAGTCGAAAACGAAGCGTCTCGAAGCGCTGAACGTGAACAGTAACCTCTGAATGGTTAATACTATCCGCCTCTGAATAAATCAGTATTGCCTCTGAATCGACACTTTTTCACCTCCTTTCTGTGTTATTCTTTCGAAAGTAGTCCTGGAACCGAACTCGCTTCAATCATTCCCAATCGTGTCAAAATTCGAACAAATGATTTTTCGTCCAATGCTTTTGTAAAAATATCAGCAAGCTGATCAGTTGTTTTTACAAAATGAACTTCAATATTGCCATCTTCCACATGATCTTTAATAAAATGATAATGAAGTGCAATATGTTTGGTTTTCGAATGTTGTACTGGATTATGACAAATGCGTATAGCACTTTTTGAATCACAGTACAATGGAATCTTCTTCATATTAATTGCATAATCACGCAATTGACTCTAGATCCAAATGATTTGCGAAGTGCAAGCGGCAGCTGCAACATACTCATCTTCAGCAGTAGAAATTGCAACACAAGTTTGCTTTTTCGATTGCAAACTTACAAGCTTCCCATCTAACAATTTACATCCTCCACTTGTACTTTTTCGGTCAAGTGTACATCCTCCCAGATCTGCATCTGAAAACGCTTGAATGAAAAAACCTGATTTCGAAGAATACGACAATCCTAACGAAATTGTTCCCTTGAGATAACGAAAAATATTTTTCACTGCAGTCAAGTGTGGTTCTCTTGGATTTGCTTGATACCTAGCACAATTACATACCGAAAACATGATATCAGGTCTAATTGCAGTAAGATAAAGCAATGAACCAATCATACTCCTGTATAAAGTAAGATCAACAGCCGGTGTGTCTAAGGAAGGATTTAGCCTTGTTCCAACTGCCATTGGTACTCTTAACTTCGTGCTATTCTTCATGCCAAATTTTTCGAGCAAATTCCTAGTATATTTTTCTTGATTGATGAAAATTCCTTCTCTGCTTTGATGAATGTTTAAACCAAGAAAATTATTGATTCTACCCATCATGCTCATTTCGAATTAGCTTTTCATCAAACAGTCGAATTCACTAGACAAAGCAGGCTCAGTAGAGCCAAAAATAATATCATCGACATAAATTTGAACAAGCATTAGATGATTCCCAACTTTTTTTCGAAATAATGTGGGGTCAACTGATCCTTGTTTAAATTTCGATTGTTTTAAGAAACTAGTAAGAGTTGCATACCATGCTCTTGGTACTTGTTTTAACCCATATACTGCTTTATCTAAAATATACACATGATCAGGATATTCTTCATTTATAAAACCTGGAGGTTGTTCAACATAAACTGTTTCTTCAAGTTCACCATTGAGAAAAGCACATTTCACATCCATTTGATAGACATCAAAATCTTTGTGAGCTGCATAAGCCAAAAATATTCGAACAGCCTCGAGTTTTGCGACAGGGGCAAAGGTTTCTTCATAATCGATACCTTCTTGTTGTGAATATCCTTTAACGACTAATCGTGCTTTATTCTGGACAATATTTCCATCCTTGTCGGTTTTGTTTTTAAAAATCCATTTTAATCCGACAATCGAAACATTTTCAGGTTTAGGAATTAACCTCCAAACCTTGTTTCTATCGAACTCAGCCAGTTCAGATTCCATTGCAACAACCCAATATGAGTGTTCCGTTGCAACCTTAATTGTCTTTGGTTTAATTTTTGATATGAAAACATTAAACATGCAAAATTCTTGACGAGCATTCAGTACCTCATTCTTTGCACGAATTTGAGCTCTAGTCAAAACTCCATCTTGTGGATTTCCAATGACTTGTTCTTTCGGATGATTTCTTGTCCACTTTTCTAATGGTGGATATGCTGGATCAAAGTCTAAATGTGCATCTTCGTACATTTCGTCATTTTCTAATCCTGCAACATAATTATTATCATTTAGTTCATGAAATTCATCATTTTCATCAAGATTTATGGTTTCAGTATCATTATGCTCCCCCTCGACATAATTGTCATTCTGATGCTCCCCCTCAAAAGGATGCTCCCCCTCAACATTTGAAGGTATATATATTCAAGTGCTCCCCCTCCACTTGAGCGTCTAGCATACTTTCGCCATTAGCAGTAGTATCTGACGTGATTGTCGAATCATCAGTATGTTTCGAAGATTCAGGAGTTTGATTATCAGCAGCATGGACTTCAGCGTCTACAGCCCTATTTGGAACACCAAAAATTAAATCATAATCAAAATCAGATGAATTAGAACTTTCAGATTCATCATTTGATTCATTAACAATTGGTTTTTCTTGTTCACTTATTCAACACTCTGTATGCCACCGAATTATTTGAATATCCCAAAAATATTCCTTCATCAGCCTTAGCTTGAAATTTCGAAAGATTATCTTTGAGATACATGATAAAACACCTGCAACCAAACACATGAAAGAATTTGACATTAGGTTTTCGGTTATTTATTATTTCATACGGAGTTATATTGAAACGACGATGAATAAAAGATCTATTCTGAGTAAAGCATGCTGTCAAAACTGCTTCTGCCCATAGATATTGAGGAAGATTTGCATATGTCAACATTGTTCTTGCTGCTTCGCAAAGAGACCTATTCCTTCTTTCAACCACACCATTTTGTTGTGGTGTATATGGCGATGAGAAATTATGCGAAATTCCTTTCTCAGTTAAGAACGAATCGAGCACGTTATTTTTAAACTCTGAACCATTATCACTTTTGATTTTACGAACTTTCCTTTTCAAACTTGTCTCAATTTTCTTGATAAATTTGATCATTGTTTGAGCGAATTCAGATTTTAACCTGAGAAAATACACCCAAGTGAATCGTGAAAAATCATCAACAATAACCAAAATGTACCGTTTCTTGTTGAGAGTTTCAACAGTTGATGGTCCACAAAGGTCAATATGAAGAAGTTCCAGCGGTTCATCAATTTTCGAATCTATGACAATTGGATGTCATTTACGATGTTGTTTTCCTTGTTCGCAAGCTGCACATAAAGTATCATTGTCAAACTTTAGAACAGGTAAACCTCGAACAAGATCTTCTACAACCAACTTATTCAGATTTCGAAAATTTAAATGAGATAACCGTCGATGCCACAACCATCTAACATCAGATGAAGCTTTCGAAAGTAAACAAACTGAGGGTTTCCCAACAATAGGTTTGATGTCAAGAGTGAACATATTGCCATATCTTTTTGATTTCAGCAATACTTCGTGCGTCTTAACATTCAAAATGATACTTCCTTCTTCGTTAAACACAACTTGATTGCCAATCCCCACAACAAGTTGTGAAACACTTATCAAATTATGTTGAAGACCTTCGACATAAGACACACGATTATAGTAAATTGTCCATTCGTTACTTTCCCGTATCCTTTTACTTGACATTTGTGATTGTTCCCGAACTTCACAACACCAGCATTTTCCAAACTTCTAAAATCTCTCAAATTCTCCTTTCTCCCAGTAATGTCACGTGAGCAACCACTATCAATGTACCATTTCTCATCATATTGCTCATCACACAGTACCTGCATTCATTAAAAGAATTTAGGTACCCAAGGCTGTTTGGGTCCTTGGTCATTAGTTTGAAAAAGCGAATGAAATTTAGAACCTTAAGCCCAATTTCGAACATTAGTTTTGAAAGAATCAATTAAGTCGACATCATCAGTTAAAGGTACCGAAACATAATTTTTCGATAGTTTTGGACTTTCACTGACTTTCTTCTCATGCTTCTTAGTGTGTCTTTATTTTGGGATTGGTTGCCATTTTTGAACTGGAGTATTTGATTCTTTCGAAGATGAACTTCCAGATGAAGTATCATTCAAATATTGTTCATAGGCCCTCTGTATTTGATCTTGAGAAAACTTTCCCAATTGATACTTTTTCCCTTTGTCTTCAAGCCAATAGTTGATTGTTTCCACCCCAGACAAACCTTTTGTGTACGAAACTTTAGTAGCTTTGTGGGCAGATGGATTCGGAAAATTTGGTTTTTGTGGAGTAAACTTTGCAGATGTTGTGGATTTATTATGCATAAATGTTTGATGATCTGCACACTTTCGAACGTTGTCAAATTTTCGACCTTTCTCAAATTTTCGAACATTGTCAAATTTTCGAACATTCTCAAATTTTCGAACATTGTCAAATTTTCGAACATTCTCAAATTTTCGAACATTGTCAAATTTTTGAACATTCTCAAATTTTCGAACATTATCAAATGAACGAACATTCTCAAATTTTCGAACATTGTCAAATGATCGAACATTAGCAAAAGTTCGATTTGTTCTTTTTGAAGAAAATCAGTTTTGATCGTTTATTGGTTTTGGAAAAGATGAATTTGAAGTTGAAAACTTTTGTTGGCTTTGTGAATTAAAGTTCTTTTGTTGCATATTTGTTTGAAAAGTTTTTGAAGATGTTGAGTTTGAAAACATTGTTGAAGACTTTTGAGTATTAGACAAAATTGGTTGAGCGGGATTTTCCTTTTTATCCGAATGAGTTGAAAACTTTTTTTACCGATTTAGGCAACTCATTTTCAGACATTTTCTTGGTTGGTATGTTTGATTTTTTTTCATTGGACACTACTTTCCAAAAAAATCTTTTTCGTGCCTGTCTTTTCGAAATTCCTTTTTCATTCGAAAATTTTTCAACAAGATCCTTAAATTCTTGTGAATTAAGTTTCACATTTTCATTTGTGTCATTAGATTCTTGGTTTAAAATCTCTTTTGTATTTTCTTGTTTAGCAACCCATTTTCTTTGTGGTTTTTCTCTTTGAAAAACATACGAATTGTTTGTTAGATTGTTTTCGACAGTGCTTTGGTTTGAGAAGAATCCTTCGTCTGATGTTTTCTTATTATCATCTTCGACCATTTTGTTGAACTCTGGTTTGATGTTTTCAACATTTCCAGTAGTGATAAACACTTGATTCGGAAATACAACATCATCTGAACACTTAAAATTTGGATACACAACAGTATTTGTCTCCAAATAATGACCACCTTTTTCATATACAATTTTGTCGAAATTTTCAGTGTCTCCAAACACTTGATCAACAACAACTCGTGGAATGGATGTTTCATTCGAAACATTCTTTTATGGCTTAGAATTGTTCGAAACGTTTTCTTCATTCTCATCATCACTACTATCTGTTTGACTATCTCTGACACTCACTTGATCAAAGTCACACTTTTAAAGTAGAGGGTCTATCAGTGTCATCCTTAACCATCGAATCATCACAAATTTCTTTACCTTTTGACTTAGATGTGACATTAATGACAGATAACTAAGAACAATCGATACTTTCCTCCTCCTAAATTTCACTGATTTCGCTAAAACTATCAGAATTATCATCGACATCAGCAAAATTTGATTGAGAGTCAAGTCTCGAATTCTCAGTTCTTTTCAAAATTTTGATTGGTTCACTTTTGCTCAAATTATCATTCACTATCTCAACAAGTTCATCAGCATTCAAATATTCGTCTATCTTAACAATACCATAAGCAAATCGATTATCAGGCACTTTATCAAATTCTGCTATGGTTTTCTCACAATCATAGGACAAACTATCAACTTTCTCTCTTTCGAAAACAAGAAAAGGCAACAATTTCCTATGTTGTTCTTTGCTAATGTCAGACGAATGATGTAATGAAGTCAACTTAGCATATAATCTTTTTGCTGAATTACAGTAGATGTTTCTTTGAGCAAGTAACATTCGTACATCCTTATCTAGACATTCCCTATCATTATTCACATTATTCAATTGCAATTCCAAATACTCTACCCTGCTTCGTTTCGAATCTAACAATTTCTGGGTCTCTAGCAACTGGATGTTCAGTTTCTTAGCTTCATTACTAGCAGACACCACAATTGTATCAAAGTAAGCAACAGTATCATCAAATGCAATTATTTCAGAATCATAAGCTTGTAAAGGAATGTTAAAAGATTGAAGAATAGCACGTACCTTGGTTGTCATTGGTGATTTGCCTCCTGATTTGGTCATGAAACAACGACCAGTCACCAATTCGTCCTCATCATCTTCAAATTGTGCGAACATGGCACCATGCGTTGGATTACGCATCTCTTCATCATCAGACCTTGAAGACCAGATCTGATATGTGCCATCATCCTCTCCTTCACCTTGTGCAACCAAAGACACGCCCTTCGTCTTTGCACGTACTTCTTCCAATCTTTCCACATTATAGGCTTCGCCCTTGACCCTATTCTTTTTCTCTTCTTTCTTACGAAGCATGCAATCATTTGCCAAATGATTTGCTCCGTTACAGTAATGACAGTCAATGCCCGAATCACCCTTAAGTTTCTTCTCAACTTTGGCTTCAGTTGCCTTCACATCATTCTTCTCAAATTTCTTCTTCTCCTCACCCATAGACTTATTAACGAAACTTCCTTTCACATCACTCTGCTTTACCTTGGGATTGAAAGGTTTCTTGAAAAACTTTTTAACTCGGTTGCTCGAGTAAAAAGCAATCGCTTCATCATCAGAATTCATTAGAAAGCCTTCTTCATCAGAACCATCTTTCTCAACAGCTTCTTTCTCAGACATTTTCGAAACAAGAGCTAAAGGACCTCCCAAACTCAGTTTCGACTCTTCAGCCATCTCATTCACTTCACTTTCGTGAGTTTTCAACTGATTATACACATCATTCAGAGATGAAGTATCGAAGCTTTGTTGATTCTTCACCATCATGCTGACACTTCTCCACTCCTTACGAAGTCCCATCACAAAAGTGAGATTGAACTCCATTGATGACCTTATGATTCCATAACGATTTCATCTATAGATAAGTTCATTAAGACGATCATAGTAAACTTCAATCGTTTCATTCTCTTTTTGTCTGAACTCTTTCAGCTCCACAAGACACTGTTTAACAGAGTTTATCTTCGTTTTTTCGATTCCCTGATACTTTTCCTTAAGAGTATTCCAGATATCTTTTGCAGTTTGACAACCACGGATGTAATTGTAAACAACAGGTGGCAAGGCACCTCACAATTCTCTCAAACAATGCTTTTCGTTGTTCTTCAGCCTGGTGGATTGATCAGTAACTGCAGGTGCTGTTCCAGATGATCCAATATGTTGAACATTTGGTGGAGGTTGAGCTATTCCTGTAATGCAGCTCCAGAGTTCCTCATCCAATCCATTCAAGTAATCCTCCATTCGATCAACCCACTGATCATAGTACTCTGGAATCAACATAGCAATCTTAGTAGAAGATCCTAACAGATGAGAAAATGAAGTCATCGTGTTCATGTTGAAATTCGCCATTAACGTACGGATGAGATTTTTCAAAAAAAAACTTGAAGAAACATGAAATTGAATGACTGAATTGATCAGAAACTTAAAAAACGATTACTCGATTACACAATTCAAACGCAGAATCAAATCAAAAATGTAGATCAGAGATGATTTTCATAATCAAATAGTGCGGAAACTTTTGAGACAAACTCGCGACTCAAAAACTAGAGATTCAATTGAAAATCAGATCTTAGCAGTATTGATTCCTGTTCTGATACCAATTGTAGAAGTGATTTATCGAGTATACGAATCAAAATCAGAGTAAAGATGAACACGAGAAGTAAATAAGGTCTGGTTTAGCTCATATTACTTCCAATGAACAAGAGTACAAAACGATAATAGAAATGGGAAAACTCTACTATCCACTCTATGTTCAGCTCCTATTTATAGGAGGATGAAAGTACAAAAAATACTAAGGCTAGACATTAAAGCTTCGTTAAACAGATGCCTTAGTAAATACATAAGGAAACATACGAAACAGACAATTACACAGACTTCGACATATTACAATACATTTCGACTCTACAAACACCTTCTACTCCACCCATTGTTTCTGAAACTTCTCAATTCACTTCTACTCCACCTGTTACTGGTGATGGTGAAGAAAAAAATCTCATGAAAGATGATTCTGAATCAAATGATGAGTTGGTTGCACTTGATTTTGTGTTTCAAGTGGAAAGTGATCATGATGATGATGATACTCCGATGACCAAATGAGATTTTCGCAAGCTGAACAAGAACTTAGATGAAATTCTTTCTCAGTCTTCTAGTTTCATCAATAAAAAGTATGAAGAGTTGATTTCTTCTCATAAAGAAACAATTCAGAAGTTAGTTCAAGATAATGATACTACAATTTCTCAATACAAGAAGATTGTTTATAAATATGATAAACTTGTCAAGGAAGTTAGTGCACAAGTCTTTATGATTCTCACAGAAGTTAATTCTATTGTAACGAAGCAAGATACTTTTATGAATTCATTTCAGAAATCTTTTGATATAAATGTTGTTGAGATGAACAAGGTGATTCTTAGTTTTCAGACTTCGTTACGTAATGAAAAAGAGGCTTTATCTTAACTTCGCTTTGGGTTACAAAGAGACAATGTTGTTCATCACTCATCCATTGCCAATTCCATTCTTACTCTGCAGACAAGTCAGGCTCATGAAAATAAAATAATGGATGCTTTGGGTGATTCAACCACGAAGATTAAGGTTCTTAGGGAACAATTGAAATCTGCTCCTTTTGATCTTGGCAAAGCAAATGAAGAACTTATGTCTGTAAAAGGGAAAAAATTTCAAATAAATAAATGCTTGGTTAAGATTGTTGAAATCAAAGATTCTCCTTATGAATATTACATTTCGCAGTTATGGATGCAAAGCTCAAGCTTATTGATGTTACCAGTAGTAAGGCTACTTTGCAACAAAGGGGAGACGAATGGTTGTTTCTGGAAGTTAACATCAATAATACTTACCAAACTGGTTCAATGGAAAAGGACACTATGAAAATCCATTTGGAGAAGCAATCTATGGTAGAAATATTGAAGAATTTAAGGGAAAAAAACTAGCCAAAGGGTAATGAAGCTTTTGGTTCAGGAAAACGAAATGTTAAAATAGTTTTTGAAAAGATAGATGATTTGAATCCACCGTTAACTAAGGAGCAACAAGCTGATCAAGCAAAGCGTGATGCATTTTTGGATGAGCTTAATGTTGTAAATGCAAAGCTTAATGCAAAGGAAGCTAATAGAAGAATGCAAAAGAAATTCTTGCGAACAAGAAAGCTTTATTTACTCCATGGTCTCTTGAAATAATTGAAGAAGAAGCTCTCAACAATCCAAAGCTCAATTGGTCATAACCTCAAGCCTCTTTCTCTTTTGATAATGATGTTGATTGTCAGATGGATTTGCTTATTATTGCGAAGGCCTTCCAATTTTGTTGCTTTAAGAATATTTAGAAGATGCCAATGGGGAATACAACAATCAATAGAAAGTTGTTCAATTTTTATGTGAAGCATTCAAAACCATAATATGAATCTTGGAACGTCAAGAAGATTGTTTGTTTGAAAATTGGAAAGTCAGAAAAGGTTGATGATTTTGTCAACATTCATTTCAAGGCAGTTCGTGGTAACAAGCATGAAACCGAAGAATTTACTTTGGCTGGTCTTCCATTGTTGAGTCCTTTTGATTGGATTTCAAATCTTAATATTGTTTCAAGAGAGCATGTTAAGTATGAACCTATTTGTTCGCATATGAAGAGGTTGATAAAAGCATATATCATTGAAATTGTGAAGATGGATATTGAGATCTCATCAGTTTTGAACAAAAGACCAATTTTCAAGCCAATGGATCCTCTTGAAAATCTTGATTCGATGAAGGCTGGATTTATTGAGAATGGGAATTTTGGAGTGGTTTTCAAAGTGAATGAAAATAAAGTTCCGAAGAAGTGCATGTTCTATTTGATTGATAAGCACTAATACTCTTCTGTTCCTTTAAATAAAATCCTATCAAATGCAGAGAAGTTCAAGAAAAATACTTCGGATGATTTGTAGTGTGTTTTAGATATGATAAAGTGGTCGATTGGAGTTCGTTCTATTCTTTTAAAGACTATGCCGAAAATGTTTGATTATGCGAAGAAACCTGAAGTAAATACAACTAAAGAAGATTGACACAAAGGGCAAGATTATAGAGTTCGTAGTTTTGTTGTGTCGTCTTGTAATGTTTTGTTTGCAGTGTCTTTACTTGGTGTAAGTTATGTTGCGATCTCGCACTTTTTGTTACCTTGAGTTCGCAGCCTAGTTGTTGTCTTGAGATGACTTTCTTTTATTTCTATGATGCTTATATATAGGGATATTAGATAGAAGAATGGGTAAGAGTTTGTCTGATAGAATAGTTCCTTCCTTGGTATCGAATTGTTCTGATCTTACTCGTTAATGAAAAAGCAATCTTATTTACAACGTGTGTTCTTGTGAATCTTATTGTTTTTTGATTTGTGATTCTAATGGTTCCTTCTATGAGTTCTCTTATTCCTCTGAAAGTTGAGTTTTAAAAAAACAAGCTTCTAATGACAAAGCAAGTGGGAGGCACATGGAACCTGAAGTCGCTTAAGAACCATAACTTGATGTAGCAAAGGTTGACACTAGTTTCAACAAGGAGTTGTTGAACATGAAAAACATCTATTTATAAATGCAAATCGTTCACATATATGGTAGAAATCATCTACAACATGAGAAATATCGAACCTCTCATTGATGAGTTCTTCTTGATGGTTTCTAGTAAATTCATCAACTACCTCAATGATATATCAGATCTTGAACCTGATTAATGACTTTGAACCTGATAAATGACTTAGATTCATGAACACTGAGATGTGATCCATGTATAATAATTATGTATGAGCTTTATTAATCTTCCTCCATATACCAAGGCTAGAAGGTGTAAGTTATTTTTTTACAAAGAATATATACGTAGAGATTTATACATAATTAGAAAGACTTGTAGTTAAAGGCTTTAATCACACTCATGTCAATGACTAGGATCAAACCTTTTCTCAAGTAGTTATGATTAGATCAACAAGGATATTATTTACCATAACTGCATACTCTAATTATGAGATATGACAAATAGATTTCAAGAAAAAACATTTTTCTTAATAGACACCTACTTGAAGATGTCTATATAGATTATCATGGAGGTTTTGTTGATCCAAGTGATCCTAAAAAATGTGTAAGTCTTAGGTCCATTAGTAGATATAAAGCAAACATCTCGACGTTGGAATCATCATTTCAATATGAAAATAGAAGGTATACTTTTATATAAAAATGAAGATAACTTCTTTGTTTACTAAGGACTAGTGGGAACAATAGTGATATACATAATCTTGTATGAATAAGACATACTTAATCATGAGAAACTACATTTTGACTATGCAACGCTCTTTCACCTTGACTCGGAAATTGTTTCTAAGATGAAAATTTTAGGAAAGATAGGGTATATTATTGGAATGTAAAGTATGTAGAGATAGATAGGTATGGATGTTAATGTTTTAATAAATTTTGCATTTATTGACAATATCTTTTGCATTATATTCTATTTACTTGGAAAGTGAATTAATCATTTCTGCCATATTATGCACAAGACTACGTATATGATCATGCTATGCACATATCAGAAGATACCAATTGATAGATGGGAAAGTCATTAGCTGACTATATGGGCATTCTAAGTGTACTTCAGAAGAACTAAGAGCATGCATATGCGATTATCAGTTTTGAAGAAGATCTTTATGTCAAGACCTACACAAGATGCTAACTTCAAAACACACACACACACACATAGATATATATATATATATATATATATATATATATATATATATATATATATATATATATATATATATATAAGGAAGGGTTATTTGGAAAACAAAAAAACCCTAAAAAAAACCCTAAAAATCATAAAAATGCATAAAAAAATACCTAGAGATCACAAAACTTTTTTTTGACACTTTTTATGAAAAAATCGCAGGTTTTTAAAGAAATTCGCTGAAAAAAAAAATTTATAAAAAAAAAAAAAGAACTGATTTATTATTTTTTTTTCAGCGAATTTTAATAAAAAGCTGCGATTTTTATAAAAAAAAATTTTAAAAAAAGTTTTGTGATCTCTAAGTATTTTTTTATGCATTTTTTTATGGTTTTTTGTTTTCCATAGAACCTAAACCTATATATATATATATATATATATATATATATATATATATATATATATATATATATATATATATATATATATATATATATATATATATATATATATATATATATATATATATATATAGGGGTGGGTTCAACATAGAACCAAATTTATTCATAGAACCATAGAACCGTATTTTTGACCATTATATCAATTTATAACCAAAAAATAATGATGATAAAATAGATTTTTTATTTTAAAAATGAAATAATAGCTTATTAATAATGTTCCTAAATTATAACATGTATAAACATACTTAAGTTCATTTGTCAACATTTATACCAAAACATATAAATTGAACTAATGCATATTGTTCATAGATGAACATTTATTTATATATATATATATATATATATATATATATATATATATATATATATATATATATATATTTCAAATGCATATAGATCAGTTACATTCGTACATGTTCATAACTGAATATTTATATAAAAAGCCATAAATCTTATGAATTAATAGATTAATATAAAAGATGTTCATAAATGAACATACGTCTATAAACATGAACTACCATTGTCCAAGATATTATAATACATGTTCATAACTGAATATTTATACAAAATTCCATAAATTGGAAATCTTCATAACTGAATATTCACATTCATATATTTTCATACATTTATAAAAACGTTGCAAATCAAGTGTTGTACAAATGTTAAAAACGTTACATATCAATCTATGCTCGTATATGAATATATGTGAACATATGTTTCTATATGAACATGTTCTCTTCATGTACTTGATCCTCAAATCCTTCAACTTTGTCTCCATTGCTCCCATCAGTTTTTATTCTATTGCTCCCAATAATAGTCTATTTATAAAATGATTGATCATATTTGTACAAAACATGTAATGAGTTGTAAGAAAGGTTTATTGGTATAAATGTGAGATGGTGTGATTAACATTTTCTCTAACTCATTTAATACGTGTCGTGTAACCACTAGAATGACGTTAGTTGTGTTGTTTATTGAAAGCGACTTCGAATTTCTGCAAACCATATAAAACACAATTTTATCGACTCAATAAACATATTATGTAGATGCTTATGAATAAAAAAAATAAACTAAGTTCAATGATTAATAAGTTGATTTTCAAAAAAAAAAGGTAAAAATGGTCATTTATAATCCATAATTTAATCATCATCCATTCTTGAAGTTGTTTGACTATAAATACAGATTAACACACAATTCTCTTATAATAAAAACAAGGAATAACTAATTGTTTGTAAAGAAAAAGCCAACTCAATTTGATGCATAGAAAAGTGAAAAAAAAAACAAATCAAAAACATACCTTGATATTGGAATTTTATTAGGAAGTGCATCTGATAACTTCAAGCATGTTACATTATAATCAACATCAAGAGATTTCATCCCAAAAGAAAACATGTCAATCTCGTTACCAATGAGGATCAAATTGATGACTGAGAATGATTTCAAACAATACAAAAAACAATTATAGAAATACAATATATGATATTCTTACGATTTAACACAATAAAACCAAAACCCGACATAGAAAAAAATGAAATACACCAAATCAAACCAGAAATCGACATTACCCATGTTGAAGATGAAGTACGATTTCAGTTAATTTTGAACATCACCAACAACCACATCCGTCACTGCCACCCGTCGTGCCAATCAGATTCTGGTAGTAATCGCATTGCCATAATACGGTAAGTCTGGTGGCATCTGGTGTAGCTGGAAAAGCCTATTATTAACCTGGAGCTGACGGCTACCGGAGAGATATAGCCAATGGCCGTTGAACACAAATAATGGTGAAAATTATCGAAACAAAATTCCATCTCAGCGACATCTGGTGGTTGAGTTCGTCGTCAGAGAGAAGGAAACGATGGCATAGGTCGATGCTTATCTTTCCGTCAATGGCCTCAAATGATTTGTGGAAGGGCTTTGTTGAAGAAGACGAATCTCGTGGGTACTCAGTTGTGGTGATGAAGACGAAATCTAGGTTATAGGAATGTCCCTATGCTCCCACCAGTTCTTAGTAAACACACATGTTCTATTCATTTTGATGTAAAACGTACCTTGTGGTATTAAATTAAAATGATGATTGCAATATTGACATGTTTGCTTTATATCTATGAGTGGATCTCATGCTCTACACATTTTGTTGGGATAACATGGATTAAGAAAACCTACAGGCTAATCTATGTAGATATCTTCTAGTAGATGTCTATTAAAAGAAGCGATCTTTCTTGAAATCTATTTTCTATATATCATATTGAGAACATGATTTTACAGTAAAAAAAATATCCTTGTTGATCTAATCATAGCTACTTGTGAAAAAGGTCTGATCATAGTGAATGTCATGAGTATGATAAGGACCATACTCAATGACATGAGTATGAGAAAATCCTTTTATAACAAGTCTTTATTTAAATGTGTATGGTTATCCATGTAATGTATTCTTTCTAGAAAAATCACATACTCCTTCTAGCCTTACTATAGAGAGAAAGTTCAATCAAGACCATACTGGATTATCATGCATGGATTACATCTCATCCTCATGACTCTAAGTCATTTATCCTATTCGAAATCTAATATAGCATGTTGGTATTTCATGGATTTGCTAGAAACCATCAATAAAAGCTCATTAATGAGAGATTCCACATTTCTCATGTCGTAGATGATTTTCACCAGTAATGAGAAAACTTGTGTGTTTGTGAATAGTTATTTTTCAAGTTTAACAATAACTTGTTAAAACTAGTGCCAACTATAACAACATTAGGTTATGGTTCTTGAGCTGCTTCAAGTTCCATGTACCTCACACTTGATTTGTCACTAGAAGTTTGCTTTCTGCTAACTCGGCTATCTGAGCAATAAGAGAACTTATTATTGGTGGGTTTGCATATAATAATCTAAGCCACATTTATAGTATTATACAATATGTATTTAGGAGATTTTGGGTTTAAAAGCTTTAGTCCAACATAGGCTTTAAATCCATAAAACGTTTAAGTAAGATAGGGATGGAGCCTTTCCATATAAAATCTTATGAATAAAATGTTATATCTACTAGTTAGTTGGTATTTCTAGTCAAGGAACAATTGATAGTGTTCTAGGTGTTATACCAAGGAAATAAAAGGAGGACATTTCTACCGATTAGAAAGTAAATCATACCAAATTTAAATTCATCCTTTATTATCATTAAGGCGTTAGATAGTACTTACCGGTTTGTATTTCTACTTTATATTTGAAACCTTCAACAAAGATTTCACAATTATGTTTTAACATATAAAATATAATTTATAACTACTATAGTTGTTAATAAGTTGATATGGTATCTTGTGCTAAATCTTTGACCTTCATTAGAAAGGAATCCATACACCATAATGTATAGTTCCTTAATAATTATTTTCTCTACTACTTAGTGAAAATATCATTAGGAATCATTTATATATAAATAAGATTCGCATATGTCAAATAAACTACATTATTTGCATTCAAGGATCCCTATATTGAAGTTCGAATATGTGAATGTCATTTATATAATAAATATAAGAATGTTAAAGATGAGTTTGGTTTAAAACAAGTTTAAGTCAAAAGTATAAAACATAGGCCTCCTAGATCACACAAGGTGACTCTTTTTGGCCTTGTACTATTCCTAGTTTGATGTTAGAAACATTTTTAGCATCATAGTGATGCCTTTACTAGGTATCATGTTCAGGCTTATTGCTCAGAGCAAATCGTTTAGGACTAGGACCTTTAAGTGTATACAATTTCATATCTCTCACGACATTGTCTCTTAAGACATGAATCCATTCATTAAAGTTGTATGTAGTGAATGTTATCGTTTCATTAAGTCATTAAAGAAAAATGACAATTCATTGTAATGAGAATGGATTAATTAACTACAAAAATTTAACAAAATTCATATAGGTTTTTTCAATATTTAAACTCTTTAATAATTACTACCCCTTTAGTTTCTAAAATATTAATTATTAAAGTCTAGGATCCAAGTTTCAAAACCAATAAATGGTTAGGTGACCTTTATCCCATTTATTTGAATCCAAACTGGTAGATATCGATTATCTATTATATCTTACTATATAATCCCTAGATTTGTGAGATTGCTAATAGCAAATTTAATTAGACATGTTTGATCCCATCTGCGCTTCGGAACTCTATTGCTTATGTGACCTTTATCACAAAAGATTTCTGATCAAATCATCCAATTTGAAAAACATGTCTAATCGGCCTATAACTTGGTTATAGAAATCGCGAAGACATCCCGACAATAAAAAGATAACACTATGCGGTTATCCCACTAGTGTATACAAGAGATGTGCGAGTGTTCTTCAAGATGGATTGCATAGATTTGAGGTTTGAAATGGTCTTTTATATGTTTTATAATTACACTTTTAAAAACATATGATATCATGGTTATTATATGCATACAATAAACCATGGTACCAATTTTCTAAAGAAAATCACTTTTAAAGGTTCTATATAAAAACATAGTTTTTATATAATTTGATGTGAGTCAATTTTAATAACTGGTATTAAGTTTGAGTGTATTTAAACCTATTGTATCTTTAATAAAACTTCATTTTATTACTTATACATTTGGAGTTTGTATAAGTTACAAAATCACCATTTTAAAACTTATATTTGAGTATTTCAAAATTTCATGTTATTAACATTTTTTATAAAGCGGATTTTATTTTAAAACAATAATTTCTTATGTCCATGTTATAAATTTTAAAAACCAAACTCCATATGATGTTTTTTTTTCAAAATTATTTTGGCATGTGAAAAAACTAATTTATCAACCACACATAATAATTGCATAAAATAAACAACACAAACATGCATAAAAATAAATGTGCGTAAACATAACCAACTAATGACATTTTTTGTGAGTCAACACAAAAAATGTCAATTCCATTCCTAAAGGAACATTTTAAGGGACCAAAAAATATTCTTGTAATATTGTTGTAGAAGCTCCCATTTGATAAAACACTCATTGCTTGCAAAAGATTCGAAAAGCTTCTTGAAAGCAATATTTCAGCAACTGTCGCTAAAAGTCCAACAGCTCTTAAGAAACACCATTAGTGACTCTTTTCAGAAACTGTCACTAACTTTCATCATGCTTCTTAATCTCAAAAATTGCTCTTTAGTCTTTAAAAAATGGCTCCAACTTCATATCAACATACACATTAAACAACCTTTGTTTTTCTAAGACAACCTTAAATGACAAAAGATGCATGAAACTTTTGTCACATAAAAAATAACAATTTATACAAAACCAAGTTATCCATATTCTCCAAAAACTAAGATTTCCAAAAATCAAAAAATTTAACCAAACTTGCAACGTAGCTCTTGATACCAATTGTTGGGTTTTTATTCAAGATTAGTTTCAAAAACAAGAGATTTAGCAACAGAAGACTTATAAATTCCAAAGAACATAAAACAATTTTATACCCACCAAGGACCATCTTGCAAATTGTAGAAAGATTAAACACCAACCAAAGAATAGATTAAGAAATAATAACCTTTGTAATTCTTTAGGTCCTCTTAGGAGGCTTGGAAGTTGATGAATAATGATGAACTTAAGAGACACCAATAATGACTCAACTTGATGTAGAATGCTAGTTCTTTTGTATAAAACTCTTAAGCTTTATTTCATATCAAAATATAAACCAAAGAGAGGAAAAATAAGCAAGTGTTCTTCAAGAGATGGTCAAAAGTGAGAGAACATGCACACATGCATGCTACTTACGGTTTTGTGCTCTAATGAGATTAAGATGAAAGCCTCTGTAAAGTAGCTCTTTTACACACAAGCTCTTAACCATTAAGGCCCTCTATTATCACTAGACCACCATGTCCCCCATGCTTGTATGGTTATACATTGCTTTTGAATAAATTAACATGAAAGCCATGCTACCTTTTTGTCTCTTCAGTTTTCGAAATTAAGATATAAAAAGAAGACAAAAGTTTTATATTTTATAAACCAAGTTTATAAAATATAAACTTTTAATTTTTGGTAAAAGACAAAAGAATTTATGTAGTCCAAAATGTTTGCATGACTTAATAAATCATACCATATGAATTATGTAATGTTACTTGCTAATGAAAATTACTATTTCCATGAAATAAATAATTTCCAATTTAATTATAAGAGTTTATATAATATTTATCAAAATAAATTTCTAATAAATAATCCATTGTATCAAGTTGTTGTTAGTGTGAACCATTAGTATCATATGTTAATTAGCAATATCACTTTAATATGATTCTTGAGCATACTAGATCTTTCAAGGCTAGGTATCGTAGCTTATCACACACACCAATCCATTCTCACCATACATTCTTCTTTAGAATTCTATGATTCAGTGAATGAAACCAGACGCTAGTGAGAATTCGAAAACTTTGTATCGATGGGTGTATCACGTCCCGTGATGTATTACATGCACCTACCCATTCTCTCCCAACGAATCTTCCATTAAAGAAATTAACGATTCATTTTATCTTCCATACACTGATAAAACTTCAACACTATTTGTTGATGGGTACATTCCATACTGGAATGTATTACACGCATCATTCCATTATCGCCTTTTATTCTTCTTATAAAAGAAGTTGATGATTCAACGTATAAAACCATACAGTGATGTGACCTCGCAATATTATGTCAGTGAATGATAGTTCGAACCCATGCTATCAGGAGACATCACAATCTCACTCAATTGTCAGCTGCAACCTCGATCCGATAATAGAGTAACTCTGATACGTTGATCGATTCTGCTAGTTCTACAATGTTGTTGATGTCAGAAAGGGGGAGAGATACTTTGGCGACATATTCATATTCTCAGGGGGGGATACCCTTCAGTTGATCAGGGGGGATATTTTCATTTGTGTGCTGGAAAATATCTCTAAGTGAAGAATAGACTCTGCCATAAGATACCAGAAAGGAAGTTCTCATCTTCAGGGGAGAAAATTATAAAGAACATGTTGAAAATTATTTTTGACATCATTAGATAGGGGGAGATTGTAAGGTCACACCTTATGATCTGATGAATCAAACACTACTCACTGACCACCAGTGCCAACATCAGCACCAGCACCAATATCAGATTGACCGGCTTCAGCATGAACTCAATAATCTTGGTGAATATGTATATTAGGAAGTTATACGTTGTATATATATATATATATATATATATATATATATATATATATATATATATATATATATATATATATATAATAGATGTCTGATTCGTAATCTTAGTGATTAGGATCATACATTTACATAGATTAGTATACACCCCCTAAATAGTGGGATCTTCGTTATTGTAATCGTATATAATGTACTGTTAGGGTCAAACCCTAATAGAGCTTGGTGTCATCTTTGTGAGCTCGTTCTCTTTGTGAGAACCCTCTTTCTTAGTGAAAGTATTTTTATGATCAAACGTGTTTTTCTATTTTCTGTTTAATATTTTATTTCTTTGTTTGTTCTTTGTTTTTCATACTTGAGTGTATCCGATCGATAGAAACCTTCAATTTTGGTGATATATCAACTTACCACATCTGCCTCTTGCATCATACATCACTCTTGTATACATCACGCACAACATCTCCCCTCATAAATCTCCATAAATTATGTGTGGCAAATATCTCCCCTCATAAATCTCCAAAAATATCTCATGTTCGTGGATGTGTCAAGCATAAACTCCAACCACGTCGCGTTTATCGCATTCGACCATAGCATCATACTTCTTGGATGCGTCGCAAATAAATCCTTTTCACATCATTATCAACATAGTATATTGTTATTTTATTTTCTCCGACGCACACTGTATCTCCAATTGTCGTGCCGCGAATCTACTATAGACGCAATTAGTTCACCAAACTTCAAAAACATATCCACGACTCTCTAGGTATTAATAATACCATAAAATTTAAATTTCTCCTGAATTTCTAATTGGGAAAAAGTACCAAAACTCCCGAGTGTCACTACTCCAAACTTCATCTCCATTGTATTACTCAACTCCGCAACATACACCGCAACATGAAACGCATCATACACTACAACATGCAACGCAACATGCACCAAAATATTCATCCCAAACTTCATCAGAACACGCACCGCAATATTATTTATAAGGATTTATATATATATATATATATATATATATATATATATTCAGGTCGGGACCGGACCAAACCGAACCGGACCCGAAGAAACCGAAAGCCAAATAATATTAATTGGAGGAACCGAAAACCGGACCGATTAAACCAATACTGGTGTGGTTCGGTTCGGGGTATTAATCAGTCCGGTTCTGTTATTACCTGAATAAACCGTATTTTTTAGCACTTTTTTATTTAAACTTATGGGGTTGTATAAGTAATTACTTAAGGTATTAGAAATGTAATAAGATATTATTTTGGATGTATTAAACTATTTCTATCGTTGGGTTTCACAAGTTTTAATATAATATTTTTATTTTATCTTTTTAACATGCTACAATACTACGGTTAAATTCTAACTCATGTCAATTCATGTAGAAAAAACTAATCACAATTGGTTATAGGTAATTATAAGTTATATGCATCCAACAACCGAACCGAATAGCTTATTCGGTCCGGTTCCTTTAAAACTAATTAAGAAGCTCTTTAGGTAACCCGGACCGAAATACCTTAAAACCAAATAAGCCAAAAATACATACCGAGAATCGAACCGGATAGCTTATTCGGTCCTAATTCGGTTCGGTTCGGTTCTAGTTCCGGTTTGGGTATTCTGTCTAAACACACACACACACACACACACACACACACACACATATATATATATATATATATATATATATATATATATATATATATATATATATATATATATATATATATATATATATATATATATATATATGCGTGTGTATGTGTGTATGTGTGTTCATATCATACAATCCTTAGCATGTCTAATAGTTGACTGACTTATATCCACCAAGTCTAGTTGATTAATATTTTTGTAACACCCTTTTTCTAGAGTGGATCAGCTAAAGTCATAACAGGTTCAAACTTGAGGTTTTTGGAGAAAACCATGTGCCACGACGTGAGCATGGGTAACAAGCATATGGTCACGACGTAGCGGACGACTGAGTGTTGAACCCTAATTTTGGGGTTTGTGCCCCTATTTAAGGGAAGTGAGGGATAGGTTTTACCCACCCTCAGACTCCAACACCTCCCTTTCACCCTCCATGAAACTGTAGGATCCATATTGGGTTCTTGAAACTTTTGGTGGTATTTTTGGTGTCTTGAATGAGAAGGAAGCATCATTAGTGCATATATCCAGCATGCAAGTCTCATCATCACCTTCTAGCACTTACTCTGGACCATTGTCAATGTTCAATTTCCAAGTTGTATGTTCTATGCTTCTAGATCAAGGATTTTTGTGCATTTTCTCTGTGTTTGGGAGAGTTTGAGTGGATAAATTTCATAAAGATGGCAACTTTATGGATCCTTGAAGTCCCTTTAAGGTTTAGTGTTCCAAATCAAAGATTTGGTTGGCTTTTGACTCATGCATGAGATTTTTGACCTCATTTTCACTATTACTATGAATTAGCTTTGGAAAGGCATGAATTGGACATGCATGACTATAAAGAAAAGATTTGTATGACTCATTAGGTGTAAGGAAGACTTCTAGAAGAGATGAGTGTGTGGCTTAATGGGTTATGGGCTTAAGCCATTAAGCTGTCCAGGATCAAGACGTAGTGATAAACCCATCACGTCGTGGCGTATGAGGTTCTCGCGACTATTTTGTCTAGAGATTTTCCACGTCGTGTTAAACATTGGACCACGACGTGGTGGCCAGTAAAGTTGTCTTATGGGCTGTTGACTTTCACAATTGGCCATTGAAGTTTTTACCAGTTTGACTTTTGGTCAAACGTTGGTAGAACTGAGTGTTTGGCTAAGATCTAGTCTCGGTTTGGTGCTATGTAGCTTGAGTTAGTTGTTATGATTGTTGAGGGTAGCTATTGAGTTTCTTCTAGTTAGCTCAGGTGAGTTTTCTCACTATACTTTGTACTGCACTAAACATCCTTGTGTGTAGGATGTTAGTATAATGTAATGATCAGTTAGATTGGTATATCGGTATGATTACCTGTACAGTTGGCTATTGTCTATTTGTTTGTTTATGTGTATATGTCGACATATTATGGTTGGTTGGGTTGATGCGGTCCTGCTTTGTGTTGTAGGCCAAGGTACCCAGGCGGTCTAGTGTAATGTAGGCCTTGCGAGGCGGTCCAGTCATACTATAGGTTCAAGGGAGCGGTCCAGCTATTGTAGGCCTTGCGAGGCAGGCCAGTAGACGGTAGGCTCGGTAGAGCGGTCCAGGCATCATACATGCCTTGTGAGGCGGTACAGGCAGACTAGAGGCCCATGTGTGCATGCATTGTATGTGTATTGTTTTCTGGGTATTTTGGGGAACTTACTAAGATTTTGCTTATAGTTATGGATTGAATGTTTTTCTGGTACTTATCGGATGGCAAAGGCGGAACTGCACACACGCACCTCAGAGGTTTTATGATTCGCGATTCCGCAATGTTTTCCTTATACTCTGATTTTGAATTATGATTTATGAACAAATGGTTTGAGTCGAAAGTAACTTTATCAAAACTTGTGTTTATTCTCTTTTAAAAAAAGAAAATTTTTACTATTTATTTTTGGGATGTTACAATTTTTCTACTTTATGGTTTAAGGTTATGAATCGACTACATGTAACCTTATTCACTTAAACCATTGCTCTGATACCAACTTGTAACGCCCAACTTTTCATACTAGGTACACCCTAAAAAATTATTTATTTAAAAATTATAAAACATTTTGGTGTACACTAGCACACTAGAATACTAGAAGTTATCACTAGGAATCGTACTGCCATCAAGTACATGATCCGCGTTGGACGGTACAACAATATAACCAACAAAACAACAAAAATGGAACACCATAAGTTATAAAGCTTATTGATTACCAACTACAATAACATAAGAATATATGTCATCATACATAAATCAAATTATCACCAACAACATCCAACACACCAAATATACTAGCTAAATCACATACTGTTGGTCATTGTCTCATGACTCCTTATGAGAACTTATTTCCCTATAATGTTTTTTGACTTATAACACCATTAAGTCTAACCAATGATTCATCATTAATATAATATACATCTTTGTATATACTCTATCCAAAGTAACTACACCACATACATCAACTATCACCTCAACTATTTCACTAAACTACAATATATCGTTGCTGCAATAATTCACAATATAATTATATCACAATGTACATAATCACATATTGTGCAATAACACATATAAATAACAACTTGTGTTAGAGTTGAGTTACTCACATGGCTAGTTAGTTGACTAACTCCATCTTTCGTCTCTTGCCCCCGCTGCGTCTCATCTTGTCACATACCAATACTGATTCAACAAATATCAAGTTCCTCAGATTATGTCACAACTTACTACGAGCTATACTCTATGAATAATTATTACCAAACTGATCAAACTCTGCAATACATTTTCTAATTAACCTAACCCCCATGTCATTAGCTAAATCTCATATTTCTAACAATTCCACTAGTAAGGGTTTAAAACCCATATCGACCGGTCTGTGGGATTCACCTTCTAGGTTACAAAGAAGTTCATAATAATACCATATTATGACTTCTAACAACTATCTTGGGTTCCAACAAACCTTTGTAATTACGCTATAAAACATGATAACATAATAACAGAACAAGAGGATACCTCATTCTCTCGACAGATCGCTCCCTTACGCTTTAGCACCGACTCTCTTATCAAAATCACAAGAACCATATCTCTATATCGCTTCTCTAATATTATTGTGTACAAACCCTATACACGAATACAATACATCGTTTATATACACCAAGAATTCGAGGAATCGCACCACAACAACAAGGTCGTCACGTCGCGACCAATGCCACATCTCTCGGCCATTTGCCCTGTGTTGTCTCATGTTACCACATGTCTCACCCACTCAGAATGTGTCCATCTCCAAAAACCTCATTACGTCGCGACTAATAACATTCAGGCTGCAACATCGACTGTCGACTATGGTTAACACAACTTGACCCGACGCGCCGCATCAACATAAGGTCGTGCCACACCATTCCTGTGTGATATATGCATTTGGTATATCGTACATCCAAAATGGATTTAATATGAATGAGACATTATTACTTAAACTAGGGGTGTTGGAATAACTAAATAAAGGAGTTTAATGGATTTTAGTTCATCCCACATAGGTGGGGGAATGAAACGAAAGTGATTGTATAAGTGTAAAGATTTCTTAGCCTTGTAACACTTACAACACAAATGCTCTCTTTCAAGCGCTCATTCACTGAACTTATGTGAGAGCGTGTATCCTATAGATACAAATGCACCATAGGTCGACCAGAAAATTTAGGGGCCTTTTTTGGAAATACTCTTCTTTTATGTAACTAAATCATTATGACAATTTTAGTAACATTTTATTCATTAAACTACAAATTATGTTATGAAAATATGATTAAAGCCTTTAGCAAATGTTATCTTTTATAGAAAAAATGACGTTTGTTAGTTACGGATCGTGATGCGATAAATGCAGCATTCCTGAAACAATTTAGACACACCAGATGAAATTGTCTCTTCATGTTCTCTCATTCTAGTTCTACTTTTTCTTGTTTCCATCAAGGTAAACTCCAACCTAGTATAGGTTAGGGAGATCTCTAATAATCGCTCCTAAGTTATTATATCATGGGAAACAAACACCTATTAGTGGATGAATTTGTTTTAAGGACACTTTGTTCAACACCTGCCAAAACAACAATTGATAATTTTATGTTTGTTCATCATTCTCATTATACTTTCCTAACAAAAGAATTATTAAAAGAAAAACATGATGAAACATGAAGGTATATATTGATGACATTGGGTTAAAGTGACAATATGACAACCTTATATGGTTGCAGAACAAATTAAACAAGTCAAAATATGTATGAATGATTACATTATAATAAACCTTTAAATTTTAATCATTTATTAAGTATATTAAAAAGTAAAAGATTAAAAAGCTAATATCCTATAGATACAAATGCACCATAGGTCGGCCAGAAAATTTAAGGGCCTTTTTTGAAAATACTCTTCTTTTATGTAACTGAAACATTATGACAATTTTAGTAACATTTTATTCATTAAACTACAAATTATGTTATGAAAATGTGATTAAAGCCTTTAGCAAATGTTATCTTTTATAGAAAAAATGACGTTTGTTAGTTACGGATCGTGATGCGATAAATGCAGCATTCCTGAAACAATTTAGACACACCAGATGAAATTGTCTCTTCATGTTCTCTCATTCTAGTTCTACTTTTTCTTGTTTCCGTCAAGGTAAACTCCAACCTAGTATAGGTTAGGGAGATCTCTAATAATCGCTCCCAAGTTATTATATCATGGGAAACAAACACCTATTAGTGGATGAATTTGTTTTAAGGACACTTTGATCAACACTTGCCTCAACAACAATTGATAATTTTATGTTTGTTCATCATTCTCATTATACTTTCCTAACAAAAGAATTATTAAAAGAAAACATGATGAAACATGAAGGTATATATTGATGACATTGGGTTAAAGTGACAATATGACACCCTTATATGGTTGCAGAACAAATTAAACAAATTAAACAAGTCAAAATATGTATGAATGATTACATTATAATAAACCTTTAACTTTTAATCATTTATTAAGTATATTAAAAAGTAAAAGATTAAAAAGCTAATATGCTACTTACATGAGCTCCATTTTGGTTAACTACTCTTCGACAATAAGTTTTAGTTCTTTAAGGGTCTTTGTTAGGGTAATCATTTATCCATATTCTTTCTTATTTTGGTGATGGAGACTTACATGTTGCCTTTCAACATGACATGGAGCGGGATCTCTTAAAAGGTATTAATATGGCCTAAAAAACTTATGTAACTGTTTCCCATTTTTTATGTTGTCGACGTCATTGGGGAATGGAAGGAGTCAAATTTCATGAAAATAGTTCATATACTTCAGTGTTTTATCTGGTTTTGGGGTTGAGAATAAATCTTCAAAAAGATAAATTACTTGGTATTGGAATAATTAACTCTTTGGTTGAGGGTATAGCCTTAAATATTGTGTGTGTCTGTAAAAACTCCTTTTGTTTCATGGGATGATATATATATATATATATATATATATATATATATATATATATATATATATATATATACACACAATGCTTGGAAAGAAGTGGTGAAAAAAGTAGTTACTAAAATTTCTAACTCGAAGGTTAAAATGTTGGTGGTAGATTCACCTTACTGAAGTATGTGCATAATTCCATTCACATTCATTTTATGTGTTTGTTTAATGATCGTGTAGGTGTGTTATCTCAGTTGAAGTCCTTAAGAAATAATTTCCTTCTAGGTGATGACATTAATGAAAATAAAATGACTTGAGTAAGTTGGAAAAAACGATGACGCAAAAGCAGCATGGTGCACTAAGTGTGAGTAGTTAGTTTGCTCTGTATCAGTCTTTGTTTTTCACATAGGTGTGGCGGTTTTTTACTAAACCAAAGGCCTTTTGTAACACCCATAAAAAAATAACAAGATATTTAAACTTTTTAAAACCAATCCAAATTCACAAATTGTTTACAAACATAGGTTTCAAAACATTTTCGAACATTAGAGTCTCCCAAAATTATAAGTCATAAACAAGAGGATGTGTACAGTCACGCCTTCGCCTTCCCGCGGTCATTCGAAGTAGCTGAAACATAACCCAAAACTATAAGCCAACGCTTAGTGAGATCCCCCAAAGTACCAACACATAAACATATAACATATACAATAACATCATGTCGGGTCCAATCAACCATCGGGTTGGAATACCCTCGGGCCCAATCAACCATCGGGTTGGAATGCCAATATACTAAGAGTCCATTCAACCATCGGGTTGGAATACCCCAGGCCCAATCAACCATTGGGTTGGAATGTCAATCTACAATTGGTTTTGTCATCCTCGGGATGGAATACCCTCGGGCCCAATCAACCATCAGGTTGGTATGCCCCCGACCTGTTGATTTACGCACAAAGCAGCAAAGCCTCAACCACCAACCAAATATGTGCACATATCATAGATAATCATATAAACAGTCTACAGACTGTCAGGCAGATCCACAGATCACGAAGCATAACATCATCCTATATACCAAGATACCGATCTAACAGGTCACTATAGCACGATAACATGCTATCACATAACAGGATATCAAATCCAAAGGGTCGGCCATGGTGCCTTCGACCCTAAAATACAGTGATGAACAGTCACTTCACAAACTGGACAAAAGCTGATGAGGTCTCGACTCCGAATCTCAGTTCTCTAATCGACATCCATTCAAACCAAATGACCAATCTCCATCAAAATCCCAAATACCCAAAATACCCTTAAGGTCAAATTTGGTAAAAGTCAAGTTCAAATTGGTCAAAATCCATAAATTAACTGAGTCAACCCAACCGAGTCAACCTAATCGATTCAACTCGGCGAGCGTACCATAGGCGTAGTATGGAGCTACGTTGGGCGTACTCCTCCGCTTGACCAAAAAACTGGGTCGTTGACCGCGTACGCTGGGCGTAACCCAGGTACGCTCGGCGTAACCCCAAACTTTCCTTTTTCTCATTAAGTGCTTAGTAAAAGGTCTTAACACGTCCAAATGCAGATCCAAGGTCAAAATGTCATTAGGAGTTATAAAGTTTCCAACTTTATGACCTTGCATGCTCAATAAGTGTTTAATCCATAAAAATCAACATCTTACTGCCTTAAGACTCTCCATAACATGCATGGGACAAAACCAACCATTGGGACCCCATTTTTATGACTAGAGACCCCTCCTAGGGTCTGAAAGGATAGCTTAATGGTCAAGAACATGACATGCTCAAGATCTAACATTTTGGGACCAAAAAGCATCATTAAAACACCTATTTCTAGATCTATATGATGGAGGGATAAAGTTACAAGCTTTATACCTTAGAAAGGTTGAAAATGATGTAGAAACCTCAGATCCAAAGTGCTACACTCTTCCAAGATGAGCTTGGCTTCCTTCCTTCTTCTTCTAAGAAAAAAACACACTTTTAGGCTTGAAATAGCTTCTCAAAGTGAATAACGGTTTCTAAATCTGGCAAGTATGCTCAGTGTACACACATACGCATGGCATACTCCCCTAAGCTTATTTACGAAAATGCCAGAAGGGATTATTTACACACTTCCTTGAACTTTAGGGACCAAAATGCAACACAAATAAATTATAAGGTTAAATTAGAAGTACCTTATCATTGGGATGTTAAAATTCTCCCAACTTGAACAAGACTTCGTCCTCGAACTCTGCCTCAGCGAATAACTCAGGATGATGCTCCCGCATCTCAGCCTCCGACTCCCACGTCCACTCGGGGCCTCTCCGATGCTGCCACTGTACCTTTACCAAAGGTATCTCCTTGTTTCATAGGACCTTCATCTTTCTTTCTAGAATAGCTACTGGCCTCTCAACATAGCTCAGGTGCTCATTGACCTGAATATCATCCAACGGAACCACTACCTTGTTGTCCAACATACACTTCCGCAACTGAGAGACATGGAAAATGTTGTGGATCTGACTGAGCGCGCTCGGCGAATCCAACATGTAAGCCACCTTGCCAAACCTAGCAATCACCCGAAAGGTCCAATAAACCAGGATCACCTTTTCCCCCTCTTCCTGATCGGCGTTGGTCGGTATAGCTTTTTTGCCAACTCTGAGCGGTCTGCAATCCCTGGCTGCTCTGTTGGATAAGCTCCATGGTACGAAATCTCCGACCATACAAGAGCTTAAAAGGCGGAGCACCAATGCTGGAGTGATAACTATTGTTGTAGGAGAACTCCGTAATAGGTAGGTAGGAATCCCAACTCCCACCAAAATCAATAACACATACCCGCAACATATCCTCCAATGTGTGTATAGTCCGCACACTCTGGCCATCGGTCTTCGAATGATATGCAGTGCTGAAATGTATCCTCATGCCCAGTTCCTCATGGAACTTCTTCCAGAATCGGGAAGTGAACCGAACATCTCGGAAAGAAACAATGGAAACCGGAACCCCATGGCGAGCAACAATCTGCCGGACATAAACATCGGCCAACTATTTGGCCGAAGAACTCTCCCGGATAGCCAAAAAGAAGGCACTCTTGGTCAATCGATCCACGATGACCCACATGACATCAAAACCCTTTGCTGTCTTTGGAAACTTGGTGATTAAATTCAAGGTGATTTGCTCCCGTTTCCACATGGGAATCTCCATAGGATGCAGCTTACCATGCAGCCTCTGATGCTCGGCCTTGACCATCTTGCAGGTCAAGCACCTCTCGACATACCATACTGTCTCCCTCTTCACACACGGCCACCAGTAACTCAATCTCAAATCCCGATACATCTTGGTGGCTCCCAGGTGTATAAAAAAGCGATACTTATGGGCCTCCTCTAACACAATCTGCCTAATCCCACTAGAAACTAGAACCCAAACCCGACCACACCGGGTCAACAACCCTCGACTATCCATGTCACCTCTGTCAATCTCATGTTTCCAGTTCTCCTTCCAAATTCCCTCTACCTGAGCCTCTCTGATCAATCCCAAAAGTGGAGAATCAACGGATATCCTCATACACATCTCCCTAACAAAAGATCCAGCTGACTTGCGGCTCAAATCATCCACTAACACGTTCTCTTTACCCAGATGGTAAAGGATCTCGCAGTCATAATCCTTGACATGTCTAACCACCTGCGCTGCCTCATGTTTAGGTTAGGTTGATCCATCAGATATCTCTAACTCTTGTGATCCATGTAGACAGTACAACAGACTCCATATATATAATGTCTCCAAATTTTAAGGTCAAACACCACTTTCCCTAACTTCAGGTCATGCGTGGGATATCGCGTCTCATGCGGCTTCAGCTGCTACGAAGAATAAGCAATCACTCATCCTCTCTGCATGAGGAACCCTCCAAACCGGTGATGGATGCATCATAGAATACCACAAAATCCTCAACCCACTCTAAGAGGGTCAATACCGGGGCCTCACATAACCTCTATCGAAGAGTCTCAAACGATGACTGCTGCTCAGGGCCCCATCATAAATCCACCCCCTTTCTCGTCAGACAGGTGAGGGGTACTGCAATCTTGGAGAAGTCCTGAATAAATCTCCAATAGTACCCTACCAAACCCAAGAAACTCCTGATCTCCGAGGGAGCTTTCGGAACCTCCCACTGTATCACAACCTCGATCTTGGCCGGATCGACGAAAATGCCATCCTAGTTAACGAGGTGCCCCAGGAACTGGACCTCTCATAATCAAAACTTGCACTTCGAGAAATTGGCATAAATTCGTTCTCTCCTCAATACCCCTCGAATCTCTCGAAGGTGCTCCTCATGCTGCTCTTTGGTCTTGGAATACACCAAGATATCATCAATAAACACAATGACAGATCGATCAAGCATCGGCCTGCGTACCCGATTCATCAACTCGGTAAACACAGCAAGCGCATTGGGGAGCCCAAATGGCATCACCATGAACTCGTAATGCCCATAACAAGTCTGGAATGTGGTCTTCTCCATGTCCTCCTCTCTCACTCTCAGCTAATGATACCCATACCTCAGATCTATCTTGGAGAACCAAGATGCACCTTGCAACTGATCAAATTGGTCATCAATCCGCGTGAGGAGATAACGGTTCTTCATCGTTAAGCGGTTCAACTCCCGGTAATTAATACACATCCAGTGTGAACCATCATTCTTCTTGACAAACAATATCGTCGCTTCCCACGAAGAACTGCTCTGATTGATGAACTGCTTGCCTAGAAAATCTTGCAGCAGAGATGGCAACTCTTGCATCTCACGCGGTGCCAAGCAATATGGAGCCTTGGAAATCGGGGCCGCACCTGGCACAAGATCAATCCTAAACTCAACCTGCCTCTCAGGAGGCACATCGGGTAACTCCTTCGGGAAAACATCAGCAAACTCCCTGACAGCTAGAACCTCTGAAATTTAAGTCTGCTCCCCAACCTGAGTATCGACCACATAAGCCAAATAACCTGCAAACCCATGTTGAATATACTGTCGAGCCCTGGCTGCCGAACAAAACCCTGAACCAACCCTGGTGCCCTCCATATAGATAACCAGTTCTCCCCCACTTGGGGTTCGAACTACCACTCGTTGGCCCTCACAATCATTCATGACACCAAACCTTCTCAGCCAGTCCATACTTACTATCACACATACATCCCCCATGGGGATAAGGATCAGATCAATCGAATAAGGCACTTTGAAGATCTCCAATATACAACCCTGATACACTGCGGATGCAGTAACCCCGTGTTTGTTGGCGATAAAAACCCGCAACGGACACTCTAACTCCCCAATAGGCGTATCAAACTCCCTACTAAATGATCAAGATACAAAGGACCGACTCACACCCGAGTCAAATAATACAAGGGTTGGTAAATATTTCACTAAGAACATACCTATTAGAAGCATTAACATGAGCATAACATAAAAAATAATCAACGGAATAATAAATAGAAACATATCGGTCACGACGTCTGGTGCCGACCTGGCCTCCTCTACCGTGAGCTGGAAAGCACGACCCCGATCCCTCGGGGGCTCCGCCCTGCCTTGACTCCCATCCGTGATCCTCAAAGTACACGGTGTTGGAGCCTATGCCGGCCTAGAAGCAAGCAATGGGCACTGGGCCTTCATATGACCCACCTTATCACAATGATAATAAATCTTGATGCCCGATATTGGAGCCTACTGCCAGCAGTCCCTGGCAATGTGGCCTTGCTTGCCACATTTGTAGTATCCCGGAGAATATCGACAAGCTCCATCATGAACCTTGTTGCACTTCCCACAAGTGTGGCCCTTCTGACTCCCAGATCTGGTATCAGCGGCCCTAAACCGCTATGGCACAGGCTGCGACTGTGTCGGGGCTGGTCTCTACTCCATTGTATGGAGCTCCATCTCAATTTCTCGCCACCTGGTGGCCTCCTGCAACTCCAACAATGAACCATAATGTTGACTGGATACAAACTGTGTGATGTCCGTCTTGAGCATGCTCAAGTAACGGGTCAACTGAGCTTGCTCAAAAGCAGCAAACTCAGGACAAAACATGGCCCTCTCAGTGAACATCTTGGTGATCTCCGTCACCGACTCAGTCCCCTATCTCAAACCCAAGTACTCCTAGGCCAACCTCTCACGCTCCACCAGCGGAACATATCTAGAAAGGAACATCTCTGATAACTGCTCCCAATTCATTGTAGTCCTCTGCTCAGGAGAATACGATCTGGTAACAAGTCTCCACCAATCCTTCGCTTCAGACCTAAAAAGGTTCAGAGCACACATGACCTTCTGTTCAGTTGGGCAAGAGCAAGTGAAGAAGCATCCCTCGATGTCAGACAGCCAGTTCAAGGCTATGATTGGATCTTGAACTCCATCAAATGTCGAGGGCTTCGTATTGCGAAGTCCTGATACTGAAAGGCTCTCCCAACACCAATCCCAGCAGCCGCAACAGCTATGGTGGCTGCAGCAGCAACAGCCTCAGACAAAGCAGTGTAACACTCGTCAAAGTACTCCACCATGGCGGTCTTAATAGACCCAAACATCTCTGGAAACTATACCCGAAAAGAGGGAAACAACCTCCTCCTGCATCTCCCTCACCCGCTCCTCAGTCAAAGCTGGCCTATCCTGGCCACCAGCTCCCGATCCTGATCCGGATCCCGCCTCAAATCGTCTCAACATCACCATACTGAAAATAAACCAGGGAGATATCAGATAAAACGCATATCATACCAGGGGAACCAACTCCCAACAAATCCCTTGGGGTTGTGACTTCCCTGCTACGCGTAAGAGTCTTATGCTTCTAGTAGTACGGGCCCATACTACCTTCCACACCTACCCGTATTTGTCTCAAGGACCCCACACAACTCATTCATGAAACTTCCACCAACCCTACAACACTCGTGTATGCAAATCCTACATAACAGTAGACCCTATATATAGTCCAATACCTAATTCTACCCTAAGCCCTTCATCAAACAAGAACAGGAAATAAGGCCAGACCAAACATTATCGGCTATAGAATCTTAGTTATGTACAACTATGATGCATACACAAAGCAACTACAATAATGATGTCAATTTCATATAAGGAAAAACCCTAGGCTATCATGCATCATATAATAAGACAATTTTATCATACAATTCCTGAAGATCCCTAGCCTATCACTGGCATGCTATTCTAACAAATGACAATATCAAATAACAGTGTGGTAATTTAGGGTCTACTTACTAGCTCCAACTGATCGTACACATCGCATCCTTCTTGATTATTTTGAAAACAATTTGATGAATCATTTTTAAAAATCTTTTTCCTTAGTTTGAGACTAGATTCAATTGAGTGTTCCTCCAGTTCACTCAAACCAAGGCTCTGATACCAACTTGTAACACCCATAAAAAATCACAAGAAATTTAAACTTTTTCAAACCAACCCAAATTCACAAATTGTTTACAAACATAGTTTTCAAAACATTTTCGAACATCAGAGTCTCCCAAAATCACAAGTCATAAACAAGAGGATGTGTACGGTCATTCCTTTGTAACAACCATAAAAAATCACAAGAAATTTAAACTTTTTAAAACCAACCCAAATTCATAAATTGTTTACAAACATAGTTTTCAAAACAATTTCGAACATCAAAGTCTCCCAAAATCATAAGTCATAAACAAGAGGATGTGTATGGTCACGCCTTCGCCTTCCCGCGATCATCCGAAATACCTGAAACATAACCCAAAACTATAAGCCAACGCTTAGTGAGATCACCCAAATTGCCAACACATAAACAGATAACATAAACAATAATAGCATGTCGGGTACAATCAACCATTGGGCTGGAATACCCCCAGGCCAATCGACCATCGGGTTGGAATGCCAATATACTATGGGTCCAATCAACCACCGGGTTGGAATATCCCAGGCCTAATCAACCATTGGGTTGGAATGCCATTCTATAAAGGGTCCTATCATCATCGGGATGGTATAGACTCGGGCCCAATCAGCCATCGGGTTGGTATGCCCCCAGCCTGTTGGCTTATGTACAAAGCAGCAAAGCCTCAACTACCAACCAAATATGTGCATATATAACAGATAATCATATAAACAGTCTACAGATAGTCAGGAAGATCTACAGATGAGTAAGCATAGCATCATCATTTATACCAGGATACCAATCTAACAGATCACTATAGCACGATAACATACTATCACATAACAGGATTTCAAATCCAAATGGTCGGCCGTGGTGCCTTCGACCCGCAAGTACAGTGAGGAAAACTCACCTCACAAACTGGAAAGAAGCTGTTGAGGTTCCGACTCCGAATCTCAGGTCTCTAACTGACACCTATTCCAACCAAATGACCAATCTCCATCAAAATCCCTAATACCCAAAATACCCTTAAGGTCAAACTTAGTCAAACTTGGTCAAAGTCAAGGTAAAACTGGTCAAATTCCATAAATCAATTGAGTCAACCCAACCGAGTCAACCCAGCCAGGTCAACTCAGCCGAGTCAACTCAGCAAGTGTACACTAGGTGTACTTTGGAGGTACGTTGGGTGTACTCCTCCGCTTGACCAAAAACGGGGACGTTGTCCACGTACACTGGGCATAACCCAGGTACGCTCAGCATAATCCCATACTTTCCTTTTTCTCATTAAGTGCTTAATACAACGTCTTAACACGTCCAAATGTATATCCATGGTCAAAATGTCATTAGGAGTCATAAAGTTTCCAACTTTTTGGCCTTGCATGCTTAATAAGTGCATAATCCATAAAAACCCAACATCTTACTGCCTTAAGACTCTCCATAACAAGCATGAGACAAAACCAACCATTGGGACCCCATTTTTATGACTAAAGACCCCTCCTACAGTTTGAAAGGACAGATTAGTGGTTAAGAACATGCCATGCTTGAGATCTAACATTTTGGGACCAAAAAGCATCAGTAAAACACCCATTCTAGATCTATATGATGAAGGGATAAAGTTGCAAGCTTTATACCTTAGAAAGGTTGAAAATGATGTAGAAACCTAAGATCCAAAGTGCTTTACTCTTCCAAGATGAGCTTGGCTTCCTCCCTTCTTCTGCTAAGCACAAAACACACACTCTTAGGCTTGAAATAACTTCTCAAAGTGAACTAGGATTGCAAAACGTATCAAGAGGGATGAAGGCTGATAAGGTGAGGGGAAATGAGGCCATAAGTGTGTTTAAATACGAGATAAACCCTAAAAATTAGGGTTTCCAAATCTGGCAAGTACGCCTAGCGTAGAGCATATACGCCCAGCATACTAAGGCGGGCCCTAGTACGCCCAGCGTACACGCATATGCATGACGTACTCTCGCAAGCCTATTTACGAAAATTCCACTAGGGCTTAGTTACATACTTCCTTGAACTTTAGGGACCAAACTGAAACACAAATAAATTATAGGGTTAAAATTAGAAGTACCTTATCATCGGGATGTTACACCTTTTAGGCAAGAGTGGTGAAGAATGTTAATGGGATAAATGGTCTTCTTGATTGTCATGTACCTATTTTTTGATATTCTAGTAGCTTAGATGTTCTTCGAGCTATATTCCACATGTGTAACATATGTGAGCGTCTTCTTGCTCGGTATAAAAGGAAGAATAGTAATGTTTATTTTACATCTTTTGGGACAAATTTGGTTGGGAAATACTCCTTTAAATGATCAAATTAATTGAGTATATGGTCTAGAATTAGACAAGTAGATTTGTATGCATTCAAAATTGAGCCAAAACGGTTATTCGTAGAGCTCCAACGGATAGGGGCTAGAGTCAGCAATGGGCTGAGCTCGTGTCGCTATTATCCACTGTTTCCTTATCTTCCCTTAATAACCATTGGGTGTGATCCTCTATTGGGTTCAGGTGATTTTATGGATACTTATGTTGAACCTTATATTGATAAATGTATGTTGGCGGTCTCTACAATTCTGGCACAGTGGATCCGGATGGTTCCTATTAAAGTTAACGTCTTTGCTTAGTTGTTGGATTTAGATAAGCTCCCTCTATGTTTAAACTAGATTGTTAAGGCTTGGATGTTTCATCTATTCTTTTTCATAAGTGTGGCAGAGTGGAATTGGAGTAGTCACTTTGTAACACCAATTCCAAGTGTACTTCTTTTGATATTTGATCATATTAGACCTTCAAAATGTGGAGTTTTTGGTGACCACGACGTGGTGGTGGAGGAGCACCACGACGTAGTCACAGCTAATGAGAAAACGTATTATGTGTTCATGTGAGGAGTGTGAAGTCTTGGCAGTTCAAAAAATTTCTATGGTGAGAGTATATGTGGATTGAGTAAGATAGCTTGAGAACACTTGGTCTGACTTTATGGCATGGTTCTTTTTTTATTTATTACTATCAAGTTGGAACAAGCTTTCAACTGTCTGTCTTGTCTCCGGTCTGCATGCAACCATGTATTCATATGGCGTTACGTTGGGAGCACTCTAAATTATTTAAGGGTTTGCGTGTTAGATAATGGTATGGCTCTTGTTATGTTTGGCAAGTACTGGGTGTTGTATTTGGAAAGTAATGGGTGGGATGGTGACTGGGTTCCTATAGGTCGGTGAGATGATGGTCGTATGCATATAGGCCAACTGGGTGCTGGTCGTGAGTCTTCATGCCAGTGGTTGGATGATGGCAAGAACGGTGTAGAACTGTGAGCTTCTTATTTTGATGTATGGTTGGTGTCACAAAGTATCATGAACCATCATGGAACTGACTTATGTGAGTTGGACCCAATAGTTTTGTGGTGGAAACTCGTATGTTGGATCAGTAATTATTTAGCATAGCCGGGTGTTCGAGCATATTGAAATTCTACTAATGGCTCAGTAGCTGATGGTTTTGGGTCAGGTTTTGGTTGGATGTTGACTTGTGGGAAAATTCATGGTTGTATATCAATAGTTGCTTGTAGTTTTTTTTCTTATGGGTTCTTGTTCATTTTTGTGAGAATGATTTCGCGAGAGTTGAACTACCAGTGATGGGTTTTGTTGTAGGTCTTTTAGATTATTTGGCAAATGATTGTACACCTAAGCTATTATGGGATATCGGAGGCCATGCGAGATTTGGATTGACCACTATTATGCTCGTGGGAGCGGTGGATTAGTGATGACTTGTCATTAAGTGAAGTATGTAATTTAGAACTTTTAGACAAGATTTCTAAACTTAGGATGGGTAGAACTTCACAATCAGATTGGTTCGAGCGTTCGTTTTTCACCTTGTAGTGGCATCCCTACTCAGTGACTAGGGGACTGTATGACGAATGGAAGCTCGTCATCTAATATGTGGGTTCCTGGAGTTTTAGGTTGATGGATTCTTGGTTTTGTAATGTATATCGATAAAGTTGGTTATAGTCACAATTTCAAGAGTTCTTCCTGGTTTGGGTAGTTTCGCTATGAGTAGGGTCGTACCATTGGAGAGATAGGGGTAGTTGTAGTACTTGAATAGTTTCAAGTGATTGGGTTGTTTGTTGGCATCAGTTGGGTTTGAAGTGGTCTCTCTAATATTCGTTTTGGGTGCGTTGATTTTATAAAGTGGTTGGAGGGAGCATATGGATTGGGTTAATGTTGTGTACGACCTAGAATTTCGAGGATGAAATCTAATTCAAGTGGGAGAGAGTTGTAACACGTGTTCCATGTGTACTTCTTTTGAGATTTGATCATATTACATCTTCAAAATGTGTAGTTTTGTGACCATGATGGGGTGGAGGGCACCACAACATGGTCACAACTGATGAGAAAACATGCATTTTAATTATACCACGATGTGGCAAGGTCTTGGCCAAAAACCCTAAATTTTAGGCCTATATCCCTATTTAAAGGATGTGATATCTAGGGTTTGCTCACCCTCAGCCTCCATCATTCCCTTAAGTCCTTAAACACACCCTAGCCTGCTTGTGTTCATCTTGAAGCTTATTGTGGTGTTTTGTGGTCTTGAAGAAGGCAGAAAAGTGCTCTAAGTGCAAGGATTCATCTAGAAATTTTCTTCACTACCTTCTTGTGCACAACATGGACCTTTTTAAGTCCATAAGTTCTTATCTTTTTGTCCAAATCTTCTAGATCTAGGTTTTGAAGCATACTTCTTCATATTTGTGTTGGTTTGAGTAGATGAATCCAATAAAGTTGGCAACTTTATGCATCCTTGAGGTCCCAATGTGGGCATATGCTCCAGATTTGAAGATTTATAATGTTTTGCTTCATGCATGGGATTTTGACCTAATTCTTCTCACTTTGACCTAACTTGAGTGTATAACATGCATTGGACATGCATGTCTACAAAGCAAGGATTTTTATGATGTTTATGAGTATAAGGAAGCTTTTTGGAAAGGATTAATATAAGGCTTAATGGATTAAGGGCTTAATCCATTAAGATGTCCAGAATAAATACCACGACGTGGTGGTATGCTCACCACAACGTGGTGATGGGATTTCTCATGATGGTTTTGTCGTGAGGCTACCAAGACATGGCATATGCTTGGCCACAACGTGGTGGCCAGTTGAGGTTTACTTTGACCGTTGGCCGTTGGCTTTTTGACCAATATGACTTTTGGTTAACTTGAGGGTTTTAGGTTGTAAATTGGGAATTTTCCTCTAATTGTTGTATAAGGGGGCGTGGTACCAGTATGTACCTACGCGTGAGCCGTAGGTGTTTTCTGCTTGCTTGTAAGGTGTGTTTTCATACTATATTTTGTATTGCACTATGTATCCTTTGTATGTTAGGATGTTGATATCCTGTAGTGATTTGTTATACTGGTAGATCTGTTTTGATTTCCTGTGTTTGCTTGTTATTGTTATTTGCATATGTCGATATATTGTGGTTGGGTTGAGGCGGTCTTGCTTTGTGTTTTAGGCCAAGTGACATGAGCAGTCCAAGTTATACTGTAGGCCCAAAGGGAGCGGCCTGGCTTGAATGTTGTAGGCTCTAGGGAGCGGCCCGGCTTGGATGTTATAGGATCCAGTTTGGCGGTCCATCCTCGTGCTGTAGGCCTTGTGTGCATGCTTTGTATGTGTATTTTTGTGTGAGGTATTTTGGGGAACTCACTAAGCTTTGGCTTACAGTTGTGGATTTAAATGTTTTTCAGGTACTTACCAGATCGTGAAGACGGGACTATACACACACGCATCAACGGTTTTATGATTCGAGATTCCACATTGTATTCCTTATAACTCTTATTTGAATTATGGTTTATTAACAAATGGTTTTTAGTCGGATGTATCTATACAGAAATGAGTGTTTCTTCTATTTTAAAAATGAAAATTTTATTCTGGAAATTGGGACGTTAAACACTTGTTTTTGGTTGTTGGTCTTTCATCTGAAGTTTCTCGGTGTTAGGGTTTGATTATACTCGCTCCTAATTCTTATGGAGATTGGTTATGTTGGTTTCTTTCTCTAAGATTAAGGAAGGCACACAAAGAATAGTAATCTTTTCAATCTTGAATAAGATCTCACGTCTTTAAATTAATAGGGGTAAGGACCAAAGGAGAGGAGACACCGCTAAACCCCTACTTGGAGTCGTACTCCCATCCCTCTCTCTGCCTCTAGTCAATGTAAGTTTCTAGAGGAAACATGCTCCTGGTCGATTTCGTCTAGACCTCCTGGACGAGGTGTTCTTGCTTGTTTGCTTGTTGATGGATATGACACTATCAGATGGGTGGTTTAGACCCTTGTCTCTATTACTCTCCTTCACAAGGAACTCTAAGCCTTTCTTGTGGTTCAAGTTGGTTGCCTATAATGTCTAAGTTTGATCTATTGGTTGGATTATGGTGTTTGGTCTTATTTTGCGTTTGATATCGGACTTATTTTTTTTTTATAAACAAGAATCATATCCCACCAGATTTATGTGTAATTGATGAGTTAAGTTTGTGGGTAGTTTCAAGAAATTGAAATGGGGAAGAAAAGTTTTAGTTTCTATAGAATCAAAATACTAAAACACATAACTTTCCTTATCGAGCTGCCTGAGCTTAGGGTGATCATTATGTGATTTAATTTCTCCTTAACTTGTTATTACCTTCACAGTCTTTCAAGTATTACCGTGTGGAAGTAGGTTTGAATCATAAATCTACATCAACAAAATTGATAATAATTTGTTGATACATAAGCCTCAAATAAAGGTTCGTTATAAGTGGCTTTCCTACCTTTACATGGAGAAAAATAATAATCTTCACGTCTCTTTTTTGTTATGTGCCTTGGATTTGGAGTCACCATAATAGGAAATTAACAATACACTTGGTTACTTACAGCATCAAAACAATTTCCATCAGATCGGATTTATCCATGTAATCTGTTCATAGCCACAAGTGGAAATCGATGTGATTTTGAAGGTGTACTAGTAACAATTTCCATCAAAACAATTACCATCATATTGTAACTACTCGGTTAATAACACTTAGACAACATTATTGACAACAAACAATGACTTTGTATTCCAAGGCATACTATTTTGATATCATTTTCATCCACGATCTATATAACAAAGTTTGTTTCAGGACATTGTAAAGAACAAATTTGATTTATCTGTAACCTTAACTTGGAGTTCACCAAGTTAACCAACCCACAAAACTAAATATTATAATTGAATTCAATACCATATCACGAATAATCTAACACTTTATATTGCATAATGTCAGCTGACCATCCACTACAAAAAAAAAGTACTTAATAAATATTGTTATATAAACTCATTTTGAACAACATAATATATATTCATATAATTTGTTAAAATACTATAAATTCAAGTATAATAAAAACTCTGAATTTATGTAATGTAGTGTGAAACATGATTATGATATGCAATCATGTCCAAAATGTATGAATGTCAGATAAACGAATTTCAAAATGTAAGGTTGTCTAAAATGTTAGGTTTCAGGTTACTTTGGTTAATTATTTAGTCATTTTAGAAAGTGTATGGATAAATAGGCCGGGAGAAAGAAAGACAAAGAATATCGATGTTATAGAGTTTACTTACCCCTACAGTAGATTGATAAAAAAAAGTTTATAGCTAGTTAGCTAAGAACTAAGGTACACTAAGGATAAATTATGTAAGTATATTTTTCTCTTGATAAAAAGAATTTTAATTAAGGTTTTCAATTTATAGAAATGATTAAGGAGTACTTCTCATGATTCGAACTCCCGAATATACTTCGATTCACCGATTAAGTAAATAACTGTAAAAAACAAAATAATCATTTTACTTTGTTTAAGGTCCTTTTTTTAGAAAGGAGAATATGAACGGAAAAATCCGAAAGACCGAACGGAATTGCCCTAGAAATAAATATATTTTTTCTATCTCTACATAGAAATAGAATTCTTGTCATGATTTTTCAACTAATGTGACATCTAATTAGATTTTGTAATTAAAAACGTTACGTTTCTATTGATATTGTTACCACAAATAATGTATTCAAGGATTAAGTTATTACTTAATCCTTACATTTGTTAATATCATTTTTTTATTTTGATTGGCAATTTAGAAGCATATGTTTTTAATATATAATAAAAAAAATATTTCAATTGCTACAGCAATAATAATATGAACAACAGTGCCGGACACAGAAGATTTTGATAGTAGTGGCACCAAAAAATAACAGTTGCACTGTGTTTGTATAGAGGTTGCACCCTAATAGAAAACAAAAAAATTACATTACGGAGCGGAAACAGAATAGTGGCCCGGGACCCCCGGGAACCACTTAGGTCCGCCGCTGATTAACAATATATTATATCTTTATTAATTATGTAGATTGAAATAATATGATTTGGTGAATATATTACTACTTTAATTGTTATTTGTTAATAGTGTGACATTGTTTTTCTTATACTAACCCTCATAAAATCAACTAGTCATGCACTAAGCATAGTAATTTTATCAAATGTTTAATTAATTTTTTATTCAACCCTATAGAATTATAATTTTCAATTTTTTTATTCAATGAAAAAGTAAAAGATGAAACAAAGGAAACAATTACAATAATTGTAACATCATGTTTTTGGGGCTAAAAGTTTTGAGCTTTTTGGTAAGAATACTTTAATTTCAAATAAAATAAATCGAAGCGAAATAAATTGAATAATGGAAATGTGAGGGAATAATATAAATAATAATAATAATAATAATAATCTTTTCATTAGTTGGTATTTTTTTAAATAATAAAATTTTAATGTCTAGCGAAGTATTTTTATTAGAAGGTTCATTTGCGTCAAACGGGTGAAACTTAGGTTAGATTTGAGAGTTGACCACCTTAATGACATGGACTTAATTAGTGAGGATTAGGATGGAGAGGGACCATTTTGGAAGATATTAGAAGTTGCATAGTTAGTTTAGAGTATTTTTGAAAAGGCTTTTGTAAGGAGGGACCATATTTGCCTAAGAGACCAAATTTGGATCTATTTGAAGTTACCTTCTTCCCCCATTTCCATCACTCACATATTCAGATATTATCCTCCCATATGATTGATTTTTCCCAATCAAAATCCATGATGCTTTGATGCTTGAAGATTTCACTTGAACAATTGTCAAATTCCTTCTCAAAACTAGCAACTAGAGGTAGCTTTCTACATCCGTTTCTCTTCATTTTATTGTTATCACTCATAAGGATCTTTAAGTCCGGTTCTCCTTAAATCCATGGTGTTCAATTGATTTTTATGTTGTAATTTCACTCCATGATCCATCTCCAATTTCCAACTAGCTAATAGTTGTGAGATTTAGATGATTTGGTTTGTTTGGACGGGTTTTCCAAACCCGAGAAAGTGAAATTTGAATCTAGTGATTGAAATCTAGAAATGAGCTTGATTTTATGCTTAAAGAATGTATATTACTCCATATACATGATCTATTTTGTAATAACCCAAATTTGAGAAAGATTGGCTTTTAGTTAAATATTGACCATAAAGGACAATTTGGTCATTTATGAAAAAAAAAATGAGAATATGAAGTTTTAACTTCATGAAGATGACCAAGACAAATTTAAGTCGCTATAAGAGGTTAGATGAATGAGTTCTAAAGAAATAATCCATGAGAAATGTATTGTTGGCAAAAAAGGGTAAAATTGGTATTTTTATGCTCTTTAGGAGAACTTTGTGACTTAATAGATTAATACCAATATTAATTCAGTGAGAAGTGACTTAATACAGTGTTAGATTATGTTCCTAGCTTCGCGTGGATATAAATATCACTGAAAACGGATAAGAAACAAAGAAGTTATGCGAGTTTGAAGTTGGAAGAAAAATTGTCTCGAGCAGGGATGGAATCAGCAATGTACTTTGCTGATTCCCATATACCACGACGTGATCAACCTTTGTGACGACGTGGTAACGCACTGAAAACACGATATAATCTATTTTAAGAGATCATTTCGATCATTCTTCATGGGGGATCGATCGGGAGATGAGATGGGGCGATTTTGTGGCCAAAATGATGCCAAGACAAGCTAGAGATGGCGGATTGCAAGAATTTTCATCCGCTCTCCATTAAGGTAAAGATTTATCCATTTTGTGAATTCAGTAGTTAGTTAATATTGGTTGAATTGATTGACATATTGCTTGTCTAAGATGTTATTGAGAGTGTTTAGAAACTTTAATCAAACTTGGGAACTGATTTCCCGGGGTGAAATCAACATATTAAGAGTTAGGGTTTGAAACCCTAACTAGTGATTTTGAGTAATTGATGTTTTAGAGTTAGATTATAATGAATTACGTATTGTGAAGAAATTAATTCATTAATTGATTTAAATTACAAGATAGAGAATAAAATATACAGTTTTAACCCATTAAGTGGTTATTTTGATATTAAGAGTAATTAAGCTCTTAATACGCTAAGATAAGAATTAAGATGCTTGTGAATGTGCATGAATTGGCCTAAGAGAAAAATATGGATCAAGATGCAATAATTGACAAAATGAGCTAAAGCGGGATAGTTAGTGCCCACTGTGACATCCCCAATTTCACGATCATTTTAAGAAATTTATTTATGGTTGTTTAAAATCAGAGTATCCATTTTAAATAATTATGTTGCGGAATTTTTTTTCCTTGAAAAACATGATAAATATATTATCAAAGTATTTCCGAATAAATGTATTTGTTTATATAAAAACTTTCGGATGCCATTGTGAATACAGAAACACAAGCATAAACAGACCTTACATTCATTTACACAAGTGATTTACATCTCCTTTAATCTCTCGGTGTAATGTTTCCTCGTATCGATACCTGTGATACAAATAAACTGAGTTGGTCAAGTTGGAAAACCTGGTGAGTAGATAGGGATTTCAATCCTATAATGTTATATCATATATATATATATATATATATATATATATATATATATATATATATACACACACACACACACACACATATACAATTTCACCTCATATAAGCAATTTTACCCTACCCCGTCGATCCCCTCAACGACACGATCTATACTCTCGGATCTACAATTAACCTCTTTACCTAATCCATACTCCCGGATCAGGTATGTCTAATCCATGATCTTGGATTAATAACTATGCCCATTCCATACTCTCAGACTAGGGACAATTGACTATGTCCAGTCCATGCTCCCGGATTAATGACAAATAACTATGCCCTCTCCATACTCTCGGACTAAGGACAAATGACTATGTCTAATCCATGCTCTCAGATCAATGACAAATCTTAAATTTCGACCCTCCTTTCATATCTCACCCACACTCATAAGGAGATACTACCCGATATCCATCTCAATTAATTTAGGTTTGTTCTGTACCCTAAATCATCATATATTATCAGATATGCTCTTAACATGTATTTCAGGCAATAACAATATTTCACACAAATATACATTTAATACTTTAATCAATACTTGTATTAAAATCATGTTCATGAAAGGGACTATTCACTCACTTTGTAAAAGTGATGAGTCCAAACTCGGGCAACGCTTCGCTTCTAACAATTCTATTTTCCTTCGGCGAAACCTACTATCATTACCGCTAGATTTTAATATAATATTTATCGCGACTATTTACGAGATATATTTTTTTATAAGTGTTAACCAATACTTTTCAACCACTATGTACAGACATGGGCCAGACATGAAACACCGGAGGGCAGGACCATTTTGGAATTTTAGCACTTCTGAAATCCAACAACCCTATGCGGCCCTTCAAACCAAATTCCCCGTACCGCAAGTAGTTTAAAACATATTATAATAACACTTTTTATATTATATTTGATAATATATATATATATATATATATATATATATATATATATATATATATATATATATATATATATATATTGTTTATAAGTTCATAATAATGATATTGATCTTAAACATAAGCTATACTTAAAGTAGGGTGAGCATAACTCAATTACTAGGACGTTTGGCTAGGAACCGGGCTCTGCGGGGGCAAAACTTCCGAGCCAAAAGCTCTTCTTCTCAGAGCGTTCTGGCACTCCGGGACTCGCCTCTTAGCACTTGGGAAGTACTACGGATTGGGAGGGGCTAAGAGGGTTGTTTGAGAGAGAAAGAATGGGAAAGGTGTGAATTTTTAGGGTGATTTGCGCCTGTATTTATAGGTTGACTCCGGTTCGAACACGGGGTGTTCCCTTGTTGAACGTTGGGTGTTCGTGGCCAAGTGTCATCATCTGGTGCCAAGCCGTGGTGAGGAAGCAGTGGCTCAGATCGCGCCACGTGTCGCTCGCTGGTTACTCCAAAAAACTATATATCTTGAAATTACTTTTAAAGTTATATTTTAACAGACTTAGACAGTTGAATCCGTTAAAAATTCATAACTTTTTCATCCGGTGTCCGTTTTCGACTTTCTTATTAATGAGATCTTCAATTCTCATTTAGGTTGTGTCGGCTAAAAATCAATCGATCTAAAATTCGATTTTCAGGTTGTGCACTGCTATATTAAATCTTAAAAAAAAACATAACTTCATCAAACGAAGTCAGATTTGGACGTTCTCTATATGCACGCACTTGATTTAACATATACTACGATTTTCGTTTAGATTGCTAAGGCTAAAATTTTGTTTATCAAAAATTCACTTTTCACGATACGCGGTGTCGTTCCGGTTTAGTCGTAAAACTTCGACGGGTCATAATTGCTTCGTTATAACTCGGATTTCAGCGTTCTTTATATGTCGGAACCCTTGTGACATATAATATGACTTAGTTAAGATTATTTATTCTATATAATATTATATCAAAAAGTCATTTTTGACGCTTATTGTCTCTAAATTGACTAGCCCGAATCTGCAGGCGTTACATTTATCTCCCCTTTAGGATGATTATGTCCTGGAATCATCAACGAAACAGGGCTTGTATAATGACTCCATACGTTATCTCTTCATCCTGGGTAATAATTGTAACTTCTATCTTCCTTCGAATGAGTATCTAACTCTTGGACTTGTTGATTGCAGGCGGTGCTTAATCATGCACCCGCTCTTTATCCGTTGTTGGACTTTCAATCGTAATCTTCGAGTTAAAAAATCGATCCTTATTGGAGACTCCTACTTCTTCTTAACTGAAGAGAAGTTCTTTACTTCGATTATCATGACAGACCGAAGGGTCATGTTCTAATGACCTCATGTCGTATGATGCAACGCTTCGACTCACGTCTTTTAGAGTCAAATTCCAGAATGGGATATACCTTCCTTCATGTTCTAATGTGATATAATCACATTCTAGCATGTAGCACTTCTAGCTACAAGCTTCTTTACTTTAACGGTGATCGCGATACTTCTATTGATCGCTTCGATTATCTTTCACTTCAATCTTCTGGCTTAAGTCAGATGTTACAACGATCATGGTTCTCTGAACCACGTAACGCACTCATCTTAGTCGGACTCGATTTGATATGACCACTAGGGTCGAAATAACAATCATCTTCTTAGTCAAAACTGAAACGATGGTAACGACCGACATAAATCAAACAGAATCAATTACTAGCGCCTTGGTAACCTTGTGACTTTCCATGATCCAAGTGTGAGTCATGTGCTTCTAGTAGTATAGGCCTCTACTACCTTTCACACCTGCTCAAACTCATCCCAAGTACTGTCTCTCAGTTTTCCAAGTCACCATACAAGAATTTCACATAGTCATTTAACACATCGGATAACATAACCAAGCTTTATATTATTTCTTGAAACGATTACATAGATGTTCAAGTTCAACCTATATTATGCTTCTAATAGGCTACACCACATGATACTATCTGCATGGCAACTTTATATCTTGATATTCGGATTTAAAGTCCCTTACTCCGGATCCCTTGCATTGTCAGCTGCTTCATCAAGGATCATATGGAATGCTCTTTCCTTTGGCTTCGGTGGTACATTTGGCTTTGTTGCTCCTTCCCTATTTGGGAAATCTTGCTTGAAGTTTCCTTCTTCACCACACTTAAATTATACTTCTCTCTTGGTCATGCATTCACTGGCATAGTGACCAGTCTTCCCACATTTAAAGCAGGTCACCTCTTTAATGCATCTCCCAATGTGCTTCTTTCTGCACTTGTCACACCACTTTTCTTCAGTACTAGCCCCATACCTTTTTTTGTTGGGATCAGAATTTGGGAACCTATTTTTCTTTTCGGATCATGAAGACCCCTCAACCTTCCTCTTCTCGCCAACTTCAGCTCTCTCCAGACGCTTTTCCCTTATCTGGGTCTCAACATTCTTGGCTGCCCAGACGGCGGCTTTCAATGTGGTCGCTTGCTTGACCATCGGACCAAAGTCTGTTGGCAATCCATTAGCGAACTTGTTGACCTTGGAGAGTTCATTCGGAACTAGGTAAGGAACAAGCTTCATCTTTTCCGTAAAACTAGCAGCATACTCGGTGATGCTCATTCTTCCCTTTTTTAGGTTCTGAAAATTCGTCGTTGATCTCCAGCAGATCCTGCTCAGACCAGTACTGCATTTTCAGGTGCACCAAAAAGTCTTCCCAATACATCTTGATAGCTTCTCCCTTGGGCATGGTATCAGCTAGTAGCTTCCACCAGCTCCATACTCTTGACTTTAAAAGTATAACCGCGAGGGCGGTCTTCTGTTTGTTGCTGCAGTCGCAACTTTCAAACATCATCTCCATCTCGGAGATCCAATCCATGACTTCTACTATTGTTGGGCTTCCAGAAAGACTTGGTGGTTTGGATGTTATGAAATCCTTGTACTTGTACCCACGTCCATCATTTCCTCCATTAGGTTTGTTTCTTCTAACTACTCGTGGCTCAGCTTGACTGACATTCTGACTATCTGACTATTTAATGTTCAGTTCAGGTTGTACAATGGGTATAGAAGGTTCATCCCTATCAATCAACATTTGCCTCATCTCCTCCCTTTTTTTGGCCATCATAGCGTGAATCATTGCTTGGACTCCTACCATCGTGATTGGCTCGAGTGCAGCTACTACTTCTAGTGCACGCTCAATCACAGGCCACTGATTAGCATTAACATTTCTATTAGCGTTTCCAAATCCGCTTCAAGTTCCCACCATGTTGATCTATACACCAAATCAGACGTTTAGTGTGTATTGACGATAATTTGGATAGGAAAGCTTTATTTACGGTAGACGTATAAATCTCCTTATATTTTCGAAAAGTGGCATGCCAGTTCTAATACCCTAATTAAACGTTTATAAATCTGAACACATAAAGTTTCCAGATCCGTTCGGCAACAGACCATAGATCCGATCAAATGATAACATCATAAAGCATATAAGGCATATTATAGCATACAACATTTAGCACATAAAAGAAATTTAGGTATCTCTCCTAAATAAACTGGTGCCCGTGTCTATTCAGGCATACATCCTAAATAGAGCAGACACTCGTCTAACAATCATCGCTTAGCATTCTAAGTTTAAGTCAAGAAATCCTACAAATTCCTAGTTCGCATAAACTAATGCTATGATACCAACAGTGACATCCCTAATTTCACGGTCATTTTAAAAATTTTATTTATGTTTGTTTAAAATCAGAGTATCCATTTTAAAGAAATATGTTGCGGAATTTGTTCCCAAAAAAACATGATAAATATATTATCAAAGCATTTCCAAAGAAATGTATTTGTTTATATAAAAACTTTGGGATATCATCGTCAATACAGAATCACAAGCATAAACAGAACTTACATTCATTTACATTAGTGTTTTACATCTCCTTTAATCTCTCAGTGTAATGTGTCCTCGTATCGATACCTATGATACAAATAAGCTGAGTGGGTCAGGCTGGGAAACCTGGTGAGTACAGAGGGATTTCAATCCCACAATGTTATATACTATATATATATATATATATATATATATATATATATATATATATATATATATATATATATATATATATATATATATATATATATATATGTCTTAGAACTCACAATATATACAATTTCACCTCATACAAGCAATTTTACCCCACCCCCGTCGATCCCCACAACTACACGATCTATACTCTCGGATCTAAAACTAACCTCTTTACCTAATCCATACTCCCGGATCAGGTATGTCTAATCCATGCTCTCGGATCAATAACTATTCTCATTCCATACTCTCAAACTAGGGACAATTGACTATGTCTAATCCATGCTCCCGGATTAATGACAAATAACTATGTCATCTCCATACTCTCGGACTAAGGACAAATGACTATATCTAATCCATGCTCTCGGATCAATGAAAAATAAAGTTCAACCCTCCGTGTATATCTCACTCATACTCATAAGGAGATACTACCCGATATCCATCTTAATTAATTTAGGTTTGTTCTGTACACTAAATCATCATATATTTTCATATATGCTCTTAACACGTATTTTAGGCAATAACAATATTTCACACACAAACATACCTTTAATACTTTAATCAATACTTTTATTAAAATCATGTTCATGAAAGGGACTATGCTCTCACTTGTTAAAGTGATGATTCCAAACTCGGGCAGCGCTTCGCTTCTAACAATTCTATTTTCCTTCGGTGAAACCAACTATCATTAACGCGAGATTTTCTTCTAATATTTATCGTGACTATTTACGAGAGATATTGTTTTATAAGTGTTAAAAATACGTTTCAACCATTATGTACATACAGGGGCCAAACATGAAACACCGGAGGGCAGAACCATTTTGGCATTTAAGCACTTCTGAAATCCAACAACCCTATGCGGCCCTTCAAACCAGATTCTCAGTACTGCGAGTAGTTAAAAGATATTATAATAACACTTTGTATATGATATTATTATTATTATTATTATTATTATTATATATATATATATATATATATATATATATATATATATATATTGTTTATAAGTTCATAATAACGATATTGATCTTAAAGATAAACTATACTTAAAGTAAGGTGAACATAACTCACTTACTAGGAGGTTTGGCTAGGAACCGGACTCTGCGGGGGTAAAACTTACGGCCAAAAGCTCTTCTTCTCGGAGCCTTCTGGCGCTCCAGGACTCGCCTCTTAGTACTTGGAAAGTACTAGGGATTAGTAGGGGCTAAGAGGGGTGTGTAAGAGAGAAAGAATGGGAAAGGTGTGAGTTTTTGGGGTGATTTGCGCCTCTATTTATAGGTTGAGTCCGGTTCGAATGCGGGGCATTCCCTGGATAAACAATGGGAGTTTGTGGCTAGGTGTCATCATCTGGTGCCAAGCCGTGGTGAGGAAGCAGTGGCTCAGATCGCGCCACGTGTCGCTCGCTGGTTACTCCAAAAACTAATTATCTTCTAAAATCGGTAACTTTTGCATACGAACTTCATTTTTGTCGTTCTTTATATCCACGCGTAGGTATCGACGGGATCTACAACTTTTGTTTAGACTCTGTCGGCTAATTTTGACATTATTTTTAAAGTTCTATTTTAACAGACTTAGACAGTTAAAATCCGTTAAAAATTCATAACTTTTTCATCTGGTGTCCGTTTTCGACTGTCTTTATATCGTTGAACTCCTATTAATGAGATCTTCAATTCTCGTTTGGGTTGTGTCAGCTAAAAATCGATTGATCTAAATTTCGATTTCCAGGTTGTGCATTGTTATGCTAAATCCTAGAAAAATCATATCTTCCTCAAATGAAGTCAGATTTGGACGTTCTTTTTTTTGTACACTCTCGGTTTAACATATACTACAACTTTCGATTAGATCGCTAAGGCTAAAAAGTAATTGATAAAAAATTCACTTTTTAAGTCACGCGGTGTTGTGCCGGTTTTGCCGTATAACTTCGACGAGTCATAACTTCTTTGTTATAACTCGGATTTCAACGTTCTTTATATATACGGAACCCTTGTGACACATACTATAACTTAGTTAAGATTATTTATTCTAAATAATATTCTATCAAAAAGTCATTTTTGACGCTTATTGTCTCTAAATTGACTAGCCCGAACCAGCGGGCGTTACATTCACTAACTGATAAGGTGAGTTATTACTCTTGCACTTTCTTATGATTATTATATGTTTAAATTTTATATTTATGCATGTATGTAAGAGAACCTTGAGGCACTAGTGAATTCCATCAAATTATGAGTTAAATATAGAGCATGAATATACATAGATATCTTGTATCTGAGCATGTATGTATATGAGCGGAGTATATGTATGAGATGTACATATAGACAAGTAGCAGAGCATGTGATGAGCATAATTCCTTCAGGAAACAAGATTAATATTCCTTCAGGAACATGAGCATAATCCCTTCATGAAATGATATTGATATTCCTTCGAGAACATGATTATATTTCCCTCGAGAATGAGATTGAGATATGAGAAAGCAAGATTGAGTAGAGATGTGATATAAAGAGCATATAAGATTGAGCTCAAATGAGATATGAAAGAGTATACAAGATTGAGTAAAGATGATACATACATAGTACATGAGATTGAGAATGAGATGAGATATATGTAGAGTATACGTGACGTAATTGAGATGAGGCATATAAAGTGTATGATATTGAGTATGAGATGATTTATATAGAGTATATGAGATTGAGCATGAGATGAGATATATGTAGAGTATACGAGACTAAGTATGAGACGATATATACATATCATATGAGACTGAGCGAAGATCAGATATACTAGATAAGATATACTAGATGGATATATAGAGTATATGAGATTAAGTAGAGATATACATAGTGAATGAGACTAAAAAGAAATAAGATATAACATAGTGTAATAGGCTAACTATAGATGAGATTGAATAGAGTATGATAGACAGAGTAGAGAAAAGATAGAGTTAGTGATAGAATAGAGAAGAAATAGAGTTATAGGAAGAGTAGATATGATATAGAGTTAGAGACAGAGTAAGATATGTGCAAAGTATGAGATAAGTTGGAGAAGTAACTGTGAGGAAGAGTATGAATTACGAGAAAGAAAGTAACAAAAGATAATAGAATAACTCACCAGACCTAGTGTCTGATCTAGAAGAGATGTATGTTGTGCAGGTTCAGGTATTAGCAGCTGTGGTACTGGAAGAAAAGACAGGAGCACAAGATCAATATTTAAATAGTAGGATACTATTGTTGTAATCTTCATTTTATATAAATAGATAAATGTATATTATGTTTAATCAATTTAACCTAGGATGTAAAAAGATTTAAGTTTTGAGTATATTATTTGCATTTGTAAATAAATATTTGATAATTCTAACATATTATATGTTAGAGAACGAGGGTGTGACAAGTTGGTATCAGATCTATGGTTTAAGTGAATTAGAATTGGTGTATGCCTTCCTAGTTTTAAACTGTAGAAAATAGATGAGGTGCAAAGATTATAAGCTTGTTTGTGATAACCAAACTAAGAGACCAGGATACACGGTTAAAGGTATATGAAGACAAAGAACCTAAAGAGTATGAGTATAGTAGATTTAATAATATTAAAGGTTTGTATACAAAAGCGTAAGATTTAAACATATATAGATTGAAACCTGATGATGATGATTTTGATTGTGATCATGAGATTTATATGATAGATCCATGAGAGATGATTGAGTTTACTCATGTAGATGATGATTGCGAATTGAGTCTCTGATAGGTGACGAGACCTAATCACATAAGATTCTATCTATGATGATTGTTCTGAGGTGTGTAGGTGGTCCATCGAGAAATAACAAAACCTAACCCCAATATGAGATCTGTTTGATTGAATTGAGTAACTAATTTGAGTGATTAATTTGATTGATTGATCTGATTGATATGAGAAAACGAATCAAGTGAGTGATATTAGTTTGGGCAATTGATCTAATTGACCTAAATAATTGATCTGAGTAACTGATTCGAGTGATTAATTTGAGAAATTGATTCAATTGATATGAGTAATTCAAATGAGTAAATTTTATTGATTGGTTTGAGAAATCGAAACGAGTGATTAATTTGAGAAATTAATATGAGTGATCTGAGTGCTTGATTGAGAGATTAATATTGATTTTAGTGACTGATCTGAGAGAGTGATTATGAGTATCCATTTATTCATGTTAGTGATATACTCGTGACTTAAGAGATGAGTCGTAAGTCGAGTACTAAAATGGTGAGTGTGAAAAGGGTCAAGAGAAATTAACTGACTTTGAGTGGTGATACGTGAGATGCTGCCAGTTGCGAAGGAAATTACTAAGATTTAGAGTAATAGTAAGGATGTTGGATGATCAAGATAATTGAGAAAAATGTTAACGATAAAAGGAGAATTTAAAAGATGGTATTGAAAAGGAATTAAATGAATGATAAAAAAATGAGAAGTAAATCATTTGATTACAAGAGACAATACATGATTTTTCAAAGATAGAGTGATTTTGATAAGTATAATGTTAACCTTGACATATATGTCTATGGTGCAAGAATATAAAGCACGTATGTTGAGAATATGATAACGAGCTGTAATAAACATATGATGTGATAAAGAATTTTATGTAAGATGAGAAAACATTGAGTACAACAATATGTTTGATAAACCTATTAAAGAGACTCGTAAAAGAGAAAAGAACTTGAGAAGAGTAGGAGCCAATAACACACGATATGAGATAGAGTATGAGTATGACTCTTGGCAAGAAAAGAGTAGATAGTTAAGATATGTGTTGATTTCAGACCATACATATGATACCCACGTGGCCTCCAAGCGACGGATTTCCTGGTTGGATTCACCGCAGGAGGAATCTACCGGGACTAGCTCCTCGGGAATACGCCCCCTCAAGAGGCGGAATGTGGACTTCCTTTTGGGGGAGTCCACCGTTGTAGTGAACATACCCGATGATGAAACTTCGAAACAGTCGGAGGGAGTGAAAGAAGGGGCGACGGAACTGCCCTGTGAACCCAAAGAAGAGCCTGAGGAGCCTATTACTTTTGGTGAATGCATTTTCAATGTTGACTCTGGCTTTGCTCATGAAGATGCTCCAGACCTGCAAGTCCTGCTTCTAACTGGGGAGGGTGCTACTGGGGATTCTGCTTCTGTTCCTCCAAAGGCGCCAACCATATTTTGTCGGAATGGGGGATCACCCGGGAGTCTCGTTTCACGCAGCACACAATGGCGTATTTTACCCTGCCACCATCGAGGCTTTGGAGCTTCTCTCTAAATCACATCTTTCAAACAATAATTTATATGCAGCTGTTGAGGTTAGCTCATACATGGTGGCGACCGCTCCTCGCCTTCATCATGACAGCTCGAGTTCCGGTGAACTTGCTTCGATTAGAACTAAGAGGGATGAATTGAGGGCAAGGTTAATGGAGTTAGAGGGACAAAAACATGTGTTTGATGGTCGTTATGATCTTTTGGCCAGGGAGAAGGCCTCTTTGGAGGAAGGGGTTGCAAAGTTGGATGGATCTGCGTAGCGTTTGTCTCAACGTGTGGAGGCGTTGGTTGAGAAAATAAGGGTATTAGAGGGCTGCATTGAGGAGTGTTGTGTGCAGTTGCAGACGGAGAATATGAAGAGGGAGAATGTGAAAACGGATTTTTCTTGGCTTCTGAAGAAAGGGATTGTTCGGATTGTGGATAAATTGATTGAGAGCTCCGAGTTCACACTTGGGATTAAGCGAATGAAGGTTGCATGTATGGAAGCCAAGGTAGAGGGTGGTAAGTAGGTAATCAGGGAGCAGGTTGCTGTCAGGAAGTTTGCACCTGGCTAGCAAAGCACCCTTCTAGAATATACCCAAGCCATGCACACTGAGGTGAAGTCTTTCTTGGAGACCGATTTCACCTCCTACATCCACCTTGGAGAGCTTGAAATGGAAGGTCTTCCCTTGTTGTAAAATGAACCTGATGTTGAAGGAGAATTCCCTGAAGGAAGTACTTCCGGGGCCGAACCTTCCACCCCTGCCCTAGGTATGTGATCACTACTATCTCCCTTGTTATGTGTGAATTGCCTTTGGTCAGTGATACACAAACAATGTTTTCTTTTGGATGGTTTTTATTTAGTGAAAAGCTTTAATGCCTGTTATTCGTTTTTGAATGGCCATGTGTGGTCCTTTTCTAAGCTCGAGGTTTGTCTGGTAGACAGTTCATTTTATTTTCCAAAAAAATATAGCTTTGTACTTTGTTTGTGATTTATTTCTTGTTTATTTTGTTTGATTCCTGGGGGGTTTATGTTGGCCACCTCGGGGCTGAGTTCTTTGCTGGACCCTGGTCAATCCCTTGAATGCTATTATGTGTTATTGTTCCTGTTTAAATTTGTGTTAGGTGAGAGATTTGCAGGCAGTTTTCTCTGTTAAGCGAGGGTTAGCCATTTTGGTTACTGCCCTTTAATTCTCTTCCCCTCTTTTTTCTTTTAGGCTTTTATTCGGAGTTTTGGGCTCCTAGAGCCCCTATCTCCAAGTTTGATTATCTAGGCTATGTCAGGATTGTCATCCTGGGGCTTTGACGCTTAGATATTGTTTTTGTTGCGAGGTGAAGGTTATCACCCTTCACAGCCTCTATTTATTCCACATCCTAATTCTCACTGTCCTTAGCCAGAGTGGGATTTTATTAGGGAAAGGTTGCGAGCCTTTGAGGCATATGGTTGTGTTTTTTGCGACGGTTTCATGTAAATGGTGCGGATGATTAGTCTGTCTTTGTTTGCCATTTGTATGAATGTATGTTAATATACGTGTGTTTCAAATCGATACTTTCCATTGCATATTTTCTAGTGTCTTAGAGACATCTACATCACTAGATATGTATTGGGTGTGGGATAGTGTTGGGTTATTTAATGTATTGTGTCAAATTTATTATATATGTATTTAGTCTTTGTTAACGGATTGGGCCTGTCCATCCATCATTATGATGCTAGGGTTAGACTGTATATAGTGCATGATGTATCATTCTAGGGTTAATCGATAGTATTGCCCAACATTGCTTTTACAGAAAAGCTCTCGTCGAACTCTTCTAAGGCTTTGATTATATTAAACATTCGGCACCCTTTCAATCACTGTTCTAGCTGTTTGATTCAATCTTCTGTTTAGAATCTATCGATCTTTAAGTTAGTGTTTCATGAATTGGTATCAGAGCAGGAGATTATGTAACTCATACGCAAATCTTTTATCGAGTATTATTAGGTTTTTAAGTTTCTAGTGGATCTGTTCTTGTCGTCTTCATCGTTTTCATCCACTGTAGACGTTAGATTTGGGTCCTTGTTTTGCCTTAAACTCGATTATTGTTTTACACATCTGATTCTATACAGGTTTTTGTGAATCAACATCATGCAACCAGAAGATCCTCATACTCTTACCTTCAATCTGTCCAGCAGCATCAGATCTACTACCAGAATCCCAATCCTTTTTCCGCAGGATTATGAGGTCTGGGCTCTACACTTCGAAGACTATGTTCTTGGTCTTGAAGATCATGGCACCTTAATATAGGAAGCCATGACCCAGTAGACATTCGCTCACACTGCTACGAGGAGGATCATTAAGACTCAATCTCAATACAATACTCTTCTTATTGACGTTAAAGATGTTCCTCGAGATGAAAGAGACAAGCTGTTAAGAAAGATCAAGGCGATAAGAATAATAAGGTTCGCTCTTCCTCCAGACACTTTTCGTCTGGTAAGTGCATGTGATACTGTGAAGGAGATTTGGGACAGGTTGATAGAGCTTTATTCAAGCGATGCAGATCTGGAACACTCAGTTCAGACATTACTTCTTTCGGAGTTTGGTGCCTTTGTTCAGAAGTATGATGAAAAGCTTGATCATACCTTCATCCATTTTAATCATCTATTGAGCAGGATGCTTAAACATAATCTCAAGCGTGAAAGGATTGAGCAAAAGGTTACATTTATGCATGGATTAAGGCCTGAATGGAAAGTTGTAGTGCCCACAGTAAAAGCTCATGAAAGTTCAAGAGTTATACCTTGGTGAAGCTTGTGGGAATTCTAAGATCTCATGAAGATGAGCTGACGAAGGAAGTGAAGATTGTGTCCAGCATGGGTTCATTGGCTTTAGTTGCAAAAGGCAAAAAGATTGTTGAAGAAGACTCCGAATCCGATTTTTCAGATAGTGAAATTACCAAAGAGGGACATGTTCTTATGGTATCTATCCCAACAAAATCATCAAAAAGAAATTTGGTCTGTTTAAGAACAGGAAAAAGCAGGGAAATTTCAGCTCAGAAAGGTCAAGAGAAGAGAGCATCAAAAACTCTCAAAAGGAATAAGACAAACAAGAGAAGAAGTTGTTCGAAGATTCAGGCTATGATTGCAATTACTGCCATGGCAAGAATCATTTTGCTAAGGAGTGTATGTTAAGAGGGTTGAATGAAAAGAAGGAGGATGAGAAAGACGAAGCCTACTATCTTCAGAAGATAAAGTATTTGAAGAAAAATAATGTTGGGAATGCGAAGCCTGGTTTGATTATGCAGGAAGGTGGTGATGAATTTGGTAGTGTTGAAGATTGGTCCACTGATTCAGAAGATGATGAGGTTCAAAAGCCCAAACACGGTGGATGCTTTGTTGCAAAGTCGGAAGCATCGGAGTATGAAGGAAGGTGTTTGATGACTCAGAGCGGGGTCTCCGAACAGAGGGGATACTCAACTGATGGCGGAGAGCTCTCTGATAATTCTTTTGTTGCGAGACCTGTTTCTGAACAGGTGAGTGAATGCGAGAAGGTCATCAGTAAGCTACACTCAATACTCCAATCTCTTAATATTCCCATATCATGTTACAAATCTGAATTACACTTTCTCTAATTTTAGCGATAGTTTAAAGAGAACTCGTCTAAGCAATTCTAACCTAAGTGTTCAAATCAGCAGGATAACAAATAAAGTGAAGAGAGGAGAATATGGATAGAGAAGCTGGAGTTAGAGCTAAATAGGTCAAAAGATGATGTTATTTATCTTAAGAGAGACAATTTAGCACTTTTAAAACAAAGGAATATTTTATGTTTAATTACAAAGCGGTTATATTTCAATATTACTCAACTGCATCTTGATTGTGAAATAGGTAAAACTATACACAAAATGATTTTACTCTTTCTCGAATTGAAAGAGGATTAAATCGATGCAGAGTGTTATAAGTGTGAATCCATTGTCTCCTCGGATGATGTTTCCGAATCTTACAAAATTGGACTTGACAAAATTGAAGCATATATTCAGTCCAAAGAACATAAAACCATGTTAAAACAAATGTTGGATGAAAATGCTAAAGAACATATTGAATCTGATACTGTGCAAAATTTTGACTCGTTGTGCACAAAATTGAGTTCGGAAAACACTTTTGATGTTGAAAATGTTTATGAATTTGACAAGAGTGACATGAGTGAGATTTGTGTAGAGGATGAGATCGATTGTTCAGCATTTGTACAAAATGAGTCTGAACCAAAGAAAAAGTTGATTTCTGAAAATTCAATTGAATATATTCGTGTTGTTGAAAATAAGGGTTCGGATGTTTTAAAAGCACCAGCCACAGTATTTCTGAAAGTTCAAACAGTCCCTAATCAAGTTTTCGTAAAAACCGGACGGAACAAAAACGATACATCAGAACTAATGTCCATTGTTAATAATGATGATGTTGATGGTTGTGACGAATTTTTCTGGTCTGGACCGATAGACAATTCGGATGAAACAAAAGGTCTTTCCAAAATGATCTCTTGGAAAACGAAAGGAAAATATTTTCGGAACCACTGAATCGTGTTGATTTTCGTTACGATCAGGCAGGACCAAGTGGTACTAAGGATGTCCCCAGTGAAACCTCTTCTGGACAACATAAAAATCCAATTAGAAAAGAGAAACCTAGAGCTAACATTCATAAGTCAGCTGAGGAGCTTAGTGCTAAGAAAAGGCAGCTGAATGCCAGATATCAGAAAAACTTAAGAGAAATAAAGCGTTTCTAGAAATCTAAAAATTCCAATTATGTTAACCCAAAAAGATCTGCAAATCAAAATGCAAAATCCTTTCCAAATCTGAAACCTAAATCATTTTCAAAGCCACAGTCTTCAACTCTACAGCTTTCAAAACCAAAAGTATTTCTGAAACCATCATTTTCAAAACAAACGAAGCCTTTGGAAAAGACAAAACCCAATTTATCTCCAAAAACAAATGTTTCAAAATCTGTCAACACATCAAAAGATGTTAAGGGTAAAAATAAAGTTGTTTCAGAACCAGATATTTCTCTCGAGGAATTCAAAGCGAACTTGAAAAGGGAGAAAATGGCTTTTGAAAAGAAGATGGCTGAAAAACACAAGGATTTTATTCAAAGGAAAACTATTCCAGTTGAGGTTAATCTTTGTGATAATAAATTGAAGGTTTTTAAAATATTCAGAGGAGAGAATAGTTTTTTGCTCAAATGAACCTTTTGGGTTGATACGAATATAACTTTTCCCATTTATTATAATACCTCACAAGGACCCAAGAAAGTTTGGGTTCCTAAATCTCTCGGAAATAATGCCACAGGAGAGATCAAAGGATATAGCATGATTACGAATGGAAAATTCTCCATTCATAAGGTAGCATATGTGGAAGGCCTGCAACATAACCTGATAAGCGTTTCGCAATTGGTTGTAGGTACAGGGCTGAAAGTATCATTCGATGATGAGGGGTCTGAAATCATAGAGAAGAAAACAAAGGTAGTGCTGCTGAAATTCAAAAGAAAGGGAGAAATGTTTCGTTTGAACATTAAATCAAAGGCTCTCGCATTTTAATTTCAAGGACATCAACAAACTTGTACTTGGCGATCTAGTACGAGGACTTCCTCTTCGGAAGTTTGAGAAGGAACATCTGTGTGCAACATGCGAACTAGGAAAGAAGAAAAGTCGTAAAAGTCACTGAATTATTGTAAACACCAAAGTAATCGAGCCGCTAGAACTATTACATATAGATCTCTGTGGTCCATCTGCCATCGAGAGCATTGGTGGTAATAAGTATATTTTAGTGATGGTTGATGATTTTTCTAGATTTACTTGGGTTTATTTTCTTAGACAGAAATCAGATGCAACTTCGAAACTAAAGGATTTCATCAAGCAGATCGAGCTCAAAATGCGAAAGCCATTTCGGAACATACGCAGTGATAACAGTTCAGGATTCAAAAACCAAGTGTTTGAAGAATTCTTGACTGAAAGAGGAGTCTCTCACAACTTCTCTGCTCCTCACACTCCTCAACAGAATGGTGTCGTTGAAAGGCGAAACCGATCTCTCTGTGAAGCTGCAAGGACTATGTTATCTTTTGCGAACCTTCCACTATATTTCTAGGCTAATGCCATCTGAACTGCGTGTTTCACTCAGAACCGCTCTCTAATCAATAAGAGATTTCTTATCACTCCTCATGAGATTCGGAATAAACGAAAACCTAACGTTAAGTTCTTTCATGTCTTTGGTTCCAGGTGTTTCATACTTAACTCAAAAGAACAACGGAACAAATTCGATGCAAAGGCCGACGAGGGGATCTTTCTGGGGTACCTCTTACTTCTAAGGAATATAGGGTTCTGAACATGAAATTCAAAAGGATAGAAGAAACCTATTATGTCATGTTTGACGATAACTATTGTTAGGTATAGATGTTGCGTCTTATGGGCCTTGTATAGTGTATGTTTTGTAACACAGAATGGGCTTGTCCATCAAGTAGTTATTATTAGGGTTAGAGTACTTATAGTGCATGCATGCACCATAATTCATTAACGCTTTGATTATTATTGTAACCCTAATTACGCCTCTACAGTAGCAATTCTTAGTCGAGTTCTTCTGAGGCGTGACACTTAATCATTCAACATTATTTGGATCATCGTTGTGTTCTTGCTTTTACTTGTTTTGAATCTAAACGATCTTTTCAAGGATTAACATCCTAACAATTGGTATCAGAGCAGGAGGCTGTGTAATCTATACGCATCTCTTCTGTGTATTGAGTCATTAGGGTTTCCGTTAATATAGGATCTTGTTTAGTCGTCTCTATTGTGCTTTTGACGGCATACAGTGATCTTGATATTACCCTATAAACTGTCTTAGTTTACACATCTGATTCTTAACAGGTTTATAGATCTAGTCATCATGCAGGAAGACGATTCTCACTTCAACTCAATCAACCTGTCTAGCGCAATTGGTTCAACTACAAGGATTCTTATCCTATTTCCCAATGAATATAAAGTTTGGGCTCTTCACTTTGAAGATTATGTTCTTGGTCTGGAGGACAATGACTATCTTATCTGGGAAGCTATCACTCTGGGTGCTTTTGTTCACACTGGAACCAGAAGGGCAATCAAAACTCAGAAGGAATACAATCAGCTGCTCCTTGATGTAAAGGATGTTCCTCAGGACGAGAAAGAGAAGCTAATCAGCAACGTTAAAGCAATGAGTATCATTAGATTTGCTTTGCAGGATGATACTTTTCGTCTAGTTAGTTCATGTGATACTGCTAAAGCCATCTGGGATCGACTTAAGGAAATCTACTCAAGAGATGCAGATCTTGAGCACTCAACTCAAACCCTCTTGCTTTCAGAGTTTGGTGCCTTTTCACAGAAGGCTGAAGAGAGTTTAATTCAAACCTTCAATTGATATAATCATCTTTTGAGCAGAATAACGAAACACAGAATTGGAAGAGAGTTAATAGAACAAAAAGTCACGTTTATGAACGGACTTCGATCAGAGTGGAAGGCAGTGGTGTCTACAGCTAAGGCACATGAGCAGTTCAAGAACTATACTCTTTCCAAGCTTGTTGGTATCCTAAGGTCACATGAAGATGAAGTGACTAAAGAAGCGAAATTTGTCTCAGGAATGGGTTCGTTGGCTCTTGTTGCGAAGGTTAAGAAGATAGCTGAAGAGGATGATTCAGATTTTGAGCTTTCTGAATGCGAACTCTTTAAAGAAGAGTTTGTTATGATGGTTTCTCACCCCAAGAGATTCGCAAAGAAAAACTTCAACCGGAACAACAACCGTAATTGGCAGGGCAGTTATAGCTCTGAAAAAGGTGAAAGAAGAAAATGTGAACGGTTCGCAGAAGGATGAAGACAAGAAAGAGAAGAAACTCATGGGTGACTCGGGATATGATTGCAACTATTGCATGGAAAAAACCACTTGGCAAAGGAGTGTATGCTGAGAGGTTGAACGAGAAGAGGGAAGGAAAAGATGATGAGGCTTACCACATGCGAAAGCTAGAGGAGATTAAGAAGAAAAAGAATGATGATAACTTTATGCCTGATTTAATTGTGCAGGAAAATGCAGATGAAAACGAGTTTGGAGGAGTTGAGATCTGGTCAACAGACTCAGAAGATGACGAGGTTCGTAGACCCACGCACGGCAGAACATTTGTTGCGAAAGAAGAGAGTTCGCAGTTTGGAGGAAGATTCTTGGTGGTGACAAATGAAAGGTTACAGAAGCAGGGGAGTGCTACTGAGGGTGAAAGAGGGGATGATACCTACTTCACAGCGAAACCAGTTGGTGAACAAGTTAATGAGTGCGAACAGCTGATCAACAAGGTAAATCTAATTCTTGATTCTCTAAATATACATGTGTCTAGATATGAGAATGAATTAAATGACCTAATGTAACACCCGTAAAATTCAAGGCAATTTAAAACTTTTTAAAACATTTAAAACCATTAAGCTATTACAATTTGTTTTCAAAATATTTTTAAGCATCAGAGTATCCCCAGAATCAATCATGAAAGTATGAGGAGGTGCACGATCACGCCTTCGCCTTCCCGCAATCATCAGAAATACCTGAAATAAAATCAACAACTGTAAGCCCGAGGCTTAGTGAGTTTCCCCAAAATACCAACGCCATACAAATATAGCCATATCATATAACAAATACAGAACATCATGCATAATGAGCCTTCAGCCTGACTCGCAGAGCCTACAGCCTATCCGGACCGCTCACCGGGTATGTTGGCCTACAGCACAAAGCAGGACCGCCTCAACCCAACCCCCAATCAAACAAACATGTGCACATAAATATCATATGCTAGCACATATCATATAATAGTCAAACCGATCTAACAAATCACTAATCATTGCAACATCCCAATAACCGGGATACAGACCTAACCGGTCACTAACATAGCATCATCCTATACCCAGGACAATCATGTGCACATAGATATCATAAAACACTAGCATGTATATATATATATATATATATATATATATATATATATATATATATATATATATATATATATATATATATATATATATATATATATATAACAGTCAAACCGATCTAACAGATCACAAAGCATAGCAACAATCCATAACCAGGATATCGACCTAACAGGTCACTACCATAGCATCATCCTATATACCATGATACCGACCCAACCGGGTCACTAAAGCATAGCATAACACCATCCTAACTACCAGGATGTAAATCAGTAAGCAAAACATGCAATAATCCGAATACAATCCATAAAGGGCCGGCATTGGTGCCTTAGACCCTGTTGATATAGTGAGGATAACTCACATGGCACTGCTGAAGTCCCGCCGATAAAACTCCAGCTACTGGTTGACAGATTCCCGAACTGTCAACATCAAACAACACCCAATTAATAATTGGGTTCCAAGCCCAAAGTCCAACTCACACACTAAAGGCTCAATAGTCAAGTAATGGGCCAAAGCCCAACATATGGCCCAATTTCCAAATTGAGCCCAGACCTCTACATGGTCATAATTAAAGGCCTAACTAATTAGTCCATACAAACATTTGGCATTTCCAATGGCCCAATATCATATAATCATCAAGGCCAAAACTATGGCCCAATTTTCCAAATTGGGCCCACACCCTCAAATGGGCCTTACCCTAAACCCATCAACATATTCTAGTCCATATGATTATTCTTGGATGGCCCATTAATAATCCAATTACCAAAGCCCAAAGGAAAGGCCCAACACAAAGCCCAAGTGAAATTAAGGTTTCACATAAAATGATGATTAGGGTTAAGTGTTTCTTACTTAACCCATTAAGGACTTAATCCATTAAGTCCATTATTGCCTTAAGTTAGTTTGCCAATGATTATTATTTAATATTTCAAGTTTATTAAATAATTCCTGTGTGTGTGTCCCAATCAATTTCCACAAGTTAGGGTTTTATGCCCTTCGAGTTTTCCAACCCAATACTAGTTCATTAGTCCATTGGTTGGGCTTTTAAGTCACATTGGGCCTTATTGGCCCAATAGGGTTCCATTGGGCCCACTAGGGATTCTTTGGGCCCATTAGGGTTTCATTGGTCCCACAGTGTCCAAACATCCCCCAAACGAGGTCCAAACACAATCAAAGCACACCGCCACCCGACACGGCGGCCGATGGCGGCAGCCACCACCTCACAGTGGTGGTGGCGGATTTTCTTTACTATTTCGAATGGTTACAATTTACAATACGATCCAAATAACACACATGCTAGTAAAGACACACACCTAAAGTACACAAAATCACACACACACACACAGCCGCATTGTGGCGGCAGGTGGTGTTCGGCGGTGCTAACCACCATCCCACGACGGTGGTTGTGGCCCTCATGCACTTCCCGGCTAAGATACATACACCCACAAACGGAAGAACACACACCCTTCCATACTTGCTTCTGATCTGCGAGATGTACCCCAGCCATCCTCCTGGGGGCCCCACGGCGGCGACAACAATGTTTTGGGACGACAGCCACCACCTCACGGTGGTGGCGGTGATCTCCCTTGGTTCTCGGTCAAGCAGCAACACATCCCGGCGAGGCCTTACTCGGAATCTGGACACAACCACCATTTGGTGGTGCATAACGACGACAACAGTAGTTCAAGCTGCCACAACGGTGGCTATCGGCGGTAGAATGAAAAGGAAGAAGAATAAGGATGGTGGCGACTGATCCCGAGTGACGGTGGTTGATGCAACGGCAGGGAAATGGCGGAACAGAAGAGACACGAAGGAGGTGGCGGCTTGTTCGACGGCAGCTCCAGCTTCACTAGCGGTTGTTGCGGTGGAGGAAAATGGTGGTCGCGCCCCTACCGGGAAGCGACCATAGCGGCCATTACCCTCGGTTCCGTCAAGCGTCGATAGCCTCCAGTCGTAGCGAGCATCACCGGTGGTCTAGCCGGTCGGAAAACGGGGCGGCCGAAGGTTAGGAGGGTGGCGGCTGTATTAGATGTAGGGTTAGGGTTTCAAGTGACGGGGATAACAAGGGTTATATACCCGGTTCCCACCAGCTTTTCCCATAATAACACAAATGGTCCCTCCTTGCCATATTCTTTTCAAAACAGATCCCAAATTTACCAATTAGACCCCGCCTTTTTAAAATCCTTTCATGTTAGATCCATAATTTACTTTTTAACCCATGCTCCCAAAAATCTTTTCAATCTAAGCCCTACATTTACCAAACAACCCTTGCCTTCAAAAATCCCTTGCATAATAAATCCTGAAATTACACTTTAATCCCCGGAGATTCAAATCTTGTCATTTGGCTCCTCGAAACCAACAACCCACTAATTATTATTCGATCTTGGGCTATACTAGTATAAAATAATCATAATAATTACTTCCCGGGATTCCTGATTTATTATTTAATTACTCCATTTAAAAGGGATGTTACACCTAAATTTTACTTTTTCAAGCATTAGTGATAGTTTTAAACGAACCCGTTTAACAAAATCTAACCTAACTGATCAAATCAGCAGGGTTTAGTCGAAAAGCGATGAGAGGCGAATGTGGATTGAGAAGATCAATTCGGATTTGTCTAAGTCTTGGGATCAATTAATTTACTTGCAACGAGACAATTTGATGCTTTCAAAACAATGTAACATTTTTTGTTTGATTGCTAAAAGGCTTTACTTTAACATTACTCAGTTGCACCTTGATTGCGAGATTGGTGAGAAAATTCACAAGATGATTTTACCAATTCTCGAATTAAAGGAAGAAGAAATTGACGCCGATTGTTATAAGTGTGAATCCATCGTCTCATCTGACGAGACTTTTGATGCTTACAGGGTAGGACTGGAAAGAATTGAATCATACAATAAGTCCAAAGACCACAAAAATATGTTAAAACAGCTTTTGGATGAAAATGATAAGAAGCAAATAAAATCTGATACTATGCAGAAGTTCGATTCATTGAATGCCAAATTAAGTTCAGAAAACAAAATTAATGTTGAAAGTACATCTGAATTTGATGAGGACAGTGATATGAGCGAAATATCTGTAGAGGATGAGATTGACTGCTCAGAGTTTGTTAAAAATGAAACTGAACCTGTGAAAGCTTTGGTTTCTGAAAATTTTGTTGAGTTCACTCGTATTTCTCAAAATAAACCAGAAATTTTAAAAGCGAAAGAAACGGTTTTCCCCAAAGTAAAAACTATCCCTAATCAAGTGTTTGCTACTAAAGGACTGGATAAAAATCAAAGTGTTGAATTAACATCCATCGTCAACGATGACAACAAAGATGGTTGCGATGAGTACTTTTGGTCAGCTCCTATAGACAATGCAGACAAAACGAAGGGTCTATCAGAAAGAACTTCGTGAAGAGTGAAAGGACGATATGTGGCAGAACCACTAAACAATCGCTCAAGCTTTGAAAAAAGAAGTCCAAGTGGAACCAAAGATATTCAAAGCGAACCTAAGGCAATGATAAACGAATCTCATGCAAAGAAAGCGAAACCCAAGGCGAACACTCACAAATCCTCAAAGCAACTTGCAGATCAAAAACTACAAAGGAATTTGAGATATCAAAGAAATCTCAATGAAAGGAGGCAATTTTGGCAGTCCCAAAATCCCAACTATGTTCGCAATGAAAAATCTTCCAATCAAAATGCAAGAGCTCGTTCTCATGCGAACTCCAGTCAATGTTCGCACTGTCACTCTTGCAATCCACAGAAATCCAAAAGGAACTTTGTTCAAAAACCTTCTCTTTCAAAGAAACCTGTGGAAAAACCAAAACCTCATCATTCTCTACCCACGAAAGTCTCATCCAAGGATAATAAAGGAAAAGGAAAGTTAGTTTCGGATTCTGAAGTTCCAATCAAGAAAACCAGCACTAACTCAAAGAAAGCTCAAAAAGGATTCGTAAAGAATCAAATAAAACATAAACAAAAACCATCCATTCCAAAAGAAACGAAAGTAAAAGAAAATAGGATAAAAGTCTTTACTATAACAAAGAAAGATGAAACGACATTAGTTAAACACACTTATATGGTTGATCTTGCAATTACCTTTCCTTTTTCTGTAAAAGGTCACAAGGACCCAAGCATCTTTGGGTTCCTAAATCTGCTTGATTCTTGCAGGTTATACGTGATGAGAAGTTTGACGATGAATGGTATATCAACAGTGGCTGCTCGCGTCACATGACTGGGATGAAGGAGGAATTACGAGAGTTTCGGACTCTCAAGGATGGTGGAAACGTGAAATATGGAAACAACTCATTTGGAAGGATCAAAGGGTATGGGATGATAACGAATGGAGACTTTTCGATTCGTAAAGTGGAATATATGGAAGGATTACAACACAACCTCATAAGTGTATCTCAATTGGTTGTGGGAACGGGCTTAAAAGTCTCATTTGATGACGAAGGATCTGAAATCATAGAAAAGAAGATGAAAGTAGTTCTTCTAAAGTCAAAGCACAAAGGCGAAATGTATCCTTTAAATCTAAATCCTATACGATGGAAGCCTGCCATTTGCTTGCTTACGAAAGCTCACTCAGATGATAGCTGGCTATGGCATAGAAGACTTTCGCACCTCAACTTTAAAGACATCAACAAGCTTGTTCTTGGTGATCATGTGCGAGGGCTTCCACTCTTAAAATTCGACAAGCATCATTTATGTGCGGCTTGTGAAATGGGGAAGAAGAGCAGAAAAAGTCATCCAACTTTAGTAAACACGAAAGTCATCGAACCTCTAGAACTACTACACATTGACCTTTGTGGACCCTCTACAATCGAAAGTGTCGGTGGCAGTAAGTATATTCTCGTAATAGTTGATGATTTTTCACGTTTCACTTGGGTGTACTTTCTTAAACAGAATATGAAGCCACACCAAAACTCAAGGATTTCATAAAGCAAATTGAGCTTAAACTGCGAAAGCTGGTTCGCAATGTTCGAAGCGACAATGGGCTGGAATTCAAAAATCAAACATTTGAAGAATTTGTTGCTGAAAAGGGAATCTCAAACAACTTTTCTGCTCCCTATACTCCATAACAGAATGGCGTAGTTGAAAGACAAAATCGATCTTTGTGCGAAGCTGCAAGAACCATGTTGTCGTTCGCATGTTTACCTCTCTATTTATGGGTCGATGCCATCGCAACTGCATGCTTTACCCAAAACAAATCCATCCTAAATAAATGATTCTCAATTACTCCTTATGAAATCATCAATAATCGCAAACCTAACGTTAAGTTTTTCCATGTATTTGGTTCCAGGTGTTTCATCTTCAACTCCAAGGAACAACGAAACAAATTCGATGCGAAAGCAGACGAGGGTATATTTTTGGGATATTCGCTGACCTCTAAGGCATATAGGGTTCTTAACAAACGATCCAAAAAGATGGAAGAAACCTACTATGTCATGTTCGACGAAAACTACTTGAAGAAGATTCGGTCGAATGAGAGTCAATCGAAGGAAATCGTTCCTAAGTCGTGTCCAGCCATGATTCCTTTAGCCAATATGTATGAGGAATTCATGTTACTTTTTGATGAGCCAGAAAAGGCCATTTCATCCGAATCAAAAGCAGCTGACAACAAAGATGACAAATTGAAGAAGATAATTGATGATGTTGGGACGGATTTTCCACAACAGCCAACAAGTGTGAACATCCCTCAAACCACGAATACTACATTCCAAGGGGAGAATTCTGACTCCAATGCAAGTCCTCAGGGGGAGCAATCTACACCACAAGATACGAACATTCCATCGCAGGGGGAGGGTTACACTTCATCTCTTTCTTCTGACCCACCCTCTGATACAAATGACTCACCTCCCACAATGACTCACGAACCTCCATTCACAGGAGATACTTCAATTCCCGAAGAAGAGGACCTCTCGTCATTTGAGGAAGAGAATAAGGATGTGAATGATGATTCGTACGTTTAATTAGAATTCGAAGAAGTAAATGTTGAGTTGGATCCCTCTTATGATCCAAACTATCCTCCACTAACCAAATGGACCAGAGATCACCCAAGAACCCAAGTAATCGGCGAATCTTCTGCAGGTGTCCTTACGAGATCTCAACAAAAAGCAAAACAAACTGCATTATTCTCTGAAGTGGAATTTTGTATGTTTAACTCATTCGTTTCCAAAGTAGAAACAAAAACGGTTAATGTTGCTCTCGATCATTATGATTGGGTGCAAGCGATGCAAGACGAACTCAATGAGTTTGAACGAAACAAAGTTTGGAGGCTAATTCCAACTCCACCAGATGCATCGGTTGTAGGTTTAAAGTGGGTGTTTCGCAAAAAAATAGATAAAGAAGGGAATGCTATAAGAAACAAGGCGAGACTCATGGTTAAGGGGTATTGTCAGGAAGAAAGCATCGATTATGAAGAAACCTTCGCATCTGTTGCAAGGTTGGAATCTGTTTGCATCTTCTTGGCATACGCAGTGCACAAGAACTTCGAGGTATTTCAGATGGACGTTAAATGTGCTTTCTTGAACGGAGAACTAGAAGAGACTGTATACGTGGAACAACCACCTGGGTCCGTAAACAAGAAGTATCCCAATCACTGCTACGTCTTAGACAAGGCAGTCTATGGTCTGAAGCAAGCTCCAAGAGCCTGGTATGAAACTCTCACTCGTTTCCTTAAAATGTCCAAATTTAAACAAGGTTCGGTTAACCCAACCTTCTTTCGCAAGGAAGAGGGTGACCACTTGATGATCGTCCAAATTTATGTTGATGACATCATTTTCGGTTCTACGAAACCCAGCCTAACAGCTGAATTCTGAAAGTTGATGGAAACTAAATTCGAGATGAGCTCCATGGGTCCAATTAACTTTTTCCTTGGATTGAATATAAGACAGGGACCAGAAGGTATTTTCATAAATCAAGAAGCATATATAAAGACTTTACTCACTAAGTTTCGCATGGTGGGAGACTCTAAAATGAAGGATCCAATGGCTTCGGAACGAAACTGACACCATCTCTGGAAAAACCAGCTTCTAATATGACCCTTTATCGTCAAATGATAGGATCGTTGATGTATCTAACAGCTAGTAGACCAGATAATATGTTTTCCGTTTGTTATTGTGCTAGGTTCCAAGCAAATCCTCGCGAACCTCATATGGTGGCCGTCAAGAATATCTTCAGATACTTGAAACGAACCTCATCACTTGGCATATGGTATCCTGCGAAATCAGGCTTCTTGGTACAAGCATTTTCGGATGCCGACCTTGAGGGATGTGGATTAGATAGAAAAAGCACAACTGGAGGATGCCAATTTCTCGATGGAAAACTTGTCAGTTGGCAATCCAAGAAGCAAACTTGTGTATCCTTGTCAACAGCTGAAGTTGAATATATATAGATGCTGCCTCATGTACATCCCAAGTCATTTGGATTCAAAGCCAACTTCGTGATTATGGCTTAAGCATGAAACGAATCCCACTATATTGTGACTCTGAAAGTGTCATTCGCATTTGTCACAACCCAGTGCAACACTCAAAGACGAAACATATAGCACTGAGGTATCATTTCATTAAGGATCACATAGAAGACGGCAACGCTGAAATTCACTTCGTGAGATCCTCTGATCAGTTGGCTGACATATTTACAAAAGCCTTCGCTGAACCTACAATCAACCGAATTCTCCAAGGCCTAGGAATGATGGAAGCTGAATCAGCTCCAAAACCTCTTTCACTCTCTTAGTACCACTTTCGTTTTTAACTAAATGCTCGCTTTCGTTTTTATTCTTGTCGCGCGAATTGGCACGAGCGCTCGCTCTAATTCATTTCCGATTTTTTCGGGACACGAATTGACACGAACGTTCGCCCTAATTCGCATCAAAAAAAAATTTGCGAATGCTGGTCTTCCTTTGTGGTCTTTTTTTTTTTGAAATTATTTTGTTTTCCTATGTATATTATGTCTGTAAGTTTTATTTTATTTATGATTCAAAATTCAAAAATATTTTACCTCTCTTTTTATTTCCATTTTAGAAAATTTCAAAGTTGCAAAATTATTTTATTTGTGTTTCTTTTTCTTTCTTTTATTTTCACAAATCATAAAAACACCAAAAATATCTTAGACACGTACAAAGATCAAGGAGGAACATGTTCGTAATATCTCTCAATTCGTGTGATGGGGCAAGTATAAATTTCTTTATATATGAATTAGCTAAGTGTCCCTAGAAGCATGATGCTACATGTAGTCCTAAGCCTCGCCGACTCTATGTTGAAGCCTTAATGAATCGATTCTACCAATCGTTTCTTCCGAATTAGGCTGCGAATCCACATAAGTCATGAGCTACCTTACTCTTCTCATCTCGAGTTAAGAGTTGTCTGCTTGGTCATTTTCACATAACAAAGGTACATTTGTTCTTCTTGAACCATCTCTATTTTTCTCCATCACCTTCGCATCCATGATCGCAACCCTTGAGACTCTCGGATACTACCACTGATGTCTACGGTTGCACCAAATATGTGTTAATGATCTTAGTTTCGTACTACCACGAGCTAAGTGAGACCCAATATCCAACACATTTTCATGAATGGACGGTGAACAATTAAATGTTCTAGAAATTTCACCAAGCAATTAACGAATGTCCACTTTCGTGGTTTGTTCCAAGGAATCTCCTTTTCTTATGCGAGATCTTAATGAGATGCTCTAGACCTAAGACATTTCTTCCCAATAGATCCAGTTTTATTTTATTTTTTTGAGATTTCTAAATTTATCCAAGTTACTCAATAAGTTCCAAAGCTACTCGTTCAACTGACTACACTGGTCACACGAGTTCTTCAACTAAACTTTCGTAATTATCTCAAGTTTCGTAGTTTGGTTGAAGTTCAAGCCACCCTTAAAGCCTAATTAAAAGATGCCTTTCATTGTTTCTTAACAAACAATTGATCGTACTTTAACGGGACACCACACAAACACTTCTTAGTCTCTCTTGACTTTGAAGGAAGAGATCGTTGCCCGGGATCTATTGTTTCATGTCTTTTATGACATCACTAAAATCCTACAGATATATCTTGCTTTATTTCTTTTTCTTTGGCACACTCTTGCACGAAAATCTCTTTGATTTTCCTAAAGTCTTGTTCGAGGTACTTATGGCAATTTCAGTTTCGCATATTCAATAATGCTCGGTTTTATACACACAAGTACCTTGTGTCTCAAATGCGAAAGGATGTAAGAGTATTTAATGAAAAGATTTGAAATTGAAAGGTTGAGAACAAGATAATGATGACGCGGCTTGTGGTGGATAAAATTTCGAAATTTAGGCGCGTGGAATTGGAAACGCTTCCAATTATCACGCCGCCTGACACCTTTATCGGGACTACAACTGTCAAATCCCGTTTTTTCAGGCTCCGTTTCAGAGGAAATCGATCAATCGTCGTTTCAAATTTCTCTCTCTTGCGTAATCGTATAAAAGGAGTTTTCGTCTACAACATTACTCTTTACCACTACCAAATCTCTCAAGAACCCTAACAGCGATTTCTCTCTGTTGTTCTTCTTCTTCATCAACCTGCAACAATGGCCGTTTCTTCATCAGTTCATGATCAGACCGCTCAATCATCACTACTTGCCATCAAACAAAATCAAAACTTGATTCTTGATTTGTCTCCATTCCAGTACGATTCTTTCATGTTGCCAATCATTGAATGCTTGAAGTACTCTCCTCTGGTCAATGCCTTAACTAAGGTTGAGTGCGTCCCAATGTCTCTACTCTCGAACGCTTATTCCTCAGCATCATACATCAAGGAAGAAGAACGCATCTCGTTTGAAATCTTTGACATGAAAACTTCTATCACCAAGTCTAGGTTTTGTTCTCTGTTAGGGCTTACATACGATGACTCTATGGTGAATCCAGACTCAATCTCCATCGCAGCTATTGAGGAGATGTTCTATGAGATGGGTTATAAAGATCTCATTCCTTCTATCTCAAACTTCAGAAAACCCAACTTGCCTCCTCAGTAGAATGGTCTATTTACTCTACTTTTCAAAGCTTTCTCTGAAAGAGTCACTGGTTCTTAATGTGTCAGTAAGTTGTTTATGACACTTATGTATGGTCTTTACCATGGAATTAATCTTGATTATGGCACTGTTATGTGGGCTCAGCTAGTGCAAAGTACACATTCCACGACTCGACACAGTGAGATTTCTTGTGCTCGACTTTGGACTATTGTTGTTCAACGGGCGATTGAAAAACTCCACATCCTCGTGATGCAAGATACCCTGATGTCATCGATTGCCACTTTTCATACAACCAAGATCATCATTGCTGACAACTCGAAGTTTTCCTTTTCTGGCTCTATTCCGGAGACGATGTTTCGATGTTTGCCAGCTGCAAGTAAAATTATGGAGGAGTACAAAAAGCTTCCATCTTCCGAATCTCGCACCATTACTCCTGAGATGCGCACAACAATTGAAGAATCTGACAAGGTGAAAAAGGGAGGCAAACAAAAGCAAACGAAAGAGGGTCCCTCTGAGCCTGCAAACACTTCAAAGAAGCGCAAGGCGAAAACTGCTCCTTCTACAGCATTTCCTAAAAGGCGAAAGGTGAAGCAAGTCCCTCGCAAGCACAAATCTCCTACTCTAACACCAACTTCAAGTGAAAGTGAAGATTCGCAATCTGAAACTCAGTCGGATATTCGTCAGGAGGAGGACCCACCTGTTCGCATTAAGAAGGATGAGTCTGTTTATAATGAAGTGGTTACATCCATTCCTGAGGTAACTCCCATTCATACTGATTCTGTTCCACCCCCTCCTCCCTCATCTCAAACCACTGCTAGACCAATTACTATCGCACCTTGCCCTCCACCCGTCTCTACTCAACCATAAACTACTGTTCCTATCTCCACTCCTCTTTTTACAGAATCCACTACCACACCCCAGACATTCGTGGAACCTCCTGTTTCTTCCGATACATCTGATGCGGGGGATGGTTCATCAGGTTTTGCAACTGGTCATACTTCACCACCTATTTCTCATTTTCGTCAAGATGACCCTGATATGGTCTACGGTGATGATGAAGAAGACCTTACAGGTTTTACGTTTAGTCCATTCAACATTCGGACTGAAAGTGATGATGAAGCTCCAGTCACTCAACGCCAATTCAAGCTCATCACTAACAAGCTTGATTCCCTGATCAACTCTTCCCGAGATTCTTCTTCGGACGCTTACTCAAAGGCTGATGTTGAAGCCTTTTTCCAATCTCTCACCAAGGAACATCAGATCAACTTGGGGAAGACAAATAAAGTTGTTTCCGACTCAGCTACCTTCTGTAGTGAAATGGCTACCAAGATGGAAACGCTCTTCTCTAATGTGAAGGCCTTAATGACCACTTTTCAGACGTCTGCTGGGAAAAACACGTCAAAAGTGAATGAGGCGATCGCAAGGCTCAACACTACTTTGTACAACGAGAAAGAAGCACTTAGTCTGGTTCGTGCAGGGTTACAGAAAGTAAATGAGGCCTTCAAAGCCTCTCTCTGCCAGGATGACACAGCTTTCGAAGGCTCTTGCAACTGAAAATAATCTCATGGATCAACTCGTTGCTCATACTACTACTGTGAAGTTCACTCAAACCAAACTTGCTCAATCCAATAAAGAAATAAACGAACTTCAATTTGAGCGTGTTGTGGTCAAAAGTTGTATTGCGGATGTGAAATATTTGCTCTCCAACATTCTTGATTCATATGACCGGATTCTCACCATCTCTATTCGCAGGCATCTCGCTGAGAAGTTTCGCCTTGCTATTGCTATGTTAAGCAGGATTGAGGGTGTTTCGGCGACTCTTGTCATTCCGAAACAAGGGGGAGAAGGTCAGTCTCAGACCAAGAAGCCACAAACCAAGCAGGGTGATCCTAAACCTTCATCTACGCACTCTGTCAAAAGTGATCCTGAACTGAAGGGTATGGAAAAACTTTTTAACGATGAGCTTATCGTCGACGACAATGAGGATGAAGAACCAAATGCAAATGAGCTTAAAAACGAAAGGCTCGTGAAGCTGAGTTGGACGAGCATCAAACAATAGTACGAGAGGCTGAAGAGAAAGAAAAAGATGAAAAGGATTCTCATATCGCTCTTGAAAGCAGGAAGCTTTTGTTTCCTAAGTGGACAATGAAGCGAATCCAAAGAGAAGCAGTTGAACTACCAAGCCAGTATTGGATAGAACCGGTTGTGTCGTTCGAGCTTCAGAACACACAAGATTCGCAACTGGATCTTCCAATCACTCCAAAGGCTTTCAAGTTTCGCTCCTTTGTCAAGGTTGCGAATGTCCCATTCACTGATAGCAGCGCTGACCAACTTCTCTTCTCGTTTTATCTCAAACACATGAAGCCTCTGTTTGAAACATGGAGTATAAGCAAGATAACTGCAGTGAAGGTCACAAGTCCGATCGAGACTGACTTCTTTCCAAATGCGAAGTTCAAGGTTATGAGAGGATCTGCTAGTCAAGTCTTCGAATTCACTCTTGCAGATCTACCTTGTCTTAATCCATACGACTGGATTGTGCTTTACAATCTATTGCTACGAGACGGACAGAAGTATGAGCCCATCATTGACCATCTCAAAAACATGATTGTTGCCTACATTTAAGAAATTGGGAATATGGATGTGGAGATTGCTTATGTGATGCGAAGGAAGCCTTCTGTTCTCCCGAAAGAATCCCCTGAAGGGTTTGAGAAGTTGAGCTGGGAAAGATTTACAAAGAAGGTTGGCATGTGGTTTTTCAGGCAAAAGAACGAAGTGATGTACCTTTATACAAGGCTTGTTTCCATCTTCCTGATAAACACTTATACACTACTTCTTGTCTTGAATTTATTCTGGACCTGGTCACAGAATTCAAAGGAAACAACAAGGGCGATTTGAAATGCTTCTCTGACATGATTTTATGGTATATTCAAGTTCGCAAGACTCTGCTGAGCGTTATTCCAGAAGTATATGAAGTGTAGAAGAGAATTAATCCTTGAAGACTTCTCGCCTCAATCGACGCAAAGGAGGAGATTGTTGGGTATAGATGTTGCGTCTTATGGGCCTTGTATAATGTATGTTTTGTAACATGGAATGGGCATGTCCATCCGGTAGTTATTATTACGATTAGAGTACTTATAGTGCATGCATGCACCGTAAGTCAATAACGCTTTGATTATTATTGTAACCCTAATTACGCCTCTACAGTAGCAATTCTTAGTCGAGTTCTTCTGAGGCGTGACACTTAATCATTCAGCATTATTTGGATCATCGTTGTGTTCTTGCTTTTACTTGTTTTGAATCTAAAATATCTTTTCAAGGATTAACATCCTAACAACTATCTTAAGAAGAATCAGAAGACTAATTGTCCAGCTGAGGAAATCTTTCCTTCAATAAATCCGATGATGATTCCTCTTTCAAATCTTTATGAGGAATTCATGAATTTGTTTGATGAGCCCAAAAAGGCCATTTCTTCATAATCAAATGCTCCAGATAATAAGGAATATGAATTTAAGAAAATCATTGATGATGCTGCCAAAGATCTTGGAAATTAGCCACCTATTCCAAAGGGTTCTGAACTTCCGAATGATTCTGATATTCCACCTTCGCCACAAGCTTCTGATGATTCAGTTAAGGGGGGCTCTACATCAACCTCCACAAACGATACACCAGTTCAGGGGAAGGATTCAGATCCCAAAGTCAGCAACAAAATTCCAATCCAAGGGGAGAATCTGATTCCAAACGTGGAGCCACATGCAAACTTCCAGGGGGAGAATGAGAATGAAAATAATGACTCAGACGTTTAATCGAAATTTGAAGAGGTGAATGCCGAATTGGACCCAACCTACGATCCAAACTACCCCTCCATTGGCGAAATGGACCTAGGATCATCCTAAATCTCAAGTTATCGGGGCAGCAACTTCAGGAGTTCTCACAAGAGCTCAACAAAAGGCGAATCAAACTGCATTATTTTCAAAAATGGAATTGTGCATGTTTAATCCGTTCATCTCTAAAATTGAGCCAAAAATTGTTAAGATTGTTCTTGATTATTCTGATTGGGTGAAAGCAATGTAGGCCGAGCTTAATGAGTTTGAGCGCAACAAGGTATGGAGATTGATTCCAACTCCGAAGGATGCAATGGTTGTAGGATTAAAATGGGTATTTCGTAATAAGCTTGACAAAGAAGGCAATGCGATTCGGAACAAAGCATGGTTGGTTGTAAAAGGGTATTGCCAAGAAGTAGGTATATACTTTGAAGAATCATTTGCACCGGTTGCAAGGCTGGAATCTGTTTGGATTTTCCTTGCTTATGCAGCACAAAAAAATTTCAAAGTCTATCAAATGGACATCAAATAGGCATTTCTGAATGGTGAATTAGAAGAGACAATCTACGTGGAACAACCACTAGGTTTCGTGAATGAGAAATATCCAAATCATTGCTATATATTGGATAAGGTTGTGTATGGCTTAAAACAAGCACCGCGTGCATGGTATGAAACCCTTACTCGTTTCTTAAATCAATCTAAGTTTAAGCAAGGCTCGGTCGACCCAACCTTCTTTCACAAGAAAGATGGTGACCATCTAATGATTGTCCAAATTTATGTTGATGACATCATTTTAGGATCCACTAAACCTAAATTAACAGTTGAATTCCAAAAATTGATGGAAACTAAATTTAAGATGAGCTCAATGGGTCCTATTAACTTTTTCCTTGGTTTAAATATTAGACAGAGTTCGAAGGGCATAATCATCAACCAGGAAGCTTACACGAAGACCTTACTTGCGAAATTTGTAATGGTGGGAGATTCAAAATTCAAGGTTCCAATGGCATTCGGAACGAAGCTTACACCATCCTTGGACAAGCCAGCAGCTGACATGACTCTTTATCGACAAATGATTGGTTCTTTAATGTATCTAACAACCAGTCTTCCATATATTATATTTTTTGTTTGCTATTGTGCCAGGTTTCAAGCAAATCCACGTGAGCCTCATATGATCGCCTTGAAGAACATCTTTCGTTACTTCAAAAGAACGACCTCTCTCGGAATCTGGTATCCCTCCAACTCAGGGTTCTTTGTGCAAGCATTCTCTGATGTTGATCTTGGTGGATGCAGTCTTGATCGTAGAAGTACAACTGGAGGATGTCAGTTTCGAGATGGCAAACTCGTTAGTTGGCAATCTAAGAAGCAAACATGCGTCTCCTTATCCATTGCTAATGTTGAGTATATCGCAGTTGCCCCTTGTACTTCTCAAGTGACTGTTAACGTATCTGATATGGGTGCAAGTGCTTTCGGTGTTACAGTCGGTCCCAGTTCCTCCACAGTATCGCCATTAAGGGATGATGATCCAGATCTTGTCTTTGGTGATGCTCTAGAAGATTTTCAGGATTTCCATTTCAGCCCCTTCACTATTCATCAATCTAGTGATGATGACGAAGCCCCCATGACAAAAGGGCAGTTCACAGTTCTTAATGACAAATTGGATACTCTGCTAGAGTCTTCCAAATCTTCGTCCAATAACGAGTATTCTCTTGAGTCTCATAAAGGCCTAATCGAGACGTTAACGAAGGATCATGCCAAGAATCTTGCTAACTCCAACAAAGTTGTTGAAAATTCCGAGAATACTGTTCGGGAAACGACCGAAAAAAGTCGAAAAACTACTTGCTGATGTTACAAAGTTTATGGAAGCATTCCGAACCTCTTCGGATCAGAACACAGCCACAGCAAATAAAGTCATCACCAGCCTTGGAATAGCCCTTCAACTTGAAAAGGAATCTCTTTCTAAAGTCCGTTTCGACCTCAAGGTTGACAATGATGAGATGAGTGCTTTCATCGTTTCCAAGATTGAGAAGCTACAGGAGGATCTTACAGCTGAAAACAACATCATGGATCAGCTGGCTGTCAAAACTAAAAAAGCGAATGTCCTTTCGATGAAGCCGTCGCACGCCAACAAGCAGATCGACGGATTTTAAACTCTAAGAAGACTGTTCTAAAGATCTGTGTTTTAGATGTTAATCAGTATTTGCAAAACCTTGTAGAGACTCGAGATTCATTGCTCACGGTCTCGGTACGCCAACATCTTGCTGATAAACTCAAACCTGTCTTCTCCTTGCTAACTAGAATTGAAGGTGTTTCGGAATCTGATGCTCTTCCGAAACAAGGGGGAGAAGCAAAGAAAACATCTGGTGAAGAGCCTAAGAAAAGATCTGGTGAATCTGGTGAATACGAACAGAAACTAAAACCGAACACAAAAGATTATAAGGATAATGAAACTTCTGCATCTAAAGACAAAGAGAAAATCATTGATGATTCTGAAAAAGAAGAAGAACTCTCTGAAGGAGAAAAACTCATCAGAAAGAATCGCGATAAGGAAATTGATGAGATCATGCGAGTTAGAAAAGAAGAAGAAGCTAAAGAAAGGGAAGCTCATGAAGCACATGTTACTCTTAAAACCCAGAAGACCCTCTTCCCTCCTTGGTCCATGGAAAGAATTCTGAACGAGGCCATTGATAATCTAAGTGTTCATTGGTTGAAGCCACTTGTCTCATTCGAGTTGGATAACTCATTCGGAATCTCAACTTGATTTTTCGATCACTCCTAAAGCTTTCCTATTCGGATGTTTTGAGAAGATTAAGAAAGCTCCAGTTTCGGATACCGATGTCAATCACATGTTTTTCTCCTTTTATCTCAAGCACGGAAAGCCTCAATATCAAACTTGTAGTTCTAAGAAGATAGCTCCAGTAAAAGTTTTTGGACCTGTCGAGACTGAAAGCTTCGTTAATGTTCGATTCAAAGCAGTCCGAGGAGCAACGAATTTGGTCTTTGAATTCACTCTTGCTGACTTACCCTGTTTGAATCCATATGATTGGATTTCTATGTTCTCTCTTTTGTCAAAAGATGAACAAAAATTTGAACCGATTTTGGCTCATCTGAAAAGAATGTTAGTCTTCTATATTCAAGAGATAGGCAAAATGGACGTGGAGATAGCAGTTGTATTGAGAAAGAAAACCATTATGCAACCAAAAGAAGATCCGAAGGATCTTAGTAAGATGAAGTTGGGTAAAATCCAAAAGGATAACTGGAGTGTGGCTTTTCAAAGAAGAGAAGGTGTAAAAGTTCAGAAGTGTTCGTTCTCCTTACCGGACAAGCATCTATATTCAACTTCTTGTCTGAACTATATTTTTCAGATGACAAAAGCATGTAAAGCGAATGATGCTGCAGATAAGAAATGCTTCTCGGACATGATCAAATGGTATATTGTTGTTTGCAACACACATCTTGGATTGATGCCGAAGTTATTCAAGGTTCAAAAACGTCAACAGCAATGAAGAATCTCCTTTCTTTATTTGAAACAAAGGGGGAGATTGTTGGGTTCTTTAATGTATTGTGTCAAATTTATTATGTACGTATTTCGTCTTTGTTAACGGATTGGGCCTGTCCATCTGTCATTATGATGCTAGGGTTAGACTATATATAGTGCATGATGTATCGTTCTAGGGTTAATCCATAGTATTGCCCTACATTGCTTTTACAGAAAAGTTCTCGTCGAACTCTTCTAAGGCTTTGATTATATTAAACATTTAGCACTATTTCAATCACTGTTCTAGCTGTTTGATTCAATCTTCTTTTTAGAATCTATCGATATTTAAGTTATTGTTTCATCAGATAGTTGGTGCTATTCTAAGCCTAGCTCCTGGGCTGGCTCGTTGGGGTGTGATTATCCGTTAGGAGTTTGATCACTTAGCCCTTTTCCTGGCTTCCCCCCTCTCCCGTTTTAAGCTTGTTGGTTTGGGCTATGGTGCTCCCACGCTATCAGAGTGAATTCTTCTTCTTGGTCTTTCTTAGTTTGTGTCCCTCGGCGGCTTGTGTCCATGAGCTCTTCAGTCTCCATGCTTGTGCGCAGGCCATGATTTGCTGCTTTTGGTTTGGCCATCTTTGGGAGGACGATCTTCAATTTTCTCCATTTCATGGTTCTGGTTCCCTGGTTATCCTTCGGGATGAGTTCGTCTTGTTCAGAGTGTGTGTCTGTGTTATTACAACCCTTTGGCTCCTTTGTGGTTCGATGCTCCCTCTATTCTTTGTAGGGTTCCTAACTATATGGCGTCCTGAAAGAAGCATTTGCTAGTTGTGGACCCTCACGATTGTGGTGGGTCTTCTGTCATCATCTTCCTTTCAGGGTTAGTTATCTATCCACGTTGTTCCTACTTTAGCAGTTTCACCATTGGTTTTCTGGTCAGGTTGCGAGAGTTCATGCTTATTCCCAATTGTTTCCTCTTTTTTCGTGCTCTGGTCTTTCGTCGTGTGGCGGTATGTTGGTAGGCTTAGTGGTATCCAGCCTCGCTTGGTGTTCATGATGAATATCCTCGATGTTTCTGGCATGGTAATGTTGTTTCTATCACACCCTTCTTCTTTCGGGCTGTTTATGTAGGGGTGGCAGATTTTCCTCATGTGTTGGATCGGGTGGTAATTATTTTTGTGCACTGCCTTTTTGGAATGTACACAGTGGCCCAGGCGGAGATCACCCGTTGTTGCTTTGCTCGTGGGTTGAGAGCGGTCACTGTCGTCGAGCCGTTGGTGGTCCTGAATTTTACTGTACGATGTATTGTTGATGGTATGGCTTGGAGCCGCAAAAGGTTTGGCCTTCCATGGATTATATCGGCGTCGAACATGTGTTTTACTATTGAGAATTTGATTACCCTTGTTATGTTTTCCTTCCCATCATGGCTGAGTATTGTAAATGGTAGGCTTATGGTCCCAAGCGGCCACAACTTGTGTCCTGTGAAGCCGACGAGTGGGGCTCGCGCCGGTGGTTTTAGATTCTTTTTCTAGGGTGATGGGAGTCGTTCGAAACAGTGCTATTAGAGGACGTCGATACTGCTACCACCATCAACTAAGACTCGCCAGATCTGATGTTGTTGGATCTAGGCGGAGATTATGATCGGGTTTGTAGGGTCCCAGTCGGGCATTCACGGGTCTCCTAGTGAGAAACTTATGTTCAGAGTTTCGCCAGGTAGGGCCTCGATGCTATTGTTTGTCGATTGGTGCCTGGCTCTGCTCTGGGCTTCGCGATTGTGAAGATATCTTCCTTTTTTATTGGTTGTTTATTCGCTTCCTTTCGGGTTCTCCCGTCTTTTTGTTCGGCTTCGAATTTTGATCATAGGGTCTTCGCGATCTCTGCGAGATCTCCAACCAATTGCTTGTCCGTTACTTCCTTCGTGGGTTTTTCTCTTGTAGTATTCGCAATACTTCCCTTTTTCTTTTTCCACGCACTGAGAGGTTTTTTCCACAGTATGAATTTTCGGCCTATGGCTCCTGGGCTCGTCCTTGACGAATGGGCAAAACCTGCGGGATGAATGTCGTGAATGTCTGCCATGCTTATAGTGACGCTCCTTGTCACTATGGCGGGAGTGAGAGTCAGTTGATTATTGTTTGAGTTATGCATTCGCTACGTCTTTTAGGTTAGCTTCTTTGCGCTCTTCCCCCTCGATTTGCCTGAGGTACTTTTCGACCCTATATTTCAGTTCGTCCCTAGATTTTGGCACTGTTCCTTGCATCCTTCACGATAGGGGGCCTAGGAGCAACCCCTGGGCAAAAGCGCCGGTGACTAGGAACTCCTCATGACTGGGGACGCTCAGGGTTGCGAGGGTAAACTGGTCGTAGTACGCACGGATGAACTCTCCATCTTTTTCTTTGAATGCCATAATGGAGTTGGCATCTCCTTTGATTCTCCTTAAATGCATAAAATTATTTTGGAAAAGATATCTCAACTATTCAAAGCTGGAGATACTTCTCAAACGCATTGCCTCGAACCATTTGCTACATTTCCTGACTGCATAACTGGAAAGTAAGTGCAGGTAAACCTCTTGTCCATTTGTAGTGATGTCATTGTCCATTCGTAGGTGTCTATGTGCTCATCAGGATCCGTCGTGCTGTCATACTTTGGAATGTTATGGATCATGGTGGAATGTGGTATTTCTTACTGTAAGAGCTCTTGGCAGAATGCCGACCTGATGCTCGTGACCAGGTTGTCCATGTGTGGGTAGGTGAATGCTCCGTCGACTATCGTCTGTTATGTGTGGTATGGGCTGTTTTATCCTTGATCATACCCATATTGGTACTCATGGTTGTACATGGTTAGTTGTGGTATATATGGTACCTGCGTGGAGTATGTGTGCATCAGCTGGTTAGGTTGTGAACTTAACTCTGTTCGCCCCGTAGTGTGTAAGCCCATCTCCTGCACTGGTGTGCCTTGACTGTTGTGACTTTGCGACTGCATTGTTTGTGGGTACGTGCCTTGGTAGTGGTATGAGTAAGGTTTAACGTTGGTTGTTGTGCGGACTGCGGGATGTGCGACATACTGGCCATCGAGGAAGATTGTTGTCTTCCGGACGGCAGTTGTGTAGTAGGTAGAATGGTAGTGGGGAACCAAGTGTTGGTTCCCACCTGTCGCAATGGTGTCGGAGGTCGATTTGATATTGGTTGTGATTGGTTGGTCGGCGCTCTTTGAGGCGTTGTGGTGGGTGTCGTGGCCGGTTGTTCTGTTGTGACGGGCGGCGGTCACCATAAACTGGAAATGAACTCTGTCGCGGACCCGACTACCGGTGTTGTCAGTGTTTGAGTGGGTGGTTGCCCTTCCAGTGTCGACGGACCGCTCCTGTCGAGGGCCTACATTGGTCTGAATGGACTAGTTTCACCACCGTCTGACCATATGGGTCCTTTGTCCATCATTTCCGGCACCTAACGTCTTTAGATGGGTTGTGTAGTAGTGAGTGCAGGCTCGGATGGCGCCAACTGTTTTGATAAGTCTCCGACTTAACTCTGACGCCAACTGTTTTGATAAGTCTCCGACTTAACTCTGAATCCTTGAGGGGAGAAAAAGGTAAGCCTGAGAATCACAGCAAAGAAAATGAGATCGTCAGACATTGTCCAGGAGGTGAACCCAGAACGATGCTTCGACGGTCAAGTTAGCGAGTTTTCTTGAGAGAAGGTATTATGTCGAGAGTATAAGACAATGATTTTAGATTCGATCCTTCTCTTGGGGGAGAAGGGACCTTTTTATACCTGTGGTTACGGGGATCGATCCCCGACAGTATCTTCTACTTTTCCAGGCATGGCAGGACGAGGCGGCCTTCCATTGGTAGATCGTGCCCCGTGGGTGGCTATTTGCTATTGGTGCAGAACGGCAAGTTGTCAGATCAACGAGAACTACACATGTGCCTCTGGGGCAACTGGTACTTCTTTTTCTTATCTGGAATGGGAGTTTCTCTCCAAAAAGGGGACCAGTCCCGAGGCTAGATCACCGGTGCTAGAACGCGGGGTCTCAAGGACTCTGGCCTGCTCTTGGCTCTTGTTTGACTAATGGGTTTTTGATGGTCCATTCCTGAGTTGACGGCTTCATTATCCTTTGACGTTTCTCCGGGTGAGATACGTCAACAGGACCGTTATCTACGTTTGAACTCTGTAAAGTATTTGAATTAAATTTTGGAAATTGTTTTTCTGCAAATTAAAACTTTGAAATTGTTTTGAAAGATTTTATTAAAGGCTGAGTCAAATAGGTACATGCAAGTGGTGTTACAATAATTCATTCAGTATTCAACGCCCTTAATCGATTAAATTAAGGAAAATGATTTTGTATGTTAATGAACAATTGAAGGTTTGTATCGATCGGAAACACTCAAGTATAAACGATGAAGAACAAACAAAGAACAGAAGAACAAGATGATCACAAAGATACTTTCACTACGAAAAGGTTCTCACAAAGAGAACAGTCGCACAAAGTGAGGCACATGACTCTATTAGGGTTTAACCCTAATAGTACACTATATACAGTTACAGAAACGGAGATCACTATTTTGGGGATGTATACTAATCTATGTAAAGGTCTAATCCTAATCACTAAGATTACAAATCATATATCTATTCAATATACATGGAGTATATTTACCTAATATACAAATGATCACTAAGATCATTGGGATAACGTAGTCGCTGATCAAGCTGATGTTAGCGTTGGCGCTAGTGGACAGAATTTTATATGTTTGACTCGTCAGATCATAAGGTGTGACTTTACAATCTGCCTTATCTGATGATGTCAAAACTAATCTCTAAGACCCCTTTCATACATAACATTATTACTCCAAACATGCTACATGCATATTCATAAACATATTTTTCATATATGGTCATTTTACAAAAGACTGAATACAAACCGACTAACGAAGTTTTTACAAAGTTTTATGTATATTACAATTCTTCCCAGGAATTTATACACTAAATACAAAAGCTATAATATAATCTATTCAACATCTTCTAACAGTACGTAACTATACTGGATGCTTATCGCCTGCAATAATTAAACACTGAGAGGGATAAGCGGTGACGCTTAGTGAGTTCAATCACAGTTACAATATAACGTTATGCCATATATATATATATATATATATATATATATATATATATATATATATATATATATATATATATATATATATATCAATATGACAGAAGCAAAGGGGAACAAAGAAGAACAAAGGCAGATGAGTATCACATGACATGCTTTCCATATCAACGAATAATCTGATTCAAAGATTTACAATCAATGAAATACGACAATTTCAACATGATATACATCAATAAGACTTTAGCCCATGTGGCATAGAAAATAAACGATTTCTGAATTAACATTTTGCTAGAAATTTACAGGCTTTCAGCCCTACCTAGCCTTCTGCCAAAGCCAAAGTGATGCTTAATCATTCACTTCATGGTAAAAGGCTACATACCAATACCCAAGTGATGCTTAGTCATTCACTTCGTGGTCAAAGGTATAGCTCATTATCATAATAACACGGGAAAGCAAATTGCACATATAACACATAACATACAATTGTCCCTATATTGAACTCATCATGAAATAACCGAATGATAAAATACTGATTTGGGCAGCACTTCGTCTCTATAAACGACTTTCTTTGACAAAACCGGGGATTTTAGTTGAAAACTGAGTCTTGCGCGGGCAGAGTTTCAACTTGAAAATATTATTTTCTCGGGTCTTCGGTGCGTCGGGACTTGCTTCGGGTGTCGGGGTGATTTTCTAGGCTTCGGGGGGTGTTAGGGTAATTTGAGAGAGAATAGGGGTGTAAAAGTGTGAAAGAATATGAGAATTTGTAACATAAACCCGGAGACCTTCGCATTTTATTTATAGTAGGGGCCTAACCCTCGGTACGCTGGGCGTACCTGCGAGGACGCGGGGCGTACACCTCGTACGCGGGGTGTACCAAGCGACATGGCACTGGTTCGGTTCTCGGGCCTCCGACGTGTCGAAGCTGCATGATATGTGTCCTTCGTCCGTAGTACGTTGGGCGTTCGTACGAAGTACGTTGGGCGTACTTCTCCGGTCCAACCTCGTAATTTGTGCCATAAACACAAAATTTCATATCTTTCGCATACGGACTCCGTCTTTGACGTTCTTTATATCCACGCATAGGTGAGATTATACTCTACAACTTTCGTTTAGACTTCGTCGGCTAATTTTGACTTTATTTTTAATGTTATATTTTTAACGGGTCGGGACAGGAAAAGTCCGTTAAAAATTCATAACTTCTTCATCCGGCGTCCATTTTCGTCTGTCTTTTTACCGTTGTACTACTATTGACGAGATCTTAGATTCTCATTTAGGTTGTGTCGGCTAAAAATCACTGGATCTTTATTTTGAGTTTCGGGTTGTGTACTGCTATGCCGATTCTTAGAAAAACCATAACTTCCTCATACGAAGTCAGATTTGGACGTTCTTTTTATGAAAATTATATGTTTAACGAATAATACGACTTTCATTTAGATCACTTAAGCTAAAAAGTAGTTAATCATAAACTCACTTTTTACGTCATACGGCGTCGTGTAGGTTCTGTCGCGAAACTTCAATAAGTCATAACTTCTTCGTTATAACTCGGATTTCGATGAGGTTTTCACCTAAACGTTTCTAACGAGATAATTTACAACTTTCAATAACATTATTTTTACTTATTTCCAACTTAAATTTTACATTTTCGTTAATTTCATTATTTGACTTTTGATTGGAATCTCATAAGACTTCCAATACTTCCCGAATGATTCTAAACATAGTTTTACTTAAATTCTCATAAAACTATCTTGTTAGAACTCAACGCTCAAAATCATATAATGTTTAATAATATTCATTATTAAACTAACAAAACACGATAACTAAACGTGTATGTTACAAATACCTCCTCCTTTTGAGGATTTCGTCCCCGAAATTACAACGATTTAAACAAATGGGGATATTTCGTTCTTATCTCATTCTTATTTTCCCAAACATAATTTGGGCCTCGATGATGTTTCCACTTAATAAGCACTAACTCTACTTCTTTATTACGTAAATCAACTGTGCTCTCGTTTATAATCTTTTCTGATGGGTTTTGAGCATTCTAACACTTCCTAAGTGTACATGCAACCCTAATAACCTTGGATCTATGTTTGTCTAATAATCATGCAAAGTTGAATTCCAAGGTTATATTCCTATCTAGCATACATGGGGAACATTTTTAACTTGAATGAAAGATAGAATAACTTACCTTGTTGTTGATTATGATCCTTGAAACCTTGTGAGCCTAGCACCCCAAGTGTGATGCCTCAAATGCTTCACACAACACCAAATGCAAAGGAGTAAACTTTAAGAGAATCTTACACTTGCAAAATCGGCTCTAGCCCTCTTGTTTCTTAGTGTAGCCGATTTTGGTGGAGAATGGGTTTCTTATATAGTGTTGACACACCTAGGGTTACACCATGTAAACCCTAATGTGTCATGACTCTTCATTTCCATGACCCATGGGTTTGTAACTCCCATGGAGCATCCATGGAGCATCCTATGGGTGGAACCCAACTTGATAATCCATGGAGCCTCTTAGCCCACTATATAAGATATGGAAGATTTACATAATCTACCCATATATTTAATTAGTTATCTTTTGATCACTTAATTAATTCTAAATTAATTCTTGATCAAACTAATTAAATAATATTATTAATATATTAGAACTTATAATATATTAATAAACCATAAGTGTTATTTCTCTCATTTTAGTTTATCCAATTGCATGGTGCCATGCAACCCAAATGGACCATGTCGGGTCGGGTCAAGTACATACCAGAAATAGTTATGGACTTAGACACCTTATCCAACAGTCTCCCACTTGGATAAGTCTAATAACTATAACTGCAATACTTCAGGAACCGATCGGCAATCGTAGCTCTTTCAAGGTCTCTCGGAACTGAGAAGATGATGATACGCCATTTAAGATAAGTGATCATATAATCTTCTGTTCTAGATATCAACCGTACAAATACATGGAACAGTGTCTTACGTTGTGTCCAGCAGTTTGTTTCCCGATTTCCGATTTGTTTGACATAGAACTCAATTGAACACATCAACTTAGTTCTGACCGGGCCCGGTACATAGGTCAAAACAAAATCATCGAGGGGCCCAGATATCAGCTTCTAATCCAAGAAGGAACAGATAAACTTCGACTCATATGTTTGTTCTACTACTCATTGAATTATACACAAGAGCACGTTTTATAACATCGAGTTACCAATGCATTTTCGTACAATCAATGCATAACCAACTCATAAGTAACAAATCATATATCTAGGTTTGAAGACTTATATGATATTACCGTCTCACGATCACTCGAGATAAATTCCATGAAGTGATTCCAGTGAGCGTGGGTTGAGTCCAATGCTCAGAACTTATGAGCACTCATGAGTGTTGTAGCCATGTCCAACAACTTGGACCTCTGCAACCAATCATGACAGTCTTGATTCATACCTACTTCCGATATATGACCGACTGTGGAGGTTCGAATAATATGATATACCAAACATAATTATTCTGGAAGTCAAAACATGCAAAAGAAATATAGTAAACGATCGACAAGAGATAGCAACACTTTACTCATAAATAAAACACCTTTTATTCATCATCTAATGTCAATTACACTTTACAAATTTCAAGGTTATCTAACTACTAAATCTAATATCATCCTTCAGCCCTATGCTCCGAGCATGCTGGAGATGCTTAACCCGAGTCAGTCCTTTCATGAGGGGATCTGCTGGATTCTCATCCGATGATACCCTCTTTGCCACGAGGAGTCCTTCTTCTATTCGATGTCTGATGAAATGGTATTTTCTGTCGATGTGTCTGGATCTCCCGTGATCCCTTGGTTCCTTGGCTAAGGCAACTGCACTTTCACTATCACAGAAAATTTCCATTGGCTCTTTAATAGCTGGTACAACTCCAAGGTCTCCAATGAAGTTCTTCAGACATATCGCCTCCTTTGCTGCCTCGCTAGCTGCTATATACTCTGATTCGCAAGTTGAATCAGCCACTGTCTCTTGCTTGGAACTCTTCCAAGAAATTGCTCCTCCATTTAAGGTAAAGACCCAGCCTGACTGAGAGCGGAAATTATCCCTATCAGTCTGAAAGCTAGCATCACTATACCCTACAACTCTCAAGTCTTCACTCTCACCGAGGGTAAGGACCCTGTCCTTAGTCCTCCGTAGGTACTTGAGGATATTCTTTACCGCAGTCCAGTGTGCCTTGCCAGGGTTCCCCTGATATCTGCTAACCATGCTCAAAGAAAAGGCTACATCAGGTCGAGTACACGTCATAGCATACATGATCGATCCTACAGCTGAAGCATAAGGTATTCGACTCATTTCTGCTATCTCAGCCTCAGTACTAGGGCTTTGTGTCTTACTCAATCTGGCGTTACTCTGGATGGGTAACTCTCCTTTCTTGGAGTCCTGCATGCCGAATCTCTTCAGCACCTTATCCAAGTAGGTACTCTGACTAAGTCCAATTAGTCTTTTACTCCGGTCTCTCAAGATCCTTATCCCTAGAATATAGGCAGCTTCTCCTAGGTCCTTCATAGAGAAACACTTCCCAAGCCAGGACTTAACTTCCTGCAGAGTTGGGATGTCATTTCCTATGAGTAGTATGTCATCCACATACAATACCAAAAAGCTAACTATACTCCCACTAGCCTTGACATATACATAAGATTCATCTTCACTCCTAGAAAAGCCAAATTCCTTGACTTTCTCATCAAAGCAAAGATTCCATCTGCGACGTGCTTGCTTTAACCCATAAATGGATTTCTCAAGCTTACACACTCTATTAGGGTACTCTGTGTTGACAAAACCCTCTGGCTGACTCATGTAAACATCCTCAGCCAACTTTCCATTAAGGAAAGCAGTTTTGACATCCATTTGCCATATTTCATAGTCATGAAATGCGGCTATGGCTAACAGAACCCTAATAGACTTAATCTTGGCCACTGGAGAAAAGGTCTCATCATAATCAACTCCCGGAGTTTGTAAGAAACCCTTTGCAACCAGTCGTGCCTTATAAGTGTGTACATTACCATCCATGTCGGTCTTCTTCTTGAAGATCCATTTGCACCCTACAGTCTTACGACCTGGTACATTCTCAACCAAGTTCCAAACTTGATTGTCATACATGGATTGTATCTCGCTGTCCATTGCCTCTTTCCACTTGGCTGACTCAGGGCCTGCCATGGCTTCCGCGTAACTGTTAGGTTCATCCAGACCTATCAGTGTCTCATCACTGATAAGTGTATCACCTTCCGCAGTAATATGGAATCCATAGTAATGCTCAGGTGCATTCCTAACCCTTGTGGAACGCCTCAGAGGTACAGACTAGTCAATTGGCTCAACAGGAGTTTCCTCCTCAAGTTGAGTGCTAGGGTTTGAAGTTCCTTCACCACTTGACTCTTGAATTTCTTCAAGGTCAACTTGCCTCCCACTGTCTCCTTGGCTTATGAACTCTCTCTCTCGAAAGAAAGCCCTCCTAGCTACAAAGACCACATTCTCACTAGGTCTGTAGAAGAGGTAACCAAAGGATTTCTGTGGGTAGCCGATGAAAATACACCTCTCACTTCGAGGTTCGAGCTTATCATGAGTCTCGCGTCTCACGAAAGCCTCGCAACCCCAAATCTTAATGCGGTCTAGTTTGGGTACTTTACCAGTCCACATCTCATGAGGAGTTTTGGCAACTTTCTTTGTGGGAACTAGATTAAGGATATGGGCGGCAGTCTCTAAGGCATACCCTCAAAATGAGATTGGTAGCGAAGCTCGACTCATCATGGAACGAACCATATCCAACAAGGTTCGATTACGCCTCTCAGCTACACCATTCAACTGCGGTGTCCTGGGAGGTGTCAATTGTGAGACAATCCCACATTCCCTAAGATAGTCAAGGAACTCTAAACTAAGATACTCACCACCTCGATCGGATCGAAGCATCTTAATGTTCCTGCCCAATTGATTCTCGACTTCCTGTTTAAACTCTTTAAACCTCTCAAAAGTCTCTGACTTATGCTTGATTAAGTAGACATATCCATATCTACTGTAATCATCAGTAAAAGTCAAATAATAACGATTAGCATCCCTTGTGGCATGTTTGAAGGGTCCACACACATCCGTGTGTATAAGATCCAACAAACCTTCACCCCTCTCACAAGAACCTGTGAAGGGTGACTTTGTCATTTTTCCAAATAAGCATGATTCGCAACTATCATCTGACTTTAGGTCAAATGACTCCAAGACTCCATCCTTTTGGAGTTGGCCTATGCGTTTCTTGCTTATATGTCCAAGACAACAATGCCGTAATGATGCTTTATCCAAGTTATTATTATTAACAGAATCAATACACAATACATTATTTCCTAAGTTATCAACCACAGATATAGTTTCATAGACGCCATCACAAGGTAATGCTTTAAAATAAAGAACATTACTAAAGAAAGCATTAATGGAACCAACTTCATTATCAAATGAAAAGGTGAAACCTTGTTTATACAATGCATGAAAGGAAATAATGTTTCTTGCCATTTCTGGCGAATAACAATACTTATTCAAATCTAAACTAAACCCACTACTTAGCAATAAAGTATAAACTCCAATCTTGGTGACAGGTAAAGCTTTCCTATTCCCCATAATTAAGTTTATTCTTCCATGCTCCACATTCTCACTTCTTCTTAGTCCCTACAAATCAGAACAGATATGAATACCGCAACCGGTATCAAGGACCCAAGAGTTAGAATGGGGTGAGTTATTAGATAAGATAGTGTAAATACCTGCATGGTTGGGTTTAACTTTCCCATCCTTCACATCTTGCTGGTATTTTGGGCAGTTCCGCTTCCAATGTGACTTTTCATGGCAATAGAAGCATTCAGCCTCTTTTGGGTTAGAAGAAGGAGTGACAAAACCTTTCTTGGTTCCACTTGAAGAAGAGCCATCAAGGGTCCTAGCCTTGGTACCCTTCGAAGAGCTCTTCCTCTTCTTCCCTCTACCTTTCCCGATTGCCAAAACCGGGGCGGAGTTTGGAGTAGGAGTGTTAACAACCGACTTACCCTTAAGACCTGTTTCTGCGGTCTTGAGGAGTCCCTGAAGTTTGCTGAGTGTGACCTCTTCCTTATTTATGTGATATGTCATGCGGAATTGATCATAGCACGATGGTAAGGAGTGCAAAATGATATCTATTGCAAGCTCCTCAGGGAAGTTCACATTAAGCTTCAGCAACCGATCCACATACCTTTGCATTTTCTGCATGTGGCTCGTGACGGATTCCCCGTCCTTCATCATGGTTGTTATGATAGAGCATATGATTTCGTACCTCTCCTGTCGTGCACTTTGATGGTATCTTTCCATCAGATCTTGGTGCATTTCAAAAGGGTAGAAGTCCTCATAGGACTTTTGGAGTTCCGCTGTCATGGTGGCCAACATGATGCATGCCACTTTTGTAGCATCCCTTTCATGTGCCTGGAAGTCAGCGATTTCCTGGGGAGTTGCAGTGGTCTCATCAATCTCCTTAATCTCCTTGTCAAGGACATATTCTTTGTCGTCGTAGCGGGTAATCATCCTGATGTTTCTGATCCATTCATTGAAGTTGGATCCATCAAAAGTGACTTTCCCACACAAGTTCATAAGGGTAAAGGAGCCATTAGGATTAGAGCCAGAAGTAGCATTGTTTGAAGACATCTGAAAGAAGAGAACAAGATTAGTTTAGATATTAAGAGAGTCCTTAATAAAACACCCAAATGTAATATTAAGGCTAGGATCCAATCACAATATATTATAACTTAGAAGAGGTATGCCGTAATCCAAGCTATAACATATTTGAAAGGTAGGTGAATGACGATTCACCAATTTCCACCATGAAAAACGAAATATAGATATTAGGTTTTTAATTGGTTCTTATAAATTCCTAGATTCTTTTGAGATTCAATGAACTTTTCAAAGGCATGTTTCAATCTCGAGTGTGCTCTCCAAGTTTTGTGACTGGGATACCGAGGATCACAAAACGAGGTGTGAAGTAACCATGCAAATCACTTGGTACCCTCAAGGTTTATCACTCAATCGATGTGCCGGTAAACCACACACGCTCCACCGATGCTATGGTAAACCTTAAGTCACCCTTTACCTACCTTCTTAAGTCCAATTTAGTGTGCCGGTTAACCACACACGCTCCACCAACGACTTAATCAAAGTGTAAAGTGTAATTTCATGGATTAGCACCTTATTCACATTTTCCTAAAGTAACTAAGATTGGGAATTTAATAAAAGCATTTAGTTACTTTATAATATTCATCATACTTTTAATGAGAATTTATAAGTCCTTGTCTTACCCGTTCGGCTAACGACCCTCCACCGATCAAGGAAGCGGTGGGTGAGAGTGGACACCCATTAAGTTGCCATTTTTTAGGCAACAACCTTATACCCCCCCTTATAGACCGGCTTCGTGAATGAGGCGTACTAGCGGTAAGACGACTTGACGTTATACATATATATATTAGTAACTTATAATATTATAAAGTATAAGGGTTGAATTTTAACTTTTAAAATTCTAAGGGTTGGAACTAAAGTTTTAATCAAGACTTTACATGTTCCAAAACTTGAGGGCAAGTTTTGTAAACTTCCAAAACTTTTCATTTCTTATAACTTATTAATTAAATGAGTAATAAAAATGAAGACTCTTCATTTTTATAACTCTTGTGTTCTTTTAATGGCTTTAATAAAAGTGAGACTTTTGGTTTTCCATAACTTGAGGACAAGTTATGGACTCCATTAAAACACATTATGATCATGAATTAAACTACCATGAAGGTTACAAACAATTCCTATGATCATCTAATCTTCATAAGTTCAAGAACATGAATATGAACACTTTCAAGAATCAAAAATTACACTTAAAAAAAACTTGTAATTTTAATAATTGCCATTGTAAATGGATTAGCATAAACATTACACCATCTAAAACAAGCTTTAAAACATCAAAACAGTTTAGGGTAATGTTTCTAGTCCATTTCCAGCAACAAATGTGCAAACTTTCATACAAGCAGAAAACAGAAAAACGATTTTTTTTCCAAGCTGTTTGCACAAAAAAAAAAAACAACAACAACAAACAAACCTAGGCTCTGATACCACTGATGTGTTTTGAGCATTCTAACACTTCCTAAGTGTACATGCAACCCTAATAACCTTGGATCTATGTTTGTCTAATAATCATGCAAAGTTGAATTCCAAGGTTATATTCCTATCTAGCATACATGGGGAACATTTTTAACTTGAATGAAAGATAGAATAACTTACCTTGTTGTTGATTATGATCCTTGAAACCTTGTGAGCCTAGCACCCCAAGTGTGATGTCTCAAATGCTTCACACAACACCAAATGCAAAGGAGTAAACTTTGAGAGAATCTTACACTTGCAAAATCGGCTCTAGCCCTCTTGTTTCTTAGTGTAGCCGATTTTGGTGGAGAATGGGTTTCTTATATAGTGTTGACACACCTAGGGTTACACCATGTAAACCCTAATGTGTCATGACTCTTCATTTCCATGACCCATGGGTTTGTAACTCCCATGGAGCATCCATGGAGCATCCTATGGGTGGAACCCAACTTGATAATCCATGGAGCCTCTTAGCCCACTATATAAGATATGGAAGATTTACATAATCTACCCATATATTTAATTAGTTATCTTTTGATCACTTAATTAATTCTAAATTAATTCTTGATCAAACTACTTAAATAATATTATTAATATATTAGAACTTATAATATATTAATAAACCATAAGTGTTATTTCTCTCATTTTAGTTTATCCAATTGCATGGTGCCATGCAACCCAAATGGACCATGCCGGGTCGGGTCAAGTACATACCAGAAATAGTTATGGACTTAGACACCTTATCCAACATTTTCGTGCACTTCTACATATCTTAATTTATTATCCAGTTTCACCTCGAATAACGGGACCGTTTCATCATATATGCTTAAAACATTTACGCAGATAACTCATATAAAACACATCATGAATACCTGCCAAATCTTCCGGCAATTCCAACTGGTATGCTTGCTTACCAATTTTCTGGATGATTTTGAAAGGTCCAACAATTCTAGGACTCAATTTTCCTTTCTTCCCAAATCGCATAATGCCTTTCCATGGGGATACCTTCAGCATTACAAATTCATCCACCTGGAGTTCTATAGGTCGTCTTCACTTTTCTGCATAGGACTTCCGTTGATCCTGGGCCGCTTTCATTCTTTCTTGTACAATTTGAATCTTATCAGTGGTGTCTTGAATCATTTCAGGACCACCAAGGACTTTCTGTCCTACCACACGCCAACATAATGGAGTACGACATTTACACCCATATAGTGCTTCATATACCTTCAGTATATTTTCTACTGTTTGGATTGTTCTTTCCGTCTGACCATCTGTTTGGGGATAATAAGCTATGCTGAGAGTGACACGAGATCTCAATCCACATTGCATACTTGCCCAAGAATGAGAAGTGAAGCTACTATTACGATCGGAAGTAATCTTTAGCGGCACACCATGTCTCGCAACAGTTTCATCCAAGTATACTTGTGCGTATTTCTCCATTGGAGCTGTTTCACGCATGGCAAGAAAATGTGCACTCTTAGTTAGTCGGTCAACAATTACCCAAATGCTATTATTCTGTCTAACAGTCTTTGGCAATTGGAGCAGCACTAGACACAAAGCCAGTTCAGAATTCTATTTGCCTATCCGGGGGAAGTCTAGGCAAATTGTCGGGGAAAACATCAGGATATTCATTAACAACGGGAACATCATTTACAGTTTTCTTCCCCTCTTTCGAGATATCAACTGTATAGGCTAGATATGTAGAAGAATCCTTCGATATAAGTTTACGGGTTTCTAGGAAAGAGATTATTATTTTTAAGATTTTAAGTATTTGTTTACCGTAGACATAAATAGGATTCTTCCCTTCGATAGGGATGCGTACCATCTTTTCGTAACACAAGAGTTCTGTGCGGTTCTTTAACAACCAACTCATGCCGAGAATAATTTCAAAGTTAGGCAAAGAGATAGGAATCAGGTTAGCAAGAAAATTATATCCTTCTATCTCTATGACACAATCTCTATAGACTTTATCAGCAAGTAATGATACACTTCTCTCGGTATCTACATGAAATGATTGGGCGAATGTATAACAAGCAATTTGAAAAGAATGCGCAAATTCATGAATAACAAAAGAATTTGAGGTATCAGAATCAAATAAGATGTGAGCAGGTCTAGAGTTGACGAGAAATGAACCAGTCACAACATTTGGGTCCTCGTGTGCCTCTTATATGGTAATCTGAAATGTACGACCTTTAGCTAAACGATTGACAAATTCTTCAAACTTCTTAATTGATGGAAGTGCTCAAACCTGCACTCGTTTTTCATCCTCTATTAGCTTTCGGTCCTAATCTCCAAGTTAAAAACTCAATTCTCATTGCAGACTCTTACTCTGTTTTTAAATTCGATTTTCAGACTCAATCCAAGATAAGGTCTTCACTTTTGTTATAACAACAACTCGAATGGTCATATTATAATGACCTTTGATTTCATAGCGCAAAAGACACACAACGAATCATACTCTTATTTCTATTAGTCGGACTCGATTCTTTACGACCACTAAGGTCTGAACGAAAATCAATTTCTTAGTCATCACCGAAATGAAGGTAATGACATACTCGAACAAAAACGGAATCAATTTCTAGCTTCTTGGTAACCTTGTGACTTTACCTGATCCAAGTGTGAGTCCTGTGCTTCCAGTAATATAGGCCTCTACTACTATTCACACCTACTCATACTCGTCCCAAGTATTGTCTCGTAGTTTTCCAAGTCACCATTCAAAAGTTTTCACAAACAACTTTTCACCCCTGAGTGTGTTCAAACAAGTGCATATAACAATTTCTCCTAGACTCAACTAGGGATTTCACTTTTCTATCAAACATATCTTGGATTTCTTAAATTCACCTTCTATAATTATTTTTATGCATAAGCTCGATCTAGCATATCCTAATATATTTTTTTTCCAGGTTGATAGGAATTTCACTTCCAAATTCTTTATATAAATTCTTTCTCGGGTAGTGTCTACTTTACAAGACACACTACACCAGAATTTACCCTAGTAGTGTGGAGACAAACGATCTCCAACTATATGTATCATTTTCTAACTCATGAAAGTTTCCATGCATATCATCCTTCCATGACATCGTCATTAATCTTAGAAGGTCTGCTTCTTATTTGTATATCTTTCAATTCTACTTCATAAGAGTCAATCCTAGGAAGTCTGCATTTTAGTTGTATCTCAACATGTTCTACTAGCTTCAACTTCTTCAACTATATACTCTATGTTACTCTGACTAGTAAGTTACTCAGCCTTTTACCACCCAATAACTTATTTCACCACCCTAATCTTGTATGTTAAAGTCAGGTTAACACACTATAGAAATTTCATAAAGATGTGATAGAAGTCAATTGTCACTCTGTATATTTATATACTAATTCCAAGCATCCTGTATAGGGTACAAATCAGCTTTTGCCACATTACTCGAACTTTATACAACATCACGACTTTAGACAAAGTATTGGCCTATTGAGTCTGAAAACTTTGTTAGCCTTTCCTTTGATCTTCATTGAATTCTTCTAAATCTTACACAACATCAATTTTGATATTGTTGAAGTATTTATCACCATCTTCCGTTCTTCTAACTTTGTAAGCAATCACTGCTTCAATCTGGTCAGCGGTGGAACAACTTCATGGATTACATCAAAACATTCATCTCGTCCGAATGTACTTTGAACACACAATATTCCTCCAAAGGTGTTATTATTTCATCATGCATAGTTTGAATGTAAAACACCACTCTATAAGTATTAATACACTATTTACGGTATCACTTGATATATTTTACGATATCCCTTGACTGTTTATTTATGAAGATATCGATGTCAATTATCGTAAGTCTCCTTATCACCTCAAAAAGTTTCATGTCGATGGAATAGAAGAAACAGAAATAGTTCTATCGACACATGGATGCTTCGAAAGAGTGACACCACGTATCTCCAAGTCGTGCTCGCGCTTTCGGGTATTTTATTTATATTTTAGCACATATTAGCATATAAGGTATCTCCCTTAAAGCATGCTAGTGCACACTATAGCAAGTGAGGTATTCAACCTAAAGTATACTAGGCACACATCGTACCATCATTACTTCGCAATTCAAGTTTAAGCCTAGAAATCCTTACCATTCCTAGTTCGCCTAAACTAATGCTCTAAAAATTTTGAAATAGCTTAATACTTTAAAATATTAAGATTTATCATTATCCAATACTCCACTTAATTCTTTCCTATCGTTTGTATCCATATACTCCTAATGAATCCGTTCATATATTGAACTTCCGACAGTTTAAGTCTAAATACCAATCTGTGGTATTTAGTTCACTTAAACTACTGCTCTGATACCATGACTGTAAGACCCCTTTCATACATAACATTATTACTCCAAACATGCTACATGCATATTCATAAACATATTTTTCATATATGGTCTTTTTACAAAAGACTGGATACAAACTGACTAACGAAGTTTTTACAAAGTTTTATGTATATTACAATACTTCCCAGGAATTTATACACTAAATACAAAAGCTATAATATAATCTATTCTACATCTTCTAACAGTACGTAACTATACTGGATGCTTATCACCTGCAATAATTAAACACTGAGAGGGATAAGCGGTGACGCTTAGTGAGTTCAATAACAGTTACAATATAACGTTATGCCATATATATATATATATATATATATCAATAGGACAGAAGCAAAGGGGAACAAAGAACAACAAAGGCAAATGAGTATCACATGACATGCTTTCCATATCAACGAATAATCTGATTCAAAGATTTACAATCAATGAAATACGACAATTTCAACATGATATACATCAATAAGACTTTAGCCCATGTGGCATAGAAAATAAACGATTTCTGAATTAACATTTTGCTAGAAATTTACAGGCTTTCAGCCCTACCTAGCCTTCTGCCAATGCCAAAGTGATGCTTAATCATTCACTTCATGGTCAAAGGCTACATACCAATACCCAAGTGATGCTTAGTCATTCACTTCGTCGTCAAAGGTATAGCTCATTATCATAATAACACGGGAAAGCACATTGCACATATAACACATAACATACAGTTGTCCCTATATTGAACTCGGCATGAAATAACCGAATGATAAAATGCTGATTTGGGCAACTCTTCGTCTCTAAAAATGACTTTCGTTGACGAAACCGGGGATTTTAGTTGAAACCGGGTATTGTGCGGGCATAGTTTCAACTTGAAAAGATTATTTTCTCGGGTCTTCGGTGCGTCGGGACTTGCTTCGGGTGTCGGGGTGATTTTCTAGGCTACGGGGGTGTTAGGGTAATTTGAGAGAGAATAGGGGGTGTAAAAGTGTGAAAGAATATGAGAATTTGTAACATAAACCCGGAGACCTTCGCATTTTATATATAGTAGGGGCCTGGCCCTCGGTACGCTGGGCGTACCTGCGAGGACGTTGGGCGTTCATTACGCGGGGCGTACACCTCGTACGCGGGGCGTACCAAGCGACGTGGCACTGGTTTGGTTCTCGGGCCTCGGACGTGTCAAACCTACATGATACGTGTCCTTCGTCCATAGTACGATGGGCGTACGTACGAAGTACGCTAGGCGCACTTCTCCGGTCCAACCTCGTAATTTGTGCCATGAACTTCAAATTTTCATATCTTTCGCATATGGGCTCCGTTTTTATGTTCTTTATATCCACACGTAGGTGAGATTATACTCTACAACTTTCATTTAGACTTCGTCGGCTAATTTTGAATTTATTTTTAATGTTATATTTTTAACGGGCGGGACAGGAAAAGTCCATTAAAAATTCATAATTTCTTCATCCGCCGTCCGTTTTCGTCTGTCTTTTTACCGTTGTACTACTATTGACGAGATCTTCGATTCTTATTTAGGTTGTGTCGGCTAAAAATCACTCGATCTTTATTTCGAGTTTCGGGCTGTGTACTGCTATGCCGATTCTAAGAAAAATCATAACTTCCTCATACGAAGTCAGATTTGGACGTTGTTTTTATGAAAATTATCAGTTTAACGAATACTACGACTTTGATTTAGATCACTTAAGCTAAAAAGTAGTTTATCGTAAACTCACTTTTTACGTCATATGGCGTCGTGCCGGTTCTGTCGCGAAACTTCAATAAGTCATAACTTCTTCGTTATAACTCGGATTTCGATGAGGTTTTCGCCTAAATGTTTCTAACGAGATAATTTACAACTTTCAATAACATTATTTTTACTTATTTCCAACTTAAATTTTACATTTTCGTTAATTTCATTATTTGACTTTTGATTGGAATCTCATAAGACTTCCAATACTTCCCGAATGATTCTAAACATAGTTTTACTTAAATTCTTATAAAACTATCTTGTTAGAACTCAACGCTCAAAATCATATAATATTTAAATATATTCATTTTTAAACTAACAAAACACGATAACTAAACGTGTATGTTACATAATCTTCAAAGGAATCTTTAAAATCATCATTGGATAACTTTTCATCTTCTGTCAAAACCTCAGGCTTCAACTACTTAAAGTCATCAAGGAGAAGATCAACCAGACGTTTAATAATTTCAAGAGAGATTAGCACATGATAGCCTCGTTCTAGTTCTTTATGTCGCATGATTTTCAAACAAAGAGTGAAAAGATGCTCAGTGGAAGCAGCAGGAAGATCTTCAGTGCGTTGAAAGAAAATTTGATTCTAGTTATCAAGGTAGAAGATACCATGTTCTGGTTACCAAATGAACATGTGTTGAACTGGATCAACACCTATTGGCAGCTTGTTGTTTTATGTAGACAATGTCGTTTGGAAGGAGGAACTTAATATACTTGGACATTCTGGGCTTGCTTGTCCTATCTGAGGTAGATGGCTAAGATGGACTAGCTGAAGGCACTAAATTCAGCTTCTTGACTTTGTTAAGCAAATGTTGAATTTCCAACTTTACGTCCTGAGCATGACCACCTTTATGTTTTGAAATTATCTCCAAAATTTGGATCCACTCGTTGTAGCCGTATTTGACTAACTCACGAGCAAAAACAAATTCAGTGTATCCATACATTGCCTTCTTCCTGACTAGATAAATTTTGAGCGATTCATCCTTGGGTTTAGAGCACCTGACTTCGATGATGGGATCAGGTTGATATCTTCTAGCTAGAACATCTCCAAATTTCTTCCTGTTGATTCGATCATTCAGCTTTGAAACCCTGTTTCGTTTGGCAACATCTACATTGAAACGTTGAATATTTGTCTTTTGAGCATTCACTAAGGCAAGGATCTGAGCAAGTTTGATGGATCGACGTTCATCTATTCTTTTTTGAAGTAAATCATTATACTCCAGCATGACTTCTCTGACCTCCTCAATGGTCATTTGCCATTTCTCAGCCAGTTCTTCTAAATTAACTGTTAACTTGCTTTTCTTGGAAGGAGGAAGAGCTGAAGAACTACCAACGGTTGAGGAACTTCCAGCTTCAGCGTCATTTGCTCCCCCTGAGAAGAAGCCTTTCTTTTTCATGGATTAAGTTGATCATCATCAGACTCAATGTCACTGTGAGTTCCTTGAGGAATCTCCCCCTCAGAATATGCATCAGGATAAACGACACTTAGAGGAATAGTGATATGTTCCATGAAGTCCAAATCAAGAAACCCTTCACACGCATCATAATTAGTCTTAGACTGATTATATGCTTTTGGTATAGATTGATCATCACTACCTGGTTCAAATTGAAAAGCAACCATCACTCCTTGATTATCCTCCCTTACTTATTCAGACTGTTTAGGCTGAAGTGGAGTTGCAGTCATCATCACCAGTCCTTGATTAATCTCCCCCAACCCCTTTTTTGCATCATTAGTTTGGGGAGGGTAGTTATGAGGTGGACAGGAAGTGCGAGGAGGATTTGATGGTAGTGGTGGAAGATTATTTCCAGATTGTAACATCCCAAATCTTAAGACCAAAAATTTCATTTTCGATTTAACAATTCATAAAACAAATTATAGAAAACATCATCGAGTTATCTTATTTAATAAAAACCATATATCATGTGTCTCAAAACCATGTCATAAGATAATAATAATAATGTCAGAGTACAAATCCAAAGAATCTCATGTGCGGGCCTATCATATCAAGGTGATCGCCTACCCCTTCGGTCCTGTCGACCGGTACCTCGCCTAGCATATCAGGGTGCTGGCCTACCCCTTCGGTCCTTTTGACCGGTACCTCGCCTAGCATATCAGGGTGTTGGCCTACCCCTTCGTTCCTTTAGACCGGTACCGTGGATTATTTCACCCCCTACTTCTACCAAATAACATCCTAGTACATAAACACATAAGTCATATACTACCTAGCTTATCAGGGTGCTAGCATACCCCTTCGGCCCTTTCGACCGGTACTGGGACCTATCCTACCCCTCCTTCCATTATCACATAACATCATAGCATACTATCACATAAAGCATAACAGATAGTGACATACCAGATAATTATCACAAAGACAATCATCTCTACTATAGCTCTTACTAGTGGGTCGACATTGGTGCCTTCGACCCACTTCTACTGGAAGGTAACTCACCTCAATGTCGTGAAGTAGTTGAACTGTCCTTGGCTCTGGAATCAACTCTCCTCAAACTCCTACACATAAAATCTATTTTAATTACTCTTTCATACTCATAACCCCTTTAAAGGTTAACTCTGGTCAAAGTCCATTACAAAGTCAACCTTCTAGTCAAAGTCAACATCCTGGTTGACTCAACTAGCCAAGTTGGACCCTCAACTTGTCGAGTTCCATGATCCATAAAAACCCTAGAAATCTCGATCCAACTCGTCGAGTTCCTCCTCGGAACATAGTCGGGACATTTCACTCACAACTCGTCGAGTTCCTCCTTGAACTCGTCGAGTTCCTCAATCTTCATAACCCAAAACCATGGCCAACTCGTTGAGTCACCTCCTAGACTCAACAAGTTTTCTCAGTAACAGAAAAGGTTGGGAGACCATGACCCAACTCGCCGAGTTGGATGAACAACTCGTCGAGTCCCCCTTAGTCTAAACCCATTCAGTCACTTTCAGTCGAGTTCAATGCTTCCAATTCATAGATCTGGTCCCCTAGGAGGCTAGGACTAAGTTACCACGTAAAGTTGCCAACTTTACGTTCATGCATGGTATCATGAAGCTAAAAACACCAAAACTAAGCTCTATAAGAGATCTATGGCATGGGGAAGGGCCAAGACTTGATAAAGTTGGCAACTTTAAGCCTCATAAGCTCATAAGTGCCTAGATATGAATTCACAACTTCATGATACATTCAAATCCCGAAAATTACTTCAATATGGCCCAAAAGTGACAATATACAACCCGAAATTAAGATCTAAGCAACAGAAGGCCAAGGTATCAACTTTATACCTCAAATGAGTCAGAAATGCAGCTCAACCTTTGGATATATTGGCTTCCTCTTGAACCCTTGAGCTTCTCCTCCCTTCTCAAGCTTCAAAATCACAAAGATCACACAACAATGGCTCAAGAACACTCAAAAGTGGATTAGGGTTTCGTGGCTAGGGTTTGGGGTGATGGTGGCTGCAAATGAGGCGAACTTTTGGAGGTTAAGGTTCTTAAATAGGGTGCAAAACCCTGAAAATTAGGGTTTCACACTGGCAGACCTACTCGTCGAGTTGAGGCTCTCAACTCGTCAAGTAGACTTCAAGTCCCGAGTCCAAATTCCATTCCTACTCGACGATTTTGGGCCGCCAACTCGTCGAGTCCCCTTGTGAAAATGAATAATTTGATTTAAATTACATACCAGGATCCGGGCGTTACAAATCTCCCCCACTTATTATAGACTTCATCCTCGAAGTCTGCTGCGTTTGGGAATAGCTCGGGGTAGTGCTCCCTCATCTCGTCCTCCGGATCCCAAGTCCATTCTGAGCCCTTGTGGTGCTACCATTGCACCTTCACCAACTCAACCCTCTTGTTTCTCAGATCCTTCATCTTCCTGTCGAGGATTGCTACCGGTCGCTCGATGTAGTTCAGGCTGGCATACACCTGAATATTCTCTAGTGGCACCACTGCAGAGTCATCGACCAAGCACTTTCGCAACTGGGAGACATGAAAGATTTTGTGGATCTGACTAAGCTCGGCTGGCAGATCCAGCCTATACGCCACCTTGCCCACCCGGGCTATAACCCTGAAAGGACCAATGTACCTGGGGCCCAACTTGCCCCGATTCTTGAACCGGATGACACCTTTCCAAGGTGACACCTTCAGGAGAACCATATCCCCGAACTGGAACTCCATGTTCGATCGCTATCTGTTGGTGTATCTCTTTTGTGTACTCTGAGCAGTCTGAAGCCTGCTCCGGACCTGCTGGATCCGCTCCGTCATCTTGAGTACCACTTCAGTACTCCCCATGACCCTCTGTCTGACTTTACCCCAACATATCGGGGTTCCGCACTTCCTCCCATAAAGCATCTCAAAGGGAGGACGGTCGATGCTCACGTGGTAGCTATTATTGTAGGAAAACTTTGCCAAGGGAAGGTAGGTATCTTAGCTACCACCAAAGTCTAATACGCATGCTCGCAGCATGTCCTCCAAGGTTTGGATTGTCCGCTCACTCTGACCGTCCGTCTGGGGGTGAAAAGTCGTGCTAAAATGAAGACGAGTACCCAAATCATAAAGAAATTTCTTCCAGAATCTGGAAGTAAATCGCACGTATCGGTCAGAAATCATGGAAACTGGCACTCTGTGTGGAGCTACTACCTCTCTGATGTAGATGTCGGCTAGCTTCTCAACCGAAATGTTCTCCTGGATCGGGATGAAATGGGCACTCTTGGTCAACTGATCCACGATGACCCAAATCGAATCAACTCCCCGTGCAGTCCTGGGATGCTTCGTGATGAAATCCATAGTGATATCCTCTCATTTCCACACAGGGATATCCAACAACTACGTCTTGTCGTGAGGTCTCTAGTGCACGGCCTTGACCTTCCTGCAAGTCAAGCACCTCTCAACGTACCAGGCTACATCCCGCTTCATGCAGGGCCACCAATAATCAGGACGAAGATCTCTATACATCTTCGTCTCCCCGGGATGGATGGAAAATCTGGACTTGTGCACCTCCTCTATCAGGATCTGGCGCACACCACCTGCGTACAGAACCCACACTCTGTGGTGTAGTGTCAACAGCCAGTGGCTATAAAAGTCGAAGGAGGAGATCTGGCCCACTATACGCTCACTCTTCCGGTGTTCATCCTGCATAGCCTCCTGTTGGGCCTCCCGGATCTTCTCCAGAAGCGGAGTAACCATCGACATCCTCAAGAAAATGTCTCTGATCGGGGCCGCCTTGTGGCTAAGCGCATCGGCCACAACATTGGCCTTCCCCGGGTGGTATAGGATCTCACAATCGTAATCCTTTACCACGTCTAACCACCGGGGTTGCCTCATATTCAGATTCGGCTGATCCATGAGGTACCTCAAGCTCTTGTGGTCCGTGTAAATGATACAACTGAACCCATAGAGGTAATGTCGCCAAATCTTGAGGGCGAAAACAACCGCCCCCCACTCCAGATCATGTGTCGGGTCGTTCGCCTCGTGAGGCTTCAGCTGCCTCGAGGCGTAGGCGATGACGTGCCCTCTCTGCATCAACACTGCGCCCAAACCCAAAATGGACGCATCGTAATATACTACAAAATCCTCCACACCCTCTGGCAGGGCTAATACCGACGCCTCACACAACCTCTGCCTCAATGTCTCGAACGTCGCCTGCTGCTCAGGCCCCCAGCGAAATACAACGGCCTTCCTCGTCAGCTGAGTCAAGGATACTGCTATTTTGGAGAAGTCTTGTATGGATCTCCGGTAATAGCCTGCTAACCCGAGGAAACTCCGAATCTCAGATGGAGACTTCGGAACCTCCCATCTCATCATGGCCTCCACTTTGGCCAGGTCGACCAAAATATCGTTCTGGTTGACAAGGTACCCCAGAAACTGCACCTCGCGCAACCAGAACTCACACTTGGAGAACTTGGCGTACAAGCTCTCCCTCCTTAGGGTATCCAACACCTCTCTCAAGTTCTCCTCATGTTTCTCCTGCGTATTGGAGTAAACCAAGATGTCATCAATAAAGATTATGACAGACCGATCCAGCATCGGTCTGCATACGCGGTTCATGAGGTCCATGAACACGGCAGGGGCATTGGTGAGCCCAAAGGGCATCACCACGAACTTGTACTGGCCATAGCGAGTCCGGAAAATAGTCTTCTGCACATCCTCATCTCTGAATCACATCTGGTGGTAGCCTGAACGCAATTCTATCTTGGAAAACCAAGATGCCATATGTAGTTGGTCGAAGAGATCATCAATCCTCGGGAGTGGGTAACGGTTCTGCACCGTTACCTTGTTCAGCTCCCGGTAGTCTATACACATACGATGCGAGCCATCCTTCTTCTTCACAAACAGGATCGGGGAACCCCAAGGGGAACTGCTCGACCTAATGAACCCCTTTTCTAATAGCTCTTGCAGCTGTGTAGATAACTTCTGCATCTCGGGAGGAGCCAACCGATATGGTGCCTTGGCTATCGGAGCCGCACCAGGGACTAGTTCGATCCTGAACTCCACCTGTCTCTCTGGAGGTATCCCAAGCAACTCCACTGGAAATACATACGGGTAGTCTCGCACGAGTGGCACATCGCTCATGGTCGCCTCACCCGCCTCCCGGGTATCCATAACGTAGGCGATATACCCTACGTTACCCTGCTGAAGGTAGCGCCTAGCCCTCGCTGCTAAGAACAAAGTTGGTCCTTGTTGCGGCCTCTCGCCCTAAATCACCAACTCTCCCCCATTTGGGGTCCTGACATGCACCAGCTACTGCGCCACAGTCGATCACCACCCCATTAGGGCTCAGCCAATCCATGCCGATGATAACCTTGTTCCCACGCAACGGGATGGGAACCAAATCCACGAGGTAACGCTTGTCATATAACCTCAAAACGCAATCTTTGAAAACCTCTGATGCCCGGACAAATCGGTCGTCAGCAATCTCGACCTCCAAGGGACAATCCAACATCCCCGAAGACTCCGAAAACCTCTTGCTAAGTGCAAGTGAGACAAATGATCGGGTAGCCCCCGAATCGAATAACACATGTACTGGGATACCGTTCACATGGAACGATCCTAAGCGTAACACATAAAACATAGAACATAAATATCATAATTGACATGTAATAAGAGTTAAAGAGAAGAAAACTGTAACACCCTATTTATTTATTAAATAAATAAACAAATTCATGAATGAATAGTAGCCCTAAAAATTATAATTATATAGCCAGGTGTCGGCCTCGAGGAGTTAACTGTCATAATTTTAAAAGGCGGGGATTAAAGTGTAAAATCTGAACTTAATTTGTAAGTAATATTGAGGACATGGGCTGCTTGGTAACAGTTAGGACTCAATATGAAAGGAATTATGGGACCAAGGGATAAAATGTAAATTTTGGATTTATATTGTAAAGATTTATGGAATCGGGGGTTAAAAAGGTAAATCTTGGATAAGTTTTGAAAAGATTCTCAAGGTGGAGGGCTGCTAGGTAAATATTGTACTTAAATTGTAAGGGATTATGATGCTGAGGGTTTAAATGGTAAATATTGACCTTATTTTGAAAGAAAATGTCATGAGGAGGGGCTGTTTATGTCATTATGGCGTGATGTTTTGTTACACCGGGGTATATAACCCTAACACCCGGCCACTAAACCCTAAACCGAAGGAGACTTCTCCAGACGCCATGAGAGATCCCCAGCCGTCGCCTGCCTTCCTCCTCGCCACCACTGAAGCCAAGTCGTCGGAGTCCAACCCCTCTACGTCGGAGGTTGCTGTTATGGACCGCCGGGAAACCAGCCGACGTGTGATGTTGTCGCTGCCATCACCATAGAAGCTCTCCTCAGCCGCCGATGGCATCACCAAGTTTGACAGCTCTCGTCTCCGCTTGCTGCCTCGTCGACAAACGCCGCCATTCTGCCACCCGTTTTGGTCGCCGCCGTTTCCTCTAGCTCCAACGCTGCCAGCCGCCCATTCGGTGGCTGAAGGCTACTGTTTCGCGTCGTATTCCTCCGGTCTCGACGTACTGGTTGGCTGAAGAACAAGAGAGACCACCGCCACCACCGTGAGGTGGTGGCTGTCATCGCAAATCACCTTTGTAGACCGCTGCTGCCACCATTTCGGGCTGGATGCTAGCAAATAGAAGTGTTGACGGGTGCGTTTCTGTTTGGTGTAGTTGTGTGTATAGCGTTGTATGGCCGCAAAACTGAGAACAACCACCACCACCACCGTGAGGTGGTGGCTACCACCATGTGCCACCTTGGGTGTGTGTGTATGTTAGTTATTGTGTGTTTATTTTTGGGTTAAGACATTGTAAGGTGTAATTAGCAAAAAGTATAATGAAAAGAAACCCTAACCACCACCGTGAGGTGGTGGCTGCCGCCTCCTGCCGCCATGTTTTATTCGATTGGGATGCTTGAAACCTTAATGGGCCCAATGAAGCCCTAATGGTCCTAATGAAACCCTAACTGATCTAAGGACCTAGCTATTGGGCCTATTGGGCTAAGATGGGTTGGAAACCCTAATTAGGGTTTGGAAAACCCTAATGCTGTGAAACCCTAATTTGGGACTTATCGGGACCGCATCGGAATTATTTAATGAACTTAAAATTGTAATTAATAACCATTTGCAATTAACCTAAGGCCATGTGGGACTTAATGGATTAAGTCCTTAATGGGTTAAGTAGGAACACTTAACCCTAATCATCATTTTATGTGAAACCCTAATTTCACTTGGGCCTTAAGTTGGGCCTTTATATTGGGCCTTGATGATTGGACTATTAGCGGGCCATCCAAGAGCAAGCAAATGGACTAAAATGATTAAATGGGCTTCAGGGTAAGACCCATGTAAGGGGTTGGGCCCAATTTGGAAAATTAGGCCATAGATGGGCCATAGTTTGGGCCTTTATGATTATGTGATATTGGGCCATTAGAAATGCCAAATGTAACGACTGGACTAAATGGTTGGGCCTTTGAATAAGACCATGTAAAGGTTTGGGCCCAATTTGGAAAATTAGGCCATATGTTGGGCTTTGATTCCCAGTTTCACTTTTGGGCCTTTGGATTGGGCCTTGTGCTTGAATCAAGCCGAGATAGGGGTAATGTAGCCTGTTACTCCGAGAACTTATGGTTATGTGTTGCGACCCAATTATTAATAGGGTGTTATTTGATGTTGACAGTTCAGGAACCTGTCATCCAGCAGTTGGGGTTGTGTCTACGGGACTTCAGCAGTGTGAGGTGAGTTACCTTCTAGTAGGGGTGGGTCTACGGCCACAATGTCAGCCCACCAGTAGAAATTGTTAGATGATTGTCTTTGTGATAATTGTCTATGTTTGCTACTACCTGTTATTTTTATGTGATAGTATGATATGATGTTATGTGACAGTGATAGTAGGGGGTGAAATAGTCCCCAGTTACCGATCGATAGGACCGAAGGGGTAGATTAGTACCCAGTTATGTTAGACAGATTATGATATATGCGATATGATATTATATGGTAGTGGTAGGAGTGAAATAGTCCCCAGTTACCGGTCGACAAGACCGAACGGGTAGGCCAGCACCCAGATATGCTAGGCAGTATGTGATTTATGTGTTTATGCTATGCTTTTATGTGGTAGTGGTAGGGGTGAAATAGTCCTCGGTTACCGGTTGAAAGATACCGAAGGGGAAGGTCGCGCACCCAAATATGCCTGACATGGGGTAGGTCGGGCACCCCGGTATGCCTGACAGTGGGGTAGGTTGAGCAGCCCGGTATGCTCAGCAGGGTAGGTCGGGCACCTAGATATGCCTGACAATATGTGATTGTATGGTATGTGGTATGATGGGGGAACTCACTAAGCTTTGTGCTTACGGTTTTCAGTTTTGGTTTCAGGCACTTCGTTTTCAAAGGAAAGAGTCGGCTCGATCGCAGCGCATCACACTATATTTCCGCATATGAGATCTTGGGGATTACACTCTGATATTGTTTTATGATAACATGTTTTGATTATTTCTACTTTGATTTTTTACATTAGATGTTATTATGGATGTTTTATTACTTATGGTTTTATAATAACTTATTTAAAAATGAAATTTTCAGCCTTGAATTTTGGGATGTTACAAGTTGGTATCAGAGCCTTGGTTTGAGGGATTCGGGCACACTCTCGGGTGTTTCTGAACTCAAACTAAGGACTTGGTATGAAAATTTTCAAAAGTAAAATCATTTTATAAAAGAGGTTTGAAAAGAGAAAAGAACTTTGAAAAGAACAAGGTGTGTGATGCGTGCAATCAGCCGAGCTCAAGTAAGTTTTCCCCAAGATACCCATACATGTTGTGATATGTTATGTTATGATTATGAGAACCGCATGCTAGATTAGGGTTGAGGATCTAGGAGGATGCCTTATATGCCTATTGTATGTGCTTGTAGACTTGCATGTTAGTACTGGTCAGTCAGTGATAGGATAGCCTGTTTAGGTTATGCTTGATTGTATGAGCCTTTGAAATTACATGCTAGTGTAGATTCCTGATAAGAGGATAGAATGATTTGTTTGGAATATGTTGGTTAGATTTCCATTGTCTGAATGCTGCTTGCTTTGTGCTTTGTGGGACTCTTAGTAATGGGAGCTAGTTATTAAGTGAATATGCTAAGTCACATGTGGCACGGGCTGGATAATCTCAGAGTGATAGATTTGACCCTATTGCGCAGCTCTTGTTTGAGTCCAACCGTTCTAGGGAGGGGTCTTTTACTCGAAGGATTATCTGATCTCTGCCGCATGTGGCTATATTCATGAGGTAGCTAGTTGACATTAGTGAGAAGTCCTTCAGCAGTTAAGGACCGGGTGGGTTCGGGAACCTAGGAAAGCCTAGGATATGTTCCAGTGAGTTAGTAGTAAGGTTCAGTGAGACTTGGGTGTACCAGTTTGAGGAAGTGACTTGGAGGATTGCCGAGGATTTCCGAGGAAAGTATGGATAGGTGTTGAAGGTAGTATTGGGCCCGTACAACTGAAAGCATAGGATCCATACTCGAATCGGTGAGAGTCTTGGAGAATCTGAGAAGCTTCAGGGAGGAGTTTGTGACCCGGTTTGGGGACAGAGGATGTTCCAGTTGTTGCAACTTAGCCTTTGGCAAGTGAGCTAGTGAGTGTGACAGGGTATCAGACCCTGAAGAATATGACTTCCAAGAGTTTGTAGATGCGAGATTGGTTTGGAGCGCCCTGGGAAGAGAGGGTCGTGCCTGGTGTGTATAGTAGAGGGTCCCGAGAAGAGACCCATGACTTTTGAGCATCAGACAAAAGGCCCGCAGGGCCGGAGTCAGTGCACCACGTATAGGAAAGTACACAAGGGAGTGTCGCTCCAAGGGTTTAGGTTGCTACAAGTGTAGCGGGTTTGGTTATGTCAGCAGAAGGTGATCAGGATTCCTCTAGATGTTGCGGGTACGTCATCTTATACTACTATTAGGTGGATGTTGGGAATATGTATCGCTTTGGAATTGTGAGTGAGTTGGATAAGTCAGATCTCGGGTCGGTTTTCTGCTAGTGTTTGGGTTATCATGGATCATATATGCCATCATGCATGCCGAAAAGTCCTTGATGAACCTACAGAGGGACGCATCTTGCGGAGTGGGTTCCGCGTGGACCGTTATCATTCTAGATCATTGTCGGGATCTGTGTTGGAGTATTATTTAGAGAATTTTGGGTCAGGATTAGAGCGATAGTTCTCCAGTGAATTCAGGGTTCAGTGGTTCTATCATTGTTTGGGTATGGTCGTTAGTTGTCTATGGAAGAACTTTGGAGTTCAAGGCACCACCATTTCTAGGGAAGGATTGGTAGCATTAAGATAGTGGAGTCAGTTGCGAGTGTTAGACGCATGGGTGTTCGGTCATTGGATGTGAGAATTGCATTTCTCGCATGGGTTGTGTTCAGTTAGAGTTCAGTGGTGCCGTAAGATTGGAAGTGAGAACGAGGATTCGTCAGCCAGGGTGAGAATTAAGGCCTCCAAGGGTCAGCATGAGAGGTGGACTGAGGTGTCAGACTTGACCAGGTTTCAAGAGTACTATTCAAGATTTCAGAGGATGGGCGATCTTAGGATGTAACCGGTGATTGATCGCTAGCATTAGTAAGCACAGGTTGTCATCAGTGGGAAATTAGTAAGCGAGAAAGATTGGGAATCCTTCAATTCTCGCGTGTCGTGAAGACTTAGTCGAATCTAAGTAGGGGGAGAGACTTTTTGTAAAGTTCTCCAAATGTGAGTTCTGGTTGCGCGAGGTGCAATCTCTTGGGCACCTTGTCAACCAGAAGGGTATTCTGGTCGATCCGGCCAAGATAGAGGCCGTAATGCAGTGGGAGATTCTGAGGTCTCCAGCTGAGATTCGGAGTTTCCTGGGTCTAGCGGGTTGTTAACAGAGATTTATACGGGACTTCTCCGAGATTGAGGTTCCTTTGACCCGACTGACCAAGAAGTCGGTGGCCTTTTGCTGGGGGCCTGAGCAGCAGGCAACCTTCGAGACTCTCAGGCATCAGGTTTCGGGAACTGTTGAGAGAAAAACTTGGAGACACACTTGAACAAAAGTTAACAAGTATAATGCGGAATAGTTAATCTCAAAGGATCTAAAAGCTCAACAATAATATAGTTAGATAGTTAGAGAGTTAGTTGCGGAAATGTAAAGGAATGGAAATGACAGCAATTGTTATATCAAGAAGACACTTAAGCTGATTCATAACAAGGAATGCATTCACTCCAAGTTAATAAGGAAGATCAAACTTAGTGATTAAGTCTTAAAGACTTGCTCCGAAGAGGGATTATGATCAGCAGAATTATGATAAGATTTAAGTAAGAAGAGATGAGTGAAGAAAGATAGAGAGATAACTTCAGAATGTGTATTCAGATAGAATTCATAAGTTATCGGTTCTTCCTTTTTTGAATACAAAGAGAGTAAGTCTCTATTTATAGAGACTTAGAAACTACACTAGATTACAACTCTATAAGCAGTCGTGCAAGGCATACTAGGTAATAGAGTGTATTACATAAAAGACAAATAAAGTAATCTAGCTAAGTTGACTGCGGTAGCTGACTCCGGTTGCTGATGCGGTTGCTGATGAACAAGATTGACTCCGGGTGCTGAACCGTTACGGTAGAAAGATGGTTGCGGTAGCTGAGTTCAAGAGGGTCACTTTTATGATTCAACAATTTCCTCCTAAGTGACCTCTTTAACTCCGGTTCAGCTATCAAGTTTGAGGAACTTGGTCAAAATCCACCAGAACTTCCTGACGTTTTCCAACCATGTGATTCGTCTTGTGATCTCGAACTTGACTTCTGCGGTAGTATGCTTCGATCTTTCAATTGCAGTCCGGCAGATGTCAAGTTGTTTCTTGGTCAGGCGGTGCATGGCAGTCATAGGAATGAAATATTTGACGTTGTCAGTCTTCCTTTTGAATATGACTCCAAGTTCAGGGTAGTTTGTTGCGCCTAGAGATCTTTCTTGGAAGCCTTCGGTAGGCATTGGCACAGGTTCAAAAGGTGGGAGATCAAACTTCTTGAGGATGGTGGGGTAGATATCTGCATCTATCTTGGCAAAGTCACAGACCGTATCCCTGAGAAAAGAGTTGGCTTTTTCAAGCGCTATCTGCATTTTAGGGTGCTTTTCTGACTTGTTTTGGAACACCTTGGCAATAAGGAAGATTTCTTCTGGATTCATACAAGGAAAGTCTGCCTGGGTGCGGATGTAGTCATGCTCCCTTCTGGTGAGGGTATACTGGATGTAGTCAGCCTTCATAAATTTCCAGACTTTGTAGTTCTTGACTGCGGATGGTCTGTCGTTAGACCATATGTTTTCAATGGAGGAGGCATGTTTAGCGTGAAAAAGACTAAGTCTCTCAAACTCCATTGGCAGTCTCTTGTGATTTGGAAGGCTTTGGTCAAACTGCTCAAATACAGTGAAGTACTTGGCATTTGGAGAAATTGGTATATCCCAGTATCCATCAGCAGGGGGTTCAGCATAAGTGAGGTGCGGTCTGTAATCTTCGTCTAGGAGCTTGCGGTGCGGATTGATCCAAGAATTTATCAAGGACTCATCCATCATGGTGTCAAACCCGCATTCTCTCCAAATTAACTCTGCCAGCTTGGCTGCTTTCCAATCATGCTTCCTTTGAGCGGTGGCAGGGGAGTCTGTGGTGCTTGGAGAAGACATGTTTTCAGCCAAGTTCTTGAAGTGCGGAGGAGTCTCTGGCTTTTTGGGGGTATCTTTTGGAGGTGAAGTGTGAGGAGATGGAGTATGTTGAGATGGTTGCGGTGGTGTGGGAATTTTATCAGTGATGATGGGGGGACTCTGATGAATAGAAGTATCAGAGTGATGGACTTCTTGTTCTTCATCACTTCCCCCTCTTGAGGGATGCAACCCCGGTGCTTCCTCAAGCCATTGCTTAAGTCCATCCACCTTGTTGAAGACTTCTTGGAACTGAGCTTTGAGAGCTTCTGCCAAATGTTGGTTGTTTGGAGTGGAGGAGCTGAAGAGCAACTTGTGGATTTCTTTGGTGAGCTGGAGGATCTCAGGGCCATGGAAGTTGGAGGAAAGGGATTTCTGCAGTCTGTTGATGGTTGCTTGAAGAACAGAGATAGTGGACTCATAAGCAGTATGAGTCTCATCTATCAATTTCTGAGACTGAGAAGCTTGATCCGCGATGGCCGCTTGAAGATCCGTTTTGATTGCGGTTACCTCAGTGATGAGGCGTTCCGCTGCAACCATGAAGTCCTTGTGGTCAGCCTTGCGGTTATTGTCAAGGGACCGGATCCCCATCTCTACTTTGAGAGAGATTCATTCAGCAGCCATGCGTTCCCTTGTTTCCAGACGCTCTATTCTTTCAATCAGTGACTGCGGTCCTAGAGTGTCTTCAGGTTGCGGTTGAGTAGGCTGGACCGCAGCCAAGATCTGATCGATTTTGGCTTGAAGGCTCATGAACTCCTTCCGGGTGACAACATTCTTCTTTTTCTTCTTCTCTTTAGGCTTGGAAGTCGAATGTTGAGAACCGCTGGACTCCTCTTCTTCAAACATCATGAGGTCATCATCAGAAGGGCTTGGCTTGTTTACTTCTTGGATGTCTTCATCATCAAGACCGAAGGTGGGAGCTGAACTGAGTTCGATTGCAGGTTCTTCGTCTTGTGATGGATTGACTGTAGGAGTGGGAGATGGAATGGGAGTTGGAGTAGGAGGAACTTTGGAGGTACCTGCGGCTGCACCTGAAGCTTGAGCTTTTGAAATTGTTTCAGCCATCTGATCCATCCAGTTCTGAACTTTTTGAATGGTGGCTATGGTACTGGCATTGCTGATGGCATTTGCCCAATATCTAGCCACGGACTGGATCTCCTGTTCTTTCTGTTGTTGCTGCTTGATTTGTTGTTCCTTGCGGGCTTGGAAAGCCCTTTGGAACGCAGCATACTTCTTCTTGTCTGACTCAGTTACCGGATTGTACTGTAACCAAGAGTCATTGGATGCATCACCATCAAATCCTTCAATGCGCACCGAAGTGTCCTTCGGGTCCACGGATCCTTGCACATTTGTGCTCACCGTGCCTAAACCACCTGTAAAAGATGAAAGCAGAGTAGGATTTCCTGAGCTTCCTCGGTCTCCTTGACCCGTGGTCAAGTGTGGCCTCTGCTCAGTTCTGGCATGGGCGAAAGAAGTGCCCTGCGGGTGGGAAGGTGTTTGTAGTGTTTGGGTGACAGAAAGAAGGATGGAGCGCAACTCCTCTGGTGAAAAGAAATGCAGTCGGGAAGCCCTGGAGACCTTAGGGCGTGAATCAGTGTCGTCCTCTTGGGAGTGCACTGGGGGGGAGTCTCCACGTAGTTGAGAATCAGACTCACTTTCTGAGTCTGACTGGAAAATGATGGTGGTGTCGAATGGGTGTGCGGGCACCCCAAGGACTACTGGAGCCTGTTGAGAGGCTTCAGCATCGGTCCGGTCACGCATATGGATAATGGTATCGGTTGTTTTCCTTTTCTTGAGGATAGAGATTGGATGCCTATCCTCATCTGAATCACTGCTAGATATGGTTGGGGCAGGTTTTGTTTTGTGTTTCTTGGTGGGTGCGGTTCGTTTAGGAGCATCCTTCTTGGGTGTTCTTTGTTTCTTGGTTGCCAACTTCTTTCTTCTTTGAGAAAGATTGGATAGTGTAATGGAAGAGGGGACCGCGGTATCCTCAGGGATAATGGTTGCGGATGGAAGAGGCGGGGTAGGAGGGTATGGGGCAATACCCTCCGTAGCCTCAATGTGGTCTGAGACATCAGCAGTCTCAAGACCAAGAGAAGAAAGGATATGAGTAGGGAGTCTGCGGATCGGTCCAAATATCGTTTGATCAGAAGAAGGGTTGTACCTTTTAAGATCCTTAGTGACGAAAAAGTTGATGTCACTACCCATGTCTATTCCAGCATCCGCATGTAAGTCTGAGATGCAAAGTGACCAGAACCATGCAAATGTGAGCTCGGTTGGGTTCTCCCTTGGGTGCTCTTTGGGAATGTATTGGAGGAAGTCGTCCCAAAGGATTTGTCCATAGTTTACATCGTGGCCTGTGTAGATGCTCCATACCAATTCCAGTAGCTTCAGTCCCATGTTGTCGATGCCTCCGGTTCTGCCGGATAGGCAGCGGATGACAAAATGACACACAAACTGCCATACCGCAGGCAGCTGATTCTTTTTGAACTCACCAATCCCTCGAATTGGTTTCTGATACCCCATCTGGTAGAGTGCGGATGTAACGTCTGCCATTGAAGGTGAGAAAATCTTGATGGAAGGGTGAACCAGAAGATTAATGGCATTTAAGAACTTTTCTTTGGACAAGATGACCAAAGAATCGTTCATGAGATTGAGGTGAACTTCTTGGGGGTTTTCCATTGGGCGATATGCAGAGAATGCACATTTGAATAGAGTAGAAACTGGAACAACGTCTGTAAATGCATCGAATGGACCAAACAGAGGGTGGTTCCTGAGAAACTTGATCATAAGCTTGATGGGAGCATTATATGAAGGATGATCTTCAAATATTGCTCTGAAATTACTTGAAGCGATTGTTGGAGAGTCAGAACCTGTTAGATTTACAGAACCTGAAGCCTTGGATTGCTTCTTTGATGCACCTGATTTCACCATTGTTGAAGATTTGAGAGAAGAAAACAGAGTTCTTGAAAGTTTTGAAGGTTTTGAGGAATTTGGGAGAAAGAATCGATATTCAGAAAACGTAAAGTATTGTTGGGGAAGAAGATGGGTTTATAAAGGGGGGTGAAAAAGTGTTTAACCCTAGGTAAATGGTAAGGATAGGGTAAAACGTCGATTGGGGTTTTGGGGGGAATCTATGAATTTTGGATTAAATCTCAGCCACACATAATTAAAACGGGTTTGAAGAGATTTTGGGAGATTTCCAAAAGGGGTTTTGCATTTAATGTAAAGTCAGACGCATGTCAATACGTCAGGTGATCGTGGGGGTGATGGGAGAGGAAGTTGTAGCAGATGGGACGTATTGGGGAGAGGAAAGGACAAATTAAGGATGAGTTTATTGAAAAACGTTCTTTTCGTCATCATCCCAAAAATAGGTCTGATACAAGGATTATTCAAAAAGAGAATGTGACGGTTTCTAAAGAGAATGTTTTTTGTCTTTAATATTTAACTTAATGAAGGATCATTAAATAGCACACAAAGATTCAAGAGTTGATAAAATAGTTGAGAAATTATCATGATGATCGCGGATGGAAAATTCATTGCAGTTGGAAACGTCATCGCGGATGAAACTTTCATTGCGGTTGAGAAACGTCATTGCGGATGAAACTTTCATTGCGGATGAACAAGGAAAGACTGCAGTGAGAAACTGAGAGGAAAACACTTGTACAAAGATTAGTAATAACAGACCATAAAGACCTATGAGAGATACGTATGATATATGGTTGCGGTACCTAGACAGCGGTACCAAAACCATATATTACATGTAATTCTCAGTTAGAACCGCAACGGAGACCAAGGATGGTCTCTGGTAGCTAACAATTCAAAAAGAATTGCGGGTCTGGATTCATCATTCCTAACATTTGCAGGAAGATGTTAAGCTTTGTTGAATCGAGCGCTTTTGTGAACACATCAGCAATCTCTTCATGAGAAGGGACAAAGATGAGTTCAATATTACCTTTTAAGATGTGGTCTTTGATGAAGTGATACCGTAGTTCAATGTGCTTAGTCTTGGAGTGCTGAATTGGATTGTGAGAAATAGAAATAGCACTTTCAGAGTCACAATAGATCGGTATCCGCAGCATTCTATACCCGTAGTCCATTACTTGAGTTTTCATCTAAAGGACTTGAGAGCAACAGCTGGCTGCGGCCACATACTCGGCTTCTGCAGTTGATAGAGAGACACAACTTTGTTTTCTTGAGGACCAGCTGACTAGTCTTTCACCCAAGAATTGACATCCTCCTGAAGTGCTTTTTCGATCGAGCTTGCATCCGGCATGATCCGCATCTGTGAAAGCTTGCAGGCTGAAATCATTGCCTGCGGGGTACCATAGACCAAGAGATTTGCTTCCTTTCAGGTACCGTAGTATCTGTTTGGCTGCGGTCATATGTGAGACTTTTGGGTCAGCCTGATACCTTGCACATACACCAGTTGCAAAGACAATGTCTGGCCTGCTTGCAGTGAGGTACATCAAAGAGCCGATGATGCCTCTATAAGTCTTGTGATCCACAGATTCGCCTAAGGGATCAGCAGAGATCTTATAACCGAAGGCCATGGGGACCTTAGCAGATGAACAGTTGTCCATAGAATATTTCTTCAATAGTTCAGTGGTGTATTTTTCTTGATGAATGAATATGCCTTGCGGTACTTGTTTCACTTGAAGACCTAGAAAGAAATTAATCTCTCTATTCATGCTCATTTTGAACTTGTTGGTCATGAGCTTAGCAAATTCATCCATCATGCCTTGATCAGTCGAACCGAAGATGATATCATCCACATATATCTGTACCATCATGAGGTGGTCGCCATTTACTTTTCTGAATAGTGTGGGATCAATCACTCCTCTCTTGTACCCGGATGAGACAAGGAATTCAGAAAGAGTCTCATACCATGCTCTTAGGGCTTGCTTCAGACCGTAGACTGCCTTTTCAAGCTTGTAGCAGTGGTCTGGGAATTCAACATTTTCAAAGCCTGGAGGTTGCTGAAGATAAACCTCTTCTTTTAGTTCCCCATTGAGAAAGGCACTCTTAACGTCCATTTGGTGTACCTTGACGTTTTTGTGGGCTGCGTATGCTAGAAAGATCCGGATAGCTTCCATGCGTGCTACCGGAGCATACGTTTCATCGTAGTCAATGCCTTCAAGTTGACTATACCCCTTTGCAACTAGCCTTGCCTTGTTTCTGACTACCGCACCAGATTCATCCAACTTATTTTTGAACACCCATCTAGTGCCAACAATGGAGTGACCACGTGGCTTCGGAACGAGCTGCCAAACTTTATTTCTTTGAAATTCTTCAAGCTCTTCTTGCATTGCGGCTATCCAGTCAGGTTCAAGCAATGCTTCTTTGATCGTTCTGGGTTCTACCGAGGACATAAATGTTGCATAGTGGCAGTGATCAGATAGGTCCTTGGAAGATCGAGTCTGGATGCCTGCGGATGGGTTCCCAATGATTTGACCTGGTGGGTGGTCTTTCGTCCATACATGAAGACGTGGCAGCAGATGATCAGCAGCTGCGGTAGAGGGAATATCTTGAATGTCAAAGGAATCTGCGGTTGGAGATGACAGTTCCCCCTGGACTTGAGAACATCCTGCTGAGTCATCTTGATCTATTGGAACAGAATTTTCTTGAGCAGTTGGGAGAGGTTCCCCCTGGGTTGCAGATAGGATTTCCTCTAGAACCTGAGAAGGTTCCCCCTGGACTGCGGATGGGAGAGTGACAATCCTTGGATCAGTTCTAGTGTCGATATTTTCTATGAGTTCATCATCCGAATCCGAAGATAAGTTTGATGGTAATGCTTCTCTGCGGACAGGAATTTGAACAACATCAAGTACTGGAACCTCGACGGTTGCGGCTAGATCCGGAGTAGATCTTTCCCCCTCAACCGGAGAGGTGGAAGTATTGAGAGAGGCTACTTCAGATAGAGATGGTCCAGAAACATCAGCATGTTGTTGTTGCGCTGCGGGTGACACAAGAACTTCGGATAGTTTCGTCGTTTCAATAGGATCGAAAAGATCCTCATAGTTGACTTCAACTAGATTCAAGGGACCTAAAGAGGCAGGAATGTCACTTTCCATGATTGCGGTGGTTTCAGTGGATGGAGGGGCGTCGCGGATGTGAGAATCATCAAATTTCACATCGAAGCTTTCAATGATCAGCCTTGTACGCCTGATGAGCACTCGATAAGCAACCTTGTTAGTGGAGTAACCAAGGAATATGCCTTCGTCGGACTTCGGTGCAAACTTGTTGAGCTGATCTCTGTTGTTGATCACGAAGCATCTACACCCAAAAATATGAAAGAAGCGAACATTGGGCTTGCGGTTGTTAAGGCCCTCATATGGTGTTTTATTGAGGCGTTTGCTCACGATACTTCGGTTTTGGACAAAGCATGCGGTTGCTACTGCTTCAACCCAGAAGTAGAGAGGAAGTTGGGCGAAGTTAAGCATGGATCTGGCTGCTTCTACCAGTGTGCGGTTCCTTCTTTCTACTACACCATTTTGTTGCGGTGTGTAGGGTGCTGAGAAGTTGTGAGAAATGCCTTTGGACACCAAGAAACTGTTAAGAAGATGATTAGTGAACTCGGTTCCATTATCACTGCGGATGCGTCTAACTGGAAGCTTGATCTGAAGTTCGATTTCTGTGATGAAGTTGATGAAGATCTGCGGTGTCTCTGATTTGAGTCTGAGGAAGAAGACTCATGTGAAGCGTGTATAGTCATCAACAATAACCAGTATATACTTCTTGTGGTGGAGGCTGGCTACGGTTGATGGACCGCAGAGATCAATGTGCAATAGCTCCAGTGGTTCAGAAATAGAAGAGTCCATTATCAGAGGGTGACTTGCTTTAGACTGCTTACCACATTCACAAGCCGGACAGAGAGTATCGTTGCTAAATTTGAGAATAGGGAGACCGCGGACTAGTTCTCCAGTGACTAAGTTGTTGATGTACCGGAAGTTGAGATGAGCTAGCTTACGGTGCCATAGCCAGCTGACTTCGGATACAGCTTTGGACAAGAAACACAATTGCGGTTTACCAATGATTAGAGAAACATCCAAAGGGTACATGGTACCTTCGGATCGAGATTTGATCAGGCAAGTGTTTCTATCACTCGTCATTACGTAGCAAAACTGATCATCAAATTCAACACGATGTCCTGCTTTACATAGTTGGCCAACACTGATGAGATTGTGTTTAAGGCTTTCTACATAAGCAACCTTCTGAATGGAAAAGTTCCCCGTAGTGAGAACACCATAACCTCGGATGACACCGTTTGCATTGTTACCAAACGTGACATTTCCACCATTGCATATAGGCCTGAAATCCCGAAGGTACTCTAACCTTCCGGTCATGTGCAAGGAGCAGGCACTGTCAATTAACCACTCTTCTTCTTGTTCCTCCTTGCACAAAGCCTAAGAATTACACGGTTAGTTTAGGCATCCAAACAAGTTTGGAGCCTGGGACAATTGATGTGTTTCTGAGTGATGCATGGTCCGAGGTTGTAGGGACAGGTCTCTTGTCAACTTTTGAGCCTAGTCCTGGGTGTTTGAGTAGATTTGGAGTGTTGTGATTTTTTGAAAAAATACGAGGTTTCTGACTCTGGCTCGATTTGACATGAGATAAAACCTTTTGACAACTACACTGACATTTACAAAAGGAGATTTTGTCTTTTGATCTAACACTGTGATTGGTCAGCGGTTTTAAGGATGTTTTGGATCTGTTACCGGTCCGAGATGGGTAATTCCTGACACGAGTGTTTTTGGGTTTTGAAAAAGTCTGTTTATGAAAAGTTTTAGCACGTGTAGATTTCTGAATTCTTTTTGATGGATTTGGTAAGATACCCTTCCATTTGAAATTTTGACGTGACTTTAAAAGTGTTGGAGTGGGTAAAATACCTTTCCATTTAGGATCATTTGAAGAATAGACCTGAAAAACATAGTTTCGAAAAGATTGAACACCCTTTTGGGTTGTGTCAGAAGGAGTAGGAATGACTTTTAAAACTGAACTTTCCTTTTTGTTTGTTTTCTTGAAAGAAGAGTTTTTTGAAATGTAGCGAGAGAAAACAAATTTTTTAGGACTTTTGGATTTAGGAAATCTGACTTGCTTCTTGTTTTTTGAAAAAGTTTGTCTATTAGTACCGCGAGATCTGATTTCTTCTTTAAAAGCCTTTTTTGCCAAAGATTTTGGTGAACCGCAGTCATTGTTGTTCAACTGCGGTTTCCTGGAATTCTTAGAATGATTTTGAAAACGCGGACTTGAGTCATCAGAACTTGAGGATTCAGGAATTTAGGAACATTGACCTACTTCAAAATTTTCTATAGGTAGTTCATGAAATATTGGCTGAAGAGTTACAGTTCCTTGAACTGATGACTGCGGTAGGGATGACTTGACTACCGCTGAGTAAGTCTTAGATGGGACTTCGGTGGGACATTTGTGGGACATTTGACTACAGTGAGAGACACTGCGGTCTGAGGACAGAGATGGAAAGTCTTTTGAGACTTCGGGGCCCTCAACAACAATCTCTTCATCAACTACGAATGAAGTTTGAGAATTTGGATAGATGGTGCCACAGATAGGAATTTGATCACATGTGTGACCCGAAACCTCCGGCACAATTTCCTTAATGACACAATTATTGCTTAAGTTGTGCAGTCTACCGAAGTGAGTTTTAATATCTTCGGGAAAAGTCTTGTCATTGACAGGGAAATGAAATTATCGGTCTGGAGGGACATACAGTCTGTCTTTGTTGAACCGGGGTGAGGAATCCATTGAGGTAGGATATCCATTTGACCAACCCCAATTGTATGTATTGTCCACGGTTCCATTGTTTACCAAATTTTCAATAGCTTCACTTTCATTAAACAATTTTTCAATTAAGAGATTTAAGCGTACAATTTCTCTCTGAGCTAAATCTCTCTGGCTCAAAGCTATCTCTAATTGGGTTTCACATAACATTCTTGCATCCTTTTCTAACTCTAGGTCCTTCTCTAACATATCCATCTTAAGTCTTTTGTTATCCAGTCGTCCTCTCACGTGGAACATCTCTTGGGACGCAATGTTCTTCTCATCTAAGGCTTTATTATAGTCTGTAAGGACGGCAGCACAAGTGTCATTAAGATCATCTATGTAAGGCTGACAGTCATGCATGCTATAGTTTAGAGTTTGGATCATGAGTTTTACCTGTTCGATGATGCTTAGTGTTCCATCCTTTGCCATGTAGCAGTAGTTCTTGTTCAACATTGTAGACCCATCATCATCCGCAGTGGCCAGCATGCAGATTTTCCCTTTTCCTTTGACACTGCTGATGGCCTCATCTTCATCTCCGGATGACCAGACTTGATGGTCTCTTTTGACATGGGCCACGTATGCCCTTGCCTTTTCAGCTTTTTCTTTGTCTTCCAACTCTTGAGCCATTCTAAGGTAGAATGCTCTGTCTTTTACTACATTTGCCTTACAATCTCGTGCAAAGTGATTCTCTTTGTTGCATTTGTGACAAATTACAACATCAGTCTTGTCTTCTGAAGGAGTACCAGAGTCAGTGATTTGAGGAGACTGCGGTACCTCCTTTGGTTGAATATTTTGAGATTGCGGTGGTGGATGAGAACTTTTGGGAAATCGAGAGTGGTTATTCTGAGAACCGAAGTTACGGTTGAATGGAGGTTTGTTGAACTGCTGATTCTTGCGGAAGGAAGGAGGTGGTAGACGGTTGAACTGTTGGCTAACCAGAGCAATAGCCTTCTGAAAATCTTCTTCATCATCATATTCATAATCCGCTTCGTATGACTGCGGTAGAGTGTCATACGAGGAAGGGTAAGGTGACTGCGGTGGAGCTTGTGCTATGAGAGCAAGTGGTCCTCCGAAGTCAGCACAGTCTTTGAGTACGGTGTATTCTTGAGCTTGCAGCTCTCCATAGAGCTTGTAAAGTGACAGGGAGTGAATCTTTCTATCGCCTTGGACTATCATCTTGGCCGTAGTCCAATGTCTGCCCAAACCATTAAGAAACTGAAGATTGATTTCATGGTTACTGCGGATGGTGCCCGCATTGGATAACTTGGTGACTATCAGGTTGAACCTTTTGAAGGAGTCTTCCAAACTTTCTCCAGTATGAGCTTTGAAGTTGTTGAACTCGTTGAGTGCGGTAGTAAGCTTCTTATCTTGTGCTTGTTCTGAGCCTTCGTACAGGTTTTTGAGAACATCCCAGATCTCTTTCGCTGATTTGCAATTTATGATAATATCGAAGTTGTCAGGAGCAACTACGCAGGAGATTTCATAAAAAGCAACAGCATCATTTTCCATTTTATCGAGATCATCCTTGGTGGGACGGCTCATGGCTGGTTGACCTCCTCCTAGCCTGGTTGCAGCGCCGTCAGTTTGGACTGGTGTAAGGACTGGAACATGTGGTCCTTCTTCTACGGATCACCATACATCTCTACCCAGTCTTCTCAAGTACCTTTCCATTCTTTGTGACCAGTGATGATATTCATTTGCGACTAGTATTGGGGCTCGGTTAGAACCACCGACACTGTTGGAAACATTTAGAGATAATGATTGTGCCATTTGAAATTGTTTTTTTTTTGTTTTGAAGAAATGAGCTTTAGTGGTATAGAAGGCTCTTTGAAAAATCAGAGTTCCGTTCTCAAAAAGCAACCACTTTGGCTCTGATACCAACTGTTGAGAGAAAAACTTGGAGACACACTTGAACAAAAGTTAGAACAAGTATAATGCGTAATAGTTAATCTCAAAGGATCTAAAAGCTCAACAATAATATAGTTAGATAGTTAGAGAGTTAGTTGCGGAAATGTAAAGGAATGGAAATGACAGCAATTGGTATATCAAGAAGACACTTAAGTTGATTCATAACAAGGAATGCATTCACTCCAAGTTAATAAGGAAGATCAAGCTTAGTGATTAAGTCTTAAAGACTTGCTCCGAAGAGGGATTATGATCAGCAGAATTATGATAAGATTTAAGTAAGAAGAGATGAGTGAAGAAAGATAGAGAGATAACTTCAGAATGTGTATTCAGATAGAATTCATAAGTTATCGGTTCTTCCTTTTTTGAATACAAAGAGAGTAAGTCTCTATTTATAGAGACTTAGAAACTACACTAGATTACAACTCTATAAGCAGCCGTGCAAGGCATACTGGATAATAGAGTGTATTACATAAAAGACAAATAAAGTAATCTAGCTAAGTTGACTGCGGTAGCTGACTCCGGTTGCTGATGCGGTTGCTGATGCACAAGATTGACTCCGGGTGCTGAACCGTTGCGGTAGAAAGATGGTTGCGGTAGCTGAGTTCAAGAGGGTCACTTTTATGATTCAACAAGAACCAGGTTAGAACTTCGGTTAGGACTCAAGTTCAGTTGAGGGTTAGGTCGAGTGCGTGTTCGACCCGGTTGGGACAAATGTTGTAAGACTGTGGGGGTAGCCGTAGCAATCACTAGCGATCAGATAGTATGGAAAGTGTTGTAAGACTGCGGGGGTAGCCGTAGCATTCACTAGCGATCAGATAGTATGGAAAGTGTTGTAAGACTGCGGGGGTAGCCGTAGCATTCACTAGCGGTCAGATAGTATGGAAAGTGTTGTAAGACTGCGGGGGTAGCCGTAGCATTCACTAGCGGTCAGATAGTATGGAAAGTGTTGTAAGACTGCGGGGGTAGCCGTAGAATTCACTAGCGATCAGATAGTATGGAAAGTGTTGTAAGACTGCGGGGGTAGCCGTAGCATTCACTAGCGATCAGATAGTATGGAAAGTGTTGTAAGTCTGTGGGTGTAGCCGTAGCATTCGCTAGGTTGGTAGATATCATGAGCATGTTGTTAGCACGCGGAAGGAACAAGAGTACCCACCAGTTCGGGTGTAGCAATGAAGATATAGAAATCCACGGATTGGATTTCGGAATTTCCCAGCTGGATTAGATCTGTTTAAGCCATTGATAAGACTGTAGGAACGCCACTACAGTTATGAGATCAGGAAAGCAATGGACCGTATGAGGCCATTTGTGATATAAGTCTACCATTGGTCAGGTAGCAATCACTTTTAGTCTTGGATTTTCGCGACGTCAGGACTCGACATATGGACCCGATCAGTTAGATCAGAAGGTTATTAGAGCCTCAGTGGCATGATAACTAATAGCAATTATTGACAGACAAGGATTTCGTTCAGAAGTCGCGTGGAGCGACTGCGTGTGAGTCTTTTGGCTCCGTAATCGGGTTGGGACCCGATATTTCAGATGATTGGAGAATGAATTGAGACCAGGCAGGTCTCAGTAGATTTTGGAAAGCAGTCGTGTGGTAGCATGCTATTTCAGGCAGTTCAACGCTCCGGGCAGTTTCAGCGTTTGGTCAGTATTAGTATTTGTGTTTTAGGTTGCAAGCACGAACGGAATAGTTGGTTGACCGGGAGGTGATAAGTAACTTACATCGAGATTAGCGAAGCCTTGACCAAGTATAAGTGATCTGCAGGGATAATTAGGCATGTGATCCTGTTTTATAGTGAGAACCTCGGGCTATCAGAAGTTGAGGAGACAATTGTGGGATAAACGGACTGGATTCGTCGATGATGATTCAGTGTGAGTGGTCTGTCAGGGATTCAGACCACCTCGAGACTGCAGATTTCACACTTGTTAGATGTGTTTGCTGCAAGGGTTCGTTTAGTTTCAGGTTTTAGAACCCTGCGAGGGATGATATGGGTTGCCTTGGGAAGGCTAGGGTGTGCCCAGGATTGTGGCCATGTTACTTGAGTGGCTTGGCGTATAAGAAATGGTAAGGAATCATTTTGAGGATGAAATCTAATTTAAGTGGGGGAGATTTGTAACACCATGTTTATTTATTAAATAAATAAACAAATTAATGAATGAATAGTAGCCCTAAAATTTATAATTATATAGCAAGGTGTCGGCCTCGAGGAGTTAACTGTCATAATTTTAGAAGGCATGGATTAAAGTGTAAAATCCAAACTTAATTTGTAAGTAATATTGAAGACAGGGGCTGCTTGGTAACAATTAGGACTCAATATGAAAGGAATTATGGGACCAAGGGATAAAATGTAAATTCTGGATTTATATTGTAAAGATTTATGGAATCGGGGGTTAAAAAGGTAAATCCTTGATTTGTTTTGCAAAGATTCTCAAGGTGGTGGGTTGTTAGGTAAATATTGTACTTAAATTGTAAGGGATTATGATGTTGAGGGTTTAAATGGTAAATATTGACCTTATTTTGAAAGAAAATGTCATGAGGAGGGGTTGTTTATGTCATTATGGTGTGATGTTTTGTTGCACCGGGTATATAACCCTAACACCCGGCCACTAAACCTTAAACCGAAGGAGACTTCTCCAGCCGCCATGAGAGATCCCCATCTGCCGCCTGGCTTCCTCCTCGCCACCATTGAAGCCAAGTCGTCGGAGTCCAACCCCTCTACGTCGGAGGTTGCTGTTATGGATCGCCGGGAAACCAACCGACGTGTGATGTTGTCGCGGCCATCACCATAGAAGCTCTCCACAGCCGTCGATGGCATCACTAAGTTCGAAAGCTCTCGTCTCTGCTTGCTGCCTCGTCGACGAACGCCGCCATTCTGCCACCCGTTGACGCCGCTGTCGTTTCCTCTAGCTCCAACGATGTCAGCCGCCCAGTCGGTGGCTAAAGGCTGATGTTTCGCGTCGTATTCCTCCAGTGTCGACGTGCTGCTTGGCCGAAGAACAAGAGACACCACCGCCACCACCGTGAGGTGGTGGCTGTCATCGCAAATCACCTCTGTAGACCACTGTTGCCACCATTTCGGGTTGGATGCTTGCAAATAGAAGTGGTGATGGGTGCGTTTCTGTTTGGTGTACTTGTGTGTATAGCGTTGTATGGTAGCAAAACTGAGAACAACCACCACCACCACCGTGAGGTGGTGGCTGCCACCATGTGCCACCTTGGGTGTGTGTGTGTATGTTAGTTAGTGTGTGCTTATTTTTGGGTTAAGACATTGTAAGGTGTAATTAGCAAAATGTATAATGAAAAGAAACCCTAACCACCACCGTGAGGTGGTGGCTGCCGCCATCGGCCGCCGTGTCGGGTGGCGGTGTGCTTTGCCTTGCCATGTTTGATTCGGTTGGGATGCTTGAAACCCTAATGGGCCCAATGAATCCCTAATGGGCCTAATGAAACCCTAATGGATCCAAGGACCTAGCTATTGGGCCTATTGGGCTAAGATGGGTTGGAAACCCTAATTAGGGTTTGGAAAACCCTAATGCCGTGAAACCCTAATTTGGGACTTATCGGGACCGCATCGGAATTATTTAATGAACTTAAAATAGTAATGAATAACCATTTGCAATTAACCTAAGGTCATGTGGGACTTAATGGATTAAGTCCTTAATGGGTTAAGTAGGAACACTTAACCCTAATCATCATTTTATGTGAAACCCTAATTTCACTTGGGCCTTAAGTTAGGCCTTTATATTGGACCTTGATGATTGGACTATTAACGGGCCATCCAAGAGCAAGCAAATGGACTAAAATAATTAAATGGGCCATCCAAGACCCATGTAAGGGGTTGGGCCCAATTTGGAAAATTGGGCCATAGATGGGCCATAGTTTGGGCCTTTATGATTATGTGATATTGGGCCATTAGAAATGCCAAGTGTATGGACTGGACTAAAAGGTTGGGCCTTTGTATAAGACCATGTAAAGGTTTGGGCCCAATTTGGAAAATTGGGCCATATGTTGGGCTTTGATTCCCAGTTTCACTTTTGGGCCTTTGGATTGGGCCTTATGCTTGAATCAAGCCGAGATAGGGGGTAATGTAGCCTGTTACTCCAAGAACTTATGGTTATGTGTTGGGACCCAATTATTAATTGGGTGTTATTTGATGTTGACAGTTCAGGAACCTGTCATCCAGCAGCTGGGGTTGTGTCTACGGGACTTCAGCAGTGTGAGGTGAGTTACCTTACAGTAGGGGTGGGTCTACGGCCACAATGTCGGACCACCAGCAGGAGTTGTTAGATGATTGTCTTTGTGATAACTGTCTATGTTTGCTACTAACTGTTATGTTTATGTGCTAGTATGATATGATATTATGTGATAGTGATAGTAGGGGGTGAAATAATTCCCGGTTACCGGTCGATAGGACCGAAGGGGTAGATTAGTACCCAGCTATGCTAGACAGATTATGATATATGCGATATGATATTATGTGGTAGTGGTAGGGGTGAAATAGTCCCCAGTTACCGGTCGACAGGACCGAAAGGGTAGGCCAGCACCCAGATATGCTAGGTAGTATGTGATTTATGTGTTTATGTTATGCTTTTATGTGGTAGTGGTAGGGGTGAAATAGTCACCGGTTACCGGTTGAAAGATACCGAAGGGGAGGCAAGCTCCCGGTTACCGGTTGAAAGATACCGAAGGGGTAGGTCGGGCACCCAGATATGCCTGACATGGGGTAGGCCGGGCACCCCGGTATGCCTGACAGTGGGGTAGGTTGAGCACCCCGGTATGTTCAGCAGGGTAGGTCAGGCACCCAGATATGCCTGACAATATGTGATTGTATGGTATGTGGTATGATGGGGAAACTCACTAAGCTTTGTGCTTACGGTTTTCAGTTTTGGTTTCAGGTACTTCGTTTTCAAAGGAAGGAGTCGGCTCGATCGCAGCGCATCACACTATATTTCCGCACATGAGATCTTGGGGATTACACTCTGATATTGTTTTATGATAACATGTTTTGATTATTTCTACTTTGGTTTTTGACATGAGATGTTATTATGGATGTTTTATTACTTATGGTTTTATAATAACTTATTTAAAAATGAAATTTTCAGCCTTGAATTTTGGGATGTTACAAAAACATACCCTTCACCACATCCGGTGCGGCACGCGCCTCCTCGGCGGTCAGCTAGAAGGCTCGGCTCCTCATCACTGGAGCATCTGTCTTGCCCTGTCGGCCATCTGTGATCTGCAGGGTCGCTGGTGCTAGCGCCGCCACTGGCGCTCCTGATGTCAATCTCGGGTAGTTGGCCTTTTATGGCCCTTCTCATTGCAATGGAAGCAAATCAGGTCTGATGTCTGAAGGGTGGGGTAGGGGCAGTACATGTGCGTCTTGCCGCATTTCCCACAGTGGCTCCGGCCCTGCTGGCCCTTCGAGAAACTCCCTGGCCAGCTGCTGAATCTCCACAGCTGGCGCAAACTCAGCCCTAAACCTGGTCACAAAGTCCGACCAAGTCATAGCCTCAATGGTTGGGGCTCCCAACGTGTCACTGACTGCCTCCCACCAGTCTCTAGCTATGTCCCTCAAACATCCCGCAGCATACTGGACCTTCGACCCCTCAGGGCAGAAGCTCGTCAACTGTGCAGACTTGATGTCTGCAATCCACCTCCTGGACACAATATGGTCCTTCACCCCGTGAAAGTCTGGCGCACCACATCCCCTGAAATCCTTGAAGGAGAGTGTGCACGTCCCTGACTGGCCAGATGCTATGTCACTCCTTAACGCCCTGAGGCGCTCCTCCATCAGCTCGATGATCCCTTCCTCGATCGACCCGAAAATCACCGGGGTCGCCACAAGGATGCCTCTCGTAATCTCGGACGCGATAAACTCGTGTAATCCATCACCAACCGGCTCGGAACCTGCCCCCGAACAAGAACCTGAACCTGACCCAGACCCTGAACCTCCCGCTCCGTGACGTGTCACCACCATTCTGGAACAAAACACATAATCTGCAGGGTCATATATAAGCTCGAAAGGTCTCACACACTCTACAAGTTCCTCGGTTCCATCGCGGCCCTCCTTGACTCGAGTATGGATCCTTTGCTTTCAGTAGTACGGGCCCATACTACCTTCCACATCTATCCGTACTTTCCTCAAGGATTTCCTTGACTTCACCAAGTCCCTTTCAATACTACTGCTTGTTGCACTAATCTCATCCTAGGCTCACCCTAGGGTAACTCTCCGACCTACTCTCCGCCATCAGCTGCATAAGAAATCCCTGGTACCTTTACCTAACTAGCTCACGAATACCATTGCATATCACTAAGACCATATAATTCTTCGAATGAGAGGTCCTTCCCTACAATGGTTGGACTCAGACAAGAGCTGCGAAATAGAGCGAAACCTAACCTTCTGAAATTATTTAGTCCTCGTAATATGTAACTTAACGTATTCATTTACTAATTAGTTAAAGATAACTAGAAGTCCTGAAATCATAAAGCAAGCAGCATTCGGGCATTGAGTAACCAAACCAAGCATATCCTATTTAGGCCATCATATCACTGACTAATCAGTTCCAGCATGTAATTCAATAACCACATATAGCAGGCACATAAGGCATCTTCCTAGATCCTTAACCCTAATCTAGCATGCAGTTCTCGTACACATACAGTAGGCATATAAGGCATCCTTCCTAGATCCTCATCCCTAATCTAGCATGCAGTTCTCATAATCATATCATATATCATAATCAACATGTATGGGTATCTTGGGGAAAACTTACTTGAGCTCGGCCGATTGCACGCATCACACACCTTGTTCTTTCTCAATACTCTTTATTTTTAACTTTTGGAAAAACTATTTTCTTCTAAAAATCTTTCAAACTCTTGATTTGAGTCTAGACATCCCCGAAGGTGTGTCTGAATCCCTCAAACCAAGGCTCTGATACCAACTTGTAACATCCCAAATTTTAAGACCAAAAATTTCATTTTCAATTTACAGTTCGTAAAACAAGTTATACAAAACATCATCGAGTTATCACATTTCATAATAACCATAGATCAGGTGTCTCAAAAGCATTTCATAAGATAATAATAATGTCAGAGTACAAATCCCAAGAATTTCATGTGCGGAAAATCATGTGTGTGATGCGCTGCTACCGTACTGGCTCCTTTCCCTTTGAAGAAGAAGGACCTGAAACAAAACCTGAAAACTTTAAGCACAAAGCTTAGTGAGTTCCCCCATCATACCACATACCATACAATAAACATATTGTCTAACATATTCAGGTACTGGACTACCCCTTCGGTCTCTTTCAACCGGTACTGCCTAGCATATCAGGGTGTTGGCCTACCCCTTCGGTCCTGTCGATCGGTACCTTGCCTAGCATATCAGGGTGCTGGCCTACCCCTTCGGTCCTTTCAACCGGTATCTCTCCTAGCATATCAGGGTGCTGGCCCACCCCTTCGGTCCTTTCGACCAGTACCAGGGACTATTTCACCCCCTACTTCTACCACATAACTGTTGGATTAGGTGTCTAAGCCCATAAGTATTTTGGTATGTACTTGACCCGATTATGAGCATGGTCCTTTTGGGTTGCCTTCACCATAGCAACTGATAGGATGAATTTAGGAGAAAGAGGATTAATTATGATCTATTAATATATTATGTGAATAATATATTAAAAGAGAAATCATATTGTTTAATTAATATTAGTCAAAAATTAATTAAGATATAATTTTGTGGCTAAAAGAGATTAATTAAATTAAGGGGACTGATATTGCAATTATATGATAGTTGCAAATTGGGCTATGAATTCCTAATGGAAAGGGCATTTGACGAAATCTATGGGAAGCCCATATGATTTTCGTCCAAGGGCTTTCTAGAGGGACACCATGGGTTGCTTCAGGCCTAAGCAGAGAATTAGGGTTTCACCTAAAACCCTAGCAGCCCACACAAGTATATAAAGACCCCTAGGGCTCCCAAAAAACGTGCCTAAGCTTTCTCTAGAAGATCTTGGACGTTTTTGGTGCTCCTCCTTCCTCTCCTAAGTCACCTTGTTTCTAGTGGTGTTTGTGACTCCATTAGAGGTGCAATATTTGAGGCGCTAAGCTTTCAGAAGTCAAGATCAAGAAGGATTGTGATTGTTATTGCTACATAACAATCAAGGTAATGTTTCTCACCCTAATCTTATGTCAATTTAGATAATAGCATGTTAGATCTAGGGTTTATGCTTTGGTATTCAATGTTGTTGTGTTCATAGTAGAAAACCTAGATAAAAGCAATTAGGGTTGCGTGTACACCATAGGAATGATGTAATGCTCATAACCCATCAGTGGTATCATAGCCTAGGTCGTTTTTCTAGTTGAATAGATGCAACAGTGAACTGCCAAAGGATCAAAAAGTCGAATTTTTGTTATCTGCGCCGCCGAATCGGCGTGTCCATCAGTGGACTCGGCGAGTTGCCTAAACTCGGCAATTCCATCAGTGGACTCAGCGAGTCGCCTAAACTCGGCAATTCCATCAGTGGACTCAGCGAGTCGCCTAAACTCGGCGAGTCCATCGGTGGACTAGGTGAGTCCAGGGTGCTGTTGACGGGATTTTCGATTTTTTGGAGTAGATTTTATTAAGGATAATTACCAAAACCCTTTTTTATTACCTAAAATCGATTTTTTTATGTTTGGAATGATTATCCTTATCAAAATTAATGGATTTGGTTAAATACGGATAATATAGGATTATTATGAGTCAAATATTTGACCTATAAGATTGAAAAGCTTCAATTTACACCCTTTATGTTTTATAGTTTAAATTTGAACTTAAAAGTTTTAGTTTTTGAAATTTAAATAGTTAAACCCTAATATTTTGAAAGGTTTCAAAAATTGTCCTCAAGTTTTGGAATTTAAAATTTTAATTAAAAGGTATTAATTTTGAAATATTAAATTCTAGAACCCTAGTATTTTGAAAAATTCAAATTACACCCTTATGGTTTTATTAATTTAATTAAGAGTTTAATTAAAAGAGATAATTAATAAATCCATAATTATATGGTTTAACATTAATAAAATTAAAAGTTTAATTTATTAAATTAAACCACCTAGTATTTTAAAGGTATAAAATACACCCTTATACTATATAAAATTAAAAGTTTAATATTATATATGTATGAGTAAATGTCAGTCTTACCGTTAGTAGGCCTTATTCACGAAGCTGGTCTTTAAGGGGTGTTTAAGGAAGCGGCATGTAAAATGACCATCATTGGGTATCCACTCTTACCCACCGCACCCTTGACTAGTGGAGGGTCGTTAGCCGAACGGGTAGGATAGGACACAACCTTCCATTATAATTATAACGAAATACGAAGTAACTAAACACTTTTATAAATTCCCAAATCTTAGTTACTTTAGGAAAAATGTGAAATCGATGCTATTCCATGAAATTACACTTTGTACCCTTACCAAGACGTTAGTGGAGCGTGTGTGGTTAACCGGCACACTAATTTGAGTCTAGCGAAGGGGGAAAAGGGTGACTCGATGTTTGTCATAGATAAATGAAGCATGTGTGGCTAACCGGTACATTGATTAGGTGACTGTAACATTGGGGGCACTAATTACATTTACATGGTTATTCACCCCCTTGTTTGTGATCCTCGGCATCCCAGTCTTAAACTTGAAGGGCATAATCGAGATTAAACATGCCATTAAAAAGTTCAATGAATCTCAAAAGATCTAGGAATTTCAATTCATTTAAAACCTAATTTTCAATTTTCGTTTTTCATGGTGGAAATTGGTAAATCGTCATTTACCTACCTTCAAATGTTCTGCAATTTGGATTACAGCATCCTTCTTCCAAATTGTAAAATATTGTGTTGGATCCTAGCCTCAATATTTCATTTGGGTGCTATATTGAGGATTTTATCAACTAACCTGAATTTCTCTCATTTTGGTCTTCCTGAATCCTTTGGAAAAAGTTTTCCGCTTGAAGATGATGTTCCACGATTGGATTGTGGAAATGGAAATCATGCTTCGCTTCCTCCACCTCCTCTAATAATTCTCCCTGACCCACGTGTTTCAAAGACTTGAAAAGTTCAAGGTCACTCAAGCCCTAATGGCATACAAACACGAAGATGGAAAGTCTATATGTGCTCATGTCTTGGATATGAAGTTGCAAATTGACAGATTGGGAATATTGGGTGTCGAAGTCTCTAGGAAGCTGGCTGTTGACTTGGTTCTTCAATCACTTTCTGACTCATGTAGTGAGTTCATTAGAGAGTACTATATGATGGACCACGACGTGACCCTCGTTGATTTGACCTATTTGCTTATTGCTGCTGAATCAGAAATGATTTGGCCGACTGGTCGAGCAAATTTGTCTGGTAAATTGGACAATGGCAACATTGGAAGTCCAGAAAAGTTTTCTCTACGCAAGAGAAAGGCTAAATTTGAGATAGTCCCTTGTGTCATTCCCAAAGAGTCTGTGTGTTTCTACTGCCAAGAGAAGGGGCATTGGTTACGAAGCTGCCCTAACTACCTGAGAGATCTAAGAGATGGGAGAGTCAAGATGTATGACTCTACTTCAGGTAAAATCCACTATCTAACTCTATTAAGTTCCTATTTATATATTCTTAATACATTATGTGATAAGATTGCATTTTGATGTTTTGTAGGATCGAAGAAAAGAAAGGAAGCTTAAAGGAAGAGTGAGCTGAGTCTGATCACGAAGAAATGGATTTCGATCGCATAATTCGAAGATCGGATTTTTGAGCTGCTGTTTAAGAGTTAGGATATGTTGCTTAGGAATATGTAATAAGCATAGTTTTCATTTGAATTGCGTTGTAAGGACAAGTTTTTCTGCGTTTTATAAATAAATGAAATTTTGAGTTTTATCTTATTTATTTATCCTTGCAATGTTATTATTGAAAATTGATGTTTGTTTGTTTCTGTTGTTAGCAATATTGAAATGGATATGATTCTTAGTTAAGTTATTTGTGGAAATGTCAGAAATTTACCAAATAAGGAAAGATTCTCATCGCCAAGTTTCAATTAGACAGAAACTTGGAATCATGTAACTGGTATTGTATGATGAATGAGAACCTTCGTATTTGGGAAATTAAGACTAATTCCTTGTTCACATAAGTATGTGAGTCAAGTGAAGGACTAGGAGATCTAGTACGCATTGTTGTGCACTAAGCCAGGTCCACCACAAAGAACGATAAGAATATTCGTCATGATTTGCTAAAAGTTTAGTAAATGTGGTTATGCTTAAAAGATTAAGTATAATTCTGAATCATTGGAAAAGTTTCAATGAATAGCAGAACGAATAAGAAGAATCAATTAGGCAGAAAGATAAAAGTTTCTCCAATCTGAAAAGATGGGAGAGGACTTAAGTATCGTGTTTTATGATTAACTTAGTGATTATGAAACCGTGTCAGAATTGATCCTCTAAGGACACCTTAGTACACTAGTATGACTAAGTAGAGGAATCAGAAATTATTGAAATAGTTAAATCAAAAGGTGAATCATACTTCGTTCCAAAATCAAGTCTTAGAGTCATACTCCAAGATTGTGATTTGAGTGACACATCTTAAGAAGTTTTAACACACTCATCAAATGTGGAGTAGAAAAATGTTTTATTACTCTTGTACATTTGAAATTGGTAAGTTGTGATATCTTGGATAAGACAAAGACCAACTAAGACCAATTGTGTGTAGTGTTTGTCTTGATAAGGACCCACACTAACTCTTGAATATTTGTTTGTCAAGGAATGTTTCTTGACAAGAGAATATTATATGTCAAGAGGTCAGTGGGAGCCTAAATGATCTTGAAAAGGTTCAAGAACTAATCAAGAGTAAAACTATTAGACACTAGCACACAACTTGAGGTTTATAACCTATCGTGTTGACACAATTCTGTTTCTATGCCATTCCAGTAAAGTTACTTATGCATATGAGTTCTACGAGTTCTCAATTGACTGCATAAAGGCAAGCGCCTTGTTCAATGAAAGTGCATTGACTAGTATAGGTGAGCTGCTAAATAACTTGGAAGCAATGGTTGATGGCAAGAAATTAAGAATGAAGAAGTTTTGTCCATAAGAGTTTGGATTTGTCACAAACATTATCTTATGACTAAGGTTATGACAAATTCACATGGATAAGAGCACATACACCATAAAATCTAAGTGTCATAAGGTTTCTCTCCACTTCATAAAAATGACTGTCAGGAAACGCTTTCACTAAGAGAGATTTTAAGGAGATAGCAATTGTGATATTTGCGTTCTCAAATTCGATTTTGATTACGGCATCCCTCTTCATAGTTCGAATTATGAGATTTGGCAATTAGTCTAAACATTTAGGACTTATTGCTATAACTTCTGAAATTCTTTAGACACACATATGAGCTATCTAAGGAAATGTGTATGAGTTTGAGAAGCTTAGATAAAGGCTTATCATAGCATTTTGTATTAGAAATATGAACTTTCGTTAAGGAAATCAATAAGCATTGATTTGTAGAAGTCCAGTTGTTTTCTGAGTACATGTCAAAGCTAGTGGGAGCATAAGTGTATGCTAGTAAAGTAATAATTACCATGTTAGTGGGAGCATGATTATTATGTTGCAAGTTAGCAATATTAATTATAGAAAACAAAAGTTTCACTTTGCAAAGTTGCAGGGGTTGAAAGGATGTGTTGCTATAATTAAGGGAGAGAATATTATACTTCATTTCAAATCTAAAAGCTTAGATCGAGAAATTTTAATCAAATTTAGTCAAAAAGATATATATGGATGTTATGTTGAAAAGATTCAACATAAGGGAATCCTATATATGGCAATATTATGGCAAGAGACTGGTAAAGTATCACGTTTTCATTGCGTATCGTATCCCATATGCTTTGGTATAGGATCAATTTCATATGCTGTAATATTTGACCATTCTGATTTTCCAAATGCCTAGGGCATTAAGAAGGAAAAAGGACCAGAACCAAATATGATTGAAACTAATTAAACAGTTGTCAAGAACAATCTAAGTTTCGCCAAGGATTGGTCACTTGTGGGCAGTTGGAAGTAGAGTATTGGATGGAACATATAGACATTATTATGAATAGATATGATTCTATTTAGAATGAGTTGTCATATGGAAAATACGGAAATGTTTCCATATTGGGAGTTGGATATCAAAAATCTTTTTCTAGATCAGAAACTTTTATGCAAGAAGGATGGTCAAAGTATTGTACTTTGAATGTGAGACTTCATATCTATGGAATTGCCTTGTAACAATCTCCAATAGAGCATTTTGTAATATTATTGGCAAAGTCTTGGTGGCTTTGGTGCTATGACATTACGAAAGGGTCATTGCATGAAATGTTGGAATCTAACATATTCTAATAGTGGCAAGAATTTGGTATTCTTACACTTATGATAAGGATTGGGAATTATGAAATGAGCATCGTTGGAAATGTGTTCAATTGATCTATTTCACAAAGTATGGACCATAGGTAAACATAGTGTTCATGCTTGGAGCATGGGACAAATGTTGTTATAATTCAAGTGATGAGTTGATTACTCGAAACATTATACAATGAATAATGTGTAATCAATATGGTGACTAAATAAAAGGTGTTTTATTTATACTCACAAGTTTGAGGCCATATTGGATTCGATTATTCTTGTGTTTCACTTTGCATGTTTTGACTTCCCGAATAATAAGATTATTCAAACTATCCACAGTCGATAAATACTTTGGAAGTAGGTATTGAAGCTAGATTGTCGTGAATTGGTTTGTAGACTGTCTAAAGTGTATTAGACATAGCAAAAGTTTGCTACAACGTTCATGACTGCTTATGAATTAAGATTTGAGCATTGGATTAAACCCACGCTCACTTGAATCACTTCATGGATTTTATCACGAGTGATTAGTGAGACCATAATATCTTATATTCTTGAAACTGAGACATGTGAGTTGTAATTTACAAGTCGGTTACACATTGATAATATGTAAACGCACCAGTAACTTGGTGTTATAAAACATATTGTTGTGTGTGATTTGATGAGTAGGTACAAGCGAGCATTTGAGTCGAAGTTTATCCGTTCCTTTTACCCTAAGAGGGATAAAACCGATATCTGTGGGCCCCTCGATGATTTAGTGATGACACACTAAGCGCTTGGCCAAGCCTGGACTAAGTTGATGTGTTCAATTGTAGTCTGTTGTCAGTCGTCATAAATCTTAAATCGAGAAACAACACATGAACAGAGAGTATGATTAAAATCCATGTCTCAGTTCATACGATATCTAGAATGAAGGAATATATGATCCATTATCTAAAGGACGTGTTACTGATAAGATCAGAGTTGATAACGGCTTTTGAAAGCTATAATTGCTGATTAGGTCGTACATGCAAAATAGTTATTAGACTTATCCAAGTGGGAGACTGTTGGATTAGGTGTCTAAGCCCATAACTATTTTCGTATGTACTTGACCTAATTATGAGCATGGTCCTTTTGGGTTTCCTTCTCCATAGCAACTGATATGATGAATTTAGGAGAAAGAGGATTAATTATGATTTATTAATATATTATGTGAATAATATATTAAAAGAGAAATCATATTGTTTAATTAATATTAGTCAAGAATTAATTAAGAATTAATTTTGTGGCTAAAAGAGATTAATTAAATATAGGGGACTGATATTGCAATTATATGATAGTTGCAAATTGGACTATGGATTCCTAATGGAAAGGGCATTGGACGAAATCTATGGGAAGCCCATATAAGTTCGTCCAAGGGCTTTCTAGAGGGACTCCATGGGTTGCTTAAGGCCTAAGCAGAGAATTAGGGTTTCACCTAAAACCCTAGCAGCCCACACAAGTATATAAAGACCCCTAGGGCTCCCAAAAACGTGGCTAAGCTTTCTATAGAAGATCTTGGACCTTTTTGGTGCTCCTCCTTCCTCTCCTAAGTCATCTTGTTGCTAGTGGTGTTTGTGACTCCATTAGAGGTGCAGCATTTGAGGCGCTAAGCTTTCAGAAGTCAAGATCAAGAAGGATTATGATTGTTATTGCTACATAACAATCAAGGTAATGTTTCTCACCCTAATCTTATGTCAATTTAGATAATAGCATGTTAGATCTAGGGTTTATTTCTACATAACAATCAAGGTAATGTTTCTCACCCCAATACTGGAAATCTCGATCCAACTCGTTGAGTTCTTTTATGAACTCGTCGAGTTCCTCCTCATAACATAGTCGTGACATTTCACTCACAACTCGCCAAGTTCCTGCTTGAACTCGTCGAGTTCCTCAATTTTCATAACCCAAAACAATGGCCAACTCGCTGAGTCATCTCCTAGTCTCAACGAGTTTGCTCAGTAACAGAAAGGGTTGGGGGACCACGACCCAACTCGCTGAGTTGTATGAACAACTCGTCGAGTCCCCCTTAGTCTAAATCCATTTAGTCACTTCCAGTCGAGTTCAATGCTTCCAATTCATAAATTTGGTCCCCTAGGACTAAATTACCATGTAAAGTTGCTAACTTTACGTTCATGCATGGTGTCATGAAGCTAAAAACACCAAAACTAAGCTATATAAGAGATCTAGGGCATAGGGAAGGGCCAAGGCTTGATAAAGCTGGAAACTTTAAGCCTCATAAGCTCATAAGTGCCTAGATATGAAGTCACAACTTCATGATACATTCAAATCCCGAAAAGGACTTCAATATGGCCCAAAAGTGACAATATACAACCCTAAATGAAGATCTAAGCAATAGAAGGCCAAGGTATCAACTTTATACCTCAAATGAGTCAGAAATGCAGCTCAACCTCTGGATCTACTGGCTTCCTCTTGAATCCTTGAGCTTCTCCTTCCTTCGCAAGCTTCAAAATCACAAAGAACACACAAAATGGCTCAAGAACACTCAAAAGTGGATTAGGGTTTCGTGGCTAGGGTTTGGGGTGATGGAGGCTGCAAATAAGGTGAACTTTTGGAGGTTAAGGTTCTTAAATATGGTGCAAAACCCTGAAATTTAGGGTTTCACTCTGGCAGACCTACTCGTCGAGTTGAGGCTCTCAACTCGTCGAGTAGACTTCGAGTCCTGCGTCCAAATTCCATTCCTACTCGACAAGTTTGGGCCTCCAACTCGTCGAGTCCCCTTGAAAAAATGAATAATTTGATTTAAATTACATACCAGGATCCGGGCGTTACACAGATGGTGGTGGAGGAGGATTATTACTAGATGGTGGTGGTGTTGGAGGTGGTTGATCATTGCCTGGAGAGATAGGAGGATTGTCTTTAATCATTACATCATCATCAATAATAAAATCCATTGTGCGTTTGATGTCAACCACATCACTCTTAACTTTGGTCAGTCTTTCTCCAAGTGACTGAGCCATATGAACTAATAAGGAGAGCTGGAAGATCACAATTGTTTGGTAGTTGGAACTAGACTCCCCCCAAAAGGTAGCATTGGTTGTATAGGAGTTGGCATTGGAGGGACAGTTGCAACTTGAGGAGGAGGAGATGTTGGTCTTGGAGAATTTACAGCTTGAATCGGTGGGTCAATGGTTTCCACTTGAGGTGGGGATGATTTGTGTTTTGTTATAGCTTCTACAGAAGAAGTTGTTGATGATGTAGAGGTCGAAGAGAAACGAATGTGTTGGTTTAACCTTGCGGGTGAGTTAGTCACTCACTGAGCAGAGGCTTCACCCATATCAGCGTCTGTTGTGTTAGTATCATCCTCAGATTTATCCTCTTTATCATCAACATCATCCCCTTCATCTTCATTATTTCCCTCATCATCATCTTCATCAAAATCAGAGGATTCAACTTCATAAGGATTTGCAACCCAATTCTCCATATTCTGTGTAAGATGCATATCTCCATCAAAGGCACTGCATTAATAATCTTTGATTAGAGAACTATAATTTTTATGGAGACTCCATGGTTGACATAGTAACCCTCTCTAGTATGATCCATAATTAATGCAAACCAACGAGGCTATGAAACGTAAGTTGGCTTTTTGTTCCCAGTGATGCATTCAACCAGTTGATCAAATAAAAGTTGAGCAAAGTCCAATCTTTTGTTGTAGGACATGGCATACACAATATATTGCTCAAACAGGTTCAACTGGTCTAAACTGGCAGTCTTATGTCCAAGACACTTGCCAATTACCCCTGTCAAATACTTCCATCAAGCACAATACCATTGATGAAGGGTATATTTAGTTGGATCACGAGTAGTACCCTAAGGAGAGAAATTATACCCTAATTTGGATCGAAGAGACCTGAATTTTTCCTCAGAAGGAGTTTCATAGTAGTTTTTTGATTAGGTGGATGTAGAGCAAGTCGAAAAGAGGTTGCATTGATAACAACCCTAGAATAACCATATCCACTAGTTCCGGAGATGGTTTGAGCATTAGAATCGACAATGAAAGAATAGTAAAACCCACATACTTGCTTAGGGTAGAAAGGCTCCGGGAAATCACAGAATGCGTAGCGAAGAGGACAACTTTTGATGTAGTTGAAATCTTCAATCCCTGATTTCTTGTATTGATTTGGAATGATATCTGAGAAGGCAATGTTGTTTGCTTGGACAACGATGGGAGTATTAGGAGCAGGGGGCCTTTGACTACATTAGCATCAGGAGAAAAGACATAGCGAACCTTTGACATGATGAAATCTTGAAGAACTTGAGACAGAGAAGATGATGATTGAGAGATCCTTTATGAGAGAACTTCGACTACTTGGATGAGTTGTAAAAATGACCTAGGAGAGAGAATTCTCCTATTTTATCCGTGGATTTTCTTCCTTTTTTGCGTAATCATGATTGGAGAAAGAAGCGTTGTAAAAGTCTCATATTTCAAAATGTTGTTACGTATCTTAATCATCATCCAAAATTTACTATTGAGATCAGTGAATTATGTATCAATGAGTCATAGCATCAACGACATGAATCATCAGCAGAAGCAATCAGTGTATCAGAGTAGCATTATCAGTGGATCAAAATTGCAACTGACATAAGTGAGATTGTGATGTCTCTTGATAGCATGTGTTTATATTATCATTCACTGACATAGTATTGCAAAGTCTCATCAGCGTATGGTTTGATATACTAAATCATGGACTTCTTTTATTAGAAGAAAAGGAATAAGAATTGTATGATGATTGTAATACATTTTGGTGTTTAAATGTACACATTGGCAAAGAATGTCGAAGTTTTATCAGTGTATGGTAGATACAGTGAATCATCAACTTCTTTAATAGACGATTTGTTGGGAGAGAATGGGTAGGTGCGTGTAATACATCACAGAACATGATAGACCCATCGGCATATATTTTTGAATTCTCATCAGCGTCTGGCTTTATACGTTGAATCATAAAATTCTAAAGAAGTATGTATGGCGAGAATGGATTTGTGCGTGTGATAAGCTACGGCACATAGCCTAACCATCGACACAGATTTTTCGAGCTCTCATCAGCGTATGGTATGTTAAGTTGAATCATAAGGCTTTTATGAAGAATTTTAAGGGCAATAAGGGATTGGTGTGTGTGATAGCCTACGGTACATAGACTAACCATCGACATAGAGCTTCAAACTTTTATCAGTGTGTGGTATATCACAGTGAATCATCAAGTTTTATGAAGAAGAAGTTAAGGAGAGAATGGAATGTTTCAATCATGCTGAAGTGAAATCAACGTGAATTATAAACAATGTAAATTTATCAAAGAGAAGTGGTTTATCTTTTGTATCATGAAGTTAAGTTGCAATGCAGAATTTAAAATTCACCATCAATTCATCTAAAATGGTACAAGACAATGAAATAATAAAGAATAGAATAAATAAAGCAATAAGAGATTAAAACAAAAGAATTAGTCAAAGAAGGAAGTTTTCTAAAAGCGAAATCTATGCAGCTTTTTCATAAATAAGATAAAGACTCGATCCAACAAATATTTTGAATTGAAAGGCCATAATTTTTTTTCCTTTCTCTGAGATATTTGCCCCTCAACATTGTATCTAAGAGAGTACACAAGCATGATCAAATGCATTAACATAATTCACAATAAACAAAGAGAGAAGATGCCTTTAATCGTTGAAGTATTGCAGATAGATTCCAAGCTTCATGTTCACCCATAACAAAGGAAGAACAAGAACCAGGCTTTGTAACCAACGATTTAATATGATCCAATCTTTGTAACCTTCAAGTTATGAGAGTCACCTAGACAAAACTCGAAGGTTCAATTCTTTGTGATTCGTGATAGAAGAGATGAGGAGCACTGTCTTGTTGAAGGGGTCTTTGGATCTCTGATGAGAATTGTTGTAGCAGTGAGAGCGTCTATGGAAATTAGACGTCCCATGTTACCTACCTTCACCTCATCCTATTGCAACAAAGATAGGCTGCAAGAGAAAGAAGAGATTTGTGTCAAGAAAAATAAGTTCAGGCATGGTTCTCTCTTATCTTGACTCATGAGCAGGATGCTTCATGTCATTCAACGTGATCATCAGCTTCACAGAGAGAGCGGTTGGTGTTAAAGAAAAGATGTAGATCCAGCTCTAATTAGAAGATGTTACACCGAAGGAACGACACATTGATCCTTTCTTAAAGGAGAAATCAATGATGGTCGGCGTCAGGATGAAGGCAGTAGATCCTGAGACTTAGTGAGTGAGAGAGAAGATAACACATAGTAAATATTAGTAGAACAATATACAATGTATACTCCTTTTGTAAAATGAAAGCTTGAAAGGATTTTTAGAGCACAAAGAGTTTTATAATAAAATAAAAATTAGTAACGTATGTTCAGAAGTTCAAAATAGCAAAAAGTAGTGTAAAGAAAGCATAAAGCAGTATTGTTAAACACAAAAAAAATCAAAGCATGTAAATGTCATTGTTCCTGAATGCAGTGAGCATGATTGCATTCCTTGAGTCCATGACTTTTCCTTCATTCCAGCCGAAAAGAACTTTATAACCAGTGTCACACAATTGATTGATTGAAATGAGATTGTTTCGAAGGCCCTTGGCATAGAACACATCTTTCAGCTCGACTGATTCGCACCTTATTATACCCATGCCTTTGACTGCTCCTTCACTTCTATCTCCAAAGGTGACAAAAGGACCATCTTTCACCACAAAATCATTTAAGAGGAACTTGAGACCAGTCATATGTCTAGAGCATCCAATGTCTATGTACCAGACATGCTCCTGACCCTGGCGAGTAGAAAAGGGATTCTTGCTTTTCATCTTTGATTCCCTAGCAACTTGATAAGAACTAACGTCACATCTGTTGAAGCTGCCATTAGAAGCTTCATTGACAAGAGCCATAATACCTTTAAACTTTAGTCCTTCTTCTTCAGAAGACTCCTCTTCTTCATCCCATTCCTCATATTCCTCCTGCTTTGCGATGAAAGCTTTTGGTAGAGAGATGTTCTCCTTCTTCATGTGAGCCAGCAGCTTCTTGCACAAGACTTCATAGCTTTCAGGGCTTTCAGATTCTCTCTTTTCTTTACATTCCCTGGCAAAGTGGTTAGGGCTTCCACAGTTAAAGCAATTTCCTTAATTTCTTTTCTCTATGTTATAATTTCTTGTTGAGCTATTTCCCTTGGACTGGAAGCTTTTGGCACCATTTGATCTACTTTCTTCATAGCGTTTAACAATGAGCGCAACACTAGCAACTAGTTCATTAGGGATTTCGTCATTACTAATTTCACCCTGATCAGAATCATCAGAGTCGCTAATGAAATTGGCTACTTCTTTTTTAGAGACCAGGGCTATAGATTTTTCTTTGTTGGAGTCCCTCATTATGTCCTTACAAAGAGCTTTTGTTTATTCATAATTCCATATATTTCCAAACAATGAGTTAAGATCCATGAGATTTATTTTCTCACTATTCTTAAGGACATCAGCATGATGTTCCCAACTTTTCCCAAGGGAATCCAAGAACTTCAAGACTAACAGAGAGGAATGCTTGACAATTCCCAACCTGCGCATATCATTTACCAAACAGTTAAACTTGTTAAGGTTTGAGTTAGAGACTCACCTTGTTGAGCAAAGAAATGCTCATATCTCCGGTTGAGATTGTTGATGGTTGTTGCTTGAACTTTCACAATGCCTTCATAAGCCACAGTCAGGGTTTCCATCATCTCTTGAGCATATTCACAGTCAGGGTTAACCATAGGTTGATATATGGGAAGGTGTGGACCATTATCGACGATATTGAGCATATCAAAGACCATGGTTTCAAGAACCATAGCCTTTGATTTCCACATTGTAAAGTTATGTTCATCAAAAGGAGGGATCTTGTTAACCGCAGACGACTTTGGATTATAAGAGGAAGACATGATAACTTGAATGTATCGTAAACCCGCTCTAGTACCAATTGAAGGTTTGTATCGATCGGATACACTCAAGTATAAATCATGAAGAAAAAACAAAGAACAAAAGAACAATATGATCACAAAGATAGTTTCACTAAGAAAAGGTTTTCACAAAGAGAACATTCGCACAAAGCAAGGTACAAAACTCTATTAGGGTTTAATCCTAATAGTACAATATATACGATTACAGAAACGAAGATCCCACTATTTTAGGGATGTATACTAATTTATGTAAAGGTCTGATCCTAATCACTAAGATTACGTATCATATATCTATTCTATATATATAGAGTGTATTTACCTAATATACAAACGATCACTAAGATCATTGGGATCACGCTATCGCTAGTCAAGCTGATGTTGGTGTTGGTGCTGGTGGACAGCGTTTTATGTGTTTGAATCATCAAATCATAAGATGTGGCCTTACAACAATCATGTTTGTATACGTCTAGTCATTTTTTTTTAATACATGGTTTATCATTAAACTCATCCGAGGTGTTCAAAATCTATCATATTATTGGGTATTGCAAGTTAATGTTTTTTTATGTAAACCACCCACTCCCACCATTGTCGTCCATCTCTTACAGTCACTATCCACCTCAAACAACAAACAACACATTCCATCAACATCATTCAATAATCTAAAATCAGCTTCGACCTATAAAAAAATCGATTCAAATCTGATCTATTCAAATCTGATCTATTCAAACCTACATTCAAATTAAGCTCCAATCAGTTTGAAGTCATATTGTGGCAATAAAATTGCATCCTTGGATGGATGTGTTTACCGGTGGCGTACGATTCTAAAAAGAAAGCACGATTCTAAAAAGAAAGCGATAAAAGATGGATTTGGAGTAAAGATGGATTTCACAAAGTAGCAGGAGAGGTAGAAGAACAAGAAAATATGTGATCAGAAGGAGGACGTACGCAAGGTAGTAGAGGTTGTGTGGACGTTTTCACTGGAGATGAGAAGAAAAAGATAAATATAAAATGATGTTCTTTTTTCTTCATTAAAATTATGTTCGATGGAAAATTGCTAATTGTTGGAAAAGATAATGTAAATAAATGTGTACAAAACTTAGATTTAATGGTTAATTGTTTGTATAAAAAATAATTTTAATGGTGATTCTTAATAGAAAATGTGAGTTTAATGATATTTTTTATAAATTTAATGGTGATTCTTGAATAGCAAATGTGAGTTTAATTTTGAACCGATCAACCTACTACATCTGCAATTGCAGGTAAAAATATATTTTTTTGTTTTTTAAGAACAAATGTAAGCTAGTAAATCGTGAAAAATGTGCATAAAGATAAGAGTTTATGACCAACAAAATCATTTTTTTTAAATATCATCCATAAATATATCTCCATTGCTTGAAAAGGACTTCACATTACCCGATTTAATTTATCTCACATTAAAAACGACCTAAAGGGATATAGAAATCGACCAACCACGACCATATCTCTACATCAACCACTCTCTTGGTCGTTTTATATTTAGTCCCCATATATTACAGGTCGTTTATATCTAGTACTGGACCGATTTTAATAACCTGCATGCTCCAACAACTGCTACCCTCCATGAAATCATGGCTAGCGAGGGCTCACAAATGGTTCGAAACTTAGAAACGAACTAAACCCAAACTGTTGATCGAATCTTGTTTTCTTGAACGAAGGTTGATTGAAAAGATGATCGTTGATTTCCCATGAATCATTTGAACTTTCATCACATGTGAAATCAATGACACCAGCTGGGCTAACAGGATATGTTGTCTCGTTTTCTTCTGGATTTCGCTTATTATGATGATTGTAAGGTAGCTCCATAACGAGCTTGTAGCACTCGTTTACGTTTTCCTGTATAAATGTTAAAAGTATTATTAATACTAAGAAAAAAAATGAAAGTACAAGTGAAACTCAGTTATGCATGCATTATGATCTAGTTATATCATCAAAGATTGTGTCACAACTCACATGCAACATTATCTTGACCTTAAGGTCTGTAACTAGTTAAAAAGACGAAATCACCCTTCTGTTTGGACTTTGGAGTACATCTGTTGATGCACAGTACATGTTTTAAGCATGATAACTAAATCAAAGCAAGCAACGTCTTACAGCGACTTTTTCAAACAAAGTACCATCATACCATTTATTGCATCAAAAGTTGTTCCATGAGCAGTGGGAGTTGTACCCAAAAACATGCACAAGCAGACCATAAGCATGATAGTGGAAACCGGAAAGGACAAAGAGACAAACCTTAGTGGTTTTGAGAAGATCCAGAAGTTGACTTTTGTAGTCAATGGAGTTGGGAAGATCGGTTTCATCAACCACACGAAGCATCGTAGCTGTGGCTAATACAGATGGTTTATACCATGCAAATCTTGAATCTTGAAACAAAACAAACCAAAATGAAAACAGAAATAGAACATAACAAAAACAGTTTTTCGAATGTCAGAAAGATCTGATCTGAGTTGACTCTTGATAAATTAATTACCTGAGACTAAATCAAGAACGAGAGCTTCACATTTCTTGAAGAAATCCCAGTGGAGATGATTGTTTAATCCAAGCCTTCTTACAATGTGATCAAGAAAAGAGATCGGAGTAACTGGGTTCATCCTCCATTTCAGTGTCGACATAACCAAAAGTTCCATCTTTTGTATGTTTTGGGCCTCAAACAAGAACTTTGCGTCCTCCACCTACAGTAAAGATTCAAGAAAACAAAAACCCAGTTGCGTAAGTTCAAGATTTTGAAAACCCAGATCGATTTTATAAAAAATGGTGGATAAAGTTGATGTTTTGTGTCTATATTATAATCATACTTGAAGATCTAGTAGGAGAGGGACTTGAGTCTCTTCAACTTTAGCAGCCAAAGAGAGGCAACTGACTGCAACAAGCTGAATCATCCATGGCTTATCTTTCTGATAATGGAGACTGGAGAGGAACCTATCAAGATAATTGATGGCTAAAATGGCTGTAAGAGGTGTGAATCCATAATGAGCTTTGACCTTAAGGATCCATTCCACAGCCTCTTTGCGAGCAAGAAAAACAGAGGGATCTGTTTGGTCAAAAGAGAAAGTACAAGTGGTTTGTTTTTCTTGCTCTTGTTCTTTTGTGAGGAGAGACACGAGTTCTTCATGTTCCCAGAACAAATCTTGCTGGCCCAGGGATGGAAAATGGAGATCAGAGGAATCTGTGAGGGTGGTTTGTGTAACTCCATCTTCATCTTCATCTCCATCTTCATCTTCAAGACTCCATTGTTGATCGTGTTCTTCATTGCAGAAGAGTGTGTCAAGGAAAGAAGATGAATATGGTGATAAAATGGCCATTGGGTTTAGTGTAGTTTGATTACAGAAAGGAGAAAAGGAGTAAAGTGGAGAGGGTATTGATCATCACCCTCATACAATCATCCATTGGTCCTTGAATTTTACTCTGTTTTTTTTTCAATTTCTCTCTCTAGAACCCTCTGTCTTCTCTCTCTATCTCGCTCTATACGTATAGGTTTAGGCGCTCTGTATGTATCAATCAGGGGAGGAGAGAGATAGAGAGAAGGTTGCAGAAAAAAACAGAAAGGAAAAGGAAGTGATAGTATCAGAGCGGGTGTCACGCTTGTCCTTTCTTTATATTTATACACACTGTTTTCAGTCGATGGGAGTCTACAAGATATATTGTTTACCGATTGAATTTAATTCTAACCTTTTTATGAAAATATTAAAAGATTTACTATGCTTTATTGCTATTGTTTTAGTTTTAATTAAATAATTTAAAAACATGATAAGTTATTCTTTTTCCTCTTTTTCTTTTGAGCGGATTTTTTACACTTTTGGTGTCTTTTTATATTGGAATATATATTTATAAAAGAGACTGAATTTGCTATCCAACTTTTGTTTTTCGGTTTGATGTCTTTTATAAAGAATATGTTAATATAAAAAAGAGATTAAACTGCATAAAACATGTTTTAATTCATTAAATTATAAATATGTTTGCACAAATCGGAAAGCGAAAAACCAATCGGGCCACATTATCTCACCACAAATGAATATTTATTGGTTCATTTAGATCAAAAGATTGGCGAGTTCGAGCTCAACCTAGATCACTAGATGGTCAATACTAAAACTTTGAAAACAGGGAACCCACATACTGTCATGGTTTGAGTTGGACCCAGCTTTGTTATTCGCCCGAACCTCAAACTTTTACCAAGAAACCAAAGGAAATATATTTCAAATCAATAATAAATGTTTTAAAGCATCCAAATGAAATCAAATATGTTAACTTTTGTGTATAATGATTTGGGAAACAATTGATATATTTGTTATGTGGCGAAATCAAATGCTTCCTACGTTTTTTAAGTGGCGAAATATCTTTGTATATTTTGTGAATAAAACAATAGAATACAACCCTGTACAAAAATAGAACAAACTCTATACTATACAAATCTTATCTACAATACTATGAATATATTTAAAGAGGCATCCTTAATATACCCCACAGTTTGAACGAGAAGAAGACAAACATTTTAACTCGAGCAAAATATTGTAAATAAATATCTTGAAATGTTTTTAATGAAGATGTGCTAAATATTGAACACAAAGTGGATGTTTATCTCAATATGCTTGATGTACTGATTTAGCACCAAATTTCCAGAAAGGTAAAAACATATACATTGTCACAATGAACGACATACGCATATCCATATATTTGTAATTTGAGAAGTAGGTTTGCGGAGCCATCTTGTTTCAACATCCACATTAGCTACCAGCTAGACCGTGAAGCTATGTGATGACATTTAAAGGACCATGAGACTAATTTGTCTCCTGATTATATGTAGTATAACTCGACATGAGTCCTAATAACCACCCCTCCTATTCAACACCTAAGCAGTTAGTGGTGGCCGCAAGGGATGCATGTGTTAAAAGATGGATCCCAGAGTGGAGAGTAACTTGTAGATACCATATAATATATTTGAGAAAACAAAGATGAATTTCACAAAGAACATGCACTCTTGGTAGACTACATATGTGATATCTAGAAGTGTGAAGGTTAAGTTTTGTAGTATCCCAAAAAGGCTCTAATAGGTTGATGGATCATAATTCAATGGACCTATTGTGACATTAAGCTTATGGGTTATGTCAACTAGAGAGGTAGCAAAATGGCAATGTGACATGTTAGCGTGTGCCAAAATATCCTTGAAATATTAAGATTTGAAGAGAAAATGCCATCAGGGTTTTGAGTTGCTAAAATCCCAATTAAGTTACGTGATTTGTGAATATTTGTCATCATGAACTCATTCGAGATGGATATAATAATATGTTTCAGAAGCGGGTCGAAGGAGGCAGTGATCACAATGTCATAATACATATAAAAATATGAAAACGGTGTAAGTCCCATGTCGAAAACAGAAAGTGAGATAAAATATATTATAGTTTTGAACTCATGTGACGTAAGAAACGTGGCAAACCTTTGGTACCGTGTTTGGGTTTAAGGGGGAGGAGGCTATTTGAGGTCATATAGTGATTTCTTAAGGTAGATATATGAGAGAGGTATAAAACATCAATGAACTTGGGAGGTTGCTACATGAATATTGTTTCTTGTATGTCCCATGTAAGGTGTTTTGATATCTAATTTGTGTGTATGCCTCCAGCAAGAAACTTTAATGTTGAAAACCATGCATGTCGTTGTTGATTTTATAACTAGGTTGAAAGTATCATCATAGTCAACTCCAACTCGTTAGGTTTTGTCATTAACTACTAACCTTTTTCTTATATCATTCTGTAGAGTCGCACTGATGATATTTTTATACAACCAAAGACAATATAGAATTTATGCATCACTGGACTACATTATATCCTAAATATGATTACGTTGTAATATTTCACATTCTTTATACATGGAATCATTTTAGTTCTGCTCACAAAAAGAAACTATAAGGGATTTATGGATAGGTGAAAATAGGAGGTTGGGAGGTATGGTGAAGGTTTACAATATATAAAGATATGAAGGTGTCAAATTTTAAGTGGGTAGTCATAGGTTGTTGAGAAGTTGGAAATTATGATGGACGTGTAATGGGCATGGTTGTATTGGGTTTGGTTTGTGGGGAGAGTGAGATGTGGTGCCGAAATATAACAATGACACAGTAGAAGAGGCAAGGAAGGGTGGAAAAGATGTGAGACGATTGCATAGAAACATCAACGACTTGAGTGGGGGCAAGATATGTTAACTATAGAAGGGAGATGGTGTAGTAGTTTTGTTTTGAATTAGGGTAAAAAACAAATCAGGAGTTCCAATGAGAATTTTAATGGGAAATAATAGTCACATGTTATAGGGTTTTGATAGAATAAGCCTTTATGTTAACATGATCGAGGAAATGACACCATCATTAGTAGGAAGTGTAACCAAAGAAAACACAATAAATGGATCGTGGTTAGAATTTATGATAGTGGGTGGATGTGGAATTTGGATATCATACATAAGGCCTGCCGGTATGGTTACCACGAAGTGGGTCGTGGTCTAGGTGGCCACGAACCACGACCGTGCACACCACCCCGGTGGTTCGTGGTGGGTCGTGGTCGTGGCCCTCCGTGCTCCCGACAACGAACCCAAACGACCAATAGCTTAAATTCTTGCATTAAATCTCGTTTGACCACTTTCTTCCTATCCTAACGGCTTCTTTTCTATTTCTTCAACATTCACCTATAAATACTACCACTCATCTTCTTATTTTCATACAATTCTTCTCCCCTACATTTTTGTTGTTTGATCCTTCAAAAACTATGCCTCCCAAAAATAAGAAATGGTCAGAAGAGGAAGAAGAGAAATTAGCACAAGCATGGGTGACAGTTTCGAAAGACGACGTTGGTAAAACTTCCGGTTCTTTTTGGATAAATGTTGAAAGTGTTTCCCATGGTTTAATAGGTTGTGCAATTCGAAATGTTGATGAAATATTCTTGAAGTGGCGCAATATGAGGTCCAAATGCTTTGAGTTCAATGGAATTTACAACTTTGTTGTAAACAACATACACGAAGCCGATATCGATTCGGTTAATGTGGCCATGGAGCAATATGAAAACACAAATCATCAACGTTTTAGACATGTCAAAGCTTGGCAAAAATTGAAGAATTCCTCACAATGGAATAACCTTGCTTAAAAAAACACAAATTAGAAGTTTGGTATTTTTAGCTTTTTAATTCTTAATCTTATTTTTATTGTTTTTTTTATTTTAGTTAATGTAATTTTTAGTTTTAAAGTTATTTTTTTTCGTTTTAATTAATGTACTTTTTAATTAATGTAATTTAGTATTTTAAATTAATGAAAATTAGTATTTAAAAAAACAATTATATGAATTTTTATGTATTTTTCAATTAAATTTAATTAAAAAAATGAGGTGGAGTGTTGTGTTAGTGGTAGGTATCCCATGTTAGTGGTAGGGGAATGTGGTGCTGATGTGGCACTCACCACATATGTGGTGTGTGGTAGGTATAACGGATGGCCTAACCAATGGAATAAATGTGGTCATATGTTGGTAGTGGAAGAATAAGACCAATATCAAGGAGCATGATAGTAAGGTAGATATGGGTAAGATATTGTAAAGGTGGGTGGTAGTGTTGAGGATCATAACCCCATAAGGGTAGTGCTAAGGACATGTGATTAGGGGAATGAGGGTAGTGTTGTTGAGACGACATAGAATACACTTAACTTTGTCATTTTGAAACAATGTTTGAGGGAACGATACCTAAAATTATAGTATGGTGGAGTCAACAAGGTATGAAAGCGTGCATTGTCAACTTCATCATCGATGTCACATTAGAAGGTTTTAATGGTTCTTCAAAAAATGGGTGTGGATATATATATATATATATATATATATATATATATATATATATATATATATATATATATATATATATATGTGTGTGTGTGTGTGTGTGTGTGTGAAAGAGAAATCATGTGTGAATTTTTTAAAGGTTTCTGGCCTAAATTTGAAGAGGTATAAATCTAGATTGGGAAAATTATCAATGAGAACCAAGTAGTCATTATAGCCAAATTTACTTTAGATTGGCGATGTCTGCAAATCTTAAACATTGATATCAAATGGTGCACATGGGGTATATTGCAAAATAATGGAAATATGAAGGTTTTTGTTAAAAAGTTTACATGAATTATAAAGAACGACGCTAGAAAGCAACATTACACTGAACGAAAAATAGATCTAGGAAAATTCATAGTATAAATTTGTGGATGCCCAAGGCAGTATGCTATATGTTAGATGTAGAGACAACGAGACACAAGTTGGAGAGTGGTTGAGATTGTGTCATTGGGTAAAAAGGACTAGTACTATGTTAGATTTTTGGGTCTTCACAATATCAATATACTTGGATAATTTCAAGGATCATGATTGCAATCACTTTCCAAGATCTATGATTTCGAGCCTATAGCCTGGGGAATAACGAAATTAGATTTGGGATAATCCAAGAATGACAATTTAGAAGTCATGCCACTTCTAAATCAGAAACGTGGAAAGTAATTTGCTATTTTGTGTTTGATTAGATAGAGAGAATATGAGAAACAGATTTTGAGTGAATAAAATGTAACCCTTTTTCGAAAACATTGTAAAAGAATGATTTTTACCACAATTTTTTTCATTTTTAATTTAGTAAAACCACAAAGTTTCATAAAAATCCAAGTCATGAAAAATACCAGATACATCAATACAATCATCCAAATCAGAGTATCAAAAATGTGAAAATCATAAAAATTGCAAGTTGGAGTGTACAATCAAGCCTTCACCTTCCCACGGTCATCCGAAGTACTTCAAACACATTGAATCCACCACTGTAAGCATAAACCTTAGTGAGTCCTTCCTAAAATATCCATATAGCACAACATAATAAAAAACTATGGGTTATCAGCAACTCTGGGGATTATCAGCAATCCTAGTGGGCTAACTGCACGCCCTATGGATTAACAACATGTTCCAGGGGTTATCAACAATCATGGAGATTCTCAGTAATCCCAAATTATCAACAATACAATTCAATGCATACATAACAATAACCAACATTTACGACCCAGTTGGTCACAGACAAAATTACCACACAGGTAAATATAGTTAGAAGACTCACCTCACAAGTAGCAGCTAAGTACAACAGATCACACAATGTAGACATGTACAAAATAAGCACCTAATCAACAATAAAGAAGTACCATTTTCAAACCATGCTCAAAACCTAATTTTAACCAAAAGTCAACAATTCAAAGTCCACGGTCCACCCTCCTACACCCCGCGTACAAACTATAGTATGCATGGCGTAGAAGCTATGAGATTATGCTCCAACATCAAGCTACGCCCTGCATAGCAAGATGTACGCCCCACGTACTAAGTCTGAATGCTAAATGATCCATTAAGCTCTCAATTCAAACAGTTAACTCCTCAAACTTCCAAATATGAACAATAGGGACGTTTTAATGGAAAAAGTCCTTGACTTTATCCATTTTCATGTCATAAATGAGTAATAAACCAAGCTATAAGTCCATAAAATGTACCAATGCTCGAGATCTCATGCATGGAGTGAATGTGAGTGTTGAAGCATGCAACTTTATAGTTCTACAACCCCAAAACTGCAGGAAATGGTCTTCAAATGGTTTGGAGTAGAACATACTCACTAGAACCAAAGTTATGGGACAAAAAGTATATAAATGCACAATAATTATATCTATCATGAAAGATTGCCAAGATGGGAAATTTATACCTCTTGGAGGTGGAAAACAAACTGAAGAATTTGGATCTATAAGTCTTGGACTCTTAGATGCTTCTCCAAGGATCTTCTTCTTCAAATGAGCACAAACACAAACACTTAGAATCTCATAAATCTCTCAAAATGGTTAGGGTTTTGAAAGGGCAGCTTTGGAGGATGGAAGTTGGTCATAAGAAAGGTATCAAGGGGGTTAAGGTCCTTAAATAGGGCTCAAAACCCTGAATTTAGGGTTTGCACTATGCACCACTACGCCCTACATAGTGGATAAGGTCCTCGCATGAGATTAATGAATTACACCCTATGTAATTCACAATTTACATGTTACGTAGACTCTGAATTCTCAAAAAGTATAAACTTAAAATCATAAGAAGATATACCCGAGGAACGGGTGTTACAATTCTTCCCCACTTGAATCATACTTCATCCTTGAAGTCCTCAGCTCAAGTTGGTGGGTCCATAAGAAGCCTAATTACCTTGAATTAGGTAAGGAAAATAAGGTGGATCTCATTAGTTACATGGTTGAACCATGGAACATAAAGGTAACTAAGGGTGTATAGGTGAGGGGAATTTTGGTTTTGGAGTGTATATGACCAACAGTAGGGGCATGATTGACTCGTCTACTGATACTTGGATTGGTGGAGATCATGTAACACCCACATCTGGTACATATCATAATATTGTCGTTTTTGGGCTTCCAACACGAAAACTTTCCATGGTGTAACGACGTAAATTTTCAAAACAAATTATTTATTTAAAAATCACATAATACTCATAATGTATTTCACAAAAATCTCATTTATTAACTTTGCAATTCAAAAATCCATAATTGCTCGGTTAAAATCCAGGATCCTCAAAACGTAACTCTTCCACTGGTGTGTACAATCAAGCCAGTGCCTTCCCGCGATCCTGAGAACAACCTGAAACACATAGCACGGTAAGCACGAAGCTTAGTAAGTTCCCCAAAATACCACATACAACAATTCGCCACTCGAGGCTATGCTCTGTAAGACCCTCCGGTCAATGTGTCTCAGCGGGACCCTCCAGTCCCATAGCTCGTTGGACCCTCTGGTCCGGTCTAGCTCGTTGGACCCTCTGGTCCGGTCTGTAAAGCTCCGCATGGCATAAATCACAAAGAATAATGCACAGCATAAAACATAAGGCAGGATAACATAATACTCAATGTAAGTACACAAGACCTTCCGGTCACACATAACTACCACTCAAGGTAAAGTATAGTGAGAAGACTCACCTCGGGTAAACTCGGACGATCTCGAACTCGAAACACTGATCTAGCCTCCGCCTAATCACATACAGAAATTACCTCTAATTAACAATGGATCTCAAAGGCTAGACTATTCCCTTCCTATGCTCTCTCAGATGGGTAAAAGACCATTCTACCCTTCCTGACCTCTTTCATACATCTTGACCAAACCCTAAGGTCAACAAAAGTCAAACTCGAGTCAACAGTCCATGTTTGACCCGACTCGTCGAGTGCACTCCTACGACTCGTTGAGTCCCCTCGTATCCTAAGAAGTCTCAAAAAGTTCAGTTCAACTCGTCGAGTTGTCCCCCAACTCGCCGAGTTAACGTATGAACAAGCTCATCGGGACAAACCGAGTCAGCTCATTGACTCGGCGAGTCTATTCAGTCCACATCCTCTTCCAGACATTTTAATTCAGATCTATGGTCCCAATCCCTAGATCTAACCTCCTAAGCTTAAAAGTCACGTAAAGCTTGCAGCTTTCCGCTCATGCATGGCAATTTGGCTTAGAATGCCAAATCAAGACTCTAGTAAGGTTTAGATGCACAAGATCTTGCCTCTAGCTCGATAAAGTTTGGGTCTTTAGACTCACAAAGTCTCCTATAGTCCAAATCTGAGGTTTCTAACCTCAAATCATGCTCATTTAACTCAAAGGTGCAAATGAGTGGGGAAAAAGCCCTAAAACTCTTAAGATGAGATCTAGCAAAAGAAATGAACAAGATGAGAACTTTGTACCTCCACCCAGCAGCTAATGCACTCAAAACCACAGATCCACAACCCTCCTTTGATCCAAATCACGCAGCTCTTATATCACCTTCGAAGAAGTGCACAAGAATGCACCAAAATAGCTACTCATTCTCTTCACAATAGATGGAACGGGTTTAGCGTTTCTCTCAAGCTCTCAAATGACAAATGGTTGCGGAAATGAGGGCTTAGTGCCCCTTAAATAGGTCACACACCCGGAAAATTAGGGTTTCTCTGCCCAGCACCTACTCGGCGAGTCCCTCCTCTAACTCGTCGAGTCCACTCATTAAATCCACGCGAGCAACTCGACTCGACTCGGCGAGTTAGTCCCTCAACTCGTCGAGTCTCTCCTTCAATCTCAAGATTAACATACACAATAATGTCCCTAAAAATCCGGATGTTACAATTCTCCCGCACTTGAATTAGATTTCGCCCTCGAAATCGCTCCTCAACGACAAATAGATCTAAACGAATAACCGAACAGCACCATCGAAAGGATCTCATACCGCACAACTATCTTCCTCTCTGGACACCTGAATCCAAACAGGAACTCCTCCCTGGAAAAAGGACAGACCCGTCTGCCACTACGCTACACCTTCTGCCTCTCCAGAATCTGGAAACTCTAGTGGTCTGTCACACAGCCAGATTACACTCTCAAGATATCACCACGTTATTCGCTCCTCGAATAACAAACTCCGATAACTCATTGCCCCTCTGATTCTCTAGTGGGGACCGATAAAAACAAGTCCATGCCCAAACTGGCTACCGATCACTCGTCCCAAACATGATAAACAATCCATATCATATACCAAGGAATGAAAGGATCACATCATACCAGGGACCCATCCACTGTACTGCAATCAAAACCCATTTGAACATCGAGCTCTCTACACCCTGACCTCAGACACAGAAATGATCATGCTTGTTCAGAAGCATCCTCCGACATCCAACAAACGTAAACCTTAGTTCCCTTCTCAATATCCCTTTCAAGACTGAGCACCAGATCATCTCCTGACCCAGTAGTTGAACCTCCAAAGGTTACCCATTACATGTACCAAAACGTCTCACTGACTTCCTTCTCAATACAACTATCTCGGCCCAGTGTGACACACAAGTCACGAAGTTCTCTTTACCTCAAGCGAATACGGAATTCGTCTCACCCTCGACCTCTGTCGTCTACTACTCATTAGTTCCATGTGTTTCAGGGTTTTCTCATACCAACGAATTGACCCACTCAGGTCTAAGACACCAGATGCAAACAATACCCCCTTCAAAATGAAATTCATCTCTAAATCCGGAATCTCATTCTGCCTACTCAATACACCACTAGAATCGAACTCAAATCGAGAGTCTGGTCCATCACAGAATTGGAACCACTTGTCCCAACAAAACACTCAACTCGCGACCCATGACCCGCAACCCACGCGTACGTCACTTCTCCGATTCCTTCCGATTTTGGTCTCCACAACCTAACTCAGAATATACTGATTCTCGACCATTATGGAGACCTTCGTCTCTCTCCTGGTCTGACTACCGAGTCCCCCAAGTCTCAATATAATAAGGCTACTCAAGCCTAGGAACACTCCTGTGTCATGCTCTGACTAACGAATAAAACGGCTCCCCGCAGCACCACAACACTCTCTCTCACTGGCTAGCGAGTACTACGGCTCCCCGCAGTATCACAACTCCCTCTCACTGACTAGTGAGTACTACGGCTCCCCGCAGTATCACAACACCCTCTCTCTGACTGGTGAGTACTACGGCTCCCCGCAGTATCACAACACCCTTTCTCTAACTGGCGAATACTGTGGCTTCCCGCAGTATCACCACACTCTCTCGCACTAACTCATGGATGCTACAGCTCCCTGTAGTCTTACCGTGCTTTCTCTTATCACCCCACGATCTCATCCTCAATTCGACGCCAACCTGCGTTCATTCACTCATGCTCCGCGGCCAGCATAGATAGGTACACACACCCATCCAGGCTAAGCATCACTAGTTTAGACGACCACCGCCATGACAAAACCTATTTTCTCGCTGCAATTCACATTCTCAGATAATCCCGTTTGATGTCAACTAGCTGAAGGGCCCCCACCAGAACCATAGACACTTGATACACCACTCGTCATCTCATAACTCAAGTCTCGAAATAATCCAAAATTTAGGACATCATACCCGGATGCCTCGGCACACCATCACAGAATCTCATGATGTCTTGCCTCCACAACCGATCTCCTACTCACGGCATCATACTTAGATACCGCAATGCACCCTGTCAGAATCTCACAACTGATCTTCCTCTCACACATCTTATAACTTCGAGAATCCCAACCCTCAACTTGAAACATGGAGAAATCGTCGATGACTCAGAACACATTGTCGACGACCCGAAACTCCCTCCTCTGGTACTCAAACCTCTACAAGAATATTCATGTCGACTCCGAAGTTGGTTGCCCAACAACCTCTGCCCTTCCCAAAGTGAACATAACAATCCATACATCGAACTAGAAATTCTCAACCGTCGGAACTATCCTTACGAGCCAACCACCTCGAATTCGACCATTACAACCTCGAAGACTCTCTCATCACCCTAAGGCGCCTTCCCAACGACTACTCGTTGTGGGAACACTCCTCCTTCCCTAAGCACGTATAACACGCATTATCTCGCCCTGCACCTCGCCTTGATCACCAATAACCATGATCCCATGAATCCGCATCGCAGGTCTCCATATCCAGTTCTCTAACCGTATTAGAACAATTATCTGATTCTCTCAGTAAATAATTCAGTTCTCCCCCACTCAGGGTTCGAACCATCCCCACTTGGTATACCACAGTCTACTCCACAGACTGGGTTGCAAGAGGCACTAATTCCGCCTTATGGAATATACCACACCGTGCTCGATGATCTTCCGGATAATAACCACATAACTCCAATTATCCCGAAATCCACAAATCCCATAAACCTCCTCACGACACTGTCTCCAGCCATATCGAAATCTCAGACCAACACACCGCCAAATATCCTACTTGTCCCGAGTTAGTCCCGTCTCCCAATCTGGAAATAATGCACTATCACACTTCTCGTCTCCAATCCTTCCTCCAACGGCCCATCGCGTGGATCATCATGGAAAAAGGCGACTCCGCTCTCACAACCGATACACTACATAAGCAACGAGGGCCACCGCGCCGGTATACTTCCTCGAAATCACCTGGAACTGCTGCTAAAAGTATGCCCTACCTAGGAAGGTACTTCCTTGATCTCTTACATCTCAGTCCTCACTAATAAATTTCTCATGGAATGGGACATACTTCGCAGTAGACATGCTGCTCAAATACTCTGGTGGAAAGATCACAACCCTATGCTACCCCACAGGGTTCACCTCCAACTCGGAAACCAAAAGCTCATCATCTCTGATGCTTCTCACAGGAACGGGAAAAGCGCAACTCTTGTCACAGAAGGTGACTTCTCAACAACCGGACGACTGCTCAACTCAGACCGCAATCCTCTATTAAACCTTATCTCTACTCATCCCTGAGTCTTGCGACTCCAGCTGACATCTCACCAATAAAATCTCTCGGAAACTAACTCGATTTCCTTCTCAAGGTACGTTCCTTTGTGACTCGATCTACCTGGCCTTCTGGCCCCACACTCTATCATATCCGTTCTCGGTCTAAATCATCACAACAAGACGACTGGTAAGATCAGAAGCACTATCCGCTACGAGTCATGGTACTCAACCCATGCTATATCCTCTCAATCTGCCACAAATCATGGTGCTCGAACCATGTTATATCCTCTCAATTGGCTACAATTCATGGTACTCGAACCCTATTACCTCTTCTCACTCTACTACAATTCATGGTACTCGAACCATGTTACCTCTTCTCACTCTACTACTTAGAACCACTGGAATTCTCCCTGTTTCGAGTATGGGTCCTCTGCTTTTAGTAGTACGGGCCCATACTACCTGCCACATCTATCCATACTTTCCACACGGATCGCCCCAGATTTTCTAAGTAGTTGCTCAACCTCCTCCATCACCAATCCCGCCACGCGTGTTCGCTCCTCAGTGAAATACTCTCCTCTACTAGCGTACTCATCTGACTAAGTTCACTCCCTAGGCTCTTCCTAGGTTCTCACACTTCTCTGCCATCAGCTGCTGAAGAACTCCTCATGATGCCAGCCATCTACCTCCTGAATATCGTCATATTCACTTAGTAGTTGTCTCCCATCATCAAGGGTTCCACAAAGCACGAAGCAAGCAACATTCGGGCACCGAATAACCTCCACTAACACATAAAGCCACTCTGGCGTAAAATTCCTCCTGCTCTATTCACAACTCAAAAGACATCGCCGACTCAGGCATTCCCCTCTCGAGGTATCTAATTACTCTACTCAGTAGACTTCTCAAATGCTCATCTAGGTATCTCTCCTAGATTATCTCTCGACTCAGAACGCTCTCTCTCTAGGTGATTCCTGTTAGATACTCTTACTCAACACATACTCAAAAGCACATCACATATAGCAGAAACTCCTAGGCTAAGGCATCACAAATCAGGAAACTCTAGTCCTAAAATATGAAATACCTAGCCTATCTCCAGCATGCATAATATCTCATAAAATATCTCATAACACAAAAGTAAGGGTATTTTGGGAAATCACCGTTCGGGCTCTGGCTGATTGTACACATTGCTCCAACTCGTTTTCTCATAAACTCTTTCTCGTTTTAGAAAAATTGATCTCTTTTGAAAATCTTTCTCAAATCCTCAGTTTGAGTCCAAACACACCCGGAGGTGCATCCAAATCCCTCAAACCAAGGCTCTGATACCAACTTGTAACGACGTAAATTTTCAAAACAAAATTTTCTTTTAAAAATCACATAATACTCATAATGTATTTCACAAAAATCTCATTTATTAAGTTTGCAATTCAAAACTCCATAATTGCTCGGTTAAAATCCAGGATCCTCAAAACGTAACTCTTCCACTGGTGTGTACAATCAAGTCGGTGCCTTCCTGCGATCCTGAGAACAACCTGAAACACATAACACATAACACGGTAAGCACGAAGCTTAGTGAGTTCCCCGAAATACCACATACAACAATTCGCCACTCGAGGCTATGCCCTGTAAGACCCTCCGGTCAATGTGTCTCAGCGGGACCCTCCAGTCCCATAGCTCGTTGGACCCTCTGGTCCGGTCTAGCTCGTTGGACCCTCTGGTCAGGTCTGTAAAGCTCCGCATGGCATAAATCACAAAGAAATAATGCACACCATAAAACATAAGGCAGGATAACATAATACTCAATGTAAGCACATAAGACCTTCCGGTCACACATAACTACCACTCAAGGTAAAGTATAGTGAAAAGACTCACCTCGGGTAAACTCGGACGATCTCGAACTCGAAACACTGATCTAGCCTCCGCCTAATCACATACATAAATTACCTCTAATTAACAATGGCTCTCAAAGGCTAGACTATTCCCTTCCTATGCTCTCTCAGATGGGTAAAAGACCATTCTACCCTTCCTGACCTCTTTCACACATCTTGACCAAACCCTAAGGTCAAAAAAAGTCAAACTCGAGTCAACAGTCCATGTTTGACCCAACTCGTCGAGTGCACTCCTGTGACTCGTCGAGTCCCCTCGTATCCTCAGAAGTCTCAAAAAGTTCAGTTCAACTCGTCGAGTTGTCCCCGAACTCGCCGAGTTAACGCATGAACAAGCTCATCGGGACAAACCCTAGCCGACTCGTCGAGTCAGCTCATTGACTCGGCGAGTCTATTCAGTCCACTTCCTCTTCCAGACGTTTTAATTCAGATCTATGGTCCCAATCCCTAGATCTAACCTCCCTAAGCTCAAAAGTCACGTAAAGCTTGCAGCTTTCCGCTCATGCATGGAAATTTGGCTTAGAATGCCAAATCAAGACTCTAGCAAGGTTTAGATGCACAAGATCTTGCCTCTAGATCGATAAAGTTTGGGTCTTTAGACTCACAAAGTCTCCTATAGTCTAGATCTGAGGTTTCCAACCTCAAATCATGCTCATTTAACTCAAAGGTGCAAATGAGTGGGGAAAAAGGCCTAAAACTCTTAAGATGAGATCTAGCAAAAGAAATGAACAAGATGAGAACTTTGTACCTCCACCCAGAAGCTAATGCACTCAAAACCACATATCCATAGCCCTCCTTTGATCCAAATCACGCAGCTCTTCTATCACCTTCGAAGAAGTGCACAAGAATGCACCAAAATAGCCACTCATTCTCTTCACAATGGATGGAACGGGTTTAGGGTTTCTCTCAGGCTCTCAAATGACAAATGGTGGCGGAAATGAGGGCTTAGTGCCCCTTAAATAGGTCACAAACCCGGACAATTAGGGTTTCTCTGCCCAGCACCTACTCGGCGAGTCCCTCCTCTGACTCGTCGAGTCCACTCATTAAATCCATGCGAGGAACTCGACTCGACTCGGTGAGTTGGTCCCTCAACTCATCGAGCCTCTCCTTCAATCTCAAGATTAACATACACAATAATGTCCCTGAAAATCCGGATGTTACACATGGGGTCACCCCTCTTGGAATCATTCTCACCCGAGCATGCTTAAGGACAAACTTCTTATAGGATTTTCTCCACTCATGACTTTAAAACACATAGTAGCAAGCAAGGTATCCACACCCCTTATAAGGAATGCTTTGCTCTCTTTCCCAACCAGTGTGGGACTAGGTGTCTATAAACACCCACCTTCACCCCCCACATTTATAGGTTTCAACGTCCCCTTCGAACACATTGAATCATGCCTAGCATTGATATCATTTGTAACATCCCCTTTGGTACGTATAACAATATTTTCCGTTTTGGGCTCCTTGCATGAAAACTTCCCAATGGGTGATCTCCTAGGAAGTTTTCGTGTCAGAATCCCAAAGTAGACAATATTATAATATGTTCCAGAGGGGGACGTTACAATATGGTATCAGAACTAGGGCACATGCTGATGTATTCGATAGGGACGTCGAACCCTATAAAGTAGGTGAAGGTGGGTGGATACTTGCACCTGATCCCACATCGACTGGGAAGGATAACTAAGCATTCCTTATAAAGGTGTGGATAACTTACTTATCAAAACATGTTTTAAAACCTCAAGGGTAGCACATCATATAAGAACTTTGAAGTTAAGTGTGTCTGGGCGAGAGAAATTATAGGATGGGTGACCCCTTGAAAAGTTTCCACGCAGGAAACCCAAAGCGGACAATATTGTGATACGTGTCATAAGGGATGTTACAAATGGTATCAAAGCCAAGACATGTGTTGATGTGTTCAACAGGAACGTCGAACCATATATAAGGGGTGAAGGTGGGTGACTACATGCCTGATCCTACATCGCCAGGAAAGGATAATTAAACATTCCCTATAAGGAGTGTGGACACCTTCCTTATCACAATGTTTTTTTAAATCTATGAAGGTAGTAGATCCTATAAGAACTCTGTAGTTAATCATGCTTGAGGGTGAGTAGTACTGGGATGAGTGACCCCATGATAAGTCCTTGCGCCTGAGTGACCCAAACAGGAAAATATTGTGATACGTACCAAATGAGGATGTTATAGACCATTAGTTCACCGTGAGGTGAGGCATGACTAAGATTAGTGCATCTCTCATTAGGTTAATGATGGTAGGTTAGCAGTCTTCGGAAAGAAGGACATTAGGAGTAGAGGCACCCTCTTGAGCAACGTGACATGTCTGTAGGATTTACTGCATGTTGCAAGTAGCTTCAAAGGACGATAGACTTTTATTGATGAAAAAAACAATGGTGTCATATTTGGATTGAAGGTTGTAAAAAAATTATAGAACTAGTCGTTACTTGTTGACATTGATACTAAAATAATTAAGTTCGTATGTGAGATTCTTTAAATTATGAAAGTACTCTTCTAAAGAGAATGTGACCTCAAAGGTCAAGTTGTCTAATTCGTGTTTAAGGGGAGCGACATGTCAGCCTCTGTTGATATGAAACAAGTTTTTGATACATGTTAAAGCTTTAAAGAATTTGGATTCGGGTTATGAGCCATGAAATTGTCAAAAAGGGCATCGTATAAGAGCAGGGTTTGTTTGGGTGCATTGGTGAGATGCCCCTTGAACATGCTATTTGAAAAATATGGAACAACTCAATTTAAAGTTTTCAAAAATTAAAATATTTTTATAATTTTCTGAATATAAGGTGCCAACATTACAAAACAAATTTTAAAATGATCTAAATTTTATTTTGTGCAAATTAGTAGCCAATTTGTACATATCAAAAGTAAAACTAATCATTACATAACTATGGCCTTCTTAAATTTCCTAAACTAAGCTTCAAACTCCAACTATCATCTACTCTAGATACACATCAAAATAATAAGTTAGACAAAGAATGCGTAGTAAGTCAATCTCGAAGTTGACCCTTAAAGGGAGTGAGGATAAAACAACTATCCAAATCCCAAGATCAATTTCCAAAAACATTTAAAATCCCAATAAGCAAGTTCCCACATTTGATATAAGATTATGTCACACCCCCAAACCAAGGATGGCGGAAACGTCCGGGGGTGGAGGACTTCATGTATAGTATCACAACAATGAGTATAATAGTGCTCAAAGTAAATACAACCATCATAAATATAATTGAAAAGGTTACACCATGGTATATGTTTACATGTTTCAAAATCAATTACATTATGATGACAAAATGAACTGTTTGACGATTTAACGTCCCATCCTCAAATTGCTGTTGGTTTCCTGTTTCGCTGATTTCCTAAGAATACAAGTAGTTTTGAAAAAGTGTCAACAATTAAGTTGGTGAGTTCATAAGAGTTTTGTTTGAGGAAGAAACCGTTTTCCTTGTAAAAGCGATAGAGTATGATTTCCAGAAAATCCAATATTTTCTTAGTTAGGTGTGAAATGAATGCTCCTATGTTATGCGATAATGAACCCTAGAAAGACCCGTAGATTTCTTCTATAATCACCCTGTGTATATAAGTTATATAAAATTTAAGTTAAATAAATCTTCGAATATAACGGGTCTGCCCTAGGTCCACAACCAAACAAGGAACAGGAAGTAAGGCGGGCCCACCAATTCTAAGTCGATTGTGACTAGATTCTTATATAACTCTAGCATATACACTTAGCAATTATAACTGAAGTCTAACAATTCTAGATGAAGTGTAGTTTTAATATCATAAAAACCATTTTGTGTAAACCCGATACTTTGTATTTGTACCCCTTTGTGTGTTAAACCCAGTACTTTGTATTTGTACCCCTTTGTGTGTAACTTGGTACTTTGTATTTGTACCCTTTTTTGTGTTAAACCCGATACTTTGTATTTGTACCCCTTTGTGTGTTAAACCCGATACTTTGTATTTGTAACCCTTTGTGTGTAACCCGGTACTTTGTATTTGTACCCCTTTCTGTGTTAAACCCGGTACTTTGTATTTGTACCCCTTTGTGTGTAACCCGGTACTTTGTATTTGTACCCCTTTTATATTAAAAACCTTTTTGTAATGAGTTCGTAATGTAAATGTAACATAAACTATACCTATTATTGTTTATCATAATGTTTTTAATGTATATGTAACCTAACTATACCTTTTATAGTTTAGCATATTTGTTTATAGTGTGTAAGACCCCTTTTTTATGTAAGTTGAATGTATAGCAAAAATATAACTATTTTTATCATGTCTTGTTTTGTACTATTGGTAATGTGGGAGGATTCTTACAAATCAGCAAGTATTTTCTGTTATATAATTATACGACAACAAGAAACACATGTAAAATATGAAATCCTCAAAGATTAACACTTTGGTCAACATGTTACAAAGTGTGATGAAAGTTATAAACTGTTAACTAGTTTTTGACCTTTCTACACTGTTTTAGAGAAATCATAGAAAAATCATACGAAGTCTAAAACTGAATCCGTAAATTCTGAGAGTTCTTAAATTGTGTCTAGTTTATTCATAATTTTTATTATGATTTTTATAAGTCTTTAACTTGCGAGAAAACGTTCATATTCACAGACTGGTCCGAATTCGTTTCTGAAATGATAGGCAGTTTTGTAAAAATCACCATAAATCGTAGAAAAATCGTCTGGAGATGTGAAAGTAGTAATTTTAAAGGTATGAAGCGGAACTATTTTAATATTAAACAGTTTTGAAAGATATTAAGTTTAAGATAGTCAAAACAGTCCGTAAATAAGACTCAACTTTTCTGATGAAAGTTGTTGTTTGAGTTTAGTTAAGTTTTTGGTATTTTAACTTGTATTCCCCCCCCCCCTGAAAACTGAAGAAAACATGAAAAATGTCGGGGTATGAACTCACCTTGAGTGATTTCAGTAGATGGATGATGAAGAAAACAAGTGTTCAACTCAAGAACACTTAGATGATGCTTGAAGATTCGAAGATCTAACAACAAATATGACGATATGTGTGTAAGGAACTCATGATTTGAGTGAAGAAGTGTAAGGAAATCAAGTGTGGGAAGAGATTTACTTACCAAGGTAGATGAAGAACTTGAAAATCAGCCTTGAAATCTCGAAATTTAGAGAGAGAAAGTGAGAGAAAATGAAGTTTTTTCTTTGGTGGAAAATGAGAGGAATGGGAGAAATGTGAGGAGAGAGGAGGGCTTTCCAGCCCTTGACCAAGTGTGTGGCTGGAAAATGGTGGGAATAGTACTATGGAATGACTAGGTATGGTGGAAGGACAAGGGTGGTTGATGGAGTGGGCATGGGGTGGTTGCTTGTGTCATACACTAAAGCAAAGTCAACACTCCACCTTAAGTATCTCACCCACTAATCTTGGACAATGATTGCACTCAAAAATGTGATTATTCATGAAGTATGCGGTCTTATATGTTAAAATATGATTTTGGGTGAAAATCCACGCAAAAATCATGGAAAACAGGCCTAAAATGAAGTCGTAGTCGAAAACCGGGATGAAAGGCTGAATCTGCGAGGCTTCTCGCATGGGGGACCGAAGGTGCGAGGGTTCGGTCCTTAGAGGGTGGGACCGAACTTCGGTTGTGTGGATGGAGGCGAAATGGACCGAAGGCGAAAGGAGGTTCGGTTCATTGGCAGCTTCTGGTTCGGTTCAATGGGGCTTCGGGTTCGGTCCTGAGGCTTCGGTTCTCAGCAGGTTCGGTCCCAATAGGGGACCTTCGGCCCTAAGAGAGTTCGCCCCTAAAGAGTGGGTTTCGGGTCCTTAAGGCTATTTTACCCGTTTTTACCCCGTTTCAAGCGGTTTTTGACCAGGTTAAGGATCGGGATGACCCGAATGATTACAAAAAGTTAAAGGAACTTTTGGGAGAGAGTTGGGAGAGATTTCACACACTTGGAGAGATTTCTCATACAGAGAGAGATTTGGGAGAGATTTGAGAGAGATCTCGTTTGCGACCTTTTTAAGTGTTTGGCTTTGTAACGCAAGATTTGTACATCTCGTTAAGTCTCGTTATGAATGTTATACGCCCCCGAGGGTTAAGGAATAATGTTTTATCGAGTAGTTTCATCACTTGCCCTGATTAGGGTTTAGAATTTCCGAACACGTGAAAACTCTAAGTGATACTTTGTGTTAAGATTGCGAGTTGTACAATAAGAAATATAACCGAAGCCCTAATGTACAAGGGTTAGATGAGTTGACCGGTTTGACTTGTTGACTTTAGTTGACTTTGACTTGGCCAAAAATTTGACGGTTGTCACAGATTACCCTTTTCAATAAGTTGAAAACATGTAAATTCATAAGATTGAAAAAATCTTAAAGAAAAATCAAGTTTCAATGTTAGTAATTCGATAACCAATGTCGAACATTTAAAAGCCAATAAAACTCACAATATAATAAAAGTTGCCTAAATAAGGAATGCAATGAAAGAATGAAACTATTATCAACCCATGTCAATCTCATAGTTTAACTCACAGTGACGGCAACCCTACACTTAGTGTGTGATGTTAAAATGTCATATGTCACACCCCAAAACCGGAACGGCAGAATCGTTCAGGGGTGGAGGACGTCATGTTTAGTATCACGAGATATGTATATGGTAAGCAAGTAATGAACAACCATTTCATTTCGAAAGAAAGTGTTTACAATGTGTGTGTTCACAAAACATAGAATTCATAAACAAATAACAAAACAAGACTCGAAGCTATAATGCTCCATCTTCTGAATTCCCAGCACGAGCACCTGTCTAATAGTCTCCTGAGAATACAAGTTATTTGAAAGAGTTGATCAGCAATTAAGCTGGTGAGTTCATAAGAGTTTAGTGATGTAAGTAAGTTGTAAAGTGTTGTTGAAAATGTAGTTGTAACATGTAGTTGTAAAATGTTGTAAGTAGTAAGTTCTGTTTTGAAAAGCTCGTCTGTTCCTCTAGAAAATCCTATATTTCCTACTTTGATGGAAGTTTAAGTAAAATGTCACTACAACCCTTTCTATGGGTACTAAGTGAGTACAAGTTATATAAGGCTCAAAGTAAACAAACAATCGATTGTGCGCATCTGCCTTAAGCTCACAACCAAACGAGGAACAGAAATTAAGGCGGATAGCACACATCCCATTGGTTGTTAGATCATTGTCATATATAACCCTGGTGTAAACACTTGTTACTCATGGAGTTAATTGTAATGGTTCCTTTATATCTAATGAAAAGTTCTTTAAGAAAACCCTTATTTCTTATAATAAAATGGTGACCACAATGACTACTTTTATAGAAAATAGATTGGGTGAATACATTGCAAGATTATAGACCTATCCGTAAGGATCTTTTAAGTTATCACATAAGTTATTTATATGGACTAAAATACTCCTATAGTATTTTAACGTAATGTACTTGGTATGTTCTAAACTCGTTATCGCGCTATCGTAACATAGAATACTCCTATAGTATTCTAACTCTAAATGTACTTGTTCTGGTGTTCTCTTGACTGGTGTTCAGGTAAGTTTTAACACTGTTGCAACACCACATCATTCCCAAACACATGTCGGTCACATCTCGAATGAATATAGTTGATCAGGCTATATTGATCCTAGCTATGATTACATAACTGTTCAGGTTGACGACAGTGCCCAACCTTTAAATACTTTAGTTATGTTCTCCTCGTGACACTAGTTCTATTATGTATATGTATAAGCAAGTAGGTATATTTTTATAACCTATAGTTATACTCTAAAATATATCATTATCCAGAGCACTTAAGCCCCATTGTATTTATAGTTGTATATCTTTTATCGGTTGATATACTTAGTTCACTATAAACAATGCTCTGATACCAATCTGTCACACCCCAAAACCGGAACGGCGGAATCGTTCAGGGGTGGAGGACGTCATGTTTAGTATCACGAGATATGTATATGGTAAGAAAGTAATGAACAACCATTTCATTTCGAAAGAAAGTGTTTACAATGTGTGTGTTCACAAAACATAGAATTCATAAACAAATAACAAAACACGACTTGAAGCTATAATGCTCCATCTTCTGAATTCCCAGCACGAGCACCTGTCTAATAGTCTCCTGAGAATACAAGTTATTTGAAAGAGTTGTTCAGCAATTAAGCTGGTGAGTTCATAAGAGTTTAGTGATGTAAGTAAGTTGTAAAGTGTTGTTGAAAATGTAGTTGTAACATGTAGTTGTAAAATGTTGTAAGTAGTAAGTTCTGTTTTGAAAAGCTCGCATGTTCCTCTAGAAAATCCTATATTTCCTACTTTGATGGAAGTTTAAGTAAAATGTCACTACGACCCTTTCTATGGGTACTAAGTGAGTGCAAGTTATATAAGGCTCAGAGTAAACAAACAATCGATTGTGCGCATCTGCTTTAAGCTCACAACCAAACGAGGAACAGAAATTAAGGCGGATAGCACACATCCCATTGGTTGTTAGATCATTGTCATATATAACCCTGGTGTAAACACTTGTTACTCATGGAGTTAATTGTAATGGTTCCTTTATATCTAATGAAAAGTTCATTAAGAAAACCCTTATTTCTTATAATAAAATGGTGACCAAAATAACTACTTTTATAATAGCTTAGTTTATACTGATATATATAATCTAATATCGGATAGAAAGTTAATTGAGTGAATCTGCCCTAAGCCCACAACCAAACAAGGAACAGGAAGTAAGGCGGAAAGCACACATCCAACTACCTATTGGATATTAGTTTTATATATAAACATGATGTATAAACTAAGGTATTATAGAGTTACTCACCTAAGGTCCTTTAAATTGAACTGGTTTAATAAAATGGATTAAACCCTTTACTGGGAAGTTTCTAGTTTTGTATACCAAAAGTACTGATTTTGGGAAGTATGTTTTGTACTAGAAAAACTGTGTTTTGACTCTGTGTCCTATAACCTGACCCATACCTGGTACTCTTATGAAGACTTAATGTATACTGAGCATACATATATATAGAATCGGATAGAAAATAGATTGGGTGAATTCGTTCCAAGCCCACAACCAAACAAGGAACAGGAAATGAAGCGGAGAGCACACATCCTATTACCTGTCGGACTCTATTAGTATATATATATATATCCTGCAATGTATACATTAAGGAATCATAAGACTAGCATTATGGTCCTTTCTTTTAAACGTAGCCTTCTACCAAGGCATCTTCTGCTATGTGCTAGACTCGACTGTTCTGTTTGTCGTTTGTAAAAATGTGTGTTTTCCCTAGTTTATAACTATCTTAACTCGAAAATAGTTTGAGTTTGACTTTCAAGTGGTACTGTCACTTTATGAAAGTAATGGGAAATGTAAGTACACAGTTGTCGTTTATAATGACATGCGGATGTACTAATGACCTAAAAACATGTTCGTTTTAATACGGTCATAATGTGAAGGCTAGAACCCCTACTAAACTTTCTCCCTGTCAAGAGATTAAGGGAACCAAACGCGACCTCTGCAAATTCTTGCAACCCGTGTAATTCACATTTGTTATATGATCGTGTATACCCAATATAACTATCACCTTTTGTTTAAAACAATGAGTTAGTGATCAATTGGTATAATTTGATCCTGTGTGTGTTCTCATGCTATAGCAACCTAAATTGTTTGTTTTGTACTGTATATTGTACGTTCTGTTTGTTTCTCGTAATTGTGTGTTCTCTCTGTATGGTATTGTTTGTTTCTCTTCACTGTATGTTTTGTATGGTATTGTTTGTTTCTCTTCATTGTGTTTGACTCATGTATGAACTGACTCTTTGTGTGCTTCATTGTACTAGAAGTAATGAATAGCATTCTCCTAAACTATACCTATTATAGTTTACTAATGTTCCACTTGGACTGTTACCGAAAAGACTCATTTATCTACTAAGTTATGTTTGTACTTTAAAAACGGAATTTTGTATAACTATAAAGTAACATAACTTTTAAAAGAGTTTTTGAAATGTTTTGACAACTTATAAATGACATAAGTAACATTTTGAAAGATGTTTATAACAAACATTTACACAATTATCATTGTGTTCAACTTGTATTCCCCCCCCCCCCTTAAAACAGTTAAAAGATTCATTACGGGGTATGAACTCACCTGATGTGGGTGATTCAAACGGGTATGCGTGTAAGGATGAGAAGTTCCACGAATGAAGTCCCGAGACACAATAGGTCCTAAATGACATATAAGGACACATATTGACATGAATATAGTGTTTATAAACAACTATATGAAAGGAAACACCTTCCGGGACTAGGAAACACTTTGACCAAGTGTTGGAATCACATGTGATTCAACAAAGGAAAGTGAAATGGCACTAACATGAGTTTACGGCCATGGGTTTACGGCCCAAGGGAGTTTACGGCCGTAAACTCATGGTCAAACATGGCTAAGTGTAAGTTTGAAGGCTAGGGATGCTTTAGGGACTTTTGCTCTATACTTGCATGAGAAAGACCAACCCAAATGAGGCTCTTGATGAGTTTACGGCCAAGCATGGAGCTTACGGCCGTAATCTCATGGACTTTATGAAATGAGGGTGGTTTAAGGTCCTACAATCATCAAGGAAGAGTTCTGGGTCACTTGCCTTGCACCTTATAGGGTTTATGGACCATACATGCTTCAACATTGAGTTTACGGCCAAGGAAGATCTTGGGCCGTAAACTCATGATGTTCTTGGGAAAAGCATGTTTCAAGGGCATGATTCAAGGCTTACTAGTAGATATGAAGTGTAGGAAGGAGTACTTACAATCTAGAAGCTTGAAATGGTCGGTTTTGGCCAAGAACACTAGTGTGTGTTCTTGGTGTTCTTGGTGTTTCTTGAAGATCTAAGAAAAGAGTGATTTCTTATGGATGAAATCATGGAAGGGGGCTAGATTAAGAGATGTATCAACAAATCTAGGAAGAATACTTACTTTTATGAAGATCTTAGGAGAAAGTCTTGATGATACTTTAGAGGATTTGAAGGAAAATCGGCCAAGGAATGAAATAATGACTAGAAATGGGCAAGTCTCACCTATATACACTTGAGTTTACGGCCACATGAGTTTACGACCATAAACTCATGGTCTTGTGGCCGTGAACTCATTTAGATGAGGTTAAGGTTTGCTTTGCTACACTGTGGTTCTAGCAGGTACTTTCTAACACTTAATCCTTAAGTGTAGTAGGCTCAAAACTCCTTAGAACGACCTTTACCCGGGCTAGAACTCAGAACTAATGAGTTTGACACTCAGTTGAGTTGATTGACTGGGCTTTAAAATCAAAAATTTTCCGGGTTGTCACATCATATTTCCCAAAGAGTCTCACCATATGGTAACCCACATATTCTATCCAAGACCTATTGAGCTCATTGGTATTTTATGATACACATACATGTCCTCTGGCTAATTAAATACTAGGTTCTAGTATTTTACCCAATAAACAATGGGTAAGTTAATTTGAGTGCACACAAATGCGAGGCATTAACAAAATGTCATCATAAACCCTTAGCAAATTTTGGGATCCCAAATTCGAGTGAACTCCTAAGCCAAATCCATCCTACACGAATGCACATTTATATAATGAAAAACTATTTACAAATTTTTAGCTATATATTCTTTGATAACAATTATACATTCAAAGTAAAAGTCAGGAACACACATAATACCATATAATAATCAAATTTTACTTAAAGTTAAATATAATAAAAATATGTCAAAATACAAGAACACATAGGTGTGTGTATCCCAATAGAAACTTGCCTTAAGGCATAAGTAGCATCCTCCTCCAACCCCTAAATGAATAGACAACTCAACCTTCATCTATACATGATTAATTATAAGTAAGTATTAAGTAAGTCATAAAGATCTTAAAATGTGCATTAATTAATACTGGAGTACTAATATAGCTGGTAAGATGTGAAACCAGTCTTGAAAGACCATGGTATAAAGACATGATAAAATCCTTCCAGGAGACCACACAACCCACATGATTTCCTTAAGGAATTCCCTACGGCCCGTAGGAATGTTCTTCTCACATAGAATGCATACATTAGAACTTAATTTTTAGCTTGAAATTATGATTTAACATCACAAATCATAAACCTATAAACCAAAACGAAGATAATAAGAGATAAAACTACATTTTATCACTAGGAGATGAATAAAAAAACTAGATTCTCTATTTTACACCAACTTACCTTCAAAACAACCACGGAGAATAAGGAATCACCATTTTATAAGGATTAAGATATTATCCTAATGTTTGAACAAAATAGGAGATGATGGAAGAGACACGTAATTTTGTTAGTAAACAAAAATAATTACTTTACTAATTTTTTTTACTAGATGACAAAATTGTCCCTTCCTTTCCTAGTTTAACTATTCAAATTGAAAATTAGAAAGGAGTGTGTATATATCATAACCAATTTGTACCAACCAAACTTGTTGTTACCAAATATACTTGATACAGTACTAGTAGTAAAATATTTATACCAACTACAGTTGGTATGGTACACAATTTAAAAATAAATAAAATTGGTACTGTACCATGTTCACCTGTAATTTGTTATACTTTCTTGATGTCATTATTAGCATTCTGTCACATCTCTTCTTATTTTAGTCCAAATTACACTAGTTAGTCAAATATGGTCTACACTACTCTCACCGCGTTAGCGGACGTTTTTCATTTTTCACTCGGTCCTGAGTTCCGAAAGAAAAGCTTTTTTTAGGTTTACTTTGGAAAGAAGGTTGGAACAAATCTATAACAAGAATTCTTGGAATTCCTTGGACATTATTGATTGGTCCTGATTAGTATCGACTTTTGTTGAACTGAACAAACTAAATGGCAATGTTAGACTAGTGCTAAAAAAGATCGAATGGAAATCGGGCTAAATGCGAGGCTTAAGTTTGCAGAATTTCAACAGTGAGTTCCAGAATGATATACGAATTTGAACCGGCCGCCGACCTCCTATTCAGACGTGTCCTCGACAACTTAGCAGTTCTTTGGTCTCCGTTTTTGCGGGCGTTGTGTCAGCTGGTCTAACATTTTGTAATCGCCTTCTAGAAGCTTCGCTAGAAGTGACTAGTTGCTTCCCGAATTCCCCTTTCCTTGATGCCAAACCACTAAGAGAGTCAGCAAGCCCTTATGTTTTCTTCACTTGCTCTGCGGTATGAGCCTCGTACAAACTGGCTCCCCTTTAATATGATGAAGAGGGTCCGTCAAGTTGTCACTCTTCACCCAAATATTTATTTATTTAAATTTTCATAAAAAAATTCATAAAACATTACTTATAATAAATCATAGTTATTATAATTTATAATTTTATTTATTTAATTTATCTAAGTGTCTAAATAATATTCATTTCAAAAATTAAGAATTTTACAATTACCTCTATCTTAAGGCTATTATGTCCTTGGAATCGAAACCCCTTTAAACATGAATGGGAAAAGCCAAATCATTTTTTCCTCTGTCTCCTATGTAAGATTATATCACGTACGTTATTTCCATTTCACCAATAACAAATCTATCATTTTTCTTTGAAGTTTCATTGTTTTCCAATCAGTGATCTCTTTGGTTCTTCAATCAATCTTTTATTCTCATATATCTGGATTTCATTCAATAACACCAAATCTACATTACCCTGAGCCACTTCCATGAATAACAAACATGAAACACATTGTGAATCCCTTCTAATTTTGGGGACAGTTATAACTAATGTGTTTTCTTTCAGATCCTATCTAAATTTTTCATTGGTTTAATGTAAATTGGGTTCAGTTTCCTTATTTTTCCCAAATCCGAATAATCCATGCTACGGTGATACTTTGAAACACATAATCCCCCTTATTGAATGACATTGACCAATTATTGAGATTTGCATATTTATTTTGATGCTTTTATTCATCCATCATCCGTACTCTAATAATTTCAACTTCCGTTATCATATTTTGAATCAACTATGGTCCTACAACCACTTTCTTACCTGCTTCCAACCAACAATTCGATGATCTACACTTCATTCCATACAAGGCTTCATACTGATCCATCTTAGTATATTAATGATAGTTGTTGTTGTATGAAAACTCATTTAGAGGAAAATGGTTGTCCTAACTTCCCAAAGATTCCTTTACACATGCCCTAAGTATATCATATAATGTTTGAATAATTATCTCACATTGTATATTGGTCTGAGGACGATATGTAATATCTAGATATAACGTGGTACCCAATTCTTACAGCAAGCTCCTCCAAAATTATGAAGTAAATCTACTATCACAATCTTACATAATTGGTAATTGTTCCCCATGTATCTTCACCATTTCATTAACATATAGCTCAAAAACTTAAATCATATTCCAAGTTTCTTTAACCTCAAGGAATAATGCACATTTAGTTAAACAGTCGACTATAACCTATATCATGTCTTGGTCCTTATTTTTCGTTAATAGCTTCATGAAAAAGTCCATGGTTATTTTATCTCATTCAATATTAGTACTACTAATTGCTCTACATCTCCGTAAGGTCCTAGAGGTCAGTTTTCACTAACGAACATATTAAACAATTATCTATGTAAATGGAAATATCAATCTTCATAGTGGGCCACCGATATAATGGTTTCATATCTAAATACATTTTTATGATTCCTAAGTACATAACATGTCTAGATTTATGAGCCTCGTCCAATAACATTTTCCTTGCTTCACCGTGCAAGGGTACCCAAATCCTTCTTTGAAAAGTCTTTAGTCAGTTCTTGTCTTTCTTAAAAACAATTGATTTGCAAAAAATTTTATTCTTTAGGTTCTAAAATTTACTTTCATCAATTTGAGACTTTTTAAAAATATCCACAATTGATAAAATCACCTCAATCATCACATATTTCACACGCATTTTCTTAGGGATCTCATTGTGACTCAACGCATTAGCCATTATGCTCGCTTTACTTGGGTTGTAAAGGATTTTGCAATCATAATATTTGAAAATCTTTATATAGTTTCATTGATGCATATTCAAATCCTTCTTGTTAAAAAGATATTTCATACTTGTATGATTAATGTAGAGTTTACATTGTGTCCCATAAAGATAATGTATCAAAATCTTTAACACATGAATAGCTGCTAATTAGTTCTATATCATTGGTTGGATAATTACTTTCATACTATTTTAGGTGATGTGGAGCATGCACAATCATTATTCCCTTTTGATTGAGAACACATCAAATCCCCGATATCGAAGCATCATTATAAGTAATGAACTTTTCAATTCCTTCCGGTATAGATAACACATGTGTGACATCCCCATTTTTTCATGGTTACAAAAGACTTTTTATTTATGCTTATTTTAAAAACAGAGTATTCTTTATTTCGCGAAATTGGTCCCATAAAAGTATTTTTGAAGAATTGTTTTTCATCGATTATTAAAATCTCCGGATGTCATAACTGATACAAGAAACATAAGCATAAACGTAGTCATTATAAGCCTTACAATATATTCTATAATATGGTTTATATTTCCTCGAATCTCTCATAATTTCCAAACATCAGTTACCTTGATACATGTGATGCAAAGAAACTGAGTGGGTCAGGCTGGGAAACGTGGTGAGTATATAGGGTTTTCAACCTACACAAATATAGTTAATTTGTTTAATTATATATTTCATATCAAACAATTAACTCGATTACCCACTCCCATTATCTTCTTTATGCATCTATAGAGTCCTATCTTAAGGACCATCGTTGTAATTATCGTGGTTTCCATCTATATTCTATTAGATGACTACATCGTTAGTACGATTGTACTAGTTCCTACATCGTTAGTACAAAAATACCAATCCCTATATTGTTAGTACAAAAGTATTAGTTCCTACATCGTTAGTACAACAGTATCAGTCCCTAAGTCATTAGTATAAAAGTACTAGTTCCTACATCCTTAGTATAATAGTACTCGTTCTCACACTGTTAGTACAATAGTACTATTAAATTCACGACATCCTATCATTGTTTACATCTTTCATCGTACCATGGCATCTTATTATTTTTACCTTTCATTACCCTTCATTACCCTTCATTTACCCAATGTATTATATTCATAAAAATACATGTACGGTATAAATCATATAAATTTATCTTTATAACATCTAACACAGAACATCTTTGCACATAAGCTCATATCAAATTCAGTTATCTACATACTTCATATCTATGTGTAAGATGAAGGTAACTATGCACTCACTTGTTAAAAGTGGATGACTGGAAAGTTGGGTAGCGCTTCGCTTCAGCCTTAGCTTTTCCTTTGATGTGACCTAGGTTCATATCAATAAGTCTTACTCTTATATTTCTAGCGGCTAATGTGTAACACCCCGAGATTTTAGCAGGTATTTCTGAACCCTATTCTATCTTTACTTTGTCGATTATAGCCCTCGGGATTGGGAATGGATAGGCAAGACAAGTTAAGGGCTAAGTTTGCAAGTTTGGGCCATAAATGGAGAGTACGATGTGCGTACATAGGAGTACGCTAGGCGTATTAAGGTACGCCTTAGTACGCTGGGCGTACACTTATGTACGTTGGGCGTACTGATGTCTGTGAGAAGCCCTAATATTTAGGGTTTGTGGCCTATATAAGGAACATAATATGCACTAGCACCCTTTTACCTCAGCCTCCACAGATCAAACTTGTCTCTCTCTCAAACCCTAGCCTCCCCTTTGTGTATTAAGCTCATTTTGGTGTTCTTGAAGGCCTTAAGAGGAAACCATTGCATCATAGAGTTGAACGAGGAGACCAAGCTTGTAGATCTGAAGTTAGTTTGTGCTGGAGAAGCTCCTAAAGGTATAAAGTTCCAAACTTTATGTTTATATGCTTAGATCTCATCACTTTACTTTATTAGAAGCATTTCTTGTCCCAAAAACATAAGGTGGTGTATTTTGTGTTGTGGACGTAAAGAGCTGTCCTTCCAGGCTCTTGAAAGGACTTTGAGTAATAAAAATGAGGTCCCATAGGCTGTAGGTGTCCCATGCAAAAGAAATAAGGTCTTAATGGATTAAGACCAAGCATTTGGGGCTTTATGGACGTCCAAAGCGATAAAGTTTGTGACTTTATGGTCCCTCGGCATGTTAGGCCTCTGGATCTGAGATTAGGACCTAAGTGATTAAGCCCTTGAGCAGTTAATAAAGTTTTGTTAAGATATGGAGTACGCCCAGCGTAAATCCAGTATGCCCAGTGTACAGGGTCAATCACCCCGATGGTGGTCAACATCTGGTCGCGTACGCCCAGCGTACCAGAGGAGTACGCCCCGCGTACGTCCTCTGTTGGGCCTTTGATATTGGGCTTTGGGTATTGGGCTGTTTATGGACTAAAGGGACTTGGGCCTTTGTTGGACTTAATGAATAAGATGTTTTGGGCTAGTTAGTGGTAGTGGATCATGGGTTTAGGCCCAATAAGGAGTTTGGGCCCAATTTAGTAAATTGGGCCAATAGTGGACTTATGTATATGGACTTCCAAGTTGAGGGCTTGGAGTGGGACTTTGGCCAACAAAAAGGAAATGGACTTAATGAGTGATGAGAATACTTAGTCAAGGGAGTAATGATGAATATTAACTCAGTAATTATTAATATGTGACAATTAGGGGTTCCCGGTGAGACGGCGGTCAGAGATTTACAGTATTTCGGCACTACTTGAGAGGTGAGTTATCCTCACTATACTAAGGGGTCTAAGGCACCAAGGCCGGCCCATTGAATATGTGATCCTAGCAGTGTTAGATGTTGAGTATGAGTTAGTGTTGCATGCTAGTGGTTATGCCAGTTAGGTAGGTCTGTAGGACTACCTGTGTTGTTATATGATTATCTGCATGCTCAGTAGTTATGTTATATGTTGGTATGTTATGTGTGATGGGTTGAGGTGGTACTGCTCCGTGCGGTAGCCAATAAACCCTAGCATATTCCAGATATGAGCTGAGGGCCCGGTAGGCATTCCGGACTCATACTGAGGACTCGGGAGCATTCCAGATACGAGCTGAGGGCCCGGTAGGCATTCCAGACTCGTACTGAGGGCTCGGTGGCAATCCAGATGTGAGCTGAGGGCCCGGTAGGCATTCCAGACTCACACTGTGAGCCCAGGGGTAATCCAGTCTGTAAAGCTGTGGACCCAGTACATGCTGCTATTTGTTTATGTATTTTGTGCAGTGTATCAGTATTTTGGGGAACTCGCTAAGCCTCGGGCTTACAGTTTCAGTTTATTGTTTCAGGTACATCAGGGGATCGCGACAAGGCTAAGGCGTGATCGTACAGCTCCTCATATTTATGTTTATGTTTCTGGGATACTCTGATATTATACATTTTGAGAACAAGTTTTTTAATAACTAATTTTTTTGGATTGTTTGAAAAGTTTTAAATTGGCTTGAATTTTTTTTGGGTGTTACAAGTTGGTATCAGAGCCTTGGTTTGAGTGAATTGGAGGAACATTCGTGTGAATCCAGTCTCAAATCAAGGAGAGATTTTCAAAATGGCTTTCAAATGTTTTCAAAATAAGTAAAGGAGGATGCAGGGTGTACGATCAGCCGAAGCTAGTAAGTAGATCCGAAAATACCATACAGTTGTTTGATTATGTGATATATTAGAACAGCATGCTAGTACTAGGCTAGGGATCTCAGGAATTTCATGATAAAGTTGCCTGATTACATGATGCCTGCTAGCCTAGGGTTTTCTCTATATGGAATTGACATCATTACTGTAGTTACCTGTGTATGCATCACGGTTGTACATAATTAAGATCTTATAGCCTGAGAATGTTTGATTTGGCCTTATGTTATGTTCTTGTTTGATTGGGAGCTTAGGGTAGGATTGGATATTCGAAAGTATATAGGGTCCAGCGTTATGTAAGGCTAGCATACACTAGTGCTGTCAGGTTGGTGGAAGTTTCATGGATGGGTGGGTTGTGCGAGCCCAGGAGGCCAGTTATGAGATGTTTAGCATTCCTCTAAGAGTTAGGATTGAGTGCTCATTATTTATATATATATATATATATATATATATATATATATATATATATATATATATATATATATATATATATATTTGGTTAGGGTGTTGTGGTGATACTTGAGACAAATACGAGTAGGTGTGGAAGGTAGTATGGGCCCGTACTACTGAAAGCACAGGACCCATACGCGTAGCAAGGAAGTCACAACCCCTAGGGTTAGTCGGGAGTTGGTTCCCAGTTCGTTATGTGGATTATCTGATATTTCTTGGTATGTTTCAGAATGGTGATGACGAGACGCGTGGTGACTGGATCCGGTTCGGTATCAGGATCAAGAGACAGAGGCCAGGAGGGGCCAACAGCACCTGAGCCTGTGGTGCAGATGGGTACGGAGGAGTTGGATGTCAGGATTCGAGAGATCATGCATGATGAGGTTGCTGTTATGTTTCGGGCGCAGTTACCGGAGATGTTTGGGTCTATTAAGACCGCTATGGTTGAGTACTTTGACGAGCGTTATGCAGCCCTTGTAGAGATGGTTGCCGCTGCAACTACATCAGCTGTAACAACGGCAGGAGGAGGTGGAGCCAGTCAGGGCTTCCAGTACCGGTACTTCGATAACACGAAGCCCCCGACATTCGATGGTACCCAAGATCCGATTAGAGCTATGAGGTGGTTATCCGACGTGGAGGGTTGTTTCTTCACGTGTTCATGTCCTACTGACCAGAAGGTCAGATGTGCCCTGAACATGCTGAGGCTCGGGGGCAAGAACTGGTGGAGATTGACGATAGGGTCGTACACTGATGATCAGAGAGCTGCTGTTACTTGGGAGCAGTTCAGGGACATGTTCCGCGCTCGATACATCCCACGGGTTGAGCGGGAACGATTAGCTTAGGAGTTTTTGAGTTTGAGACAGGACGGTGAGTCGGTGACGGAGATCACCCGGATGTTCACGGAGAGGGCGATGTTCTGCCTGGAGTTTGCATCGGAGCAGGCTCATTTGACACGTTATCTGAGCATGCTCAAGACTGACATTCGTCAGTTTGTTGCCACACAGCGATGCGATACCCTACTGGAGTTACAGGAGGCCGCTAGGCGGCGTGATTTGGAGATTGAGCTGCAGATGAGGGAGGAACGACAGGCCCCAGTACAGTCACAGCCGGCGCCAAAGCGGTCTAAGACCGCTGATTCTAGGACTGGGAGTCAGTAGAGCCGCCTTTGTGGAAAGTGCGGCAAGGGTCATTCAGGGGTTTATAGAGTTGGGAGTGGGTGCCACAAGTGTGGCAAAAAGGGGCATTACGCGAAGGATTGTCGCCAGGCCACCCCCGTTCAGGGTATTAGGCTATGATATCACTGTGATCAGGTTGGCCACATGAGGGCCAACTGTCCGTTACTTGCCGTTAAGCCGACACAGGCTCCTGCGCCAGCTACGTTGAGGATTACCGATGGGAGGTAGGGTAGAGCAGAGCCTTCGAAGGCTCAGGTTCGCGCCTTTCAGCTTACGGCCGAGGAGGCCAGGGCAGCACCGAATGTGATTGCTGGTATGTTTCTATCCTTTGCCTTATTTGTTATGTCTGTTTTATGCTCATCTGTCATATCTGTGTTAGGTACGTTTTTAGTGAACTCTCTTCCTGCTTTTGTTTTGTTCGACTCGGGGGAGAGTCAGTCTTTTGTATCTCGGACTTTCAGTAGGGAGTTCAGGGTGCCGGTGGGCGAGCTTGAGTGCCCATTGCGAGTTTCTATTGCCGATGAGCACGGGGTTTCAGCTTCATCAGTCTATCGAGGTTGTACATTAGAGATCTTCGGGGTATCTTTCCCCATAGATTTGATTCCGATTCCCATGGGGGAGGTGTGCGTGACTGTAGGGTTGGATTGGCTTAGTCGATTTGGTGCTATGATAGATTGTGAAGGCCAGCGGGTTGTAGTTCGAACCCCAAGTGGGGGAGAACTGATTGTTTATGGCGAGGGCACCAGGGTGGGATCAGGGTTCTGTTCAGCTGCCAGGGCTCGACAGTACATTCAGCACGGATGTGCGGGTTACCTAGCGTATGTGGTAGATACGCGGACCAGAGAGCAGGTTTTAGTTTCAGAGGTTCCGTTAGTCAGGGAGTTTGTTGATGTGTTCCCGGAGGAGTTACCCGGAGTACCTACGGAGATGCAGGTCGAGTTCCGGATCGAACTAGTGCTAGGTGCGGCACCTATCGCCAAGGCGCCGTACCGGTTGGCACCACCAGAGATGCAGGAGTTGTTATCACAGCTGCATAAGCGGCTGGGAAAGCAGTTCATTCGTCCGAGCAGTTCTCCATGGGGAGCACCGATCCTCTTCGTCAGGAAGAAGGACGGATCGCACCGGATGTGCATTGATTATAGGGAGTTGAACAAATTGACGGTGAAGAACCGTTATCCACTTCCGAGGATAGATGATCTCTTTGATCAGTTGTAGGGGGCATCTTGGTTCTCCAAGATAGATTTGAGTTCGGGGTATCATCAGGTCCGGGTCAGAGAGGAGGATGTGGAAAAGACCGCGTTCCAGACTCGTTATGGTCATTACGAGTTCGTGTTGATGTCGTTTGGGCTCACCAACGCGCCAGCAGTATTCATGGACCTGATGAATCGGGTCTGCAGACCGATGCTCGATCGCTCAGTCATAGTGTTTATCGACGATATCTTGGTGTATTCCAAGACCCAAGAGCAGCATGAGGAGCATCTCAGAGAGTTGTTGGGAGTTCTGAGACGAGAGCGGCTATATGCCAAGTTCTCGAAGTGCGAGTTTTGGTTACGTGAGGTCCAGTCCCCCGGGCACCTCGTTAACCAGGATGGGATTTTGGTCGATCCGGCCAAAATCGAGGCAGTCATGCAGTGGGAGGTTCCGAAATCTCCCTCGGATATCAGGAGTTTTCTAGGATTGGCAGGGTACTACCAGAGATTCATACATGATTTCTCCAAGATTGCAGTACCTCTCACTCGTCTGACGAGGAAGGGGGTGGATTTCCGGTGGGGCCCTGAGCAGCAGAGGGCGTTTGAGACCCTCCGTCAGCGTTTGTGTGAAGCTCCAGTTTTGACTATTCCGGAGGGAGTCGAGGATTTTATGGTATTCTGTGATGCGTCCATCACAGGTTTAGGGGCGATCCTCTTTCAGAGAGGACGAGTGATAGCCTACGCATCGCGACAGCTGAAGCCGCATGAGACGAGATACCCTACGCATGATTTAGAACTGGGAGCGGTGGTGTTCGCTCTCAAGATATGCAGACATTACCTGTATGGGGTCCGTTGTACCATTTACACGGATCACAAGAGCTTGAGATATATCATGGATCAGCCGAACCTGAACATGAGGCAATGCAGGTGGCTGGATGTAGTCAAGGACTACGATTGCGAGATCCTTTACCACCCTGGTAAAGTGAATGTGGTTGCGGATGCCTTGAGCCGCAAGTCAGCTTTGTCTTCCACCCCAGCGAAATGTATGAGGATAGCAGTGGATTCTCCGCTTGTAAGTTTGATCAGAGATGCTCAGGTTGAGGGCATGCGGCCAGAGAATTGGAAGCTGGAAAGGATAAGGGGTGAGAACACCTGGTTTGTGCAGGATGGTCGGGGATTATTAACCCGATGCGGTCGGGTGTGGGTTCCGATGTCTGGTGGGGTCAGACAGACGGTCATGGAGGAGGCTCATAAGTCTCACTTCTCTATTCACCCGGGGGGCCACCAAGATGTACCGGGATTTGAGTTTGAGCTACTGGTGGCCGTGCATGAAGCAAGAAATCGATTGGTACGTCGAGAGGTGCTTGACATATAGGATGGTCAAGGCCAAGCATCAGAGGCCGCATCGAAAACTACAGCCCCTGGAGATCCCCATGTGGAAATGGGAACAGATCACGATGGATTTTATTACCAAGTTGCCGAGAACGGCAAAGGATTTTGATGATATATGGGTCATCGTGGATCGATTGACCAAGAGTGCCTATTTCTTGGTCATACGGGAGGGTTCATCGGCCGAGAAGTTGGCTGACGTGTACGTCCGCGAGATCGTGGCTCGCCACGGGGTTCCGGTCTCCATCGTCTCCAATCGGGATGTTAGGTTTACCTCCCGTTTCTGGCAGAAGTTCCACGAGGATCTGGGCGAGCGGACCATACAGACCTGCGAGGACATGTTGAGGGCTTGTGTTATTGACTTTAGTGGGAGCTGGGATTCCCATCTACCCCTTGCAGAGTTCGCCTGCAACAACAGCTACCATTCCAGCATTGGCGCTCCGCCTTTCGAGCTGTTGTATGGGCGGAGATGCCGCACCTCGGTTTGTTGGGGAGATGTTGGCCACAGAGTGATGGGGCGGACAGAGGTAGTTTTGCAAACTACCGAGAAGATTCAGCAGATTAGACAGCGACTATAGACCGCTCAGAGTCGGCAGAAGAGTTACGCCGACAGACGCCGATCTGAGTTAGAATTCCAGGAGGGTGATATGGTGCTCCTAAAGGTCTCACCCCGGAAACGGGTGATTCGCTTCAGAAAGAGGGGGAAGTTAGGTCCCCGCTACATTGGACCATTTAGGATTGTTTCCAGGGTTGGCAAAGTGGCATACAGGCTTGAGCTGCCGGAGGAGCTTAGCCGGATCCACAGCAGATTCCACGTTTCGCAATTGCGAAAATGCATCATGGATCAGGAGGCAGTAGTATCGCTGGATGATATTCAGGTTGATGAGCGCCTGAATTGTGTAGAGAGGCCCGTGGCCATTTTGGAGAGGAAGATTAGGGTTCTACGGAACAAGGAGATACCTTTGGTAAAGGTACAGTGGGAGCATCGAAGAGGGTCCGAGTGGACTTGGGAGTCCGAATCCGAGATACGGGAGCATTACCCGGATCTATTCGCCGCAGCAGACTTCGAGGACGAAGTCTAGGTCAAGTGGGGGAGAATTGTAACACCCCGAGATATTAGCAGGTATTTCTAAACCCTATTATATCTTTACTTTGTCGATTATAGCCCTCGGGATTGGGAATGGATAGCCAAGACAAGTTAAGGGCTAAGTTTGCAAGTTTGGGCCATAAAGGGGGAGTACGCTAGGCGTATTAAGGTACGCCTTAGTACGCTGGGCGTACTGATGTTTGTGAGAAGCCCTAATATTTAGGGTTTGGGGCCTATATAAGGAACATAATGTGCACTAGCACCCTTTTACCTCAGCCTCCACAGATCAAACTTGTCTCTCTCTCAAACCCTAGCCTCCCCTTTGTGTATTAAGCTCATTTTGGTGTTCTTGAAGGCCTTAAGAGGAAACCATTGCATCAAAGAGTTGAAGGAAGAGACCAAGCTTGTAGATCTGAAGTTAGTTTGTGCTGGAGAAGCTCCTAAAGGGATAAAGTTCCAAACTTTATGCTTATATGCTTAGATCTCATCACTTTACTTTATTAGAAGCATTTCTTGTCCCAAAAACCATAAGGTGGTGTATTTTGTGTTGTGGACGTAAAGAGTTGTCCTTCCAGGCTCTTGAAAGGACTTTGAGTAATAAAAATGAGGTCCCATAGGCTGTAGGTGTCCCATGAAAAAGAAATAAGGTCTTAATGGATCAAGCATTTGGGGCTTTATGGACGTCCAAAGCGATAAAGTTTGTGACTTTATGGTCCCTCGGCATGTTAGGCCTCTGGATCTGAGATTAGGACCTAAGTGATTAAGCCCTTGAGCAGTTAATAAAGTTTTGTTAAGATATGGAGTACGCCCACCGTAAATCCAGTACGCCTAGCGTACTGGGTCAATCACCCCGATGGTGGTCAACATCTGGTCGCGTACGCCCAGCGTACCAGAGGAGTACGCCCCACGTACGTCCTCTGTTGGGCCTTTGATATTGGGCTTTGGGTATTGGGCTGTTTATGGACTAAAGGGACTTGGGCCTTTGCTGGACTTAATGAATAAGATGTTTTGGGCCAGTTAGTGGTAGTGGATCATGGGTTTAGGCCCAATAAGGAGTTTGGGCCCAATTTAGTAAATTGGGCCAATAGTGGACTTATGTATATGGACTTCCAAGTTGAGGGCTTGGAGTGGGACTTTGGCCAACAAAAAGGAAATGGACTTAATGAGTGATGAGAATACTTAGTCAAGGGAGTAATGATGAATATTAACTCAGTAATTATTAATATGTGACAATTAGGGGTTCCCGGTGAGACGGCGGTCAGAGATTTACAGTATTTCGGCACTACTTGAGAGGTGAGTTATCCTCACTATACTAAGGGGTCTAAGGCACCAAGGCCGGCCCATTGAATATGTGATCCTAGCAGTGTTAGATGTTGAGTATGAGTTAGTGTTGCATGCTAGTGGTTATGCCAGTTAGGTAGGTCTGTAAGATTACCTGTGTTGTTATATGATTATCTGCACGCTCGGTAGTTATGTTATATGTTGATATGTTATGTGGGATGGGTTGAGGTGGTACTACTCCGTGCGGTAGCCAACAAACCCTAGAGTATTCCAGATATGAGTTGAGGGCCTGGTAGGCATTCCGGACTCATACTGAGGACTCGGGATCATTCTAGATACGAGCTGAGGGCCCGGTAGGCATTCCAGACTCGTACTGAGGGCTCGGTGGCAATCTAGATGTAAGCTGAGGGCCCGGTAGGCATTCCAGACTCACACTGTGGGCCCAGGGGTAATCCAGTCTGAAAGAACCCCTTTCTAAACTTTCGTATTTCTGAAAGACCCAAACTTTCATACTTCACAATATTGTTACTCCAAAAACATGCTACATGCATATTCATAAATAATATTTTACATTGATAATTTGATTACAAAGGACTGGATACAAACCAACTAAGTTTTAATAATTTTACATAACTACCCAGGATATTGTAATTTTATACAAACATAAACTGAAGTACAAAAGTACTATTACAAACTATTCTAAATCTTCCAATAGTATACTATCATACTGCTTATTTATCTCCTGCAATTGTTAAACATAGAGAGGGGTAAGCGGTGACGCTTAGTGAGTTAAATAATAGATACAATATAACGTTATGCCATATATACACTTCAATATGGCAGAAGCAAGGAGGAACAAGGAACAACAAAGGCATATGTGAATAATGCGAAAAGCTTTCCATATCAATCAATGAGACATAACAATTTCCATACTTGATATACAATCAATAAAGTTTCAGCACAAGTGGCACAGAAAATACTCAGGAATATCATTTTGCTAGAATATTCAGGCTTTCAGCCTTATCTTAGCATACTGCCGAAGCCAAAGTGATGCCTATGTCATACACTTCATGGTCAACGGTACATACCAATACCCAAGTGATGCCTATGTCATACACTTCGTGGTCAGAGGTATAACCTTGCTATAAAAATAGCAGAAATAATAACACGAGATGATAACATGGAAAAGCACATAGCATATATAACACATAACATACAATTGTTCCTATATATTGAACTCACCTTGAAATAACCGGGGGTTAAAATACTAATTTGTGCAGCACTTCGTTACTATAATTGACTTTCTTCAATGAAAACCGGGAGTTTTCTTGAAAACCGGGCTCTGCGAAGGTAGAGCTTCAAAACCGAAAAGATAAATTTTTCGGGCTTCTCGGGAACTTCGGGGCGTGTTTCGGGCGTTGGAAATAATCTCGGGCCTTCGGGGGAAGTGGAAGTAGTAGAAATATAAGTTTAGGGGTGAAAAAGACACAATTTCTAACATTTACCTGGGAGGTCTCGCACCCCTTATATAGGTGTGAGCCTCGGATCCGAAGCGAAAGGGAGAGGGCAAGTGGCTGCGAGGCTTGGTACACACGGCAGAAGGGCGAGGCTCGGATGCGAGGGTCGGAACAGCAGGCGTGTTTCGGACTTGACACGGGGGTGATACGCGTCGGAAGGCCATTGGAACTCGCATTGCTTGGCTCTCCGGCTCAGACACGCGTCTGCATGCGAGAAGGGCGATGTGGCCGAAGCTGTGCCGTGCGATTCTTCTCGGTTTTCAAGGATTTCTCGATTTTTGAGCCCCGAACTTCAAAAATCCATAACATTCGCATATGAGCTCCGTTTTTAACGTTCTTTATATGCACGCGTAGGGAAAATTACGCTCTACAACTTTCGTTTAGATTTCGTTGGATAATTTTGAATTTATTTTTAATATTATTATTTTTAACAGACCGGGACAGGAAAATCCGTTAAAAATTCATAACTTCTTCATCCAACGTCCGTTTTCGTCTGTCTTTTTACCGTTGTACTACTATTGACGAGACCTTCGATTCTCATTTAGGTTGTGTCGGCTAAAAATCACTCGATCTAAAATTCGAGTTTTTAGCTGTCTACTGCTAAGCTGAAACTTAGAAAAATCATAACTTCCTCATACGAAGTCAGATTTTGGCGTTCTTTTTATCAAAATTCTCGATTTAACAAATACTAGGACTTTCATTTATATCACCAAGGCTAAAAAGTAGTTTATCAAAAACTCACTTTTTACGTCATTCGGCGTCGTGCCGGTTTTGTCGCGGATCTTCGATTAGTCATAACTTCTTCGTTATAACTCAGATTTCGATGAGGTTTTCGCCTAAATGCTTCTAATGAAATTATCTACAACTTTGAATAATAAAATTTTACTTATTTCAAATTTTATATTTTCGTTAAATTTCGATATTTATCTTTTAATTGGAATCTCATAAGACTTCCAATATTTTCCGAGTGATTCTAAACATAGTTTTACTTCATTTCTAGTAAAAACTATCCGTTAGAACTCAATACTCAATATCACATAATATTTCATAAAATTATTTACTTGAAACACGATTTCAAAACGTGTATGTTACAAATACCTCCTCCTTTTGAGGATTTCGTCCCCGAAATTACATCGATTAAAATAAATGGGGATATTTCGCTCTTATCTCATTCTTATTCTCCTAAGTATAGTTCGGGCCTCGATGGTGTTTCCACTTGACAAGCACCAACTCTACTTCTTTATTACGTAGATTAGTTGTTCTTTCATTCACGATCTCTTCAGGCTCTTCTATATATCTTAACTTATTATCCAATTTCACCTCGGATAATGGAACTGTCTCATCATAGATGCTCAAGCATTTGCGCAAATAACTCACGTGAAAGACATCATGAATACCTGCCAAATCTTCAGGCAATTCCAAGCGGTATATTTGTTTACCAATCCTCTGGAGGATTTTGAAAGGACCAACAAATCTAGGACTTAGTTTTCCTTTCTTTCCAAATCGCATAAGACCTTTCCATGGGGATACCTTCAACATTACGAAATCACCCACCTGGAATTCTATTGGTCACCTCCTCTTTTCCGTATAGGACTTTTGTCGATCCTGGGCGGCTTTCATTCTTTCTCGTACAATTTGAATTTTGTCAGTGGTGTCTTGAATCATTTCAGGGCCTCCAAGGATCTTCTGTCCTACATCACGCCAACATAATGGTGTACGACATTTGCGACCATATAATGCTTCATATGGTGGCATTTTGATTGAAGCGTGGTAACTGTTATTATACGAGAATTCGACAAGAGGTAAGTATTTATCCCAGTTACCACCGAACTCCAAGACACATGCACGAAGCATATCTTCTACTGTTTGGATCGTTCTCTCCGTCTGACCGTCTGTCTGGGGATGATAAGCTGTGTTGAGAGCAACTCGGGATCCCAATTCCCGTTGCATACTCGCCCAAAAGTGAGAAGTGAAGCGAGTATCACGATCGGAAATGATCTTTAGTGGCACTATGCCTCGCAATAATTTCATCCAAGTATACTTGCGCACATTTCTCCATTGGAGCCGTTTCACGCATGGAGAGAAAGTGTGCACTCTTAGTCAGGCGGTCGACGATTACCCAAATGCTATCATGTTGTCTAGCAGTCTTTGGTAATTTGGTAATAAAATCCATGGACAGCTCTTCCCATTTCCATACAGGAACACTAAGACTTTCTGGAGTTCCGTAAGGCTTTTGGTGCTCTGTTTTGACTTGTAAGCATACTAAGCATTGATGCACATATCTTCCAATGTCTCTCTTTAATCCACGCCACCAATAATCATCTTTTACATCATAGTACATTTTACTTGTACCAGGATGTATTGACAGCTTAGACTTATGAGCTTCATCTAAAATCTTTTTTGTTAATCCACCAATCTTTGGAATCCATAGTCGATTCTTGAATACCTTCAATCCTCGTGGATCATCAAGTAAAACATCAACATAATGTACTATCCCTTCCTTCTTCACATTTTCTGGCTTTAAGGCCTCAAATTGTCATTTCTCTAGTTCATCTAGGATAGTGAACTTCACTGTAGTGTGGGTAATAGTATAACACATACTATTACGATAAACCTTTCTGCTAAGTGCATCGGCAACAACATTGGCCTTTCCAGGATGGTATAGGATTTCACAGTCATAATCTTTGATCAGCTCCATGGCTCGTTGTTGTCTCATATTCAGAGTTTGCTGACTGAATATATACTTGAGACTCTTGTGGTCGGTAAACAGTTGGCATTTTGTACCAAAAAGATAATGTCTCTAGAGTTTTAGGGCGAATACTACTGTAGCAAGTTCGAGATCATGGGTGGGATAATTCTTTTCATAATCTTTCAGTTGTCTTGAGGCATAGGCTATCACTTTACCACGCTGCATCAACACACAACCGAGTCCCAATCTTGAAGCATCGCTATATACGGAGAAATCATCATCACCTTCTGGGAGTGATAAGATTGGAGCATGAGTCAAAAGATCTTTTAGAGTTGAGAAATCTTTTTCTTGGGCTTCACCCCATACGAACTTCACTTCCTTTCGTGTAAGACTTGTGAGAGGTATAGCTATACGAGAAAAGTCTTTAATGAATCTCCGGTAATATCCCACGTGACCCAAGAAACTACGAATTTCGGAAGCATTACGGGGCACTTCCCAATTTTTAATAGCTTTGATTTTGGTAGGATCTACGGATACACCGTCACTAGAAATAACATGGCCGAGAAATTGAACTTGGCGAAGCCAAAATTCACATTTCGAGAATTTAGCATATAGTTTCTCCTTTCGAAGAAGTTCTAAGATTTCACGAATATGAACGGTGTGATCAGCTTCAGACTTGGAATAGATTAGAATATTGTCAATGAACATGATGACAGATTTATCGAGCATTGGGCGGCATACCCGATTCATCATATCCATGAATACGGCAGGAGCATTTGTCAGACCGAACGGCATGACAAGGAATTCAAAATGCCCATAACGAGTACGGAAAGCAGTCTTTGGTACATCCTGCTCTTGTACTTTCAACTGATGATAGCCAGATCTCAAATCAATCTTTGAGAAATAGCTAACACCCTGAAGTTGATCGAACAAATCATCGATGCGAGGTAGTGGGTACTTGTTCTTGATAGTCACCTTATTTAGCTCGCGATAATCAATGCACATCCGCATCGATCCATCTTTCTTCTTGACAAACAATACCGGAGCACCCCAGGGAGAGGTACTTGGTCGAATGAAACCTTTTCCAGTAGTTCCTGTAGTTGGATCATCATTTATTTCATCTCAGCTGGCGCAAGACGATACGGAGTCTTTGCAATCAAAGTTGTGCTGAAAACTTCGAGACATCATAACTTCCTTATATGAAGTCAGATTTTGACGTTCTCTATATGTTTTCTCTTGGTTTAACGAATACTGTGACTTTTGTTTAGGTTACTTATGCTAAAAAGTAACCTATCTAACAGTCACTTTTTACGATACGTATAGCCGCATCGGTTTGATCACGAAACTTCGAAGATTATTTATCCTAGAGTTCATTATATGTATGTAATCTTTGTCAAATATACTATAACTTTGGCTAAGATTATTTATCCTAGATAATCTTCTATAAAAATGTCGTTTTATCTCTTATTATATCTTAAATGTCTAGCCTGAATTTGCGGGTGTTACAAAATGTGTTTCACATAGTATATTTGTAACCCTACAAATGACTCATCTTTCTGTGTGGTTTATTAATCCTTTACTCATTTCTTTGTCAATTTATTTAATAAATTTGCAATCTTAGAAAGAATTTCTATAAATATACAATAATAACCTGCTAGACCTAAAAAGCTATGAATTTCTACTAGACATATAAGTGATTCCCATTACATAACTTCCTCCACTTTATCTGGATCAACTTGGATACTAATATGGCTTTATTTAATTATATTAGGCCATTATATTAATATATTTGGACTTATTTGATTTATTTAAAGATAAATGGTACTTAATATGCTTTGAATTGGATAAATACAGATAAAATTATAGCTGATGAGCAAAAGGAAATGATTAGGACAAGAATGGAGCTGATTAGGATAAATTTCTAAAACTTTTCAAAATTCAGAAAGTGTGTCGCACTTCCTTCAAAAGTCCACCATGCTCCTATTTTGAAATTTGTGTATAATGCAGAAACCCAACATTAACGACGTGACAAAGGCATTACCGCGAAACAATTTTGTAAATTCTATAAACACTTGATTTATTTTCCCTAAATCGATGCCCCATTATATACAATACATAACAGAGACACCTTATGAATATTATTCGTCCAAAATCCATTTTGGGTCAAATGCTAGGCTAATGAAGACGATTGGAGCATCGTTTTGAAAATCGAAGCTTGGAAACATCATTTAATCATTAGGTTTGTTTTAGATATCATGCTTAGTAATACTTATTTGATTGTTTTTTGTTTTTTATATGATTATAGAAGAACACTAAATACTATGGTTTGATTTGTTAGTAGGATTTATAAAGTTTGATTATTTATTATGTTTGATTGATCACATTACTTTATGTATTAAAGTTTCGGTTTTTATTAACTACAATTGAGTTAAATATTGTCTAGAGGACCAATCTGATTATATTAACTTGAATCTTAATTAGTTTATGACGATAAATTGTTAGTTCTAGAGATGGATCAATTCCTAGGGTTATATGGTATAATTGTGAACTTAAATGTGTAAAAGAGTATTAGATATCCATGTTATGATTATATCACATTTCATGACCATTGATATTAATAACTAGATCAATTCTTTCATAATTCAAATATTTAATTGATTGTTAGTTTGCTAATTGCAGGATCATTGTGTTGGTTGCTAAGCAATTATTAATATTAGTTAATCAAACCAAGATAGCTATTCATTATAAACATATATAATTTACTTGTTAAGCTCATTGCAGTTATAATAAATCAACCATAATAAAATAAGGGGATTCAAAATCTAAGTGGAAGTACTTTAAAACTACTGTTAAATCAAATTGATTTTGTTTGCTTTTGATAAACTATCGAATCAAGTTTAGTTGAGATTAAACAACCCCCTCCCCCTTTACTTGATTTTTTATAATTTAATTAATTGCTTTATTGTCTGAATCAAATCATACCCGTTTTCCTAGAGTTCGAGACCTGGTCTTGCCATAGCTATAATGCTACCAATCAGGTACACTACCTAGTGTATGTTTCATTCCAGTTGGGAATAAACCAGTTTTACAAATTTAAAACTTTGATTAAAATTTAGTATATAAAACCACACATTATATACCATTTCTACTAACCACATGGATTAAAAATGGACTTCTCGAATCCAGAACTCACATTTTGAATATTTTGCATACAACATTTCATTCTTTAATGTTTCCAACACAAGCTTCAAGTGTTCTTGTTTTCTTCTTTCGTCTTTGAATAGATGAGTATGTTATCGATGAAGACAATGACAAACTTATCTGTTAAATGTGACTTGAGCAGTTAGAGTAGTCTCATGGAGTATTTGGAGTTCAACGAAGTACTTGGGAGTTCAATGGAACATCTGAGAAGGGAATGGAGCATCTAAGAAAGGAATGGAGCATGTAAGAATGGAATAGAGCATCTAATGATACTGCAAGATGAATATGCCACCCGTTAAGATTATATGTGCCACTTAGAATGTTGGATGATTCATTTGGTAAGAGGGTGTGGCACCTATAGACAATATGTGCCACCTTGGAATCAAGAATTTTCGTCTAAAAGGAGGATGTGCCATTTTGAAAAAGGACGTTCCATTGTGAGGGAGGATGTTCCATCTTGAAGGAGGATGTTCCATTTTGAAGGAGAACGTTCCATCTTAAAGACGGATGCACCAACTTAGAGGAACATGCTTCGTAATTGAGGAGGATGCGTCATGTAGGAGGAGGATGTTCCATCCTTAAAGCTTCATGCACCACATTTGAAGTGGATATGCCACACTTGTACAAGATTTGCCATCCTCAATCATGATGTTCCATCTTGGTGCAAGGGTTTTCCACATATGTCCTTGATGTGCCATGATATCCCTTGGTGTGCCACTTATGGTATGATGTACACTATGATGCTCAAGATTGTCCAAGAATGCTCAGAAGTTGAAGATGCTCAAGGAGAGGGCATGTGGTACTATCATGATGGTTGATGTGTCATGGTGACTTGATGTGCCACTTGTGCATCATGATGCTCCACTATGGCTCATGATGCTCTATCATGTGTGTTGTTTATGTCCATGCAATGTATCTCAAGGAAGAAGGTTCCAAAAGCTACTGCATGGCTGATTGTGATTGGTTGACACCTTTAATGGACATATGGATTAATGGGCTTTTCCCATTAGTGCTTTAGGTCTGATCCTTAGTCTATAAATAGGGATGTCTGCTAGTCATTTGTTAGTGTCTTGAATTCTAGTGAGTAGACGAATATATGTTGAATTGTACTTGTAATCTATGTTTGAGAACTCATAAATAAAGTATACTCGCCTCCTGTCGTGGACATAGTTCATCTTGATCGAACCACTTAAATATTATGTCTTGTGTGCTTATGGTTTTGTGTTTTATCCACTTTACTTACTAACAATTGTTATCAGAGTTGCGATTAGTGTTCTATTAATTGAAGATTGCATCTCACAAGTTTGATTTGGAGAAATTCAATGGTTCAAATGACTTGACTTGTTGAAGGTGAAGATGAAGGTTCTTTTGGTTCAACAAGGATGTGCGACGGAATTGGAAGGAGAAGCAAAACTGCCAAAGGACATGGTGGTGAAAAAGAAAGTGGATATTCTGACAAAGGTACATAGTATCATTCTATATAGTTTGATAAATAAAGTACTAAGAGAGGTTGTGGATCAAACAAGTGTTGTTAGGATTTGGGAGAAACTTGGTGACAAGTACCAAAACAATTATCTAACGAATAGGTTGTATCAAAATAACGATTTGTATAATCTTATAATGTCTAAAAGTACCCAAGTGAAGAATCATCTAGATAACTTCAATTGCATTATCTTGGATTTACAAGTGGTTGATGTGAAGATTGAAGATGGAGATCAGGCATTCATTCTCTTATGTTCTCTTCCGAACTCATGATAATTTCATTGCTAACATGCTATATGGTAGGACAACGATCATTTTGATTGATGTGAATGATTTTTTTATGTCTAACGAACTGAAAAGACAAGTTTCGGTTAGAGAAGAGAGCTCCAGTTCTGGCTTTTTCACAGTGGGAGGGAGAACATAAGAGAGGAGTATGGGAAATAGAGAGAGATCACATTCAAAATCGAACTCTAAAGGTTCATATAAGGAAATATGTCATCACTACAAGGAGAAGGGGAACTTAGAAAGAAATTATTCACAACTAAATAATTGAAAGTTCAAGCGTGAATCAAGCAGCAATAACATTGTTATTGTGGTTCAGGAGAGTTCTAATGAAGGGGATGATGGTGATGTACTGATTGTATGTACAACTAGTTATACACATGCTTGGGTCTTGTACTTAAGATCATCTTATCACAGCACATACAATAATGACTGGTTCGACTCCTTTAAAGAGTGGAATGACATAGTCAAGATGGGTGATGATTGGATGAGCAATATCAAGGGTAGTAGCATTATGCAAATCAAGATGTACAATGGTATGATTAGAAATTTAGATTGCTGATATGTTCTAAATATATGGAAGAATTTGTTCTCTCTTGACACCTTGGCTAATAGTGGACTAGGGTACTTTGGTGAGGATGGTTGGGTTAAAATCTCCAAAATGTGCTCTAGTGGTGATGAAGGGGATGATGAAACATGGTAATTTTTTTCCTGTAAGGTAGTAAGGTTAAGGGAACGGTGGTTGTATCCCAATCCCTAGATCATGGTAATGATAAGCTAGAGTTGTAGCATCGTAGGTTGAGATACATGAGTGAGAAGTGCATGTCAGTTTTAAGTAAATAAGGATTTTTTGTTGGAGAGGTTACTGGAAAGAAATTTTTTTGTGAAGAGTGTGTCAAGGGAAAGCATCTCAAAGTCAAGTTTGGTATTGGTGAACAAACAAGCAAAAAAATACTGTAATATGTTCACTCAGATATGTGGGCCCCCATCTCTAGTGAAGTCTCATGGTGGATGCTCTTTGTAACGTTTATTGACGATTATTCAAGGTGAACATGGTTGTATTTTCTAAAAACAAAAGATGATGTGTTTGGAAAGTTCAAGGAATGGAAGACAATGGTTGAGAAAATGACTAGAAAATAAGTCAAGACTCTCAGAATTGATAATGATTTGGAGTGCTGCAGTGATCCATTTGAAAACTTCTACCAAAAAAAGGTATAGTGAGGGACCACACTGTACGACACACACCACAACAAAATGGAGTGGCATAATGGATAAACCAAACACTCATGTAGCGTGCAAGGTGCATGCATATATTTATTGATTTATCTAAGAAATTCTGGGCAGAAGCAATTAATACTTTTTGCTATCTGGTGAACAGATCACCATTAACTACTATAAACTTGAAGACTCCTCAAAAGTTATGGTCTGGGAATCCATCTGACTATTCTGGCTTATGTATATTTGGATGCTCCACATCCACTTACATGAATGATGGTAAACTTGAGCTAATGTAAATGAAGTGCATATTTCTTGGATATGCGATAGGAGTAAAATGTTACTGACTGTGGTGTACAGAAGAAGGAAGAACTCATAAATTTATCTTGAGCATAGATGTGACCTTTGATGAATCTGCCATGGGTAACCAGGGAGGAGGTGATGAAATTCAAGCAAGGAACAAAGATTAGGGTGCCAACCAGAAGGTGGAGTTTGCAACTCGATTTCCATATATAGGTATGATAAGTGAAGAAGAACAAGGAGACATTAAACAACGTAAATATGATGAAACCCATGAAGAATCCATGGAATCTTTGTCTAGTGATTTTGATGTCGGAAGGGAAGATGGTTCGGAAGCTATAGCTAGAAGAAGATCAAATAGGGTTATTCGACAACCCAAAATATATATGGGATAAATCAATTCATGTGACTTTGACTCCATTGCATTGTGTTTGGCAACTGGTGAAGACATTAACACTAAAGAGCATCAATCATGCAAAAAGGTCGTGGCGAGTAAAAAGCAACTAACTGGTTGATGGCGATCAATGAAGAAATGTAATCATTAGAAAATAATGAAATGTAGGATCTTGTTCCATTACCAAAGGGAGAAAAACTAGTGGGATGCAAATGGATCTTTAAGAAGAAGGAAGGAATTATAGGAGTTGAAATAGCTAGGTTCAAAGCAAGTTTGGTGGTGAAGGGATTCTATTATAAAGAAGGAATCGATTATCATGATGTGTTCTTACTGGTCATGAAGCACAATACGATTCAGGTTCTTTTGGCCATGGTGAGTGCATTTGATATGCAGCTTGAACAGCTTGATGTGAAAACTGAATTTCTTCATGGGAATTTAGAAGATAATATGTACATGTCCTAGTCAGAAGGGTTCTTTGATTCTATGAAGGATCATGTGTGTTTGTGGAAGAAGTCCCGGTATGGCTTGAAGTAGTCCCCAAGGAGATGGTACAAGATATTTGATTCATTTATGATCTTTTATGGCTACATTCGAAACCAGTTTGACAACTGTGTTTACTCAATGGTTTTGGCACCTAATTCCTACATATATATGTTGCTATATGTTGATGAAACGATCATTGTAGCCAATGAAGTGGCTGGTATAAATGATTTGAAGACGATCCTAAAGAATGAGTTCGAAATGAAGGATTTGGGAGCTAAAAATAAGATACTTGGAATGGAGATTTGAATGGATAAAAGAGCAGGGCAGTTGTACATTTCTCAACAAAAGTTCATTGAAAAAGTCTTGTAGTATTTCTACCTTTATCAATCCAAACCAGTTAGAACTCCTTTGGCAACACATTTTAAACTTGGCCCAAGTACTATACCCATAACTAATGAGGAAAGGAAGTACATGAGCATGGTTCCATACTCAAGTGCTATTGGAAGTCTCATGTATGTTATGGTATGCACCAGACCTAATTTGGCTCATTTAGTTAGTATCGTAAGCAGGTTTATGAGCAATCCTAGAAAAGATCATTGGAAAGCAGTCAAGTGGATCTTACAATACTTGAAAGGAACGAAGGATGTTTATTTGTTGTATGGATCTAACACTCAAAATGACTTGGTTGGATATGCATATTTAGACCATGGTGGTGATCTGGTGAAGAGAAGATCATTGTCATCTTATATATTCACTTTATTTGGATGTGTCATAAGTTGGAAGTCAACGTTACACGATACCATTACTTTCTCCACAACAAAATCAGATTACATGTCCATGACGGAAGGAATAAAGGAATAGATATGGTTTTACGGGCTCATTCAGAGTCTTGGTCTGAAGGAGGAAAAGCATGTCTTGTGTTGTGACAGTTAGAGTGCGTCGAGTCTTGCAAATAATCCTTTGTATCATAAGAAGATGAAGCACATTCATGTCAAACTGAATTTCATTTGTGGCATTCTAGAAGAAGACAAAGTTCCCTATATTTAAGATTGAAATGAAAGTAAATCCAACAGACATGTTGACAAAGTGGTTGCTTACAATCACATCTGACTTCTAAATAGAACAAATCAATTTTAGTCATGGCCTGGCGAGTCACATGAGATGTTAGTACTAAATCATCATGGAGACCAAAGATATCGCCTCCCTTGTTATGGCAGAAGGAACAAATAAACTTCACTACAAATAAAATGACATTTAGTGGCATAGAAAATGTGCCACTAAAAATCAAAAAAGTGCCATTAAAGGCCCCCTTGGCAATCAGCGGCACAATAAAAAAGTGTCACTAAAAGAGCTGCCACTAATGGCCTTTAGTGACACTTTTTTGGTTGTGTCGTTGCAGCCTTACTAGGCTTTAGTGGCACTTTCCTACTTTGCCACTATATCACTTGTAGGTTTTAGTGGCACTATTTTTATGCCACTATTTAACTTGCTAATATATATATATATATATATATATATATATATATATATATATATATATATATATATATATATATATATATATATATATATATTATTTTCATGCTTTTAATAACACAAAAAATTTATATTAACAAATCAAGGCCGATTTAAAAAAAATTAAATGGAATATAAAATAATAATAAGACATTTCTGATAATAGATAGAAAACACATTATTATTATTGTAGTTCAACCTTGTCTAACAACAATATTCAAACTTTTACAAATACTCAAAACATAATACTATCGAACTAAATATTTGTCGGGGAAAACACGAAACTTGATTGACCTCGAACTTTGTCTAATTGCTCATCTTGAGTTTTTCTTCTTTAGACAATAACACATACACAAACTGTCCCAGGTCCTGCAATGTCAAACACTTGAAGGTATAAATAAGAAGAATAACAATGTACTTTTGGTATTTTCTAAAACAAAATTTTAAAAATAAATGATAATAATAAATAAGTACTAATAAATAAACTTACCAAAGTCATTCGCTAGTTATTATGAATTTACACATAATATTTAAATAAAACTATACTAATATCAAGATTTATACATGATTATATTCTTCTTACCTCCAAATAAACCACCATAGACGAATAGTATATATCACACTACACTCCTGCTGTAGTATCAAGAACTACACTTAGGAAAAAAGGTAGCCAGAAACAAGTGAAGCCCATAGCTCAGAAACTGTGTCCCCAACTAGGGCTGTGAAGGATTCTATTTTAGTACAACGATTACCATTCAACTGATTTATTGTCTTTATTTCATGTTTGTCTACTACCTGATTCAAAATAAATAATAAATCAAAAACTCAATGGAATTGGTGTATGGTGGTGAGTTAGATGATAAGAGGCACTAATATACTATTGGATTACGTGTCTAAGCCCATAACTATAAATGGTATGTACTTGAATTGATAGTAGCACGGTCCTTTTGGGTTGCCTTCATACTAGCAACTAGACATGATGAATTTTGGAGAGAGAGGATGAATTTATTATTTGAATAATAAATTGGAATAAAATGATTTATTAATGTATTATAAAAATAATATATTAATTAGAAATCATGTTATTTAATTAATATTTAATCAAAAATTAATTTGGAATTAATTTTGGGATTAAATGAATTAATTAAAAGTAGATGGGCTATGTAGCAATTAATTAATAGTTGTGGTTTTGGGCTCTTGGACCACCCTAAATAGGGTTGGACGAAAACTCCTAGGGAGGCCCTAAGATTTTCGTCCAAAGTCTTAGAGATGGGAGTCCATGGGCTGCTTAGGCCTTAAGCTGGAAATTAGGGTTTCCTCCAACAAACCCTAGCTTTGGGACTAAGCAACCTCAACTATAAAAGGAGCCTCACACCTCTTAGTTTCGGTCATCACTTTGAAACCCTAAGAAGAGCCGAAATTTTGAAGAACCTCCCTCCTCTCTACTCTCATCCTCTTGTTTGGTGTGTTTGTGAGCCATTAGAGGTGTTACACTTGTGACACTTGTTCTCAAAGTTCAAGATCTTCAAGGATTCAATTGTTATTACAATATAACAATCAAGGTATGTATCTAAACCCTAGTTTTGTTAATTTTGGAAATTATAGATGCATCCTAGGGTTTCTTGTTTTGTGTTCAATGTTTGTATGTCAAATAGAGAAAACATGGATCCAACATATTAAGGTTGCAAGCACACATATGATTGTTTGCTATGCTCAAAACCCATCACATACCTCCATTAGATTATTAGATGCACCACTACAGGTTTGTTACAACCTCTTTTCATCTAATTCACCATAATTTTAATTGTGATGATTATATGCAAAAGGCATTGAGGTTCACTTGTGCTGGGAAATTATAGATTCCATGGATGGTTATGGATCATGGAATCAGGTTGCCAAAAGGTTCACAATCGTACCTTGTGTTTGTATCCTACATTACGGTGCTTTCGTACAGAAGGCTGAAGAAAAAATTACAAAAATGTCAATCACATATTTACATGTAGGAAATTATAGATGTTTGTCAAATAAAAAGTAATACCTATAAAATTTAATAGAATTGGGGAGTTCAAAACACTCATAATGGCCATACCATATCCAATTCAATACTAGTAAGAAACAAAAAGAGAATAAAATAAGAAAATCTCACTGAGGTACAGTCACGTCTAATTGGTGTGTATGGCCTGTTGACATTTTAGAGGAATAATACATAATTATCAAACATTCTCCAATACACCAGCCACAATGCCACATAAGTGGTTTGATTCATATATTGAAAACATCTTGCATCATCAATTGCAGAAATGTACCCTAAAATACATTTGCTACAACTAAATTGTGTTAAAGAGTGTAAATATTTTCCATTCAGATACGATTGAAAAACTGCATAGAATAAATTAATATTCTAACAAAACAAGTGAGAAATCATATGATTCAAAAATAATACCTTAACTATATGAATGGTAACTTAGCTGCAGATCAGAGAAGGTAGCACAAAACCTAGCTTGGGCGGGACAGAGACGAAGAACGAGTGTGCATCATAGTGGGAGTTAAATATTTGGGGGTTAAGAGTCCATGGGTTTGGAATCAGGTTGCCATTGAAAAAAAATCTCATATCTTTAAGTAAGTTTGGGGAGCAGCTTTTTCAATGACGAATTTAGAGTATGAGATTCGCAGGGAGTTTAATAACCATGTTTTCTTAACCACATCAATTTTCACAATAAATTCAAGGTCAGATGCCAAACCTTATCACAATCATCGAAGCCTAGTATGAACACCAGAGTCGATTTCTGATTTCAAAGTTGCATTCGTCTCAAGTGTCATGTCGTAACAGTAGATAAAATTTTATTACCTGAGCCATTATACATTAGAGAAGCGAAGGAAAGTTGAAGGAGGTTGAGCGGCGGCGATTTGGAGGCTGAGCGGCGGCGCTTCGGCAACAAGCACTAGAAGTAGGCAGCGGTGGCAAGTTGCGGAGGATGAGTTGCGGCGATTTGGAGACTATCATCAGGATTAATGGCGATGGAGATCAGGGATTTAGGGAATGGGGACAAGGATGTAATTAGAAGGGAATGGTGAAATTGAAAATTTGAAAGTCTCTTTAATTTCTTACGTAGAAATCTGGGGGGAAATTTTCGATGGGAGGGAAACAAGTGCACGCGAGGTTTTTGTAATTTTTAAGAAAATAGTTTCCTGCTGTCAACAAAAAAAGGAGGGGTTTTTTAATTTTTTTTGATAAAAGAAGAGGGCTTTTTTTTACTTTTTTTGATATGATTCTCTTAAACATATTCATTTGTTTTTTAATTCACGTTTTTCACTGTAATGATTTAATTTCTTTTTTATATTGTATTAAAATTAAAATTAAATATAATATAAGATATATAAAACTTTTGGAGACATTTTTTAAGCAACTAATAATTATGAAAACAAAGTTATAAAATGGTTAATGTAATTATATCTATTATCTTTTATAGTGACATAAATAAAATGCCACTAAAAGTGTATTATAGTAGCACAAAAGAAATTAATGTCACTATAACTATTATTTTTTATAGTGGCATAAATAAAGTGCCACAAAAAGTGTTCTATAGTGGCACAAAAAAATATGTCACTAAAAAATTGTGCCACTAAATGTCATTTAGTTTGTAGTGCTTTGACTATATAGTTTTTGTCTACCAGTCTAATCATACATGGACATACCCTTTATGACTACTAGTTACAAATAGCGTCGAAATACACCAATGCACAACAGATTTCTTAAGAAAAAATCCATTTGCATCTCGTTTTGAAGAATAAAAGATGTTATCTTCTTAGACTACTCATGACTAGAACCATGAAGTCATCTCTAAGCGTGGGTTGTTCCAGTACTCAAAATGTACATTTCAAGTACTCATGCAGTATCAACGCAATTTCAGTTGCAATTCCCAAAGTACCTTGGTCAAATAACCAATACTCATGACAATCTTGTATTCAAATACTCACTCCTGATAGTACAACCAATTGTGGACTTTTCAACTGTAGGGTTCAAAGTACTCCATGGATTGTGGCAATGGGCCCCCTTGATGAAGTGTAGGTTATTAGGACCAAGACTTGTTTTATTCCCTATATAGTGTCATGTATTATTCATAATTAGGGTTAAGAGTGAGGCAAGATGTAGCCGCCAATCATAATGAGGTTTCTTAGGTAGAACAAATTTACTTTAATCTTTTCTTATAGTGTAATTTATTCCTCATGTTCTTGAATAAAACGTTTGATCATTCGACATATATTCATTATTGTGTTCGTTCTTATTTTCCGCATTATATTCATCAAATCGTTCATGGGGTTTTACCCAACAAGTGGTATCAGAGCAGGTATTTGAAGATCAATTGGTTTTTGAAGTATCGATTCTTGATTTGATGATTTTCTGCACAAGTTATTGAAGATTTTTGGTGTTTTTGCGGTTTGAAATCAAGGTTCTTGTTCGTTCTACTGGTCATGGAGATTTATGATATTCTTCTACTGTTCATCGTGGTATTTTTCTGTTCTTTGGATCTGATTTGTTTTGAGATAAAAGTCTTTTGATTCAATAATTCTATGCTTCAAAGTCACGTTTTTATTGTGTTTGATCTTGTTGTTCACTGTTTTTTTTATTTGGATCTGAAAATCAATTATTCCAACCGATGCTAAGCCCAGTTTGTTACTATTCATTCGTTTCATCTTGGGTCCAAATCCATTTTGCTATTTGTTTATCTTGATCCGTTCTGTGTTGACCTAAAGCTTTAACGATTGTTTCTTATTTTCCTTTTCTTCATCCTCGTCACATCCTCTATTAACGGGATCGAATCCATGAATCAAAAATCGTTATTATCAAGAATCGAAATCGATCATTTGTTCAAGATCGATTACTGAATTCAAGTTTTTCTCTCTTGACTGGTCGACTGCTTGATTTTTCTATGATAATTTTTTTTGGATCTCAATATCTACTTGAATTTGAAGACCGATTCAATGATTCTCATTTGTATTCATTGGACTCGATGGTTCTAAGTCTGAAAACTGATTAAAGATATTGGAGGATGGACCGATGTTACTTAGGGATTGTTATTAAAGAATTGATCGTTTGTGTTTTGAGAACCGGTGAAGAACAGATGAATACGATGTTGGATTTGATTGAAAATGGGTTGTTGACCAGGAAACGATTTGAACAAGATGACTTTGTGTTTGTCAAGTATTATGTTCAGATGAAGGGTTTCATAATCGGAATTGGAACTCAACCGGAATTATTTGAGTATATGTTCGCAATTGCTAGTCAAACTGACACCCCGTTCCCGAGTTCAACTTAACGAGAGAAAGGAAAGGAAACGGGTGGAAATGAGAAGAAAATAAAAGAAATTGATGTTCCCGAGTTTCATTAAAGGAGGGAAGTGGAAGGAAGTGGAGGGAAATCGGAGGATCACTTTCCCTCCTAACTTTCCTTCCGATTTGGGAGGATTTGGAAAGAAAGAACAAAATGATTCATTTTCCTTCCACTTCTCTCCAACTCGGGAACACAAAAGAAAATTTTGTTTTCCTTTCCTTTCTCTTCTTTTCTCTCGAGACTTTCTTTTCTCTTCTTTTCTTTTCTTTTGTTAAACTTGGGAACGAGGCGTGAACGTCTAAATTGGAATGAATGGACTCACCTGCAAATGTAATCGGAATCGTGATTTGGTAATCGCATTCGGAACTTAAATCAATTGGACCATGTGTTCAGAACATGCTCTCGGAATTAGACCAAATCTCCGCTCTCATAAATTGATTTCAGAATTGTGAAGTGGAATGGCTTGATTCGGAACGAGGGGGTTACTCGGAATCGGAAGAGTTGGATGGAGTTCGGAATTTTGTTTGAACTCGGAATCAGTTTTTGTTTTACTCTTGGTTTCGGAATCGGAGGTCTTAATTCATTTGTCATGGACGCTGTGCTCGTTTATCAAAGGGCAAACGGGGAAGATGACTTTGATTTACGTATTTGGTCCCTGTAACTTCAACGATATGACAGTTTAAGTCTAATTCTAAATTTGGTTCAAATCAAAGGGAAAATGATGCAGAATTACTATTTAGTCCCCTGACTTTCAGCAAAGTGACAATTTCAGCCCTATATTCCGAAAAGTTTACAAATTTAAGGGCTGATGAACAAATTTGGATTTTTCATGAACATATTTTTTCGTGAATAGTAATTTATGGATTCCAACAAGTCTTGGTGGTTCGGAAGGTCGTTTTTCGCGATAACGTCAAATGTTTTCGACTTTTTTTGGATTTTAAACTTCATTGTTTATTCCATTTTGTCGCAGGGAAGCATAATATTTGTTTACCCATTCAAGATCATTCTCAAGACCATTTGAAGGTTTTATAATCACGTTTTTTATTATAAAAAGGGGGAGAATTTGATATGACCATTCGAAATTGGATTGTGACTTTTAAATTTGAAGATTTTTTATGAAGCTTGTGGTAGTGATATGAAGGTAGCTTTTACAGAGAAGTTCAAGATGAACTCTTCTAAAGCTTTTACAGAGAAGTAGCTTTTACAGAAAACTTCAAGAGGAACTCTTCTAAAGCTTTGATATATCTCCGACTTTTAGTGATTTCTCGATCAATTGACGTTACGAATCTTAAATTTGGTTTGTTACATGATATTTTTTTGGTGGCTTATATCATTAGCTTATTTGAAGATCACTGTGACTTGGAGGGGGAGTTCTTCAAAGACAAGAAGTGATTTTGGTTCTTAATTCCTAAATGGATTTTTATGGCGGGTTTGACTTTCTTGAATATCTTTGGGATTACATTAGAAAATGAAGTTTAAAAACATTAGTTCAGTGCTTGGTTTCACATTTATATATCCTAGAACCTGTTTTGAAGACTATTGAAGAATCAAGATTCATGGATTGCTTTTGATATTCCTCGTCACGAGATCTATTCTTATTTGCTAGATGCTTGTTTTGGAAGTTTAAGCCTTGTCATCCATTCCATACTTTGAGGTGGAGAATATAGGGTTCAAAGTACTCCATGGATTATGGCAATGGGCCTCCTTGATGAAGTGTAGGTTATTAGGCCCAAGACTTGTTTTATTCCCTATATATTGTCATGTATTATTCATAATTAGGGTTAGAGTGAGGAAATATGAAGCCTCCAATCATAATGAGGTTTCTTAGGTAGAATAGATTTACTTTAATCTTTTCTTATAGTGTAATTTATTCTTCATGTTCTTGAATAAAACGTTTGATCATTCGACATATCTTCATTATTGTGTTCGTTCTCATTTTCCGCATTATATTCATCAAATCATTCTTAAGGTTTTACCCAACATGAACTTAATTAAATATTCTAGAAGTGGGTTCAAAACATGCAAAAGAGAAACACAGTAATGAATAACACAACTTTGATAGCAATAAATGTTCTATATTAACTCTCTATGAAATAAACATCAAAATGGTTAGAATTTCATATTGTTATATGTTTTGAAGATAAATCAAACAAATTCAATAGTCCAATCCAATTCATTAGTAGGTTAAATGTATAAAACTTTCTCTAACTAACAGACTTGGTGAGTGACGTTGGCTTAGTGAATAGATCGGCAAGATTATCTTCCGATAAGATCTTATTGATAACGATGTTTCACATTTGAACAACAATGTAATGATTTATTTAGTATATTAAATCTGAGTTTCTCTGACTTGGGATCTATGCTTGAGGTAAGCTCACCCTTATAGTCACAAGAACTTGCATAAAGACCATCAACGATTGAATTTCAACAGTGATGTCACTAGTGATGTCACTAATGAATTTCTTTCAGTCACATAGTTTTCCTTTGCATTCTGACAAGATGCAATATACTCTAAGTATCAATATTAAATCCACTATGGTGCATTACTTGGTGCTTATTCAAGAAAATACAACACCATTTAGTAAACACATAAATTTCGAATGCGAACGAAATTGTGTTTATTAGTGTGGAACTTAACATCAATGTAATCTTTACATTGATATTTTCCATACTAACATCATATCCTTGGTCTTTCTAGGACCCTAAGGAATTTGTTGATGTTGGTTCAATGATTCTTGCCAATTTGATTTAATCAGATCTGTCATTCTCAAGGCATATAAGTGATCAACTCTGGCACAAGTCATAATTGATCCCATAAACAATTTATCTTGGGATACAACTCATCTATTCTAGCTCAATTATAGAACTATGAAATTAACATTGCTCAAATTTCATACCATACTTTATTATCATGAACTTTCTAGAAGTTACAAGTCTCGAGTATCCTCGAGATTCATGCTTCTGCTTATACCAATGAACGAATTACTTAGATAGATCCTTATGTATACTTTCTCTTATGTTATTCAAGTTGAATCAACTCCTAAGCTAACCCAAGCTGTTACAACAACTAAGTTATAACATTGTTTCTAGTGAACTGTGTATTATCCAAATACATTACAAGAATGACAATGTACTCCCACTAGCATTTACATATATGAATCATCTTTGTTTCTTGAAATTCAAAACTTCTTGAATTATCTTTTTGAAACAAGGATTGCAATTACTCCCACTGGATTTACATACTTATTGTTTACCTTTGTTTCTCAGAACTCAGAACTCCTTGAATTTTGTCATTAAAACAAGGATACCATTTTGAGAGATGATTGTTTTAGTTTATAAATGAACTTCATAAGCTTACCCATTCTTCACAACCTACATTAGTTTGAATGTGTTTGTTCACATCCATATTTAACACCTTTTGAAAATCCACTTACGCTTAATGATTAAGGCCAGATGATTTATCAACTAAGTTTTAAATTTACATGTATTAAATCTCTCTCTCTCTCCATGTCAATTTTTCATCGTGCAATATTTTAGGGCCTGTCATGACTTCCGGTAGCTGGCACACTCTTATTGTCATATACCAATGACTCATATTCCTCAATAATAAAAAATTTATATGGCTAGCTCTTCGACGTCCTATATCAATTTATTAGGAAGAGCTGGAGTTATGTTTGTTTCCATAATAACCCTTTTCAAACTCGAATTTGAAAGCTAAGACAACCATAGGTTCTTCGTTGGTTGACTCTTGATCTTATTCAAGATCAGTATGACTCCCACTAAGTCTTTAAGATATCATCTCTCTTTCAAAAAGGACTATCCTTCGAGCAACAAAATTTTGTTCTAAAGGTTTGTAAAACAAATACCCAAAAAGTCTTGTTGGGATGTCCAACGAGATACCATATCTTCCATTTTAAGTCAGAGATTTTCAAGAGCCTTCCCGACGACCGTAAACCTCATAATCGTGGACATCCAAATGTGTTAGACAGGCATTAACCCTTACTCCATATTTTTAGAGTGTCTCGTGAACCTATTGGTTGGTTTAAGACTATGGACTCTTGTAACACTTGTTTATGGTATAATCCATTAACTATTGGTAAGAATAGTAGAACTCATCAAATCAAATAATGATTTTGATTTTCTCTCCAACTACACTCTTTTTGGCAGTGTTCTGGGTGGAGACAACTTATGAAACCATTTTCATAATATCTTAGATGATTGATTTGGTTTAGATTAAGATTCTCATACTCCCTATAGGATCTTGAGCATATTATCCCTTTGCTCGGTTGACCCTTAGTTTTGATTCACAAGAGCTCTAGACACATAAAAGGTTCCAGACTCACATTCGTACAAAGTTCATCATATATTGTGGTTAATATGAATAGTTTAATTAGTTTAAATAAATTCCAACATATATTTAAGTCACATAGCGATGCAAATCTTATTTCTCCTGATAAACAAGATTCACATTAATCACAAGACTTGAGGTCGAGTGATCTCCAAAATCATATCCAACTGGATCTTTGGTAATGTAGTTCCCGTTTATATCAACAAGAATATGATTTCACAAGTACATTTTATCCAAACTTTTCGATGTATTTGAATTAGTACGTTTTGTGGCCAAATTTGAATGGATATTTACTTAGATTAATTCCTTAAAATATTCATCTATTTTTTAACAAATATGGTTTACATTTATCATAAATATGTAGTCAAATGAATTCCAAAGTCATGTCTGATTGGATCTTTGGTAATGTAATCCTTATTCAAGAAGATGGTTTCACGTTCATAAACCATATTCAAAATATTCGAATTTGGCTTTGAATCATTGTTCCTATACTAGATTCATAGATTTCATGACTTTTACTTTTAAGAAATAAACATATAAAATGTTCCACGTTTAATCAAGTCAGAAAAGTCTTATAAAATTTGTATAAACAATCATAAACCATGGACTTAAACATTTAAAAGAACGATTCTCTTTTTATCTTATGAATAGTAGCAGGGGATCATTATTTATTATTAGTATTTCTTTTCCATGCTTTAGTCCTCTTACTTCCTCCAGTCACTGCATACTCTTGCAAATGTCAGTACTTTATCCTTAGTAAAATAGTCAAGGATTGGAAGTAATGTTCAAATGGTATTATGGATTCGCATATCTGATTGTGGACTAAACATTCATGAGAACGAGATGTTATTTGATCTTATGGATAGTAGCATGGGCTCGTAATCCATGTTAAAAAAACATATTCTTTATGTTTTAGTCTTAATTATCAGACATATTATCCATTTATGCATTATAAATCCTTCCTTTTTAGGAAACGATTAGTATATCAGAACATGTATTAGAACAAGCCTTCATATTGTCCTTGGCGTTTGGGCTTAGATTATGTGTATCACCACCAATCACCTTATACCTATGGACAACTGTCTTTCTTCCTTTTTAACATTTCATTTCATGATAGTTGATGTAGGGGTTTTTGAAGTTGGAGTATCTATTATTGGCCATGTTAGTCGCAAAGGACACTCAATCATGCCGTTCAACTATTTATGGACATTTTGAATTTGTTCATATCAAAATTAGAATGAACTGATTTTATATATATATATATATATATATATATATATATATATATATATATATATATATATATATATGTATGTATGTCAACTAATTGATCATGGTAACCAAAATCAATCTCTAAATAAATGAAATTCGAATTCACTTCAAATTTTTGTTGATATAGTTTTCGAATGTAGTAGTGGGAGGGGATTTAAGAAGAGCTTTGTAAAAATCATGATAATTATATTTGTCTATGAGACCAATTTCCAAATTATGAATTTCAACTAGATTGATCACCTTACTAGCTTAATCCATTAGGAGGACTTCATCTGTAACGCTCACTCCAGGTATTATTTACATTCTGGTCCCTTTTATATTGAATTATTGCTTTTGGACCTTGTAATTAGTAAGTTTGGAGGAAGGAGTGACTATTTCTGCCAAATCAGGATTTTGGAGGCGGAGCTCGAACGCAGGGCATTCCCCTGAGGAATGCGTTGCGTTCCTGTGCTGAATGCAAACCCTAACTTTAGGGTTTGGGACCTATATAAAGAACATTATGTCCCATACCCCAACCTCCTTTCCAGCCTCTCAACCTCAGAAAAACCCTAGAAAGCTTTACACTCTTCATTTTGTGTGATTTTGATCTTGTGAAGCCTTTGTGGTGTTTTGAAGCTTAGAAAGAGAAATAAGAAGTTAGTGAAGAGGAACTTGAGTATCTTGAGCTCATAGATCCGGGATAGCATCATTATTTGGTACTCTTTTGAGAAAGCTCACAACCTGCCTCATGTATGCTTAGATCTATAGTAATGGTGTTTTGGACCATTTTGGTCCCACGAATGGATTTTTTTGGTTCAAATCCGTCTCTAGGCTTAGGGTTGCCACCCTTGGTGCTATTTGAGTCCCTACGACAGGAAAGTTGCCATCTTTAAGGTCTTAATGGGTTCATGCAAGAGTTATGGCCATCTTTATGGAATTTGATTGCTATTTCTTGAGATTGGGACTTTTGGGGACATGCAAAGTCACCAAGTTCGTGACTTTATGATTTTAGGGGTCCTAGATAGCTTGGATCTATGTTTGGATAGCATGGCTTAAGCATTAAGTGCTTAATGTCTAATTTTTGGAAGTTGGACGCGAACGCCCTGTGTAAGGTTCGGGAACGCGTTGCGTTCCCATTGAGACCCGCGATCTGTATTGATAAGGAACGCCCGACGTTCCACAAGGGAACGCACTGCGTTCGTAAGTCAGTGGGCCTCTTTGGTCCATTCCCTTGGACTATACTACTATGGGCCTAGTGGATCATTCTTTTGGGCTGTTAATGGACTAAATGATATGTTGGGCTTAATGGAAGGCCCATTCGAGGAGTTGGGCCCAATTTAGAAAATTGGGTCATAAGTGGGCCATTAGTGGGCTTGGGAAAAGCTATATAGAATTGGACCTTCATGTTATGGATTTGAGCCTAGGTCATGGACCAAATTAGATCAGGGGTAAAACAGTCATTTTACCCTAAGAATGATTATTGGATTTTGACTAAGTGTCATTTTGGTAATGATAGTCGGGGAGTAGTTGGAGAATCCGTTAGAGATTCCTTATTGTGAGATTCTGCATTCAGCTTTACAAGGTGAGTTTCCTCCTGTAGCAACGGGTCGAAGGCACCAATACCGACCCGTTTATGTATGTTATCATGTTCCGGACTAAGGTCCGATGCCGGACAGTGCCCGATGTAGGTCTATATGTTTCCGGATCCCGATCCGATGTCGGGCAGTGCCCGAGGAATGTTTGTATGCTTGATGTCTTCGTGATTCTTTCATGTGTCTGTTTTGTATCTTACCGGACTTCGGTCTGATGCCAGGCAAAGCCCAAGGAATGTTTATATGTTTCCGGATTTGGTCCGATGTCGGGCGGGGCCCGAGGAATGTTTATATGTTTATGTTATGTGATTATTTATGTGTATTTGTTGATATGTTTATATGTATACTAAGCTTTGCTCGATGCCGGCTGGGGCCCGATGCCGGATCTCGGTCCGACGCTAGACGGGGCCCGATGCCGAACAATCTCCGATGCCGGGCGGGGCCCGATGTAGGGGGCAAGGCCCATGATATGTTATTATGTGATTATGTGATTATTTGTATGGTATGTGGTAGTTTGGGGAGACTCACTAAGCTTCGTGCTTACAGTTTTCAATTTTGGTTTCAGGTACTTCCGGTAACAAGGGGAAGAGCTCGGGATGACTGCATTGCACACACCACGATGTTTTAGCCTAGGATGTTACTCTGATATTTTTGACATATGTTTCTTGATATGATGTTTTGAGATACTATGATTTATACTTTGGGATGAGATGATTTGATAACCTTGGTTTTATTAATTATTAAAAATGAAATTTTTGGACCGTATTTTTGGGATGTTACATCATCGCAGTTGATTATACTGGATTATGTTGTAGAAATCATTTAATATTAATTCCATTCTATTTTAATTTATTAATACTTAATATACTTATTAACCCTAAGTGAATTATCGATTAAGGCTAAAATCCATATTTGACTTTGTGATGTGTAAAGGGATGCCATAAACACACCACAAATTTATTTAAGTAGGTAATGCAATTTACCAGTTTCAATCTTTTAAAACTCCTTGAATATTTCAGATTCATTAACATTTAATGGAATGTTAATCTCGATTATGCTCATCACAATTCAATGACGGTGATGCCGCAAATCATTGAATAGATGGTGAATCAACCTTGCAAAAATGTGTGACACACTCGATACAAAATTATTCACAAGTTGACGTGTCAGTTAACCACACACACTCCATCAATAGAACAATCTCACAAGTGACACACCATATAAATTTATATTTTTGCAAATGATGTGTCGGCTAACCACACATGCTCCATCACCAAAATATGAATAATATATGCGTTTTCATGGATAATACGCAACTCACTTTTTGGGCATATAAAACGGGATTTTTTAACTACTTGATTAATACTTTTAATCTTGAAAGACAAAATCCGATTGAACCTTTCGGTAACTCCACTCTCAAAATACTATAGGCGGTGAAAGGGGGTAAGCGCGAGAGTCTAGTCTTGATTCAACGGCAACGTCTTTTACTAACATGTCAGGAAACATGTGTAATTTAGTATTTTACTTATAGTAAATTTAATATTTTAAATTTATATTTTCTTCTTTCTAATTTAATTCTCTAAACAAATAAAGTTCAAGATGAATATTCAAATTTTAACTTTAAGTTTAAGTAATATTCAAATTTAATAAATTTAATGTTCATATTTAATTCCTTATTAAATAATATTCAAAATTTAATCTCTTATTTGAATATTCTAATGTAAACAATTAAAATAATATTTAAGATAAATATTTAAGTTTTAAATTCATGTTCAAACAATATCCAAATTAAATTAAATTAATATTCATATTTAACCACCAATCAAATAATCTTCTTATTTGAATATTTAGGTTTAAACAGTTAAACCAATATTTTAATCAAGATTCTAATCCATATATTTCGAATAAATTGAGAATACTTGACACTTGAAAAACAGCCAGGCGCGTCGCCCCATGCGATCAAGTAGGTTTCTTTCAGTTTTATGAAAGTAGTGTCAAACACTCTAGCCTATTGGCTTTGATAGCATTGTTTGGTTTCTAGGGCATCAATTACACACAACCAAGGTAGCATAAACAATCAAAAGATATACCTAAGCGCACATGCTCCCTAGATCTAAATTTTACTAGTTTTAGCAACGTACTTTAAAATCAAACTAAAGTAATATGGAATGCTTACTTCTTGATCCTTAGATAATCTAAATGAAATCCTTGCAATCTATGAAGAACTCAAAGAAAAACTCTTCTAATATAGCCAGATCCAAGACTCCAAAAGCAAACAAGGAATAAACTCTATTTGGGTTTAGGTCGAAAATTCCATAACCCTAGAGAAGGGTTATAATTTTTGTCCCTATAGATATCTGAGAGAGGGGTGAACGAAACTAAAGGCTCCAAAAGGTGTTCGAGGGTTTAATCTTAAGATCTCTATTTATAGGTAGCTGATGAAACCCTAAAAGATACAATCTCTAGGTTTATCCTTACCTTATTTGAAACCTGCCTTATTCTAGAATATCTTCTAGATTTCATCCCTAACATCAATCAAGGGGCATACGATTCTTTTGGAATAATCATCGCATTGTGCCTCTTTCTACCATCGAAAAAGGACTTATGAATCAATTCTGATTTTCCAAAGGTAACAAAAAAATGATTCATAATGAATCGATTCTGGTTTTTTTATACAACATTCTGATTTTTTAGTTTAAATTAATGTTTTCTGATTTGCGATTTCAATATTTCTTAATACATTGATTATGATAATTTTATTTCACCAACCCTTAAAAAAATTGATATTGTGTTTACGTTAATCTAATATCAGACAGACGTACCGATTCTAATTTTTGATTTCTGATTCGTGTTCATATGAATTCTTGTTTGTATAAATTGTCAGATTTTGTTTTTGTTTTTCACTTATTTCATTTTAGTTAATAATAAAAAATTAATTTATATGCTTTATTTCTGATTTTTTTGTAGATAAGTTGAAACTTCAACATCATAAGTTTTGAAACATTTGTTGTCGAAACCTAAAAAATGATTCAAAAATCGTTATCTTTATTGTTGTAAAACGATTATGAAAATAATTCAATATCACAAGTTCACAACTAGGTGTTTTGGTTTTTTTACTTGCTTTTTTCACATAGATTTATAAATTTAAAATAATAACATTAGAAAACATTTATTTGGTATTGAGAAATAAAAAATGAACGACTAATACTATTATAAATATGATTTTAGGATACATTTATAACAAAAGTCTTATTTAAAAAAACAAAAACAAAAAAAACCACCCTCCTTTACTAAGTTTTTTACTATAAATATCTTAGTTGGTGTATTTCTTTTAATTATTTTAGTCCTGGAAAGGTAAAATGTGACCATTATATTTGTATAACCACATTTAAACATTTAATTTAATAATGAAACAATTTTTTTTTGTCCAGAATTCGAAATATCTTATGTCGAAAATCCGAAACTACAACATCGAAAATATACGTTCCAAAATCCTTGGTTATTTTTGTAAATACTGTAGAATGGTTACATAAATTCATACAATTTCTAATGGTAAGTTTTATAAAGTTGTCCATAAAGATTATTTTCAGATCTTTTAAAAATGGTCATTACTCAGTAGTGAGGTTTTGGTATGCAATTCATTGGCGTGGTAAAACCTACACTTCTATGAAGGTTGGACCCCACGAAAACGACCTTTCATTTCTTCCTTTTCTTAACCCATAACTAAAAACATTCATAAATAAAGAAACTTCTCAAAGTCCTATTTGTCTGTCCAATTTATTTTTCGTTTCTATTAATGAGGGGCTTTATTTGTCACCATAAAAGCCACGTTCAAAATCAAAGGTGTAAAGTGTAAACAAGATAAATAATATTATGATTTCTAAAAAGGCTTGAGAAACTTAGCTGAGCCAAGACGATTTATTTGACCATTTGAACCCAAGGTCGTGGTTGTTGGGATTAGTAGTTCGGTAAGATTAAATTAGTCAACATCAGATTATAGGAGTAATGATTTAAGGAAATGATTTTAATAAATAGTATATGATAGTTTAAAAATCACGTAATGATATACACATTTTTTTTCTTCTGGAAACGGCAAAATAACATTAAATATAAAACCCTACAATTAGCAAGAAGCTAAAATGCAGGCAAAACAATCGATGTCAATTGCTTTTTTAATTACACTAAACATATAAAAGAGGAATGACCTTATGTAACAATATTATAAGGTAAATAAATGATGAAAAAAAAGTTAAATCATACTATACTTTTTATCTTAGATTTAGGATGTGTTTAGTAAAATTAGTTGGTAAATATAAACAAGTTGTTAGTAGCCAAGTTGGAATTTATAGTTTTTATTTATATAAAAAACTAGTTGTAAAACCCATGTATTACATAGGTTTATTTAAAAAAAATAAACAAACATCAATATCTAACAATTTAAAAATTTTAAATTTATAAAAAAAAAGTAAAATATTAATTATTAAAATTGAAGTGTTTATTTATCTTTTAAATTAAAACTAATAATTGAAATAAATAAACAATTAAAATAGTTGAATTCAATTTAGAAATTAAAAAATTATTAGGAAAGTTGCATTAATGAATTGGATATACATTTATTATTACATTTAAGTATTATATGAAATTTAATAAAATAGAAAAAACCACAAAATGACACATGAATATAATTTAATCTAAATTTACAACAAAATGACATGTGACATAATACATAAGAGAATGACAAGTGACAAAATTATTTTCATTTATTAGGAAGGATATGGCAAAATTAATTGTTAACTATTAAAGTCATAAAATTAATAATAGTAACTATAAGTTGAAATCTTCCAAAAGCCACTTAAAGTGGTTTTTGGATTATATATATATATATATATATATATATATATATATATATATATATATAAACTTCTATGCCAAACAATTTTTTCCCATTTTAAACAAAAAATAAAAAATAAAAAACTAAAAGCTCTTTGAAAGTCCAGTTTCATTTTCTATCAACTTGTTTTTTTCTATATTAAAATAAAAAAAATGCATGTAGAGGAATTTGATTATATTACACTTCAATTAAATTAAAAAAATAATAATAATTTTTAGAGGGTATATGAGAATCATATTTTAATTAAAAATTAAATTTATGGAGTGATCCTCTCAAATGAGAGGTCATGGGTTCAAGTCTCTTCGGAGACATAAGTGGTATTTAGATGTAAGTTTAGATAGATAGTTTACCGTTTAAAAAAAATAAATTAAAAATAATAATAATAGTAAAATTTAGAAGGTGTATGTGATTTTATTTTGAACATTAAAACAACTTTTAGACAAAAGGACTTATTGACTAATGGTGGTGAGAAAATAAGTTTTTTTTTTTTTAAAATGTTTGGATTAGCTTTTGTGGTGGATAAAAATCAATAAGTCAAAAATTTGTTTTTTTTTTTTTAAATTGTTTGTCTTAGTTTATATATGTGTTAAGAGACATTTGTCTTTTACAACCCAAAAAAGTTATACAAAGTTTTGAAAAATTAGAAATCTTAACTTATTGAAATATATTTTTGAACAGTTTATGAGAAATTATTCTAAAACTCTTTTTCATATTGAAAAACATTTATTTTAATTTATTGATTTTTCAAAAAACAAATAAGTTAATAAGTTGTTTTTAAATGAAATCTCAAACACCCTCTTAACTTGCGCTTATCAATTATAACACCCGTATTCTCTATCGATCGTGGTTGTTAGATTAATTTTGTCGATGAGGATTTAATTTTGTGGTTTGGACATATTACTTTGGTTTGAATCCACTTATATATACATATATCTAAACAAATTCAAGTCTCAAGCTATTTATGGAGCATTACAAAAACAAAAAAAATGTTATTTTTCCTTAATCTTTACATAAAAAACAAAAATTAAGACACCCCTCTAATCACTTATTTTTTTCAGGGAGGGGACTGTGAAATTGCGAGAAACCATTCGAAATGGTCAAAAAGATGACATTTTGACATTTTAGAGGAGCTTGCGAAATGGTCAAAATAACGTACTGTTAGAGTTCAGAGTTTGTGTTGTGTCAGAGTTGTATGTGCTTATTTCGCAATTGTATGTCATGTATAGTGTCTTTACCTGTACCGAAATGTATTGTTCCGATTTCAGAATTTATGTTATTCTTAGGTTTGCAGTTATGAACTGTTGACTTAGGATTCCTTTCTAGTACTTCTCAAATGCCTATATATAGGAGTACTAGTTAGACAAAATGAGTATCTTTTGACAGAATAGTTACGCACATCTTTTATAACGAACTGTTCTCTTACTCATTAATGAAATCAGATATTATTTACTTCTTTGTGTTCTTATCAATTGTTCAAATCTTCTTATGATGTTTTCATATTAGAATCTATCGTTCCTAATTTCTCACAGGTGGTATCAGAGCAGGATATTTTGTAAGATGTTTTCAAATCAAATATCGTTCGAATTTCTTAGTGTTCTTTGGATTTTTACTTTGTATTTTCAATCGATTCCGAATTTTGCAATTTCTGTTTTGCAATTAATTCAAATTTCTTAGTTCACATCTTTCGTTTTCGATTTGGAATTCATTTCTAGCTTACAGATCTAATTCTAATCCCATTTCTGATTGCAATTTCTTTGAAAATGTCTAAAGAAGATTCTCTCTCGATTATATTCAATCTTCCAAGTAGTATTGGTTCTATTACCAGGATTCCTATTCTTTTTCCTCATGACTATGAAGTCCGAGCTTTGCATTTTGAGGACCATGTTCTTTACATTGAACAAATGGCTTGAGCATTTGGCATACGATAATAAAGGATTCTAATAAGCATTCGAAGAAAAAAGAGATTGTTACATCTCAAGGGCGATTTGATGACGTCATTGCTGATGATAAGAATATTCATTATGATGAAAAAGACAAGTTGATGAAAAATCTGAACGTGACAAGAATTCTAAGGTTTTCTCTTCCACCTGATACATTTCGTTTAGTTAGTTCTTATCAAACTTCGAAGGAGATTTGGGATAGAATGAAATAATTATATTATGGTAATGATGATCTCAAACATTCCATTCAAACGAAATTGCTTTCTGAGTTTGGTTCATTTGAGCAAAAGGCTGATGAAACTTTAGAACAAACTGTTAATCGATTTAATCATTTTTTTGAGTAGAATGCTCAAACATGAATTGCCAAGAAAAACAATTGAAGAAAAGTTAGGTTAATGAATTCTCTTCGACCTGAATGGAAATCAATTGTCTCAATTGATAAATCACATGAACAATTTGAATTTTATTCTATTGCTAAAATGGTTGGGATTTTTAAGTCTCATGAATCTAATGTTCTTAAGGAAGAAAAAGTTGTTTCAAGTCCTGATCCTTTAGCTTTAGTAGCTAAAACTGAAAGCTCAAAAGACAAAAAATGAAAAATGTTGTTGAAGATTCCGAATCTAATATTTCGGATGATGAACTCACAAGTGAAGATAAGGTGTTAATGGTGAAAAATCCCAAGAAGTTTTTCAAAAAGAATTTTACTCGATTCCGAAACAACAACCGCAATGAATCTGGAAGTAATAATTTCAAGCAGGGAAATTCTAACTTCGAAAAGTCAGAAAGAGAAGGTTACAAAACTTTTCAAAAAGATGAAGCAAAGAAGGAGAAGAAACTGGTCAGAGATTCAGGATATGATTACAATTATTGCAACAAGAAAAATCATTTCGCAAGGGAATGTATGTTGAGTAAACAAAACGAGAAGAAGGAAAAGGACAAGGATGAATCATATTATGTGAAGAAGATTGAAGATCTTTGCAAGATGAAAGTCAATGGAAGTGCATTGATGGTTGGTAATGTGGACACCGATGATGGAAATGTAGAGGTCTGGTCAATTGACTACGAAGATGAAGAAGTTCGGAGGTGACCACATGGAGATTGTTTGATTGCGAAAGGATCAAATAATGAGAGTGATGGAAGATGTTTCATGGTGAAAAGTGTGAGTTATGAAAGCCAAATTTACTTTACTGATGAAGGCATGGTATCGGATGCATGTTTCTCAACAAAGATGGTGAAGGAGCATGTCTCGGAAAGTGATAAGGTAATTGATAAGGTACATTCTATTCTCAAATCTCTTAATATTCCAATTTTTCGTTATGATTCTAAGCTAACTAATTTACATGATACAATTTTTGATTTTAGTGATAGCTTAAAGAGGACTTATATTAGAAATTCTAATCTTGATGACAATCTTAACATGATCACTTTTAAAAATAAGGAAAGACGGATGATGATAGAGGCATTGGAACTTGAGTTAGTTAGATCTAGAGCTGATATTATTTTTAAAAAAAGGGATAATAGGATAATTCAGAAACAAAGAAATATCTTTCTTGAAATCGCAAAACGTCTGTACACCAATATAACTCAATTACATCTTGATTGTGAGATTGGAAAAAGTTTACATAAAATGATATGGCCTTTTCTTGAACTAGAAAAAGATAAAATTGATACTGAATGTTATAGGTGAGAATCTATGGTCTCTTCTGATGAATCTTTAAGTGACTCATATAAAGTTGGAATGGAAACGATTGATGAATTTTTGAAATCAAAAGAAAATAAGGTCTTGATAAATGATATTTTAACAGAAAAGGACAAACAATTAACAAACAAAATATAATTGAGACATATAAATCTTTATGCCAAAAGTTGAATTCGGAAGAAAAACACAATTCTGTTAATGATTGATGAAAGTAAAATGAGTGAAATATCGGTTGAAGATGAAATTGATTGTTCTTCTTTTGTGAAAAATATTGATGAAACGAAAAATAATTTGATTTTTGAAGATTCAATCGAATTTGAACATCGTGTTGTGAATAAAGGTTTTGAAAATCTGAAAGAAGAAGCAATTGTTTTCCAAAGGTTCAGAAAACACCTAACCAAGTTTTTGTGAAAAAGGGACTGAACAAAAATGACACATCAGAATTGACATCCGTTGTTAAGCTTGATAATGAAAAAGGCTGTGAAGATCATTTTTGGTATGCACCAATTGATAATGGTGATGAAACAAAAGGTCTTTCAGAAAAGACTTCTTGGAAAACCAAAGGGAAATATGTTTCAGAACCTTTGAACAATGTGAATATTTCACATAATGATGTTGAAACAAGTGGCACAAATGATGTTCCAATTGGTTTTTCAAAAGACAATGTTGTGAAAAGAAATTCCAAAGGAAATTCAAAAGCAAAGAATCGAAAATCAATAGAAGAAATAAAATCAAAGAAAAGGGCAACGAATGATAGATATAAAAAGAATTTGATTGAAAGGAAACAATTTTAGAAGAAAAAGGAAAATAAGTGTAATGATAAGAAAGTTGATTATCAATCTTATAATTCAAATCAAAAGTTTGTTGATACATTAAGGTCTTTTAATCGAAATATTAATTCATCACTTCATCCAAAATCAAAATCAAAATTTTCACCAAATTCTTATTACTCAAAAAGAGGAAAATTCAATGGTGTGAATTCAAAATATGTTGAGGTGTTAAAGGAAAGATGATTTGGATCAAGATTTGATTCTTAAAGCACATGAAACAAAATTAAGACAAGAAAAAAAATTCGAAAAAGATGGCACTAAAAATGAAAGAATTTATTCAACGAAATCTCAATTTGATGAAATTAATTTTTGTGATGTCAAAACTCCAGTTTTCAATATGGAAAAGGGGGTGAATATTATTTAAATTAGGAAATCATTTTGAATTGATAAAACTAAGATTTTTCCAGTTTTGATCTCAAAATAAAAAATCTCACGAGGGCCCAAGAAAGTTTGGGTAACTAAATTGGTTTAAATTTTGTATGTAATGACTGAAGAGCAGTTCGATTCAGATTGGTATATTGATAGTGGTTGTTCTCGGCATATGACTATAAGGAAATCATAATTGAGGGAGTATCGAAGTTTGAAAGATGGAGGAAGAGTGAAATATGACAATAATGTAATTGGTGAAATCAAAGGATATAGGATGATTACAAATGGCGAATTCACAATTCGTAAGTTTGCATATGTCGAAGGATTGCAACACAATCTAATAAGTGTTTCTCAACTTGTTGTAGGTACTGGTCTTAAAGTATCTTTTGATGAAGAATGATTGAAAATAGTACATAAAGAATCTAAGGAAGTTCTTCTGAAATAAAAAGGAAATACGAAATGTATCCTCTTAACTTGCATCGTATTCAAGGAAAACCTTCTATTTTTCTACTTGCGAAAGCATCTTCGAATGATAGTTGGTTATGACATAGGAGACTTTCACATCTTAATTTCAAGGATATTAACAAGCGTGTTCTTGGCGATCTTGTGCGAGGACTTCTACTTGTCAAATATGGAAATGATCATTTATGTGCTGCTTGTGAGTTGGGTAAACAAAGCAGAAAAAGTCATTCTTCAATTATAAATACCAAGATAATCAACCCTCTTGAATTAATTCATATTGATCTTCATGGCCCATTATCTATCGAGAGCATTGGCGGTAACAAATACATTTTAGTTATTGTTGATGATTTTTCACAATTTACTTGGGTGTCCTTTCTTAAACAGAAATCTGATACAACTCAGAAATTGATTGATTTTATTAAACAAATTGAGTAGCAATTGCGAAAACCAGTTCGAAAGGTTAGAATTTACAATGCAACGGAGTTCACAAATCAAGCGTTTGAAGAATTCTTGACCAGCAAAGGAATAAGTCATAATTTTTCATCTCCTTACACTCCAGAACAAAATGGTGTAGTTGAAAGACAAAACCATTCTCTCTGTGAAGATGCGAGGACCATGTTATCCTTTACGAATATGTCGTTGTATTTCTGGGCTGATGCAATCGGAACTATATGCTTTACTCAAAACTAATCTTACATTAAAAAACGATTTTCAATTTCTCCTTATGAGATATTAAATAATCGTAAACCTAACGTGAAAGTTTTTCATGTTTTTGGCTTCAGGTGTTTTATCTATAATTTAAAAGAACATCGAAACAAATTTGATGCGAAAGTTGGTGAAGCAATCTTTTTGGGATATACACTCATATCCAAATCTTATCGTGTTCTTAACAAGAAATCGAAGACGATTGAAGAAAGTTACTATGTAACTTTTGATGAAAATTACATTAAATCATATCAAAAGCAAGATCATCAAACTGAAGAAATTTTTCCAAAAACAACTTCATCGAAAATTCCTCTAATGTCTTATATGAAGATTTTTTTAATTTGTTTGATGAACCTGAAAAAGCTATATTTTCAGAATTAAAGGCAGTTGACAATCAATCTAATGAATTTCTAAAATTGGTTGATGAAGTAATTGAAAATGTTGAAACTCATGAAGAAGAAGAAATTAATAACGCAACTTCTCCAACTTGTCTGATCGAGGGGAGAGTGAAGAAAATTCTAATGCATATTCAATTCCGAATTCGGAATTTGACTTAAATATTAATGACATTGTGCAGGTGGAGAATTTAAATCATCAAGGTTATTTCTAGGGGAGAGCTCAACTCCGAATGAAACTATCAAAGGGGATAGTTACTTAAATAATGACAATGATGATCAATCAGAAGTTGAAGAAGTCAATGCTGAAGTTGATCCTGAATATGACTTGAATTATCAACCTTTGACAAAATGGACAAAAGATCATACACAAACCCATGTTCTTGGAGATACATTTTCAAGGGTTCTTACTCGAGCTCAACTTAAAGAAAAAAGGCTCTACTAACGAAAAATCTAGAATTTTGTATGTTTAATTCATTCATTTCTAAAATAGAACCTAAAACAGTAAAAATTGTTCTTGATCATCCAGATTGGGTTAAATAAATGCAAGATGAATTGAATGAGTTTAAAAGGAATAAAGTCTAGAGATTAATTCCAAAACCACCAAATGAATATGTTGTTGGAATGAAATGGGTGTTTCAGAACAAGATGGATAAAGAAGACAATGTGGTACGAAACAAGGCACGTCTCGTATTCAAAGGCTATTGTCAAGAAGAAGGAATAAACTACTAAGAGAGATTCGCACCAGTAGCTCGTTTGGAATGAGTTTGTATTTTTCTAGCATATGCTTCTCACAAAAACTTTGTAGCTTTTCAAATGAATGTGAAATGTGCATTCTTAATGGCGAACTTGAAGAGATTGTATACATCGAATAACCATCAGGTTTCGTAAATGAAAAATATCCATATCATTGCTATGTTCTTTATAAAGTTGTTTTATGGATTAAAACAAGCTCCTTGTGCATGGTATGAAAATCTAACTCAGTTTTTAAAACAATTTAAGTTTAAACAAGGATAGGTAGAGTCTACTTTCTTTCATAAGAAAGATGGTGATCATTTGATGATTGTCTAAATTCATCTTGATGATATCATTTTCGGATCCACAAATCCACGGTTAATTGCTTATTTCTGAAAATTGATGGAAACTAAGTTTGAGATGAGCTCATTGGGTCCAATTAATTTCTTTCTTGGATTGAACATTAGATAAAGTTCATAATGGATTTTTATAAACCAATAGTCTTTCACAATGTCCTTGCTTACTAAATTCGGAATGAATGACGAATCCAAATTAAAAGTTCCTATGGTGTTCGGAACTAAACTGACACCATCTCTTGATAAATCGGCTGCAAATCTTACTTTATATAGACAAACGATTGGCTCATTATTATATCTTAAATCAAGTCGGCCTAACATCATGTTCGTTGTCTATTATTGTGCTCGATTCCAAGAGATTCCCCGCGAGCCTCACATGATTGCAGTCAAAAATATTTTTAGATATCTTAAGAGAACAGTCTCTCTTGGCTTGTGTTATCTAACTAATTTTGGATTCTTTATGCATGTTTACTCAGATGCAGATCTTGGTGGATGTGGTCTTGATCATAAAAGTGCGACGGGTGGATGCCAATTTCTAGATGTAAAACTCGTTAGCTAACAATCAAAGAAGTAGACCTGTGTATGTTTATCCACTACATAATCTGAATATATAGCAGCGACTTCTTGCACTTCGCAGATCTTTTGGATTCAAAGTCAGCTGCGAGACTATGAGATAAATATGAAGAAAATACCACTATATTGTGATTCAGAAAGCACAATAAGAATATGTCATAATACAATGCAATATTCTAAAACGAAACATATTGCTTTGAGATATCATTTTTTTTAAAGATCATGTTGAAGATGGAAACGTTGAAGTTCATTTTGTTCGTTTAGCATATCAATTGGCGGATATCTCCACGAAAGCTTTACATGAATCAACGTTCAGTCGTATTTTACATGGGCTTGGAATGATAGAAATTGATTCAGTTCCGGAAACTTCTTGAAAAATTATTGTTGCGAATTGGTTACTGTTCATTTGCAAATGGTTCCGATCTTCAAAGGTAGTCGGAGCATTACTGTTCATTTGAAAATGGTTTCGATCTTGAAAGACAATTGGAGTGCTATTGTTCTTCTGCGATCAGTTCCGATCATCGTAGTCAATCGAAAGATTTCATATTTGCGATTCAATTACTATTCATCTCCGAACAATTCCAATCATCGTAATTAATCGTAACAAATTTTCTTTTTGCAGTTACTCCTTGCTTACGATAGATTGTGAGAAATCACAGGACAATGTACAAGGTAATTGTTTGTTTCATTACTTATTTCATGTTGTTTGTTGTTCAGCTGTTATGTGTTGCAAAATTCAGAGCACATCATAGTTTCTCTTTTATAAAAATTTTCAAAAATACAAAAAGATTTTTTGTTTTATAAAAATTTTCAAAAATCCAAAAAGATTCACTTGTATGAAAATTTTCAAAAATCCAAAAAGACTTTCTCTACTCATTTTGGAGTTTGGAGATTTCCGCTAGATCATTCATTTCGTAGAGGTACAAAGTTTCTTTTAGCCAATCGTGGAAATTGATGATGTCTTGAGTATATTCAAACTCAAACATAGGGTTCTTTTTATAAACCTTAAGGAATTGTCGGTTTACTAAGCAATACATTTTTATTAACCCTTGTGTAGGGGTTGAACGTATATAGTGAGGAGTCGAATTGGTCAGAGTCTGTAAAGTTTCGAAATTAGCATGACTTCGACACTCTATCTATTATACAAGGAATTGTTATTTCGATACGAAGATGTTTAGTCCTTGTAATTTATTTGTGAGTCTGATGTATCCTATAAATAGGGTAAGTGCATAGAGTAGATTAAGATTCGAAGACTTGTATAATTCACTTGTACTCTTTTCTCTCGTGTACTCATTCAGACTAATCGAGCCAAACAAACATTATTTACATCTTGTGTTCATTTACTTCTTTAAATGTCTTAATCGTTTGTGTTCGTAATCAATTCTAACATACTACAATTGGTATCAAAGCAGGATTCTCTCAATCGATTGCAGTTTTCTCGTGTTATTCATTTTTTTTGAGTCGTTCGTGCCGATTTAAAATATTCCACAATTTGAATCAGAAAACTTGTGTTGATCGATTTTTTTGAATAGATTATACACTCTACATGTTAGATCGATTGATTTATGATCAATATTTGTTTGATTTCCTTCTTAAATCTTGTTTTAAATCTAAGATTATCTTTATTCTAAATCCGTACAACAATGGAGAACTTCAATCTGAACACAATGATGAACTTCTCTCACTTGCTCGGATCATCAACTAAGATTACGATGCTGATTCTCAAGTACTATGAGCAATGAGCTGATAGGATGGAAGACTATCTGAATGGGATCGATGAAGATTTGATGCCATCCATCAACAAAGGTCCATTTATTCCAGAGATGCTTGTTACTCTTGGAACTGCTGCTAAGAATGATGATATGATCACTCAAGGAACGAAGATGAAGGCGAATGATAAGAAATGTGTATGTGAATTATGTGGTGCTCTTCCACCACTAGTTTACATTTATGTTCGCTGATGTTCTACAACCAAGCAGATTTGGGATACCTTGAAGGAAAAGTATCACGATAATAGAATCTTTAGACTTAAGAATAACAAATTTGTTTATTGACAAGGATTCCATTTGTATGGACAACATTATGCTTGTTAAACAGCGAAACATTTATTGTAATTCTGCTAGGAGATTTGTAGTGAACAACATTGAAAGCTACTTCCTTTTCTTGCTTTTAAAAGAGAACAAACAGACAAAACTACATATGACTGTGTAAGCAAGATAACATATTATGATAAAGTTCCAAATGATTCATATGTGTATGGGATTGTAAATATTAATGAACATTTAAATGTTGATGATTTTGTGCATATTGTGAATGAGACTTTAACTAAAAACGAACAATTCAAGATTTTGAACATGACTGAGAAATCAACACTTGGATCTCAACAAAATTTTGCTGACATCGAAGATAATTCTGACAATATCAGTGAAATTGAGGTAGATGAGTGTGTCGATTGTTCACGATTATCTACCATTAATGTTAATTCATTGTCTAAATGCAAAGAAAAATGTAATGATTCAATGTCGAAAGTAAACAGTGATCAATCTTCGACATCCAAAGTCTGTGATGCTCATGATCATGTTGTGGTTGAAGATTATGTGAGTGATGAGGATGAAGTTTCGAATAAGAAACCAATTCCAAGAGTTGTTGTCGAACAAGTATTCGATGACTCTAAGGAGTATTCGAATGTGTTGAAGAATAAAGGAAAGCATTATCTTGAATCGAATTAACTAGTTTATCATAGGTTCAAGGATTCAGAAGAGGTTGTGTTTCCAAATCAAGTCTTTGTCAGCAAAGGAAATGGTGATAATGTGACTCCAAAATTGAACAAATTGGTAAAGGAAGACAATGAAGGTGTGACAAAAGAAGGTTTTTATTCAAATCAAAACACAATCGAAAATGCTTTGGACAAAAATTCAATTTTTTTAACAACAATATAGACAAAAACATGTTTGGATTGTGAAAATAGAAAAAATAGTTGTTGATAATAAAACCAAAGAAAAAGGTGTTAATTCTTAAACCAATGATTCAAAATGTCAAACTGTGAAAACACAAAATTCAAAGAAAGTGTTGAAAAATTGGCTTGTGATGAAGGAATTTCGAAATCAAAAGCTCAAAATAAATCCTATTGGAAAAATGTTAAAGCTTTTCACAATAAAAAATGGTTTTCAATAATGAATCAACTAAGAAGTTTTTACAAAATGCAAAGAACTTTCAAAATAAACAATCTAAAAAACAAAGTGGTTTTCAAAAGAGTCGAAACTATGTCCGAAGTCAATTTCGATGAAATGATTTTCAAAGAAATGGTCAAAATATTGGACAAAAGAGTTTTGTTCAAAACCATGATCAAAGGAGTTTTGGTCAAAGTTGTGGAAATGGAAATTTTGTTCAAAATCATGGACAAAAGAATTTTGGTCCAAATCATGCACAAAGAACTTTTGATCAAAATAGAAAAGTTTTTCAACAAAATGGTGTTGGTTTTCAAAATCAATATCAAAATCGTTTTCAAAATCATCCTAAAAGGTCATTTCCAAAAAGAGACTTTGAAAAACTAGAAGTTAAAGGAAAGAAAAGCGAATCATTCAAAACCAAGAATCCACATTTTCCAAATCCCAATTCGATACAAAAGATGAAAGTATCGTTCTCAAAAGGAAGAAATGATGTTAAGAATATTAATCACTGGCCGGAGGGAAACGGAAAACAATATCAATTAGGAAGGCATTCTCAAGATCAAATTCAATTTGCCTACGAGAAGTATTTGAATGATTCGATGAGTGGAAGTACTTTGTCTCAATAATCAACTCCAACAGTGCGAAAGTGGAATGAAATTCCAACGAAGAAAGTTGAGACTTCTCAAAAAAAGAGTGAGAAAGTGGAAGTCAATGTTGAACCTTCCACATTGCATGATTACATTTCGATGCCATAAGCTAAAGAAATTGACTTAATTAACAATTTCAAATCGAAAGTTCATAATTGGGTATTATGTTCTTTGTTGCATAAGGAGTTCCAAACTAATGTTCAAGGACCCAAAAGGTCTTGGGGACCTAAATTCTTCTAACTGATCGCATCTTCTATGTGACAAGCAATATGACAAAAACTGGTATATCGATAGTGGATGCTCGTGTCACATGACTGGAAGGAAGGAGAATTTGCATGATTTTCAAAAGTTGGAAAATGCTAGAGTTGTAAAGTTTGGAAACAACAAGTGTAAATTCAATGGTTATGGAAAAGTAACGAATGGGAAATTCACTGTGAATCGAGTTGCATATGTTACTAAAGCACAATTTGATTAGTGTTTCACAACTACTTGTTGGCACTAGAAATCAGGTTCTCTTTGATGAAGAATGAAGTATTATGTCCAAAAAGGAAACGAATGAGGTTCTACTAAATTTGAAACGAAAGGCCGACATGTTCACTCTTGACTAGAAACCAATTATGGGCGTAACCTCAGTATGTTTGTTATTGAAAACATCCTCCGATCTCAGCTGGTTATGGCATCGACGTTTTTCTCATCTCAACTTCAAAAATCTAAAAAAAGCTTTTTCTTAACGATCTTGTTCGTGGTTTACCTGTTTTAAAATTTGATAATGATTCTTTGTGTGATGCATGTGAATAGGGAAAACAACATCGTCAAGGTTATCCGATCATCATTGATTCAAAAATCATCGAACCTTTGGTACTTCTTCACATTGACTTGTATGAACCTTCGACTGTTGAGACTCTTAATAAGAAGAAGTACATACTAGTTATTGTTGATGATTTTTCCAGGTTTACTTGGGTTTTCTTTCTTCGACAGAAGTCTGAAACTGCTCAAGTGATGATTGATTTTATCAAAAACATCAAATTGAGCTTGAAAAGGAAAGTTCGAAAGATAAAGAGTGATAATGGAACGGAGTTCAAAAATCAAATTCTAGATTCATTTTTGACTGAACTGCGCATATCTCATAACTTTTCGTCTCCATACATACCGTAAAAAAATGGTGTGGTCTAAAGGATAAATCGTTCCTTGTGTGAAGCGGAGGGAACAATGCTTACCTATGAGAATTTGCCACAATAGTTTTGGGCCGAAGCGGTTTCGACTGCTTGCTTTATGCAAAATCGATCTTTCATTAATCGTCGGTTTAACATAACACCTTATGAAATTATAAACAAAAGGAAACCTAATGTCAAAGTTTTCCATGTTTTTGGATGTAGATATTTCATTATGAATCTCAAGGATAATCTTTCCAAATTTTAGTAGAAAACTGATGAGGGGATTTTCTTGGGATATTCTCAAAATTCTGTAGCCTATAGGGTGTTAAACAAGCAAACCAGGAAGCTCGAAGAAACATTCAATCTCACATTCTATGATCATTATGTCAAACAAATTGATCAGACTTTTTTTTCAAAAACTAATTATTTCTGAATCAAATTTTGAATCTGAGATAATGAGTACTTATGATATTGATCTTGATTTGATTTTTGGGATTCATGATAGGGCCATTGATGCAGAAATCCATGCTGATGATAATCAAGTTCCCAAGGCATCGAATCCCTCTGATGATTCGACAGTCACAAATGAAGAAAATGATGTACATTCTTCATCGACTTCAAGAGAAAATGTCGAAAGAATACCTGTTTCGACTAGTGATCAAGTGGAGGGGGAGCACTTGAGTTCGACGTCTCAAAATGAAAGACATGATGCGACTGTTGAGGGGGAGCATATGCCATCTAAAGGTAATATTGAGGGGGAGCATATGCCTAACCATGCTAATGTTGAGGGGGAGCATCACATCTCAAATCTATTGGTCGAGGGGGAGCCAAGTGGATCGAATCATGATAATAGTAATGATCAAAATAATGATTTTCATGATGTAACTTATAATATATCGATTGTAGGAGAAGGTTCAAAAGCTGATGAAGTCTTTGAAGATGCACCTTCAGATGTTGATCCTACATATCCACCGATGGACAAGTGGACAAGAGATTATCCGAAAGAACAAATTCTTGGTGATCCAATTCTGGTGTCTTGACTCGAGCCCAGATTCGAGCCAGAAATGAGGTGTTGAATGTTCATCAAGAATTTTATATTTTTAATGTTTTCATTTCGAAATTGATACCAAAAACAGTAAAGGTTGCATTAGAACACTCTGATTGGGTTGTTGCAATGCAATCTGCACTTGCTAAATTCGAACGAAACAAGGTTTGGAGATTGATTCTTAAACCGAAAGATGTTTTGTTAATTTTTATAAAATGGATTTTTAAGAACAAAATTGACAAAGAAGGAAATATTATTTGAAACAAGGCGAGACTAGTTGTAAAAGGTTATTCTCAATAAGAAGGTATCGATTCCGAGGAAACCTTTGCCCCTGTTGCAAGAATCGAGGCAGTATAAATTTTTCTTGCCTATGCAGCTCATAAGGACTTCGACGTCTATCGGATGGATGCCAAATGTGCATTCCTCAATGGTGTTCTGGAAGAAACAGTGTACTTCGAAAATCCACTGGGTTTCGTTAACGATAAGTATCCTGATCACTGCTATATTTTAGAAAAGGCAGTCTATTGGTTGAAACAACCACCTCGTGCCTGGTATGCAACTATGATAATTTTTTTTGAAAATCGCTAAATTTAAACAAGGATTAGTTGATCCTACTTTATTTCGAAAGAAAGTAGGGGATCATCTAATGCTCGTTCAAATTTATGTCGATGACATTATTTTTGGTTCGACTGATCCTTCAGTGTCTAAGGAATTTGAGGAACTCATGAAAAGTCAATTCGAAAAGAGTATGATGGGTAAAATAAATAACTTTTTGGGTTTGGATATTCGTCAAAGCAGGGAAGGAATTTTTATCAATCAAGAGAAATATACTCGAAATCTGCTTGAAAGGTTTGGCATGACGAATAACACGAAAGTCAAAGTACCTATGGCAGTTGGCATACGCTTAAGTCCTTCGTTGGATAAGCTTGTTGTGGATCTAACAACATATATAAGCATGATCGGTTCACTTTTGTATTTAATTGCAAGTTGACATGATATAATGTTTGTTGTATTTAATTGTGCCAGGTACCAATCGAACCCAAGAGAACCTCATCTTAATGCAATCAAGAATATCTTTCAATACCTCAAAGGAACAGTTTCGTTGGGATTATGGTATCCTTCGAAGATAGGATTCTTTATCCAAGAATTTTTTGATGTGGACCAGGGTGGATGCCAATTGGATCGAAAGAGCACAACGGGAGGATGTCAATTATTGGACGGGAAGCTTGTGAGATGGCAATCGGAAAAGACAACTTGTGTTTCGATTTCAAATGCTGAGGCAGAGTATGTTGTTGCTTCTGCGTGCACATCACAAGTGTCACAACTAGCATTTTAGCTAGGAAAATTCTATTCTTATGAAATTGTTCAACTATTGTAAAGCATGTACTCTAAGTGAATATCAATCAATGCCCATTTAAATACATCTTTTATGTTCAATTAAGGGTTGAAAACCCTAGAGATCCAAGTTCAAGTTCTTTATGGACTAGGATTTCCTTATTGGGCCTAATGAACCAATAAGCATTCAATTCAACTATATTGGGCTTGGAAACCCTATTTGGATTCTAAATGGACCCAATTTATAAACCTGTAACATTTTGGACCATTTGGACTTAGAATGATTCATTCTAACCCTAATGGGCCTTATTGGGCCATAATTAATCCAATTAACACTGATAGACTATAAATCCATTCTTTTATGTCAAATTGGTCCGTGAATACACTTAAGGGCCCAATGGGCCGAAACATATCTATTGGGATTTACAAAATCGAGCAAAACCAAGAGTGGGCCAAACTAATTCAATTTCATCCATCTTAAGCCCAATTCTCGGCCCAATGAGGAAAAGAAAAGAAAAATAAAGGGAAATTAGAGGAATTATGAGAGCTTGCCACCTCTTTATTGCATGGTGGATCTCCATGCACATCACCTCAGTCCCTCTCTCCTCTCTTCTTCTTCTTCTCGGCCGAACCTCACACTCACCACCTCATTCTCTTTCAAAAATCTTTCAAGAACACTCACTCTAGAAAACCTCCTATCTTCTCCAAATTTTCGAAGATCTAGGGTTGTTCAAGGAAATTTCCACCAAAAATCATCTTTCTTTGGTAAGTTCCTACATATCCAAGTCATATAACTTCATTCTTATGTTAATAACACTTCTCCTAAACATTTTTGGTGATCATACTCTTAGAAAACCCCCATAAGCTCGAGATCTACTTCAAGGTGTTGCTAGGACCAAAATCTCTTCATTTATTCTTCAAAACCGAAACATCAAAGCAAAGGTGAGTTCATACCCCCTTGTTTTCGGTTTTTATATGATTTTTGGGGGAGAATACAAGTAAAATGTGTAGATCTATGTATTTTATGCATGTCATGTGTGATTTCTTAGTTTATTTTGTAAAAATGTGTTAGATCTCAACACGTCTCGACATCTTAAGCAACATTGAGTAAAGATCCATGAACTAAGACACCTCATACATCATATTATCAATTTAAAAGTGTTCACATATTTAAGATATGAAAATCTAAAGCAAAAATCTCGGTAAGGGTCATATTTGTCAAGAAAACAAAAGATAAGGGCAAAAAGTGACGTTTACGTTTTTATAAGGATCAAATAGGTCATACTTATAAAAAAATGGGTTTTTATGATAACCCTACTTTTCAAAGGGCCAAAACTGTAAATTTTAGCCTAATGGGCTTAATATTTGGGCCTCACGGTTTTGGGCCCAAATTTGCGAAAAATAAGAGTTTTGGAGTTAAAAATGTCATTTGATCAAAGTTTGAGCCATGAATGTAAATAAACCGAAATTAGGGGTGAAAATAACATTTATTTCTAAATTGGGCTAAAAATGCAAAGTTTTTGGAAATTGGGCCAAAAATGTAAAATTCACGAAAAAGGGGTAAAAAATGTAGTTTTCTGCAAAAATGGGCTGAAAACGCCAATACATGTATTTTTAGGTCAAATTTGTCAATTATAAAACATTTGGGCTGAAAATATAGAACTTTATAAATTAATGGGCTAAAATGTTATTTTGAACTAAAATAGACCAAAAATGACATTTTTGTGAAATAAGCCTTTAAATGTCTCAAATTAGTTTTAAGAAGTTTAAAGCGCAAGTTTTATTAAAATTAAGTTCAAAATTGTAGAATTACGACATAACAAACTATACTATAACGAACAAACGAAATACAACAATGGTGCGATTATTGGGCCTAGTAATTGCTATACATGTTTATTAGGCCTTCGTGGTCATATTACATGTTTATTGGGCCCAATGTATTCATCACATGTCTATTGGGCCTAAGTGACCCACATGCTAAATGGGCCAAATTTAGCATTTACATGTTAGTGGGCCTTAGTGAGACATTTACATGCTGATTTAGCCTGAAAATAACTTACACGACCAATGGGCCACAGTTGCCTTTTCTTCATGTTTGTTGGGCCTTATCTTATCATTTCAAACATTATCTAATGCTCGAACTTCTAAATACATTTAACATTATACAAATTCATGTGAATACAAATGGGATCTGGAGAGACGTGTCGGTTGACACCACTAAGTGTATGGCTGTAGCTTGCAGTTATAATCAGAGTGTCCTGGAGGGAGAGCGAGAGTTTGTGTATAGATCTATACGGGGGTGACTCCCCCACACCTGAGTTGTTCGCTACAGTTAGACTAGGCCAGTCTAGGGTGACAAAACCTTGAACGAAAATCCGGCATTTGGAAAAATGCCAAGACAGGCAAATCAGTCACTGTCATGTATGATTATAACGACTCATATAGAGATCCATTCCCATTAGGACATTACGGAAAATTAAAAACTCTTAAGTCATAATGATACAAAACATTTCTACAGTGCAAGGACCGTGACATTTTTATAAATCAGAAAATATCGGATTTTCTGGGGAAATATTATTATTCAAATACTACCTACATACAACAGAAAGAATACAAATAGATTTGAACTGTTTTTCTATATGATACTACTATGAAATTCACACATGAATTTATACTCGATTTTCACATCATTTTTCGGACATTTTACAGAAAATATCGGATTTTCTGGGTTTACAAAAGATACAGACTTTTATTCAAACATGCTTATGAACTCACCAACATTATATATGTTGACCGTTTTCAAAATAACTTGTATTCTTAGGTAATCGTTAAGATGAATAATCGTCGACAGTATTTTGGGATTTCTTTAATGCATATGTCAATTTTCGTACAACTTATGTCTTCGGATTATGTATTGTAAAACAATGTACTTGATGTGAACACTGCCAGTTTTTATATGTAATGTTGGTGACAATTGTGTTATGTTTCACGTATATTCATTGTGATGATATTTCAATTGATAGTCACACGAGCCCCCGGACGTTTCCGCCGTCTAGTTCGGGGGTGTGACAACAAGTGATTTGGATTCAAATCCAATTGAGTGATTATGCAATCAACATGAAGAAAATACCTTTATATTGTGATTCACAAAGCGCAATTCGAATTTATCATAATCCGATCCAACACTCGAAAACAAAACATATTGCTCTTCGATATCATTTTCTCATAGACCATGTTGAATATGGCAACATTGAAGTCTATTTTTGTCAAAACAACAGATCAACTTGCTGACATTTTCACAAAACCTTTAGATGAAATTCCATTCTTAAGGATGAAATTCCATCTAAAGGATGAAATTCCTTTAGATGATGGAAGCATGTTCAGTTCCTCATTCTGAATGACTCTGACACAAACATAAGTTTTATTCTACTTTCGATTGTTACGGTTACTTTCGATTAGTAGGTATTTGCTTTGTGTGTTTTAACTCAATTTCGACTGTTTGTGATTCATTCAGAGGTTACTGTTCATATTCAACATTCGACTACATTCGCATTCAACTTCTCTCTGAATCGTTCAGTGCAAAATTCTAATTCGCGTCCGTGGAGAGGCTTTCGCCGCTCAACTTATGTTTGCCAACTGCTAGACTATGTGTCGAACACATCTAGGTAAGATTTTTTGTTTATTTCTTTTTGTTCTTGCTGTGTTTTTCAAAAATCAAAAATCCAAAAATATTTTCTTATTTTTGCCGAGTTTTTCAAAAATCAAATATCCAAAAATATTTTCTTATTTTTGTCTTTGTTATTCAAATTTTTTTTAAAATAATCCAATTTTTTTTTCCTATTTTTGACTTAGTTTTTCAAAAATAAAAAATTCAAAAAGATTTTCTCAAATTTGTTTCTCTTTGATAAAACCAAAAATACAAAAATATTATCGTTAAAGTGTAATTGTAAGACCAATATGCTTTTTCGCATGCCAAACGCACATATTCCTCAAGGGAACAAGTATTACTCGAAACTTTGTACTCGTTACGTGTCCCTAGAAGCATGTTGTTGTATGTTGTCCTCTAAGCCTTAATGAAATCTTTCAAACGAAAGTTTCTTCCCAATCAAACTATATTCACAATAGTCGAAGAGCTATCCTACTCTTATCATGACGAGTAAAGAGTTTTCTTCTTGGTCCAAGTTTTAGAAGAGGTACAATGAGCTCTTTCACCAAATTTTTTTCATCAAAATTTCTTTCACGATCAAAATCAACACTACATATCCTCAATGTCTCTGGTCGAAACCTACCAAAATGTAGATATGTCAAAATTCTGTGTTTATGATCCTGAGTCATTTTTCAAGGAATTGTGTTGTCCTCTACCCAACAAACCTAAGTATCAAGGAATTGACGGTGAACAACATTGTTCAAAATTTTCAGGAAACAACTGTTTCCTTGTACGATTCGATATTCAAAATCTCATTCTATCGGAATTGCATGATCTTGATAAAATGTTCTACCACCAAGACATTTTTGCCCACAAAGATCCAGGATTTTATTTTTGTTGGAATGAGATTTTTGTCTGAATATCTTTTCTGAACTTTTGTCACTCAAAATCATCACCAACCATACTTGTTCTTTACTACACTTGTCATCGAAGTAATTTTGCTCAAATTGGATCACACTTATGTTAAGTTGTGACTTTGTGAAAAATTGAAGCCGCCTTCGAAACCAAAGCAAAAGAAGCCCTTCATCTATCTTGATGTCGAATGAAGAGATCCTTGCTTGGGATCATTCTGCTTTCGTATCAAATGAAATTTGATACCACTATCTCCCCATTTTTTTTAATTGCTTCTATCTTATTCTTTGGCACATGAATGCACTGAAATCCTTGAGGTTTTGGGTCTTACCAACTCGAACTTAGATTTAGCAAAGTCTAGCATATGATTTCGCTTCCAAATCCCAAAAGCGAATGAGCCTAGCCTCCATGCCGAAGGATAGATATTACCTTGGTGTCGAATTACATGGTGTACTTGGTTAAGGTTCGAAAATTGTGACGATTCTTATCCAATTAAGAACAGCAAAAGATCCGATGGAGATGACGGTTCCAGATTTTCAAGGGAATCAAGGAGAACGTGATAATCGCTTTTATGACGTGGAGATTTTTACGGTGTCGGTTATGTAACCAACACAATACATGGGATTGTATTATTGGATACCAGTTCAAATTCAAAAATACCTCCGATTATAAAAGGAAGTTGATAATTTATTTATCAAACTTTATGCTCTCTAATCAAACCTCCAAGCACCCTAATTGTTCATTGTTTCCAAATTACTCCAAAATTATCTACGATGGCCGCTCCTCATCACACTGCTGATCCAACAACCACCAATGAAGAAGAAGTTTCGTAACCAATGATGAAGATCCAAACCACTAATCTTCGTCTGGTTCGATCACTTGATCAATACCCGGAGGCATTACAGATGCTTGTTCAAGCTTTGAAAAATTCTATGTTATCAACTGCACATTCATCTTCGTTAGCAACTCCGATGGAATGGATTTTAATTGCTGGTTTAACTGATGTATTCAACAAAACTACTAAGTTGGTTTCGTTTCAGCTGTCGAATTCAAAGACCAAGAAGCTCACAAGGAAGCAATTTGCCCAAATTTTGAAGTTACCAGTTTCAGGTACATTCTATGAAGTCTCGAATGATCAGGTGCTTCATATGTTTAATGAAATGGGGAATCAACAAAGTCTTACAGGAATAAGTCATTTTAAGAAGTCTCGTCTTCCCTGTACTTAGAGCTTTTTGTTTGGGATTGTTCTACGATGTTTAACAAGAAGAATCTCTGGGCTCGACAAAGCCAAGCTTGAAGTCTATTCAGTCATAGTAGGACTGTATTGTGGTCTGAATGTGGATTACGCTACACATATTTAGGAGGAGTTAAGAACCTCAATATCACACACGAACCTAACAAATGGTGTTTCGAGTGCTCAATTTTGGAGCTTGATTTTACAGGAGGTTTATCGTCAAGAGGATATTCTTGTTCCATCTAGTGTCGAAACTGCTGAGTTTCCGGTTATGGCTGCACCAAGGATTTTTGTTGATGATTCAGCTGTTTTCCCAATATTGCTCGTATTCCAGATGCGAATACTCAAGCTCGTGGATCCTAAAAATCAACTTCTAGTGCAATATTTGGCTTCGATTGATTTTTCTAATCCAACCGGGGTTCTTACACCAAAGGGGGTAGAAGGAACATCTAAAGCTTTAAAGGCTCCCAATAAGAAAAAACAAGTTGAAAAACCACCAAATTTGGAGGAGGAAGCTGTGAAAGAAACCATCCCATCGAAATCGGATGTTCTTAAGCGAACTAAGAAACCAGCAAAGAAACCTTCTGATTCTCCAATTCAGCAAACTACCCAAGAACCTATAGTCGAAAGTGTTGAGCCTAATACTGTTGAATCTTCAAATCCTATTTCTTCTTAGGGAGGTCCAACGGAGATTCGAAGAGCACACTTTACCAGAAAATGAGTTCTATTTTGTGAAGTACAGGTTCCTGGATCACTAGCCTCAAAGAAGCGAAGAGCTATGGATATGGCTCAAAAGTTAAACAAGAAGAAACGTGCAGCTCAAGTACCACTTGAGAACGTGACAATTGAAACTGAGCATGACAGTGAAAGTGAAAGGTCAGATATTTGAATCGAGGATTTATATCTTGGTTCACCTCGAAAGGATTCTCTTATCGAGTCGAATTTCGAGGAGACAGGGAATTTTGATGTCAATGTAAAAATATCTAATACGGATACAAACATCAATTCGAGTGATCTACAAAACACCAATATCCCTGAGAAGACTATTGTCAAACCATCCAGGGTTTCTAATACCGAGTCCAATATGGAGGAGGTCGAAATTCCAGACATCACTGTGGACTTATCTAATAAGGACACAAATATCAACATGGATGAAGGGATGAACAACAATGAATCCATTGTCATTTCTACCATCGAAACTTCTACCATTAACACCACTACCATCAAAACTTCAACCATCGAAACTTCAACAGCTTTACCACCATCTTCATCACCCATTCCAACGTTTGTTCCTGTTTCAACTATCTCACAAACATTTTTTGGTATCATGAAAGAACCGATTGCCTCTTTATTTTCATTTAATCCACTGAAAAATCACAACCCGAAAATGAAGCTGATGAACATCATGTCATGGTGGCTTTTGCTGATCTTCAGTTTGATCCAGACGAGGATAATACTCCTGATGAAATGATAATGTCAGGAAGACAATTGAAAATTTTAAACTCCAAAATGAATTCGATTTTACAGTTCTTGGATGATACATGAAGCAAGCATTCTGTAAGTGGAGTTGAAGTTGATTCTCTTCTCAAAGCGCAAGAGACTCGATTGCAAACTCTTAGAGATGGTGTTGACAAGCGAAATGGTGAAAAGATTCACAACCACTCTCAAACTCTTATTGGTGAAGTTTCTCAACTTCGTGATGTTTCGAAAGAACGTCATGAGCTTTTTGCAAAACAACTGGAGGAAACGAAAGTTTGTTTGCAGACTCAGATTTCTAATATTCGAAAGTTGTTGGAAATCTGAAATTAAAATTTTTTATGAAAGTTCTTCGATATTACATAAGAAACTTGATGTGGTAGCTGAAGCGTCAACCCGCTCGATTGAAGACATCTCTTCGTTCAACAAATATTACACAGTTAGTCTTCAAGACAATGGGAAAGGGGATGCTCAAGTATTTACCAGAGTAGAAGAGTTCTTATCCGAAATCAAAAACATGCCTTTAGCTCAATCGATAATTTTTCCATAATCCATATCTTAAATGTTTTCTAACATCGAAACAAACATTAAGGCTGAATTGGATCCGATAAGGAGGTTAGTGCTTCGACTCCCAATAAATTCTCCTTATGCAATGTGTGACAACCCGATATTTCAAGTCAATGTAATGTTCTAAAGTCAAGTATTGTAATCTATTTTTGATATAATAAAGAAATAGCGTCAAAAATGAAATGTTCAAAAGTCTCAATTGGGATACATAAAATGTTAGATATCGTGACAAGGTTTTCAGAAATATAAAGAGCACTCAAATCCGATTTATAACAAAGAAGTTATGACAAATTAAAAATCCGCGTCAAAACCGGTAAAACACTGTTAAGTGTAAAAAGTGAAATTTCAATAAAATACTTTTTAGCCTTAGATATCTAAACGAAAGTCGTAGATTATAACAAACCGTGAACGTACATAAAAATAACGTCCAAATATGACTTCGTATGAGGAAGTTATGATTTATCTAAGTTTCAGAACATCAGTAGACAGCTAAAAAGTCGAAATAAAGATCGAGCGATTTTTGGCCGACGCAACCTAAATGAGAATTGAAGGTCTCGACAATAGTAGTACAACGGTAAAAAGACAGACGAAAACGGACGTCGGATGAAGAAGTTATGAATTTTTAACGGATTTTTCCTGTCCCGGCCTATTAAAAATATATAATTAAAAATAAAGTCAAAATTTGCCTGCGAAGTCTAAAAGAGAGTTGTAGAGTATATTCTCACTTACGCGTGGATATAAAGAACGTCAAAAACGAAGCTCGTATGCGAAAGTTACGCAATTTAGAAGACCAGGGCACTCAAACCGGGGGGGGGGGGGGGGGGGGGGTACGCCCAGCGTATGACGTACGCGGCCTCGAATCGGCCACGTCTCCCCTATGCCTCTCTACCCCCGTCCCATCCGAAGACTGGCAACCGATTAAGGCGTCATGCATGACGTACGCAGCGCGTACGCCGGTACGCCCAGCGTACTTCGGAGTACGCCAACCGTACGAGGCCAGATTCCCCTCCTATAAATAGGATGCAAGACTTCCGAGATTTAATTGCTAATTCACCACTTTCTCTCCCGATTTTCATACTTCTACTATCTCGAGACGACCCCGACACCCCGGTTTCATATCCAAGCTCCGATGAAGGTCCGAAGCTCCGAGGTTTCCGAAAAATCGACTTCTTTCCTGTCGAAGTGCTGCCCGAGAAAAATCTTGTTTTCTTCAAATCACCACACTTTCCAGGTGAGTTCATACCCCTATATTTTCACGTTTTTACTATACTTTTGGGGGGAAATACAAGTAAAACACAAGAAAAACTTATGTAAAAATACAAATCCTTACATATGGTTTCAAATGCTTCATCTACATTTTTGTTTATAAATGTTAAACAATATTACTACTAAAGTCACACTTTACATGCGAAGTTAGTAATACACCAAGTTTTATCATTTTAATGGAACACATTTTCGAAAAACTATAATAGGTATAGTTTACGAGTTATTCATGGCATTTTACATACTATAAACACTATAAAGAGGAAATACTTACATTTACAAGAAAGATGGACTTTTCATTTCGTAAATCTATTGATACTAAATTTTGTGAGACATTTGACTTCACCGTACTTCAAGTACAAATTTCAATTCCTGTATTATAAACCATAATATCTTTTAAGGAGAGCGTGATACTTGTGTATAGATCTAGACGGGATTGACAATCCCACACCTAAACTGTTAGCTACAGTTAGACCGACAGGTCTGGGGTGACAAACGTCATAACACTCTAACGCCTGAAAAACGTTGCTACAGGTAGTCTGGGTCAATAGCATGGTTATAAAACTCACATGGAGTATTCAAACATTTTGATTTACGGGGCTATCAAACGCATTAGTGATTATATATGCATATATAAATCTACTTACACTATTTTAAGTATGAAAAATACTTATGCATCCCAGTTTTTGTAACTTTTCAAACTACCACACATTTATGGAAAATATTGGATTTTCTAGAAACAAACTCAGTTATTTTATACAGAAAGGTATACAATTCTAATGCAAAAACGCTTATGAACTCACCAACTTAATTGTTGACACTTTTTCAAAACTACTTGTATTTCTCAGGGATTCAGTAATACAGGTAAAACATCAGCTTTTGGAGAAGGGACGCTAAGACGTCAGTTTCAAACTTATTAAATCATCATATTGTAATTTATTTTGAGACATGTATCACATTCAACAATGTAACTTTTAAATTATATTTATGATGGTTGTGTTTACTTTCTTTACAAATATTCAACTGTTATGATACTACATGAAGTCATCCGCCCCCGAATGTTTCCGCCATTCTGGTTTGGGGGTGTGTCAGATTGGTATCAAAGCATTGTTTATAGTGAACTAAGTATATCAAACCACATAAAATATACAGACTATAAATGCAAAGGGACTAAAAACCCTCCGACAAAACGTTTTCACACAAACTATACTTTTAATAAATTAAACTGCTAGTTTTATAAAAGTATAAGTACATGCATGCAACGGTCTAGTATCATAGTCAAAACTGTACAAAAGTATTAAGACAAGTTGGACACTATGATTAGGCCTCGGGGTATGTAATCAGATCGAGGATGAATATAGCCTGATCAACTATATTTATCCAAGATGTGACCAACGTATGTCGAGGAATAGTCATGGTGAGCAACAAGTCAAAAACTTACCAAAGAAAATACTAGAATCAAACTTACAAATTTAAAATACTATAGGAGTATTTTATGGCACCATAAAAACTGTATTATATGTGTAAACCTCGATATTTCGTTAGAATTAGGAATCGTCAAATAAATAGAATTATGCTTATCGAAAATTATATTTTTACTCTCAAGTTTATATATAATTCTCTTATCTCTATTCTCGATCAGACGAAATGGCAGGATTTCATATCCCTGGGGATCCCTACTACCCTAACCAGGGCAATGGAGGCTAGGTCGAGGAGGATCCCGAAGAGGATCCCGAGGAAGACCCTGAAGAAGATTCAGAAGAGGAAGAAGATGATGGGAGCACTGACTCGGAACCGGAGGTCTACAATCCTCCCCGGGGAGCAGTAAATCCTCGACAGAAATTTCATGGCCCGGCGCCCCGTTGGGGTGTGGATCTGAAGCGATGGAGCAGGGAACAAGGACAACACCCACCTTACGGCATGGGACAAGGCTTTTATAACCTCAGCAATGGAGGTTCGGCTGACAGGGCACTCCCTGTCATGGTTCTTCGCATCGCCAACCAAGACGAGCCAACAAGAGTGAACGCCAATCAGCTCTTGGACGTTGGCGCCACCGCTGCAGTCACTGCGGTACGTCTTCGTCGTCTGGATGAAGAACATGAGCGAACAATAGAGCACACCTTTTCCCTTTAGAAAGACATTACTGCTGCTAGAGCCGAAGTGAGGGAGTTCCGTAAAACCCAAGCCGCAATGGAGAGGCGCGTTATCGAGGCTGAACGTCAAGTAGCCCGAGCTCAGACTTCCACAACCACATACCATGGTCCGCAGCGTACCACCCGTTCATAGTTGAACTGGTACTTCTTGCGCTATGTTATAAATTAGACTTATCGAGTGAGCGTTGGTGCTACTCTTTCTTTTATGAATGTAAACCCGACGGATTGTAAGTACACAATTCGGGGGTCTAAATGCTGTCAAAATTTTCCCGCTTTCATTGATGTACCCTAGACCTATGTTAAGGTCAAATTTTCCCGATCGTTGTATCAAATATTGATATCAATGAGATTGACACGCATTATTAATTCATTGGGTATTTTCGTTAATGTCTAAAAATACTAAGAAATCATGTACTTATTTTGTAAGTTTCCATCTTTGCAACTAACTTACAAATTCAATAATGTTCAGAACGTAAAGCATATAACACTAGGACCCTCTATAACCATTACTGAAAACTTATCAAGAATTCGTATTTTAACTTATGGCAAAATCATGCCACCAAGGAGAATCCACGGCGCGTCAATACTACAGGAGCACCACCACCACCTCCACCACCACCATCAATGGACAGTGCTACTTTTCAGGCTGCTGTAACAGCTGTCGTGACCGCAGCAATGGCACAAATGAGTAACAACGGATCAGGAGGAGGAATAAATAGCTCTACTAATGGCTAAAACCAGGGTCGTTCCGGGGAATGTACTTACAAGGACTTCACCAACAGCAAACCCATACCCTTTAATGGGACTGGAGGAGTAATGGATCTATCTCAATGGATAGAGAAAACGGAAGCAGTCTTTGAGATATGCTCATGTCCAGAAGGGAGCAAGGTGAAATTTGCTACCTGCACTTTCTCCGAACGAGCCCTAACATGGTGGAATGGCCATGTTAAGTCACTAACTCTAGTAGTGGCTAAGTCCATGGGTTAGGAGAACCTGAAGCAAATGTTAATGCAAGAGTACTGTCCGAGGGGCGAGGTTCAGAAGCTCGAACAGGAGCTTTGGGGCCTTACTACGGTAGGTTCGGACATCACAACCTATACAGATAGGTTCACCGACTTAGCAATACTGTGCCCGGGAATGATGGCTCTAGAAAGCAAGAAGATAGAAAGATATATCTGGGGGTTGTCACCCCAGCTTCGAGGAAGTGTACTAGCTTCCAAGCCCGTTACATTCGATAGTTCCAAACAACTGGCACAGTCCCTTGACCATGGAATCTACCAAGGCGTCATGAGCATCGTCCCAGAACCAACCGAAGGAAGCAACAACAATAACAACAATTCCAACAACAACAACAACAAGTTTTGGAATAAGAGGAAGAGTCAATCTTCATAGGAACCTTCAAAGAAACAACAGATAGTGGCAGTCCATGCCGCTACGGCTCCCACTGCTGTTCCTGTTACCCCTACACCAGCAAAGCAATATGCTGGAAACCTACCAAAGTGCGACAAATGCAATTTCCATCACAACGGAAATTGCTGGGAGATGCACTATAATAACTGCAACAGGAAAGGGCAAACTGCCTGTTTCTGTAAGGCACCGGCGCGACCAATCACCCAAGTTCCTGGTGCCGGAGTGGGCCAGGCGTGCTATGGGTATGGTGAAACTGGTCACTACAAGAGGGATTGCCCTAAGCCAAGGAATGCTGGCGGCATAGGAAGGGTGCTGGCAATAGGGCAGAACGAAGCAATAGCCGATCCCACGGTGGTTACGGGTACGTTTCTCCTCGACAACATTTATGCATGCATACTCTTTGATTGTGGTGCGGAGAGAAGTTTCGTGAGCCATAAATTCAAACACTTACTTAAACAAAAACCACAATCACTCAATAAGATATTTACAGTAGAAATGGAAAACGGTAAAACAGAAAACACAAACGATTTGTATATAGGTTGCACGGTAGCTATAAATGAACACTTTTTCAAAATCGATCTAATGCCAATCACTATAAGAAGTTTTGATGTCATCATCAGTATGGATTGGTTAAGCCTTCACCATGCCAATATACTGTGTCACGAAAGGGTCGTTCGCCTTAATCTGCCAAGTGGCGAAACTCTTGTCATTTATGGTGACATACCCGATACCAATTTACAAATCATCTCTTGCGTCAAAGCCGAAAAATATATGCGCAAGGAATATCATGCCTTCCTAGCCCACATAGTAGATAAGAAGCAAGAAATGAAAGACATTATAGACATTCCGGAAGTCTGCAACTTCCCCAACATCTTCCCTGAAGATCTTCCAGGAGTTCCACCAGAACGTCAAGTCGAGTTCAGAATCGACTTAATTCCCGGAGCTACCCCAGTAGCAAAATCGCCATACCGTCTAGCACCGACAGAGATGCAGGAATTATCCAGCCAGCTGAACGAACTTCTCAGCAAAGGATTCATCAGGCTGAGCTTCTCACCTTGGGGAGCACCGGTTCTGTTTGTAAAGAAAAAGGATGGGTCGTTTCGCATGTGCATCGATTACCGGGAACTGAACAAGCTCACGATCAAGAACCGATATCCCTTACCATGCATAGACGATCTGTTCGACCAACTACAAGGAGCGAGCTACTTCTCAAAGATCGATTTAAGATCTGGGTATCACCAGCTGCGAGTCCTAGAAGGAGACATTCCCAAAACGGCATTCCGAACTCGCTATGGTCACTAAGAGTTTGTAGTGATGCCCTTCGGATTGACAAATGCACCGGCGGTGTTCATGGATTTGATGAACCGAGTATGTCGTCTTTTCCTGGACAAATTTGTGATCATTTTCATAGATGATATACTCATCTATTCAAGGAGTAAAGAGGAACATAACCAACACCTCCGACAGGTCTTGGAAACATTAAGGACAGATGAGCTATATGCGAAATTCTCAAAATGCGAATTTTGGATTCGGAAGGTAGATTTCCTAGGTCACGTGGTCATCAAAGAAGGGATACACATGGACCCTTCCAAAATCAAGGCAATCGAGAACTGGTCAGCTCCAAGAACTCCAACGGAAATCCGACAATTCTTGGGCCTTGTTGGGTATTACCGAAGGTTCATACAAAACTTCTCGAAGATTGCTAAACGACTTACCACCCTGACTCAAAAAGGTGTAACCTTCAGTTGGGGAGAAAAACAAGTCGCTGCGTTCCGAACACTGAAGCGAGCCCTATGCATCGCACCTATATTATCCTTGCCAGAAGGAACATAAGACTTTGTGGTCTACTGTGATGCGTCAAACCAGGGCCTTGGATGTGTTCTAATGCAACGAGGAAATCTCATCGCATACGCCTCGAGACAGCTCAAGACGCACGAGGTCAACTACACTACGCACGATCTCGAAATAGGAGCAGTCGTTTTCGCTCTAAAGATCTGGAGACACTATCTCTACGGCACGAGATGCACAATCTTCACCGATCATAAGAGCCTTAAGCACATCCTCAATCAAAAGGAACTCAACATGAGGCAAAGATGGTGGGTAGAACTACTAAACGATTACGAATGCGAAATTCGTTATCATCCCGGAAAAGCTAATGTAGTAGCTGATGCCCTCAGCCGAAAGGAATACTCGGGCCGCCGAGTGAAAACCTTAACTATGACGATCCATTCACACCTGTCCACACAAATCAAGGAAGCTCAAATAGAAGCCTTGAAATCCGAAAATGTGGCGGGTGAAGCCTTAAGAGGAATGGACAAGAATCTTGAAGTCAAGGATGACGGAGCTCGTTACCTCATGAATCGGATCTGGACGCTGAAGTTTGGCGGATTCAGAGACGTTGTTATGAATGAGGCCCATAAGACTCGATACTCCGTGCATCCCGGTTCGGACAAAATGTATCTGGATCTCAAGAAACTGTATTGGTGGCCAAACATGAAATCCGAAATCGCTACCTATGTAGGCAAATGTCTGACTTGCGCCAAAGTCAAGGTAGGGTACCAAAAGCCCTCGGGATTATTACAACAACCTGAAATACCCGAGTGGAAGTGGGAGCGGATAACCATGGATTTCATAACCAAGTTACCCAAGACAGCGGGTGGACTTGACACCATCTGGGTGATCGTAGACAGGTTAACCAAATCCGCGCACTTCCTACCGATAAAGGAAACAGACAAGCTGGAGAATCTAAATAGAACATACATCAGGGAGATTGTGCGACTGCATGGTGTACCAATATCCATTATCTCGAACAGAGATAGTAGATTCACCTCGCGGTTCTGGCAGTCACTACAAAAATCCCTAGGAATGAGACTAGACATGAGTACCGCCTACCACCCACAAACCGACAGATAGAGTGAGAGAACCATTCAAACCTTAGAAGATATGCTAAAAGCTTGTGTGATAGATTTTGGTAAGGCTTGGGATACCCATTTACCATTGGTCGAGTTCTCGTACAACAATAGCTATCACACTAGCATCAAGGTTGCTCCATTCGAAGCCCTCTATGGCCGTAAGTGCATATCACCTTTGTGCTGGGCTGAAGTGGGTGACACGCAACTAGCTAGAGGACAAGTACCTAACAACACTCTCACTGGCCCGGAAATCATAAGGGAAACTACCGAGAAGATTGTCCAAATCCGAGAACGATTAAATGCTTCAAGAGACAGACAAAAGATTTATGCGGACGAAAGACGGAAACCCTTGGAATTCCAGGTTGGGGACCGAGTACTATTGAAAGTCTCACCCTGGAAGGGATTAATACGTTTTGGAAAACATGGGAAACTAAACCCAAGGTATATCGGACCCTTCGAGATCCTTGCCAGGATTGGCCCGGTAGCATACAAACTTCGATTACCGCAGGAACTCAATAACGTACACCTTACCTTTCATGTGTCAAACCTAAAGAAGTGCTTGTCCGATGAGACCCTCGTCATCCCTCTGGACGAAATTGAAATCAATGAGAGTCTCCACTTCATAGAAGAGCCAGTAGAGATCATGGATAGGGAAATTAAAAGAACAAAACAAAGTCGCATACCCATTGTGAAGGTCCGCTGGAATGCCAAGCGAGCACCTGAATACAACTGGGAGCGCGAAGATCAAATGAAACAAAAGTACCCGCACCTTTTTCCTAGTCCATAAAATACTTATCTTGGATTAAATTTCGCGATGAAATTCCCTCTGATGGGGGGTTGATGTGACAACCTGATATTTCAAGTCAATGTAATGTTCTAAAGTCAAGTATTGTAATCTATTTTTGATATAATAAAGAAATAGCGTAAAAAATGAAATGTTCAAAAGTCTCAATTGGGATACATAAAATGTTAGATATCGTGACAAGGTTTTCAGAAATATAAAGAGCACTCAAATCCGAGTTATAACAAAGAAGTTATGACCAATCAAAAATCCGCGTCAAAACCGGTAAAACACTGTAAAGTGTAAAAAGTGAAATTTCAATAAAATTCTTTTCAGCCTTAGATATCTAAACGAAAGTCATAGATTATAACAAACTGTGAACGTACATAAAAAGAACGTCCAAATCTGACTTCATATGAGGAAGTTATGATTTGTCTAAGTTTCAGAACAACAGTAGACAACTAAAAACTCAAAATAAAGATCGAACGATTTTTTGCCGACACAACCTAAACGAGAATTGAAGGTGTCGACAATAGTAGTACAACGGTAAAAAGACAGACAAAAACGGACGTCGGATGAAGAAGTTATGAATTTTTAACGGATTTTTCCTGTCCCGGCCTATTAAAAATATATAATTAAAAATAATATCAAAATTTGCCGACGAAGTCTAAACAAGAGTTGTAGAGTATATTCTCACCTACACGTGGATATAAAGAACGTCAAAAACGGAGCTCGTATGCGAAAGTTACGCAATTTAGAAGATCGGGGCACTCAAACCGAGGGGGGGTACGCCTAGCGTACGAGGGTACGCCCAACGTACGTCATACGCGGCCTCGGATCGGCCACGTCAACCCTATGCCTCTCTACCCCCGTCCCATCCGAAGACCGGCGACCGATGAAGGCGTCATGCATGAGGTACGCAACGTGTACGCCAGTACGCCCAACGTACTTCGTAGTACGCCCAACGTACGAGGCCAGGTTCCCCTCCTATAAATAGGATGCGAGAATTCCGAGATTTAATTGCTAATTCACCACTTTCTCTCCCGATTTTCATACTTCTACTATCTCGAGACTACCCCGACACCCCGGTTTCATATCCAAGCTCCGACGAAGGTCCGAAGCTCCGAGGTTTCCGAAAAATCGACTTCTTTCCTGTCGAAGTTTTGCCCGAGAAAAATCTCGTTTTCTTCAAATCACCACACTTTCCAGGTGAGTTCATACCCCTTTATTTTTCACGTTTTTACTATACTTTAGGGGTAAATACAAGTAAAACACAAGAAAAACTTATGTAAAAATACAAATCGTTACATATGGTTTCAAATGCTTCATCTACATTTTTGTTTATAAATGTTAAACAATATTACTACAAATGTCACACTTTACATGCGAAGTTAGTAATACACCAAGTTTTATCATTTTAATGGGACACAAGTTCGAAAAACTATAATAGGTATAGTTTACGAGTTATTCATGGCATTTTACATACTATAAACACTATAAAGAGGAAATACTTACATTTACAAGAAATATGGACTTTTCATTTCGTAAATCTATTGATACTAAATTTTGTGAGACATTTGACTTCACCGTACTTTCAAGTACACATTTCAAGTCTTGTATTATAAACCATAATCTCTTGTAAGGAGAGCGTGATACTTGTGTATAGATCTATACGGGATTGACAATCCCGCACCTAAACTGTTAGCTACAGTTAGACCGGCAGGTCTGGGGTGACAAATGTCATAACACTCCAACACCTGAAGAACGTTGCTACAGGCAGTCTGGGTCAATAACATGGTTATAAAACTCATATGGAGTATTAAAACATTTTGATTTACGGGGCTATCAAACGCATTAGTGATTATATATACATATATAAATCTATTTACACTATTTTAAGTATGAAAAATACTTATGCATCCCAGTCTTTGGAACTTTTCAAACTACCACACATTTATGGAAAATATTGGATTTTCTAGAAACAAACTCAATTATTTTACACAGAAAGGTATACAATTCTAATGAAAAAACGCTTATGAACTCACCGTACTTTCAAGTACACATTTCAAGTCCTGTATTATAAACCGTAATCTCTTGTAAAGAGAGCGTGATACTTGTGTATAGATCTATACGGGATTGACAATCCCGCACCTAAACTGTTAGCTACAGTTAGACCGGCAGGTCTGGGGTGACAAATGTCATAACACTTCAACACCTGAAGAACGTTGCTACAGGCAGTCTGGGTCAATAACATGGTTATAAAACTCATATGGAGTATTAAAACATTTTGATTTACGGGGATATCAAACGCATTAATGATTATATATACATATATAAATCTATTTACACTATTTTAAGTATGAAAAATACTTATGCATCCCAGTCTTTGGAACTTTTCAAACTACCACACATTTATGGAAAATATTGGATTTGCTAGAAACAAACTCAATTATTTTACACAGAAAGGTATACAATTCTAATGCAAAAACGCTTATGAACTCACCAACTTAATTGTTGGCACTTTTTCAAAACTACTTGTATTTCTTAGGGATTCAGTAATACAGGTAAAACATCAGCATTTGGAGAAGGGACGCTAAGACGTCAATTTCATACTTATTAAATCATCATATTGTAATTTATTTTGAGACATGTATTACATTCAACAATGTAACTTTTAAATTATATTTATGATGGTTGTGTTTACTTTCTTTACAAATATTCAACTGTTATGATACTACATGAAGTCATCCGCCCCCGAATGTTTCCGCCATTCTGGTTTGTGTTCGTAATCCGATAATGTGTATTGGGTTGAAATATACCCCAGCCTCGACTCACTAATTTATATTATATGTGGTATTTTGGGAACTCACTAAGATTTGTGCTTACGGTGTTGTGGTTTAATATTTTTAGGTACTTCCAGTTCGAAAGGGAAGGGCCCAACATGATCACACCGCATCCCCATGTGATTTCCGCATCGATGGTTATTCTACTATGATGTTTTTGATACATTGTTTTATGATGATTTGAGGCACATGATGTATGTTTTGTTGGGTTATATTTTGTGGTTCATGCTTTGTTTTTGTATGTCATATGTGTTCTCGGTTTTGGACCGAAATCACTAGTGGGCTTACTGTTTTCGGTGGGCTTGTTATATTTGGGCTTTAGGTTACTTGGTGTAGTATAAATATGGTCTGTGTATAGCTATTCGAGGTTAATGTGTTTTTTGGTGAGTTGGAGCCTACGGACGGTTCAAGAGTAATTGAGTGTACCTGACAATTGATCAATAGAATTGTGTGCATTCATTAAAACGTGTTCATTGACTCGTCTAATTGTTTGTTTCGCATAGTTGTTTGATTAAGATTGCGCATCAACTCAAACAATTGCATTGATATTTAGAGAAGATCCGAGTTTTTAGGAGTTACAAGTATGGGTGTTCAAAAATATCCGTATCCGAAATTCCGATCCGAAATTCCGAATCCGAATTATCCGAAAAATCGGATATCCGAAATTTCGGATATCCGATTTTTCTGATATCCTATTTTTCTGAATCGGAATTGGATAGTGCTTTTCAAATTTTTCGGATAATTCGGATATCCGATATCCGAAAATTTTGATTCTAATTTATACATTATTTGTTATTTTAATCACATATATCTTATAATATGAATCTTAGTAACTAAAACATATTCATAATACCCTTAATTAGATACCTATATTATTTTATATGTCTTTCTAATATAAAAATATGTCTTTCTAATTTAAAAAACTTCATATGCCTTTCAAATTTGAACAAAATTTCAAATTTTCGGATATCCGTTTTGGTATCCGATTCCGTATCCGAAATTTCGGATACGGAATCGGATACCAAAAATCAACTATCCGAAATTTCGGATATCCGAATTTTCGGATATCCGGTTATGAACACCCCTACTTACAAGTGGTATCAGAGCCTTAAAATAGAATTAAGGCTGTTTTGGAATCAATTTCTTTTCGAAATATTAATTAGTTTGTGGTGTTTTTGGTTTGTGTTGAAAAGGAATTGGATGTTCATCGTGTTGTTGTTCTTCATGTTCATCACTTTCTTCGTGATTCTTCACTAATTTTGGAGGATATTGTGTTGGAAATCGTTTTTGGTAATTTACCAAATTTTGAAATTCATTGGATAAGGAAACTCAATCAAAAACCACGATTTCGGCTTAATCTCAGCGTTTTCGGCAGATGAGTAACATTTTCTGTGAAAAGACTTGGGCTTTCGGTTTGGAAGAGTTTTCGGCCAAAACATTTAGTTCTCGGCTAACTGCTTTCGGTCAATCATTTGACTTTCAAGGATTTCGGTCAATTTTTTTTTGACCTTCATGGTTCTCGATCAACAGGGTGTTGACTATTGGTGTTTTCGGTCAAAGAGTATTTTGTTGTTTTCGGTCAGATTATTTTGGTGAATAATGAGTTCTTCAATCACCAAAAAGGTAAGTGAAACGTCATTTTCTCAATCATGTGAAGACAAAATAAATAAATACCGTGAACATAATGAATTGTTGGTTAGAGAGGTTTTTGACCTTAAAAACGAAATATATGAAATCAAGAAAATAAATAAACCGCTTAAAGAAAAACTAGAAGCACAAAAAAAAGATTTAAGCAGGAAGAAGAGTACAACACCAAATGTGTTCACTATCGGTTTGCCAAGGAGAAAATTTCAAACTTAACTGCTGAACTTGATGCATTGAAGGCTAAATTTAAGGATGCTGATTTTACTTTTAAGAAATTTGATGTGTCAAGTGAGAAAGTTGAGTCTATGATATAAAAACAATTAAAGTGGAAAGACAAACAGGGTACGGGTCTAGGGTATCATAATATTCCACCTCCTTTCAATGATAACTATACTCCACCCCTTGAAACCAAAGAGATAGAGACACCTGCACAGTATGGTCAGCCCCTTGCAACTGCCCCAATCAAGAGTGAACAATCCGGCCCAACTGAAGTATTGATGGGAATGATTCTAATGCTTCTACTTCATGTGAAGATAAAGTAACTGTACAAGATGGGTTCGAGCAGAACAAAAATAATTCTAGTTCTGCTGAAACTACTTCAGAAACTTGTGATAATAATAATCCCACTGTTGAAAATTTCAAGCCACAAAAATTTGTTAAAAAGTCTAATAAATGTGCTTGTGATTGTGGAAGGTCTTTGAAACAAACTTCATTTGGACAAGGACCAAGTCACAATCCTAGTTATTTGAAAAGACAAACTTGTTTCAATTGTGGGACTCCTGGTCACATTGATAGAAATTACCCACATCGTTCATATGTTCCCTACTATAAACAAGGTTGGCAGAACGTGCCAAGAGGGAGATCTTCCACAAGAAATTCTTCGAGGTCATGTTCAAGAAGTGGTTATTGGAATGCTAAAAGGGCTAAGAATCTAACTTCCAAGGCCAAAAGGGCATATCAGACAAGAAGCCTAATCTGAGAAATAGTTTCGTCAGATCAAGATCGGTAAGGTCAAAGTCATTTCAGCAGTCGGTCTCAAGCTCCAAAGCAAGTGCGGAAACATCCATCAAATTAAACAGGAAAATGGTTAAACCCGAATACAGATGGGTACCAAAGGTTTCAATTCCCAAATCACCTAAAAATTCTGATGTCTCTTCATTTTCTGTGTTTGATAAACAAGATATGACTTGGGAAAGAGTATCATGTGTTAATGGTAAATGTCAACCCAGTTTCAAAATGGACTGGGTTCTCAAGACCAATTGATCCTGCACTCTGTGCCGGAGCAGCTATGGAGGAATATCATCAGACTTCAGTATGTTGATAATGGTTGTTCCAGGCACATGATAGGGTACATCTCTCTTATGTATGACATTCAAAATTTTCACGGAGAACATGTGTCCTTTGAGGGAAAGGAAAAGGAAAGATCATAAATGGGGATTTCTTCAATTGTTGAATTACGATTTGAGTTTTCTAACTCTTCTCTTCTCTGTGATAATAAGTGGATCTTCAACTTTCCAAAAGCTGATTTCGAGTTTTAGAGAGAGAAAGGGAGAACCGATAGCAACTTAAGACTCTTATGTACTAGACTATTATTTTCAATATAGTGTGCATTGAAGATTGATAGCTGTGTTCTTAATTCATAATAACAGTTTTGGGTTAATCATTAGATTGAGATTCGACACCAATTATAGTGATCTCGATTGATACACTAAATAGAGTTTTACAATTGGTATCAGAGCTCGTGCTTGTGGGATTTCTTAAGATGATACGTTTTGCAGACTGAAATTTCTTTTCAATTTTATTTAGTATTTCTTATTTTCTTCTATTTTGTTTTATTTTTAGAAAAGGAATTTTTGTGACAATCTTTTGGGAAGTGATATGAGTTAGTGATAAAGAGAAAACGAAATACGTGTAAAGCACTAAAGCTGAATTGTATAAAATCTATGCTCAATGTGTTGGTAGGCATAAAAGACTAAAATTAATGGACCAGACAATGTGGACTCATTTGAACTTAGAAAACTTCATTGGACTGACAATACGACGCTTGGATAGGTTTAATAGTAAAATAGACAAGGAAGCCTCTGTCATAAATTGAAGCTAACCATCATTTAGATCTGTGGCTCAACACTTCATTGGCGTATGGACTAGTGTCCTTAATTTTTGTATTGATAGGGGTGACTGAGGGGTTCTGATAAATTGGGTCTGTTTAAAATCTGTTATTCTTTCTTTCTTAGTCATCCATATGTTGTCCCCTTTGCGTGATCGGAAGATCCATCCTGGGACACAACATATGCACTTAGATGATGTTCCCTGCTCCTAAGTCAGTATATTGACTCCTACAAATATCAAATATTCTACTCTCTTTGTTAGTCATATGTTGTCTCCTCTGCGTGATCGGTAGATTCGACCTGGGACACAACATATGCATTCCACAATGATTATCCACTCACCTGAAGTAAAGGATTCTGAAGAAATTTCCTTGATTACTGGGGTATGCCTTGAAGTGGGGAACATGTTCTAGTGTACTAACATTAACTACACCCATAACTAAAAGGCTGACTGGTAGATATTACTGACTAAATTTAAGTGGACAACAATATCCCTGGTTGTCGTCAGACAAAATGGTCTATCTAGGAATATGGTAGCTATATATTGTCACTCATAATCTATCCTGAAAAAGTTCTTTGTGTTTAAGTGGATCACAATATCAATGATTGACTAGAGTTTTTCATGAACGTGTGTGCTGATAAACCTCATTAATTTGCTCTATAACGTTTGATCCCAAAAGTTTTTGTTCTGGTTTACATTTTTATTTTTATTTAAATTTGTACATATTTTCATTTTTATCCACAAATTTAGGGGGTGAAATAATAAAATAAAAAAATTAAAAAAATTAAAAAATATAAAAAAAATTAAATTATGAAATAAAAATTAAAATAAATTTTTTTAGTATGTTTAATTTTTAATTCTCATTTTGGTTTTTGAAACGTAAAATCGAAGGAAATTTTTTTAAAAAAAAATTTGGGTTATTTTGGGCCGAAATCGTTGGGGTGGGCCATATGGACCGAAATCTTTTAGGGTATATATATATGTGCCTTCTTCTCGGCTGATTAGGGTTTACCACTGGAAAACCTCAATCCGCCATTGTTGTCCTCTCTCCAAGCTTTTTCCAAATTTTCTGAAACATCTGCCTGTTTTCGGTGTTTGTGTTGCAAATTTTTCGGTGAATCAGGTAGATATGTGGTTTTCGATCATGGCAATGATGTTTAAAGTCTCTTTGGTGTACATGTTTCCATGGATTTGCAGGTTTCGAGTGGATTGTTCGAATGTTTTTTAGAATTCTAAATTAGAACAGGTTCCGAGGGTTTTCGGTCCAACCTAGATTCGACCGAAATCGATTCGGATCCGACCGAAGTCGGGGTTCTCGGCCGAAAACGTATGGTCAAAAGTCTTTTTACCGAAATCGATTAGTTTTGACCGAAATCGATGGAAACTTTGACTTTAACCGAAGAACGCCTGAAGTTTTGACTTTGACCGAAATCCATTAAATCTTTGACTTCAACCAAAATCGAATTTTAAACTTAATTTAATTAGATTTAAATCAATTCTCACTTGGCTTGTTTGGTGCAGATAAATGGCAGAGCAGATTAAATTTGTAGACTCTCATAATGTTGCTGGATATCTTATGGATCCACCTGCTGCTCATCAAGAATTCAAATGAATGATGGTGGGTCTGAACAACTGCAAAATTTCTCATGCCCTCCGTGCTAATCCAGTCACCCACAAGGACCTGATTACTGAGTTATGGAAAAATGCCTCAATCAACAAGCAGGGAGCAGATGGAGCTGGTACTGTTGAATCAATGGTGAAGGGAACTCAAGTAATTGTTTGTGAGCAAGTTATCTGAGAAGTACTTGAATTTGGTGATGCATCTGCATTTCCAATTGAGTACTCTGCTGATCACGTGAAGGAAGTCCTTGAGAAGATGTGCTATGAAGGAACCTATCTTCCCACTATCAAGAAGCTGCTGCCACCTTACTGGAGGTTTCTGGCACACTACTTTATGAGTTTCATTTCTGGAAGGAAGGGAGGATCTGATTAAATTGGTTAGACTTTGACCTCAGTTATTGTCGCTTTATCAATGAACTGGGATTACAAATTTTCAAAGTTTGTTATTGAAGAAATGAAAAGCAACCTCCAGGGGAAGAATAAGGATCTGTTCTTGATGTATCCCATGTTCCTTCAAATGATCCTGATTGAAAAGTACCCCCAAATTGTGAGGTCGTTTGATACTTTGGACATGAAAGCCTTGGGTCCCAACACCTTTGGACTCATGAAGCAATCAAGAAAAGCTGCCAAAGTCGCCTATCAAGGATTGAAGGAGTTAGTTAAGTTTGGAAAGTTTGCTGAAGTTGAAAACACTCCTGCTGCTAGTTCCATTAATGCTGAGGTTGCCGAGGAACACGTGGGACCTAAACCAAAATTTCAATTTGCATTTGAAGAGGTTGAAATATGTGATGATGAAGAAGAAGAGGATCAAGAAAAGGATATGACAGAGAATGAGTTTGAAGATTTTCTATAAAGTATCTCAATTCCTGAAGAGGATGTGGCTGTCACACCTTCTGTTGTGACTGAAGGAGATCGTGACTCAACTGTGCAATTTTATTCACCTACCTCTGAACAGATGGATGCTCTTATTGCTGAACTTTAGCAAACTACGAGGAAGCCTCCCCAAACAGTTCCTGTTACAACCGAAAATCCATCTGAGAGTGATCAAGAAGATTCAACGCACGTTCTACTCCGGAAGAAAAGAAAAAGACGAGATCCAAGTCCTGGAGTACTTATCACAGACCCTGTTCAAAATGTATCTACTCCGATTGAACCTAGTTCTGTGGCCCAAACCATTGAAAGCACATCCACTGAGTCCTCTCCAATGATGCAAGAGATTTCAAGCCCGTTACCTGAATCCACTCCTATGGATCATGATTTTTAAAGCCCTATTGTTGAACAAGAAGTCTTACCTTTAGAAGGTGATGAAGCTTCTGGAAGCTCCTTTGAAGCCCCCGAGTTGAATATTTCAAAAGGCAAAAGCAAGATGCCTGAGTCTGAATTTGTGGATGTCGCTCTGCTTCAGATCAAAGTTTTTGATTTGGAACAGAGCTCAACTAAAAAGGATTTGATTATTGGAAAGCAGGACATTAGAATCAGTGATCTTGAAAAGAAGAACTCCATTAAAGATGAAAAGATTTCAAAACTTCAAGCAAATCTTGGTGGTCTAACTGCATTATTCTTTGACTTGAAACAGTGCTTACATCAAAAGTTTGGTGATGATTTTCAACCTTTAAGCGCTGAGGGGAAAAGATTTATGATTCTAGTTCTGGTCCAATCAATCCAACTTCTCAACCTGCAAGTGAAAGAGTTGTAAGACCTGCTTCGGACGCAAATGTTGACACATTTTTATCTTCTGGTCTTGCTTCTGCTCAAGAAAGAAGAGAGAAGCAAATCAGGATTGAGCAGCTGAAAGGGAAGATGCTAGTAATGAAGCATTCAAACCAAATTGCTCCAGGTGATCACCCTGAGATGTTTTTCAAGGAGACTGGGAAGAAATTTACAGATAAATATGGGGACCGCTCTGGCATTTTGATGTGGGGATATGATGCTGATAAGAAAATGTGGATCGTAACGCGAAAGAGCGGACGAGTTTAATATTATGAGAAGAAAGTCTACTTCTTGTCCTGGACAAAAGTTGATATTTATGAACTCATCCACGCTCCTTTCCACAATCCAACCAAGGATCCCATGGCCTGGTCTTTTTAGCGGTTTCTTAAGGATAAAGCTAAAAATAACATTGAAGGCATGAAGACTGCTTCATCGTTTACAAAAAAGAGGAAGGATGTCATTGATCCTCGTACTAATAAAACCATGGTGAATTTTATGTGGACGCCTACAAAGAAAGCTAAAAGGATTCCGCTTCCCAAACGTTTACCACAAGACACTTTGGATTCAATGTAATTCTGGGTTTATGATGAGGCTACTGCATCAACAGTGATCAAGCTAAAGAAGAACTAGTATCACATTGTTGATCCCAAAGACTTGTTGAAGTTTTGTGAACGTGATATCCGAACTTTGTCAAACTTTCAAATAATTATTGAGAATGAATTGTTTGAAGCTACCGCAAAAGCCTTCACCGGAATGGTAGCTACCATTATTGAAAAGAAGTTGTGGGCTGGGGCATTTGATAAGGTGGACGTGCATCTCGTGGAAAAGCCTTGAAGAGAACTAAAAGCAATAAACCAAGGGGGATATTGTTGGGCTATATTTTGTGGTTTATGATTTGTATTTGTATGTCATATGTGTTCTCGGTTTTGGACCGAAATCACTAGTGGGCCTAATGTTTTCGGTGGGCTTGTTATATTTGGGCTTTAGGTTATTTGGTGTAGTATAAATATGGTCTGTGTATAGCTATTCGAGGTTAATGCGTATTTTGGTGAGTTGGAGCCTATTGACGGTTCAAGAGTAATTGAGTGTACCTGACAATTGATCAATAGAATTGTGTGCATTCATTGAAACGTGTTCATTGACTCATCTAATTTTTTTCGCATAGTTGTTTGATTAAGATTCCGCATTAACGCAAACAATTGCATTGATAATTATTTGATGATTTAAAAATGAAAATTTTTAAACAATTCATACATGTTTTATGATGATTTAAAAATGAAAATTTTTATCACTATTTTAGGTTGTTACAAGTTGGTATTAGAGACTTGTTTTGAGGGATTCGGGCACACTCTCGGGTGTGTCAGAACTCAAACTGAGGAATTGATAAACTTTTCAAAAGAAAAATAAGTTTTCTAAAAAGAATTTTTTACAAAGAAAAGGGTGTGATGCGTGCAATCAGCGGAGCTTAAGTAAGTGATTCCCAAAATACCTATACCTCTGTATTATGAATAGTATGCATGTTATATGAACTGCATGCTAGGGTAGGGCTAAGGATACCTCTAGGAATCGTATGATAGAATTTCCTGACTTGTGTGATGCGTTGTAGCCTAGGAGAGTGTGGATGAAATTAGTGACTTGGAATCAATATTGAAAGAGTTCTTTGCTAAGTGTCTGTTTAAAAAATTGTATACGCTTAGGGTCATATAGCCTTAGAATGATTGATTTAGCCATATTTCTTGTTCCTTGTTTGGTTGTGGGCTCAGGGTTGAATCTTTATTCGATCGTCTTTCTGATCCCGTATTGTGTACAATTTGGTAGAAGTTCCTAGTATTGAAGTGGCCATTGAGTCGAGGGTTCCTAGGAGGGCCTAGGGTATCCCAAAGTGGGATATGTGCACTTCTTAGCATAGGGTTTTGTGTACTTTAGGCTTTAGTGGGGGTGAATTTGAGGATTCGGGATGACTCTTTAGGAAAGTATGGATAAGTGTAAAAGGTAGTGTTGGGCTCGTACTACCAAAAGCATAGGATCTGTACTCGAGTCAGGGATGGTCTCGAAGATTCTAAGGAGCTTGCACATTTAGAGTTCCCTCAATCTTATTCTGATCATTTGTATTTTAGTATGGTGACCACTCAAGGAGGAGCTTCTAGTTCCCGTTCTGGCTCTGTTGCATAATTGATCAATGAGCAGTTGCATGAGTTTATCACATCAGATATTACGCGCGGTATTATGCAGGCCACCCCTGTGATTTTCGGTACCATCAAGGAGGGGATCACAAAGATTTTGGATGATCGCCTCGATGCCTTTCAGGCCGAGATTGCGACAGGACAGTTAGGGGCGCAGACTCCCTCTTTTCGAGAGTTCAATGCCTATGGCGCTCCAGAGTTCTGTGGGGCTAAGGACCCCATTACTAGCTGTCGGTGGATTGCTGACATGGAGAATGCTCAGCGAACGAGCTTCTACCCTGAGGGGTCAAAGTTAGGGTTTGACTCCTGCCTTCTGAGGGACCGAGCCTATGATTAGTGGGAGGAGGTCGGTCGTGCATTGGGATTTGTGGCCGTGGTGACCATGACTTGGGAGGATTTTGTGATGAGGTTCCGAGAGGAGTTTTAACTAGCGATCGAGGTGTAACAGTTAGCGAGGGAGTTTTAGGACCTTCGCCAGACCATGAAGACTTTGACGGAGATCACCACCAAGTTACAGGAGAGAGCTCTACTCATCCTATAGTATGCAACTGATGAGGAGATGAAGAAGAAGAGGTACCATGACATGTTGAGGGATGAAATCTGTGAGTTTGTCGGGTTGCAAAACCCTGAATGCATGATTGCTAGAGCCCGTGAACGGGAGATTTAGCTGCAGCTTCGGGCGAATCGCAATTAAGAGTAGGTATAGACAATAGTGGGCCAGGCAAAAAGGCCCAAGAATTTTGATTCGAATCCTTGGGGCCAACAGGGTCAGAGCCGTTTGTGGTAATTGCGGCAAGCCATACGGCGGGGCATGTGGAGTAGCGGGTTCGGGTTGTTTCAGATGTGGCCAAACTCGGCATTTGAGTTGGGATTTCTCTCGGGGAGCAATGATTTGTTTCCATTGCAATCAAACAGGCCATAAAAAGGCGGATTGCCCGAGACTGATAGGAGGAGAAGTGACAACGCCTGCACCGACCTCCTTGAGGATCACCGATGGCCGCTAGGGCAAGGCAGAGATACCTATGGTGAAGAGAAGGGCATTCCAATTGACAGATGAGGAGACGCGAGCAACATCGATATGTATTTTTTACCATATATTTTATTGCTTTATTTATTTATGTTTATGTTTTATTGATCGTGTATAGGGACGTTTTTAGTAAATGGTATGGATGCGAATGTTCTGTTCGATTTGGGTGCTACCCAATCTTTTGTATCTATTGCACTTAGCAAGAAGTTTAGCGACAATTCAGGGACTTTGGACTACCCTTTGGAGGTGGAGATTGTCAATAACCATTCAGTTATTGATTCGAGGGTTCATCGGGGTTGTATTTTAAATATGTTTAGTGAGAGATATTCTATCGAGTTGGTTTCGATTCCTCTACGAGGTCGAAGGTTATTGTAGTATGGATCGGTTAAGCCCCAATGGGGCTATGAGAGATTGTGAGTGCCAGTTAGTGTTAGTTTGAACTCCAAGTGGGGGAAAACTTATTCATTGCGAGGGTGCTCCACATGGATCGAATCTCTGCTCAGCTGCGAGAGCTAAGAGATATCTTCATCAGGGATGTTCTGGATTTTTGGCCTAATACTCGAGTCGGAGGCACGACGACCATGAATAAGGTGCCCATCGTAGGAGATTTTTATGATGTGTTTCCTGAGGATTTACATGGAGTGCCTCCTGAGAGGCAGGTTAAGTTCCAGATTTATTTGCTTCTCAGTGCAGCTCCGATAGCCAAGACACCATATCGTTTAGCACCTCCAGAGATGCATGAGTTGTTTACACAACTACATGAGCTACTAGACAAGGAATTTATCAGATTAAGTAGTTTGCCTTGGGGAGCAACGATCCTTTTTGTGAAAAAGAAGGATGTTTCACACCGGATGTGTATTGGTTACTGAGAGTTGAACAAGATGATGGTGAAGAAACGATATCTGTTCTTGAGGAGTGATGGTTTATTTAACCAGCTTCAGGGTGCATCTTGGTTTTCCAAGATTGATTTGCAGTTGGGTTACCACTAGATGAGATCAGAGATGAGGATGTGCAGAAGGCGACCTTTAGGAATCATTATGGTCATTACGAGTTTGTGGTGATGCTATTCGGGTTCTCCAACGCACCAACGACATTCATGGATCCCATGTACAGGGTGTGTAGACCGATGCTGGATCGGTCTGTGATGGTGTTCATTGATGATATTCTGGTCTACTCCAAGACCAAGGAGCAGCACGATGAGCACTTACCGGAGGTATTGGAGACCCTCAGGTGCAGCTTTTGGGTCACACCGTCAACCAGAAGAGTATATTGGTCGATCCGGCCAAGATTGAGGAAATGATGTGGTGGGAGGTCCCGAGGACACCATCTGAGATTCGGAGTTTTCTTGGTCTAGTGGGTTATTATCGGAGATTTATCCAATATTTCTCCAAGATTGTCATGCCATTGACTCGCTTGACGAAGAAGAATGTTAATTTCCGATGGGGGTCTGATTAACAAGTAGCTTTCGAGTCGTTGAGACAGATACTATGTGAGGCTCCGATTCTCACTCTTCCCGATGGTATGAATGATTTTCTGGTTTATTGTGATGTGTCGATCATGGCATCGGGAGCAATACTCATGTACAAAGGTCACGTGATTGTTTACGCTTCTAGGCAGTTGAAGACTCATGAGGAAAACTACCCGACACATGATTTGGAGGTGAGGGATGTTGTTTTCGCCCTCAATATTTGGAGGTATTAATTGTATGGGGTTAGGTGCACTATTTACACTGACCACAAGAGTCTGAAATACCTGATGGATCAACCGAATATGAATATGAGAGAGCGGAGGTGGTTGGATGTATTGAAGGATTATGATTGCGAGATTTATATCACCTGGGGAAGGCCAATGTTATGGCTGATGCCTTGAGCCGCAAGGTGGCAAGTGCACCTATTAGAGATTTGTTTCTGAGGATGGTTATTGTCTCACCATTGTTAGAGTTGATGATGAAGGCGCAAGTAGTTGGGTTGAAGAGGGAAAATTGGAAGGAAGAGAGGATTAGGGTTCAAATTTCATTATTTGTCAGGGATGGTCGTGGATTGTGTGACTCAGTGTGGTAGGGTTTCAGTCCCGGTTGCTAGTCGGGTTAGAAAGACACTACTGGAGGAGGCTCATAAATCTAAGCTTTCGACCAATCCATGAGCCACGAAGATGCATAGGGATCTGAAGTTGAGCTATTGGTGGCCCTGTATGAAAATGGAGATAACTTGGTTTGTGAAGCGGTGCTTGACTTGTCGGAAGGTCGAGGCTGAAGATTATAGACCCCACAACAAGATGCAACCGTTACCCATTCCCATGTGGAAATGGGAGGACATAACCGTGTATTTTATCACGAAGTTGCTAAGGATGACACATTGGGTTGATTCTATTTCGGTCATCATGGATATATTGACCAAGAGTGCTTATTTCATACCATAGCTATTGCTGAGAGCATTTCCGCCAAGAAATTTGCTGACATCTATATCAGGGAGGTGGTGGTTCGGCACAGAGTGCCAGTTTTGGTGGTTTCGGATTCATTTTATGAGGAGTTGGGTACTCAGATGAATTTCAGCACAACGTACCACCCCAGACTGATGGACAGGGTGAGTGGACTATTTAGACGCTCTAGGATATGCTTAGGCTGTGTGTTTTGGATTTTGGTGGGAGTTGGGATAATTACCTTCCTTTGGATGAGTTCTCCTACAGCAATAGATATCATGAAAGTATTGATCAACCACCTTTCGAGATGTTGTACTAGATGAAGTGTCAGACCCCGGTTTGTTGGGGGCAGGTCAGACATTGGGTTATGGGGAGTACGGAGGTAGTACTCTAGACCACCGAGTTGATTCATTAGGTGAAAAATCGTCTATGGACGGCGCAGAGTCGCCAGAAGACCTATTCCAACCGACGACGTTCAGACCTCATGTTCCAGGTCGGAGATTTAGCGCTCCTGAAGGTGTCACATTGGAAATGTGTCATCCGGTTCAGGAAACAGGGCAAGTTGGGCCCTAGGTATATTGGTCACTTTAGGATTACTGCTCGGGTGGGAAAGGTTGTGTACCAGTTAGACCTACCTGATGAGCTCATCCATATCCACAACACATTCCACGTGTCTCAGTTGTGAAAGTGTCTACCTGATGATTCCGATGTGGTTCCTTTGGATTATATTCAGGTCGATGAGCGGTTGGGCTATGTAGAGAGACCGATCGTGATCCTTGATAAGAAGACGAAGACCTTGCGCAACAAGGAGGTGGGGCTAGTGAAAGTTCAATAGCAGCATTGAAAGCATTCTGAGTGGATGTAGGAACCCGAGCTGCAGATAATAGAGCAGTACCCGGAGTTGTCTACAACAAAGGACTTCGATGATGAAGTCTGATTCAAGTGGGGGAGAGCTGTAACGTCTGGATCCTTAAGGTACGATAAATTAAGCAAAATGAGGAATTGACAAAGGCCACAACATGAAGGTAGCACCCTCTCATCATGACATGGACGTTTTTTGAGGTTTGGTTCACTGAGGTGTCACGACGTGACACTATAGTGGTCACGTCATGACACCTAATTAAATGAAAACCCTAATTTCGGACTTTGGACCCTATTTAAAGGAAGTGAGGGGCTAGGGTTTCCTTCACCACAACCTCCATTATAAAGAGAAAAACGTAATCCCTCTCCTTAATTCTTGAGCTCACTTTGGTGCTTTTGGTAACTTGAAAAAGAAGAAGTAGGTGTTTTAGTTGTGGATCTAGCAAGGGAACATCATCATCATCATCATCATCATCATTATCTTGTGCTCCTTCTGGACCTATGTAAGTGTCAAAGGTCTAACCTTTATTTTTTAAATGTTGCTAGATCTAGGCTTTGTCCCACTTTATTCATGTTTGATCAAGCTTGAATGGAAGGGATCCATAAAGTTAGCAACTTTATGGATTCTAAGGATCCCTTCAGTACTATAAGGTTCAGATCTAGAATTTGGTTGATTTTTGGATCGTTGCATGTGATTTTAGTGATTGTTTTCTGCATTTAGACCCGATATGAGATCTAGACATGTATTAGACATGCATGTCCATAAAGAATCGATTTTTAAGCTAATTTTAGAATTATAAGACCTCCTAAGTAGTTAGAATGCATGGTTGAAAGGTTTAGGATTGAATGTGTTAAGACGTTCATCTTTATGTCAGTCACGACGTGACCATTTGGTGGTCACGACGTGACAAAGGGATTTAGCCGACTATCTTGTACTGACCCTGTCACGACATGAGGAGTTGGTCGTTACGATGTTACATTGTCCTAGATCGATTATTGATGTATTAAATGTTGCTTTATTTGCGATCAATTACGATTTTCGGAACAAAATCTGTTGGAGGAATTTACGTAGTTCCGATTTTCGGAACGAAAGCCATTGGAGAATCTGTGATTCCGATTAAACCATCATCAACGAAACATAAATCTAGCCTAGCATTGCCAAGATTAAAGAAAAACAAAGTATATTAGAGATACCAAACATTGTTCAAGATTGAAAGATGAAAGAAATCCACCAAGCTTCAAGTCTTCCGAGAGAGCAAAATGTGTTCTTCCTTCAAGAGTTCTCCCCCTTTTTCTCTTCAAAACTCCAGTACAAAGTGGCCAAAACTCAGATGCAAAAGTTACCCAAAAGTATCCCACCAAATTTCCCCAAATAGAGACTAAAGGAAAAAATCCAGATTCTTCACATCACGATCCTAAATTTCTTTAAAGCGAACACTATGGCCAAAAGTTCCTTCTCCGTGGTAGAGTAGTTGCTTTGAGCATTGTCTAATTTTCTTGATGCATAGTAGATCACATGGGAGGCTCTTCCATTCTTTTGACCCAAAATGGCGCATATAGCATAGTTGCTTGCATCACACATGATCTCGAAGGGGAGATCCCAATATTGTGCTTGTATGATGGGGGCAGATGTAAGCAACTCCTTGAGCTTGTCAAAAGCCTCTTTTCACCCCTCATTGAACTCGAAATCAACTTCCTTTTGCAAGATTTGGCACATTGGTCTGGTTATCTTTGAGAAATCTTTGATGAATCTTCGGTAGAAACCCGCATGACCTAAAAAAGAATGAACTTCCCGAACACAAGTCGGGTAAGGTAAGCTTTGAATAACATCACTTTTAGCTTTATCTACCTCGATTCCTTTCTTTGACACAATGTAACCTAAGATAAGACCTGGAATCACCATAAAATGACATTTTTCAAAATTCAAAACAAAATTTGTTTCACTGCATCTTTTCCGAATCTTTGGTGAGATTAGTCAAACACTCTTGAAAGGAGTTTCCGTATATCGTAAAATCATCCGTAAAAACTTCAATTATGTTTTTGACATATTCTGAAAAAATACTACCCCTGCAACGTTGGAAAGTGGTCGGGGCATTACACAATCCAAAGGGAATTCTCCGGTATGCAAAAGTGCCAAATGGACATGTAAAGGTTGTCTTTTCTTGGTCTTCCGGTGCCACCAGGAATTGGTGAAAACTTGAATACCCATCTAGACAACAATAATGAGATTTCCCAACCAACCTTTCTAACATTTAATCAATGAAAGGCAATGGGAAATGGTCTTTTCTTGTCCTTTCATTAAGTTTTCGGTAGTCAATACATACTCTCGACCTGTTTTGCACATGGATGGGGACCATAATACCTTTGTTGTTTTCGACCATCGTGATTCCCGTCTTCTTTGGCACCACTTGTACTGGGCTCACCTACTTGCTATCAAAGATTGGATAGATCATTCCCGCATCAAGAATCTTCAATATTTCTTTGTTCACAACTTCCATCATAGGCAGATTCAATCTTCTTTGTGCATCCCGACTCGACTTGCTTTCATCCTCCATCAAAATTTTATGCATACAAGTGAGTAGAATTGATAACCGGAAGAGTATCGTTCTTTCCTAAGTATGCATACTTCAAGTGTTGAGGTAGGACCTTCAATTCCAATTCCGGTGGTTGAACAAGGGAAGGTGGTAGCTTTGTATGAGTTTAAGGTAACTTGATTTGCTTCACACTAGTTTTCTTGACCTCCAAATTGTTAACCAACTTTTCAACTTCCGGATCTAGAGAATGGAGCTTTAACTTCTTGGCTAGTTTCCCGCAATCAAACTCTTTGCTTAGAATCATCTCCAACATGTCACCATTAGAAAACTCAAACAATTTTTGGGTTAGTGGTTCAACAACATCAACAAAATATAGAGATGAGATATCACTAGGGTATCTCATAGCATCATAAATATTAAACCTTATTGTTTCACCATCAAATTCCATTGTTAAACTACCCGCATACACATCGATTTTTGTCCTAGCCATTATAAAAAATGGTTTTTCAAGCAAGATTAGAGCCGATTTGGAGGAAAATTGTTCCTCTAAATCAATCACAGAGAAATCCGCCTGGAAGACCAGTTGATTCACTTGCACCAAAACATATTCTAAGACACCTCTAGGAAAAACTTTATTTATCCGCTAGTGATATTATGACACCCGTTTCATTTAAAGGGCCAACATTTAATGATTCATATACCGAATAAGGCATGAAATTAATAGAAGCACCAAGGGGTAATCATGGCACTACTAAAGGTGACATCCCCTATTTTGCAAGGAACCGTAAATATTCCGGGGTCTTTACACTTATGTGGAAGTTTTCTTTGCAAAACCGCGGATGCATTTTCATTCATTGAAATCTTTTCATTCCCCTTCAATTTTATTTGGTTTGTGCAAAGTTCTTTAATTTTTTTTCTATATATATGGATTTGTTTGATTGCATCAAGTAATGGAATGTTTACCTCCACCTTTCAGAAGGTGTCCAAGATCTCTTTCTCCTCCACATTCTTCTTTGAAGTTGCAAATCGGGAGGGAAATGGTGGTTGAGTGGGAATCGGAGTCACTAGAGGGGTAGTCTTCTTTGCAACTCTGGTTTGTGTATCATTCTTGATAATAGGTTCCTCAAAGGGATTGATCTCTATTTCTTCCTCATCTTCCTTCGACTTCTTCTTGGAGCTACTCTCTCCGGTTTGTTTACCAATTCTCAAGGTTACCACATTGACATTTGGGTTCTTTTCGGTTTGAGAAGGTAGTTTGCCACTGGACTCCAACTTGTTTAAGGATGTAACTATATCTCCCATTCGTACCTTAAGGTTGGAAATACTAGTTCTTCTCTCTTTTTGTAATTATTGGGTGCTAGTGGAAAGAGACTTGACAATGTCTTCAAGAGACATTCTAGAACTACTTGGTTGGGATTGAGGAGGTTGTAGGTGATGATATGGAGTGTGTGGTTTGGGTTGATAGTGATGTTGGGGGTGTTGGTAATGGGGTTGTTGTGGTAGGTAAGAAGGTCTAACCAATGCATTTTGAGGCAATGGTATTGGGTTGTAGCTCATATTGGGATTTGGCTTCCAACTTGAATTTTAAGCATTTTAGTAACCGGATGGTTGTTATGGTAGTTTTGGAAATCTCCGATAGCATTTACATTTTCCGCATCTTCTTGAAGGATGGGACAAATATCCGTAGGATGTCCCATTGTTGCACATATTCCAAAAACCATCACTAGTGGAGTTTGTCCCATGGCTAGATTTTATACAATGGATGTCAAGTCTTTAAGTTGAGATTCACGGTTTGATGTCAACACTTCATTGACTTTTTGATGCGTGTCCCTCTTCATGTCTTGGCGGGGGCCAAAGTGTTGGGAATTTGCGGCTATGGTGTTGAATAGTTGTCTTGTTTGTTGAGGAGTTTTCCTAAAGACATCTCCACCACTTGAGGCATCAACTAGTCTTCACTCAATTGGTAACAATCCCTCATAAAAGTGTTGAATGAGGAATTGTTTCAAAATTTGGTGTTGTGGACAACTACAACACAAGTTGTTGAACCTCTACCAATAGTCATGGAAAGTCTCAATTTGAGCTTGGCGGATTCCATAAATCTCATTTCTAAGACTTGAGACTCTTGAGGCGGGATAAAACTTATCAAAGAAAGCTCTTTCCATCTCAGTTCATGAGTTGATTGACCCTAGTGGAAGATAAAATAACCAATCTTTTGCTCTATCAGCCAATGACAAGGGGAATGCCCTTAATTTGATTATGTCATCGGTTGACCCTTGTGGCTTCATGCTAGTGCAAATGATGTGCAACATATTCAAGTGCTTATGCGGGTCTTCATTCTCCAATCCATGAAAAGTTGGAAGGTGATTAACGAGGCTTGAATTCAATTCCGAACCTCCTTCCAAAATGGGGTAATTGATACCGGTTGGAGTTTGTGTAACATCGGTTTCCATCATTTGTCTCAAGGTTCTTTCGGGTGCTTCTTCTCCATCCACCATTGCAATTTGGTTTATGATGGGTGGATTTTGTTGTAGGGGTGGTGTTTCGGGAATTTCTAGGCGAAGCTCGGGGCTAGAATCGGGTTCTACTTCAGGTCCGGTGTCAATAGAGGAAGCGGTTTCAACCTCTGAATCCCCGTTAGGGTTTGAAGTTTGACCAAGTTCTATTCTCTTTTCCTTTGCCAAACTGCTTTCTTGTTTTTCAATTTTCGGATTATAGATCAAAGCACCTGTACGTTGAGAGATAGGCGTAGAGAAACAAATTGATTAATAATAAATCAATCCCCGACAACGGCGCCAAAATTTGGTAGTGGTCGAGGCCAACAAAATTAATAACCCTAAATCTTGCACACAAAATTGTGTATAATGGTAAAGGTATCATATCCATAGAGATTGTTTCAATTTATATATGTACGAAAATAACTTGTTCAAGTACTTGTGAAACAAAAATAAAAGTAAAATGGGGGTTTAAATCTTTGTGATTGTTTTGAGAAAACTAAAAGTATGCTTGAATGTAGAAATTACAAATAAGCAAGTAAATGATTAATTTAATATCAATGAAGGGAAGTTGGTTGATTTTGAAATACACCACATGGATTTCTTAGTTAACTTATCATTAGACAAAATGGAACAACACTTGTGATTTAATTAAACTTGGCTATATCAATTCATTAGCATAAATCACCTCAACTCTTCGTTGTTATTAAAATGGTTAGAGGAGCTCAAAAACCATTTTCTTAATCAAAGTCACAAAACCAATGAAGAATGTAATTTTGTGAAAATCAATTAGCATTAAGTTTTAAGAGTCACCAAGTCCAAAAGATAATCAAATGCTTACATTATCATTATAGAGGAAATATTTTCATGGTTTAAATGAAATGAAAACAAACATATAAACCATTTGTTGCTTACTAATTTGAGGGTCCATTACTTAACCAAGAAATTAGCCAACAAAATAAACATTCATTCGTCCAAGCTCATGATCAAACACAAATAAACATAAGAAGATGTTTGACTAGAAAACATTCCCATAAATTTCAAACACTAGATAATATGAAGTCTTCAAAGTAACTAATCATCCATGGGTTAAACCATCATCAACCAAACATAAATCTAGCCTAGCATGGCCAAGATTAAAGAAAAACAAAGTAGATTAGAGATACCAAACATTGTTCAAGATTGAAAGATGAAAGAAATCCACCAAGCTTCAAGTCTTCCTAGAGAGAAAAATGTGTTCTTCCTTCAAGAGTTCTCCCCCTTTTTCTATTCAAAACTACAGTAAAAAGGGGCCAAAATTCGGATGCAAAAGTTACCCAAAAGTATCCCACCAACTTTCCCCAAATATAGATTAAAGGCAAAAATCTGGATTCTTCATAGCACGATCCACACAGTCTGTTTGTGGATCCATGCAGACCGCGTGGGTGTTGCTGAATGGGCTATTTGGCCCATTTAATTGGCCTTCTAGTCGTTCCTTTGTTTTGTGGTCCAACCCATATGGAAAGGCTCTTGATAGCCCAGTTGTGTCTTCTTAACTATCCTAAGATGGCCCATTGCTTCCTTGATCTTCTATAACTCAAATTCTCTTCACATCATCATCATCATCATCATTCTTCATCCAAAATTAATCCCAACTTGCCCCTTTGATTATGTTGACAACAGACCCAATCGTACCACTTCAAGTCCAAAAGCAAACCGCAAGTTTCCAAAGGTCCCACATTCCTTCCATTCCTTCATGTTGAATAGTCTTCGATAAATCCTGCAATTAAGCTCAAAAGACTAGAAAGTACCCAATAAAGATGAAAAATAACAAAAAAGAGAAAATATGCATGAAGATTAAATCAAATGAGATGGAATGATCTAAAATTAAACTAAGAAAAGAAGTAATAAAATGAAATTATCATTTGGACCTTCCTAATGGATAAAGTTAGAAACTTTATCCATTAAGACCTTGGAAAGGATCAGGTCTGAGCTTTGGAGCTCTTGAAATCATAAGAAAATGAATTACGCTCGTTTGAGCTGTTAAGTCTAGTCCCGAGGTCATAACCTTAGGTTGCCACAATATTGCAACTGGGGAATCATCGATTGTTTTGTCATTTTATGCCCACAAGATGGTCAAGGAAGCCCACGACGTGGAGGGCTGCTATGGGAAATTTTGACCTTAGCATTGACCGTTGAGGTTTTTGACGAGTTTGACTTTTGGTCAAACATGGGTAGAATTAAGTATTTGAGTAAGGATTAGTGTCAGTTTTGCTTTATGAAGCTTGGGTTGGCTGTTTTGTTGCTGCGGTGATGGTTGAGCTTCTGATGAGTAGTTCGAGTGAGTTTTCCTCATTATACTCGTGGTCGAAGGCACTAATGGCGGCCTACTAGGTTGTGTTATGTATCTTGGTATATAGGATGTTTCCATGTTGTAGTAACCTTTAGATTGGTAGAACTGTATTATTACCTATACTTGCTGATTATTGTTATCTGTTGCATATTTCGAGATATTGGTGGTTGGGTTGAGGCGGGAGGTCAACAAACCATGGATCAGAGGGTTAAGGTGGTACTACTTCATGTTGTAGACCAATAAATCTAGGATGGTTAAATTGAGGCTATAAGCTAACAAACTTGGGACGGTTGACTTAAGGCTATAGGCCAACAAACTTTGGATGGTTGGGTTGAGGCAATATGTCAACAAACCTTGGGTGGTTGGGATGAGGCCATGGGAACAAAAATTGTATGCATGTATTGTACTTGTTATTATTGTGTGGAGTATTTTGTAGGAACTTAATAAGCTTTGGCTTACAATTTGATTTCATGGTTTAAGGTACATCAGATGATTAGGCAAGGCGAAGGCATGATTATGCACATCATCCTTGGATATTTTACTGATAAATGATTTTGGGAGACTTTGATTTATGACTATGTCTTTTTGAAAACAATGAATTGAATTATTAAATGATTTTAAAAGTGAAATATTTTACTATGATTTTGGGGATGTTACAAGTTGGTATCGGAGCCCAGGTTTGAGAGTATTGGATGAACACCAGTATGATTCCAAACTTAAACGAAGGATCTGCAAAATAATTTTCAAAATTAACTCTAAAAGAGACCGACAGAGAGGATGCGACAAGTACAATCAGTCGGAGCTAAGGAAAGTATTTCCCAAGATACCTACAATTGTTCTGTGTATTGACGATATGATAGAATTTCATGCCAGTTAATAGGCAAGGGATCTTTAGGAATTGCATGATAGAAATGCATGATTCATGATGCTTGATAGCTTAGGAGAATTTATTGATATGCTATATGGAACTGATATTATTATTGTGGTTGCTTAGTGTGTGCATCATAGTCATACATAACTAAAATTTGATAGCATGAGAATGTTTGATTTAGCCTTATTTCCTCTTCCTTGTCTGGTTGTGCGCTTAGGGAAAAATCAAGTATTCGACTGTCTATCGAATCCAGTGTTATGTATGATTATCATACACAAGCAGCTGCAGGTTTAGTGGGAGTTTCATGAGTGAGTATAGTTTTTAGAAGGTTAGCCAAGGAATGATTAGCCACTCTTGAGAGAGTAAGTATAGGATGTGTGTGTATCCTACAAAGTGATTTAGTGCAATTGGTGCACTGATTAGCGGGTTTTGAGAGTATTTGCATGAGTAGTTACTTAGAGTATCCGAAACGATTCTTGAGGAGAGTATGGATAGGTGTGGAAGGTAGTATTGGCCCCGTACTATTGAAAGCACATGATCGGTACTCGAATCGAGGAAAAGTTTAAGGATTCTAAGGAGCTGGTTGAGGGTAGATAGTGTGGAACTATGAACCAATGAAGTGTATTTCCGTCATTATCGGTTTATCGGATGTGGTTATTCAGGATGGGGATGGATCTGGTGATTTCTTGGGCCTTAGTTCCTATGTCGGTTTAGGTTTGAACGATGCAGACCTAGATGAGTTAGTTGATTTTAAGGTCTCGAGAGCCTTGCTCGAGGTAGTGCTAGTTAAGTTGTGGGGCTCAAGAAAGAAGCGATTGTGATGATCAGCTCGAGGATTGCAGCCGAAGGTTGAGTGGTTGGCAGATGAATTGGGATGTCACTATCAAAAACAGGGGTTGTGTTCTTCTATCTTTACATGTTTGGAGGAAAGAGAGGGCAAACATGAGAATTTCAGAGTTAGGATGTAGACCCAGCATGTGGCTAGATTGTTGCAGTTTTTGGCGGAAAGTATGGCAGTGTGGGAATGCAAAAAAGGATTTGTGTGGTATGGTTGCCTTGAGATGAGATTAAGGGTATGCCTTCTTTGAATATAGTTAGGTTAGGTGGTAGTTGATTGTTCTGGGTGACCAGGGGAAGTGAATCGGGAACGAAAACTTTTGTTGTCTCTGATGTATCCTGACCATAAGAATGATGCCTCTTGTATTTATGATTATTTCTAGCGATGAAGTGATGGTTGAGTATTTAGAGGTGGAGTGTGTGGTAGTCCATTTGTTCCTAGATAGAGAATTGGTTCTATGAATGGACTGTCAGAACTATTTTTTGTGCATATGCATGGGATTTTTGATGTTAGGAGCGACTATGTTTGGGAAGTTTCTGAGGTGTCCATCTGAGATTCAGAATCTCTTTGAGTTTGCTTGGTCATTATCTGGAAGATCATCTTGTGTTGTGTTATACATTCCAAGGGTCAGGGATGTTATGTGTGTGGTTGAGCTGGTTTGAGATCTGGTCTGTTGGCAACACCATTTGGTGGTAGTTTGAACCCTACATGGGGGAGAACTGGGTATTCTGCTTGGAGGATCATCGATCTGTTCGAATTTATGGTTTTGGAATAATGGGTTGCAGGTAGTGTTGTAAAACTCGCCAAGAAGACTGATTACTCGGCTGAGTACTCCTTACTAGGCCCCTTATTGAGGTGAGTTATAGAATCTGAGTATACCTCAATCAGCCCCTTACTAAAGCGGGCAGTGTTGTAATATTCGGCCAACTCGGTGATTAATATGTATAATATACTTAATTATTTATTATCTAACACACACATATATGATTATTACTACATATACATCTTAGATTTTCAGTAATTATTCACGAAGTGAGACCATTGTGTGTTTTTTAGTGTTTGTGTATTCACATGTATCTCATTTTGTTAAATATTTCAATCAACGTATGATTTTGACATATATAATGAAGGGTTTTGAGCACTATAACAGTCCTATGGTGCACATACAACCCTAAATGCTTTGGATCTAAGTTTTCTCAAGTTATACATGCATTTTCATTTTTGTCCAAAGCATGAACCCTAACTAGCATACAATTGGAGATATACAACATAAAAGCTAGTTAGTTGATTACCTCTTGTAGTGGCTTGTAGTTCTTGATAATTCAAGAGCTTAGTACCTCAAATGAAATACCTCAAATAAGTTACAAACACCAAATGAAAATGGAGGCTTATGAGAGAGGTTAGGAATCACCAAAAATCGGCTAGGGTTTGCTTCTAGGAAGTGTTGGCCGATTTTTAGAAGACTAGGGGTTACTCTTATAGCTTGGAATTCCTAGGGTTTCATACACGTAAACCCTAATTCACCATGACCCTTCACATTTGATGGCCCTTTCGACTAAACCCTAATGGACTCTTATATAGGTTTAGTCGATGCATAATCAACATGGATCATTAGCCCAAACTATAAGTATTACTGATTTACCAAATCAGTCCTTGTAAATTTCATCAGTCTCTTTTGATCACTAAATTAATTCCAAATTAATTCTTGATCAATACCAATTAAATAATGTGATTTCTCAATTAATATATTATACTTATAATATATTAATAAATCACAAATAACCTCTTTCTCAAATATCCATCCTATCAAATTGGTATGGTGAAGGCAACCCAAATGGACCATGCTACTATCAGGTCAAGTACATACCAATTATAGTTATGGGATTAGACACCTAATCCAACAGTCTCCCACTTGGATAAGTCTAATAACTATAACTGCCAATGTAGCTTCAAAATCCGATTAGCAATCGTAGCTCTTGAAAGCCGCCGTCGAACTTTGACCTAGTCAATGATGCGTCCTTTAGATAAGGGATCATATAATCCTCTGTTCTTCAAGATATCGTGTGGACAAAGACATGGAATAAAGTCATACTCATTGTCCAACAGTTTGTTTCCCGATTTCTGATTTGTTTGACATAGAACTTAATTGAACACATCACTTGAGTCCTGACCGAGCCCGACACATAAATCAAAACAACATCATCGAGGGGCCCAAGATATCGTTTTTAATCCTCTTAGGATAAAAGGAATAGGTAAAATTCGACTTATATTCTTGTACCAATTACTTGTTAAATTATACACAACAACACATTTTATAACATCAAGTTACTGATGCATTTTCGTACTATCAATACACAACCAACTCGTAATCAACAACTCATATATCTTGGTTTGAAGACTATATGATATTATCGTCTCACAATCACTCGTGATGAATTCCATGAAGTGATTCATGTGAGCGTGGGTTTAATCCAATACTCAAATTCTTATTTCAAGAGTACTCATGAACGTTGCAGCAAACCTTTGTTATGTCTAAACACCTTAGACAATCTACAAGCCAATTCATGACAGTCTAACCTCATAGCTTACTTCCAAAGTATGATTGACTGTGAATTGTTTGAATAATCATATTATTTTGGAAGTCAAAACATGCAAAACTGAAACACAAAATAAACAGTTTGACAAAAGATAGTAAACTTTACTTATAAATAAAACTCATATTACTTAATCATTAAATGTCAAATACATTTATTTATTTCAAGTTTCTAACTGTCTATCTAATCACTAAAACTAATATCGTCCCTCGGGCCAATGCTCCTAGCATGCTGAAAATGCTTAACCCTACTCAGTCCCTTCGTAAGGGGATCTGTTGGGTTATCCTCTGACGATACCCTCTTCACTACGAGGAGTCCCTCTTCTACTCGATGTCTTATGAAGTGATATTTTCTGTTATGTTCCTGGATCTGCCATGATCCTTCGGTTCCTTGGTTAAGGCGACCGCACCCTCGTTGTCATAGAAAATCTCCTGAGGCTCCTTTACAGCTGGTACAACTCCAAGCTCTCCGATGAAGTTCTTTAGCCATATTGCCTCCTTCGACGCTTTGCTTGCTGCTGTGTACACTGATTCGCATGTTGAATCAGCTACAGTCTCCTGTTTAGAACTTTTCCATGTTACTGTTCCTCCATTGAGGGTAAATACCCAGCTTGACTGAGAGCGGAAATTATCTCTGTCAGTCTGAAAGCTGGTTTGAGGAAATTATCTCTGGCGGTCGCGGCTCCGATCAGAGACCTATGTTTGAGGATGACCGTGATTACTCCAGTGTTAAATCAGATTCGTGAGGCACAAGTTGAGGCTAAGAAGGAAGAGCACCGAAAGAGCGAGCAGGTTGTGGGTCAGGTGGTTTCTTCAATTATGATAGTCGAGGATTGTTGACTCTGCATCAGAGAGTCTGGGTTCCGTATTGGGGCAGTGCATGCCAATTTCTGATGGACGAGGCTCATAAGTCGAGATTCTCCATTCATCCCGAGGCGACGAAGATGTATAGGGATCTTCGTGCTAATTATTGGTGGCCCTGCATGAAGCGGGGTGTAGCATGGTACATGGAGCAGTGCGTGACTTGCAGGAAAGTCAAGGCCGACCATCAATGACCTCACGACAAGATGCAGTCGTTGGAGATTACCGTATGGAAATGGGAAGACATCACTATGGATTTTATCACGAAGCTTCCTAGGATTTCATGCGGAGTGGATTCTATCTGGGTCATCGTGGATTGATTGACCAAGAGCGTGTATTTCATTTCAATCCAGGATAGCATTTCTGCAGAGAAGTTGGCCGAGATTAATGTTCGGGAGGTGGTGGCACGTCATGGGGTGCCGGTATCAGTGGTTTTATACCGGGATGTTCGCTTTACTTCTAGATTTTGGAAGCGGTTTCATGACGAGATGGGCACTCGTCTCCATTTCAGTACGACATTTCATCCGCAGACCGATGGTTAGAGTGAGCAGACTATTCAAACTCTTGAGGATATGTTGTGTGCATGCGTGTTGGATTTTGGTGGGAGTTGGGATATGTATCTTCCGTTAGCGGAATTTTCGTATAACAACAATTATCACGTTAGCATGATCGACCTCCTTTTGAGTTTCTCTACGGGAGGAAATACAGGACCCCGATTTGTTGGGGCGAGGTCGGTCAGTGAGTTACGGGGAGTACCGAGGTGGTGCTCAAGACCACTGAGTTGATTCAACAAGTTCGGAGCAGGCTCCAGACAGCTCAGAGTCGGCAGAAGAGCTTTGCCAACAGGCGCCTGTCAGAATTGGAGTTCCAGGTGGGGGATATGGTCCTCCTGAAGGTGTCACCTTGGAAAGGTGTCATCTAATTCAGGAAGCGGGACAAGCTAGGCGCCATGTATCTTGGTCCCTTCATGGTTTTGGTTCGGGTGGGCCGGGTAGCATATCGTCATGATCTTCCAGCTGAGCTCAGTCAGATTCAGAGCACGTTTCATGTCTCCCAGCTGCGGAAGTGTTTAGTGGATAATTCCGCAGTTTTACCTTTGGAGGATATTCAGGTGGATGACCAACTGAATTACATTGAGAGATCGGTGGAAGTTTTAGTTCGGAAGACGAAAACCTTGAGGAACAAGGTTGTGAAGATGGTAAAGGTGTAGTGGCTGCAACGCAAGGGGTTTGAGTGGACGTGGGAGTCTGAGGAGGAGATGAGGGAGCATTATCCCGAGTTGTTCGAGACAACGGACTTCAAGGACGAAGTCTGATCCAAGTGGGGGAGAATTGTAACGTCGGATGGTTCAAAGGTATTATTTAATTATTTAATCATTTATTTATTTGTCTAATTATGCAAGTTGTGTGGCTTAGTGGAATTGAGCTTTATTGAGTGGGCTTTGTTGAGGCCGTACGCTGGGCGTAAGCCTGGTGTATGCGGGGCATAAATGGATCATTAAGGAATGCAGAGGCACGCACGTACGCTTAGCGTACAAAGTGGTACGCACAGCGTACGTGGTCAGGACCAAAAACCCTAATTTTTTGGGTGCACGCCCTATATAATGTCATTAAGTCCCAAGTGTTAGCCTCCTTAACAACTTCTTATGTCCAGAAACCCTAAAATCGAGTCATATCTTCCATTTTTGAGTGTGTGAGCTTTTGAAAAGCTTTTGGTGATCATCTTTGTGCATTTTGAAGGAGTTGAAGAAGCTAGAAGTTGCTTAGCCTAAAGAGGAGGTCTTGGATCCATAATCTCTACCTTATTTGCCAAGCTTTTGAGGTATCAAGTTCTCATCTTGCTTGCTCATGTTTTGGATGGATGTTGGGATTAGGATGTCCCAAATGCTTATTCCTTCAGCTCTAAGGTCTTGATGGACTCCTTTGGCATAAAGGTGCCAACTTTATGGAGTTTAAGGGCTTCATGCATCCATTAAGTCCAAATCAAGTCCTTTTTGAGTTTTAGAGCTTCTTATGGTCATGCATGGACGTAAAGTTAGCAACTTTACGTGGTATTTCTACTTAAAGGGGTCATATTTGTATTCTGCAGCAAAGACATAACGGATTAGGAGCTTAATCTCGAAGTTGGCTGAATTGGTTGAGTACGTTGGGCGTATAAGCCTGTACGCGCAGCGTACAAGCCTTCGATGTAGTACGCTTAGCGTACCAGCTGAGTACGCCCAGCGTACTCAGTCTGATGGCATTTCGATTATTGGACTATCAGTTTGGGCCTTGGTTTGGGCTTGGAAGGTTAGGGCTTAGTTGAGCCATTTGTTTTAGTAGTTTTTGGGCCAGATATGTTGTTGGGCCTTGGGCTAGGGCATATTTGGAAATATTGGGACCAATTGGGAATTGGGCCATATTTTGGGCCTTGATGGATTATTTAGCCTTGGGCCCATTGGATTATAGTTATGGACTTCATTCTTGGGCCAAGCTAGGGTAGGGGTAAAATGGTCTTTTTACCCAAAATAGAGATCGTTGGTTATAATGTAGATCCCAAATGTTAAATAGTTAATATATGGCAATTGATAGCTCGGGGAGCTGTAGGACCAGCAGTCAGGGATCATTCGTTTCATTCAGCTTTTTGAGGTGAGTTTTCCTCATCGGGTTAGCAGGTCTAACGTACCAAGTCGGACCCTTGATGATTATGTTGATATACTTGTTGTCTGTGTAATACTTGTATGTGTTTGTATGCTTATTGGGCGGGGCCCGTATTGCGAGTGTGGGAGGGCCCGTATTGTGAGTGTGGGCGGGGCCCGTATCTCATTGGGTGGGGCCAGTTATGCGAGTGTGGGCGGGGCTCGTTATGTGATATGTTTGGTATGCGATATCTTATGGAACTCACTAAGTTTTGTGCTTACGGACTTTAGTTTTTGTTTCAGGTACTTCTAGTTCTAAGGGGAAGAGCTCGAGTTGACTGCATCGCACACACCATTAGGATTCCGCATTTGATATTTACTCTAATTTTGATAACATTTGACACATTAGTTTTGTTGAGATGTATGGATGATATTTGAAAAATAGTATTTTATGTATTATAAAAACGAAATTTTTGGGACCATATTTTTGGATGTTACAATTGGATCACTAATTTTGTAGATCACTCTTCTACAAGTGGTTGGGCGTTTCTTCTTGGTGGAGTTGCCATTTCATGGGGTTCTAAGAAACAAACATGAATCACAAATTCAACTATGGAATTTAAATTTGTAGCCCTTGCAGTTGCTGGAAAAGAAGCAGAGTGATTGAGGAATTTGATCTATGAAATTCCTTTATGGCCAAAGCCTATATCACCTATTTCTTTACATTGTGATAGTGTTGCCACCATGGAAAATCATACAATCAAGCATATAATGGAAAGTTGCGACATTTGGGTGTTAGGCACAACATGGTACGTGAGCTTATTACTCCTAATATCATTTATGTAGAGCTTGTTCGATCTCAACAGCACTTAGTTGATCACTTGACGAAGGGGTTAGCTAGAGACTTCGTAAAGAAGTCAGTTATAGGGATAGGCTTAAGGCCCACTTGATATCTCTATATGTGAGCTACCAAATTCCCTTCTAATACAATGTTAGAAGTTGAATTCAGTGTGGAAAGCTTGCTGATGGAGATTGGAGCACTTTTATGTTACTCATCCCAAGTAAGTGCTTATAACTTGTAGAGTTAAAGTAGGTTAATTAAGTTCTTAATAGTTCTTTTGAAAAAAGTACATTAGTAGGTGCATGATATAAAAGGACTACCTATGTGAGTGTGAGGTGATGCCGCTTCAGAAAGCTTGGGCTAGGATTTTATGCACTCATGGATGGATAGGACACATGGTTGTAATAGTGTCAAGTATGAAACATTGGATATTGTGTTTAACTTGTATGTATAGTATCTTTAGTTACTTAAATGAGTTGAGGGGTTCAATCCTTAGGACACCCTGATCTCGAGTATTTGAGATGTATATTATACTAATGTGGAAATTCAATCTTCAAGATATTTTCATTTATGCATGAGCATGATTTTGTGTTTGCTTTTAGTTAATTAAGGATTACACTAAAATGGGGGATGAATGTTGGTGATTTTAGTGTAGTTATTATTAATAATATTTAGATAGGTTGAGCTCCATTTACTAAACGAGACAAGAGGTGCGGTGTGCATACTCGGAGTGATAAATGTGAACTTGGGAATATGGGGGTCCGGGGGCAGAGCCCTTAGGTGCAGGGTTCCAAGGGGTTGCTGTCACACCTTGAACCAGAACGGCGGAAACGTCCGGGTTTTGGGTGACTTCATCTTGTAATATCATCACACTGTAAATAATTGAATCAAGACGACAACATCATCATCACACATACAATAATACAACCATCATTTTTTACATAAGTGTGTTGGATTACAAATTACATTCCAAAATAATAACTGTATGATGATAACAAAAATACAACAAAATCCATGTGTTCTTGGTGACCAACCCGCTTAACGATTCCCTGAGAATACAAGTTATTTTGAAAACGTGAATATATATAATATTGGTGAGTTCATAAGCATGTTTGTATGAAAAGTTTTGCATCACTTTGTAAACACCAGAAAATCCGATATTTTCTGTAAAAATGGTTTGAAAGTTTTGTATCAAATCTTGTATTAAGGCATGTGTGTTTCTGTTTTGAAAATGTATAAAGAGAGTATTCCAGAAAATCCTATATTTCTTGTTGCAAGTGGAAGGTTATGTATGATGTTTGTTTCCCAGAAAATATGATATTTTCTCTCTGTAAATGAGTTGTAGTCTTTAAACTGTAAGACCCGAGTGTTGTAGAATCGAATAGTTTGTATGTGTTTCAAAAGTATAGTATATGTATTCCGTAAATTTGTACAGTGATTGTTAATCTCTATGTGAGTCGTTATAACCATGCTTGATATGACTGATCTGCTTGTCGTGACGTTTCTCAGGCGTCGACTTGTTTAAGGTAAGACATTTCTCACCCTAGACTGGCCTAGTCTAGCTGTAGCGAACAACTCAGGTGCGGGGCTGTCAACCCCGTATAGATCTATACACAAACTCCCGCTCTCCCTCCAGGAGACTCTGGTTATAACTACAGGGCTTAAGGTTGCACACTAGGTAGGTACGGATGAAAGAACGTCTCACAAGAACCTTAACAAAATTTACGCGAACAGTGTATTACATTGTTTACCGTTTTAAAATAATGTTTCGAGTATGCATTTGATTACAAAACATTGGTGATGAAAATACCATTTGTTTTTATTAAGGTGTCGAGTATTGTTTATTATTGGCCCAAATTAACATAAAATGTGTCGTGGGGCCCAATAAGAAAGTCAATGGGCTTATAAGGCCCAAATAACATGTAATGAGAACACAAGGCCCAATAAGAAAACCAATAGACCTATAAGGCCCACAAACATGAAATGAGTATGTCCAGTCTAATAAGCATGTAAATGGGTCACTAAGACCCAATTAACATGAAATGTGTATATAGGGCCCAATAAATATGAAAATAGCGTAATTAGCCCGTTTGTTATTATAATGCATTGTTTTAGCTCAATTTTCTCTAAAATGGCATAAAGGCCCACTTTTTATTGAAAATGACATTCTTGGCCCATTAAGCCGAAATTTACAATTAAGGCACATTTTTGGTAGAAATGACACTTTAGGCCCATTAAGACCGAAAGTTTACTTTTAAGGGCTCATTTTGAATAAGATGAAAATTTCAGCCCACTTTTGATAGAAATAACATTTTCGGCCCAAATATATTGGAAATAACATTTTCGGCCCAAATTTAATAGAAATTACATTTTCAGCCCATTCAACCGAAAATTTACATTTTTGGCCCACGTTTGTTTAAAATGACAATTTAATCCATAAAAACTCAATAATTACCTTTTTAGGTTCATGAAACCGTGAATTTCTAAATAAGGCCCATTTTTGTGAAAATTGACAAATTCAGTCCATTAAAACCGTGAAGGCCCAAATAGAAGCCCATTTTGTGAAAATTGACAAATTTAGCCCATTAAAACCGTGAAGGCCCAAATAGAAGCCCATTTTGTGAAAATTAACACTTTTGGCCCCTTTGAAACCGTGGATATCATAAAGATCCATTTTTATCTAAAAATGACTCTTTTGGTCCTCTCAAAACCGTGAGTGTCATAAAGGCTTCATCTTTTGTTTATTTGTCAAATATGGCCCCTTATACGGTTTTATTTAGTTTTCAAACATCCTTAGCATGTATAATCCTTTCAACTTCATAGTAAGTCACATAAGATGGTTTAGTTTACAAACATCACCAAGTTTAGTATATATTTCGAGTTTGGTGAAGATTTAACATGTTTTCATAACATAATCACAACATATAACATGAAAACACACCTATACATGCATAAATACATAGATTTAACACAAAATCAACTTGCATCCTCCCCCAAAACATAGTAAAAACCGAAAACAAGGGGGTATGAACTCACTTTGGGTGATGGATCGGTTTTGGTGAAAACTTTGAAGGAGTTTTCAGCCTAGCAAGCTCCTTTGAGAAGATCTTCGAAAACAAGATGATTCTAGGAGCATAAACACGAGATTGGTGATGTTTTGAGGGAAGATCTTAGCATAAGATGGATTTATTCAACTTAAGTGTGAAGTAGCTTACCTAGTATGATGAACTTTGATGACAACTTCTTGAAACACACACTAACTCACGAATTTTAGAAGGAGAAATGGTAGAATTTTCCTTGTGTTCTTGGGAGATATGAGAGGAAATGAAGAATGTGGTTCAAGTTTGAAGTGAAAATGGTGGTGGGCAGGTAGCTTCGGCCGAGAATAAGAAGAGAGAAAGAGAGAGAGAGAGATTAAGTGGTTTTTACATGATGGTTTAGTGTCTAGAAACATGAGAATTGTTGCTTGGATTACCACTAAACATTAGTGAGGTGTCACCCCATAAATCTCCATCTTTTCTCTTTTTTTTTTTTTTTAACCGAGAATAGGAGGAAAGATAGAAGAACATGGATCTTGGGCTTGTTATTGCATCGGGCCATTAGGGATTTTTGATCCATGTAGGCCCACATAAGGGTTTACGGTCCAAAAACGGCAAGGATATGGGTTTTCGGCCCATTAAATTAAAGAAGATGTTTTTCGGCCCAATAAGGCCCATGATGAGTCTTATGGCCCAAAATGTTATTTATTATTGAATGTGGGTCCAACTAGGGCGCAAATGAGGTTTCTTAGCCCTAAAGAATCAAGTTGAGGGTTTATTGGTCAGTTAGGCCCAATAAGAGTATCCTGGTCCAATAAGAGATTTGAACCGGAAAGTTAGGGTTACAACCCAAAGTTGAGTGAAGATAGCGTATTGAATTAGGTTTAGGGCTTCACGAGTGAGTTTTTGATTCGAATAGTTGCTTTTGAATGAGTAATATGTATAACATCAAATTTGGAGTTACAAGGTACATCAAGAGTTGATTATATCTGAACAGAATTTCCTAACCCAAAATGTCAGTTGTGACAGTTGTGTCTCTAACGGGGTCCAAAGGGTAGAGCCCATAGCGGTGGTTCCAAGGGGCAGCGCCCCAAAATCTAAACAATTTTTTATATCTGGAAAGGGTTTAGCCATGTAAATTCCCGTCAAAACTAGTAGCGATGTCATGATGATGTCATTAGTTGGTTAGGTCATAAAAACCAACTCATTTTGGCGCCAAATGCATTTAACTTCCGTCAACCAACTTTCAACCGATTTTCTATCAACTATTTAAGGATGATTGAAGTTCCAAAATTCGGTTGGAACGTAGATACTTTCGAAAATCATTCTTCTGATTTATCTATCTCTTCAAGAACACAAAACAACGATGTATTTTTCTATGTTGCAGATTAAGAAGTGGTCTGACTTCTAAATTGTCATTCTTTGGATTATCTGAAATGTGATTTCGTGATACCCAGAAATCACAGATTTTGGAAAGTGATTGCACGATCCTAAAAATATCCAAGTAAATTTATATTTTAAGACCCAAAAATCTAACATCAAATTGAATAAATAATAATAAAATATATTAGTTTTAAATTATACTAGATGCAAATTTGTGTAATTAAATCGGGTATAAGAAATGATACCAACAAACTATATAAAAATTATAAAACGAATTAATGAGATCTAAACCATAGATTAGATTTACATTTTAATAATTAAAAAAACCCCACACGGTTGAAAATCCCAACTTACAATTCTTTAGTCACTTTAATTCCCATAGATTTTAATTGTGGGTTACTATGAAATGATATCATATCATTATTTATTATTTATAGCTGCTACTTATTACTATCATTGGTTTTTTTTTTTTTTGACCGGAAATTTATATTATTCATAACTTAACACAACCAGCCAGAGGCTGGTTAGATGAAAATTTACATTGTATTACTATCATTGGTGTCATTATGATTATTATTAATGGGTGTAATTGAGACAATACCCAATGATATAAACCAGATATAAAACTATAAAAAAGAGTCGATTATCGTTATATTTTTTTTTATTAAGCAAATTTTCAGTGGGTTAACCGTGAATCTATATTTACATATATATATACATACTCATTGTAGAACAACACGTAACATCAAGAAACAAGAACAAAAGCTTAAATCACATATCGGAATGAAGAATAAAGAAGAACCCATCTCAAATTGCATTTTGTAGTTCAACAAAAACAAGATCCATTCGTGTTAAAATTACAACACAAAAAATAAATTGAAGCTACATTCGAGTAGTAGTCAAGAATCGAAGCAAAAAAAAAAGAGATGATGTGTCGGTTACCTTTCTTGCTAATGACAACGATGAACAAGAACACCCTCATCTTCATCTATACATCGTCACCGCAGACCAACAAAAATCAGAGTGGTAGAGAGAGAGAGACAAAAACGGAGCACAAAAGTTAATTGAGAGAGGAACATAGGTGTTGGATGTGTTACTTGATGAAATCAGAACCCACATAGATAAAAATAAAATAAAATTAGAGAGAAAGAAACAAAGAATTATGGTCTTGTGGTCTTTCTTTGACGTTCTCACGTTTATTTTATGAAGATGGTGGCCAACGCTCATAATCACTTGATGTTACTTCTAATGTTAGCCCTAATCAGCCAAATTCCTCCTTGATTTCGTATTTCAAGATCGTGGACATAGTGATGACAGGTTGTGTGTGTGATGGCGGTGAATAGGGGATTGTCTTCATGTTGATTGTCCGTTAAAGAAAGGAATCAGGATCAGAAGGCACCTATAACCAGTTGGTCGTTGGAAACAATAACGAAGGAGGCGGTGGGTGATGGCGTCGACAAAAAAGGTGGTGGTGGTGGAGACGGTGTAACACGTTGTTTCGGATGTTTCTTAATTCAGGGTTTGTGGGCTGTAATTTGATCAATAAAAGGCTTTGGGCTTAGAGAAAGTAAAGTTTAGACTAATTGAAGGATGATAATATTGGTTACGAGATCTAAGCCCTTGATTTGTGTGTTTGAACCAAAGGGTAAAACGGGAAAAGTTATATGTCGGGATTCTTTCATGGATTAAGGTTTTAGTTCGACATGTGTTAAGATAAAAGTAACTAGATAGAACTGTGGGGCTCTTAAATACCTTTCAGTGCATATAAGAACGCTGAAAACGGAGTTGAAACGAAGAAGTTATGGTTGTTTGAAGTTGAATTGGAAGTAGGGTTTTTTTCCCTACGCAGGGTATAGATGTTGAATGAGGAACGCGTTCTAAGGAGCTACGAATGGCGTAGGTTTTGCTACTTAGGGCGTAGCCACTTCTAACCAAAACCCTAATCCGAAGGTTTTAAGCCTTATTTAAGGGCTCCAACTTCTTGGAACCCTTCCAATTACTAGCCTCCATTACCTCATATCGTTCTTTTGAAACCTTAGCCACCAATTTGTGAGTTTTGGAAGCATTAGTGTGATTTTTGTGTGCATTCTTGAATAAGGAGTCCATTGGAAAGCAAGTGTGATGTTCCTTTTGCTAGATCTAATTAGCTCTTGGGTTTTTACGCTTATTGTCCCATAATTTTGGTCCTTGTGAGTATGGGTTACTCCAGATCGTTTCAATGCCTCATTCTGATGTTTTTGAGGTTATAGAGTCATAAAAATGGGAGCTTGGGGGCTCTCATCAATCCATGCATGAGTTCTTGAGAAAAAGATGTCATCTTGGACTTAGAGTTTGGTTGTGTGTTCATCTTGGCCATGCAAAGGGATAAAGTCATAGGCTTTATCCATTAAGGCATTCATTTAGATCAGATCTGGGAGTTTGACAGTTTGGCTTGGTTTATTAAGAGCTTAATAGAAGTCTTTGGGACCAAGGGCTCTACACACGGCGTAGCTCTACACTGGGCTTAGTTGACTGAGCATTGACCGTTGACTTTTTGACCGATTTAACTTTTGGTCAACCATGTTGGGACTTAGTATTGGGAGGGAAAAATGGTCTTTTGCCCAAAGGAGGTTTCATTGTGAGCCTAGAACTTTCGTGATTTAGTCATTTCCTTAATTGTTAATTAGGGTTTTCTTATGGATATGTTTAGTAAGGGGAGGCTTGATATCGTCGGCTCGAGTGGGTGGTTTATCTTGTCTTCAGGGTTGAGGTGAGTCTTCTCACTATACCATGTAGGAAGACCAGGTGGTGAGACCTGACAGCTTTATGAAAGACCTGGATATGGCTCCCGACAATTGTATGCAAGACTAGGGTCTGGACCCTGGCAGTTATAAGTAGGATGCTAGTTGTCTTTGTGATGCTTGCATGAAGACCAAGAGGTGGCTCTTGGCACTTGTTTGTAAGACCTGGGTTTTGGCCACCGACATGGCAAGGAAAGACCATGATGTGGCTCATGGCATGATAGTGACTATAAGACTATGGTTGGCATATAACATTCCTTATCCTATGTATGGTATGTGGTATTTTGGGGAACTCAGTAAGCTTTCTGCTTATGGTTTGTGGTTTAACGTTTTTCAAGTTCTTCCAGTTCCAAAGGGATGGGTCAAGCTTGACTGCACAACATCCCTTGATGGCTTTTTCCGTACTGACTACTTCTGATTTACTTTGATGTTTGAGAAATGCATTTTATCATGTCATGTTTTGGAATAAATAGTTGTATGACTTGATGGTTTTAAATGAAAATCATATTGGTATTTTTGGGACATTACAGACGGTATTGGACATGACGGTGCCAGTTAATAAAATGATGGGATTCCAAAATTATAGGCTCCCAATTAAATTAGTTGCCTTAATTATAGGATCATAATTCTTAATTAATTAAATTCTTTATATGTTAATTTATCTTAATGGCCGTATCCAGATTTTTAAAATGATTGGTCCATATTTAGTTACACATTAACACAATATATGTTGGTTACATATGATTCTAAATCTTTCTCTCTATCTCTCTCTCTCTCTCTCTGTATATATATATATATATATATATATATATATATATATATATATATATATATATATATATATATATATATATATATATATATATACTCATGCAACCCACTACCCCTACCCCATTTCCTCCTCCACCGTGTCTTCATCTTCCTCAACCTCATGATTGGAGCCATTCTCATCACCGCCAACTTACCAAACCATAAACTAGAAGATCAAAAAAAGAAATCTCAAAATGACTTGATTCAATCCAAACTTGCCAATTTCCCACCATCTCCCACTATATCAATCATCTTGGTCTTACTCTGTCTGTCATCAAGTCCACCTTGAACCCTTCCTAGAACCCCAACATTTCCCCACCACCACCATGTATTACCCAACGCCGCCAACCTATGCGAATAAATTTTGCGTGTACTTGCTAAATACGAAAACAATGATGGATAAATACGATCCCTGATAAATAGATTTCACGAATCTTATAGAACCCTTCCTCTATATTTTTCGAATAGGTCTACAAGCACCTTAATTTATGGTGGATAAATCTGAAGAGAATGCTAGATCTAATGGAGATGAAGACATGTCTTATTTTTTGGTTCACGATTGTTTTAGAAACATTAGGCTTTAGAAAATCTCATATCCATTCCTATTAACGTGTTTATCTCCCAACATCTTAATTTCATTGAAAGCCAAACACAAGTGTTTATAAGAGAAAGAGGTGCTCAAAAAATCAAACAAGAACTACCCAAATGCTCTAATAAGTATTAATCACAAAGAAAAAGAAACAATAGTAGTGTGTAAGGGTCGAATTGTTGTAATTAGTCGAAGTATATTTTGGACTCTTCGAATGTTTTGTAATGTATTTTACTAGGGCGCTTTTATTCGAAGCTTTAGAGTCAATGCCTTAGTATATTTTTTGTATGCTTTCAGTTCCCTATAAATAGGGTTATTTACTAGAGTTAGAAAAGAACTTTTACAGACTTGTCTACTGTACTCTCTAAAGAATTCGAAAGCATAATAGAGCATAACAAGATCATATATACATCATGTGTTCAAATCTCGTATTCTTACATGAATTCATACTCTAATTAATTCATTACTCGATTCATTGGTTCATCAATTGGTATCAGAGCAGGAATCATATCTCTGATCTTATTTTCACGCTGTTCAAAAGGTTTTTGAATCAACTTTTTGATTCAAAAGTTTCCGCACTTTTTGAAAGTGAAAAATTGTCTAGATCTTAGTCTGTGATTCGATTCTGCATTTGAATTGTTGAATCGAGTGTTATTCTCATCAATTCGATTTGATTCATCTAGTTTGTTTTCAAATTCTCAAATCTTTTCAAACTTCTCAAAATCATCTTCCGTACAACAATGGCGAGTTTCAATCTCAATTCGATGACCACGTTTTCTCATCTGTTAGGTTCATCAACCAAAATTCCAATGCTAATCCCTGAATACTATGATCAGTGGGCTGATCGTATGCAGGATTTTTCTGAATGGTCTGGATGAAGAATTATGGTCATGTATCACTGGAAATGTCAATGTTCCAGTGAATGTTCAACCAATTGGATCATCTTCTACAAACTCTGGAGTTGATAATCAATCTGATCGTCTGAAGAAACTGGAGAAGAGGTGCATGAGGGAACTGCGAGGTGCTTTACCTCTAGTTGTGTACAATTACGTTAGAAGTTGTACAACTGCAAAGGAGGTATGGAACAATCTGAAAGATAAGTTTCAAGGAAGTGAGAAAACAAAAATCAATTCAGTCAAACAGTGTTTGGTTGAACTGAAAGATTTCAAACAAAAAGAAGGAGAAACAATTGAAGTTTACTATGATCATCTTAACGAGTTAATCTATCGTTGCAATCGCTATGGAATTACCAGGACATCAATGGAATTCAATCTCATCTTTGTAATGGGGCTTCGAAAAGAGTGAAGAAGTGTGAGTATGATGGTGAAGAATCAACAAAGTTTTGATACATCAACTCTCAATGATTTGTACAATCAGTTGAAAACACACGAAATTGAGGTAAATGAAATTGCTGAGGAATCGAAGCTGAATTTGGGAGGTCCATTAGCTCTTGTGTCAAAGATTTCTGAGAAAGAAGCTGAAAATGGTGATTCTGAGGAAGAAGAAGGATTCATCATGAATTCGGATGATGAAGCAATAGCATTTTACTCAAATAATGATTACTACATTAAACAAACAACATCACAGTTTGAAAATCATCCTATTCTGACAAAAACACAAGATGAATCTGAATCCTCACAAACATTAGATGTTGATTATGATTTAATTTTTGGAATTTCAGATCATGCTGTTAATGCTGAAATACATGCAAATGATAATCATATCTCTGAACTCACAAAGCTTACTGATGATTCAACATCAACTTCTCCAGAGAAAAGCGAAAGTATGCAAAACAATCAAGTGGAGGGGGAGCAATTGGATTCAAATATTCTAGTTGAGGAAGAGCATTCTTTTGAGGGGGAGAATGGAAGAGTGAATGCTAATGTTGAGGGGGAGCATAATTTTGAGGGGGAGAATTTAGAAAACATTGAGAATAATAATGATTTTTGATGATGTTTGTTCGATTGTAGGCTCAGAAAACGATGATATATACGAAGATGCTCCTTTGGAATTTGATCCACCATATCCGCCAATGGAAAAGTGGACAAAAGATCATACGAATGATCAAGTAATTGGGAATCCACAAGAGGGAGTTTTAACAAGAGCTCAAATTCGTGCAAAGAATGAGGTATTGAATACTCATCAAGAATTTTGCATGTTCAATGTTTTCATCTCTAAGATTGAACCAAAAACAGTTAAGATTGCAATGGAACACTCAGATTGGGTTGTTGCAATGCAATCTGAATTGTCTGAATTTGAACGAAACAAGGTTTGGAGATTAATTCCTAAACCTGAAAATGTTTCGATTGTCGGGTTAAAATGGATTTTCAAAAATAAAACCGACAAAGATGGAAATATTGTTCGAAACAAAGCCAGACTTGTTGTTAAAGGATATTCACAACAAGAAGGAATCGACTATGAAGAAACTTTTGCCCCTGTCGCAAGACTCGATGCGGTTCGTATATTTCTGGCTTATGCAGCTCACAAAGATTTTGATGTTTATCAAATGGACGTGAAATGTGCATTTCTAAATGGAGAGCTTGAAGAAACTGTTTACGTGGAACAACCCCCAGGTTTTATTAACGAATAATTTCCAAATCATGTTTATATTTTAGATAAGACAGTTTATGGTTTGAAACAAGCACCACGAGGATGGTATGCAACTCTTACCTCATTTTTGAAACAATCTAAATTTAAACAAGGATCAGTTGATCCCACATTATTTCGAAAGAAAGTGGGGAATCATCTAATGCTTGTTCAAATTTATGTTGATGATATTATTTTTGGCTCAACTGACCCTGCCTTGTCTAGAGAATTCGAAGATTTGATGAAAAGTAAGTTCGAAATGAGCATGATGGGAAAAATCAATAATTTTCTTGGTTTGAATATTCGTCAAAACAGAGAAGGAATTTTTATTAATCAAGAAAAATATACGAAGAATCTGTTGGAAAAGTTTGGATTGACGAATAGCACGAAGTTACGAGTTCCAATGGCAACAAAGTTTTGATACATCAACTCTCAATGATTTGTACAATCAGTTGAAAACACACGAAATTGAGGTAAATGAAATTGCTGAGGAATCAAAGCTGAATTTGGGAGGTCCATTAGCTCTTGTGTCAAAGATTTCTGAGAAAGAAGCTGAAAATGGTGATTCTGAGGAAGAAGAAGGATTCATCATGAATTCGGATGATGAAGCAATAGCATTTTACTCAAATAATGATTACTACATTAAACAAACAACATCACAGTTTGAAAATCATCCTATTCTGACAAAAACACAAGATGAATCTGAATCCTCACAAACATTAGATGTTGATTATGATTTAATTTTTGGAATTTCAGATCATGCTGTTAATGCTGAAATACATGCAAATGATAATCATATCTCTGAACTCACAAAGCTTACTGATGATTCAACATCAACTTCTCCAGAGAAAAGCGAAAGTATGCAAAACAATCCAGTGGAGGGGGAGCAATTGGATTCAAATATTCTAGTTGAGGAAGAGCATTCTTTCGAGGGGGAGAATGGAAGAGTGAATGCTAATGTTGAGGGGGAGCATAATGTTGAGGGGGAGAATTTAGAAAACATTGAGAATAATAATGATTTTTGATGATGTTTGTTCGATTGTAGGCTCAGAAAACGATGATATATACGAAGATGCTCCTTTGGAATTTGATCCACCATATCCGCCAATGGAAAAGTGGACAAAAGATCATACGAATGATCAAGTAATTGGGAACCCACAAGAGGGAGTTTTAATAAGAGCTCAAATTCGTGCAAAGAATGAGGTATTGAATACTCATCAAGAATTTTGCATGTTCAATGTTTTCATCTCTAAGATTGAACCAAAAACAGTTAAGATTGCAATGGAACACTCAGATTGGGTTGTTGCAATGCAATATGAATTGTCTGAATTTGAACGAAACAAGGCTTGGAGATTAATTCCTAAACCTGAAAATGTTTCGATTGTCGGGTTAAAATGGATTTTCAAAAATAAAACCGACAAAGATGGAAATATTGTTCGAAACAAAGCCAGACTTGTTGTTAAAGGATATTCACAACAAGAAGGAATCGACTATGAAGAAACTTTTGCCCCTGTCGCAAGACTCGATGCGGTTCGTATATTTCTGGCTTATGCAGCTCACAAAGATTTTGATGTTTATCAAATGGACGTGAAATGTGCATTTCTAAATGGAGAGCTTGAAGAAACTATTTACGTGGAACAACCCCCAGGTTTTATTAACGAATAATTTCCAAATCATGTTTATATTTTAGATAAGGCAGTTTATGGTTTGAAACAAGCACCACGAGCATGGTATGCAACTCTTACCTCATTTTTTAAACAATCTAAATTTAAACAAGGATCAGTTGATCCCACATTATTTCGAAAGAAAGTGGGGAATCATCTAATGCTTGTTCAAATTTATGTTGATGATATTATTTTTGGCTCAACTGACCCTGCTTTGTCTAGAGAATTCGAAGATTTGATCAAAAGTAAGTTCGAAATGAGCATGATGGGAAAAATCAATAATTTTCTTGGTTTGAATATTCGTCAAAACAGAGAAGGAATTTTTATTAATCAACAAAAATATACGAAGAATCTGTTGGAAAAGTTTGGATTGACGAATAGCACGAAGTTACGAGTTCCAATGGCAACGGGCATAAAGCTAACACCGTCGTGAAAATATTGAAGACTAAACATATAGCTCTTCGTTATCATTTCATCAAAGATCACGTGGAGGATGACAATATTGAAGTACATTTCGTGAAAACAACTGATCAGTTAGCTGATATTTTCACGAAACCTTTAGATGAAAAATCTCTTGTGAGAATTATAGAGGGACTTGGAATGATCGATGGAAATTCTGTTCCATGCGAAAAAGAAGAATGATGCATGATAAGGAATGAATCAGAGGCGCTTAATAAAAGACAAGGCAAAGTCATTCAGCATTAAGAGGTTACTGTTCATAGTCAACGCTTCGAACCCTTCGAATTCGCACATTTGTTACTTATTTTAAGGGTTGATTCAGATGTTACTGTTCATAGTTAACGCTTTGACCCCTTCGAATTCGTACATTTGTTACTTATAAGGGGATGATAAAATTTTGCATATTTGCATCAAGTACTATTTCAATTTTCGAAAATTCAAAAATCCAAAAAGATTTTCGTGTGTTTTGTCATTTAATTTTCGAAAATTCAAAAATCCAAAAAGATTTTCATTTGTTTTTTAAAAATTCAAAAATCCAAAAAGATTTTCGTTTGTTTTGTCATTTAATTTTCGAAAATTCAAAAATTCAAAAAGATTTTCGTTTGTTCTGTCTTTATTTTCGAAAAATCAAAACAACAAAAATATTTTGATTCTTGTTTCTTTTTAGTATTTTGTTGCAGATTCTCATGAAGATACAGAGGAGATTATGCTTGCAGTACTCGGGTAAGGTACATTTTTCGTATGAATCGATAAATTTTTCATCATTCGAACTAGTTAGGATGTCCCTGGAAGCATGCTGATGTATGTTGACCAAAGCCTCCATGACTCAATGTGTGTGTACGAAAGCTTTAATGAAATTATTCATACGAAGATTTCTTCCCAATCAGTCTTATATTCACATTAGTCTCTGAGCTACCTTACTCTTCTCAAAATGAGTTAAGAGTTTACTGTTTGGTCCAAATATAACAGAGGTACTTTTCGTGTCTAACATCAATCTTTTTCATCCATAAAGTTCTTACACGATCACACATGAAGACATATGTCCGAGAGGTCTCTGATCAAACCCATCGAGACTTAGATATATCAAAACTTTGTGTTTATGATCTGACATCATGAGACCGTGATGAAAGTGAAACCCAATTTTCATTACCTTTTTTAAGGAATTGACGGGGAACTAAGTTCCAGATTTTCACGAAACTTTTGTTTCTGTACCAAAATTCGAAACTCCAAATCATATTCATTTCGAATGAGTGGTCTTGATCAAACATTCGAAACCCACGATGTTTGTTACCCAACAAGATCCAGCACACAATTTTTTTTTCTTGAATATGATTTCCGTGTGAGTTTCATTCGAATGTCCTTGTCATTTCAAAATTTATCCAATTCAACTTGTCACTGACTACACTGGTCAAACAAGTAATTTCTGTTACAATTTCTCATCTTATGTTTAGGATGACATGTAACGAAAATTTTGAACTATCCACGAAGCATTATAAAAGAAGCCCTTCGATACTTATCAACAAGTATTCGATTGTAATTCACGGGAACCCACACAAGCTATTGATCATTTCTCTTAATGATTAATGAAGTAATCTTTGCCCGAGATTTCATCTGCTTTTGGGTCAATGGTTTGACATCACAATATCCCATATTTTTCTTATCTTTGTTTCTCGTCTATATTCTTTGGAACACAGCACTCACGAAATCCTTGAGGTTCTGAGTAATACCAACTCAGGCTGATGATTTCGAACTTCTGGCGTATGACTTCGCTTTTCATCCCAAAAGTGAAAGAGCCTTGCTTCCATTCGAAGGGTTCTGACGGTTACAATTTTCTTGGGGATTACAAGACAGGCTGTTTATAAATGACGTATGGTATTCTGTCCGTTTTTCAAGGCGATGTGACAGCTACTTTTTGACGCATGGCTACTCTTACGCAGTAATGGTCCGATTTTCAAGGTGCCACGTCGGATATCATTAAATACATATCCTGCTTCAAATTCAAATTTAAGGATTACATATAAAAGGGAATTCCAGGGGTTCATTGTCAGTTTACGCGATCAAAAAGCAAATTTCCCAAATTCTCTGTTCATCATCATCTTCAAACCCTAAAAATGGCGACTTCTGCTCATGTTGATTCTCATACCACTGAAGATGCCTCTTCATTACCAATAATGAAGATTCAAGCAACAAACTACTACTTGGAGGGTGAAGTTTCTCAGTACCCGGAAGAATTGAAGATGCTAACAGTTGCTTTGAAGAACTTGGTTTTGGCTAAGGCGATGTTCAATTCTTTCTCTGTTCCATTGTCCTGGCTTTCTCAAGCAGGATCAACTGCGACTTACAACAAAGCATCTGATACGATTACTTTTCATCTGGTGAACGACAAAAAGGTCAGGCTAACCAAGAAACTCTTTTGCCAAATTCTTGATATTCCGAATTCGCCTCCATATGTTTCATTTACTTTTCCACAAACCGTTCACATGTTTAATGAGATAGGATATCAGCCACCATTGTCCAAGATAAATGATTTTAAGAAGTCTGGTCTTCCACGCCTATGGAATTTCTTATTTGGTATTTTTCTACGATGTTTGACTGGGAGATCTGTTGGTCTTGATAAAGGAAGAATGGAGGTTTATGCCATGGTTGCTGGCATTTATTATGATCTTCAAGTAGATTATTCTACACAGTTGTGGAAGGAATTTCAAAAAGGTGTAGAACACACGAATGCTATTCATGGTATTTCGTGTGCAAGATACTAGAGTTTGATCTTGCAATACTTTTACAATAAGGAAGGATTTTGGTACCCAATGATGAAGACAAAGCAGTTTTTCAATCATACCACTATCCGAAGGATGTCACAGATAATGCTGAAGCCTTTCCATCAGTTGCTCGTATTCCAGATGCTATGCTTAAAAGAGTTGATCCTTCGAACTCTGTATTGGTGGCATATTTGAAGACTATTGATTCTTCAATCGAAACTGGCGTCCTCTTGGATAGAGATGATACGAAATCCGAGAAGACGAAGAAGAATGAAACCGAGTCAAAATCTTCGAAATCTCCAAAGAAGAAGCCTGAAACCGTTGTAGTGTCTGTTGCTGAGACTCAAGTGATTGAGCCTATTCTTGAAGAAACCCAAGAAAATGTTATCATTCCTTCGAAGACTGTAATGTTTCGAAGAATCAAAATGAAGTCAACCCATAAACGCAAGTCTCCCACACAAAAAGTGATTCGAAAACCTCAAATCACTCATCAAGGCGTTTTAATTAGGGAAGTGCCCGCACCTGTTTCACCGGTGTCCAAGAAACGAAGGGTTGAAGATATGGCAAAGCATTTGTCAAAGAAAAAGAAGAAGAAGACTCGAAAACTTGTAATCTCTACTGAGTCAACAGAAGATGATAGTGAAAGAATTCCAGAAACTCCATAGTTTACTCTTTTCACAGAAAGTTCCACTCCTGAGAAGATAGTTGTCATACCACCCAAAGGTTCGATTGCCAAATCAGTTCCTGATGCGGTTCGAACTTCAGGCATCCCTGCACACGTATCTGATACAGATGCAAATGTCGATATGGGTGAAGGAGGTTCAAAAAATGAAGCTACAGGTCCATCTACTTCTGCTCCTTTTGCAAGTATTGTTTCTTTACCATTATCCACTACTCCTCTTACTTCAACCACAGATCCCCCAACATTCGAACACATTCTTGATCAACCCTTTACTTCTATTTTTTCTTCTCAATCTACTGAGCCACCCAAACCCACTTCACCTGTTCAAGAAACCGTTTTTGTGGAGACAGAGACTGATAATGAGGAGTTTGGTGGTATGTTTGATGAATTGGAATTTCATGAAGAAGAAGAACAGTTTCCCGATCATATGCTGATGACCATGAGACAATTTAAAATCCTGAATCAGAAATTGAATTCGATACTTCAATCCCAAGCTGATCTGGGGGTGGTTCATCTGTTTCAAGTTTGGAGATTGATTCGATGTTGAAGATGTTCGAAGCCAGAGTTGTGAGCAAAGTCTCTGGAATACTTACAGACTCTGAATCACAAATTTTGGAGAAAGTTGATCTCAATGATCAAAACAATGAAATTCGAATCAATTCTCAAAATTCGAAATTTGTTGGTGATCTGAGAGAGTTGAAGAATGTTGCAAAGGAAAGACATGTTCTTTTTATTCAATATGTGAAGAAAGTTCGAGAGGATGTAAACTTGCAAATTCACGAACTTCGTGAAGATATGAAAAGATAAATAGCTACTGTTCAACAAGACTATGCATCATTGAATAAAAAGGTTGATATAATTTGTGACGCTGTCACCAAATTTGTCAAATTATATGAAAGTTTGAGTCCACAACTTACTCAAATTTCATCAACTGAAAGTGCAAACTTTAAGGAAGTGATTACTTTACTCAAGGAGTTAAAAGAAATTTCTGACAGGCCGGTGTCTTCTTCCTTGATTACACCTGAATTTTTGTCACAAAAGTTTGTCCACTTCGAAGCAATTCTCAACAAACAACTTGCTCCGCTCTTTCGCATATCAAGTCTTCTTCCAACAACGATTGCCCCACCTGTTTTCACAGGGGTGCAAGGGGGATAAAGAAAAACTAGTGAGTCGAAGACTACGGGAGAAGATGCGAAAGTTGTGGGAAAAGTCTTTTCTTCGAAAATCCAAACAACAAAACCAGTAATAGTTTCTGCTGAACTTGTTACTTCAACTGTTGTAACAACAATGCCAATTGCAAGACCAATTTCGAAAGGAATTGTGATTGGTAAATCTTCGGAGACTGGTGGGAGTGGTTCGAATCCAAAAGAGACAATTCACAATCCAGCCTTGAAAGATAAAGGTAAATCAATTGTAGTGGAAAAATCGAAAGAGGAAAAGAAGGCTGAAGCAGAAGCTGAAATTGAAAAACTGAGGATTATTCAAAGCATTATGACTCAGCGTGCTAGTGATCCGAAGGGAATGAATAAAGGTGATCCTGCCAAACACTATAATTACGAAACAATTGAGACCAAGGTTGCTTTTAATCACATGTATACATTCGAGAAGAAACCAAAGCAGAGTTATTTGGTCACGAATACTGATGCAAGCGAGCTGGATTTTCCCATAAACGAAATGATGTTTATCATGCCTCAGTTCAAAGCAGAAGGGAATTTTAAAAATAAGGATGAAGGTACACACATGAAAATTCGTTTTCATGCTGTTCTTGGAAAAGCCCCTGAGGATGTTTGGTCTTTAATACAAATCAAGAAGGTCATAAGTATGAAAAAGGATGTGATTTTCGAAAACACAGTACAAAATGTTAAGTATGTGGTTGCCAGGGCAAATGGAAATATTTGCGAATTCATTGTTGCAGATTTTCCATTAATGAACTTGTATGATCTTATACAAGTTGCATTACTTTTGAAAGACAAATCATTCTCATACCTTCAAAACACAGAACTGGATGAATTCAAGCTTGGAGTAGCTCACATCAAGATTTTTATCGAAAACTATTATGAGTGCTTGGCACTAACAGATGTTGAATTAGCTACTGCCAAAGGAATGGAAATTAAAGCTCCGATGGCTCCTACGAAGACACAGGCGGAATTGAAGAAGTATGTTGATGGTGAAATTTGCCTGAAGCCTTTTGGAATGGTCTTCGCAGGAAAAAAACAAAGCTGGAAAAGCTAAAGGATTATTGTTCCAGGCAAGCGAAGTGGAGAGATATTCAACGTCTCAATATACGAATTTAATTGTTCGTATGAATCATTGCAAGAAGAACAATGAAGGTGACAAGAAAGAGCTGAAGAAGATTATCTCCTGGTACACGGAGATTCGAAGAGTGTTACTGTATTCCATCACACTTCTTACAAATTGAAGACTTCGACTATGATTACAAAGGGGGAGATTGTAAGGGTCGAATTGTTGTAATTAGTCGAAGTATGTTTTGGACTCTTCGAATGTTTTGTAATGTATTTTACTAGGGTGCTTTTATTCGAAGCTTTAGAGTCAATGCCTTAGTATATTTTTTGTATGCTTTCAGTTCCCTATAAATAGGGTTATTTACTAGAGTTAGAAAAGAACTTTTACAGACTTGTCTACTGTACTCTGTAAAGAATTCGAAAGCATAATAGAGCATAACAAGATCATATTTACATCCTGTGTTCAAATCTCGTATTCTTACATGAATTCATACTCTGATTAATTCATTACTCGATTCATTGGTTCATCATAGTGGTTCTTCGACAAAATAGTGGTAGTGCTCGGAACAATCAATAAATGAAATCAATCATGGTGACAAAATCTTCAAGCTTGTTCACTAGGATAACGAAGCTACAACGATATAAAGCTTCACGATGGCAGAGTTCACAATAGTGGTCAGTGCGACAATGAGTAAGGATTTACTCATAATCAACAATACCGGCATTAGGGTTTCTCCAACGTCCGTTGCTATGACTAATGGTTGTCCCGATGCAAGGAACAACAATGGTGATGGATAGTAGTGGTTCATTTAAAGATTTTTTTTGCAAGAAGATGAAGTAATTTTGTGTAAAATGTAAGTTAAGGGTTTAGTTTTTTGGATATATATATATATATATATATATATATATATATATATATATATATATATATATATATATATATATATATATATATATATATATATATTTATATAGACAGAGAGACAGAAAGAGATAGGTTCAAGTATTGTAACTAATTATTGTGTGGATGTAGAAATCAATGTAAGCCAATCATTTCAAAACCTAAATAAGGTAAATTTTTAATGTTATCTATTAATTAATTTTAGTAATTAAATAAATATTTAATTAATCCCTTTAATTTAGGCAATATAGTTTAAAAATTAATTAATTAAGGTAAATTTTTAATGTTATCTATTAATTAATTTTAGTAAACAAATCTATTTGTTCAATAATTGTATATTTAAGGATGTTATTTAGACTATTAATCTGTAAGAATGTGTATGAATCTATATTTGCATTACAATGTTTTGAATATATAAAGATCATGTTATAGTTCAACTGAAGGTTCAAGAATGTTGTTTTTCTACAAGAAGTTACTTCAATCAAAATATGTACTCTATCAGAATATATTCTGACATTTTTATAGAATATCGTTATAACAGGATTGCATACTAAAAGAATAAAATCGAGTAAAATTAAAAATTATGTTAGAATTAAAAGTGAATTAATTAAAAAAAATCAGAATTCAAAATTCAAAGAATCAATATCCCTTGTGTTTCCTAATTTAAACAGGTGTCTCCTAATTTAAAGATAGGTAAATCATTACTTAAAATAACTAAAACCATTGGTCTACACTCATCCCTACATCCACACAATAATTAATTAGAATACAATAACCTAAGCCTATATATATATATATATATATATATATATATATATATATATATATATATAGAGAGAGAGAGAGAGAGAGAGAAATAAAGAAAGAAAGAAGACACCCTTATTTATTTGTTCTTTTTTCAATATATATATATATATATATATATATATATATATATATATATATATATATAAAGAAAATTTAAACAATCAAAAAAGATAAATTAAATTAAAAGGGTGCAAAAATCATTTTACAAGCAAAACTGGCAAAAAAATATATATATACCAGATGAACAAGTTTTCCAAAACACATGTACCAACTGCATAATTTTGTCTTCAAAGTATTATGTTTTAGGGATAATGACTTGAAAGGGTAACCAACTATTCCCTTTTGTACATATTTGGTCACTTATTTTTTTGGGTGCACTCTTAACCCTTAAACTTGTTTTTTTTTGTTTAAAATATACCATTTTTACTTGCTGTAGGAGGTAAAACATGTTTTAGGGAGTCTGAGTTCCACCTCTGGCAATATTTCCGGTGGACGCAAGCTCCGAGAACATCTCTGGTCATCTTCTCCGACCTCACCAAGAGTCCTACTAAACTTTTCTCCAACATATGCGGTTATCTTCACCGATGTTCCTTACTTTGCAAGAGTTTCAACGATTTTGGTGGCTATCAGGAGATTGTCTTCAATCATCGTCTACGTCTTCCACTGGCAACCTTGAAAACCTCCAAGATTTAATCTTGAAACATCGAATCTACCACCATATCCTTACCCTCACCACCTCCTACAACCAACATAATGAAGGGTTTTGAGCATAACAACAAATCTTATGTGTGCATGCAACCCTAAATAGATTGGATCTAAGTTTTCTCTAGTTGAACATGCAAACTTTGAACACAGAAGAAACCCTAGGTTCTATATATAATAATCGAAATTCACACAATTGGGATCATAATACATACCTTGATTGTTATATTGTAATAACAATCTAAAACCTTGTAGATCTTGAACTTTGAGAACTTAGTGTCACAAGCATCACACCTCTAATGGCTCACAAACACACAATGCAAGAAGATGACTGTGAGAATGGGGAAGGAGGATGAAATTTCGGTTTTCTTCTCTTAGGATAGAGTGTCTGAAATATACAGGGGTGATGCTCCTTAAATAGTTAGGTTGCTTAGCCCCAAAGCTAGGGTTTCTAGATGGAAACCCTAATTTCCAACTTAGGCCCCAAGCAGCCCATGGATCCACCATCTTAAGGCCTTGGACAAAATTGTAATGGCCTCACTTAGAAATTTCGGCCAACCCCACTTAGAGTGATCCAAGAGCCCAAATTACAACTATTAATTAATTGCAAAACAGCCCTTGTACTTTTAATAAATTCTTTTAATCCCAAAATTAATTCCAAATTAATTTCTGATTAAATATTAACTAACAATATGATTTCTAATTAATATATTATTTCCATAACATATTAATAAATCATTTATTCCAATTTATTATTCCAAATAATAAATTCTTCCTCTTTCTCAATTAATCATCCAGTTTAGTTGCACGTGTGAAGGCAACCCAAAAGGACCATGCCACTGTTAATTCAAATACATACCATTTATAGTTATGGGCTTAGACACCTAATACAACACATAATCGATTCAACCCAAAATCATCATCGATCAACCCAATAACCAGAAAAAACAAGTTCTCCATCTTCGTTTAGTATCTGCAATCAAAAACCAGGTTCGATTTTTCAACATCAATTTAACAGTGAAACCCAGTTCATCGATGAATTCATACCAAACAAAATTTATCATTCAATCCATCTTCATCTCCTTCATTTCCATCAAATATTTCCACTCGATTCAGCACATAATTTTTTTTTCAATCATCATCTCCATTTCAAGAGCTTGAAGCCAATAATACTTGACAACCCATATTCACCAAATGATTCAACCACAAGAATCAACAACCATTTTTAGACCATAAATTGATATTAAAACAATTTAAACAAACCCAAAATCAAATCTAGTAAATAAGGAACACGATGGAGTGGAATAAGAACCCTAAAATTCCGCTGTCATCATGAGTAATTTACCAAGATAAAAGATTCAATTGATGTTAATTAGAGTGTTGGTTCAATCGACTGATGCAGGAGGGATAAATCCAAGTCTCGATGAAGAACAAATATGACAGACATCCAAAAATAGATGAATGGTGGAACCATTTTCTCATTCAATAATTTCCAAATAAATAACTTTTTTGCAACGAAGGCTCCAAAACAAATAAGTGAATAAATTCAATTAACATGTACTCAACAGTTTCAAGGGATGATCAGAGATGTCGCCGGAGCTTGCATCGCCGGAAAAATCGGCGGATGTGGAAGTCAAACCCCCCAAAATAGGTTTTACCTGCTATTGCATGTAATAATTGTATATTTTAAACAAAAAAACAAGTTTAAGGGTTAACGGTGCACCAAAAAAAGTTAAGTGACCAAATATATACAAAAGGTATAGTCAGTTACCCTTTCAAGTCATTATCCATATTTTTTATTGTTTCCTTTGACAAAATGTTGAATACAATATTTTTCAAATATACAGTTTAAGTTTATGCATCAACTTTAATTATAGCTAGAAGGGAATCCCTTGTTTCGCAAGGGACAGAGTGTGTTTGTGAAGTATTTGTGTTGTGCATGTGTATTGAGTGTGTTTAGAGATAGACAGGTCACACATGCATTTCATTATATTAGTCGAACTGATGAGGGGATACAGTAGGATACCCAAAAGAGTTCATCACATCAGGTCATGAAAAGAAGAACGCAAAAGACTAACAATTAATAACACATCTTCGAAATACATTTAAAAAACAACTCCATTTCAGAAATACTCATCTCGATTTGATGGGTTTTAAAAGCAATCGTTTAAGTAACCAGTGCGACTTGATATCTTGTACCACCAATGGATACCTGATGGCTACAACAATTATGTTGTTACATGCAACAATGCCTGAACAATTTCCAAAATAAAAATATAGGGATAAATGCAACAAATAGTAACATACTCTCATTTATTTATGTTATGTACTATAGCATCCTACTTTCAGGTCTTTCTATTACAACATTGCACTTCCATCTTCTTTTAATCTAGCGATCTACCCAATTGTAGAGTTATAAATTTTTTTCTTATCCACAAGCTGGTGACAAACGTATAACTTGTACAAATCTTTCCATTTTCCAAGTCAATCCAATCCATTCGTTCGTAGAGCTATTTACTCGATCATATACATTTATAGAACACCTCTAACAGAGGGACAAATAGTCACTTTTGAAAGAACTTATTAGGAATTAACTCATTAATAATATATCCTTCTAGAAAAACAATTGTAACCCCAACATGACATATGATGAATTCAATTGCACTAGCACCTATATGACACAAATCATGTGAAAACTACATTACTTCAATCCTATAATACATATGTATGAAAAAAAGTAACAAATTTTTTTTGATTGGAACTACTAATATATAAAAAGAATAACTGAATGTAAAAGACTTAAGTACTCACCTAATCTATCATCTAATGGTTCACATTGCAAGGCAAGTGGACTACATCCCTACATTAACTCATAATACATTTATAGCTTGAGGTGATTATTAGAAACCTAGAATAAATTAGAATGATACAAAAGTAGCTCCATGTTGATTATCCATTCTATGAAATTGGCATCATAAATACCACATTCTCCATCTTAACATCAAAAATTAATGTTTGTAAGTACGCATGAACATCTAAGTAAATGAATATAAATACAGATTCCATAATGTGTGATTGAAAAGTATATAACTATAATAGGAATGTGAAGCTCACTTACTGGCTCAACTCCACAAGCGCGTATAGAATTCCCAAAAGTTGTATCACTTTGATATATACTTCTTTGTAAGACAACCACACATACTTCTCATGCTACAAAGTACATCGGGCAAGGGTAGATATATAGGCAATTGAACAACAAAATAATAAAATCCATTTTATGATTACAGTTGAAGCATTATGCCTTTCCATTGACAAACTAATGGGTTCCAAGCATTTTGTTATCTGGATATTTCTCCAAATCAAGGATGCAACATGACTAAACAAACATTTTAAAAGATCCTAAAAAGGGGCATTCGTTTTAATCAGTCAGTTTGAAAGTATATAATTCAAAAAATTAATATAGAGTAACAGATCAGTTATGTGGAGTTCAACTAAATGCATGTTAGAGTAAACAATAGAGCTTGATCTTCATAACCATACTAAATGAACGAAAAAAAAATTAAGTTGAATATTTGTTGTCGTTACGAAAACCAATAACGGACAACAGTTTAGCAACATCTACGTGTCATAACATCATTCATTTCTTGAATATTCTTACAAGATTTACTTGAGTAAACATGATTTCATCAAAATGATTATGTAATTACACGAAAACATATTGTTTGTAAATGATGAATTTATTAGCAATTTATCTAATTCCATGAATGCATTTTCTTTTATCAGTCTTTTATTAGTTTACCTTTTACTTCAGGTAGTCTATCAAAGAGTTAATATGTAACGTCCCAAAAATTACAAAGAGATTTTTCTTTTTCAGATTAGGTTAACCAATTAAAACCTTTATGTCATAACTCATTAAGTAACATTCGTTTGATTAAACCATACATTATCAAATTTAAATTACAAAAACACGGAAACGAATATCGTCGTGCGTGTGTACAGTCCCGCTGAGCTCTTCTCACGAACAACCTGCAAAACATTTTATCGACAACTGTAAACATAAATATTAGTGAGTTCTCCAATATAGCACATATTCCATCATATATACAATGCATCCATAAAAAGTTCTCAACTCTAGCACCAGCCTACCAAATCTCCTATCAACATGCATACATAATTATTATATATGAAATAACGAGTCGACTCTAACCCTAAATGAATGCTATGGGCCAAATATTAGTCTTACAGTCACATCTTGTCGTGGGCCAAATCATAGTCTTTCCTTGCCATTGCCAAGGGCCAAATCCTGATCTTTACTTGTACTACTGCCAGGGGCCAGTTCTTGGTCTTCCATACATTTTCCAAGGCCAGATCATGTTCTTTCATACAAATCATAGAGTCATATGTAGTTAAGGATTAGATAGATAGTCGAACAGATGATATGCCCGAGAGCGAACTATCAGACAAGAACATCGCAAGTAGGCATTAGACCAAGGGTTCTCATGCTATCCCACTTAGACTGCATAAAACTAAATCTATCATTACAACATAATCATATAACATAAACACATAACATAAGCTAGCATGTTACATTTCCTTGGAATTATCTTTCCCTAACTACCCTGCCATCGACCACTTCTCAATTAAGTCATTCGTTGGTCAAACACACATAATCTCGATAATTGGACTTCCCCCAATCACATTAATCAAACATAATTCTTAACAATATCATACGATCAATAGGCAAGACCCTACCAGTCTAGCATACCAATTGATCTATATTGTGCATGCAATAAAAAGAGTTATCCTAGTCAACTAGCATACTTGTACCCTAATAGTACCTTTATCCAACCATGAAAAAGGATATACAATGGGATATGTGGCATAGTGAGAAACTCACTTGAACTTAATAACCGGAGAAGCACAACAACATTCTTACACCTTGCACTGCTCAATTCTGCGAACCTACTAATAACAAAATACAAAATCCTTAATCAACAATCCAAATACTACAAGTTCGACACAAGGTCAAACTGGTCAAAATTCAACGGTCAACGATGATCAAAAGTCAATGATCAACCAAATCAACAGCCACCACGACGTTGAGACCTATTGGCCACGCCATGCGCATGACAGGACAGAAGGTGACATGTAAGAAACCGTCACAACATGGACCCACCTTGGACACGTTGTACGCATGTCCAGACAAAACAATCATGAAACTAGACTCCACCAAGTCATGGTCATTCCTTGGCCATGTCGTGGTCAGTAGCAAAAGCCGATTTTCTCATTAAAGACATAATCTATTAAGTCCTTTGCTCCAACTTTCTACAAGGATTCCTTTCCTTCAAATGAACCATAAAAAATCCTTACTTTATGTTCACACATGTCCAATGCATGTCTCTCCCAAACTAGGTAAAAATATGGTAAGTAATGGAGTCAAAACATCATGCATGGCACCAATCCAAATGGAATTCTAGATCTACAACATATGATGACCTAGGGACCTCAATATGTGATAAAGTTCCCAAATTTATCAAAACCAATCGTTCATATCAACATAACATGAAGGAAATGAATTTAAAAGTCTATATCTACAAGCATGAACCATAAATTTGGGAACTTGGAGACTTACTCAAGTCCAAAAAATGCACCAAAAGATGGAGACAAGATGCTAGCAGACACTTTGCGCAACAAACCCTTACTTCAACCTTCAAATGACCAAAATACCAACAAGGAGCTCAAAATACAAGATGAAAGACTAGGGTTTCGAGATAGGAGGGTGGGGTCTGAAGGGAAATGACTTAAGCCTAGAGATAACGCTATTAAATATGGAGGAAACCCTACATTGATTTCCACGTCGTGGCGCTCTCCAGGAATATGTGAATCATAAAATCCATGCCACCTCATGGCATAGGGTTTTTCTCCAAACAAAAAAAACCATCATTGATCCCAACAAGTCTTTAGCTGATCCAATCTACAAAACGGGTGTTACACAATATGCATGTGAAATTATTATATATTGATGCTCAAAATGACAATCTATACAAACCCATATGAACCAACTTGATTTAAAAAAAACTTGTAGACCTACTTGTTTAACTGTCAAAATCCGTAACCACCACATATCACTAAAAGTTTATTAAAAAGGTTTCTATGTATAGGAAAATTGAAAAATACAACACAACAAAACGAAAAGATATTTCATTCAGATGGTAAATTAACATGATATTTCTAAAACTAGCATACGTTGTCTATTGCATATGGATATCCACACCAACAAATGGAAAACAACTCCCCTGTATGATTTTAGAAATGTATTGACAATCGAATACGCACTGACATGATTGAATGAACACAATAACCAAGTAATTACAATGTAAATACATAAGATCTATTACCAAACTGAAACGAACGATTTAGATTAGAATATTCAATCGGGTTTGTTTCAAAATGAAGAAAACATATGACTGTAGTAGAAAGTCCAGTTCTTTTACTATTTGTTATCCTAATGTTTTTATCCATCAAGATATAAGGATTAAAAGAGAAATCAATTGGAATTCAAAGATGATAGTGACGTGGAACAAAGTGGAAAAACTTATTTATCGATTTTGGATATAAAATATTAAAAATTATGAATGGAAGGAGGATGTGCACAATTATGCCTACTAGTTTTAAATTTATATCCTAACCAAATTTAACTAACTAATGCACTTAAGCAGTGTACCTAGTCGGATTATAGAATAGAAAAGTAAGTCGGGTATTGTCACACCCCCAAACCGGAATGGCGGAAATGTTTGGGGATGGATGACTTCATGTGTAGTATCACAACAATGCACAATAGTAATCAAAGTACAATATTCATTACATTGATAAAACATAACTTTACATTCGTGTTCAAATCATTGAATATTTGATACCAAAAAGTATAAATAAAAGACATAATTATATGGAACTCTATCTTCCTCAAAACTTGTGGGTACCTGTTTAACGATTTCCTGAAAATACAAGTAGTTTTGAAAAGAGTGTCAACAATTAAGTTGGTGAGTTCATAAGTATTTTGTAAAATAACTCTGTCATTTGTTTCTTAAAAAGATAGGTACATTCACCCAGAAAATCCTATATTTTCTGTTGTATATGTATTTGTGTTCTGAACTAGTATCATATAGTTTTAATTCACGTAAAACTATAAGATGAATCTTTTCCCTGTAATAAAATAGTATTTTGTATTTTATACTATTATGAATTTTCTGTAGAAGTCTAGGTTTACCATTTGTAAAATATTGTGTTATAGTTTCATTATTTAATAAAACTATATGAAGTTGTTTTCTTATTCATACACTAATCGCGCTATTCAATACCAAATTGTGAGTTATCATAACCATACTTGATGACCTAAGCCTCGCCTGAAACACGACGTTCTTCAGGCGTCGAAATATGGTACGACAATTGTCACCACAGGTCTGCCGACGTAGCTGTTACAATGCAACTCTGGTGCGGGATTGTCAGTCTCGTATAGATCTATACACAAGTGTCACGCTCTCCCTCAAGGAGACTCTGGTTATAATTTTCAGGACTTTTGTTTTATACTTAAATAAGTACTTGAAGCGTGTCTCACAAATGCTATATTGATAGTTACGTGTAGAATAATGAAAAATATATTTGTAATAGATATATCGTAAGTATCTCATAAATTATATTTAATATAATTTATATTGCTATTTTCATAAGTTACTCTGAATATAGAAGGCAATATGTAGTTCCATAAAGTGTATTGATAAATATGTATGACTCATAAATTATACCTATTATAATTTATATGTTTATTTTTGTAATAAATCCCGAATCGGTAAAATAGTTTGTTTATAACAATTGTAAACTAATGGAATAAATTTTGCTATTTATACAATAATTCTTTGTGTTTTACCTGTATTTTCCCCCTTAAAACATTATAAAAATAGTGAAAATATAGGGGTATAAACTCACTTGATAGTAGTGATGATTTGAGCAGCACTTCGTTGCTAGAAAAGGCTTTACTGTTGAAAACCGGGCTTTGCGAGGGTCGGGTTTAGAAACCGAAAGACTCTTTTCTTGCGGACTTCTGGTGCCTCGGGATGTTCTTCGGGTATTGGATATGTGACTGGGGCTTATGGGGGTCGTAAGGAGGTTTATGGTGGTGAAATATGTGAAAGAGGGTGAAAAATAGTGTAAAAGAGGTGTAAGAACCGGGAGGGTTCTCACCTCCTTTTATAACCTGCGAGGGTTCTCGGCCGAAGGGATAAGAAGAACACGCGGCATCTTTGGATGCGAGGGGGAGGGACAGGCGTCGGATGCTCGCATGCTACACGCGTCGGCTTCGGACGCTTCCACAGACGCAACACGCGTCGGATCCGGATTGGACCTGCGCATTCGGACGAGTCATCAGTCGGACACGGGGCTTCTCGCGAGGAACGGGTGATGTGGCTGGTTCCTAGCCATGCGAAAATTTCCGGTTTTCATGATTTTTCGTTTTTTGTGCCCAAAACTTCCAAAATTCATAACTTTCGCATACGAGCTCCGTTTTCGACGTTCTTTATTTGCACGCGTAGGCGAGATTATATTCCACAACTTTCGTTTAGACCTCGTCGGCTACTTTTGATATTATTTTTAATATTATTATTTTTAACAGACCGGGACATGAAAATCCGTTAAAAATTCATAACCTCTTCATCCGACGTCCGTTTTCGTCTGTTTTTCTACCGTTGTACTACTATTGACAAGATCTTCGATTCTCGTTTAGGTTGTGTCGGCTAAAAATCATTCAATCTTTATTTCAAATTTCGGGATGTGTACTGTTATGTCAAATCTTAGAAAAATCATAACTTCTTCATACGAAGTCAGATTTGGGCGTTCTTTTTATGGACACTCTCGGTTTAACGAATACTACAACTTTCATTTAGATACCTAAGGCTAAAAAGCATTTTATTGAAAACTCACTTTTTACGCTGAACAGTGTTTTGCCGGTTTTGTCGCGGATTTTCGATAGGTCATAACTTCTTCGTTATAACTCGGATTTTTGTTTTCTTTATATTTTTGATATCCTTGTTACAATCTCTACCACTTTATTCATTCCAATTAAGATTATTGAACAATTTATTTTTGTCGCTACTTTTCATCTCAATTATTTTCTATTTTTATTATTTGAAAATAAGTTATAATAGTTGACCTAAACTATTACATTATGAATTAGAAGTACATAGGTAGACCTTAGACCTTAATAAATCTAGAATTTTTTCAGTTGTGACAGGTATCGATCACAGGGAATGGTATTTAGCTAATAAAATAACCACTAAAAGTTAAACTAAGAAAAACAAATAAAAGTGTTTTACTAATTTTGCAAGACCATCAACTTAAATCAAACAACTAGCAATTAAACGATTAAAAACGCGAAAAAAATGTAATTTAAATTCAAGATTAAAGAGTACTTTCATTTAGTTTCGAATCCCCCCTTTTCCTATGGTTGACTTCTTACAGAATAATTATATTGGTTACCAAATTATTATGTAACTATTTATTATGTTCAAATTCCTAGTTTTTACCAATTTATGAATTACCATGTAATGTTCAAACACAAATTGACACAAAACTGATATAGAGATAAATTTGGCTATGCATGATAAATCTTTGAGTTACCTATCTAGGATCAAGACAATTAACCAATCACAAATTATGAATTAGTTATGCTCTCTAACACAATCAAAGTTACTAACTTATATCACCTAATTCTAGGATTTGTTTGATCACCAGATCTAGCAATTCAATGTTCATAAATAACTGGATAACAAATTTATGCAAATAGAGTGATCATCTACTACATTAAACTTGTAGAAAAGGCAATTAAGTTAAAACTTCAACACACAAGGATTATGATTCATTAACACTAGTTAAATTAACATAAAAGATTCATAAATTCGAAATCAACACATAGTCAACGGGTCCATCATCACTAAACGAAAATATAAAAGGTTTTAGCCCATGATTAAAGCAGAAACAAACATAGAATTGAAGTTAACTAGACTATACATGGTAGAAACTAGCAAACTGAATGATAGAATGTTGTTTTCTTCTAAAAATATCCAAACTTGAACTCCAAAACTAGTTTTGATCTTCCAAGGACTTTCGAGAGGGTTTTTGTTGCAGGATTTTCGTAGCTATCTAGCTAGAAGTCTTCTCAATTCAATATAATGTTCGATATTTATAGTTTCCAAAATACGGTTGTCACATCGTGAATATATAGGTGTCACGATGAGAAAATCGTGTAGATCCTATATGCGCCAAGGAAAATGTGCAATGCCATATAGGAGTCTTCTAATGACATGTGGTATGACGTGAAAGGAAACATGTCACGTCGTAAAGATGGATTTTATGTTGGGATCGAGAATCTTCTAAATGCCATATTGTAACGCCCCGATTCCCAGGTATTGTTTAAATAATATTTATTGTTTTCAAGGCCTACTCGACGAGTTGGTTGCCCTACTCGTCGAGTAGCAACTGGTTTGGATCGCGTGTTTAGTGAACTACTCGTCGAGTCCAAAAAGGGACTCGACGAGTAGGATCTGGCAGAGGAAACCCTAAATCCTGGGGTTTTGCACCCTATTTAAAGAAACCTCAGCCTCCTTTGGCCTCTTTACAGTCTTTGAGAGCTCAGTGAAACCCTAATTCATGTGGTACTCTTGTTGGTGTGATTTAAGCCTTGGAAAGAAGGTTGGCTAGGAGGGAAAAGCTTGAAGAGCAAAGGGGTTGAAGCAAGGAAGGTGTGGGAAGCAGAACTTACCCGAGCTAGCATCTTCTGGTTGAGTTTCAGGGTTTTATGGATTTTGATTTGATATGGTGAGCTATGGGCTAGATCTGAAGTTGTAACTTCATATCTGGACCCTCCCTAAATACTAGAATCATAAAGTTTCGGGTTTGGGGGTGATGGAGGCCCTCCTTGTGCATGAAACCCCATTAAGAGCTTAGAATTGCCATTAAGAGCCTTTTTAGTCATGCATACACGTAAAGTTTGCAACTTTACGTGAAAAGCATGCTCTAGAAGCTTGGATCTGTAATTTGGAGCCATTGCATGGCTTAAATAAGTATGTATGGCTTAAGGACTGAAGGAACTCGGCGAGTCACAAGGTTGACTCGGCGAGTCGTATGAAGATGGCATTGAGCTCGACGAGTTGGATGAGCAACTCGGCGAGTCCGATGAAGATTGCCATAGACTCGGCGAGTTGTATGAACAACTCGGCGAGTCGGATGAGTTTTCTCCAGGACATGTATGTGTGTGTATCCGTTGTGTTGCAAGAGGGAAACCCGACGGGTGGCCTTAGAGTTTAATCGACAATCGGAGGAACTCGACGAGTCACCTCGATGACTCGGCGAGTTGGAAAGTGCTTCAAGGAACTCGGCGAGTAGCCGAGGGTACTTAGCGAGTTAAGGTCAACATGGACTGTTGACCTTGACTGAGGACTTTGACTTTGACCAGGGGTTGACTAGTGGGTTATGGAGCACCTTATAAGGTTAAGGACTTATGAGTATATTGTGCTATGGTAATATATGGTGGAGCCTGTGTCAAGTGATTCGAGAGTTGGGATTTATCTACCGAGTCGACATCTGCGAGGTGAGTTATCCACACTATATCGATAGGGTCTAAGGCACCAAGGCCGGCCCTTTTTAGTTGTTATCGTGATGGTATGCTACATGTGGATATGATCTGTTAGATCGGAATCAGGATAGACAGTATATTATGCTCCTATGATCCGTAGGGACTAATATGTTAGTGACCTGCTAGGTCAGTGCTATAGTTATGAGTGATTGCTATGTTGGGTGATCAGTGAGATAGATATGTTTGTATATGCTAGTATATGTTAGTTATGCGCACATGCTTAATTGCTTGTTGCTTGGGTTGAGGCGGTCCTGCTCTGTGCTGAAGGCCAATACACCCTATGAGCGGTCCGGGGAGACTGTAGGCCCACGTGGCGGTCCAGTCATGCCGAAGGCTCGGTATAGATTCAGTTGGACTGTAGGCCCGGTAGGGCGGTCCAGTCAGGCCGATGGCCCAGTATGCATGTTGATCGATTGTTTATTATGAATATGGTATTATAAGTGTGGTATTGGTATTTGGGGGTAGCTCACTAAGCCCTCGGGCTTACAGTTTTCAGTTTGTTGTTTCAGGTACTTCAGGAGTTCATGGCAAGGCGAAGGCGTGACCGTACCGCTCCTCATCCTTATGATCTGGCTTTTGGGACTCTCTGATTGAATAATGAATTGAAAACACTTTTGTAAACAAATACTATTTGATTTTATTTATGCTTGAAAAGTTTAAATTTGGCGTAAAATTTATGGATGTTACAAGTTGCTATCAGAGCCTTGGTTTGAGTGAATTGGAGGAACACTCGTGTGAATCCAGTCTCCAATCAAGGAGGTTTTCGGAAAGTAAAAAATTTAAAATGGTTTCAAAATAAAGGATGGAGGATGCAGAGGGTACGATCAGCCGGAGCCTATAAGTAAACCCCAAAATACCATATAGTTATTTGATATTTTGATATGTTAGAACAGCATGCTAGCGCTAGGCTAGGGATCTTCAGGAATCACATGATAGGCTTGCCTGATTATATGATACCCATTAGCCTAGGGTTTCTTGTATGTGGAATTGACATCATAACTGTAGATGTTTAGTGTATGCATCACGGCTGTGCATAATAAAGACATCATAGCCTGAGAATGTTGATTCGGCCTTCGGGTTGGATGGGATATTCGAAAGTCTATTGGGTCCAGCGTTATGTGCAGTTAGAATACACTAGCGCTGCAGGGGATGATGAAAGTTTCATGGATGTGTGAGTTGTGAGAAGCGGTAAGACCAGTTGCGAGATAGTTGATATTCCTCTAGGGATGAGGGTTGAGCGCATTTTATGTTGATGCTAGTGTTAGGGTGTTGTGGTGATACTTGAGACAAATATGGGTAGGTGTGGAAGGTAGTATGGGCCCGTACTACTGAAAGCACAGGACCCATACGCATAGCAAGGAAGTCACAACCCCTAGGGTTTGTGGGTTTTGGTCTCCTGATATTATGTTATTTATCCAATATTATGTTGTTTATCTGGTGCCGGTAGCACCTGAGCCCGTGCTACAGATAGGGTCGAGGAGTTGGATGCCAGGATCTGGGAAATTATGCACGACGAGATTGCTGCAGCGTTCCGAGCACAACTGCCAGAGATGTTTGGGTCGATTAAGACCGTGATGGTCGAGTACTTTGATGAGCGATATGCTGCTCTAGCAGAGACAGCTGCCGCTGCAGCCACTTCGGCTGTAACCGCGACAGGGGTTGGAGGAGGAGCCAGCAGGGCTTTCCAGTACCGGGACTTCGATAATACGAAGTCCCCGATATTTGTTGTTACACAGGATGCGATCAGAGCTATGAGGTGGTTATCAGACGTGGAGAGATGTTTCTTCACGTGTTCATGTCCTACTGACCAGAAGGTCAGGTGTGCCCTGAGCCTGCTGAGGCTTGGGGCAAAGGACTGGTGGAGATTGACGACAGGGTCGTACACGGATGATCAGCAAGCTGCTGTTACTTGGGAGCAGTTCCGGGATATGTTCCGCACCCGCTACGTTCCATGTGTTGAGCGGGAGCGGCTTGCTCAGGAGTTTTTGACATTGAGACAGGATGGGGAGTCAGTAATGGAGATTACCCGTATGTTCACGGAGAGGGCTATGTTTTGCCCGGAGTTTGCTTCAGAGCAGTCTCAGATGACTCGTTATCTGACTATGCTCAAGACTGATATTCGACAGTTTGTGTCTACACAGCGATGTGATACCCTCCTGGATCTTCAGGAAGCCGCGAGGCGGCGTGAGTTGGAGATAGAGCTGCAGTTGAAGGAGCAGCGTCAGGCACCGGCACAGTCTCAGCCGACGCCTAAGCGGTCTAAGACCGATGATACTCGGACTGGGAGTCAGCAAAGCCGCACTTGTGGAAAGTGTGGCAGGGGCCATTCGGGGGTTTGTCGAGCAGGAGGTGGATGCCACAAATGTGGCAAGGAGGGGCACTATGCCAGGGACTGCCGTCAGTCCGCTCCTCCAGTGGATATGAGGATTTGTTTGTTGTGTTTTGAGCAAACTAACACTCCTAAGGTGTTCATACAACCCTAGAAACCTTGGATCTATGTTTGTCTAAAATACATGCAAAATAATTTTCCAAGGTTCATAACCTATCTAGCATACATGGGGTACTTTTAAACATAAAAGACACTAGAAGAATTACATACCTTTGTTAGTGAGTTGATTCCTTGAGAGTTTGAGAGCCAAGCACCAATAATGTTAATGCCTCAAATGGAAATCACAAATCACCACAAACTTGGAAAACTTATGAGAGAGTATCCAATCACTCTAGAAATTCGGCCACTCTTATGCACACACACATAGTGTCTTTTCAAGCACCATAAGCCTCTTTATATAGTGTAGATGATTAGGGTTATGAACCATGCAAACCCTAATAACCCATGTCTTTTCCTATTCCAAGGATCCATGGGTTAAAAGCTCCATGGATCATCCATGGACTCCCATTTAAGCTTAGCCGATTCCCTAATGAGTGTTAGCCCACACTATATAAGTACAATAGCCCATTATTTAATTAGTCAACTTATGATCACTAAATTAATTCATACTTAATTTAAGATCAATACTAATTAAATAATACAATTTCATATTAATATATTATAACTTATAATATATTAGTAGGCCGTAAATATACTCTTCTCATAATGTTATCCATATAAATAGTTCGGGTGAAGTGCAACCCAAATGGACCATGCCGGGTCGGGTCAAGTATATACCAAATAAGTTATGGACTTAGACACCTTATCCAACAGTCTCCCACTTGGATAAGTCTGATAATTGTATTTACCTATATAGCTTCAGGAACCAACCTGCAATCCTAGCTCTCGAAAACTCTGTTGAACTATGAAGCGCCATTTTAGATAAGTGATCACATAATCCTTTGCTCTCATGATATCAGCCGGACAAATACATGGAACAATGTCTTACTTATTGTCCAGCAGTTTGTTTCCCGATTTCCGATTTGTTTGACAAAGAACTTAATCGAACACATCAATTTAGTTCTGACTGGGCCCGGTACATAGGTCAAAACAAAATCATCGAGGGGCCCAGATATCGCTTCTATTTCTAGAAGGAACAGATAAACTTCGACTCATATGCTTGTTCTACTACTCATTGAATTGCACACAAAGTCACGTTTTATAACATCAAGTTACTGATGCGTTTACGTGCAATCAATGCACAACCAACTCATAGGTAACAACTCATATCTCTAGGTTTGAAGACTTATATGATATTACCGTCTCACGATCACTCGAGATAAATTCCATGAAGTGATACAAGTGAGCGTGGGTTTATTCCAATACTCATAACTTATGAGTACTCATGAATGTTGTAGCAACCATTGCTATGGCTAAACACTTTTAGTCATCTACAATCTCAATTCATGACAGTCTTGATTCATACCTACTTCTGACATATGACCGACTGTGGAGAGTTTGAATAAACTTATTATTCTGGAAGTCAAAACATGCAAAGCTGAAACAATAGTAAATAATTGACAATGATAGCAACACCTTACTCATGAATAAATCACAACTTTTATTCATCATCAAACGTCGATTACATTTTACAAGTTTCAGTAATAACTATCTAATCTGTAAAACTAATATCATCCCTCAGCCCGATGCGTCTCGCATGCTGCAAATGCTTCACCCTCGTCAGTCCCTTCGTAAGGGGATCCACAGGGTTCTCATCCGACGATACCCTCTTTGCCACGAGGAGTCCCTCTTCTATCTTGTGTCTTATGAAGTGATATTTTCTGTCAATGTGTCGGGATCTGCCATGATCTCTTGGTTCCTTGGCTAAGGCAATCGTACTATTTCTGTCACAGAAAATCTCCATAGGCTCCTTAATAGCTGGTACAACTCCAAGGTCTCCGATGAAGTTCCTCAGCCATATCGCCTCCTTTGCCGCTTCACTCGCTGCTATGTACTCTGATTTACAAGTCGAATCAGCTACAGTCTCCTGTTTGGAACTCTTCCAAGTGATTGCCCCTCCATTTAAGGTAAAGACCCAGCCCGACTGAGAGCGGAAGTTATCCCTATCAGTCTGAAAGCTAGCATCACTGTACCCTACTACTCTCAAGTCATCACTCCCACCAAGGGTAAGGATCCAATCCTTAGTCCTCCGCAGGTACTTGAGAATATTCTTTACCGCAGTCCAATGAGCCTTGCCAGGGTTCCCCTGATATCTGCTGATCATGCTCAAAGCGAAGGCCACATCAGGACGGGTACAAGTCATAGCATACATGATCGAGCCAACAGCGGAAGCATAAGGTAATTGACTCATCTCAGCTATCTCATCTTCTGTACTCGGGCTCTGAGCCTTACTCAGTTTGGCATTGCTTTGGATCGGTAATTCTCCTTTCTTGGAATTCTGCAGGTTGAACCTTTTCAACACCTTATCCAAGTAGATACTCTGACTAAGTCCAATTAGTCTTTTACTCCTTTCTCTTAATATCCTTATCCCTAGGATATTGGCAGCTTCTCCAAGGTCCTTCATAGCAAAGCACTTCCCAAGCCAGGACTTAACCTCCTGCAAGGTTGGGATGTCATTTCCTATGAGTAGTATGTCATCCACATACAGTACCAAAAAGCTAACTATACTCCCACTAGCTCTGACATACACGCAGGACTCATCTTCACTTCTTGAGAAACCAAACTCTTTGACCTTCTCATCGAAACAAAGATTCCAACTTCGAGATGCTTGTTTCAATCCATAAATGGATTTCTCAAGCTTGCACACTCTATTGGGGTACTCTGCACTGACAAAACCTTCTGGCTGATTCATGTAAACATCCTCAGCCAACTTTCCGTTAAGGAAAGCGGTTTTGACATCCATTTGCCATATTTCATAATCATGAAATGCAGCAATGGCTAGCATAACCCTAATAGACTTAATCTTTGCTACTGGTGAAAAGGTTTCATCATAATCGATACCCTGAGTCTGAGTAAAACCCTTCGCAACCAGTCGAGCCTTATAAGTGTGCACTTTCCCATCCATGTCGGTCTTCTTTTTGAAGATCCATTTGCACCCGACTGTCTTACGGCCTGGTACATTGTCAACCAAGTTCCAAACTTGATTGTCATACATGGACTGTATCTCGCTGTCCATAGCCTCCTTCCATTTAGCAGACTCTGGGCCTGCCATGGCTTCCTTAACACTGTTAGGTTCATCCAGATTTACCAGTGTACTGTCACTGATAAATGTATCACCTTCCGTAGTAATATGAAATCCATAATAAAACTCAGGTATGTTCCTAACCCTTATGGAACGCCTCGGAAGTATAGACTCGTCAGCTGGATCAATAGGAATTTCCTCCTCAAGTTGATTGCTAATGTCTGAGGTTCCTTCACCAATTGAGTCTTGAATTTCTTCAAGGTCAATTTGCCTCCCACTGTCTCCTTGGTTTATGAATTCTCTCTCTCGAAAGACCCCTCTCCTTGCCGATGAAAATACACCTTTCACTCCGAGGTTCGAGCTTGTCATGATTCTCGCGCCTCACGAAAGCCTCGCAACCCCAAATCTTGATATGGTCCAAATTGGGAACTTTCCCAGTCCACATTTCATGAGGTGTTTTGGCAACCTTCTTTGTAGGGACTAGATTAAGGATGTGGGCGACAGTCTCTAAGGCATACCCCCAAAAAGAGAATGGTAGCGAAGCTCGACTCATCATAGAGCGAACCATGTCCAACAAAGTTCGATTACGCCTCTCAGCTACACCATTCAGTTGTGGTGTCCTGGGAGGTGTCAATTGTGAGACAATCTCACACTCCTTAAGATAGTCGAGGAACTCAGTACTAAGATACTCACCACCTCGATCGGATCGAAGCATCTTAATGTTCCTGCCCAATTGATTTTCTACTTCCTGTTTAAACTCTTTAAACCTTTCAAAAGTTTCTGACTTATGTTTGATTAAGTAGACATAACCATATCTACAAAAATCATCAATAAAAGTCACATAATAGCGATTAGCATCCCTTGTGGCGGTTTTGAATGGTCCACATACATCAGTATGTACAAGGTCCAACAAACCCTCACCCCTTGCACAAATACCAGTGAAGGGTGATTTTGTCATTTTTCCAAGTAGACAAGACTCACAACTATCATCCGACTTGAGGTCGAACGACTCCAAGACTCCATCCTTTTGGAGCTGGCCTATGCGTTTCTTGCTTACATGTCCAAGACGACAATGCCACAAAGATGCTTTATCCAAGCTAGTAGAAGAATCAATACATAATACATTATTTCCTAAATTATCTACAACCGATATAGCTTCATACACACCATCACAAGGTAATGCTTTAAAATAAAGAACATTATTAAAGAAAGCATTAATACTACCAATTTCATTATCAAAAGAAAAGGTAAAACCTTGTTTGTACAAAGCATGAAAGGAAATAATATTCCTCGCCATTTCAGACGAGTACACACATTTATTCAAATCTAACTTTAACCCACTATCTAGCAACAAAGTATAAACTCTAATCTTGGCAACAGGTGCAACCTTCTTGTTCCCCATGATTAAGTTTATCTTTCCGTGCTCCACATCCTCACTTCTTCTTAGGCCATGCAAGTCACAACAAATGTGAATACCACAACCTGTGTCAAGAACCCAAGAATGAGAATATGGTGAGTTATTAGACAATATAGTGTAAATACCTGCGTGGGATGATTTCACTTTCCCATCCTTGACATCCTGCAAGTACTTTGGGCAGTTTCGCTTCCAGTGCCCCTTATTTTGACAGTAGAAGCATTCAGCATCCTTAGGGATGGCAGAAGGAGTGATAGAACCACCTTTGGTTCCAGATGAGGAGCCTTCAAGGGACTTTCCCTTGGTACCCTTCGAAGGGTGCTTCCTCTTCTTCCCTTTGCCTTGCCCGATAGCCAAAACAGGGGTAGTAGTAGGAGTAGGAGTAGTAACCGACTTACTCTTAAGACCACTTTCGGCAGTCTTCAGAAGTCCTTGAAGCTTACTGAGTGTGACTTCCTCCTTGTTCATGTGGTATGTCATACGAAATTGATCATAACATGAGGGCAAGGAGTGCAAAATGATATCAATTGCCAACTCCTCAGGGAAGTTCACATTCAGTTTCATTAGACGGTCCACATACCTTTGCATTTTCTACATGCGGCTCGTGATTTGTTCGCTATCCTTCATACAGTTAGTGACCATGGAGGAGATTATTTCATACCGCTCTTGACGAGCACTCTGATGGTACCTTTCCATCAGATCCTGATGCATCTCAAAAGGGTAATAGTCCTTATAGGACTTTTGGAGTTCAGCTGTCATGGTGGCCATCATGATGCATGCCACCTTGGTGGCATCTCTTTCATGTGCCTGATACTCAACGACCTCCTCAGGAGTAGCAGTGGACTCATCAAGCTCCTTTAGCTCCTTGTCGAGGACATATTCCTTGTCCTCGTAACGAGTGACCATCCTGATGTTCCGGATCCAATCCATGAAGTTGGAACCATCAAATATGACCCTCCCACAAAGGTTCATGAGGGAATAGGAGCCAGTAGGGTTAGAGCCCGAAGCATTGTTGTTGGAAGACATCTAAAAAGAAGAAAACAAGTTTAGATTAGATATATCGAATCCTTAATAATACACCCAAATGTAATATTAAGGCTAGGATCCAACACAATATATTATAACTTAGAAGAGGGATGCCGTAATCTAAGCTATAACATATTTGAAGGTAGGTGAATGACGATTCACCAATTTCCACCATGAAAACGAAATGAATTATTAGGTTTAATTGGTTTTGAAATTCCCAGATTCTTTTGAGATTCATTGAACTTTTCAATGGCATGTTTCAATCTCGATTGTGCCCTTCAAGTTTTGTGACTGGGATGCCGAGGATCACAAAACAAGGTGTGAATAACCATGCAAATTCACTTGGTACCCTTAATATTATCACCAAATCAATGTGTCGGTTAACCACACACGCTCCACCGATCTATGATAAACATTAAGTCACCCTTCGTGATCCTTACTAGTCCAAGTTAGTGTGCTGGTTAACCACACACGCTCCACCAACGACTTGGTAAGGTACAAAGTGTGAATTTCATGGGTTAGCACCATATTCACATTTTCCTAAAGTAACTAAGATTGGGAATTTATTAAAGGTTTAGTTACTTTATAATATTCATCATACTTTTAATGAGAATTTAAAGTCATTGTCCTACCCGTTCGGCTAACGACCCTCCACCGATCAAGGAAGCGGTGGGTGAGAATGGACACCCATTAAGTTGTCATTTTATAGGCAACAACCTTATACCCCCCTTATAGACCGGCTTCGTGAATGAGGCCTACTAACGGTAAAACGACTTAATCTTATACATATATATAATAATTAACCATTAATGTTATAAATAGTATAAGGGTTGAATTTTAACTTTTAAAACTCTAAGGGTTTGGAATTAAAGTCTATTAAAGTGTGTGTAACTTTACAAATTCCAAAACTTGAGGACAAGTTTTGAAACTATTCAAAACTTTTCATTTTATAACTTATGAATTAAAGGTTCATAAAATGAAGACTCTTCATTTTCATGTAACTTATGTGTTTTAAGTGTGCATAAATGAAAGTGACCTTTGGAAATCCATAACTTGAGGACAAATTATGGACTCCATTAAAACACATAAATGATCAAGAATTATCAATAAACAATTTAGCAAATAATTCCTATGATCTAACAATAATTCATAAGAACATGAACATCATATCAAAAATTCCAAGAACATATGAACACATATTATCGTGCAATTTTGATATAAGCCATTGTAAATGGATTAGCATAAACATTACACCATCTAAAATAGGTTTTATTACACCAAAACAGTTTAGCGTAATGTTTCTAGTCCATTTCCAGCAGCAAAACTCGAAAATCTGCATTCTGAGGCTCCTACTCGTCGAGTGCACGAACCTACTCGACGAGTAGGATGAATTTACACATGGACTCGGCGAGTCCCCCCATGGACTCGGCAAGTTCATGCTGCAGAATGCAGAAAACTTGAGTTTTTCAGCAAGTTTGCATCAAGTATCAAACAAACAAGCCTAGTCTCTGATACCACTGTTGGGTTTTGAGCAAACTAACACTCCTAAGGTGTTCATGCAACCCTATAAACCTTGGATCTATGTTTGTCTAAAATACATGCAAAATAATTTTCCAAGGTTCATAACCTATCTAGCATACATGGGGTACTTTTAAATATAAAAGATACTAGAAGAATTACATACCTTTGTTAGTGAGTTGATTCCTTGAGAGTTTGAGAGCCAAGCACCAATAATGTGAATGCCTCAAATGGAAATCACAAATCACCACAAACTTGGAAAACTTATGAGTGAGTATCCAATCACTCTAGAAATTCGGCCACTCTTATGCACACACACATAGTGTCTTTTCAAGCATCATAAGCCTCTTTATATAGTGTAGATGATTAGGGTTATGAACCATGCAAACCCTAATAACCCATGTCTTTTCCTATTCCAAGGATCCATGGGTTAAAAGCTCCATGGATCATCCATGGACTCCCATTTAAGCTTAGCCCATTCCCTAATGAGTGTTAGCCCACACTATATAAGTACAATAGCCCATTATTTAATTAGTCACCTTATGATCACTAAATTAATTCATAATTAATTTAAGATCAATACTAATTAAATAATATAATCTCATAATGTTATCCATATAAATAGTTCGGGTGAAGTGCAACCCAAATGGACCATGCCGGGTCGGGTCAAGTATATACCAAATAAGTTATGGACTTAGACACCTTATCCAACATTGTTACCATTGTCATCAGGTTGGTCATGTGAAGACCAATTGTCCGCAGCTCGCCGTCAAGCCGGCGTAGGGTCCCGCGTCGGCTACTGTGAGGATTGGAGATGGGAGGCCAGTCAAGGTGGAGCCTCCGAAGGCTCAGGGTCGCGCCTTCCAGCTCACGACCGAGGAGGCCAAGGCAGCACCGGATGTGGTTGCTGGTACGTTTCTATTCTCTATCTCAGTTATTGTATTTGTGTTATGCTTATTGGTTGTACCTGTGATTAGGTACGTTTTTAGTGAATTCTTTGTCTGCTTTGGTTTTATTTGACTCGGGGGCGAGTCGGTCGTTCGTATCTCAGACTTTCAGTAGAGGGTTTAGTGTGCCGGTAGATGAGCTTGAGTGTCCGTTGCGAGTTTCGATCGCCAACGAGCACGGGGTTTCTGCTTCTTCGGTCTACCGGGGATGCGAGTTGGAGATTTTCGGGGTGCCCTTCACGATAGATTTGATTCCTATTCCCATGGGGGAAGTGTGCGTGATCATAGGGATGGATTGGCTCAGTCGATTTGGCGCCATGATCGACTGTGAGGGACAGCGAGTGGTAGTTCGAACCCCAAGTGGGGGAGAACTGGTGGTATATGGCGAGGGCACCAGGATGGGATCAGGGTTTCGTTCGGCAGCCAGGGCTCGATAGTATATTCAGCACAGGTGTGCCGGTTATTTAGTGTATGTGGTAGATACGCGGGTTAGGGATCAGCCCTCGGTTTCGGAGGTCCCAGTAGTTAGAGAGTTTGCTGACGTGTTTCCGGAGGAGTTACCCGGAGTGCCTCCGGAGAGGCAGGTTGATTTTAGGATTGATCTAGTGTCGGGTGCGGCCCCTATCGCTAAGGCGTCGTACCGACTGGCACCGCCAGAGATGCAGGAGTTGTCATCTCAGTTGCAGGAGCTGCTGGGTAAGCAGTTTATTCGTCCGAGTAGTTCCCCATGGGGAGCACCGATCCTTTTCGTCTGGAAGAAGGACGGTTCGCACAGGATGTGCATTGACTATAGGGAGTTGAATAAGTTAACGGTGAAGAACCGTTATCCACTCCCGAGGATAGATGATCTTTTGGATCAACTGTAGGGTGCATCTTGGTTTTCCAAGATCGATTTGAGGTCCGGATATCACCAGGTCAGGGTGAGGGAGGAAGACGTGGAGAAGACCGCGTTTCGGACTCGTTATGGTCATTACGAGTTCATGGTGATGCCGTTTGGGCTCACCAACGCGCCGACAGTGTTCATGGATTTGATGAACCGGGTCTGCAGACCGATGCTCGATCGCTCGGTCATTGTGCTCATAGACGATATATTGGTGTATTCCAAGACACGAGAGCAGCACGAGGAGCACCTCAGGGAGCTGTTGGAGGTTTTGCGACGAGAACGGCTGCATGCCAAGTTCTCGAAGTGTGAGTTTTGGTTACGAGAGGTCCAGTTCCTCGGGCATCTCGTTAACCAGGAGGGGATTTTGGTCGACCCGGCCAAAGTCGAGGCCGTTATGCAGTGGGAGATTCTGAAATCTCCCTCCGACATCAGGAGTTTCTTGGGATTAGCAGGGTACTACCGGAGATTTATTCGATATTTTTCCAAGGTTGCAATACCCCTCACTCGTCTAACGAGGAAGGGGGTGGATTTCCGGTGGGGCCCTGAGCAGCAGAGGGCGTTTGAGACCCTCCGGCGATGTTTGTGTGAGGCGCCCGTGTTGACGCTCCCCTAGGGAGTCGAGGATTTTATGGTATTTTGTGATGCATCCATCACAGGTCTGGGGGCGGTCCTCATGCAAAGGGGACGGGTGATAGCCTATGCATCGCGGCAGCTGAAGTTGCATGAGACGAGATACCCTACGCACGATCATGAGTTGGGAGCGGTGGATTTCGCTCTCAAGATTTGGAGGCATTATTTGTACGGGGTCCGATGTACTATATACACGGATCACAAGAGTTTGAGGCACATTATGGATCAGCAGAACCTGAATATGAGGCAGCGCAGGTGGCTGGATGTAGTCAAGGACTATGATTGTGAGATCCTTTACCATCCTGGTAAAGCGAATGTGGTTGCGGACGCTTTGAGCCGCATGTCAGCTGGGTCTTCTACCCCGGCAAGGTGTATGAGGATAGCGGTGGATTCCCTGCTTGTGAGCTTGATTAGGGATGCTCAGGTCGAGGGCATGAGACCAGAGAACTGGAAGATGGAGCGGATTAAGGGCGAGAACGCCCGGTTTGTTCAGGATAGTCGCAGATTATTGACCCGACACGGTCGGGTTTGGGTTCCGATGACCGGAGGGATCCGGCAGACAGTGATGGAGGAGGCTCATAAGTCTCACTTTTCTATACACCCGGGGGCCACCAAGATGTACCGGGATTTGAGTTTGAGCTACTGGTGGCCGTGTATGAAGCGAGAAATCGCTGGGTATGTTGAGAGGTGCTTGACCTGTAGGATGGTCAAGGTCGAGCATCAGAGGACGCATGGAAAGCTGCAGCCTCTGGAGATTCCCATGTGGAAATGGGAGCAGATCACGATGGATTTCATTACAAAGTTGCCGAGGACGGCGAAAGGGTTTGATGCTATATGGGTCATCGTGGATCGGTTGACCAAGAGTGCCCATTTCTTGGCCATACGGGAGAGTTCGTCGGCTGAGAAATTGGCCGACATGTATGTCAGCGAGATTGTCTCTCGCCATGGGGTTCCAGTTTCTATAGTTTCCGATAGGGGTGTCAGGTTTACTTCCCGTTTTTGGCAGAAGTTCCATGAGGAACTGGGTACGCGACTGCATTTTAGTACAGCTTTCCATCCGCAGACAGATGGGCAGAGTGAGCGGACCATCCAAACCCTCGAGGATATGTTGAGGGCGTGCGTTATTAACTTTGGTGGGAGTTGGGATTCCCACCTACCGCTTGCAGAGTTCGCCTACAACAACAGCTATCATTCCAGTATTGGCGCCCCGCCTTTCGAATTGTTGTATGGTCGGAAGTGTAGAACCCCAGTCTGCTGGGGTGAGATTGGGCACAGGGTAATGGGGCGGACAGAGGTAGTTCTGCAGACTACCGAAAAGATACAACAGGTTAGACAGCGTTTGCAGACCACTCAGAGTCGGCAGAAGAGTTATACTGACAGACGCCGATCTGAGTTGGAATTTCAGGTGGGTGACATGGTACTTCTGAAAGTCTCACCCTGGAAGGGTGTGATCCGTTTCAGGAAGAGGGGAAAATTGGGCCCCCGTTTCATTGGGCCGTTCAGTGGTATCACTGGATAATATTCAGGTCGATGAGCGCCTGAACTATGTGGAGAGGCCTGTGGCCATCTTGGAAAAGAAGAAGAAGATTTTGCGGAACAAAGAGATACGTTTGGTAAAAGTGCAGTGGGAGCATCGGAGAGGATCCGAGTGGATGTGGGAGCCGGAGGCGGAAATGCGGGAGCATTACCCGACATTGTTTAGTCCAGCGGACTTCGAGGGCGAAGTCTAGTTCAAGTGGGGGAGAATTGTAACGCCCCGATTCCCAGGTATTGTTTAAATAAGATTTATTGTTTTCAAGGCCTACTAGACGAGTTGGTTGCCCTGCTCGTCGAGTAGCAACGGGTTTGGATCGCGTGTTTAGTGAACTACTCGTCGAGTCCATAAAGGGACTCGATGGGTAGGATCTGGCAGAGGAAACCCTAAATCCCGGGGTTTTGCACCCTATTTAAAGAAACCTCAGCCTCCTTTGGCCTCTTTACAGTCTTTGAGAGCTCAGTGAAACCCTAATTCGTGTGGTACTCTTGTTGGTGTGATTTAAGCCTTGGAAAGAAGGTTGGCTAGGAGGGAAAAGCTTGAAGAGCAAAGGAGTTGAAGCAAGGAAGGTGTGGGAAGCAGAACTTACCCCAGCTTGCATCTTTTGGAGGTATCAAGTTGCAATATTTACTTCCCTTTCCTTCTAGATCTCTTTTCTTTTGGTTGAGTTTTAGGGTTTTATGGATTTTGAGTTGATATGGTGAGATATGGGCTAGATCTGAAGTTGTAACTTCAGATCTGGACCCTCCCTAAATACTAGAATCATAAAGTTTCAGGTTTGGGTGTGATGGAGGCCCTCCTTGTGCATGAAACCCCATTAAGAGCTTAGAATTGTCATTAAGAGCCTTTTTAGTCATGCATACACGTAAAGTTTGCAACTTTACGTGAAAAGCATGCTCTAGAAGCTTGGATCTGTAATTTGGAGCCATTGCATGGCTTAAATAAGTATGTATGGCTTAACGACTGAAGGAACTCGGCGAGTCACAAGGTTGACTCGGCGAGTCGTATGAAGATGGCATTGAGCTCGACGAGTTGTATGAGCAACTCGGCGAGTCCGATGAAGATTGCCATAGACTCGGCGAGTTGTATGAACAACTCGGCGAGTCGGATGAGTTTTCTCCAGGACATGTATACGTGTGTATCCGTTGTGTTGCAAGAGGGAAACCCGAGGGGTGGCCTTAGAGTTTGATCGACAATCGGAGGAACTCGACGAGTCACCTCGATGACTCGGCGAGTTGGAAAGTGCTTCAAGGAACTCGGCGAGTAGCCGAGGGTACTCAGCGAGTTAAGGTCAACATGGACTGTTGACCTTGACTGAGGACTTTGACTTTGACCAGGGGTTGACTAGTGAGTTATGGAGCACCTTATAAGGTTAAGGACTTATGAGTATATTGTGCTATGGTAATATGTGGTGGAGCCTGTGTCAAGTGATTCGAGAGTTGGGATTTATCTACCGAGTCGACATCTGCGAGGTGAGTTATCCTCACTATATCGATAGGGTCTAAGGCACCAAGGCCGGCCCTTTTTAGTTGTTATCGTGATGGTATGCTACATGTGGATATGATCTGTTAGACCGGAATCAGGATAGACAGTATATTATTCTCCTATGATCCGTAGGGACTAATATGTTAGTGACCTGCTAGGTCAGTGCTATATTTATGAGTGATTGCTATGTTGGGTGATCAGTGAGATAGATATGTTTGACAATTGTATATGCTAGTATATGTTAGTTATGCGCACATGATTAATTGCTTGTTGCTTGGGTTGAGGCGGTCCTGCTCTGTGCTGAAGGCCAATACACCCTATGAGCGGTCCGGGGAGACTGTAGGCCCACGTGGCGGTCCAGTCATGCCGAAGGCTCGGTATAGATTCAGTTGGACTGTAGGCCCGGTAGGGCGGCCCAGTCAGGCCGATGGCCCAGTATGCATGTTGATCGATTGTTTATTATGAATATGGTATTATAAGTGTGGTATTGGTATTTGGGGGTAGCTCACTAAGCCCTCGGGCTTATAGTTTTCAGTTTGTTGTTTCAGGTACTTTAGGAGTTCGTGGCAAGGCGAAGGCGTGACCCTACCGCTCCTTATCCTTATGATCTGGCTTTTGAGACACTCTGATTGAATAATGAATTGAAAACACTTTTGTAAACAAATACTATTTGATTTTATTTATGCTTGAAAAGTTTAAATTTGGCGTAAAATTTATGGATGTTACACACATCGTGAGGAATGTTTGTCCATGTCGTGGGAAATGTATAATGCTCGATTTCTTCTTCCTTAATCTCCTAGTTTTAGATCCAATTCTTCAAGTATCCAGCTCTCGTCGATTTCAGCTCATTTTCCTTGAGAATGTCCTTTTTTGCTGCAAAATACAATTTAACCTTACCATATATCGCTGTATTTCACCAAAATATAGCTTAAATGTATTAAAATAATGCCTAAATATATGTATAAATATGGCATATGTGTATAAATATGGAAATATTAAAGGTTATGTCGCTTTGTTTCAGATTTGACAAATTAGAGTTACCTTCGATTAAAAAATTACAGAAATTAAGTTGAACAACTTCAAGGTCTTCAACAATCGTTCGTGTTGTACATCACTAAGACGATGAAAATTCGACGTATGATGAGAGCAATCGAAGTCAGTGTAGTAATTAGAGATGGAATCTGAAACAGTCTGATCCCTAATCGAATAGAGAAGAAGGTAAGAGCGAGTGGAACATCGGAAGTCGACGAAGAGTTTCAGTCGATAGAAAATCGAGGAGGAATCGAGCGACTGAAGTAAAGGATAGTAGAGGAGCTCTGAGCAAAAAGGAAATGCTGGTGAATCAGAGCAGTAGGTGTCTTCAGGTGGATTGCAGAGAGGAAGACAAAGAATCACGTAGGAGCGGTGGAGGAAAACACGTCGTGTAACAACCCAAATTTTGAAAGGAAATTTTTCATTTTTAATTAACCAAACCATTTCCATAAACCATGAAATCCCAGAACAAATGTTTTTGAATTCATTGCAACTTTATTCAAAAACATTAGAGTGTCACGTAAAAGGTTGATGAGAGAGTGCACACCGCGCCATCAAGCCTTGCCTTTGCCCTTGGGCTCAGATGTACCTGAAACAAATCCACAAACTGTAAGCTAATGCTTAGTGAGTTCCCCAGAGCATACCCACACAACTCACATACAACATATCATGCTAGCTATAGTAGCTACACATATCACATAAGCCATGCATACAACAGATAGGGATGTTGTGGGCTCCTCCCCAGGGTCTTACTCCAGGATGCCATGGGCTCTCCACATGGTCTTACACCTAAGTGTCATGGGCTCTCCCATGGTCTTTGATAGGAAAGCCATGGGCTCTCCACATGGTCTTACATCCAAGTGTCATGGGCTCTCCCATGGTCTTCCATACAACATACCACATACATCAATAACATACTTCCTAGTTTATACCAACTAACAAGTCACATAATACAATCTCAGCTAGGATACTACACATCATTAATGAGCCGACCTTGGTGCCTTAGACCCATTGGTATGGTGAGGAGACTCACCTCACGAATCTGAACCTGCAACCGAATTTTGGTATATCCTACGCTGCTCCTCCCAAACTGCCTATAACCAAAAGTAAATAATCTTAACTCAACCCCTAAGGCTCCTCTGAGTGAAACCTGGTGAAAGTCTACGTTTGTAGTCAAGGTCAACATTCCATATTAACCTTGCCTTGTCGAGTGCAATCAGCCACTCATCAGGTTCCCTGGTAACTCATCGACTCGCCGAGTCATCCGAGAGACTCGTCGAGTTCCTTGATGTTTACGGCCGTAAACTCCCAACCGGACACCCTTGACCGTGAACCCTTGGCCGTGAACCCTTGGCCGTGAACGAGGAAACCCTCTCGACTCGTCGAGTCTCTTACACGACTCGCCGAGTCCCCTTAGTCCATTATGTTTATGGCCTTTTCCAATGGGACTCAAGGTCCCAAACTTTAGATCTATCCTCTACTAGTGTAGATAACACGTAAAGTTGAAAAATTTACGTGCATGCAGGGCCTCACATGGCCATAACACCAAGACTAACCTTCAAACAAGGTTTTCATGCATGGAGAGGGAATAAGCTTAATAAAAGGTGCAACTTTATGATATTTGGGACCTAAGGATGTCCAGATCTGGAATCATATCCTTGTGATAGGCCTAGATCTAAGTTTGCTTCCATCTTTTCAAGGTTGGCCATAACCTCCAAAAAGAAATCAAAGCTTAAGGTAGCAGATTAATACCTGATACAGATGCCCAACACGAAATAGATGCTTGATCTAATACTTCTCCCTTGATACTTCCTCTTCAAACTTGGAATCCTCCCCCAAATCTCAAAGATAAGCTCCTAATTGTTCTTACTTCACACACAAGAGGGTTTGCGGCCATGAACGTTCTTCTATGGTGTTAAGGAAGGCTACTAGGGTTTATAATTATGCTTATATAGGGGCAAACCCCGAAACTAGGGTTTTCTCTAAACAGCTCTGACTTACCGAGTCGGGACTTTCGACTCGCCGAGTCAGTTCCAACCCGCGTCCAAGATGCCACGACCCTACTCGACGAGTTGATCTCCTAACTCGCCGAGTCCATGCATAAATCCTCCCCCATATTGGCAACTTTCCCACCAATACCCAAACCAGGTGTTACAAGTCTCCCCCACTTGAATTAGACTTCGTCCTCGAAGTCTACTAACCCAAATAAACCGGGGTAATGCTCTCGCATATCCTCTTCCGGTTCCCAAGTCCACTCGGAACCCTTCCGATGCTGCCATTGCACTTTCACCAGTCTTACTTCCTTATTCCGAAGAACCTCCGTCTTCCTATCCAAAATGGAAACGTACTTCTCAATGTACTTCAGGCTCTCATCCACCTGGATGTCACCCATCGAGACGACCGTGGCCTTGTCAGTGACACACTTCCGAAGCTGAGACACATGGAAGGTGTTGTGAATCTGGCTAAGCTCTTATGGTATATCCAGAAGGTAGGCTACTTTACCCACTCGGGACGGAATCCTGAATGGACCAATATATCGGGGTCCCAGTTTACCCCTCTTTCGAAATCTGATGATTCCCTTCCAAGGTGACACTTTCAATGGTACAAAATCCCCCACCTAAAATTCCAGGTCTGAACGTCGTCGGTCGGCATAACTCTTTTGACGACTCTGCGCAACTCGCAATCGGTCGCGCACTTGTTAAATTAATCTGGTAGTCCTGAGTACTACCTCAGTGCTCCCCATGACCCAGTGTTCAACCTCATCCCAACAAACCGGGGTCCTGCATCTTCGACCATATAACATTTCGAACGGGGCTCGATCAATACTGGCATGATAACTGTTATTGTACGAAAACTCTGCCAGTGGGAGATACGTATCCCAACTACCTCCAAAATCCAACACGCATGCCCGCAGCATATCCTCCAGTGTCTGTATCGTCCTCTCGCTCTGACCGTCGGTGTGGGGGTGATACGATGTGCTAAAATGCAGTTGGGTGCCCAGTTCCTCGTGGAACTTCTTCCAGAACCTCGATGTAAACCGCACATCCCTGTCAGAGACTACTGATACTGGCACCCCATATCTAGCCACCACCTCTCACACATAAACATCTGTCATCTTCTCCGTAGATATACTTTCCGATATCGGAATAAAATGGGCACTCTTTGTCAGTCTGTCCACTATCACCCATATGGCGTCCACTCCCCTGGCCGTCTTCCGTAACTTCGTAATGATGTCCATAGTGATCTCTTCCTACTTCCACATGGGAATGGATAGCGGCTGAACCTTACCATGCGGCCGCTGATGCTCGGCCTTGACCTTCCTACAGGTCAAGCACCACTCCACAAACCAGACGATCTCCCGCTTCATGCAGGGCCACCAGTAACTCAGCCTCAAATCTTTATACATTTTTGTAGCCCCTGGATGTATAGAGAATTTGGACTTGTGCGCCTCCTCCAGTATCCTCTGTCTCACTCCTCCGGTCAACGGTACCCATATTCGGCCACACTGTGTCAATAGACCACGACTGTCCTTAACGAACAGAGGATACTGCCCCCGAATCCGCTCTATCTTCCAGTTCTCCTTCTTTACTCCCTTGACCTGAGCTTCCTTGATAATATCCAACAATGGAGAGATCACGGTCATCCTCAAACAAATGTTCCCAATCGCAGAACCTGCCGTCTTACAACTCAATGCATCGGCCACCACATTGGCCTTCCCAGGATGGTACAGGATCTCACAATCATAATCCTTCAGCACATCCAACCACCTCCTATGTCGCATGTTGAGGTTCTGCTGATCCATCAGATACTTCAAACTCTTGTGATCAGTATAGATGGTGCACCTCACCCCATACAAGTAGTGCCTCCAAATCTTGATGGAAAACACCACTGCCCCCAATTCCAGGTCATGAGTGGGGTAATTCGCCTCATGAGGCTTCAATTGCCTCGAGGCGTAAGCTATCACGTGCCCCCTCTGCATCAGTACCGCACCTAACCCTGAAATCGATGCGTCATAGTAAACCACCAAATCATCTAACTCCTCGGGTAGCACTAGAATCGTAGCTTCGCATAGCCTCCGCCTTAGGGTCTCAAACGCCAACTGTTGATCTGTACCCCAACGAAATGTCACATTCTTCTTGGTTAAGCGGGTCAAGGGCATAGCAATCTTGGAGAAATCCTGGATAAAGCTCCGATAATAGCCTGCTAAACCCAAGAAGCTACAGATCTCGGAAGCATTCTTCAGTACCTCCCGTAGCCAAAAATCACACTTGGAGAATATGGCATACAACCTCTCCGCCCTCAGGTCTCCAATACCTCCCTTAGATGCTGCTCGTGCTTCTCCTTGTTCTTAGAGTAGACCAGAATATCATCAATAAAAAAGATCAGCGACCGGTCCAGCATCGGTCTATACACCCTGTTCATGAGATCCATGAACGTTGCTGGAGGATTGGTGAGCCCAAATGGCATCACCACGAACTCATAATGCCCATACCGAGTCCTGAAGGCTGTCTTCGGTATATCCTCATCCCGAATCCTCATCTGATGGTATCCCGACCGAAGATCAATCTTGGAAAACCAAGACGCACCATGTAGCGGATCGAACAAATCATCAATCCTCGGTAGTGGATATCGGGTTTTCACCGTTAGCTTGTTCAGCTCTCAATAATCAATGCACATCCTGTGTGATCCATCCTTCTTTTTCACGAACAGGATCGGAGCTCCCCATGGGGAACTACTCGGACGGATGAACCCTCAGTCTAGCAGCTCCTGAAGCTACGTAGATAGTTCCTGCATCTCGGGTGGTGCTAACCGGTATGGTGCCTTCTCTATCAGAGCGGCACCCGGTACCAAATCAATGCGAAGCTCAACCTGCCTCTCCGGAGGCACTCCTGGTAACTCTTCGTGAAAAACATCCTGAAACTTCTGTACAACCGACACGTTGCCCCCATTTGTCGTGGTCTCCACCCTCGTATCCGAGATATAGGCCAAAAAACCCGTACACCCCTGCTGCAGGAATCTCCTTTCCCTCGCAGCCGAACAGAGGGTCAGTCCCTACGAGGCCCTCTCACCATGTATGAACAGTTCTCCCCCACTTGGGGTTCGAACCCTCACTAACTGGCGCTCGCAGTCAATCATGGCCCCATTCGCCCCCAACCAATCCATCCTGACAATCACTTTCAGCCCTCGCAATGGAATCAAAACATAGTCAACGCGAAACCTTTCTCCAAACACATTCAGGACACAGTCCGGATACACCCTCGCAGCACTCACAGTGCGGTCGTCAGCAATCTCTACCTCAAGCGGGGAATCCAAAGTTCCCGACAAATCACGAAACTTCTTGCTAAGCGCAAGAGACACAAATGATCGGGTAGCTCCCGAATCGAACAAAACATGAGCCGACATACCATTGACCAAAAATGTCCCTATACATACGCACAAAGCATATAAAAGCAATACAAATAATTAGAGAGCAGAGAAGGCTAAATACATACCAGCCACGACGTCTGGCTCTGCCCAAGCCTCATCGGTAGTCATCTGAAAGGGGCGGCTCCTCACCGTTGGAGCATCCGCCTTAGTAGGGCGGCCATCCGTGATCCTCATCGTGGTGGGCGCGGGCGCCACCACTGCTCCTCCCCCTCCCTGCAACCTCGGACAATCGGCCTTTTTATGGCCAGTCTGGTTACAGTGAACATATATCAAGCCCTTCGTGGGGGCAATCCCTGATCACGTGACTTGATTAGCCACAAGCATAGCATCCCGAGCCTGTCCCCCGACAAGCCCCACTGTGCTGTTTACCGCACTTGGCACACCTGCCACGGCCCTGGTGGACCCTGCTGGAAGTGTCTGACGTCTTAGCTTTTTAGCATGACCCACCGCCGTCTGTGCCTGCTCAGGCTTCCGCTTGGTGCGGAAGTCCAACTCCATTTCCCGTTCCCAGGCCTTCTCCACCATCTCATTCAGGATTTTGCACCCTGTAAAGCTCACAAATCTAGTATATCATCCCTCGGCATGGAATGATATCTCGTCTGTCTCATATCCTCATCTGTAGTGTACTGTGGGATCAATAAAGCTCGTTCCCGAAACTTGGCGGTGATTTCCGCCACCATTTCGGTGGTCTGCTGAAGGTCATGAAACTCCCTCACAAGCCGTTGCAACTGAATGGGTGGTGCAAACTCTGCAGAAAATCGCCGAACAAACTCGGCCCACGTCATCTCAGCCATATCGGCTGATCCTACCTGGCTAGTCACCTCTCCCCACCAATCTCGGGCTCTGTCTCTCAGCATACATGAAGCAAAACCAACTTTTGCCACATCAGGGCAAGAACTCGTGCGTTGGGCGTTCTCAATATCCGTCACCCAGCATCGGCTAACAATGGGGTCCCTGACCCCGAAGAACTCCGGCGCTCCACTCACCTTGAACTCCCGGAACGAGGGGGTTCGGGCCCCGACCTAACCCGCAGCAATCTCGGCTCTGAATGACCTGAGCCTCTCTCCATAATCTCCATAATCCCCTCCTTTACCGTCCCAAAGATCACTGGGGTAGCGTCAAGGATGCCCTTTGTAACCTCGGTTGCAATGATCTCGCGCAGCCTCTCATCAATGGGCTCAGTACCGCTGCCCGATCCAGATCCAGATCCCGATCCTGATCCTGATCCCCCTGTCCCGAATCGTGTCACCACCATGCTGAACTGAAATGTCATAAATCAGGACATCTATAAAGGGGATCTTCCCACATCGGTCCTCCTTAGAGCTATCAGATCTAGCATTGGCTCGGGCACAGGTCCTGTGCTTTCAGTAGTACGGACCCAATACTACCTTCCACACCTACCTGTACCTTTCCCCAAAGCTCTACCTGATAACTCCAATTCGTCCCAAAACAAATGATATACTAAAAACCACCGCATAACCCAAATCCTAGGTTGTCCTAAGATTTGCTCTACCCATATCAATCAGACCAATCATAACAGGTTGCCTTTATGCATGCAAATTATACACAGAAAAGGATAACATAGACTTTCGAATAAGAGATTCTACCCTAGGACCACAACCAGACAAGGAACAGGAAATAAGGCCAAATCAATCATTCTAAGGCTATAAGCTCCTAACCGTATATAATTTTAAAATCATACACATAGCAAGTTCCATACGATTATCATAGTTCAAATATCAGTATAACATGGCTAACATATTAGGGAACTACTTACTTGGCTCGACTGATCACGCGCGTTGCACTCTCATCTTTTCCATTCCTTAAAAGTTTTTAACTTTTATTTATTTATTTATTTATTATTATTATTTTGAAAACAGTTTACCATTTCCTTAGTTTGATTCCTGACACACCCGAGAGTGTGCCCGAATCCCTCAAACCAAGGCTCTGATACCAACTTGTAACAACCCAAATTTTGAAAGGAAATTTTTCATTTTTAATTAACCAAACCGTTTCCATAAAGCATCAAATCCCAGAACAAATGTTTTCAATTCATTACAACTTTAACATCAGAATGTCCCGTAAAAGGTTGATGAGAGAGTGCACACCGCGCAATCAAGCCATGCCTTTGCCATTGGGCTCAGATGTACCTAAAACAAATCCACAAACCGTAAGCTAATGTTTAGTGAGTTCCCCAGAGCATACCCACACAACTCACATACAACATATCATGCTAGCTATAGTAGCTACACATATCACATAAGCCATGCAGACAACAGATAGGGATGTCGTGGGCTCGTCCCCAGGGTCTTACTCCAGGATGTCATGGGTCTCCACATGGTCTTACACCTAAGTGTCATGGGCTCTCCCATGGTATTTGATAGGAAAGCCATGGGATCTCCACATGGTCTTACATCCAAGTGCCATGGGCTCTCCCATGGTCTTCCATACAACATATCACATACATCAATAGCATACTTCCTAGTTTATACCAACTAAAAAGTCACATAATACAATCTCAGTTAGGATACTACACATCATTAATGGGCCGGCCTTGGTGCCTTAGACCCATTGGTATGGTGAGGAGACTCACCTCACGAAGCTGAACCGACAACCGAATTCTGGTATGTCCTACGCTGCTCCTCCCAAAATGCCTATAACCAAAAGTAAATAATCTTAACTCTGACCCTAAGGCTCCTCTGAGTCAAACCTGGTCAAAGTCTATGTATGTAGTCAAGGTCAACAGTCTATATTAACATTGCCTCGTCGAGTGCAATCAGCCACTCATCAGGTTCCCTGGTAACTCATCGACTCGCCGAGTTATCCGAGAGACTCGTCGAGTTCCTTGATGTTTACGGCCGTAAAATCCCAACCGGACACCCTTGACCGTGAACACTTGGCCGTGAACGAGGAAACCATCTCGACTCGCTGAGTCTCTTGCACGACTCGTCGAGTCCCTTTAGTCCATTATTTTTACGGCCTTTTCCAGTGGGACTCAAGGTCCCAAACTTCAGATCTATCCTCTACTAGTCTAGATAACACGTAAAGTTGCAAACTTTACGTGCATGCAAGGCCTCACATGGCCATAACACCAAGACTAACCTTCAAACAAGGTTTTCATGCATGGAGAAGGAATAAGCTTAATAAAAGGTGCAACTTTATGATATTTGGGACCTAAGGAGGTCCAGATCTGGAATCATATCCTTGTGATAGGACCAGATCTAAGTTTGCTTCCATCTCCTCAAGGTTAGCCATAATCTCCAAAAAGAAATCAAAGCTTAAGGTAGCAGATTAATATTACAGACAGATGCCCAACACGAAATAGATGATTGATCTAATACTTCTCCCTTGATACTTCCTCTTCAAACTTGGAATCCTCCCCAAAATCTCAAAGTTAAGCTCCCAATTGTTCTTACTTCACACACAAGAGGGTTTGCGACCGTGAACGTTCTTCTATGGTGTTAAGGAAGGCTACTAGGGTTTATAATGATGTTTATATATGGGGCAATACTCGAAACTAGGGTTTTCTCTAAATAGCTCTGACTCGTCGAGTCAGTTCCGACCCGCGTCCAAGATGCCACGACCCTACTCGACGAGTTGGTCTCCTAACTCGCCGATTCCATGCATAAATCCTCCCCCAAATTGGCAACTTTCCCACCAATACCCGAACTAGGTGTTACATGTCGTATCTAGCTTAAAGGAAGTCCTCGGCTCCAAACCAGGTGGTATTGGAGCCGACTCAAACCAACACTATTCACCAGCCGATGCAAGATTTAATCTGTATAATAATTATATAATGTAAAATCTTGATAAATTGTCCCTATGATTTCTAAAAAAATCGAATTTACTCCTTAACTTTTTAGGTCATAAACAATGGTCCCCGTGGTTTAAAAATTTTAATAGATGGTCCCTCATACGTGTAAAAAGACATTTTTAATATTTGTAATTTCATTTAATCACAATTAGACTGCTACACAACTAGGAAAGTGTACCTATTCGTTTGACAGTATAGGAATGCAAGTACGGAGTGTCGAACACTAGGGGAATGGGTATGATTTCGATAAAAAATAGCTACTAATTAAACTAGGAAATATTGTGAATGGGGTTTTTTTTCTGATTCTACAAGTTCAGAAACTAATAGCATCAACTCAACTTTTGAATTAACAAACGATTAATTAAACTAAGCAAAAAGACATATAATGGTTGAAATCTGGTTTTAAAGAGTACTTTCGTGCAACTTCAACTTACCTTTCTCCTATGGTTGATTTCTTTAAAAGTGCAATGGACTTAGCAGTTGGTTACCGAATTCTAATGTGACTAGTTATGTTGATCGGATTTCCTAGTACTAACAATTACTGAACGACTAATATAATGACCACGCAATCAAGCACATAGTATGGATATCTATGCTCTAGAATTCTAATATATTTGGACAATGAAAGATATGATCTAATGATTTCTTATCTATGCTCCATAAAATCAATCAAGCACATAGTATGGATATCTAATGCTCTCTAGCACAATCAAAGTTACCAATCGATATTACCTAACCCTAGGATTGGATCAATCTCTAGATCTAACAGTTTGATGATCATAAATAGTTAAAACTCAAGTTAATTTAATTGGAGTGATCATCTGATTACACATAACTCATAGATATGCATTAAAATCAGATATTTAACATGCAAGGTAAAAGATCTATCAAACACATGTAATAAACAAGCTAATTAAATCCAATATTATCGAAATCAACACATAGTATCGAGGTTGGTCTCCACAAAACAAAAGTAAAGGGTTATTAGCCCATAACTAAAGTAGAAAAACATTTACAAATGATATAAACTTCACTAAACATGATTAGGTAAAGCAAACTGAATGATTAACATATTCTTCGTCTCTTGAACTCTTCAAATCTCAATCTTCAATCGATCTTTGGTCTACTGAGGGTTTCTTAGGGTTTTTTTTTTGTCACAAATAGAAGTAGAAAATTGCAACTCCACTTTTCAGAATGATTTAGAAATGTATTTATAATGTTATCATATTATACGCCACCGCACTTCGGTATGTGTATTACCGTGCCGTGGATACTCCTTCACGTAGCCTCCAAGAAACCATGTACTCCATCTGGAAACTTCTTTGCCTTGGCACGTCACCGCGGCGTGGAAACTATAAGACTAAGCCATGGTGGTCTTCTTTTTGTCGATTTTCCATCTTTGATAATCGTCTTCATTTTTCCCGCTTCCAATTCGACTTTTAGCTCCTTTCTTCTCGAGAATGTATTTGTTGCAACAAAATAGATTTTGATCATAATAAGTACCAAATATCTTTGTGAATGAGTAAGATGTATCTAAAAATACCAAGATATCGCGTAGATTATATGACTAAATATGGCGATATCATACCCTTTTTAATTTATTTTAGGTTTTCTTTAATCAAATTTTAATTCAAAAAATAAAATAAAAAGATGGACCCCACCCCACCCAAGTTATCAACTCTCTCTCTCTTTCTCCATTGCTTTTCATAAGAACTCATGTGGAAGTTCTTTAGTTGTTCTAGCCTACAACTTATGTCATCTCCATCGTCAATTTTCAATTTGGAAAAAAGAATCAAAACACATAGGAACTCATCTAAAAAAACCCAGGTAGAACAAATAACAATTTGGAGAAATGAAACAAAATTTGGGCTTTCAATGTCTCTGGTACACTGTGAACTCCAACTTCTTTAAGAGATCAACAGAATAACCACCAGGAGAACTCCAATAGAAACACCAAATCACATCATCTTTATCCCTTTAATTCTAGTTATATCAAAATCGCCATTAATAAACCTCTCTGGATTAAACTCCATGGGATCATCCTATACCTTTGGATGCGATAAGGAGCATAATGAGTTTTTACAACTCATTCATTGATCTGTAAGAACTGAATGAGGTTTGAAGTTTACATACCGCTGTCACCTTAAATCATCAAATGTCAGACCTCTAACCAAGCTATCTAATATCGGAATATACTGTGACATCCCTTGTTTTTTAGAACCGAAAAAATTCTTCATGCTTTAAAAATCATAATATCTTGGTTTGTGGAAAATCTCGGTATATTAAAACATTTTGATTACAAATGATTGTCTCAAACTAAGGATGTCATAATCAATACAATACATAAGTTACAGCGTTAAGACCTAACGATCATGAAAACTATTGCAAGTCTATTCTTTAATCACTCAACATCCTATTTAAATCTTCTACGTTCTTAACACCGCTACCTGGGACGCTTATAAATTGAGTGGGTCATGTTGGGAACCTGGTGAGATACATATCATTTTTAATGCCAGAATGTTATTATGATAATAATCCATAATCATTAAACCTGCAAAACCAATTAATATTCAACAACACATCATATATATCTATAAGACACTTTACCCTTTGTTACCCATCCCGCCGATCCTCACATATTGATCCTATAATAGTGATCTTATACGATCTATCCTGATGGGTCATTGTAAGCAACAAGTCGACTATAGTGCTTTGGGAATTCTTTGGCAACAGGCGTTAGTCAATAAAGGCAACCATGAGGGGGATGGAGTACTCGAATGAACATACATTCCTATTTATTTGGATCAGTATAGTTTATTAACACCACAAGATTGGGTTTAAGTAGGGGTGGCCATCTATACTCCGCTAGAGGACTTAGACATACCTAGCAGTGGCCTAATCACAAGTATTATTGAATAAAGTTCTACCCTCAGACGCATCCTCTCTGGTTTTCTAAAAATGAGGGGGGGAAACTCATATAATACTCCGGTACGTAATCCATACCCCAACACATAATAGTGTCGAAAAATACTTTGTATAAAATAGTACTTTTGGTACATAATAGTACTCTGGAACAAATAGCACCTAAGAAATAGAGCTCTACTCTCTGTTCCAATCTCACACACACCCCAATATAAACCTACTCAATGTCCAAAATTAATTGAGCTAAGCATCCCTTTGGGCCTTAGTCTGTAACTAGACAAGATTACCATACCTGCAATCAACCTCCAACAAAAATTTTCCTCTCTATTTAATATCTTTACAATACATGGTATACCTAACGCTCTTTCTGTCACACCCCTTACTGGCGGCAGAAACGTTCGGATGTGCGACATTTGGATGTTGGGTCATACATAAAAAATTATACATACGCATCAATATGTTACAAGAACTTATTCTTTATTTATTAAGTAATAAATATTATACAGGTGTCCGAGGTACAAATACATTAGAAAGGTAAAATAAAGCAACATAACACATAGGCTTCTAGTCGAGCTTCCGTCACCTTCCAAACTCATTCTCCTAAGAATAGATGTGGTTTTGAAAGGTCAACATAATATAGGTGAGTTCATAGGTTTATATGTTTTAAAGCGTTTGTAGAGTTTTTGTTGTGTTAGTAATGTTATGTTTGTCTAACTCGTAATCCTGGAGTTGTGTATGTTATCCTTACATTCTTAGGTTTATCCCTATAGTAGTTTGTAGATAGTTAACTTGAACAATATGTTATGATGAGTTCCTATAATCGAGCTTAAAACTATTGTATCCCCCAAGGCGACGCTTCATTGGACGTCGCCAAAGTTTAGAACGTTATGTCTGCTTTTACTTGACCATCATGTTGTAGCTAGCTACCGCAGGAGGGGGTGTCAACCCCATATAAATCTATACATATCTTTTCTGCTCACATAAGATTTAACGATTATAGGTCGTGGCTGGCTAAAGGTCATTTAGCTAAGGATGAATAGTGTCTTATCTAACCATTGTGTTGTCATTATGTGTTGTCGTCACGTCGCATGTTGTTGTTGTGTTATAGTTATATATATATATATATATATATATATATATATATATATATATATATATATATATATATACACACACACATATCAATGTGTGAGTACAAGATCGATGCGCAGGGACAAGGTTTGAAAACTCAAACCTTGAGTGAATGCTTAAGATCAATGTCTGCTTGCTAATAGATGTTCAAGTCAAGGCTGGAAAGACCAGTCAGGTCTTAGATAATATGTTCAACAAATGATCAAGTCATTAAATGAAGAATAATAGTAAATGATCAAGGTAAAGCTAAAAAATGAAGAACAAGAAGAATGTTTTGAATATGCTTAGAGTAAATGCCAAAAGTGAGTGAAAGATCTGTAGTTGACTTGTATTGAATGCTCCTATAAATAGGAGTGAATGTTACAGCGAATTAACCCAAGTGTTTACATAGGACCGGACAAAAGAGATAAATCTGACATTCTGATTGTCCAAATACAACTATAGACTAAGTCCTATGAAATGTTACATCAATAACAAGACAAATGTAATAAATGCACAAAAGAGAAAACATAGATGTTCCGGATCAATATACATTCCGGACATGAGGGTCAGCTCCGGAATGCCTTCATTCTTCTCATCTTCTTATTTGGTCCGGACAGGTTCCAGACCACTCTTCACTTCGGAAATTACACCCTTCGGAATAAGGACTTAGGATTGCTAGAGGTTCACTTTCAGGTTCCAATACAATGTAATCCTATATATATAACTAAGCCATAGATGTTTTCTTTGATTGGATATTATGGGTATAGTAACTACTAGGTACTCAGTTATCCAATAGTTTGGCCATGGCAACAGCTAGGTATAATGTTCCCTAAAAGGCTGGCTAGCATAACGACTAATTTTCCATGTTTTACAGGTGGATAAGTTAGCGTAATAACTATGCATAATACTATCTATAAAAGTTGGGAAGGATATCTACCAGGCATAATATTACCCTAATATACTAGGCTTGATTTTATCACTAATGCGATACAATTATTAATAATTATAAAATCAGTAGTAGTTTGACATGTCTTCCCCCCACCCCCGCCCATAAAAGTTTTGAAAATTGTAAAAAAGTGGGGACGTGAACTCACCCTTGAAGCATGAACTGTTGATGTAGGGTAGAATCGGGAAGCCGAAACTCGAGGCACAAAACTCAAGGGAGAGAGTGAGTTGTGTCGATGTTGAGAAAATGAATTGTTGGAGCATGCTATTTATAGCAAGTTAGTGGGGCATGCACCGTGTGTCACACCGGATATTCTGTGTGTGTGGATCCATCAGGGAGTTGCCACGTGTCCTCCATATAGTATGCCATGTCACCCCAAAACCGGAACGGCGGAAACGTTCGGGGGTGGAGGACGTCATGTTCAGTATCACAACAATGCAAAGTAGTAAACAAGCAACAACATCATCCATTGCATTAATAATAAAATTTCATACAAGTGTGTTCTGTCAAGTTATATAGACACCAAAAATATACATCAAAAATAAAAGATGAGTCTTGAACGAGCTCCATCTTCTCAGAACCTGGCACCGGTACCTGTCTACTGGTGACCTGAGAATACAAGTTATTTTGAAAGAGTTTATCAGCTTTAAAGCTGGTGAGATCATAAGTATATTAGTTTCTGTGTTTGTATGAAAGCATTTGTAAGATGTTTGTAATGTATAAGTTTTGTAAAAGTTTGTATTTGTTTGAACTCTCCTAGAAAACCCTATGTTTCCTACTAAAAGTAGCCTTCTACCAAGGCATTTAGTATCTGTGTGTGTGTCTCTTGTAAGAGTGTGTATTTTCCCAAATCTGACTATCATTAACCAAAAATATAGTTCTTACATTATTGTTTATTGTGTGAATATCACAAAGTAAATGTAAAGGGAAAATAAAATAGTACTGTAGTGTTGTATTAAGTAACTACTGCTGTACTAACTACTTTAAACTAATTGTTATTTAAAGTACCATGTGATCGGCCTGTATCCTGCTACCGACTCTATAGTAAAACGACGATGTAAGACGTCGTAAGAAATGACGTTTGGCACCCGTAGACTTGCAAGTCCCACTGTAGCGAGCAGCAAGGTGTAGGATAGTCAATCCAGTATAGATCTATACACAAAATCATACGCTCCCCATTTAAGGAGATTCTGGATACAAAAACGGTCATGGCAGGTAGTGCCATGCCCCGTTAGGTGGCTCACATAACTGTAATAATGTATATGTAATGAATGTGCTAGCTGTATTGTATGTTCTACCTCTGTCTAGCCTGTATGTTCTCTCTGTATGGTATTGTTTGTTATCTCTTTCTCTGTATGGTATTGTTTGTTATCTACTCTGTATGGTATTGTTTCATGTATGAACTGACTCTTTGTATGTTTCATTGTTCTAGTAATAAATTTAGTATCTTCCTAAACTACTCCTATAGTAGCTTACTAGTAATGTATGAACATGTTTGTATACCCTTGCTACCCAAAGGTATGGAGCTGAATGAAAGAAGGAACCTTTGTATCTATATACATATACATAATATATAACTAGGATTCAAACGACCTTCGGACAGATAACCCTAATACCCTAAGTCCACAACCAAACAAGGAACAGGAAGTAAGGTGAGCTATCAGTCCTAAGTCCTTTCAATCCTACTTATATAACTATATCTATATAGATACACATTTAACAGAATATAAGTTTAAAAGAGTTTAAGTAAAAGTATTTGACATGAAAAGGAGTTTGTAAAACAGTTTGAAGTAAAACAGTTTGGTAACACAGTTTGAAAAGTAAGAAATCCACTTGTTTGGTAGTTATTAATCACATGTGATTGATATAATAACTACAATAATTCAACTTGTATTCCCCCCCCCCCATAAAAGCATTTAAAATTTTAAAAGATTAATTAAGGGGTATGAACTCACCTGTAGTGAGTGGTTTGGATGAACTGATGATATAGGATTGTTAGGTGTCAAGTGAAGATTTGTACACACACAATGATCCTAGTTAACATATAATAACACATATATGTATCCAATTAGTCTTTAAACAACTAATTAACAAAGTTAAGACATCCTAGGGCATGAAAAACACCTTATATAAGTGTTATAAGTGCTAAGGATAGCATCTAAATGTTGTAGGACATTGCTATTGAGTTTAGGGTTCAAGGGAACCCTTTATATGAGTTTACGGTTTTGTGACCATCACTCATTGAGTTTACGGTCGTACACCCATGAGTTTACGGCCGTAAACTCATTCTTCTTTGACCATGTGTTGTTTTGAAGCTCTACAAGTCCTTAGAAGCATTTCCACTTGAAGTATAAGCCTATGGAAGTGATTAGGGCACCATTTCACTCCTAAATGGAGTTTACGGTCCTTGGACCATTTGCTTTTGGGTTTACGGCCGTAAACCCAAATGGTTTATGGTCTTTTGATGTTTTCATGTACTTAACTCATTTGGGAAGGGATCTATGCAAGTTTCCAAGGCTTAGAAGGGACTAGGGCACACTTTGGCACCCTTTTTAGGGTTTACGGTCCAAGGTGTTCTTAGACCGTAAACACCTTTGATCCTTGGTTTCCTTGATGTTTTCTTGATGTATAGAAGTGTAACAAGCCTTATTATACTCTAGGATAGAAGTACTTACAAGATAGAGGCTTGAAAAGGTGCTAAAAGTCCAAGAACACTAGTGTGTGTTCTTGGTGTTCTTGGTGAAACTTGAAGATCTAACCTTTTGGAATGATTTCACGGATGGAAGTGTGTTAAATCACTAGATTAAGTAATATATCAACTTAATAGGGCTAGAAACACTTACAAGTTGAAGATCTTGAAGAATTGTTGGATGATACTTGAGAGAGAATTGAGTTTGGATCTTGAATTTGTGAAAAATGGTAAATAATGACTAAGTGTCATATATATACCCCCAATTTAGGGTTTACGGCCGTAAACACCTTTGTTTAGGCCGTAAACTCCAAACTCTTGGAGCTTTGGGACTTTATTGTTGCACAATAAACCCTAGAGCATCCTCTCTCCTGGTATCTCCTGAAGTACTAATCTTAAAATACTCAAACTTATTCCAAAAAGCTTGAAAATTAGCAGAAACAGTTTTGACTCCTATTGAAGTGAATGGTTGTACAAAATAGAAATTTCAGGTTGTCACATCATCCCCCCGTTAGAAGGAATTTCGTCCCGAAATTAGAGTTTAAGCAAATAAGTAGTTACAAATAACTAAGTAAAAAGATGAGGATATTTCAGTTTCATCTGATCCTCTCGCTCCCAAGTGAATTCAGGTCCTCGCTTGGCGTTCCAGCGAACCTTCACTATCGGGACCAGTCGATGATCTCTAATGGTTCTTCCACGAAGTTGAGGCTCTCGTTGATCTCGATCTCGTCGAGTGGGATTACAAGAGTCTCGTCGGACAGACACTTTTTCAAGTTCGAGACGTGGAAAGTAGAATGTACGTTACTGAGTTCGCGTGGTAAGTTATGTTTGTAAGCTAAAGGGTCGATTCTTGCGAGAATCTCGAAAGGCCCTATGTACCTTGGATTTAGCTTTCCACGCTTTCCGAAGCGTATCAAGCCCTTCCAGGGTGAGACCTTCAATAGAACACGTTCGCCCACCTAGAATTCCAACGGTTTCCTTCGTTTATCAGCGTAGCTTTTCTGTCGGTCTCTAGAGGCTTTCAATCGTTCACGAATCTGAACGATCTTCTCTGTCGTTTCCCGAATGATCTCCGGACCTGTGAGAGTGCTTTCAGGAACTCGTCCTTTAGCTAACTAGGTATCACCCACCTCAGCCCAGCACAGAGGGGATCTGCACTTCCGGCCATAGAGGGCCTCGAATGGAGCAGCCTTTATGCTCGTGTGATAACTGTTGTTGTAGGAAAATTCGACAAGGGGTAAATGAGTATCCCATGCTTTCCCAAAGTCGATCACACAGGCTCGCAGCATATCTTCCAAGGTTTGGATAGTCCTCTCACTTTGCCCGTCTGTCTGTGGATGGTAGGTTGTACTCATGTCCAGCCTAGTTCCTAGGGAACTTTGTAACGACTGCCAGAACCTCGAAGTGAATCTACTATCTCTGTCCGAGATAATGGATATGGGAACACCGTGCAGTCGTAAAATCTCCCTAATGTAAGTTATTGTAAGCTTCTCCATCTTGTCTGTTTCCTTGATAGGCAGGAAGTGTGCGGACTTGGTCAATCGGTCGACGATGACCCATATGGTATCAAGTCCACCCGTTGTCTTGGGCAACTTGGTTATGAAATACATAGTGATCTGCTCCCACTTCCATTCCGGTATCTCTGGATGTTGTACTAGACCGGAGGGTTTCTGGTATTCAACCTTGACCTTTGCGCAAGTAAGGCATTTACTTACGAAGGTAGCAATCTCTGCTTTCATGTTAGGCCACCAGTATAGCTTTTTAAGATCCAGATGCATCTTATCTGAACCTGGGTGGACGGAATAACGAGTGTTGTGCGCCTCGTTCATGACCAAGTCTCTGAAACCACCAAGTTTCGAGGTCCAGATCCGATCCATGAGAAAATAAGCTCCGCCACCCTTAACGTCCAAGTTCTTATCCATCCCTCTTAGGGATTCACCCGCCACATTTTCAGGTTTCAAAGCGTCGAGCTAAGCCTCCTTAATTTGCGTGGACAAGTGTGAATGGATAGTCATAGTCAATGATTTGACTCTACGACCAGAATATTATTTCCGACTTAGGGCGTCAGCTACTACGTTGGCTTTACCCGGATGATAACGAATTTCGCATTCGTAATCACTGAGTAGCTCGACCCACCGTCGTTGTCTAATGTTGAGCTCTTTCTGGTCGAATATGTGTTGCAGGCTCTTGTGGTCTGTAAATATTGTGCTCTTTGTACCGTACAGGTAGTGTCTCCAGATCTTCAGAGCAAACACAACTGCTCCTAGTTCCAGATCGTGGGTAGTGTAGTTGACCTCATGTGTCTTCAGCTGTCTCGAGGCATAGGCAATGACCTTACCTCGCTGCATCAAAACACATCCGAGTCCTTGATTTGACGCATCGCAATAGACGGCGAAGTCTTCTATCCCTTCGGGGAGGGATAGTATTGGTGCGGTGCACAAGGCTCGCTTGAGCGTTTGGAACGCTCTCTCCTGCTTCTCTTCCCAGTCAAAGGCCACGCCTTTATGGGTCAGTGTTGTAAGAGGTTTCACAATGGGGGAGAAGTTCTGAATGAACCTGTGATAGCAGCCAGCGAGACCTAGAAATTGACAAATTTCTGTAGGCGTCTTCGGTGCTGACCAGTTCTCAACGGCTTTAATTTTGGAAGGGTTCACGTGTATTCCCTCTTCGCTAACCACGTGCCCGAAGAATTCGACTCGTCGGATCCAAAATTCGCATTTCGAGAACTTCGCATAGAGCTTCTCCGAATGAAGGGTTTCTAAGACTAATCGCAGATGTTGACTATGCTCCTCCTTACTACGAGAGTAGATAAGTATGCCATCGATGAAGACGATGATGAACTGATCCAAGTAAGGACGACACACCCTATTCATTAAGTCCATGAATACAACAGGTGCGTTTGTTAATCCGAACGGCATCACTACGAATTTGTAGTGCCCATAACGAGTTCGGAAGGCTGTCTTCGGAACATCCTCCCCTAGCACTCGTAGTTGGTGATATCCGGACCTTAAGTCGATTTTTGAAAAGAAGTTCGCCCCTTGAAGTTGGTCGAATAAATCGTCAATCCGAGGCAGAGGATAACGATTCTTGACGGTCAGTTTGTTGAGCTCCCTGTAGTCGATGCACATACGAAACGATTCGTCTTTCTTCTTGACGAACAAGACTGGAGCTCCCCAAGGTGAGAAGCTTGGTCTTATAAAGCCCTTGCTGAGCAGTTCGTTAAGTTCACAGGACAGTTCTTGCATCTCTGCAGGTGCTAGACGATAGGGCGATTTGGCTACGGGGGTAGCCCCTGGAACTAAGTCGATTCCGAACTCGACTTGTCGTTGCGGAGGTAATTCTGGGAGTTCTTCTGGAAAGATGTCGGGAAAGTCGCGTACCACTGGAATGTTCTGAATGTCTTTCGTTTCTTGGCTCACATCGACCACATGAGCAAGGAATGCGCGACATTCCTTTCGCAAGAGTTTCTGAGCTTGAATGCTCGAGATGATACGGAGGTTCGTGTCGGGTTTGTCGCCATATACTACTAGAGTTTCGCCAGACGACAGATTAAGGCGGACAGCCTTTTCATAACACATGATGTCGGCACGATGAAGACTCAACCAATCCATGCCGATGATGACGTCGAAACTTTTAATAGATACCGGCATGAGATCGATCGAAAATGAATGGCTATCTAAAGTTAGGGTACACCCTATGAATATACTATTAGTGTTCTCTGTCTTTCCATTAGCCATTTCTACAGTGAACGGTTCTTTGAGTGCTCGTGATTTTTGCTTAAGTAATTGAGCAAATCTTTGGTTCACGAAGCTCATCTCCACTCCACTATCAAATAGTATACATGCATATGAGTTGTCGAGGAGAAACATACCAGTGACCACTGTGGGGTCGGCAACCGCTTCCTCGTGGCCTATGGCCAGAACTCTTCCAACTCTACCAGAATTCCCTGCCTTTGGGAAGTCCCTCTTGTAGTGGCCCACGTTGCCACAATTGTAGCAAGCCTGGCCCACACCAGCGCCGAGGACTTGGTTGAGTGGTCTCGCCGGAGCTTTACAGAAACGGGCGGTGTGCCCCTTCCTGTTGCAGTTAGAGCACTGCATTTCCCGGCAGGCTCCTGTGTGGTGGAAGTTGCACTTGTTGCACTTGGGCAAACTTCCGGTGTATTGCCTTACTGGTGCAGCAGCGGCAGGTGTTATTGCAGCATGTACTGCCACGATCTGCTACTTTTTGGCAACCTTCTTCTTTTTCTTGTCATCCCAAAACTTCCGCTTGGAATCAGCGGTTCCGGCGGGTTCTGAGATGGCCAGGGTTGTTGTTGCGGTCGGGGTACGAACCCCATGGTCTATGAGCCGCTGTGTCAATCGCTTGGCACTATCAAATGTAGTGGGGTTTGAAGCCAAAACATTTCCTTGGAATGGAGGCACCAGCCCCCATATGTATCCTTCAATCTTCTTCCCCTCTGTATGAACCATGTTGGGACAGAGGGCCACCAGTTCACAGAACATGGCGGTGTAGGAGACTATGTTGGAGCCCGTCATGGTTAGGCTCCACATTTCTTCCTCTAGCTTTTGGATTTCGCCCCTCGGGCAGTACTCCTCAACCATTAGCTCTCTCAGAGCTTCCCAGCCCATAGTATTTGCCACTATAAGAGATAGTGACTTGACATGGCTATTCCACCATGTCAGGGCTTTTGACTCGAAGGTGCAAGCAGCAAACTTGACCTTGCTTCCCTCCGGGCATGAGCAGATCTCAAAGACCGACTCTGTCTTTTCGAACCATTGCGAGAGGGCAATGACTCCGCCAGTCCCCTTAAAGGACAATGGCTTGCAGTTTGTGAAGTCCTTGTAGGAGCACTCTCTGGAGCGCACAGGGATTTCACCATGAGTAGATAGGACAGGGGTTCCTCCTCCAGTGGAACCAGAAGAATGATATTGTGCCATGGCCGTAGCCACAGCCACAACTACAGCAGCATTCAGGGCTGCCGTGTCGAATTGAGGAGCAGGTGGTGTTGGTGCGAGAGGACCGCGTCTTGTTGATTTACGTGGAGGCATCTTTTAACTATAAGTTTAGAAAGATGAAGATATTGATAAGAATTTAATAGGAAGTAGATAAGAATGACTCATGGACTAACTCTCCATAGTCCAACAGCACAAATGGATAGCACGATTGAATAGTATGATTGAATGAAGATCTAGTACTAGCAGATGATAGCAATTGGATATTGATGTCCATAAGATTAGATATCTGTCAATAATACTGGAATTACAGACGTAATGAGTTCGGGAAAATTGACCTAGAAGTAGGTCTTACATCAACCAAGATGGAAAATTTTGACAGAATACTACCTAATCAAGACCTAACGGGTCTAAGATTTACAAAGATAGGAAATTAGACTAGCGTTTTTATACAAACTAGGTTATATCCAAAAGAGAAGTCGATAAGACTCTATCGGCGACTAGAACTACTAGAGTGAGTTCTTGAATCCGACAGAAGGCGTTCTATGTCTCTCACGCGCCTATCAGATCTTGCTTGCTGAGCTCGGAGTTCCCTGACTCCAGCTTGGGTTTCAGCAAGTTCCCTCTGTAGAACTGCATTGCGGACCTGAGTCCTTTCATGAGCAGACTCTAGTTGGCGAATGCGGACAGTGTTAAGGCCAGAGTTGGCGTCAATCTCCACTACTCAGTTGATAGCTGCTCGACCTTGCTCGGTGTTCCGAGCAATCCTACGGACCATTATGGGTAGGACCCTGTCAGCTGAACCTCCTTCAGTGAGGTTGTAGAAGTTTCTGTCTCCATTGTAGGGTATGGGTTGACCCTGTTCCTGACTCCATCTATTCAAGTTTGTGGCCCACAGAGGAGTGGGTCCTTGAAATGCTAGACGAGGGTTCAGGTTTGGGTCATGAGCAGCTGGGGGTAGGTTGTTGACTTCAGGCTCTAAGTCAGAACCATCAGTAAAGCCTTCAGCATCGTGATCATCCAAAGGGATTGGGTGATCATCTTCTGGCTCTTCTCCAAGCCATCCAGCATTGCCGTGGTTGGGAAAGTATGGGTCTCCGGGAAAATGGAATCCAGCCATTATATCTACGCGAGAAAAGGGATAAGGAAATAATCAATAGACGAACTAACTAGATAATTATAAGATGATCTTTATCAGTTACTCCAACATTTGCGTAGTGCATACCAGTCATAGGTAACCTAGACAGGATAGACCTTCGAATAAGTGACCCTAACTCTAAGCCCACAACCAAACAAGGAACAGGAAGTAGAGAAAATATCACAGATTCTAAGTCTATGCCATCCTAGTTACCTATAACCTTAATGTATCCACCCCGTAACTATTGACATACCAATAAAGACCTTTTTAGTTCTCATATAAGTAATTAATAGACACACAAAATACTCCTATAGTATTTTAAGTTTATGCTCTGTTCTACTGATCTTGTTGTAGAAGTATTGGTAAGTTTTTAGACTTGTTGCAACCTCACAACCACACTTAGGCACATGCTAATCACTCCTCGGATAATGTAGTTGATCAGGCTACATCTTCCCAGGGTTGACCATATGTCTCTAAGTCTACTTGTGCTGTCCAACAATCGTAATACTTTTGTTCTGTCCTAGTGACACTGATTTTAGTATGAATGCAGGTATGTATACTTTGTTAAATATTTTATTATTTAAAAGTATAAACTCTTTATCAGAGTATTTTAATCCCGCTGTGTTTATAGTTTGTATATCTTTTATGGGTTGATACACTCGATTCACTATAAACAATGCTCTGATACCAATCAGTCACACCCCAAAACGGGAACGGCGGAAATGTTCGGGGGTGGAGAACGTCATGTTCAGTATCACAACAATGCAAAGTAGTAAACATGCAACAACATCATCCATTGCATTAATAATATAATTTCATACAAGTGTGTTCTATCAAGTTATATAGACACCAAAAATATACATCAAAAATAAAAGATGAGTCTTGAACGAGCTCCATCTTCTCAGAACCTGGCACCGGTAATACAAGTTATTTTGAAAGAGTTTATCAGCTTTAAAGCTAGTGAGATCATAAGTATATTAGTGTCTGTGTTTGTATGAAAGCATTTGTAAGATGTTTGTAATGTATAAGTTTTGTAAAAGTTTATATTTGTTTGAACTCTCCTAGAAAACCCTATGTTTCCTACTAAAAGTAGCCTTCTACCAAGGCATCTAGTATCTCTGTGTGTGTCTCTTGTAAGAGTGTGTATTTTCCTAAATCTGACTATCATTAACCAAAAATATAGTTCTTACATTATTGTTTATTGTGTGAATATCACAAAGTAAATGTAAAGGGAAAATAAAATAGTACTGTAGTGTTGTATTAAGTAACTACTGATGTACTAACTACTTTAAACTAATTGTTATTTAAAGTACCATGTGATCGGCCTATATCCTGCTACCGACTCTATAGTAAAACGACGATGTAAGATGTTGTAAGAAATGACGTTTGGCACCCGTAGACTTACAAGTCCCACTGTAGCGAGCAGCAAGGTGTAGGATAGTCAATCCAGTATAGATCTATACACAAACTCATACGCTCCCCATTTAAGGAGATTCTGGATACAAAAACGGTCATGGCAGGTAGTGCCATGCCCCGTTAGGTGGCTCACATAACTGTAATAATGTATATGTAATGAATGTGCTAGCTGTATTGTATGTTCTACCTCTGTCTAGCCTGTATGTTCTCTCTGTATGGTATTGTTTGTTATCTCTTTCTCTGTATGGTATTGTTTGTTATCTACTCTGTATGGTATTGTTTCATGTATGAAGTGACTCTTTGTATGTTTCATTGTTATAGTAATAAATTTAGTATCTTCCTAAACTACTCCTATAGTAGCTTACTAGTAATGTATGAACATGTTTGTATACCCTTGCTACCCAAAGGTATGGAGCTAAATGAAAGAAGGAACCTTTGTATCTATATACATATACATAATATATAACTAGGATTCAAACGACCTTCGGACAGATAACCCTAATACCCTAAGTCCACAACCAAACTAGGAACAGGAAGTAAGGTGAGCTATCAGTCCTAAGTCCTTTCAATCCTACTTATATAACTATATCTATATAGATACACATTTAACAGAATATAAGTTTAAAAGAGTTTAAGTAAAAGTATTTGACATGAAAAGGAGTTTGTAAAACAGTTTGAAGTAAAACAGTTTGGTAACACAGTTTGAAAAGTAAGAAATCCACTTGTTTGGTAGTTATTAATCACATGTGATTGATATAATAACTACAATAATTCAACTTGTATTCCCCCCCCCCATAAAAGCATTTAAAAATTTAAAAGGTTAATTAAGGGGTATGAACTCACCTGTAGTGAGTGGTTTGGATGAACTGATGATATAGGATTGTTAGGTGTCAAGTGAAGACTTGTACACACACAATGATCCTAGTTAACATATAATAACACATATATGTATCCAATTAGTCTTTAAACAACTAATTAACAAAGTTAAGACATCCTAGGGCATGAAAAACACCTTATATAAGTGTTATAAGTGCTAAGGATTGCATCTAAATGTTGTAGGACATTGCTATTGAGTTTAGGGTTCAAGGGAACCCTTTATATGAGTTTACGGTTTTGTGACCATAACTCATTGAGTTTACAGTCGTAAACCCATGAGTTTACGTCCATAAACTCATTCTTCTTTGACCATGTGTTGTTTTGAAGCTCTACAAGTCCTTAGAAGCATTTCCACTTGAAGTATAAGCCTATGGAAGTGATTAGGGCACCATTTCACTCCTAAATGGAGTTTACGGTCCTTGGACCATTTGCCTTTGGTTTTACGGCCGTAAACCCAAATGGTTTATGGTCTTTTGATGTTTTCATGTACTTAACTCATTAGGGAAGGGATCTATGCAAGTTTCCAAGGCTTAGAAGGGACTAGGGCACACTTTGGCACCCTTTTTAGGGTTTACGGTCCAAGGTGTTCTTGGACCGTAAACACCTTTGATCCTTGGTTTCCTTGGTGTTTTCTTGATGTATAGAAGTGTAAAAAGCCTTATTATACTCTAGGATAGAAGTACTTACAAGATAGAGGCTTGAAAAGGTGCTAAAAGTCCAAGAACACTAGTGTGTGTTCTTGGTGTTCTTGGTGAAACTTGAAGATCTAACCTTTTGGAATGATTTCACGGATGGAAGTGTGTTAAATCACTAGATTAAGTAATATATCAACTTAATAGGGCCAGAAACACTTACAAGTTGAAGATCTTGAAGAATTGTTGGATGATACTTGAGAGAGAATTGAGTTTGGATCTTGAATTTGTGAAAAATGGTAAATAATGACTAAGTGTCATATATATACCCCCAATTTAGGGTTTACGGCCGTAAACACCTTTGTTTAGGCCGTAAAATCCAAACTCTTGGAGCTTTGGGACTTTATTGTTGCACAATAAACCCTAGAGCATCCTCTCTCCTGGTATCTCCTGAAGTACTAATCTTAAAATACTCAAACTTATTCCAAAAAGCTTGAAAATTAGCAGAAACAGTTTTGACTCCTATTGAAGTGAATGGTTGTACAGAATAGAAATTTCAGGTTGTCACAGACTTAGTTAAAAGATCGATTAGTACCCAAATAGTGTCGTACCCACTAGGTGTCTTAGGTAATTTTGTGATGAAATCCATATCAATTTGCTCCCATTTCCACTCAGGTATTTTTGGTTGTTGTTGTACACCTGAGGGTTTTTGGTACTCTGCCTTGACCTTAGCACATGTCAAGCATTGTTCACATAGGTGGCGATTTCTGCCATTAGGTTTGGCGTACATCTTGTCAGATCCTAGGTGAACTAAATACCTTGTCTTGTGAGCTTCGTCCAAGACTAAACTTCTGATATCACCGAAATTTGGTACCCAAATTTGGTCCATGAAACACAGCGTTCCATCATCCTTGGACTCTAATTTCTTCTCTATTATTCGGAGACATTCCTCTACCTTATTTTCTTCTATAAAAGCCTCCATGTGACATCCCATTTTCACGTCCCTTTTAAAACTTTTTGTTTATGCTTATTTAAAACATTTTTTATTGCAGAATTGGTCCCAAAATATCCTTGACATGATATAAAATAAAAATTAAGGCATTTCAGAAGATTTTATATTTTAAAATCCTAGGATGTCATAATTGATACAAGAAACATAAGCATAAACGGAGAGTTACAAAGTCTCAATATACTAACGATCAACATATCTCAGCAGATAATTACATTATCTATTAGTATCTTTGTATTGCTACCTGTGATACAAGGAAACTGAGTGGGTCAGGTTGGAAAACCTTGTGAGAACATAGAATTTTCAACCCATAATATTATAATCTTTAATTATATAATCTTCAACATCTAAAAAACCCAGTTACCCCATTCCTATTATTCACACTTCCTAATCCTAGAATGATGACCTCAAGATATCTTTTCTAAATGATCTTTGACAGTAGTCATCTATATTTCCCTAAACGATTAGGGTGTGACAATACTTTACACATAGCACGGCAGTACAATTACTACTTTTGGGTAAGCACGACAGTACACTAGTACTTTGGACAAACACGACAATATAGTAGTACTTTTGATAAACACAGAAAGTCATGTCTTATTTGTTTCGCATCTATCTCACTTAACCTATCACTCACATGGCCCTATCACGACCTCTCATTTATCATTTCACACGGCCCTTTACTACCCAGTCATATTATTAACTAAATAATAACTATATAATGTTGCACATATATATTAAACACAACAAGATAGCGCACATAGCATTTAAGCATTTACAATACTTGTATTTATGTGTAAGTTGAAAGTAACTATGCACTCACATGTTAAGGTGATGACATGGAAATCGAACATCGCTTCGCTCTAGCGCTTAGTTTTTTCCTTTCATGTGACCTAGTATAATTATAACTAAGTCTTAGTCTAATATTCCTTATGTCTAATGATAGTATAGATTCCTTAATAATGCCAATGTCTACTGATCTATAGTTGATAAGGGACAACCACAAAGGATCATTTTGAAGGTAGGGTTCGTTTGGTATACAAAGTATACTGTTTGGAAATCCCACTTTAAAGACCTTACTAAATCCAGTCTAGACATCATCCCCGTAAGTAGATCAATCAGTAATATGAAGTTGGATTTAATGATAAATCTTATTTATAAATTCATAACAATGGCTATGAATTTAAATATAGATTACACTAGAATAATATAGAGTGTAATTTAACTTACAGAGATTCCCTAGACAAAAGTCCGGAAATTGCACTAACAGAGCTTCTACTCAAAGGCTAATACTTTTCAGGCACTCAAGGGTCACAGGGCTTCACCGGTATACTAGAAACTAAGGAAATTTGGATCTAATGCAGAGAGACCTTGAGGGATTGAGTAATAGGGGTGGCATATGAGAAGCATATAGGGAGGTGGGTATTTATAGCCGAAAAAAGATATACGCACCGCAAACTCTATCGGGGTACGCCGCGCAAATGGTCGGGGTGCTGACGTGTCGTTCTTTGAGTGGTGCCACCTGTCGAGATTTGGGTGGATGTTAGATTTGTGTCGCGTATCTTTGTGTGTGGGCGATTGTGTGCATATTTTCTGTTTTCTTAAGACAATCATAACTTGCTCATATGAGCTCCGTTTTCAACGAGTTTTATATCCACGCATATCTATCGACAATATCTACAACTTTAAATTAGACATTGTTGGCATTTGACTTTATTTTTAAAGTTATATTTTTAATAGACTTGGACTGTTAAAGTACGTTAAAAATTCATAACTTTATCGTACGATATCCGTTCTCGACTGTCTTTATATCGACGAATAGGTATTGATGAGACCTTCAATGCTTATTTAAACTGTTTTTCCTAACAATCGACCGATTTTAATTTCGGGTTCTAAGTCGTATATTGCTACGCTGAAATATTAGAAAAATCATAACTTCCTCTCACGAAGTCAGATTTGGACGTTCTTTATATGCATGCTCTCGGTTTTATGAATGCTATGTATTTTGTTTAGATAAGTCAGGCTAATAGGTAATCTATCAAAAATCCACCTTTTACGATACGTAGATCTGTGTCGGTTTAATCATGAAACTTCGAAGAAGCATTACTTCTTCATACGAAGTCGGATTTCAGCATTCTTTATATGTTCGTAATCCTTGTCACACATATTATAACTTTTGTTAATATTATTTATCCTAAATAATCTTTTATCCAAAAGTCATTTTTAATGCTTATAATGATTAGCTCGAATATGCGGGTGTTACAGTTATCTCCCCTTAGCATCATTACGTCCCAGAATCATCAGAAATACAGGGCTAGATGATGATCCTACGAGTAACTTTTCCATCCTAAGTAATAATCATACAAGATGAGGTCTTTACCTCTACTACCGTAATACACCGAATGGTCATACCTTTATGATGCATTAGCTAGAATCAGGTCTCTTTATCTCAGCCTCTATCATGGAGGATTCCTTCCGTCATGTTCTAATGTGGTACAACTACATTATTATAGGTAGCGTTTCTAGCTACTGACTACATAGTCTTAATGATGATTGCGATACTTCTGTCGATTGCTTTAATTGTCCTTCCCTTCGATATCTTGACTAAAGTCGGATGCTACATCGAGCTTGGTTCCCTAAACCAAATAACTCATTTCATAGTTTTTATCTTAGTCTGACTCGGTTTTCTATGACCACTAGGTTCGGAATATCATTCATCTTTTTAGTCATTACTGAAACGATGGTAACGACGGACATAAACAAATATGAATTCAATTACTAATGATGTGGTAACCTTGTGACTCATCCAAATTCAAATACGGATAATGTGCTTCTGGTACAACGGGGCCATACTACCTTCTATACCTATTCATGCTTATCCCAAGAATTGTCTTGCAGCCCCAAGTTACTATTTCCCTAAAGATCACAAAAGATATTTTAACACATAAAGATGTGTCCAAGTAATCATATACAACAATTTCCTAGACTCGGATACGATTTCTTCCATGTGTATCCTCGACCCCAATTCTACTTCCTAACCTTTGGTATAAATTCTTTCTCGTGTAGTGTGTTGCCTACAAGGAACACTATACCATAATTTATTCTTAACCAATCCATTGTGTTGAAATCATAATTTCTTCGTGTCACACAGCAATGTAAAACAACTAGAAATTTTATGACTTTCGAAAATGATTACAACATTTATTCATACATTATGACTCTTACATCAGACTACATACTATAATACTATTTATATGGGACTACTACTTCATGATTTAAAAATCCGGTAACCGGCCTCCTTCACTTGGTCTCCTCAAGTGTTTTCTGTTCCATTCTCCGCTGCATCCAGGATCATGTGGAATGCTCATGCCTTTGGTTTTCGAGGCACATCCTGCTTCGCAGCTTCCTTCTTCTTTGGGCAGCACTTCATGACATGCCCTTTTTCCCTACACTCAAAACACACCCTTCCATCATACTTGCACTCATCAGAACAGTGACCAGGTCTTCCGCACCTATAGCATGTCACTTCTCTTTTACATTTCCCAACATGCTTCTTTTTGCATTTATTGCACCAGACTGCTTCATTATTACCCCCAAACCTCTTGTCGTTAGGGTTAGACCTTGAGATTTTACTTTTCTTATGGGAATTTGGGAGTCCTTCGTGTTTACTTTTCTCTCCAACTTCAATTTTGTCGGCAGCTCTCCTCTTGATCATATTCTCCATGGACTTTGCAACCCTGGATAACAACTTCCAAAGTTGGAGCCTAATTTACTGGCACACAATATTCCCATGGAAGTCCCTTAGCATACCTATCGATCTTTGAGAGTTCATCATGGACGATATGCAAGGAGAATTCCATCTTGTCTGTAAAGGCATTAGTATACTCATCGATGGACATGTCGCCTTTCTCTAACGTCAGGAATTGGTTCTCCAGTTCTAGTATGTTCTGAACAGAACAATACTTTCTCTGGAAATGTACTAGGAATTATGCCCATGTCACTCGCAATGGATCATTAGGGCTTATTGTCTTTTCTAATGTGTTCCACCAAGGAACAACTGACCCCTTAAACTACCTCACCGCGTAGATGGTCTGCAACTTTCCTTTGCACTTGCACGTTGTGAAGGCTAGCTCCATTTCTGAAATCCTTATACTTGCAGTAACCTATGGGTTCATCAATTTTTTGGATCTTTGAGTCTTTCAGAAGAGGGAGTAGTCCTTGATGGTTTTCTAAGTCATCATTTCCTGCTTGGACCGTCGTTGGATGAGAGGGGACTAGTCCGTTGTTAAATTGATCAACAATTATTCATTCGTTACTCATTGGCGCTCTGCATCTAGCATTCGCTAGCCCTTGAGTCCGGAGATCCATAAACTCATGTCATTGTTGATCGAGCATATCTTGCGTCATTGCTCAAGCATCTTTAATGGTGAGCTAAGCAACTCCTACTCTGACGTTCTGAGGTATTAGAACTCCTTCATTATTGATAAATCTACCTCTTCTCATGATCCTCATATTGTTCTACGCACCATAATAGGCATTCAGCGTACCGAGAGGCGAGTTTATTATGTTTAGGAAGATTTTAGTTATGTTTTCAACTCATACGTCCTCCTTATCTCTCCAAAAAATTCCATGTCAGTTCAATTATTTATACTTTTAGAATCTCGAACACAAAAACTTCTAGATGCGGTCGGGAACATACCATAGATCTATTCAAGCTAGGCAGGTATACTAAAGCATGATATAATATAAGTTATTTCATACATAATATCAATTTAGGCATTTATCCTAAAGTATTTTAGTGCTTGTGTTAATTTAGGTAAACTACCTAAATATAATAGACACATACCTCACAATCATAGCTTAGCATTATAAGTTTAAGTCTAGAAACCCTAAAAATCTTATTTTTCTTAAAGTAATGCTCTGATACCAACTGTGACATCCCCATTTTCATGGCCTTTTTAAAACTTTTTGTTATGCCTATTTAAAACATTTGTTATAGCATAATTGGTCCCAAAATATCCTTGACATGATATAATATCAAAATCAAGACATTTCAGAAGATTTTATATTTTAAAAGCTTGGGATTTCGTAACTGATAAAAGAAACATAAGAATCAACGGAGACTTACAAAGTCTCAATATACAAACGGTCTATATCTCCTTGAATCTCTCAGCAGATAATTACATTATCTATTAGTATCTTCGTATCGCTACCTGTGATACAAGGAAACTGATTGGGTCAGGTTGGAAAACCAGGTGAGCACATAGGGTTTTCAACCCACAATATTATAATCTTCAACATTTAAATAACCCATTAACCCATTCCCAATATTCTCACTTCCTAATCCTTGAATGATGACCTCGAGAGATATTTTCTAAAGGATCTTTGACAGTAGTCATATATATTTCCCTAGACTATTAGGCACGATGGTGTGTCAATACTTTAGACATAGCACGACGGTACATTTAGTACTTTTGGGTGGCCACGACAGTACAATAGTACTTTGGACAGGAACGGCAGTACAGTAGTACTTTGGATAAATACGGCAAGTCATGGATTATTTGTTTCGCACAACTCTCACTTAACCTGCACGACCACTATCTCACACGGCCCTATCACATCCTCTCGTTTATTATTTCACACGGCCCTTTACTACCCTTTCATATTATTAAGTACCATAAAATATATATAGTTTAATTAAATAATAACTATATCATGTTGCATAAACATAACAAGACATCGCACATAACGTTTAAGCATTGAGAATACTTGTACCTATGTGTAAGTTGAAAGTAACTATCCACTCACCATTTAAAGTGATGACTTGAAAATCGAACAACGCTTCGCTCTACGCTCTAGCACTTAGTTTTTTTCCATTTTGAAATCCGACTTTAAACACCTCACTAAATCCAGCCTAGACATCATCCTCGTAAGTAGATCAATCAGTAATATAACATTGGATTTACTGACAAATTTTATTTATAAATTCATAACGACTATGAATTTAAATATAAATTACATTAAAATAATATAGAGTGTAATTTAACGTACAAAGATTTCCATGACAAAAGTCCGAAAATTTCACTGACAGAGCTTCTATTCGAAGGCTACTACTTTTCGGGCACTCAGGGGTCGCAGGGCTTCATAGGTATACTAGAAACTAAGAAAATTTGTGTGACAAACCTGAGAAATTCTGTTACTAGTCACCATTAGGAAATAATAGAAAAATAAATGTAATAGAAAGTATTGTAATATTCGATTTTTAAGATAATAAGAATCAGATATGTTGTTACATTTATTTGCTAAAAATCGTCCATTAGGCTCTAAAAATTAGCGATCAAAAAGGTGTGACGTTTTCCGAGTCAGTTAACATACTCGGATAGTACTTGTTAACGTGGTCTCAAGGATATAAGATTCGTAAAAATCCGACTCCAAAGGAGAGAGTTATGGATTTTATAAAAATAGAAATCAACCACGTGGTTAAAATTAATTACGTCAAAATGGTATTTTTGAGATTGGTTCAGTTTTGACTAAAAGTGCAAAAAGGAGTTTCGTAGTACTCCTCGAGATATAAACTTTAGGTAAAAGTTTGTCGAAAACGGGATCCATATGAGTAATTTATGATTTTTATAAAATCATTAATTCTTACCTCCGTTGGGCTAGAAAATGAAAGTCAAAACCAGCCAAAACAACCGAAAGGAAAGTTGTAGTGCTCGTTGAGATCGTCACATAGATATAGAGAGGGTCTAGATTGGAGCACACACGAGGAAGTTATGATTTTTGAAAAATCATTACTTGCGTGTCAAGTGCGCGCCTCCACACCCCGCGCACCTAACACCGGATTCAGACAGATTGCGAGTAACGTGGCTGAGTAGGGAGGTGACACGCGACAACTTCCTGTGGAGCCACGGTATTCGAGTGCACGCCGCGCATAGGAAATGCATGATGCGAACCCCCGAAACTTGACTATAAATAGAAGGTTGTGTCCTTCAGTTTCATCATACCTTCAATCACTTCTCTCTTTCTCTCTGATCTGTGTGCTACCTTGTGGAGCGGTCCCCGGAGTTCCGAGCTCGTCTCTACCCTACATCAACGGTTTCAAACTCTACGGTGAGTTCACGACTCTCATTTTACCGTTTTAAATGTTTTTCATGGGGAAATACATGCTTATCAAATGGTTTTATAAAAATATTTATTTTATAAATGTCAAATCATTTTATAATAAGCTAGATGCCTTAGGATAGTATAATTGTAGATGTTATGCCTAGTTTTAATCTATGATCTTATGTCCAAAGGTTCTAATGCCTAATAATCTAGGAGTAGGTGTTACCTAGATGTTATAATGGCCAAAATCCCTAGGAAACCTTAGTACCTAGGAGTTATACTAGACAAGATTTAGGATATGCACAGTACTTAGTTGTTATTATACCCAAATATCTTGTTAAAATAATCATAATTATGGTATATATATATATATATATATATATATATTCGACGATTTATATATATCAGATAATTATGAGATCATAAATATAATTATCAAATACACATATATAAAAACTATATATATATATATATATATATATATATATATATATATATATATATATATATATATATATATGGGTAATTATGGTAAGATAAAAGATTAAAAGATAAAAGATAAAAGCTTAGGGTTAATGCGTTAGTGATTAAATTCGGCATATCCCCAATACCTACAATCGTTAGTCTTGCGAGAGCTAGGAAGTTATGTATAGATATATATGGGGCCATGACAACCCCACATGTGATTGCTAGATACAATCCCGACAGGATATCTTCCATATAAGTTACTATTTGACGTCTGATGAAGCGTCGTGATTTTGGGTACATTTACGGTCATATCGTCGATTATAGGGGCTCACGATAATACATTAAAATTTTCCTTAGAGTTTAGATTACCATTAGGGACGCCTGGTATGGTAATTAAAATACGTTAGGATCGTTAGATATCCTAAAAAGATAGTAAATTAGGATTAATAAAAGATACCCTAATTAAAATACGCTAGTATCGTTAAATCTCCTAAAAAGATAGAAAGCTAGGTTAATAGTTAAGAAAGGTTGTCTCAAAGAAAAGGATTCTTAAAAAGATTAAAAAATAAAAACTCGTGCACTCACCAACATTATGTTGACTTTCAAAATACATGTATTCTCAGGAAGATGAGTGTCTCACGAGTAAGAAGGAGGTATGCATGGGAGCTGTTAAAGTTTAGTATTGTTTGTTTTAGGAGTTTGTGTTTGTCTCAAAAACAATGTAATCCTTCAAAAATCAATAATAAATATATGTTTTAAATATACCTTTGTGTTTGATTGTACCTTTTTCCGAGATCCAATTCTCCCTACGTCGCACTGCCCGGTGTTTCCGCCAACCACTGGGCAGGGCGTGACAAATTGGTATCAGAGCCTCAGGTTATAAAGAAAAAGTAATTCCTTAGGAAATACGACTATAGCCTAGGGCATAAAAATCTGAATTAGTAAAACCTAATAAAAGTATTATTAATAATCACTGTACGGATAAACTACTCTTGGTGAGGTGTCTAGAATGGAAAAACATGTCAATAGGGTTGCTGGATTTCAGAACAGCTATATGCCAAAATGGTCCTGCCCTTCGAATTTTCCTAATTGGCCGATCCTTGTAGTTTAACAGTTCACAAAGATAGGATTAAATAAAATACTCCAACCAAACAATAATCAGATAAATAGTTGTGTAAATTCTTATAAATACACCCTTGTATCAAAAATATTATCCATTCATATCAAAACTTAAGATTTTTGGTCAAAAACAAATCCTAGGTTTAGTTAGTACTGCGGCTAAGCCACAACTAGACCTAGAATGTGTAAATAAGTTTTATTATGGTCCTACCGACGCATGCTCAAACCAGGATGTCGTAGTTGACAATCTAAACGCTTAAGAATTTATGGATCTATAGTTATTACGCCTAGTTAAGAATTCGGATCAGTAGCACTAATCGACTTCCCCGAGGACTAGAGCCGTATAGAGTGATACGCCGAGAGAACATAAGGATTTACGTTGTAGAGTTCTTAGGATCGAGTCTGACTTACTACTTGGAGAGTTCCGTTCATAGCTCAAGGATGATGATCTAGGCAGCGCTTTCCCGACATACCCTTAGGAGAAAATCACAGTAGATCCAGTACTATCTACTATATACCTATAATTCTATGATTATACATATTACGATTTTACTCATATCTCTCATAAACATCTAACCCTTTTGGATGTCTTATGCAGGGCGGTCGGAGCAGGCGTGATCATCAGGAGCTCATCCATGGAAGATATTTGGGATTGGTTTCCTCATCCTTCCCTAGAGGGAGATTAGGTGGTGTTGCACTCCCCAGTGATGGAGGAGGCAGAGTACGATTCATGGATGCCAAGGCCACCTACCCCCACTGATATGGAGTTTATCGAGGACGAGGAGCCCTATGAGGACGACGAGCCATTGGAGATAGATTCGCACGACGAGTAGGCAGGAGGAGATCCAGGTGCCAACTGACCATATCCGGACTCGTCATCCCACGGTGATGTACATCCCGAGACTCAGGATGAGGACACTCTTGAGTCAGAGCCATCATCAGAGTCTCCAGCCTCAGACCAGCATTCTAGTATGTATGCCTCAGGACCCCGGGTGATCTACACCCCCAGAAATTCCATTCCTATTCCATCCCGAAAGAGAGCAGCCTCACCCCCATCATCCCCAAATCCATCCAAGAAACCTTGCCCTATCCATAAATGGATGCCCCAAGTAGACGAGTGGATCCAGGAGAACAACATTGGCCACTACGATATTGGAGAGTCGTCCCAGGCTCCGACACGCAACCTTATCCCTAAGGATCCTACAAATCGAGCAATTTCAGTGTTAGTTATGCATGTGGCATGACATGAGGTTCGCATACATCAGTCGGAGGAGGATCGCGACTCGTTGTGGAGGGAGGTTAGGATGTTGACCGACACCGTCAGAGGATTAGAGGAGAGAAGGGATTTTGATGAAATGAGGATCATCCACGCATATGATCATATAGAGAATACCCATTCTCTAGTGCATCATCAGCAGATCGAGATTGAGAGTCTCGGTCAGCACATGAGAGAGGCGGAGTTGAGATTGTTGGTGTCAGAGATAGGATCAGCCACTTTGGAGGCGGATCGGGTACCTCCAGCAGTAGTTAGCTCATATAGTGATTTGGTTGGTAGTTTACTTAAGGTTGTAGTAGATAGTTCTAGCCTTGGGTAGCTAGGAAGTATGATATTTTTAGGTTTGTGGGAGGGAATAGCAGTGTAGCCGATATAGGAATCCGCTACTTCTTTTGTGTAGAATAGATCCTATTCCTACTCAAACCACACTTGTATACACTCTTTTGGTTATGATTAACTTATGTAAAAAGTTTATGAAAATATATGAAAGTTTGTATGATCTAAATATTGTGTGTTATTTGTTTGTTTTGATTGCTTTAAATAAGTTAACCCTTCTAACTTATCAAGATAAAATAACAGCTAACTCGTACCTTAAATTTAGAATCATGTCTCGCAATAGACGTAACCCAGGAACAACTAAAAGAAATCTCGAGCCAATGAGCTCAGTTGCGATTGAGGCATTGATCGCCCAACGTGTAGCTGATGCCATATCGAGTCTAGAAACCCCTAGGAATGTAGGACCGGGAGGAAATGGAGGCAAGAGTTCGCAAGGAGATAATCGAGTTCCCACTAGAGTCTATTCATATAAGGATTTTATGAACTATAAGCCAAAACCCTTCTATGGAAATGAGGGCGTTGTTGGGCCGACTAGGTGGATAGAGAAGATGGAATCGGTCTTTGAGATTAGTTTCTGCCCTGAGGACTATAAAGTCAAGTTCGCCTCCTACACCCTTGCAGATGCAGCCTTGAGCTGGTGGAACAGTTACACCAAGACCATGGGCATAAACGTAGCTAACGCCATGTCTTGGGATGAGTTGAAACAACTCATGATTATAGAATATTGTCCATGCGAGGAGATGCAGAAACTGGAGCAGGATCTGTGGAATCTGCTGATGCAGGAATCTAATATTGCCACCTATACAAGTCGTTTCAATGACCTAGCCACCTAGTGTCCCGGGATGGTTACCCCGGAAGAAAAGAAAATAGAGAGGTATATTTGGGGTTTGCCACAACCTATCCAAGGCTTAGTCACGGCCTCAAAACCTACTACCTTTGATAGCGCGAAGAGATTAGACTTTATTCTGACCCATCAAGAGTTTCGTCGAGGAACGATGGTTCAGAAGGTTGACCTTCCCAAAGCAGAGGGTAGAAAAAGGAAATTTGGCAAGGAGGATAAAGGGAAGGCTGGGCAGTCATCAGAGAAGAAGCGGGAAGTGATTTGAGCGTTTACAGTTACAGCACCCTCGGTAAGGACAACTTCAGGAGGTAGTCCTAAGTGCAAGGAATATGGGTATCATCACCATGGAGCATGTTGGGTCCGTACCAACTGCGGCAAGAGAGGTCATCTTGCAAACAAGTGTAGAACCTCATCCAATCGAGATAGCCGAGCGTGTTATGAGTTCAACGAAATTTTTCACATCAGGAGGGATTGTCCAAAATTAAGAGGTCAGGGAGGCGTTGCTAGAGGCATGGCATTTGTTATCGGAGAGAGGAAGGTCGACAAAGATCCGACGGTAGTGACGGGTACATTCCTAATCAATAATTTGTATACAAATATTATTTTTGATACCAACACTGATAGAAGCTATATTACTCATGAATTTAGGAAGTTATTAGATCACCCCTCTAGTAAACTTAGGGAAGCCTATGTTGGATTAGGTGTCTAAGCCCATAACTATAATTGGTATGTACTTGAACCGAGAGTAGCATGGTCCATTTCGGGTTGCATATCACCAGGACAATTTGATAGGATGGATATTTGAGTAAGAGGTTATTTATGATTTATTAATATATTACAAGTATAATATATTAATTGGGAAATCATATTATTTAATTAGTATTGATCCAGAATTAATTTGGAATTAATTTTGTGATCAAAAGAGACTAATTAAATTAACGGGAACTGATTATGTAAATCAATGATGGATATAGGATTGGGCTATTGATCCATGATGGGCTAAGTTTATGTAAGCATCCATGAAGAGTTAGCCCACATGAGTTATGGATCATAACCTAAGTGTGTGGATTAGGGTTTACCCATGACTCTTGGAATCCTACACTAGATATATGTTACCCTTGGCCTAAAATCGGTTACACAAGTGTTCTTAGAGTTCACACAATTAATTTTGTGTGCTCCATATTCTCTCTCAAAGTCCTCCTTTGTTCATGGTGTGTTGTGAACCGTTTGAGGCATCACACTTAGGGTGCTAAGTTCTTAAAGGCCAAAATACAACAAGCTACAAAAGGACGTAATTTTCTAACTAGTATTTTATGATTCATATGCTAGTTGTAGGCTTCATGCTTTGGATTTTTATTGCATGTATAACTAGAGAAAACTTAGATCCAAAGCATTTAGGGTTGTATGTGCACCATAGGATGTTGTAGTACATAAAACCCAACAGCCTATAGAATAGAAATGGCTAACGGCCAAGTCGGTAGTGTTAGGGAAATACTTAGGAACTGCACCTTAACTTTATATTCTCATCGACCTTATGCCAATGGTCATTGGAAGTTTCAACATCATTATCGACATGGAGTGGTTATCTGTTAACCACGTCGAGGTGCTATTCTTCGATAAGACACTACATCTACCCTTACCCAACGGAGAATCCGTGATCATCTTCGGCAACATCTCTTGCAGAAAAAGTATTTTGCCTTCTTAGCTCATATTGTCGATAGGAAAGACAGTAAGAAGAAAACGATCAAGGAAGTACCTCAGGCGTGTGAATTCCCAGATGTATTCCCTGAAGATCTACCCGATCTACCGCCAGTTCGTCAAGTAGAGTTTCGGATTGATCTGGTCCTAGGAGCACCTGTTATAACTTCTTGACAAGCTTTTCGCCTTAGGGAGAACCTGTTTTATTTGTCAAGAAGAAGGACGGATCTTTTCAAATGTGCATAGACTACAGAGAGCTAAATAAGTTGACCATTAAGAATAGATATCCACTACCCTGAATAGACGATCTCTTCGATCAATTGCAAGGGTCCAGTTACTTGTCTAGGATCGACTTAAGATCAGGATATCATCAACTTCGATTCATGGAAGAGGACATTCCAAAGACTGCGTTCAAAACACGCTACGGTTATTATAATTTCTTCGTCATATCATTTGGATTGACTAATGGCCCGGTTGTCTTTATGGATCTTTTGAATCGGGTGTGTAAACCCTACTTGGATAAATTTGTGATTGTATTCATCAATGATATTCTGGTATACTCACGAACCAAGGAAGAGCATGGGCAACACCTTCGAGTAATCCTAGAGCTGGTAAGGAAAGAAAAGTTGTATGCCAAATTTTCTAAGTGCGAATCGTGGTTAAGAGAAGTACACTTTCTTGGTTATGTGGTGAGCATTAAAGGAATCCATGCCAAACCGTCTAAGATATAATCGGTCAAGAATTGGGAAGCGTGCAAGATGAGGACCAGAGTACACGTGGGAACGAGAAGACCAAATGAAGAACAAGTACCCTCACTTGTTCTAAAAGAAATCCATCGACAAGGTCAAATTTCGGGACGAAATTTCCTAAATAGGGGGAGACTGTGACAGCCCTGAGAAATTCTGTCACTAGTTACCATTAGGAAATAATAGGAAAATAAATTTAATAGAAAGCATTGTAATATTCGATTTTTAAGATAATAAGAATCAGATATGATGTTACATTTATTTGCTAAAAATCATCCATTAGGATCTAAAAATTAGCGATCAAAAAGTTGTGACGTTTTTCGAGTCAGTTAACATACTTGGATAGTACTTGTTAACGTGATCTCAAGGATATATGTAAGATTGATAAAAAAATCCGACTCTGAAGGAGAGAGTTATGGATTTTATAAAAATAGAAATCAACCACGTAGTTAAAATTAATTACGTCAAAACAGTACTTAGAGATTGGTTGAGTTTTGTACTAAAAGTGCAAAAAGGAGTTGCGTAGTACACCTCGAGATATAAACTTTACGAAAAAGTTTGTCGAAAACGGGATCCATATGAGTAAGTTATGATTTCTATAAAATCATTAATTCTTACCCCCATTGGGCTTGAAAATGAAAGTCAAAACCGGCCAAAATAATCAATAGGAAAGTTGTAGTACCCGTTGGGATCATCACATAGATATAAAGAGGGTCTAGACTGGAGCACACAAGAGGAAGTTGTGATTTTTGAAAATCATTACATGTGCATCAAGTGCGGGCCTCCACGCGCCGCGCACCTGACACCGGATTCGGACAGAATGCGAGTACGTGGGAAAGTATGAAGGTGACACGTGGCAACTTCCTGTGGAGCCATGGTGTTTGAGTACACGCCGCGCATAGGAAATGCATGACGCGCACCCCCAAAACTCGACTATAAATAGAACGTTGAGCCATTTAGTTTTAGCATACCTTCAATCACTTCTCTCTTTCTCTCTGGTCCGTTTGCTACCTCGTGGAGTGCTCCCCGGAGTTCCGAGCTTGTCTCTACCCTACATCAACGGTTTCAAATCCTACAATGAGTTTACGACCCCTATTTTACTGTTTTAAATGTTTTCATGGGGGAATACATGCTTATCAAATGGTTTTATAAAATATTTATTATATAAATATCAAATCATTTTATAATAAGCTAGATGCCTTAGGATAGTATAACTGTAGATTTGGGGTACATTTACGGTCATAGCGTCGATTATAGGGCTCACGATAATACATTAAAAATTGCCTTAGAGTTTAGATTACCATTAGGGACGCCTGGTATTGTAATTAAAATACGTTAGGATCGTTAGATATCCTAAAAAGATAGTAAAATAGGATTAATAAAAGATATACTAATTAAAATATGCTAGGATCGTTAAATCTCCTAAAAAGATAGAAAGTAACGTTAATAGTTAAGAAAGGTTCTCTCAAAGAAAAGGATTCATAAAAAGATTCAAAAATAAAAACTCGTGCACTCACCAACATTATGTTGACTTTCAAAATACATGTATTTTCAGGAAGATGAGTGTGGAGGAGTGTCTCACTAGTAAGAAGGAGGTTTGCAAGGGAGTTGTTGAAGTTTAGTATCATTTGTTTTAGGAGTTTGTTTCTGTCTCAAAAACAATGTAATACTTCAAAAATCAATAATAAATAAATGTTTAAAATATACCTTTGTGTTTTATTGTACCTGTTGCCGAGATCCAATTATCCCTACGTCGCACTACCTAGTGTTTCCGCCAACGGTTGGGCAGGGTGTGACAATTTGGATCTAATGCAGAGAGATCTCGATGGATTAAGCTATAGGGGTAGGATATGAGAAACATATATGGAGGAGGGTATTTATAGCCGAAAAAAGATATGTGCGGCATGCACTCTGTCGGGGGGGCATTGGGCAAACGGTCTGGGTGCTGACGTTTCGTTATCTGGGTGGTGCCACGTGTCGAGATTTGGGTGGATGTCAAATGCGCATCGCGCATCTTATCTGTGCGCACGGCTACGCGCATATTTTTCTGTTTTCTTAAAAAGTTCATAACTTGCTCATATAAGCTCCGTTTCTGACGGGTTTTATATTCACGTGTAGCTATCGACGAGATCTATAACTTTCAATTATACTCTGTCGGCTAATTTTGAATTTATTTTATAAAGTTATATTTTTACAGGCTTAGATTGTTAAAGTATGTTAAAAATTCATAAGTTTATCGTACGATATCCATTCTCGACTATCTTTATATCAACAGATAGGCATTAACGATACATTCAACTCTCGTTTAGATTGTTTTTCCTAACAATCTACTGAATTTAATATCGGTTTCTGAGTCGTATACTGCTACGATGAAATATTAAAAAAATTATAACTTCCTCTCACGAAGTCAGATTTGGACGTTCTTTGTATGCACCGTCTCGGTTTTACGAGTAATATGAATTTAGTTTAGATCACGCAGGCTAATAGGTAATCTATCAAAAATCCACCTTTTACGATACACATAGTCGTGTCGGTTCAATCGCAAAACTTCGAAGAAGCAAAACTGCTTCACACGAAGTCGGATTTCAACGTTCTTTATATGTGCAGAATCCTTGTCACATATACTATAACTATGGCTATGATTAGTTATCCTAAAAAAATATTTTATCCTAACATGTCATTTTTAACGCATATAGAGAATAGTTCAAATATGCGGGTGTTACATTCTTTTAGCTTCTCTGATTTGGGCAGGAATATTTAACAGTATAGTCAATGTGAGTGCTTTTACTCTGCAAGGTTTAGCCCGTACTTTCTACTTAAGGCATCAGCTACTACATTTTCTTTGCATACGCGATATCAGATTTCGCACTCATAGTCGTACAACAGTTCCATCCATCTTCGATGTCTCATGTTAAGCTCCTTTTGATTGAAGATGTGTTGAAAACTTTTGTGGTCGGTGTATATGGTGCACTTGGTGCCATACAGGTAATGTCGCCAGATCTTTAAGGCGAAGATTATAGCTCCCAACTCTAAATCATGGTTGGTGTAATTGTTCTTGTGCACCTTGAGTTAACATGAAACATATATGATAACATCGTCCCGCTACATAAGTACGCACCCCATACCCTGATGTGATGCGTCACAGTGGATGACAAAATCTTTAGTTCCTTCTGTGAGTGCTAAAATTGGTGCACTACACAACATACGCTTTTGTGTTTTGAACTCAGATTCTTGTTTTTCTACCCATTTGAACTTCGTGTCCTTCTACGTTAATGTTGTGAGGGGTTTGGCTATCTTGGAAAAGTTCTTGATGAATCTCCGGTAATAGCTCGCCAATCTTTAGAATTAGTATACCTCATTCGGCGTTGTAGGTGCTTCCCAATTCTTGATTGATTTGATCTTGAAGGGATCCACGTGAATTCCCTTATTGCTAACCACGTACCCTAGGAAATGTAATTCTCTGATCTAGAATTCACACTTTGAGAATTTGACATACAATTTCTCTTTTCTTAGCAGTTCTAGGATGATTCGTAAGTGTTGGCCGTGTTCTTCCTCTATTTGTGAATATATCAATATGTCACCGATAAATATGATCACAAATTTGTCTAGGTAGGTCTTAGAGACACGGTTCATAAGATCCATAAAAACTTTTGGGGCATTGGTCAATCCAAACGGCATGACCAGAAACTCATATTGGCCATAGCGAGTTCTGAAAGCTGTCTTTGGAACATCCTCCTCTCGTACACGAAGTTGATGGTATCCGACCTGAAATCAATCTTTGAGTAATAGCTAGACCCTTGTAACTGGTCAAATAGTCGTCGATTCTTGGATGCGGTTACTTATTCTTGATCGTTAGCTTATTGATCTCTCTATAATCGATGTACATCCTAAAGGATCCATCCTTCTTCTTAACGAATAGAACCATGGCTCCCCTACGTGAGAAACTTCGTCTCATGAAGCCCTTGCCTAGAAATTCCTAAAGTTGTCCTGACAATTCTTGCATTTCCGAAGGAGTTAGTCTGTAGGGAGACCTTTCTACTGGGATTACCCTTGAAATTAGGTCAATTTGGAATTCGAGTTCGTGAACTGGGGGTAACCTTGGTAAATCTTCCATAAATACATTATTTAAATTGCATACTTGAGGTATGTCCTTTATTTCCTTCTTCTCACTTTTCTAATCTATGACATGGGCTAAGAAAGCATAGTACTTTTTGTGTAGGCACTTATGTGCTTTCATGAAGGAAATTATTTTAAGGTTTTTGCTAGGCTTATCCCCGTAGATTATTAGGGATTCTCTGTTGGGTAAAGAGAGTCATACAACCTTTCCTATAACATAGTATCTCAGCTCGGTGTGGTGATAACCAATCCATGTCGATTATGACATCGAAGCTCCTGATTGTCATATCCATGAGGTTTATGTGGATAGTGTGGTCATTTAAAGTTGGAAGGCAGTTTTCTAAAATTTACAGGGTGCTACTTGATTCACCATTGGCCATTTCCACTTAGTAGAGTTCAGTTAGTTTCATAGACCTTATGGTTTAGTAGTTGTTTAAGCTCAAGTGTAATAAAACTTTTATCTGCACCAGAGTCGAAAAGTATGGTTACATATAAACCATTAGTAGGAAACGTACCCATCACCACCGTTGGGTCTTGAATAGCATCTCTTGTGCCTATCACGAACGCCCTTCCTCTGACATTCCCTCCAACGCTCTTTAGCTTTGGGAAATTCCTTTGGAAATGCCATATATCCCCACATTCGTAGCAGGGCCGGTTTTCGATGGTAGCAATAGTCCATGTGTTCGTTGTAGTTGTAGGCATAGTTGTTGGTTGTCTGCAATACTTGAAAGTATGACCCACCTTGTTGCATCTATTACAAATCATGTAATTTCCAACATGGTGAAAGTGGCATTGGTTTCATTTTGCGAGTCTTCTCGCAAATTGACCTTGAGCGGTGGGGGCTGCTACTGTGGTTGGAGCTGAAGTGGCGACATATGCCTTGACTGTCTCTTGTCTCTTTCCTAGGGTTTTCTTGGAGTTTACTTTGTATCCATTCCTAGACTTTTATTTTTCTCTGGATCTTGGAATGTTGGTCCTCTGAACCATAGCGCCTCTTCTAATCTCTTGATTAGTTAAGTTGAAGGCTAACCTTTTGGCATTGTCGTAAGTTGATGGTCGAGAGGCTGTGACCAATACTTGGATTGGTTGAACTAATCTCCAAACGTACCTCTCTATCTTTTTGTGTTCGGGGGTAACAAAACTGGGACATAGAGGTCCCAAGTATTTAAACCAGTTGGTGTAAGATACGATATCTGTGTCGGTCATGTTTAAGTTTCAATACTCTTGTTCTAACTTTTTCATATCTACTCGAGGTCAATACTCCTAAATCATCATTTTCTTAAGCTCTCCCCAAGATAGATAGTTTGCACTGGCGATCCCTAGAGTCTTGGTGTAGCCATTCCACCAAGATAATGTCGCATCCATAAAGGTACAAACAATGAACTTCACTTTACTCTCCTCAACGCAGAGACTAATCTCAAAAACAAATTTCGTTTTCTCAATCCACCGTGTGAGTCCTACAACTCCCTTATTTCCATAAAACATATTAGGAATTTGGTTCATAAATTCCTTATACATACAAGCCTTTCGAACACCTTCGTTATCCCCATGTGAGCTATCACCTCCTACTACCAGTCCAGATCATGTGTCGTGATTGGCTTCAAAAGCTGTCATGGCATCAACAATATGTTTTCCTACTAATGTTTTTATGTTTGCTTAGTCGATAGGGGTGGTGTCCTGATTTGATTGAGCATCTTGGTCTAGACGGAGTCTAGGGTTAGATCCGGTGGTTCGTTGGGGCGCTATTTTCTTGATTGTAAAGTTAGTGTCGGGATGTTAGTTGATTGCATTTCCTGTTAGTAGTTTGAGCTTGTGTAGGTTCCTCTTTTGTAAGGGTTAGTAAAATTTGTAAGAATATGCTTATAAATGTTTATGTTTCGCGTGTTAATGTTAATCAAGTCATCATGACGAAAACATATACAACATTAATATTTCATATATGCATGATAACTTTTGTACAATGGAACCACCAAAATATGTGGTTAGTGTAGGAAAAGCACATTGTTTTAAAAAAAAAAGCAAACATACTATACTTTTCAAACGTTTCCATACCCTAACCCAAAATATTTTCTTCCTAGCCATCCATGCTAAGGAAATCTAGAGCCCAAAATATACAACCAACAAAGAAACCAACTGTACCAATTGTCGATACACATAATCTATTCATAGATTTGAGACATACATGACCATCCCAGCCCTCGCTATCTACTCATCCATCCTCTCTGCATGACTAACTACCTCTTCTATCACAATCTGTTGTACTTGTATCTCAGCTCGAGCCTCCTTCAGATGGTCCTGAAAAAGTAAGGTCCACATCTCTGCAACATCTCTCTCCTCATCTAAGTGCTCAACTTGCTACGTCATCTGTCTCAGCGCCATCTGCATCATAACAAGCTCTGAATCCATAGAGTCTAACCAGTCAGAGTGTCGAGTTGCTTTTGGTACCATGAGTGATATAGCTCACTCGACATGAGTCTCTAGTACCGTAGCTGGCGCCGGAGCGGTAGAAGACTCCCCTACCTCAAAGTAGATCACAATGTTTGCCTCCTGTTGCCACTCGTTGATCTATGGCATCCATGAATACTCCCTTCATAGTTTCTTGATGGGTGGTGGTGATGATGGGGGAGACGAATGCCTCTTCTATGAGGGGATTTGAGGACCAGTAATGCGTATCCTGGATGTCCTACCGGAGGGTGGAGGTCATGGTGGAGAAATCTCCGCGGAAGTAGCAGTATCCTATTCCTCCTCTGGCTTGTAGTCGGAATCAATGTGCTCAAGATCTTTCGAGGTAGGGTCATCCTCAGTAGGCTTGGATGATTATGAACCTGCAACACCATCAGCCTCCCCCTTATCATCATTCTCCCATTGGCTCCTCCTCAGAAGCCATGGGTGTAAGCATCGTAGGGATAACTGGAGACAGAGTGTCTTCAGAGTCTGCTGCATCGGATACCACCAGATCCTCCTCTGGTGGGGGAACCGTCATCCAGACCCCCATATCCACCATAGTGCTCTTAAACACATGTATAAGACATCTAACAACATTGTTGTTTATGAGAGAATGTGATGATCTAATAAGTAAAAATAATTTCTAGTTATAAGTATGTAATAGATAGTACCCGTATATCCCGTGACTCCCTACTAGGATTTCAATCTTGAATCCTCAAGTAACTCGAAGCTATGTCCTCAGCCCATAAGTCCTTGAGTATAGTAGTCCTTAAGCCTGGAATTGTCACGTATAGAAATTTCTACGTTGGAAACTTTCTAATATAGTATCCTCGAACTAGGCATTCAATCCAGAAGTCCTCAAGTGCTTAGTTTCCCAACTACCGTATCTGAGTTCAGTCGTGGGTCATTCGGACCATAATAAAACTTATTTGTGCATTCTAGGTCTAGTTGTGGTATGGCCGTTGTACTATACTAACTCTAGATATTGTTTTTGACCCAAGACCTTGATTTGATAATTTCCTGGATTTGTGTTGTGGTGAGTATGTATGTTTATATGAGCATATATATATATATATATATATATATATATATATATATATATATATATATAACTCTATATCTTTTAATTTTGTTTTGTTGAGTGTATTTTATTAATTTATGGTTCTCTACTTCAAGACTATAAAGTAAGGACCGACGAGGTGATAAGTTTCGGAGGGCAAGACCATTTTAGCACATATTCGTTCGGAAATCTAGCAACCCAAGCGACACTTTAAACTAGACACCTCTCCCGTAAGTAGTCTATCAGTAGTGTATTTAATAATAATACTTTTGGTTATTAGGCTTAAGGGTTTAACCTAATTTGGAGTGTAAGCCCTAGGTTACAGTCGTAGTTCCTAAAGAATTACCGATTCTCTATAACTTGTAGCTTTGATACCAATCTGTCTCACCCCCGGTCGGCGGCGGAAACGTTAGGCTATGCAATGTTAGGAAGTTGGATCATAGATAAAGAATTATGCATGCACATCAGGATGTTACACATACTAATTCTTTATTTATTAATTAATAAATATTATACAAGTTTTCAAGGTACAAATACATTACAAACGCAGAATAAAGCAACATAACACATAGGCTTCTAGTCGGGCTTCCATCATCTTCCAAACTCATTCTCCTGAGAATACATATGATTTTGAAATGTAAACATAATGTTGGTGAGTTCACAGGTTTATATGTTTTAAAACATTTGTAGATAGTTAAGTTGAACAATGTTACGATGACTTCCTATAATCAAGCTTATGATTGTTATATTCCATGAGACAACGCATCATCGGACGTCGCCAAAGTTTAGAAAGTTATGCCTTCTTTGAAATGACCATCAAGTTGTAGCTAGTAACCGTAGGTGGGGGTATCAAACCCATATAGATCTATACATATCTTTCCCGCTCACTTAAGATTTAACGATAATAGGACAGGCTAGCTAAAGTTCATTTATCTAAGGATGAATAGTGTATCATCTAACCATTGTGTTATCATGTGTTGTCGTCATGTCGCAAGTTGTTGTTGTGTTATACTTATTAAATATATTGATGTGTGTGAATTGCACTAGTTTTAATCCTATCAACTTAGACACGAGAAATTTGTGTGACAAACCTGAGAAATTCTGTCACTAGTCACCATTAGGAAATAATAGAAAAATAAATGTAATAGAAAGTATTGTAATATTCGATTTTTAAGATAATAAGAATCAGATATGTTGTTACATTTATTTGCTAAAAATCGTCCATTAGGCTCTAAAAATTAGCGATCAAAAAGGTGTGACGTTTTCCGAGTCAGTTAACATACTCGGATAGTACTTGTTAACGTGGTCTCAAGGATATAAGATTCGTAAAAATCCGACTCCAAAGGAGAGAGTTATGGATTTTATAAAAATAGAAATCAACCACGTGGTTAAAATTAATTACGTCAAAATGGTATTTTTGAGATTGGTTCAGTTTTGACTAAAAGTGCAAAAAGGAGTTTCGTAGTACTCCTCGAGATATAAACTTTAGGTAAAAGTTTGTCGAAAACGGGATCCATATGAGTAATTTATGATTTTTATAAAATCATTAATTCTTACCTCCGTTGGGCTAGAAAATGAAAGTCAAAACCAGCCAAAACAACCGAAAGGAAAGTTGTAGTGCTCGTTGAGATCGTCACATAGATATAGAGAGGGTCTAGATTGGAGCACACACGAGGAAGTTATGATTTTTGAAAAATCATTACTTGCGTGTCAAGTGCGCGCCTCCACACCCCGCGCACCTAACACCGGATTCAGACAGATTGCGAGTAACGTGGCTGAGTAGGGAGGTGACACGCGACAACTTCCTGTGGAGCCACGGTATTCGAGTGCACGCCGCGCATAGGAAATGCATGATGCGAACCCCCGAAACTTGACTATAAATAGAAGGTTGTGTCCTTCAGTTTCATCATACCTTCAATCACTTCTCTCTTTCTCTCTGATCTGTGTGCTACCTTGTGGAGCGGTCCCCGGAGTTCCGAGCTCGTCTCTACCCTACATCAACGGTTTCAAACTCTACGGTGAGTTCACGACTCTCATTTTACCGTTTTAAATGTTTTTCATGGGGAAATACATGCTTATCAAATGGTTTTATAAAAATATTTATTTTATAAATGTCAAATCATTTTATAATAAGCTAGATGCCTTAGGATAGTATAATTGTAGATGTTATGCCTAGTTTTAATCTATGATCTTATGTCCAAAGGTTCTAATGCCTAATAATCTAGGAGTAGGTGTTACCTAGATGTTATAATGGCCAAAATCCCTAGGAAACCTTAGTACCTAGGAGTTATACTAGACAAGATTTAGGATATGCACAGTACTTAGTTGTTACTATACCCAAATATCTTGTTAAAATAATCATAATTAGGGTATATATATATATATATATATATATATATATATATATATATATATTCGACGATTTATATATATCAGATAATTATGAGATCATAAATATAATTATCAAATACACATATATAAAAACTATATATATATATATATATATATATATATATATATATATATATATATATATATATATATATATATATATGGGTAATTATGGTAAGATAAAAGATTAAAAGATAAAAGATAAAAGCTTAGGGTTAATGCGTTAGTGATTAAATTCGGCATATCCCCAATACCTACAATCGTTAGTCTTGCGAGAGCTAGGAAGCTATGTATAGATATATATGGGGCCATGACAACCCCACATGTGATTGCTAGATACAATCCCGACAGGATATCTTCCATATAAGTTACTATTTGACGTCTGATGAAGCGTCGTGATTTTGGGTACATTTACGGTCATATCGTCGATTATAGGGGCTCACGATAATACATTAAAATTTTCCTTAGAGTTTAGATTACCATTAGGGACGCCTGGTATGGTAATTAAAATACGTTAGGATCGTTAGATATCCTAAAAAGATAGTAAATTAGGATTAATAAAAGATACCCTAATTAAAATACGCTAGTATCGTTAAATCTCCTAAAAATATAGAAAGCTAGGTTAATAGTTAAGAAAGGTTGTCTCAAAGAAAAGGATTCTTAAAAAGATTAAAAAATAAAAACTCGTGCACTCACCAACATTATGTTGACTTTCAAAATACATGTATTCTCAGGAAGATGAGTGTCTCACGAGTAAGAAGGAGGTATGCATGGGAGCTGTTAAAGTTTAGTATTGTTTGTTTTAGGAGTTTGTGTTTGTCTCAAAAACAATGTAATCCTTCAAAAATCAATAATAAATATATGTTTTAAATATACCTTTGTGTTTGATTGTACCTTTTTCCGAGATCCAATTCTCCCTACGTCGCACTGCCCGGTGTTTCCGCCAACCACTGGGCAGGGCGTGACAAATTGGTATCAGAGCCTCAGGTTATAAAGAAAAAGTAATTCCTTAGGAAATACGACTATAGCCTAGGGCATAAAAATCTGAATTAGTAAAACCTAATAAAAGTATTATTAATAATCACTGTACGGATAAACTACTCTTGGTGAGGTGTCTAGAATGGAAAAGATTGTCAATAGGGTTGCTGGATTTCAGAACAGCTATATGCCAAAATGGTCCTGCCCTTCGAATTTTCCTAATTGGCCGATCCTTGTAGTTTAACAGTTCACAAAGATAGGATTAAATAAAATACTCCAACCAAACAATAATCAGATAAATAGTTGTGTAAATTCTTATAAATACACCCTTGTATCAAAAATATTATCCATTCATATCAAAACTTAAGATTTTTGGTCAAAAACAAATCCTAGGTTTAGTTAGTACTGCGGCTAAGCCACAACTAGACCTAGAATGTGTAAATAAGTTTTATTATGGTCCTACCGACGCATGCTCAAACCAGGATGTCGTAGTTGACAATCTAAACGCTTAAGAATTTATGGATCTATAGTTATTACGCCTAGTTAAGAATTCGGATCAGTAGCACTAATCGACTTCCCCGAGGACTAGAGCCGTATAGAGTGATACGCCGAGAGAACATAAGGATTTACGTTGTAGAGTTCTTAGGATCGAGTCTGACTTACTACTTGGAGAGTTCCGTTCATAGCTCAAGGATGATGATCTAGGCAGCGCTTTCCCGACATACCCTTAGGAGAAAATCACAGTAGATCCAGTACTATCTACTATATACCTATAATTCTATGATTATACATATTACGATTTTACTCATATCTCTCATAAACATCTAACCCTTTTGGATGTCTTATGCAGGGCGGTCGGAGCAGGCGTGATCATCAGGAGCTCATCCATGGAAGATATTTGGGATTGGTTTCCTCATCCTTCCCTAGAGGGAGATTAGGTGGTGTTGCACTCCCCAGTGATGGAGGAGGCAGAGTACGATTCATGGATGCCAAGGCCACCTACCCCCACTGATATGGAGTTTATCGAGGACGAGGAGCCCTATGAGGACGACGAGCCATTGGAGATAGATTCGCACGACGAGTAGGCAGGAGGAGATCCAGGTGCCAACTGACCATATCCGGACTCGTCATCCCACGGTGATGTACATCCCGAGACTCAGGATGAGGACACTCTTGAGTCAGAGCCATCATCAGAGTCTCCAGCCTCAGACCAGCATTCTAGTATGTATGCCTCAGGACCCCGGGTGATCTACACCCCCAGAAATTCCATTCCTATTCCATCCCGAAAGAGAGCAGCCTCACCCCCATCATCCCCAAATCCATCCAAGAAACCTTGCCCTATCCATAAATGGATGCCCCAAGTAGACGAGTGGATCCAGGAGAACAACATTGGCCACTACGATATTGGAGAGTCGTCCCAGGCTCCGACACGCAACCTTATCCCTAAGGATCCTACAAATCGAGCAATTTCAGTGTTAGTTATGCATGTGGCATGACATGAGGTTCGCATACATCAGTCGGAGGAGGATCGCGACTCGTTGTGGAGGGAGGTTAGGATGTTGACCGACACCGTCAGAGGATTAGAGGAGAGAAGGGATTTTGATGAAATGAGGATCATCCACGCATATGATCATATAGAGAATACCCATTCTCTAGTGCATCATCAGCAGATCGAGATTGAGAGTCTCGGTCAGCACATGAGAGAGGCGGAGTTGAGATTGTTGGTGTCAGAGATAGGATCAGCCACTTTGGAGGCGGATCGGGTACCTCCAGCAGTAGTTAGCTCATATAGTGATTTGGTTGGTAGTTTACTTAAGGTTGTAGTAGATAGTTCTAGCCTTGGGTAGCTAGGAAGTATGATATTTTTAGGTTTGTGGGAGGGAATAGCAGTGTAGCCGATATAGGAATCCGCTACTTCTTTTGTGTAGAATAGATCCTATTCCTACTCAAACCACACTTGTATACACTCTTTTGGTTATGATTAACTTATGTAAAAAGTTTATGAAAATATATGAAAGTTTGTATGATCTAAATATTGTGTGTTATTTGTTTGTTTTGATTGCTTTAAATAAGTTAACCCTTCTAACTTATCAAGATAAAATAACAGCTAACTCGTACCTTAAATTTAGAATCATGTCTCGCAATAGACGTAACCCAGGAACAACTAAAAGAAATCTCGAGCCAATGAGCTCAGTTGCGATTGAGGCATTGATCGCCCAACGTGTAGCTGATGCCATATCGAGTCTAGAAACCCCTAGGAATGTAGGACCGGGAGGAAATGGAGGCAAGAGTTCGCAAGGAGATAATCGAGTTCCCACTAGAGTCTATTCATATAAGGATTTTATGAACTATAAGCCAAAACCCTTCTATGGAAATGAGGGCGTTGTTGGGCCGACTAGGTGGATAGAGAAGATGGAATCGGTCTTTGAGATTAGTTTCTGCCCTGAGGACTATAAAGTCAAGTTCGCCTCCTACACCCTTGCAGATGCAGCCTTGAGCTGGTGGAACAGTTACACCAAGACCATGGGCATAAACGTAGCTAACGCCATGTCTTGGGATGAGTTGAAACAACTCATGATTATAGAATATTGTCCATGCGAGGAGATGCAGAAACTGGAGCAGGATCTGTGGAATCTGCTGATGCAGGAATCTAATATTGCCACCTATACAAGTCGTTTCAATGACCTAGCCACCTAGTGTCCCGGGATGGTTACCCCGGAAGAAAAGAAAATAGAGAGGTATATTTGGGGTTTGCCACAACCTATCCAAGGCTTAGTCACGGCCTCAAAACCTACTACCTTTGATAGCGCGAAGAGATTAGACTTTATTCTGACCCATCAAGAGTTTCGTCGAGGAACGATGGTTCAGAAGGTTGACCTTCCCAAAGCAGAGGGTAGAAAAAGGAAATTTGGCAAGGAGGATAAAGGGAAGGCTGGGCAGTCATCAGAGAAGAAGCGGGAAGTGATTTGAGCGTTTACAGTTACAGCACCCTCGGTAAGGACAACTTCAGGAGGTAGTCCTAAGTGCAAGGAATATGGGTATCATCACCATGGAGCATGTTGGGTCCGTACCAACTGCGGCAAGAGAGGTCATCTTGCAAACAAGTGTAGAACCCCATCCAATCGAGATAGCCGAGCGTGTTATGAGTTCAACGAAATTTTTCACATCAGGAGGGATTGTCCAAAATTAAGAGGTCAGGGAGGCGTTGCTAGAGGCATGGCATTTGTTATCGGAGAGAGGAAGGTCGACAAAGATCCGACGGTAGTGACGGGTACGTTCCTAATCAATAATTTGTATACAAATATTATTTTTGATACCAACACTGATAGAAGCTATATTACTCATGAATTTAGGAAGTTATTAGATCACCCCTCTAGTAAACTTAGGGAAGCCTATGTTGGATTAGGTGTCTAAGCCCATAACTATAATTGGTATGTACTTGAACCGAGAATAGCATGGTCCATTTCGGGTTGCATATCACCAGGACAATTTGATAGGATGGATATTTGAGTAAGAGGTTATTTATGATTTATTAATATATTACAAGTATAATATATTAATTGTGAAATCATATTATTTAATTAGTATTGATCCAGAATTAATTTGGAATTAATTTTGTGATCAAAAGAGACTAATTAAATTAACGGGAACTGATTATGTAAATCAATGATGGATATAGGATTGGGCTATTGATCCATGATGGGCTAAGTTTATGTAAGCATCCATGAAGAGTTAGCCCACATGAGTTATGGATCATAACCTAAGTGTGTGGATTAGGGTTTACCCATGACTCTTGGAATCCTACACTAGATATATGTTACCCTTGGCCTAAAATCGGTTACACAAGTGTTCTTAGAGTTCACACAATTAATTTTGTGTGCTCCATATTCTCTCTCAAAGTCCTCCTTTGTTCATGGTGTGTTGTGAACCGTTTGAGGCATCACACTTAGGGTGCTAAGTTCTTAAAGGCCAAAATACAACAAGCTACAAAAGGACGTAATTTTCTAACTAGTATTTTATGATTCATATGCTAGTTGTAGGCTTCATGCTTTGGATTTTTATTGCATGTATAACTAGAGAAAACTTAGATCCAAAGCATTTAGGGTTGTATGTGCACCATAGGATGTTGTAGTACATAAAACCCAACAGCCTATAGAATAGAAATGGCTAACGGCCAAGTCGGTAGTGTTAGGGAAATACTTAGGAACTGCACCTTAACTTTATATTCTCATCGACCTTATGCCAATGGTCATTGGAAGTTTCAACATCATTATCGACATGGAGTGGTTATCTGTTAACCACGTCGAGGTGCTATTCTTCGATAAGACACTACATCTACCCTTACCCAACGGAGAATCCGTGATCATCTTCGGCAACATCTCTTGCAGAAAAAGTATTTTGCCTTCTTAGCTCATATTGTCGATAGGAAAGACAGTAAGAAGAAAACGATCAAGGAAGTACCTCAGGCGTGTGAATTCCCAGATGTATTCCCTGAAGATCTACCCGATCTACCGCCAGTTCGTCAAGTAGAGTTTCGGATTGATCTGGTCCTAGGAGCACCTGTTATAACTTCTTGACAAGCTTTTCGACTTAGGGAGAACCTGTTTTATTTGTCAAGAAGAAGGACGGATCTTTTCAAATGTGCATAGACTACAGAGAGCTAAATAAGTTGACCATTAAGAATAGATATCCACTACCCTGAATAGACGATCTCTTCGATCAATTGCAAGGGTCCAGTTACTTGTCTAGGATCGACTTAAGATCAGGATATCATCAACTTCGATTCATGGAAGAGGACATTCCAAAGACTGCGTTCAAAACACGCTACGGTTATTATAATTTCTTCGTCATATCATTTGGATTGACTAATGGCCCGGTTGTCTTTATGGATCTTTTGAATCGGGTGTGTAAACCCTACTTGGATAAATTTGTGATTGTATTCATCAATGATATTCTGGTATACTCACGAACCAAGGAAGAGCATGGGCAACACCTTCGAGTAATCCTAGAGCTGGTAAGGAAAGAAAAGTTGTATGCCAAATTTTCTAAGTGCGAATCGTGGTTAAGAGAAGTACACTTTCTTGGTTATGTGGTGAGCATTAAAGGAATCCATGCCAAACCGTCTAAGATATAATCGGTCAAGAATTGGGAAGCGTGCAAGATGAGGACCAGAGTACACGTGGGAACGAGAAGACCAAATGAAGAACAAGTACCCTCACTTGTTCTAAAAGAAATCCATCGACAAGGTCAAATTTCGGGACGAAATTTCCTAAATAGGGGGAGACTGTGACAGCCCTGAGAAATTCTGTCACTAGTTACCATTAGGAAATAATAGGAAAATAAATTTAATAGAAAGCATTGTAATATTCGATTTTTAAGATAATAAGAATCAGATATGATGTTACATTTATTTGCTAAAAATCATCCATTAGGATCTAAAAATTAGCGATCAAAAAGTTGTGACGTTTTTCGAGTCAGTTAACATACTTGGATAGTACTTGTTAACGTGATCTCAAGGATATATGTAAGATTGATAAAAAAATCCGACTCTGAAGGAGAGAGTTATGGATTTTATAAAAATAGAAATCAACCACGTAGTTAAAATTAATTACGTCAAAACAGTACTTAGAGATTGGTTGAGTTTTGTACTAAAAGTGCAAAAAGGAGTTGCGTAGTACACCTCGAGATATAAACTTTACGAAAAAGTTTGTCGAAAACGGGATCCATATGAGTAAGTTATGATTTCTATAAAATCATTAATTCTTACCCCCATTGGGCTTGAAAATGAAAGTCAAAACCGGCCAAAATAATCAATAGGAAAGTTGTAGTACCCGTTGGGATCATCACATAGATATAAAGAGGGTCTAGACTGGAGCACACAAGAGGAAGTTGTGATTTTTGAAAATCATTACATGTGCATCAAGTGCGGGCCTCCACGCGCCGCGCACCTGACACCGGATTCGGACAGAATGCGAGTACGTGGGAAAGTATGAAGGTGACACGTGGCAACTTCCTGTGGAGCCATGGTGTTTGAGTACACGCCGCGCATAGGAAATGCATGACGCGCACCCCCAAAACTCGACTATAAATAGAACGTTGAGCCATTTAGTTTTAGCATACCTTCAATCACTTCTCTCTTTCTCTCTGGTCCGTTTGCTACCTCGTGGAGTGCTCCCCGGAGTTCCGAGCTTGTCTCTACCCTACATCAACGGTTTCAAATCCTACAATGAGTTTACGACCCCTATTTTACTGTTTTAAATGTTTTCATGGGGGAATACATGCTTATCAAATGGTTTTATAAAATATTTATTATATAAATATCAAATCATTTTATAATAAGCTAGATGCCTTAGGATAGTATAACTGTAGATTTGGGGTACATTTACGGTCATAGCGTCGATTATAGGGCTCACGATAATACATTAAAAATTGCCTTAGAGTTTAGATTACCATTAGGGACGCCTGGTATTGTAATTAAAATACGTTAGGATCGTTAGATATCCTAAAAGGATAGTAAAATATGATTAATAAAAGATATACTAATTAAAATATGCTAGGATCGTTAAATCTCCTAAAAAGATAGAAAGTAACGTTAATAGTTAAGAAAGGTTCTCTCAAAGAAAAGGATTCATAAAAAGATTCAAAAATAAAAACTCGTGCACTCACCAACATTATGTTGACTTTCAAAATACATGTATTTTCAGGAAGATGAGTGTGGAGGAGTGTCTCACTAGTAAGAAGGAGGTTTGCAAGGGAGTTGTTGAAGTTTAGTATCATTTGTTTTAGGAGTTTGTTTCTGTCTCAAAAACAATGTAATACTTCAAAAATCAATAATAAATAAATGTTTAAAATATACCTTTGTGTTTTATTGTACCTGTTGCCGAGATCCAATTATCCCTACGTCGCACTACCTAGTGTTTCCGCCAACGGTTGGGCAGGGTGTGACAATTTGGATCTAATGCAGAGAGATCTCGATGGATTAAGCTATAGGGGTAGGATATGAGAAACATATATGGAGGAGGGTATTTATAGCCGAAAAAAGATATGTGCGGCATGCACTCTGTCGGGGGGGGGGGGGGGGGGGGGGCACTGGGCAAACGGTCTGGGTGCTGACGTTTCGTTATCTGGGTGGTGCCACGTGTCGAGATTTGGGTGGATGTCAAATGCGCATCGCGCATCTTATCTGTGCGCACGGCTACGCGCATATTTTTCTGTTTTCTTAAAAAGTTCATAACTTGCTCATATAAGCTCCGTTTCTGACGGGTTTTATATTCACGTGTAGCTATCGACGAGATCTATAACTTTCAATTATACTCTGTCGGCTAATTTTGAATTTATTTTATAAAGTTATATTTTTACAGGCTTAGATTGTTAAAGTATGTTAAAAATTCATAAGTTTATCGTACGATATCCATTCTCGACTATCTTTATATCAACAGATAGGCATTAACGATACATTCAACTCTCGTTTAGATTGTTTTTCCTAACAATCTACTGAATTTAATATCGGTTTCTGAGTCGTATACTGCTACGATGAAATATTAAAAAAATTATAACTTCCTCTCACGAAGTCAGATTTGGACGTTCTTTGTATGCACCGTCTCGGTTTTACGAGTAATATGAATTTAGTTTAGATCACGCAGGCTAATAGGTAATCTATCAAAAATCCACCTTTTACGATACACATAGTCGTGTCGGTTCAATCGCAAAACTTCGAAGAAGCAAAACTGCTTCACACGAAGTCGGATTTCAACATTCTTTATATGTGCAGAATCCTTGTCACATATACTATAACTATGGCTATGATTAGTTATCCTAAAAAAATATTTTATCCTAACATGTCATTTTTAACGCATATAGAGAATAGTTCAAATATGCGGGTGTTACATTCTTTTAGCTTCTCTGATTTGGGCAGGAATATTTAACAGTATAGTCAATGTGAGTGCTTTTACTCTGCAAGGTTTAGCCCGTACTTTCTACTTAAGGCATCAGCTACTACATTTTCTTTGCATACGCGATATCAGATTTCGCACTCATAGTCGTACAACAGTTCCATCCATCTTCGATGTCTCATGTTAAGCTCCTTTTGATTGAAGATGTGTTGAAAACTTTTGTGGTCGGTGTATATGGTGCACTTGGTGCCATACAGGTAATGTCGCCAGATCTTTAAGGCGAAGATTATAGCTCCCAACTCTAAATCATGGTTGGTGTAATTGTTCTTGTGCACCTTGAGTTAACATGAAACATATATGATAACCTTGTCCCGCTACATAAGTACGCACCCCATACCCTGATGTGATGCGTCACAGTGATGACAAAATCTTTAGTTCCTTCTGTGAGTGCTAAAATTGGTGCACTACACAACATACGCTTTTGTGTTTTGAACTCAGATTCTTGTTTTTCTACCCATTTGAACTTCGTGTCCTTCTACGTTAATGTTGTGAGGGGTTTGGCTATCTTGGAAAAGTTCTTGATGAATCTCCGGTAATAGCTCGCCAATCTTTAGAATTAGTATACCTCATTCGGCGTTGTAGGTGCTTCCCAATTCTTGATTGATTTGATCTTGAAGGGATCCACGTGAATTCCCTTATTGCTAACCACGTACCCTAGGAAATGTAATTCTCTGATCTAGAATTCACACTTTGAGAATTTGACATACAATTTCTCTTTTCTTAGCAGTTCTAGGATGATTCGTAAGTGTTGGCCGTGTTCTTCCTCTATTTGTGAATATATCAATATGTCACCGATAAATATGATCACAAATTTGTCTAGGTAGGTCTTAGAGACACGGTTCATAAGATCCATAAAAACTTTTGGGGCATTGGTCAATCCAAACGGCATGACCAGAAACTCATATTGGCCATAGCGAGTTCTGAAAGCTGTCTTTGGAACATCCTCCTCTCGTACACGAAGTTGATGGTATCCGACCTGAAATCAATCTTTGAGTAATAGCTAGACCCTTGTAACTGGTCAAATAGTCGTCGATTCTTGGATGCGGTTACTTATTCTTGATCGTTAGCTTATTGATCTCTCTATAATCGATGTACATCCTAAAGGATCCATCCTTCTTCTTAACGAATAGAACCATGGCTCCCCTACGTGAGAAACTTCGTCTCATGAAGCCCTTGCCTAGAAATTCCTAAAGTTGTCCTGACAATTCTTGCATTTCCGAAGGAGTTAGTCTGTAGGGAGACCTTTCTACTGGGACTGCCCTTGAAATTAGGTCAATTTGGAATTCGAGTTCGTGAACTGGGGGTAACCTTGGTAAATCTTCCATAAATACATTATTTAAATTGCATACTTGAGGTATGTCCTTTATTTCCTTCTTCTCGCTTTTCTAATCTATGACATGGGCTAAGAAAGCATAGTACTTTTTGTGTAGGCACTTATGTGCTTTCATGAAGGAAATTATTTTAAGGTTTTTGCTAGGCTTATCCCCGTAGATTATTAGGGATTCTCTGTTGGGTAAAGAGAGTCATACAACCTTTCCTATAACATAGTATCTCAGCTCGGTGTGGTGATAACCAATCCATGTCGATTATGACATCGAAGCTCCTGATTGTCATATCCATGAGGTTTATGTGGATAGTGTGGTCATTTAAAGTTGGAAGGCAGTTTTCTAAAATTTACAGGGTGCTACTTGATTCACCATTGGCCATTTCCACTTAGTAGAGTTCAGTTAGTTTCATAGACCTTATGGTTTAGTAGTTGTTTAAGCTCAAGTGTAATAAAACTTTTATCTGCACCAGAGTCGAAAAGTATGGTTACATATAAACCGTTAGTAGGAAACGTACTCATCACCACCGTTGGGTCTTGAATAGCATCTCTTGTGCCTATCACGAACGCCCTTCCTCTGACATTCCCTCCAACGCTCTTTAGCTTTGGGAAATTCCTTTGGAAATGCCATATATCCCCACATTCGTAGCAGGGCCGGTTTTCGATGGTAGCAATAGTCCATGTGTTCGTTGTAGTTGTAGGCATAGTTGTTGGTTGTCTGCAATACTTGAAAGTATGACCCACCTTGTTGCATCTATTACAAATCATGTAATTTCCAACATGGTGAAAGTGGCATTGGTTTCATTTTGCGAGTCTTCTCGCAAATTGACCTTGAGCGGTGGGGGCTGCTACTGTGGTTGGAGCTGAAGTGGCGACATATGCCTTGACTGTCTCTTGTCTCTTTCCTAGGGTTTTCTTGGAGTTTACTTTGTATCCATTCCTAGACTTTTATTTTTCTCTGGATCTTGGAATGTTGGTCCTCTGAACCATAGCGCCTCTTCTAATCTCTTGATTAGTTAAGTTGAAGGCTAACCTTTTGGCATTGTCGTAAGTTGATGGTCGAGAGGCTGTGACCAATACTTGGATTGGTTGAACTAATCTCCAAACGTACCTCTCTATCTTTTTGTGTTCGGGGGTAACAAAACTGGGACATAGAGGTCCCAAGTATTTAAACCAGTTGGTGTAAGATACGATATCTGTGTCGGTCATGTTTAAGTTTCAATACTCTTGTTCTAACTTTTTCATATCTACTCGAGGTCAATACTCCTAAATCATCATTTTCTTAAGCTCTCCCCAAGATAGATAGTTTGCACTGGCGATCCCTAGAGTCTTGGTGTAGCCATTCCACCAAGATAATGCCGCATCCATAAAGGTACAAACAATGAACTTCACTTTACTCTCCTCAATGCAGAGACTAATCTCAAAAACAAATTTCATTTTCTCAATCCACCGTGTGAGTCCTACAACTCCTTTATTTCCATAAAACATATTAGGAATTTGGTTCATAAATTCCTTATACATACAAGCCTTTCGAACACCTTCGTTATCCCCATGTGAGCTATCACCTCCTACTACCAGTCCAGATCATGTGTCGTGATTGGCTTCAAAAGCTGTCATGGCATCAACAATATGTTTTCCTACTAATGTTTTTATGTTTGCTTAGTCGATAGGGGTGGTGTCCTGATTTGATTGAGCATCTTGGTCTAGACGGAGTCTAGGGTTAGATCCGGTGGTTCTTTGGGGCGCTATTTTCTTGATTGTAAAGTTAGTGTCGGGATGTTAGTTGATTGCATTTCCTGTTAGTAGTTTGAGCTTGTGTAGGTTCCTCTTTTGTAAGGGTTAGTAAAATTTGTAAGAATATGCTTATAAATGTTTATGTTTCGCGTGTTAATGTTAATCAAGTCATCATGACGAAAACATATACAACATTAATATTTCATATATGCATGATAACTTTTGTACAATGGAACCACCAAAATATGTGGTTAGTGTAGGAAAAGCACATTGTTTTAAAAAAAAAGCAAACATACTATACTTTTCAAACGTTTCCATACCCTAACCCAAAATATTTTCTTCCTAGCCATCCATGCTAAGGAAATCTAGAGCCCAAAATATACAACCAACAAAGAAACCAACTGTACCAATTGTCGATACACATAATCTATTCATAGATTTGAGACATACATGACCATCCCAGCCCTCGCTATCTACTCATCCATCCTCTCTGCATGACTAACTACCTCTTCTATCACAATCTGTTGTACTTGTATCTCAGCTCGAGCCTCCTTCAGATGGTCCTGAAAAAGTAAGGTCCACATCTCTGCAACATCTCTCTCCTCATCTAAGTGCTCAACTTGCTACGTCATCTGTCTCAGCGCCATCTGCATCATAACAAGCTCTGAATCCATAGAGTCTAACCAGTCAGAGTGTCGAGTTGCTTTTGGTACCATGAGTGATATAGCTCACTCGACATGAGTCTCTAGTACCGTAGCTGGCGCCGGAGCGGTAGAAGACTCCCCTACCTCAAAGTAGATCACAATGTTTGCCTCCTGTTGCCACTCGTTGATCTATGGCATCCATGAATACTCCCTTCATAGTTTCTTGATGGGTGGTGGTGATGATGGGGGAGACGAATGCCTCTTCTATGAGGGGATTTGAGGACCAGTAATGCGTATCCTGGATGTCCTACCGGAGGGTGGAGGTCATGGTGGAGAAATCTCCGCGGAAGTAGCAGTATCCTATTCCTCCTCTGGCTTGTAGTCGGAATCAATGTGCTCAAGATCTTTCGAGGTAGGGTCATCCTCAGTAGGCTTGGATGATTATGAACCTGCAACACCATCAGCCTCCCCCTTATCATCATTCTCCCATTGGCTCCTCCTCAGAAGCCATGGGTGTAAGCATCGTAGGGATAACTGGGGACAGAGTGTCTTCAGAGTCTGCTGCATCGGATACCACCAGATCCTCCTCTGGTGGGGGAACCGTCATCCAGACCCCCATATCCACCATAGTGCTCTTAAATACATGTATAAGACATCTAACAGCATAGTTGTTTATGAGAGAATGTGATGATCTAATAAGTAAAAATAATTTCTAGTTATAAGTATGTAATAGATAGTACCTGTATATCCCATGACTCCCTACTAGGATTTCAATCTTGAATCCTCAAGTAACTCGAAGCTATGTCCTCAGCCCATAAGTCCTTGAGTATAGTAGTCCTTAAGCCTGGAATTGTCACGTATAGAAATTTCTACGTTGGAAACTTTCTAATATAGTATCCTCGAACTAGGCATTCAATCCAGAAGTCCTCAAGTGCTTAGTTTCCCAACTACCGTATCTGAGTTCAGTCGTGGGTCATTCGGACCATAATAAAACTTATTTGTGCATTCTAGGTCTAGTTGTGGTATGGCCGTTGTACTATACTAACTCTAGATATTGTTTTTGACCCAAGACCTTGATTTGATAATTTCCTGGATTTGTGTTGTGGTGAGTATGTATGTTTATATGAGCATATATATATATATATATATATATATATATATATATATATATATATATAACTCTATATCTTTTAATTTTGTTTTGTTGAGTGTATTTTATTAATTTATGGTTCTCTACTTCATGACTATAAAGTAAGGACCGGCGAGGTGATAAGTTTCGGAGGGCAAGACCATTTTAGCACATATTCGTTCTGAAATCTAGCAACCCAAGCGACACTTTAAACTAGACACATCTCCCGTAAGTAGTCTATCAGTAGTGTATTTAATAATAATACTTTTGGTTATTAGGCTTAAGGGTTTAACCTAATTTGGAGTGTAAGCCCTAGGTTACAGTCGTAGTTCCTAAAGAATTACCGATTCTCTATAACTTGTAGCTTTGATACCAATCTGTCTCACCCCCGGTCGGCGGCGGAAACGTTAGGCTATGCAATGTTAGGAAGTTGGATCATAGATAAAGAATTATGCATGCACATCAGGATGTTACACATACTAATTCTTTATTTATTAATTAATAAATATTATACAAGTTTTCAAGGTACAAATACATTACAAACGCAGAATAAAGCAACATAACACATAGGCTTCTAGTCGGGCTTCCATCATCTTCCAAACTCATTCTCCTGAGAATACATATGATTTTGAAATGTAAACATAATGTTGGTGAGTTCACAGGTTTATATGTTTTAAAACATTTGTAGATAGTTAAGTTGAACAATGTTACGATGACTTCCTATAATCAAGCTTATGATTGTTATATTCCATGAGACAACGCATCATCGGACGTCGCCAAAGTTTAGAAAGTTATGCCTTCTTTGAAATGACCATCAAGTTGTAGCTAGTAACCGTAGGTGGGGGTATCAAACCCATATAGATCTATACATATCTTTCCCGCTCACTTAAGATTTAACGATAATAGGACAGGCTAGCTAAAGTTCATTTATCTAAGGATGAATAGTGTATCATCTAACCATTGTGTTATCATGTGTTGTCGTCATGTCGCAAGTTGTTGTTGTGTTATACTTATTAAATATATTGATGTGTGTGAATTGCACTAGTTTTAATCCTATCAACTTAGACACGAAAATAAACACATGAAAAGCAGTGTACCTATCAATTAGCAATAGAGTTCAATCAAGTAGGGTATCGAACACAGGGAACGGTAACAATTAAATTAAATACTAGAATTATCAAAATAAAAACAAGTAATAAAGGGCTGTTTTCTCTAGTTTTGCAAGACTAGAAACTTAAGTAAGCAAATAACACTCAAACAAAGACAATTAACAACTAAAGAGAATAGAAGGTAACTAGATTCAATGATAAAAGAGACTTTTGTTCAGATTCGCTTCACATATTCCTATGGTTGATATCATGGAAAGTGCAATGGATTAATATATCAATGGCTACCGATTCCTATTGTGATTAGATTCATGTTCACTATTACTAATCCTTTAGCAAACAAGTTAATTCAAACAGTGGCCAATTGATTAAACTAACAAGTTTCCTAGTATTCAATTCGGATCAAGTAAGACTTGTAATATTGGTTAACTAAATTTGCCAATTCAATCAACTCATGTGTGGTTGTTCATCACCAATACTAGGCATACAATATTGTTTTCACAAAACTATATGATTCAAGCAATTAAGAAGATGTTCATGCAACTTAATAACTTGATTATTAACAGAAAATAATTATCATTAACACATAAGGGTTTTTAACAATATTAACAAGATAATTCACCAAATCAAATTAATCCAAGCCATTCAATCAAACTATATTCATAAGTTTATCTACTCTAAACAGAAGTAAAAAGCTTTTAGCTCATATCTACAGCAATTAACATCCTAAAATCAAAATCTAATGATTCAAACATGGTTTATGCAAAATATTAAGAAAATAGTAATGTTTTTTGCCTTTGATCTCTTCTAAATTGTCTTCTAGGTTGAATTCTCGAAAACCAAAGCCTCTGAGAACCCTTCTGGCCTCCAAAAATCGTCCAAAGCCTCCAGCATTAGTTAGGGTTTCAAATGATAACGTTCTATATATATTCTGAAAACAGAGCCAACTCGACGAGTTTTATGGAAAAACTCGTCGACTTTCTCACTTAAAATACGTGTACGACAAGCCATTGTTGAATCGGGAACTTTCTTGGAAACTCGTCGAGGCTTTGGCTAACTCGTCGAGTTATGTTTGGATTCAACATCTTCTCAAAACACGAAAGTCGTCCGAAATTGTGTCTAGTTTTCAAAACATTTTGAATCTCGTTAATTGGATTTACGAGTCATGATATATGGCCAAAACACTGACAAGGGGTCAAGCTGTCCAGCAACATCCTTCTTTCTTCAAAATCCAAGATCCAAGCTTCCAATCGCCAATTCCACTTCCTTTTTCTCCCGATCATGTATTTATTGCTGAAAATGAAATTTTAAAACTAATTAAGCATATTTTCTTCATTAAATGAGATAAAATTAACATAAAGTATTAAGATAATGTATGAATTTTATAACTAAATATGCCCATATCAAAATACCCCACACTTGACTTTTGCTTGCCCCAAAGCAAAACTGAATTTTAGCACACTAGTATCACATAAGACAATCCCAATCAAACCCAACCATTATGCCAAGACTGCAACGCATGCATTTGTGTCTAAATTTTTCCTAAAGACCCCCCCCCCTAATCCTAAATACTTACAATCCTCGTAAACACTCGTCCACTTTTTCTGAACAACGCTCATTTTATGCATCCCTCCGAATCCATCCACAGAAAACTTTCTTAACCTCAAGTCATTTTCGGTTAAATCCCCAAGCACACATACGATAAAATAACCTAGAAAAGAAAATTACAATAAAAGTAAAAGACTTGATAACTTTTTGCCTTGAATCTTCAATAATTTCTTTTTTGTCTTCATAGCATTGTAGATTCTTTATTCGAACATTTCATCACTCTTTTTTTTCTTGTTTTCAATTTTTTTTTCAAACCACACTTTTTTCACTCAAACTAAAAACCTAGAAAACATATTCTTAAGCAGGGGGATTTAACTTCATCATTTATTGATTAAGGGCATTAGTCTTAGTGTGCAATGACTACTTAAGCTTTCCTGGATACATTTCAAGTACACAATGTTAAACATATTGTGATCCTCAAACTAAGCGAGGTTGTGTTTTTGTCCCATGATTTCACTAGAATAAAGGGGGCCACAAATGCATTATAATGTATATTGGCTCAACTAAACATTTAGGTCCTCAAGGAATCATCAAACACAATACTAGCATGGAATCCTAATTGCTTTTACCAAAATTTTCTAAATTAACCCTAGCAATTTTTTTATGCAAATTTTTTTTAAAACTAAACCTAGGATTCTAATGTCACTAATGTAATCAACCCCTACCCCACACTTAATTTTTGCAATGTCCCCATTGCATATTAAAACAATTAAAGAACATAAAAGTAAAGAGAGAATTGGAACAGACTCCCCTGGGATAGAAGTTGCAAGGTTGATCTTCTTCTTTTAAGCTCCATCTTCAGCTGACTTTGGCATGGGAACAGCTCATCCATGCCTTGGGTGTCAAATCTCTCGTATGGTTGACAGCTCTAAATATTCAGGAAAAAGCTTCTTGGAATCGCCTAGAAATGGTCTTCATAAATGTATATAGTTCCCGCCTTGATTGGAATAAAATCGAAGACTCGAAAATAAAAAGACTGAGCAACTCGTCGAGTTGCAAGTGAAGACTCGTCGAGTTGGATCGTCATACGGGCAGAAATTGCGAATTTTTCTGGGACTCGTCGAGTTATAAGAATGAACTTGACGAGTTTTCTGCTCTGATCGTGCAAATTTTTTTCTTTCTGCTTCAGTTCTGTTTTTGAGGTTAAGGAGGGTATTAAGTTAATACACCCCCTCATAATCTTCAATGACGAGACTCCTTTTTGGCCATTATAAACATCGGACTCATAGTTTCACTCAAATCTTCTAATCTTCTCGTAAACGACTCGACCCCCCACTTTAATTACCCTCACACTTTTAACTATTAGATCAACTCTCACCCTAACTTCTGCAAGATCAAAAACATAAAACAACATAACAACAAGGAAAACAAACATTAAACTTAAAATTCCTAATTTACCCTAATTACTAGAAGTTTAGAAAAAAACCAAACCAAACACACAAAATACAAAGAAAAAGAAAAAGAAAAGCAAACTCTAATGACGGGTTGCCTCCCGCAAGCGCTTCTTTTTGTGAGAGTCTTCAGTTGGACTCCCAACTTAATAAACTTCCAGTAAACTCAATGCCAATCCATCCGTTGCATTGAATATTTTCTTTGGACCAATTTGTAAAATTTGGCTCTTTGCTTGTACAATTGGCCAAACGAGCTTGAATTTATAAAACCCAAGAATCTTGATAAGGGTTGGTACCGGTTGGATAGTAATCAGAAATGGATCGCGCTTCAAAACTTTCTCCAAGGTTGGAGTCGTCACCCCATGCTTCAAAACACAAACCGGAAATACAGGGGGCCATGTCGTGGTAATGGTTAAACTACGGCTTGGTTCCTGTAACTCAGCTTGTTCTTGTTCTTCGTCTGACCCTTCTGCCAGCAACCTTTCCAGCTCCTCCAAATCTCTTTCTGGATTAAATTCTTCATCTTGTAAATTTAGCTCTTGTAACTCAGATTGCTCTTGTTTATTAGGCAAGATGTTATCTAACCATCTTCCAAATTTCTTCAAATCATCATCTGAGTCATACTCCTCATCTTCTTGCTCAAATTCATGTACTACTTCCTCAAGAAAAGCATCAAGATCATCGATATTTGGAAAAAACATAATAATAAATGTTAAAACAAAAAAACTTGTAACTTTATATGAGATAAATCTCACACAAAGGATCGATAATACTAGAAAATAAAATTAACTATTAGAACCGTTCCCCGGCAACGACGCCAAAAACTTGATGTGTGTGAATTGCACTAGTTTTAATCCTACTAACTACACGAAAATAAACACACGAAAGGCAGTGTACCTATCAATTAGCAATATAGTTCAAGCAAGTAGAGTATCGAACACAGGGAACGGTAACAATTAAATTAAATACTATAATTATCTAAATAAAAACAAGTAATAAATGTCTGTTTTCTCTATTTTTTCAAACAAACTTAAGTAAGCAAATAACACTCAAACAAAGACAATTAACAACTAAAGAGAATAGAAGGTAACTAGATTCAATGATAAAAGAGACTTCTGTTCAGATTCGATTCACTTATTCCTATGGTTGATTTAATGGCAAATGCAATGGATTAATATATCAATGGCTACCGATTCCTATTGTGATTAGATTCATGTTCACTATTACTAATCCTTTAGCAAACAAGTTAATTCAAATAGTTTCCAATTGATTAAACTAACAAGTTTCCTAGTGTTCAATTCGGATCAAGTAAGAGTTGTAATATTGGTTAACTAAATTTGTCAATTCAATCAACTCATGTGTGGTTGTTCATCACTAATACTAGGCATACAATATTGTTTTCACAAAACTATATGATTCAAGCAATTAAGAAGATGTTCATGCAACTTAATAACTTGATTATTAACAGGAAATAATTATCCTTAACACATAAGGGTTTTTAACAAGCTTAACAAGATAATTCACCAAATTAAATTAATCCAAGCCATTCAATCAAACCATATTCATAAGTTTATCTACTCTAAACAGAAGTAAAAAGCTTTTAGCTCATATCTACAGCAATTAACATCCTAAAATCGAAATCTAATGATTCAAATATGGTTTATGCAAAAGATTAAGAAAAGAGTAATGTTTTTTGCCTTTGATCTCTTCCAAATTGTCTTATAGGTTGAATTCTCGAAAACCAAAGCCTCTGAGAACCCTTCTGGCCTCCAAAAATCGTCCAAAGCCTCCAGCATTAGTTAGGGTTTCGAATGATAACGTTCTATATATATATATATATATATATATATATATATATATATATATATATATATATATATATATATATTCTGAAACCAGAGCCAAATCGAAGAGTTCTATGGAAAAACTCATCGAGTTTCTAACTTAAAACACGTGTACGGCAAGGCACTGTTGAATCGAGAACTTTCTTGGCAACTCGTCGAGTTTTTGGCCAACTCATCGACTTATGTTTGGAATCAACATTTTCTCAAAACACGAAAGTCGTCCGAAATAGTGTCTAGTTTTCAAAACATTTTGAATCTCATCAATCGGAGTTACGGGTAATGAGATATGGCCAAAATACTGACAAGGGGTCAAGTTGTCCATCAACATCCTTCTTTCTTCAAAATCGAAGATCCAAGCTTCCAATCGCCAATTCCACTTCCTTTTTCTCCCGAGCATTTCTTTATTGCTGAAAATGAAATTTTAAAACTAATTAAGCATCTTTTGTTCATTAAATGAGATAAAATCAACATAAAGTATTAAGATAATGCATGAATTTTATAACTAAATATGCCCATATCATATATATATATATATATATATATATATATATATATATATATATATATAAATCATAAATGTTTGCTTTGAGTGGATATTATGGGTACAGAAACTGCTAGGTACTAAGTTATTAAATAGTTTAGCCATGGCAACAACTAGGTATAATGTTCCCTAAACGTTTGGCCTGCGTAACGACTAGGTTTCCATGTTTTAAAGGTGGATAAGTTAGTGTATTAACTAGGCATAATATTATCCATAAAAGTTGGACAGGATATCTACCAGGCATAATATTACCCAAATATACTAGGCATGATTTTATCAATAATGCGATACAATTAGTAATAATTATCAAATCAGTAGTAGTATCACACGTTACCCATATCCTGACGAGTGTTCGACATCAGAACATGCATCGTGCATGACGCGCACTAGTGCATGTGTTACAAGAATTCAGTTTCTAAATTCTGTAAATCTCGCATATGAGCTCCGTTTTCGACAATTCTTATATCCTTGTGTAGGTCTCGACGTACACTACAACTTTCCTTTAGGTCGTTTTGGCTAATTTTTACTTTTCATTTTGCCTGTATTTTATAATCGTTATAATTTTTATAAAAATCATAACTCTTCCATTCGGGTTCCGTTTTAGGTGTTCTTTGTCTCAAAATTCCTATTTTGAGAAGTACTATGATTTTCTCTTTTGGTGACTTTTGCCAAAAGACAACCATTTTCTTCGTGGTTTTCGTCATTGTAACTTTTATGTGCGGTAGACTTTTATTTATCACAAAAATCATAATGAAGTTGGATTTTTATGAAATTTATATTTTTGGGACTCCATTAACGAGTACTTTCTTTAAATGTTAGCCTTTTTTTATGGTGACATAATTTTCGCACACTTATTTCTGATTCTATTAGTTAACGTAATTAAGGACAAAAATCAAATATATTTATTTATATATCGAATGGTTACATAGTTGTCCTATTACGTGTTGTTGACATCGTTAGATTCTAATGGTGGTTGGTGGCCTATTTTATGGGTTTTCACACTTTCAACTTAACTTGAACCTAACGTCTTTAACAAATCTTAGTTTGTAACTAGACCAGTTCACTTTCCATTATCAATACAGTCTTAACGATACTATCGTGATATGGAGTATGGCTATACTATTATCCAACTTAATTGGATCTAAACATACTTTATACGTCTTAGTTTATAAACTAGACTAGACTACAATCTCTGTAATCAAGTTCCAATACCAACTTTTTTTAGACAACACTATCCTAATTTAGTGTCTATATTTATCACAGAGTATTAGGTATGTAATATACATTAATCTTCTCAGTAATGATACTTCTGTTAAAATTACCATGTAATACTATCATATATACACCTTAACACGTATATAACCATATCTGGTTCACATAGTGTATATCATCAAATATACATTTAACACATATTCCAAATAATAAGAGTTTAATTCACATATAAACTTTAAACTGATATTTAATACTTTTAATAAATACTTGTATTAAATCATGTTCATGAAAGTAACTACGCATTCACTTGATCGAGGTTGAAGATCCACACAAAAGCTAGCTCCTCAGCTAATACTTCTGCGTATCCCTTTTAACCAACCTAAATACAAATAATATTATGCTTCATTGTTTGTTCGTATTTATAAGCTTATAAGTTATTTATGGATTCTTCAATAATCCCAAGAAATACTTCAAGTTCTATCAAATAAGGAACACCCACGTAAGATCATATCGGAGGTAGGATCCGTTTGGTATACAAAGTATACTGTTTGGAAATTCCACTTTATACACATCACTAGATCTAGCCTAAACATTCGAACCTAAGTAGATTAATCAATATTTTGAGTTGGAATAACTGATAAATCTTATTTATAGGTTCATAATAACGATTATGAAGATAAATATAAGTTACACTTAAAGCATAATAAGGGTAGCTTAACTTACAAAATTTTCTGTCAAAAGTCTGGATCGATCGTAGGCAGAACTTCGACACCATACACTTCCTTCCGTTGGGCATTATGATGCTTCAACACCCCGCTAAAATAGTCAAAAACTCAGTACTATCGAGGTTCAAGGTGGAGGAAAGTCTCTAGAAGTTTTGTGGTGACTTGTGTGCAAAATGAAGCCAAACTCGAACATATTTATAGACTGTCCAGGGAGGGGGCGTCGCGCCTCGTCGACGATGTTCCTCCCATTTTTTTCCATGTGTAATTTATTGGATGGGGCCACGTGTCTATTGGATTAGGTGTCTAAGCCCATAACTATAATTGATATATACTTGAATTTATAGTAGCACAGTCCTTTTGGGTTGCCCTCAAAACGAGCAACTGGACAGGATGACTTTTGGAGAGAGAGCTTGAATTTATTATTTGATTAATAAATTGAAATAAATGATTTGTTAATATATTATGAGAATAATATATTAATTAGAAATAACAATATTTAATTAATATTTAATCAGAAGTTAATTGGAATTAATTTTGGAATTAAAGGAATTAGTTAAAAGTATAAGGGCTAAAGTGAAATTGTTTAATAGTTGAGCAAGAGGTTCCAGAACCTTCCTAGGGAAGGCTTGGATGAAATCTATATGGATAATCTAAAGTTTCTAGATTATCCTATGTGGATAAATAAGAGGCTGGATAATTACCAATTTGAATTAATAATATTATATTCGGATTAGGGTTATCCAGGGCATCCTATCTGCACTATAAATAGACCTCTACACCCTATGAATTTTGATCATCCGAAATCCTAAAGGGATAGCCGAAATTCCTAGAACTCCTCTCCTCTCTCCTCTCTCATCCTCTTGCTTGTATTGGGTGTGAACCACTAGAGATGTGACACTTGTGACGCTTGCTCTCAAGGTTTCAAGACGAATAGGATTCATTGTTATTGCTATATAACAATCAAGGTAAGTTTTTTAACCCTAGATGCTACTTTCGAAAATATTATAGGATTCTTAGGGTTTTCCCAATTGATGTTCAAATGTTGTATGTTCAATTAGAGGAAACATAGATCTTCAATTAGGGTTGCATGCACACATAGATTTTGTTTGTTCTGCTCAAAACTCATTAGTGATATCAGAGCCTTGACTTGTTTTCTATTGAATCGACCACAATTGTTGAATTTGATCAATTAAGGTTTATGGCAATTAAACCCTTTTTTGACTAAGGGATTTTCGAAATTAGGGTTTCCTTAACCCCTAAGTTTCAAAAATTAGGAAAGGATTTTAACCCTTTCCCTTGCCCTACAAGTTTCAAAATTAGGGTTTCCTTAACCCTTAAGGTTTCGAAAATGGCAAGAATTGAAATCCTTGCCTTCCTCCCCAAGATTAGCTATTTTCGAAAATTAGGATTTTTATAGGGTTATCTTATTTTTGGTAATTATCTCGTTATTTGATTAATTGGATAATTATAAATTTTGATTTATCCCTACCATGATTTTCGAAATTTAGGGGGAGCGGATTAGGATTAAATTATCTTGATAAATTTAATTGGATAATCCTCAATTGATTTAATAAATTAATTAAATGTTTAAATAAAAGATAATTATTAAGTCATTTGTTTTTAATTTTAAATTAAAATTAAAATTTTTAATTTCGAAACTTAAGATTTAAAACCCTAGTATTTTGAAAAGTTTAGAATACATCCTTATGGATCTTATTATTAATTTAATTAAGTGATTAATTAAATGATAATCAATAAATCCATAAAATGGTTCAAATTTAATTAAATTAAAAGTTTAATTTATTAAAAGATTAAACCCTTGGAATTTAAAAAATGTTTTAAAATACACCTTATACTATATGTAAAATTAAGTGTTTAATATTTACTATATGTATAATACTAAGTCAGTCGAACCGCTAGTACGCCTCATTCACGAAGCCGATCTATAAGGGGGTATAAAGAAACTGCCTATAAAATGGTAGTTGAATGGGTGTCCACTCTCACCCACCGCTTCCTTAATTGGTGGAGGGTCGTTAGCCGAAGGTATTTGATAGAACATAATGTCACAACTGGAAAAATTCTAGATTTATTAAGGTCTAAGCTCTACATATGTACTTGTAAATTCATAATGTAATAGTTTAGGTCAACTATTGTAACTTATTTTGAAATAATAAAAATAGAAATTAATTGAGATGAAAAGTAGCGTCAAAAATAAAATTTTAAACAAACTTGTTTGGGATGAATATAGTGGTAGAAATCGTGTCAAGGATTCCAAAAATATAAAGAACGCCCAAATCCGAGTCATAACAAAGAAGTAATGACCTATCGAAAATCCGCGACAAAACCGGCAAAACACGGTTTAACGTAAAAAGTGAAATTTCAATAAAATGCTTTTTAGCCTTAACTATCTGAATGAAAGTTATAATATACATTAAACCGAGAGTGTCCATAAAAAGAACGACTAAATCTGACTTCGTATGAAGAAGTTATGATTTTTCTAAATTTCGACACAACAGTACGCAACCCGAAACTCGAAATTTAGATCGAGCAACATTTGGCCAAAACAACCTAAACGAGAATCGTAGATCTTATCAAAAGATATTCAATGGTAAAAAGACAGACAAAAACGGACGTCGGATGAAGAAGTTATGAATTTTTAACAGACTTTTCATGTCCCGGCCTATTAAAAATATAACTTTAAAAATAAAGTCAAAATTAGCTGACGGAGTCTAAACGAAAGTTGTATGGTCTCACCTACGCGTGCATATAAAGAACGTCAAAAACAGAGTTCGTATGCAAAAGATATGAATTTTTAAAGTTTGGAAAAAGGAAGTACCCCCCGCGTACAAGAGTACGCCCAGCGTACTCGGAAGCAAGGCCTCAGATTGTCCACGTAACCTCTTTCTTCGCAAATGACATGTATCTCGCTCAATCGACGCGTCCGAAGCCAGGTGGCCACTACGCCCAGCGTAATGAGACTAGCCTCGATGCGTGCCTCGTAGCCTCACCACGTCCGAAGATCGGATAAGACTCCAACTAGTACGCCCCGCGTACAAGAAGTACGCCCAGCGTACTGAGGTTTTCAATAGTACGCCCAGCGTATGTGAATATTACGCCCAGCGTATCGACGACCAAACCCCTCCTATAAATAGGATGCGAGACCTCTGGGTTTTGTTTAGGAATTTCAAACCCTCTCTCCACTTAAACACTCTTTTAATCCTTTATAAACCCTCCGAAGTCCCGGGTACCTCCTTACCACTTGAAGCAAGCCTTGAAGTCCCGAAGTCCTCAATTTTAAGCTGAAACTTTGCTCGAGTGAAACCGGCTTTTCATCAAAAACTCTCGGTTACGTCAAGAAAACACGCTTCTAAGAAACAAAACTCTGCCCGAATCACCACCTATCAAGTGAGTTCATACCCCTACATTTTCATAATTTTTAACTATTTTAGGGGGGAATACAAGTGACACACAATAAAATTGTGTTAATATCTCAAAAGATTTTTAAATGTTTTAGTATATTCCAAATTGTTATAATTGTTAAAAATTACATATTTATATCTAAGTAAATTATATAATTTGGATTCAGAAGATTTAGAATATGTAATTTGACCCCATTTCCTGTTCCTTGTTTGGTTGTAGGCTTGGGGTAAATTTATTTAATCAAAGATCTATTTAATCACAATTATATAAATATTACATTTATATAAAATTGGTTTTCAAACTATTTGATAATACATAGGTACAAACAAAGAATTTCATGGAATAACAGTTTTACAGATTTTTACAGTAAATTAAACAACTAAACTATAATAGGTATAGTTTATAGGACTCATTCATTGATTTCAAGTTTCAAAGTACATAACAGGAAAACAAGCAGAGAACATTATTAGAAAACAAATAGAATACTTTACTAAGAGACAAATATATAAAACTATATTTTATATAGTTTATGAAACTTACATTCAGTATAGTTATTACAAAGTAACTTTTTATAATCCTACATGTAATCATCGATATAGCACTTGTGAGACACGCTTCAAATACTTATTTACGTATAAAACAAAAGTCCTGAAAATTATAACCAGAGTCTCCTTAAGGGAGAGCATGACGTTTGTGTATAGATCTATACGGGACTGACAATCCCGCACCAGAGCTGCTTGCAACAGCTAGGTCGGCAGACCTGTGGTGACAACTGCCGTACCATATTTCGACGCCTAAAGAACGTCTTGTTTTAGGCGATCCTAGGTCATCAAGCATAGTTATGATAACTCACAATTTGGTATTGAACAAAATGATTATTGTATGAATAAGTAATACTTCACATAGTTTTATTTAATTATAAAATTATAATATAGTATCTTACAAGTATAAACATGGAATACTACTTCAACTCAAGAGAAAACATACTTTTAAAGGTTTTATGAGAACTAAACTACATTTTACAAGTTGTTCTTATAGAAATCATTATACATTTTGTTTACAATATAACATAGCAGAAAATATAAGATTTTCTGGGTAAAACATGTTCACTTTTTCAATACACAAGAAAACATATTTCAGTTGCAAGCATATTTATGAGCTAACCAACTTAATTATTGACATATTTTCATAAAGTACTTGTATTCTCAGGGAAACAGTGATACAGGTACAACCACAGCTTTTTGAGAAGACAGATATCTATAAACTCATGTGTTTTAAACTTGTACTTTTGAGTTCATATACCTTATGTTTTGAATACAGTTGTAAAACTTATAACTTTGTAAATACAATGGTTGTTGTTGTATTTTCATAAACTACTTGTATTCTCAGGGAAACAGTCCTCCACCCTCAAATGTTTTCGCTGTTCTGGTTTGGGGGTGTGACAGATTGGTATCAGAGCATTGTTTATAGTGAACTCAGTATATCAGTCATAAAAGATATACAACTATAAACACATTGGGATAAAAACACTCTGACCAAGAGTTATACTTTTAAATATAACAATATTTTATAAAAGTATAAGTACATGCAATATATATATATATATATATATATATATATATATATATATATATATATATATATATATATACTAGAACGAGTATCACAAGAAGAACAAAACAAAAGTATTTGGATGTTGGACATTAAAGTTAAACCCGGACAGTTATGTAATCATATCTGAGATCAATATAGCCTGATCAACTATATTTATTTGAGATATGACCAACATGTGTTTGGAAATGATTGTAGTGTTGCAACAAGTCTAAAACTTACCTAGGTAACAGAAGAATACTAGAATCAAACTTAAAGTTTAAAATACTATAGGAGTATTTTATGATGCTATAGCAACAAAACTGAAATTTTAGAAGTTCCAAAATCAATCATATAATTAAAATACAATAGGAATATGTTAGGCACCATAAATAACTTTTGTGAAAAATTAAAAGACCCTTTCTGGTTGGTCTACAATTACTAAGTGTATACGTTAAAATTATATATAGTTGAGATTCTATAGACTTAGAATAGGTGATTTTCACTCTACTTCCTTTTCCTTGTTTGGATGTGGTTTTAGAGTAGGATCACTTATTAGAAGGTCTATTTGATCTGGATTATATATAACCGGTACACACTATCTGATTATAGAAGGACCGGAATGGATCATCCTCGTAAAATTGTATTTGTAACGAAAATGTTTTATTAATATCATAGATTCTTTAGACATTCCCATTCTCGTGTAAACCACTTAAATAGATGTAACCACCTCACCACAACAACCAACAGAGGAATCAACGAGGATCCAACAGAGTTTCATTAGGAGGATTCCGAGAAAGAAACAGATAAAGAGTAAAGAAACTATAGAAACCACCATGCCTTTACCTTATTAAGAGCACCGATGAGAGGTTCGCATGAACTTCCGGGATTCGAACTCTCCATTATGAAGTAATGAGGATTAGTGTCAGAATCCGAAGTAAGACGACACAGGAATTCAATACACCTACAGAGGAGAATGACACCATGTAGATATCAGGAGAGAACAAATCTTTACCGCCAGAAGTAGAACAGAGAACAGAGGAAAACCACGCATGAAACTTGCGAAGTGTTTGAGTGCCTATTTTTGTCACATTAATAACTAATAAATCGATTCAACCTAGTGAGTTAGTGATTATTACTACTCACGTTAGGTATTAAGCTCATCGCCTTTTCCCGTTACAACTAATAATAGTAAATCGGATCACGATATCTCAATTGAGAGTGATTATTTCTAAAAATTCGTAAGTCTATTCCATGTAGACTCTGTTATGAATTGTTTTCAAATCTTTTCGAAAGTTGGAACATGGTATTCACCAGTCAAAGATAACTTAGTCGGACGACACTCGGTTTATAACTATTCTAAAAACTTACTTCTGCTCTTTACCAGGACTGCATCATAGGGATGTAGATCGAAACATTGAGAACCGAATAACAAAACAACAAATTTATATGTATATATAAATGATTAGAATACATCTAGAGACAACCATCATTTCTCACGAGCTCGTTTTCTCATCGTGTAACAGAATCATGCCTCCGAACTCCGAAGAAACGCAACCAACCCACCGGCAAAACACCAATTATTCAGATAGATTCGGCTACGTTTCAAGTTGCAGTCACAGCAGCCGTAGCAGCTGTAATGGCTCACCTTAATGCTAACAACGCAAATGTTAGTGGTAATGCTATCGGCAATCCCGATCGTGGTGATAACCAAGTACAGTAACGAGTGCCTGCTTGTAAAGACACTCTGGGCCTCAAACCTAATATCCTGAAGCGAAAGTTCGAGAACGACAAAGGGAGTAGTTTGACTCAAGGACCTACCGAAGGGCAACAAGATGGAGAAGCCAATACCCCTATTAGCCTTGCTATCCCAACACCGACCACACCGTACTTAGGAAACCTCCCACACTGCAGCAAGTGCAACTACCATCACTATGGAGTTTGTCGAGTGCTGCATTGCAATAGATGCAACATGAAAGGGCACACCGCCCGCATCTGTAGGACTCCGATCGAGTTCATCACTTCAACCACTAATGTGGGAGTTAGTCCAATTTGCCATCTATGTAGTAAAATAGGACATTTCAAGAGGGACTGTCCAACAGAGAAGAATGACGGGGGAGTAGGAGGTGTTTGACCCCAGAGCATGGAGAGACGTCAAAGAACCCTACTATATTTTTGGTACGCTTCCAAACCTCAATAATTAATCATAATTATACTTACTCTCTCGTTCGAATCAAATCACAGCACTTATATAAAATTTGGAACCTTAACAGGTAAGCTATGATGGCTTAGTGTATATATTAGAGTCATCTATAATTAAGAATTGTAGACTTAGAGTGAGTGATTTCGCCTCATTTACTGTTCCTTGTTTGGTTGTGGATTTAGGGCAGGGTCACTCAGTCAACTGTCTTTCCAATCTTAATTATACATGACTTGTGTACACCAAGCGGTTATAGAGAGACCTGGTAGGGATCATTTCATGAAAGTTCATTATTTCAAATTATCAGAACCCGTTTATTGTTAGTGCTTGTTAATTTCAGATCAAAAAGTTTGTGGTAATAATACCAAGGACAAAACCGAAAGCATTGAAAACATATGTGCATTAATTAGCACATCATCCTGATAATCTTTTCTTCCAAATCGACTTAATATCTATTTTACGTCGAGAAGTTTCAACATCATCATCCGACATGGTTTGGCTTGGTACTCACCATGCAAAAATTCATATGCTGTGTAAAAGGACTTTTCCCTTAATCAACCGTCAAACGAAATCCTTTCAATCTATAACGGCAAACCTAATACGAACCCTTATATCGTCTCTCGCTTCAGAACTTCAGAAGTACCCATGCGAGGGGTACCACGCCCTTCTAGTCTACTCAGTAGATAGAAAACTTGAAGCGAAAAACACCAAAGAAGTCTCAAAAGTCAGTAACCACCCGAAGTATCCCCAATAGATCTCATAGGTAGATCACTTGTGCCGCAAGTCAAGTTCGAGAATAGAATCTAAGAACTCATAAGGTTAATCTATTACTGCTAAGTGTATACGCAAGAGTGGTATATAATTTAGACCCAAGAAGATTTAAGATGTGTGATTCCGCCCTATCTCCTGTTCCTTGTCTGGTTGTGGACTTGGGGCAGAGCCACCCATCCGAACGTCTTGTCAATCTAAATTATATCCGACGTGTATACACGAGGTAATGGTGGATGAGCCAAGTATGAGAGTTATCATGAACTTCAGAGCAAGAGCCCGCAGGCTTACTACAACAACCGGAGATACCTTAGTGGAAGTGGTAGCGGATTGCAATAGGGCTTTATAATCAAGTTACCCAAGACAATGGGTGGACTTGATACCATTTTAGGTGATCGTCGACAGATTAACCAAGTACGCCCACTTCCTACAAATTGACAGAAACAGGAAAAATAGAGAAGCTACTATAACGTGTGTCTGAGAGATTAGTTGACTGCACGGTGTTCCAATATCTGTTATCTTCGTTTGAGATAGTAGATTCACTTCAAGATTCTGGCAGTCATTACAAAAATCCTTAGGAACCAGGTTGGACATAAGTACAACCTACCACCCACAAACTGATGGGCAGAGTGAGAAAACAATTCAAACTTTAGAAGACATGCTGCAAGCTTGTGTGATCAATTTTGGTAACGCTTGGGATACCCATTTACCACTAATTAAATTTTCATAAAACAATAGCTACCACACCAGCATCAAAGTTGCTCCATTTGAAGCTCTCTATGGCCGTAAGTGCAGATCTCCTATGTGTTGGGCTGAAGTAGGCGATACGCAACTAGCCAAGAACCAAGTACCCAACAATACTCTAACCGAACCTGAGATCATTCAAGAACAACTAAAAACTTCTAGAAATAGACAAAAGAGTTATTCAGACAAACAACGAAAACCCTTGAAATTCCAGGTTGGTGACCGTGTCTTATTAAAGGTCTCACCATGGAAAGGCTTGATACGTTTCGGCAAATGTGGGAAACTAAATCCGAGATACATTGGACCATTCGAGATGTTTGCTAGAATCAGTCCAGTTATTTACAAACTCAAACAACCACAAGAACTTAGTAACATACACCCTACTTTCCACATATCTAATCTAAAGAAGTGTATATCCGATAAAACATTTGTTATCCCACTCGATGAAATCGAGTTAAACAAAAGTCTACACTTCGTGGAAGAACCAATAGAAATCCTAGACAGGGAAGTAAATAGTACTAAAAAAAGTCGTATCCTGATAGTGAAGGTTCGCTGGAATACAAAGCGGGGAACTGAATTCACATGGGAGCGGGAGGAAAAAAATGAAATAAAAGTATCCACATCTTTTTCCCTAGTCCTAGATTATCTCTATAGTTTTTAATTTCGGGACAAAATTCCCTCTAACGGGGGGATGATGTCACAACTGGAAAAATTCTAGATTTATTAAGGTCTAAGCTCTACCTATGTACTTGTAAATTCATAATGTAATAGTTTAGGTCAACTATTGTAACTTATTTTGAAATAATAAAAATAGAAATTAATTGAGATGAAAAGTAGCGTCAAAAATAAAATGTTAAACAAACTTGTTTGGGATGAATATAGTGGTAGAAATCGTGTCGAGGATTCCAAAAGTATAAAGAACGCCCAAATCCGAGTAATAACAAAGAAGTAATGACCTATCGAAAATCCGCGACAAAACCGGCAAAACACTGTTTAACGTAAAAAGTGAATTTTCAATAAAATTCTTTGTAACTATCTAAATGAAAGTTATAGTATACATTAAACCGAGAGTGTCCATAAAAAGAAAAACTAAATCTGACTTCGTATGAAGAAGTTATGATTTTTCTAAATTTCGACACAACAGTACGCAGCCCGAAACTTGAAATTTAGATCGAGCAACTTTTGGCCAAAACAACCTAAACGAGAATTTTAGATCTTATCAAAAGAAATTCAATGGTAAAAAGACAGACAAAAACGGACGTCGGATGAAGAAGTTATGAATTTTTAACAGACTTTTCCTGTCCCGGCCTGTTAAAAATATAACGTTAAAAATAAAGCCAAAATTAGCTGATGGAGTCCGAATGAAAGTTGTAGAGCATGGTCTCACCTACGCGTGGATATATAGATCATCAAAAACAGAGTTCGGATGCAAAATATATGAATTTTTGAAGTTTGGAAAAAGGAAGTATGCCCCGCGTACAAGAGTACGCCCAGCGTACTCGGAAACAAGGCCTCGGATTGTCCCTGTAGCCTCTTTCTTCGCATGTGACACGTATCTCGCTCAATCGACGCATCCAAAGCCATGTGGCCATTACGCCCATCGTACGAAAAGATTATGCCCGGCGTAATGAGACTAGCCTCGACGCGTGCCTTGTAGCCTCACCACGTCCGAAGATCGGATAAGACTCCAACTAGTACGCCCAGCGTGCTGAGGTTTTCAATAGTACGCCCAGCATACATGAATATTACGCCCAGTGTACCGAGGACCAGACCCCTCCTATAAATAGGATGCGAGACCTCCGGGTTTTGTTTAGAAATTTCAAACCCTCTCTCCACTTAAACACTCTTTTAAGGCTTTCTAAACCCTCCAAAGTCTCGGGTACCTCCTTACCACTTGAAGCAAGCCCCGAAGTCCTGAAGTCCTCAATTTTCAACTGAAACTCTGCTATAGTGAAACCAGCTTTTCATCAAAAACTCTCAGTTAGGTCAAGAAAACTCCATTCTAAGAAACGAAACTCTACCCGAATCACCACCTATCAAGTGAGTTCATACCCCTACAGTTTCATAATTTTTAACTATTTTAGAGGGGAATACAAGTGACACACAATAAAATTGTGTTAATATCTCAATAGATTTTTAAATGTTTTAGTATATTTCAAATTGTTATAATTGTTAAAAATTACATATTTATATCTAAGTAAATTGTTTAATTTGGATTCAGAAGATTTAGAATATGTAATTTGACCCCATTTCCTGTTCCTTGTTTGGTTGTGGGCTTGGGGTAAAGTTATTTAATCAAAGATCTATTTAATCACAATTATATAAATATTAAATTTATATAAAAATGGTTTTCAAACTATTTGATAATACATGGGTACAAACAGAGAATTTCATGGAATAACAGTTTTACAGATTTTTACAGTAAAACAAACAACTAAATTATAATATGTATTGTTTATAGGACTCATTCATTGATTTCAAGTTTCAAAGTACATAACAGGAAAACAAGCAGAGAACATTATCAGAAAACAAACAGAATACTTTACTAAGAGACAAACATATAAAACTATATTTTATATGTTTATGAAACTTACTTTAAGTATACTTATTACAAAGTAACATTTTATTATCCTACATGTAATCATCGATATAGCACTTGTAAGACACGCTTCAAATACTTATTTAAGTACAAAACAAAAGTCCTGAAAATTATAACCAGAGTCTCCTTGAGGGAGAGCGTGACGTTTGTGTATAGATCTATACGGGACTGAAAATCCTGCACCAGAGTTGCTTGCAACAGCTAGGTCGGCAAACCTGTGGTGACAACTGTCGTACCATATTTCGACGCCTGAAGAACGTCGTGTTTTAGGCGATCCTCGTTCATCAAGCATGGTTATGATAACTCACAATTTGGTATTGAACAAAATGATTATTGTATGATTATGTAATACTTCACATAGTTTTATTTAATTATAAAATTATAATACAGTATCTTACAAGTATAAACATGGAATACTACTTCAACTCAAGAGAAAACATACTTTTCAAGGTTTTATGAGAACTAAACTACATTTTACAAGTTGTTATTACAGAAATCATTATACATTTTGCTTACAGTATAACATAGCAGAAAATATAGGATTTTCTGGGTAAAACATGTTCACTTTTTCAATACACAAGAAAACAGATTTCAGTTGCAAGCATATTTATGAACTTACCAACTTAATTGTTGACACATTTTCAAAAACTACTTGTATTCTCAGGGAAACAGTGATACAGGTACAGCCACAGCTTTTTTAGAATACGAAGATCTATAAACTCATGTCTTTTAAACTTGTACTTTTGAGTTCATATACATTATGTTTTGAATACAGTTGTAAAACTTATAACTTTGTAAATACAATGGTTGTTGTTGTACTTTGATTACTATTGTGCATTGTTGTGATACTACATGAAGTCCTCCACCCTCAAATGTTTCCGCCGTTCTGGTTTGGGGTGTGACACATAACCTCATTAAAAGTATAATGATAAAAAATAATTAAACTATTTTTTAAAATCCCACTCTTAGTTACTTTAGGAAAATGTGAATTTGCTGCTCATCCATGAAATTGCACATTACACTTTATAAGTCATTAGCTGAGCGTGTGTGGCTAACTGACACACTAGTATGGGACTAATAAAGGGTGGTAATATGTGTCTCGAAAATAATCGAGATTAAACATGTCATTGATGAGATTCAGTGAAACTCAAATGATCTAGGAGTTTCATGAGATTGAAATTGTTAAATGTTGTACCTACCTAAAATAGATTCGAATTTGATTACGGCATCCCTATTCAAAGTTTGAATCGAAAATATGGATCCTAGCCTTAAATTTATGGGTTAATAATTAAGGATTAAAATCAACTAACTTGAATTCTCTTTTCTCCTATTATAAATGTCAAGTTCAGACAACAATGGTCTTCCTCGTTCTTCTGGAAATGTTTTTCCTCTACCTTCTGAAGATGATCTTCCACATTCTAGTCAAGGTGAAAGTGTGTTCCCTTCTTTGAGCAATGGTGGAAATGGAGGTCATGCTTCTTCAATTCTTCCTCCTCCTCCTCCAGTGACTCTCCCTAAGTCATGTATTCTTCAAGTTGAAAAATACGAACTTACTCAAGCCTTGTTGGCATGTAAACAACAAGATGGAAAGTCTGTGTGTGCGCATGTTCTGAAAATGAAATCGTACATTGACAGACTGGGTATGTTGGGTATCGTTTTCCCAAAGGAGCTAGCCATTGACTTGGTTCTACTTTCGCTTCCTGAGTCATATAGTTAGTTCATTAAAGACTACTATATGAGTTACCACGACGTGACCCTAATTGATCTGACACACATGTTGATTGTTGTTGAAGAAGAAATGATTAAGAGCACAAGTGAAGCAAAAGTGTTTGAAGGATATGTCTCCCAAATTTCCATGGACGCTGATAATGGAAACAATGGTAGTCCATAAAAGGTTTCTCTTCCCAATGAAATGGGATCGGCCAAGGTGAAATCGGTTGATCGTATGGCTAAGAGAAAATCTAATTCAGAGATAGTTCCATGTGCTAATCCTGAAAGGTCCATAGGTTTCTATTTCTAAATGGAAGGACATATGTTGCGAAGCTTCCCTGACTACTTGAAAGATCTCAGAGATGGTAAAGTCATGTCGTATGACTCTAATTCAGGTACATCCATTATCTAACCCCATTATTTTAATAAGTTCCTATTCATAGATTGTTAATACATGATGTGATGATCACATTTTGATGTTTTGCAGGATCTAAGAGAAAGAAGGAAACTTAAGAAGAGTGAGTTGTATCTGATCGTGAGATATGGATTTCGGTTGCATGGCTCGATGATCAGATTTTGGAAGCTACTACTTAGGAGTTATGATAACTTAATATATTGCTTAGGAAATGTCTAGAAACATGATTTTCATTTTTGCATCGTAAGGACAAGTTCAAAATTTTCGTTTATTATTAATAAAAGTGAAATTTTGGTTTATATAGTTCGTTTACTTTATATTTCCTTGAAATGGCATTTATGAAAGTGTTGCATACATTTCTATTACTAGCAATATTGATTGTGGATTTGATTCTTGTTATATCGCTTGTGGTATTTTCATAATTAACCAAGTGAAAAGGAATTCTCATCGCCCAATTTTCAACTGGAGAGAAACTTGGAGTCATACAATTTGAATTGTGTGATGTATGAGAATCTTGATCTTTGGAAAATTATGACTAATTCATTGATCACATGTTTTGTGGGTCAAAGTCAAGGACTATTAGGTATTGTTCATATTGATATGGACTATTCAGATCCACCACAAAGGATGATAAGTTTATTCGTCATGATACTTCAGTAAATATGGTTGTGTTTATAAGTTTATGCATAATTCTGACACTTTGAAAAGATTCAAAGAGTAGCAGAACGAATAAAAGAATCTATTAGGCAGAAAGATAAAGATTTCTCCAATCTACAAGGAAAGGAGAGTACTTCAGTATCGTTTTTTATCATCATCTTAATGATTGTGGAACTATATTACAATTGATCCTCGAAGAACATCTTAGTGAAATTGTCTGACTAAGAAGAAGAATCAGATATTGTTGAAATGGTCCAATCGATAGAAGAATCATACTTCGTTTCCAATCAAATATTAGACCCATGCTCTAGTTACTACATATCGTATCTTGAAGCTTATTCTGTACTAAATAGGTTTATAACACCTCATGAAATGTGGAGTAAGAATGTTTTCTTACTCTAGCACATTTGGAATTGCAAGTTGTGTTGTTTTGGTTAAAACAAATGATAAACTAATACTAATTCCATGAAGTGTTTTTCTTGTTGAGAATCCACACTAACATTTGAATATTTGTTTTTAGCTTGTCAAGGAATGTTCCTTAAAAGAGAAAAACTTATATGTCAAGAAGTTAGTGGGAGTCTTATTGATCTTGAAGAGTTTCAGGAGTCAATCAAGAATAAACCTTTTAGTTATCACTAGCACACGACCTCAAATTGACAACCTATCGTGTTAAGTTGGCACATTCTTATTTCTGTGCATCTTCCAGTTGAGTTGGCAATGCTTATGAGTTCTATGGTTCTCATTTGACTGCAAAAGGCAGAGCACGTTGGTCAGCGATAGTACATTGGCCAATGGAGGTGAGCTGCTTAAACATGGAAGCACTGGTAGGCATTTGTGCTCCCAGAAGGAAATAAATTAAGAACAAGTAAAGTTCAGTCCATGAAAGCTAAATTAGAATTTGAATTTGTCATAAACCTTGTCTTATGATTGTAGGTTAGAAATGATAGATTCACATGGATGGGAACACATACGCCATAAAATCTAGGTAGCAAAAGGTTTTGCTCTAATCCATGAAAATTATTATGAGGAAACACCTTCGCAAGTAGATTTTAAAAGATTTGATAAATATCATTATGGTTAGTAATTGTGATAATTGCATTCTCAAATTCGCAATATGATTACGGCATCCCTTTTCATAGTTCGAATTGTGAGAAATTGCAAGGTACAGTTTGAACGTTCAGGACTTATAGCTATAAGTTCTGAAAGGGTTTAAACACACACATATGCTATCTAATGAAAGGTGTATAAGCTTGAGAAGTCTGATTAAAGACTTATCGAAGCATCACGTACCAGAAATTTGTACTTTAGTAAGAAAGTCAATAGTATTGATTTCTAGAAGTCCAATTTATTTCCGGGTACATGTCAAAGCTAGTGGGAGCATAATTGTTATGCTAGTGGGAGCATAATGGTTATGCTAAGTGTTGCAAGTTGGCAATAATAATTGTAGGAAACAAAGATTTCAAATTTGCAAATTGCAAAGTTTGAGAATTGTTTCGTTATAAAAAAAGATTTAAGGGAGAGGGCATTCATACTTCATTTCAAATTTAAAAGTTTAGATTGAAGGTTTTAATAAACTTAGTCTTGGACACATATGAATATCGTGTTAAATTGGTTCAACACAGGAAATTCGATGTATGAAAATATTATAGCAAGAGATTGATCAAATATCAGGTCTTTATGTAAGACATTATGAATCTAGTCTCATATGCTTCGGATATAGGATCATTTTCATATGCTATAATATTCACTTGTTCTAATTTTTCCAAATGCCTTGCATATTGAGAAGGAAAAAGGACTAGAACTTTGTGTGACTAAAATTGTTAAACAAATTTCAAGAACACTCTGAGGTTTACTGAAAATTGGTTGCTTGTGGATAGTTGGAAGTATAGTATTAATTTGGACGGACCATATTGACATAATTCTGAATGGAGGTGACTCTTGTTCAGAATTGATAGTCATATGGGAATATAGAAATATTTCCATAGTGGAAGTTGATGATACAATCTACATATGAGTTAGGAAATTTAATGCAAGGAAGATGTTCAAGGAGTGTATCTTGAATTTGAGACGTTGTTACCATGATATTGTTTTAGGTAACAAAGTTTCAATGGAACATTTTGTAATATCGTTGCTAAGGTCTCTGTGACTTTGAAGCCTCGACATCACAAAAGGATATTGCATGTAAGGATGAACTCTAACACGTTTAGTAGTAACAAGAATTTGAAATTGTGAAATGAGCATCATTGGAATAGTGTCCAATCGATCTGTTCACAAAGGAATGACCATAGAGAGACATAGTATGCATGTATATAACATGGAATGACTGAAGTTTAATTCAAGTGTTTAATTGATTACTCGAAACATTTTACAATGAATAAAGTCTAATTAATATGGTGATTAAATAATAAGAGTTTTATTTATATTCAATAGTTTTGAGACCATAGTTAATTAGGTTATTATTCTGTTTCACTTTGCATGTTTTACTTCCTAAATAATTTGATTATTCGAAACTCCACAGTCGATTGTACTTTTGGAAGTGATTAGCGATTTAAGACTGTCATGAATTGAACTGTAGATTGTCTATGGAGATTAGGGATAGCAATTGTTTGTTGCAATGTTCATGAGTACTTGGAAAATAGGGTTTTTGAGTATTGGATAAACTCACGCTCAGATAATTACTTTATGGATTTTATCACGAGTAATTTTGAGATGATAATATATTATATTCTTGAAACAGAGATATATGAGTTGTTGTTTACAAGTCAGTTGTGCATTGATAATACATAAACACATCGGTAACTTGATGTTATAAAACGTATTGTTGTGCGTGATTTGATGATTTAATAGTGCAAGCATATAAGTCGAAGTTTATCTGTTCCTTTTGCCCTAACGGGAAAAGCGATATATGTGGGCCCCTCTATGATTTGGTGTCAACATCTAAAGCGCTTGGCCAAGCCTGGACTGAATTGATGTGTTCAATTGGTAGTCTGAATCAGTCGTCATAAATTGGAAATCAGGAAAACAAAACTTGGACAATGAGATTGATTATAATCTATGTCTCATGTCCGTACGATATATTGTACAATGGAGGAATATTTGATCACTTATCTTAGGACGTGTAACTGACTGGATCAGAGTTCGACATCGGCTTTGAGAGCTACAATTTGCTAATCAGTTTTAGAAGTTATACTGGCAACTATAGTTATTAGACTTATCCAAGTGACATCTAAAGCGCTTGGCCAAGCCTAGACTGAATTGATGTGTTCAATTGGTAGTCTGAATCAGTCGTCATAAATTGGAAATCAGGAAAACAAAACTTGGACAATGAGATTGATTATAATCTATGTCTCATGTCCGTACGATATCTTGTAGAATGGAGGAATATTTGATCACTTATCTTAGGACGTGTAACTGACTAGATCAGAGTTCGACATCGGCTTTGAGAGCTACAATTTGCTAATCAGTTTTAGAAGTTATACTGGCAACTATAGTTATTAGACTTATCCAAGTGAGAGACTGTTGGATTAGGTGTCTAAGCCCATAACTATAATTGGTATATACTTGAATTGATAGTAGCACAATCCTTTTGGGTTGTCCTCAAAACTAGCAATTAGACATGATGACTTTTGGAGAGAGAGGTTGAATTTATCATTTGATTAATAAATTGAAATAAATGATTTGTTAATATATTATGAGAATAATATATTAATTAGAAATAGCAATATTAATTAATATTTAATCAAAAAATAATTGGAATTAATTTTGAAATTAAAAGACGTAATTAAAAGTACAGAGGCTAAAGTACAATTGTTCAATAGTTAAGCAAGAGGTTCCAGAACCTTCCTATGGAAGGTTTGGACAAAATCTATATGGACTATAAAAAGACCTCTTCACCCTATGAATTTCGATCATCTGAAACCCTAAAGGGATAGCCAAAATTCCTAGCACTTCTCTCCTCTCTCATCCTCTTGCTTGTATTGGGTGTGAACCACTAGAGTTGAACATGACGCAACGGCGATGGGTAGAGCTACTTAGTGATTACGAGTGCGAAATATGCTATCATCCCGGCAAGGCCAATGTGGTAGCGGATGCCCTCAGTCGGAAAGAGTATTCAGGTCGTAGAGTGAAGGCACTGACAATGACCATCCACTCCCATTTATCCGCTCAAATCAGAGAGGCTCAGCTGGAAGCCTTTAAACCAGAGAACATGTCGGATGAAGCCTTGAGAGGAATGGAAAAGAACTTAGAGGTCAAGGGAGAAGGAGTTTATTATTTCATGAACCGGATCTGGACCCCGAAGTATGGCAGTTACAGGGAGGTTGTCATGAACGAAGCTCACAAGACTAGATACTCCGTTCACCCAGGTTCAGATAAGATGTATCTGGATCTCAAACAACTCTATTGGTGGCCGAACATGAAAGCAGAGATCGCTACCTTCGTGGGCAAGTGCCTGACTTGCGCTAAGGTGAAGGTGGAATATCAAAAGCCCTCAGGTCTACTTCAGCAGCCATAAATACCTAATTGGAAGTGAGAAAGGATTACGATGGATTTCATCACTAAGTTGCCCAAGTCTCCGAGTGGGCACGATGTCATTTGGATAGTTGTCGATCGATTGACTAAATCCGCCCATTTCCTACCAATCAAAGAAAACTTCAAGATGGAGAGACTGACACGAATCTACATTCGAGTGATATTCCACCTGCATGGTGTGCCTGTGTCCATTATCTCCGATCGAGATAGAAGATTTACCTCGAGATTTTGGCAGTCACTGCAGAAGGCTCATGGAACTAAGCTGGATATGAGCACAGCTTACCATCCACAGACCGATAGCCAGAGTGAGAGAACCATTCAAACATTGGAAGACATGTTGAGAGCATGCGTCATCGACTTTGGCACGTCGTGGGACACTCATTTGCCCTTGGTCGAATTCTCCTACAACAACAGCTACCATACCAGCATCAAGGCTGTGCCGTTCAAAGCCCTCTATGGCGTAAGTGCATATCCCCTCTGTGTTGGGCTGAGGTGGGTGACACGCAGCTAGTTAAGGGTCAAGTCCCCAATAGCACTCTCACAGGCCCCGAAATCATCCGAGAAACTACAGAAAAGATTGTACAAATCCGGGAACGACTAAAAACTTCAAGAGATAGACAAAAGAGCTATGCCGATAAGAGAAGAAAACCCTTGGAGTTCCAGGTTGGTGACCGTGTTCTTTTGAAGGTCTCACCCTGGAAAGGCATGATACGCTTTGGAAAGCATGGAAAGCTGAATCCGAGGTACATAGGACCATTCGAGATCCTCTCTAGGATCGGTCCCGTAGCATACAAACTTCATTTACCCCAAGAACTTAGCAACGTTCATCCTGTCTTCCACGTGTCGAACCTTAAAAAGTGCCTATCCGACGAAACCCTTGTGATACCTCTTGATGAGATCAAGATCAACGAGAACCTCAATTTCGTGGAAGAACCAGTCGAAATCATGGATCGGGAAGTCAAAACAACGAAACAAAGTCGCATACCGATAGTGAAGGTCCGCTGGAATGCCAAGCGGGGACCTGAATTCACTTAGGAGCGCAAAGACCAGATGAAATAGAAATACCCACACCTTTTTCCGAGTCCATGATTTGTATTCTGTGTTTGAATTTCGGGACGAAATTCCCTCTAACGGGGGGGATGATGTGACAACCCGAACCTTTTCCGTTACCGTTAGCCGATTTTCGTTAATAAAATTTGAATTTTATTGAGTTCCGTCAAATTCCTTTGGTTTGGAAAATCATTTAGTTATATAATTGAATTTTATATAAGAGTTGGAACTAAAATCATGCGAAAAACCCGAGTTTCCTTTGAAAAATCAATAGTTTTCGGCCTGAGTGGTGTTCACGGTCGTAAACCCGTTTACGGCTAGTGACTGGTGGCCCCCACCACCGACCATACCCCCAACCTATACATACGGGACTCCCACCTTCATTTGAACTTTCCTAGCTGGAAACTCTCTCATTCTCTCTCTCTACCTCTCAACCATAAACACCAAAACACCCTCTTTTCTTCCGAAAATCATCAAGAATCACCTTTGGAGGTTGTTTTGGAGCAGCTAAAACGCGTTTTTCATCGAATCCAACACCATTGTTCTTGAGTTTACAGCCGTACACCCTTCAAATCTTCAAATCTTCAAAGGTCGCAAACAGTTTGCGGCCGTACACCTTTCAAAGATTCATAAATCCTTCAAGAATAATATCAAAGTTGAGCAAGGAGATAGGAATCAGGTTAGCAAGAAAATTATAGCCTTCAATTTCTATCACACAATCCCTATAGACTTTATCAGCAAGCAATGATATATACTTCCCGCAGTATCTACATGAAATGGTTGCACGAGTGCATAGCAAGCAATTTGAAAGGAATGCGCAAATTCATGAGACACAAAAGAATCTGAGGCACCAGAATCAAATAAGATGTGAGCGGGTCTAGAGTTGACTAGAAATGTACCGGTCACAACATTCGGGTCTTCACATGCCTCTTCCGTGGTAATCTGAAATGCACGGCCTTTAGCTTTTGGTACCTCCTCCTTTTTAGTCGGAGTACTCTTTGGTAGTTGAACATGAGCTTGACTTCTCACCGGTTGTTGAACAAAAGCTTGACTTCTTGCCGGTTGTTGAACAGAAGCTTGACTTCCCGTCATTTGACTAGTAAGAGTATGGCAGAAACGCTTCCTGTGGCCAGCAACACCACAAGTAAAGCATGTAACATTCTTCATCGGGAAAACGGATTTCATGTGGCCTACTTCTCCACATCCATAACAGACCACTGATCCTTTTTCTAACCTACATTCGCCCCGATGATTCTTTCCACAATTTCGACACGATGGCGATTGAAAAGAAAAAGATTGTGATCTACCGCGGCCACGAGGGGTATTATGAGATTGCACTTGTTTACCGGGATCAGTTTGAATAGATTGAGTTGGTGGAATAGAGGAAACAAGAACAGTTCGATCAATACGTGGATGCTTCGGAACAGAAAGAGTGGCACCACGTATTTCTAAGTCATGCTCGCGCTTTCAGGCATACTCAACAGCTTTTTCAAATGACATAACATCCCGATTAGCCACGAAATCGCGGATTTCATACCGTAGTCCATCCAGGAATAACTGAATTTTATTGTCTTCAAAATGAATATACTTTGCAACAAACTGTGCTTTTTGATTGAATTGAGTTTCATAATCGATCATAGTCATTCCTCCCTGTTTAAGCTCGAGGAATTCGTTCTCCAATCTTCTCCTCATGTCTCGAGGACAATACTTTCCTAGCAAACGAGTTTTGAACATTTCCCAAGATAAATTCTCTTGGTCATACTCGTTGAGAGCTTCAAATGTTGCTTCCCACCAGACCAAAGCTTCTCCGATGAGCATTGCAGAAGCATAATTAGCTTTGTCTTCATTAACCACATGAGAAATACGGAATACTTTTTCTGTGTTCTGGATCCAGGTAAGAACAACAATGGGATTAAGAACACCTGAAAACTCTGTAGCGCCATTACTCTTGAAAATTTTGAATGAAGGACGTCTCACCTCCCCTTTTAAAGATTCTCTGAGGGCTTTCTCTTTGCCTTTATCACCATTCTTTTTGTGTTCTTCGAGAGTCTGCCGAATAACACCAGTAAGTTTACCCAAGAATCGCTCCTCACGAGGGCATGCTGGAGTATTTACTTCATCAGGACGAGGATCTCCACCCACTTCTGGTGTATGGCTACCCACTTGTTCAACCATTGTTCTGCAAATTTGAAGTAATATATTTTAGAATATTAGGATTTATCATTACCTAATAGTTTACTTAAATCTTTCCTATGGTTTGTATCCATATACTTACAATGAATCTGTTCATATATTGAACTTCTGATGGTTTAAGTCTAAATACCAATATGTGGTATTTAGTTCACTTAAACTACTGCTCTGGTACCATGATTGAAAGAATCCCTCTCTAAAATTTCATCATATTACTCCAAAACATGCTACATGCATATTCATAAAACAATATTTTACATTGATAGTTTAATTACAAAGGACTGAATACAAACCGACTAAGTTTTAGTATATTACATAACTACCCAGGAAATTATAATTTTATACATACACGATTGTTAGATACAAAAGTAATATTATTAACTATTCTAGATCTTCCAACAATATGTGTCTATACTGGATCCTTATTACCTGTAATAGTTAAACACTGAGGGGGATAAGCGGTGACGCTTAGTGAGTTCAAAAATAGATACAATATAACGTTATGCCATATATATACCAATATGACAGAAGCAAAGAGGAACAAAGAACAACAAAGGCATATGTGAATCATGTGACAAGCTTTCCATATCAACAAATGATCTGATTCAAAGATTTACAATCAATGAGATACAACAATTTCAACTTGATATACATCAACAAGACTTTAGCCCAAGTGGCACAGAAAATAAACGATTTCTGAATTAACATTTTGCTAGAATTTACAGGCTTTCAGTCCTATCTAGCATTCTGCCAGTGCCAAAGTGATGCTTACTCATTCACTTCATGGTCAAAGGCTACATACCAATACCCAAGTGATGCTTAGTCATTCACTTCGTGGTCAAAGGTATAGCTCATTATCATAATAACACGGGAAAGCACATAACACATATAACACATAGCATACAATTGTTCCTATAATTTGAACTCACCGTGAAATAACCGGAGGTTAAAATAGTAATTTGGGCAGCACTTCGTTCCTATAAATAACTTTCTTCAATGAAAACCGGGAGCTTTATTGAAAACCGGGTCTTGCGAGGGTTGAGCTTCAAACCGAAAAGATAAATTTCTCGGGGTCTTCGGGCACTTCGGGACGTTCTTCGGGTGTTAGGTAGGTTCTCGAGGCTTCGGGGGTTTAAAAGGGGCTTAAAATAAAGTTTAGTGTGGAAAAGTGTGGAAAATACCAACCAAAACCGGGAGGGTTCGCACCTCCCTCTTATATAGGGTGCGAAGGACCTCGGACCGAAGAAGATAAGGGACACGCGGCTCGGTTCGCAGGCGGACACGGGTCCGAACTCGGATGCACCACAGCGCTGAACACGTGTCGCATTCTCGGTGGTCCGTGCTTCGGATGCGAGGGGGTGTGACGCGCGTCGGATGACTCATCAGATCGGAACACGGGGTAGGCACGCGAAGAGGGGCGACATGGCCTAATCCGGACCTAGTGTTTGCAAGAATTTTCGAAATTTGTGCCCATATTTTCAAAATTTTATAACTTTCGCATATGAGCTCCGTTTTCGATGTTCTTTATATGCACGCGTAGGCGAGATTATACTCTACAACTTTCGTTTAGACTCCGTCGGCTAATTTTGACTTTATTTTTAATCTTATTATTTTTAACAGACTGGGACAGGAAAATCCGTTAAAAATTCATAACTTCTTCATCTGACGTCCGTTTTCGTCTGTCTTTTTACCGTTGTACTACTATTGACGAGACCGTCGATTCTTGTTTAGGTTGTGTGGGCTAAAAATCACTCGATCTTTATTTCGAGTTTTTTAGTTGTATACTGCTATACTGAAACTTAGAAAAATCATAACTTCCTCATACGAAGTCAGATTTTGACGTTCTTTTTATGAAAATTCTCGGTTTAACGAATAATAACACTTTCATTTAGATCACTAAGGCTAAAAATTAGTTTATTAAAAACTCACTTTTTACGCTAAATAGTGTTTTGTCAGTTTTGTCGCGGATCTTTGATTGGTCATAACTTCTTCGTTATAACTCGGATTTCGATGAGGTTTTCGCCTAAATGTTTCTAACGAGATAATCTACAACTTTCAATAACATTATTTTTATTTATTTCCAACTTTATATTTTCGTTAATTTCAATATTTGACTTTTGATTGTAATCTCATAAGACTTCCAATACTTCCCGAATGATTCTAAACATAGTTTTACTTCAATTCTTCATAAAACTATCTTGTTAGAACTCAACACTCAAAAAAATATAATATTATTTATTTTAAAAAAAAACACGATAATTGTACATGTATGTTACATGCTAGCCATAGTTGCATTTCATGATTATGAAATATGGCAAATGGATGTCAAAACCGCTTTCCTTAATGGGAAGTTGGCTGAAGATGTTTACATGAGTCAGCCAGAGGGTTTTGTCGATGCAAAGTACCCTAATAGAGTGTGTAAGCTTGAGAAATCCATTTTCGGATTGAAACAAGGATCTCGCAGATGGAATCTTTGTTTCGATGAGAAAGTCAAAGAGTTTGGTTTTTCGAGAAGCGGGGATGAGCCCTGCGTATATGTCAAAGCTAGTGAGAGTATATTTAGCTTCCTTGTATTGTATGTAGATGACATACTGCTCATAGGAAACGACGTCCCAACTTTGCAGGATGTTAAGTCCTGGCTTGGGAAGTGTTTGGCTATGAAGGACCCTGGGGAAGCTGCTTACATTCTAGGGATAAGGATATTGAGAAACAGGAGTAAAAGACTAATAGGACTTAGTCAAAGTACCTACTTGGACAAGGTGTTGAAAAGTTTCAGCATGGAGAATTCCAAGAAAGGTGAATTGCCCATTCTGAACAATACCAAATTGAGTATGACTCAGAGTCCGAGTACCGATGTCGTAATAGCATAAATGAGTCGAATACCATATGCTTCCGCAGTTGGCTCGATCATTTATGCTATGACTTGTACTCGCCCTAATGTAGCCTTTGCTTTGAGCATGGTTACTCGAAATCAAGGGAATCCTGGTAAAGCTCACTGTACGGCAGTTAAGAACATTCTTAAGTACCTGCGAAGGACTAAGGACTGGGTCCTTACCCTCAGTGGGAGTGATGACTTGAGAGTGACAGGGTATAGTGACGCCAGCTTTCAGACCGATGGAGATAATTTCCGCTCTCAGTCGGGCTGGGTATTTACCCTAAATAGAGGAGCAGTAACATGGAAAAGTTCCAAACAGGAGACTGTAGGTGATTCAACGTGCGAATCAGAGTACATAGCAGCAAGAGAAGCGTCGAAGGAGGCGATATGGCTAAAGAACTTCATCGGAGACCTTGGAGTTGTACCAACTGTAAAGGAGCCTATGGATATTTTATGTGATAGCGAGAGTATGGTCGCCTTAACCAAGGAACCAAGGGATCATGGCAGATCCAGGCACATAGACAGAAAATATCACTTCATAAGACATCGGATTGAAGAAGGACTCCTCGTAATAAAGTGGGTATCGTCAGAGGAGAACTCAGCAGATCCCCTTACGAAGGGACTAAGTAGGGTTAAGCACTTGCAGCATGCTAGAAGTATCGGGCTGAAGGACGATATTAGTTTTAGTGATTAGATAGAAATTTAGAAACTTGTAATAGCTAAAATGTAATTGACATTTGATGATTGAATAAAAGGAGGTTTATTTATAAGTAAAGTTACTATCTTGTGTCAATTGTTTACTATTGTTTCACTTTTGCATGTTTTGACTTCCAGAATAATAAGATTATTCAAACTATCCACAGTCGATCATACTTTGGAAGTAGGTTATGAGGCTAGACTGTCATGAATGGGTTTGTAAGATTGTCTAAGGTGTTGGACATAGCAAAAGTTTGCTACAACATTCATGAGTGCTCTTGAAATAAGATTTGAGTATTGGATTAAACCCACGCTCACATAAATCACTTCATGGAATTTATCACGAGTGATTGTGAGACGATAATATTGTATAGTCTTCAAACGGAGATATATGAGTTGTTGATTACGAGTTGGTTGTGCATTGATAATACGAAAACGCATCAGTAACTTGATGTTATAAAAAGTATTGTTGTGTATGATTTAACGAGTAGTTAGTAAAAGCATATAAGTCGAAGTTTATCTGTTCCTTTTATCCTAAGAGGATTAAAAGCGATATCTTGGGCCCCTCGATGATTTTGTTTTGACTTATGTGTCGGGCCCGGTCAGGACTCAATTGATGTGTTCAATTAAGTTCTTTGTCAAACAAATCAGAAATCATGAAACAAACTGCTGGACAATAATTATGACTATGTTCCATGTATTTGTCTGCATGATATCTTGCTAATAGGATTTTGAAGTTGCATTGGCAGTTATAGTTATTAGAATTATCCAAGTGGTGTATTGGGATTGACCATTAAGTCCTTAATAGAACACCAAAAGTGATTTAAAAGCTATTATGATCAATTTTCCCAAATCTGTCCTCCAACTTCTAAAATCCGTGCAAGTCAATAAGAACACCTAAGAATCATGAGACTTAGTTTTCTGGAAATATTAGTCTGTCTAGTTTCTTCAAACTTTGAATCACATTTCGAAATTCCAAATCCTTAAGGGGTAAAATTTGCAATCTTCTCAAGTTGGTCCATGTTGTCACAGATTTCATGCATTGTCTTCAAAAAATCATAATAAATTCATCAAAACTCCAAATGCCAAAATTCCAAAGCCTATAGTTAGATATGGATGTATAGTTTCCCAAATATGAAGGGTCTGATGTAATTCGTAGTATATTAGTACAGGTTATTCCAATAGTGTTGAGTGGTCCAGAAAGTGACAGCTTAAAGTTACTAACTTGTAAATTTAACATAAAATCAACCAAAAATCATTAGAATGCGATCTTTATATTCCTGAAAAGATAAAAGGGGGAATTAACAATGTTATTTTATCAAAATTTAGTAATGGGTTGAAAGGTAATAAAACAGATCCCAAACAGAGCACTACAATCAAAGAGAAAATAAGAAAATATGTGCATAAGTTTTATAAGAGTAATACAACAAAGCACAAGCTAAACAATGTTATAGTTGATGTGTAGGTTCTCAGAAAGGAAAGGATTCATCTATCTCACGCTAGCTAATTTTCAGGTTCAAGGAGGTTAGCTACAGTAACTCTCATATTATGTAAGTATTACTTGTTTTATGTTATTGTTAATGGATACCCTAATCCGGTAGAGTGAACAAGGTAAGGCAGAATGTAGTTTGTTCTCTAGTGAGACAAGGAAACAAGATTCATTTCCGTGTTCTCGATTCGTTAGTTGTTCTCGTGTATTAAATCACATGTGATTATATGATCTAATCACATATGACTTATATGCACAAGATTCATTTTTGTGTTTTCGATTCAATAGTTGTTATTTGTCCATATTAATCATATAGTATGTGATTAAATATATAAAATGACATATGATTAAATACATGATAAAAAATATTGAATTGAGAACGTGAATTTGAATCTTATTCATATAAATCATATGTGATTAGATACGTATAATCACATATAATTAAATACACGAGAACAACTATTGAATCGAGAACACGAAAATGAATATTGTCCACATAAATCATATGCGATTAGATACATATAATAACATGTGATTATGTGTATCTAATCACACATGATTTATGTGGCTAAGATTCATTTTCGCGTTCTCGATTCAATAATTGTTTTTTTTCACTTTAATCATATGTGATTAAATACATTTAATCGGATGTGATTATATGTTTCTAATCACATATGATTTTATTTGGAAAAAATGAATTTTGTCTGTATAAATCATATGTGATTAGATACATACAATCACAAATGATTATATACACGATAACAAATATTGAACAAAGAACACAAAAACAAATCTTTATCCAAATTATAATATGTGATTAAATACATTTAATCACGTGTGATTGTAGGAATCTAATCGAATGTGATTTATGTGGACACAATTCATTTTTGCTTTGTCGATTCAATAATTGTTCTCATGTATTTTATCACATGTGATTATATGTATAATCGTATGTGATTAAGTACATGAGCACAACTATTGAATCAAGAAGGCAAAAATGAATTTTGTCCACCTCAAATCATATGTGATTATATACATATAATCACATGTGATAAAGTACACAAAAGCAATTATTCAATCGAAACCACAAAAATAAATATTGTCTAAATAAATTATATATGATTAAATACATATAATCACATGTGATTATATGTATCCAATCATATATGATTTATGTGGATAAGATTCATTGTCACATTCTCGATACAGTAATTGTTCTTTGTCAACTGTAATCATATATGATTAAATACATATAATCACATATGATTATATGTATCTAATCACATATGATTTATATGGACAAAAAATAATGATGTCTATATAAATCATATGTGATTAGATACATATAATCACATATGATTATATACTCGAGAACAACTATTGAATCGAGAACACAAAGATAAATATTGCCCACATATAGCATATGTGATTAAACGCATATAATCACATGTGATTATATGTATCTAATCACATAGAATTTATGTGGAAAATATTCATTTTCGCGTTCTCGATTCAGTTGTTGTTCTTGTGTATTTAATTACATGAGATTATATATATCTAATAAGATATGATTTATATGGACAATATTCATTTTCGTATTCTCGTTCAATAGTTGTTCTTGTACATTTAGTCACATATGATTTCTGTACACAAGATTCATTTTCACGTTTTTATTCAATAGTTTTTCTTTTTCCACATTAATCATATGTGATTAAATACATACAATCACATACGATTAAATACATAAAAAAAATATTGAATCAAAAATGCGAAAAAGAATATTATCAATATAAATCATATGTGATTTGATACATATAATCACATGTGATTAAGTACATGAGTACAACTATTCAATTGAGAAAAAAATAATGAATCTTGTGCACATAAATCATATGTAATTAGGTACATATAATCACATGTGATTATATGTATTTAATCATATATGATTTTTGTGGACAATATTCATTTTTGCGTTTTTAATTCAATAGTTGGTCTCATGTATTTAATCACATACGATTTATATGAAAAAAAATTGTTTTCACGTTCTTGATTCAATAAATCATATGTATGAAATATATATAATCACATGTAATTATATACACGAGAATAACTATTAAATCAAGAACATTAAAACAAATTTATGTCTACATTAGTCATAAGTGATTAAATACTTATAATCACATGTGAAAAGAATATTGTCCATATAAATCATATGTGATTAAATACAAATAACCACATGTGATTATATACACATAATCACAGGTGGTTGTGATGGGTGGTGGTGGTGTGTAGTGATGTTTGGTGGTGGTAGGTGGTAGGTGGTGGTGGTGGTGGTGAAGGGTGGTGGGGGTGACATGTAGGGTGGTGATTATAGTGGGTGGCAGGTGGCGATGGCGAGTGGTGGTGATGGGTGGTGGAGACAGGGTGAAGGTGAAGGTGATAGGTGGTGGTGGTGGGTGGGTGGGTGGGGGTTGGTGGTGAGGGTGGTGATGGTGTATGGTGGTTTTGGTGGGTGATGGGGGGGGGGGGGTGATGGTGGCGGGTGGTTGTGATAGGTGGTGAAGGTGGGTGGTGGTGGTGGGTGGTTGTCGGTAGGGGTGGCAATTGTTAACACGACACGACAAAAATACACGACACGAAACGAAATTGGGACGAAATTGAAATTCGAATTCGTGTTCGTGTCGTGTTCGTGTCAAGTGTAAAAAACACGATGTCGTGTTATGTCGTGTTCGTGTTCAAAATTCAACACGAAATTGACACGATTTAGCATTTATTTGTCGTGTTTTTCGTGTTATGTATGATTAAGTATTAATTAAATAAACTAATTGTTATATTATGTTATCTTTTTCGTGTCGTGTCGTGTTTTTTGTGTTTTAATTGGTTCGTTTTCGTGTTAGTTAAAAAAAACACGACATCGTGTCGTGTCGTGTTCGTGTCACAAAAAACCTTGTCGTGTCGTGTCGTGTCAGACAGAAACACGACACGATGGCCCGATTTGCCACCCCTAGTTGTCGGTGGTCGGTGGTTTTGGTGGGTGGTAGGTGGAGATGATGGTGGCGGGTGGTGGTGATAGGTGGTAGTAGTCGGTGGTGATGGGTGGTGGTTATGGGTGGTGGAGGCGGGTGGTGGTGATGGGTGGTGGATGGTAGGTGGTGGTAATGACGGGTGGTAGTGATGGTGTGAGGTGGTGGAGGTGAGTGGTAGTGATAGGTGGTGGTGGTCGGTGGTGATGGATGATGGAGGCGGGTGGTGGTGATGGGTGGTGGGTGGTGGTTGGTGGTAATGGCAGGTGGTGGTCATAATGGTGGGTAGTGGGTGGGTGGCAGTGATGGGTGGTGGAGGTGGGTGGGGGTGATGGGGGCAGGTGGTGGTGGTGATGGGTGGTGGTGGTCGGTGGTGATGGATGGTGGTGGTGGGTGGTAGTGATGGGTGGTGGGTGGTAGTGGCGGGGGGTGGTCATAATGGTGGTTAGTGGCTAGGTGGTAGTGATGGATGGTAAAGGTGGGTGGTGGTTGTAGTGGGTGGTGGGGATGATGGTGGGTGGTGGGTGGGGGTGATAGTGGCGGGTGGTGGTGGTCGGTGGTGATGGGTGGTGGTGGTGATGGGTGGTGGTAATGGCAGGTGGTGGTTATAGTGGTGGGTGGTGGAGTTGGATAGTGGTGGTGGGTGGTTGGTGGTTGTGGTGGGTGGTGGTGGTGGTGGCGGGTGGCGGGTGGTGGTGATGGGTGGTGGTAGATGATGGTCGTGGTTGGCGATGGCAGATGGTGGTGATGATGTTAGGTGGTGGGTGGGGGTGGTGGTGATGGGTGGTGGAGGTGAGTGGTGGTGACAGGTGGTGGTGGTGGATGATATTGTTTGGGTGGTGAGTGGTGTTGGTTAGTGGGTTTTTTTTTATTTTTTTTACTTATTTCTTGGTTTATATTCATATTATATGATGATTTTAATTTAAAAAAATTATGTTGTCAAATTTTGTTCTCAAATGTTTTTCGCAATAAGATATGTTCTCGATTGAACGCTCCCTATATATATATATATATATATATATATATATATATATATATATATATATATATATATATATATAGAGAGAGAGAGAGAGAGAGAGATGAGGGGTTTAATTGAAAAAAAAAATGTTGAGAATGAGGAAATCATTTTCAGCCACTCATTTATTTTTGGCACAAAAACCTCCGTCGTACCAGCGGAAATGGGAAATGAATAGATATGTGTTTTCCAACAAAACATATTTCCCTAAACTAATGCTAATCATTACCTTAATATATACAAAAACATAATTTTTTTCTTTTTTTTAATTTTTAAGAAGCTATTTTTATCGAAAAATGATTTTAAATATACCAAAATTCATGATTTTTTATTCGCTACAAATAAACATCCATATTGATATAGTTTTAAGATAAAATAAAAAATTTATTTTTTTATATTTTCAGCTATCGTTATTCATAAGTGAATAAAAATGCATCAGGTTTTATTACAGTACATTCGTTATTCACTTATGAATAAAAAGTATGATTAATTTTTTTTACAATTTAAGTATCATTCATATATGAATATAGTATTTAATAAACATAGTATATTCATATTTAAATATTAGACGACGCATTCACTTGTGAATATTAACATAGTATATTCACTTGTGAATATTAGATGGTATATTCACTTATTAATATTAAATGATATTTTCATATGTGAATATTACATAGTATTACATGGTATATCACATGTGAATATTACATAGTATATTCACTTGTGAATATTAGATGATATATTCACTTATGAATATTACATAGTATATTCACATATGAATATTACAAGGTATATTCACTTGTGAATATATTCACTTATGAATATTAGAAGGTATTTTCACAAATATATATAATTTTTATATGTTATTCACATATGAATAACATACAGACTTGCATATTTGTTTTGTGTTTTTAATAATCATATACCGATTTAGGTGAGAAAACATATTCATATGTGAATATAACGTGGTAATTTAGTTTATGCATTTCATCAAACAGTTGGAGTGCATACAAGTTAACTATTTTAAAAATGTTAAAAACATGATACTTCCAATTCAAGTTATCAATTCCAAATCATCATATACTTCCGATTTCGACTTCAGATGCGACATCCTATGTCTGATCGATTTCTCATTTTGACGTTGATTTCCGAAAATCCAATTGGGAACCTGTGAGTACCGATTCCGAGTCCTTCAATGTCGACTGTGACTGGGAGTCCAGAACTCCGATTCCAATTTCATGAACAACAAAGAAATTCTGATTCCAACTGAGTTCGTTCGCGAATCTGGGAAATTCCAGTTCCAAATCTGTTATGAACTTTAACAAATGCTTGCAAGCTACGAACATTCGAAGTATTCAACAAAGAAATCGATGAAAATGATGAATTTGGGTTGCAAATCTGTCTTGAATGACGAACCTCCCAGCCACGAATATCGATGATTGATTAACACTGGATGACATTGATGATGGTTTAGTTGAAGAAATCTGGATGATTGTTGAAGGTTGGAGGATAAATTTTGATGATGAACGAACTGTTATCGAATTCTCTATAGTTACATATTTGAGATTGAAGGTTATTAACATATTTACAAGTTTGTCACCGTGTCTTTTTATTCTTGGATTAAATGAGTGGCTGAGAATGATTCCCCCATTCTCAACCTTTTTTATTTTATCAATTGAACTTACCTATATATATATATATATATATATATATATATATATATATATATATATATATATATATAATTTACTATCAAGTCTTTATGTTTTGATCCTATTAACAATTTAGTCTTTTTCTTTTTTTAGTAAATTAATTCTCATAAAGTTCATTATCTAAAATAAATAGTATCTGGACAATATTTCTCAAGTTTATTTGACTTTGATTTATGTTTTGAATTTAACACTATATTTAAATTGACAAATTAAATATACCTGACTAACAATTATAAATTTGTATATTTTAAAAGATAATGTTTTACTTCCGATTTAAATCAATTTAAATATTTAGGTTGAAAATTAAAATATTAATATTAAAATTAAAATAATAAATAAATTTAATGTAATGATAACAATAAGATTTTTATCAAATGAATGATACACTTATTTTATTTTTATTTAACAAGTTAAATGTTTTCAATATAATAGTTATTATTTGAATTAAAAGTAAAAATTAGAAAATAAAAAATAAAATAAAAATGAAATATGAAACATAACACAACACACATTGAAATGTAGATAATGAAAATGATGTGATAATAATATGCCCATCAAAAAAGATATAATACATATCCTTAGGCCATCTCCAACCCACCCCCAAACTTCATTTATTCCTCCGTTTTTTCTCTCATTCTTCTTCAACCCTATCCATTTTCATCTCTATTTTTGGAGATATGAATAGTATTCCCCCATATATGGGGAAATACTATTCATATCTCCAAAAATGGAGGTGAAGTTTGGTTGCCAATTTTAGTCTCTCTTATTTTTATTTTATACATTTCTAGTTTATTTTATCTATTAATTATAATTTAAATGCAATATTTAATATTTATAATATCATGTTATATACTAATTTATATTAATTATTCATAAATATAAATTTTAATTAGTAGAGAGGTGTATTTGACAATATATAAGTTATAAAAATAGAATATTCTAGGAATATACTTTTTGGGGTAAAAAATGAGATAGAAAATGGAGTAGGGTTGGAGATGAAACACTATTTACTCCATTTTTTACTTCATTTATAGGGAAAAAAATAGAAACGAGTTGGAGATGGTCTTATATTTGCAACTAATCATATATACTAATATATAAGCCCATAAAATAATTAAAAGCCAAAGACCCATGGTAGATTCCTCCATCAATAATTTGCAAGTCTTTTAAAGAAGTGGTAAAAAAATGTAATATGGCACATAAAACATACATAGAAATTTAAACATCAACATGATTGTATTAAAAGCTGGGGAAAATAATAATATTATTGGAAGAAAAAAATCTTTAAAAAAGGTAACAACTTCGGAGTACAATGAGATGGGAAACAGTGGGCCTTGATTTGTGGTAAAATCCATAAATGCTGAATTAAATAACTACCCAATAATCTGACTCATCAATAATAAATTATTTTATAACAATACTTACGTCAATAAAGCATCTTTGTCATACGTAATCACTAATCAAAAACCGAAATGGTTTAACTTTTCCCTATAAAAAAAAAGTTATTTCCACAAAAGACCCTATATTCTGATTTTTTTTCTTTTTAAACCTAAATTTTTTTTTTTTCGAAAAAGACCCAACTTTTATATGTTACTTGTTATTTCAGACCTAGCAGGTCACCAATAGGTAAATTATGTATTTTTGTTTCATAAAAGACCCTATATTTTGTAGTTGTTTCCATTTTAGACCTAAAATATTTTTTTTTTCAAAATAAACTCAACTTTAAAATTGATTATAATCTTCAAGACCAAATATATAAGGTAGTTGTTGACTACACCGAAAAAGAAAGTATACATGTATACACTAAAAAATGTTATCTAATCTATTATCTTTTGAACGAATATAATCTAAAAGAATTTGTAAAATTTTATTTTTGTCTAAAAGATATAATTAAACTTTATCTTGGATATATATTATATCATTAAACATGATATATTGTTTATAGAAAATGTTATTATTACCGATAATAAAAAGTTTGATGTTAATTTGATATTTTTTGATAACATGGATAATACATGGTTAAGAAGAATCTTTTAGCATAATAACAAAAAAAATTATTTCCATTAAATCGGTGTAGTTAAGTACCTTATACAACTAGTGTTAAAGGTTGTAACCAATTTTAAAGTTGAGTTTATTTTGAAATAAAAAAAAACATTTTAGGTCTAAACTGGAAAAAAGTACAAAATGTAAGGTTTTTTATGAAATGAAAATACTTGATTTCCCTTTTGGTAACCTCCTGAGGTCTAAAATAACAAGTAATAGGTAAAAGTTGGGTCTTTTTCGGAAAAGAAAAAAAATTTAGGTCTAAAAAGAAAAAGAATCAAAATATAGGGTCTTTTATGGAAATAACCCTAAAAAAACGAAAGAGTATACAAAAAAACTGAAATGAGGAAAAAGAACAAATTTAAACAAATAATCTTTTGACAAGGTTTTGATAAAAATTAGTCCAAATGTCTTTTACCACGGATTTATTAATTATATGCTTTCGAAAAATTTATGTAACATCTTATTAAATATGAGTAAATTATAAATTTGTTCTAAATGGTTTACCAAAAAATATAATTTGAGTTATGTTTTTTTTTTCCACTGAGTTGGTACAAAATTAAAATTTCCATACATATTTTATTATTTAAAATTAAAAATATCTCGCTCACCTTACTTTCATACTCCATCACAATTCACATGCTCCTTGTCTCCCTCCCTCTGTTATTCTCTCCAAACATACAGGAAATGATTCATTTCTAGTTTTCGATCAAGAACAACCAACATGAACTTTCTAAGCGAACCATCATCGGCCACCTTCGTACATTGTTGAATACCTTCGCCTACCATTAGCAAACTCATGCAATCGCTTATGTGTCCTCTGCACATTGTCGCCGTCTTCTAAGCTCTAACCCTAGTGCCACATTGTCTGAGCTTTAACCAAATCATTGCCGCCTTGAGCTCTAACAAAATCTACAAACAAGATCTGCAAAACGTTGCCTAAAACCCTAGTCAATGTCTCCAACCCAACGACCTCTGCACCCCACCTTCGTCTAAGCACTAACTTTAGCATCGTCGTCGTCTAAGCTCTAACCCTAGCGTCGTCGTCACCTTAGCTCTAACAAAATCTCCTCCAATTTTCGTGTTTGAGCATGATGATTTCACTTCTTGATTTACACCTAGTTCTACACCATAATTTGTTTCTAGACAATCTTTTCAAATACTAGTTTTATTTTCCGGATTATTACACTTGTTTGAAATTGTTACAAAGCAACATGCTTAAAAAACCATTCATGCAATCATTATAGAGAAAAAAAATGACTGAGATATAGAAAGAGAGAGATATAGAGAGGTAGGGTGGGGTAGCTGTGGAAGTGAGGTGAGTGGTAAATATAACTTACGTGAGGAGCATGTGACCCATTTAACTAGAAAAAATAACAACAGTTAACTTGAGGTACCAAATCTGCACGGTATTTAAAATTTTGAACATGATGTACATAATTTTTTTTGGACTCAAGCTGTATTTTTTAGGATACCACATAGACCATTGATCATTTTCATTGTCTATTTCTGTAATTATTTAAAAAAAATAATACCTATTTTTATAGGGACCGTTTTTTTGGAATTCTTAATTTCTTCTTGGGATTTTGTTGTAACTTTGTAAATCTGACTATCTTTATACTACTTCATATAGGATCCGTAATTCTTTTCCAAAGATTATGTTTCTAACTTTGTGACCGAGCGTAAGTAATTTTATAATACCTTTTGGAAAAATGCTTTTTATTTCCTCCATTATAAGTATATAACCATTAACTTCAATTCTCCAAAATGGGCTTCCCGTTTGATAGCTTCTGTCTGGAAAAGTACTCTCTTGAAAAGTGTTGTCTGGGAAAGAAACCATATTGTTTGACTGTACATCTGACCGACTGTGTTGAATGATGAAAAATGATCATATTACCATGCTATTGTATATTGTGATGGATGAAGTTGTTGAATAATTATAAAAACATACAAATTATCATATAAAATCAAAATTACACAATAATCATTTAAAAATCCAAATACAAATTGTCATACAAATTAATTAAACATAAATCAATTAAAATCCAAATAAAATGTATATTAGGTTGTTTTTAGTTCATTGTTTTTCAAGTTGACGTTACGTTGTTATTCTTTCTAACTATTTTAGTTTTTTTATATAACCCAACATGTGATTCTTGACCCAGTTTATGTCCGATAGTGGCGGGATGGATGAGATTTTTTATAATAAATTAGGATGGTGGTGGTGTTATAAAAAAAATTAATCCAATAAAAGTAAATTAAAAAATTAACTAAAAGAAATTAATAATCTAATAAAGTAATATTTATTAATATATAATAAGCTAGTAAAAAAGTAATAATCCAATAAAAAAGAAATTAAAAAATATTATTTAAAAAGTAATAATAATAATCCAAGAAAGAAAGAGGCGAGGTTTGGGGCACAATTGTTTTTCCCGCCAATTCAACCAGAAAGATATGGTGTTGTGACTTTATGGGAAAAAACATATATTACTAGGATAGATCATTTTTTTATGCAAATCAAACAGTCTTTCCGGTCCATTCAGTCATAAAGATTTGTTTGGCTCTGAAAAGATGTGTATCAAACGGAACCTAAGTTTTTTATGCATATAAAATATTTTCACTTATTTTTTCTTAGAATTTTTTATTTTATTTTTTGGTGAAATATTTCTCAAGACTTTGTTTTAACATTTGCCTTTAAACTAGTTAAAAAAATTTATTTTATTTTTTGGTCAAATCAAGTCAACATTTGCCTTTAAACTAGTTAAAATATCATGCTTTATTTAGAAGGTAATTTTTTACTTTAAGGACTAATTGAACATAAAAAATATTTGAATGATTAGATGTGTAAATTTATCAAAGTTTATTATGCTACAATGTAAAAAAACTTTTTTTTATTTGGTATTTTTGCAGGTTTGACCAACAATTTTTTTTTTTTCAGAACGTTGTTTTGGTAAAATCTCTCAATTTAAGAGCTCATTTCAGCGATATAAAATCTCAATTTTGATTTGAAAATAGTCTTTGATGATTAATACCCAAAAAAACATTAAAAAACTTTCTTTGACAAAACTCCATGATTTCCAAGGTGAACCAAACATGTGAATTTGTTGTGACAGTTTCAAATGCAAACCAACCTTGTAATTTATTATTATTATTTTTTCTTTTTTTTTGCGTATCAAACATGTGGAAAAAACTGAGATGCACTTTTGGCAATTTCGCAAGCCTAACAACCGAGTCTATGAATATTATGGTTACTTTGGAATTATTATTTTTTTGGAAATTCTTCAAAAAGTTTCGATATTTGAAGAAAATTTTAATAAAGTCTTAATTTTTTTTTTAAACATAAAAGTCAGGACTATTTAACTTTTTAAATAGAAAATCCCAAAAAACCGTCTAATTTATTCATTTTAGCTCTTTTGACCTGTTCTGCAGGTCATGTGACCGAATCGTTAATTTTTCCAAAGTAATAACATTTTTCTGCAGATTTCGTCATACAAATACATATAATTAGGGGTGAGCAAAAACCGCACGACAACTAAAATTAACCGCAAAACTTTATAAAACCGCAACCGATAAACCGCAACCACAATAAAAACCGATGGTGAGGTTTTTCTGTTTTTCAAAAACCGCAAATTTGTGGTGCGGTGTGGTTTTTAGTTTTCAAAAACCGCATAGTACCGCATATATTATATATAATTTTTTTATTAATTATTAATATATTAAATATTAAAAATAAGATAAGTTTCATGGATGGAAAAATGATAAGTTCTAGAAAACAAAAGTGTTCATTTTTTTGTTATGTTTAACTTTGAAAAATAATGAAATTTCACAATTTTAAGATATTTATCGTTAATTACTAGTGATTTCACGTTTTTAAGATATTAATTGTTTGTGATTTAAGTTAATTGTCTTATACCTTATTCTTTTTTATTATTACAAGTAAGTAGATTTGAGACCCATGTATTACATGAGTTTACTTAAAAGAAAAACTAAATACAAAATTCTAAACATTTGAGAAGTTGAATTTATAAGAAAAGTGAAAAAATATTGAATTATAAAAATTAAAGTGTTTTTTTTTCTTTTAAATTTAAACAAATAATTTAGAAACTTGGAATCCCTATCAGAAACAATTGTTTTAGGAATACCATGCAAACGAACCACCTATTTAAAGTACAAATCAGCCACATTAGATGCATCATTGGTTTTATGACATGGCACAAAGTGAGCCATTTTTGAAAACCTATCCACCACCACCATAATGGAATCCTTCCCCCTTTGAGTTCTAGGCAAAGCCATAATGAAATCCATGGACACATCTTCCCAAGGACGAATAGGAACTGGCAAAGGAGTGTAAACACCATGCTTGGAAGTTGTTTTCGCCATGTGACATGTAACACACTTGCCCACTATGTTGGTTACATCCCCCAACATTTTTGGCCAAAAGAAATGTTCTTTAAGCACCTCCAAAGTTTTGGTAATGCCAAAATGACCAGCCAAACCACCGCCATGAGCTTCACGAATCAGCAACTCCCGTATTACATGTATTGGGACACAAAGGCGATTGCCTTTGAATAAAAAGCCATCTTGAATCACAAATTCACCATTAGGACCACCTGCACATTTCAAAAACATATCTCCAAAGTCCATATCAGATTGATAATGGTCCTTTAGAGTTTCAAATCCCAAGAAACGAACATCCAAAGTCACCAACAATGAGTAACGCCTCGAGAGTGCATTAGCCACCACATTGCTTTTGCCATCCTTGTATTTGCATGAAAAATGAAAGGATTGCAAGAACTCCACCCACTTTGCATGTCTTGCGCTCAACTTTTATTGCCCATTGATGTACTTCAAGGATTCATGATCAGAATGCAAAATAAAATGATTTGCACGCAAATAATGACTCCAATGATCTAAAGCACGAACAATAGCATAAAACTCCTTATCATAAGTGCAATAATTCAAACGAGCACCACCCAACTTTTCAGAAAAATAAGCAATAGGACGTTTGGATTGGATCAAAACAGCCCCAATACCAACTCCACTTGCATCACACTCCACTTCAAATGGTTGAGAAAAATCTGGAAGAGCCAAAATAGGAGCATCACACAACAATGCCTTGAGTTTCTCAAACGCCTTTTGAGCTTCTTCTCCCCATGCAAAGATTCCTTTCTTCAAACAACCTGTTATGGGACTTTCAATGGTGCTAAAATCACGAACAAATCTTCTATAGAAAGAAGCAAGACCATGAAATGATCTAACTTCAGAAATGTTAGTAGGAATAGGCCATGACTTGATTGCTTCAGTTTTGGATGGGTCTACGGACACGCCATTTCTTGACACCACAAAACCCAAAAATGCCACTTCTTCCACCAAAAATGAACATTTTCTTGCTTCCCATAGAGTTTTTGAGCTCTAAGCTTCTCGAAAACCTGTTTTAAGTGCACCAAATGATCCTCCAAGCTCTTGCTATATACCAAGATATCATCAAGGTACACCACCACAAACCTGCCCAAAAAAGATTTTAGCACTTCATTCATTAGTCGCATGAAAGTGCTAGGTGCATTAGTTAGACCAAAAGGCATCACGGTCCATTCATACAAGCCATGTTTAGTTTTAAAGGCTGTTTTCCATTCATCCCCTTCACGCATACGAATTTGATGGTAACCACTTCTCAAATCAATTTTTAAGAACACAATAGAACCATGCAACTCTTCTAACAAATCATCAACTCTAGGAATAGGAAATCAGTATTTTATGGTGATGTTATTAACAGCCATACTATCAACACACATCCTCCAAGAACCATCTTTTTTTGGAACCAACAAAACTGGAACAGCACAAGGACTTAGGTTTTCACGAACATAACCCATTTTCATGAGTTCATCAATTTGTTTTTGCAACTCCTTTGTCACCTCCGAATTACATCTATAGGCAGCTTTATTAGGCAAAGGGGCACCCGGAATAAGGTCAATTTGGTGTTCGATACCACGGATTGGAGGCAAACCCGGTGGTAATTCGCTTGGAAACACATCTTGAAACTCTAAAAGCAAATCAGCAATAGCGTTTTCTCCATGCACCATCTTCTCCACCTTTGCATTCTCTTTGGGCACAAGCATGTAAATCACATCACCTTTGTCAAGAACTTGCTCCACCTCCCTTTCACTAGCAAACACATAAAGATTAGGTTTTTTTACTTGTTTAGAATTCATGGACCTTATCGCTGTTGGGGACATGGGTTTTAACACAATTTTTTTATTATTGTGTTTCAACTCATATTCATTGCTCCTCCCTCTATGTAACACGTCCCTATCAAATTGCCAAGGACGCCCCCAAAAAATATGACATGCATCCATAGGAATAACATCACACAACACTTCATCTTCAGAAGACCGCATAGTTAAACCAACTCTAACCTGTTTTGTTACCTTTATTTTGCTTCCATCATCCAACCAATGAAGAACATATGGTTTTGTATGGTTTGTAGTAGACAAACCCAATTTGGTCACCATTTCATTAGAAGCAACATTAGTACAACTTCCACCATCAATAATCAAACTACACCACTTGTCTCTAACCAAACATTTGGTGTGAAACAATTGGTCTTGTTGATCCATATCAGCCACAGTTTGAACCCCTTGAGTTTTAAGGGTTCTAAGCACCAAAACTGTATCATACACCGGTGCTTCATACTCTACCTCCTCCTCTTCTTCCTCTTCTTTTTGTATATCATGAAAAATACCCGCCAACCTCTCTTCTTCCTCCAACTCTTCACGACATTCAATGGCCTCCCTTAAAGTCACCACCCTTTTGTTTGGACAAGCATTTTGGTAATGACCAAAACCTTGACACTTGAAACATCTAATTTTCGCCAAACTAGTTTCTTTGGTACCACTAGTAAGTTTAGGAGCAACGGGAACACTACTAGAACCAGAAGGAGTAGAAACAAAATTTTGTCTATTGCTAGACTCGGGCTTGGACCACGACTTTGACTTGGGACTTTCGAGACTTGAACTTGAACTACCACCATAACGTGCTTTGGCTTGCCCCTCCAACTTCAAACACAAACCACAAAGAGTTCCAAAATCAGCATAAGGATACAACTCCACAACATTGGCAATGTTGTAGTTCAACCCTTTTAGAAAACGAGTCATTTTTTGTTCTTCAATTTCTTCAATATCCCCCATTAAGGACAACTTCTCAAATTCATCAATGTATTCTCCAACACTCATTTTTCCTTGCCTCAAATCAACAATCTTCTTGTAAGTGGCAATTCTATGAGTAGAAGGAACATATCTCTTTCTTAGCTTTCGTTTTAGAGAAAGCCAAGAACAAATTTTTTCTTTGCCTTCACGGGTTCTCTTGGCCTTAAGCCCTTCAAACCATAATGAAGCACCACCACTTAGCTTGAGAATGGCATACTTGCAGCTTTTTTCTTCATCAACTTCCTTGAACTCGAACATTCTTTCAATCTTCCTTTCCCACTCCAAGTAGCGTTCAGGAACAGTTCCACCAACAAATTCAGGCAATTCAGACACCTTGAATTGTTCCACAACCCTATGTTCACCACGGCGGGGTTGCCTTCGATTTCCACCTTCTTGGATGTTTCTTAATGCTTCTCGAAGATTTTGTAGGAACTCCGGATCATCAAAATCCATTATGCGCTCTGATACCACTTATGATGCGTGTATGGGATTGATTTAGTGAGTGGGGTAGTGTTTAGGTAAATTAAGCTAGAATAACAACCACAAATATATGGAATGAAAAGGATAGATTTGATAAACAAACTAGACCTATAACTTGTAAATCTGAAGACAAACTAAGACCTATTAGTTTGAATTCGATCAACTCAAGGATCACGTCCAAAAGATGATAATTTGTGAACTATGACAATAATTCAAAGTGAAAATAAGGGTTCTTTGATTAAAATTCGTGTAACACTTTTTTCATGCATAAACTTGGCTTTATATGAAGCCTTTATTACAAATTTGGTGGTTACAAGCCAACCAACCAATTATTCATTAAAACTAGTAAATGAAAATTAAGGAAACTCTTGAAATAACACAAAAAAAACGTCCAAGACACTTGAGGATGAAGAAAAAACGTGTATGCTTCATTAAGGAGCCATAAGAAGCATTAATGAGCCATCAGAAGCATTAAAGTGTAACCCTAATCCACCAAAGAGTGATAAAAACGGCTAGGAGGCTTTATGAAGTAAAAAAGTAACGTTTTTAGCATTTATGAAGCCTTAAAAATGTTGCCCTAGTCTTCATGCAACCCTAATTCAATTTGTGGGTTACCATGCATAACCCAACCATTGAGCCCAAACCACCTTCTAGCCCACTAGTAATCACTACTCCATCACATTTTGGGCTTTCATGATCCATGCATGGATCATCCCCTCCCCCTTTGAAAGGAACTGACCTCAATTCTTCAAGTCCATCATCATCAAGATAAAGTGAAAGATCTCCCACATTAAAGGTAGCATGCACTCCATGGTCTCCTCCTAAATCTACCTTATCAGCATTATCATTGACACGTGACACCACTTTATAAGGACCTTCGGCTCTTGGCATTAACTTGTTTTTCCTTTTGTTAGGAAAACGTTCTTTCCTCATATGCACCCACACCAAGTCACCATCTTGAAAGACACGTGGTTTCCTATGCTTGTTTGACATCTGTTTGTACAACTCATTCACAGTTTCAATCTTCTCACGAACTTGTTGGTGTAGTTTCATCATGGCCTTCAACTTGTCATTAGCATCCTTGTGAACCAATTCATCCTTTGGCAATGGAATCAAATCCAAAGGCATGTAAGGATTCACACCATACACTACTTCAAAAGGAGAATGACCTGTTGCATAAGTAGGAGAACGATTATAGGCAAATTCAGCATGTGCAAGTTTGATGTCCCAATCTTTTTGAGTTTTGCTAACCAACCCTCTCAACAAAGTACCCAAAGTTCTATTAGTCACCTCCGTTTGCCCATCCGTTTGTGGATGATGGGATGTACTAAAAAGTAACTTAGTACCCACTTTCCTCCATAAAGTGTTCCAAAAGTAACTTAGAAACTTGGAATCCCTATCAGAAACAATTGTTTTAGGAATACCATGCAAACGAACCACCTATTTAAAGTACAAATCAACCACATTAGATGCATCATTGGTTTTATGACATGGCACAAAGTGAGCCATTTTTGAAAACCTATCCACCACCACCATCATGCAATCCTTCCCCCTTTGAGTTCTAGGCAAAGCCATAATGAAATCCATGGACACATCTTCCCAAGGACGAATAGGAACCGGCAAAGGAGTGTAAACACCATGCTTGGAAGCTGTTTTCGCCATGTGACATGTAACACACTTGCCCACTATGTTGGTTACATCCCCCAACATTTTTGGCCAAAAGAAATGTTCTTTAAGCACCTCCAAAGTTTTGGTAATGCCAAAATGACCAGCCAAACCACCGCCATGAGCTTCACGAATCAACAACTCCCGTATTACATGTTTTGGGACACAAAGGCGATTGCCTTTGAATAAAAAGCCATCTTGAATCACAAATTCACCATTAGGACCGCCTGCACATTTCAAAAACATATCTCCAAAGTCCATATCAGATTGATAATGGTCCTTTAGAGTTTCAAATACCAAGAAACGAACATCCAAAGTCACCAACAATGAGTAACGCCTCGAGAGTGCATCAGCCACCACATTGCTTTTGCCATCCTTGTATTTGCATGAAAAATGAAAGGATTGCAAGAACTCCACCCACTTTGCATGTCTTGTGCTCAACTTTTGTTGCCCGTTGATGTAGTTCAAGGATTCATGATCAGAATGCAAAATAAAATGATTTGCATGCAAATAATGACTCCAATGATCTAAAGCACGAACAATAGCATAAAACTCCTTATCATAAGTGCAATAATTCAAACGAGCACCACCCAACTTTTCAGAAAAATAAGCAATAGGACGTTTGGATTGGATCAAAACAGCCCCAATACCAACTCCACTTGCATCACACTCCACTTCAAATGGTTGAGAAAAATCTGGAAGAGCCAAAATAGGAGCATCACACAACAATGCCTTGAGTTTCTCAAACGCCTTTTGATCTTTTTTCTCCCCATGCAAAGATTCCTTTCTTCAAACAACCTGTTATGGGACTTGCAATGGTGCTAAAATCACGAACAAATCTTCTATAGAAAGAAGCAAGACCATGAAATGATCTAACTTCAGAAATGTTAGTAGGAATAGGCCATGACTTGATTGCTTCAGTTTTGGATGGGTCTACGGACACGCCATTTCTTGACACCACAAAACCCAAAAATGCCACTTCTTCCACCAAAAATGAACATTTTCTTGCTTCCCATAGAGTTTTTGAGCTCTAAGCTTCTCGAAAACCTGTTTTAAGTGCACCAAATGATCCTCCAAGCTCTTGCTATATACCAAGATATCATCAAGGTACACCACCACAAACCTGCCCAAAAAAGATTTTAGCACTTCATTCATTAGTCGCATGAAAGTGCTAGGTGCATTAGTTAGACCAAAAGGCATCACGGTCCATTCATACAAGCCATGTTTAGTTTTAAAGGCTATTTTCCATTCATCCCCTTCACGCATACAAATTTGATGGTAACCACTTCTCAAATCAATTTTTGAGAACACAATAGAACCATGCAACTCGTCTAACAAATCATCAACTCTAGGAACAGGAAATCAGTATTTTATGGTGATGTTATTAACAACCCTACTATCAACACACATCCTCCAAGAACCATCTTTTTTTGGAACCAACAAAACTGGAACAGCACAAGGAATTAGGCTTTCACGAACATAACCCATTTTCATGAGTTCATCAATTTGTTTTTGCAACTCCTTTGTCACCTCCGGATTACATCTATAGGCAGCTTTATTAGGCAAAGGGGCACCCGGAATAAGGTCAATTTGGTGTTCGATACCACGGATTGGAGGCAAACCCGGTGGTAATTCGCTTGGAAACACATCTTGAAACTCTAAAAGCAAATCAGCAATAGCGTTTTCTCCATGCACCATCTTCTCCACCTTTGCATGCTCTTTGGGCACAAGCATGTAAATCACATCACCTTTGTCAAGAACTTGCTCCACCTCCCTTTCACTAGCAAACACAGAAAGATTAGGTTTTTTTACTTGTTTAGAATTCATGGACCTTATCGCCGTTGGGGACATGGGTTTTAACACAATTTTTTTATTATTGTGTTTCAACTTATATTCATTGCTCCTCCCTCTATGTAACATGTCCCTATCAAATTGCCAAGGACGCCCCAACAAAATATGACATGCATCCATAGGAATAACTTCACACAACACTTCATCTTCATAAGACCCCATAGTTAGACCAACTCTAACCTGTTTTGTTACCTTTATTTTGCTTCTATCATCCAACCAATGAAGAACATATGGTTTTGGATGGTTTGTAGTAGACAAACCCAATTTGGTCACCATTTCATTAGAAGCAACATTAGTACAACTTCCACCATCAATAATCAAACTACACCACTTGTCTCTAACCAAACATTTGGTGTGAAACAATTGGTCTCGTTGATCCATATCAGCCACAGTTTGAACCCCTTAAGTTTTAAGGGTTCTAAGCACCAAAACTGTATCATACACCGGTGCTTTATACTCTACCTCCTCCTCTTCTTCCTCTTCTTTTTTGTATATCATGAAGAATACCCGCCAACCTCTCTTCTTCCTTCAACTCTTCACGACATTCATTGGCCTCCCTTAAAGTCACCACCCTTTTGTTTGGACAAGCATTTTGGTAATGACCAAAACCTTGACACTTGAAACATCTAATTTTCGCCAAACTAGTTTCTTTGGTACCACTAGTAAGTTTAGGAGCAACGGGAACACTACTAGAACCAGAAGGAGTAGAAACAGAATTTTGTCTATTGCTAGACTCGGGCTTGGACCACGACTTTGACTTGGGACTTTCGAGACTTGAACTTGAACTCCCACCATAACGTGCTTTGGCTTGCCCCTCCAACTTCAAACACAAACCACAAAGAGTTCCAAAATCAGCATAAGGATACAACTCCACAACATTGGCAATGTTGTAGTTCAACCCTTTTAGAAAACGAGTCATTTTTTGTTCTTCAATTTCTTCAATATCCCCCATCAAGGACAACTTCTCAAATTCATCAATGTATTCTCCAACACTCATTTTTCCTTGCCTCAAATCAGCAATCTTCTTGTAAGTGGCAGTTCTATGAGTAGAAGGAACATATCTCTTTCTTAGCTTTCGTTTTAGAGAAAGCCAAGAACAAATTTCTTTGCCTTCACGGGTTCTCTTGGCCTTAAGCCCTTCAAACCATAATGAAGCACCACCACTTAGCTTGAGAATGACATACTTGCAGCTTTTTTCGTCATCAACTTCCTTGAACTCGAACATTCTTTCAATCTTCCTTTCCCACTCCAAGTAGCGTTCAGGAACAGTTCTACCAACAAATTCAGGCAATTCAGACACCTTGAATTCTTCCACAACCCTATGTTCACCACGGCGGGGTTGCCTTCGATTTCCACCTTCTTGGATGTTTCTTAATGCTTCTCGAAGATTTTGTAGGAACTCCGGATCATCAAAATCCATTCTGCGCTCTGATACCACTTATGATGCGTGTATGGGCTTGATTTAGTGAGTGGGTAGTGTTTAGGTAAATTAAGCTAGAATAACAACCACAAATATATGGAATGAAAAGGATAGATTTGATAAACAAACTAGACCTATAACTTGTAAATCTGAAGACAAACTAAGACCTATTAGTTTGAATTCGATCAACTCAAGGATCACGTCCAAAAGATGATAATTTGTGAACTATGACAATCATTCAAAGTGAAAATAAGGGTTCTTTGATTAAAATTCGTGTAACACTTTTTTCATGCATAAACTTGGCTTTATATGAAGCCTTTATTACAAATTTGGTGGTCACAAGCCAACCAACCAATTATTCATTAAAACTAGTAAATGAAAATTAAGGAAACTCTTGAAATAACCCAAAAAAAACGTCCAAGACACTTGAGGATGGAGAAAAAACGTCTATGCTTCATTAAGGAGCCATAAGAAGCATTAATGAGCCATCAGAAGCATTAAAGTGTAACCCTAATCCACCAAAGAGTGATAAAAACGGCTAGGAGGCTTTATGAAGTAAAAAGTAACGTTTTTAGCACTTATGAAGCCTTAAAAATGTTGCCCTAGTCTTCATGCAACCCTAATTCAATTTGTGGGTTACCATGCACAACCCAACCATTGAGCCCAAACCACCTTCTAGCCCACTAGTAATCACTACTCCATCACATTTTGGGCTTTCACGATCCATGCATGGATCATCCCCTCCCCCTTTGACAGGAATTGACCTCAATTCATCAAGTCCATCATCATCAAGATAAGGTGAAAGATCTCCCACATTAAAGGTAGCATGCACTCCATGGTCTCCTCCTAAATCTACCTTATAAGCATTATCATTGACACGTGACACCACTTTATAAGGACCTTCGGCTCTTGGCATTAACTTGTTTTTCCTTTTGTTAGGAAAACGTTCTTTCCTCATATGCACCCACACCAAGTCACCATCTTGAAAGACACGTGGTTTCCTATGCTTGTTTGACATCTGTTTGTACAACTCATTCACAGTTTCAATCTTCTCACGAACTTGTTGGTGTATTTTCATCATGGCCTTCAACTTGTCATTAGCATCCTTGTGAACCAATTCATCCTTTGGCAATGGAATCAAATCCAAAGGCATGTAAGGATTCACACCATACACTACTTCAAAAGGAGAATGACCTGTTGCATAAGTAGGAGAACGATTATAGGCAAATTCAGCATGTGCAAGTTTGATGTCCCAATCTTTTTGAGTTTTGCTAACCAACCCTCTCAACAAAGTACCCAAAGTTCTATTAGTCACCTCCGTTTGCCCATCCGTTTGTGGATGATGGGATGTACTAAAAAGTAACTTAGTACCCACTTTCCTCCATAAAGTGTTCCAAAAGTAACTTAGAAACTTGGAATCCCTATCAGAAACAATTGTTTTAGGAATACCATGCAAACGAACCACCACTTTAAAGTACAAATCAGCCACATTAGATGCATCATTGGTTTTATGACATGGCACAAAGTGAGCCATTTTTGAAAACCTATCCACCACCACCATAATGGAATCCTTCCCCCTTTGAGTTCTAGGCAAAGCCATAATGAAATCCATGGACACATCTTCCCAAGGACGAATAGGAACCGGCAAAGAAGTGTAAACACCATGCTTGGAAGTTGTTTTCGCCATGTGACATGTAACACACTTGCCCACTATGTTGGTTACATCCCCCAACATTTTTGGCCAAAAGAAATGTTCTTTAAGCACCTCCAATGTTTTGGTAATGCCAAAATGACCAGCCAAACCACCGCCATGAGCTTCACGAATCAACAACTCCCGTATTACATGTTTTGGGACACAAAGGCGATTGCCTTTGAATAAAAAGCCATCTTGAATCACAAATTCACCATTAGGACCGCCTGCACATTTCAAAAACATATCTCCAAAGTCCATATCAGATTGATAATGGTCCTTTAGAGTTTCAAATACCAAGAAACGAACATCCAAAGTCACCAACAATGAGTAACGCCTCGAGAGTGCATCAGCCACCACATTGCTTTTGCCATCCTTGTATTTGCATGAAAAATGAAAGGATTGCAAGAACTCCACCCACTTTGCATGTCTTGTGCTCAACTTTTGTTGCCCGTTGATGTAGTTCAAGGATTCATAATCAGAATGCAAAATAAAATGATTTGCATGCAAATAATGACTCCAATGATCTAAAGCACGAACAATAGCATAAAACTCCTTATCATAAGTGCAATAATTCAAACGAGCACCACCCAACTTTTCAGAAAAATAAGCAATAGGACGTTTGGATTGGATCAAAACATCCCCAATACCAACTCCACTTGCATCACACTCCACTTCAAATGGTTGAGAAAAATCTGGAAGAGCCAAAATAGGAGCATCACACAACAATGCCTTGAGTTTCTCAAACGCCTTTTGATCTTTTTTCTCCCCATGCAAAGATTCCTTTCTTCAAACAACCTGTTATGGGACTTGCAATGGTGCTAAAATCACGAACAAATCTTCTATAGAAAGAAGCAAGACCATGAAATGATCTAACTTCAGAAATGTTAGTAGGAATAGGCCATGACTTGATTGCTTCAGTTTTGGATGGGTCTACGGACACGCCATTTCTTGACACCACAAAACCCAAAAATGCCACTTCTTCCACCAAAAATGAACATTTTTCTTGCTTCCCATAGAGTTTTTGAGCTCTAAGCTTCTCGAAAACCTGTTTTAAGTGCACCAAATGATCCTCCAAGCTCTTGCTATATACCAAGATATCATCAAGGTACACCACCACAAACCTGCCCAAAAAAGATTTTAGCACTTCATTCATTAGTCGCATGAAAGTGCTAGGTGCATTAGTTAGACCAAAAGGCATCACGGTCCATTCATACAAGCCATGTTTAGTTTTAAAGGCTGTTTTCCATTCATCCCCTTCACGCATACGAATTTGATGGTAACCACTTCTCAAATCAATTTTTGAGAACACAATAGAACCATGCAACTCGTCTAACAAATCATCAACTCTAGGAATAGGAAATCAGTATTTTATGGTGATGTTATTAACAGCCCTACTATCAACACACATCCTCCAAGAACCATTTTTTTTGGAACCAACAAAACTGGAACAGCACAAGGACTTAGGCTTTCACGAACATAACCCATTTTCATGAGTTCATCAATTTGTTTTTGCAACTCCTTTGTCACCTCCGGATTACATCTATAGGCAGCTTTATTAGGCAAAGGGGCACCCGGAATAAGGTCAATTTGGTGTTCGATACCACGGATTGGAGGCAAACCCGGTGGTAATTCGCTTGGAAACACATCTTGAAACTCTAAAAGCAAATCAGCAATAGCGTTTTCTCCATGCACCATCTTCTCCACCTTTGCATGCTCTTTGGGCACAAGCATGTAAATCACATCACCTTTGTCAAGAACTTGCTCCACCTCCCTTTCACTAGCAAACACAGAAAGATTAGGTTTTTTTACTTGTTTAGAATTCATGGACCTTATCGCTGTTGGGGACATGGGTTTTAACACAATTTTTTTATTATTGTGTTTCAACTCATATTCATTGATCCTCCCTCTATGTAACACGTCCCTCTCAAATTGCCAAGGACGCCCCAAAAAAATATGACATGCATCCATAGGAATAACATCACACAACACTTCATCTTCATAAGACCCCATAGTTAGACCAACTCTAACCTGTTTTGTTACCTTTATTTTGCTTCTATCATCCAACCAATGAAGAACATATGGTTTTGGATGGTTTGTAGTAGACAAACCCAATTTGGTCACCATTTCATTAGAAGCAACATTAGTACAACTTCCACCATCAATAATCAAACTACACCACTTGTCTCTAACCAAACATTTGGTGTGAAACAATTGGTCTCGTTGATCCATATCAGCCACAGTTTGAACCCCTTGAGTTTTAAGGGTTCTAAGCACCAAAACTGTATCATACACCGGTGCTTCATACTCTACCTCCTCCTCTTCTTCCTCTTCTTTTTGTATATCATGAAAAATACCCGCCAACCTCTCTTCTTCCTCCAACTCTTCACGACATTCAATGGCCTCCCTTAAAGTCACCACCCTTTTGTTTGGACAAGCATTTTGGTAATGACCAAAACCTTGACACTTGAAACATCTAATTTTCGCCAAACTAGTTTCTTTGGTACCACTAGTAAGTTTAGGAGCAACGGGAACACTACTAGAACCAGAAGGAGTAGAAACAAAATTTTGTCTATTGCTAGACTCGGGCTTGGACCACGACTTTGACTTGGGACTTTCGAGACTTGAACTTGAACTCCCACCATAACGTGCTTTGGCTTGCCCCTCCAACTTCAAACACAAACCACAAAGAGTTCCAAAATCAGCATAAGGATACAACTCCACAACATTGGCAATGTTGTAGTTCAACCCTTTTAGAAAACGAGTCATTTTTTGTTCTTCAATTTCTTCAATATCCCCCATCGAGGAAAACTTCTCAAAATCATCAATGTATTCTCCAACACTCATTTTTCCTTGCCTCAAATCAGCAATCTTCTTGTAAGTGGCAATTCTATGAGTAGAAGGAACATATCTCTTTCTTAGCTTTCGTTTTAGAGAAAGCCAAGAACAAATTTTTTCTTTGCCTTCACGGGTTCTCTTGGCCTTAAGCCCTTCAAACCATAATGAAGCACCACCACTTAGCTTGAGAATAACATACTTGCAGCTTTTTTCGTCATCAACTTCCTTGAACTCGAACATTCTTTCAATCTTCCTTTCCCACTCCAAGTAGCGTTCAGGATCAGTTCCACCAACAAATTCAGGCAATTCAGACACCTTGAATTCTTCCACAACCCTATGTTCACCACGGCGGGGTTGCCTTCGATTTCCACCTTCTTGGATGTTTCTTAATGCTTCTCGAAGATTTTGTAGGAACTCCGGATCATCAAAATCCATTCTGCGCTCTGATACCACTTATGATGCGTGTATGGGCTTGATTTAGTGAGTGGGGTAGTGTTTAGGTAAATTAAGCTAGAATAACAACCACAAATATATGGAATGAAAATGATAGATTTGATAAACAAACTAGACCTATAACTTGTAAATCTGAAGACAAACTAAGACCTATTAGTTTGAATTCGATCAACTCAAGGATCACGTCCAAAAGATGATAATTTGTGAACTATGACAATAATTCAAAGTGAAAATAAGGGTTCTTTGATTAAAATTCGTGTAACACTTTTTTCATGCATAAACTTGGCTTTATATGAAGCCTTTATTACAAATTTGGTGGTTACAAGCCAACCAACCAATTATTCATTAAAACTAGTAAATGAAAATTAAGGAAACTCTTTAAATAACACAAAAAAACGTCCAAGACACTTGAGGATGAAGAAAAAACGTGTATGCTTCATTAAGGAGTCATAAGAAGCATTAATGAGCCATCAGAAGCATTAAAGTGTAACCCTAATCCACCAAAGAGTGATAAAAACGGCTAGGAGGCTTTATGAAGTAAAAAGTAACGTTTTTAGCACTTATGAAGCCTTAAAAATGTTGCCCTAGTCTTCATGCAACCCTAATTCAATTTGTGGGTTACCATGCACAACCCAACCATTGAGCCCAAACCACCTTCTAGCCCACTAGTAATCACTACTCCATCATATTTTGGGCTTTCATGATCCATGCACGGATCAATATATCTTTATAAATTACTATTAACATAACATGAGAATTTTATGTTGCATTTTCGCAGTGCAAATGCAAATCAACCTTGTATTTTTTTTCCAGTTTTTGCAAATATGTGGAAAAAGCTGAGATGTCATTTTAGCAATTTCGCAAGCCCAACAACTAGTTCTGAGGCCCAGTCTATAGATATCATGGATTTATGGCTAGTTTGGGATTATTTTTGATAAATCTTGAAAAAATATTATAGAGTTATTCATTAAAATTATAGAGTTATTCATTAAAATATCATATTTAGAATATGTTTATTCAGATTAATGGGAATATGACTTATTAAGGTAATTAACTTTTCGGTATGTTCACATCTGGGTAACTATCTTTTTTTTGTACACATCTAGGTAACAAACTTGTTGGAAGTGTTCACATATGACCATTATGACCTGCTATAGCAGGTAAAATCTTAGATTTGAACGCTTTCAACAAGTTCGTTACCTAGATGTGTACAAAAAAAATAGTTACCCAAATATGAACAAAACGAAAAGTAAAAATTAAATTACATGAATGGTCCCAGTGGTTTGGGGGAATTTGTGTTTTTGTCCCTAACTTATTTTTTTAACTTGGATGGTCCATACTGTTTATTTTTGTTGTGCGTTTGGCCCCTGTCTTACCTAAAAAGAATATTTTGTCCTTATTAATTTATTTTTTAATTAATTTTCTTATTTATGTATTTATTTTTTATATATTTAAAAAATTAATATACCCCACATATCATTCGTGTAATTTAATTTTTACTTTTAGGTAATCTTAGGGGCCGTTTGATAATCTTTTTAGGAAAGACAGAGACCAAACGCGTAACAAAAATAAACAATAGGGACCATCCGAGTTAAAAAAAATTAATTAATTAAAAAATAAACAGTAAGGATCATCCGAGGAGATACAAATATGTGGGGTCTATTAATATTTTTAAATATGTAAAAAATAAATGCATAAATAATAAAATTAATAAGGGCACAATAGTCTTTTTAGGTAAGACAGGGACCAAACACGCAACAAAAATAAACAGTAGGGACCATCCAAGTTAAAAAATAAGTTGGGACCAAAAACACAAATTCCCCCAACCACTGGGACCATTCGTGTAATTTAATTTTTACTTTTCGTTTTGTTCATATTTGGATATCTATTTTTTTTGTACACATCTAGGTAACGAACTTGTTGAAAGCGTTCACATCTAGGATTTAACCTGTTATAGCAAGTTATAATGGTCATATGTGAACACTTCCAACAAGTTTGTTATCTAGATGTGTACAAAAAAAAAGAGCTACCCAGATGTGAACATACCGGAAAGTTAATTACCTTAACAAGTTATATTCTCCAGATTAATTCCATACAGGTGAAGCTTCTGTCATGGTAGGAGTGTTTCCGAGTTTTTGGATTATTATTGCTTTAAATTATAGAGTTATTCATTAAAATATTATATTTAGAAACTAGATCAACCATAGTGACCATCATTTTATTTTTTATTATAAAATAACCATCTAAATTACCAAAAACAACCACAAATTAGCAACCTTATTTTTTCTGACAATAAACTTATTTCATTATAACAAAAATTAGAACAAATTACTGAAATATCCTTGTGATTTGCTAAAAGTTCATGTTTGGTCCTTAATGTTTTTCTGAACTCGGGCAGTCCCTACAGTTTGATTTTATTGCGAATTTCATCCCTAAAACACAAAAAACTATAATACCCTTACTTATTATTTTTCATTTATTCAATAAAATAAAACAATAAAACGATATTTAATAAAGACGTGGGCCCCACTCCAACCCATCGTCTCCTCTAATGCCCCTTATCACTTTCTTTCTCTTTAGTTCCGAGAAGTGTCTCCTGAAACATTTCCGCCGGAGAAACTCCTTATCGACAGGAACTTCATCGTCTTCGGATCCTTCTCCTCGTCTCCTTCGGGTCGATCTACCTCCCCACCGCTTTCTACTCATTCTTCATCTCGATCTCTCCATATCTGATTTAACTTATACAATGAGTTGGAATCCCATACTAAAAAAAAACAAATTTATGAACCTACGGTTTCTGTAATTTTTGAGTTTCAGTTGATGTAGGAATTTGAATCCCAGGAAAAAAACACAATTTTGCAGATTAAAATGTTATTGATAGATGGAAATTCTTATATAAACCTTAATGTCCTTTATTTTGGTGCTTGATTCAAGCTTAAATTGTGTGAGTTTGCTCTTGGGTTGTCGAATTCATTAGTTTCAACTCAGATTTGTGTTTCAGTTTTATCTGAATTTGATGTTGGTGGTGAGTGGTTGTGGTTAGCAGAGGTTAAAGGGAGTGTTACCAGTGAATGGTGGAGGCTGTTGGAGGTGAAAGAGGGTACGACTGGTGAGTGGTGGTTTTAGGTGGCGCTTGTGATGTTTCCGTTGAGATAAGAGAGAAACGAGGAAGATTGAACGATGAGAGAAGAAGGAACAGTGGTGGTGGTTACCAGCGAGGATGATGGTGATTAACGAATGGGATGGTGGGCAGTTTCTAGAGGTGAACATGTTGGTACTGGTTGTCGGTGGGGATGGTGGGGTGGAGAAGAAGATAGGGTGGGTGGGCCCATCTGTTTTGTCAATATTATAAATAATAAATAAAATAAAAGATAAGTTTAGAAAATACAAAAGGGTAATATTGTCATTTTAAGTGCAAGAGGGATGAAATCTGCAATAAAACCAAACTATAGGGACTATGGGTGCAAAACAAACCTTAGGGACCTGAAATTTTTTTAAACCATAGAGACGATTTCAATAATTTGTTCCAAAAAGTATTGTTAAATTTAGCGGGTAGAATTCACAAGTATATTCGAACTTATGAAAAATTTACTACGGACAACTCTTATTTTTGCGAATGTGCTTTTTCCAACAAAAGTCAATGCTAATATTAGCCACGAATTTGCGAGTATTTGAGCCCACAAAATTTCGCAAGAGGATGTTTTTTTTCTTTTGCAAGTTTGTTTTCTTCATTGATTTTGTAAATGTTTTTTCAAAGACTCATATTATTCCTCGTTGATTTCATCTCGAGTTTAAATCTTAAGTATTTATGAGTGAGAGAAATTAAAAAAGATGATAATGGTCACAAATTAGAGTGAAAGCATGACGGTGTTCTTATGAAGAACTCTATTTAGAACCTGCAATTCTGCAAAGAGGTAAAACAATAGCTTTCATTCTCATCCATTTTTCTTTCTTGAAATCATCAGCGAGTTCACGAGTTCTAAAACCGATAGTTGTAAAAGCAAAATCCGAGATCATCTTTAATTTGATGGGGAAAATGTTTATAAAATACAAAGTTTTGGATATTGAAGATATGTCATGACTCATGTGTGGCAATGTGGCATGAATATCTGAATAAGGTCCAACAACATGCTCTATGAGCCCACAAACTTAACATCATTAAATAGACTATAGAGCCCACAAAATGCAGACCTCAAAACGTGAGAGCAATTTATTACAATTATTGGTAACATTATTTTCCAATCATTGTCCTAATCTATCAAATGTAACATTTATAACAAAAATTGCTACACAAAAATAACCTTAAATAAATACAAGAGACCGTAGTGGGTACAACAATGAATTTCAACTTACGGTTGTTTGATAGTTACTGAGTCACATCTGATTGAATTAGGCTCTGATTATAACTGTCTTTCTGACCGAAAGCATGTTGTTTAATTTTATATATATATATATATATATATATATATATATAGAGTTATGTTCCGATGAGAACATTTTTCCCGTGAGAACGTTTCACGTTTCAGAACAAATTCGGATTATAATTTAAAATCACTTCCCACCTAGTCACCTAGCTACCAACCCCCAACTCTACCAATACTGACGTCGTTTGAAGCTACACCACCATTGAACCAATGCGTTGCTGTCATCGGAACCACCGCACCGGCTTCACCGAAACCACCGCATTGCCTTCGCCAAACCACCGCACCACTGCCTCTTCCCTCCGCATCTACTCCTCACACCATTGAAAACCACCTCCTTCTTTCTCTCTTCTTCCCGATCTAGCTTCCCAGCCGCTAGATCTGGTTTCACCGGCCATCTTTGCCGCCATCGGATCTGCTAGGAAATGCTTTGCAAAGATCGCAGACTCTTCCAGCAGGTCGCCGCTCACAACCAACCAACATCAGCAATGGTCGATCGACACAACTTCTACAGTTCTCCGTCATGTTCAGTGGCCGCTCTTGGCTTCCTGCAAATCGAAAGGTTATGATCTGTAACTTTTAAGCGTATAGAAGGTACAATGTTCCTTTTGAACTTTCATCGTAGAGATTGTTGACTTAGGTTTCATCGTATGTAGAGATTGAAGAAGGGCGTTAGGGTTTGATAAACAGTCTGGGAAATAAAAGGCGTTTTTGTTTTTTGTGAATAAATCAGGAGAAGGCGCCAGGAATTCAGTCGTTGATCCAATGAAGTGCATCGATTGGATACCCATTTAATTATAAAATGGCTATGGATGGGAAGAAGGTGAAAAGGAGGAGAGCTCCGGTTACCAACTGGAATGCCTGATTCTGCTCCTCTAACTGGTTCGATGCCAGGGGCCATGAAATATTGGCTATGGTATGTTGGATAAGGTTATTTTCTTGTTAGCTTTATCTTTTTCTGCTAATCTATTAAGTTAATAATTTTATTTTAATTATGAACTACAGGTGGTATTCTAGTGGGTGTCCTCTTTCTCATCAAAATCCACAGATGAACTCTTAATTGCTAGGTTAATGCGCTATGCACATTCTAGATTTATTATTTACTACCAATTGGACCATTACACTTGTATTTTGATTTTTGATTTCAAAACCAACCATTGTGCATGTTAACGTCTAATACATTTAAGTATGCCAAGGTGAGTGATTATAGGCCATTTGATATGTTTATCTTGCAATAAACATATTGTTATAATGGTTTAAATAATTCATTTTGGTGTACTTTAGTGTTGTATTATGGATATGAACAAGCACAATGATCGATTTGCAATTGAAATACAAGTGCAATAGTAAATGATTTGTTCACTTGTTTTATTGGAAAATACTTAGTTTTTAACCTCTTCTTATCTGCACTTTTGCATGTATACATGTTCTTATATTCAATTGTTTTATGTGTTAGATTGACTTATTTGTTTCAATGGTAGATGTCATTAGTTTAGTGTTATTTTGATGTTTTTTTTGTTGAGATATGTTCAAATTTGTGTTATTTTCTAAAAATAAGATAAGAAATAATTATTTTTTAATATGTTAGTTCTTAGTTGTTGTTAAGTTTTATGACTATTTTACTAAGTGTAGGTTTCTTGGATAATAGCATGTACAAACTTTTGTGTTTGTTTGCGTTAATTATCTTTATGAGAGTTCCATCATTCTTTGGGGCTTTGCATTTATTATAAGTTGAAAAATGATAGATTATTACGAATATTCCCTTGATTTGTAGACACTTATAATTGAATAGATATATTATGGGAATTTGAATAATCAAATACTGAGTTGCTAGCCTTTTTTTTAAACAAAATGTCTACGGTAGTTTTTATAGAATTAGGATTACATTTAATTTTACTATATGTTAATATAGGAAATGTTGTAATATGGCTAACATTATTAGTATATATAATGGATACGGTATGGTTAATTAATTGTTAATCGAGTCTAAATCGGATAAGAACAACCGTATATTTTGGGAAGAATCGGAAACACGGAAATAAATCATGTCCATGTTAATCATATGTGATGCAATAACTTTTGTCATGTATTTAATAACATGTGATTATACGTATTTAATCACATATGATTAAATATATGAGGACAACTATGGAATCAAGAACACAAAAACAAATATTATATGTGATTATATATATATATATATATATATATATATATATATATATATATATATATATATATATAATAACATGTGATTAAAAACACGACACCAACTATTGAATTGAAAACGAAAAAAATTAATATTGCTCACATAAATCATGTGTGATTAAATACATATAATCACATGTGAATATACGTATCTAATCACATATGATTTATGTGGACAAGATTTGTTTTTGCTTTCTCGATTTAATAGTTTTTCTTTGTCCCTTTTAATCATATGTGATTAAGTAGATTAATCACATGTGATTATATGACTCTAATCACATATGATTTTATTTGGAAAAAATGAATCTTGTTTATATAAATTATATGTGATTAGATACATTTAACCACATATGATTAAATATATGAGACCAACTATTGATGCAAAACCAAATCTTTGTTCACATTAATCATGTGTTAATAAATACAAATAATCATATATAATTAAATACATGATAAAAGTTATTGAATGGAAAACATGAAAACGATTCTTGTTTATATAAATCATATGTGATTATATGTATTTAATCACATGTGTTTTATTTTATTAAATACATATAATCATACATGATTTATGTCATTATATACATTTAATAACATATGGTGTTGGTGGTTGTAGGTAGTGAGTGGTGGTCGTATAGTGGAGATTGGTGATGGTATGTGGTGGTGGTGGAGGTGGGGAAGGGTGGTTGGTGGTGGTGGTGGAGGAGGTGGGGAAGGGTGGTTATGTTCCAATGAGAACATATTTCCCGTGAGAACATTTGAGAACAATTTTAACCCACTACTTTAAATCTTACTATAAACAAATAAAAACTACCTACCCCAACACCACCCCACCAATATACGTTAGTACGTCTTTTTAATTTCTCCGGACCACCATTAAGAGCACCGGACAGGCGGTGGAACTGCCATATCTCCGCCGTCGGCCATCTAACTGTCGGACCACTACTGAAAGCGTCGTTTCTCCGCTCTCTAGGAATCTGCTTCACCTATTCGTCTCATCTGAACCACCTATCATACCTAGTTTCTTCGGATCTGGATTTGAAGTTGAAGGCACCAGATCTGGTTCGCGGTCTCCACGATACAGATCAAGAATCTGGAGAAATGTCCACCAGAATGAAATGTTGTCGCGCTGGAGGTAAAATTAGGGAGATCTGACTGCGTGATTTCGATTTTGGGAGCTGAAAAGCAAGTGGTGGTATGATAAATAATATAATCTTCCGAAGGTAGTATCACTACTCTCTCTCTCTCTCATTAGCACATTCTAGTTTGATTTGTACTCTGATCAGGAAAACAATGGATCTGATCGAATTAATTATGAGTCAGATTCATGATATTGTGAAATCTGACATCGTTCCATTTATAATCATGAATCGTTTCTTCTTTATGTTAATTGTTCGTGTCAATGATAAATGAAAATAGTATGTTCTAGGGGCTGTATTGGAGTCTATTAGAGAGTTAATGATCACTATAGGATTTCATGCACACAAGGTGTTTGTCATATTGTTTGAAAGAACCTAATAAGTGTAAAAGTGGCATTTTATGTGAAAATCCTTAACTTTGAACCCTCATTAAGCCAAACATTAAGGTCCTTAGGTTAAATTGAATTTCACATCTCAATATCCTAATGAGTAACCAACAATCATGTTAAAAGTGATAAACTTAAGGCTTAACCATTAAGTACTTAATAGAACACCAAAAGTGATTTAAAAGCTATTATGATAAATTTTCCCAAATCTGTCCTCCAACTTCTAAAATTCGTGCAAGTCAGTAGGAACACCTCAAAAATCATGAGACTTATTTTTCTGGAAATATTATTGTGTCTAGTTTCTTCAAACTTTGAATCATATTTCGTAATTCCATATCCTTGAGGGGTAAAATTGGCAATCTTCTCAGTTTGGTCCATGCTGTCATAGATTCCTAGCATTGTCTTCAAAAAATCATAATAAATTCATCCGAACTCCAAATGCAAAAATTCCAAAGCCTATAGTTAGATATGGATGTATAGTTTCCTACATATAAAGAGTTTGATGTAATTCTTAGTAGATTGGTTCAGTTTATTTCAATAGTGTTGAGTGGTCCAGAATGTGACAGCTTAAAGTTACGAACTTGTAAATTTAATATAAAATCAACCAAAAATCATTAGAACTAGATCTTTATATTTCTGAAAAGATAAAAGATGGAACTTTACCAATATTATTTTATCGAAATTTAATAATGGGTTGAAAGGTAAGAAAGCATATCCCAAACAGAGGACTACAATCAAAGAGAAAATAAGAAAATATATACATAAGTTTTATAAGAGTAATACAACAAAGCACAAGCTAAATAATGTTATAATTGTTGTGTAGGTTCTTGAAAAGGAAAGGATCTATCTTGCTCACGCTAGCTGATTTTCAAGTTCAATGAGGTGAGTTACACTAAGTCTCTTATTACGTGTACATAATCACATATGATTTATGTGGCTAAGATTCATTTTCTCGTTCTCGATTCAATAATTATTTTTTTCCACTTTAATCATATGTGATTAAATACATTTAATCAGATGTGATTATATTTTTCTAATCACATATGATTTATTTGGAAAAAACAAATCCTGTCTATATAAATCATATGTGATTGGATACATACAATCACATATGATTATATACACGATAACAAATATTGAACCAAGAACACAAAAATAAATCTTTATCCAAATTAATCATATGTGATTAAATACATCTAATCACATGTGATTATATGAATCTAATCACATATGATTTATGTGGACACAATACATTTTCGCTTTGTCGATTCAATAGTTGTTTTCATGTATTTTATCACATGCGATTATATGTATAATCATATGTGATTAAGTACATGAGCACAACTATTGAATCGAGAAGGCAAAAATGAATCTTGTCCACCTCAAATCATATGTGGTTATATATATATATATATATATATATATATATATATATATATATATATATATATATATATATATATATATATATAATTACATGTTATTAAATACACAAAAACAATTATTCATCAAAACCGCAAAAACAAATATTGTCTACATAATCATATCTGATTAAATACATATAATCACATGTGATTATATGTATCCAATCATATATGATTTATGTGGATACGATTCATTGTCACATTCTCGATTCAACAATTGTTCTTTGTCAACTGTAATCATATGTGATTAAATACATATAATCAAATATTGTCTACATAAATCATATCTGATTAAATACATATAATCATATGTGATTATATGTATCCAATCATATATGATTTATGTGGATATGATTCATTGTCGCATTCTCGATTCAGTAATTGTTCTTTGTCAACTGTAATCATATGTGATTAAATACATATAATCACATGTAATTATATGTATCTAATCACATATGATTTGTATGGACAAAAAATAATGATGTCATAAATCACATGTGATTAGATACATATAATCATATATGATTATATACACAAGAACAACTATTGAATCGAGAACACAAAGATAAATATTGTCCACAATTATCACATGTGATTATATGTATCTAATCACATGTGATTATATGTATCTAATCATATAGAATTTATGTAGAAAATATTTATTTTCGCGTTCTCGATTCATTTGTTGTTCTTGTGTATTTAATTAAATGAGATTATATGTATCTAATTAGATATGATTTATATGGACAATATTCATTTTCACATTCTTGTTCAATAGTTGTTCTTGTACATATAGTCACATATAATTTCTATACATAAGATTCATTTTCGCGTTTTTGATTAAATAATTTTTCTTTTTCCACATTAATCATATGTGATTAATACATAAAATCACATATGATTAAATACATAAGAAAAAATATTGAATCGTGAATATTATCAATATAAATCATATGTGATTTGATATATATAATCACATGTGATTAAGTACATGAGTACAACTATTGAATTGAGAAAGAAATAATGAATCTTGTCAACATAAATCATATGTGATTAAATACATATAATTACATATGATTAAATATATTAGAACAATTATTGAATCGACGCAAGAATAAATATTTTCCGTACGAATCATATGTGATTAAATAAATATAATCATATGTGATTAAATACACAAGAACAACTATTGAATCAACACGTGAAAACAAATATTGTCCATGTAAATCATATGTGATTAAATACATATAATCACATGTGATTTAATACACGATGCCAATTATTAATCGAAAACACGAAAATAAATACGGCCCATGTAAATAATATTTTATTAAATACATATAATCACGTGTAGTTATATGTATCTAATCACATATGATTTACGTGGACAATATTCATTTTTGCATTCTCGATTCACTAGTTTTTCACGTGTATTTAATCACATGTGATTATATGTATTTAATAACGTATAAATCACATGTGACTCGATACATATAATCACATGAGCACAACTATTGAATCGAGAAGGAAAAAATGCATCTTGTCCACCTCAAATCATATATGATTATATACATATAATCACATGTGATTAATTACATAAAAGCAATTATTCAGTCGAAACCACAAAAATAAATATTGTCTACATAAATCATATCTGATTAAATAAATATAATCACATGTGATTATATGTATCCAATCATATATGATTTATGTGGATGAGATTCATTGTCACATTCTCGATTCAATAATTGTTCTTTGTCCACTGTAATCATATTTGATTAAATACATATAATCATATGTGATTATATGTATCTAATCACATATGATTTATACGGACAAAAAATAATGATGTCTATATAAATCATATGTGATTAGATACATATAATCACATATGATTATATACACAAGAACAACTATTGAATCGAGAACACAAAGATAAATATTGTCCACATATATCATATGTGATTAAATGCATATAATCACATGTGATCATATGTATCTAATCACATAAAATTTATGTGGAAAATATTTATTTTCGCGTTCTCGATTCAGTTGTTGTTCTTGTGTGCTTAATTAGATGAGATTATATGTATCTAATTATGGACAATATTCATAATCACATTCTTGTTCAATAGTTGTTCTTGTACATTTAGTCACATATGATTTCTGTACATAAGATTCATTTTCGCGTTTTTGATTAAATAATTTTTCTTTTTCCACATTAATCATATGTGATTAATACATACAATCACATATGATTAAATACATAAGAAAATGAATATTATCAATATAAATCATATGTGATTTGATACATATAATCACATGTGCTTAAGTACATGAGTACAACTATTGAATTGAGAAACAAATAATGAATCTTGTCCACATAAATCATATGTGATTAAATACATATAATCACATGTGATTAAATATATTAGAACAATTATTGAATCGACGCAAGAATAAATATTTTCCATACGAATCATATGTGATTAAATATATATAATCACATGTGATTAAATACACAAGAACAACTATTGAATCAACACATGAAAACAAATATTGTCCATATAAATCATATGTGATTAAATACATATAATTACATGTGATTTAATACACGATGCCAATTATTAAATCGAAAACACGAAAATAAATACGGCCTACGTAAATAATATTTTATTAAATATATATAATCACATGTAGTTATATGTATCTAATCACATATAATTTACGTGGACAATATTCATTTTTGCATTCTCGATTCACTAGTTTTTCACGTGTATTTAATCACATCTGATTATATGTATTTAATATCATATAAATCATATATGATTCGATACATATAACCACATGTGACTCGATACATATAATCACATGTGATTATATACAAGAGAAAACCTAATGAATCAAAAACACAATAACAAATCTTTGTAGGTGGGGGTGGCGGCGGCGGGTGGTGGAGGCGGGGTGGTGGTGATTGGTGGTGATGGTTGGTGGCGATAGTGACAGGTGATGGTTTTGGTGGGTGGTGGTGGCGAGTGGTGCTGGTCGGGTGGTGATGATGGTGGGTGGTGATGGTGGTGGCGGGTGGTGGTTGGTGGTGGTGGTGGTTATGGTGGGTGGGTGGTGGTGATGGCGGGTGGTGGATAGTGATGGGTGGAGGTTGGTGGTGATGGGTAGTGATGGGTGGTGGTGGCGGGTGGTGGTTGGTGGTGGTGGTGGTGGGTGGGTGGTGGTTGTGGTGAGGAGTGGCGGGTGGTGGTGGGTAGTGACGGGTGGTGGTGGTTGGGTGGTGATGGTGATGGCGAGTGGTGGTGGGTAGTGATGGGTGGTGGGTGGTGGTTAGTGATGGGTGGTGGTTGGTGGTAGTGGGTAGTGATGGGTGGTTGGTGGTGGGTGGTGGGTAGTGATGGGTGGTGGTGGTGGCGGGTGGTAGTGGGTGGTGGGTAGTGATGGGTGGTGGTGGTGGGTGGTGGTTGGTGGTGGTGGAGGTGGGTGGTGGTGATTGTGGTGGGTGGGTGGTGGGTGGTGGTTGGTGGTGGTGGGTAGTGGTGGGTGGTGGCGGGTGGTGGTGGTGGGTGGTGGTGATGGGTGGTAGGTAGTGGTTGTTGGTGGTGGTGGTGGGAGGTGGGTGGTGGTGGTTGTGCTGGGTGGGTGGTGGTGGGTGGTGGGTAGTGGTTGGTGGTGGTGGGTGGTTGTGGTGGTGGGTGGTGGTGATTGTGGTGGGTGGGTGGTGGGGTGGTGGTGGGTGGTGGTGGCGGGTGGTGGTGATGGGTGGTAGGTAGTGGTTGTTGGTGCTGGTGGTGGGTGGTGGCAGGTGGTGGTGATGGGTGGTAGGTAGGGGTTGTGGTGGGTGGTAGTTGGTTGGGTGGTGGGTGGTAGTTGGTGGTGGTGGTGGCGGGTGGTGGGTAGTGGTGGGTGGTGGTGGAGGTGGGTGGTGGTGGTTGTGGTGGGTGGGTGTTGGTGGGTGGTTGGTGGTTGTGGGTAGTGGTGGGTGGTGATTGTTGGTGGTGATGGGTGGTAGTGGCGGGTGGCGGGCGGTGGTTATGGGTGGTGAGTGGTGGTTGGTGGTGGTGGTTAGTGATGAGTGGTGGTGGTGGGTGGTGGTGGGTCGTGATGGGTGGTGGTGATGGGTGGTAGGTAGGGGTTGTGGTGGTGGTGGCAGGCGGTGGAGGTGGGTGGTGGTGGCAGGCGGTGGAGGTGGGTGGTGGTGGCAGGTGGTGGTGGTTGGGTGGTGATGGCAGGTGGTGATGGTGGTGGTGGTGGGTGGTAGTTGGTGGTGGTGGTTAGTGATGGGTGGTGGTGATGGGTCGTGTTGGTTGGGTGGTGAGTGGTTTTTTAATTGTTTGTAATTATTTTTTGTTTTATATGAATATTATTTTATAATTTTAATTAAAAAAATTGTGTTTTTCAAATTTGTTCTCAAATGTTTTCGCGATAAGAAATGTTCTCGATTGAACGCTCCCATATAAGGTTCTATGGAAAACAAAAAACCCTAAAAAAAATCTTAAAAATCATTAAAATGCATAAAAAAATACTTAAAGATCACAAAACTTTTTTTTGAATTTTTTTATCAAAAAATCGCAACTTTTAGGTCAAAATCGCTGAAAAAAAATTCTGAAATTTTTTTTTTTACAAAAAAAATTGATTTTTAATATTTTTTTCAGCGAAATTGTAAAAAATGCTGCGATTTTTTGATAAAAATATTCAAAAAAAAGTTTTGTGATGTCTTGGTATTTTTTATGCATTTTTATGATTTTTAGGGTTTTTTAGGGTGTTTTTTTGTTTTCCAAATAACCATTCTCTCTCTCTCTCTCTCTCTCTCTATATATATATATATATATATATATATATATATATATATATATATATATATATATGCTAGGTTATAATATGGATGGACAACTATTATATAATAAGAGAATATGTTGTTTAGTAATGTGAATACGTTCAACTTCGCACAAATATTGTCATTTTCATGCATTCTCACTAATTTTCATTCTTACAGAATACGACTCAATAAACATTCTGATAGAATGAGAATAATAAAAATTTCAAGGCCAAAAATTTGAGATGTATGTGATTTGAATCTTTTTAGACTTTTAACTGTAACATCCCAATTTTCAAGGCGAAAAATTTCGTTTTTAATCATATTACTTATAAAACAGTTACTGAAAAACATCATCATCATCATTTCAATTCATCAAACCACAATCACATGTCTCGAAAATCATATCATCAAAATAGTAATAATGTCAGAGTACAATCCCATGGATCTCAAAATGCGGAATCATGTGTGTGCGATGCGCTGCTACCGTGTCGGCTCCTTCCCCTTCGACGAAGAGGTACCTGAAACCAAAACTGAAAACCGTAAGCACAAAGCTTAGTGAGTTCCCTCATCATACCACATACCATACAACAAACATCTCTGGTATCTCGGCTCTGATGGCAGCAGCCACCTCCTCGTGAATCAATCTGCGGATCTCCTCGTCGCTAACACTACTGCTCCCAGAAGTGTGGCGTGTCCCAACCATGATGTCTCTCTGAAATACAACACAAAAATATCAGAGACTCGCTCGAGTGCACACACACTCGATATCCTACTCCTACTTGACCCCTGGTATCCTAAGGATTCTTACTTGGGCTGCGCAATGATCCGGTGCCTTCGGTAGTACGAGCCCAATACTACCGTCCACACCGCATCAATATTCACCCCAAGTCTTCCTCCTAGGATCCCAAGTCCCAACTACTCTACTCTCTCTATACATAATCTACCCTCTAGCAGATCTCTCATAAGCTCCTCGCTGCTATCTATTCACTCTCAAGCACCTCCTAGCAGCAAGATCCCTAGGCTAAGGCATCACAATCAGGCCACTCTAGTCCTAATAAGAATACCTAGCCTACTCTAGCATGCATATCATATCATAACATATCTCATAACTCATAATGTAAGGGTATTTTGGGAAATCACCGTTCGGGCGCTGGTTGATCGTACACACTGCTCTGCTCTGCTCTTTCAAAAACTTTTTACTCTTGAGAAAATTTTGTGAATTTTATTTTGAAAACCTCTCAAATCCTCAGTTTGAGTCCAGATACGCCCGAAGGTGCACCTGAATCCCTCAAACCAAGGCTCTGATACCAACTTGTAACACCCAAATTTTCAAATAATTTTTTCACATTTTACAAAACACATTTTCATCCATAATTGTTATAAAAACACCATTGTATCACATAGTCAAATCATAACATCACATCCCCAGATCATAATATAAAAACTTCTCGTGTGTGTACTGATCAAGCCGGCGCCTTCCCGCGATCCTCACTGGTACCTGAAACACATAACACAACACTGTAAGCATAAATGCTTAGTGAGTTCCCCAAAATACCACACACAACACATATTAGCCACTCGAGGCTATAACTCTGTTTGACCCTCTGGTCAATGTGTCTCAGTGGGACCCTCCAGTCCCATAACTCTGTGGGCCCTCTGGCCCTAACTCTGTGGACCTTCCGGTCCTAACTCTGTAAACGCTGTAACATGCATAGCATACATCACATAGAAATCACATCATGCAAAAGCATACAAAATACTCTGTCACATAACTCTAATTACCATTCTAGGTAAAGTATAGTGAGAAGACTCACCTCGGGTAATTCGGTAAAGCTCGAACTCTGTAAAATCGGGTCTAGCCTCCGCCTAATCATATAAAATAAACACTCTAAATCAATACGTCTCTCAAGGCTAGACTATTCCTCCTCTTAGTACTCTCAGAAGGGTAAAAGACCATTTTACCCCCTCCATGGCTCAAAGACCCTAAAGTTGACCAAACCCTAAAAGTCAACAAAAGTCAACCCTCCGGGTTACGCTGCGCGTACCAAACATGTACGCTGGGCGTACCCGGCGTCCTCACAGAAACGGGGTGCGCGACCCCTTACGCTGCGCGTACTGGGATTACGCCCCGCATAACTCACAGTTTCAGTCCTTCAGCTCTTGAGGTCTTAAATAGTTAAGACTCACGTCCAACTTCTAGATCTGACCATTTCTAAGCCTCTTAATCCATAAAGTCGATGACTTTAAGCCTTTGCATGGCTGAACAAGTCACTAACACCCGAAATATCCATTTCTAGCCCTAGAAAGCTCAAAACTCTAGCATGTCCTCATATCAACGACCAAGATGGAAACTTTATGGATCTAAAACACAAATATCACTGAGAGGGGACAGATCTCGGACCATGGAGCACCTTACACTCATAAAGTCTTCACCTTTGGGACTTTTAACCATAGAAATGGCCCATGCAACAACAAACCAAAAGAAGGGGAAAGTTTTGAACTTTATACCTCTAAAAGCAGCTCCTTCCTCTGTAGATCTCAGATCCAAACTTGCACTTCAAGCTCTAGCCTCCACAAGCTCCTCTCCTTCTTCTTCACTAACACCCCAAGGCACTTTTAGCTCGAAAATCACACACACTCACTAAGGACGATGGAAAGTTCTCTCTTAGGGTTTTACTCACTGCTATGGAGGCTGAGAAATGAGCCTTAGCATCCAATATATAGTGTACAAGTCAGAAATTAGGGTTTGCATCTGGACACATTACGCCCAGCGTAACCCTGGGTACGCCGAGCGTACTCAGGCGAGTCCGCGTCCAAAATAAGCGCATGAGTACGCGCAGCGTACTCATTTGCTACCAATTTCCCTTAAGGGCTAAACTTGACACTTTAAATAAAAAGAAGGGTTAAATAGTTGTACCTGAATTTCGGGATGTTACAATTCTCCCCCACTAGAACCAGACTTCGCCCTCGAAGTCTCATGCTGCAAACAACTCCGGGTACTGCTCTCGCATCTCTGACTCTAGCTCCCAAGTCAGCTCGGATCCTCTCCGATGTTGCCACTGGACCTGAACCAGAGGCACCTCCTTGTTCCTCAGAACCTTGATCTTCCGATCCATAATCGCGATTGGCCTCTCAGCATAATTCAGGCTCGCATCCACCTGAATATCCTCCAATGGTACCACTGCCGACTCGTCGGCTATGCACTTCCTCAGCTGAGACACGTGGAAGGTATCATGAATCTGGCTCAACTCCGCAGGTAGCTCCAATCGATATGCTACCCTGGTCACCCTCGCAATAACCCTGAACGGTCCAATGTACCGGGGCCCCAACTTGCCCCTTTTCCTGAATCGGATCACTCCTTTCCAAGGAGACACTTTCAGGAGTATAAAATCTCCAACCTGGAACTCGAGCTCGGATCGACGCCTATCCGCGTAACTCTTCTGGCGACTCTGGGCCGTCAGCAATCTCTGTCTAACCTGCTGTATCTGCTCTGTCGTCTGAAGCACTATCTCAGTGCTGCCCATCACTCGTTGCCCTACCTCTCCCCAACAAATGGGAGTCCGACACCTCCTCCCATACAATAACTCAAAGGGAGGCATACCAAAGCTCGAATGGTGGCTGTTGTTATAAGAAAACTCAGCCAAAGGCAGATACGTGTCCCAACTCCCTTCGAAGTCCAACACACATGCTCGAAGCATGTCCTCGAGCGTCTGAATCGTCCGCTCACTCTGCCCGTCCGTCTGTGGGTGGTAAGCGGTACTGAAATGCAACCTAGTACCCAACTCCTCATGGAACTTCTTCCAGAACCTAGAAGTGAAGCGCACATCTCGATCTGACACAATCGAGATTGGTACGCCATGCCGCGATACCACCTCCCTCACATACACCTCTGCCAGCCTCTCTGCGTAAGAGCTCTCACTGATAGCAAGAAAATGAGCGCTCTTCGTCATCCGGTCAACGATCACCCAAATTGCATCGACGCCTCTCGCAGTCCTCGACAATTTGGTGATAAAATCCATGGAAATCTGTTCCTACTTCCACTGGGGAACCTCAAGTGGCTGCAACTTGCCATTCGGACACTGGTGCTCAGCCTTAACCCTGCGACAGGTCAAGCACCTCTCTACAAACCAAGCCACATCCCTCTTCATACAGGGCCACCAATAATCTCTTTTCAGGTCCAAATACATCTTAGTGGCCCCGGGATGGATCGAAAACTTCGATTTGTGCGCCTCCTCCATCAAAATAGTACGTGCCCCACCCTCAAATGGCACCCAAATCCGACCCTGGAAGGTCATAAGCCCCCGGCTATCGGCAATGAACTCTGATAACTGCCCAATCACCCGCTCTCGCTTGCGGTTCTCCGGTCTCATGGTCCCCACCTGGGCCTCCCGAATGGTGTCCAACACCGGAGTCATCACTGTCAACCTCATACAAACATCTCGCAAAGGGGCACTCTCTGCCCTGCGACTCAAGGCATCGGCTACTACGTTAGCTTTGCCCGGGTGGTACAGGATCTCACACTCATAATCTTTTACCACGTCCAACCATCTCCTCTGACGCATGTTCAGGTTGGGCTGATCCATCAGATAATTCAAGCTCTTGTGGTCCGTGTATATGGTACACCGAACCCCATACAAATAGTGACGCCAGATCTTGAGGGCGAACACCACAGCCCCCAACTCCAGATTGTGCGTAGGATACCTCGTCTCATGAGGCTTCAGCTGCCTCGATGCATATGCTATCACATGCCCTCTCTGCATAAGTACTGCACCCAATCCTGATATTGACGCGTCACAATACACCACAAAATCCTCCACCCCTTCCGGGAGGGCTAACACCGGAGCTTCGCATAATCTCTGGCGAAGTGTCTCGAACGAGGTCTGCTGCTCCAGACCCCACGAAAAAGCAACACCCTCTCGGGTCAATCTGGTAAGAGGCACAGCGATCTTGGAGAAATCCCTGATAAATCTCCGATAATAGCCGGCCAATCCTAGGAAACTCCTGATCTCGGTGGGGTTTCTCGGCACCTCCCAACTCATCACAGCCTCGATCTTGGTCGGATCGACCAATATCCCATTCTGATTAACAAGATGTCCCAAGAACTGGACCTCTCGCAACCAGAAATCACACTTGGAGAATTTGGCATACAACCTCTCCGATCTCAAAACCCCTAGGATCTCCCTCAAATGCTCCTCATGCTACTCTCTGGATCTCGAATACACCAATATATCGTTAATGAAGACGATCACCGAACGATCCAACATCGGCCTGCACACCCTGTTCATGAGATCCATGAACGCCGCCGGTGCATTGGTGAGCCCGAAAGGCATCACCACGAACTCGTAATGCCCGTAACGAGTCCTGAACGCTGTCTTCTAGATATCCTCATCACGCACCCTCATCTGATGATATCCAGACCTCAAATCAATCTTGGAGAACCAAGACGCTCCCTGCAACTGATCGAACAAATCGTCGATCCTCGGTAAGGGGTAACGGTTCTTGACCGTCAGTTTGTTCAACTCCCGGTAATCAATGCACATCCGGTGTGAACCATCCTTTTTCTTGACAAAAAGGATCGGCGCTCCCCACGACGAGTTACTCGGCCGTATAAACCCCTTCCCCAGCAGCTCCTGAAGCTGCGAGGATAACTCTTGCATCTCTGGAGGTGCAAGGCGGTAGGGCGCCTTGGCGATAGGCGCTGCCCCTGGAACCAAATTGATGCGGAACTCCACCTGCCTCTCGGGAGGCACACCCGTCAACTCCTTGGGGAAAACATCCGGGAACTCACGCACTATCGGGACCTCATCGACCGACCTCGGTCTCTCTGCACCAACCCTCGTATCTACCACATAAGCCACAAACCCACTACAGCCCTGCTGTAGACTCTGCCTCGCCCTCGCGGCTGAACAAAATGCTGACCCAGAACGGGTACCCTCGCCATAAACCGTAAGAACTCCCCCACTAGGGTCTCGTATCGTCACCAACTGTCGCTCGCAGTCGATCAGCTCCAAAACGACTCAACCAATCCATGCCCACTATGACACACACGTCCCCCATTGCAATCGGGACCAGATCTATCGGGAACTCGACACCGAAGATCTCGAGTACACATCCTCGAATCACATCAGTAGCATGCACCGCTCGCTCGTCAGCTATGGAAACTCGTAGAGGTCGACTCAACGCCTCACGTTGGGTACTGATGTGCTGACTAAACGCTAGTGACACAAAATACCGACTCACACCCGAGTCAAATAACACCAAGGCAGGTACAGAACACACAAGAAATGTACCTACGCATATCACAATATAAGCATAACACCACAAACTCAAAATAAACAGAGGAAAGAATACATACCAGCTACAACATCGGGTGTTGCGTGGACCTCCTCCACTGTCAACTGGAAGGCTCTCCCGCGAGCCTTTGGCGCCTCGGCCTTCACCGGCCGGCTCTCTGTAGCTCGAACAGCAGCAGGGACAGATCCCTGAGAAGCTCCCTGAGCTGACCCTCGTAACTGCGGACACTCGGCCTTTCGGTGTCCGGTCTGGTTGCAGTGAAAACAAACTGCAAATCCCTTGGGGCAATCCTTGGCCATATGCCCCTCCTTGCCACACTTGTAGCAAGACCCTGCTCTGCATACCCCCTCATGTCTCTTGCCGCACTTGCCACAAGTGCGGCCCTTCTGGTTCCCTGATCTCGAATCGGCGGGCTTAGCCCGCTTGGCAGCCGGCTGGGACTGTGCCGGTCGCCGATCCCTCCCCTGAGACTCCGCCTCCTCCCTAGCCTGAGTCTCTAGCTCAATCTCCCTCTTTTGGGCATTTGCCTGAAGCTCGGCAAATATCCGGTATGTCGAGTTCGCCACGAACTCGCGGATGGCTCTCCTTAAAATACTCAAATACCGACTCATACGTGCCTGCTCGGAACACACGTGCTCAGGACAGAACATCGCCCTCTCATGAAACATCCTGGTGATCACTGTAACAGACTCGGTGCCCTGCTTGAGGGTCAGAAACTCCTGGGCCAAACGTTCCCTCTCCACCGGGGGAACGTACTCATCTCGAAACATAGTGGTGAACCTCTCCCAGGTCACCGCAGCGTGCTCTGCAGAAGTGAAGTGTGCTGTCACAAACTTCCACCAGTCCTTCGCTCCCAGGCGAAGCTGGTTCAAAGCGAACCGTACCCTCAGGTGCTCCGGACATGAACATGTGTAGAACTATCGGATCCTGAGTCCCATCAAACTTTGGTGGCTTCGTGTTGCTGAACTCCCGGTACAGCAACGAGTCACCCCCCTGTTGCCTCGCAGCAGCGACGGCTGCGGTGGCCGCAGCAACAGCAACATCAGTAAGAACAGCATAACGCTCGTCAAATGTCTCGATCAGGGTGGTCTTGATAGACCCAAACATCTCTGGTATCTCGGCTCTGATGACAGCAGCCACCTCCTCGTGAATCAATCTGCGGATCTCCTCGTCGCTAACACTACTGCTCCCAGAAGTGTGGCGTGTCCCAACCATGATGTCTCTCTGAAATACAACACAAAAATATCAGAGACTCGCTCGAGTGCACACACACTCGATATCCCACTCCTACTTGACCCCTGGTATCCTAAGGATTCTTACTTGGGCTGCGCACTGATCCGGTGCCTTCGGTAGTACGGGCCCAATACTACCGTCCACACCGCATCAATATTCACCCCAAGTCCTCCTCCTAGGATCCCAAGTCCCAACTACTCTACTCTCTCTATACATAATCTACCCTCTAGCAGATCTCTCATAAGCTCCTCGGTGCTATCTATTCACTCTCAAGCACCTCCTAGCAGCAAGATCCCTAGGCTAAGGCATCACAATCAGGCCACTCTAGTCCTAATAAGAATACCTAGCCTACTCTAGCATGCATATCATTCATAACATATCTCATAACTCATAATGTAAGGGTATTTTGGGAAATCACCGTTCGGGCGCTGGTTGATCGTACACACTGCTCTGCTCTGCTCTTTCAAAAACTTTTTACTCTTGAGAAAATTTTGTGAATTTTATTTTGAAAACCTCTCAAATCCCCAGTTTGAGTCCAGATACGCCCGAAGGTGCACATGAATCCCTCAAACCAAGGCTTTGATACCAACTTGTAACACCCAAATTTTCAAATAATTTTTTCACATTTTATAAAACACATTTTCATCCATAATTATTATAAAAACACCATTGTATCACATAGTCAAATCATAACATCACATCCCAAGATCATAATATAAAAACTTCTCGTGTGTGTACTGATCAAGCCGGCGCCTTCCCGTGATCCTCACTGGTACCTGAAACACATAACACAACACTGTAAGCATAAATGCTTAGTGAGTTCCCCAAAATACCACACACAACACATATTAGCCACTCGAGGCTATAACTCTGTTTGACCCTCTGGTCAATGTGTCTCAGTGGGACCCTCCAGTCCCATAACTCTGTGGGCCCTCTGGCCCTAACTCTGTGGACCTTCCGGTCCTAACTCTGTAAACTCTGTAACATGCATAGCATACATCACATAGAAATCACATCATGCAAAAGCATACAAAATACTCTGTCACATAACTCTAATTACCATTCTAGGTAAAGTATAGTGAGAAGACTCACCTCGGGTAATTCGGTAAAGCTCGAACTCTGTAAAATCGGGTCTAGCCTCCGCCTAATCATATAAAATAAACACTCTAAATCAATACGTCTCTCAAGGCTAGACTATTCCTCCTCTTAGTACTCTCAGAAGGGTAAAAGACCATTTTACCCCCTCCATGGCTCAAAGACCCTAAAGTTGACCAAACCCTAAAAGTCAACAAAAGTCAACCCTCCGGGTTACGCTGCGCGTACCAAACATGTACGCTGGGCGTACCCGGCGTCTTCACAGAAACGGGGTGCGCGACCCCTTACGCTGCGCGTATTGGGATTACGCCCCGCGTAACTCCCAGTTTCAGTCTTTCAGCTCTTGAGGTCTTAAACAGTTAAGACTCACGTCCAACTTCTAGATCTGACCATTTCTAAGCCTCTTAATCCATAAAGTCGATGACTTTAAGCCTTTGCATGGCTGAACAAGTCACTAACACCCGAAATATTCCATTTCTAGCCCTAGAAAGCTCAAAACTCTAGCATGTCCTCATATCAACGACCAAGATGGAAACTTTATGGATCTAAAACACAAATATCACTGAGAGGGGACAGATCTCGGACCATGGAGCACCTTACACTCATAAAGTCTCCACCTTTGGGACTTTTAACCCTAGAAATGGCCCATGCAACAACAAACCAAAAGAAGGGGAAAGTTTTGAACTTTATACCTCTAAAAGCAGCTCCTTCCTCTGTAGATCTCAGATCCAAACTTGCACTTCAAGCTTTAGCCTCCACAAGCTCCTCTCCTTCTTCTTCACTAACACCCCAAGGCACTTTTAGCTCCAAAATCACACACACTCACTAAGGACGATGGAAAGTTCTCTCTTAGGGTTTTACTCACTGCTATGGAGGCTGAGAAATGAGCCTTAGCATCCAATATATAGTGCACAAGTCAGAAATTAGGGTTTGCATCTAGACACATTACGCCCAGCGTAATTCTGGGTACGCCCAGCGTACTCAGGCGAGTCCGCGTCCAAAATAAGCGCATGAGTACGCGCAACGTACTCTTGAGTACGCCCAGCGTACTCATTTGCTACCAATTTCCCTTAAGGGCTAAACTTGACACTTTAAATAAAAAGAAGGGTTAAATAGTTGTACCTGAATTTCGGGATGTTACAATTACATACTCTCAACCCCTACGGGTTACTCAGGTCAAAGCCAAAGTCAAGATCAACACCTTGGTCAAAATCAACTATGGGTTAAAGTCAACGTTTGGTTGACTCGACTCGCCGAGTTAACCCAGCAACTCGCCGAGTCCCCAAATCCTCAAAACACTAAGACCTCGATCCTACTCGCCGAGTCTTGCACACACTCGCCGAGTTCTCCATCATACAAAGTCGGGACCTTCTTTATCAGGCTCGTTGGGTTCATCCTTGAAATCATCGAGTCCTTCTTCATGCAAGAAGACACATTTAGCCCTAGACTCGCCGAGTTCCTTATGAACTCGTCGAGTACGCCTTCATATAGTTGGGTCTTGCCTTGAACTCTCCGAGTCCCATGATTTCCAGGTCCAATTTCACATCTGTTTTGTTGAGTCCTCTTCTAGACTCAACCAGTTCGACCAAAGCAGAAAAGGGTTGGGGGAACCATACCCCGACTCGTCGAGTCCCATGAACGACTCGCCGAGTCCCCCAAGTTCCATGTCCATATAGTTGATTTCAGTCGGGTTTAACACATCCAAAACATAGATCTAGCCTCCTAGGGTCCATAATACACGTAAAGTTACAAACTTGACGTTCATGCATGGGGTTTTTGGCTCAAAAGGCTCTAAAATGGGGTTTATATTATGCATGGGACTCCCATGGCCATAAAGTTAGCACCTTTATGCCATGGGAACCCCCAATGGTTCCAGATCTGAAGTAATACCCCTCTATAACCACATAATCCCGAGAATGGCACTTCTAAGGCTTAGAAAATGTAGAAATGAACCCTAACTAGAGATGTAAGAGATAGATGGTCAAGGTTTTAGCTTTATACCTCAAATAAGCTTGCAATGTGTCAAAACCTCTAGATCTTCTTGCTTCCTCTTGATCTCTCAAGCTTCCTTCTCCTTCTCCAACTTCAAACACACACAAATGGCACCAAAAAGCTCAAGAACACTCAATAAATGATTAGGGTTTCGAGTTAGGGCTTTTCTGGACTGGGAGGGACGATGGAGGCTAGGTTGGGACAAGTTAAGGCGTTTAAATAGGGTGCAAACCCTAAATATTAGGGTTTCATCCAGACAGTCCTACTCGCCGAGTCGGGCTCCCGACTCATCGAATAGGTTACTTAAAACCCGCGTCCAAAGTCTTGTCTACTCGACGAGTTGGGCCTCCAACTCGCCGAGTCCCAGTGTAAAACATACAATTAATCAAATTTAATATGTACCAGGAACCGGGCGTTACATTAACCCTCTAACCTCTCCTATCATATATGCGCTTCACGTACACCATAAAATATTAATTTTTATTGTTTTATGGATTACTTACTAATGGTGTGATATTTATATATAGAACGACATCCTTTTGTGTATTTCGGTTCATTTTGGTTTCTAGATATAGAAAAACCAAACCAAACCAAAAAAATCGGTTTTTCTAAAAACAAAAACCAAACCATCGGTTTATTAAATGGTTCGGCTTTATCGGTTTTTCGTTTTTTTTTTTTCGTTTTTTGGTTTGGTTTCGGTTTTTTTCACACCCCTAATATAAACAACCAGATCATGAGTTTTACATGAGTTTTATATGTGTGGTGTAATTTTTAAAGCTAATAGTTGCTAGTGTCGAGCAATCGAGCTACATTTTCATTTTGTTAACCCTTTTCCGTTTGAAATTACTCACTGGTGATGTGCTTGCTTTCACTTGATGATAGTAACTAGTAAGTTTCTTCGAGCTACACAACTACTTGTTTATATGCTAATTGGATTTCAGAATTGGTATTATATGCGTTGAATATGTGCTTGATTTCTTTGGATATGTATATTCAAATTTCATATATAATTCATAGTTTTCTTTCGTGTTTCTATTTGATTCATGCCTAGTACTACTTGTTGTACCATTGCATATTCTCATATTTTAAGTTAAGTATGTTCAACTGAATTATCAAAGCACCATTTGCTTTACAAATAGGTAGTGTTCACAAATCTATATAGAAAAAAGATTTTATCACCTCTAACTATGTTTAGACTGATATCCATCATTACATTTCAATTTCGATTTCTCCTCACACTCTAGAAAACATAATGACAATATCATTCATTCATTACCTCTATAAATGATCCACATCTTGTAACGTCCCAAAAATTCAATGTAAAAATTTCATTTTTATAGTAACCAAAAACCACATCTATTCATTATAAATTAAAGATAATCAGAGTATGATAATGTATTCTCAAACATCAGTGATAAATCAAAAGATATAGCATAATAAAACTCTGGGTGTGCAATGCGATCATGCCAAACTCTTTCCTTTTAAATCGGAAGTAACTGAAACGTTTAAACACAAACCATAAGCACAAAGCTTAGTGAGTTTTCCCCAAAATACCATATAACAAACAAGTAACGGGCCCAACCCAACATACATGCTTTCGGGCCCAGCCTATGCATTCAGGCCCAACCCATGAACATGCACATGCAAGAGTCACAAAGACAACTAGCATCCTACATACACAATCTAGTGGGCCGACATTGGTGCCTTTGACCCACGAGCATAGTGAGAAGACTCACCTTGCAACGTAGCTCAACAATCAACAAGCTCTCAAACTCACGGCACATGTACTAAGCGCCACCTATATAACCATATAAGGAAAAACTCTTTGTTTTCCTTTCTAAAACTAGAAAAATGGACTAAAAACCCACAAGTCAAAAGTCAACCCTAGAAGTCGACGGTCAAAGTCAAAGTCACCATCAGCCGACCTCCACGTCATACCCATCCTTTGGCCACGTCGTGGCCCACGGGTTGAAACCTGATCAGAATCCAAAACAGACAAGTCCAGGTGGCCATAGCTGATCTCCATGGCGTGACCTCCCTTTGGCCACGTCGTAGCATAATAAGGACAAAACAGTCGATCCACCCCCGACTGCCATGTCACAAACCAGGACGACGGAAACGTCCGGGGGCGGATGACGTCATTGTATAATATCATAGCAGTTGAATATAAATGATACATAGCCACCAAACATCATACATTACAATATACCAACATTCATTGTTTACAAATTGTACTTGTTCTTCGATTACACAAAATAACAATAAGTATGATGTCTCAAAAAGATAGCAAAATATCCAGATTCAAGGCTCGAGTACCTATTCACTGTGTCCCTGAGAATACAAGTCGTTTTGAAAAGCGTCAACATAGAATATTGGTGAGTTCATAAGCATATTTGTAAGAAAACTTTGTAACATCTTTGTTTATAATAAGTTGTCAAACTCCAGAAAATCCAATATTTTCTATAAAAAGTAGTTTGTGAGTCTCGTTCCAAAATCGTGTATAATTGCATGCATGTTCTTTATCTTCCTTTGTTTGTATTTCAAAAGAGTGAGTTCCCAGAAAATCCTATATTTTCTGTATATAAAAGAGTTGTGGTCTTAAAACCCTAAGTCCGGAATGGTGAAATTAGTTTACAAAATAGACGAAACATAGTTGTGTATTTTATAAAACTAGTAGGGTGTATATCCTTCGTAAATTCAAATAATATTGTTATTCTCTATGTGAGTCGTTACAACCATGCTAATATGACTAACGCGCCTGTCTTGACGTTCTTCAGGCGTCGGTTTCTAAAAGATATTTGTCACCCTAGACTGACCCGTCTAGCTGTAGCGAACAGCTCAGGTGTGGGGTGTGAACCTCGTATAGATCTATACACAATTACCTCGCTCTCCCTCCAGGAGACTCTGGTTATAACTACAGGACTTACGGTGTACGCTAGGTAGGTACGGAATGAAGGAGTGTATCACAAGAGCCTCAACAAAATTTACGCGGATTTATCGAATAATGCATACGACGTTCTTAGGGTAAATTCATGACGGCGGTTTTATGACACACGTTTTACAGCTTTATGACATACAACTTAACACTTGTATTATTAAAAGCTTTATGATGGACAAATTATGACACGCGAATATTCCTGTCGTAAAACTCCATTTTGCTTACCGATTATATTAAATTATTTATAACGATATTTATAAATAATTACTAATAGCTTGTTAACCTACAATATGTGTTGTAAAAGTAACAAAATACTCTAGGTTTTAACCTTTGAAATAGTACAACCTTTTACGATTATTTTACTAATAAAAACTACGTTTAGTAAAATATTCAAGTGTTATGGTGAGTTTTTAACACACCAAAAGTTCGTTTGAGTGTTTTGTAGCACCAAAAATAGTCTACTTTTGTTGTGACTAGAACTTGTCACAATTTACACAAAATTACATAAAACCTTGAAATTTATTATGTTTCTACAATTTTACAAGTGTTAGTGGTAAAAGTTTATATCACCAAAAATTTACCATTTTTTAGTGTAAACTCTCATATTTACCATTTTTCAAGCTTTGATAACCATAAATGCTTTAACATTTCTTTGACATTATTTGTGATTTTTAACACACATTTCAAAGAACCATTTTCACTTAGCAACTTGTTTCATTTTCGCCTGCAGTGACTCCAGGGCATGAGGCAAAGCCTCATGTTTGCAGCGGGGGATTAGTCGGTGCGCGAAAGCTGGCCCGGAAACCTTCGTTAGGGAAGTTCCCTTTCCAAAAAAAAACATGATACCAAAATATGTGAAACTTACACCAAGATAACTTTGTTCCACAACTTGAGACTTTGTGAAATCTCGAGTTTAAGGAGTATTGGTATGAAATAACAACATTTCAAAACACATAAACATATAAACATACAAGTTCATGCAAATATCCAAGGATTTCAAACAAGACTTGACTTGTATACCCCCCCCCCCCCCCCAAGAATGAAAACTTGAAAAGAGTGGGGTATGAAGCTCACCTTAGGGATTTTCAAATTGTAGAAGAAGATGAAGAAGGATTTTCGAGCCTAGCTTGTTCTCTTGAAGGGATTCTCGAAATGGTGGTGCTCTAAGGTTCATATTCACGAAAATGAAAGTGTAAGAGGGAAGATCTTAGTATAAACTTGAAACAAAACAATGGAGTTTAAACCAATAACTTACCAAGTTTATGAAGCTTGAAGAAGACTCCTTGAAGCTAACATATACACACACACCCACAAAATCTTTGGGGAGGAAAGAAGATGAGAGGAACTTAAGTTTTCTTGAGAGAGAAATAGATGATGTTCTTGAGAGTAAAGAGAGAAAATGAGTTGAAGGAAGAGTTTGAAGAAAAGAGTGGTGAGGAGGGGGGAGGTTGGCCGAGAGGTAGAGAATGAGAGGGGAGATGTAACATCCGGATTCCCAGGTATCTTATTTTAGTTATTTATTTTGGGTTTTATGGAGGGACTCGGCGAGTACACGCTCAGACTCGCCGAGTAGGATGGCGAGTTCTTGACTGGATTAATGACCGGACTCGACGAGTAGATACGTGGACTCGGCGAGTCCGCGCTGTAAAGTGAAACCCTAAATCCCCGGGCCTGTGCCCTATTTAAAGGCCTTTATGGCCTCCATTTGCGGCCAATGCACCCCAGAGAAACCCTAGAGAGAGCAGTGAGAGAGTTGAGAGCAAGAAGAGGCTAATACATCACTTTTGGTGTAGTTTTGCTAGAAGGAAGAAGGAAACACCCATCTAGAGCGTGAAGGGAGCTTGGATCTGGGCTAATCATCTTGAGAGTTCATCTCTGGAGGTATAATCCCTTCTATTTCGTGTTGATATGATAGATTTCATGATTTTAGGGTTTTTACCTCCATTTTATGTAAGATCTAGTGAGTATGAGGCCCCCTTTGTGTTAATAGCATCAGATCTGGACCATGAGAGGTCCATAGAGTCACTATCCCTCAGCTTTATGCAAGCAAATGAAAGATTGGGGACTAGGTTTCCATTTTTAGAGTTATTTCTCCATTTATGACTTGTTGTGGGTTGCATGCACGTAAAGGTTGCACCTTTACGTGACATTTGAACATTTGAAGGGTAGATCTGATAGTTAGGGAAGCAGATCTGACCTTAGGAGGTCATTTGAGGATGAACATGGAGGCAACTCGCCGAGTCCATAAGTGGACTCGACGAGTCGAGTCGGGGTTGCCCCGCGATTCGTGACAGGTGTAACCCGTCGAGTGGAAGGATGACTCGATGAGCCAAGAGAGGCTGAAAGGATTCAGAGGACCCACATGGACTCGCCGAGTCGCCCTTGTGCACTCGACGAGTCGGGTCAAAGTTGACCGTTGACTTTCGTTGACTTTAGGGTTCTGGTCAAGACTGATTCAGGAGAGTTCAGGGAAGGGTAGAATGGCCTTCTACCCAATCTGTAGAGATGAGATCAAGAGTGAATATTGATTGGGGATGTTATCTGAATAATAGGAGGAGGCTAAGTCGGGACGTTGAGCACGAGAGTTTATCCGACTTCATTGAGGTGAGTCTTCTCACTATACATTACCTAGAGTGGTATTTATGTGTAGACCAGAGGGTCTCGTATGCTATGTGTATATATATGAGTTATGTGCATTGTGTTGTATGTATGCTATGTGTTGAACAGACTGGGCCGGAGGGCCCAACGATATAGACCGGACCGAAGGGTCCAACGACACAGACTGGACTGAAGGGTCCAACGAGCTATGACCGGACCAGAGGGTCCAACGAGCTACGGGACTGGAGGGTCCCGCTGAGACACATCGACCGGAGGGTCGTATTGTAGCCTCGAGTGGCGTATGTGTTGCATGTAGTATTTTGGGGAACTCACTAAGCATTTATGCTTACAGTTGTTGTGTTATGTGTTTCAGGTACTAGCGAGGATCGCGGGAAGGCGCCGGCATGATCCGTACACACTGAGAGGATTTATGTATTTGAGGATCTTGGGATTTGTTTATTGAGATAACATATGTTACATTGGATTACTATGATATTTTATGAATGAGAGTATGTTTTTAAAATGAAAAATTGTTTTGGAAATTTACGTCGTTACAAGTTGGTATCAGAGCCTTGGTTTGAGAGACTCGGATACACCTCCGGGCGTATCTGAACTCAAACTGAGGATTTGAGAGAATTTTTCATAAAAGAAACAATTTTTCCAAAAGAGTAAACGACTTTTGAGAAAAGCGGAACGGAGCAGTGTGTACGATCAGCCAACGCCCGAACGGTGATTTCCCAAAATACCCTTACATTATGTGTTATGAGATATTATGTGATATGTTATGCATGCTAGAGTAGGCTAGGTATTCTTGGTTAGGACTAGAGTGGGCCTGATTTGTGATGCCTTAGCTTAGGAGTTACTGCTACTATGAGATACTTCGAGAGTAAGTAGGTAGCAACGAGGAATTTATGAGTGGTCTACCAGAGAGTAGCCTGAGTTTAGTGAGATATAGAGTAATTGTGATCTGGGATCCTAGGAGGAGGACTTGGGGTGAATACCGATGCGTTGTGGAAGGTAGTATAAGGGCCCGTACTACTGGAAACACCGGATCGGTGAGCAGTCCAAGTAAGAATCCTCAGGGTACTAAAGAACAAGTAGGGTTGAGTATCGAGTGCGAGTATACTCGAACGAGTCTCTGATTCTTTTGTGTTGTATTTCAGAGACATCATGGTTGGGACGCGCCACCACCCAGGAGGCAGTAGTACCAGTGGTACCAGCGATGAGGAGATTCGTAGGTTGATTCACGAGGAGGTGGCTGCGGTCATTCGAGCTGAGATACCAGAGATGTTCGGGTCTATCAAGACCACGCTGATCGAGACTTTTGATGAGCGGTACGCTGCTCTTACTGAGGCTGCTGTTGTTGCGGCCACCGCAGCTGTCACTGCTGCCAGGCCCCAGGGAGGTGACTCGTTGCTGTACCGAGAGTTCAGCAACACGAAGCCACCAGAGTTTGATGGGACGCAGGTCCCGATTTCTGCGATGAGGTAGATTTCTGACATCGAGGGATGCTTCTACACCTGCTCGTGTCCGGAGCATCTGAGGGTTAGGTTTGCGCTTAACCAGCTTCGCTTGGGAGCGAAGGATTGGTGGAAGTTTGTGACGGCAGACTTCACTACGACAGAGCTTACTGCAGTAACCTGGGAGAGGTTCACCACGATGTTTCGAGATGAGTATGTTCCCCCTGTGGAGAGGGAACGTCTAGCCCAGGAGTTCTTATCTCTCAAGCAGGGAACTGAGTCTGTGACGGTGATTACGAGGATGTTTCACGAGAGGGCGTTGTTTTGCCCTGAGCACGTGTCGACTGAGCAGACACGTATGAGCCGGTACTTGAGCATACTGAGGAGGGATATCCGTGAGTTCGTGGCGAACTCGTCATACCGGACATTTGCCGAGCTTCAGGAAAATGCCCGGAAGAGAGAGATTGAGCTGGAGACTCAGGTCAGGGAGGAGGCCGAGTCTTAGAGGAGGGACAGGCGACCGGCACAAGCGCAGCCGGCAGCCAAGCGGGCAAAGCCCGCTGATTCGAGATCTGGGGGTCCGAAGGGCCGCACTTGTGGGAAGTGCGGCAAGAGTCGCGAGGGGGTGTGCAGAGCTGGGGTGTGTTACAAGTGTAGGAAGGAGGGGCATTTCGCGAGGGATTGCCCCAAGGGATTCTCGGTTTGCTTTCATTGCAACCAGACCGGCCATCGGAAGACCGAGTGCCCTAAGCTACTACAGGGATCAGCACAGGGGTCTACACCTGCTGCTAGAGCTATCGAGGTCCGGCCAGCGAAGGCCGAGGCACCGAAGGCTCGCGGGAGAGCCTTCCAGTTGACAGCGGAGGAGGTCCGCGCAGCGCCCGATGTCGTGGCCGGTATGTATTCTTTTACTTACCTATTTTGAGTTTGAGATTTTGTGCATATATTGTGTTATGCTTAGGTACTTTTCTTGTGAGTTCTGTACCTGCGTTGGTGTTATTCGACTCGGGTGCGAGTCGATCTTTTATGTCATTAGCATTTAGTCAGCACATCAGTGTTCAGCGAGAGGCGTTGAGTCGACCTCTACGAGTTTCTGTAGCCGACGAGCGAGCGGTGTATGCTACTGATGTGATCCGAGGATGTGTACTCGAGATCTTCGGCGTTGAGTTTCCGATTGATTTGGTCCCGATTGCGATGGGAGATGTCTGTGTCATCGTGGGCATGGACTGGTTGAGCAGGTTTGGAGCGGTTATCGACTGCGAGCGACAGTTGGTGACCATACGAGACCCTAATGGGGGAGTTCTTACGGTGTACGGCGAGGGTACCCGTTCAGGGTCAGCATTGTGTTCGGCTGCTAGAGCGAGGCAGAGTCTACAACAGGGCTGTAGTGGGTTTGTGGCCTACGTGATGGACACACGAGTAGCAGCGGAGTGGCCTAGTTCTGTTGATGATGTGCCGATAGTGCGTGAGTTCCCAGACGTTTTCCCCGAGGAGTTGCCGGGTGTGCCTCCCGAGAGGTAGGTGGAGTTTCGCATCGATTTGGTTCCGGGAGCGGCGCCTATCGCCAAGGTGCCCTATCGCCTTGCGCCACCAGAGATGCATGAGTTATCCTCACAGCTTTAGGAGTTGTTGGGGAAGGGATTTATCAGACCGAGTAGCTCGCCGTGGGGAACGCCGATCCTTTTTGTCAAGAAAAAGGATGGTTCACACCGGATGTGCATTGATTACCGGGAGTTGAACAAGTTAACGGTCAAGAACCGTTACCCACTGCCGAGGATTGATGATCTGTTTGATCAGTTGCAGGGAGCGTCTTGGTTCTCCAAGATTGATCTGAGGTCTGGATATCATCAGATGAGAGTGCGTGATGAGGATGTCCAGAAGACGGCGTTCAGGACTCGTTACGGGCATTACGAGTTCGTGGTGATGCCTTTCGGGCTCACCAATGCACCGACAACGTTCATGGATCTCATGAACAGGGTGTGTAGGGCGATGTTGGATCGATCGGTGATCGTGTTCATCGATGACATATTGGTGTATTCGAGATCCAGAGAGCAGCATGAGGAGCATTTGAGGGAGATCCTCGGAGTTCTGAGATCGGAGAGGCTTTACGCCAAATTCTCCAAGTGTGATTTCTGGTTACGAGAGGTCCAGTTCCTGGGACATCTCGTTAATCAGAATGGGATATTGGTCGATCCGGCCAAGATTGAGGCGGTGATGAGTTGGGAGGTGTCGAGATCCCCCACCGAGATCAGGAGTTTTCTGGGGTTGGCCGGCTATTATAGGAGATTTGTTAAAGATTTCTCCAAGATTGCCGTGCCTCTCACCAGGTTGACCCGGAAGGGCGTTACTTTTTCGTGGGGTCCTGAGCAGCAGGCCTCGTTTGAGACTCTTCGCCAGAGGTTGTGCGAAGCCCCGGTGTTATCCCTTCCAGAGGGAATGGAGGATTTTGTGGTGTACTGCGACGCATCGATATCAGGGTTGGGTGCGGTGCTTATGCAGAGAGGGCATGTGATAGCGTATGCATCGAGGCAGCTGAAGCCTCATGAGACGAGGTATCCCACCCATGATCTGGAGTTGGGGGGCAATGGTGTTCGCCCTCAAGATCTGGCGCCATTACCTGTATGGGGTTCGGTGTACCATATACACGGACCACAAGAGTTTGAAGTATCTGATGGATCAGCCCAACCTGAATATGCGCCAGAGGAGATGGTTGGATGTGGTAAAGGATTACGATTGTGAGATCCTGTACCACCCGGGCAAAGGTAATGTTGTAGCTGATGCGCTGCGTCGTAGGGCGGAGAGTGCCCCGATTCGAGACACTTGTATGCGATTGACAGTGATGACTCCGGTGTTGGACACCATTCGGGAGGCCCAGGAAGAGGCCGTGAGACCGGAGAACCGCAAGAGAGAGCGGGTGATTGGGCAGGTACCTGAGTTTTTTACCGATAGTCGTGGGCTGATGACCTTTCAGGGTCGGATTTGGGTGCCGTATGCAGGCGGGACGCGCACCACTTTGATGGAGGAGGCGCACCGATCGAGGTTCTCGATCCATCCAGGGGCCACTAAGATGTATTTGGACCTGAAGAGGGACTATTGGTGGCCCTGTATGAAGAGGGATGTAGCATGGTTTGTTGAGAGGTACTTGACATGTCGCAGGGTTAAGGCCGAGCACCAGCGTCCGCATGGCAAGTTGCAGCCACTTGAGGTTCCCCAATGGAAGTGGGAACAGATTTCTATGGATTTCATCACCAAATTGCCGAGGACCGCACAGGGTGTCGATGCAATTTGGGTGATCGTCGACCGGCTGACGAAGAGCGCGCATTTTCTTGCTATTAGTGAGAGCTCTTCTGCTGAGAGGCTGGCAGAGTTGTATGTAAGGGAGGTGGTATCGCGGCATGGGGTGCCGATCTCGATTGTGTTAGATCGAGATGTACGTTTCACTTCCAGGTTCTGGAAGAAGTTCCACGAGGAGTTGGGTACGAGGTTGCATTTCAGTACCGCCTACCACCCCCAGACGGACGGACAGAGTGAGCGGACGATTCAAACACTCGAGGACATGCTTCGAGCATGTGTGTTGGACTTCGGGGGAAGTTGGGACACATACTTGCCGTTGGCTGAGTTTTCCTACAACAACAGCCACCATTCGAGTATTGGTATGCCTCCCTTCGAGTTGTTGTATGGGAGGAGGTGTCGGACTCCCATTTGCTGGGGAGAGGTAGGGCAGCGTGTGATGGGTAGCACCGAGATAGTGCTTCAGACGACAGAGCAGATACAGCAGGTTAGACAGAGGTTATTGACGGCTCAGAGTCGTCAGAAGAGTTATGCGGATAGGCGACGATCCGAGCTTGAGTTCTAGGTGGGAGACTTAGTACTCCTGAAGGTGTCTCCTTGGAAAGGAGTGATTCGGTTCAGGAAGAGGGGCAAGCTGGGGCCCCGGTACATCGGTCCGTTCAGAGTGACCGCGAGAGTGGGCAGGGTAGCGTATCGTTTGGAGCTAGCTGCGGAGTTGAGCCAGATTCATGATACCTTCCATGTGTCTCAGTTGAGGAAGTGTATAGCCGATGAGTCAGCGGTAGTGCCGCTGAAGGACATTCAGGTAGATGCGAGGTTGAATTATGTTGAGAAACCGATCGTGATTTTGGATCGGAAGATCAAGGTTCTGAGGAACAAGGAGGTGCCCCTGGTTCAGGTCTAGTGGCAACATCGGAGAGGGTCCGAGCTGACTTTGGAGCCGGAGTTGGAGATGCGGGAGCAGCATCCAGAGTTGTTTGCGGGGCAAGACTTCGAGGGCGAAGTCTGATTCTAGTGGGGGAGAATTGTAACATCCGGATTCCCAGGTATCTTATTTTAGTTATTTATTTTGGGTTTTATGGAGGGAATCGACGAGTAGACGCTCAGACTCGCTGAGTAGGATCGCGAGTTCTTGACTGGATTAATGACCGGACTCGACGAGTAGATACGTGGACTCGGCGAGTCCGCGCTGTAAAGTGAAACCCTAAATCCCCGGGCCTGTGCCCTATTTAAAGGCCTTTATGGCCTCCATTTGCGGCCAATGCACCCCAGAGAAACCCTAGAGAGAGCAGTGAGAGAGTTGAGAGCAAGAAGAGGCTAATACATCACTTTTGGTGTAGTTTTGCTAGAAGGAAGAAGGAAACACCCATCTAGAGCGTGAAGGGAGCTTGGATCTGGGCTAATCATCTTGAGAGTTCATCTCTGGAGGTATAATCCCTTCTATTTCGTGTTGATATGATAGATTTCATGATTTTAGGGTTTTTACCTCCATTTTATGTAAGATCTAGTGAGTATGAGGCCCCCTTTGTGTTAATAGCATCAGATCTGGACCATGAGAGGTCCATAGAGTCACTATCCCTCAGCTTTATGCAAGCGAATGAAAGATTGGGGACTAGGTTGCCATTTTTAGAGTTATTTCTCCATTTATGACTTGTTGTGGGTTGCATGCACGTAAAGGTTGCACCTTTACGTGACATTTGAACATTTGAAGGGTAGATCTGATAGTTAGGGAAGCAGATCTGACCTTAGGAGGTCATTTGAGGATGAACATGGAGGCAACTCACCGAGTCCATAAGTGGACTCGACGAGTCGAGTCGGGGTTGCCCCGCGATTCGTGACAGGTGTAACCCGTCGAGTGGAAGGATGACTCGACGAGCCAAGAGAGGCTGAAAGGATTCAGAGGACCCACATGGACTCGCCGAGTCGCCCTTGTGCACTCGACGAGTCGGGTCAAAGTTGACCATTGACTTTCGTTGACTTTAGGGTTCTGGTCAAGACTGATTCAGGAGAGTTCAGGGAAGGGTAGAATGGCCTTCTACCCAATCTGTAGAGATGAGATCATGAGTGAATATTGATCAGGGATGTTATCTGAATAATAGGAGGAGGCTAAGCCGGGACGTTGAGCACGAGAGTTTATCCGACTTCATTGAGGTGAGTCTTCTCACTATACATTACCTAGAGTGGTATTTATGTGTAGACCAGAGAGTCTTGTATGCTATGTGTATATATATGAGTTATGTGCATTGTGTTTTATGTAGGCTATGTGTTGAACAGACCGGGTCGGAGGGCCCAACGATATAGACCGGACCGAAGGGTCCAACGACACAGACTGGACCGAAGGGTCCGACGAGCTATGACCGGACCAGAGGGTCCAACGAGCTACGGGACTGGAGGGTCCCGCTGAGACACATCGACCGGAGGGTCGTATTATAGCCTCGAGTGGCGTATGTGTTGCATGTGGTATTTTGGGGAACTCCCTAAGCATTTATGCTTACAGTTGTTGTGTTATGTGTTTCAGGTACTAGCGAGGATCGCGGGAAGGCGCCGACATGATCCGTACACACTGAGAGGATTTATGTATTTGAGGATCTTGGGATTTGTTTATTGAGATAACATGTGTTACATTGGATTACTATGATATTTTATGAATAAGAGTATGTTTTTAAAATGAAAAATTGTTTTGGAAATTTACGTCGTTACAGGAGAAGTAGGAGTTAACCCTAGCTAAGGATGATGGGAAGTGTCTAGTTATTTGGTGGTCAAAACTTTATTGTATGGTGAATATTTGTGAGGTGGCATGCACATTACCCACCCTTAAATCCTTCTCTTTTTTTTTCTCTCTCTCTCTATCTCTCTCTCTCTCTTTTATAAACCAACCGATTAGGGAGGGCTCTCGGCCCACATGATGGCCCAAAATGGTGGGCTTCGGTTTGGCTTGGCCCAAATAAGATTTTTGGCCCATTAATGCTTAGTAAGGGGAGTTCTCGGTCCATTTAAGAGGTTTTCGGCCCAAATAAGGCCCAAGTATGGGGTTTCGGCCCCATGGCAACTCATTAAAATTTTTGGCCCAATGGGAGGCCCAATAGTGGTTTTCGGCTTAATGGAAAGCCCATTAGTGGTTATCGGTCTAACAATGCTCCATAAAAGGTTTTTGGCCCAATACATTGCCCAATAGAAGTTATCGCCCCTTTAGGGTCCAAATATGGGCTTTCAGCCCAAAAACACCAATTGAAAATGTTATCGGCCCAATAGGACCCAATAAAGAAGCCTTGGTCCAATGAGGGATTTGGACCGACAATTATTGGGCTAAGGCCCAAAAATGATTGGATTTAGCTTATTAGATTGAGTTTTGGGCTTATACGTGGTTGTTTCGACTTGAATGACAATGTACGAAAGTATGAAATTAATAACATTAAAGTTTGAATTTCACTAAATGGAGTGTTGCAAGATTACACAAGGAGATTATCTTGTACAAGGGTCAACATCCTAACCCTAATTTGCTAGTTGTGACACGCCACATCGTGGCCACTAGATGTCAGGTCGTGGGAACTGAGTTATAAACAACTTAATGGATTAAGTTGTTTCCCATCGACCCCAAAGGTTCCAAACCATGGTCTAGATGGATAAAGTTTCCAACTTTATCCATTAAGACCACTCAAGAGATCAAAATCTCAAACCTAGGTTCCATAAAGACAAAATATGACATAGGATCAACCATTAAGCACTTATTCCTTGAAGTCCTTAGTCCATATTTTCCACAAGAGTCTCTATCACCAAAACTAACATAAAAGTTGGTGCTTTATAGACATGCATATCCAATGCATGTCTTGACTTCATATTAGATCAAAATAAGGGTTTATGACCAAAACCTCATGCATTACTACGAAACCCACTCAAACTTCAGATCTGAATCTAATACCTCAAATGTTCCATAGATTTATAAAGTTGCAAACTTTATGAGATTTCACCACCCCAATGAGGGATTTGGACCGACAATTCAAGGAGGCTAGAACCGATTATGGTTTGCAAAGAGAGTGTTGGAGGCTGAGGGTGAGCAAACTCTAGCTCACACATTCCTTAAATATGTCTTAAGACCTATAAATTAGGGTTTTTGAGCTCAAACGGCTGCCACGGCGTGACACAAATACCACCACGTCGTGACAACTTAAACAAATTCGCGAACCTTCTTGATATGCCACGTCGTGGAAACCTAGAACTTAATTTTAAGTTAAATTGAAATAGTTACCTCGAGAGTCTGAATGTTGCTCATCCATAGCCCCTAAAACACAAATCTTTAATTCATAAAACAATATCATGAATAAACTCCAAATCTTCACTCAAAATAAGGTACACAAATCTCAACGTGCCTCCAACATGAATAATAGAAGCAAATACCAATGCACAAGGAATTCGGACAACATAATAAGCTTCGTGATTTATAATTGCACACACATTTTGCCACATTCTAAATATTCTTAACGGTAACCCGTTTGGATGCCTTGGCCAGCACAACCAAACCACTACCTCTGTATCTCCATGTCAGACTAGAGCATTTAGTACAACACTATAGATATAGAGTGGAAGCATGATCAATTGATTACACAAAAATCAAAACAACAACAATGTCGAAGATTAGAGTTGCCGAAGTGAGTTTTCAAATAAAGGACAAAGAGGTTTAACTTTTAACTGGAGTGTTTTTGAGGTGTTTATGTAGCGATATTTTTCTAATAAACTCAAAAAATAAACTAACTTATAAGTCATTTTATACGCATCAAACATAACCTTTTTTTAAGAGCCGAATTTTATCAAAGACTAGCAAAGATCTAGAACCCACGTTACAAAGAAATAGCAGATAAAGGGTTTTGGATCGGATTAGTCCCAAACACCTTTACTTTATTGTTTCTATTAATGTACCAAAGAAAAGAATACTCTACAATACTATCAAACAAAAATACATGCGACGCTTATAAAAAAAATTTTATAAAACAAATAAACACAAAAGACCATAGTGGGTACAAAGTGTACAACAATGAATTTCAACTGAATAATGAAATTACACTTTGATATTCAGCGAAAGAATACGAAAATTATTATATCCTTTGTGGAAGAAAAAACATCTTATGATTTATTTTTCAAAATGTGAACAACTCATCATGTTATAAAACATCTAACAATAATTTCTTTTAATAGTTAAAAGGATATAACATTAATGAAAAATTATATACGATTAACGATTTATCACCAACGATTCTATATCAATATGGTGGTGGTGGATACATTCCTGGGAATGGAGAACCTGAAAATAAAAACAAAAGTAGATTTAGTAAGTTTAAAAATAACAAAAATAATTAAAATGATTATTTAGTTTTATTATTTTTATATATTCTAATGAAAAATAATTATTATCTTGTAAACATGTCATTAAAAAAAACCAAAATAACCAAAATAGAAAACATAATAATTTATGAATTTATTTTACAAAATTCATACTAATTTAGTAGTTACATATATTCCACTTTTTTTAGAAGGATGATATAAATGAGGATTAGGAGGTTACCAGGGGGATAATGTGATCCATAAGCAGAATTTGATGAGTACGCCGGAGGAGGATAAGGAGCCGCCTGAGGTGGGTATGGAGCCGGTGGATAAACACCTGAATTAGGTGGGTATGATGAGTAAGGAGATGGTGGTGGGTATGCTCCGCCTTGTGGAGGGTATGCTCCACCTGGTGGAGGGTATGCTTCGCCTTGTGAAGGGTAAGATGCTGCCGGAGGTGGTGGTGCAGAGTACATATGCGGCGGTGGTGGTGCAGAGTACATATGCGGCGGCGGTGGTGCAGAGTACATTGACGGCAGTGGTGCAGAGTACATGGACGCCGGTGGTGCTGATGGAGCAATACCTTTTGATGGTTTCTGAGCAATATCTTTTCCTGGTTTCTGTAGGAAACGAAGTTTGATTGATTTATGAGAACGATTACAAGGTACAACAGATCCATGAAATAGAATGAGAAATTACGAGAATGCAACTTACACCGGAATTGGAATTGGAATCGGAATAATGCATAATCAATCGAACCTCTCCGGCATGCCTGTATATGAGTTTTGACTGAATCAATGGAACGATTCAAGATCATAACATTATCGCGATGATTAAAACACAAACCTGCCAGTTTTACTTTGTAATGGCCAGCTGCTATCATCAAATCCTTGAGAAAGAACCTTTGCCAATGGAATCCTGGTAACAAAATTTGTCAGATCAATTGAAATCAACATAGCGATTCAACGAACAGAAAAGGTTAGAAGAAGAAGAAGAGTAATTACTTTCCACTACCGATGAAGTCATCATGTGTAATTGTATTGCTATTCCAAACTGTAACATTCAGCTCTCTTAATCCTTCAACTAGACTGTAAACGAATTTCTCTTGAAATGTAGGGTTTTTGCCTCCATCTATAGCAGATTTTGAATTCAAATCAAAACCACAATCACGAATTCTCATAACATTTATAAACAGATTGGATTAGAGAGACGACCTTTACAGGTACGGGTGGAAGATTTGTTGCTACCGTATTCGATATGAACGTACGGATCTTGCCTCGAGATCCATTCTGTATCTTTCAGTTTATTGCAGCAGACAACTTTAAATTCCATTTGAAAAAAACGAAATTAGATCTCGAATATAGACATAACAGGATGGGGGAAAATCATCACTCAAATGTACTCGAACACGATTTACATAAATATGAAACAATTAACAGCATTCACAAACACTTTTGATGATGTTAATTGTTAAACGTTTGCGAACTCAGAAAGTGAAATATTGCGAAGAAGATGAACATACCAGTGACTTCAAGGAGATCGCCGTGGATGCCATAACTCGCCATTGAAGAATGCTGATCACCGGAGAATGGAATTGAAGTTAATTTGTGAAATTGAGTGCACAATCTGTATGCTTCCATTTATATAGTTCATATTTGTGTTGACTTTTAATCCATTTGACTTAACGCGTTTGTAAATTATCATCTAATTCTTAAGAACAAGTTGCTGATTTTTTGAGGTAGCAAGGAATGAGTAATTCCGGCCGAACAGCCAACTTTTTTTTTTTGTACGGATTGCGTTGAGCCATTGACCTTCATTTATTTTTGAGTTTATTTTTATAAATAATTTATATATTAAATATAATTTTAAAGACTTATTATCATAACATAAAACTTATATAAAAATATTTACGAATTTCTATATATAATTTACAGCATTTTTTTTTAATTTCTAGTTAAATGCATTGGTTTTATTTGTAAATAAATGAGTGGAAAAGCAAACATTAGATATCAAATTTGTTATATTTCATATTGAAAATACAAAATTTGGGAATTTGAGATCCATATACTTCTCGTTATTCTTTTCCAAAAAAAAATTACAATTTTTTTCTTAAACAGTAAATTCAATCTACTCTTAAATTATTTCTATTTATATCTCAGAAACTTAAACTTTCGACCATAAAAATAAATGATAAACACCTAATATTGTTAGGTTAGAAGTTCTTTAGTATAAATTTATCCATCTGTTCCATGAATAATTACTTTGTGATATGGTCAAAGATCATCATAGTAATACAAATTTTAACTTTGATACTTTATGGATATTTTGTTAAGTATAAAAATTTATTAAACTGTGTATAAAATCAAATATTGCATCGTTTTGTATAATATAAATATTAACATGTTTCACTATGAATAGTTTTTAGTAACGATAAATTAAGATTAATCAATGCTATAAATTTTATTCAATTATTAATAAAAACTAATATAACCTTATATCCTATTAAATAATATCCCATTACAATTTATATATCGTATGATTTACCTGCAAAAATCTAAATACATATATTTGTTTTCAAGCTTTCTTTAAAAGGGTATAAGGTTTTGTTTGACAGAGGTTCTAACCGGACCCAAAGTTAGGACTCGGTTTATATTTCTCAATCAACATGTTTGATTTGCTTCAAGACCTCCTCACTTGGTCGTAATTTCTAACCGAGTCCTTCACTTTTCTTCTAATACGATCCAAGAAAAAGTCATCGGACTGAGTGTTACTCCAGACATGGACTCGATCCTCAGCCCATGTGTTTGGCATACATTTTTGTTTCTGACTCGGTCCAAGTGTCTAACTCGGTCAGCCTCTATCAAACGGCCCCTAAAATTACTGGAAGTGACTAAATATATGGATTAGATTATGATAAAAGAGTGATTTTTAGAGAAAAAACAAAAACAACTAAAATCATTAAGATTTAAAAATAAGAGTTTTCTAAATATAACCATCCATTTTGTAGGTTTTAACTAATTGTCACGATGCATGTGAAATCACAAAAACGATAATTTTTTGAAGAAAAAAAGTCGAGGTTTGACTTGTAAAAAAATTAAATTATAAAAAAACTTTTATTTAGGTAGGAATCTTGAAAGACAATTTTCATAAAAAAAAATGTATCATAGTTTTGACACATAAAACCGAAAAATATAAAATAAAAATAATTAAAAAACCCCAAGGAATTTTATAGGTGTGGCTTGCGAAATTGATGTTCAATGCAAAAATGGTAGTTTTTTCTTTTTGAAAAATAAATAGTTTTTTAGTATGAAGAATCTTCAAAGGCTATTTTCATAAAAGAAAAAAAAAACTTTATATTAATAAAAGGAAGTCCTAGATTTAGGAAGAATTTACCAAAAACAATATGGTATAAAAAAGAAGAAAAAAAACGTCTTATACTCTTATATATAGATGTCCACTCAGGTCGATCATGTCCATTTCCCAACCTATATAGCCTTTTCACAGCAGAATGCCGATGTGTGACTATAGATGCATCGATTTTTTAAGTGTTAGAAGCAACAAGAGTTGGAGAACCTAGGATTTTATCTTTTTCATAGTGATGGTTGATGAAGGAGACCTTAATTCTTTTGTTTTTTTCTCTTAACTATATATTGATTATTTACAACATTTAAAAAAAAACAATGGACGAAAGGTGATACAGCCAATTATATGGATGGCGAGTCCCCTGTAGAACTAGAGATGAGAGATAGATAAACAAGACAATATTGAGACAATTTTTCTGCTTTCTTTTATCAAATGCAGGTTACAATTTATAGCAAACATGGAGTTACTGGCTAGCTAAAATGAAGGGAAATATGCATGCTGAAATTAAACGTGAATCCTACTTTACTGCAATTAACTTCTACTAGAAACTGAAATGAGACTAAGTCTTCAAGCACGTGACTGATGCACATGCTGCTCCATGGACGAGATTGTATCAATACTCCGCCCCTGAAGAATGGCCTTGTCCTCAAGGCCGAAATCGGGTTGTGTCATGTAAGGCCAAGGTGGATCGGTCTCCGACTGTAGGAGAAGGAATTTCGGTGGGTTGCATTGATGGCCCGGTTGATATTTGGCGGGACAATTGTAACAAAGGCCTTTAGCCCGACGCTTTTGCATTTCTGTGGGGGTCAATTTCTTGATCGGAAGTGATGGGGTAGGTGAAGGGGGGGCAACCAACAAAGGTGGGTTCGTTGGTGGTGGGTCGCCGGGGCCTTCAGGCGACATGAATTGAGCATGAAGCTTGTCTTCCACTAGTTTAGCGAGACCATAGGCTTGATGGAGAGACGTGGGGTGGTGTAGAGCAATTTCATTTTGGATGTCGACCTTTAAACCGGAAAGAAAACAGTTAAGAAGGGCCTCGTTTCCCAAACCTGTGACACAATTGCTAATTTTCTCAAAGGCCGTTTGGTAGGCGGAGACGGTGGTCGTTTGTTGGAGCTTGAACAAGGTGGCTTGGTGATTCTCGTACGTGGAAGGGCCAAAGCGAAGTTCCAAAGAGCAGGAAAATTCTGGCCAAGTTCCCAGCAGTTGATTGTTGGCCAGATGTTTATACCAACTTAAGGCGTCTCCGGTGAAATAGAAGACGACAAGAGCAACTCGTTGAGTGACAGGAACAACATAATACTCAAAATAGTTGTTTGCTTGGAACAACCAATCAAGAGGGTTGGCACCGTTGAAGTTGGGAAGGAGGATTTTGGGTGGTCAGATGTTCTGGTTGTTAGGGCGCGGGGGCGGTGGCGGCGGTGGTGGCGGCGGTGGAGGCTGGGTGACGCGTTGGGTGGTCATGAGTTGGATCAATTGATCCAACTTAGCATTGGTGTTGTCGGAGGTGGAGCCGAACTCGGTTTTTGGAGGCATTGAGACGATGATGAAAGCACCAGTTGATACAGCCAATTATATGGATGACGAGTCCCCTGTAGAACTAGAGATGAGAGATAGATAAACAAGACAATATTGAGACAATTTTTCTGCTTTCTTTTATCAAATGCAGGTTACAATTTATAGCAAACATGGAGTTACTGGCTAGCTAAAATGAAGGGAAATTTGCATGCTGAAATTAAACGTGAATCCTACTTTACTGCAATTAACTTCTACTAAAAACTGAAATGAGACTAAGTCTTCAAGCACGTGACTGATGCACATGCTACTCCATGGACGAGATTGTATCAAAAGGTCATGGCTTATAAGTAAAAATCAGCAATTTTGGACTTAGCTGAGTTGCTGTCTCAAGTTCATCTACTTTCACCATTGAGAACAATTTAACATTTAACAAAGTTGTTGTGTCAAGTTCCCGCCAATAAAAAGACTTATTGAGTTATTGTAAACCCTAATTTGTTGTCTAATTATTAGAAAATCTTTGGAGGAGTAAATTAACTTGTTTTTTCCCTAATTTTATTTGCCCAGGTATTGACTTATCATATTTTTATTTGGATTTCTAATGATTTTATATAGAATAGGTATGTTAAATATAATTGCAGAAGTTAAACTATTGCAGTATTATCTAACTTTAAAATAAAACAAGTTAACATGTTGTATGAATTAAATTCAAAACTACGATAAATCGTTGATCTATTTGACTCGGCATTTTACTAAGTTCGTTTACTCATCTAGTATAAATAATTAAAATTAACTTATAACTCCCGCCGTTCAAAAAAAATAAAAAAATTTAACTTATAACAAATCAACATTGACACCTTCAAAGTTCAAATAGTGCTTTTATAAACAACAAATAAAAAGAAAATCATACTTTTCTTAAACAAACTAAAATACAAAAATATTTGGAGCTCTTTTTACTTATTATATAATGCAAAGACTAGTCAAACCGCTGACATTGGAATAATGATTCTCATATAGTTGACATTTGGCCTTTTGGAACGACTTATGGTGTAATCTTGAAGTTGACAATTTTTTTACCATTTTATATACATTGTGTTGTTTTTTTTTTGTAACTTTTTAAAGGACAAAACTTCAAAAATGGTCCTATGATTTTCGAAAATTTGAAATTTAGTCCCTAATTTATAAAAATATCACAGATGGTCCGTTTGGTTTCAAAACTTTTAACAAATGATCATTTTCGTTTACTCCGTTAACATTTAACCGTTAAGTGAAGGTCATTTCTGTCATTTCACAACCACAGGGACCATTTATGAAGTTTTGCCTTATTTTAAAAATAAAAAATAAATAAATAAAATTATTTAATATTAAAGGGCCCCATCTCTCTCTCTCTCTCTCTCTCTCTCTCTCTCTCTCTCTCTCTCTCTCTCTCTCTCTCTCTCTCTCTCTCTCTCTCTCTCTCTCTCTCTATATATATATATATATATATATATATATATATATATATATATATATATATATATATATATATATATATATATATATATCTCAAAATTATATACCCTTTTGGCGCTTTGCTTTTGTAGCTTCAAAACATTGAAAATTTATTTGATTTTGAAGCTTAATGACGTATTAAATGGAGTAAGTACCCAAAGAGTGACTTTCTTGAACTTTTTCATTGTTCTAAATTGTTTTAGTGTACCCACAACAGCGTTGTCAAATGGCTTATCTGGTACTTCACCATCTTCTTTAATCTGTGGACGAGCTGAAGAAAGGGTATCAAATCAAATGAAGAAGCTTCATCAAAATAATCTGGGATCAATTGTCCTAGACCATCAACCCACCACCGTTGGAAGTGGTGGTGGGAATTTCATCTTCTTTCTCCGTCGCTATTTACACATCCGACAATCTTCTCGTTGGAGAAGAAGAACTTTGTCACGAAAAAATCAAACCCTACACTCCAAAATGGGAACCATCCTCCATGGCCACCATCGACGAACTAACTCTTACATCGATGTTCTTTCTCAGATCCTTGACTATGAACCAATCGATTTCAATGGAGATAACCGATTGTTTCTCTAAATCCATAGTTGGATTAAAAACCCACGATGAACTCGCCATCAATTCTTGATCAACAAAACACAACAAAACAATACAAGATTTCCGGAGTTCTTCGTCGTTCCCGGTGGTGTTCATCATGTGTGTCCATTGTCCTTTTTAGCGGTTCCTGTGGGAACAGAAACGGATCTTCATGTCTGAACTGAAAACCATAAAACTGAAAACCATAAGTAACCGGAGGTGAGATAGCCACCCGAACAGATGATCCTACTCTAGAGCCACAACGAAACAAGGAACATGAAAGAGAGTCTAGAGCAAGAGTTCTCACACTATCCTACATGACCACAGACAGTCCCTAAGGCACTCCATAGGTGATAACCGGCAAGCACATATAACATACAGTTCTACAGATTATTACATCAAAGCAACATACTCAATACCAGGAGACAAATCTAACAGATCACTACAGCATAGCAGCATACTCGATACCAGAACACAGATCTAACAGATCGCTACATCATAGCAGCATACTAAATATCAACAATCCAAGGAATGCATGGTCGTATATACTCAGAGGTGAGATAGACACCCGGACAGGTAATCCCACTCCAGAACCACAACCAAACAAGGAACAGGAAAAAGGGCCTAGACCAAGAGTCCTCTGTCTATCCTACATGACTATATACAGTCCCTAAGGCATCCCTATACTAACAGATAATCAAAACTAGTGGGCCGACATTGATGCCTTCGACCCATGGTACAATGAGGCGAAACTCACCACGATATACGCGTAGGTAACCAATGTAGCAACGAAGAACTCTACCAGCTTCAACTCACTTCCAATCACCTACATGAAGATACTTGAGTCAATACCCGATCACAGGCCATAGTCACTTGCAACAGTGACCACCTCACATGAAATGACGATTAGGGTTCCACATAAAATGACGATTAGGGTTCCACATAAAATGACGATTAGGGTTAAGTAAGGACACTTAACCCATTAAGAATTTAATCACCTAAGGGTAGGAGTGATTAAGGTTTGACTTAGTCATTCTCGGGCGTAATAATAATCCCCTCAATAACCCAACTACGTGCCCAATTATTGTCCAAAATAGAGCTCCCCGATTCTAGGGTTTCCACATAAAATGATAACAAGGGTTAGTGTTCTACACTAAACCCTTAAAGGACTTAATTCATTAAGTCCAATGTAGGGATTTCAAAAAGTCCTGTGGGACCCCGTTCCCGTGGGGGCTCCGTCCCGTTTGGGGGTATTTATTAAAAAAGATCGGGGGCGGGGATGGGGGTGGAGGCAATGTTAACCCCCGTTTTAATTTCGGAGGCGGGGGTGGGGGTGGGCAATTCTGTCCCGAAACCCTCATGGGGACCCCATTAATAAATTATACATATATTTACATATATTAATTATATAAATATAATGAACAATAAAATGAGTTTGAGCTTCCAAAATTCAATAAAAAACATATTTTTAAGTTGTTAGTATAATGTTTTTAAGATGCCATAACTTTTTTATTTTTAACATGTAAAATTTTTCTATAAATAATTATTTGTTACCTAAAAAATAGCTTATTTTAGCCCGAACAACTTCTTTTAGCCCAAAAAAAGGCAGCCCAAAATCAATCGGGGGCGGGGGCGGGGGTAAAAATGGGGATTCGGGGGCGGGGGCGGGGATAGGAAGGCTGGACATTTCGGGGGCTGGGGCGGGGACGACAGAACGGAGAAATTCCGGGGGCGAGGGCGGGGGATGCACTCCCCGTCTCGTTTACCCCCATTGAAATCCCTAATCCAATGTTTCATTAAGTTAATTGTAGGGCATTATCAAGTATTATTTAAAGTTCAATTAACCGTTTTAACGCGGGTCCCGACAAAACTTCCAAAACTAGGGTTTTCTAGACATTAGGGTTTTCTAAACCCTAATTAGGGTTTCCAACCTAAACACGTGCCACTCGGACTAAAGTTAGATGTTTAGATCATTTAATGTTTAATAAGTCGGGCACCACCCACTGCCACCTCGGGGCGTGGTGGTCGGTGGCGGTACGTGGCGGCAGGAGGCGGCAGCCACCACTTTTTAATGGTGGTAGTTATAATTTTAAACAAAAACAATATCAAAAGCATTACGGTACACATAAAAAAACCATCCAACACACACATAAGCACACAACCACCCAAGGTGGTGGCTAGTGGCGGTAGAACGGCGGTAGCCACCATGGTTGGATGCCATGGTGGTTCTCTTTGTTTTCCGGCCAACAAATACACCCACACACGCCTCCTACTTGCAGAAGTGACACACACACATACATGAAACACAAGCACCCACTGAAACACGTACACAAATCAACCACCCTCGTGGTGTCAGGCGGTGGTCGGAGAGCAACAACAAGACAGAATAGCCGTGGCGATGCAACAACAGAAAGAAATAGAGAAGGGAGAAGATTGTGTGACCCCAAATGAGAATAACAGCAGCAGTAACAACAAACACGACATCAGCCTCGTCGATCCTTATCTACGTCAGCAACAGGAGCAGCGACGGTGATACGGTGGTTGCGTCCGCCACCGGGAACAGCCGCAACATCCATGATATTCCAGCTCAATCCCAAAGCAACGACGTCAACTTGCAGTTCTCGTCGTCGTTGGCAACGAGATCAACGGCGGTGTGTTGGATTAGATGTCTAAGCCCATAACTATTATTGGTATGTACTCGACCTGAGAGTAGCATGGTCCATTTGGGTTGCATAACACCAGGACAATTTGTTAGGATGGACTCTTGAGAGAAGGTTATATATGATTTATTAATATATTATAAGTTCTAATATATTAATATGAAATCATATGTTTTAATTAGTATTGATCAAGAATTAATTTGGAATTAATTTAGTGATCAAAAGAGACTAATTAAATCTATGGGGACTAATTATGGTAATTAGTTATATTTATATGTGTTGGGCTTATGATCCATGTTGGACGAAGTTTATGTATGGACACATAAAGAGTTGGGCCACATGAACCATGGATCATAAAACCCATGGTTATGGATTTGGGTTATACCCATGACCCTTGGAATCCTACATATAAATAGGTCACTCCATAGCCAAAATTGCTACTTGTAAGCCTTGTAGTTCTTGGAGCTCATGGAGTTGATTTTGGTGTGGATGGAATTCTCTCTCAAGGGCCACCTTTGTACTAGGTGAGTTGTGAGCCATTTGAGGCATTCATACTTTTGGTGCTAAGCTCTTAAGGCCAGATACATCAAGACTTCAAGCTACATAAAAGGTATGTTACTCTAACTAGTATCTTGTATGGTATTTGTCAATTGCACGCTAGTTATAGGCTTAATACCTTGGAAACATCATTGCATGTATAATTAGTGAAAACATAGATCCAAGGTATTTAGGGTTGTATGTGCACCATAGGATGTTGTAGCAAAGAAAACCCAACACGATGTTGGTTTGGCGGCTCACATCGGTGGCAAAGGGGTTGGCAGCGTTGGCTGTGAATGGTGGTCGACGAAGCAGCAACACGCGATGGTTTCCCTCCACTCATCGTCGGTCTTGAGCTCTTACGTCGTGGGAGGGGGGCGAAGGTCGATGGTGGTGGTCGCTTGGTGGTCTTGGCTAATCGGAATTGTAAGAAAAGAGGGGTGGTGGCGGCTGGAGGACAAGACGTGTCGGCGGGACGAGAAGGAACCGGGTTCAAGTCCTGTGTTTAAATAAAACATGGATACATTTTTACTAGTTTGGTCCCTGCCTCCACAAATTAATTTAGATAAGGTCCAATATTTACACTACAACTCCTGTCTACAAAATTCTTTACATTTCAAGTCCATATGTTACAATTTAACCCTCAATATCCAGAAAATATAACTTTTAACACCCCACGGTGTACACCTCGCTAATTTAACACGAATTAGGGATAAAATAAAAATATAAAAATACATATCGGGGTATTAGGGTTTATTATTTATTTATTTTGTTTATTTGTTTTATTTATTTATTTTGTTTATTTACTTATTTAATTTATTTTATTTTAAATGGAATGTTACAATTCGCCCCCACTTAAATTAGATTTCGTCCTCGAAATCAGATCTCGCTTCTACTTCATGATGCACTCCCCCACAACAGCCAAGATGTGTGAAAATCCGCGGAATTAATCGGTTCCAGAGCTTCTCAGCCAAACACCGACATGCAACCTTGCACAAAGGGCGCTACCGCAATGAAAACTAACTGATCACATACTAAACTAGACCACACTCCTGCTTGGCTCCGACAATCCAACTAAGCTATCCACTATCAACACTCAGACTCACCCCCGATCAGATGATAACATCCAAGTAAACCCTCAAACTGAGCTCCTAACACCATAGGGTCTAAGCACAAGCACGCCCTATAGATGCTATCATAACTAAGACTAATACGAATCGAAGGGAAAATCCAATACCTGACGATGATCTTGCCGCGAAACCAGAAGATTTAGCAGTTGCGCAGAGTCTGGAACTTAAAGAAATATGACTAAGAACCGAACATGACACAAAGTCTTCTTGCTGCAAGGTTCCACTCTCCCCCACTTGAAATATGCTAGAAACTGAGAACTTCATAGTCCTTCGATATCCAGACTAACTCGAACTCCACCACTTGATCCCCACTACCGATATCCACATACACATGAGAATCTGAACCCATACAACATTCATACATTCCAACTCGCATACAATCAAGGACAAAGATAATTAATCCATACATAACAAGAGATCAATTTAAATAAAGCTAAATAAAATAATTTCATTTAACTGATCATCGAAGATTACAACTGAACTTGAAACATAGAAGGAAGTTACACACAGATACGAATACTACCACAATTGCTAAATAGAAGAAATGTCAACTCAAATCACAGTCCCCGGGACCCCGGTGGTCCCCTGACGACCATCGGGTAACTGCCAAGCTAAGAGTGTGGGATCCAAAACCTCACTGAGAAAAGGACGGTGAGCTCTAATGTGGCCTTGCTAACCGCAATGGAAACAAACTCGCGTGCTCCGCCTGCAATCTCTACCAGAATGGACCTCTTTGCCACACATGTGACATACAAAAGATATGTGCCTCCTTCCAACTGATCCTGAACTCTGGCCGACGGACTTGAACCGCTTCGCTGTAGGTTGGGACTGATCTGGAGCCTGACAATGTTCCCTCACCTGGGTCTCTATCTTAATCTCTCGCCTCCTCACGACATCCCGAAGCTCAGTGAGAGAACCATAGTGTTGGGTGGACATGAACTGTCGAATGTCCGTCTTGAGAATACTCAAGTACCAAGTCATCTGAGCCTGCTCTGAAGCAGCGAACTTAGGACCGAACAAATCCCTCTCAGTGAACATCTTTTTGATCTCCGTTACCGACTCGGCCGTCTGTCTCAGATCCAAGTACTCCTGGGCCAGTCTCTCCCCATCTACCAGGGGAACATACCTTGCACGGAACATCTTCGTGAACTGCTCCCAAGTCATCGCGGTCCTCTGCTCAGGAGTATAAGAACTAGTCACCAGTCTCCACCAATCCCTTGCCCCCAAACTGAGAAGGCTCATAGCACACTTGACCTTCTGGTCATCCGGACAAGAACACGTGAAGAGACAACCCTCCACGTCGGACAGTCATCTCATCGCCACAATCGGGTCTGACACTCCATCAAACTCTAGGGGCTTCGTATTATCAAAGTCCCGATACTGGAAATCTCTCTCTACTCGAGCCCTAATGGCAACAACAACCGCGGTGGCTGCAGCAACAACAACCTCATAAAGTGTAGCATATCGGTCATCTAAGTACTCCATTATAGCAGCCTTAATAGGGCCAACCAGCTCCGGTATCTGCCCCCGGACAAAAGAAACAACTTCCTCATGAATGATCTCCCTGACCCAGTACTCAGTCATTACTAGCCCATCCTGGCCACTTGCTCCGGCTCCTGATCCTGAACCTCCAATAGATGTCATACTGAAATATGCCAAGAAAAGATTAGACATCACAATACATAGCACTACACACCAGTCTGTACTCCTATTAGTCACTTAGCAGCCTCGAAATTCCTCCTGAATCTCATACGGATCCTGTTCTTCTAGTAGTACGGGCCCATACTATCTTCTACACCTATCCGTAGTCGATTCAGAATTCCTCCCAAGGTCCTAAGTCACTGCACTAGACCACTCTTATATATTCTAATGCCACTTCTGCTATGAGCTACAACTGACTTCCTAGGTACTCTTCCTAGGATCACCCATGCTCTCGCACCACCGGTTTCTTTTGTGCATGCTGGTTGTACACAATACGGGGTCAGATAGACTGTCGAATAATCAACTCTGCCCTAATTCCACAACCAAACAAGGAACAGGAAGTAAGGCCAAGTCGATCATTCTAAGGCTATTCAATCCCGACCATATACAACTAATCAACATACACACGACAATTACACAATCAAAAACATATATCATGTAAGCAACTCCCTAAATCAGAAGGCATCACAGAAATCAGGCATTTCTATACAACAGTTTCTAAAGAACCTTACCCACTGGCATGCTTTTCTAACAATCCATACATCAACAAAATTAAAACTCAGCAAACATAACAAGTATGGGTATTTTGGGAACCACTCTCCTGTACGGGCTCTGGCTGACTGTACACATCGCATCCTCCTGAAAAAGTCAAAGTTAAGCAAAGGCCCACGTTCCCGATCCCAAGCCAATAATCAAACAAGAACATGACAAGAGATCAAGCCCGTGTCCTTAGCCCAACCCTTTTATTATAAATTATTTCTTTCGAAAACATTTTACAAAAATTCTTGGATCCTATTTTGATACTGGATTCACACAAGTGTTCCTCCAATTCACTCAAAACAGGGCTATGATACCAACTTGTAATGTCCCATTTTATCAACAATTTTTTTTATTTAGGTAAAAATTTTCAATTTATAATTCCATTATTAAGAAAACCATTTATTCCAAATTACATTTATATAAAATCAGAGTTTTATAGAAAACGCGAAATCCTCATTGCTGCTGATGCGTGTGTATAGTCCCGCCTCCGCCTTCCCATCGCCACTGATGAAACCTGAAACAATAAACAACTGGGTAAGAATAAAACTTACAGAGTTTTCCCTAAAATACCCCATACGAATAATCATACAAGCGTGCATAACGGCCATTCTTCGGGCCTTCGGCCTGACTGGATCGCCTCGCAGACCTTCAGTCTATCCGGGCCAGAAAACCAAGTTTGTTGGCCTACCACCTCAACACAACCGCTCCTCTCGAGCCTCCATGCATACGGCTTACAGCTGGCCCGCACCGGGTATCTTGGCCTACAGCAAAAAGCAGGACTGCCTCAACCCAAACCAAACACAACATGTCGACATATAAACAATTAGGATCAAGTAGGCACATAATACATGCAAACAACAATCATATAGCTCACTACCGCCTACTAGTTCTCTCACAACATATAGCCCTGCTACCAGCTAACCTCCATAGAATGCATAACCATAAGTAACCGGAGGTGAGATAGCCACCCGAACAGGTGATCCTACTCTAGAGCCACAACCAAACAAGGAATAGGAAAGAGAGCCTATACCAAGAGTTCTCAGGCTATCCTACATGACCACAGACAATCCCTAAGGCACTCGATAGGTGATAACCAACAAGCACAAAAAACATACAGTTCTACAGATTATTACAGTAAAGCAACATACTCAATACCAGGAGACAAATCTAACAGATCACTACATCATAGCAACATACTCGATACCAGAACACAGATCTAATAGATCACTATAGCATAGCAACATACTAAATATCAACAATCCAAGGAATGCATGGTCGTATATACTTAAATGTGAGATAGACACCCGGACAGGTGATCCCACTCTAGAACCACAACCAAACAAGGAACAAGAAAAAGGGCCTAGACCAAGAGACCTCAGTCTATCATATACAATCCCAAAGGCATCCCTATACTAACAGATAATCAAAACTTGTGGGTCGACATTGGTACCTTCGACCCACGGTACAATGAGGCGAAACTCACCTCGATATATGTGTAGGTAACCACTGTAGCAATGAAGAACTCTACCAGCTTCAACTCACTTCCAATCACCTACAGGAAGATACTTGAGTCAATACCCGATCACAGGCCATAGTCACTTGCAACAGTGACCACCTCACATGAAATTACCATTAGGGTTCCACATAAAATGACAATTAGGGTTAAGTAAGGACACTTAAACCATTAAGAACTTAATAACCTAAGGGTAGGACTGATTAAGGTTTGACTTCATCATTCCCGTGCGTAATAATAATCCCCTTAATAGCCCAACTATGCGCCCGATTATTGTCCAAATAGAGCTTCCCGATTCTAGGGTTTCCACATAAATGATAACTAGGGTTCGTGTTCTACACAAAACCCCTTAAGGACTTAAGTCATTAAGTCCAATGTTGAATTAAGTTAATTGTAGGGCATTATCAAGTATTATTTAAAGCTCAATTAACCGTTTTAACGTGGGTCCCTATAAAATACAAAACTTCCAAAACTAGGGTTTTATAGACACTATGGTTTTCTAAACCCTAATTAGGATTTCCAACCCAAACATGTGCCACTCAGACTAAAGTTAGATGTTTAGATCATTTAATGTTTAATAAGTCGGGCACCACCTTCTGCCACCTCGGGCAGTGGTGGTCGGCGGCGGTCCGTGGCGGCAGGAGGCGGCAACCATCACTTTTTAAGGGTGGTAGTTATAATTTTAAACAAAAACAATATCAAAAGCATTCTGGTACACACAAAACATCCATCCAACACACACATACGCACACAACCACCCAAGGTGGTGGCTAGTGGTGGTAGAACGGTGGCAACCACCATGGTTGGCTGCTATGGTGGTTCTCTTTGTTTTCCGGCTAACAAATACACCCACACACGCGTATGACTTGCAGAAGTGACACACACACATACATGAAACATGAGCAACCACTAAAACACGCACACAAATCAGCCACCCTCGTGGTGGCAGGCGGTGGTTGGAGAGAAACAGCACGACGGAACGGCCGCTGGAGCCGCGGTGGCGGCGTAGCAACAGAAAGAAATAGAGAACGAAGAAGATTGTGTGACCCCAAATGAGAATAGCAACAGAATCTACAACCACGACATTAGCCTCGTTGATACTTGTCTTCGACGGCAACAGGAGCAGCGGCGGAGAGAGGGTGGTTGCGTCCGCCACCAGGAACAGCCGCAACAGCCACAAGATTCTGGCTCAACCCCAAAGCAACGATGTCAGCTCGCGGTTCTCGTCGGCGGCGGCATTGGGAGCAACGACGGTGTTGGTTTCGCAGCTCACATCGGTGGTAAAGGGGTTGACGGTGTCGGTTGTGAATGGTGGTCGATGAAGCAACATCACGTGAAGGTTGCCCTCCACTCTTCGTCGGTCTTGAGCTCTTCCGTTGTGGGGCGGGGGGGGGGGGGGAAGGTCGATGGTGGTGGTCGCTTGGTGGTCTTGGATGATTGGAGTAGTAAGAAAAGAGGGGTGGTGGTGGCTGGAGGACAAGATGCGGCGGCTGCATTCCAAAAGTTTAGGGTTAGGGTTGCATGCCCTTAAAAACGGGAAGGGAAGGAATCGGGTTCAAGTGCCGTGTTTAAATAAAATTGGATACATTTTTACTAGTTTGGTCCCTGCCTCCACAAATTAATTCAGATAAGGTCCAATATTTACACTACAACCCCTGCTCTACGGAACTCTTTACATTTCAAGTCCATATGTTACGATTTAACCTTCAATATCCAGAAAATAGAACTTTTAACACACCAAGGTGTACACCCCGCTAATTTAATACGACTCAGGGCTAAAATAAATATATAAAAATACATCTCGGGGTTTTAGGGTTTATTATTTATTTATTTTATTTATTTACTTAATTAATTTATTTTATTTTAAACGAAATGTTATAGGATTGATCTACTGCCAGGTGCGGCTCTGATTGCCAAGGCGTCGTACCGTTTGGCATCGCCCGAGATGCGTGAGTTATCCTCTCAGCTTCAAGAGCTGATAGGCAAGCAGTTCATCAGACCTAGCAGTTCGCCGTGGGGAGCACCAATATTGTTCGTCAAGAAAAAGGATGGTTCACACCGGATGTGCATTGATTATCGGGAGTCGAACAAGTTGACGGTGAAGAACCGTTATCTACTTTCGTGGATTGAAGACCTCTTTGATAAGTTGCAGGGTGCATCTTGGTTCACCAAGATTGATCTGAGGTCGGGGTATCATCAGGTGAGGGTTAGAGAGGAGGACATGGAGAAGACAACATTTCAGACTTGTTATGGGCATTACGAGTTCGTGGTGATGCCATTTGGGCTCACCAATACGCCTGCGGTGTTTATGGATTTGATGAATTAGGTATACAGGCCGATGCTCGAACGATTAGTCATCATTTTTATCGACGATATCTTGGTGTATTCCAAGACCAGAGAGCAGCATGAGGAGCACCTACGAGAGCTTATGGGAGTGTTGAGGCGAGAACGGTTGTATGCCAAGTTCTTGAAGTGTGAGTTTTGGTTATGAGGGATCCTGTTCTTAGGACATCTTGTTAACTAAAACGAGATTTTGGTTGATCCGACCAAGATCGAGGTCGTTTCGAAATATCCCTCAGAGATAAGGAGTTTCTTGGGTTTGGCAGGATATTATCGAAGATTCATCCAAGACTTCTCCAAAATTGTTGTACCTCTCACTCGTCTGACGAGGAAGGGCATGGATTTCCGACGGGGCCCGGAGCAGCAGACGGCATTTGAGACACTGCGACATAGATTATGTGAGGGCCCAATATTAACCCTTTCAGAGGGTGTCGAGGATTTCGATGTATTTTGTGATGCATCTATCACTAGTTTGGGGGCAGTTCTTATGTAGAGGGGGCGAGTGGTTGCATATGCTTCTCGGGAGTTGAAGCTGCATGAGGCACGTTATCCCATTCATGATCTAAAGTTAGGGAGAGTAGTGTTTGCCCTCAAGATTTTGCAGAACTACTTGTATGGGGTCCGGTGTACTGTTTATATGGATCACAAGAGTTTGCGATATCTTATGGACTAGCCAAACCTGAACATGAAGCAACACAGGTGGCTGGATGTGGTTAAGGATTATGACTGCGAGATTATTTACCATCCGGGTAAAGTGAACGAGGTCGCAGATTCTTTGAGCCGCAAGTCGGCTGGATCTTTGGCTGGGGATATGTGTATGAGGATATCCATTGATCCCCACTTCTGGAGTTGATCAGAGGGGCACAGGCAGAAGGAGTCAAGATGGAGAACTGGAAATAGGAGAGTATCACGGGCGAGATCGACAGATATGTCACCGATAGTCGGGGATTGTTGACTCGGTGTGGTCAGGTATGGGTTCTGGTTGCTGGGGGAATCAGACAAATACTTTTGGAGGAGGCACATAAGTCTCGCTTTTCAATACACCCGGGAGACACCAAGATGTATCGGGATTTGAGACTAATTTACTGGTGGCCGTGTATGAAGAGGGAGATAGCTTGGTACGTTGAGAGGTGCTTGACCTGTAGGATGGTCAAGGTCGAGCATCAGAGGCCACATGGCAAGCTGCAGCCTTTGGAGGTTCCTATATGGAAGTGGGAACAAATAACCATGGATTTTATTACCAAACTATCGAAGATTGCCAAGGGATTTGATGCTATCTGGGTCATCGTGGATCGACTGACCAAGAGCGCCCACTTTTTGGCCATCCGGGAGGGCTCCTCGGCCGAAAAATTTGCCGATGTGTATGTTTGGGAGATCTTTGCTCTCCATGGGTTCCGGTTTCCATTGTTTCAGACTGAGATGTTCGGTTCACTTCCCGATTCTGGAAGAAGTTCCACGAGGAACTGGGTACGAGACTAAATTTCAGCACTGCTTATCATCCACAGACTAACGGCCAGAGTCAACGGACCATCCAGACACTTGAGGATATGTTACGGGCATGTGTCATAGATTTTGGTGGGAGCTGATATTCCTATCTACCTCTTGCAGAGTTTTCCTACAACAACAGTTATCACTCTGGCATTGGTGCACCGCCTTATGCGCTTTTATACGGTTGGAGATGTCGTACCCCAGTTTGTTGGGAGGAGGTTGGTCACCGAGTCATGGGGAGGACTGAAGTAGTCCTCCAGACCACAGAGCTCATCCAGCAGATCAGACAGAGATTGCAGACAGCTCAAAGTCGACAAAAGAGCTATGATGGTCGGTGCCGGTCAGAGTTGGAGTTTCTGGTCGGTGATATGGTACTAGTGAAGGTATCACCCCGGAAGCGTGTGATACTCTTCAGGAAGAGGGGGAAATTAGTTCCTTGGTATATTGGAGCTTTCCGTGTGATCGTCAAGGTAGGCAGGGTGGCCTACGGGTTGGACTTGCCGAGTGAGCTCAGTCAGATCCACAACACTTTCCATGTTTTCGCAGTTGCGGAAGTGCATGTTGGACGAGGAGACAGTGGTTCCTGTGGATGATATTCAGGTTGATGAATGCCTGAATTATACAGAGAGACTGGTAGCGATATTGGAGAGAAAGATGAAGGTCCTACGCAACAAGGAGATACCTTTGGTAAAGGTCCAATGGCAACATCGGAGGGGCTATGAGTTGACATGGGAGCCGGAGGCGGAGATGTGGGAGCATCATCCGGAGTTATTCGCAGCAGCTGATTTCGAGGACGAAGTCTAGTTCAAGTGGGGGAGAATTGTAACATCCCAATGATGAGGTATTTTCAATTTCAACCCTATGTATGAAGAATATTGTGGCGTTTTGGTGATTTTGGACGAAGGGGTATTATGCTGGACGTACGTTGTGTACATTAAGCGTACTGGGGCGGACCCTATTACGTTGGGAGTACACCGCATACGCAGGGCGTACATGATAAAACCTCAAACCCTAATTTTTAGGGTTTGGTCCCTATATAAGCATCATTATCACCTCATTTCTCATTGCCACATCAGCCTCCATCTAAGAAAACGTCCCTCTAGCAAACCCTAAGTGAGAAGAGTGCATTTTAGCTCATTTGTGTGCTTTGGTGGTATTCTTGAAGAAGAAGAAGTTGGTGCAAGGACCTTGAGGCTTGGAAGCAACTTAGATATGGGATTATTTCCTTGCTAGCAACCTCTAGGAGGTAAAAATCTCATAACTTGATCATCTTATCTTGTAGATCTAGCCATTTATTCATTTAGGGCATTTTTGGTCCCAAATATAGTGATTCTTGAGCATGGCATGCTCTTAATCGAATAAGTCGTCCATTCATACATTATGAGGGTTCTTGAGTCATAAAAATGTGGTCTTGATGCTTAATTTTTCTCCATGCATGCTCTAGAAGGTCTCAAGGCATTAAGAAGTTGGGATTTTATGTATTAAGCACTTAATGGACATGAAAAGTCATAAAGTTGGAAACTTTAGGTCTCTTAGTGGTATGTTGGCCTTAGATCTGAAAGTTGGACGTGAGAGCTTAATGCATTAAGCTCTTATTGAGAAAATGGAAATCTGAGTGTACGCCCTGCATAATCTAGAGTACGCAGCACGTACGTGGTCAACCTCCCTACTATGGTCAAATATCGAGTACGCCCCGCACACGAGCCCTGAGTTGACTCGGCTGGGTTGACTCGGTTGACTTGTTGATTTTGACCTAGGGTAATTTGGGGAAATGTTATTAATTTAGAATGGGAAATGATTTGACATTTAGGATTTGAGTTGAGCCGGTTGTCGGAGTTGGGAGTTATTCATACTGCATTTAGACTGTGAGGTGAGTTTTCTTCAATGTACTTACGGGTCGAAGGCACCAAGACTGGCCCATTGGATTTATATCCTGGTTTAGCATATGTTGCTATGTTGTAGTGATCTCTTAGATCTGTATCCTGTTATATAGGATTTTCCTATGTTGTAGTGATCTGTTAGATCTGTATCCTGGTACATAGGATGTTGTTATGCTGTAGGGATTTGTTAGATATGTATAATTATGTGTATTTGTCGGCGTTGTGTTCATGTTTGTTTGTTGCATATGTCGACATGTTGGTTTGGGTTGAGGCGGTTCTGCTTTGTGCTGTAGGCCAAGACACCCAGGACGACTGGATAGACTGTAGGCCCTGCAAGGCGGTCCAGTCAGGCCGGCAGCCCGTAGAGCGGTCCGGATAGGCTGTAGGCCCTGCGAGGCGGTCCAGTCAGGCCGGCTGCTCGTAGAGCGGTCCAGATAGGCTGTAGGCCCTACGAAACGGTCCAGTCAGGCTGGATGCTCATGTTTGTATGCTTGCTTGTTATATGATGTGTTGGTACTTTGGGGGAACTCACTAAGCTTTGGTTTATAGTTTTAGTTTGTGGTTTCAGGTACTTTCGAGGATCATGGGAAGGTGAATGCGTGATCGTACACAACTTCCAACTTTATTGTCTTCGAGTCTTGGGAAAACTCTGATTTGAAATAATGCTTTTGAAACAATGATTTGTTTGTAAACAATTTTGATGCATGGTTGGTTTTAAAAAATTTAAATTTATTGTGGTTTTTGGAAGTGTTACAAAGGCTGAAGGGGTGAGGGGATCGAATGAGAGATTGAATGCTATTTATAGCGAGAAAGTTTTATTTGCACATCGTGCACCAAAGTACACGTCGTACGCTCTGTTGTTGCACGTCGGGTGACATGACGATTCCTGAGTGGTGACATGTGGTAGCTTCTGGGTGGTGTGTCAGGCACGCCGCACACTCCGTCGTTGCACGCAGGTGCGCACGGATAGTTCTTATTTCTTAAAAAGTTCATATATTTTCCGTACGTGCTCCTTTTTTATGGGTTTTATATCCACGTGTAGCTATCGACGAGATCTACAACTTTCATTTAGACTCCGTCGACTGATTTTGAGTTTATTTTTAAAGTTATATTTTTAACAGGCTTAGATTGTTAAAGTCCGTTAAAAATTCATAACTCTCTCATATGAATTTCGTTCTCGACTGTCTTTATATCCACAGGATCACATGGATGAGATCTCCAACTATCCTTTAGCTTGTTGTGACAACCCGAAATTTTCATTTGTATAAACTCCGCGGTCAAGCACATCAAATTAAATCCAAATTCATTTTAGTACGTTTTTGGCCGGTTTTCAGTCCGTTGGGTGTTTTTATTTTATACTCGTCAAACGAACAAATAAAAGGAAGTATACTGTAGAGGTTGTCGTGCATCACGTAAGTCTCAAAACTCCAAGATTTTGGCGTTTACGGCCCCAAACATGGAGTTTACGGCCGTAAACTCTAAAGAGTATAAATATGACACTTAGTCATTTTTGGCTCACTTTCCCACTTCCTAGTTCAAGAACACCCAAGTTTTCTCTCGACTATCATAAGATCATCTCTTCAAATCCGCCAAAATGTAAGTGTTTCCTTCCTAGATTCGAACATGCAACACTTAATCTAGTGTTTATACATCATTTCATCCATGGATTCTTCATCTTTTCTTAGATCTTCAAGTGTTCTTCAAAACACCAAGAACACCAAGAACACACACTAGTGTTCTTGGCCCTTAAACACTCCTACAAGCTTCCCATAAGTAAGTACACTCCTCCTAACTAGTTGTTTGCTTAGAATACATGTTAAACCCTTGAAGAACATCAAAATCCCCAAGAACATATGTGTTTACGGTTCAAGGAGATCTCCTTAGACCGTAAACACCTTCAAGTGGGGTTTAGGTGCCCCTAACACCTTCTATGGCTTGTATAAAGGACTAGAACCTTGCATGCATGAGCTAGAAACACCAAAACACGGAATGGTTGGGTAACCATGAGTTTACGGCCATAAACTCATGGGTTTACGACCGTAAACACACGTGTTTACGACCGTAAACTCCCAGGGAGTGGTCCAAGGACCGTAAACTCCAAAGAAGGGCCATTTCGAGCCCTAATCACTTCCTAAGCCTTGGATTCGAGTCTAGCTTACTTCCTTGTGTGGTGTAGGACCTTAAAACACCCAATGGCAGCATTACCATGAGTTTACGACCGTAAACTCATGGGGGAAATGGTCCCAGAACCGTAAACCCATATGGTGGTACCATATGGGGAATAAACTACAATGTGAGGCCATACTCTCTTAAGATGCAACCCTTAGCACTCCTAGCACTTTAAACAAAGTGTTTTCATGTAATTGAGTGTCTTTACTTGCTTAATTAGTTATTAAATGACTAATTAGATACATAAATGTATCATTGCATGCTCAATAGGATCCGCGTGTGTGTTCAAGTCTTCACTTGACACTTAGCATCCTATACCACCCGTTCATTCGAATCACCCACTTCAGGTGAGTTCATACCCCTTAATCAACCTTTTAAATGATTTTAAATGCTTTTATGGGGGGGGGGGGGGAATACAAGTTGAACTATAAAGTTATTATATCAACCACATGTGATTAATAACTGTATAGCAAAAAGATTTCTGCATGTTAAACTGTTTTATCCAGCTAAAGGTTTTCATCTTTTGTTCTCAAATCTCTTTTAAAGTATACAAATTTCTTTTAAATTACCAAGCTTTTATCAAAGTCTTTTAAACTTATATTCTTGATAGATTCATGTCTATAAAGATATAGTTATATAAGTAGGGTTTGAAGGACTTAGGACTGATAACCCGCTTTACTTCCTGTTCCTTGTTTGGTTGTGGACTTAGAGCATCCGGTTATTTGTCCGAGTGTCGTTGAAGTCCTAGTTATATATTATGTATATCTGGTTAGATGTTAATACTCTTATTCCAGTTCAACACCTTTGGGTAGCAAAGGCATTTAGATAACCTCTCGAGTAAACTATAATAGGTATAGTTTAGAAACCAACCATAACTTTCATGAAGGAGAACTTAGTTATATCTATATTCTAAGAACTTGTACTTATAGTAAAAAGAAAAGTATATAGAAATCAAAACACGAGATACATCCTCATGACGCGGATTTCACCGTTGTCGAGTGGTAACCAGAGTCTCCTGGAGGGAGAGCGGGCATTGTGTGTATAGATCTATACGGGACAGACCATCCCACATTCTGACTGCTAGCTACAGTCCCGGCCGACCAAGCCAAGGGGTGACAAATGTCACATTCATTTCGACGCCAGCAGGTCGTCGTGTTTACATCCGTCAATCAGTATGGTTACGAGTATCTTTACAATTACCTTATAATTCATGGCTTTAAGGTAATAAGTATTATCACGGTATTTTCTACATATGAAACCATCATAATATATTTTCCTAGTTATACACTAGGCCTCATATTAAACCTTTAAACTGACCTACTTAGGATTAAAGGTTAACTTAGACTCTCCGAGGCGTATTGTTCACTTAATACCGCCCGGAGTCTGTATTTCATTCACTTAGACTCTCTGAGGCGTATTGTTCACTTAATACCGCCTGGAGTCTGTATTTCATTCACTTAGACTCTCCGAGGCATATTGTTCACTTAATACCGCCTGGAGTCTGTATTTCATTCACTTAGACTCTCCGAGGCGTATTGTTCACTTAATACCGCCTGGAGTCTGTATTTCATTCATTTAGACTCTCCGAGGCGTATTGTTCACTTAATACCGCCTGGAGTCTATACTTCATTCATTTAGACTCTCCGAGGCGTATGGTTCATTCGATACCACCTGGAGTCTATGTTTTATTCACTTTTAGTCAGCAGCGTTACTGCTGAGGTAAAATAGTATTTTCCCTATTACTTTTGCTTGTGATCTTCTCACATATTCCTTAAAGTATAAACTATATTTTGATAATAATAGTTACCTTTGGGGGAAATTACTCCTTAAACATAAAACAATTGGGTCTTGGTAGAAGACTACTTTTATTAGAAAATATAGGATTTTCTGGAAAGAATTCTAATACTCGGTAAACTCAAATCACCATTATCTAGTGAGATTATTTTGAAGAAAAACATGTATTTATACCAATGTCATTAAATACTTATGAACTCACCAGCATTAAAATGCTGATACTCGCTTTCAAAATAACTTGTATTCTCAGGTCATCAGTAGACAGGTACACCCTGGGAGCTTTTGCGAAGTCAGCCTAGTACCAAGCTTCAGCTTATGTTATTTCCTATATCTACTTTTGATGTTGTTGTTAAATGTAACCTATGTAAAATTATTACTATTAATACAATGGTTGTTGTACTTTGATTACTATACTGCATATGTTGTGATACTTGACATGACGTCCTCCACCCCAGAACGTTTCCGCCGTTTCGGTTTTGGGGTGTGACAGATTGGTATCAGAGCATTGTTTATAGTGAGCTCAGTATATCAAATCATAAAAGATATACAACCTATAAATACAATGGGATAAAATACTCTGACCAAGAATTATACTTTAAAATATAACCATATTTTACAAAAGTATAAGAACATCCAAAATATAAAAGCCCGAACAAGTATCACAAGAAGAACAAGAATAAAAGTCTTTAGATGTTGAGCATTACCGTCAAACCTGGGCAGTTATGTAATCGTAAGCTGGAATAAATGTAACCTGATCAACTACATTTATTCGAGATGCGACTAACGTGTGCTTGGGAGTGATGGTGGTGTTGCAATGAATCTGAAACTTACCAAATAGGAATGCTAGAGCCAAACATAAAGTTAAAATACTATAGGAGTATTTTAGGAGACTAAAAGACTCGCAATAAACCCAAAAGCATGTTCAGAAGTTAGGAATCAAACATGTAATTAAAATACTATAGGGGTATTTTAGGAACCATAAATAACCTTGCGTGAAAACTAAAAGAGATCCTTATTGATAGACCTATGATTACAGAGTGTATACTCCCAAGGTTATATATAGTGAGGATCTCATACGCTAAGAATGTGTGGTTTCGCTCTACTTCCTTTTCCTTGTTTGGATGTGGATATAGGGTAGTATCACATATTCGACGGCCTATCAGATCTAAGTTATATATGATTTGTGTACACTATGTAATTATAGCCGGACTCGATATGGATCACCCAATAAAATGTTTTAATAATCTCGTAAGATTCTTTAGACATTCCCATTCTCGCACAAACCCCTTTAGGAAACCTTATCAACTTTAGTAATCAGCAGAGGAGTCGATAAAGACCCAGAAGAGGTTCATTGAGAAAGATTTCCAGGTAGGAAGTAAACGAACAGTGATGAGGCTATTGAAATCACCATGTGCCTATACCTTTTAAGGACATCGGTGGGGAATTCGCTTGAACTTCTGAGATTCCAGTCATCCATTATGAAGTGATGACACTCAGAATCAGAATCAGAAGTAAGGCGGAGCATAAATTCAATATGTCTACGAGAGCAGAGAACCCTATATAGATACCCGAAGGAAACCAACGCTTGTTCCAGTCAGGGATAAGAGGTGGACAGAGGGAGCCAATGCATGGAACCCGAGAAGTGTTTCTACCTCTTTAACTTCACGCTAATAATCCATAAAATAATACAATTTAGTGAGTTAGTGATTACACTACTCACACTATGTGCTAGGCAAATCGTCTTTCCCGTCGCGATTAATATAAATAGATCGGATCACAAAACCTCGATTGAGAGTGTTTAGCCATAAGTTTTCATGAGCCTTTTCTTCCGTGATCTTCGTTCGGAACTTCTCTCGAATCTTTTCAAAGCCGGAGAGTGAACCTCTCCAATATAAAGATAACTTAGTAGGAACGACACCCATTTTATTGCTTTCCGATACACTTACTCCTACTCTGTTACCCAGACTGCATCATAGGGATGTAGGTCGACGCTCAGATAACCATAAATCAAGGCGCGGGAAAAATTTATGCCTATCATAGTAAAGAAGGATACGTCTAGGGTTAACCATCGTTTCTCATCAGCTTTTGTTCCTTTTTCGTGTAGGAAAAACCATGCCTCCAAAGAAACGTAACCAACCCGCTGGTAAGACACCGATTCTTCAAATAGGTGAAGCTACGTTTCAAGCTGCAGTTTCAGTAGCCGTAGCAGCTGTCATGGCTCACCTGAACGCTAACAACGCCAATGTTAGCAGGAGCCCTATTGGGAATCCCGATCATAGCAATGGACGACAGCAACCAGCACCGATGTGTAAAGCCACCCAAGAACTCCAACCTAACCCACTGAAAAGGAAGTTTGAGAACGAGGAGGGAAGTACCTCGACTCAAGGACCTTCCGAAGGACAACGAGCTGAAGTGGTCAATGCCTCTGTCAACCCTTCTGCCTCGACACCAAGAAGACCATACCTAGGAAACCTTCCCCGCTGCAGCAAGTGTAACTACCATCATCATGGTATCTGTCGGGAACTCTTTTGTGTTAGGTGCAACATGAAGAGGCATACCGCTCGCAACTGCAGAACTCCGGTTGAGTTTATTACATCAACCACCAATGTTGGGACCAGTCCAGTATGCCACCTATGTGGTGAAATTGGGCACTTCAAGAGGGACTGCCCAACGGAAGGAAATGACAAAGACGCAGGAGGAGTTTAACCCTAATGCCTAGGGGAACATCAAGAACCCGGTAGAATTTTGGTACGTTTCTCAAACCTTAAGTAGCTAATCGAAAACTTAAAATAATCCATTCTAATTGTAATTACTCCCTCGTTAAGGTGAAAGTCGCAGCACTGTTGTAACACTTAAAAACCCATCAGGTAAAGCTATGACGGCTTAGCATATGCGTTAAGGCCATGTATAATTGGGATTGATAGACCACGAGTGAGTGATGCTGCCTTATTTCCTGTTCCTTGTTTGGTTGTGGATTTAGGGCGGAGTCGCTCAGTCAACCGTCCTTTTAATCTTAATTATACATGACTAGTGTATACTAGGCGGTTATAGAGAGGCCTCGTGAGAAATCCGTTCATGAAAAGTACATTATTCCAAAACACCAGGACCCCTAGAGTTCAGCGTCAATCATGACAGTCCAAGTATCCACGATAGTGATACCCTGGACGAAACCCGGGACGCTAAGAACTTGTGTGCCCTGTACATCACATAGTCCTATCGATCTTCATTCCATATCGTGTCGATGATTGTAAATTTCGACACTACCGTCAGTCATGGCTTGACTTGGTTCAACCATGCGAAAATTCATGGTGCTGTGTAAAAGAACTTTCACCGTATCCTGAGCATCGAATGAAAATTCTTTCGAACCGAATAAGGAAAACCTAATGCGAATCGTCAGTCGTCTCTCTCATCCAACCTTCAGAAGTACCCAGGAGAGGGGTACCGCGCGCTGTTAACCAACCCCGTTAGACTTTAAAACCAGAAACGAAAGGCACTGCAGATATTCCGGAAAACAATAACCGCCTGAGGCCTACTCAGTAGATCCCCCAGAAAGACCATTTGCACCGCGCAATCGGGTTCGTGAATCAAGAGAAAGAACTCATGGGATCAACTTACTACTACTGAGTATATGCATTAGAGTGGTATATAATTTAGATCAATGAAATTTAAGATGTATGCTTCCTCCCTACTCCCTGTTCCCTGTTTGGTTGTGGGTTTGGGGTGGGGCCACACATCTGAACATCCCGTCAATCTCAATTATATACGACTTGCATACACGGAGTAATAGTGATTGAGCCGAGTATGTGGTCTACCACAAACCTTATAATAAGACCCTTCATCCTATCCCATAGAAAAAGGAGCTGGAGTCAAGAGAACCACTGTGGGTTGAGCTACTAAAATGACCACGAATTCGAAATTTGTTGTCATCCCGGTTAAGCCAACATAGTAGCTAACACCCTCAGTTAGGGAAAAGTAACTCAAGTCGTAAGAGTCGAAAAAATATTGACTACGACCATCCATTCGCGCCTAATCCCACAAATTAAGCATCTCAGTAGTGGGCTATGAAACCTGGAAGGCTGTGACAGAGATGAATGGATGAGGAAATTAGAGGTTCTGAGTAGCAAAATCTTATGCTATCTAGATTTAATCTAGGTAGAGAAACTCAGTAACACCGGAAGAGTAGTTTCAAGGGATACTTGCACTACTCAGGCACTTCGTCCATCCAGATACAGACGAGTAGTGCCTAGGACACAATGCCTCCTCATGCGAGAAAAGTCACCGTCGCCCTATAGACGATAGACTGCATTCTCCAAAGTTAATACTAGGATGCTAAGAACCACATGACTACCTCCGCAACCAAGAATACTTGAATAAAGTAGATGGTAAGTTGCGTTAAGCTTTATAACCCAGATCATAAAGAGATTGTAGACTCGACACCAGTCTAGATGTTAGTCGATGGGTTATACAAGAACACACGCTTCCTACAAACTGGAGGGAGCAGATGCGATGGAGAATGGTGCAAGTCTTAGAGATTTGTTAGACTACTAGGTGTTCCAAAGAATACTATCCCGAAAGAGATAGTAGAACCATCTCCTGAATTAGTCAAGCGCTTCGGAAAATCTCTTAGGACGAAGCTAGCCCCGATCTGAGACTGCTATCCATGAAACAGCGAAGCAAGTAAGAGAATGATTCTTTCCGAATAGGGATCATACTGTGAAAGCATCTATTAGACGATGAGAAAAATTGCAATTTTCTAAATATCGTCTGGTAGAACCCTCTATCTCGCTGACTTTGAGAGTTTCTGTTAGAAACACCTCGAGAGTCAGAAGTGCAGGTCCATTATGCACTAGGTCGAGATAGATGCCACGTAACCAATAGATGCCAGTATATAGCCAATACTTCCAATGATCCAGAAAAGCTCCGAAAACCAATCAGTAGGAAATACGAATCCGAAGACGACCTGAGCCTTCTAAGAACCAACCCGGAAGACTGCACTCCAGTAAGAGAGAACTTGTGGAACTTCAGAATGGCGATCACGCCAAGTGATGATCTAACCATGGAAGTACATTATGTTCCAAGTACTGAAACATTCTATCTTCCCAAGAACTTAGGACCATCAGGGATTCTTGATAAGAATTGGTCCAACCTCCGTCAGACCTCGACTACTTTAGGGATTCCATAATTTCCATCCGAATCTATCCCACGTCTCAACTTGAAAAAGTGCTTGTCCGACGTGACTCTTGTAATCCCACTCGTCGAGATCGAAATCATTGAGAGCCCCAAATTCGTGTAGGAACCTATAGAGATCATGGACCGAGAGGTCAAGCGAACAAAGCAAAGTCGTATCCCGATAGTGGAGGTTCGCTGGAACGCCAAGCGAAGACCTGATTTCACTTGGGAGCGAGAGGATCTGATGAAGCTAAAGTATCCTCATCTTTTTGCTTTGCTAAATTGTATCTACGCGTGTGCTTGAACTTTAATTTCAGGACGAAATTCCCTCTAACGGGGGGATGATGTGACAACCCGAAATTTTCATTTGTTTAAACTCCGCGGTCAAGCACATCAAATTAAATCCAAATTCATTTTAGTACGTTTTTGGCCGGTTTTCAGTCCGTTGGGTGTTTTTATTTTATACTCGTCAAGCGAACAAATAAAAGGAAGTATACTGTAGAGGTTGTCGTGCATCACGTAAGTCTCAAAACTCCAAGAGTTTGGAGTTTACGGCCCCAAACATGGAGTTTACGGCCGTAAACTCTAAAGAGTATAAATATGACACTTAGTCATTTTTGGCTCACTTTCCCACTTCCTAGTTCAAGAACACCCAAGTTTTCTCTCAACTATCATAAGATCATCTCTTCAAATCCGCCAAAATGTAAGTGTTTCCTTCCTAGATTCGAACATGCAACACTTAATCTAGTGTTTATACATCATTTCATCCATGGATTCTTCATCTTTTCTTAGATCTTCAAGTGTTCTTCAAAACACCAAGAACACCAAGAACACACACTAGTGTTCTTGGCCCTTAAACACTCCTACAAGCTTCCCATAAGTAAGTACACTCCTCCTAACTAGTTGTTTGCTTAGAATACATGTTAAACCCTTGAAGAACATCAAAATCCCCAAGAACATATGTGTTTACGGTTCAAGGAGATCTCCTTAGACCGTAAACACCTTCAAGTGGGGTTTAGGTGCCCCTAACACCTTCTATGGCTTGTATAAAGGACTAGAACCTTGCATGCATGAGCTAGAAACACCAAAACACATAATGGTTGGGTAACCATGAGTTTATGGCCGTAAACTCATGGGTTTACGACCGTAAACACATGTGTTTACGACCGTAAACTCCCAAGGAGTGGTCCAAGGACCGTAAACTCCAAAGAAGGGCCATTTCGATCCCTAGTCACTTCCTAAGCCTTGGATTCGAGTCTAGCTTACTTCCTTGTGTGGTGTAGGACCTTAAAACACCCAATGGCACCATTACCATGAGTTTACGGCCGTAAACTCATGGGGGAAATGGTCCCAGAACCGTAAACCCATATGGTGCTACCATATGGGGAGTAAACTCCAATGTGAGGCCATACTCTCTTAAGATGCAACCCTTAGCACTCCTAGCACTTGAAACAAAGTGTTTTCATGTAATTGAGTGTCTTTACTTGCTTAATTAGTTATTAAATGGCTAACTAGATACATAAATGTATCATTGCATGCTCAATAGGATCCGCGTGTGTGTTCAAGTCCTCACTTGACACTTAGCATCCTATACCACCCGTTCATCCGAATCACCCACTTCAGGTGAGTTCATACCCCTTAATCAACCTTTTTAAATGATTTTAAATGCTTTTATGGGGGGGGGGGGGGAATACAAATTGAACTATAAAGTTATTATATCAACCACATGTGATTAATAACTGTATAGCAAAAAGATTTCTGCATGTTAAACTGTTTTATCCAGCTAAAGGTTTTCATCTTTTGTTTTCAAATCTCTTTTAAAGTATAAAAATCTCTTTTAAATTACCAAGCTTTTATCAAAGTCTTTTAAACTTATATTCTTGATAGATTCATGTCTATATAGATATAGTTATATAAGTAGGGTTTGAAGGACTTAGGACTGATAACCCGCTTTACTTATTGTTCCTTGTTTGGTTGTGGACTTAGAGCATCCGGTTATTTGTCCGAGCGTCGTTGAAGTCCTAGTTATATATTATGTATATCTGGTTAGATGTTAATACTCTTATTCCAGTTCAACACCTTTGGGTAGCAAAGGCATCTAGATAACCTCTCGAGTAAACTATAATAGGTATAGTTTAGAAACCAACCATAACTTTCATGAAGGAGAACTTAGTTATATCTATATTCTAAGAACTTGTACTTATAGTAAAAAGAAAAGTATATAGAAATCAAAACACGAGATACATCCTCATGACGTGGATTTCACCGTTGTCGAGTGGTAACCAGAGTCTCCTGGAGGGAGAGCGAGCATTGTGTGTATAGATCTATACGGGAAAGACCATCCCACATCCTGACTGCTAGCTACAGTCCCGGCCGACCAAGCCAAGGGGTGACAAATGTCACATTCATTTCGACGCCAGCAGGTCGTCGTGTTTACATCCGTCAATCAGTATAGTTATGAGTATCTTTACAATTACCTTATAATTCATGGCTTTAAGGTAATAAGTATTATCACGGTATTTTCTACATATGAAACCATCATAATATATTTTCCTAGTTATACACTAGGCCTCATATTAAACCTTTAAACTTACCTACTTAGGATTAAAGGTTAACTTAGACTCTCCGAGGCGTATTGTTCACTTAATACCGCCTGGAGTTTGTATTTCATTCACTTAGACTCTCCGAGGCGTATTGTTCACTTAATACCGCCTGGAGTCTGTATTTCATTCACTTAGACTCTCCGAGGCGTATTGTTCACTTAATACCGCCTGGAGTCTGTATTTCATTCACTTAGACTCTCCGAGGCGTATTGTTCACTTAATACCGCCTGGAGTCTATACTTCATTCCTTTAGACTCTCCGAGGCGTATGGTTCATTCGATACCACCTGGAGTCTATGTTTTATTCACTTTTAGTCAGCAGCGTTACTGCTGAGGTAAAATAGTATTTTCCCTATTACTTTTGCTTGTGATCTTCTCACATATTCCTTAAAGTATAAACTATATTTTGATAATAATATTTACCTTTGGGGGAAATTACTCCTTAAACATAAAACAATTGGGTCTTGGTAGAAGACTACTTTTATTAGAAAATATAGGATTTTCTGGAAAGAATTCTAATACTCGGTAAACTCAAATCACCATTATCTAGTGAGATTATTTTGAAGAAAAACATGTATTTATACCAATGTCATTAAATACTTATGAACTCGCCAGCATTAAAATGCTGATACTCGCTTTCAAAATAACTTGTATTCTCAGGTCATCAGTAGACAGGTACACCCTGGGAGCTTTTGCGAAGTCAGCCTAGTACCAAGCTGCAGCTTATGTTATTTCCTATATCTACTTTTGATGTTGTTGTTAAATGTAACCTATGTAAAATTATTACTATTAATGCAATGGTTGTTGTACTTTGATTACTATACTGCATATGTTGTGATACTTGACATGACGTCCTCCACCCCAGAACGTTTCCGCCGTTCCGGTTTTGGGGTGTGACAATTGTTTTTTCCTAACAATCGACCGATCTCTATTTTGATTTCTGTGTCATATGATGTTGCGCTAAAACCTATAAAAATGATAACTTCCTCATACGAAGTTAGATTTAAGCATTCTCGATATGTACGCTCTCTGTTTTACGACTAATATGACTTTTTTTCAAGACTATTTATCCTAAATAGTCTTCTATAAAAACGTTTATTTACATGACTGGTCATTTATACTGTAACAAGAAAATGGGGTGTCACAACTCTCCCCCACTTATAGAGATTTCGTCCCCAAAATCCTACTTCTAGCGAACCTTAAGATAATTCCTATACTATCCTAATGGGGTTTCATGTGATCACTCAGGATCTAGCCGACGTTGATGTATCAAATTCGTCCCTCCGTACTTATTTGGCCATAGAACTTCATTTTCTACCTTAGACGTACTCCCGAACTCCTTGCGAAGTATTCCAAAATCGGGAATTCGTCGGTTTGGACTTCCAGAAATTACATTCTACGATTGACGACCGCTTTCATTCGTAAAATGTCGATACCATCGACTGGTTATGAGGTGATAAACTATGGAATTTTACCTACGACATCCTAACGGAATCCAGTTTCAGGAACATGCCTAAAAAAGGCTTACAATGTATCTTAAAACACACACGAATCTATAATGCAATTGGTTTCTGTTACCTAGTTCAAGAGTTCCATCATCCTGAAATTTAACCAAAATTACTACAATGGGTTTATTAACTTAAAAAATCTGGAATCAATACTCTAATATTGGTGACAGACTCATTATATTCATAAAATGGATGGAGAGAGACTAAAATGGTTAACTCCTAAAAGTTAAGTCCCACTAGTTGGAGATTAGGACCATTTTTTTTCAAAATATGTGGACAAGATGGTAGTAATCAGAATTTTGTTTATATGATGCAACCTCTCTTCTTATCTATATCCTACATAAATTAAGCATATTTTTATTTTATTTTTCAAAAGCCCCACATTTAAAGGCCACGTGGTATGTCTAATGTGGCGCTATTTGCGAAAAAAACAACCACTGGTAAGGAGTTGTTTTCTGATGTGTCAATCGATTTGGAGCGACTCTTCACTGAGATGCGGTTATGGATTCTTATGGTTGTCGTTTTGGCATATTCGCATGTCCTTTAATTTATTGTGCCTTGAAACTATATTTTAACTGGTTAGGCTGTTCAGTTGCTCAAGAGTAAATTCTAACGTTTGTTGTTTATATAACTGACATATGGGGTGTGTCAATTGTAGATATGATTGTTTTGTTACATTGTAAGACTTGATTTAAAGTACTTTTCAATTTAGACCCTTGGTGTGTAATGTTTTGCAGAATTGGTCCCCAGGGGGCAGATTTGCCAACTTCAGGAAAGTTGGAGTATGTTGGGCGTACTAGTGCTTGCTGGATCAGGGGTTCAATCCATGTACGCTAGGCGTACGTGAAATACGCATGGCGTACATGAAGGTTAATGAAACCCTAATTTTAGGGCTTGTAGCCTATATATACCATATGATATCCTCATTTGGCCTTGTTTAACCAGCATCCATACCTTTGAAAACCCTAATTCCTCCCTTTTCCTTGTGTGGTGCTCTTGAGTCTTGGTTTTGAACTTTGGTGGGTTTTTTTGCATCTTGAAGTGGTAGAAGAAGAAGTTGGAAGACTCATTCCTTGGAGGAGAGATTAAAGATCCAGATTTAGCTCCATCTTTCGGTGACTTTTGAGGTATAAAGTCCATACCTTGTCTACTCTTTGCATTGATCTACTCTTTAGATTGTTTATGGTCATTTTGGTCCCTTTTGGTTGGTCTTGATGAGCTAAGGCCGTTGTAGAAGCTAAACCTTGTAGATCTGGACGTTTTGAGGTCCCTTATGCATAAAAATGCAAACTTTATGGTATTCATGGACTCATGCATGTGTTAAGTCATTTGTTAAGATCTTTTGAGCTCTAAGAGCCCTATTTAGCCATGCATGCACGTAAAGTTGCTAACTTTACGTGATAAATCACCTTAAGGAATTCAGATATGAGTTTGGGTTGAAGTATTAATCGATTAAGAGCTAAATAATGGAAGTTCGCCAAGTTGGGGGAGTATGTTGGGCGTACAAGCAGGTACGCTCCGCGTACAAGCCCTAAAGCAAATACACTAAGCGTACGAGCTGAGTACACCCTGCGTACTCAGCAGTGGGCTTCATAATTGTGGGCTTCTCGGAAATGGGCCCGTGTTGGACCTTTGTAGTCTTTGGCCTTGTTGGGCCATTATAACTCTATTTTTGGGTTGTTGATATTTTATTGGACTCTTTTGGCTGAAGGCCCATGAAGGGATTTACGCCCAATTTGGAAAATTGGGCCATATTTGGGCTTTGGGTTATTATTTTGGAAATTATGTTTTTTAGACAGTTAGATTGGGCCTTGGCATTGGGCCAAGTTAGAAAGGGTAAAAAAGGTCTTTTACCCTAGTTTGGACTCTTAATGTGAGTCGGGATCCAATTATTAATTGGATGTTATTTTGTTATTGATAGCGCGGGGATTTTAATGGGCCAGGAGCTAAAGATTTATCTATGAGATTCAACAGTGTGAGGTGAGTCTTCCTCACCATGTTTAGCGGGTCGAAGGCACCAATGCTGACCCGACGTTTATTATGTTAGGGTGTTAGATGTCTATGTGACTCTCGCATGTGTATGTGTTCTTCTGTTTAATGGGAGGGGCCCAAAGGTTATGATGTATGCTATTACTTGTTATACTTGCATGTTTCGTTGTTGGGTGGGGCCCGTTGTGCGAGTTAGGGTGAGGCCCGTTATACTCAGTGGGCGGTGCCCGTTATACTCAGTGGGCGGTGCCCGTTATGCGAGTTAGGGTAAGGCCCGTTACACTCATTGGGTGGGGCCCATTGATTGACATATCTGTATGACGGGCGGTGCCCGATGCCGGGCGGGGCCCATTATGTCTTGATATGTATGGTATGTGGTATTTTGGGGAACTCGCTAATCTTTGTGCTTACGGTTCTCAGTTTATGTTTTAGGTACTTCTGGTTTGAAAGGGAAGAGCTCGGGATGATTACAAGTTGGTATTAGAGCCTTAGTTTGAGGGATTCGCACATACTCTCGGGTGTGTTTGAACTCAAACTGAGGATTTGGTAAAGTTTTTCATAAAGAAATGTTTTTAAAGAAAAGGGATTTTCTAATACAAGAAAGGGTGTGGTGCATGTAATCGACCGAGCTCAAATAAGTTTTCCCAAATAACCCATACATGTTATTTGTTATGAATTGTATTGTGAATCTGTGAACCACATTCTAGTTAGGGCTAAGGCTTTGCTCAGTGTTTGCATGATAGAATGCTAGGAGAGATGCCTTTGTATGCCTATTGTATGAGCTTGTAGACTTGCATGGTAGTACTGATCAGTCAGAGATAAATTGATCGGATATGTGATGCCTTGTAACCTAGGAAGCATGGGATTCTAAATTGGGAATACGTATTAGTATCAGGGATTGCTAAGTGTATGCTTGAAAAATTGTATACAGTTAGGATCATATAGCCATAGAATGATTGATTTGGCCTTATTTCCTGTTCCTCGTTTGGTTGTGGTCCTAGGGTAGAATCTGTTATTCGACAGTCTATTTGATCCAGTATTGTGTATAATTTGCATGCGTAAGGCAATCGGCAGCAAGAGTGGAAGTTTCTGGCATGAGTTGTAGCATGTGAGTTCGATGTTCTTGGTTATTCTATGGATTGGAGTGATACTGCACTAATGTTGCTTGCTTTGTGCTTTGTGGAACTCTTAAATGATGTGAGTTAGTTACTAAGTGAATATGTCAAGTCATATGTAATGAAGGTTGGATAATCTCAGAGTGACGAATTTGACCGTATTGCGTAACTCTTGTTTGAGTCTAACCATTGTAGGGACGAGTCTTTTACTCGAAGGATTATCTAAGCTTTGTTGCATGTGATTGTATTCATGAGGTGGGTAACTAACATTATGGAGAGTTCTTCAACAACTGATGGCAGGGTGAGGTCGGAAACCTAGGAAAGCCTAAGAAGCGCTTTAGTGGGTTTAGTTGCGTTGTTTAGCAAGTATTTGGAGTATCAGCTGAGAAGGTGACTTATAGGATTCGATATGATTCTCAAGGAAGGTATGAATAGGTGTGGAAGGTATTATTGTGTAACGCCCGTAGATCCGGGCTAGCCAATTTAGAGATAATAGGGGTCGAAAACAACTTTTCGAAAAAAGATTATTTAGAATAAATAATCTTAACCAAGTTGTAGAATATGTCTCAAGGGTTCCGTACATATAAAGAACGCTGAAATCCGAGTTATAACGAAGAAGTTATGACCCGTCGAAGTTTCGTGACGGAACCGGCACGACACCGGGAAGCGTAAATAGTGAATTTACGATAGAGCGACTTTTAGCCTTAGCGATCTAAACGAAAGTCGTAGAAAACGTTAAACCGAGAGCGTTCATAAAAAGAACACCCAAATCTGACTTCGTATGAGAAAGTTATGATTTTTCGAAGTTTCGACTTTAGCAGTGTACAACCCTAAGTTCGAATATTAGATCGAGCGGTTTTTAGCCGACACAACCTAAACGAGAATCGAAGATCTCGTTAATAGTAACGATAAAAAGACAGACGAAAACGGACGTCGGATGAAGAAGTTATGGATTTTTAACGGACCAATCCTGTCCCGGCCTGTTAATAATATAACTTTTAAAATTAATTCAAAATTAGCTAACGGAGTCTAAACGAAAGTTGTAGAGTACGTTCCCGCCTACGCGTGGATATAAAGAACGTCGAAAACGGAGCTCGTACGAGGAAGATACGAATTTTTGAAGTTGGAACTCGAAAATGCGAAGTCTGATGCGAGTTGATGACGTGGCACAATCTGGACCCTCCATCGCTGACCTCGGTACCTGCTTCGGATTCGCGACACGCAGCCTCGCATTACGCCCAGCGTCCGAAACCGAGTACGCCCAGCATACTTCGGTCTTGTGTGCTCCGAGACGAGAACATGTAGCCCCACCGAAATGCTGCCACGTGCGAAGACTAGCTGGCGCCCTGATCCGAAGTTACGCCCAACGTAACCAAAGGCTACGCCCAGCGTAGTCCGAAGGTTCAGGCCTATAAATAGAGGCCGAGGCTGCCATCTTTCTCACACCATTTCTCCCATCTTTCTTTCACTAGTTTCTCTCTCTAGCCTACCCTAACCCCGTAAAAGCCTAGGTAAACCCCCCTAGCACCCGTAGGAAGCCCCGAGGCTCCCGGAGTCCCGAGAAAAAGGGTCTTTTGGTTCGGAAACGCTGCTCCGAGCAAAGCCCGGTTTTTAAGAAAACCCACTGTAAGTGAGATACGCCTACGCAATTTTTAATTTAGCTTCTAATTAATTATAGTAACATTATTAGGACCTTAAAATAATTATTTGGGCTATTATTATGAGTTATATAGAGTGTTGTTTAACGCTTATATAATAATAATAATAGCTAGACTATTAATTAGTCGCGGTTAACGTTAGACTAAACCCTAGTGGTATTGATACTAGGTTTTGTCGAGGGAAAATTATTTTGAGATAACGAAGTGTTGTTCGAGTGCAGAGTCACCACCTTTCAGGTGAGTGCATAGTTACTTTCATCTTACACATAGATATGAAGTATTTAATAAAAATTACATGCTACGTGTTCATATTGTCTGTATACTTGCCGTCTATGCTGGGTGAAAGATTTTTATACATGTTTTAAATGATTTAAACTGTATATGTATTTTATATCTACAAAATGTGTTGGGTAAAACATGGGTAGATGAAATAGTTGCTGTGTGACAAAAACAAAATGATGAGAGGTGATATAGACCATGAGATAAGGGTGAGAGGTAAACCATGAGAGAAGCCTTTTACCCATGTGTTGGCCCCGTCATTCAACAGAGTATGGATGACAACCACGGACTATTCTAGACAGTCCAGTGGAACACTAGCAGGCTCGCAACCTGTAGGTGTATTTGAACTGTGTATTCACCAGCTGTACTCTAAAAACCCATTGACACGTATTGCAAGTGGATTCTCGGAAACGATAATGTCGATAAACGAGATAACCATGGCGACTATGAGACTAAGTGCCTAAACCCTGGCGACTATGCGACGTAGTGCCTGTTGTATAAACCCTGGCGACTATGAGACTTAGTGCCTAAACCCTGGCGACTATGCGACTTAGTGCCTGTCGAGTAAACCCTGGCAACAATGGATTTCGTGCCGATTCCTTAGGATGATCCTTAGGAATGAATGAACGAGGAATAGCTAATTCTTAGGGTAGATCCCTAAGAGTAAAGAAGATAATGTGGATGGGTAATTGGGTTGATTGTTTGATGTTTAAACATAATAATTATATTATTGTGGGTTGAAAACCCTATGTACTCACCAGGTTTCCCAACCTGACCCACTCAGTTTATTTATATCACAGGTGTTGATATGAAGTCACATTACACTGAGAGATTAAGGAGATATAAATCACTAGTGATAATGAATGTAAGTTCTGTTTATGCTTATGTTTCTGTATTGACGATGACATCCCAAATGTTTTAAAATGAATAAAAATACTTTTCTTCGGAAATTCTTTGATAACATATTTATCATGTTTTACTGGGAACAAATTCCGCAACATTTTTATTAAAAGAGGTACTCTGATTTTTATAAAGCATAAAAAAAATCGGTCTTTTCGGGCCGTGAAAATGGGGATGTCACATATTGGGCCCGTACTACTGAAACCATAGGATCCATACTTGAATCGGGGAAAGTCTTGGAGAATCTAGGGAGTCTATGGGATGAGGATTTTTGGATATGTTCTTATCATTTGCATGGTTGTTTTCCAGAATGGTGATGAGCACTTAGGAAGGAGGTTCGGGTTCGGGTTCAGGCTCAGGTGTAGGTACTGAGCCGATCGATGAGCGGATGCGAGAGTTCATCTAGTCGGAGATTACCAATGGTATTTTGGAGTGGACTCCTGTGATCTTGGGTTCGGTTAAGGAGGGGATATTGTAGCTCTTGGATGGTCGTATCGGGGCTTTTCAGACTGAGATTGTAGCTAACAGTTGGGGCCGATCTGGAGCCCAAAGCTTGTGGAGCTCTAAAATATTTTGGGAAGGAGGATCTTGCTGCTAGCTCTTGTCATATGGGATCGGAAGTTGGTTATGCATCATGTTTTCAGGGGGATCGATCCCATGATTGGATTGCCACAATGGTTTCGTGAGCTTTACGCGAGGAGTTACCCGATATCATTGGTCGTGTCACTGATATATTGATCACCAGGTTCGAGGGTCGGACCTTGGCTGTTCAGACAGTTGATGGGATGGTCGAGGTAACTCAGGAGTAGGAGATTGGTTCGGATAGGCGAATGGGGAAGTGGAAGTGGACTCATGGTCCGACTCGGCGATCTGAACAGTTGGACGTTGCTATGGCTAGTGTTAAAGACCCGAAGGGCCATGATGTGTGCTCGAAGGATGAAGGAGCACATGAGCATGTGCGCGACAAGTCTAAGTGCAGCAGGTGCGGATGGAAGGGCCACCTCCGCCAAAATGCACCCTGGAGGTAGAATTGTGTCATTGTTGTCATCAACCTGGCCATATCAGGGCGAATTGCCCACGCTTAGTGGTTGGGGCAGCTCAGGTTCCATCGCAGGTGATTCGACAGGAAGAGGAGATCAGCATTTCATCGAATGCTATTGCGGGTATATTATCTTTTGCTTTCCTCTTGATTATTATCAGTATTTATATTGCTTTGGAATATTGTTGGGTATGGGTAAGCATTATCTCTGGGTTAGTTCTCTTTTATTTATTGGGTTATATCATCAATTAATATACATTATAAACATATGATTACACACAATTGGTCAATAATACATAGCGGTTCGCGGTGGTTTGATCGCCGAATACTGACCGATTTTTATGAATTGTTACACTTGACTTAAACTTAGAATGTTAAGCGATGATCGTAACATGTGTGTGTATTATATTTTAGGTAATACACATGAAACAACACAAGCACTAGATTACTTTAGAATAAGATGCCTATTTTTTGAATTATAGCATGTCGTAGGTTGCTTATCTAAATTGCTAATATTAGGTTTAAGATCTGTTGTTGACCTAGAATTAGGAAATTTTATGTGTTCAGACTTCTAAACGTTTAATTACGGTATTAGAACTGACACATAAATTTTCGGAATGATAAGGAGAATTATGCGTCTAAAACATAATTAACACCTTCTCTATCTATATTCTCGTCTTGGTACACTAAATGCCTACTTCGGTGTATAGAACGATATGACGATAATGAGAAGAGGTAGGGTCGTCAATAACGAATGAGGTCTAGCACCTCAAAATGCCAGAGTAGGAGCTTCTCAACTCCTGATGGATGAAGTTCAATTGATGATGTAGAACATGCTAGATCAACAAACGCGTGAGTTTATGGAACTCCTAACCCAAGGACTAGCTAACACTAGGGGAAGAGTATCGGTGGTCAGCGAACTGATAGTCGATGGACGAGTCAACAATGGACCAGTTCCTTCTCACACAACAATGGTTCAGGAAAGGAACAATGACTCGGAAATTCATCAAGAACCACTCCCTCCTCCGAAAGACTCAGAGATCCGAATGAATGATGAGCCTAGAAGCTACTGCAAGTATAAGGACTTAACGACTTGCAAGCCATCATCATTCAGTGGAAAAGAAGATCCAGTAGGAGTCATGGACTAGAATTCAGAAATAGAGCAAGCCTTCATAACCTACGGTTGCAAGGACAAATTGCAGACCACCTACGCTGTAATGAAATTCAAGGGTGCAAGGATACATTGGTGGAATACGTTGGGAAAAACCCTAAGTCCTAACAAGCCTCTGCAACTAACATGGGAAGAATTCCTGAACCATTTCAAGCGCAGGTTCTACTCAGCAGAAAATATTTTGGAGTTAGAGAATCAACTCCTAACACTGAAGAAGGGAAGCATGTTAGTTGAAGAATACACAAATGATTTCACTGACAAAATGGAGTTCGCCCTGCGTGTTGTTCCATAAGAATTGGAAAAGATCGATAGGTCGTCAAGGGAATTCCGTGGGAGTACGTTGTGTCGGTTAAACAAGCACATACTTTCGAAGTAGCCGTTTGGACTACAAGATTAGTTGAAGACATGATCAAGAAAAGATCTGCCTACAAAACTGAAGTTGGCGAGAAAATAAACAATGAAGGACTCTCGAATTCTAAAAAGAAGAGTAAAATATCAAGATCTGACCCCGACGACAAGAGGTCTGGGGGTAATAATGAAGCAAGGTGGTGCAATAAATGTGAGAAGAAGCATGATGGGCAATGCAAGGGAGAAGTGACTTGCTAAAGGTGTGGAAGACTTGGTCACTATTCTGAATAATGCAAGTACGATGTAAGGGTGTGTTTTGAGTGTAGAGAATAAGGAATGTCATGAAGGACTGCCCAAAGAAGTAGGAAGCGGAAAAGTACAATATGCCACCAAAACCAAAGGCATGAGCATTCCAGATGATCCCGGATACAACAGAGGATTGAACATATGGCGCTTGAGGAGACCAAGTAAAGGAAGTTGTTTACCCGAAGTTTAAGGCATGAAATGGTAGTTCCATATAGATACTAATAGGATGTGCAGCCTAATATAAGATGAATAATAAATGTTGTAATCATTTTCGAAAATTATGAAATTTTCTAGTTATGTTACATTGTAATGTGACACTAAGAAATTATGATTTCAACATAATGGATTGGTTAAAAATAAATTTTGGTATAGTGTGTCTTGTAGGCAGGACACTACACGAGAAAGAATTTATACCAAAGATCGGGAAATAGAATTGTAGTTGAAGTTACACATGGAAGAAATCCTAGTGGAGTCTAGGAAATTTGTTGTATATAATTACTTAGACACGTATGTATGTGTTAAATTGTGTTTGTGACCTTTAGGAAATAATAACTTGGGGGCTGCGAGAAAATTCTTGGGATAAGTATGAATAAGTGTGGAAGGTAGTATGCATTCGTACAACCAAAGGCACATGATTCATACTTAAATAAGGAAAAGTCACAAGGTTACCAAGGCACTAGTAATTGATTTCGTTTTGTTACGCCTGTCGTTACTATCATTTCGGTAATGACTACGAAGATGAATCTTATTCTGACCTTAGTAGTCATAACGCATCGAGTCTAACTAATCTACGAAGTGAGTTTGATGTAGCATTTGACTTTATCCAAAAGATCCAAGGGAAAAACAATCAAAGCGATCAATATAAGTATTGAATTCATCGTTGGGATTAAGCATCCTGTAACTAGAAGTGCTACATGCTAGAATGTGATTATATAACATTAGAACATGAAGGAAGGTATCCTCCATGCTAGAGTCTGACTCAAGAGACCTGAGTCTAGCTAATGCATTGTATGATGAAAGGTCGTTAGAGCATGACCCATCGGTAGTAGAAACTCAATAGTAAAGATTGAGCACTATAAACAGTCAAGAAGTCTAAGTGTTAGAAACTCAATAGAAAAGACATAAAAAGTTACGGTTATTACCTAGGATGGAAAGGTAACGTGCAGAGTCATTATACAAGCTATGTTTTGTTGATGATTCCGGCACCTAATCATCTTAAGGGGGAGATAGTTATAACACCCGCAGATTCGTGCCGGTCAATTAAGATATAATAAGCATTAAAAATGACCTTTTGATAGCAGATTATTTAGGATAAATAATCTTAACCAAAGTTATAGTATATTCGACAAGGATTCCGTACATATAGAGAACGTCCAAATCTAACTTCGTGAGAGGAAGTTATGATTTTTCAAAGATTCGACATAGCAGTATACGGCTCAGAAGCCGAATTTGGAATCGGTCAATTTTTAGGAAAAACAATCTAAACAAGAGTTAAAGATCTCGTTAATAGGAGTTTGTCGATATTAAGACAGTCGAGAACGGACGTCGGACGAGAGAGTTATGAATTTTTAATGGACTTTAACAGTCTAAGTCTGGTAAAACAATAACTTTAATAATAAAGTCAAAACTAGCCGACGGGGTCTAAATGAAAGTTGTAGATCTAGTCAATAACTACGCATGGATATAAAACGTATTGAAAACGGAGCTCGTATGAAGAAGATATGAATTTTGAAAGTTTTATAAAAATATATGCATGTAGGTGCGCGCGCCCTGACTCACCACCCAAATCGCGACACATGTCACCTTAGAGAAGCCACCACGTCACCTCGACGACAACATGCGTGAAGCGCTCTGACCAGTTGCGTGGCACGCACCCATTTCAGGCCTATATAATGCTCGCGAATGCAGCTCATTTATCACCCATTCCTCCAAAATCTCTCTAGAATTATCTCGTACTTCTAGTCTCTTTTAACCCCGAGTTTCTGGTTACTTTAGCAAGTGATATTGCCATATTTATACATATTTTTAGGCAATATTTATTTACATTTTTATTAATATTTTGGTTATTTGCATAGAATAATGGTACTTATAAGGATAAATTGTTATTTGCAGCTAAAGTAAAGCATTTTCGAAGAAAGAGACTAGAACTGACAATACTTGGAACTTTGGAGGCTTGAAGGGAAGAAGGATGAAAAACTCAGCAAAAAACGTACTCACGACGTGAATAGTTCATGATTCACGACGTGAGAAGAGTGTTCTAGAAGATATGCATCCGGTTGAAAGAGTCCTTGTCGAATACGTAAAACTCGCATTCACGACGTGAATCCTTATGGTTCACGACGTGAACTCGGAAAAATGAGATATTATAAATTCTCTTGCTCATTACGACTTAAAGAGCTTTTGGCTGGAGAAAAGGGTTTCAGAAGACGCATTTCAGCAGAAGAAAAGTCTTGGAAGAAGGTTTTCAACACCAAAAGAGTAAAGGTTCATAATTAGTTTAATTGTTGATACTTGAACATGTCTTATACTTTGATTTATGCTTGTTTATTTGCTAGTATGTCCAGCTAAATCTAGCTGCTTCTGTTAGCTAGATGAAGCTGGAACTCATGGTTTTGATGCATTAGATTTGACTTTACTTGTTGGTAATATGCTTGTGTTGATTGATTTTACCTAGCATGTGTAATTTAATATTTGATTGCTTTAAATTCTTGTTCTGTGTAGTTAGTGAATAGAAAGCTTCATGAATTTGAATACCTAATAATTCAGTGAACACTAGTTTATTAGAGCTAAGATCAAACCAATCTTAGATAAGTAATTGAATCATTGAATTAAGCTGTGCTAGAGAACTCATATTATGACTGTAATTGTGTTTTGATTAATCAATTTTACATGGCTCCAATCTTATTCAATAATTGATTTTGTGTTAACTATTGTGTGACCATACGTAGACTTACATGAATCAATTAAAGTTAGTAGATTTAGAACTAAATTGCTAATACTATCTTAATTGGTACCAACAGTAATTGTCATAGCTAAATTATAAACCATTGAGGGAAAGTGGATTCGAACTAACAGAAGTGTTTTTAATTAATTGATTGAATTCTGTGACTTAAGTTCATCTGGTCTTGTAAAATCCGATAAAAACCCCATCTTTGCTCTAAAATTAGGTTAATTTAATAGTAGATAAATTAATTAGTTAACAACGTTCCCTATGATCGACACCCGACTTACCTAACTATTCTATAATTCGACTAGGTACACTGCCTAGGTGCATTTTAGTTAGTTAAGCTAGTTAGGTTATAAATATAAAATTAGTGGGTACTTTTGTGCACATCAAGTTTTTGGCGTCGTTGCCGGGAAACGGCTTAGTAATTGCTAATTTATTTGCATTAAATTAATCGATCCTTTTTGTGGGGTAAAACCTGCAAAGAGTTATTTTTTTTCAGTTTCAAATTTTTTTTTCTGCATTACAGAACTCACGACGTGAGCTTTAAAGGCTCACGACGTGAATCCTGTGAACCTAGTTTTCTTTGTTTTTACTTTGCTTTTCTATTTTAGTTAAGTTTTGCGTTTTTATTTTGTTTATTTTTTCAGGAGTACATGACCAGAGGGTCCAATACACCTTTGGTGCCACCACTTGAAGATCCAGAGTCAGCCCTTCGCAAAAAGAAAGATAAGAACGTAAAGGAAGATCAAACACCAAAGAAGACACCCTTACAAGAACTCAAGTCAGTGTTCTCAAAGAAGTCGGGGAAGAAAACGGGAGAGTCAAGTTCATCTTCAAAGGACAAGAGCAAAGTTGAAAACTTAGATCAAATACCTTTCCCAACCGAATCCGAGTATGACTCCGAGATTGAGTTTGGACTTTATACGAGTGAACCCGAGAACGAGCCAAGAAACGAGATGGAAAACATTGAAGAAATGTCAATGGGAGCTTACAAGAAGCGAATTCGTGAAGATGTTGGTCCAGGTTTAGTACAACCAGCGATACCTGTCACTGCCACATTCGAGCTGAAGGGACATATCATCACTGCACAAAAGGATATCCCATTTTATGGGAAGGATCATGAGGATGCATTTAAGCATCTAGATGAAGTCAACGACATTGCTAACTATTTCAATGTCCCAAATGTTAACAGAGACACCATCTTACTAAGGATGCTACCAGTCACTTTCAAGGGAGCTGCAAAAGTCTGGTTGAAAGCACTTCCTCCTGGTACAATCACTAATTGGGCTCAAATGCGTGATAAATTTCTAGATCAGTTTTGCCCACCTTCCAAAATAGCTAAACTCAAGAAGGCAATAGCCAACTTTGAGCAACAGTCGGGGGAGTCACTATACGAAGCTTGGGAGCGCTACAAGGGATTGTTAAGGAATTGTCCTCAACATGATCTAAATGTTCAACAAGAGATGTCTATTTTCTACGATGGGGTCAATGTTATGACAAGACAACTCCTTGATTCTCAAGGGCCATTGACAAAGAAGAATCCAAGGGAGGTCAAGGAGTCAGTTGAAGAATTCGCAAGACACTCTCGTGAGTACCACAACCCAAGACAAGATGGAGCAAAAGGTAGTGGGGGTACACATTTTGAAGAAATGGCTGCTATGATGGCGATGCTAAATACTATGGACCGGAGATTGATACAAATGGACCAATCAATTCATGCAATTAAAGTTGGGTGTGAACGATGTAATGGACCACACTTGACTAAAGATTTCAGCTTGGATGAGTATGGGAACAAAAGGGCTCAAGTTTGCTACTCGAGTGGGGATAAGTATGATGAAGACTGGAGAAAACCAAAGAAAGAGTAGCTGCCATATGATGAGTACAAGAGGCAAAAAGAAGAAAATTTTAAGCAGACAGGCCGAGGCTTCTACCAAAAAGAGCAACCACCAGCCGAAAAGAAAGTAGACTTGGAAAACATGTTGACCCGATTTATGGAAGCATCCGAGAAAAGGCATGATGATACCGATGCAGTGCTAAAGTGTTGAATCATAAAAGTGACCCTCTTGAACTCAGCTACCGCAACCATCTTTCTACCGCAACGGTTCAGCACCCGGAGTCAATCTTGTTCATCAGCAACCTGAGTCAGCTACCGCAGTCAACTTAGCTAGATTACTTTATTTGTCTTTTATGTAATACACTCTATTATCCAGTATGCCTTGCATTGCTGCTTATAGAGTTGTAATCTAGTGTTGTTTCTATGTCTCCATAAATAGAGACTTACTCTCCCTGTATTCAAGAGAGGAAGAACCGATAACTTATGAATTCTATCTGAATACACATTCTGAAGTTATCTCTCTATCTTTCTTCATTCATCTCTTCTTACTTAAATCTTATCATAATTCTGCTGATCATAATCCCTCTTCGGAGCAAGTCTTTAAGACTTAATCACTAAGCTTGATCTTCCTTATTAACTTGGAGTGAATGCATTCCTTGTTATGAATCAGCTTAAGTGTCTTCTTGATATAACAATTGCTGTCATTTCCATTCCTTTACATTTCCGCAACTAACTCCTTAACTATCTAACTATATTATTGTTGAGCTTTTAGATCCTTTGAGATTAACTATTCTGCATTATACTTGTTCTAACTTTTGTTCAAGTGTGTCTCCAAGTTTTTCTCTCAACAATTGGTATCAGAGCCAGAGTGGTTGCTTTTTGAAAACGGAACTCTGATTTTTCAAAGAGCCTTCTATACCACTAAAGCTCATTTCTTCAAAACAAAAAAAAAACAATTTCAAATGGCACAATCATTATCTCTGAATGTTTCCAACAGTGTCGGTGGTTCTAACCGAGCCCCAATACTAGTCGCAAATGAATATCATCACTGGTCACAAAGAATGGAAAGGTACTTGAGAAGACTGGGTAGAGATGTATGGCGATCCGTAGAAGAAGGACCACATGTTCCAGTCCTTACACCAGTCCAAACTGACGGTGCTGCAACCAGGCTAGGAGGAGGTCAACCAGCCATGAGCCGTCCCACCAAGGATGATCTCGATAAAATGGAAAATGATGCTGTTGCTTTTTATGAAATCTCCTGCGGAGTTGCTCCTGACAACTTCGATATTATCATAAATTGCAAATCAGCGAAAGAGATCTGGGATGTTCTCAAAAACCTGTATGAAGGCTCAGAACAAGCACAAGATAAGAAGCTTACTACCGCACTCAACGAGTTCAACAACTTCAAAGCTCATACTGGAGAAAGTTTGGAAGACTCCTTCAAAAGGTTCAACCTGATAGTCACCAAGTTAACCAATGCGGGCACCATCCGCAGTAACCATGAAATCAATCTTCAGTTTCTTAATGGTTTGGGCAGACATTGGACTACGGCCAAGATGATAGTCCAAGGCGATAGAAAGATTCACTCCCTGTCACTTTACAAGCTCTATAGAGAGCTGCAAGCTCAAGAATCCACCGTACTCAAAGACTGTGCTGACTTCGGAGGACCACTTGCTCTCATAGCACAAGCTCCACCGCAGTCACCTTACCCTTCCTCGTATGACACTCTACCGCAGTCATACGAAGCGGATTCTGAATATGATGATGAAGAAGATTTTCAGAAGGCTATTGCTCTGGTTAGCCAACAGTTCAACCGTCTACCACCTCCTTCCTTCCGCAAGAATCAGCAGTTCAACAAACCTCCATTCAACCGTAACTTCGGTTCTCAAAATAACCACTCTCGATTTCCCAAAAGTTCTCATCCACCACCACAATCTCAGAATATTCAACCAAAGGAGGTACCGCAGTCTCCTCAAATCACTGACTCTGGTACTCCTTCAGGAGACAAGACTGATGTTGTAATTTGTCATAAATGCAACAAAGAGAATCACTTTGCACGAGATTGTAAGGCCAATGTAGTAAAAGACAGAGCATTCTACCTTAGAATGGCTCAAGAGTTGGAAGACAAAGAAAAAGCTGAAAAGGCAAGGGCATACGTGGCCCATGTCAAAAGAGACCATCAAGTCTGGTCATCCGGAGACGAAGATGAGGCCATCAACAGTGTCAAAGGAAAAGGGAAAATCTGCATGCTGGCCACTGCGGATGATGATGGGTCTACAATGTTGAACAAGAACTACTGCTACATGGCAAAGGATGGAACACTAAGCATCGTCGAACAGGTAAAACTCATGATCCAAACTCTAAACTATAGAATGCATGACTGTCAGCCTTACATAGATGATCTTAATGACACTTGTGCTGCCGTCCTTACAGACTATAATAAAGCCTTAGATGAGAAGAACATTGCGTCTCAAGAGATGTTCCACGTGAGAGGACGACTGGATAACAAAAGACTTAAGATGGCTATGTTAGAGAAGGACCTAGAGTTAGAAAAGGATGCAATAATGTTAAGTAAAACCCAATTAGAGATAGCTTTGAACCAGAGAGATTTAGCTCAGAGAGAAATTGTACGCTTAAATCTCTTAATTGAAAAATTGTTTAATGAAAGTGAAGCTATTGAAAATTTGGTAAACAATGGAACCGTGGACAATACATACAATTGGGGTTGGTCAAATGGATATCCTACCTCAATGGATTCCTCACCCCGGTTCAACAAAGACAGACTGTATGTCCCTCCAGACCGAGAATTTCATTTCCCTGTCAATGACAAGACTTTTCCCGAAGATATTAAAACTCACTTCGGTAGACTGCACAACTTAAGCAACAATTGTGTCATTGAGGAAATTGTGCCGGAGGTTTCGGGTCACACATGTGATCAAATTCTTATCTGTGGCACCATCTATCCAAATTCTCAAACTTCATCCGTAGTTGATGAAGAGTTTTTGTTGAAGGCCCCGAAGTCTCAAAAGACTTTCCATCTCTGTCCTCAGACCGCAGTGTCTCTCACTGTAGTCAAATGTCCCACAAATGTCCCACCGAAGTCCCATCTAAGACTTACTCAGCGGTAGTCAAGTCATCCCTACCGCAGTCATCAGTTCAAGGAACTGTAACTCTTCAGCCAATATTTCATGAACTACCTATAGAAAATTTTGAAGTAGGTCAATGTTCCCAAATTCCTGAATCCTCAAGTTCTGATGACTCAAGTCCGCGTTTTCAAAATCATTCTAAGAATTCCAGGAAACCGCAGTTGAACAACAATGACTGCGGTTCACCAAAATCTTTGGCAAAAAAGGCTTTTAAAGAAGAAATCAGATCTCGTGGTACTAATAGACAAACTTTTTTAAAAACAAGATGCAAGTCAGATTTCCTAAATCCAAAAGTCCTAAAAAATTTGTTTTCTCTCACTACATTTCAAAAAACTCTTCTTTCAAGAAAACAAACAAAAAGGAAAGTTCAGTGTCAAAAGTCATTCCTACTCCTTCTGACACAACCCAAAAGGGTGTTCAATCTTTTCGAAACTATGTTTTTCAGGTCAATTCTTCAAATGATCCTAAATGGAAAGGTATTTTACCCACTCCAACACTTTTAAAGTCATGTCAAAATTTCAAATGGAAGGGTATCTTACCAAATCCATCAAAAAGAATTCAGAAATCTACACGTGCTAAAACCTTTCATAAACAGACTTTTTCAAAACCCAAAAACACTTGTGTCAGGAATTACCCATCTCGGACCGGTAACAGATCCAAAACATCCTTAAAACCGCTGACCAATCACAGTGTTGGATCAAAAGACAAAATCTCCTTTTGTAAATGTCAGTGTAGTTGTCAAAAGATTTTATCTCATGTCAAATCGAGTCAGAGTCAGAAACCTCGTATTTTTTCAAAAAATCACAACACTCCAAATCTACTCAAACACCCAGGACTAGGCTCAAAAGTTGACAAGAGACCTGTCCCTGCAACCTCGGACCATGCATCACTCAGAAACACATCAATTGTCCCAGGCTCCAAACTTGTTTGGATGCCTAAACTAACCGTGTAATTCTCAGGCTTTGTGCAAGGAGGAACAAGAAGAAGAGTGGTTAATTGACAGTGCCTGCTCCTTGCACATGACCGGAAGGTTAGAGTACCTTCGGGATTTCAGGCCTATATGCAATGGTGGAAATGTCACGTTTGGTAACAATGCAAACGGTGTCATCCGAGGTTACGGTGTTCTCACTACGGGGAACTTTTCCATTTAGAAGGTTGCTTATGTAGAAAGCCTTAAACACAATCTCATCAGTGTTGGCCAACTATGTAAAGCAGGACATCGTGTTGAATTTGATGATCAGTTTTGCTACGTAATGACGAGTGATAGAAACAATTGCCTGATCAAATCTCGATCCGAAGGTACCATGTACCCTTTGGATGTTTCTCTAATCATGGGTAAACCGCAATTGTGTTTCTTGTCCAAAGCTGTATCCGAAGTCAGCTGGCTATGGCACCGTAAGCTAGCTCATCTCAACTTCCGGTACATCAACAACTTAGTCACTGGAGAACTAGTCCGCGGTCTCCCTATTCTCAAATTTAGCAACGATACTCTCTGTCCGGCTTGTGAATGTGGTAAGCAGTCTAAAGCAAGTCACCCTCTGATAATGGACTGTTCTATTTCTGAACCACTGGAGCTATTGCACATTGATCTCTGCGGTCCATCAACCGTAGCCAGCCTCCACCACAAGAAGTATATACTGGTTATTGTTGATGACTATACACGCTTCACATGGGTCTTCTTTCTCAGAATCAAATCAGAGACACCGCAGATCTTCATCAACTTCATCAAAGAAATCGAACTTCAGATCAAGCTTCCAGTTAGACGCATCCGCAGTGATAATGGAACCGAGTTCACTAATCATCTTCTTAACAGTTTCTTGGTGTCCAAAGGCATTTCTCACAACTTCTCAGCACCCTACACACCGCAAAAAAAATGGTGTAGTAGAAAGAAGGAACCGCACACTGGTAGAAGCAGCCAGATCCATGCTTAACTTCGCCCAACTTCCTCTCTACTTCTGGGCTGAAGCAGTAGCAACCGCATGCTTTGTCCAAAACCGAAGTATCGTGTGCAAACGCCTCAATAAAACACCATATGAGGGCCTTAATAACTGCAAGCCCAATATTCGCCTCTTTCATATTTTTGGGTGTAGATGCTTCGTGATCAACAACAGAGATCAGCTCAACAAGTTTGCACCAAAGTCCGACGAAGGCATATTCCTTGGTTACTCCACTAACAAGGTTGCTTATCGAGTGCTCATCAGGCGTACAAGGCTGATCATTGAAAGCTTCGATGTGAAATTTGATGATTCTCACATCCGCGGCGCCCCTCCATCCACTGAAACCACCGCAATCATGGAAAGTGACATTCCTGCCTCTTCAGGTCCCTTGAATCTAGTTGAAGTCAACTATGAGGATCTTTTTGATCCTATTGAAACGGCGAAACTATCCGAAGTTCTTGTGTCACCCGCAACTCAACAACAACATGCTAATGTTTCTGGACCATCTCTATCTGAAGTAGCCTCTCTCAATACTTCCACCTCTCCGGTTGAGGGGGAAAGATCTACTCCGGATCTAGCCGCAACCGTCGAGGTTCCATTACTTGATGTTGTTCAAATTCATGTCCGCAGAGAAGCATTACCATCAAACGTATCTTCGGATTCGGATGATGAACTCATAGAAAATATCGACACTAGAACTGATCCAAGGATTGTCACTCTCCCATCCGCAGTCCAGGGGGAACCTTCTCAGGTTCCAGAGGAACTCCTATCTGCAACCCAGGGGGAACCTCTCCCAACTGCTCAAGAAAATTCCGTTCCAATAGATCAAGATGACTCAGCAGGATGTTCTCAAGTCCAGGGGGAACTGTCATCTCCAACCGCAGATTCCTCTGACATTCAAGATATTCCCTCTACCGCAGCTGCTGATCATCTGCTGCCACGTCTTCATGTATGGACAAAAGACCACCCACCAGGTCAAATCATTGGGAACCCATCCGCAGGCATCCAGACTCGATCTTCCAAGGACCTATCTGATCACTGCCACTATGCAGCATTTATGTCCTCGGTAGAACCCAGAACGATCAAAGAAGCATTGCTTGAACCTGACTGGATAGCCGCAATGCAAGAAGAGCTTGAAGAATTTCAAAGAAATAAAGTTTGGCAGCTCGTTCCGAAGCCATGTGGTCACTCCATTATTGGCACTAGATGGGTGTTCAAAAATAAGTTGGATGAATCTGGTGCGGTAGTCAGAAACAAGGCAAGGCTAGTTGCAAAGGGGTATAGTCAACTTGAAGGCATTGACTACGATGAAACGTATGCTCCGGTAGCACGCATGGAAGCTATCCGGATCTTTCTAGCATATGCAGCCCACAAAAACGTCAAGGTACACCAAATGGACGTTAAGAGTGCCTTTCTCAATGGGGAACTAAAAGAAGAGGTTTATCTTCAGCAACCTCCAGGCTTTGAAAATGTTGAATTCCCAGACCACTGCTACAAGCTTGAAAAGGCAGTCTACGGTCTGAAGCAAGCCCCAAGAGCATGGTATGAGACTCTTTCTGAATTCCTTGTCTCATCCGGGTACAAGAGAGGAGTGATTGATCCCACACTATTCAGAAAAGCAAATGGCGACCACCTCATGATGGTACAGATATATGTGGATGATATCATCTTCGGTTCGACTGATCAAGGCATGGTGGATGAATTTGCTAAGCTCATGACCAACAAGTTCAAAATGAGCATGAATAGAGAGATTAATTTCTTTCTAGGTCTTCAAGTGAAACAAGTACCGCAAGGCATATTCATTCATCAAGAAAAATACACCACTGAACTATTGAATAAATATTCTATGGACAACTGTTCATCTGCTAAGGTCCCCATGGCCTTCGGTTATAAGATCTCTGCTGATCCCTCAGGCGAATCTGTGGATCACAAGACTTATAGAGGCATCATCGGCTCTTTGATGTACCTCACTGCAAGCAGGCCAGACATTGTCTTCGTAACTGGTGTATGTGCAAGGTATCAGGCTGACCCAAAAGTCTCACATATGACCGCAGCCAAACAGATACTACGGTACCTGAAAGGAAGCAAATCTCTTGGTCTATGGTACCCCACAGGCAATGACTTCATCCTACAAGCTTTCACAGATGCGGATCATGCCGGATGCAAGCTCGATCGAAAAAGCACTTCAGGAGGATGTCAATTCTTGGGTGAAAGACTAGTCAGCTGGTCCTCAAGAAAACAAATTTGTGTCTCTCTATCAACTGCAGAAGCCGAGTATGTGGCCGCAGCCAGCTGTTGCTCTCAAGTCCTTTGGATGAAAACTCAACTAATGGACTACGGGTATAGAATGCTGCGGATACCGATCTATTGTGACTCTGAAAGTGCTATTGCTATTTCTCACAATCCAATTCATCACTCCAAGACTAAGCACATTGAACTACGGTATCATTTCATCAAAGACCACATCTTAAAAGGTAATATTGAACTCATCTTTGTCCCTTCTCATGAAGAGATTGCTGATGTGTTCACAAAAGCGCTCGATTCAACAAAGCTTAACATCTTCTTGCAAATGTTAGGAATGATGAATCCAGACCCGCAATTCCTTTTGAATTGTTAGCTACCACAGACCATCCTTGGTCTCCGTTGCGGTTCTAACTGAGAATTACATGTGATAGATGGTTTTGGTACCGCTGTCTAGGTACCGCAACCATATATCATACGTAGATCTCATGAGTCTTTATGGTCTGTTATTACTAATCTTTGTACAAGTGTTTTCCTCAGTTTCTCACTGCAGTCTTTCCTTGTTCAGCCGCAATGACGTTTCTCAACCGCAATGAAAGTTTCATCCGCAATGACGTTTCTCAACCGCAATGAAAGTTTCATCCGCAATGACGTTTCTCAACCGCAATGAAAGTTCCATCCGCGATGACGTTTCCAACTGCAATGAATTTTCCATCCGCGATCATCATGATAATTTCTCAACTGTTTTATCAACTCTTGAATCTTTGTGTGCTATTTAATGAATCTTTAGAAACTGTCACATTCTCTTTCTGAATAATCCTTGTATCAGACCTATTTTAGGGATGATAACAAAAAGAACGTTTTTCAATAAACTCATCCTTAATTTGTCCTTTCCTCTCCCAAATACGTCCCATCCGTTACAACTTCCTCTCCCATCACCCCCACGATCACCTGACGTATTGACATGCGTCTGACTTTACATTAAATGCAAAACCCCTTTTGGACATCTCCCAAAATCTCTTCAAACCCGTTTTAATTATGTGTGGCTGAGATTTAATCCAAAATTCATAGATTCCCCCCAAAACCCCAATCGACGTTTTACCCTATCCTTACCATTTACCTAGGGTTAAACACTTTTTTACCCCCCTTTATAAACCCATCTTCTTCTTCAACAATACTTTACGTTTTCTGAATATCGATTCATTCTCCCAAATTCCTCAAAACCTTCAAAACTTTCAAGAACTCTGTTTTCTTCTCTCAAATCTTCAACAATGGTGAAATCAGGTGCATCAAAGAAGCAATCCAAGGCTTCAGGTTCTGTAAATCCAACAGGTTCCGACTCTCCAACAATCGCTTCAAGTAATTTCAGAGCAATATTTGAAGATCATCCTTCATATAATGCTCCCATCAAGCTTATGATCAAGTTTCTCAGGAACCACCCTCTGTTTGGTCCATTCGATGCATTTACAGACGTTGTTCCAGTTTCTACTCTATTCAAATGTGCATTCTCTGCATATCGCCCAATGGAAAACCCCCAAGAAGTTCACCTCAATCTCATGAACGATTCTTTGGTCATCTTGTCCAAAGAAAAGTTCTTAAATGCCATTAATCTTCTGGTTCACCCCTCCATCAAGATTTTCTCACCTTCAATGGCAGACGTTACATCCGCACTTTACCAGATGGGGTATCAGAAACCAATTCGAGGGAGTGGTGAGTTCAAAAAGAATCAGCTACCTGCGGTATGGCAGTTTGTGTGTCATTTTGTCATCCGCTGCCTATCCGGCAGAACCGGAGGCATCGACAACATGGGACTGAAGCTACTAGAATTGGTATGGAGCATCTACACAGGCCACGACGTAAACTATGGACAAATCCTTTGGGACGACTTCCTCCAATACATTCCCAAAGAGCACCCAAGGGAGAACCCAACCGAGCTCACATTTGCACGGTTCTGGTCACTTTGCATCTCAGACTTACATGCGGATGCTGGAATAGACATGGGTAGTGACATCAACTTTTTCGTCACTAAGGATCTTAAAAGGTACAACCCTTCCTCTGATCAAACGATATTTGGACCGATCCGCAGACTCCCTACTCATATCCTTTCTTCTCTTGGTCTTGAGACTGCTGATGTCTCAGACCACATTGAGGCTACGGAGGGTATTGCCCCATACCCTCCTACCCCGCCTCTTCCATCCGCAGCCATTATCCCTGAGGGTACCGCGGTCCCCTCTTCCACTACACTATCCAATCTTTCTCAAAGAAGAAAGCAGTTGGCAACCAAGAAACAAAGAACACCCAAGAAGGATGCTTCTAAACGAACCGCACCCACCAAGAAACGCAAAACAAAACCTGCCCCAACCATATCTAGCAGTGATTCAGATAAGGATAGGCACCCAATCTCTATCTTCAAGAAAAGGAAAACAACCGATACCACTATCCATATACGTGACCGGACCGATGCTGAAGCCTCTCAATAGGCTCCAGTAGTCCTTGGGGTGCCCGCACACCCATTCGACACCACCATTATTTTCCAGTCAGACTCAGAAAGTGAGTCTGATTCTCAACTACGTGGAGACTCCCCCCAGTGCACTCCAAAGAGGACGACACTGGTTCACGCCCTAAGGTCTCCAGGACTTCCCGACTGCATTTCTTTTCACCAGAGGAGTTGCGCTCCATCCTTCTTTCTGTCACCCAAACACTACAAACACCTTCCCACCCGCAGGGCACTTCTTTCGCCCATGCCAGAACTGAGCAGAGGCCACACTTGACCACGGGTCAAGGAGACCGAGGAAGCTAAGGAAATCCTACTCTGCTTTCATCTTTTACAGGTGGTTTAGGCACGGTGAGCACAAATGTGCAAGGATCCGTGGACCCGAAGGACACTTCGGTGCGCTTTGAAGGATTTGACCATGATGCATCCAATGACTCTTGGTTACAGTACAATCCGGTAACTGAGTCAGACAAGAAGAAGTATGCTGCGTTCCAAAGGGCTTTCCAAGCCCGCAAGGAACAACAAATCAAGCAGCAACAACAGAAAGAACAGGAGATCCAGTCCGTGGCTAGATATTGGGCAAATGCCATCAGCAATGCCAGTACCGTAGCCACCATTCAAAAAATTCAGAACTGGATGGATCAGATGGCTGAAACAATTTCAAAAGCTCAAGCTTCAGGTGCAGCCGCATGTACCTCCAAAGTTCCTCCTACTCCAACTCCCATTCCATCTCCCACTCCTACAGTCAATCCATCACAAGACGAAGAACCTGCAATCGAACTCAGTTCAGCTCCCACCTTCGGTCTTGATGATGAAGACATCCAAGAAGTAAACAAGCCAAGCCCTTCTGATGATGACCTCATGATGTTTGAAGAAGAGGAGTCCAGCGGTTCTCAACATTCGACTTCCAAGCCTAAAGAGAAGAAGAAAAAGAAGAAGAATGTTGTCACCCGGAAGGAGTTCATGAGCCTTCAAGCCAAAATCGATCAGATCTTGGCTGCGGTCCAGCCTACTCAACCACAACCTGAAGACACTCCAGGAATGCAGTCACTGATTGAAAGAATAGAGCGTCTGGAAACAAGGGAATGCATGGCTGCTGAACGAATCTCTCTCAAAGTAGAGATGGGGATCCGGTCCCTTGACAATAACCGCAAGGCTGACCACAAGGACTTCATGGCTGCAGCGGAACGCCTCATTACTGAGGTGACCGCAATCAAAACGGATCTTCAAGCGGCCATCGCGGATCAAGCTTCTCAGTCTCAGAAATTGATAGATGAGACTCATACTGTTTATGAGTCCACTATCTCTATTCTTCAAGCAACCATCAACAGACTGCAGAAATCCCTTTCCTCCAACTTCCATGGCCCTGAGATCCTCCAGCTCACCAAAGAAATCCACAAGTTGCTCTTCAGCTCCTCCACTCCAAACAACCAACATTTGGCAGAAGCTCTCAAAGCTCAGTTCCAAGAAGTCTTCAACAAGGTGGATGGACTTAAGCAATGGCTTGAGGAAGCACCGGGGTTGCATCCCTCAAGAGGGGGAAGTGATGAACAAGAAGTCCATCACTCTGATACTTCTACTCATCAGAGTCCCCCCATCATCACTGAAAAAATTCCCACACCACCGCAACCATCTCAACATACTCCATCTCCTCACACTTCACCTCCAAAAGATACTCCCAAAAAGCCAGAGACTCCTCCGCACTTCAAGAACTTGGTTGAAAACATGTCTTCTCCAAGTACCACAGACTCCCCTGCCACCGCTCAAAGGAAGCATGATTGGAAAGCAGCCAAGCTGGCAGAGTTAATTTGGAGAGAATGCGGGTTTGACACCATGATGGATGAGTCCTTGATCAATTCTTGGATCAATCCGCACCGCAGGCTCCTAGACGAAGATTACAGACCGCACCTCACTTATGTTGAACCCCTTGCTGATGGATACTGGGATATACCAATTTCTCCAAATGCCAAGTACTTCACTGTATTTGAGCAGTTTGACCAAAGCCTTCCAGATCACAAGAGACTGCCAATGGAGTTTGAGAGACTTAGTCTTTTTCATGCTAAACATGCCTCCTCATATGGTCTAACGACAGACCATTCGCAGTCAAGAACTACAAAGTCAGGAAATTTATGAAGGCTGACTACATCCAGTATACCCTCACCAGAAGGGAGCATGACTACATCCGCACCCATGCAGACTTTCCTTGTATGAATCCGGAAGAAATCTTCCTTATTGCCAGGGTGTTCCAAAACAAGTCAGAAAAGCACCCTAAAATGCAGATAGCGCTTGAAAAAGCCAACTCTTTTCTCAGGGATACGGTCTGTGACTTTGCCAAGATAGATGCGGATATCTACCCCACCATCCTCAAGAAGTTTGATCTCCCACCTTTTGAACCTGTGCCAATGCCTACCGAAGGCTTCCAAGAAAGATCTCTAGGCGCAACAAACTACCCTGAACTTGGAGTCATATTCAAAAGGAAGACTGACAACGTCAAATATTTCATTCCTATGACTGCCATGCACCGCCTGACCAAGAAACAACTTGACATCTGCCGGACTGCAATTGAAAGATCGAAGCATACTACCGCAGAAGTCAAGTTCGAGATCACAAGAAGAATCACATGGTTGGAAAACGTCAGGAAGTTCTGGTGGATTTTGATCAAGTTCCTCAAACTTGATAGCTGAACCGGAGTTAAAGAGGTCACTTAGGGGGAAATTGTTGAATCATAAAAGTGACCCTCTTGAACTCAGCTACCGCAACCATCTTTCTACCGCAACGGTTCAGCACCCGGAGTCAATCTTGGTCATCAGCAACCGCATCAGCAACCTGAGTCAGCTACCGCAGTCAACTTAGCTAGATTACTTTATTTGTCTTTTATGTAATACACTCTATTATCCAGTATGCCTTGCATGGCTGCTTATAGAGTTGTAATCTAGTGTAGTTTCTAAGTCTCTATAAATAGAGACTTACTCTCCCTGTATTCAAGAGAGGAAGAACCGATAACTTATGAATTCTATCTGAATACACATTCTGAAGTTATCTCTCTATCTTTCTTCATTCATCTCTTCTTACTTAAATCTTATCATAATTCTGCTGATCATAATCCCTCTTCGGAGCAAGTCTTTAAGACTTAATCACTAAGCTTGATCTTCCTTATTAACTTGGAGTGAATGCATTCCTTGTTATGAATCAGCTTAAGTGTCTTCTTGATATAACAATTGCTGTCATTTCCATTCCTTTACATTTCTGCAACTAACTCTTTAACTATCTAACTATATTATTGTTGAGCTTTTAGATCCTTTGAGATTAACTATTCCGCATTATACTTGTTTTAACTTTTGTTCAAGTGTGTCTCCAAGTTTTTCTCTCAACATAAAGGAACACATGAATATGATGAAAGAACAGCACAAAATGATGATTGACCAGCAAGCTTCCTTAAGAAATCATCAAGCATCGATTCATAGTTTAGAAGTCCAAGTTGGTCAACTCACTACTTTGGTGAATAACAAATTATCCTCACAACTTCCCGAAAAGAAAGTTCCACCTCATGTTATGGCTATTGATACTGAAGAAGAGGCAATCTCTGAGTTTTTGGAGGCACTAGAAGTGGAACCAAAGCAGCCCGATCCAAAGCCGAAGAAGCTGAAGCTCGAAAATGAAGATATTGCTGAAACACCATACTCACGTCGTGAGCCCTCTAAGCTCACGTCGTGGGCCCGGTCTGAACAGAAAAAGTCATAATTTGTTCCTGCTTATCAACCGCCTTTGCCATTCCCGTCCTGAGCTAATCTTAGCCCACTGGAAAGGGAACATCTCGAGTTTATTCAACAAATAAAGGGTATTCCTATTAATACTCCTTTTATTAATTCATTATCAAAAAATTCCAGAATACGCGAAGTTCCTACAAGATCTAATAGACACTCGACATGAATTAAAGAAGAATTTTAAAGTGATTCTTAGTGAGCAAAGCTCAAAAGCTGTATTGGGGGAGTTACCTAAGAAGATGGGAGATCCTGGACGCCTCACTCTTCCATGTGAGTTTGGAAACAATTTGAAGACTTATGCGTTAACCGATTATGGGGCTAGCATAAATTTGATGCCTTTTTCGTTCTACCAAAATTTAAATATCCAGAAGATAAAGGCACAAAAATGACCATCCACATGGCTAATCGTTCGGTGACTCACCCGAGGGGAATAGTTGAAGACATCCTTGTTAAAACTGGGAAGTTTGTTTTCCCAGTTGGCTTTGTCATTATGGATATGAAGGAAGATGCAAATATCCCAATCATTCTTGGTCGCCCTTTGCTAAATACTGCTGGCGCTCTAGTTGATGTTCGTGAATCTAAGCTTACACTAAGGGTTGGTGATGATAAGGAAAATTTTGGAATACAAGATGGATTTAAAGGATATGATGTTAAAGGTGAAGTGCTAAAATATTGATGAAGAGAATGAACTTGAAGAATTAGAAAAGCTTTTGGAAGAAGAGATCAAGACAATTAATCAAGTCAAACGCACTAAACCAAGATCATCCATTCCATTTTTCGTTGAAGTCATTGCCTACACAAAACCAACATCTTTGATAAGTGAGGAAAGTGATGAAATGTCGAGTGATGAAGAGGAAGTTACATCAAAGGTGACTAGTCCAGTGGTGAAGGAAGAGAAGGATACTATGGAGCTTAAGTGTGAAGACAAATTAGAGACTAAAGGGATAAAACGCAAGCTCGATGGAGACAAAGTCAAGGCTAAAAAGGAAAACTCAAAGAAGGCGTACATTAGATGAGTCCAAGCATACAAGAGGCACGAAGTCCAGCTCAAGACTCCTCAAAAAGAAGCGCTTCTCGGGAGGCAACCCGAGTTTGGTTTGCGTTTTCTTTATTTTTCTTTTTAGTTTTTGCATTTTTAGTTTTAGGGAAATCGATCATATCATCCAATTCACTTTATACATAATATTGCACGTAGAGTGGGGTCAGTTTAATTAGTGGTAATAATTAAATAAAGATAAAAAAATAAATAACATAAAAAAAAATCAAAGTATAAATTTGGAGTTTATAATTAATTTCATTATCAGACAGTATTCACGACGTGAATCATTATGATTCACGACGTGAGTCCAGGTTGAAACGGACAATATATCCCTTAGCACATTACTAGTCCAGCCCACTCCATGTTACAGTCGTATATAATTAAATGGCCCAATTCTACAGCCCAAACGAACTCATGACGTGAATTTGTACAATTCACGACGTGAATTATGAATTGACATGGGACCACAAATAAGAACAGATTCCTTTGACTTAGCCTCATTTCTTTATCCCTCACGAAGTGAACGCGTTTTCTGGTCCCCCCTCTTCGCGATTGCGGCCGACATTCCTCATATTCTTCTTGTGCTTATGTAATTCACCATTCTAGGTAAATTAATCTTCTTCACAGTGTTTATTGTTGACTTATTTACTAGATTTAGGGGTTAGGGTTTGCATTTCACTTGAATATTAAAAATCGAGACCCTAAATCTGTGAATTTCTTGCTGCATGTGTTTGTAATGAGTTTGAAATCGCCCTAGGAGTAAACCCCATTGACATTGTTGGCCCGATTTGATTTCTGGCTTGACCGATTCTGACTTCGATTACGAACTCACGACGTGAATTCTTAGGGATTCACGACGTGAATCCTGAGACTTGACATTTCCTGTTCTGTTTAATTCTAATATTTTGGGATGTTTTTGTTGGCTGTGTTTTATGATTATTTTGGCAGCAATGGCTCCCGGGAGAGAAATTCCGACAGGGGTGTCGAGTTTACATCCGTTCTACAATTTCCCAACAACAATGTCCCAAGACATTTTGACCCGCTGGAACAACCGTTTGGGGTGGCTTTACAACCTTGAGATTGTTGTTGCCCCTACAATTAATTGGGCAAGGTTAAGGGAGGTTGGGCTTGTTGATCAAATGTCCCAGTATCTCACAAAAATATTTTTGGGAGATGGTTTTTCGTTTACTTGTTCGGGGTGGCTTAATCTTTTCCGCATTCAAGAGAAGGTTTATAAGGAATTCTGTGTGGAGTTTTTCTCGACAGTGACATTCCACGAGAATTTCCAAGACCCTCATTATCAGCGAGCTTTGGTATTCCGTCTCGGGGGAGAGTACCATGAATGCAGCCTTGTGGAGTTTTCTTGGAGGGTGGGGATATATAACCCCCAAGAGGCAATGACTCCTGAGTTTAGCATGTTCTTGAGGGAGGCGGTCAGAAGTTATACAGATGGTGCTACTGGGTTTAATTTCTGGCACAACATTACTTCCGGAGTGTTTAACTCCGAGGTATCACCGGAGAGCAGCATTCGGTCCCCTATCCACCGATTACTCCACCGATTTATCACGTTTTCCATCAACCACAGGAGGCATGGGGATAAAGTAACGAAGCATAATCTGTTTTTCTTATGGTGTATCTTACAGCCGAGAGTGTGTTGCAACATTCCTTACTTTTTAGCATGCTTTCTGGCTGATTCTGCTGCTAGTTCTCGTCCTGGGAGACCTATCTGTGGAGGGCAATTCATTACACGTTTGGCCCGATCATATGGTTTGCTTGTTCCTGATATCACTCGTTCCATGACTTGCATGGATGGGAATGAGTTTAGCATGGGTTATTTGGAGACAATGCGGGTTGTTCAGAACTTTGGATCTCACTGGGGTATTTTGGCATCAGATGATGAGGGTGGTGACCAGTCGGGTGAACAACCCGAGCAGCAGCCACAACCACGGCCAAGGCGAAGGAATGTGAGAGGGAGAGGTGAACGAGGACAACCGGTGCACCAACAAGCACCCATTGGAGGACCACATTTTGGGGGTGATATGACAGGCTATTTTGATCAGCTCTCGTTAAGCGTGAATTGGATTGGGGGCACAATGGAAAATAGGATCCGACATTTCCATGTTGAGCAACCTCCTCATTTGGGGAATCATTACCCGATTTTCCCTCGGTGGAGTGAATATAGAAACCAAGGAGGAGATGGAGCGGGTACAAGTGGAGCTCATGATGATGATGAGGATGATTGATTTGATCTTATCTTGTTTATTTTATATAGTTTTTAGTTTCTAGTTTATTTGGTTTTAATTTGTTTGAGAACTTTGAAACACTTGTTGGCTTATTATTATGTTACTTTTATGTTCTTTTGGTTGTTTGATTACAACTTGCTAAGGAGTTTTGGGAAGGGAGTAAAGTCGAGTCAAGAGTCGTGTTCGTTTAGACAAGTGTCGTTAGAGTCTAAGAAGTTAAGAATCGAGACCCACAATTAAAAATAAGTGTGGGGTGAGTCAAGAGAGAGGATTAGTGTAGAGAAGAGTCATAAAATCAACGTCTTAATCAATTAATACATTTGTTTGAAGTTAAGAGGTGAAGACAGAACAGTTTCCCGTATGTCCAGTACTCACGTCGTGACTCCCTACAATTCACGTCGTGAGTCAAGTTTTCACGGGGTTCTACTTTCCACGATTTCTCGGTTTCACGTCGTGGTCCTTCTTATAATTCACGACGTGAATCATGTAGATCCACAAAGATGAAGCCCATTGATACATTTTACCACATGGGTCACCACTTTTCTTCTTGGGATTGTTATGAAGATTACTTTGGCTCAGTTTCTTTACCATTTAATGTGGCGTATGCTTTCCCACATTATTCTTCTTGCTTGGAGATTTACACCACCTTTGTTGAAGTTTGAAGCCTCGATTACATATTTTATTGACGCTTATTATATCTCTCAATGATCAAGATTCAAGTTCATATTTCGAAGAAGTTCCACATTCGAGATGCGCATTTTGTCCACACTTATGGAGTTCGATCACGCCACTATCCCAGGGGAGTCTGTTCCTTTTTCTCCCTTTATTGCTTTTAATTTAGTTTATGCATACAATGAGGGAATTGTATGTAATAAGTGTGGGGTAGGAGGTCGAAAAATTAAATTAGTAAATTGCTAGAAATCTTAGGGAATTTAAAAATTTTCATAGGTTTGGAATAATAATCTAATATTAGTTCAAGTAATAATAATTTGAACTTAAGTTGCTAGTGTTGCATTGGGATGATCTGATAAGAGCTCAAATGTTTAGTTAAGCCAAAACACGTTATAGTGCATTTGTGGCCTCCTTTATTCTAGTGAAATCATGGGACAAAAACATAACCTCGCTTAGTTTGAGGGATGCAATATGTTTAGCAGCCTAAACCTGAAATGTATCCAGGAAAGCTTATGTAGTCATTGCACATAGACTACTATCTTAACCAATAAGGGTTGAAGTAAAGCGCCCCTGCTTAAGCATGTAGGTTTTTGAGTGATATAAAAAAGTGAGTACATGTAAAAAAAATAAGAGAGAGAAATTACCGAAAAGTGAAAAATTGAAGAATTCTTGGAGCATAAAAGTATCAAAGTATGAAGATCAAAGATCGAAAATTCTGAAGTTTCAAAAGTTTAAGATATCAAAATTACACAAAAAGTTGGTGAATTCAAAGAAATCAAAGATCGAAATATCAAGAAGTGAAGAATTCAAGAGCTCCATATTGTGGTATCTTCAAAAAGTTGCAATTCTCTAGTTTATGTATGCTTGGGTGGCTTTACAAAAATACCTTGAGGTTAGAAAGTTTTCTGCGGATGGATTCGGAGGGTTGCATAAAATGAGCATTGTTTGAAAAAAGTGGGTGAGTGTTTATGAGGATTGTGAGTATTTAGAATTGAGGGGGGTTACTTAGGAAAAACTTTAGACACAAATCCATGCATTGAGGTCTTGGCATAATGGCTGAGTTTGAGTTGGATTGTTCTATGTAATGATGGTGATCAAGGTTTGAATTAATAATTAGATTTGCTTGAGGGCAAGCAAAGCATAAGTGTGGGGTATTTTGATATTGCCATATTTATACATATTTTAGGCAATATTTATTTACATTTTTATTAATATTTTGGTTATTTGCATAGAATAATGGTACTTATAAGAATAAATTGTTATTTGCAGCCAAAGTAAAGCATTTTCGAAGAAAGGGACTAGAACTGACAATACTTGGAACTTTGGAGGCTTGAAGGGAAGAAGGATGAAAAACTCAGCAAAAAACATACTCACGACATGAATAGTTCATGATTCACGACGTGAGAAGAGTGTTCTAGAAGATATGCATCCGGTTTAAAGAGTCCTTGTCGAATACGTAAAACTCGCATTCACGACGTGAATCCTTATGGTTCACGACGTGAACTCGGAAAAATGAGATATTATAAATTATCTTGCTCATTACGACTTAAAGAGCTTTTGGCTGGAGAAAAGGGTTTCAGCAGAAGAAAAGTCTTGGAAGAAGGTTTTCAACACCAAAAGAGTAGAGGTTCATAATTAGTTTAATTGTTGATACTTGAACATGTCTTATACTTTGATTTATGCTTGTTTATTTGCTAGTATGTCCAGCTAAATCTAGCTGCTTCTGTTAGCTAGATGAAGCTGGAACTCATGGTTTTGATGCATTAGATTTGACTTTACTTGTTGGTAATATGCTTGTGTTGATTGATTTTACCTAGCATGTGTAATTTAATATTTGATTGCTTTAAATTCTTGTTCTGTGTAGTTAGTGAATAGAAATTTGCATGAATTTGAATACCTAATAATTCAGTGAGCACTAGTTTATTAGAGCTAAGATCAAACCAATCTTAGATAAGTAATTGAATCATTGAATTAAGCTGTGCTAGAGAACTCATATTATGACTGTAATTGTGTTTTGATTAATCAATTTTACATGGCTCCAATCTTATTCAATAATTGATTTTGTGTTAACTATTGTGTGACCATACGTAGACTTACATGAATCAATTAAAGTTAGTAGATTTAGAACTAAATTGCTAATACTATCTTAATTGGTACCAACAGTAATTGTCATAGCTAAATTATAAACCATTGAGGGAAAGTGGATTCGAACTAACAGAAATGTTTTTAATTAATTGATTGAATTTTGTGACTTAAGTTCATCTGGTCTTGTAAAATCAGATAAAAACCCCATCTTTGCTCTAAAATTAGGTTAATTTAATAGTAGATAAATTAATTAGTTAACACTGTTCCCTGTGATCGACACCCGACTTACCCAACTATTCTATAATTCGACTAGGTACACTGCCTAGGTGCATTTTAGTTAGTTAAGTTAGTTAGGTTATAAATATAAAATTAGTGGGTACTTTTGTGCACATCAGCAAGGTCATGTGGTGTCAGATAGCCAACGATTTGAAGCTCCCGGGTCAAAGTTCTGCCCGCATAATTTCATATTTTCACTAAAAGCTCTGTAAGTTAAGCTACACTTATTTTATTTAAGTGTAACTTTTAATTATAGTCATAGTCGTTATTATGAACCTTTAATTAAGATTTATCAGTGATTCCAAGTCATTATACTGATTGATCTAATTATGGGGATGATGTATAGGTTGGATTTAGTGAGGTGTTTAAAGTGGGATTTCAAAATAGTATACTTTGTATACTAAACGGAGCCTACATCCGATATGATCCTACCTGGTTCCTTACTTGATAGATCTTTATGTAGACATTGGGATTGTTGAGAAATCTAGACTATCATTAGTCATAAGGAATATCATACTAAGACTTAGTAATAATCATATTTAGGTCACATCAAGGGGAAAAGTTAAGGTATTAGGCGAAGCTTTGCCCAAATCACCAGTCATCCACCTTATCAGGTGAGTGCATGATTACTTTCAACTTACACATAAATACAAGTATCATATATGCTTAAATGCTATGTGCGCTGTTTTTGTTGTGATTAATATATTCGTATTATTAGATATGATTGTTACTTGATCTAATTGTATGTTATACTTAATAATATGATTTGGTAGTAACGGGTTGTGTAAAATAATAAATGAGAGTTGTGATAGGGCCGTGTGAGATAGTGGCTATGATAGGTTAAGTGAGAGTTGTGCGAAATAATAAGTCGTGACTTGTCGTGCCTACCCAAAAGTACTATTATACTACCGTGCCTACCCAAAAGTACTAATGTACTGTCGTGCTATGTCCGAAGTATTATTATATTGTCGTTCATACCCAAAGTACTATTATACTGTCGTGTTATATCCAAAATATTATCATACTATCGTGCCTAATAATTTAGGAAAAATATAAATGACTAATGTCAAGTATCCTTTTAGAGACCGTCATTCTAGGATTAGGAAGGGAGAATAATAGGAATGGGGTAACTGGGATATTTAAATGCTGAAGATTATATAATTAAAAGAATATAATATGGTGGACTGAAAAGTGAAAACCCTATGTGCTCACCAGGTTTCCTAACCTGACTCACTCAGTTTATTCGAATCACATGTTATTAAATAAAGATACTTGTATAATGATGTACGTATCTGCTGAGAGATTCAAGGAATTGTAGACCATTAGTACATTGAGACTTTGTAAGCCTCCGTTTATGCTTATGTTTCTTGTATCAGTTATGACATCTCAAGCTTTTAAAATATAAAATCTTCTAAAATGACTTGATTTTGATATTATATCATGTCAAGGATATTTTAAGACCAATTCCGCAATAAAAAATGTTTTAAATAAGCATAAACAAAAAGTTTTAAAAAGGTCGTGAAATTGGGGATGTCACACACATGATGTTCCTAATTGCTATCAAGAAAATTTATGAATTTTAGAACTAAAATAGATCATGCTTAAAAATATCAAACCTTCTCATATCATTGATTAAACAATTAAAGCGATTAAAGGTTTCAGTTAGAGATTCATTATTGTGAGCAAAAAAATGCTTATACTTTTTGTTGAGAATGTTCTCCCTGGTTAACTTTACTTCATCAATTCCTTCATACGCTACATTCAGTGTGTCAATCAAACCCTTTTGCTAAAATATAGTTCTGAACAAGATGGTAGATATCATATGGAAGAGAATTTCCTACGGCAGCGCGTATACAAACATCTAGATTGAGCAACTTCTTATCTTCTTCATTATATTGATGTTTAGGAGTCTTCTTTAAAACTCCAACTTTAACACCATCTTTCATCTCATCAAGCATTAGAACATGTGGACCTTTATTGATGATGTCAATCATGTTGTAGTCCATGGTTTTGAGAACAACCATGGCTTTGCTTTTCCACATGACAAAGTTCTTTTCATCAAAAGGAGGAATTTTGTTTCCTGATGTTGAACCAGAATTGGGTTTGGATTCAGAATAAGACGTCATTGCTTGATAATTGGAGACCTGATCCGATACCAATTGAAGGATAGCAATAGCAAGATATATCAAGCAATATAGAACTAAGAACAAGGTATAATCAAAAACTAATTTTGATTAAGAACTCTCACAAGAGATAATGCACAAACCGACGTACTTTTACATGCAACCCTAGTGTAACTTATATACTAGGATAACAATTATTTTAGAGTGAGATCCCTATATATCAAAGATTCATATACAAAAGATATATATTATACATAAAAAGATCATATCACCAAGATAAAGGATCCGAGACTTGTAGCTTAAGAAAGTAACATGCTGCAGTAAAAGTTCGGACAACGGCCAAAAACATTGTGAAATAAATCAACATGATATAAGGTTTTACTTATCAAATTATAAGGTTTGACCTTACACCATATAACTATCATTGGTCGTGTCACTGATATATTGATCACCAGGTTCGAGGGTCGGACCTTGGCTGTTCAGACGGTTGATGGGATGGTCGAGGTAACTCAGGAGTAGGAGATTGGTTCGGATAGGTGAATGGGGAAGTGGAAGTAGACTCATGGTCTGACTCGGTGATCTGAATAGTTGGACGTTGCTATGGCTAGTGTTAAAGACCCGAGGGGCCATGACGTTTGCTCGAAGGATGAAGGAGCACATGAGCATGTGCGCGACAAATCTAAGTGCGGCAGGTGCGGATGGAAAGGCCACCTCCGCCAAAATGCACCCTGGAGGTAGAATTGTGTCATTGTTGTCATCAGCCTGGCCATATCAGGGCGAAATTCCCACGCTTAGTGGTTAGGGCAGCTCAGGTTCCATCGCAGGTGATTCGACAGGAAGAGGAGATCAGGATTTCATCGAATGCTATTGCGGGTATATTATCTTTTGCTTTCCTCTTGATTATTATCAGTATTTATATTGCTTTGGAATATTGTTGGGTATGGGTAAGCATTATCTCTGGGTTAGTTCTCTTTTATTTATTGGGTTATATCATCAATTAATATACATTATAAACATATGATTACACACAATTGGTCAATAATACATAGCGGTTCCCGGTGGTTTGATCGCCAAATACTGACCGATTTTTATGAATTGTTACACTTGACTTAAACTTAGAATGTTAAGCGATGATCGTAAGATGTGTGTGTATTATATTTTAGGTAATACACATGAAACAAAACAAGTACTAGATTACTTTAGAATAAGATGCCTATTTTTTGAATTATAGCATGTCGTAGGTTGCTTATCTAAATTGCTAATATTAGGTTTAAGATCTGTTGTTGACCTAGAATTAGGAAATTTTATGTGTTCAGACTTCTAAACGTTTAATTACGGTATTAGAACTGATATATAACTTTTCCGAATGGTATGGAGAATTATGCGTCTAAAACATAATTAACACCTTCTCTATCTATATTCTCGTCTTGGTACACTAAATGCCTACTTCGGTGTATAGAACGATATGACGATAATGAGAAGAGGTAGAGTGGTCAATAACGAATGAGGTCTAGCACCTCAAAATGCCAGAGTAGGAGCTTCTCAACTCCTGATGGATGAAGTTCAATTGATGATGTAGAACATGCTAGATCAACAAAGGCGTGAGTTTATGGAACTCCTAACCCAAGGACTAGCTAACACTAGGGGAAGAGTATCAGTGGTCAGCGAACTGATAGTCGATGGACGAGTCAACAATGGACCAGTTCCCTCTCGTACAACAATGGTTCAGGAAAGGAACAATGACTCAAAAAGTCATCAAGGACCACTCCCTCCTCCGAAAGAGTCAGAGATCCGAATGAATGATGTGCCTAGAAGCTACTGCAAGTATAAGGACTTAACGACTTGCAAGCCATCATCATTCAGTGGAAAAGAAGATCCAGTAGGAGTCATGGACTAGATTTCAGAAATGGAGCAAGCCTTCATAACCTACGGTTGCAAGGGAAAATTGTAGACCACCTACGCTGTAATGAAATTCAAGGGTGCAACGATCCATTGGTGGAATACCTTGGGAAAAACCCTAAGTCCTAACAAGCCTCTGCAACTAACATGGGAAGAATTCTTGAACCACTTCAAGCGTAGGTTCTACTCAGCAGAAAATATGTTGGAGTTAGAGAATCAACTCCTAACACTGAAGAAGGGAAGCATGTCAGTTAAAGAATACACAAATGATTTCACTGACAAAATGGAGTTCGCCCTGCGTGTTGTTCCATAAGAATTGGAAAAGATCGATAGGTCGTCAAGGGAATTCCATGGGAGTACGTTGTGCTGGTTAAACAAGCATATACATTCGAAGCAGCCGTTTGGACTACAAGATCAGTTGAAGACATGATCAAGGAAAGAACTTCCTACAAAACTGAAGTTGGCAAGAAAATAAACAATGAAGGACTCTCGAATTCTAAAAAGAAGAGTAAAATATCAAGATCTGACCCCGACGACAAGAGGTCTGGGGGTAATAATGAAGCAAGGTGGTGCAATAAATGTGAGAAGAAGCATGATGGGCAATGCAAGGGAGAAGTGACTTGCTAAAGGTGTGGAAGACTTGGTCACTATTCTGAATAATTCAAGTACGATGGAAGGGTGTGTTTTGAGTGTAGAGAATAAGGAATGTCATGAAGGACTGCCCAAAGAAGTAGGAAGCGGAAAAGTACAATATGCCACCAAAACCAAAGGCATGAGCATTCCAGATGATCCCGGATACAACAGAGGATTGAACATATGGCGCTTGAGGAGACCAAGTAAAGGAAGTTGTTTACCCGAAGTTTAAGGCATGAAATGGTAGTTCCACATAGATACTAATAGGATGTGCAGCCTAATATAAGATGAATAATAAATGTTGTAATCATTTTCGAAAATTATGAAATTTTCTAGTTATGTTACATTGTAATGTGACACTAAGAAATTATGATTTCAACATAATGGATTGGTTAAAAATAAATTTTGGTATAGTGTGTCTTGTAGGCAGGACACTACACGAGAAAGAATTTATACCAAAGATCGGGAAATAGAATTGTAGTTGAAGTTACACATGGAAGAAATCCTAGTGGAGTCTAGGAAATTTGTTGTATATAATTACTTAGACACGTATGTATGTGTTAAATTGTGTTTGTGACCTTTAGGAAATAATAACTTGGGGGCTGCGAGAAAATTCTTGGGATAAGTATGAATAAGTGTGGAAGGTAGTATGCATTCGTACAACCAAAGGCACATGATTCATACTTAAATAAGGAAAAGTCACAAGGTTACCAAGGCACTAGTAATTGATTTCGTTTTGTTACGCCTGTCGTTACTATCATTTCGGTAATGACTACGAATATGAATCTTATTCTGACCTTAGTAGTCATAAAGCATCGAGTCTAACTAATCTACGAAGTGAGTTTGATGTAGCATTTGACTTTATCCAAAAGATCGAAGGGAAAAACAATCAAAGCGATCAATATAAGTATTGAATTCATCGTTGGGATTAAGCATCCTGTAACTAGAAGTGCTACATGCTAGAATGTGATTATATAACATTAGAACATGAAGGAAGGTATCCTCCATGCTAGAGTCTGACTCAAGAGACCTGAGTCTAGCTAATGCATTGTATGATGAAAGGTCGTTAGAGCATGACCCATCGGTAGTAGAAACTCAATAGTAAAGATTGAGCACTGTAAACAGTCAAGAAGTCTAAGTGTTAGAAACTCAATAGAAAAGACATAAAAAGTTACGGTTATTACCTAGGATGGAAAGGTAACGTGCAGAGTCATTATACAAGCTATGTTTTGTTGATGATTCCGGCACCTAATCATCTTAAGGGGGAGATAGTTATAACACCCGCAAATTCGTGCCGGTCAATTAAGATATAATAAGCATTAAAAATGACCTTTTGATAGCAGATTATTTAGGATAAATAATCTTAACCAAAGTTATAGTATATTCGACAAGGATTCCGTACATATAGAGAACGTCCAAATCTAACTTCGTGAGAGGAAGTTATGATTTTTCAAAGATTCGACGTAGCAGTATACGGCTCAGAAGCCGAATTTGGAATCGGTCAATTTTTAGGAAAAACAATCTAAACAAGAGTTAAAGATCTCGTTAATAGGAGTTTGTCGATATAAACACAGTCGAGAACGGACGTCGGACGAGAGAGTTATGAATTTTTAATGGACTTTAACAGTCTAAGTCTGGTAAAACAATAACTTTAATAATAAATTCAAAATTAGCCGACGGGGTCTAAATGAAAGTTGTAGTTCTAGTCAATAACTACGCGTGGATATAAAACGCATTGAAAATGGAGCTCGTATGAAGAAGATATGAATTTTGAAAGTTTTATAAAAATATATGCGTGTAGGTGCGCGCGCCCTGACTCACCACCCAAATCGCGACACATGTCACCTTAGAGAAGCCACCATGTCACCTGGACGACAACATGCGCGAAGCCCTCCGACCAGTTGCGTGGCACGCACCCATATCAGGCCTATATAATGCTCGCGAATACAGCTCATTTATCACCCATTCCTCCAAAATCTCTCTACAATTATCTCGTACTTCTAGTCTCTTTTAACCCCGAGTTTCTGGTTACTTTAGCAAGGTCATGTGGTGTCAGATAGCCAACAATTTGAAGCTCCCGGGTCAAAGTTCTGCCCGCATAATTTCTTATTTTCACTAAAAACTCTATAGGTTAAGCTACACTTATTTTATTTAAGTGTAACTTTTAGTTATAGTCATAGTCGTTATTATGAACCTTTAATTAAGATTTATCAGTGATTCCAACTCATTATACTGATTGATCTAATTATGGGGATGATGTATAGGTTGGATTTAGTGAGGTGTTTAAAGTGGGATTTCAAAATAGTATACTTTGTATACTAAACGGAACCTACATCCGATATGATCCTACCTGATTCCTTACTTGATAGATCTTTATGTAGACATTGGGATTGTTGAGAAATCTAGACTATCATTAGTCATAAGGAATATCATACTAAGACTTAGTAATAATCATATCTAGGTCACATCAAGGGGAAAAGTTAAGGTATTAGGCGAAGCTTTGCCCAAATCACCAGTCATCCACCTTATCAGGTGAGTGCATGATTACTTTCAACTTACACATAAATACAAGTATCCTATATGCTTAAATGCTATGTGCGCTGTTTTTGTTGTGATTAATATATTCGTATTATTAGATATGATTGTTACTTGATCTAATTGTATGTTATACTTAATAATATGATTTGGTAGTAACGGGTTGTGTAAAATAATAAATGAGAGTTGTGATAGGGTCGTGTGAGATAGTGGCTATGATAGGTTAAGTGAGAGTTGTGCGAAATAATAAGTCGTGACTTGTCGTGCCTACCCAAAAGTACTATTATACTACCGTGCCTACCCAAAAGTACTAATGTACTGTCGTGCTATGTCCGAAGTATTATTATATTGTCGTTCATACCCAAAGTACTATTATACTGTCGTACTATATCCAAAATATTATCATACTATCGTGCCTAATAATTTAGGAAAAATATAAATGACTAATGTCAAGTATCCTTTTAGAGATCGTCATTCTAGGATTAGGAAGGGAGAATAATAGGAATGGGGTAACTGGGATATTTAAATGCTGAAGATTATATAATTAAAAGAATATAATATGGTGGACTGAAAAGTGAAAACCCTATGTGCTCACCAGGTTTCCTAACCTGACTCACTCAGTTTATTTGAATCACATGTTATTAAATAAAGATACTTGTATAATGATGTACGTATCTGCTGAGAGATTCAAGGAATTGTAGACCATTACTACATTGAGACTTTGTAAGCCTATGTTTATGCTTATGTTTCTTGTATCAGTTATGACATCTCAAGCTTTTAAAATATAAAATCTTCTGAAATGACTTGATTTTGATATTATATCATGTCAAGGATATTTTAAGACCAATTCCGCAATAAAAAATGTTTTAAATAAGCATAAACAAAAAGTTTTAAAAAGGTCGTGAAATTGGGGATGTCACACACATGATGTTCCTAATTGCTATCAAGAAAATTTATGAATTTTAGAACTAAAATAGATCATGCTTAAAAATATCAAACCTTCTCATATCATTGATTAAACAATCAAAGCGATTAAAGGTTTCAGTTAGAGATTCATTATTGTGAGTAAAAAAATGCTTATACTTTTTGTTGAGAATGTTCTCCCTAGTTAACTTTACTTCATCAATTCCTTCATACGCTACATTCAGTGTGTCAATCAAACCCTTTTGCTAAAATATAGTTCTGAACAAGATGGTAGATATCATATGGAAGAGAATTTCCTACGGCAGCGCGTATACAAACATCTAGATTGAGCAACTTCTTATCTTCTTCATTATATTGATGTTTAGGAGTCTTCTTTAAAACTCCAACTTTAACACCATCTTTCATCTCATCAAGCATTAGAACATGTGGACCTTTATTGATGATGTCAATCATGTTGTAGTCCATGGTTTTGAGAACAACCATGGCTTTGCTTTTCCACATGACAAAGTTCTTTTCATCAAAAGGAGGAATTTTGTTTCCTGATGTTGAACCAGAATTGGGTTTGGATTCAGAATAAGACGTCATTGCTTGATAATTGGAGACCTGATCCGATGCCAATTGAAGGATCGCAATAGCAAGATATATCAAGCAATATAGAACTAAGAACAAGGTATAATCAAAAACTAATTTGGATTAAGAACTCTCACAAGAGAGAATGCACAAACCGATGTACGTTTACATGCAACCCTAGTGTAACTTATATACTAGGATAACGACTATTTTAGAATGAGATCCCTGTATATCAAAGATTCATATACAAAAGATATATATTATACATAAAAAGATCATATCACCAAAATAAAGGATCCAAGACTTGTAGCTTAAGAAAGTAACATGCTGCAGTAAAAGTTCGGACAACGGCCAAAAACATTGTGAAATAAATCAACATGATACAAGGTTTTACTTATCAAATTATAAGGTTTGACCTTACACCATATAACTATCATTGAACCTAACAATTTCTGGGTTTACTTATTTTCAATTACTATTTTCTGTGAAAAATACATTGTAGGAAGAATATGCACCACCCTTCGTCGTGGGAAGCTTGAGAAACCCCCTAGTTTAATTAAATGTATGAGACTCCAAATTACGAGAGGTATTAGTCCAAATTACATGAGGTATTAATCTGGAGTTTGTTAATAATTTATAGTTTATTCCCTCAAAAGGCCTTAGCCTGATTACATTACTAAGTTTGATGGAATTGACATTCTTTAGAGAATGGTCCAGAAATATGGTTGTTTGCAATAACCATCTTTTAAAATGCATAAATAATTCTAGAAAAAATCCATTTGGCGTGAGGTATTAGATTGAGTTTAGATTAAGAACTATAGTTTAGCATATATGTTTTTCAAATAATGATCCTCACTCCTTATTGGGTGTTGGTGACCATCTTTACAGGTTAGCCTAGATTGTTGACCAATTTTTCCTATTGTAAACTTGTAAAAATCATAGAATATTATAGAAAAACTGTTGGAGCACATTTTATACCCCCCCCCCCCATAAAGTTAGGAATGTAATCTATAATAATAAGTAATAACCTTGCAAAAATAATCGGGTTAGAAAGGATAATCTGGTTCATGAACTAATTGTTACAACGACATTAAAAGTAAAAATAAAGTGTAATATAAGTATTATTAAGTAATACTTGAAATGTGCTTTAAGTGGAGTTTATCGACATAGAATGTAAGGTCCTAAAACGGATCTTTACCAATGATCAAGCAATCAAACAATCAAAAGAAACTAGAATATGAGTAGAAGAAGAGAAATCAAGCTTGCACACGTTTATTACTGAAAAACGTCTGGTACAACTCGATATACTTGGCCGTGAACTCTGTGGCATCAACAACCAATAATGACCTACAACACCTCCATATATAGGGAACTTGGGCCGGAAACTGGGTTTACGGCCGTAAACTCACTGCAGGGCCGTAAACTTACTAACAGCCTACTAAACCACAATAAAGACTCAAAAGAACTATTACAATGAAAGCCTAGACCAAACCACTAACTGGACCCTTCAATCTCCCCCTTGGTTTGGTGCTAGCTTGGACTCAGTCTTTATCAACCACCAGCACGTCCGACTTCCCCATAGCTCCGTTCCACATCTTCTTAGCAATTATCTCGGCAACCATAGTTGTGTACTCCTTCGCAGCATGCTCAAAGATATCTTCAGCAACCTTGATCTGATGTAGACTCAGCTGATGAATATCCCATTTCCCAAACTGAAGTAAATCTCTTTTGTCATATAAACGAATGCATCCATTTTCAAGCTTTATGACAGCAGAGGCTGTAGTTTCATCAAACACCCAGTAAAGCATGGACTTTAAAGATCCATCTGGATGATTCTGACGAATAGGAATCTGCTTTACTTGATCGGTAGCATGCCACATCACAGATCGAAGAGGTTGATTGGTTTTAGGATCAATTACACTTGGGTATACTTTAATAATCGACTCTACAGTCTTCATTGAAGGAAAACCCTTAAGCACTTGATCTTCCAAGAAATGCTTAAATTGTGTAGCCTTGGGATTTTGAGAAGGATTCGCAAAAGGAGCCTTTGATAACTCTGAAAGATCAATCCTGGTCTAGGAATGAAAATCATGGGCATCTTTATATAATTCCGTGTTGCCACTTTTCCGTCTCACGATCTACATATTTAAAGTGTCGTGAAATCCCCATGAGATGATCCCTGACTTATCACCATATACATCCCTAAAGCGATTCTCTCCAAGATCTGTAATAGTGATGTTAGGCTGATCCCCAGGAGCATTCTGATCAGAGCTCTTTTTGAACAACAGCTGTCTCTTCTCAGCAGACTGAGCCAGTTTGGCACGTTTCAAAGCCACAACATTTGGAGTCTGTGCTGGTTCTTTATCAAAACGATCTATAACTCGAGTAGTTTGAACAGGTGGTGGAACTATGGGAGCAGCTTGATTAGGAATATAGATCCTTGGCTCATCGACAGACGTCTTAAATCTGTCACTAGTTCTTCTTCCAGCTTCTTCTTTAAGTCATAGTAACTGGCAGTCAACAGACCAAAGTGAGTCTGAAGATCAGTAATCTGCTTAGTCTTCAGAGCTTTGTCTTCTAGAAGATCAGCAACTTGAATGGTGAGCTTGGTGTTTTCAGTCTGAAGGTCAGTAACCCGGATATCAAGCTCTATATTCTTTTGATTTAGTACGTTGATCTCCTTCTGTAGTCCAAGAATAGTAGGATTCTCTTCTCCAGAATTGCCTTCCCCAAAAGATATTCCTTTACCACGGGAGGGAGGCGTTGAGAATTGTTCTTCTGCCAAATGCATGGCCAGCCTCACTGAAGCAGCATCATGATCGGGCCTGGGAGGAGAAAATCCTGCGGGGATAGAAGAACGACCAGCTTCATAAGTGGTGCTAGGACCTTCACTGAAAGGTTCTGATGAGACAATGGCAGGAGTGGTTATCGGTGGTGTTGAAAGGCCTTGAAGTACACCAGAAACAGGAATTCCCTGTCTAGGGTCACGTCTTCTTCTTTTCAGAGGAGGTTGAAAGGTCTGTGTTGTTGTGTGATCACTCTCAAGCGGCTCAGATGTAGGAGAAACAATATCAAGGGGAGGAATCCCTGACACTGTCACTATAAGAGTTACTGTTTCAGCCACTTGTTTGGTAGTAGGAGGCGTAGATTCAAGAACGTCTTCAGTTTCCCGTATTTCCGTTGCTGGATGAGCAACATCATTGATATTGTTAAGCAGCGAGTTGAGATTTTCACTTGACAAGAAATCTTCATTACTTCCAAAATTTAGCGGAATTTCATCCTTATCGAAGCCAGAAAGATCAAGATCTTCTTATAAATCAGTCTCAGTCCCACTCTTTGAAGACCCTTCATTATAATCACTTTGAACTGGAACTGATGTCAGATCATGTTCCTCTGCCACACGAGCATTTGGAGCTACTGTCTCTTCTCTTTCTTCATGATCTGACACGGTGATATCATCATCTTCTGAAATCACCCTCTCTGAAGAAGTAGGCTCAGAGGATACTTTTTTTGAAGATCCATGAGACTCGGATGATTCGTTTAGCTCAGCAAATTTTCCAAACTTCACAAGCGGATACAGTCCTTGGAAAACGACCTTTCCCCTGCGATTCTGCTTTATAAGCCCAACAGTATGGGGACCTAATGACTTCATATCTAGGGTATCTCCCTCCTTGACCATCTCCGGAAATTGAATATTTATGAACAGCTGGATGAACCTAGGATACATCAAGAAAGTATCCCGGGTTATTGCGTTGATGTTCACCACGAACTCGTCTAAAATAAACTTTGAGAAATTGAAGTCTATGCCGGCAGCAAGAGAAGCAAAGGCTCCAGTATTCCTTATAGAAATCTCGTCAGCTCCAGACCTTCTCCCAAAAATACAGCTCACAAATACATGAGCCAAGAATCTCCAGTATGGTGGCAGAAGCTTTTTCACAGTGGGAGGAAAGTTGCCTTCGTAACCCATCTTCTTAAGAACCTTCTGGGTATCTTCAATCCCAATCTCAGTAGGAAAGCCAGGTTGATCATCAATCAGCAACGCTTCTCTGATGAATTGTTCAGTAATAGCAATCTTGCAACTCTTCACAACAGCTTCAACAGTAACTGCTCCATCATTATTTGTCTTCAGTTTGGCAGTCCTCCAGAATTCCCTGATGATATTCTGATAAACCACTGCATTCACAGTAATAGCAGACGCCAAGCAGCAATCCCTCAGCCTGTGGATCATCGACCTGAATTCTCCATGAACAACAGGAGGATCAGCCAGTACGATGGCCAAGTTGTGCATGTCAGCGAACTTCAAATTTGCCATTTGATCTGCACTAAAACAAGCCAAGAAAGAAAACAAAAATATTTGAGCAATTAATGTTTTAAGTTTTCTTAATTAATCAATTTAATTTTGGCCTTTAAAAAATTGTTTTGACCAAACTGGAGTTTACGGTCAACTAGGGGTTTACGGCCGTAAACCCATGGCCGTAAGCTCATGGTCGTAAACGGAGTTTACGGCCGTAAGCTCATTGGCCGTAAGCTCTTTAACATTTTTCTTCGATTGAAACCCTAAGATTCGTCAATTTCATGATCAAAACACATATTCACAGTCGGAAACGGAGTTTACGACCGTAAGCTCATTGGCCGTAAGCTCTGGCCGTAAACGCCGAAAATGGTTTTTCTTCGATTAAAGCCTCAAAATCCGTCGATTTGATGAACAAAACACATTCCCACGGTCGATTTTGTTATACCTTTGAGATGAACCGAATGATTTCACAAAAAAACGAGAAATTTTTTTCGAGAGGAGAGAGAATGGGAGAGGGTTTACGGCCGGAAAGAGGAAAAATGAGGAGTGGAAGGGTTTCCGGCTGTAAGCTCTCCTTTTATGCCCTATGCGATTTTACCTGTCTTCCACACAGTATAATGCACAGTCCAAATCCCAAATATTTTTCAAAAATAAAACTTTTTGAGGATTTTAAAAATTAAAATTAAAATTAAAAATAACATAAACTAAAAATAAAATAAAAATAAAGATAATTTCTAAAATTTAAGAATTTAAAAAATTTAAATTTTGACAATTATAAAAATAAAAATAAAATAAAAGTAAAAAATAAAAATAAAAATAAAAATAAAAGAAGACTAAATTTATCTCAACAAACACTGAATATAATTTTGTGACACTGGATCAAAGTTGTTAGACAGCCTTAATCCACTTGTCGGTACCTCTACCTTCATGTCTATGTCTGGTCGATCGCCGGTATTGTGATCCACTTAAACACAAAAAATTTGTGATAACTTTGGACAAGCTAAGAAAGACAAGACATTTTTGATCCTATATACTTAGATAAATTTCCTAGGGACCATTTAGCTGACGACGATCAGGGATATTGCTGTCCACCTAAATTGAGCAGCGAGATCTACAGACAATCTGTAAGTGTTCAATTTTAATTGTACTAGAACATGTTTCCCGCTTCCTGATATGCTCCGGTAATCAAGGACTTCCAGAATACTCCTTACATCGGGTGAGCAGACAATTATTAAGAGAGAAGATAGATTTAGAATGCATATGTTGTACACCCAGGTCGGATCTCTTCCAATCGCGCAAAGGGTGAAACATATGACTAACTGAAGTTTTAGAGGGATTGAGAAGAAGAATGATGCATATACTGTGTACCAGGTCGGATTGAAAGTCACGCAAAGGAGACAGTATATGGCTAACAGATAGAAAGAATTGCATAGATAGAAGATGCAGAGAGATAGAGTTGCATATGTTACAGTCCAGGTCGGATCTCTCGATCACGCAGAGGAGGCAACATATGACTAACAGACAAAAAGAAAGAAAATAATCTTCTACAGACCTAATTTATCGGAATTCCCCAGTCACCCCATCAATACCGGAATTAAGGACAGAATCCGCACATCGAGGAAAAGTTAATCCACAGTTCTAGATACGAGTCTTTTAATGTGACCTGTAAATTCCCATGTATATCTCCCTGCTCAACCTATCCAAGCGTCGTATTGTCAGGCTAAACGGATCTAATTAGGTCAAGATTTGTCAAGTCTCTGAATTCCTTAAATTCAACACTGCCTAGTCAAGTCCATTTAGAATCTTTCGTGCCTACCAGCGCATCGAATCACAGAGCGTAGACGATTTAATTTTGGTATGTTACGCAGATTCAGATTGCATGTTATCACTTGATAATATCACTTCCCGTCACAACACCTACAAGCAAAACTATTAGCAACAATTTTTTTGATTTTTTTGATTTTTTAATGTTTTTGGATTTTTGAATTTTTTAAATTTTTGTTTGGTTTTTGTTTATTTCTCCCCCTAAATTTGTGCATGGGTGAGAATGAAATAAAAATGCGCAAATTTAAACTAATTTAAAACAAAAATTAATCCTCAAAACGAATCATTTTCAAAAATCCCACAAGCACATCGAATCGAGCTTTGTTAATAGGCTTGGTGAACAGATCTGCCACATTATTAGCAGAAGGAACCTGTTCCATCCGAATGAGCGAGCGCTCATAACAGTCTCTGATAAAATGAATTTTGATATCAATGTTCTTGGTTTTGGAATGTTGGACAAGATTTTTAGTAATTTGAATCGCAGCCTCATTATCACAGTAGATGGGGGTTTCTAGATAATTCAAACCGTAATCCAACAGCTGATGTTGGATCCAGATAACTTGAGAGCAACAAGCAGATGCAGCAACGTATTCCGTTTCTGCTGTTGAGGTTGAGACGGTATGCTGTTTCTTGCACTGCCATGACACCAGCCTGTCTCCAAGGAATTGACACCCTCCTGATGTAGATTTCCTATCAAGCTCACAGCCTCCATAATTACTGTCAGCAAAAGCATATAAATCAAATTCGGAATTTTTCGGATACCAAAGACCCAATTTTGGGTTGCCTTTGATATACCGAAAGATTCTCTTGACAGCAATAAGATGTGAAAGTTTAGGATTAGCCTGATAACGTGCGTATTGACAAACTACAAACATGATGTCTGGACGGCTTGCAGTAAGATACATCAACGATCCGATCATCGATCTGTAGTGTGTCTGATCTACGGATTCGCCATCAGTATCTGGATTCAGCAGGGGTCTTTCGGCCATTGGTGTCGATGCAGGTTTTGCGTCTTGAAACCCAAACTTCTCAAGAATATCCTCCACATACTTGGCTTGATGGAGCAGGATTCCGGTTGAATTTTGTTTGACCTGAAGCCCCAGAAACATGGTCATTTCACCCAACGAACTCATCTCAAACCTCTTTTTCATCACGCCTTCAAACTCCTTGCATAGTTGTAGACTTGTAGACCCGAAGATAATGCCGTCAACATAGATCTGGACTAGAATCTGATCATTACCCACATGCTTGATGAATAAAGTTTGATCGATAGTGCCACGAGAGTATCCATGCTCGAGCAAGTGCTTTGTGAGAGTCGCATACCACGCTCGAGGAGCTTGATGTAACCTATACAACGCCTTGTCCAACTTGTAGACATGATTAGGAAACTTCGAGTTAACGAACCCAGGGGGCTGATCAACGTAGATTTCTTCCTTCACCTTGCCATACAAGAAGGCTGTCTTGACATCCATTTGATAAACCGTGAAGTTCATGTAGGAAGCACATGCAAGGAAGATACGAATAGCCTCCAAGCGAGCCACTGGAGCATAAACCTCTGTATAATCAAGACCCTCGACTTGTCTAAACTCGCGAACCACCAATCTTGCTTTATTGCGCACTATAACTCCAGAATCATCCTGCTTGTTTCGATAGACCCAGCGTGTGTCAAGAGACTTTTTGCCCTTTGGTAACTCAACCAATTTCCAAACCCCGAGCTTTTCAAATTGATTTAGCTCTTCATGCATAGCGTCTACCCAGCTGGGCTCATTCAAAGCCATTTCAACATTCTTGGGATCTATTTGAGAGATAAAGCAAGAATAGAGACATGTATTGACATCTCCACTCTGACTTCTGGTTCTAACTCCATCACCCAGCTGACCAATGATGTTGTCAATCGGATGATCGCGTTGAATTCTTAAAGGTATGTCTTGGCTGATATCATTGAGTGAAACGGGAAGAGTGTGAATGTTGAAACCTCCATCATTTGTTGATTGTTCCACATTAGATGAATCTGCTACAAACTCATTAGCAATTTCTTCAGGAAAGAGTAGTTCCATAAAAGTTGAAGTGACAGCGGAAGCATCTCTAGACATGAACTCTCTTTCAACAGGGGTAAGAGGTGTAGCATTAGCATCAGGAGTAGCAGCTTGAACTGGAAATTTTGGACTACCAAGTGGAACAGAGGACTCCCCCTCAGGTGTAGCAGATGACTCCCCCTCAGATGGTGAGGAGGTTACCGTTGGAGGTCTGTAGACAACTTCTTCGTCTTCATCTTCAGAAACATTCTTCGAACCAGAGGAAGACCCAGATGAACCATCTGAAGACACATTTATGGATTTCAAAAGCGATGTGTAGTCAAATAACCAATAAGGACCCACTCGAGCATCCGTTTCATTCTCCTCCAGCCAGCGCACGTCATAGGATTCGACAATCTGCTTTGTCTTCTTATTGTAAACCCTATACGCGGTGCGTGCAACATATCCTACGAAATAACAATCATCGGCTTTGGCATTGAACTTCGGGTTGGACTCCAGGTGAAGAAGGGTGCAAGGGCAGCCAAATACACGGAAATGACTGACTGAAGGCTTATGACTATATAGAATCTCGTACGGTGTCTTCATCTGAGCTTTGTTGATTAAAACACGATTCTGAACGTAGCAAGCAGTGTTAATCGCCTCAGCCCAAAAGAAAACAGGTAACTTGGAGTCACACAACATTGTCCTTGCAGCATCTTTTAATGTTCTATTTCTCCTCTCAACAACACCATTTTGTTGAGGTGTGTGAGCAGAGCTGTATTGACGCACAATTCCCTTTTCTGCGCAAAAGTGATCAAGAATTGCATTCTTGAATTCTGTTCCATTATCAGTACGAAGCGCCTTCACCCGGTTGTTGGTTTGGTTCTCAATCATCACAACGAACTTCTTTATGATATTAGCAACCCCAACTTTGTTGGATAAGAAGAAGACCCACGTAAAACGAGAGAAATCATCGATCACAACTAGACAGTACGAGCTTCGGTTGATGCTCAGGACGTTGACCGGACCAAATAAGTCCATATGCAATAATTAGAGCACCTGACTGATTGAGTTAACTTGTTTTGGCAGGTGTGGTTTTCTATGATGTTTTCCCTGGGCACATGACACACACTTCTCAAAAGTGATAAAGTCTCTGACAGATAAGCCTCGGACCATCTCATTCTTCGCAAGACGCTTTAGATTTTTAGCGTTCGCATAACCGAGTCTTCGGTGCCACAACATTGCGTTCTGTTCGGAGACCTTTGAAAAGAGGCAAGTGATTTGTTCAGGAATGTTGTTGTTCATATCAATAATGTAAGCATTCTCATCCCGCTTAGATTTGACAAGAATCCATTCTTCCGGGATGACAATGCCTGGCTTGAGAATCATGCACTCCTTGTCGGTGAAATGGGTAGAATAACCTTTGTCACAGATTTGAGACACACTCAACAAACTATGTTTTAACTCGGGAGCAAAGTTGACATTCTCGAAACTTAGCACTCCATTTGTAATGGTTCCTCTCTGAGTGATCTTGCCACCTTCTCCGCCCGCAAAGGAAACATATCCCCTATTAAAAGATTGAATGTTGCTCAATTGGGAGATGTCTCCTGTCATATGTCGGGAGTAGCCGCTGTCGACGTACCAAGGTCTGACGACATTCCTCCGCAACTGTCCCTACAAAATGAGCGGGATCATTTAGATTTGGGAACCCAGGTCATCACAGTCCTGGGTTTTCCCTTTTCTTTCTTAGATTGATCATTATTTAAAATCTTTTCAGAGGATGTTGATGATGGATCGGAAGTTAATTTGGGCATCCAATGATATTTAGGTTTTCTAACAGTCACAGGTGGTTTTGAAATATGTTTCTTATTAGTTCGCATTGAGCATCTGGAAGTTCTACCAGAAGTGGTTGAAGATCCAGAATTGCTCTTTGACGAAACCGATCTTGGCGGAGCCTTGTTCGGTTTTGGCAAACTGTTTGAGACTTTGTTATGAAAAACCTTTTTATTCTTTTGAAAAACCGCTCCTTTTCTACTTCGATCATCCTTCCAATCATCATCCCGAGAACGAGTTCTTGAGGACTTTCTAGTTAAAGACCTTCCTCTAGATTCGTTCTCCCCTCTTGGTGACATATAATGCACAAAAATCCTATTTTGACAATTCCTAGCTATATGACCACCAATACCATAATTAAACAAATCTGATTATTATTATTAAAACTGGTACTGCCTGTCTCAGATTTATTTTCTTTACTCACACCCTTACTTTTCCCACAAGAACATGTGTTAGAAACAGGTTGTGAGATGAGTGAGGGTGCATTAGATGGTGTGACCTGTGGAATTGGTGTGTTTTCATTAGAAGCATCAGAAACATCAGGATTATCAAACAATTCATCAAACACTTCAAAAAATTTTAATTTAGCAGAAGCAGATGCGGAAGTATCACAAAAAACATTGTCATTTTTAACATCAGAAACAGAAAGTTTTTCATTGGAAACAAAAACATCAGGTTCAGACTCAGTTTTGTTATCAGAAACAGATCCTTCAACTTTGTGCTTTGACTGATCTAAGGATTGATCTACAGGGGAAGTAGAAAGGTTAGTACTTTCAACATTAATAAATCCTCCTGAAACAAAACCAGATGGCTTGCCATACACTATTGAAGGTTCGTTGGCAATCTCCTCTTTAGACAAAGGGTTATACTGATATGTATGATTAAAAGGAGGAAGTACATTCTCGTATCCTAAACCCTTTTGCTGGTTTCGTTTGAACTGCAGGCAATGGTCAATCATGTTGGCAACCACCTCGCTTGATACATCAAACCTTTTAAAATCAAAATTTACAGTTTCAAATTGCCCTTTTAGTGTATCAAGCTCAGTAAGTAACTCAGCATTCTGTCTCTTGATATAATCATAATGTACACATTTGATACTGTAGTCTTCCTGAAGTCTCCTAAAGTCCTTAATTTTTGTTTCTAACTGGGCCTTTAGGGGTTTTTGTCCTTTTCTAAGTTGATAGCCCTCATATCTAAGGTCCTCTACTTCTCTACGTAATGATTCTATTTCGTCACGAAGAGTTTTAACATAATCAATACATGCCTGAGAACAAGAAGGTAAACTTACCTCACTTTTCTTGGGCTCGGAAGTAGAAGATACCATCAGTGCAAACTGCAGCTCCATCATCTTTTCTTCAGGATCAGCTGCAACATTCTCCATGGGAGCATCATCATTGATTTGGACTAGGTGAGCATTTTCAGGTCTTGAAATATTCAGAGCCTGAATCTGGTCCTCCCAGTCAAATGACTGAGCAACCATAGCAGTCTCACCGTTGACCGCATCACCTCCACGATTGTTTCCCATTGCAACCATCGTCCTATCATTGTTCAATCTTCTATCTGGCTTCGGGCACTCACGAGCAAAATGACCCGGCTCGTGACAGTTGAAACAACGCAGCTTCCCTTTGTTGAACCCCACCTTTTTATCAACATTCATACCCCAATTGTTCTTCTCAGTCTTCTTGGCAAATTGCTTAGCCCTTAATATTGTCATAGCTATCTGCCATGTGATGTCCATCTCTTCCACATCTTCTGGATGAATCTGATCCAGATCAGCAAATGACAGCTGAGGTGGAAGCTCTCCAGCAACAAAAGCATTATAGCAGTTCACAAGTCCTGTGGCGAGAGCAAGATTGTCATCAATTTCCTTTGTGTTTGAGGAAGAGGCTATAACTGGCACATTGGAGGAAGGAACAGCTTGTGGAGTGACAAACGACTTGCTTTGAGAATGAGGCATGGATAACGCAGTAGTAAAGGTTTGAATCTGAGGTTGTTAAACAGTAAATGCTTGACCTGAGGAAGAAGTGATTGATGAAAGGGCATTTTTAGAAGAAATTCCAAGATTTGCAGTCGAATACGAGTTCACATGGTTAATCTCTCGCTGTTTATTATCAATATCACAAGCTTTGATGATCGCCATTGTTTCAGCAAGAGTGAGGCGATTCAAATCCTTGGTCTTCTTAATAACAGCTACATTCATGTCCCATGACTTTGGAAGAGCATTCAGTAGCTTTTTATTTATCTCGGACTTGGTCAAGAAGATCCCAGATATGTTCATCTCAGTAGTGAGAGTTGTGAATCGCTGCAGCTGTGCCTCCAGGGTTTCTCCGGGAATGTAGTTAAACATGTTGAATTTCTGTCGCAACATATCCTGGCGGCTTTCCTTCATGTCTTTATTTCCTTCATACACCTCAATCAAGGCTTCCCACAAAGCTTTAGCTGAAGTATACTCTCTGAAACCTTGAGCTATATCAGGAGATAAAGCCATGGTCAGAGTGGCCAAAGCCCTTTCCTGTTCTTCAACTTTCTCAAAATCTTCATCTGTATAGTGATCAATTTCTTTGTCAATCACTTGTCCTGCAACAGTGATGGTAATTCGGATAGGACCCCTGATGATGCTTCTCCAAAGTTTGAAGTCTTTCATTTTAATATACTTCTCAAACCGGTATTTCCATTCATGAAAACCATCTGCAGACAGTAGTCTTGGAATACGTATGGTTATGCCCATGACAGTATCCAGTTCATGATGATGTGTTTGACTTTGAGAATCCATTGATTATTAAATTTTAAATCAAAATTTAAAATGAGTTTCCGGTCAGATACTTTACGGCTGTAAACTGAGTTTACGGTCGGATGTTTACGGTCTGAGTGTTTACGGTCTTGTGTTTACGGTTTTTGAAGCTTAGTTTACGGTTATTGAAGATGCTTTGTTTACAGTCCAAGAACACAGTTTACGGTCTTTGAATGTTCTTGAGTTTACGGCTGTAAGCTGAGTTTACGGTCGTAATCTCTTGGCAGTAAACTCCCAGAAGTTCTCGAAAACACGATTTTGGAGTAGATTCGATCCCTTTTAGCAGTGAAAATACCAAACCCAATCTCGAACAGTGAGGAATATGAGTTTAAACGGCCGAAAACTCGATTGAATGATGCTTTGACACCGGTTTCTCTCTGATACCAATTGTAAGGTCCTAAAACGGATCTTTACCAATGATCAAGCAATCAAACAATCAAAAGAAACTAGAATGTGAGTAGAAGAAGACAAATCAAGCTTGCACACGTTTATTACTGAAAAACGTCTGGTACAACTCGATATACTTGGTCGTGAACTCTGTGGCATCAACAACCAATAATGACCTACAACACCTCTATATATAGGGAACTTGGGCCGGAAACTGGGTTTACGGCCGTAAACAGGCTTACGGCCGTAAACTCACTACAGGGCCGTAAACTTACTAACAACCTACTAAACCACAATAAAGACTCAAAAGAACTATTACAATGAAAGCCTAGACCAAACCATTAACTGGACCCTTCATAGAATGTAGGTGTTTAGAGAGTTGGGAGTTCATCTTAACCCATGTCAATAATGTTACTCATTTGATTTGTTGATTCATGCGAGTTACACTAACTTGCTTATTATGTTAATTATATATGTGTATGTGAACGTGTAATGTTGTCTGGGATAAATCCTTCGAGAAACCTAGACTACAAATGTATAATGCAATCTATAAGAAGCCATTTGGGGAACCTATATAAGGAACATGTAATGTAGCATAGGAGAATCCCTTTGGGGAACCTGAGCAAGGAACGAAATGTAGTTGGTACCAACAATATGAGTTAGAACTTATGTGTTATGTGTTATGTGTTTATGTGAATGTATGTGTTATGTGGAGGTATATGATTAATATAATGGGTGACTATTGTGTATGCTTACTAAGCGTTTTCGCTTACTTGTTTATTAATATTTTTTAAGACCTTCTGGGGTAGATATACGAAAGAACCTGACGTGACTGCAGTCGACATTCATATTCTCAATGATTTTTGGTTATATTATCTTTATGACATTTAAATCAGGGCCGGTCCATGGGCCCGGGCAAGCTGGGCGACCGCCCGCGCTCCCAAATGCAAAAGGTCCCCCATTTTATATTTCTTATATTAATTATATAGCAGTAACCCATTAGTTTTAAGCTTATTGGACCAGTTATTGAAGCCCAATCATCTAATCAGGCGCCAACCCAAAAAAGAAGAGGGAGGAATGAGCGAACGCGACTGGTGTACGAGAGATGAGTGATGTCCGAGTTCCAAGGCAAATTAAATTGGGAAAATACCTGCAATAGTCAAAAAATGGGGGGTATTTTCAAAATATAGACACAAAAAATTGGATTTCCAGGTATAGACATGATTCCGCAGAGGTAGCTTCGCGGAGCTCTGCGGAATCTACTGTAGCTCCGCGGAATGGCAAAATTGTAAATAAATCAGTGAATTAATATAAACCCCGAAGAACCGATGTGAAAAAAAAATCTGAAGATCCATTCCTCGGAGCTACCTCCGCGGAATGAGTTCATTCCTCGGAGGTAGCTCCGCGGAATGGATCTTGAGTTTTTTTTTAATACCCTGATTTATTTACGATTTTGCCATTCCGCGGAGCTACAGTATATTCCGCGGAATGCATGTCTATACCTGGAAATGTCCATTTTCATGTCTAAAATTTGAAAATACCCCCCATTTTTTACTATTGCCAGTATTTTCCCAATTAAATTTTAAACGATCAATTTCCATGCAAAATCCAAACGTTTTCTCCAAGTTCGATAAGGTAAGCAATGGGTTGAACTCAAATTTCTTCTATTTCTTATTCAATTTCAGTTGAATCGATCTCGATCTCCGATTTCTTCTCCGATTCTCCATCTTTTCTGATTTCTGATTTAGGGTATCTGATTCTCAAATCGACATTCAACATTTGATTATTTTCTTCTTGGTTTCGGTTTCCATGATTCCTAATTATTGTCGTTCTATTTTCGATTTCCAAGTTTCATTCTTTACTGGAAAGACTGGAATAGCACCAAACCACTGAGATTCTGAGAATCGCTAGTCACATACGAAGTCGCATTAGCATCTGAGACGCTGAGAATTCCCACCGAAATCGCTGATTGTGAATTTTGTGATTTGTGAAATTTCTTATGTTTCTGTAAGTTATACTTTCTAGCCTTGAATTGAAATTTCTTATTTTTCTGTGAATCTGTGATATACTGATATTATATTCTTTTATGAATCTTTTTTTATCTTTAGAATTTTTTGTTGTGTAGAATTTGAGAATTCAACTTATCCAAATCCAAGTTTATGACCTTCTGATTGAGTGATTGTGAATCCCTGTAACTCTCACTGTAAGTGGCCTCTTGATTTTTTTACAGTTAATTTGTTATTCATTTGTTTAATTTTAGTTTTTGAATGTAAGAATGTTCATCATTTTAATCTGATTTCCTTTTTTGAACTTCAAAATTTTATGGTGTGACTGTGGAGCTTTTTCAATTGGCATTTGGCAAGTGCTTAAAAGCTATTTACAGGCTCACAGCATCAGCATCACACGCAGCCAACAATAGGAGGTACAAAAGAACTGCTTTACTTGATCGGTAGCATGCCACATCACAGATCGAAGAGGTTGATTGGTTTTAGGATCAATTACACTTGGGTATACTTTAATAATCGACTCTACAGTCTTCATTGAAGGAAAACCCTTAAGCACTTGATCTTCCAAGAAATGCTTAAATTGTGTAGCCTTGGGATTTTGAGAAGGATTCGCAAAAGGAGCCTTTGATAACTCTGAAAGATCAATCCTGGTCTAGGAATGAAAATCATGGGCATCTTTATATAATTCCGTGTTGCCACTTTTCCGTCTCACGATCTACATATTTAAAGTGTCGTGAAATCCCCATGAGATGATCCCTGACTTATCACCATATACATCCCTAAAGCGATTCTCTCCAAGATCTGTAATAGTGATGTTAGGCTGATCCCCAGGAGCATTCTGATCAGAGCTCTTTTTGAACAACAGCTGTCTCTTCTCAGCAGACTGAGCCAGTTTGGCACGTTTCAAAGCCACAACATTTGGAGTCTGTGCTGGTTCTTTATCAAAACGATCTATAACTCGAGTAGTTTGAACAGGTGGTGGAACTATGGGAGCAGCTTGATTAGGAATATAGATCCTTGGCTCATCGACAGACGTCTTAAATCTGTCACTAGTTCTTCTTCCAGCTTCTTCTTTAAGTCATAGTAACTGGCAGTCAACAGACCAAAGTGAGTCTGAAGATCAGTAATCTGCTTAGTCTTCAGAGCTTTGTCTTCTAGAAGATCAGCAACTTGAATGGTGAGCTTGGTGTTTTCAGTCTGAAGGTCAGTAACCCGGATATCAAGCTCTATATTCTTTTGATTTAGTACGTTGATCTCCTTCTGTAGTCCAAGAATAGTAGGATTCTCTTCTCCAGAATTGCCTTCCCCAAAAGATATTCCTTTACCACGGGAGGGAGGCGTTGAGAATTGTTCTTCTGCCAAATGCATGGCCAGCCTCACTGAAGCAGCATCATGATCGGGCCTGGGAGGAGAAAATCCTGCGGGGATAGAAGAACGACCAGCTTCATAAGTGGTGCTAGGACCTTCACTGAAAGGTTCTGATGAGACAATGGCAGGAGTGGTTATCGGTGGTGTTGAAAGGCCTTGAAGTACACCAGAAACAGGAATTCCCTGTCTAGGGTCACGTCTTCTTCTTTTCAGAGGAGGTTGAAAGGTCTGTGTTGTTGTGTGATCACTCTCAAGCGGCTCAGATGTAGGAGAAACAATATCAAGGGGAGGAATCCCTGACACTGTCACTATAAGAGTTACTGTTTCAGCCACTTGTTTGGTAGTAGGAGGCGTAGATTCAAGAACGTCTTCAGTTTCCCGTATTTCCGTTGCTGGATGAGCAACATCATTGATATTGTTAAGCAGCGAGTTGAGATTTTCACTTGACAAGAAATCTTCATTACTTCCAAAATTTAGCGGAATTTCATCCTTATCGAAGCCAGAAAGATCAAGATCTTCGTATAAATCAGTCTCAGTCCCACTCTTTGAAGACCCTTCATTATAATCACTTTGAACTGGAACTGATGTCAGATCATGTTCCTCTGCCACACGAGCATTTGGAGCTACTGTCTCTTCTCTTTCTTCATGATCTGACACGGTGATATCATCATCTTCTGAAATCACCCTCTCTGAAGAAGTAGGCTCAGAGGATACTTTTTTTGAAGATCCATGAGACTCGGATGATTCGTTTAGCTCAGCAAATTTTCCAAACTTCACAAGCGGATACAGTCCTTGGAAAACGACCTTTCCCCTGCGATTCTGCTTTATAAGCCCAACAGTATGGGGACCTAATGACTTCATATCTAGGGTATCTCCCTCCTTGACCATCTCCGGAAATTGAATATTTATGAACAGCTGGATGAACCTAGGATACATCAAGAAAGTATCCCGGGTTATTGCGTTGATGTTCACCACGAACTCGTCTAAAATAAACTTTGAGAAATTGAAGTCTATGCCGGCAGCAAGAGAAGCAAAGGCTCCAGTATTCCTTATAGAAATCTCGTCAGCTCCAGACCTTCTCCCAAAAATACAGCTCACAAATACATGAGCCAAGAATCTCCAGTATGGTGGCAGAAGCTTTTTCACAGTGGGAGGAAAGTTGCCTTCGTAACCCATCTTCTTAAGAACCTTCTGGGCATCTTCAATCCCAATCTCAGTAGGAAAGCCAGGTTGATCATCAATCAGCAACGCTTCTCTGATGAATTGTTCAGTAATAGCAATCTTGCAACTCTTCACAACAGCTTCAACAGTAACTGCTCCATCATTATCTGTCTTCAGTTTGGCAGTCCTCCAGAATTCCCTGATGATATTCTGATAAACCACTGCATTCACAATAATAGCAGACGCCAAGCAGCAATCCCTCAGCCTGTGGATCATCGACCTGAATTCTCCATGAACAACAGGAGGATCAGCCAGTACGATGGCCAAGTTGTGCATGTCAGCGAACTTCAAATTTGCCATTTGATCTGCACTAAAACAAGCCAAGAAAGAAAACAAAAATATTTGAGCAATTAATGTTTTAAGTTTTCTTAATTAATCAATTTAATTTTGGCCTTTAAAAAATTGTTTGACCAAACTGGAGTTTACGGTCAACTAGGGGTTTACGGCCGTAAACCCATGGCCGTAAGCTCATGGTCGTAAACGGAGTTTACGGCCGTAAGCTCATTGGCCGTAAGCTCTTTAACATTTTTCTTCGATTGAAACCCTAAGATTCGTCAATTTCATGATCAAAACACATATTCACAGTCGGAAACGGAGTTTACGACCGTAAGCTCATTGGCCGTAAGCTCTGGCCGTAAACGCCGAAAATGGTTTTTCTTCGATTAAAGCCTCAAAATCCGTCGATTTGATGAACAAAACACATTCCCACGGTCGATTTTGTTATACCTTTGAGATGAACCGAACGATTTCACAAAAAAACGAGAAATTTTTTTCGAGAGGAGAGAGAATGGGAGAGGGTTTACGGCCGGAAAGAGGAAAAATGAGGAGTGGAAGGGTTTCCGGCTGTAAGCTCTCCTTTTATGCCCTATGCGATTTTACCTGTCTTCCACACAGTATAATGCACAGTCCAAATCCCAAATATTTTTCAAAAATAAAACTTTTTGAGGATTTTAAAAATTAAAATTAAAATTAAAAATAACATAAACTAAAAATAAAATAAAAATAAAGATAATTTCTAAAATTTAAGAATTTAAAAAATTTAAATTTTGACAATTATAAAAATAAAAATAAAATAAAAGTAAAAAATAAAAATAAAAATAAAAATAAAAGAAGACTAAATTTATCTCAACAAACACTGAATATAATTTTGTGACACTGGATCAAAGTTGTTAGACAGCCTTAATCCACTTGTCGGTACCTCTACCTTCATGTCTATGTCTGGTCGATCGCCGGTATTGTGATCCACTTAAACACAAAAAATTTGTGATAACTTTGGACAAGCTAAGAAAGACAAGACATTTTTGATCCTATATACTTAGATAAATTTCCTAGGGACCATTTAGCTGACGACGACCAGGGATATTGCTGTCCACCTAAATTGAGCAGCGAGATCTACAGACAATCTGTAAGTGTTCAATTTTAATTGTACTAGAACATGTTTCCCGCTTCCTGATATGCTCCGGTAATCAAGGACTTCCAGAATACTCCTTACATCGGGTGAGCAGACAATTATTAAGAGAGAAGATAGATTTAGAATGCATATGTTGTACACCCAGGTCGGATCTCTTCCAATCGCGCAAAGGGTGAAACATATGACTAACTGAAGTTTTAGAGGGATTGAGAAGAAGAATGATGCATATACTGTGTACCAGGTCGGATTGAAAGTCACGCAAAGGAGACAGTATATGGCTAACAGATAGAAAGAATTGCATAGATAGAAGATGCAGAGAGATAGAGTTGCATATGTTACAGTCCAGGTCGGATCTCTCGATCACGCAGAGGAGGCAACATATGACTAACAGACAAAAAGAAAGAAAATAATCTTCTACAGACCTAATTTATCGGAATTCCCCAGTCACCCCATCAATACCGGAATTAAGGACAGAATCCGCACATCGAGGAAAAGTTAATCCACAGTTCTAGATACGAGTCTTTTAATGTGACCTGTAAATTCCCATGTATATCTCCCTGCTCAACCTATCCAAGCGTCGTATTGTCAGGCTAAACGGATCTAATTAGGTCAAGATTTGTCAAGTCTCTGAATTCCTTAAATTCAACACTGCCTAGTCAAGTCCATTTAGAATCTTTCGTGCCTACCAGCGCATCGAATCACAGAGCGTAGACGATTTAATTTTGGTATGTTACGCAGATTCAGATTGCATGTTATCACTTGATAATATCACTTCCCGTCACAACACCTACAAGCAAAACTATTAGCAACAATTTTTTTGATTTTTTTGATTTTTTAATGTTTTTGGATTTTTGAATTTTTTAAATTTTTGTTTGGTTTTTGTTTATTTCTCCCCCTAAATTTGTGCATGGGTGAGAATGAAATAAAAATGCGTAAATTTAAACTAATTTAAAACAAAAATTAATCCTCAAAACGAATCATTTTCAAAAATCCCACAAGCACATCGAATCGAGCTTTGTTAATAGGCTTGGTGAACAGATCTGCCACATTATTAGCAGAAGGAACCTGTTCCATCCGAATGAGCGAGCGCTCATAACAGTCTCTGATAAAATGAATTTTGATATCAATGTTCTTGGTTTTGGAATGTTGGACAAGATTTTTAGTAATTTGAATCGCAGCCTCATTATCACAGTAGATGGGGGTTTCTAGATAATTCAAACCGTAATCCAACAGCTGATGTTGGATCCAGATAACTTGAGAGCAACAAGCAGATGCAGCAACGTATTCCGTTTCTGCTGTTGAGGTTGAGACGGTATGCTGTTTCTTGCACTGCCATGACACCAGCCTGTCTCCAAGGAATTGACACCCTCCTGATGTAGATTTCCTATCAAGCTCACAGCCTCCATAATTACTGTCAGCAAAAGCATATAAATCAAATTCGGAATTTTTCGGATACCAAAGACCCAATTTTGGGTTGCCTTTGATATACCGAAAGATTCTCTTGACAGCAATAAGATGTGAAAGTTTAGGATTAGCCTGATAACGTGCGTATTGACAAACTACAAACATGATGTCTGGACGGCTTGCAGTAAGATACATCAACGATCCGATCATCGATCTGTAGTGTGTCTGATCTACGGATTCGCCATCAGTATCTGGATTCAGCAGGGGTCTTTCGGCCATTGGTGTCGATGCAGGTTTTGCGTCTTGAAACCCAAACTTCTCAAGAATATCCTCCACATACTTGGCTTGATGGAGCAGGATTCCGGTTGAATTTTGTTTGACCTGAAGCCCCAGAAACATGGTCATTTCACCCAACGAACTCATCTCAAACCTCTTTTTCATCACGCCTTCAAACTCCTTGCATAGTTGTAGACTTGTAGACCCGAAGATAATGCCGTCAACATAGATCTGGACTAGAATCTGATCATTACCCACATGCTTGATGAATAAAGTTTGATCGATAGTGCCACGAGAGTATCCATGCTCGAGCAAGTGCTTTGTGAGAGTCGCATACCACGCTCGAGGAGCTTGATGTAACCCATACAACGCCTTGTCCAACTTGTAGACATGATTAGGAAACTTCGAGTTAACGAACCCAGGGGGCTGATCAACGTAGATTTCTTCCTTCACCTTGCCATACAAGAAGGCTGTCTTGACATCCATTTGATAAACCGTGAAGTTCATGTAGGAAGCACATGCAAGGAAGATACGAATAGCCTCCAAGCGAGCCACTGGAGCATAAACCTCTGTATAATCAAGACCCTCGACTTGTCTAAACTCGCGAACCACCAATCTTGCTTTATTGCGCACTATAACTCCAGAATCATCCTGCTTGTTTCGATAGACCCAGCGTGTGTCAAGAGACTTTTTGCCCTTTGGTAACTCAACCAATTTCCAAACCCCGAGCTTTTCAAATTGATTTAGCTCTTCATGCATAGCGTCTACCCAGCTGGGCTCATTCAAAGCCATTTCAACATTCTTGGGATCTATTTGAGAGATAAAGCAAGAATAGAGACATGTATTGACATCTCCACTCTGACTTCTGGTTCTAACTCCATCACCCAGCTGACCAATGATGTTGTCAATCGGATGATCGCGTTGAATTCTTAAAGGTATGTCTTGGCTGATATCATTGAGTGAAACGGGAAGAGTGTGAATGTTGAAACCTCCATCATTTGTTGATTGTTCCACATTAGATGAATCTGCTACAAACTCATTAGCAATTTCTTCAGGAAAGAGTAGTTCCATAAAAGTTGAAGTGACAGCGGAAGCATCTCTAGACATGAACTCTCTTTCAACAGGGGTAAGAGGTGTAGCATTAGCATCAGGAGTAGCAGCTTGAACTGGAAATTTTGGACTACCAAGTGGAACAGAGGACTCCCCCTCAGGTGTAGCAGATGACTCCCCCTCAGATGGTGAGGAGGTTACCGTTGGAGGTCTGTAGACAACTTCTTCGTCTTCATCTTCAGAAACATTCTTCGAACCAGAGGAAGACCCAGATGAACCATCTGAAGACACATTTATGGATTTCAAAAGCGATGTGTAGTCAAATAACCAATAAGGACCCACTCGAGCATCCATTTCATTCTCCTCCAGCCAGCGCACGTCATAGGATTCGACAATCTGCTTTGTCTTCTTATTGTAAACCCTATACGCGGTGCGTGCAACATATCCTACGAAATAACAATCATCGGCTTTGGCATTGAACTTCGGGTTGGACTCCAGGTGAAGAAGGGTGCAAGGGCAGCCAAATACACGGAAATGACTGACTGAAGGCTTATGACTATATAGAATCTCGTACGGTGTCTTCATCTGAGCTTTGTTGATTAAAACACGATTCTGAACGTAGCAAGCAGTGTTAATCGCCTCAGCCCAAAAGAAAACAGGTAACTTGGAGTCACACAACATTGTCCTTGCAGCATCTTTTAATGTTCTATTTCTCCTCTCAACAACACCATTTTGTTGAGGTGTGTGAGCAGAGCTGTATTGACGCATAATTCCCTTTTCTGCGCAAAAGTGATCAAGAATTGCATTCTTGAATTCTGTTCCATTATCAGTACGAAGCGCCTTCACCCGGTTGTTGGTTTGGTTCTCAATCATCACAACGAACTTCTTTATGATATTAGCAACCCCAACTTTGTTGGATAAGAAGAAGACCCACGTAAAACGAGAGAAATCATCGATCACAACTAGACAGTACGAGCTTCGGTTGATGCTCAGGACGTTGACCGGACCAAATAAGTCCATATGCAATAATTAGAGCACCTGACTGATTGAGTTAACTTGTTTTGGCAGGTGTGGTTTTCTATGATGTTTTCCCTGGGCACATGACACACACTTCTCAAAAGTGATAAAGTCTCTGACAGATAAGCCTCGGACCATCTCATTCTTCGCAAGACGCTTTAGATTTTTAGCGTTCGCATAACCGAGTCTTCGGTGCCACAACATTGCGTTCTGTTCGGAGACCTTTGAAAAGAGGCAAGTGATTTGTTCAGGAATGTTGTTGTTCATATCAATAATGTAAGCATTCTCATCCCGCTTAGATTTGACAAGAATCCATTCTTCCGGGATGACAATGCCTGGCTTGAGAATCATGCACTCCTTGTCGGTGAAATGGGTAGAATAACCTTTGTCACAGATTTGAGACACACTCAACAAACTATGTTTTAACTCGGGAGCAAAGTTGACATTCTCGAAACTTAGCACTCCATTTGTAATGGTTCCTCTCTGAGTGATCTTGCCACCTTCTCCGCCCGCAAAGGAAACATATCCCCTATTAAAAGATTGAATGTTGCTCAATTGGGAGATGTCTCCTGTCATATGCCGGGAGTAGCCGCTGTCGACGTACCAAGGTCTGACGACATTCCTCCGCAACTGTCCCTACAAAATGAGCGGGATCATTTAGATTTGGGAACCCAGGTCATCACAGTCCTGGGTTTTCCCTTTTCTTTCTTAGATTGATCATTATTTAAAATCTTTTCAGAGGATGTTGATGATGGATCGGAAGTTAATTTGGGCATCCAATGATATTTAGGTTTTCTAACAGTCACAGGTGGTTTTGAAATATGTTTCTTATTAGTTCGCATTGAGCATCTGGAAGTTCTACCAGAAGTGGTTGAAGATCCAGAATTGCTCTTTGACGAAACCGATCTTGGCGGAGCCTTGTTCGGTTTTGGCAAACTGTTTGAGACTTTGTTATGAAAAACCTTTTTATTCTTTTGAAAAACCGCTCCTTTTCTACTTCGATCATCCTTCCAATCATCATCCCGAGAACGAGTTCTTGAGGTCTTTCTAGTTAAAGACCTTCCTCTAGATTCGTTCTCCCCTCTTGGTGACATATAATGCACAAAAATCCTATTTTGACAATTCCTAGCTATATGACCACCAATACCATAATTAAACAAATCTGATTATTATTATTAAAACTGGTACTGCCTGTCTCAGATTTATTTTCTTTACTCACACCCTTACTTTTCCCACAAGAACATGTGTTAGAAACAGGTTGTGAGATGAGTGAGGGTGCATTAGATGGTGTGACCTGTGGAATTGGTGTGTTTTCATTAGAAGCATCAGAAACATCAGGATTATCAAACAATTCATCAAACACTTCAAAAAAATTTAATTTAGCAGAAGCAGATGCGGAAGTATCACAAAAAACATTGTCATTTTTAACATCAGAAACAGAAAGTTTTTCATTGGAAACAAAAACATCAGGTTCAGACTCAGTTTTGTTATCAGAAACAGATCCTTCAACTTTGTGCTTTGACTGATCTAAGGATTGATCTACAGGGGAAGTAGAAAGGTTAGTACTTTCAACATTAATAAATCCTCCTGAAACAAAACCAGATGGCTTGCCATACACTATTGAAGGTTCGTTGGCAATCTCCTCTTTAGACAAAGGGTTATACTGATATGTATGATTAAAAGGAGGAAGTACATTCTCGTATCCTAAACCCTTTTGCTGGTTTCGTTTGAACTGCAGGCAATGGTCAATCATGTTGGCAACCACCTCGCTTGATACATCAAACCTTTTAAAATCAAAATTTACAGTTTCAAATTGCCCTTTTAGTGTATCAAGCTCAGTAAGTAACTCAGCATTCTGTCTCTTGATATAATCATAATGTACACATTTGATACTGTAGTCTTCCTGAAGTCTCCTAAAGTCCTTAATTTTTGTTTCTAACTGGGCCTTTAGGGGTTTTTGTCCTTTTCTAAGTTGATAGCCCTCATATCTAAGGTCCTCTACTTCTCTACGTAATGATTCTATTTCGTCACGAAGAGTTTTAACATAATCAATACATGCCTGAGAACAAGAAGGTAAACTTACCTCACTTTTCTTGGGCTCGGAAGTAGAAGATACCATCAGTGCAAACTGCAGCTCCATCATCTTTTCTTCAGGATCAGCTGCAACATTCTCCATGGGAGCATCATCATTGATTTGGACTAGGTGAGCATTTTCAGGTCTTGAAATACTCAGAGCCTGAATCTGGTCCTCCCAGTCAAATGACTGAGCAACCATAGCAGTCTCACCGTTGACCGCATCACCTCCACGATTGTTTCCCATTGCAACCATCGTCCTATCATTGTTCAATCTTCTATCTGGCTTCGGGCACTCACGAGCAAAATGACCCGGCTCGTGACAGTTGAAACAACGCAGCTTCCCTTTGTTGAACCCCACATTTTTATCAGCATTCATACCCCAATTGTTCTTCTCAGTCTTCTTGGTAAACTGCTTAGCCCTTAATATTGTCATAGCTATCTGCCATGTGATGTCCATCTCTTCCACATCTTCTGGATGAATCTGATCCAGATCAGCAAATGACAGCTGAGGTGGAAGCTCTCCAGCAACAAAAGCATTATAGCAGTTCACAAGTCCTGTGGCGAGAGCAAGATTGTCATCAATTTCCTTTGTGTTTGAGGAAGAGGCTATAACTGGCACATTGGAGGAAGGAACAGCTTGTGGAGTGACAAACGACTTGCTTTGAGAATGAGGCATGGATAACGCAGTAGTAAAGGTTTGAATCTGAGGTTGTTAAACAGTAAATGCTTGACCTGAGGAAGAAGTGATTGATGAAAGGGCATTTTTAGAAGAAATTCCAAGATTTGCAGTCGAATACGAGTTCACATGGTTAATCTCTCGCTGTTTATTATCAATATCACAAGCTTTGATGATCGCCATTGTTTCAGCAAGAGTGAGGCGATTCAAATCCTTGGTCTTCTTAATAACAGCTACATTCATGTCCCATGACTTTGGAAGAGCATTCAGTAGCTTTTTATTTATCTCGGACTTGGTCAAGAAGATCCCAGATATGTTCATCTCAGTAGTGAGAGTTGTGAATCGCTGCAGCTGTGCCTCCAGGGTTTCTCCGGGAATGTAGTTAAACATGTTGAATTTCTGTCGCAACATATCCTGGCGGCTTTCCTTCATGTCTTTATTTCCTTCATACACCTCAATCAAGGCTTCCCACAAAGCTTTAGCTGAAGTATACTCTCTGAAACCTTGAGCTATATCAGGAGATAAAGCCATGGTCAGAGTGGCCAAAGCCCTTTCCTGTTCTTCAACTTTCTCAAAATCTTCATCTGTATAGTGATCAATTTCTTTGTCAATCACTTGTCCTGCAACAGTGATGGTAATTCGGATAGGACCCCTGATGATGCTTCTCCAAAGTTTGAAGTCTTTCATTTTAATATACTTCTCAAACCGGTATTTCCATTCATGAAAACCATCTGCAGACAGTAGTCTTGGAATACGTATGGTTATGCCCATGACAGTATCCAGTTCATGATGATGTGTTTGACTTTGAGAATCCATTGATTATTAAATTTTAAATCAAAATTTAAAATGAGTTTCCGGTCAGATACTTTACGGCTGTAAACTGAGTTTACGGTCGGATGTTTACGGTCTGAGTGTTTACGGTCTTGTGTTTACGGTTTTTGAAGCTTAGTTTACGGTTATTGAAGATGCTTTGTTTACAGTCCAAGAACACAGTTTACGGTCTTTGAATGTTCTTGAGTTTACGGCTGTAAGCTGAGTTTACGGTCGTAATCTCTTGGCAGTAAACTCCCAGAAGTTCTCGAAAACACGATTTTGGAGTAGATTCGATCCCTTTTAGCAGTGAAAATACCAAACCCAATCTCGAACAGTGAGGAATATGAGTTTAAACGGCCGAAAACTCGATTGAATGATGCTTTGACACCGGTTTCTCTCTGATACCAATTGTAAGGTCCTAAAACGGATCTTTACCAATGATCAAGCAATCAAACAATCAAAAGAAACTAGAATGTGAGTAGAAGAAGACAAATCAAGCTTGCACACGTTTATTACTGAAAAACGTCTGGTACAACTCGATATACTTGGTCGTGAACTCTGTGGCATCAACAACCAATAATGACCTACAACACCTCTATATATAGGGAACTTGGGCCGGAAACTGGGTTTACGGCCGTAAACAGGCTTACGGCCGTAAACTCACTACAGGGTCGTAAACTTACTAACAACCTACTAAATCACAATAAAGACTCAAAAGAACTATTACAATGAAAGCCTAGACCAAACCATTAACTGGACCCTTCATAGAATGTAGGTGTTTAGAGAGTTGGGAGTTCATCTTAACCCATGTCAATAATGTTACTCATTTGATTTGTTGATTCATGCGAGTTACACTAACTTGCTTATTATGTTAATTATATATGTGTATGTGAACGTGTAATGTTGTCTGGGATAAATCCTTCGAGAAACCTAGACTACAAATGTATAATGCAATCTATAAGAAGCCATTTGGGGAACCTATATAAGGAACATGTAATGTAGCATAGGAGAATCCCTTTGGGGAACCTGAGCAAGGAACGAAATGTAGTTGGTACCAACAATATGAGTTAGAACTTATGTGTTATGTGTTATGTGTTTATGTGAATGTATGTGTTATGTGGAGGTATATGATTAATATAATGGGTGACTATTGTGTATGCTTACTAAGCGTTTTCGCTTACTTGTTTATTAATATTTTTTAAGACCTTCTGGGGTAGATATACGAAAGAACCTGACGTGACTGCAGTCGACATTCATATTCTCAATGATTTTTGGTTATATTATCTTTATGACATTTAAATCAGGGCCGGTCCATGGGCCCGGGCAAGCTGGGCGACCGCCCCGCGCTCCCAAATGCAAAAGGTCCCCCATTTTATATTTCTTATATTAATTATATAGCAGTAACCCATTAGTTTTAAGCTTATTGGACCAGTTATTGAAGCCCAATCATCTAATCAGGCGCCAACCCAAAAAAGAAGAGGGAGGAATGAGCGATCGCGACTGGTGTACGAGAGATGAGTGATGTCCGAGTTCCAAGGCAAATTAAATTGGGAAAATACCTGCAATAGTCAAAAAATGGGGGGTATTTTCAAAATATAGACACAAAAAATTGGATTTCCAGGTATAGACATGATTCCGCAGAGGTAGCTTCGCGGAGCTCTGCGGAATCTACTGTAGCTCCGCGGAATGGCAAAATTGTAAATAAATCAGTGAATTAATATAAACCCCGAAGAACCGATGTGAAAAAAAAATCTGAAGATCCATTCCTCGGAGCTACCTCCGCGGAATGAGTTCATTCCTCGGAGGTAGCTCCGCGGAATGGATCTTGAGTTTTTTTTTAATACCCTGATTTATTTACGATTTTGCCATTCCGCGGAGCTACAGTATATTCCGCGGAATGCATGTCTATACCTGGAAATGTCCATTTTCATGTCTAAAATTTGAAAATACCCCCCATTTTTTACTATTGCCAGTATTTTCCCAATTAAATTTTAAACGATCAATTTCCATGCAAAATCCAAACGTTTTCTCCAAGTTCGATAAGGTAAGCAATGGGTTGAACTCAAATTTCTTCTATTTCTTATTCAATTTCAGTTGAATCGATCTCGATCTCCGATTTCTTCTCCGATTCTCCATCTTTTCTGATTTCTGATTTAGGGTATCTGATTCTCAAATCGACATTCAACATTTGATTATTTTCTTCTTGGTTTCGGTTTCCATGATTCCTAATTATTGTCGTTCTATTTTCGATTTCCAAGTTTCATTCTTTACTGGAAAGACTGGAATAGCACCAAACCACTGAGATTCTGAGAATCGCTAGTCACATACGAAGTCGCATTAGCATCTGAGACGCTGAGAATTCCCACCGAAATCGCTGATTGTGAATTTTGTGATTTGTGAAATTTCTTATGTTTCTGTAAGTTATACTTTCTAGCCTTGAATTGAAATTTCTTATTTTTCTGTGAATCTGTTATATACTGATATTATATTCTTTTATGAATCTTTTTTTATCTTTAGAATTTTTTGTTGTGTAGAATTTGAGAATTCAACTTATCCAAATCCAAGTTTATGACCTTCTGATTGAGTGATTGTGAATCCCTGTAACTCTCACTGTAAGTGGCCTCTTGATTTTTTTACAGTTAATTTGTTATTCATTTGTTTAATTTTAGTTTTTGAATGTAAGAATGTTCATCATTTTAATCTGATTTCCTTTTTTGAACTTCAAAATTTTATGGTGTGACTGTGGAGCTTTTTCAATTGGCATTTGGCAAGTGCTTAAAAGCTATTTACAGGCTCACAGCATCAGCATCACACGCAGCCAACAATAGGAGGTACAAAAGAACTCTTTTTCTATTTGTTAATTTGTTTGTTGCTTGTTATTTGTTTGTTGGTTTCCTTTTATCACTTATATATATTGATTATGCATCCTAGAAAATATATGTCTGGAAGGGAAAAACGAAAGAAAAAACAAAAAATTAAACAAGATAATGAAACGCAAAAAGGATCTATGCATAAGTTAAAAAAACAATTATGCTAATGTACACATGAAACTGTTTTAAATGAACAAGATAATGTCTTAAATGAAAATGCCGATATTGATGATGAAAATATTAATAATGAAGATGTTAATGTCACTTATGAAAATGTTAATATTACAAATGGAAATGAAAATGAAAATGTCATGAATGATAACAATGAGGAGTTTAATCCACCTTTAGATATATATATGATCCTAGTAACTGGGATCATCTTGCTAATAACTTAATAGATATTTTGATTGAAAAATGGTCAATAAGAGAATAAAATTTTGGGTATCCTAAAGATAATCTATCTAGATATTTTTCTTATGCTTCTTATACTAGAAAGTTAGGTAATCGTGAGACGAGTGATCGAAGATGGCTAATTTACTCAAAAAAAGTTGATAGAGTGTTCTGTTTTTGTTGTAAATTTTTTAAACCTAATAATTATGTTAATAAAATTTCTTTAGCGAAAGATGGATTCAATGATTGGAAACATCTATTTGATAGACTCAAAGAACATGAAAATAGTGATGGGTTTTAAGCATAAGAACAATCCTATGTGCTCATACAAACCCTAATGCTTGGATCTAGGTTTCTCTATTGTACATGCTTTGAATCCAAGACTTGTAAACCCTAATCTAGCATACATAATTCAAAAATTAACTTAATACATCAGATCTAGATGTTTACCTCTTCAAAGATTGGCTTACATCTTCTTTTCTTCTTCTCTTGAGCTTAGAGTCACAATTGTAACTCCTCTAATGGATCACAAACACCTCAAGCAAGAAGGCAACTTTGAGAGAGGAGGGATGATGCTAATTTTCGGCCCTAGGGTTTCTCTTGGAAGCAAGTGGTCGAAAATTGGAGCCTTGGGGTCTTATTTATACTGTAGGGTGCTAGGGTTTCAGTCTAAACCCTAATGGATACCTTAGCCACCAAGTAGCCCAAGGAACCTTCTGGAATAAGGCCCTTGGACGAAAATATGATGATCCCTCATCATAATTTCGTTCCCCTTAGTCCATTAGGTTTCCCAACCCAAAACTCAACTATCACACATTTGACAGTTTGTACCCCTTTATTTAATTAATCTCTTTTAGTCACCAAATTAATTCCTAATTAATTTATGACTAATACTAATTAAATAAATATGATTTCTCCTTTAATATATTATTCTTATAATATATTAATAAACCATAATATCCTCTCTCTTTCCTCAAATTACCTTGTCAAGTTGCTTTGGTGAAGGCAACCCAAAAGGACCATGCATAACCGGGTCAAGTACATATCAAATATAGTTACGGGCTTAGACACTAATCCAACAGTCTCCCACTTGGATAAGTCTAGTAACTATATCTCACATATGACTTCAGAATTCGGTTAGCAATCGTAGCTCTTATACGCTTTTTGTTAACTCTGATCAAAATCCTGTCCTTCAGATAAGGGATCGTATAATCCTCTGTTCCAGATATCATGCTGACAATACTCGTTGTCCAGCATTTTGTTTATCGATCTCTGATTTATTCGACATAGAATTTAGTTGAACACATCAACTTCATTCTGACCGGGCCCGGCACATAAGTCAAACTAAATCATCAAGTGGCCAAGATATCGCTTTTATTCTCTTAGAATAAAAGGTACAGAAAAACTTCGACTTATATGCTTTTATGATTTACTAGCTAAGTCACACACAATAATGCGTTTTATAACATCAAGTTACTGATGCGTTTTTGCATTATCAATGCATAATCAACTAGCAAACAATAACCATATCTCTAGGTTTAAAGATTATATGATATTATCATCTTGCGATCACTTGTGATAACTTTCATGAAGTGATACTAGCAAGTGCGGGTTTATTCCAATGCTCAAAACATATTTCATAAGCACTCATAAACTTTGTAGCAAACCTTTGCTATGTCTAAAACCTTTTAGACAATCTACAAACTAATTTATGACAATTTTCTTTCATATCTACTTCCAACATATGAGCGATTGTGGACCGTTTGAATAATCTCATTATTCAGGAAGTCAAAACATGCAAAATTGAAACAATAGATAAATAATCAACACAAGATAGTAACTTGCTTATAAATAACACACCTTTATTTAATCATCAAATGTTGAATACAAAATTATCCATTACAAGTTTCCTACCTATCTAATCTAAACTAATATCGTCCTTTAGCCCAACGCTCCTAGCATGCTTCAAATGCTTGACCCTACTCAGTCCCTTCGTAAGGGGATCTGCTGGGTTATCTTCTGACGATACCCTCTTCACAACGAGGAGTCCCTCTTCTACCCGATGTCTAATAAAATGGTATTTCCTGTCGTATGTCGAGATCTGCCATGATCCCTTGGTTCCTTGGTCAAGGCAACCGCTCCTTCATTATCACAGAAAATTTCCATGGGCTCCTTTATGGATGGCACAACTCCAAGGTCTCCAATGAAGGTCTTCAACCATATAGCCTCCTTTGACGCCTCGCTTGCCGCAATGTACTCTGATTCGCACGTTGAATCAGCTACAGTCTCTTGCTTGGAACTTTTCCAAGTCACTGCTCCTCCGTTCAGGGTAAAGACCCAGCCCGACTGTGATCGGTAATTATCCCGATCCGTCTGGAAGCTAGCGTCATTGTACCCTCGCACCCTTAAGTCATCACTCCCACCGAGGACTAGAAACCATTCCTTGGTCCTTCGTAGGTACTTAAGAATATTCTTGACAGCAATCCAATGCGCTCTACCAGGGTTCCCTTGATATCTGCTGACCATGCTCAAAGCGAAGGCCACATCAGGGCGAGTACAGGTCATAGCGTACATAATCGAGCCAACTGCGGAAGCGTAAGGTACTCGGCTCATATCAACTATCTCTGCCTCCGTACTCGGGCTCTGAGTCTTACTCAGTTTGGTATTGCATTGAATTGGCAACTCCCCTTTCTTGGAATTTTCCATACTAAAACGCTTTAGTACCTTATCCAAGTATGTATCCTGAATGAGTCCTATCAGTCTCTTACTTCTGTCTCTCACTATCCTTATTCCCAAAATATACGAAGCCTCACCTAGGTCCTTCATAGCGAAACACTTCCCAAGCCAGGACTTGACCTCCTGCAAGGTTGGGATGTCGTTTCCTATGAGCAGTATGTCATCGACATACAATACGAGGAAGCTCACTATACTCCCACTGGCCTTGACATATACACATGACTCATCTTCGTTTCGCAGAAAACCAAACTCTTTGACCTTCTCGTCAAAACAAAGATTCCATCTGCGAGACCCTTGCTTCAATCCATAAATGGATTTCTCAAACTTGCACACCCTATTGGGATGCTTCGCATCGACAAAACCCTCTGGCTGATTCATGTAAACATCCTCAGCCAACTTCCCATTTAGGAAAGCGGTTTTTATGTCCATCTGCCAAATTTCATAATCATGAAACGCAGCTATTGCGAGCATTACCCTAATAGACTTTATTTTAGCAACTGGTGAGAAGGTCTCATCATAGTTAACTCCAGGAGTTTGAGTAAAGCCCTTCGCGACCAATCGCACTTTATAAGTGTGCACTTTCCCATCCATGTCTGTCTTCTTCTTGAAGATCCACTTGCACCCGACTGTCTTACGACCTGGTACATTATCAACCAAATTCCAAACTTGGTTGTCATACATGGACTGAATCTCGCTGTCCATTGCCTCTTTCCATTTAGCAGACTCTAGGCCTGCCATGGCTTCCTTGTAGCTATTAGGTTCTTCCGTATTTACTAGTGTACTATCACTAATAAACGTATCCCCGTCAGTAGTAATATGGAAACCATAAAACTGGGGTGGAACAATAACTCTACTCGAACGTCTAAGAGGTAAGGACTGGTCAATTGGTTGAACAGGAGTTTCCTCCTCAGGTTGAACGCCAGTGTTAGATGTTCCTTCATCTCCTGACTCTTGAAGTTCTTCAAGGTCAATCTGACTCCCACTGTCTCCTTGACTTATGAGTTTTCTCTCTCTGAAAACTCCTCTCCTAGCAACAAAGACAACATTGTCACTTGGTCTATAGAAGAGATAGCCAAAAGACTTCTGTGGATAGCCGATGAAATAACACTTCTCACTACGAGGTTCTAGCTTGTCGTGAGTCTCTCGTCTTACGAAAGCTTCACAACCCCAAACCTTGATATGTGCTAACGAGGGAGCTTTCCCTGTCCACATCTCGTGAGGTGTCTTGGCAACCTTCTTGGTGGGAACTAAGTTAAGGATATGGGCGGCAGTCTCTAAGGCATACCCCCAGAATGAGATTGGTAACGAAGCACGACTCATCATAGAACGAACCATGTCCAATAAGGTTCGATTACGTCTCTCAGCCACACCATTCAATTGTGGCGTTCTAGGAGACGTCAATTGCGAAACTATTCCACATTCTTTTAGATAGTCGTGAAACTCAAGACTTAGGTACTCTCCCCCTCGATAAGATAGAAGCATCTTGATTTTCCTGCCCAGCTGATTCTCCACTTCATTCTTGAACTCTTTGAACTTTTCAAAGGTTTCTGACTTTTGCTTGATTAAGTAGATATATCCATATCTGCTTTAATCATCTGTAAAAGTCACGTAGAAGCGACAAGCGTCCCTTGTGGTGGATCTAAAGGGTCCACATACATTTGTGTGTATGAGATCCAATACACCCTCACCCCTTTCACATGAGCCAGTAAAGGGTGACTTGGTCATCTTCCCAAGTAAACAAGACTCACACACATCATCGTCCCTAAGGTCGAATGACTCCAAGACTCCATCCTTTTGGAGTTGGGCTATGCGTTTCTTGTTAACATGGCCAAGGCGACAATGCCACAAGCATGCTTTGTCCAAACTTGTGGACGAATCAATATTCAACACATCATTTCCTAAATTATCTATAATTAACACATATTCATAAATCCCATTACAAGGAAATGCATTGAAATAAAAGACACCATTCAAATAAGCATTAATAGAACCATTACTATTATCAAACGAATATCTGAAACCTTGTCTAAACAACCCATGAAAAGAAATGATGTTCCTTGCCATATCTGGCGAATAGCAACAATTATTTAAATCTAGCCCTAACCCATTACTCAACACTAAGGAATAAACTCCGATTTTGGTTACTGATGAAGACTTCTTGTTTCCCATGATCAAGTTTATCCTTCCATGCTCCACTTCCCTACTTTTTCTTAGCCCCTGCAAATCAGAACAAATGTGGTAACCACATCCAGTATCAAGGACCCATGAAGTAGCAAGTGATGAGTTATTAGATTTAATTAAATACATACCTGCAAAGGTGGGCTTTATCTTCCCATCCTTAATGTCCTGCAGATATTTTGGGCAGCTTTGTTTCCAGTGGCCCTTATGGTGGCAATAGAAGCACTCTGCTTCCTTGGGGTCAGAAGAGGGCTTAACAGAACCTGCTTTGGTCCCACTAGAAGAGGAACCATCTTGGGTCTTACCCTTATGGTGGCTCTTAGAAGGAGCCTTCCTCTTCTTTCCCTTTCCTTGGCCAATTGCCAACACAGGAGCAGCTACAGTAGAGGATGATGCAATAGATTTGTCCTTCAGGTTGCTCTCAACTGTCCTCAGGAGCCCTTGAAGCTTACTTAGGGTGACCTCTTCCTTATTCATGTGGTAGGTCATTCTGAACTGGTTGTAGCAGGAAGGCAAGGAGTGGAGGATGATGTCGATAGCCAAATCCTCATCAAACTTAACATTAAGTTTGAGAAGATGATCAACATACCTTTGCATTCTTTGCAAATGAGCAGTTAGGGATTCTCCACTCCCCATCCTAGCGGTGATCATGTTGGTGATGATCTCATAGCGCTCTTGCCTCGCGCTTTGGTGGTACCTGTCCAGCAAATCTTGGTGCACCTCATATGGATACATGTCCTCATAGGGCTTTTGGAGTTCGAGGTTCATGGTGGCCAGCATGATGCAATGAACTTTCGTAGCATCACGCTCGTGGGCCTCAAAGGCGGCCAACTCTTCAGGAGTAGCAACTTCTGGGTTGATCTTTTCGAGCTTCTCATCGAGGACATATTCTTTGTCCTCGTAGCGAGTTATCATGCGAATGTATCTCATCCACTCGTTGAAGTTTGACCCATCAAATGTCACCTTTTGACACAGGTTCATCAGCGAGAATGATCCAGAAGCGTTGTTTGCGTTTGCGTTTGACATCTGAAATAGAAAGGAACAAAGTTTGATTAGAAATGAATCCCCAATTAAACACCCAAATGAGAAATTAGGGCTAGGATCCAACAACATTATTTACAACTTAGAAAAGGGATGTCGTAATCTAAAAGTAAATAATTTGAAGGTAAGTGAATGACGATTCACTAATTTTCACCATGAAAAACGAAAAGAGATTAAGTTTTAAATGTATTTGAAAACTCCTATATTTCTTTTGAGATTCATTGAAAATTTCAATGGCATGTTAAATCTCGATATGCACTTCAAATTTGCGACTGGGATGCCGAGGATCGCAAACAAGTTGTGAATAACCATGCGAATCGACATGGTGCACTCAATGTCTTTATCACCTAATCAATGTGCTGGTTAGCCACGCACGCTCCATTGATCTATGATAAACATCGAGCCATCCATTGTCACCAATGTTAATCCCAAATTAGTGTGCCGGTTAGCCACGCACGCCCCACTAACGTTTGACAAGGGTACAAAGTGTAATTCCATGGAATAGCATCAATTTTCACATTTTACCCTAAAGTAACTAAGATTGGGAATTTAAAAAAATTTGTAGTTACTTTGCAATATTCATTATACTTATAATGAGTAATTAAGTGCCCTATCATATCCGTTCGGCTAACGACCCCCCACCAGTCAAGCAAGCGGTGGATGTGAGTGTACATCCATTAAGCGCCATTTTATAGGCACCAACCTTATACCCACCTTATAGACTGGCTTCGTGAATGAGGCCTACTACCGATAAGACTAGCTTATTCTTATACATACATATATATATATATATATATATATATATATATATATATATATATATATAAAGCTTGTAATAATATAATAGTATAGGGTTGAATTTTAAACTTGTAAAATTCTAATGGTTTTGAAATTATTCAAAATTAAACTTTTAATCACAAAATTCAAATTTCAAAACTTGAGGACAAGTTTTTGAAATTTTCAAAACACAAGGGATCAAATAACAAATAATATAAATTAAACAATTTATTTTATGATTATCTATATTTGACCTAATCCAATTTTAGTCACAAGATAATTACCAAATAATTTAAATAATCCATATTTATCATATAAAGAAACTATTATTCAAAAGATTTGAAATTATCTTTTGTTTTGGCAGGGATAATCATTCAGATATAATAAAATTCGGATTTTATCTTGAAAAAACGATTTAGGCATTATTCCCATGACAAAACAGCAACAAAATCCCGGAATATCCTCTGTCTGACAGCTAAACTCGTCGAGTCCACATTGGAACTCGTCGAGTTCATCCAACTCGTCGAGTTCATCAAACAGTTAGCACAAAAAATGATTTTCAGCAATCAAACAGTTAAAGCATCACATACAACTGAAAGCAATCATGGCTCTGATACCACTGATGGGTTTTAAGCATAAGAACAATCCTATGTGCTCATACAAACCCTAATGCTTGGATCTAAATTTCTCTATTGTACATGCTTTGAATCCAAGACTTGCAAACCCTAATCTAGCATACATAATTCAAAAATTAACTTAATACATCAGATCTAGATGTTTACCTCTTCAAAGATTGGCTTAGATCTTCTTTTCTTTTTCTCTTGAGCTTAGAGTCACAATTGTAACTCCTCTAATGGATCACAAACACCTCAAGCAAGAAGGCAACTTTGAGAGAGGAGGGATGATGCTAATTTTCGGCCCTAGGGTTTCTCTTGGAAGCAAGTGGTCGAAAATTGGAGCCTTGGGGTCTTATTTATACTGTAGGGTGCTAGGGTTTCAGTCTAAACCCTAATGGATACCTTAGCCACCAAGTAGCCCAAGGAACCTTCTGGAATAAGGCCCTTGGACGAAAATATGATGATCCCTCATCATAATTTCGTTCCCCCTTAGTCCATTAGGTTTCCCAACCCAAAACTCAACTATCACACATTTGACAGTTTGTACCCCTTTATTTAATTAATCTCTTTTAGTCACCAAATTAATTCCTAATTAATTTATGACTAATACTAATTTAATAAATATGATTTCTCCTTTAATATATTATTCTTATAATATATTAATAAACCATAATATCCTCTCTCTTTCCTCAAATTACCTTGTCAAGTTGCTTTGGTGAAGGCAACCCAAAAGGACCATGCATAACCGGGTCAAGTACATATCAAATATAGTTACGGGCTTAGACACTAATCCAACAAATAGTTCCCAACATCTTTTTTGTATGGATTCTTGGGATGAATTAAAAGCAAAATTGGATAATAATAATAAAAATTGATAAAGATTTACAAAATAAAATTTTCACAAAAAAAGAACGTTGGAGACAAGTTTTAAAAAGAATAATTGTTGTCATCAAATATTAGGAAAAATACAATTTGGCTTTTCGAGGTTGTAACGAAAAACTTTTTCAAGAATCTAATGGTAATTTTTTGGGAGCAATTCAAATGATGGCATAATTTGATGTTATAATGCAAAAGCATGTTAGACATATAGAAAATCATCAAACTCATCTTCATTATTTAGGACACAAAATTCAAAATGAAATAATTTATATTTTAGCTAATAATGTTAGAAGTTCTATAATTAATATTATAAAAGAATAAAAAAAAAAAATTTATGTTATCCTTGATTGCACCCCCGATGTTAGCCATCAAGAACTAATGACCCTAGTTATCCGATGTATGAATATGTCTAATAATAAAATAAAAGTTGAAGATTTTTTTTTAGAATTTTTAAAAGTAGAAAATACATCGGGTTTAGGACTTTTTAATGAGTTATTAAATGCAATTAATTCTTATGGTCTTAATATTGATGATGTAAGAGGACAAGGTTATGATAATGGTTCTAACATGAAAGGAAAACACCAAGGGGTTCAAAAACGATTACTTTAAATTAACCTGAAAGCATTGTTTATGTCATGTGCTTGTCATAGTCTTAATCTCACGGTTAGTGATATGGCTCATTCTTGTGCTGAAGCCATTTCTTTTTTTGGAGTTTTGCAACGCATTTTTGTATTATTTTCAAGTTCAACCAAATGATGGTCCCTAACTTAACGGTAAAATCTTTATCTAATACATGTTGGGAGAGTCGAATAAAAAGTGTCAAAGCCATTAGGTTTCAAGCTCCAAATATAAGGGATGTCTTGATAGAATTATGTTTATCATGTGATGATGCAAAGTCTAAAAGTGAAGCTAAAAGTTTAGAATATGCTATTGAAAATTATGAATTTTTACTTGGCATGTTAATTTAGTATGATATTTTATTTGCTATAAATAAAGTTAGTTAAAAAATGCAAACCAAAACTATGTGTATTGATGCCACAATTGATCTATTAAAAAATATGATGACATTTTTTAAAACTTATAGAAATGAAGGTCATGCCCTTAGTATAGATAATGATAAGGCCATTGCATCGGATATGGATGTTGAACCTATATTCCCAAAAAACGCCAAGTTATTAGAAAAAACAATTTGATGAAATTAATTGTGAAGATGAATTACTATCATCTGAAGAATCATTTAGAATCGAGTATTTTATATATATTGTTGATGTGGTAATTGCATCATTAGAGAGTAGATTTGAGCATTAACAAACTTTGAAAGCATTTTTGGCTTTTTATATGATTCAAAAAGGTTAAAGTCATTGGATGATATTGAACTTAAAAAAAGTTGTATTATTTTTGTAAATAAGTATACTTATAATAACTTATCTGATGTGGATTTAAATGATTTTTTTACGAAACTTAAAGTATTACAAAAGACTTTGCCAACTGTTGTTATGTTATCAATTGAAATTTTAGAGTTTGCCAAAGGTAAAGATTGTTATCCAAATGTTTGTATTGCATATACAATCTTACTAACCATACATGTTACTGTAGCATTAAACTGAAAGAAATTTTTCAAAACTTAAATTATTAAAAAATTATTTGAGATCATCAATGTCACAAGAAATATTAAATGCTTTGGCTATGTTATGCATTGAAAAAGATTTGTTGGATAATATTGAACTTTATTCTATAATTGATGACTTTGCGTCTAAAAAAGCTCGCAAATGTAAATTTCTTTAGTTTTTCTTTGTTATGTTTATATATTAGTGTTCAGAGCATGTTCTGGCCTTTTTCTTTTTTTGTTTTGTATTAATAGATGCTAGGTGGTTTGGCTTCCGGGGCCTGTCTCGAAGTCTTTTCTTTCCATAGGCGGAGAGTCGCCAGCATTCAATTGTATTATTATTTTTAATTAATAAAAATTTCCGGAAATGCCAACCTCCTTCACAAAAAAAAAGTTATAAGGGCCCCAATTTTTTTTGCCCCGGGCCCCAAATTGTATAGGATCGACCCTGATTTAAATAAGTAATCTATGATAATGACTTTTGCATTTTGGTCATGAAACTTTTTTAGTAACTATGATAACGTGTTTTGAAAGTTTTAACAGAAAGATGTTTTAAAGTTTCTGATATCAAGAATACTATCTTTTACAAATGATTTTGTTATAATCAACATTGAAACCTATGGTTTTAAATATATTATTTTCAAATGTAATTGCTTTTATTAATGATTTTACATATTAATCGTTTTAAAATAATTTTTTAATTAGGACATTACATATTTGTTTGTATCTTGTAACCTTAGTAAGTAGGTCGAATCTCTGCTGATTTGTACTTATAATATCTATTTGAGAACCCTTTAATAAGAATACTCTACCCTGCCCGTAGACGTATGTCAACTTGACCAGACAATGTAAATATCATGTTTTTATGTGTATGTAGTTTTCTGAGTTATTTGCTTTACTTCCTAACAACTACAATATAAGATATATGTGTAGTCCAATATTATCTCTCCCAACTGAAATATATGATGCTATAATGTAAGAAATATGTTGAATCCAAAATTGTCTCTTTAAAAGAGTCATTGTCGATAAAGAGGATGCTCCAACATATATAGAGACATAAGAGATCATGTTGCACCAATATGAGATACACTAATTGTAACATCCCAAAAATAAGGTACATTTATCATTCTTGAATCTTTCCCTAAAGTATCAAATTAGTCCCTAAATGAGAAAAGTTGGCAAGTTAGTACGCGGGGCGTACGCATGAGTACGCGCAGCGTACTCATGCACCATGCAGAATCGCGGAGGCCACCTAGTACGCTGGGGTACGCTGGGGTACGCTGGGTGTACTAGGCTCAGATGCAAAACCCTAATATTTCATTTAACTCTATATGAAGAACATTATGGTCTTATTTCTAGCCACCCTTATCAGCCTCCAACCCTCTCTAAAACCCTAATCTCGTGTGTGTGTGTGTGTGGATTGTGTGTGTGATTTTGCAAGTTCTGACAACCCGAAATTTCTCTTTTGTATAAACCATTCAATTCAAGTAAGGTCAGACTCGTTTCTGTTATCTTTTAGCACTGTTTAGGGTTCGTTTAAGTGTTCTAAGCTTAAGTACAATCAAGGTTGAGATTAGGGATGAGTTAACAAAGTCGTAAAGTCCACTCCTTCAGGAGGAGTGTACGGCCGTACACATGGGTGTACGGCCGTACACCTCACCTCATGGTCGTACACTCGAGGTGGTCGGTCACCCACCCCTATATATGTGAGTGGACCTCATTTCTTTCATCCCTTTCTTCCCTTGGCCGCACACCACTCCATTTTCTCTCAAGCTTCTTCAACCGTGAACCCTCCAAGGCTTCAAAAATGTAAGTATTCCATCCTTTAGCTTGTTATACTTGAAGGACCTCTTGATTCAAGCCTTGATTCAATATGTTTCAACATGTTCTTCATCCCTTGAAGGGAGTACGGCCGTACACCTTCATAAGGTTGGCCGTACACATCTTAAAGGCCCTCCAAAGTGAGAGTTTAGCCCCTATCATCTAGTTGGACATGCTAAACCTTTGATCCTAGCCTTGATTCTCCTTGAAATCGACTAACTTAGCATGAACATGAAGGGTGTACAGCCGTAAAGCCAAGTGTACGGCTGTACACGCCTCATAGGGTCGTAAACCCTCTTTGATGTTCATTAGTGGCCTTAAACTTGCATTGAAACTAAGCATGGGACCTAGAACACTTCCTAGATACTAGTTAGGGTCTTGAAAACACCTCAAATGTACACTTCTTCATGAGTGTATGGCCGTACACTCATGGGCCGTACACCCATGGCCGTATTCCTACATAGGCCGTGCACCCAAGGCCGTACACCTCCCTCATTCAATCACATATGATTTTAGCACTTAGTTTCAAATGTTTCCAAGTCCCTAGGGTGATTCCCTATCATAACTAGTTGCGTTATACACTAATTTGATACGAATATATGTCATTATTTTTGGATAAGGTGTCTAAGTCCATAACTATTTTTGGTATGTACTTGACCCGACCTGGCATGGTCCATTTGGGTTGCATGGCACCATGCAATTGGATAAACTAAAATGAGAGAAATAACACTTATGGTTTATTAATATATTATAAGTTCTAATATATTAATAATATTATTTAATTAGTTTGATCAAGAATTAATTTAGAATTAATTAAGTGATCAAAAGATAACTAATTAAATATATGGGTAGATTATGTAAATCTTCCATATCTTATATAGTGGGCTAAGAGGCTCCATGGATTATCAAGTTGGGTTCCACCCATAGGATGCTCCATGGATGCTCCATGGGAGTTACAAACCCATGGGTCATGGAAATGAAGAGTCATGACACATTAGGGTTTACATGGTGTAACCCTAGATGTGTCAACACTATATAAGAAACCCATTCTCCACCAAAATTGGTTACACATAAGAAACAAGAGGGATAGGACGATTTTAGAAGTGTGTATTCTCTCTAAAGTCATTCCAAAAGCATTTGGTGTTGTGTGAAGCATTTGAGGCATCACACTTGGGGTGCTAGGCTCACAAGGTTTCAAGGATCATAAGCAACAACAAGGTAAGTTATTCTATCTTTCATGCAAGTTAAAATTTGTTCCTCATGTATGTTAGATAGGAATATAACATTGGAATTCAACTTTGCATGATAATTAGACAAACATAGATCCAAGGTTATTAGGGTTGCATGTACACTTAGGAAGTGTTAGAATGCTCAAAACCCATCAGTGGTATCAGAGCCTAGGTTTGTTTGTTGTTGTTTTTTTTTTTTGTGCAAACAGCTTGAAAAAAAATCGTTTTTCTGTTTTCTGCTCGTATGAAAGTTTGCACATTTGTTGCTGGAAATGGACTAGAAACATTACCCTAAACTGTTTTGATGTTTTAAATCTTGTTTTAGATGGTGTAATGTTTATGCTAATCCATTTACAATGGCAATTATTAAAACTACAAGTTTTTTTTAAGTGTAATTTTTGATTCTTGAAAGTGTTCATATTCATGTTCTTGAACTTATGAAGATTAGATGATCATAGGAATTGTTTGTAACCTTCATGGTAGTTTAATTCATGATCATAATGTGTTTTAATGGAGTCCATAACTTGTCCTCAAGTTATGGAAAACCAAAAGTCTCACTTTTATTAAAGCCATTAAAAGAACACAAGAGTTATAAAAATGAAGAGTCTTCATTTTTATTACTCAATTAATTCATAAGTTATAAGAAATGAAAAGTTTTGGAAGTTTACAAAATTTGCCCTCAAGTTTTGGAACATGTAAAGTCTTGATTAAAACTTTAGTTCCAACCCTTAGAATTTTAAAAGTTAAAATCCAACCCTTATACTTTATAATATTATAAGTTACTAATATATATATGTATAACGTCAAGTCGTCTTACCGCTAGTACGCCTCATTCACGAAGCCGGTCTATAAGGGGGGTATAAGGTTGTTGCCTATAAAATGGCAACTTAATGGGTGTCCACTCTCACCCACCGCTTCCTTGATCGGTGGAGGGTCGTTAGCCGAACGGGTAGGACAACGACTTATAAATTCTCATTAAAAGTATGATGAATATTATAAAGTAAATAAATGCTTTTATTAAATTCCCAATCTTAGTTACTTTAGGAAAATGTGAATAAGGTGCTAATCCATGAAATTACACTTTACACTTTGTTTAAGTCGTTAGTGGAGCTCGTATGGTTAACCGGCACACTAACTTGGACTTAACAAGGAAGGTAAAGGGTGACTTAAAGTTTATTATAGGTCGGTGGAGCTCGTGTGGTTAACCGGCACATCGATTGAGTAATAAACATTAAGTGTACCAAGTGATTTGCATGGTTACTTCACACCTCGTTTTGTGATCCTCGGTATCCCAGTCACAAAACTTGGAGGGCACACTCGAGATTGAAACATGCCTTTGAAAAGTTCATTGAATCTCAAAAGAATCTAGGAATTTCTAAGAACCAATTAAAAACCTAATATCTATATTTCGTTTTTCATGGTGGAAATTGGTGAATCGTCATTCACCTACCTTTCAAATATGTTATAGCTTGGATTACAGCATACCTCTTCTAAGTTATAATATATTGTGATTGGATCCTAGCCTTAATATTACATTTGGGTGTTTTATTAAGGACTCTCTTAATATCTAAACTAATCTTGTTCTCTTCTTTCAGATGTCTTCAAACAATGCTGCTTCTGGCTCTAATCCTAATGGCTCCTTTACCCTTATGAACTTGTGTGGGAAAGTCACTTTTGATGGATCCAACTTCAATGAATGGATCAGAAACATCAGGATGATTACCCGCTACGAGGACAAAGAATATGTCCTTGACAAGGAGCTTAAGGAGATTGATGAGACCACTGCAACTCCCCAGGAGATCGCTGACTTCTGGGCACATGAAAGGGATGCTACAAAAGTGGCATGCATCATGTTGGCCACCATGACAGCGGAACTCCAAAAGTCCTATGAGGACTTCTACCCTTTTGAAATGCACCAAGATCTGATGGAAAGATACCATCAAAGTGCACGACAAGAGAGGTATGAAATCATATGCTCTATCATAACAACCATGATGAAGGACGGGGAATCCGTCACAAGCCACATGTAGAAAATGCAAAGGTATGTGGATCGGTTGCTGAAGCTTAATGTGAACTTCCCTGAGGAGCTTGCAATAGATATCATTTTGCACTCCTTACCATCGTGCTATGATCAATTCCGCATGACATATCACATGAATAAGGAAGAGGTCACACTCAGCAAACTTCAGGGACTCCTCAAGACCGTAGAAACAGGTCTTAAGGGTAAGTCGGTTGTTAACACTCCTACTCCAAACTCCGCCCCGGTTTTGGCAATCAGGAAAGGTAGAGGGAAGAAGAGGAAGAGCTCTTCGAAGGGTACCAAGGCTAGGACCCTTGATGGCTCTTTTTCAAGTGGAACCAAGAAAGGTTTTGTCACTCCTTCTTCTGACCCTAAAGAGGCTGAATGCTTCTATTACCATGAAAAGTCACATTGGAAGCGGAACTGCCCAAAGTACCAGCAAGATGTGAAGGATGGGAAAGTTAAACCCAACCATGCATGTATTTACACTATCTTATCTAATAACTCACCCCATTCTAACTCTCGGGTCCTTGATACCGGTTGTGGTATTCATATCTGTTCTGATTTGCAGGGACTAAGAAGAAGTGAGAATGTGGAGCATGGAAGAATAAACTTAATCATGGGGAATAGGAAAGCTTTACCTGTCACCAAGATTGGAGTTTATACTTTATCGCTAAGTAGTGGGTTTAGTTTAGATTTGAATAAATGTTGTTATTCGCCAGAAATGGCAAGAAATATTATTTCCTTTCATGCATTGTATAAACAAGGTTTCACCTTTTCATTTGATAATGAAGTTGGTTCGATTAATGCTTTCTTTAATAATGTTCTTTATTTTAAAGCATTACCTTGTGATGGTGTGTATGAAACTGTATCTGTGGTTGATAACTTAGGAAATAATGTATTGTGTATTGATTCTGTTAATGATAATAACTTGGATAAAGCATCATTATGGCATTGTCGTCTTGGACATATAAGCAAGAAACGCATAGGCCAACTCCAAAAGGATGGAGTATTGGAGTCATTTGACCTAAAGTCAGATGATAGTTGCGAATCATGCTTACTTGGAAAAATGACAAAGTCACCCTTCACAGGTTCTTGTGAGAGGAGTGAAGGTTTGTTGGATCTTATACACACGGATGTATGTGGGCCCTTCAAACATGCCACAAGGGATGCTAATCGTTATTATTTGACTTTTACTGATGATTACAGTAGATATGGATATGTCTACTTAATCAAGCATAAGTCAGAGACTTTTGAGAGGTTTAAAGAGTTTAAACAGGAAGTCAAGAATCAATTGGGCAGGAACATTAAGATGCTTCGATCCGATCGAGGTGGTGAGTATCTTAGTTCAGAGTTCCTCGACTATCTTAGGGAATGTGGGATTGTCTCACAATTGACACCTCCCAGGACACCGCAGTTGAATGGTGTAGCTGAGAGGCGTAATCGAACCTTGTTGGATATGGTTCGTTCCATGATGAGTCGAGCTTCGCTACCAATCTCATTTTCGGGGTATGCCTTAGAGACTGCCGCCCATATCCTTAATCTAGTTCCCACAAAGAAAGTTGCCAAAACTCCTCATGAGATGTGGACTGGTAAAGTACCCAAACTAGACCACATTAAGATTTGGGGTTGCGAGGCTTTCGTGAGACGCGAGACTCATGATAAGCTCGAACCTCGAAGTGAGAGGTGTATTTTCATATATTTGATACGAATATATGTCATTATATGCTAAATAGGATCCGTGTATACTCGAGTCTTCACTCGACATTTAGCTTCCTACAACCAATCTTACGTACGCATCACTCGCAACAGGTGAGTTCATACCCCTTTATTTTTCCGAGTTTTTAATGTTTTCAGGGGGGAATACAAGCCAAACATAAATGATTTTATGAAATTTATACAAAAAGGATTTCAATAAACTTAAAACGGATGCAATCGATACAAACATACAGTTTCTATACTTTTATAAAATATTTGGATATTTTATCCCTTTTGTAACATGCTGAGCATAAGGGACGTTTTCAACATATAAACAAGATCATATAGTTTTCAGAGTAATACATAAATCAAAGTATACATACACACAAATTATAGTAGGTATAGTTTGGGAAATCAATACATGGTTATACATACATACACACAAACTATAGTAGGGATAGTTTGGGAATTCATACAAGGTTATACATACATACACACAAACTATAGTAAGTATAGTTTGGGAATTCATACAAGGTTATACATACATACACACAAACTATAGTAGGTATAGTTTGGGAATTCATACAAGGTTATACATACATACACACAAACTATAGTAAGTATAGTTTGGGAATTCAATACATGGTTATACATATACATACACACATCTTTTATAAATCTCACCATCATTATAAAAAGGTTTTCTAGTATTATTACTTGTACCGTCGTTAATCTAGTTTGAGAGACACGTCTTTGGGTACAATTACATGTACTATTGGAAGACTGCCCTTATGATCCAGAGTCTCCTCGAAGGAGAGCGTTGAGTTTGTGTATAGATCTATACGGGACTGACTATCCCGCACCTTGCTGCTAGCTACAGTAGGACCGACAGGTCTACGGGTGACAAAGTCATAAAGGATACTGGTGCCCGATTCGCGCCATATCAAGTTTAGTATGGTCATAAAACTCGCAATTAGATAACAACGATATACTTATGTAGTAATACACATTACATGAACAATGATTATTTAGTACAAGTATGGAAAATACATAGTTTCTTTATGAGAAATAAAACTACTATACATACTGATAATAACCAGGGTTTTCATACAGGACATACTATACAAAGAATACACACATACTGCGGTTGATAGTAACTAGATATACAAACTAACGTTTTTCCTATACTACAACAGGATATGGTAACAATTATTCATAGTTAATTCTATAATCCCTTACTTTAGGCATTAGAACTACGTATGGAGAATATTCGATAGACCGTGGAATGTATGGTTTCCGCCTCATTTCCTGTTCCTTGTTTGGTTGTGGGCTTAGGGCAGATCCACATAGTCAACAGTCTGTTCAATATTGGTTTATACGTGGTTAGCATAAACTAAGTTGTTATAGATGGAACCGATATAATCACACTTTTACAAAAGAAAATATTGGATTTTCTTGGAAACATATAAACATTTTCACTGATTCAGTAACAGGTTTATTACAAAAAGATGCTTATGAACTCACCAGCTTATATGCTGATACTATCTTTCAAAACCGCTTGTATTCTCAGGAAATCAGTAGACAGGTACCTCGACAGACTTTTGAGTAGACGGAGCGTATGGAGTCTCGTATTTCTTTTTGTTACTTTTGGATGTACAAAAAAATATGAAGCAAACTGATGTAAACATATATTCAATGTAATGGTTGTGTTTACTTTGATTACTATGATGCAATTGTTGTGATACTACATATGATGTCATCCACCCCTGAACGTTTCTGCCGTTCCGGTTTGGGGGTGTGACAGATTGGTATCAGAGTTATTGTTTATAGTGAACTAAGTATACCGAACCTTACATGGTATACAACTATAAACACTAAAAAGGGTCGAAGTGCTCTGAACTAAAAGTATACTTTTAAAATATAAGTATTTTAATGAAGAGTATACAAGTATTCATAAGTACCAGAAACAGAATCATAAGTAGAACAAAACAAAAGTATTTGGATGTTGGACACTACGGTTAAACCTGGGTAGTTATGTAATCATGTATGGGATCAATATAGCCTGATCAACTATATTTATTTGAGACATGACCAACATGTGTCTGGGAGTAACCGTGATGTTGCAGCAAGCCTAAAACTTACCAAACTTTATATACATCAAGAGATCAATAGAATAGAACATACAACATTAAAATACTATAGGAGTATTTTAGTTACTATAAGATAACAACAAAGTATCGAGCATACACTTATTATACAATAGAAGTATTATTAGATTTGATGTCTATTAACTATCTCTTTACCCCTATTCTCGCGTAGATAGCATGGCTGGATTCCATCTCCCTGGCGACCCGTACCTTCCCAACCAAGGAAATAATGGATGGCTCGAGGCAGAGCCAGAAGAAAATCATGAAATTCCTTTGGACGACGACTTCGCAGAACAATTCCCTGAAGAGGCCGACTCAGAACCTGAAGTCGAGAACCTACATCAAGTAGCCCCAATACCAAATCCTAACCACCGACTTGAATTCCAAGGTCCAACGCCTATGTGGGTTGGGAATTTGAATAGGTGGAGCCACGAGCAAGGCCAACCCCTCCCATACAACGGAGACCTCAACTTCTACAATCTGAACGAGGGAGGCCCCGTAGACAGGGCCCTTCCAATTCTGGTTCGCTGAGTGGCTCGCAATGTTGAGCTAGGTGTGGCAACCATTCAGCGAACTGTGGAACTTGAAGCGGATTCAAGCGCCAGTATGGATCGCATTCATCGCCTTGAAATTTCTCATGGGAGAGCTATGAGAGACAATGAAGCTCTGCAGCAAGAGTTAGCTGCAACCCGAACTGAAGTCATAGAGCTCCGAGCACGCCAGTCAGTATACGAGAGACGCCTGCTTGGTGCAGAGCATCAGCTGGCCGAATTAAGCATTCATCTGAGGGTGCCCGTCGCCGATAGGAAATACTCCACTCATCCTTCCTTTTGGTTTAAGGAATAGTCTTCATAACTATGCTTTAAGTGGCACTTTTTCCGTAAACATTCCTGTCTTGCAAGTACTGTTTCACTAGTTCTTTATGTTGACAAATTTTCCCTCTGTTGGTATAATGTAGACCTACTCCTAGGTCAAAATTTTCGAACTCTGTGTAATCTCAATGCCAACTGTAATGACAGCGATCTTATTTTAGTTAAAGATTATCATTATCGAAAGTATATTCTAGATCAGTAGCATGCAAACAAAGTAACTCAATCAAAGTCATACCACTATTTCATCTTTGAAATTTATACCTGCGGAATGCCACCTCACAAACATCTCGTCAGAAATTCATTTAAGAATAGCCAATTCAAATCCAAAAGTTTATTTCATATAGACTTCCTTATTGGATGGTTATCAGGACACTCTAAGAGTCGGATTGTAATACTCTCGGAAAACAGTATAACTTAGCATAATTAACGCTCGCGCAACACCCACTTCCATAGAATACACCTCAAGAATATTATCAGAACCATTCAGGGTAGCCCTCCAAGGCGTGAAATTTATAAGTATATAAATTCGTGAAATACGACTACCCATGACCATCGTTACTCATAAAATCGCTTCTCGTCGTGCAACAGAACCATGTCTTCACAAGGAGGTAACCAACCAACTGGCGAGACACCATTTCTGCAGATGGACTTCGCTACATTTCAAGCCACAGTCACAGCCGCCGTAAACGTTGTCCTGGCGTAATTCAATGCCAACAACCCAAATGAGAATGGAAACAGTTTCAACACTTCAAACAGTAGCAACACACCAGGAAACCGACAAGGGCCTAGCCAGGATGATACTCCAACTCACAAACCTAAGAATAATAAACGAAAATTCTGGAACAAAAAGGAGCGCAAGTTATCTCAAAAACTTTCCAAGAGACAACAACTTGTGGCAACTTTTACAACCACGACCTCTGCCACTCCGATACCAACGCCTGTACGGCAATATGCTGGAAATCTACCAATTTGCGGGAAGTGCAACTTCCATCATGTAGGAAAATGCGGCGAATTGCGATGTAAGAACTGAAACAGACAAGGACACACCACTCCTTTCTGCAGGGCACCGGCACGATCAATCGCCCAAGTTCTTGGCGTGAAAATGAGCCAGATTTGTTATAGTTGTGGCGAATCTGGACATTTCAAAAGAAATTGTCCAAGGACTAAAAATGGTGAAGAAGCTCACTTCCGTAGGACCCCGACTTAACACATCACTTTAACTACTGATGCTAGTATAATTCAAGTATGCCATGCATGTGGTGAAATGGGGCATTTCAAGAGAAACTGTCCGACGGAGAGAAATGACGGAGGAGAAGGAGGAGTGTAGAAGCATGACATATAAGAGCAATGAGGAACCCCCCCTACCTTTTTGAATATTTTGGTACATCTTCTAAATAAAATTTCCTTAAAGATTTAATCTATATTAATATTAAAATTTGGGAAATTAAGGAGTAATTACAAATAACTCACTCGTCCGAACAAGTCACGACATCCATAAGAAAACTAAAGATCCGTTCAGGGAAGCTATGATGGCTTAGTTTATACATCAGGGTTGTGTATAGCTGAGATGTTGCAGACTCAGAGTGAGTGATTCCGCCTTAAATCCTGTTCCTTGTCTGGTTGTGAATTCAGGGCAGAGTCACTCCGTCGACAGTCTTATTTATCTTAATTATACATAACTTGTATATGCCAAGCGATCATAGAGGTACCGAGAAGAATCATAACATAAAGTATCGTCACTAGTTATCAAATGCACTTTCACTGCTAGTACTTACTTTTCGCGGTACAAGTGTGACAGTGGTAACATCAAAGGGAAAACAGAAAACACTAGATCATTTACACAGAGTACATTGTCGAAAACACTAAAGATACATCGTCATATAGCAAATCATTTATTTCATATCGGCTTAACTTGTGTCTCTGTAAAGAGTTCGTTATCATCATTGTCATGGATTGGCGTGGTCCTCACCATACCAAGTTTGTGTGTCACAAAAACCCACCGTCTTAACCGACCGATTATCGAGACCCTCGTCACTCATGACGACAACCTGACATAGATCTCTAAATCGCCTCTCTTTCATATCCTAGACCCCGAAGTACTCATGCGAGGAGTATCTTACCCTCCAGAACCCTTCCGAAGTATACCCAGTGAACCCTTCCATAACTACCACTCGTCCAATGGGTCGAGTTTAAGCTTACAGATTAACACAGAATCCATATTCAAGAGATAGGCAAAAGAGTCGAGCTGATAAGAGACGAAAACCTTTGAAGTTTTAGGTTAGTGAATGTGTTCTTTTGAAGGTCTCGCCCAGGAAAGACACGATACGCTTTGGAAAGCGTGAAAACTAAATCTGAGATACATAGGACCATTCGAGATTCCCACTAGGATCGGTCCCGTAGCATACAAATTTCGTCACCCCAAGAACTTAGTCGCGTACATCCCGTCTTCAACGTGTCAAACCTAAAGAAGTGTCTGTCCGATCATACACTTGTGATTCCCCTCGATGAGATCGAACTAGACAAGAGCTTACACTTCGTAGAGGAACCAGTCGAAATCATGGACCGGGAAGTCAAACGAACGAAACAAAGTCACATCCCGATAGTGAAGGTTCACTGGAATGCCAATCGGGGACCCGAATTCACTTGGGGGCGCGAGGATTCAATGAAACAGAAGTATCCCCACCTCTTCCCGAGCCTATGATTTGTATTCTATGTTTGAATTTCGGGACGAAATTCCCTCTAACGGGGGGATGATGTGACAACCCGAAATTTCTCTTTTGTATAAACCATTCAATTCAAGTAAGGTCAGACTCGTTTCTGTTACCTTTTAGCACTGTTTAGGGTTCGTTTAAGTGTTCTAAGCTTAAGTACAATCAAGGTTGAGATTAGGGATGAGTTAACAAAGTCGTAAAGTCGCATTTCGGGCCATACACTCCTTCAGGAGGAGTGTACGGCCGTATACATGGGTGTACGGCCGTACACCTCCCCTCATGGCCGTACACTCGAGGTGGTCGGTCACCCACCCCTATATATATGAGTGGACCTCATTTCTTTCATCCCTTTCTTCCCTTGGCCGCACACCACTCCATTTTCTCTCAAGCTTCTTCAGTCGTGAACCCTCAAAGGCTTCAAAAACGTAAGTATTCCATCCTTTAGCTTGTTATACTTGAAGGACCTCTTGATTCAAGCCTTGATTCAACATGTTTCAACATGTTCTTCATCCCTTAAAGGGAGTACGGCCGTACACCTTCATAAGGTTGGTCGTACACACCTTAAAGGCCCTCCAAAGTGAGAGTTTAGCCCCTATCATCTAGTTGGACATGCTAAACCTTTGATCCTAGCCTTGATTCACCTTGAAATCGACTAACTTAGCATGAACATGAAGGGTGTACGACCGTAAACCCAAGTGTACAGCCGTACACACCTCATAGGGTCGTAAACCCTCTTTGATGTTCATTAGTGGCCTTAAACTTGCATTGAAACTAAGCATGGGACCTAGAACACTTCCTAGATGCTAGTTAGGGTCTTGAAAACACCTCAAATGTACACTTCTTCATGAGTGTACGGCCGTACACTCATGGGCCGTACACCCATGGCCGTATTCCTACATAGGCCGTGCACCCTAGCCCGTATACCTCCCTCATTCAATCACATATGATTTTAGCACTTAGTTTCAAATGTTTCCAAGTCCCTAGGGTGATTCCCTATCATAACTAGTTGCGTTATACACTAAATTGATACGAATATATGTCATTATATGCTAAATAGGATCCGTGTATACTCGAGTCTTCACTCGACATTTAGCTTCCTACAACCAATCTTACGTACGCATCACTCGCAACAGGTGACTTCATACCCCTATATTTTTCTGAGTTTTTAATGTTTTCAGGGGGGAATACTAGCTAAACATAAATGATTTTATGAAATTTATACAAAAAGGATTTCAATAAACTTAAAACGGATGCAATCGATACAAACATACAGTTTCTATACTTTTACAAAATATTTAGATATTTTATCCCTTTTGTAACATGCTGAGCATAAGGGACGTTTTCAACATATAAACAAGATCATATAGTTTTTAGAGTAATACATAAATCAAAGTATACATACACACAAATTATAGTAGGTATAGTTTGGGAAATCAATACATGGTTATACATGTTGGGTTTTGAGCATTCTAACACTCCTAAGTGTACATGCAACCCTAAATACCTTCTATCTATGTTTTCTCTATTATACATACAAATATGAATATTCCAAGGTATTATCCTAACTAGCATACAAAATATTGATTCATATGGAATAATACAAGTTAGAAGACATACCTTTTGATGTAGCTTGATTCCATGGAGCTTAAGAGCCTAGTGCCTCAAGTGTGACACCTCAAATGGTTCACACAACATCAAATGCACTTGGAATAACTTAGAGAGAAATGAACACTTCATGAAATCGGCTAGCCCTCACCATTCCTTCATAGTGGCCGATTTTTGGGAAGAATAAGATGCTTATATAGTGTGTCACAATTAGGGTTACACCATGTAAACCCTACTTGTCATGGCCTTTCATTTCCATGATCCATGGGTACAAAACACCATGGAGCATCCTATCGGTTTTAGCCCAACTTGATAATCCATGGAGCATTAGCCCACTATACAAGTATGGATGATTTACACAATCAACCCATATATTTAATTAGTCTCATTTTGATCACTTAATTAATTCCAAATTAATTCTTGATCAATACTAATTAAATAATCTTATTAATATATTAGAACTTATAATATATTAATAAACCTTAAGTGTTATTTCTCTCATTTTAGTCTATCCAAATGCATGATGCCATGCAACCCAAATGGACCATGCCAATCGGGTCAAGTACATACCAAATATAGTTATGGACTTAGACACTAATCCAACAGTCTCCCACTTGGATAAGTCTAAAACTATTATTGCGTATGACTTCAAAACCCGACTAGCAATCGTAGCTCTTAAAAGTGGTTGTCGTCGAACTCTGAACAAATCAATGACGCGTCCATCAGATAAGGGATCATATATTCCTCCATTCTAGATATCATATGAACTGAGACATGGATTAAAATCATTCTCTGTGTCCATTTGTTGTTTCCCGATTTCTGATTTATGACGACCGACTGATTGAACAAATCAAATCAGTCCTGGCTTGGCCAAGCACTTCGGGGTGTCATCACTAAATCATCGAGGGGCCCACAGATATCGCTTTTATCCCTTTAAGGGTAAAAGGAATGGATAAACTTCGACTCATATGCTTGTTCTACTACTTGTTGAATCATACACAAAGGCACGTTTTATAACACCGAGTTACCAAATGCGTTTTCGTGCAATCAATGTATAACCAACTCATAGGCAACAAGTCATATCTCTAGGTTTGAAGGATATAAGATATTACCGTCTCATGATCACTCGTGATCAAATCCATGAAGTGATTCCAATGAGCGTGGGTTGAATCCAATACTCAGAACTTATGAGTACTCATGAATGTTGTAGCACCACTTGCTATGTCCCATACCTTGGACATCTACAATCCAGCTTCATGACAATCTTGATTCATATCTACTTCCAACATATGACCGACTGTGGATAGTTTGAATAACTTAGTCATTCAGGAAGAACGACCTAGTTATTCTGGAAGTCAAAACATGCAAAGTGAAGCACAAGAATAATCGAATCCAATATGGTCTCAGAACTTATGAATATAAATAAAACACCTTTTATTTATCACCATATTGATTACACATTATTCATTGCATACTATTTCAAACTATCAACTTTATACTTGAATTAAAACAATAGTTGTCCCATGCTCCAAGCATGTACACTATGTTTTCTAAACACTAATCATGCCATACACCAAGTATGCACACTATGTTTGTCTAAACATTAGTTATGCCATACACCAAGTATGCATACTAAGTTTGTCTATGATCTTTACTTTGTGAAATAGATCGATTGAACATAATTCCAATGATTCTCATTTCACAGTCCCAAATCCTTACCGCAAATGCAAGAATTCCAAATTCATGCCATTTACCGAAATATTGTTAGATTTTAAACTTATATGCATTGATCCTCTTGTAATGATTATGCACAAAGTCACAAAGACTTGTCAACAGACATTACAGAGTATTCCAATGGAGATCAACTCCATGGAAACATCCTTCTTACATTAAGTTTTTCTAATCTTACACAAATTGAATAACTTCCACCTATGGAAACATTTCCATATTCCCATTTTGACTATCACTTCTGAACAAGAGTTGCCTCTTTTCAGAATATGTCAATATGGTCCTTCCAAAATTAACATTATACTTCCAACTGTCCCTGAGCAACCAATCTTTGGTAAACCTTAGATTGTCCTCGACAATTGCTTAATCATTTTAGTCATATCCAATTCTAGACCTTTTCCCTTCTTAATGCCCCAGGCATTTGGAAAATTTTAGAAAGGATGAATATTATAGCACGTGCAATCGATCCTATATCTGAAGCATATGGGACATGATTCATGATGTCTCACATAAAGACATGATACTAGACCAGTCCTTTCGCTACAATATTTCTATTTGCCAAGTTCTCATAATTCAGATTATGAAAAGGGATGCAGTAATCATAATCGAATTTTAGAACGCAAATAATGGACTCATATATAGAATTTCCTTATGTTGAGCCATTCCAACACAAAATTCATATATATCCTTGACTAAAGATGATTAAAACCTCAATCTAAGCTTTTAGAATTGAAATGAAGTATAATTTCCTCTCCCTTAATTATAGCAAAACAACTTTTCAACCCCTGCATCTTCACGAATTGAAACTTTTGTTTTCTATAATTAACATTGCTATCTTGCAACACTTTATCATAATTATCATGCTCCCAATAACATGAGAATTGTCAGCATAACACTTATGATCCCACTAGCTTTGACATGTATTCAGAAATCAACTGAACTTCTAGAAATCAATACTTTATTGACTTTCTTACCAACGTTCAAATTTCTGATACGAGATGCTTTGATAAAAACTTTATCAAAAACATACACATTTCCTTAGATAGCACTCATGTGTGTCTAAAATAATTTCAGAACTATGAAAAGGGATGTCGTAATCATAGTCTCAATTGTTTAGACCTTTGCCATTCCTCACAAGTCCAAGTTAGTGTGCCGGTTAACCACACACGCTCCACTAACGAATTTGAGAATGCAAATATCACAATTGCTATCTACCTAAAATCTACTTAGTGAAAGCGTTTCCTCGCCATCATTTTCATGAATCGGAGAGAAACCTTATGACACTTAGATTTTATGGTGTATGTGTTCCTATCCATGTGAATTTGTCAAAACCATAATCACAAGACAAGGTTAGTGACAAATCCAAACTCATATGGATTGAACTTGTGCAATCTTAAATTCTTGCCACCTAGCAGCACAAGGGCCTACCATTTCTTCCAAGTTGTTATGCAATCAATTGAGAACTCTCAGAACTCATATGCAAAGCCAACTTTAACTGGAATGGGCACAAAAATAAGAATATGTCAACACGATAGGTTATAAACCTCAAGTCATGTGCTAGTGATAAACTACAGGTTTTATTCTTGATTAGTTCTTGAAATTCTTTCAGGATCTTTAAGACTCCCACTGTCCTCTTGACATATAAGACTATCTTGCCAAATATTCAAGAGAGAGTGCGGATTCTTTATCAAGACAAACACTTCACACAATTGGCCTTAGTTGGTCTTTGTTTTATCCAAAACATCACAACTTACCAAATTCAAATGTACAAGAGTAGAAAACATTTTACTCTTACATTTGACAAGTGTTATAAACCTTCTTTAAGATGTGTCACTCTAATTACAATCTTAGAGTATGACTCTAAGACTTGTTTTGGAACGAAGTATGTATCACCTTCTTGATTTAACCATTTCAATAATTCATGACTCCTCTTCTTAGCCATAGGAATGCACTAAGATGTCCCTAGAGGATGATTTGTGATATGGTCTCACAATCATTAAGATGATCATAAAACATGATACTAAAGTACTCTCCCATCTTTTCAGATATGAGAAACTTTTATCTTTCTGCCAAATTTGATTCTTCTCATTCGTTCTGCCATACATCGAAAATTTTCCAATGCTTCAGAATTATACTTAAACTTGTAAGTATAACCATATTTACTAAACTTTAGTAAATCATGAAGAATAGTCTTATTGATCTTTTGTGGTGGACTTGACTAGTGCACAAGAATGTGTACTCGATCCCTTAGTCCTTCACTTGACTCACGTATACATGTGAACAAGGAATTAGTCTTAATTTTCCAAAGATGAAAATTCTCATTCATCATACGACTTGCATGATTCCAAGTTTCTATCCAACTGAACCTTGGGTGATGAGGATCTTTCCTTATTTGGTAAATTATGACACTACCACAAATGAAAGAATCAAATCTATTTTCCAATATTGCTATCAATGGAAACATATAAACAACAATTTTTCACAAATGCCATTGTCAGGATACTTAGAATAAATAAAATCAAAAATTTTCCTTTTATTTTAAAACTTTGCAGAAAAACTTATCCTTACAGTGCAAAAGCATATGAAAAACCTGTTGTTATCTTTTCCTAAGCAATATATCATAACTCCTAAGCAACAACTCAAAATTCTGATCACCGAACCATGCGATCGAAATCGATCTTCGCGATCAGAATCAGCATATACTTCCTTTAAGTTTCTTCACTTTTCTTTGATTCTTAAAACATCAACATGTGACCCAGTCACATCATGTAATAAGAATATCAGAATAGAAACTTAACAGAGTTAGATAGTGGACTTTACCTGAAGTAGAGTCAAACTTCTTGACTTGATCAACCTTATGATCTTTCAGGTAAATAGGCAGTTTCGCAATCAATGCCCCTTCCTTTGGCAAGAGAAACATATGGACTCTTTGGGAATGGTACATGGGACTATCGCAGACTTAGCCTTTCTCTTTACCATTTGGTCAACCGAGTTGACTGTGGCCGATCCCTTTCCATTGGGAAGAGAAAGCCTTTTCTAGATATCCAATGTTACCATTGTCAATGTCCATTGGGAAGTTGATCTCCTAATCAAATTTGCTTTACTAGTCCTCAAATCATTGCTGATTCAGCAGCACCAAACAAATAGATAAGATCATTAAGGGTCATATCATAGTATGTTTTATAGTACTCCCAAAGGTACTCACTATGTGACTTAGAAAGTGATTGAACATCCAACTTTCTTAAGACTTTGACACCCAACTCTCCCGGCTTGTCAATATGTAACTTCATCTCCAAGATGCGATCACACATATACCTTGCTTGCCAATAGGGCTTAAGTGACCTTGAACTTGTGGGTTAGGGAGAATAATTGGAGGAGGCTGAGGAAGTGAAGTTCCAAGAGATTTGGGAAGATCATAGATGTCTGAACTAAACATCTTTTGGGAGATATTCAAGATAGTTGATCTAAAGTCCTTAATATAACACCCAATATGAAATATTAAGGCTAGGACCCAACACAATACTTTTATAACTTGGAAGAGGGATGCCGTAATCCAAGCTATAAAATATTTGAAGGTAGGCGAATGACGATTCACCAATTTCCACCATGAAAACGAAATAATTTAATTAGGTTTTACTTGGATTTGAAACTCCTAGATCTTTTGAGATTCATTGAACTGTTCAATGGCATGTTTCAATCTCGATTGTGCCCTCTCAAATTTTGTGACTGGGATGCTGAGGATCACAAAACAAGGTGTGAATAACCATGCAAATATACTTGGCACCCTTAATATTTACCCCTCAGTCGATGTGCCGGTTAACCACACACGCTCCATCGATACTATGATAAACATTAAGTTACCCTTTGCCTACCTTGTTAAATCCAGGTTAGTGTGCCGGTTACCCACACGCGCTCCACTAACGACTTAAGCAAAGTGCAAAGTGTAATTTCATGGGTTAGCACCAAATTCACATTTTCCTAAGTAACTAAGATTGGGAATTTATAAAAGTTTAGTTACTTAGTATTTATCTTTAATACTTTTAATGAAGGGAGAATTCTAGTCCTTGTCCTACCCGTTCGGCTAACGACCCTCCACCAGTCAAGGAAGCGGTGGGTGAGAGTGGACACCCATTAAACTGCCATTTTATAGGCAGTAACCTTATACCCCCCTTATAGACCGGCTTCGTGAATGAGGCCTACTAACGGTAAGACTGACTTGCTCTTATACATATATATATTATTAACTTATAATACTATAAAGTATAAGGGTTGAATTTTAACTTTTAAAATTCTAAGGGCTTAACTAGGAATTAAAGTATTCATAAGGGAAAACTTTACAAATTCCAAAACTTGAGGGCAAGTTTTGAAACTATTCAAAACTATTCAATTCCATAACTTATGTGTTTAAAGTAGTTTTAATTTAAAGTTTTGAAACTATTCAAAACTATTCAATTCCATAACTTATGTGTTTAAAGTAGTTTTAATTCAAAAAACTCTTCAAGTTCCATAACTTGAGGACAAGTTATGGAAGACTTTAAACTATTAAAAGAATATGACATTTCTTTATTCATAACCTATGGAAATATTTATGAGTTTTATGAATCTTAAATGTGACTTTTCATATAACTTGAGGACAAGTTACAAAAACACATTTTAGAACCAACTCTTAGATTAATTTGGATTGAAAACAACAATTTCACATAACTTTTCTATTAATCTAAGCAACTCATAAGAACAAGATAATTCAATCAAACTTTTTCATGTAATTAGCCTAACCATTACACTAATACAAAACATGAATCTATTGATAATTATCTTTGAAAACATTACCACATCAAAAACAGGTTTATAAGTTGAAAAACAGCTTAGGGTAATGTTCCTAGTCCAATTCCAGCCAAAACAGTCGAAGATATGATGTCTGGGGGTCCAACTCGTCGAGTGCATGAACTAACTCGGCGAGTTGGATGAGTTTAGCCTTGGACTCGTCGATTCCCTTCATGGACTCGGCGAGTCTGCTGTTCAGACAGCAACAAACTTTGATTTTTCAGCCAATTTTGCAAGTATAACAAGAAAACAAACCTTCATGGTTTTGGTTTCCATGATTCCTAATTATTGCCCTTCTATTTTCGATTTCCAAGTTTCATTCTTTACTAGAAAGACTGGAATAGCACCAAACCACTGAGATTCTGAGAATCGCTAGTCACATACAAAGTCGCATTAGCATCTGAGACTCTGAGTATTCCCACCGAAATCGCTGATTGTGAATTTTGTGATTTGTGAAATTTCTTATGTTTCTGTAAGTTATACTTTCTAGCCTTGAATTGAAATTTCTTATTTTTCTGTGAATCTGTGATATAGTGATATTATATTCTTTTATGAATCTTTTTTTATCTTTAGAATTTTTTGTTGTGTAGAATTTGAGAATTCAACTTATCCAAATCCAAGTTTATGACCTTCTGATTGAGTGATTGTGAATCCCTGTAACTCTCACTGTAAGTGGTCTCTCGATTTTTTTTACAGTTAATTTGTTATTCGTTTGTTTAATTTTAGTTTTTGAATGTAAGAATGCTCATCATTTTAATCCGATTTCCTTTTTTTAACTTCAAAATTTTATGTTGTGACTGTGGAGCTTTTTCAATTGGCATTTGGCAAGTGCTTAAAAGCTATTTATAGGCTCACAGCATCAGCATCACACGCAGCCAACAACAAGAGGTACAAAAGAACTCTTTTTCTATTTGTTAATTTGTTTGTTGCTTGTTATATGTTTGTTGGTTTCCTTTTATCACTTATATATATTGATTATGCATCCTAGAAAATATATGTCTGGAAGTGAAAAACGAAAGAAAAAACAAAAAATTAATCAAGATAATGAAACGCAAAAAGGATCTATGCATAAGTTAAAAAAAACAATTATGTTAATGTACACATGAAACTGTTTTAAATGAACAAGATAATGTTTTAAATGAAAATGTCGATATTGATGATGAAAATATTAATAATGAAGATGTTAATGTCACTTATGAAAATGTTAATATTACAAATGGAAATGAAAATGAAAATGTCATGAATGATAACAATGAGGAGTTTAATCCGCCATTAGATATATATGATCCTAGTAACTGGGATCATCTTGCTAATAACTTAATAGATATTTTGATTGAAAAATGGTCAATAAGAGAATCAAATTTTGGGTATCCTAAAGATAATCTATCTAGATATTTTTCTTATGCTTCTTATACTAGAAAGTTAAGTAATGGTGAGACGAGTGATCGAAGATGGCTAATTTACTCAAAAAAAGTTGATAGAGTGTTCTGTTTTTGTTGTAAATTGTTTAAACCTAATAATTATGTTAATAAAATTTCTTTAGCGAAAGATGGATTCAATGATTGGAAACATCTATTTGATAGACTCAAAGAACATGAAAATAGTTCCCAACATCTTTTTTGTATGGATTCTTGGGATGAATTAAAAGCAAAATTGGATAATAATAAAAAAAATTGATAAAGATTTACAAAATAAAATTTTCACAAAAAAAGAACGTTGGAGACAAGTTTTAAAAAGAATAATTGTTGTCATCAAATATTAGGAAAAATACAATTTGGCTTTTCGAGGTTGTAACGAAAAACTTTTTCAAGAATCTAATGGTAATTTTTTGGGAGCAATTCAAATGATGGCATAATTTGATGTTATAATGCAAAAGCATGTTAGACATATAGAAAATCATCAAACCCATCTTCATTATTTAGGACACAAAATTCAAAATGAAATAATTTATATTTTAGCTAATAATGTTAGAAGTTCTATAATTAATATTATAAAAGAATCAAAAAAAAAATTTATGTTATCCTTGATTGCACCCCCGATGTTAGCCATCAAGAACTAATGACCCTAGTTATTCGATGTATGAATATGTCTAATAATAAAATAAAAGTTGAAGATTTTTTTTTAGAATTTTTAAAAGTAGAAAATACATCGGGTTTAGGACTTTTTAATGAGTTATTAAATGCAATTAATTCTTATGGTCTTAATATTGATGATGTAAGAGGACAAGGTTATGATAATGGTTCTAACATGAAAGGAAAACACCAAGGGGTTCAAAAACGATTACTTGAAATTAACCTGAAAGCATTGTTTATGTCATGTGCTTGTCATAGTCTTAATCTCACGGTTAGTGATATGGCTCATTCTTGTGCTGAAGCCATTTCTTTTTTTGGAGTTTTGCAACGCATTTTTGTATTATTTTCAAGTTCAACCAAATGATGGTCCCTAACTTAACGGTAAAATCTTTATCTAATACATGTTGGGAGAGTCGAATAAAAAGTGTCAAAGCCATTAGGTTTCAAGCTCCAAATATAAGGGATGTCTTGATAGAATTATGTTTATCATGTGATGATGCAAAGTCTAAAAGTGAAGCTAAAAGTTTAGTTCATGCTATTGAAAATTATGAATTTTTACTTGGCATGTTAATTTAGTATGATATTTTATTTGTTATAAATAAAGTTAGTAAAAAATGCAAACCAAAACTATGTGTATTGATGCCACAATTGATCTATTAAAAAATATGATGACATTTTTTAAAACTTATAGAAATGAAGGTCATGCCCTTGGTATAGATAATGATAAGGCCATTGCATCGGATATGGATGTTGAACCTATATTCCCAAAAAACGCCAAGTTATTAGAAAAAAACAATTTGATGAAATTAATTGTGAAGATGAATTACTATCATCTGAAGAATCATTTAGAATCGAGTATTTTATATATATTGTTGATGTGGTAATTGCATCATTAGAGATTAGATTTGAGCATTAACAAACTTTGAAAGCATTTTTGGCTTTTTATATGATTCAAAAAGGTTAAAGTCATTGGATGATATTGAACTTAAAAAAAGTTGTATTATTTTTGTAAATAAGTTTACTTATAATAACTTATCTGATGTGGATTTAAATGATTTTTTTACGAAACTTAAAGTATGACAAAAGACTTTGCCAAATGTTGTTATGTTATCAATTGAAATTTTAGAGTTTGCCAAAGGTAAAGATTGTTATCCAAATGTTTGTATTGCATATAAAATCTTACTAACCATACATGTTACTGTAGCATTAAACTGAAAGAAATTTTTCACAACTTAAATTATTAAAAAATTATTTGAGATCATCAATGTTACAAGAAATATTAAATGGTTTGGCTATGTTATGCATAGAAAAAAATTTGTTGGATAATATTGAACTTTATTCTATAATTAATGACTTTGCGTCTAAAAAAGCTCGCAAATGTAAATTTCTTTAGTTTTTCTTTGTTATGTTTATATATTAGTGTTCAGAGCATGTTCTGGCCTTTTTTTTTTGTTTTGTATTAATAGATGCTAGGTGGTTTGGCTTCCAGGGCATGTCCCGAAGTCTTTTCTTTCCATAGGCGGAGATTCGTCAGCCTTCAATTGTATTATTATTTTTAATTAATAAAAATTTCTGGAAATGCCAACCTCCTTCACAAAAAAAAAGTTATAAGGGCCCCAATTTTTTTTGCCCCGGGCTCCAAATTGTATAGGATCGACCCTGATTTAAATAAGTAATCTATGATAATGACTTTTGCATTTTGGTCATGAAACTTTTTTAGTAACTACGATAACGTGTTTTGAAAGTTTTAACAGAAAGATGTTTTAAAGTTTTTGATATCAAGAATACTATCTTTTACAAATGATTTTGTTATAATCAACATTGAAACCTATGGTTTTAAATATATTATTTTCAAATGTAATTGCTTTTATTAATGATTTTACATATTAATCGTTTTAAAATAATTTTTTAATTAGGACATTACATATTTGTTTGTATCTTGTAACCTTAGTAAGTAGGTCGAATCTCTGCTGATTTGTACTTATAATATCTATTTGAGAACCCTTTAATAAGAATACTCTACCCTGCCCGTAGACGTATGTCAACTTGACCGGACCATGTAAATATCGTGTTTTTATGTGTATGTAGTTTTCTAAGTTATTTGTTTTACTTCCTAACAACTACAATATAAGATATATGTGTAGTCCAATATTATCTCTCCCAACTGAAATATATGATGCTATAATGTAAGAAATATGTTGAATCCAAAATTGTCTCTTTAAAAGAGTCATTGTTTGCACCAATATGAGATACACTAATTGTAACATCCCAAAAATAAGGTACATTTATCATTCTTGAATCTTTCCCTAAAGTATCAAATTAGTCCCTGAATGAGAAAATTTTGCAAGTTAGTACGTGGGGCGTACGCATGAGTACGCGCAGCGTACTCATGCACCATGCAGAATCGCGGAGGCCACCTAGTACACTGGGGTACGTTGGGGTACGCTGGGTGTACTAGGCTCAGATGCAAAACCCTAATATTTCATTTAACTCTATATAAAGAACATTATGGTCTCATTTCTAGCCACCCTTATCGGCCTCCAACCCTCTCTAAAACCCTAATCTCGTGTGTGTGTGTGTGTGTAGCTTGTGTGTGTGATTTTGCAAGTTGTGACAACCTGAAAATGAGCATTGATGATAAGCATAAACTCGGGATGTCAATCCTCGATACAAATCATAAGCATAAACCAAAAACATCATAGGCCACAAAACACAATCTGGCCTCAAAAACAACATAGGCCTTACAACATTCCATTTATTTTCTATTGGCCTAAACTCCATAATCTCTCGTCAAGTCATCTAACTATGCTTTTGCCACTACCTGTAACACAAGAAACTGAGTATGTCAGGATGGGGAGCCTGGTGAGCATATAGGGTTTTCAACCCACAATAAATAAGTTTATTATTTCAACAATCATTCAACCTGATTACCCGTTCCCGTTATCCTCACTTTACGTCCCTAAAGAATCTATCATAAGGGACCTATCCTAAGGAATTTCATCGGGATGGACACTACTGCTAAGGGGATTCCTCAGCCATAAGTGTCCGTAACGCAACCATGGGGGGATGGAGTACACCGGTGAACACATCGTTCACAAACACCTACAGGTTGCGAAAATGCTAGCGTTCCACTGGACTTCCTAGAAAAATTTGTGGTCGTCATCCATACTCCGCTAGATGACTGGATCAACGTCAACATCGAGGCCTCTCATCATTTTATTTTACCACACACCAACTATTTCAACTACCCATGTTTTACCCAAAATATTTGTAGACATAAAATACATATACAGTTCAGATCTGGAAAACAAAGTTTACATCTTTCATACAACATAGATCTCAAAGTATAAAACATACATATACAGTTTAGATCTGAAATGGGAAAGTCTAGATCTGAAGCAAAAGGGTTCAGATCTTGAAGAAAGGTTTAGATCTTAAAGAAAAAGTTCAGATCTGAGAAGAAAGTGGTTCAGATCTTTCATTCAACATAGATCCCAAGTAAACAGATAATATATAGACACATAGCACGTGATTTATATAAAATATTTCATATCTATATGTAAGATGAAAGTGACTATACAATCACCTGATAAGGAGTGATTCGGACAGCACTTCGCTTGTTAAAACAATATTCTTTGACGAAACCGGGAAGTTTGCTTGAAAACCGGGCTCTGCACGGGCAGAGTTTCAAACTGAAAAACCCTTTTTCACGGAGACTTCGGGCTCTCCGAGGCTTTCTTCTAGAGCTAGAAAGGTTCCCTAGGCTTAGGGGGGTTGGGATAGGCTAGAGAGAAGTTACAAAAAGAAATATATGAAGAAATGAGCAAAAATCTCGGCAGCCCTCACACCCTTTTATAGGCCGAGGCCTCGGAGTACGATGGGCGTACCATCGCAGGTACGCTGCACGTAAGGGGCACGTGTCGGTCTCCGCATGGTGCTACGTGGTTCGCTTCGGTCCACAAGAAAAGTCAGAATGCGAGGCGTATGGTCCTCATACGCGGGGCGTACCTCGGACGCAAGGCGTCCTTCAGACTACGCGGGGCGTAGCCTCGCATCCAGCTCGCATTTCTCTCTCTCGACTTCTAAAATTCATAACTTTCGCATACGAGCTCCGTTTTCAACGTTCTTTATATCCAGGCGTAGGCAGGACTGTACTATACGACTTTCGTTTAGACTTATTCTCGACCGATTTTTAATTTTTATTCTTTAACAGACCGATTTTTAACTTTCTCGACTTTCGTTTCCCACTGGACTGTCTAGAAAGTCCGTGGTCATCATCCAAACTCCGCTAGATGACTGAATCACAAATCACATCGAGGCCTCTCATTACTTTTGTTTTATCACACATCACTATCTACCCATGTTCTATCCAACATATTTGTAGATAAAAATACTTATACAGTTTAAAACTTGTATAAAACATCAACTCAACAGTCACCTCAAATAAACAATTAATATATTTGCACATAGCACGTATTATAAGGTAAATACTTCATATCTATGTGTAAAATGAAAGTGACTATACACTCACTTTTTTTGATGAAAATCGGGCAGCAATTCGTTTCCTAAAACGTTCGTTTCTAATAAAACCGGGAGTTTTATTCAGAAACCGGGCTCTGCGAGGGTCGGGCTTCGAAACCGAAAAGATAAATTTTTCCGGGCTTCACGGGTACTTCGTGGCGTATTCCGGGGCTTATAATCGATACCGGGGCTTTGGGGGATGTTAAGATGAAGAAAATATGAAGAAAGGGGTGAAAGATGGTGAAATCCCAAAAGTACCCGAGAAGGCTCGCAGGACCCTTCTATTTATAGGGGTCCGAAGTCCTGATCCGACGGCTGAGAAGGAACCACGCGTCGCAGATCCGAAGCTCGCAGGGGGATGGCTCGCACGAGGTCTGCGCGTGCAAAGGCTTGTTGTCCTCTCCTGATTGGACCGAGGTCTACTGGTCCGAAGTAGAGGCATCGTGGCACTCATGCGAGGGTTCGGTCTTGTGCAAGAAGGTACGTGTCGCATCGCTACTGAACCACTTCGGATAAGGTCAGATGCTCGGATGACTCAGCAGCTCGGACACGTGGCTCGCCTGACTCACCATTTCGGACACGTGGCACGTTCTAAGCGAGGGTGACGTGGCAAATCGTGACTATGCGAATTTTCTCGGTTTTTGTGCAAAAACTTCTAAAATTCATAACTTTCGCATACGAGCTCCGTTTTTGACGTTCTTTATATGCACGCGTAGGTAAAATTACGCTCTACAACTTTCGTTTAGACTTCGTCGGCTAATTTTGAATTTAATTTTTATATTATTATTTTTAACAGACCGGGACAGGAAATCCGTTAAAAATTCATAACTTCTTCATCCGACGTCCGTTTTCGTCAGACTTTTTACCGTTGTGCTACTAATGACGAGACCTTCGATTTTCGTTTAGGTCGTGTCGGCTAAAAATCACTCGATCTAAAATTCGAGTTTTTAGCTGTCTACTGCTAAGCTGAAACTTCGAAAAATCATAACTTCCTCATACGAAGTCAGATTTGGGCGTTCTTTTTATAACTACTCTCGGTTTAACGAACACTACAAGTTTCGTTTAGATCACTAAGGCTAAAAAGTAGTTTATCAAAAACTCACTTTTTACGACATTCAGCACCGAGCCGGTTTTGTCGTGAAACTTCGACAGGTCATAACTTCTTCGTTATAACTCGAATTTCGGCATTCTTTATATATCCGTAATCCTTGTCACGCCCACTACAAGTTTCTTAATAGATATCGGCTTTATCTAAAATTTAATTTTTGACGCTCATTTTTATTCTTAATTAATTAAACCCTAATAATTAAGCATAAAACACATAATATTCACATAATTCCTTTTTCATTTCTTCAAAATGAGTTACAAAGGTTAACCTAGACTATAATGTCAATATTAATGCCTAGCCTAGAAACACGGGCATTACAAATCGACACGAAATCCATCGTTTCCAGGGTTTTCTCAACGGGCACTAAATCCATAGTTACCAAGGTTTGCTCAACAGGCGCTAACTCCATAGTCGTCAGGGTTTACTCAACAGGCGCTAACTCCATAGTCGCCGAGGTTTATCTCGTTTATTGACGGTATCCTTTTCGAGAGTCCACTCGCAATACATGTCAATGGGTTTTTAGAGTACACCGGTGAACACATCGTTCACAACACCTACAGGTTGCGAGCCTGCTAGTGTTCCACTGGACTGTCTAGAATAGTTCGTGGTTGTCATCCATACTCTGCTAGATGACGGGGCCAGCCTTTGGGAACAAGGCTTATCACATCGTCCACCTCTCACCCTTACCTCATGGTCTATATCACCTCTCAACTCATCATCCAACTCATATTTCATCTACCCATGTTTTACCGAACATATTATGTATATATAAATACATATACAGTTTAAATCATATAAAACTTGTATAAAATCGTTCATCCAACATAGATAGCAAGTATACAGATAATATGCCCACATAACACGTAGTTTATATAAAATACTTCATATCTATGTGTAAGATGAAAGTAACTATGCACTCACTTGTTAAAGTGATGATTCCAAACTTGGGCAGCACTTCGCTTTTAACGATTCTATTTTCCTTCGACGAAACCTAGCATTATTATCGCTAAAGTTTAGTCTAATGTTTGACGAGACTAATTAATAGTCTTGCTATTATTACTATTATATAAGCGTTAAACAATACCCTTCACCCACTATGTACAGACAGGGGCCAGACATGAAACACCGGAGGGCAGGATCATTTTGGCATATAGCACTTCTGAATCCAGCAACCCAAGCGGCCCTCCAAACCAGATTCCCCGTACCGCGAGTGGTTAGAAAGATATTATAACGACACTTATATAACTCATAATAATAGCCCAAATACTCATTATAAGTTCCTAATAACATTACTATATTGAAACATAAGCTATGCTAAAGATAGGTTAGGCGTAGCTCACTTACAACTGGTTTTCTCGAAAACCGGGCTTCGCTGGAGCAGCGTTCCCGAGCCGAAAGGCTCTTTTCTCGGGGCTTCAGGAGCCTCGGGGCTTCCTTCGGGTGCTAGGGGGTTTACCTAGGCTTAGGGGGGGTTTTAGGGGCTTAGAGAGAGAAAGTAGAGAGAGAAAGTGAAGTTGGGAAGGTGTGAAGAATGAGGGAACCCAGCACCTCTATTTATAGGCTGGAATCCTACTATACTCGTCGATTAGGAGGTCCTACTCGTCGAGTCCATGGCCAGGTGTCACCACCTCGTGGCTTGCCTTGGGGAGAAAGCTTTGGCCCATATTCAGCCACGTCACCCGATTTCGCACAGCACCCTGCCGACTTCTAAACCCCGTAACTTTCGCATACGAGCTCCGTTTTCGACGTTCTTTATATCCACGCGTAGGTAAAAACAAGATCTACAACTTTAATTTAGACTCTGTTGGCTAATTCTCGACCGATCTTAAATTTAACAGTAGGAGGAGATTAGACTGTTAAATGACCGCGAAGAATTCGTAACTCCTTCATACGGACTCCGTTTTCGTCTGTCTTTTTATCGTTGAATTCCTATTAATGAGATCTTCAACTCTCATTTAGGTCGCATATGCCAAAAACCGCTCGAACTAAAATTCGAGTTTCGGGTCGTGCACTGCTATGCCAAATCTTAGAAAATTCATAACTTCCTCATACGAAGTCAGATTTGGGCGTTCTTTTTTTGTATGTTCTCGGTTTAACGTATACTACAACTTTTGTTTAGATCACTAAGGCTAAAAAGTCCTCTATCGTAAATTCACTATTTACGTCTCCCGGTGCCGTGTCGGTTTTGCCGCGAAACTTCGACGGGTCATAACTTCTTCGTTATAACTCGGATTTCGGCGTTCTTTATATGTACGGAACCCTTGAGACATATTCTACAACTTGGTTAAGATTATTTATTCTAAATAATCTTTTGTTGAAAAGTCGTTTTCGACCCCTATTATCTCTAAATTGACTAGCCCGGATCTACGGGCGTTACATGTTAAATGAAATATTAGGGTTTTGCATATGAGCCTAGTACTCCCAGCGTACCCCTGGGTACACCCAGCATACTAGGTGGCCTCCACGATTCTGCATGGTGCATGAGTACGCTGCGCGTACTCATGCGTACGCCCCGTGTACTAACTTGCCAACTTTTCCCATTTAGGGACTAATTTGATACTTTAGGGGAAGATTCAAGAATGATAAATGTGCCTTATTTTTGGGATGTTACAATTCTCCCCCACTAAAACTAGACTTCAACCTCGAAGTTATCCCCCGAAAACAGCTCTGGATACTGCTCACGCATCTCGGAGTCCGGTTCCCATGTCCACTCTGATTCTCTACGATGTTGCCATTGAACTTTGACCAAGTTCACGACCTTGTTCCTCAAGGCCTTCACTTTCTGATCCAAAATGGCTATAGGCCATTCCACATAATTCAGGCGATCATCAACCTGAATGTCATCCAAGGGAACCACAGCCGCCTCATCGGCTATACACTTCCTCAGCTGGGATACATGGAAGGTATCATGGATCTACTCAACTCCTTTGGTAGCTCCAACCGGTAAGCCACCTTGCCCACACGGGCCAACACTCGAAAAAGACCAATGAATCTAGGGCCCAGCTTACCCCGCTTCCTGAAGCGGATAACACCCTTCCAGGGTGACACCTTCAGGAGCACAAAATCCCCCACCTGAAACTCTAACTCAGAGCGTCTCCGATCCGCGTAACTCTTCTGGCGGCTCTGCACGGTCAAAAGTCTCTGCCGAACCTGTTGTATAAGCTCAGTCGTCTTGAGCACGACTTCCGCGCTCCCCATGACCCTCTGCCCCACTTCGCCCCAACAAATAGGAGTTCGACACCTCCAACCATAAAGGAGATCAAACGGGGGCATATCGATACTGGCATGATGGTTGTTATTATAAGAGAACTCATCCAAAGGAAGATAGGAGTCCCAACTCCCACCAAAATCAACAACACATACGCACAGCATATCCTCGAGCGTTTGAATCGTCCGCTCGCTCTGCCCGTCCATCTGCGGATGGTATGCGATACTAAAATGTAGTCGAGTACCCAACTCCTCATGAAATCTCTTCCAGAATCTGGAAGTAAAGCGCACATCCCAGTCATACATAATAGATGTCGGCACCCCATGCCGAGCCACCACCTCACGAACATAAATCTCGGCCAACTTCTCTACATAAGAGTTCTTACTAATGGCTAAGAAGTGAGCGCTCTTCGTTAAACGATCAACTATCACCCAGATAGTGTCAACACCCCTCACAGTCCTCGGTAACTTCGTAATGAAATCCATAGTAATATGCCCTCACTTCCATAGGGGAACCTCCAGAGGCTGCAACTTGCCATGAGGGCGCTGGTGCTCCGCCTTGACCTTCTGGCAAGTCAAACAACGCTCCACAAACCATGTCACATCTCTTTTCATACATGGCCACCAATAATTAAGCTTCAGGTCAAGATACATCTTTGTGGCTCCCGAGTGGATAGAAAATCTCGATTTATGGGTCTCCTCCATCAAAATCTGCCTTGCCCCACCCACATACGGTACCCATACCCGCCCATGAATAGTCAAAAGCCCTTTACTATCCATATCAAATGCCGAAATCTGACCGATCACCCGCTCATTCTTACGGTTTTTTTTTCTTTTATGGCCTCCGACTGTGTTTCCTTGATGATCTCTAAAATTGGAGTCATCACTGTCATCCTCATACATACATCTCGCATCAGGGTACTTGTTGCCCTCCGGATTAAGGCATCGGCCACCACATTGGCCTTGCCTGGATGATACAAGATCTCACAATCGTAGTTCTTCACTACGTCCAACCATCTCCTCTGCCTCATATTCAAATCAGGCTGATCCATAAAGTATCTCAGGCTCTTATGGTCCGTGTAGATGGTACACCGAACACCATAGAGATAGTGGCGCCAAATATTGAGGGCGAAAACCACCACCCCTAACTCCAAATCATGAGTGGGGTACCTCGCCTCGTGAGGCTTCAGCTTCCTCGAAACGTAGGCTATCACATGCCCTCTCCTCATCAACACAACACCCAATCCTGCAATGGATGCATCATAATAGACTACGAAATCCTCAACTCCCTCCGGGCGGGCAAGTACTGGGGCCTCGCACAACCTCTGACGAAGAGTCTCAAATGATGTCTGCTACTCAGGCCCCCAACTAAAGGCAACATCCTTTCTGGTCAACTTGGTGAGAGGAACAACAATCTTGGAGAAATCTATGATGAACCTCCGATAATAGCCTGCCAAACCAAGGAAGCTCTGAATCTCAGATGGAGATCTCGGCACCTCCCACTGCATCACCGCCTCAATTTTGGCCGGGTCGACCAAAATACCACTCTGATTGACGAGGTATCTCAAAAACTGAACCTCTCTCAACCAGAAATCACACTTGGAGAATTTGGCAAAAAGTCTCTCCATCCTCAAAACCCCAAGAATCTCTCGCATATGCTCTTCATGTTGTTCCTTAGTCTTCGAATATACCCGAATGTCATCAATAAAAATGATCACTGATCGATCCAACATGGGCCTACACAACCGGTTCATAAGGTCCATGAATGTTGTCGGTGCGTTGGTGAGCCCAAAAGGCATCACCACAAACTCGTAATGCCCATAACGAGTTTGAAAGGTCGTCTTCTGAATATCCTCCTCCCGTACCCTCATCTGATGATAGTCGGACCTCAAATCTATCTTGGAAAACCAAGACTCCCCCCTAAAGTTTGTCAAAAATATCATCTATCCTTGACAAAGGGTAATGGTTTTTCACCGTTAGCTTATTCAGTTCCCGATAATCAATGTACATCCGGTGCGAACCATCATTCTTCCTGACGAAAAGGATCGGAGCTCCCCACAGAGAACTGCTCGGTCTAATGAACCCTTTCCCCAATAGCTCCTGAAGCTGAGAGGATAATTCCTGCAACTCAGGAGGTGCAAGACGATATTGTGCCTTGGTGATCGGCGCCCCACCCAGAATCAGATTGATCCGGAACTCCACCTGCCTCTCAGGAGGCACACCCGGTAATTCCTCGGTAAAACATCATGAAAATCACATACATCATAACATCAAAAACAGAAGTCGATCCCTTCTTCTCAACCCGAGTATCCACCACATATGCCAGAAAACCAATATACCCATGCTGTAAACTCTGCCTTGCCCTGGCGGCAGAACAGAAGGTTGATCCCGATCTAGTACCCTCGCCATAGATAGTCAGCACTCCCCCACTACGATCCTGTACTGTCACTAACTGGCGCTCACAATCGACCAGAGCCCCAAACCGGCTCAACCAACCCATACCCACGATCACACAAACATCCCCCATCGAGATAGGGATGAGGTCTATCGAATATCCAACACCGAAATCTCTAACATTAAACCCCGGTAGACATCCGTGGTTGAGATAGGTCGTTCGTCCAGTATTGAGACCCTCAAGGTCCTGCTCAAGGTCTCTCGTGGAATACTAAAATTACGACTGAAAGATGATGACACAAAAGACCGATTCACACCCGAGCAAATAGCACAAGCGCAGACGCATAATTCACAAGGAACGTACCATCCACGACATCTGGAGTTGCACGGGCCTCCTCTGCTTTCAACTAAAAAGATCTGCCCCAATCCTTCGGTGCCTCGACCTTCCCCTATCGGCCATCGGTGATACGCAGTGTCGCTGGGGTGGGAGTCTGAACCGCCCTGGATGCAAGTTGTGTACAATCGGCCTTCACGTGGCCCATCTGGTTGCAGCTAAAACAAACTCAAAATCCATTGGGGCATTTCCTAGCCATATGTCCCTCCTTGCCATACAGGTAGCAAGCCAACCCGGACCGACATGGTCCCTTGTGAACCTTGTCGCACTTCCCACAAGTGCGGCCCTTCTGACCTCCAGCTCTCTGATCAACGGGCTTAGCCCGCTTAGTCGCCGACTACAACCGCACTGGACTCTTTTCCCTACCCTGGGTCTCCCTCTCCTCCTTAGCTTGAGTCTTCAGCTCGATCTTTCTCCTCCTGGCATTGGTCTGCAACTCAACCAATGTCCTATATGTGGTGTTCGCCACAAACACCCTGATATCCCTCCTCAGAACACTAAAATACCGGGCCACACGAGCCTGCTCCGTAGATACTTGCTTAGGGCAAAGCAGAGCCCTCTCCTGAAACATCCCGGTGATCTTAGTCACCGTCTCTGCCTTCTGCTTGAGAGACAGGAACTCCTGGTCTAACCTTTCCCGCTCAACTGCGTGTGCAAACTCATCCTTAAACATCGCAGTAAACCTCTATCAAGTCATCGAAAAATGCTCTGCATGCGTGTAGTCAGCTGTCACAAACTTCCACCAGTTCTTCGCTCCCAAGCGAAGCAGGTTCAATGCGAATTGAACCCTCAAATTCTCCGGACAATAGCAGGTATAGAAACATCCCTCAACATCAAATATCCATCTCATAACGGCAATCGGATCCTAGGTCCCATCAAACTTGGGTGGCTTCGTGTTGGTGAACTCCCGATACGACAACGAATCACCCCCCTGCGGTCTCGCAGCAGGTAGAGTTGTGGTGGCTGCTGCAGCAATAACCTCAGTGACAGCAGCATAGCGCTCATCAAAGGTATCAATCAACGTGGTCTTAACTGTAACGCCCGTGTTTCAGGGCTAAGCATTAATGATGATGTAATAGTCTAGGTCAACAATTGTAACCCATTTTAAAGTAATAAAGATGAATTACTTGAATATTATGTGAATTATGTGTTTTTGTGTGTGCTTGTTACTTATTTATAATAATATAATAAATAAAGGATAAAAATAAGCGTCAAAAATAAAATGTTAGATAAACCCGATATCGATGAAGAAAGTTGTAGTGGTCGTGACAAGGATTCCAGAGATATAAAGAACGCCGAAATCCAAGTTATAACGAAGAAGTTATGACCTGTCGAAGTTTCGCGACAGAACCGGCACGACACTGCGTAACATAAATAGTGAATTTACGATAGAGGACTTTATAGCCCTAGCGATCTAAACGAAAGTCATAGTGTTCGTTAAACCGAGAGCATGCATAAAAAGAACGCCCAAATCTGACTTCGTATGAGGAAGTTATGATTTTTCTAAGTTTTGGCTTAACTACAGCCTGGAGTTCGAATAATAGATTGATCCATTTTTGGCCGACACAACCTAAATGAGAATCGAAGGTCTCGTTAATAGTAGTTCAACGGTAAAAAGACAGACAAAAACGGACGTCAGACGAAGAAGTTATGAAATTTTAACAAGCTTTATTGTCCCGGTCTGTTAAAGAATAAAAATTTAAAATCGGTCGAGAATTAGCTGAAGAAGTCTAAACGACAGTCGTAGAGTACGGTCCTGCCTACGCATGGATATAAAGAACGTTGAAAACGGAGCTCGTATGCGAAAGTTATGAATTTTAGAAGTCGAGAGAGAGAAATGCAAGCTGGATGCGAGGCTACGCCCCGCGTAGTCTGAAGGACGCCTTGCGTCCGAGGTACGCCCCGCGTATGAGGACCATACGCCTCACATTCTGACTTTTCCTGTGGACCGAAGCGAACCACGTAGCACCATGTGGAGACCGACACGTACCCCTTACGCGCAGCGTACCTGCGATGGTACGCCCATCGTACTCCGAGGCCTCGACCTATAAAAGGGTGTGAGGGCTGCCGATATTTTGCTCATTTCTTCATATATTTCTTTTTGTAACTTCTCTCTAGCCTATCCCAACCCCCCTAAGCCTAGGGAACCTTTCTAGCTCTAGAAGAAAGCCTCGGAGAGCCCGGAGTCTCCGTGAAAAAGGGTTTTTCAGTTTGAACTTTGCCCGTGCAGAGCCCGGTTTTCAAGCAAACTTCCCGGTTTCGTCAAAGAATATTGTTTTAAGAAGCGAAGTGTTGTCTGAATCACTCCTTATCAGGTGAGTGTATAGTCACTTTTATCTTACACATAGATATGAAGTATTTTATATAAATTACGTGCTATGTGTCTATATATTATCTGTTCACTTGGGATCTATGCTGAATGAAAGATCTGAACCACTTTCTTCTCAGATCTGAACTTTTTCTTTAAGATCTAAACCTTTCTTCAAGATATGAACCCTTTTGCTTCAGATCTGGACTTTCCCACTTCAGATCTAAACTGTATATGTATGTTTTATACTTTGAGATCTTTGTTGTATGAAAGATGTAAACTTTGTTTTCCAGATCTGAACTGTATATGTATTTTATGTCTACAAATATTTTGGGTAAAACATGGGTAGTTGAAATAGTTGGTGTGTGGTAAAATAAAATGATGAGAGGCCTCCATGTTGACGTTTATCCAGTCATCTAGCGGAGTATGGATGACGACCACAGATTTTTCTAGGAAGTCCAGTGGAACGCTAGCATTTTCGCAACCTGTAGGTGTTTGTGAACGATGTGTTCACCGATGTACTCCATCCTCCCATGGTTGCCTTACGGACACTTATGGCTGAGGAATCCCCTTAGCAGTAGTGTCCATCCCGATGAAATTCCTTAGGATAGGTCCCTTATGATAGATTCTTTAGGGACGTAAAGTGAGGATAACGGGAACGGGTAATCAGGTTGAATGATTGTTGAAATAATAAACTTATTTATTGTGGGTTGAAAACCCTATATGCTCACCAGGCTCCCTATCCTGACATACTCAGTTTCTTGTGTTACAGGTAGTGGCAAAAGCATAGTTGGATGACTTGACGAGAGATTATGGATTTTAGGCCAATAGAAAATAAATGGAATGTTGTAAGGCCTATGTTGTTTTGAGGCCAAATTGTGTTTTGTGGCCTATGATGTTTTTGGTTTATGCTTATGATCTGTATCGATGATTGACATCCCGAGTTTTTGTAATGTAATGAAAATACATTTTCTTCAAGAAATGCTTTGATAAATTTTTATTATATTTTGTTTTGGGAACAAATTCCGCAACACTTTTCTTAAGAAGTTACTCTGACTTTATTAAAAAGCATAAACGAAATCGGTCTTTTCTGGCCGTAAAAATGGGGATGTCACAATTGGTATCAGAGCATTAGTTTAAGCGAACTAGGAATTTGTAGGATTTCTAGACTTAAACTTAGAATGCTAAGCGATGATCGTGAGATGAGTGTCTTCCATATTTTAGACACGAGCACTAGTTTATTTTAGGAAAGATGCCTAAAATGATTTTATGTACTAAATGCTTTATGTTTGCCTTGTATGCTATTATTTGTTCGGATCTATGGTCTGTTGCCGACCGGATCTTGAAACCTTATGTGTTTAGGATTCTAAGCGTTCGAATACGATATTAGAACTAACATGTAACGTTTCAGAGTGATAAGGGGAATTTAAACGTCTATCGTGAATAAAGATCTAAATTCACCTAATTTGGTGTATAGATCGAAATGGCAAGAACCCGAAGTGGAGCTGGAGACGCAAATGGAAACAGGAATCAACGACCTCAACCCCAAGTGATTGAACAGGTGCTGATAGTAGAAGCTGCACCTGAGCCAATCATAATGGTTGGAGTACAAGCCATGATTCGGGCTATGATGGATGAACAGAGGGAAGAAATGAGACAGTTGTTGTTGAATAACAGAAATGAATCTTCAATGCCTGTTGAACAACCAGAACTGAATGACGGAGAGTCTGAAGAAGGGAATAACAGCCGCACTGTCAGTCAAGTGTAACCCCAGTGGCGATAAGGAATGACTCGGAGAGGGAAATCGACCAAGATGGACGTATGTATAAGAACTTCTTGGGTGCCAAACCACCAAGTCTTTCCAGAAACCCAAAGCCTGTGGAGATTATGGACTGGATCTCCGAAATGGAGATGGTATTTGAAAGCTGCAACTGTAGCGATAAGCAGAAAACCGTCTTTGCGGTTCGACAACTAAAGACCGGAGTCTTGAGCTGGTGGAAATTGTTGGCGGATACGATGCCACGAGGAGAAGCTTTGAAGATGTCTTGGGAAGCGTTCATGGAACAGTTGAAGATGCAGTACTGCTCCGAGATAGATCTGATCGATCTAAACAATGAGTTCGAGAACTTGAAGAAGGGGAAAATGAGCATTGATGACTATGCTACTGCGTTTACTGAGAAGATGAAGCTATTTCCTTACTTGGTGCCGACTGAACTCGCCAAGATAGAGAAATTTGCTAACGGATTGCCATCAAACTTTGGCCCAACAGTCAAAATGGCAAGCACGTTAAAGGCAGCTGTTAGAGCAACCAAGAATGTTGAGACCCAATTAAAAGAAAGGGGTCTGGAGAGAACTGAGGTGGGTGAGAAGAGGAAGTTCGAGGGATCTTCGAGATCCAACAAGAAAAGTAAATCCTCGAAGCCTGGATCGAGAGGAGGAGGAGGCGAAGCGAAATGGTGCGAAAAGTGCAAAAAGAAACATCATGGGAAATGTAACGGGGAGGTCACTTGTTTTAAATGTGGGAGGCCTGGGCACTATGCCAACGAGTGCACGTTCAACAAGAAAGTTTGCTATCGATGTAATGAGGAAGGGCACCTCTTGAGGGACTGCCCAAAGAAGAAGGAGGCAGCAAGGCCTAATGTCCCACCGAAGCCAAAAGCCAGAGCTTTCCAGATGACACTCGAAGCCGCGAATGAAGCAGCGGACGTCGCTTCAGGTACCTTTCTTGTAAATGGATTGCCTGCCAATATATTGTTTGATTCTGGAGCAAATTACTCCTGTATATTGTGACATCCCCTAATTTCTCGGCCAGAAAATACCGATTTAATTTATGCTTTTTAAAATAAAATCAGAGAAATCTTTTTAAAAGATGTTGCGGAATTGGTCCCCAATACAAAATATAAAAAAAGTTTGTCAAAACCTTTCTTTAAGAAATATATAATTTCATTTCATATCAAAACCTCAGGATGTCATGTTCCGATACAGATCAAAAGCATAAACAAGACATTATAAGTCTTTCAACAGTTATTTACAACTACTGGCCTATAATCCAAAAATCTCTCATCGTCCTCCGACTATGTTCGGGGTCCACTACCTGTAACCATAAAAAAAACTGAGTGGGTCAGGCTTGGGAGCCTGGTGAGCATATAGGGTTTTCAACCCACAGTAATAATAAACTTATTAAGTTCACCAATCAACAATAACCCTGATTACCCGTTCCCGTTATCCTCACTTTACGTCCCTAAACACTTTTCACAAGGGACCTAGCCTAAAGAATATCATCGGGATGGACACTACTCCTAAGGTGTTTCCTCAGCCATACATGTCCTAAAGGAAACCATGAGGGGGATGGAGTACAGCGAATGAACACTCTAGTTCATTAACACATACAGGTTGCGGACCTGCTAATGTTTCCCACTGGACTGTCTAGAAAGTCCGTGGTCGTCATCCAAACTCCGCTAGAGGACTGAATCACAAATCACATCGAGGCCTCTCATTACTTTTATTTTATCACACATCACTATCTACCCATGTTCTACCCAACATATTTGTAGATAAAAATACTTATACAGTTTAAAACTTGTATAAAACATCAACTCAACAGTCACCTCAAATAAACAATTAATATATTTGCACATAGCACGTATTATAAGGTAAATACTTCATATCTATGTGTAAAATGAAAGTGACTATACACTCACTTGTTTTGATGAAAATCGGGCAGCAATTCGTTTCCTAAAACGTTCGTTTCTAATAAAACCGGGAGTTTTATTCAGAAACTGGGCTCTGCGAGGGTCGGGCTTCGAAACCGAAAAGATAAATTTTACGGGCTTCACGGGCACTTCGTGGCGTATTCCGGGGCTTATAATCGATATCGGGGCTTTGGGGTATGTTAAGATGAAGAAAATATGAAGAAAGGGGTGAAAGATGGTGAAATCCCAAAAGTACCCGAGCAGGCTCGCAGGACCCTTCTATTTATAGGGGTCCGAAGTCCTAATCCGACGGCTGAGAAGGAACCACGCGTCGCAGATCCGAAGCTCGCAGGGGGATGGCTCGCACGAGGTTTGCGCGTGCGAAGGCTTGCTGTCCTCTCCTGATTGGACCGAGGTCTACTGGTCCGAAGTAGAGGCATCGTGGCACTCATGCGAGGGTTCGGTCTCGTGCAAGAAGGTACGTGTCGCATCGCTACTAGACCACTTCGGATAAGGTCAGGTGCTCGGATGATTCAGCAGCTCGGACACATGGCTCGCCTGACTCACCATTTCGGACACGTGGCACGTTCTAAGCGAGGGTGACGTGGCAAATCGTGACTATGCGAATTTTCTCGGTTTTTTTTGCAAAAACTTCTAAAATTCATAACCTTCGCATACGAGCTCCGTTTTTTACGTTCTTTATATGCACGCGTAGGTAAAATTACGCTCTACAACTTTCGTTTAGACTTCGTCGGCTAATTTTGACTTTAATTTTTATATTATTATTTTTAACAGACCGGGACAGGAAATCCGTTAAAAATTCATAACTTCTTCATCCGACGTCCGTTTTCGTCAGACTTTTTACCGTTGTGCTACTAATGACGAGACCTTCGATTCTCGTTTAGGTCTTGTCGGCTAAAAATCAATCGATCTAAAATTCGAGTTTTTAGCTGTCTACTGCTAAGCTGAAACTTCGAAAAATCATAACTTCCTCATACGATGTCAGATTTGGGCGTTCTTTTTATACCTACTCTCGGTTTAACGAACACTACAAGTTTCGTTTAGATCACTAAGGCGAAAAAGTAGTTTATCAAAAACTCACTTTTTACGACATTCAGCACCGAGCCGGTTTTGTCGTGAAACTTCGACAGGTCATAACTTCTTCATTATAACTCGGATTTTGGCATTCTTTATATATTTGTAATCCTTGTCACGCACACTACAAGTTTCTTAATAGATATTGGCTTTATCTAAAATTTAATTTTTGACGCTCATTTTTATTCTTAATTAATTAAACCCTAATAATTAAGCATAAAACACATAATATTCACATAATTCCTTTTTCATTTCTTCAAAATGAGTTACAAAGGTTAACCTAGACTATAATGTCAATATTAATGCCTAGCCTAGAAACACGGGCATTACAATTCTCTCCTCCTTAGGATGATTCCGTCCCCGGAATCACACATCAGTAAACAAATGCGGGTAGCGACTCATCATGTCACTCCCCGTTTCCCAAGTGAGATTTGGCCCATTCGTATGTTTCCAACGCACAAGCACTAAATCGACCATCTTGCGTCTCAGCTTCTTAGTCTTACGGTCAACGATTGCCTCAGGTTCTTCGATCAACCTCTTGTTTTCATCCAATCTTAATTCAGAAATGGGAATTATGTCGGCCACATCTCCCGTGAACTTTCTCAAATAGCACACATGAAAGGTATTATGAATACCCTCCAGTTTTTCCGGTAATTCTAGATTGTAAGCTTGATTCTCGATCCTTTGAAGAACTTTAAACGGTCCAATAAACCTTGGACTCAACTTTCCTCTCTTACCAAATCTTATAAGTCCCTTCCACGGCGAGACTTTAAGTAAAACCGAATCTCCAACTTCGAAGGATATCGGTTGTCTTTTCTTGTCAGCATAACTCTTTTGTCGATCTTGAGCAGCTAACATCCTTTCCCTTATCACTTTTAACTTTTCAGCAGTTTGATGGACTATCTCAGGTCCCATAAACTGCTTTTCCCCAGCTTCCAGCCAGCATGACGGCGTTCGACACTTTCCTCCATACAAAGCGTGATAAGGTGCCATCTTGATGCTTGAGTGGAAACTATTATTATAGGAAAATTCTACTAGAGGTAAATGTTCATCCTAGTTACCTTGGAATTCTAGGGTACATGCTCTCAGCATATCCTCCAATGTTTGAATCGTTCGTTCGCTCTGACCATCAGTTTGCGGATGGTAAGCTGTACTCAAACACAACTTGGTACCCAATTCCTCTTGTAGACTTCTCCAAAACCTTGAGGTAAAACGGCTGTCACGATCGGATACAATCGTTAACGGAACACCGTGCAGCCTCACAATTTCCTTCACATAAGAATTCGCAAGTTTATCCATAGACCATTTCTCGTTAGCGGCTATGAAATGTGCACTCTTAGTGAAGCGATCAACGACCACCCAAATCATGTCGTGACCGTTCCTTGTCTTGGGCAGTTTAGTAACAAAATCCATGGTAACGTCCTCCCATTTACCCATGGGTATAGGTAAAGGTTCTAAACTCCCATACGGTTTCTGATGTTGTGCCTTAACCCTAGCACAAGTTACACACTCGGCCACATACTTAGCAACATCGAGCTTCATCGTCGGCCACCAGTAATAGGGTTTTAGATCCCTATACATTTTCGTACTGCCGGGATGAATCGAGTACATGGTTTTGTGAGCTTCTTCCATCAGAAGACCTCTTACTCCTCCCGTCTTAGGTACCCAAATCCTATCTTTGAATACCTTCAATCCCTGACCGTTCTTATCAAACACCAACGTTTTTCCCAAACGTTCCTCCTTTCGGTCAATTTTCTCTAAAGCTTCCTCCTGAGCTTTCTTTATACTTTCCACAATTGTCGAGACGACTTCAATTCTCAACGCTCTTGGCCTTCTCTCTTCAAGATTTACCTTCCGACTGAGAGCATCAGCAACAACATTTGCTTTACCAGGGTGGTAAAGTATCTCACAGTCGTAGTCCTTGAGTAGTCCAGCCAGCGCCGCTGTCTCATGTTAAATTCCTTCTAATTAAAGAGATATTGAAGACTCTTATGATCAGTGAAAAGTTTACACTTAGTACCATAAAGATAATGCCTCCATATCTTTAAGGCGAATACTACCGCTGCCAATTCCAGATCATGAGTGGGGTAGTTCTTTTCATGCTCTTTCAACTGCCTCGATGCATACGCTATCACTTTATCCCTTTGGGTCAGAACACATCCTAACCCAACTCCAGAGGCATCACTATAAACTGCGAAGTCCTCAACTCCTTCAGGTAACGAAAGAATCGGTGCTTCACACAGTCTCTTCTTCAACTTCTCAAAGGCTTCCTTATGCTTCTCATTCCAAGCATAAGTAGCTCCTTTGTGGGTCAAAGCTGTTAATGGAGTAGCGATTGAAGAAAAGCCTTGGATAAATCGGCGATAATATCCGGCTAATCCTAAAAAGCTTCTAATCTCCGTAGGACTTTTTGGTTGTTCCCACTTCATCACAGCTTCGATCTTTGCTGGGTCAACCATTATTCCTTCTTGGTTAACCACATGACCTAAAAATTGGACTTCTTGAATCCAAAATTCACGTTTGGAGAACTTTGCATAGAGCTTCTCCTTTTTCAAGACTTCTAGCACTTCACGCAGATGCTTCTCATGCTCCTGCTTGCTTTTCGAATAGATCAAGATATCGTCTATGAATACTATCACGGATTTATCAAGGTATGGTTTACAAACCCTGTTCATCAAATCCATGAAAGCTGCTGGGGCATTGGTTAATCCGAACGACATAACCAAAAATTCATAGTGTCCATATCTTGTTCTGAACGCAGTCTTCTCGATATCCTGATCTCTCACCTTCAGTTGATGGTATCCCGACCTAAGATCGATCTTCGAGAAATAGCTCGAACCTTGCAATTGGTCGAACAAGTCATCGATCCTCGGCAATGGGTACTTGTTCTTTATCGTCGCTTTATTCAGCTCTCTGTAATCGATGCACATTCTCATGCTCCCGTCTTTCTTCTTTACAAACAACACAGGGGCTCCCCAGGGTGATGAACTAGGTCGAATGAAACCTTTGTCCAATAACTCCTGAAGTTGTTTCATAAGTTCTTTCATTTCGGTTGGCGCTAATCGATACGGTGCTTTGGCTATCGGCGTCATTCCTGGTAACAAGTCGATACGAAACTCAACTTGTCGATCAGGGGGCAATCCGGGAAGATCTTCGGGAAAGACTTACGGATAATCACACACCACCGGAATATCCTGCACCTCCTTCTTCTCCTTCTTAGCATCGATCACGAACGCTAGATATGATGTACATCCCTTGGCCAAACACTTTCTGGCTTTCATTAGGGAAATGATTCCAGAGTTTACTCTGCGTTTGTCTCCATACACCATGAACGACTCTCTCCCTGGCGGGTTTACTTTTACTATCTTCTTCCTACACAATATTTCGGCGTCATTGGCGCTAAGCCAATCCATTCCTAAAACTACGTCGAATCCATTTAACTCGATAGGCAATAATTCCTCGTGGAACTTATTCCCATCCAAGTCAATGAGGATATTTTTCATACGATGGCTAACAGGTACAAACTTGCCACTAGCAATCTCGACTAATAAGGCATTAACTAGTCTATCTACAGGCAAAGCTAGTTTTCTACCAAATTCATGCGATATAAAGGAGTAATTGGCTCCAGAATCAAACAAAATTTGGGCAAGCAATTCGTTTACGAGAAAGGTACCTGAAGCGACATCGGTTTCTTCTTTCGCGGCTTCAAGTGTCATCTGAAAGGCTCTCGCCTTCGGCTTTGGTGGTAGATTGGGCTTTGCTGCATCCTTCATCTTTGGACAGTCTTTTAAAACATGCCCTGCTTCATGGCACTCAAAACATACCCTCTTGTCGGACGGACACACGTTGGCATAATGCCCAGTCTTTCCACATTTGAAGCAAGTCACCTCCTCACTACATTTCCCAGAGTGCTTTTTCTTGCACTTCTCACACCACTTCACTTCACCTCCTCCTCCAAACTTCTTAGACTTTGAAAATTTGCTTCTCTTGTTGGAACCTGAAGTTCCTTCAAATTTTCTCTTTTCACCAACTTCTGCCCTCTCCAGACCCTTCTCTCTGATCTGAACCTCCACATTCTTAGCAGCCCAGATGGCGGCTTTCAAAGTGGTTGCTTGTTTAACCATCAGACCAAAGTCCGCTGGTAATCCGAGGGCAAACTTGTTAACCTTAGAGAGTTCAGTTGGAACTAGATAAGGAACAAACTTCAGCTTTTCTGTAAAACTAGCAGCGTATTCAGTAACGCTCATCTTTCCCTTCTTTAAATTCTGGAACTCATTATTAATTTCCAGAAGGTCCTGCTCAGAGCAGTACTGCAATTTCAGTTGTAGCACAAAGTCTTCCCAAGACATCTTACTAGCTTCTCCCTTGGGCATCGAATCAGCTAGTAACTTCCACCAGCTCAACACACCAGACTTTAACAGAGGAATTGCAAGTGCGGTCTTTTGTTTGTCGCTGCACTCACAACTTTCAAACATCGTCTCCATTTCGGAGATCCAATTCATGACTTCCACCGGTGTCGGACTTCCAGATAGACATGGTGGTTTAGATGCCATGAAATCTTTATATTTGCATCCGCGTCCATCAACTCCTCCATCCTGGTTGTTTTGTCTAACTATCGGTGGGTTGGCTTGACCAAGAGTCCCACTGTAGTTCCCTCCTACTGATTGCCCTTCATTCACTATGGGCTGTTCAACAGGTATCGTAGTCTCTTCCCTATGCTGTTGTAGTAATCGCCTTGTCTCCTCCATCTGGCGATCTAACATCATCTGCATCATTGCTTGTACCCCAGCCATCGTCATTGGCTCAGGTGCAGCTCCTACAGCAGGTACTTGCTCAACTACTTGAGGTTGAGGCTGTTGATCCCTGTTTCTGTTTGCATTTGCAACTCCACTACGAGTTCTTGCCATTACAATCTATATACCGAATAAGGCGAATTTAGGTGTTTATCCTTGTTAGACATTTCAATTCCCTTATCACTCCGAAACGTTTACATGTTAGTTCTAATCTCTTAATCGTACGGTTAGAATCCTACACATATAAGGTTTCCAGATCCGGTCAGCAACAGACCATAGATCCGAACAAATAATGGCACACATGGCAAACACATAGCATTTAGCACATAAGGGCATTTTAGGCATCTTTCCTAAAATAAACTAGTGCTCGTGTCTAAAATATGGTAGACACTCATCTCATAATCATCACTTAGCATTGTAAGTTTAAGTCTAGAAATCCTACAATTTCTTAGTTCGCTTAAACTAATGCTCTGATACCAACTGTGACATCCCCTAATTTCTCGGCCAGAAAAGACCGATTTAATTTATGCTTTTTAAAATAAAATCAGAGAAATCTTTTTAAAAGATGTTGCGGAATTGGTCCCCAATACAAAATATAAAAAAAGTTTGTCAAAACCTTTCTTTAAGAAATATATAATTTCATTTCATATCAAAACCTCGGGATGTCATGTTCCGATACAGATCAAAAGCATAAACAAGACATTATAAGCCTTTCAACAGTTATTTACATCTACTGGCCTATAATCCAAAAATCTCTCATCGTCCTCCGACTATGCTCGGGGTCCACTACCTGTAACCATAAAAAAAACTGAGTGGGTCAGGCTTGGGAGCCTGGTGAGCATATAGGGTTTTCAACCCACAGTAATAATAAACTTATTAAGTTCACCAATCAACAATAACCCTGATTACCCGTTCCCGTTATCCTCACTTTACGTCCCTAAACACTTTTCACAAGGGACCTAGCCTAAAGAATATCATCGGGATGGACACTACTGCTAAGGGGTTTCCTCAGCCATACATGTCCTAAAGGCAACCATGAGGGGGATGGAGTACAGCGAATGAACACTCTAGTTCATTAACACCTACAGGTTGCGGACCTGCTAATGTTTCCCACTGGACTGTCTAGAAAGTCTGTGGTCGTCATCCAAACTCCGCTAGAGGACTGAATCACAAATCACATCGAGGCCTCTCATTACTTTTATTTTATCACACATCACTATCTACCCATGTTCTACCCAACATATTTGTAGATAAAAATACTTATACAGTTTAAAACTTGTATAAAACATCAACTCAACAGTCACCTCAAATAAACAATTAATATATTTGCACATAGCACGTATTATAAGGTAAATACTTCATATCTATGTGTAAAATGAAAGTGACTATACACTCACTTGTTTTGATGAAAATCGGGCAGCAATTCGTTTCCTAAAACGTTCGTTTCTAATAAAACCGGTAGTTTTATTCAGAAACCGGGCTCTGCGAGGGTCGGGCTTCGAAACCGAAAAGATAAATTTTCCGGGCTTCACGGGCACTTCGTGGCGTATTCCGGGGCTTATAATCGATATCGGGGCTTTGGGGTATGTTAAGATGAAGAAAATATGAAGAAAGGGGTGAAAGATGGTGAAATCCCAAAAGTACCCGAGCAGGCTCGCAGGACCCTTCTATTTATAGGGGTCCGAAGTCCTAATCCGACGGCTGAGAAGGAACCACGCGTCGCAGATCCGAAGCTCGCAGGGGGATGGCTCGCACGAGGTCTGCGCGTGCGAAGGCTTGCTGTCCTCTCCTGATTGGACCGAGGTCTACTGGTCCGAAGTAGAGGCATCGTGGCACTCATGCGAGGGTTCGGTCTCGTGCAAGAAGGTACGTGTCGCATCGCTACTGGACCACTTCAGATAAGGTCAGGTGCTCAGATGACTCAGCAGCTCGGACACATGGCTCGCCTGACTCACCATTTCGGACACGTGGCACGTTCTAAGCGAGGGTGACGTGGCAAATCGTGACTATGCGAATTTTCTCGGTTTTTTTTGCAAAAACTTCTAAAATTCATAACCTTCGCATACGAGCTCCGTTTTTTACGTTCTTTATATGCACGCGTAGGTAAAATTACGCTCTACAACTTTCGTTTAGACTTCGTCGGCTAATTTTGACTTTAATTTTTATATTATTATTTTTAACAGACCGGGACAGGAAATCCGTTAAAAATTCATAACTTCTTCATCTGACGTCCGTTTTCGTCAGACTTTTTACCGTTGTGCTACTAATGACGAGACCTTCGATTCTCGTTTAGGTCGTGTCGGCTAAAAATCAATCGATCTAAAATTCGAGTTTTTAGCTGTCTACTGCTAAGCTGAAACTTCGAAAAATCATAACTTCCTCATACGAAGTCAGATTTGGGCGTTCTGTTTATATGTACTCTCGGTTTAACGAACACTACAAGTTTCGTTAGATCACTAAGGCTAAAAAGTAGTTTATCAAAAACTCACTTTTTACGACATTCAGCACCGAGCCGGTTTTGTCGTGAAACTTCGACAGGTCATAACTTCTTCGTTATAACTCGGATTTCGGCATTCTTTATATATCCGTAATCCTTGTCACGCCCACTACAAGTTCCTTAATAGATATCGGCTTTATCGAAAATTTAATTTTTGACGCTAATTTTTATTCTTAATTAATTAAACCCTAATAATTAAGCATAAAACACATAATATTCACATAATTCCTTTTTCATTTCTTCAAAATGAGTTACAAAGGTTAACCTAGACTATAATGTCAATATTAATGCCTAGCTTAGAAACACGGGCATTACATATATCACATAAATTTGGTGGAATACTAGCATTGCCTATAGAAAAACTTGATGATGCCCTAGTTGTAGAAGTTGTCAGTGGCAAATTCATACCTGTTAGCAATTGCATTAGGAATATCGTCATCGACTTGAACAGAAACGAATTCCACGAGGAGTTGTTACCTATTGAGATGAATGGTTTCGATATCCTACTGGGAATGGATTGGCTTAGCGCCAATTATGTCGAGATACTGTGCAAGAACAAGATAATAAGGGTAAACCCATCTGGAAAACAGTCATTTGTGGTGTATGGGGACAAACGTAGAGTGAATTCTGGGATCATTTCCCTAATGAAAGCCAGAAAATGTTTGTCCAAAGGATGCACATCATACTTAGCATTCGTGATTGATGCAAAGAAAGAAAAGAAAGAGATACAGCAAATACCAGTGGTGTGTGACTATCCGGAAGTCTTTCCCGAAGATCTTCCTGGATTGCCCCCTGATAGACAAGTGGATTTTAGAATAGACTTGTTACCAGGAACGATCCCAATAACAAAAGCACCATACCGATTAGCACCGACGGAGATGAAGGAGCTTATGATGCAACTTCAGGAGGTGTTGGACAACAGTTTCATTAGACCTAGTTCATCACCCTGGGGAGCTCCGGTGTTATTCGTGAAGAAGAAAGATGGAAGCATGAGGATGTGCATAGATTACAGAGAGCTGAACAAGGCAACGGTGAAGAATAAGTACCCATTGCCGAGGATTGATGACCTGTTCGATCAGCTGCAAGGTTCGAGCTATTTCTCAAAGATCGATCTTAGGTCAAGATATCATCAGCTGAAGGTGCGAGAACAAGATATTGAGAAAACCACGTTCATAATAAGATATGGACACTATGAGTTCTTGGTTATTTCGTTTGGACTAACCAATGCTCCAGCGGCATTCATGTATTTGATGAACAGGGTTTGTAAACCATTCATCGATAAATCCGTAATAGTATTCATAGATGACATTCTGGTTTACTCAAAGAGCCAGTAGGAGCATGGCAAGCACCTGCGAGAAGTGTTAGAAGTTCTGAAGAAGGAGAAGTTGTACACAAAGTTCTCCAAATGTGATTTTTGGATTCGAGAAGTCCAATTCTTGGGTCATGTGGTTAACCAAGAAGGGATCATGGTTGACCCATCAATTCTTGGGTCATGGGTCAAGGCTGCTCCATTGACAGCCTTGACCCATAAAGGAGCTACTTATACTTGGGGCGAGAAGCACGACGAAGCATTCGAGAAGCTAAAGAAGAAGTTGTGTGAAGCACCGATTCTTTCTCTGCCCGAGGGAGTTGAAGACTTCACAGTTTATAGCGATGCATCTGGAATTGGGTTAGGTTGCGTTCTGACCCAAAGGGATAAGGTGATAGCATATGCATCGAGACAACTGAAAGAACACGAAAAGAACTACCCCACTCATGATCTGGAGTTGGCAGCGGTAGTAGTTGCACTGAAGATATGGAGGCATTATCTTTACGATACGAAGTGCAAACTTTTCACTGATCACAAAAGTCTTCAATATCTCTTCAATCATAAGGAATTGAATATGAGACAACGACGCTGGCTAGAGTTGCTTAAGGATTATGATTGCGACATACTTTACCACCCTGGTAAAGAAAATGTCGTAGCTGATGCTTTAAGCCGAAAAGTGAGCCTTGAAAGGAAAAGGCCAAAAGCATTAAGAATTGAAGTTGTCTCAACGATTGTGGAGAGCATCAAGAAAGCTCAGGAAGAAGGTTCTGAGAAAAATTACCGAAAGGAAGAACGTTTGGGAAAAACAATGGTGTTTGGTACGAATAATCAAGGATTGAAGGTATTCCAAGATAGGATTTGGGTACCCAAAACGGGAGGAATAAGAGATCTTCTGATGGAAGAATCTCACAACACCATGTACTCGATTCATCCCGGCAGTACAAAAATGTATAGGGATCTAAAACCCTACTATTGGTGGCCGACGATGAAGCTCGATGTTGCAAAGTATGTGGCCGAGTGTGCGACATGTGCGAGAGTTAAGGCACAACATCAGAAATTGTATGGGAGTTTAGAACCTTTACCTGTACCCATGGGTAAATGGGAAGACATCACCATGAATTTTGTCACTAAACTGCCCAGAACAAAGGACGGTCACGACATGATTTGGGTGGTCGTTGATCGGTTCACTAAAAGTGCACAATTCATAGCAGCCAATGAAAGATGGTCTATGGATAAGCTTGCTAATGCTTATGTGAAGGAAGTAGTAAGACTTCACAGTGATCCTTTAACGATTGTATCAGACCGTGCTAGCCGTTCCACGTCAAGGTTTTGGAGGAGTCTAGAAGAGGAATTGGGTACGAAGTTGTGTTTAAGTACAACCTACCATCCGCAGACCGATGGTCAGAGCGAAAGAACAATTCAAACGTTGGAGGAAATTCTGAGAGCATGTACCTTGGAATTCCAAGGTAACTGGGATGAGCATTTACCTCTGGTAGAATTTTCCTACAACAATAGTTACCATTCGAGCATCAAGATGGCACCTTATCAAGCTTTGTATGGACAAAAATGTCGTACGCCCTCTTGTTGGCTTGAAGCTGGAGAAAAGCAGTTTATGGGCCCCGATATAGTCCATCAGACTGCTGAAAAGCTGAAAGTGATCAGGGAAAGGATGTTAGCAGCTCAGGATCGTCAAAAAAGCTATGCTGACAAGAAGAGACGACCGGTGACATTCGAAGTTGGAGATTCGGTTTTGCTTAAAGTCTCACCGTGGAAGGGACTTATAAGATTTGGAAAAAGAGGAATGTTGAGTCCAAGGTTCATTGGACCGTTCAAAGTTCTTCAGAGGATTGGGAACCAAGCTTACAAGCTCGAATTACCCAAAGAACTAGATGGTATTCATAACACCTTCCATGTGTGTTATTTGAGGAAGTTCATGGGAGAAGTTCCCGACATAATTCCAATTTCAGAGTTAAGGATGGATGAGAATAAGAGGCTAATCAAAGAGACCGAGGCGATTGTTGATCATAAGACGAAGAAGTTGCGACGCAAGATGGTCGACTTAATGCTTGTGCGATGGAAACATTCGAATTGGCCAAATCTCACCTGGGAAACGGAGAGTGACATGATGAGTCGCTATCCGCATTTGTTTGCTGATGCATGATTCCGAGGACGGAATCATCCTAAGGGGGAGAGAATTGTAATGCCCGTGTTTCTGGGCTAAGCATTAATGATTATGTAATAGTCTAGGTTAACCATTGTAACCCATTTTAAAGTAATAAAGATGAATTACTTGAATATTATGTGAATTATGTGCTTTTGTGTGCTTGTTACTTGTTTATAATAATATAATAAATAAAGGATAAAAATAAGCGTAAAAAATAAAATGTTAGATAAATCCGATATCGATGAAGAAATTTGAAGTGGTCATAACAAAGATTCTCCATCCCCCTCATGGTTGCCTTTAGGACATGTATGGCTGAGGAAACCCCTTAGAAGTAGTGTCCATCCCGATGATATTCTTTAGGCTAGGTCCCTTTTGATGGTCAGAGCGAACGAACGATTCAAATATTGGAGGATATGCTAAGAGCATGTACCCTATAATTCCAAGGTAACTGGGATGAACATTTACCTCTAGTAGAATTTTCCTATAATAATAGTTTCCACTCAAGCATCAAGATGGCACCTTATCACGCTTTGTATGGAGAAAAGTGTCGAACGCCGTCATGCTGGCTGGAAGCTGGGGAAAAGCAGTTTATGGGACCTGAGATAGTCCATCAAACTGCTGAAAAGTTAAAAGTGATAAGGGAAAGGATGTTAGCGGCTCAAGATCGACAAAAGAGTTATGCTGACAAGAAAAGACAACCGATATCCTTCGAAGTTGGAGATTCGGTTTTACTTAAAGTCTCGCCGTGGAAGGGACTTATAAGATTTGGTAAGAGAGGAAAGTCGAGTCCAAGGTTTATTGGATCGTTTAAAGTTCTTCAGAGGATCGGGAATCAAGCTTACAATCTAGAATTACCGGAAGAACTGGAGGGTATTCATAATACCTTTCATGTGTGCTATTTGAGAAAGTTCACGGGAGATGTGCCCGACATAATTCCCATTTATGAATTAAGATTGGATGAAAACAAGAGGTTGATCGAAGAACATGAGGCAATCGTTGACCGTAAGACTAAGAAGCTGAGACGCAAGATGGTCGATTTAGTGCTTGTGCGTTGGAAACATACGAATGGGCCAAATCTCACTTGGGAAACGGGGAGTGACATGATGAGTCGCTACCCGCATTTGTTTGCTGATGTGTGATTCCGGGGACGGAATCATCCTAAGGAGGAGAGAATTGTAATGCCCGTGTTTCTAGGCTAGGCATTAATATTGACATTATAGTCTAGGTTAACCTTTGTAACTCATTTTGAAGAAATGAAAAAGGAATTATGTGAATATTATGTGTTTTATGCTTAATTATTAGGGTTTAATTAATTAAGAATAAAAATGAGCGTCAAAAATTAAATTTTAGATAAAGCCGATATCTATTAAGAAACTTGTAGTGGGCTTGACAAGGATTACAGATATATAAAGAATGCCAAAATCCGAGTTATAATGAAGAAGTTATGAACTGTCGAAGTTTCACGACAAAACCGGCTCGGTACTGAATGTCGTAAAAAGTGAGTTTTTGATAAACTACTTTTTCGCCTTAGTGATCTAAACGAAACTTGTAGTGTTCGTTAAACCGATAGTAGGTATAAAAAGAACGCCCAAATCTGACATCGTATGAGGAAGTTATGATTTTTCGAAGTTTCAGCTTAGCATTAGACAGCTAAAAACTCGAATTTTAGATCGAGTGATTTTTAGCCGACACGACCTAAACGAGAATCGAAGGTCTCGTCATTAGTAGCACAACAGTAAAAAGTCTGACGAAAACGGATGTCAGATGAAGAAGTTATGAATTTTTAAAAGATTTCCTGTCCCGGTCTGTTAAAAATAATAATATAAAAATTAAAGTCAAATTAGCCGACGAAGTCTAAACGAAAGTCGTAGAGCGTAATTTTACCTACGCGTGCATATAAAGAACGTCAAAAACGGAGCTCGTATGTGAAAGTTATGCATTTTAGAAATTTTTGCACAAAAACCGAGAAAATTCGCATAATCACGATTTGCCACGTCACCCTCGCTTAGAACGTGCCACGTGTCCGAAATGGTGAGTCAGGCGAGCCACGTGTCCGAGCTGCTGAGTCATCCGAGCACCTGACCTTATCCGAAGTGGTCCAGTAGCGATGCGACACGTACCTTCTTGCACAAGACCGAACCCTCGCATGAGTGCCACGATGCCTCTACTTCGGACCAGTAGACCTCGGTCCAATCAGGAGAGGACAGCAAGCCTTCGCACGCGTAGACCTCGTGCAAGCCATCCCCCTGCGAGCTTCAGATCTGCGACGCGTGGTTCCTTCTCAGCCGTCGGATCAGGACTTCGGACCCCTATAAATAGAAGGGTCCTGCGAGCCTTCTCGGGTACTTTTGGGATTTCACCATCTTTCACCCCTTTCTTCATATTTTCCTCATCTTAACATCCCCCAAAGCCCCGGTATCGATTATAAGCCCCGGAATACGCCACGAAGTGCCCGTGAAGCCCAAAAAATTTATCTTTTCGGTTTCGAAGCCCGACCCTCGCAGAGCCCGGTTTCTGAATAAAACTCCCGGTTTTATTAGAAACGAACGTTTTAGGAAACGAATTGCTGCCTGATTTTCATCAAAACAAGTGAGTGTATAGTCACTTTCATTTTACACATATATATGAAGTATTTACCTTATAATACGTGCTATGTGCAAATATATTAATTGTTTATTTGAGGTGACTGTTGAGTTGATGTTTTATACAAGTTTTAAACTGTATAAGTATTTTTATCTACAAATATGTTGGGTAGAACATGGGTAGATAGTGATGTGTGATAAAACAAAAGTAATGAGAGGCCTCGATGTGATTTGTGATTCAGTCATCTAGCGGAGTTTGGATGACGACCACGGACTTTCTAGACAGTCCAGTGGGAAACATTAGCAGGTCCGCAACCTGTAGGTGTTAATGAACTAGAGTGTTCATTCACTGTACTCCATCCCCCTCATGGTTGCCTTTAGGACATGTATGGCTGAGGAAACCCCTTAGCAGTAGTGTCCATCCCGATGATATTCTTTAGGCTAGGTCCCTTGTGAAAAGTGTTTAGGGACGTAAAGTGAGGATAACGGGAACGGGTAATCAGGGTTATTGTTGATTGGTGAACTTAATAAGTTTATTATTATTGTGGGTTGAAAACCCTATATGCTCACCAGGCTCCCAAGCCTGACCCACTCAGTTTTTTTTATGGTTACAGGTAGTGGACCCCGAGCATAGTCGGAGGACGATGAGAGATTTTTGGATTATAGACCAGTAGTTGTAAATAACTGTTGAAATGCTTATAATGTCTTGTTTATGCTTTTGATCTGTATCGGAACATGACATCCCGAGGTTTTGATATGAAATGAAATTATATATTTCTTAAAGAAAGGTTTTGACAAACTTTTTTTATATTTTGTATTAGGGACCAATTCCGCAACATCTTTTAAAAAGATTTCTCTGATTTTATTTTAAAAAGCATAAATTAAATCGGTCTTTTCTAGCCGAGAAATTAGGGGATGTCACACGATTCCTTAGGATAATCCTTAGGAATAAATGAACGAGGAATAGCTGAATCTTAGGGTAGATCCTTAAGAGTAAAGAAGATAATGGGGATGGGTAATTGGGTTGATTGTTTGATGTTTAACATAATAATTATATTATTGTGGGTTGAAAACCCTATGTACTCACCAGGTTTCCCAACCTGACCCACTCAAGCTTATTTGTATCACAGGTGTCGATATGAAGCTACTTTACACTGAGGGATTTAAAAGAGATGTAGATCACTAGTGTAAATGAATGTAAGTTCTGTTTATGCTTATGTTTCTGTATTAACGATGACATCCCAAATGTTTTAAAATGAATAAAAATACATTTCTTCGGAAATACTTTGATAACGTATTTATCATGTTTTTCTGGGAACAAATTCCGCAACATTTTTATAAAAAAAAAGTTACTCTGATTTTCAAACAAGCATAAACAAATCGGTCTTTTCTGGCCGTGAAAATGGGGATGTCACATAACCCTATATAAAGAACATTATGGTCTCATTTCTAGCCACCCTTATCAGCCTCCAACCCTCTCTAAAACCCTAATCTCGTGTGTGTGTGTGTGTGATTTTGCAAGTTTTGAGTGATTCTTGGCTCTTGTAGTTGAAGAAGAAGGTTAGAGAAGAAGAAGGTGCCATCAAGCTTAGAGATCCAGAAACTTCCCACCTTTGTGCATCATTTTCAGGTATAAAGCTTATGCCTTGGCTAGTGTCCTTCTAGACATCTTTAGTGTAAGATTTATGAGCTTAAGTCCCCAAGTTTGGACCTTTTTGAGTTTGGGACTCTTCAGAGAGTTTAGGCTATCCTTTCATGCATCTTAAGGCATCTAGGTTGATAAAAATGCTTGCTTGATCTTTCCTTTTGAGTCATGCATGATTAAAGTACTTTGGAATGGATGAAATGATGTTTTAGCCTCTCATAGCCATGCAAAGGCTTAAAGCCCACCACTTTATAGAATAAGAAGCTTTAAATTAGTCAGATCTAAAGTTGGGTTGAATGTGTTAACGGATTAAGACATTTAGTGAAGGATTTGGAGATCTAGGGTGCGTACTCCTGACTATGCGCAACGTAGTCTGGCTGTTCCCTGTCGCATGCTTGATCAACTATACGTCCAACGTTAGGTGTAGTACGCCCAACGTACTCACTGGTTTGGGGTCAAGGGAAGGGCAAAGTTTGGGGTTTTGTTGACTTTGACATTTGGTCAAAGTTTGGGGTTTTGGGGTCAAGGGAAGGGCAAAATGGTCCTTTTGCCCTTAGTAGGTTTAACCGTGGACTTTGGACTCATGAGTGGTTTGGACCTTAATTTTAATTAAGGATAATTATTTTGTTAACTAGGCGGAGTCTAGATCCGACAGTTCGAGTGCTAGGTTTTCGTGTCATCAGTGTCAGGTGAGTCTCCTCACTTACTCTTACCTGTATGGTAGGCTAGCTGTAATATCATGACCTGTTGGGTCTAGCTGTTATGTTATGTTATATGATGATATGGTAATTGTTTGTGACTGGGGCTGCTGATAGCCATCCATGGGTTGTGGATAACCTTACGAGCGTGCTGTCAGCTCACCGGGACTGCTGATAGTCCCAAGGTTGTAGATAACACATAATTGTTTACTTATGTTGTGTTATATGTGGTATCTTGGGGAACTCACTAAGCTTTATGCTTACAATTGTTGATTTATATGTGGCAGGTACTTCATAGGACTACGGGAAGGCGAAGGTCTGATTGTACACACGCACTGGAAATTTACTATTGGGACATGATCTTTTATGTACTTTGATAACTATGATATTTGTGGTTTTGAGATGACTCGTAATTAATCTAGTTGTGAAACTATGTTCTTGGAAGTTTTAAAAATGAAAAATTTGGTCTAAAATTTGAGGTGTTACACTAATACTCACCCTCATGGATGGATGCTCGATGATGGCAGACAAAGAAGCGCCAAGATATAAGGGTGCAGGACACAAACTCTAATACCATATAAGATATATATGTGGGGTCATTGGTTTACTCTATAAAAAGATCCTGTATGGAGATAATGAAGACTCCAACATAAAAAAAAACATAAATGAAAGTGTCACGTAGATATAAGATAGATTAACATATAATAATGATTTTCTTATAGGTAATATACATAAATTTCGAAACCATAAAATGCATTTAAGAATGAAAAGGTGGCTAATCAGGTGGAAAGAACAATTAATGGTAGGGGTGGTGTTAACGGACGATAATATGCTATATGTATACATACGGCCGATAATATCACTACCGCAACCCACAACCTTCTACGCTATGCTATCAATAGCGCGCTATAACAGTGGTATAACGGCGCTATTGCGTTTTGCGGTGTTACTGAACCGCTATTTTGAAATAGCGTTTATGAATAGCGGTGACGCTATTAGCGACACTATTGACCACTATTTACCGTGAACCTCATCAACGCCATAGCGACGCTACACCCGCTTTTACAATTTCGTACATATTGGACTACTTTGACAAAGAAAAAAACGATTGTGTGTTATTTCAATATTAAATCTTTATTTTTTAATTAGTCCACTACACTTTTTGTCTTAATAAGTCCAAATAATATATATATATATATATATATATATATATATATATATATATATATATATATATATATATATATATATATATAAACTATAAAGCAACAAATCACAACTTCTCTTTCTCGTCAGTTTCAGTACTTAGAAACCACAAACGACTTGAGTTGCGATGATATTTTGATACTTTTTAGTTTTCATATTACTATATTAGAATATTATTTATAGATTATGTTATGTTTTTATATGATTTTTTATGATATTAATTCTATATAGTATTAATAATCTAATATATAAATTTTGTATATATATATATATATATATATACAGTAGCGAATGTAGAACAAAAAACCACATGGTTCTTTATATAAATAAAACTGAAATAGGTTGGTATTTTTAGCAAAAATAAGATAGGTCCTACATATTTTCTATATATATTTCTTGTATTAAAAAAAGTATATATATATATTATACATAATATTAAAAAGACGTTATACCATTGTTATACCGTGATAACCACGATTTTAAATAGCGCCATGTTACCGATATTAAAATTTCAACAGCGATAACTAATTAGCTCCTACATACAAGTAAAATGATAAATAATTTTTTTAGTAGAAGTATAATTTTTCTTAAAAAAACACACTATCTATTTTGAAAATACCGAGGAAACATGTTTTCTATGTTTTCTATGCTGACCAAGTAAATGTGCGGTCATAAACCCAGCTGTCAACAGATCCAACGGCGAAGATCGTGCCTCCACCTCGTAGGTTTCACCATAACGTTTTCCACTTTGACACACAACCATCGGGCCCCATATAGCACACGCGTCTCCAAAGCCCTCAACTTGCAGCCTGCAGTTTTTATCTTCCCCTTCAAACCCTCCTATCCCAACTTTTACTCCCAACCTCTCTTATCTACATCTCCTCTCTCTCCTCCGCCGTATCCAGGCGGCGATCTAGGCGGTTCCCTGGTCGGATCTCCGACTTATCTATCCTTATATTCATATCCTTCCCTCTCCTATCTCTCTATCTCTCTTATTTAAAAAAACAACAAAAAATTGGAAGTTTCTAGGGTTTCTGTGGTTTGCTTTGTTCGGAGTTGGAAAAGCTTTCTGATTTGCAGGCAATTTATCTATCTAGGTTTGGATTCATATCAATAAAGGGAGAGGGAAGTTAAAAAAGCCAAAAAAATCAGAAAATTTGGGGAAAAGGTAAAATATTTCTAGGGTTTTGAGATGGCGGCTCAGGTTCAAGTTCAACCTCAGGCGGTGAGTGCTGGTGTCGGTGGTGCTGCTCCTGCTGGTGCTCAGCAGTTTGTGCCGACTTCATTGTATGTTGGGGATCTGGAGTGGAATGTGACGGATTCGCAGTTGTATGATCTGTTTAACCAGTTAGGTCAAGTGGTTTCTGTTCGAGTTTGCAGGGACTTGTCGACTCGACGATCGCTTGGTTATGGCTATGTCAACTATGCGAATCCTCAAGATGGTTAGTGCTGTTTAACAAATTCACCTTCTCATAGTTAGATATTGCAATTCCTTATGATGTCAACACTGTTGAAAGCATTAGTTCTTACTCCTTCTGTTATGTTGATGACAGCTGCAAGGGCAATGGAGGTGCTGAACTTCACACCTTTGAATGGGAAGGCGATCAGAATAATGTATTCTCATCGAGACCCAAGCGTTCGCAAAAGTGGCTCTGGAAACATATTTATCAAGGTATTTAAAGCAGAAAAACCTTAATCTATTAATCACCGTTTCTACTTTCTTAAAGTCTTCTTTACCTACTGACTTCTATGAACAATCTAAACAAAAACAGAATCTTGATAAGGCAATCGACCAAAAGGCCTTACACGACACATTCTCTACATTTGGCAATATCCTCTCCTGCAAGATTGCGACAGATTCAACTGGCCAATCAAAGGGGTATGGTTTTGTACAATACGACGCTGAAGAATCTGCACAAAAAGCCATTGAAAAGCTCAATGGCATGCTTTTAAACGACAAACAAGTCTACGTGGGACCCTTTTTGCGCAAACAAGAAAGAGAACTAGCTGTCGACAAGACAAAGTTCACTAATGTCTATGTCAAAAACCTGTCCGAATCAACAACAGATGATGATCTAAACAAGACATTTAGTGAATTTGGAACTGTGACAAGTGCTGTTGTGATGAGGGATGCTGAAGGGAACTCCAAATGCTTTGGATTTGTTAATTTTGAGAATGCTGAGGATGCTGGTAAAGCAGTTGAAGGGCTTAATGGTCAGAAATTTGATAACAAAGAATGGTATGTTGGAAAAGCACAGAAGAAATACGAAAGGGAACAGGAATTGAAGCAGAGATTTGAACAGACTATGAAGGAGGCAGTTGATAAATCACAAGGGTTAAATTTGTACATAAAAAATCTAGATGATACCATTGATGATGAAAACCTCAAGGAGTTATTTTCTTCTTATGGTACTATAACTTCTTGCAAGGTTATGCGAGATCCTAATGGAACAAGCAAAGGTTCAGGTTTTGTTGCCTTTTCTACTTCTGAAGAAGCTTCTAGAGCAGTAAGTAAAATATCTTTATCTTATCAATATCATTCTTAGATAGTTTTATTTTTAAATTTCTTTTCTTTTTTGTAAATTGTAATAGCTTTTTGAGATGAATGGAAAGATGGTTGCAAGTAAGCCACTTTATGTGGCACTTGCACAACGTAAGGAAGACAGAAGGGCAAGATTGCAGGTATGTTGAGACATGTACTTTGATGCAACAAATGTAAACATTTTTATGACGATTTTGCCCTTTTTGTATATAGGCACAGTTCTCACAGATGCGCCCAATTGCAATGGCGCCAGCTGTAGCACCACGTATGCCAATGTATCCACCTGGTGGGCCAGGTTTAGGTCAACAGATATTCTATGGTCAAGCTCAGCCTACATTCATTCCTCCACAGGTAAAATAACTTCAATTAATAAAAATTATTCTTTTTTATTATAATCATGTTTCAAGATTTCATGGTGTTGAATATTTTGTTCTTGTAAAGATCTTTTCAAAACTAAACCATTATTTTTTCTTATTTTTTTTAAAAAAAAATCATGTACAGCCTGGATTTGGGTATCAACAGCAACTTGTGCCAGGTATGCGTCCAGGTGGCGCACCAATGCCAAACTTCTTCATGCCAATGGTGCAGCAAGGTCAACAAGGTCAACGCCCAGGTGGCAGGCGTGCTACTGGTCCAGGTCAGCAAAACCAGCAGCCCGTACCCCTAATGCAGCAACAGGTTAGAATTATAATCTCATTTTTTTAGTGATATTAATAATTAAATTAATTAATTGATTCATTACAATTACAATAAATGAATAACAGATGATGCCACGTGGGAGGATGTACCGTTACCCCCCTGGACGGAATGTTCCGGATGGTTCCATGACCGGAATTGGAGGTGGGGGAATGGTTTCTGTTCCGTATGACATGGGTGGAATGGCATTGAGAGACACTGGAATCACACAACCCATTCCGATTGGTGCTTTGGCTTCTGCACTTGCTAATGCTTCCCCCACAGAACAGAGAACGGTATGCTTTTCTAATTAGTTTTCTTTAAGATTAAATTTACAATTTTGGTCCCTGTGTTTCGACTTATTTCCAGTTTTAGTCCTTATAGTAATGTTTTGCAAATATGTAAATTTTCCATAAGCATTACTATTAAACTATATTTCTAAAAAGTATTTTGAAATTTGTTAAGATAAAATGACGATTTTGCCCTTGATTATGATAGATGTTGGGAGAGAGTTTGTACCCATTGGTGGAACAGTTGGAGCCTGAATCAGCAGCAAAGGTGACTGGGATGCTTTTGGAGATGGATCAAACTGAGGTTCTTCATTTGTTGGAGTCGCCGGAGGCTTTGAAAGCAAAGGTGGCGGAGGCCATGGAGGTTTTGAGGAATGTGTCTCAGCAGCAGGCGGCAGCTGGTGGTGCCGCCAGTCAACTGGCGGGTCTGTCTTTGAATGATGGGATTGTTTCTTAAAAACGTGTTGTGATGTAGAAGTTTGGTTTTAGTAAGTGAAGAGATTGATTGTAGTTTTTTTTTTTTTTTTTTGAAGTTTGTTTGGGCTTGATATTTGAATATTTGATGAATGATGTGATGGATTGGTTGTGATGGTGTTTATTTGGGATTTGAAATAATCTGTGTTTTTGTTATTGGTTCATGCTAATTTGGGAATGGTGGCTTTTAAAGGTTTCCTTCCGTATTTAGAATTTTTAAGCCTTCATTGTCGATTTGGACAAAAAATGGAATCAATTCGTTGATTGTTGGAGCTATTTATTGAACTCCCAAATATCATTATCACAACAATAATATTGTTCTTTATCTTATATAACAAAATTAACAAATAAACGATGCGGTTTGAAGATTAAGGATGTGTTTGGTTGGGAGCTTGTGGCTTTTGTGGAAAAACTAAACAAAAATAATTAGTATTTGAAAACTTTTAGATTTTAATTGATGTTACAGGTTACAATTTTTCTGTCAAACACTGTATAAATAAAAACTATAATGTTTTTTGCTACCAGTTAGTGTTACAAAGCACATCTAAACCAGGTGGATTCTAAAACTATTTTCATTTACAATCAAAACTAACCTAACTATTTATTAAAAAATTAATTTATTTCTCTTCCATTTACACAACCTAATTATACTTAACTTTTAACACCCACCATCAATCCAACACAAACTAAACTTTTTATATTATTAATGATTTTTTTTATTATACAAACTATATATTATGTGTTATTCAATTTATATACTAATTTTTTATTATTTTTTAAGATTATATAGAAGATATAAAAAGTTTATTAATAAAATTCTTAAAATATATCAATATTGGTAGATGAAATTATTTTGCCTATTTTAGTATATTTTGTTTATTTTTTTTAAATTAAAGTAAAATAAAATTAATTACAAAATAATGTTTAACTAAAAAGAATTATAAACAAATAAATAAAAGAAAAAGAAAATTGGGGACCGAATGTTTGGTGGAGCAAACCGGTCATGGGTTTTAAAAGAAAAAAAATCATTTCTTTTAATCCAAATGTGACAGCATGCCAAACATTTGGTTGCTAATGGGGTAAATCTAATAGTCATTCATAAGGCATTGTTTTTAATTGATTTTCTATCTTTGTTTTGAGAAGATATTTTTCAAGTCTATTGCTTTAACCTTTAGATTCTTATTCTTTCAAAAACATTTTGTTAACCACATGTCTCTATGTAGATGACACGACAGCTATGCAAGCAAGTAATCTTTAATCCTTTTAAATCGAGTATATTTAACAATAAAAAATAATCCTTTTAAAAGTTAGGTGTTTTGTCTGGGGGACTTCGATGGGCAGGATTCCAGTAGCGGATACTTTATTAGCAAGGGGTTTAAATGTTACTATTCAAATGTGTCCATTTTGCAACAATGACTTAAAATCGGTGAATCACCTCTTCCTACATTGCGAGTTTGCCAAAATGTACACTCTTGGATCTTCAAATGGCTTGAATTGGGAAGTAGAAGGTGCTCAAGTATCTTAGAATTTCTTAACTTAGGTAATGGGTGGTACAACTGTCAGATACAGACACTGATTGACAATACAATCTTATATTGCACGCTCTGGAGCATTTGGATTGCCAGGAACGATTGGATTTTTAAAAATATTCGAGTATCATTAACAAAGGTAATAGATGCCATTGTCGCTAATTTCAAATACAGGAGAAAAATGGTTGTGGCGACTGGGCTGAATGAATTTGCTCATCTTTTAGTCATTTATCTCCTGTAATTTGTTTTGTTTTTATTTTCATATTTTTCTCCTTATATAGTTTTTTCTATCGCGATTTAGTTACTTGCTAATCGTCGACCTTTTGATGATATTTGCCGTTTCCAAAAAGAAAAAAAAATAATAACAATCAACAACGGTTTGATTGCCACTGTGCGGATTGTGAATATGTTAGCATCTATTTTTTGGTCATTTCTAGGGTTTCTAGTAACATAAGCGTATATTCTCTTTAAAGTCATAGATAATCGAGTAGGGTTTAGAAAATGATGCTTTAGGAATGTGAAAATTAACATCCGTGAGTTTTCCAAATTACTGGCAAAGTGTCTTATTTACATATTATCCAACACTATAGCTTTTATGAGTAAATGTGTGTAAAATAGGCATATGTTTTTAATAGCGTACATGAAAATGGAATACGGCTAAAAAAACATTGGTTCTCGAGTTTTTAATTTTTTTTTGGTTGGGTGTCTATTAATAATAATAGTAAATGCTTCTTCGCAAGCAGGAATTTTGGTAAAACTATATATATATATATATATATATATATATATATATATATATATATATATATATATATATATATATATATTTTCATAACATTTTTATTATTTCCTACCCAAGGCCAAGGCATATTAACAATAAGGGCGAATTTGTCTATTATTATTAATAGACACCCAAAAAAAATTATGAGACATGCTCCTTGTCAATGTTATGCTCTTGTCTCACTGACCATGATTTAGCAGTTTTTTGTTTTTTTGCTGGTTTTGTCCCAAAAAGAACCAATTTTCAAATTTTGGTTAATTTTGATGTTCTATGACAATTGTGGTCCCCAAGTTATCAAACCTGTAGTAAATCAAATTAATGGTCCCTCTGATATACACAAAACTCTAGGTTCAGTGCCAACTTTTGTTTCAAGTTGGCACCTAACTTCGATGTTTGTCTCGATGTTTCCCTTTGCTTTATGTAAAATGACTTTTTTTCCCACTTTCTAATATTTTTTTAAATGATCATTTTTCCCTTGGAACCAGACTGTTGATTGCTCATCAACAGTCAATATTGTTGCTGATTGTGCATATTCTCAGTCCATATGACTACTGATTATGCTCATCAGGAGTCCGTACAACTACTGATTGTGCATACATGCAAATTTCGAAAATAAATAAAAAAATTATCAATTGTTTTTTTGAACCTAGATATGGCTTAGACGCACCATTTTGAGAAGATTTGTGTTTTTGGTGTTGAAAAATGATAATTGATTATGAGTTCACAAGTTCTCACAGATCTTTTGGTTCACACAATAACTCAGTTATATATATATATATATATATATATATATATATATATATATATATATATATATATATATATACACACACACACACACTACAATGACCAAAAATGTGTTTATGAGTTCCTTAAATTTTAGGGCAAAGTGCAGAAAACACACTTTACTTCTTTTAGCAATATGGGCGATGAAATTTAGTTTTTTTTTAAATAATAACAATGTACTTATATTTCTTTACCCTTTACCCTTAACAGTAACATAACTATATTTCATAATAGTAGCATGTTTGCATTATGTATTGGTAATAGCAATATGTAACAAATAAACTACATTATACATATTGGTAGCAAAGTAATTACATTGCTTGTATGAGCAAATAAATATAAGACCCTTTGTATTATAGGTAAAAAGATGAAAGTAGGATGATTTTTTCGGTATAAAAATGTTAGTGCACTACTACTATGGGTGAAAATTTTAAATAAGTTACTATAATAGGTTAAAAATTAAATCATTGTATATATTAGTAATAAGTAAAATATGTTTCTAATCCCTATAAAGGGGGTGGATGTATGACTAGCTACATCTAGCATCTCTATAATATTTTATTTTTGAGAATTAATTGATATTTTAAAAAAAAAAGTCACATATGAGGGCAAATTTTGACATGGATGCCTTTGGAGATGGACTAGATGGAATTTTTGAAAGAGAAGGTGGCAAAGGCCATGGAGGTGTTGATGAATATTTCTCAGCTGGCGGAGGCTGGTGGTGCCGCCAATCAACTGGCGGGTCTGACGCTGAATGATGGATTGTTTCTTAAAAAGTGATGGTGTGTTATTAGGGCTGTAAACGAATCGAACGAACACGAACAATGACTTGTTTATGTTCGTTCGTTTAACTTAGCCGAACAAATAAATGAATATAAACGAATAAACGAACTAGTTTTCTTGTTCAAGTTCATTCGTTTAAAAATTTATATTGTTCATGTTCGTTCGTTTATGTTCATGAACAGGTTAAACGACATAAACAAATGAAAATAAACGAACGTAGATAAATAAACATAACTAACATATATTAACATAAATGAACATATAATATAGTGATGCAAACAAACACAATTGAACATATATGAACATAAAAGGAACTTAAATGAACGAACATAAACAAACATAAACGAACAACATAAATGAATGTTCACGAACATAATTAAACGAACGAGATCATTGTTCATATTCGTTTGTTTAACTAAACTAACGACAATTTGTGTTCATGTTTGTTCATTTATTAAATAAACGAACATAAACGAACTTCATGCTAAACGGTTTACGAACAGTTCATCAAACGATCAGTTCGTTTATAGCCTTATGTGCACTTTTTGTTGTTGTGTAGAGTTTTGTTAGTAAGTAAAAGATTGGTTTATGTTTGACTTGGGATTTTTGGGTATGGTGTTTATAATTTATGTTTGTGTTTTCTTTCATTTTTTTTCCCAAGAGACAAACCCAATTATGACCCACGAACCTGTTTCTAAATCTGACCCATGAACACGCAAACCCATATAATGAAACTAGTTACGTAGGTTGTCATGTTTATGGCTAACCGGGGTTAGAGTTGTGCAAGACAAAACAAATATTTATATGCGTCGTGTTCACGTTAAACTTTTATAACCCATCAACCCACACAATTGTCACCCCTATTCTTTGTCGGCTTTAGTAACTTGAACAAAGTATGAATTCTCTTGTTATACAAACTCTCGACCTTTGTTCAAATCTAATCCTTTACGAGCTTCTATATTATTAGTTTCATCCCCTTGTGTTGTGTTTTCCCTCTATTTGGGGTCCAATGAAAGACGACAAAATATAGAGAAGACCAAAATAATGCGCATTCCGTAAGTTAATAAAACCTAAACCAATAACAACAGTTGTTATAGAAACAAAACAAAAACGACCATTCCTTGAGGTTTACTCAAATTTAACCATAAATCAAAAACCTTATTACTTACAACACCAACCCCTTTAGTTTTAATCTACCTTTTTACATTTTAACCACAACCTTCAGACCAATTTAAAGCCCAGTCATATTCACATTACATTCTCAACAGCCACATGGCGTCTATGCCTCAAACCCACCTCATCATTTCTCACCAACACATTCAAACTCTCATCATCATCATCATCACCACCATCATCATCATCATTATCATCCACATCAACATCATCAACACTACTCTTACTATAATCTTCCCCAAAATTATGAAGCCTTCTCCCAATCAAATACCTATCATCTCTTATCGAATTATGCAAATTGCTAAACCACACATGAAACCTCTTCCCACAAAAACACACCAAACTCAACCCAAGGCACCCCACCCATGCGAACCTATACACAGCCGAGTTCACCACTAATGGGTAGCCAAATACCGGAAATACCCCTCGGGCTAACACATAAGGGACACATAAAGCTGTGAGAAGTTTCATCATGATAGGGATTACTATCTCTTTTAGCACCCAAAATGCTTCAAGCCTTGAGAAACCATCTTCTCTTACCCTTTCAAATTTCACTCTCCATCTCTCATCCATAAGTGGCATCATGTGATCCAGCATTACCTGTTCATGAAATAGTAAATATAATTTTATTTTTTTGTTTATTATAATCAAGAAAATATAAATGATGGAAACTTACAAGGCGAGTCCAGATCTTGAGGAAAATAAGGCCAAGAGCCCAATCTTGATATAGTAAAAACACGGGGCTTTCATCCACTGGTACTCTCATTGGTACAATTACCAAAAGTTCAAACAGGAGTCCAATTAACACTGGGATTACAAAAATCTGTAAATAAAAAAAGGGATTAAATCTTGTTATTAAATGTGGTGAGGTGAAGTGAAGAAAAATATAATCTTACCCAAATTGACAAAAGTACAGAGCTCTTCACCACAATGGAACACCATTTCCAGATTTGCCCTAGTAGAACTGTGGTTCTCCTTGTTCTGATTTGATCAATGGAATACCTGATTCCAGCCAATGCTGTCCAGATCACGTAACTTCCGATAATGAAGGCATATATGTCTGAAATTAAATGTAACCAATGTAGAGTCAGTTTTCGTTTTTTTATTTATTTTAACTTATGGAGCGAGGGTATTATGGTCTTTTTAACAAAAAAATGATATTGACTAGCTTCTAACTGATCCCTAGGAGTGATGAAGCCTGAGGGAATTGGATTCCGTCCATTTGGTGATCGCATACACTATGGAATGAAATCCCAAATTCCAATTCCGTAGGATGAACCAAACATGACTTGAGGTATTGAATCAAATTCCTTTACAAATGAATTCCATCAAAGATGGAATTTAAAGGAATATGAAGAAATTGAGTTTCGGCCATTTGGGACTGGAATGGAATCTCGAATTCCAATTCTGTCAGATGAACCAAACACGTCCTAAGGTCTTGAATCAAATTCGAATACATGAAAGATGGAATTTGAAGAAATGTGACGGAATTGAATTCCGCCAATTTGGGACTGGAATGGAATCACAAATTCCAATTCCAATTCCGACAGAAGAACCAAACATAAACATTGCCTAAATAAAAAATCCTCACCATTACATTTGATGCCGTGTGCGATAGGAAGAAGGGGAACTGCATTAAACAAGACTCGGCCAAGGGAAACAGGCACCACAATCAAAGCAGAATTGACAATCAACAATGTCATCCAAGCCACCAATAAAAGCAACACAATACAGAACACAAACGTATACCTCCTAAAAAAATATCATTATATACAACAAATTAAACATATGTTTGTTTTATAATTAACTGTTTGTTTTGTTTTGTCTGATAGAATGGAATGGACCATTCACATGGAAATCCGTTCCAAATCAAACATGACCATGGAATGGAATGACTTATTCCATTCCTTTGTCACTTAGGTAATGTTTGGTAATCAATAATCAAAGAGGGAATGGAATGGAATATCACAGCGGAATGAAAAATCATGTCGGAATGTAATGGAAAGATATATTATAGTTATCAATTAGTTTTATTTGAATAATTTACAATAACAACATTGCTTTTCATAAAAATTCAGAACTTCAATTAAATCACTTTTTGTTATTTTTGAATTAGAATTCTATAAAAGATTTCATGGTTTTTCATTTTACTTGATCTTTCATATTTGGTTTATATATATATTTTTTCCAATTGAAATACATATAGTACATATTTCAAACAAAATGCAATATGTTTATATGCAATTCTTTTAGCATAAAGCTTTATTTGATTAAAGAAAATTTTTATCAAATAATATTTTTTTCTCTATACTTATCAATTTAACTTTCCAATTGTACATAACAAACCTGATCCATTCCATTACCTTGTGTATTCCATTACTTTTTTCATTCCGTTCCTTTCTGATTCCATTCCATCCAACCAACCAGACATGATTAAAAAAAAAACTTACTCTGAATCAGATTGTTCATCACCATCATCTTCTTCCACAACTCGATTCACATCTTGAGGGTGCAATCCAACTATGGCTCGATTTTCAGCATATACTAAATCATTCCCATTTTGCCCCTCAGTGCCCTCAGGTTCAGGCAACAAGTAATCTGTTAACCCAAGTGCCCAACCAACCGCAGTAAACCAATAATGCAAAATTGATTTGATTGTAGCACGCAACTTGAAATGCTCAACAGCAAATGGAATACAAATTTGGAAAAGAAGCATGTCAGCAGGGATCTCAGTGAATGGATCAGATACCCTACAAATATGGAACAGGAATCTGTAAACAAAAGTACAAGATGGAATGGAATTGGCAATTCCATAGAAGATAAAAAGCAATCTTACGATATATCAAGAGGAAAGATGGAAGGAGCCATTCGCATAGCAAGTTTGACTGGTAAAAAAACCAGCATTACAATTAAGCTCCCGTAAACAGCAATTGACAATAATACCCTTCGAGCATGTTTGTGGACAGGATCATCGATTAAATCCCTGAAGGGGTTGTAGTTAGGATCAGCTGGATCTCGCAGGAAATAAAGAACCCCATTTCGCAAAACCTGCAAATACATATAGGGGTTTTCTTGTAATTTTCCCTTTAGAAAATGATAAAGTGAAAGGGTAGTAGAGTATATAGTATATACCCCTCGAAGAAGGCTGACAAATATGGATATTTGTAACATGTAGACAATCCCCACAACCCAATGAATCAATGAACTTGCAAGTGGTGAAACCGAAAAGCAGTCAACTCTTTGACTAATTGACTTCCCAAACATTCTTATAGTACAAATATCCAACCACCATCCACACATTAGAGGGAAAACTCCAAGTTCAATGACTAAAAGGAATGCAACTTTTATCATTGTCATTAAATGTCTCATTGCAGCTAAGAACTGTCTAAAAAGTGAAGGGATTGTTTCTGCAATCGAAGCAATACCATAGAATCTTCCCATTGTTAAAGGCTCTCCTCTAGTGTACCTTATAAGTGCAATAACTCCAATGTAGAAAATAATTAGGGATAAAATGAACAGATAGCCAACAGCAAGAGTTGTGACATCAGATAATCTTGATCCTCCTGAAACTGCCCCTTTTAGAATAATGGGAGTTGTGACATTGTTTGGGGAGTCTTGAAGTCCAGTGGCATTATTGACATTTAACATCTCTGTGACATGGGTAAGGACATTGTGATCGGATGTTAGATTTGTGACTGCAGTTAGTGCGTTTTTTAATGTGATATTGGCTAGGGAAAGTGCTTGTTCTGTGAGGGGAACAACGGTTGACAACATTGGAGTAGTGGCAGATGAAAGAATGTAGAGGATCAATCGGCCTAGGTGAAAGGGGATGAGTATTATGACACCAAGGAATATCATGTTGCTTGCAAGAACCTGTAAGGGTAAAAGAAAGTTAGAAAAGATAAGGTAGTGTTTGGTGTGATGGAATCAGAGACGGAATGGAATGGAAAGGTTCATGCCATTGGAGTGAAAAGGTTGTTTTTATGGAAAAACTGTAATGGAATAGTATACTACTACTTACAGTGAATGCATTTTCCACCAAATGGAAAACAGGCCCCTGCATACCAACAAGCTCATCAAAAGGAACATCTTCAGCACCATCACCATCATCCAAACCATCAAACATCTGTTCAACATGTGCTTCAAGACGAGCTGCTTGCATCTCCCATCTGGCTGCAACATTTTCTGCATTCCTTCTGATAATCTGACCAGCACCAGCAATACCTTGACCTCCACCATCTTCACCATTCCCATCTCCAATAAGGTTTCTGTTAGCTTGTGGAGGTTGTCTCCTAGCAACACGAGCACCATTTCTATCTCCTTCGTCCTCATCCTGCCCCCCAAGTTCTCGTAAATGTCTAAAATAGTCCCTCAAAGATGTGGCCCCAAGAAAAATGAACACAATGCTGGCTGAGAGTAGGAATCCATGGAGACAGTCGGTGAGAATGATTGTAGTTGAGATATGATTCAAGAATAGTCTCTGGGCTTCTCCAAAACTTCTTACAAATGACAAGCGCCATATCCAGAAAGTTATAAATGGTATGGTCAAAAGCCATACAGAAAGCACAAAAGTGAGCCTTAGGAAGAACTGCAATACATGACAGGCTTTCATTGCCATTCCAATGACAAATTCCTGAAAAGGAAGCCTTGTTGGGGTATTCTCGGCATACACAGGGGAGAATGAAAAGGGGTGCTTGCAAACCTGCAGCACATGATGACAACAGAAATGAAGAAAAGCCAATAAAGCCACATAATAAAGCAATTGAACTCATTTGCTTCCTCATTAGTCCACAAGAATGTCAGCTTACCTTCTCCAATGATAAAATAATTTCTATCTCGCTTAAGTTAAAGGACTAGCCACTAACAAATGATACCTCCAACCTTTTCATGGCTTTATAGTTTATATAAACTCGAAGGGACAAATGTTAAAGTCAATTGATGCAATCTTAGTCTGTAGTTGTCACAGTTCTTTTTATAAAAACGAAGAGGAACACATAGCATAATCAACCAAATATCTTAAACTCATTTTTAACCACAAAATTCAGCACGTAGAAAGAGAGCATAAGCAATCACTTAATATTAAGGCAAAAGAGGTAAATGAACCTCACACTGGCGAGCGTTACTGTGATTGAGCCATTGGAGAAGGCAGTCTTGGTGAACAAACTTAATACTCCCGCTACAAGCACAAGGATATCTGAGAGGATTGTCGGCGTCTCCTGAATTCCGACAGATCCGGCAAACATCCTCCTCTTCGTCATCGTCGTCATCGTACCTGTTGCTCGAGATATTATTGTTATTAACGGGAACAGTCGAAGCAGAAGATTCCGATGAAGAATCAGGTGCGTTTCCGACTCCGTCGTGTGCGGCTAGCACCGCCGGTGCGATCTCCATCAATTGACAATCGGAAGCTAGAGTCTCGACGCGTTTTCTCTCTCTCCTTGTGAAGAAGATGAAAAGCCCTTTGTTTTTGTGATGAATATGATGGCGGTGGATGGGATTGTTAACTGGTAGGACTTGAATGATGATGGAATATGGAATAAAGACGGTTAACAGGGCGGAGCTACTAGGCGGGCGGGTGGATTGGTGGTGGGTCGGGGTTCCAAGATATTTACGGTTTTGGGCACGCTAGTTTTGACAATTCTCATTTGTACCACGTGAAGTCGTTGATCTTGAGAAGGATATATGTGTCATTTTCCGGTTCTAGAAAGATGTATGTTATCAGACAAAACTACAAAAATGGGCCAGAACTCAATCCCTGAAAAAAAAAAAAAATTACAAGTACGGTAGCTGCGGTTTCTAAAAATGAATGATCCTTTTTGCTACGCGGTGTTGTTCTCGGGAGGGTATTTTGGTCTTTTTCAAATAGCAGAGATTGAGTTTGTGGCTATGTTAAACCATAGGGACCATTTACATATTTTTTTTTCTATATTTTATGTTGATAAGTTTGTGGTATTTCTACCATTTACTTTTTAAAATATCATTTTGAACCCTTCCCTTTAAACTTTAAAAAATGTTACTTTCACCTTTCTATTTTTTAAATTTTCGTTTTTAGCCACATATTATATATAATTTGATTTTTATTAATAACTTTCATTCGTTAATCTAAAATACTACTTTTACGTGTTTGTTTTTATATATTTGTCGGTATAATTCAAAGTGGTCAATGTTTCAACTTTAATTTATAACTTTCTTTCGCTATTTTTTTTTAAGTTACACGTTTTTTTATAAAATTATCGGTTTAAATTCGAGTTTGTCTATGTTTCAAGATAGTCATTTTTCACTTTTTTGTGTTTAACTTTATGTACGTTTCTTACATACGAGACGGGTCACATATAATAACTTTTGTTTGTTAATTTTAAAAAACGTATTATATTCGAGTTTGTCTACATTTCGACGTAATTTTTTTTAGCATTTTTGTTTAATTTTATGTACATTTCTACGTATCATTCGGGTCACATATAATAACTTGCGTTCGTTAACTTAAAAAATGTATTATCATTGAGCTTGTCTACGTTTCGCGAAACATATTTTTTTAACGTTTTCGTGCTTAATTTTATGTACGTTTCATACGTATGACTCTAGTCACATATAATATGTTTTTGATTATTTAAGCTTTCGTTCGTTAACTTAAAAAAATCTTAATTACTTTTTTTTTTGCACGTATCGATATAAATTTGAGTTTTTTTTTTTAATGTTTCGCTGTAAATTTTTTTGTACGTTTTGGTGTTTATTTTATGTATGTTCTTACGTATGAGTTTGTTCACATATAAACAGAAAAAAACATAATTATAAGCATTGAATTTTGACGATCGTATTGATAAAAGTTACGTTTCGGCGTAAAAAAAACGAACGAAAAAAACACGTACATAAAAATAAGCATGAAACTTAAAAAATAATAAAAAAAAAATATCGAAATGTATACAAACTCGAATCTATACTGATACCTGAAAAACGTAAAAAAAAGTTACGTCGAAACGCAGATAAACTCTAATATACATTTTTTAAGCTAACGAACGAAAGTTGTTATATGAACCGAATATATATAGGAATGTACATAAAATTAAGCACAAAATGTAAAAAAGAAAGAAAAAAACGTCAAAACGTAGACAAACTCGAATATAATACGTTTTTAAAATTAACAAACAAAAGTTATTATATGTGACATGTCTCATATATAGGAAACATACATAAAGTTGAACACGGAAACGAAAAAAAAAAAACTACGACGTAGACAATCTCGAATTTAAACCGACAGGTTTATAAAAAAACATGTAATTTTAAAAAACAAAAAAAAAACAAAACAAAATAAAGTTCTAAATTAAAGTGGAAACGTCGACCACCTTGAATTATACCGACGAATATCTAAAAATAAACACGTAAAATAGTTTTTTTAGGTTAAGGAATGGAAGTTATTAATAAAAATCAAATTATATATCATACGGGGTTAAACACGAAAATTTAGAAAATAAAGGGGTGAAAGTAACATTTTTCAAAGTTCAAAGTGAATGGTTCAAAGTGATATTTTAAAAAGTAAAGGGGTGGAAAAACCACAAACTCATAAACATAAAATATAGAAAAAGTTACATAAATGGTCCTTATGGTTTGCCTATAGTCTCAAACTCAGTCTCTGCTACTTGAAACGACCAAAATAGCCTCACACTAACAGATGAACAGTAACAACGTCAGCAAAAAGGGTCATTCATGCAAGTTTTGGAAATCATAAGGACCATGTTCGTAAAAAAAATTAGTAGGGACTGAGTTTGTGACTTTTGGTAAACCATAGGGCCCATGACCTTTGTAAACCATAGTAAATAAAAAATAAGCCCTAGACCCCGAGATGTAAATGATATTTTTATATTATTTTATTGAAGCCCTAAATCCATAATAATTTGTGGATTGTTAGCCATGGGAGTTAAAGTGTCATAATTTTTTGAATTGTGGGGGTAAGTGTAATTTTCGGAGTCACTTTGTAAATATTTCTGAAGGCAAGGGGCTGCTTGGTAATTATTGGGACTTAAATTGAAAGGATTTTGTGTCACAACTAGCATTTTAGCTAGGAAATTCTATTCATGTGTAATCATTCAACCATTGTAAAATATATACTCTAAGTAAATATCACTTAAGTCTCAATTAAATCCGCCTTCATGTTCAACAAAGAGTCTGAAAACCCTAAGAATCCCGGTTTAAGTCTATATTGGACTAGGAATTCCTTATTGGGCCTAATGGACCAACAAGTATTCAATTCAACTATTTTGGGCTTGGAAACCCTATTTGGATTGTAAATTGACCCAATTCACAAATCTATAACATTTTAGACCATTTGAGCCTAGAATGATTCATTCTAACCCTAATGGGCCTTATTGGGCCATAGCTAATCCAATTAAACCTAGTAAGCCATAAATCCATTCTTTTATGCCATTTTGGGCCGTGAACTACCCTAAAGGCCCAATGGGCCGAAAATTTCTCTATGGGCCAAAATGAATCATCTTTTCCTTCTTAATGCAATTCTCGGCCCATGAGTAAAAAAAAAAGAAATGAAATGAGGGTTGACTTTGGGGGTGTCACCTCATTTTTATTTGATGGACAATTAAGCACATTACACCTCAAACAACCAAGACATCTCATGTTTCGATGCAAACTCATCTATTCTCTCTCTTTTTCTCCCCATCGGCCGAAGATACACACACACACTCCATTTGCAAATTTCTCTCAAACATTCACAAGAACACTCCTTCATTTCCTCTCTAATTTTCGAGATCTTGAGCATCTTCAAGAAGGTTTTCACCACCAAAAATCATGATTCTTGGTAAGTCTTTACATATCCAAGTTATATAACTTCTTTCTCATGTTAGATCACTCCTTCTAAACAAGCTTTTGGTGATCATACTCCTAGAAAACTTCTTAAGCTCGAAATCTACATCAAGGTGTTGCTAGGACCAAAAATCTCTTCATCTCTTCTTCAAAACACGAAACATCAGAGCAAAGGTGAGTTCATACCCCCTTGTTTTCGGTTTTTACATGATTTTTGGGGGAGAATACAAGTAAAATGTGTAGATCTATGTGTTATATGCATGTCTTGTGTGATTTCTTAGTTTATTTTGTAAAAATGTGTTAGATCTTAGCAAATCTCGACATCTTAAATAACGTTGAGTTAAGATCCATGAACTAAGACACCTTATACATCATATTATCAAGTTAAAAGTGTTATATGTTTAAGATATAAAAATCTAAGGCAAACACTTTGTTAAGGGTCAAAATTGTCCAGAAAACAAAAGATAAGGGTAAAAAGAGACATTTATGTTTTTATAAGGATCAAACAGGTCCTACTTAAATAAAAATGGATTTTTATGATAAACATGCTTTCCAAAGGGCCAAAAATGTAAATTTTAGCTTAATGGGCCAAATATTTGGGCCCAAATTAGCGAAAAAATGGAAGTTTTGGGATTAAAAATGTTATTTGACCAAAGTTTGAGTCATAAATGAAATTAAACCAAATTTAGGGGTGAAAATAACATTTATTTCTAAATTGGACCAAAAATGTAACTTTTATCAAAATTGGACCGAAAGTGTAATTTTTACAAACAATGGACTGAAAATGCACTTTTCTGCAAAACTGGACCTTAAATGTCAAAATATATATTTTTGGACTAAAACCGTGAATTTCTAGAGATTTGGGACAAAATTACAAATTTTTATAAATTATGGGCTAAAGTGTCATTTTTACAAAACTTTGGGCCTTAATTGAAAATTTGAGGCTTATTGGCCAAGAACGTCGTTTTTACAAAATAGGACTTTTTATATTCAATTCGGTAAACCTCGAACTAAAACAATCAACGAAATAATAACAAATAGACGAAATACATCGATAACAATTTTATTGGGCCTAATATTCATTTTACGTGGCCAATGGGTCTTAAGGGCCCATCCAAGTGTATATTGAGCCCAATATTTTCCATGACATGTTTATTGGGCCTTGCGACCCAATTACATGTTAACTTGGGCCTGAGTTAGGGGTCACATGTTTGTTCGGCCTTTGTGGTCCATTTACATGTCTATTGGGCCCAAATTACCCACTTACATGTTTTTGGGCCTTTGTGATCCATTTACATGTTTTTGGGCCTTTGTGATCCATTCAAAAATGTAAATCCATTTACATGCTAGACATTTGGGACAAAATTACAAATTTTTATAAATTATGGGCTAAAGTGTCATTTTTACAAAACTTTGGGCCTTAATTGAAAATTTGAGGCTTATTGGCCAAGAACGTCGTTTTTACAAAAGAGGAGTTTTTATATTCAATTCGGTAAACCTCGAACTAAAACAATCAACGAAATAATAACAAATAGACGAAATACATCGATAACAATTTTATTGGGCCTAATATTCATTTTACGTGGCCAATGGGCCTTAAGGGCCCATCCAAGTGTATATTGAGCCCAATATTTTCCATGACATGTTTATTGGGCCTTGCGACCCATTTACATGTTAACTTGGGCCTGAGTTAGGGGTCACATGTTTGTTCGGCCTTTGTGGTCCATTTACATGCCTATTGGGCCCAAATTACCCACTTACATGTTTTTGGGCCTTTGTGATCCATTTACATGCTAATTGGGCTTGGACTGAAATTCACATGCTTAGTAGATTGTAACTATACCTTTACATAACTATTGAACTTCGTATACTTATATATGTACCTTTGGATTTGATAACATACAACATACACGTAAACATTAAACATAGTACGAAAGGTTGAGAATCTAGTGAGACGTGTCGGTTGGCACATTTGAGTGTACAATCGTAGCTTGTAGTCATGATTAGAGTCTCCTGGAGGGAGAGCGAGAGTTTGTGTATAGATCTATACGGGGTGACCCCCCACGCCTTAGCTGTTCGCTACAGCTAGACTAGGCCAGTCTAGGGCGACAAAACCTTGAGCAAATACCGGCATTTGGAAAAATGCCAAGACGGGCAACCTAGTCATTATCATGTATGGTTATAACGGCTCATAAAGAGATTCCAATACCAATTTAACATTTCGGAGATTAACCCTTCGATTGTGTCAATACAAAACAACTTATTTAACGATACAAGAACTCGACATTATAACAAATCAGAAAATATCGGATTTTCTGGGGAAATACTAATATTAAATTATCACTTACTTACAATACAAAGAAATCTAAACTACATTCATATATGTCACACCCCAAAACCGGAACGGCGGAAACGTTCGGGGGTGGAGGACGTCATGTACAGTATCACAACAAAGCATAGTAGTAAACAAGTAACAACATCATCCATTGCATTAATAATATAATTTAATACAAGTGTGTTCTGTGAAGTTTATAAGACACCAAAAATGTAAATCAAAAATAAGAGATGAGTCTTGAACGAGCTCCATCTTCTCAAAACCTGGCATCGGTACCTGTCTACTGATGACCTGAGAATACAAGTTATTTTGAAAGAGTTTATCAGCTTTAAAGCTGGTGAGTTCATAAGCATTTTAGTGTCATTGTTTGTATGAAAATGTTTGTAAGTACTTGATGTATAAGTTTGTAAATGTTTGAATCTCCTAGAAAATCCTATATTTTCTACTAAACGTAGCCTTCTACCAAGGCATCAAATGAAATGTATGTTTGTTTCTTGTAAGTGTGTATATTTTCCCAAGTGTGACTATCATTAACCAAAAATATAGTTTTACATTACATTTTATGTGAAAAGATCACAATGTGAATGCAATGGGGAAATAATAAAGTACTGTAGTGTTGTATTATAGTAACTACTGTTGTACTTTCTACCTTAATCTGACCGTTAATTAAGGTTAAATGAGAATTGGTTGCACCATACTATCGACTAATAACACGACGATGAAAGACGTCGGAAGAAATGACATTTGGCACCCGTAGACTTGCAAGTCCCACTGTAGCGAACAACAAGGTGTAGGATAATCAATCCAATATAGATCTATATGAAAATTCACGCTCTCCTTCTAGGAGACTCTGGATACAAAACGAGCCATGACAGGTGATGCCATGCCCCTAACGATGGTTCACATTTATGTTATTGTATACTTGTATATGTAATGTATGTACTAGCTGTATTGTATGTTCTCTCTGTCTAGTATGTATGTATGTTCTCTTAGTTTCTCATAATAGTATGTTCTCTTGTATAATGTATAGTATGTACTAGCTGTATTGTATGTTCTCTCTGTCTAGTATGTATGTATGTTCTCTTTGTTTCTCATCATAGTATGTATTGACTCATGTATGAACTGACTCTTTGTATGTTTCATTGTTCTTATAATAGTATTAGTAACTTTCTAAACTATACCTATTATAGTTTACTAGTAATGTTGTTTGTATGAATGAACATGATTGTATACCCTTGCTACCCAAAGGTATTGAATTGAATGAAGGAACTTTTATATCTATATACATATACATAATATATAACTAAGATTTAAACGACCTTCGGACAAACAACTGATACCCTAAGTCCACAACCAAACAAGGGACAGAAAGTAAGGTGAGCTATCAGTCCTAAGTCCTTTCAATCATACTTATATAACTATATCTATATAGATACACATTTGACAGAATATAAGTTTAAAAGAGTTTAATCAAAGTATTTAACATGTAAAAGAGTTTGTAAAACGATTTGAAGTAGTTTGTTTGATAACACAGTTTGAAAAGTAAGAAAATCCATATGTTTGATAGTTATTAATCACATGTGATTGATATAATAACTATAATGTTTCAACTTGTATTCCCCCCATAAAAGCATTTAAAATCATTTAAAAGGTTGATTAAGGGGTATGAACTCACATGTAGTGAGTGGTTTGGATGAACGGATGGTATAGGATGCTAAGTGTCAAGTGAAGACTTGAGCACACACACAGATCCTATTTAACATATAATGACACATATATGTATCTAATTAGTCAATTAACAACTAATTAAGCAAGTGAAGACACCCTAGGACATGAAAAACACTTTAATTCAAGTGTTAGAAGTACCAAAGGGTTGTATCTAAGGGAAGTATGGCCTCTCATTAGAGTTTATGGCCAACATGGAGGCATCACATGAGTTTACGGCCCAGGAGTAAACCCCCATGAGTTTACGGCCGTAAACTCATGGTAATTTGTACCAAGTTGTGATATAAGGTCTTACAAGTCATAATGCAGTGTTCTATGTTCAAGTCTAAGCCTTATGAAGGAATGGGAGCACAAATGCACCATTTACTAGTGTTTACGGCCCAAGGTGATTGCCTTGGCCGTAAACACCATATGTTCTTGATTCTCTTGATGTTTAAGGTCCTATAATTTTCTTGGAAGTATTCTATACTTGGTTCCAAGGCTTTGGAAGGGATTAGGGCTCATTTGCACCCTTAGTTAGGGTTTACGGCCCAAGGAGATTGCCTAGGTCGTAAACACCTTTTGATATTGTTTTCTTGATGTTTTCTAGGTGTAAACTAAGTAAATCAAGCATATAACAAGCTAAGGTAAGAGTACTTACAATATAGAAGCTTGTAAGGGTGTTTAAGGTCCAAGAACACTAGTGTGTGTTCTTGGTGTTCTTGGTGAAATGAAGAACACTTGAAGATCTATCAAAATGAAGAGATTTCATGGATGAAATCATGTACAATCACTAGTTATTGAAGGATATCAACTAATCAAGGAAAGAAACACTTACAAAGTTGAAGATCTTAGTGAAAAATCGGATGATACTTGAGAGAGAATGAGTTCTAGGCTTGAAAATGGTAAAAATTACTAAAAATGACTAAGTGTCATATTTATACCTTAGAGTTTACGGCCGTAAACTCCATTTTATGGCCATAAACTCCATTTTATGGCCATAAACTCCAAACTCTTGGAGTTTTGAGACTTAAATGTTGCACATTGAACTCTAGAGTATACTTCCTATAATTACCTCTTGAAGGTACTAGGCTTTAGAACACTCAAACAAACTCTAAACAGTGCTAAAAGTTAGCAGAAACAAGTCTGACTTAGATTGAAGTGAATGGTTGTACAAGATAGAAATTTCGAGTTGTCACAATATATGTTACTACTACAAAATTCACACATGCATCTATACTTGATTTTCACATCATTTTCAGACACTTTACAGAAAATATCGGATTTTCTGGGTTTTTACAAAGGATACACAGACTTTTATTCAAACATACTTATGAACTCACCAACATTTTATATGTTGAACGTTTTCAAAATAACTTGTATTCTCAGGTAATCGTTAAGCAGGAAGATTTTCATGTATGTATGGTTTTATTTTATGTAACATCGCTCCTTGTATTATTAACACTTTGAACTTATGTAATTTATAACAATGTACTTGATGTGAACAATGCTGGTTGTTATATGTAACGTTGGAGATGAATGTGTTATGTTTCATTATATATTCATTGTGATGATAATTCAATTGTTAGTCACACGAGCCCCCCGGACGTTTCCGCCGTCTGGTTCGGGGGTTTGACATTTTGGAATGCTGAGGGCTGAATGATAAATTATGGAGTTGTTTTGAAAGGAAATTGGGAAGGAGGGACCAAAGGCGTATATTGAACAAAAGTTTGAATGGAGCGGGACTTAAACCCGATGTCTTCCTTTTCCCTCCCGTTGGATCACCTAAACCCTAACCCTAGGGTACACTTCTACAGCCGCCACCCCCCCCCCCCATGTGAGCCCTCTCAGCCGCCACCACAATGTCGTGTCCGTCCGCCGCCTGCTGCCTCGCCGATGAGCGACGCCGCAACAACTCTTGCTGTCGCGGGCAACCGGAGAACTGCCGAGGATCGTGGAAAACGCCGTGTTCGTTGCTGCGTGGGTCGCGAGCTACCGAGGAGCTTCTGGTAAGACCATTTGCCACTTCTTTCTCTCCTCTCCTTCGTTCTTTTCGGTGGTTTAACGTCGGGTATGTCGGTTATGGCTGTCGCCGCCCGTTGGTCGCCATTTCTGTTCCATTCCGGCGACGTTCTGCCGCCTAAGAGGTGGCTGAGTGTGCGTATGTTCGAGTATATTGGTTGCTTTCGGTATTTGTGGCGTAGTATGCACGTTATTTTGGCCGGAAAACCCACCACCACCACTGTGAGGTGGTGGCTGCCACCTACTGTCGCCATTTTGCCACCGCTAGCCACCATCTCCGGTGGATGTGTGCATTTAGGTGCGTTTGGATTGTTGTTTGGAGTACTTTTGTCTTTATTTTGGCCTAAAATCATAACCACCACCACCGTGAGGTGGTGGCTGCCGCCATAAGCCGCCGTCAACCACCACCGCCCGAGGTGGTAGTGGGTGGTGCTCGACATAGTGAAACCCTAATCGGCCCAATAGCTTAATCTTGGACTTAGTTGGCTTGTGATTGGGTTGGAAACCCTAATTAGGGTTTAGAAAACCCTAATTTTGGAAAATGTTAGTTTGGGATTTGCCGGGACCCGCATTTGGACTGTTAGATTGGAATTTCGAATTATGTCTGATTACATTGTATGAAAGGCCTAGTGGAGTGATGAACTTAATGGATTAAGTCCTTAATGGGTTCAATAAGAACACTTAACTCTAATTGTCATTTTATGTGAAAACCCTAATTATGATTGGGCTTCAAGTTGGGCCTTTCTTTTGGGCTTCGGTGTTTGGATTCTTATTGGGCCATCTGAGAATAGTTATATGGGCTAGATTATTTAGATGACCTTTAGGGTAAGGCCCATGTAAAGGGTTTGGGCCCAATTTGGAAAATTGGGCCATAGTTGGGCCTTGGTTGATTATTTGACTTTTGGGCCTTCAGAGTATGAGTTGGGCCTTGGTCTTGGACCAAGCTATGTTAGGGGTAAAACGGTCCTTTTACCCTAAGTGTGTATTTATGGTTATGCATTGAAACCCAAATGGTGAATTGGGTTTTGTTTTGACGATTGACAGTTCGGGGATTTGTCAACCAGTAGCCAGAGAATTATCTACGGGACTTCAGCAGTGGGAGGTGAGTTTCCTCCTGGTTTTAACGGGTCGAAGGCACCAAGGCCGACCTGTATATGTTATTTGTATGGATTAGTAGCTGAGTGTAGACAAGGCTCGTATCTCATAGATAGCTGAGTGTGGGCGAGACCCGTATCTCATAGCATTATTTGAGTATGTATATAGGAATGACTGATAGATTTGGCTATACTTGTTGTCTGTGTGATACATGTATGTATGTTTAGTAGCTGAGTGTGGGCGGGGCCCGTATCTCATAGTTAGCCGAGTGTGGGCGGGGCGCGTATCTCATAGTTAGCCGAGTGTGGAAGGGGCCTGTATCTCGTAGTTAGTTGAGTGTGGGCGGGGCCCGTATCTCGTAGTTATCTGAGTGTGGGTGGGGCTCGTATCTCATAGTCAGCGGAGTGTGGGCGGCGCCCGTATCTCCTAGTCAGCCGAGTGTGAGCGGTGCCCGTATCTCCTTGAGTGTGGGTGGGGCTCGTATCTCTTAGTAGCATGATTATGTGCATGATATGTGGTAGTTTGGGGAGACTCGCTAAGCTTCGTGCTTACAATTTTCAGTTTTGGTTTCAGGTACTTCCGGCAGCAAGCAAAGGGAAGAGCTCGGGATGACTACATTGCACACACAATTTGTTTAGCTTGGGATGTTTTTACTCTGATATTTTGATATGAGTTTTGATGTGATACTCTGATTTGGTACTACGACTTATGTTTTGGATGAAATGATTTTGATAATTATTGTTCTTTAATAAATAAAAATGAAATTTTTGGTCATTATTTTTGGGATGTTACAATTCATGGATAAAATTAAATATAATATAGGGTTTAATTATATTTATAGTTGTTGTTATGATTAATTAATTTTAAAATGTTTATTTGTTAAAGATTTTAATTTCTATCATTGTAATTAATTAAAACATCAAATATTGTTTTTGTTTTTAAAGGTAACAATATAATTTTTGTATATAATGTTACTTTTAACTATTGTTTCTGTAAGTTATTTAAAATAACATATTTGGAAAATCTTAATTATTTTAATTTGGTTTCAGAAATTTAACTTTTTTAAGATTTATATGATGAATATTCTTAGTTTATTTGATTATAATTATTTAAAACAACAAACAATATTTTTATTTTTAAAGAAAACATTATAATTTTTTATATAATATTACTTTTAATTATTCTTATTGTAAGTTATTTTAAGCTACTTATTTGAAAATTCTTAATGATTATAAAAAAAATTCATGTTTTTTTTTGTTAATTTCGAATTACAATTTAGGTTTAACGCTATAATTTATAACTTTTAACTATTTATAAAATATTCTCTCAATTTTTTTCAAGTTTAAGTATAATTTTGATTTAAGTTAACAGTTTAACATTATATTGAAATTAATAATTTAACTATTTTGCATAAAATCATAAATTATACAAAAGTTGTGACTTTAAAATAACAATTGCTCATATACAACAACATATATAAACTAATAATTAACTATAACTAGTATTTTGTAACCTCGCGCGTTGCGGCGGATAACACCTTTGTAAATTGAACCACAAAAGTATAAGATAAAATTTCAACCCAAACAATTATGTATGGGGATGTGAGTAAAAACAAATTTTAACATTGTATCTTGATTGGTATATACATAAATGACAATTATTTAAGATATTATAATGATAAAAAGTAAGGTTCTAAAAAGTTCGTCATGACTCCAAGGCTTGTAGTTGCTGCCGAGTTTTGACAAATTGCCGCCTTAAGTCATATATGTATATAAAAATGAATAATAGTAGAAAATATATATAAAATTATTAATTATATATAAATTTTCCGCCTTATGTCACGCCTTACAAACGACGTGTCTCGTCATAGCTCGAAAAATCTTGAGATTTGACATTGCCGTCAAGTTACGCCTTACGTTATTTAGAACCTTGATAAAAAGTAATATTTATAAAAACGAAAACTATAAAAACAAATTATGTAACAGACCAAAAGCGTAACTTAAAAATATAGTAAGGGACTAAATTTATAACTTACAAAATACAAAAAATTTAACGGATAAAAAATAAAAACTATTAGATAAAAATTAGTTTAGGTTAAAGAATGTAAAAACAAATGAAACTTAAGGGTTGCAAATGAAAAAACAAATGAAAGTGAAAATAGAATGCAAATGAAAATACAAATGAAAGTGAAAATAGAAAAAAGTGAGTAAAGGAAACCTCTCTCAAATCTCTCACCGGACGGCATAAAATTAGTTTTGGGTAAAAAATGTAAAACCAAATAAAGCTTAGGGGAGAAAAATAAAAAACACAAACAAAATGAGGAAACAAAAGAAACGACTGATTTGCTTACACGTTCCAATGTTTCAAATCAAACGGCTAAATTTCATTTGAAATGAACAGTCAATCCCCTCACATACTTATTTTGGTAATTAATATATATATATATATATATATATATATATATATATATATATATATAATATGTTAAAAAGTTAAAGTAATAATTTTATAAATAGAAGTAAAATATGATATTTTAATATTGTAGTTTAGTGAATCTATTATTAGAATTTAGTTTTTGTATTAATTTAACATTATTAACCAATTTATAATAATTATTAAAAATAAATTGAAAAGTTATGGAGGTTTCAAATGCATGTGGTGCAAGTAAAAATGTATCTTTTATAAGTATACTAGACGAATTCTCGCGCGTTGCGCGACACAGGTTAAAAATATATTGTTAGAATATTGAAAAATATATATATTTATAATGTTTATGTTATTGACATTAACATTGACGTAATATTTTTACACTAACTTTTATATATATATATATATATATATATATATATATATATATATATATATATATATATATATATATATATATATATATATATAATCTCAACTATTTTGAACAATAATATTCATTGATATCAACCCATCTTCCTCATTAATATAATTAAATATAATTATCTATTTAGTATTATTTTAACAATTGTTATGATTGATTAGTTTATATTTTTACTTATGCAATTATTTTGTAATTTCATTAATGATGTTCATTCAGAATACAATTATTTGTAGCTAATGTTATATAATTTATAATTTGATGTAATTATCATTTAAAATTATTGTTCATTAATTTTAAACCACTTATTATTATTAATAAGTTAAAGAAAACTTTTAAGAAACACTTGATATTATTATTCAAATATGAAACATATACTAAATAATAAAGTGATAAAATTGTCATTTTGCATTTTAAAAGAGACTTGCATGGATAATATGACATATCCATGATTTTTATAATTTGATTTTATTATTTATAACTATTGTTCGTTAATTTTAAAATCACTTATTATTATTAATAAGTGAAAGAAAACTTTTAAAAAACACTTATTATTATACTTAAAATGTTAAATATATACTAAAATATAAAGTGATAAGATAAATAATTTGCATTTTAAAAGAGACTTACATGGATAATATGGATAATATGACATATCAATGATTTTTAATTAATTATTGCTTTGAAGCAACAAAAACATGCATACATATATACAATATTTAAGTAAAGATTATCTATATCACATTCCATAACATTAAACTAATCTAATTTACATTAAATTTTTAACCACAACATACAATGATTGTCTTAAAAGAATACCTAAAGCAAGAAAAATAAAATAAAATCAAAAAAATTAGTATATAACAAACTTACACATTAAAAACTTTAACATAATAACATGGCTCGAAAAATGGTCCAAAGACTTCAAACCAACACAAAAACCTTTAAACTTATTTTCTTTGTGAATTTTGTATGTGATTGGTATTTGTGTGTCTACTCAAAGAGATTGGCTTTTTATAATAGACTATCTATTAACTATAAAATAATAATTGTTACATTTAGTTTATATAAAATTATAATTAATTTGAACAATAGATAAAAAATGCTTATTAAAATCAAATCATTTAATGGTCTCTATGTAACATCCTGTTTATTAAATAAATAAATAGATAAAATTGATGAACTAATAGTCGCCCTAAAACCAATAATATTTAACGGAGAGTGGTTTCGGGGAGCCAAATGATATATTTTAGACTTTCGGGGTCAAAGTGTAATTTCAGGATGTATTTTGTAAAGATTTTTAAAAGTTAGGGTGTGTTTGGTATTATTAGGACTTATTATGTAAGGATTTATGGAGGCATGGGCTAATTGGTAACATTTTGGACTTAATTTGTAAAAGGTTTCAGGAGGTAGGGTTAACAGGGTAAAATATGGATTTTGAAAGAAATGACGGAAGGGGGGGCTAAACTTGTCGTTATGGAGGTAAGTTTGAGGGATCGGGGTATATAACCCGTCACCCCTCCCGCTTCAAACCCTAACCCTAGGGAGGATATCTTCAGCCGCCACTTTCACCATTGTCTTCCAGCCGCCATCTCCTCGCCGCCACCGAAGAATCACCGGAGTAGCCACCTTATTCCGTCGCCGACGAAGACGAAGAGTCATAAAGAAATCGGAAAGCTCGTTCGTGGGTGCTGTTGCTGTTCGTGTTTGGGTTGCTGCCTCAACCCACATCCGCCGCCGTCGCATTGATGTCGCCTCCGACCTGTGATTGTCGCCGAGAGGGTGGTTGCGGTTGCACTTCTCTATTTTGTGTGAACTGCCGTCGTTTCCCTATGGTGGGCCTCCTGTCGAGTTTTGGTGGTCGCCCGCGTTTCGTGGAGAACTCAGTCGACGGAAAGGGGTGCGTGTTTGGTTACAGTACGCGTGCATGATGGTGTGCCGATTACAAGCAGTAGATATGGTGTTTGTTCGCCGGTGACCAAGAAGAACCACCATGGCGGCCAGTCATGGTGGCTGTCGTCGGTAATGTCGTTGCTGCCATCGCCATGCGCCACCAGGTGGGTGGCCGAAGTTGTTTTGGGAACGGATAGGGTGTGTGTGCTTTGGTTTGGCCGAAAAACATAAAGAAAAACTACCACCACTGTGAGGTGGTGGCTGCCGCCATGTACCACCACCGGCAACCACTAGGGTGGCTATGTGTGTGTGTTTAGTTAGTGTGTGTGTGTGTGTGTTTAATTGGCATCTTGTGTTGTATGTTGTATTTGGTAAAGGAATAATAAAAAGAAAAACTCAAAACCACCACTGTAAGGTGGTGGCCGCCGCCGTGTGCCGTCGTTGACCACCACTACCCGAGGTGGTAGTGGGTGGTGCCCATTTAGCGAAACCCTAATGAGCCTAAGGACTTAGCTTTTAGGCCTAATTGGATTGTAATGGGGTAGAAACCTTAATTAGGGTTTAGAAAACCCTAATTTTGGGATTATTGGTTTGGACTTATCGGGACCCGCATTTCAGACCATTGGAGAGAATATATGACTCAATCCCGATTTCATTATATGTTTGGACTTAATGTATTAAGTCCTTAATAGATTAAGTCCTTAATGGGTTAAGAAGGAACACTTAACCCTAATCGTCATTTCATGTGAAAAACCCTAATTGGGTTTTGGGTTCTTATTGGGCCATTTATTGGACTAAGCTGATGTGGGCCTTTGTGGGCCAATTGGGAACATATTTATGGACTAAGGAAATTATTGGGCTTTAGGATAAGGCCCCTTGGAATGTCTTGGGCCCAATTTGGAAAATTGGGCCATAAGTGGGCCATAATTGGGCCTTGAGGATTATTAGCTATTGGGCCATCAGAATGCCAATTGTTTGGACTAGAATAATTGGTTGGGCCTTAAAGTAAGTACATATAGAGGTTTGGGCCCAATTTGGAAAATTGGGCCATATGTTGGGCTTTGGCCCATCACTTGTCTATTGGGCATTTGGAGTGTGAGTTGGACCTTGGGCTTGGAACCCAATTATTAATTGGGTGTCATTTTGATGTTGACAGTTCGGGAATCTATCAACCAGCAATGAGAGTTTTATCCGTGGGACTTCAGATGTGTCAGGTGAGTCTTCTCACCATACCAATGGGTCTAAGGCACCAAGGCTGGCCCATTCTATGATATGTAGTATACATGTTGTGTAGAGATACGTGACTTGTTGTGTAGAGATATGTGTGATGATTGCTAGATATGTTTGGTATTATGCTAATTATATGAGTGATGTTTGCAGGGAAGACCATGGGAGGAGCCCATGACACTTGGATGTAAGACCATGTGGGGGAGCCCATGGCTTTCCAGCTAAAGACCATGGGGGAGCCCATGGAACTTAGGTGTAAGACCATGTGGGAGAGCCCATGACATCCTGGAGTAAGACCTTGGGGGGAGCCCACGACATCCTTATATGTTTATGTATGTGTTAGGTAGCATGATAGATACCACTGTGATATATGATATCCTAGTTGATTATGTATGTGATTTGCATGGAAGACCCCGGGGGGAGCCCGTGGCAGTTGGATATAAGACCATGTGGGGGAGCCTCTGGCATTCCTAGCTAAAGACCATAGGGGGAGCCCATGACACTTAGGTGTAAGACCATGTGGGGGAGCCTATGGCATCCTGGAGTAAGACCTTGGGGGGAGCCCACGACATCCTTATATGTTTATGTATGCATGGCTTATGTGGTAGATATAGATTGTATAGCTAATATTATATGTGGTATGTGGTAGAGATAGCTTTTATAGCTAATATGATATGTGTTATGTGGATTGTGTGTGGGGTATGCTCTGGGGGACTCACTAAGCTTTGTGCTTACGGTTTACAGTTTTGGTTTCAGGTATCATCGATTTGGAAAAGGAGGGCTCGGATTGATCGCAGTGCACACACCTATGATTTCCGCAATGAATGATTTTGGGATGAACTCTGGTAAACATTTTACTTGACGATGATTTGAAATGTTTGAAATAAATGGTATCAATGTTTTAGCTATATTAAAAATGAAATTTTTACCCTTGATTTTTGGTTCATTACAAGTTGGTATCAGAGCCTTGGTTTGAGGGATTCGGACATATTTTCGGGTGTGTCTGAACTCAAACTGAGGATCTGTAAAGTTTTTTAAAGGAAAAATGTTTTCAAGGAAAAGTTTTCTAAGAAAAGAAAGGGTGTGGTGCATGCAATCAGCTGAGCTCAAGTAGGTTTCCCCAAAATACCCACATTTGTTATCTATTATGATTTGATTATAAATCTGTGTTTCACATGCTAGTTAGGGCTAAGGAAGATTCATGTATATATTGTATGAGCTGGTAGACTTGCATGCTAGTGCTGAGTAGTCAACAATAGATTGGCCTGATATGTGGTGCTTGTAGCCTTGGGAATACTGGATGCCATACTAGAATGAGAATGGTTTTTGGTATTGATAACTTCTAAGTGTATGTTTTAAAAATTGTATACGTGTTAGGTGCATTTCATGCATCCATTTTGTAGTTTTAATCCATAAAAGTGCATTGCATTCAGGTTTAAACTCATGCATTTTGCATATTTTTCGGGATTTTTCATGATGCAGTTCCATTCACACACTTTTATGATATTTCAGGGACTTTTGGAGGTTGGATCTTGCTTTAGGAGGTTAAAAAGAGTTGAGGGCAAAATTTCGGGACTTGCGGATCATTGAGGAGAGAGATAAGAGCAAAATGAAGATTTTAGCTTTTCAAAGATTTACACGGCCGTGTAAATGGAAGCCTATAGTTTACACGGGCCGTGTAAACGCATACTCGTGAGCAATGTACTTCGAAGGCCTGGCAGATTTGAGCAATTTACTTTTTGTATTTACACGGCCATGTAAATGGTCAGTTATAGTTTACACGGGCCGTGTAAACGTGTCGCCAGTTTTTAAAACAGTTTTATTCTAATTTAAAGAAGGTAACCGGTTCCAAAAGGGGGGGGGGGGTCGTATTTTGGGAGTTATAGGAGGCAATTTTGGGAGCTTGAAGAAGACATTTGTTGCTTGAAAACACTTGGATTTCATTTTGATTTCAATTTGTAAGATTTAACTCTTAATTTCTAGATTTTGTTGGGTTTTGAGCATTCTAACACTCCTAAGTGTACATGCAACCCTAAATACCTTGGATCTATGTTTTCTCTATTATACATACAATTATGAACATCCAAGGTATTATCCTAATCTAGCATACAAAATAATAAATATAACAAGATAGAATACATACCTCTTTGATGTAGAATGTCTTCATGAAGCTTGAGTGCCTAGTGCCCCAAGTGTGACACCTCAAATGGTTCACACAACACCAAATACACTTGGAATAACTTGAGAGAAACTTGAACACTCCTTGAAATCGTCTAGCCCTCACACTCACACATTAGTGCACGATTTCTTGAGCCATGTGATTCTTTTATATGGTGGCTATTAGGGTTACACCATGTAACTCATAACTTTACCCATTCCTTATGCTCCATGGATTTTAACCTCCATGGAGTATCCATGGGTCACCCCATGGACTTAGTCCAACATAAGGAATCTTGGATCACAAGCCCACATATATAACAATGAATGATTTACACAATCAACCCATATATTTAATTAGTCTCCTTTTGATCACTTAATTAATTCCAAATTAATTCTTGATCAATACTAATTAAATAACCTTATTAATATATTAGAACTTATAATATATTAACCAACCTTAAGTGTTATTTCTCTCATTATAGTCTATCCAAATGCATGATGCCATGCAACCCAAATGGACCATGCCGGGTCGAGTCAAGTCTTACCAATTATAGTTATGGACTTAGACATTAATCCAACAGTCTCCCACTTGGATAAGTCTAAAACTATTATTGCGTATGACTTCAGGAACCGATCAGCAATCGTAGCTCTCAAAAGCTTCTGTCGAACTCTGACCTTGTCGATGAACTCTGACCTTTGTCAATGACTTGTCCATTAGATAAGGGATCATATATTCCTCCATTCTAGATATCATATGGACTGAGACATGGATTATCAATCATTCTCTCTGTCCATTTGTTGTTTCCCGATTTTTGATTCATGATGACTGACTGATTGAACAAATCAAATCAGTCCTGGCTTGGCCAAGCACTCACATGTATCATCTTTAAATCATCGAGGGGCCCACAGATATCGCTTTTATCCCGAAGGTAAAAGGAATGGATAAACTTCGACTCATATGGCTTGTTCTACTACTTGTTGAATCATACACAAAGGCACGTTTTATAACATCGAGTTACCAAATGCATTTTCGTGCAATCAATGTATAACCAACTCATAGTAACAACTCATATCTCTAGGTTTGAAGAATATAAGATATTATCGTCTCATGATCACTCGTGATAAAATCCATGAAGTGATTCAAATGAGCGCGGGTTGAATCCAATACTCAGAACTTATGAGCACTCATGAGTGTTGTAACACCACTTTGTCCACCAACTTGGACGTCTACAAACCAACCCATGACAGTCTTGATTCATATCTACTTCCAACATATGACCGACTGTGGATGGTTTGAATAACTTAATCATTCAGGAAGAGCGACTTAGTTATTCTGGAAGTCAAAACATGCAAAGTGAAACACAAGAATAAATGAATCAAATATGGTATCAAACCCTATGAATATAAATAAACACTTTTGTTTATCACCATACTGATTACTCATTATTCATTGTTTCGGTTTTATCAACTTTATACTTGAATTAAAAACACTAGTTGTCCCATGCTCCAAGCATGTACACTATGTTTTTCTTAAACAATAGCTTTGCCATACACCAAGTATGCACTCTATGTTTGTCTATGATCCTTACTTTGTGAAATAAACAAATTGAACATAATTTCAATGATTCTAATTTCACACTCCCAAATCCTTATCGAAAAATGTGAGAATTTCAAATTCCTATCATTTATCGAAATCTGTTTAGATTTTAAACTTATATGCACTGACCCTCCTGTAATGAATATGTACAAAGTCACAAAGACTTGTCAACAGTCATTATAAGGTATTCCAATGGAGATCAACTCCATGGAAACTAAGTCTCATATTCAAAGTACATTGCTTTGGACATGCTTCTTGCATTAAGTTTTCTAATCTTACACAGATAACTTCCACCTATGGAGACAACTCCATATTCTCATTTTGACTATCACTTCTGAATAAGAGATGCCTCTTTTCAGAATATGTCAATATGGTCCTTCCAAAATTAGCACTATACTTCCAACTGTCCCTGAGCAACCAATCTTTGGTAAACCTCAGATTGTCCTCGACAATTGCTTAATCATTTTAGTCATATCCAATTCTAGACCTTTTCCCTTCTTAATGCCTCTGGGCATTTGGAAAAATTTAGAAATGACAAATATTATAGCACATGCAATCGATCCTGTACCCAAAGCAAATGGTACACGATTCATGATGTCTCACATAAAGACATGATTCTAGACCAGTCTTTTGCTACAATATTTTTATTTGCCATGTTTTCAAAATTTGACTATGAAGAGGGATGCCGTAATCATAATCGAATTTTGAGAACGCAGTATATAGAATTTCCTTAAGTTGAACCAATCCAACATGAAATTCATATATATATATTCTTGACTAAAGATGATTAAGGTCTCAATCTAAGCCTTTAGAACTGAAATGAAGTATATCCTCTCCCTTAATTATAGCAAAACAACTTTTTCAATCCCTGCAGCCTCACGAATTGAAACTTTTGTTTTCTATAATTAACATTGCTAACTTGCAACACTAACAATAATTATCATGCTCCCACTAACATGATGATTATTAGCATAACACTTATGCTCCCACTAGCTTTGACATGTACTCAGAAATCAGCTGGACTTCTAGAAATCAATACTTTATTGACTTCCTTACCAAAGTTCAGATTTCTGATACGAGATGCTTTGATAAAACTTTATCAAAATCATACACCTTTCCTTAGATAGCATGCATGTGTGTCTAAAGAATTTCAGAACTATGAAAAGGGATGCCGTAATCATAGTCTCAATTGTTTAGACCTTTTGCCATCTGCTTCAAATCTACTTGGTGGAAGTGTTTCCTCACCATCATTTTCATGAATCGGAGAGAAACCTTATGACCCTTAGATTTTATGGTGTATGTGTTCTTATCCATGTGAATCGTCAAAACCATAGTCACAAGACAAGGATAATGACAAATCCAAACTCATATGGACTGAACTTATGCAATCTTAACTTCTTGCCACCTGGCAGTATAGGGCCTGCCATTGCTTCCAAGTTGTTATGCAACCAATTGAGAACTTTCAGAACTCCTATGCAAAGCCAACTTTAACTGGAATGGGCACAGAATATGTCAACATGATAGGTTATAAACCTCAAGTCGTGTGCTAGTGAAGAACCTCAGGTTTTATTCTTGATTAGTTCTTGAAATTCTTTTTAGGATCTTTAAGACTCCCACTGTCCTCTTGACATATAAGACTATCTTGCCAAATATTCAAGAGATAGTGCGGATTCTTTATCAAGACAAACACTTCACACAATTGGCCTTAGTTGGTCTTTGTTTAATCCAAAACATCACAACTTACCAACTTCAAATGTACAAGAGTAGGACACTTTTACTCTTACATTTGACAAGTGTTATAAACCTTTCTTTAAGATATGTCACTCAACTTTTAGTCTTGGAGTATGACTCTAAGACTTGTTTTGAAACGAAGTATGACTCATCTTCTTGATTTAACCATTTCAACAATTCATGACTCCTCTTCTTAGTCATAAGAATGCACTAAGATGTCCTTAGAAGACCAATTGTGATGTGGTTCTTTAATCATTAAGATGATCACAAAACATGATACTAAAGTACTCTCCCATCTTTTCAGATTTGAGAAACTTTTATCTGTCTGCCTAATTTGATTCTTCCCATTCGTTCTGCCATACATTGAGACTTTTCCAATGTTTCAGAATTATACTTAAACTTGTAAGTATAACCATATTTACCAAAATTTAGTAAATCATGACGAATAGTCTTAACGAGCTTTGTGGTGGACTTGACCAGTGCACAAGAATGTGTACTCGATCTCTTTAGTCCTTAACTTGACTCACACATCCATGTGAACAAGTCTTAATTTTCCAATGCTTGAAAGTTCTCATTCATCATACTATTCAACTTGCATGATTCCAAGTTTCTATCCAACTGAAGCCTTGGGAATGAGAATCTTTCCTTATTTGGTAAATTATGACACTACCACAAACGAAAGAATCAAGTCCATTTTTTTTTCAAATATTGCTATCAATGGAATCATATAAACAACCATTTTTCACAAATGCCACTTGTAAGGATATTTAAAATAAATATAAAATTAAAAACTTTTATTTTATTTCAAAACTTTGCGGAAAAAACTTATCCTTATAGTGCAAATGCATACGGAAAAACTTGTTGTTATCTATTAAGCAATATATCATAACTCCTAAGTAACAGCTTCAAAATTCTGATGCGATCGAAATCCACCTACGCGATCAGAATCAGCATATACTTCATTTAAGCTTTCTCTCTATTCTTTGATTCTTAAAACATCAACATGTGACCCAGTCACATCATGTAATGAGGATCTTAGAATAGAAACTTAACAGAGTTAGATAATGGGCTCTACCTGAAGTAGAGTCAGACTTATTGACTTTAACATCCTTAGGTAAACTTGGCAGCTTTGCAATCAACGCCCCTTCCTTTGGCAAAATAAACATATGGACCCTTTGGTAATGGGACTATCTCAGACTTAGCCTTTCTCCTTACCATTTGGTCAACCGGGTTGACTATGGCCAATCCCTTTCCATTGGAAAGAGAATGCTTTTTCTGGATTTCCAGTGTCACCATTGTCACTGTCCATAAAGTTTTTGGGAAGTTGATATTCTAATCAAATTTGCTTTACTATCGTTCCAAATCATTGCTGATTCAGCAGCACCAAGCAAATAGATATGATCATTAAGGTTCATGTCATAGTCTGTTTCATAGTAGTCCCAAAGGAACTCACTATGTGACTTAGAAAGTGATTGAACATCCAACTTTCTCAAGACTTTGACACCCAACTCTCCCAGCTTGTCAATATGTGACTTCATCTCTAAGATGTGATCACACATAGACCTTGCTTGCCATTAGGGCTTGAGTGACCTTGAACTTGTGGGTTAGGGAGAATAATTGGAGGAGGTGGAGGAAGTAAAGTTCCAAGAGATTTGGGAAGATCATAGATGCTGAACTAGACATCTTTTGGGAGATATTCAAGATAGTTGATCTAAAGTCCTTAATATAACACCCAATATGAAATATTAAGGCTAGGATCCAACAACCTATTTATAACTGGAAGAGGGATGCCGTAATCCGAGTTATAAAATAGTTGAAGGTAGGTAAATGACGATTTACCAATTTCCACCATGAAAAACGAAATAATGTAATTAGGTTTTTAATTGGATTTGAAACTCCTAGATCTTTTGAGATTCATTGAACTTTTCAATGTCATGTTTCAATCTCGAGTGTGCCCTTCAGGTTTTGTGACTGGGATGCCGAGGATCACAAAACAAGGTGTGAATAACCATGCAAATATACTTGGTACCCTTAATATTTACCCCTTAATCAGTGTGCCGGTTAACCACACACGCTCCACCGATACTATGATAAATATTAAGTTACCCTTTGCCTACCTTGTTAAGTCCAGGTTAGTGTGCCGGTTAACCACACACGCTCCACTAACGACTTAAGCAAAGTGCAAAGTGTAATTTCATGGGTTAGCACCAAATTCACATTTTCCTAAGTAACTAAGATTGGGTATTAATAAGAGTTTAGTTACTTAGTATTTATCATTAATACTTTTAATGAAAGGAGAATTATAGTCCTTGTCCTACCCGTTCGGCTAACGACCCTCCACCAGTCAAGGAAGCGGTGGGTGAGAGTGGACACCCATTAAACTGCCATTTTATAGGCAGTAACCTTATACCCCCCTTATAGACCGGCTTCGTGAATGAGGCCTACTAACGGTAAGACTGACTTTACTCTTATACATATATATAAATATTATTAACTTATAATATTATAAAGTATAAGGGTTGAATTTTAACTTTTAAAATTCTAAGGGCTAACTTGGATTTAAAGTATTCATAAGTGAAAACTTTTCAAATTCCAAAACTTGAGGGCAAGTTTTGAAACTATTCAAAACTAATTAATTCCATAACTTATGAGTTTAAAGTAGTTTTAATTAAAAAAAAAATAACTTTTTTTTATTGTAACTTATGGAACTAATTAAGGTTACACTTTTTTTTTTAATTTAATGAAGAGACTCTTGAACCTCCTCATGAGGACAAGTTATGGAGTCATAAAACCATTTAATTAGAACTAGACTCTTCATTTTGTAACCTTTGCCAACTTTTATGAGTTTTATGATTCTTAAATGTGACTTTTCATATAACTTGAGGACAAGTTACAAAAACACACTTTGGAATCAACTCTTAGATTAAAATGGATTGAAAACAACTATTTCACACAACTTTTCTATTAATCTAAGAACCTCATAAGAACAAGATAATTCAAATCATCAATCTTCAAGAAATTAGCATGAACATACAAACTAATACAAATCTTGAAATTATGACAATTATCTTAGAAATTGGATTAGCATGAACATTACCACATCAAAAACAAGTTTATAAGTCCAAAAAAATCTTAGGGTAATGTTCCTAGTCCAATTCCAGCCAAAACAATCGAATATATACATCCAACTCGATTTTTCAGCTACTTTTGCAAGTATAACAAGAAAACATGCCTAGGCTCTGATACCACTGTTGGGTTTTGAGCATTCTAACACTACTAAGTGTACATGCAACCCTAAATACCTTGGATCTATGTTTTCTCTATTATACATACAATTATGAACATCCAAGGTATTATCCTAATCTAGCATACAAAATAATAAATATAACAAGATAGAATACATACCTCTTTGATGTAGAATGTCTTCATGAAGCTTGAGTGCCTAGTGCCCCAAGTGTGACACCTCAAATGGTTCACACAACACCAAATACACTTGGAATAACTTGAGAGAAACTTGAACACTCCTTGAAATCGTCTAGCCCTCACACTCACACATTAGTGCACGATTTCTTGAGCCATGTGATTCTTTTATATGGTGGCTATTAGGGTTACACCATGTAACTCATAACTTTACCCATTCCTTATGCTCCATGGATTTTAACCTCCATGGAGTATCCATGGGTCACCCCATGGACTTAGTCCAACATAAGGAATCTTGGATCACAAGCCCACATATATAAGAATGAATGATTTACACAATCAACCCATATATTTAATTAGTCTCCTTTTGATCACTTAATTAATTCCAAATTAATTCTTGATCAATACTAGTTAAATAACCTTATTAATATATTAGAACTTATAATATATTAACCAACCTTAAGTGTTATTTCTCTCATTATAGTCTATCCAAATGCATGATGCCATGCAACCCAAATGGACCATGCCGGGTCGGGTCAAGTCTTACCAATTATAGTTATGGACTTAGACATTAATCCAACAGATTTGTGATCTTGTTCTAGTCATGAGTGGCTAGAACCCTAGTTTCTCCAACTTCATGCATTGACTATTGTGTTTATGACTTCAATCATGTGATTTGATGTTTGTTTCTAATGTTATCTAGTGAATTTGATTTTGTTTTAATTGAAAGTTTAATTTCAATTCTAGTTTTTTTGGCCAATTGAGTTAGGGTTAAATCACTCATGTTACTTATATTACAAAATCCGTAATTGTTTTGTAAAATAGAACAAGTAACAAGCGTTAAAATGAAAGTGACTATACACTCACTTGTTTTGATGAAAATCGGGCAGCAATTCGTTTCCTAAAACGATCGTTTCTAATAAAACCGGGAGTTTTATTGAGAAACCGGGCTCTGCAAGGGTCGGGCTTCGAAACCGAAAAGATAAATTTTCCGGGCTTCTCGGGCACTTCGGGGCGTATTCCGGGTGTTATAATCGATACCGGGGCTTTTAGGGATGTCAAAATGGTAAAGATATTGAAAAAGGGGTAAAAGATGGCAATTTTCCAAAAGTATCCGGGAAGGCTCGCAAGCCTTCTATTTATAGGGGAGGTCTGAAGTCGGCTAAGGAAGAAGAGTCAGCAACGAGGACACGCGGCATCAGCAGGGTGAAGGTGCGCAGGTGGCTCGCACGTGGGTTGCGCATGCGAGGGGCTCGGTGGCAGCTTCTTAGTGGACCGGAGTCTAGGTCCGAGGCTTCGGACGTGGCACCATATGCGAAGCTCGGACGCGTCATAGAGGGGTACGAGGTAGCTCCTGATTGGCCGAGCCTTCGGTCCGAGGAGAATGTGACACGCGTCGACAGGTGGCCTCGGATGACTCAGCAGTTCGGACACGTGGCATGATTTGAGCGAGGGTGACGTGGCCGAAGTCCACGTATGCGAATTTTCTCGGTTTTGACATTTTTTCTCGATTTTCACGCCAAAACTTCTAAAATCCATAACTTTCGCATACGAGCTCCGTTTTTTACGTTCTTTATATGCACGCGTAGCTAAAATTACGCTCTACAACTTTAGTTTAGACTTCGTCAGATAATTTTGACTTTAATTTTTATATTATTATTTTTAACAGACCGGGACAGGAAATCCGTTAAAAATTCATAACTTCTTCATCCGACGTCCGTTTTCGTCTGTCTTTTTACCGTTGTGCTACTATTGACAAGACCTTCGATTCTCGTTTAGGTCGTGTCAGCTAAAAATCACTCGATCTAAAATTCAAGTTTTTAGCTGTCTACTGCTAAGCTGAAACTTCGAAAAATCATAACTTCCTCATACGAAGTCAGATTTGGGCGTTCTTTTTATACCTACTCTCGGTTTAACGAACACTACGACTTTTGTTTAGATCACTAAGGATAAAAAGTAGTTTATCAAAAACTCACTTTTTACGACATTCGGCACCGTGCCGGTTTTGTCGCGAAACTTCGACAGGTCATAACTTCTTCGTTATAACTCGGATTTCGGTATTCTTTATATATCTGTAATCTTTGTCACGCCCACTACAAGTTTCTTAATAGATATCGGCTTTATCTAATATTTATTTTTGACGCTCATTTTTATTCTTAATTAATTAAACCTTAATAATTAAGCATAAAACACATAATTCACATAATATTCACATAATTCCTTTTCATTTCTTCAAAATGAGTTACAAAGGTTAACCTAGACTATAACGTCAATATTAATGCCTAGTCGAGAAACACGAGCATTACACGAGGCCATCAAGCAGGTACCTAGATATGCAAGGTTCCTTAAGGATCTTTGTGTATCTAAAAAGAAATTAAAACAAATCAAGTCGTAACAGTTGGGGAACATGTATCCGCGGTTTTGCAAAAGAGGATGCCCCCGAAGTACAAGGATCCCGGTGTCTTTACTGTGCCTTGCAAATTGGGGAATCTTCATGTACCCCGAGCCATGCTTGATCTAGGTGCATCCGTAAATGTCCTACCATATTCTCTTTTCAAATCAATTGGTGTAGGAACATTGAGCAAAACCGGTGTGATCATCCAACTTGCCGACCGGTCTTTGGTACACCCAAAGGGTGTACTAGAGGACATGTTAGTGCAAGTCGATGAATTTATCTTCCCGGCTGATTTTTATGTCTTAGATATGGGAGATGATGACTCTCCAAGTTCAAGTTCCATACTTTTGGGTAGACCTTTTCTTAAAACTTCCAAAACAAAAATTGATGTCTACAATGGAACTTTAAGTATGGAATTTGATGGTCAAGTTATCAACTTCAATGTTCATGAAGCAAAAAAGGTTCCTTCCGAGGTTCAATCCGTCAATCTTGTGAATTTGATCGATCCCTAAACTAAAAAGGGTTTAAGTTTGTCTAACAATGAATTTCTAGAGTTAGTTTTGCAAGGAAAACTAGACAGGGACAAAGCCAAAGAGCTTGCAAAGGAGGTCGATATGGACAATAAGGTGTTGGAGAGTTTGGAGTTTATTGATGACAAGAAGCATGTGAGGAGTGATGATATAAAACCCAAGCCATCCACCAAAGTCAAAATCCTTCCACCGGTGGAACAAGCACAAGATTCAGGAGCAAAAACTCCACCGGATCCCTTAAAGAATATACATGTCAAGAAGGAGGTGGCGAGGAGGTTGATGTGTTGGAGAGGCCCACGTATCAAGACTGAAGCACATTAAGGGGGAAAAGCCGAGCCAACGACATTAAAAAGGGGCGGCTAACCGGGAGGCAACCCGGGGGTATTTTTGTCATTTCTTGTTTTTACATCATATTTTCTTTGTTTCCAAGTTCCCAAGTTGTTTCTCATGTTTAACGAGGGTAAAAAATCATTTTCCGGGCAGTAGTGGATTAGCGGGTTGCAATTTCAAAAAATGAAAAAATTAATTTTTTTTGGCATTCTCAGAGGTTTACACGGCCGTGTAAACTTATGCCTATAGTTTCCACGGGCTGTGTATACGACCGGACCAGAGCAAATCAGACGCAACATTTACACGGCCGTGTAAACTTCGCCTTATAGTTTACACGGGCCGTGTAAACGCAAAAACAGGGCTGAACGTTTTTAGGCTTAAAAATCGATTTCTTTTGTTCATTCTTTTCACAATACCTGCGTTTTTTTCCTCCTCCCTTCTGCCCTCTTCGAAAATACCCTCAAAAGCACTCCATCTTCCTCAATTTTGTATCAAAAATCAAGCTCTAAGGTATGAAATTCTTCTCTTTTCTTCATCTTCTTTGTCTTGCAACTCAAATTCACCCCTCTAATGGCCGATTTTGGGGGTTTTGAGCAAACCCTAGAATTTTTGGGTCTCCAAATTTCGACCTAATGTTTGTAATTTCTTGTAGGATAAGCTTGGGGAAAGCTTGGGGAAGCATTGGACATCACCTTACCATCATTTTAAAGCACAAATTGGTATAATTGTTCCAAACTCTTTACTTGTGCATATAGTTAGATTTTGGGGTGATTTTGGTGATTTTGGTGATATTGCTAGTTTTTGTGTATACTCTTGAGTTTAAATTGTCCTACATTGTGTGCAGAACTTTGTTAAATTCAATTGGACAATGGCTTCCCGTGGAAAAAGGGCTAGAATTGGGACCTCACATATGGGTGGTCAAGAACCCAATGATGAACAAGACCAACAACCCATGGAAAACCCGTATGAATTTGGTCTTATTTTTGAGACCAATCAACAAAACATTTTGTATGCAAGCCTTATTAGAAGAGTAATGGGGGCTCAAAAATTTGTGGACATCCAAGCCCTCAAGGACCTTCATATCTATAAAGGTGTCCACAAGCTCTTCAAGAACATTGGTTGGGAAGGGTTATTGAATCTACATGCAGTCAGTTATCAAACACCAATGTTGGAACTCTTGTCCTCAATTGCCTTTGATTACATGACACATATCCTCACCTTCCGTTTGCTCAATCAATCTCATCAAATACATGCTGATACCCTTTGTGATATCATTGGTGCTCCTAAAGCAAAAAGGGATATATACACAGCAAAGGGTAGAAAAAATGTTGTATTTGAGCAAGACCGTGGAAGGTTTTGGAGAAGTATCTCTTGTGAAGATGAGTTTCAGTCAGGCACAACAAAAGTTTCTAGTATTATTCATCCGATTCTGAAGGTCACCCACCGGATTATTGCTTCTCTCTTATTTCCTCAAGAAGAGATTAGCAAGGCGAACAAAAAAGAATTAGAAGTTTTGTGGTGCATGATTAACAAGCCCGAGGAAGTCCCTCATTTTGGGTGTTGGGTAGTTTAGAAAATGCTCAGAAATGCCATGAGCAATGGTGGCCAACTACATTGTGGAGGCATGGTATCTATTATAGTTGAGCATCTTGGCCTCCATCTACCCAACAATCCAACCAATATAATTCCGGGTCGTACTCGTTTATCACTTGAGGTTTTGGAAATCATGCATCTCTTTCACTGCCATCCCAATGGGGATGTTTATTGGACCGTCGATGGTAAAGAATATTTACGCATCGATAGCCGAAATAAGAAGATATTAGCCTTGGCCAATGACATCCCTTCTACCAATTGGCACCTCCAATCCAACTTGGGTGTTACTGCAGCCCGTAGACCTTCAACCACCACTTCTACTCCTCCTGTTCAAACTGCAACTGCAGGTGCTTCCAGCTCGTCTCGCCCCATTCCTTTTCCCGAACACAACCTTTACATGGGCGAGTTTGCACGCTTAGATCATCATTACACGAGCCTCCAGCAGGAAGTAGGAGAGATTCATACGGGAGTTGCTGAAATCACTTCTGAATTTCATAACTACCGAAACCTTCAAGAAGAGCGTTGGGCCCACCAAGAGCTACGATGGACCGAGCAGGATCAGCGATGGGTGGCTCAAGAGCAGCATAACCGCAATGTTCATCATTTGCTGAGCGATATCCACCAAGTACTTGTGCTTCCCACCCAGCAGCAGCAGCCTCCATCATCATCCCAACCCCAGTGGCCTCCATTTTATCCTTCTGATTACCCTTCACAGTTCCCACCATATCCTCCACCGCCCGGTCCTCAATAGGCCGACTATGCCTCTCTCCAAGCATCGAGGACGATGCTTATTTTAAGCTTGGGGAGGGGCATCCATCCATGCAAAAATCCCGTTGCATGTAGGTTGCATGTAATTTTGTACATATTGCATTAATTTCCATTTTCTTTTTCATTTTTCTGCATAGAAAATTTTTCAAAAGCCAAAAAGATTTTCTTTCTATTCTAATTTTTATTATTTTCTTTGCATTTTGTTTGCATCTAAATTTTTACATTGCATTCATTAAAAAAAAAATTTGATCCAATCCCAAGCATCCGAATCTTTTCAAAACAGTTGAGATGGTAAGTGAGTCATGTGCCTTGAGATTAAAAGCAAGCTAATCACACACGAACACGCCTCCCGAAGCTACTTGTGCAAAACAGAAAGTGAGAAGATTGTCAACATTGGAGCATAACAGCAGGTATGAGTTAATTCTTTGGGACATATGACTGGTCTTATGAGTAGTAATGCTCAATTGAACTTAAAATGCCAAATTCAAAAATTCATAAGAAGAATATAAAATCTCAATGTTCCAAGCTTTCCAGCGCTATAAAAGTCATTTATGCTCATTCCCTTTTATATACCTTGCTTGGGGACACAGTTTCAGACTATACCTACGGGTCTTTGCATGTTAACTTCAGTCCCCCGAAAAATGTCTAGAAGCCCCTCACAGTAATAGACTGTGAGATGTCCCACCATAGAAAAAAGTCAAGGATGAAAATATAAAGAAATAGGCCAAACAAATAAATTAACTAGAGTGTTATGTGTTATCTTAGTTAGTGAATATATCTTTAAAATAATAATAATAATAATAATAATAAAAATAAAAATAATAATAATTGTTATTAAATTAATCTGTGACCTTTGGGACTCGAACAAGTAAACTCTGAGGGGTGTTTTACACCTAATCGCCTAAAGCTAAATTGTTTGGGACTGATTGGGTTGAAAGTTCGCTACACGGGTTCCATAGAAAGTCATGAACTTAATAATAGCAAATAAAGCTAATCTGTGGCCTTTGAGGTTCGGGCAAGTAAACCCGAGGGATCTCTTTAAATCTAACACACTAAGGTCATTTGATTTGGATGTGTTGGTTGGAAGCCCGTTACATGGATTTCAAAGAAAGCCATGAGCTTTATTTGTAGGAAAATGTAATTAGGAAGTTTGTATATATTTGTGTTTATATCTTTATTGAATAATATATCTGAGAAAAATATTTGGCTGCCAAAAGATTCCCTTGGACTTGAGTTTGAACTTATGACATTGGGACTGAATGTTAATTACTTTGACTGGAGTAAGTGGTTTGAAATTTGTAACCAATCTAGGTAAATATTAGGGATTTTTTAGAAAAGATTTTTTAGAAAAATATTGTTGTTGACCAGCAAACAGCTGGAATCGGGCATTGATATATTTTGTGAAACAAAGATGATTGAGCATGTTTTGTCACATACAATTTTACGAGAGTAAGACCATAATTTGTTCCATGAATTGACTTGTTGATATTGAGAGGGAACAAGTGATGTGATCTTTGATTCTGTTGAGTTTCATTAGGGAGTGGTTAAGTCTTGTTTCTATTGTTATATAATATTTTGAGACTAAAGCTAAGTTGACTCAAGACAGGACAGGTACATTCTCAACTATGGTACAAAAACAGGGTTAATTGGGTTGGATCTTTATCATGTTTGTTTTAATTTCATGCATTAGATTTCAAAAAGTTTTGACTTTGATTTTCTTTTCTTCTCCTTTATTCTATTTTCCCCTGTTTAAATTTTTCTTATTCTTTCTTGAGGACAAGAAAGGTTCAAGCTTGGGGAGATTTGTTAGGTGCATTTCATGCATCCATTTTGTAGTTTTAATCCATAAAAGTGCATTGCATTCAGGTTTAAACTCATGCATTTTGCATATTTTTCGGGATTTTTCATGATGCAATTCCATCCACACACTTTTATGATATTTCAGGGACTTTTGGAGGTTGGATCTTGCTTTAGGAGGTTAAAAAGAGTTGAGGGAAAAATTTCGGGACTTGCGGATCATTGAGGAGAGAGATAAGAGGAAAATGAAGATTTTAGCTTTTCAGAGATTTACACGGCCGTGTAAATGGAAGCCTATAGTTTACACGGGTCGTGTAAACGCATACTCGTGAGCAATGTACTTCGAAGGCCTGGCAGATTTGAGCAATTTACTTTTTGTATTTACACGGCCGTGTAAATGGTCAGTTATAGTTTACACGGGCCGTGTAAACGTGTCGCCAGTTTTTAAAACAATTTTATTCTAATTTAAAGAAGGTAACCGGTTCCAAAAGGGGGGGGGGGTCGTATTTTGGGAGTTCTAGGAGGCAATTTTGGGAGCTTGAAGAAGACAATTGTTGCTTGAAAACACTTGGATTTCATTTTGATTTCAATTTGTAAGATTTAACTCTTAATTTCTAGATTTGTGATCTTGTTCTAGTCATGAGTGGCTAGAACCCTAGTTTCTCCAACTTCATGCATTGACTATTGTGTTTATGACTTCAATCATGTGATTTGATGTTTGTTTCTAATGTTATCTAGTGAATTTGATTTTGTTTTAATTGAAAGTTTGATTTCAATTCTAGTTCTTTTTGGCCAATTGAGTTAGGTTTAAATCACTCATGTTACTTATATTACAAAATCCGTAATTGTTTTGTATAGAACAAGTAACAAGCATTAAATCATTCTATTTGAAATGATTCTAGTGTAAATCAAATTCACACATTCTAACACTCCCGAGCATGTGAGGAGTATTGAATGTTGTTGGTAAAATTCACACAAAGTATAATGCAATCTTTCCCCCTAATTCTAAGAGCTTGTTTAGATTAGATTGGTTAGATTAGAATTAATCAGAGAGCTTATTTTGATTAAATAACATGGTGAATGAGAATTGCTAGAGCTTATTAGCATTTCTAAATACCATCTTAGATAAAATTAAACAAATGTCATTTCATACTTGAATCATAATGTCAATTAGTCTTGCATAGAGTTGGAGTACTTACAAATCTTGAAGTTATTTCACTTAATCATTTGCTTACTTATTAATTTAGTTCTTTATTTGAATCATTGCATTCAAGATCACCACCCTTAATCTTTTGTGACTACAGTACCTTGTGCAAAAGAGGTATAGACTAATTATTCCGTGTCTCTGTGGATCGACCCCACTTGCCTTGTACTACCTTTTAGTGCAATACAGTGGTGTTCTTTTGGAGTATATTGTACCCTTATATTTGTTGGGTTTGACACACGTAACAATACGGTTAGGATCTTATAGCCTTAGAATAAGTGGGTTCGCTCGTTTCGTGTTCTGTATACAATTTGCATGCATAAGGCAGCCGACAGTGAGGATGGATGGATGCGGATAGCACGAGTTGTGGTATATGGGCTGAATATCCTATGATAGTCCTATGGATCGGAGTGGTACTGCACGAATGCTGCTTGCTTTGTGCTTTGTGGAACTCTCGAGTGATGGGAGTCAGCTACTAAGTGGATATGATAATATCCAGGAGGTGGATGGCTGGCATCATGGGGAGTTCTTCAGCAGCTGATGGCAGGGCGAGGTTGGGAACCTAGGAAAGCATAGGATATGCTCCAGTGAGTTTAGTGGGGTGGTACATTGAGGTTGGGAACCTAGGAGTTGCTTTGGTAAGTATTGTATTGTTGTTTAGCGGATATTTGGTGCACCAGTGGAGTAGGTGACTTAGAGGATTCGGGAGGATTGTTGAGGAAAGTATGGATAGGTGTGGAAGGTAGTATGGGCCCGTACTACTGAAAGCACAGGATCCATACTCGAATCAGTAAGAGTCTTGGAGAATCTAAGAAGCTTATGGAAAGAAGAATTCTTGGTTATGTTCTGATAGTGGGGATAGCTGCTTTTCCAGATGAGGATGAGCACACATGAGGAGGACCAGGGTTTGGTCCCGGCTCCGGTGGTGAGCCAATTAGTGGAAGGACTGCCAGGGTTTTTAGTTCGTCTTGGATCTCTTGTATCAGGCGTCAAGGATGGATTGTGCGGTCTATTTCACTTTCGGGATTAGAGACTATGTCTTGGGAGTAGTTTGTAGCCCGATTTAGGGTAGAGATTGCTTCAACTACTGTAGTTCAGCCGTGGACGATTGAGCTGGTGAGTGTGCCAGGGTGCGAGACCCTAAATGTTTTGGTTTCTAGAGCCAAGAATGAGGGATCGATTTGAAACATATTGGGAAGAGGGGATCAGATCAGGTACATACATTGGAGGGTCCCGGGAAGGGACCCGAGAGTTCGAGTCAGCTTGTGAGAGCCCAGCAGGGCCGGATTCAGTGCAGTTCTTGTGGGAAACTGTACAAGGGAGTTTTTCATTCCAAGGTTTAGTAAGTGTATCTCTGGGTTTGTTTCCCTGCTTGTGATTGGATTGTACCTTCAAACATGATCATATGTCATTTGCATACCGTGAGTTACGGGGTGGTTAGTGAAGGTCGTTTCTCCTTTTTGTTGGTTAGGAGCGTTCAATGTTATCTGGGTCTATGGTCGAGATCGGTTCGGAGACATGATGCGGAAGGTCTACGGTCAAGATTGGTGACTCAACCATTATGCTTGGGCTGGCTTTTGGAAGCGCCAGGGGAAGTGGTCTACTGTTGAGACTTTGGTCTGGACATCGGTTAGTTGGACTTCAAGATATAAGTGTAACATCATCTCAAGGCGTATGAGATTACTATTTTTGCTAGGACTCAAGAAGTGTTCGTCTGATTTTTTTTGGGGTTGTGTGGTCTTTTGGGGTTTGGGCCAGCAATAGAGCACTCGTACATGTAAGAAATAGATTGTCAGCAGTTGGTTATTTAAGAGCAAGAAGGATTGGGAATCCTTCAAATCTCATGTATTGTGAAGACTTAGTCGAACCTAAGTGGGGGAGAACCGCGCAGGTATTCAGGACAGGGGCAGGTATGAGACCGGGATGGGTTTCTCATCCTCATCGAGGAAGATGGCGGGCCAAGTGGCTATTTGGTTTGAGGGTTGTGTGAGTTTGGGGTTCGGTAAGACTCCCCAGCATGTGACTCGTGTCTTCTTGGGGCTTCATAACAGAATTTAGAAAGACAGGTTGGGACTCCAGTCATGAATGGAGTTCAGTTCGGGTGTTCGATGAAGTGCGTGCTCGACTCTGTATGTGTTTTGAATCAATAGATTAGGGGTAAGGTATTGGGCTACGGTTGTGTTAGGGAAAAAGTGTTGTAAGAATATGGAGGAGCCGTAGCATTCACTAATGGTCAGTGGGAGTGAAAGTGTTGTAAGACTACGGGGGAGCCGTAGCATTCACTAATGGTTAGTTATGATGCAAGTGTTGTAAGACTACGGGGGAGCCATAGCATTCACTCATGGTCAGTAGGGTGAAAGTGTTGCAAGACTACGGTGGATCCGTAGCATTCACTAGTAGTCAGATAGTGGGGAAAGTGTTGTAAGACTACGGGGGAGCCGTAACATTCACAACGGCCAGATAGTGTGGGAGATACAGATAGGCTGCAGGGTAGCTGTGGCATTAACGGATTCGTTCGGATGGCTTAGGCCAGTGTGGGCCAGTTCGAAAGGTTGTGAGTAGGTCACAATATAATTTGAATCAGGGAATGGTAGGTCGAAGGGGACCGGTTGTGATGTAAGAATACAGTTATTCTGGTAGCATTCACCTTTTTGCGTCGGATCCAGTGGCGAAAAGTCGTCAGCCTATCATGATCGGATGGCTCAAATGGATTGAAGGAGCCATGGGTGGTTGTATAGATAGTGCGGTTATCGTTAGACGATGTATCCTTCGGAGGTCGTACGGGACTGCTACGTGTGATTTTGGTCCAACAATCGGTTATGTGCCCGATGATTCGAGTAGTTGACAGTTAAGGTGAGATCGGAGAGGTCTCGGTGTTGGATTAGATGTCTAAGCCCATAACTATTATTGGAATGTACTCGACCCGAGAGTAGCATGGTCCATTTGGGTTGCATATCATCAGGACAATTTGTTAGGATGTACTTTTGAGAAGATGTTATATATGATTTATTAATATATTATAAGTTCTAATATATTAATATGAAATCATATGATTTAATTAGTATTGATAAAGAATTAGTTTGGAATTAATTTAGTGATCAAAAGAGGCTAATTAAATCTATGGGGACTAATTATGGTAATTGGTTATATTTATATGTGTTGGGCTTATGATCCATATTGGACTAAGTTTATGTATGGATACATAAAGAGTTGGGCCACATGAACCATGGATCATAAAACCCATGGGTATGGATTTGGGTTATACCAATGACTATTGGAATCCTACATATAAATATAAGCTCCATAACCTAAAAACGCCACTTCTAATTCTTAGAGAAAGATGGACGATTTTGGTGCATGCAATTCTCTCTCAAAATGTCATCCTTTGTCCTAGGTGTGTTGTGATTCCATTTGAGGTGCAACACTTGGGGCACTAAGTTCTTAAAGGTCAAAGTCTTTCTAACAACATCAACAACATCAAAAGGTATGTCTAAAACTTGTTTTATTATACATATGTTATTTGCATGCTAGTTATAGGCTTAATGTTTTGGAAACACTATTACATGTATAATTAGAGAAAACATAGATCCAATGCATTTGGGGTTGTATGTGCACCATAGAATGTTGTAGTATACAAAACCCAACAGTGGTATCAGAGCCATGGGTTGTTTTATATTATATTTGATGTTATTATTGATTTTCGAAGCAAAAAAATCGAATTTTCTGCATTCTGTCAGCAGGACTCGCCGAGTCCACTCGGTGACTCGACGAGTTGCTTGAAGATACTCTTGGACTCGTCGAGTGCATCAAGGGACTCGACGAGTTGGCTGTCTTGAGTGCAGATTTTCGAGTTTTTTTGGCCTGTTTTGGATTAGGATCATTACCACAAAATGTTTTTGTTCATAAAATTTGATTTTGATGTTATGGTAATGATTATCCTCATCCAAATAAATGATAATTGTCAAAGTTTCAAGATTTGTATTAGTTTATGTGATTAGCTAATTTCTTGCAAATTGTTGATGTGAATTATCTTTACTTATGAGTTTAATCTAGATCATAGAAAAATTATTTGATTATTGTGTTAATTGGAATAATTGATCTTAATGTTTTTATGAACTCCATAACTTGTCCTCAAGTTATGAAAAATGAAGAGTTTTTCCTTTTAAAAGATTCATTAAAGTTCATAGGTTATGAAAAATGAAAGGTCTTGCTTTTAAATGTCATCATAAAATAGTTTTATGTCTTCCATAACTTGTCCTCAAGTTATGGAACTTGAAAAGTCTTCCATAAAAAGTAAAAAAATTTGACTATGCTTTAGGTAAATTCCACTATCTAACTCTATTAAGTTCCTATTTGGATATTCTTATTACATGATGTGACTAGGTAGCATTTTGATGTTTTGTAGAATCGGAAAGAAAAGAGGAAGCTTAGAATAAGAGTATGCTGAATTTGATCGCGAAGATGGATTTCGATCACATGATTCGAAGATCAGAATTTTGAGTTGATGATAAAAGTCATGATAGATTGCTTAGGAATGGATAACGACATAGTTTTCATATGTATTTGCATTGTAAGGATAAGTTTTTCCGCACTTTTAAAATAAAAGGAAAATTTTGATTTTATTTATTTTAAGTATCCTTACAATGGCATTTGTGAAATATTGTTGTTTATATGATTCCATTGATAGCAATATTGGAAAATGGATTTGATTCTTTCGTTTGTGGTAGTGTCATAATTTACCAAATAAGAAAGATTCTCATCACCCAAGTTTTAATTGGATAGAAACTTGGAATCATGCAACCTGTATTGTACGATGAATGAGAATTTTCATCTTTGGGAAATTAAGACTAATTCCTTGTTCACATGCATATGTGAGTCAAGTGAATGACTAGGGGATTGGGTACACTTGGTTGTGCACTGATCAGGTTCATCACAAAGAACGATAAGGCTATTCGTCATGATTTACTAAAGTTTAGTAAATTTGGTTGTGCTTACAAGTTTAAGTATAATTCTGAAACATTGGAAAAGTTTCAATATATGGCAGGACGAATGAAAAGAAGCAAATTAGGCAGAAAGATAAAAGTTTCTTCAATCTGAAAATATGGGAGAGTAATTCAGTGTCATGTTTTATGATCATCTTAATGATTATGAAAAACCATATCACAATTGATCCTCTAAGGACATCTTAGTGCATTTGTTTGACTAAGAAAAGGAATCGTGAATTGTTGAAATGGTTACATCAAAAGATGAACCATACTTCGTTCCAAAATTGAATCTTAGAGTAACACTCCAAGATTGTAACCTTGAGTGACATAATGTTAAGAAGGTTTAAAACACTTATCAAATGTAGAGTAAAATGTTTTCTACTCTTGTACATTTGAAATTGGTAAGTTGTGATGTTTTGGTTAAAACAAAGACCAACTAAGACCAATAGTGTGAAGTGTTTTTCTTGATAAGAATCCGCACTAACTCTTGAATATTTGTTTGTCAAGGAATGGTTCTTGACAAAGTCAATCTTATATCTCAAGAGGTCAGTGGGAGTCTTAAAAATCTTGAATAGTTTCAAGAACTAATCAAGAATAAAACCTATTGTTTATCACTAGCACACGACTTGAGGTGTAACACCGGATTGCTGGTATGTGTTTTATTTATGAATTTTATGTATTTTCTCTGGGACTCGACAAGTTGATGGCCCAACTCGTCGAGTAGAGACGGGATCCGCAGGAAGTTTAAGTGACCTACTCAACGAGTCGGGGACTGACTCGGCGAGTAGCTGCTGTTTGGGTGAAACCCCAAATTTGAGGGTTTGCACCCTATTTAAACATCTTATTGCAGCCTCCATCGTCCCTTATGCTCCCAGAACACCTCATATCGAAACCCTAGCCGCTTTGAGTGATCTAAGGACATTTTTGGTACTTTTGGGTGGTTTGTGAAGCTTGAAAGGAAGGAAGAAGCTTGGGAATTCGAGTTGGGGCTTGTAGATCCAGAGATCTTATTCCATCTTCAGCTCAATCAAGGTAAATGCCCCCTGTTTTGGTCTTCCATTTGGTTGTTCATCTTTAGAGCTTAGATTTTGGGTGCATTTAGGGCTTTCCAAGCCATTTTCGGATTTGTGAGGTGATTCATGGGGTTCTACTTTCAGATCTGAGTCATTGGAGGGATCTCATGGCATAAAGGTGCCAACTATATGGCCATGAGAGCCCCATGCACATTGTAGAGCACCTTTTATGGATTTTTGAACCAAAGACCTCATGCATGTGCACCAAGTTTGGAACTTTATGTATAAAATGGACATTAGGAGACCAGATCTAGGGTTTTGACATGTTAAGACCCATTTAAATCGACTGTATAGTAAGGGTCAAGAAGGGACTCGACGAGTCGTTCTTGGAACTCGGCGAGTCGGTGTGTAGTGACCACTAAATCCCTTCTGTGGTTGGACTAGTGGTTCGGAAAGGAAGTCCCGTAAATGTTTAGACTCGTAAAGGGGCCTGGGAATCATGGGACTCGACGAGTGTATGAACAGACTTGGCGAGTCTAAGGCAATCTCCCAACTGTTGAAGATGAACTCAACGAGTTGTTCATACAACTCGGCGAGTCACAGTCTGGACATGTTCATAGGATGAAGGTGAACTCGACGAGTTGTTCATACAACTCAGCGAGTCGGATGAAGGTTCATTCAATTATATTATAGGAGGAGAACTCGTCGAGTCGTTGCTAAGCTCGACGAATAGAGTCGGGAAGGGGTCAGAAGAAAGAATAGGACTCGGCGAGTTGGCGGCCCAACTCGGCGAGTCAGGTCAACTGGAAGTTGACTTTGACCAGGGGTAAATGAGTCATTTTACCCAAATATTAGTTAGTTGTGTTTGACTAAGTGTCTTTATGGGAATTGTAGCCGGGGAGTTGCCGGAGCAGCAGTCAGACATTTCCCGATCAGCATTTCAGCAGTCAGCCTTACGAGGTGAGTTACCTTCCAGTAGTGTTGGGTCTACGGCCACAATGCCGACCCATCAGTAGGAGTTGTATGTTAGATGATTGTCTTTGTGATAATTATCTGGTGCTGCTATCTGATATGCTTTATGTGCTAGGATGCTATGATATATGTGTAGTAGTGGTAGGGGTGATATGGCCCCTAGTTACCGGTTGAAAGAGACCGAAGGGGGAAGATAGTACCCATGCATGCCTAGTAGTGTGAATAGGATATGTAATTATGTGATAGTTGTAGGGGGTGAAATAGTCCCCGGTTACCGGTTGAAAGACACCGAAGGCGGTTACCGGTTGAAAGATGCCGAAGGGGAGCCCAGCTCCCAATTATGCCAGACAGATACCGGTTGAAAGATACCGAGGGATAGGCATTATGTGGTATGTGGTATGATGGGGGAACTCACTAAGCTTTGTGCTTACAGTTTACAGTTTTGGTTTCAGGTACCTCTTCAGTGAAGGGGAAGGAGCCGGCGCGGTAGCGGCACATCACACACACACTGGATTCCGCACTCTGATATTCTTGGGAATGTACTCTGATTTTATTGCTATTGATGATATGGTTTTGAGACACGTTGTTACAGTTTATAAATTGATTTGACAATGGTAATGTTTTTGGTAAACTATTTTATGAGTTACTTAATCAAAACTGAAATTTTTGGTCTTGAAAATTGGTACGTTACAAGTTGGTATCAGAGCCTTAGTTTGAGGGATTCGGATACACTCTCGGGTGTGTCTGAACTCAAACTGAGGACTTGGTAAGAATTTTTTCAAAAGAAAATCACTTTATAAAAAGGAGTTTGAAAAGAGAACAAGGGACTTTGAAAAAGAACAAGATGTGTGATGTGCGCGACCGGCCGAGCTCAAGTAAGTTTTCCCCAAGATACCCATACATGTTATGTTCTGATATGATATGATTATGAGAATTGCATGCTAGAATTAGGGCTAGAGGATCTAGGAAGGTGCCTTATATGCCTACTGTATATGTGTGAGAACTGCATGCTAGATTAGGGCAAAGGATCTAGGAGGATGCCTGATATGCCTGCTATATGTGCTTTTGTGCTGCGAGATGCTACTGATTAGTCAGTTATATGATAGCTTGGATAAAGTACGATTGGATTGGGTTACTCAATGCCCGAATGTTGTTGCTTTGTGCTTCGGGAGTCCTAGTTATCTTTAGGTAACCAGTAAACGAATACGTTAAGATTACATATTGCGAGGACGAAATAATTTCAGAAGGTTAAGTCTAGCCCTACTGCGCAACTCTTGTTTGAGTCCAACCGTTGTGGGGTAGGACCTTTCATTCGAAGAATTATCTGGTCTTAGCAATATGTAATGGCATTCGCGAGCTAGTTAAGTAAAGGTAGCAGGGGTTCCTTATGCAGCTGATGGCAGAGAGTAGGTTGGAGAGTTACCCTGGGGTAAGCCTAGGATGGGATTAGCAAAGTGAGCAGCAATAGTAGAAGGGACTTAGTGAAGTTGAGGCAATCCTTGAGGAAAGTACGGATAGATGTGGAAGGTAGTATGGGCCCGTACTACTGAAAGCAGAGGATCCGTACTCGAGTCAAGGAGGGCTGAGATGGAACCAGGAAACTTGTAGACTGTATGAAGCCTCCCAAGGTTTATGAATGATTCTGACGATTATGTGCTATGTTGCAGAATGGTGATGATCACCCGTCATGGAGGGGGAGGTTTAGGATCAGGATCCGGTTCAGGATCGGGCTCAGGGGCAGGCTCCGAGCCAGTGGACGAGGGACTACGCGAGTTCATCGCATCTGAGGTCACGAGAGGTATCCTTAAGTCGACCCTGGTGATTTTCGGGTCGATCAAGGAAGGGATCATTGAGTTGATGGAGGATCAACTCAGGGCGTTCAGGAATGACATGGCGGCCAGCCAGTCAGGATCACACACACTGTCCTTCAAGGACTTCAGGGGAAGTGGTGCACCAGATTTCCATGGGGCGAAGGACCCCATTGTTGCCAGACGATGGATTGCAGACATTGAGTCTGCACAGTTGACTAGCTTCTGCCCCGAGGGGTCGAGGGTTCGATATGCGGTGGGATGCTTGAGGGACAGGGCCAGGGATTGGTGGGAGTCGGTTGGCGACTCTCTGGGAGCCTCGGCTATTGAGGCTATGACATGGCCGGATTTCGTGACCCGGTTTAGGGCTGAGTTCGCACCCACTGTGGAGCTCCAGCAATTGGCCCGGGAGTTCCTAGATATAAGGCAGACGACTGAGACAGTGGCAGAGATCACCGCCAAGTTCTGAGAGAGGGCTTTATTGGTGCCCCAGTATACGGGAGATGAGGATAAAAGGAGGACCCGCTATCACGACATGTTGCGAGCCGATATTCGGGAGCATGTCAGTTTTCAGCTTGTCCTACCCTGGATTCCATGATTGCCAGGTCAAGGGAGAGAGAGATTGATTTGGAGCACATCCGGAAGAGGAAGGCGGAGGAGGGACAGGTTACTGGGGCTTCGGGGAAGAAGCCCAAGGGATTCGACTCTAGGTCGAAGGGCCAGCAGGGCCGGAGCCGCTGTGGGAAATGCGATAGGTCACACGAGGGGGTTTGCCGTACTGGGCCGGGATCAGGCTGCTATAAGTGCGGCAAGACTGGGCACTTTGGTAGAGATTGTACTACCCCTGCCCCCACCTTTCAGACATCAGACCTGATTTGCTTTCATTGCAATCAGAAGGGCCATAAAAGGGCCAACTGCCCTCAGTTGTCAGCAGCAGCGCCAGTAAAGGCGCCAGCTCCAGTGACCCTGCGGATTACCGATGGCCGGCAGGGCAAGACAGAGGCTCCAGTAGTGAGGAGCCGAGCCTTCCAGTTCACTACGGAGGAGGCACGCGCCGCACCTGATGTGGTGACGGGTATGATTTCTTCTCCCTAGCTTTTATCTTTGTTGCTTATGATATTGATGTGCCATATGTATGTGCTCTGTTTAGGATCATTCCATGTGAACGGTATCCCAGTTCAGATATTGTTTGATTCGGGTGCTACCCGATCATTTGTCTCTCTTGTGCTTAGCAAGAGGTTTCCTGAGTCTTCGGGCATGTTGGATTGCCCTTTAGAGGTTGAGATCGCGGACGACCGATCAGTGCGAGCATCGGAGGTCTACCAAGATTGTGTTTTGAGGCTGTTCGAGGAACGCTATTTGGTAGACCTGGTTCCCATTCTGTTGCGTGGGAACAAGGTGATTATAGGCATGGATTGGTTGAGCCCCAACGGGGCGGTGATTGACTGCGCGCAGCAGTTAGTTCGGATCAGGACCCCGAGTGGGGGAGAGCTAGTGGTTCAGGGCGAGAGACCACAGCGTGGACCAGCACTATGTTCAGCAGCGAGGGCTAGACGCTACCTTCAGCAGGGCTGTGTTGGGTATGTCGCCTATGTTATGGATACCCGAGAGATGGGTAAGACGATGGTGAGCGATGTTCCGGTAGTGCGAGATTACGCGGATGTATTCCCAGAGGAGCTGCCTGGGATACCTCCGGAGCGACAGGTGGAGTTCAGGATCGACCTAGTCCCTGGTGCGGCTCCGATAGCCAAGGCACCATATCGGTTGGCTCCTCCTGAGATGCAGGAGTTGTCTACACAGCTGCAGGAGCTGTTAGACAAGGGATTTATCAGGCCAAGTAGTTCGCCCTGGGGAGCCCCGATCCTGTTTGTCAAGAAGAAGGATGGGTCGCATCGTATGTGCATAGATTACCGGGAGATGAACAAGGTAACGGTGAAGAACCGTTACCCACTTCTGAGGATAGACGATTTGTTCGACCAGCTTCAGGGAGCGTCTTGGTTTTCCAAGATAGACTTGTGATCAGGCTACCATCAGATGCGAGTCAGGGATGAGGATGTACAAAAGACTGCTTTTTGGACTCGCTATGGTCACTACGAGTTCGTGGTGATGCACTTCGGGCTCACCAATGCTCCTGCCGCGTTCATGGACCTCATGAACCACGTGTGCAAATCGATGCTGGATCGGTCTGTGATAGTTTTTATTGATGATATCCTGGTCTACTCCAAGACGCAGGAGCAGCATGAGGAGCATCTGCGAGAGGTTTTGGATACTCTGAGGAGGGAGAGCTTGTACGCCAAGTTCTCCAAGTGTGAGTTCTGGTTGCACGGGGTGCAATTTCTTGGGCACCTTGTTAACCAAAATGTTATTCTGGTCGACCCGGCCAAGGTGGAGGCCGTGATGAGATGGGAAGTTCCGAAGTCTCCATCCGAGATTCAGAGTTTCTTGGGATTAGCCGGCTATTATCGGAGATTCATCCAGGATTTCTCCAAGATAGTCGTACCTTTGACTCGGCTAACAAAGAAGGCCGTAGTATTTCGTTGGGGGCCTGAGCAGCAGGCAACGTTCGAGACACTGAGACAGAGGTTGTACGAGGCGCCGATCTTAGCCCGGCCAGAGGGCGTGGAGGATTTTGTAGTATACTGCGACGCGTCTATTTCGGGCTTGGGTGCAGTGCTGATGCAGAGAGGGCATGTCATCGCCTACGCCTCGAGGCAGTTGAAGCCCCACGAGGCGAACTACTCGACACACGATCTGGAGTTGGGGGCGGTCATCTTCTCCCTCAAGATTTGGCGACACTATCTCTATGGGGTTCGATGTACCATTTACACGGACCATAAGAGTCTGAGATACCTCATGGATCAGCCGAATCTGAACATGAGGCAGCGTCGGTGGTTAGATGTGGTGAAGGATTATGACTGTGGGATCCTTTACCACCCGGGGAAGGCCAATGTAGTGGCCGATGCGCTTAGTCGTAAGGCAGCGCCGATCAGAGACATCTGCATGCAGATGACAGTAGTGACTCCACTGTTGGAGCAGATCCGAGAGGCCCAGCAGGAGGCTATGAAGGAGGAACATCGGAAGAGCGAGCGTATTGTGGGACAGGTTTCCTCCTTCGACTACGACAACCGAGGATTATTGACTCTACATCGTAGGGTATGGGTTCCCTACCATGGGGGTGTGCGCCAGGTTCTGATGGAGGAGGCGCACAAATCCCGATTCTTGATTCATCCCGGGGCAACAAAGATGTACATAGATCTTCGACCCGATTACTGGTGGCCCTACATAAAGCGGGATGTAGCTTGGTACGTAGAGCGGTGCTTGACCTGCAGGAAGGTCAAGGCCGAGCACCAGAGACCACACGGCAAGATGCAGCCGTTAGACATTCCCATGTGGAAATGGGAAGATATTACTATGGACTTCATCACCAAGCTTCCCAGGACTGCACGGGGAGTGGATTCGATTTGGGTGATCGTGGATCGGTTGACCAAGAGTGCCCATTTCATACCGATCCAGGAGAGCATTTCGGCCAAGAAGTTGGCCGACATCTATATCCGAGAGGTAGTAGCTCGACACAGAATGCCAGTTTTGGTGATTTCAGACCGAGACGTGCGGTTTACTTCCAGGTTCTGGAAGAAGATTCACGACGAGTTGGGTACTCGTCTGCACTTCAGCACAACGTTCCACCCGCAGACGGACGGTCAGAGTGAGCGGACCATCCAAACTTTGGAGGATATGTTGCGGGCATGCGTTCTAGACTTCGGTGGTAGTTGGGATACCTATCTTCCATTAGCTGAGTTCTCCTACAACAACAGCTACCACGCGAGTATCGATCGTCCTCCCTTTGAGATGTTATACGGGAGGAAGTGCAGGACCCCAATATGTTGGGGTGAGGTGGGCCAGAGGGTCATGGGGAGCACCGAAGTGGTGCTCAAGACGACGGAGAGGATTCAGCAGGTCAGGAGCAGGCTCCAGACTGCTCAGAGTCGGCAGAAAAGTTATGCCGACAAGCGCCGCTCGGACCTGGAGTTCCAGGTCGGGGATATGGTCCTCCTGAAGGTGTCGCCATGGACGGGCGTCATCCGATTCAGGAAGCGGGGAAAGCTGGGCCCCAGGTATATTGGACCCTTCAGGGTTATAGCCCGGGTGGGCAAGGTGGCATATAGGTTGGATCTGCTAGCAGAACTCAGTCAGATCCACGGCACGTTCACGTCTCCCAATTACGAAAGTGCCTGGTGGACGACTCGGCGGTGGTACCCTTGGAGGACATTCAGGTGGATGAAAGCCCAAATTACATCGAGCGGCCAGTAGCGATCCTCGATAGGAAGTCGAAGGACCTGAGGAACAAGAGGGTGGAGCTGGTGAAGGTGCAATGGCAGCACCGCAAGGGATCGGAATGGACTTGGGAGCTGGAGGAGGAGATGAGGGAGCACTACCCCGAGCTTTTTCCACGTTCAGCAGCAGACTTCGAGGATGAAGTCTAAAATAAGTGGGGGAGATTTGTAACACCGGATTGCTGGTATGTGTTTTATTTATGAATTTTATGTATTTTCTCTGGGACTCGGCGAGTTGATGGCCCAACTCGTCGAGTAGAGACGGGATCCGCGGGAAGTTTAAGTGACCTACTCGACGAGTCGGGGACTGACTCGACGAGTAGGTGTTGTTTGGGTGAAACCCCAAATTTGAGGGTTTGCACCCTATTTAAACATCTTATTGCAGCCTCCATCGTCCCTTATGCTCCCAGAACACCTCATATCGAAACCCTAGCGCTTTGAGTGATCTAAGGCCATTTTTGGTACTTTTGGGTGGTTTGTGAAGCTTGAAAGGAAGGAAGAAGCTTGGGAATTCGAGTTGGGGCTTGTAGATCCAGAGATCTTATTCCATCTTCAGCTCAATCAAGGTAAATGCCCCCTGTTTTGGTCTTCCATTTGGTTGTTCATCTTTAGAGCTTAGATTTTGGGTGCATTTAGGGCTTTCCAAGCCATTTTCGGATTTGTGAGGTGATTCATGGGGTTCTACTTTCAGATCTGAGTCATTGGAGGGGTCTCATGGCATAAAGGTGCCAACTATATGGCCATGAGAGCCCCATGCACACCATAGAGCACCTTTTATGGATTTTTTAACCAAAGACCCCATGCATGTGCACCAAGTTTGGAACTTTACGTATAAAATGGACATTAGGAGGCCAGATCTAGGGTTTTGACATGTTAAGACCCATTTAAACCGACTGTATAGTAAGGGTCAAGAAGGGACTCGACGAGTCGTTCTTGGAACTCAGCGAGTCGGTGTGTAGTGACCACTAAATCCCTTCTGTGGTTGGACTAGTGGTTCGGAAAGGAAGTCTCGTAAATGTTTAGACTCGTAAAGGGGCCTGGGAATCATGGGACTCGACGAGTGTATGAACAGACTCGGCGAGTCCAAGGCAATCTCCCAACTCTTGAAGATGAAGTCGACGAGTTGTTCATACAACTCGGCGACTCACAGACTGGACATGTTCATAGGATGAAGGTGAACTCGACGAGTTGTTCATACAACTCGGCGAGTCGGATGAAGGTTCATTCAATTATATTATAGGAGGAGAACTCGTCGAGTCGTTGCTAAGCTCGACGAGTAGAGTCGGGAAGGGGTCAGAAGAAAGAATAGGACTCGGCGAGTTGGCGGCCCAACTCGGCGAGTCAGGTCAACTGGAAGTTGACTTTGACCAAGGCTTTGACTTTGACCAGGGGTAAATGAGTCACTTTACCCAAAGATTAGTTAGTAGTGTTTGACTAAGTGTCTTTATGGGAATTATAGCCGGGGAGTTGCCGGAGCAGCAGTCAGACATTTCCCGATCAGCATTTCAGCAGTCAGCCTTACGAGGTGAGTTACCTTCCAGTAGTGTTGGGTCTACGGCCACAATGTCAGCCCATAAGTAGGAGTTCTATGTTAGATGATTGTCTTTGTGATAATTATCTGGTGTTGCTATCTGATATGCTTTATGTGCTAGGATGCTATGATATATGTGTAGTAGTGGTAGGGGTGATATGACCCCTAGTTACCGGTTGAAAGAGATCGAAGGGGGAAGATAGTTCCCATGCATGCCTTGCAGTGTGAATGGGATATGTTATTATGTGATAGTTGTAGGGGTGAAATAGTCCCCGGTTACCGGTTGAAAGATACCGAAGGCAGTTACCGGTTGAAAGATACCGAAGGCAGTTACCGGTTGAAAGATACCGAAGGCAGTCACCGGTTGAAAGATACCGAAGGCAGTTACCGGTTGAAAGACATCGAAGGCAGTTACCGGTTGAAAGATACCCAAGGCAGTTACCGGTTGAAAGACACCGAAGGCAGTTACCGGTTGAAAGATACCGAAGGCGGTTACCGGTTGAAAGATGCCGAAGGGGAGCCCAACTCCCAGTTATGCCAGACAGATACCGGTTGAAAGATACCGAGGGATAGGCATTATGTGGTATGTGGTATGATGGGGGAACTCACTAAGCTTTGTGCTTACAGTTTACAGTTTTGGTTTCAGGTACCTCTTCAGCGAAGGGGAAGGAGCCGACGCGGTAGCGGCACATCATACACACACTGGATTCCGCACTATGATATTCTTGGGAATGTACTCTGATTTTATTACTATTGACGATATGGTTTTGAGACACGTTGTTACAGTTTATAAATTGATTTGACATTGGTAATGTTTTTGTTAAACTATTTTATGAGTTACTTAATCAAAAATGAAATTTTTGGTCTTGAAAATTGGGACGTTACATGAGGTTTATAACCTATCGTGTTGACATATTCTTGTTTCCGTGCCCATTCCAGTTAAAGTTGATTATGCATGTGAGTTCTATAAGTTCTCAGTTGTTTGCATAACTACCTGGAAGCAATGGTAGGCCCTTGTGCTACCAGGTGGCAAGAAATTAAGATTGAACAAGTTCAGTCCATATGAGTTTGGATTTGTCACTAACCTTGTCTTATTATTATGGTTATGACAAATTCACATGGATAGGAACACATATACCATAAAATCTAAGTGTCATAAAGTTTCTCTCCGATTCATGAAAATGATGGTGAGGAAACGCTTTAACTAAGTAGATTTTAAGGAGATAGAAATTGTGATATTTGCATTCTCAAATTCTATTATGATTATGGCATCCCTCTTCATAATTCGAATTGTAAGAAATGGCAAAGGTCTAAACATTTCAGACTTATGGCTATATGTTCTAAAATTGTTAAGACACACATGTGAGCTATCTAAGGAAAGGTGTATGAGTTTGAGAAGCCTGGATAAAGTCTTATCAAAGCATCTCGTATCATAAATCTGAACTTTGGTAAAGAAAGTCAATACGTATTGATTTATAGAAGTCCAACTGATTTCTGAATACATGTCAAGGCTAGTGGGAGCATAAGTGTTATGATAGTAAGATAATAATTATTGTGCTAGTGGGAGCATAATTATTATGGTAAGTGTTTCAAGTTAGCAATGTTAATTATAAAAAACAAAAGTTTCAATTCGCAAGTTGTAGGGTTTGAAAAGTTGTTTTGCTATAATTAAGGGAGAGGAATTTATACTTCATTTCAATTCTAAAAGCTTAGATTGAGATTTTTCTCAAATTTAGTCAAATATATATGAATGTTATGTTGGAATGGTTCAACATAAGGAAATTCTATATATGGAAATATTAATTGTGTTCTCAATATTCGATTATGATTACGACATCCCTCTTCATAGTCCGAATTTTGAGAACATGGCTAATAGAAAAAATTATAGCAAAAGACTGGTCTAGGATCATGTCTTTATGTGAGACATCATGAATAGGATCGATTACATGTGTTATAATATTCATCCGTTCTAAATTTTCCAAATGCCTAGGGCATTAAGAGGAAAAAGGTCTAGAACCGGATATGGCTAAAATGGTTAAACAATTATCGAGGACAATCTGAGGTTTACCAAAGATTGGTTGCTCATGGACAGTTAGAAGTATATTTTAAATTTTGGAAAGGACCATATTGACATACTCTGAGAAGAGGTAACTCTTGTTCAAAAGTGATGGTCAAAATGGGAATATGGAAATGTTTCCATAAGTGGAAGTCATTCTTTAAATCTGGGTAAGATTAGAAACTTTTTATGCAAGAAGGATGTTCAAAGGAATGTACTTTGAATTTGAGACTTCGCTTCCATATAATTGTCTTGTAACAATCTCCAAAGGAATACTTTGTAATATCGTTGGTCAAGTCTCCGTGACTTTTGGTACCTAGACATTACAAAGGAATCATTGCATGATAGTTTAACACATTCTGGCAGTGGCAAGAATTTGGAATTCTTACATTGGTGATAAAGATTTGGAATTGTGAAATGAGAATCATTGAAATGTTTTCAATTGATCTATTCCACAAAGAAATGACCATAGGTAAACATAGTGTGTATGCTTGTAGCATGGGACAACTATTGTTTTAGTTCAAGTATTAAGTTGATTATTTGAAACATTATACAATGAATAATGAGTAATCAATATGAATCAAAAGTTTTGGGGCCATATAGGATTAGTATTATTCTTGTGTTTTACTTTGCATGTTTTGACTTCCCGAATAACTAGGTTATTCAAATCGTCCACAATCGATCATACTTTGGAAGTAGGTATTGAGGCAAGACTGTCATGAATGGGTATGTAGTATGTCTAGAGGTTTTAGACATAGTTGCAGTATTCATGAGTGCTCCTGGAATAAGATTCGAGTATTGGATTAAACCCACACTCATTTGAATCACTTCATGGATTTTATCACGAGTGATCATGAGACGATAATATCTTATATTCTTCAAACGGAGATGTGTAAGTTGTAGTTGCGAGTCGGTTGCACATTGACATATGTAAACGCACCAGTAACTTGGATGTTATAAAACATATCGTTGTGTGTAATTTGATGAGTGAGTACAAGCGAGCATTTGGGTCGAAGATTATCCATTCCTTTTACCCCATGTGGATAAAAGCGATATCTGTGGGCCCCTCGATAATTTAGTGATGACAACCATAAGTGCTCGGCCGGGCCTGGACTGATTTTATTTGTTCAATTAGTCGGTCGTCATAAATCAGAAAACGGGAAACAACAGATGGACAGAGAGAATGATCATAATCCATGTCTCAGTCCATATGATATCTAGAATGGAGGAATATATGATCCCTTATCTAATGGACACGTCATTGACTAGGTCAGAGTTCGACACCGGCTTTAAGAGCTACGATTGCTAGTCGGGATTTTGGATTCATATTTGCAATAATAGTTTTAGACTTATCCAAGTGGGAGACTGTTGGATTAGATGTCTAAACCCATAACTATTATTGGTATGTACTCGACCCGAGAGTAGCATGGTCCATTTGGGTTGCATATCATCAGGACAATTTGTTAGGATGTACTTTTGAGAAGAGGTTATATATGATTTATTAATATATTATAAGTTCTAATATATTAATATGAAATCATATGATTTAATTAGTATTGATCAAGAATTAGTTTGGAATTAATTTAGTGATCAAAAGAGGCTAATTAAATCTATGAGGACTAATTATGGTAATTGGTTATATTTATATGTGTTGGGATTATGATCCATATTGGACTAAGTTTATATATGGATACATAAAGAGTTGGGCCACATGAACCATGGATCATAAAACCCATGGGTATGGATTTGGGTTATACCAATGACTCTTGGAATCCTACATATAAATATAAGCTCCATAACCTAAAAACACCAGTTCTAATTCTTAGAGAAAGATGGACGATTTTGGTGCATGGAATTCTCTCTCAAAATGCCATCCTTTGTCCTAGGTGTGTTGTGATTCCATTTGAGGTGCAACACTTGGGCACTAAGTTCTTAAAGGCCAAAATCTTTCTAGCAACATCAACAACATCAAGAGGTATGTCTAAAACTTGTTTTATTATACATATGTTATTTGCATGCTAGTTATAGGCTTAATGCTTTGGAAACACTATTACATGTATAATTAGAGAAAACATAGATCCAAGGAATTTAGGGTTGTATGTGCACCATAGGATGTTGTAGTATACAAAACCCAACACTCGGCTGCATTCGAAAAGCAGCAAGTGGTAGCCAGAAGAGTCGAAATGAGTTTAGTGACTTGGGATCCGTGTGTGGAGTTGCCTGTCATTCGGGGCATATACTAAGTTAGTTACAGTTGGACAAGGTAATATCAGAAGTTGAATAACCAGTTGGGAGATAACTGCAGTGAACTCGGCAATGACTCGATATGAGCGGTTTGTCAAGGAGACAGACCATCTCGAGACTTCAGGTTTCAGATGGAGTAAACACGATCATGTTGCAAGAAATTCATTCATCTTCAGGTTTTAGAACCCTGCAGGGGATGGTTTTGGTTACCCTGGGAAGGCTGGGGTATGCTTGTGGTTTTGACCCTGTCGCTCGAATGGTTGGGCTTGTAAGGGATGGTAAGGAATGATTTCGAGGACGAAATCTAATTTAAGTGGAGGAGAGTTGTAACATCCTGTTTATTAAATAAATAAATAAATAAAATTGATGAACGAATATTCGCCCTAAAACCAATAATATTTAACGGAGAGTGGTTTCGGAGAGCCAAATGATATATTTTAGACTTTCAGGTGTCAAAGTTTAATTTCAAGATGTATTTTGTAAAGATTTTTAGAAGTTAGGGTGTGTTTGGTATTATTGGGACTGATTATGTAAGGATTTATGGAGGAAGGGGCTGATTGGTAACATTTTGGACTTTATTTGTAAAAGGTTTTAGGAGGCAGGGTTAAAAGAGTAAAATATGGATTTATATTGAAAGAAATGACGGAACGGGGGGGGGGGGGTGGGCTAAACTTGTCATTATGGAGGTAAGTTTGAGGGGTCGGGGTATATAACCTGTCACCCCTCCCGCTTCAAACCCTAACCCTAGGGAGGATGTCTTCAGCCGCCACTTTCACCATTGTCTTCCAGCCACCATCTCCTCGCCACCACCGAAGAATCACCAGAGTAGCCACTTTATTCCGTCGCCGGCGAAGACGAAGAGTCACAAAGAAATCAGAAAGCTCGTTCATGGGTGCTGTTGCTGTTCGCGTTTGGGTTGCTGCCTCAACCCACGTCCGCCACCATCGCATTGATGTCACCTCCGACCTATGATTGTCGCCGAGAGGGTGGTTGCGGTTGCACTTCTCTATTTTGTTGTGAACTGTCATCGTTTCCCTACGGTGGGCCTCCTATCGAGTTTTGGTGGTCGCCGGCGTTTCGTGGAGAACTCACTCGACAGAAAGGGGTGCGTGTTTGTTTACAGTTCGTGTGTATGATGGTGTGCCGATTGCAAGCTGTAGATACGTTGTTTGTTCGTCGGTGACCAAGAAGAACTACCATGGCGGCCAGCCATGGTGGCTGTCGTCGGTAATGTCGCTTTTGTCGTTGCCATGCGCCACCAGGTGGGTGGCCTGAGTTGTTTTGGGAACAGATAGGGTGTGTGTGCTTTGGTTTGGCCGGAAAACATAAAGAAAAGCTACTACCACCACCGTGAGGTGGTGGCTGCCGCCATGTACCACCACCGGCCACCACTAGGGTGGTTGTGTGTGTGTGTGTGTTTAGTTAATATGTGTGTGTGTGTGTGTTTAATTGGGCTCTTGTGTTGTATGTTGTATTTGGTAAAGGAATAATAAAAAGAAAAACTCAATACCACCACCGTAAGGTGGTGGCCGCCGCCGCGAGCCACCATGTGTCGTGGTTGACCACCACTACCCGAGGTGGTAGTGGGTGGTGCCCATCTAGCGAAACCCTAATGGGCCTAATGACTTAGCTTTTGCGCCTAATTGGATTATAATGGGGTAGAAACCCTAATTAGGGTTTAGAAAACCCTAATTTTGGGATTATTGGTTTGGACTTATCGGGACCCGCATTTTGGACCATTGGAGTGAAGATATGACTCAAGCCCGATTTCATTGTATGCTTGGACTTAATGGATTAAGTCCTTAATGGGTTAAGTAGGAACACTTAACCCTAATCGTCATTTCATGTGAAAAATCCTAATTGGGTTTTGGGTTCTTATTGGGCCATTTATTAGACTAAGCTGATGTGGGCCAACTAGGAACATATTTATGGACTAAGGAAATTATTGGGCTTTAGGATAAGGCCCATTGGAAAGGCTTAGGCCCAATTTGGAAAATTGGGCCATAAGTGGGCCATAATTGGGCCTTGAGGATTATTAGCTATTGGGCCATCAGAATGCCAATTGTTTGGACTAGAATAAATGGTTGGGCCTTAAAGTAAGTCCATATAGAGGTTTGGGCCCAATTTGGAAAATTGGGCCATATGTTGGGCTTTGACCCATCACTTGTCTATTGGGCCTTTGGAGTGTGAGTTGGACCTTGGGCTTGGAACCCAATTATTAATTGGGTGTCATTTTGATGTTGACAGTTCGGGAATCTGTCAACCATCAATAGGAGTTTTATCCACGGGACTTCAACAGTGCCAGGTGAGTCTTCTCACCATACCAATGGGTCTAAGGCACCAAGGCCGGCCCATTCTATGATATGTGGTATACATGTTGTGTAGAGATATGTGACTTGTTGTGTATGGATATGTGTGATGATTGCTAGATATGTTTGGTATTATGCTAGTTATATAAGTGATGTTTGCAGGGAAGACCATGGGAGGAGCCCATGGCACTTGGATGTAAGACCATGTGGGAGCCCATGGCTTTCCAACTAAAGATCATGGGGGGAGCCCATGGCACTTAGGTGTAAGACAATGTGAGGGAGCCCATGGCATCCTGGAGTAAGACCTTAGGGGGGAGCCCACGCTATCCTTATATGTTTATGTATGTGTTAGGTAGCATGATAGATACCACTGTGATATATGATATGCTAGTTGATTATGTATGTGATTTGCATGGAAGACCCCGGGGGGAGCCCGTGGCAGTTGGATATAAGACCATGTGGGGGAGCCCATGACATTCCTAGCTAAAGACCATGGGGGAACCCATGACACTTAGGTGTAAGACCATGTGGGGGAGCCCATGGCATCCTGGAGTAAGACCTTGGGGGGAGCCCACAACATCCTTATATGTTGGTATGCATGGCTTATGTGGTAGAGATAACTTGTATAGCTAATATGATATATGGTATGTGGTAGAGATAACTTTTATAGCTAATATGATATGTGTTATGTGGATTATGTGTGAGGTATGCTCTGGGGGACTCACTAAACTTTGTGCTTAAGGTTTACAGTTTTGGTTTCAAGTATCATCGATTTGGAAAAGGAGGGCTCGGATTGATTGAAGTGCACGCACCTATGATTTCCGCAGTGAATGATTTTGGGATGAATTTTGATAAACGTTTTACTTGAAGATGCTTTGAAATGTTTGAAATAAATGGTATCAATGTTTTAGCTATATTAAAAATGAAATTTGTACCCTTGATTTTTGGGTCGTTACACTCTACTCATGTTTTACGTGTGTATAATATTAGTTATATTTGTCAACTATTTTAATTTACTACTGTTAAGATTTATTTATTAAAAAAACGACGGTGTTTTAATTTTATCATGATGATTATTTAACTTATCAACAACTGTTTGTAATCTAACATAGTTTAATTTCTAAGTTTCTATTATTTTTAACTATTATTATTATAAATTAATTTAAAAACAACTGAACTGAATTTTAGTTATTATAAAATATAGTTTTCAGAAAGCTTTTAGTTAATTCGATTCATAGATTTAGGTTCTTTTATAGTTATTATATTTAATATTTTCCTTTTAACTATGTTAAAAAACTATATATTGATTTTTTTAAAAAAACATTATTTGATATTTTACTTTAGGTTTTAAATTTTACACTAAAATTTTAAGCTTATTTGATATATTAATGTAGATTATTTATTTAACAATATATTGAAGTTAACAAATTAAATATATCATATTGATAAGTCATGAAGTCTTCCATTTATGATAATGTTTACAACTAAAAACATATTTAAGTTAATAAATTAAGTATATTATATGGAAATATGAAGAGTTGAGAGTTTCAAATGAATGTGGTGAAAAAATGCTTCTTTTTATAATATAGTATGATATGATATAGATATAGATATTAAAATAAAACAATTTTTATGAATCTCATTAGGTACACTTCCATAGTTAATATGACTTAAAATAAATATTTTAATACACATCAGAATTTAATTCATAAATTATAACAATTAATCTAATATGAATGGTATTTTAACTAATTGCATTGAAAAAAACAAAGTAAAAAATCATATAGCTAAACTAAAAGCAAAAACATAAAGAAAAATAAAAACTAATACTTTATATATATATATATATATATATATATATATATATATATATATATATATATATATATATGTGTGTGTGTGTGTGTGTGTGTAAATACATTAAATTGATATGATTGTAATGAAAACCTTAGAAGTTTCAAAAGATTCAAACTTGAAAGAAAAATAATAAACTTGCAAATAAACCCAAAATACTGATTAACTTTTCAATCATCAAAAACTTAGTAGAGGACATAGAAATATATAAACCATATTTGACCATCAACCAAACCAAACAAATTAAAAACCCTAGCAGCATAATCTACCTCCATGAACTATATATACCACTATATCAATCAATTAATGATCATAGGTCGTTATAAAACTTTTTAGTTTTAGTGGTTGATTAGTATTAATTAAAAGAGAATATGGAAAGCTTTGTAGGTTTCAAATGAATATGGTTAGAGTATTTTGGGTTTTATTATAATAAACACCAGACGAATCTTCGCGCGTTGCGCGCGAATATAGTTATTTAATTAAATAATAAAATTTTACAAATTGTGATTTAGTATTTATACATGCAAAAACCAATGTCAGTAGCAAAACAAAACATATAGTTAACATATTAGTTTCATTAATTGTAATAAGTTTATATCATTAGTTATTTTTACTATTAATTGATGATTTTATAGACCGTTTTATGTTGTGTAAATTGTATATCAAACATATGTTGATTTCTATATATATCAATTATCAAATAAAAAAGCAGTATGAAAAAATAAATACTATAACTTCTGATCATTTTATAAACCGTTTTAAGTTGTGCAATTATATATAAAACATATGTTGATTTGTATATAAAACAAACAAAGAATAATATGGAAAGATACTACAACTTTTAACAACATAAAAACATTACAACATTTAGTATAACATTTACATCAAACAAAACTTATTAAACACATATAAATCATTCAAAATGAATATTTAGAAATCAACATACATTTGATATATAAAAACATTATAAAAAATCACACGTTGAAATAACCATTGATGCGACAAAACTCATTTTTTTCAACTCTTTTCAAATAACCATTGGAATGGAATGAAGGGTACAAGTAAAATAGTGATTTGAAATTGAAAACTATAGTGATTGTTAAGTACTAAGATCAATCTTAAAAAAAACATGTTAAGAGTGAGTTAGGGAATGGTGAGTGTTACACGTGAAGTATATTTTTATCACTTATATTTTCTTATAAAATTATTAATATTTTCTTTATTTTTACTTTAACTTTATGGTGAAGAACGAATAGAAAAAAGGAAATTGACTAATATAATAAGATATAATAGAATATTTATTTTTATTACTATAAAAACATTTAAAAAATGGATACATAGATATCAATTTTGCGAGAACATAATGAATGTATCATTATAACACATAAATAATCATTGGTTTTTAACAATAAATCCATATCATATTTAAAACAATTCGTTCAAATTCATCACTATCACTAACAATTTGGAATAATAATAGTAAACTCATTTTTATCAAAATCAATTATCAAAAGTTCTATCGATGTTATTTACACCAAAATAAACGATAGAAACTAACATAGTATATAACTAATAACATAAAATACATGTTGAATAATGTTCTTTTGGACAGAAGTATTAACATAAAAGAGAAAGACGACATATAGATACATACACGTTAACAAAGTTAATTGTTCTAACTGATAAATAGCTTAAAGATTTATTTACCAAAAGTTCATGAGAAGTAACTGTTAGTCCCACTTCGTTGTCTTGTGATTATAAAAAAAGATCCATAACACATAAAATTAAAAAAATTGTCTCAAGTATACATTTACACACATACCCAAATTTGAAGCTTGGTTAATATATAAAACTTTACATACACCAAATTTGCATTTACTTGCAATTACATTTGGAAAAGTTGAAATTGCTCTCTTACATCCATGAAACCACTTATATAACTCTTCAAAATCTACTAATATAATCTATCATTTTGTGTTGACATACATGCAATATGCAAGCTACAATGTTCTTATATAGGTTAAATATTTCATTTAACCCATCAATTAAATAACATGATTTGAAGAGTTTTGGAAGTTACAAATCACAACATTTCAATTAATCATAAATTAAATTATATAGGAAAAATGACTCTTGAGGGTAACTAACTGTTGCGTTTGTTCTCGTTTGGTCCATTTCCTTTTTTTTGTACTCAATATACTATCAAACTTGTTGTCTGTGTTCACCATAACCCTTTTGACCGTCTTTTGACCTGTGATAGCCGGTCAAAGTGTTATGTTGAACACAAACAACAAGTTTGATGGTATATTGAGTACAAAAAAAGGAAAGGGACCAAATGAGAACAAATGCAACAGTTGGTTACCCTCCTGATTCATTTTCCCTTTACTCATTTACAAGAAATCCCACGTCATCTCCTGCTGATATCAATAACTTTATGAGATTTATTCTTGATTCTCTTCAAAACGTAACCCACGAAAGAACATTATTCATACATGTATAACTTTGTAATGCACTTGAATATTTATTAGGGGAATCTTGACTAAGCAGGTGCATTTCATGACTACATTTACATTTCCAATCAAATGATTTATCGTATCATGGATTCTAGACAAGTCTACAAATGAGTGGAATCATAAGTGCTGTGATTTTTGAGTTTACTTAGCTTTAAGATCGAATTCATGGTATAAGATACAACATCAATATGTACAATATCATGCAGCTTTTGCAGACACATCACCATAATATACCTTGAGGTAAACGTTTATGCTGATAAATATACCTCATATCCTTTTGCAGAGAGGTGTTAACAGCTAACGACAGTAAGCATAGCATAGACCATGTTTTAACGAAGTTACCCCTCCTAAACGCTCTTTATATACATTATGGCCAAAGAAGGTTATAGTCTTTGATAATTTTGCAACTTTAATTTCATTTAACTTTTCGGGGAAAATGACCTAGGAGGGTAACCAACTGTTGAGTTTGTTCTCATTTCGACCCTTTTTTTTGTACTCAATATACCATCAAATTTGTTGTTTGTGTTCACCATAAACATTTGACCGGCTATCACAGGTCAAAAGTTGGTCAAAAGGGTTATGATGAACACAAAAACAAGTTCGATGGTATATTGAGTACAAAAAAAGGAAATGGACCAAATGAAAAGAAACGCAACAGTTAGTTACCTTCAAGAGTCATTTTCCTAATTATATAAGTTGAATAGTCTTGGAAGTTTCAAATGCATGAGGTTCAAGAAAAAATGATTGCTTTATAAGATATATAGATATATATAGATATAGATATTATTGTAGATAATATCTTTGTCTTGTTGGGTGTAATAATCAAATAAATTTTAGGAATTTCATTAGGTACACTTCTATAGTTTATATGATTTAAAAGAAATATTTTAATTCATGTTAAAATTTAATTCATAAAGTTTAACAATTCATCTAATGTGAATGATATTTTAACTAATTGCATTGAAACAAAAAGACAAAACAGAAAATCATATAGCTAAGTTAAAAGCAAAAACATAAAGAAAAATAAAAACTAATACTTTATATGATATCAAATATGACAATCTAGAACTAAATAATTAGTTTTTAGTTATCTTACATGTATCAACTTTTCAATTTGAATTATTATTCAACCTTAAAACAACACGTATGTAAATACATATTATCCATATGATCGTAATGAGAAAGTTAGAAGCTTCAAAAGCTTTAAACATGAAAAGAAAATAATAAAATGAAAAATAAACCCTAAATACTAATTAACCTTTTAATCTTCAAACACTTTATACACGACATAGAAACATATACATCATATTTGATCATCAACCAAACAAACCATATTGAAAACCTAGCAACATAATCTACCTCCATGAACTATATATACAACTATATCAACCAATCAATGACCATAAGTATCATATGTTATAAATTTTTTGAGTTATAGTGGTTGATTAATATGAATTAAGAAAGAAGATGAAAAGTCTTGTAGATTTCAAATGAATATGGTTAAAGTACTTTGGTCTCTATTATACATCTTTTATAAGATTTATAAAGATATAGACATGAAATGATTATTTACATAAAAGACCTTATATTTTGATTTTTTTTCTTTTTCTTTTTAGGCCTAAAATTTTATTTATTTTTTCAGAAAAATTACTTGTTATTTTGGACCCCAGTAGGCCACCAACAAGTAAACTGTTTTTTTTTTCATAAAAGACCGACTATTTTGCATTTTTCAATTTTAGACCTAATTCTTTTTTTTCCAAAATAAACTAAACTTTAATGTATTCCTTATTATTTTATTAACTGAGTCGGTTTGATATAACTTCAAAACAATTTTTTTTAAATATGTACATTTACTAATTTCCAAGTAAACATTGTAAATTTTAGAAGTAGTAACCACAAAGTTTATTCTCGGTTAAATATAACTTCAAAAAAATTATGGGAAATCAATCAATCATTAATCATAAGATGGTATGAGCAAACGTCTCTTACCATTTTACTCAAAATTTCACTCATTAAAACATTTTCCTGAAACTTGGAAATCATTGAACCGATGGCAATGGCAACACACATGTGTGATAATTATAGACCGATTTCTCCGAAAACATCCCTAATAATAAAATCTTTATTCAAGATTTTGAGTCTTTGAATGTAAGTTTTGCAAGTATTTGAGACTTGCGCGCTCTAATCACAAGAACAACATAATCAACAACACAGAAACAATGGATGGATGAAAGAAACGAAACAAAGTAATAAAACTATCACAAGTGAAAACGGGGAATTTAAACAACTTGCTTAATGCGTAAGTTTTTTAACTGGTAAAACTTATTATGGGATACTTATAATTAACCTATGATGCCCTTTATATACTAAGAATAAAAGTAATTTGACTCAGACTCTAAAACTAGAAGAAAACAATTAAATAAAAAAGCTTCCCAAAATGCCCCTTCAATTAAAACTGTCCCGGGTTTTGAATTACTCCAACATTGAAAAATGTCGAAACTACAAAGGATTTGAGTTTTCCGATGATCGTGAAATCTCTTATTGCATACGGGTCTCCCAAGGCACGTACTATGTCACTAGTGTTGAATCATGAAGGGTTAACCAAAGGTATGGAACTGGAGCCACCATTAATACTGTAACAGTTTGTGAACCACGGTGGGATCATCTTCAAGACTTACATAGTCAACGACTACGTAGAATATGTGAAATGGAGTTCGTTGTCGGGCACTTCAAGGGAGACCTTGGAGAAGATAGCATCAGAATCCAATGACATCATGAGCTTCTCCGTACTGTAATGGACGGATGGAGTAATAAAAACTTCGATGAGAAGCGTAAGGTGCCGACGCCTGAGTTTCTTGAAGAGGTGGTGAAAGGCCTGAGACAGGCCCTTGGATTACATATGTTTAAAAAAACGAAAATGAAAAACATGATAACACCACAAAAAATAACAAAAATTAACAATTTGCATAATGTCATACGTAAGTTCTTGTAAAAATATAATTTACACACGACAAACACGAGTGATACGACAAAAAATAACATATAACAACATAGAATGCTACTAAATATACACAACTTTTGAACACGAACACGATATTTTGTGCTATTAGCATGTCAAATTTTAAACACGAACACGACACGGCACGACATCGTGTTTCTTATATATGACACGAACACGATTACACGATACAAGCACAAATTCAAAATTCGACTTCGTCTCAATTTCTTTTCGTGTTGTGTATTTTTTTCGTGTCTTGTCTAATTTTTCCAAACCTACTAAATGTGATAAACCCCTCACTATAAAATCCAAAAGCAGTAAATAACCGAAAAGTAAAGTCAGCAATGGCAGTAAGAAAAGCACTAGACTTAGATCACACATTGCATACATGTTATTTTCATGATTCTGGAAGTATAGTAAAAAGTTTGTAAAAGCTTTTGAAAACATAGTAAAGGATTTGTAAAACTTTTAAAAGCATAGAAAATAGTTTGTAAAAGTTTTTGAAAACATAATAAAGGATTTGTAAAATCTTATGAAAGTATAGTAAAAAGTTTGTAAAAGATTTTGAAAGAATAGTAAAGAATTATGTATAAATTTTGAATATAAAGCAAAGAGAGAGTTTTATAAAAGATTTTGAAAGTTTGTTCATGTATAAACCCATGTATCTCATGATACGTTTTCATCTTACATATATCTCAAGTTCTACTCAACACTTCGAAGAAATATGTCGACATACCGGAAGTATTTTGGAAGATAGTTGAAGCGGAGTTTTATCATTGATTCATTGTTATGATCTTCGTTTAATTCTTATTGTTTGTCATGGTTTAAGTTTGATATGAAATTAAAAATACCCCCGAGGTATAAACATTTTAACAAATGGTTTTTGTAGGAACATATTTTTGCAAAACATGATTATATAGCATGAAATGTTTTAAAACCATATAATAAAAATCTTTGTGAAAATGAGATTTTACAAAAAATTTATCTATTTAACAAATAGAATAAAAATAAAATCCCCGCAACTATAAAACATGTTACAAAGACATATTTAGTGACAACTACATTTTCACTAGTCAGTAACGGTTCATAGGTTCATAGATAATTAACAACATATTCTTTGTCGATATGATGTTCTTAGACTCCAGTAAAAATGATAACAAATAACAATAATGAAACATTTACTAAGTCACCAAGTCTCACAAATAATAACAGTAATAAAAATCAAATATAAAATTTAATGTTTAATGTGACATAAATAACATATATAAGTCAAACTTTAAATTGATACGTAGCATTAAACTTATATGTAACATCAGACAAACACATTAAGTCATATATGATAGATGAAGCAATAGATAATGATGTATGGTTTGTATAATGTGTTAAGCTAGTAATTGAGCCCGTGCATTGCCGCAGATTGTTACGTGTTATATTTTTGTGTATTTGGAGTTATAATTGATTAAATACCACAGTTTCTTGAATTGTTATAGATATAAGAAATGGTCACCACACGGTTTTAATCTTACATGATCCATGTATATTTTAATTTCTTTCTAATGCAAAAAGTCAAGATTTTAGAGTATTTTTTAAATACAATATAGTATATGTGTAGTAATTTTTTTTTATTAATTTGCATGTCTACATTTTAAAGTACGATGAAATTTATTTTTTTATATAATGTAGAAATTAGTCAAATATGTAAATTATTTTAATAAAAAAGGTTGAAGAAGTCGACATGGTAAATGGGGATAAAAAAAGCTAGCTGCTTTGATAACTTGTACACCGTGCAATTTAGCTACAGTAGATCTAGAAACATATGAGAATTCGATTTTTGGAGATAAAAAAGTTGGGTGCTATGATAACTTGTAGATTGTGGATAGAAATATGCAAATTTTATTTAATTTCAAACTGAAAATATCGAATATAAAAAAAAAACGACTACTAAATTCTTACATTCCAATTTTTTTTACAATATTCATTAACTACAATATGAGAAGAGTAGAGAAAAAAAAACATATGTAAATAGAATCTGTCGTAATACACTAAGCCATAATTTTTGGCTTAATCTATTAAGTTATTATGTGGAAACTAAGTCAAACAATAAAAAACAAGGTATGTATGTCATATTAAGTACTTAAAACATTGAACCCATTGTATTTTTAGTGTTTTTAGCGTTTATCAAAAATTATATTTGGCAAACGTGTTAATAGGATAAACTGTATATTTTGATATCTATGGCGAAGAACAAATAACCTTTTTGTTGGCGGGACAATGTGTATTATGGATGCAAATGCAAGTGTGGCCGGGTTCCCCTCCATGAGTTTGATCTTTTAGATAAATACCGATAGCTTGATTTTTCTGTATTTATTTTAGCATGCATTTTATTTTAGTTTTAACATTTTTAATATTCTTTTTGCATTAAATCTTTAGTTTTGTTGTTTTTAATATATTTACTTGTTTAAGCTAATTTCAAGTAGATTTATATGTACGAGATAATATTTTTGAGCATCGTTAAAGCCACATCGAAAACCTTTCACCCATGACTGAAACCCACAACAAAATTTGCGAGCGAAAAGAAAAATAAAACAATATAAAAGATATTTTTTGGATTTTTGGCCGCATGTCGTGATCTTATTCAAGCCATCAGACGAATGGGCAAACGTTGTCCAATTGTGCTGAAATTTTACGGGTATCTTCTTAACTCACTGATCTTCGATCGGACCGAAAATGAATAGATTTGAATGTTGTTTGGTCCGGTTTTTGGCCTCGTAAAAATCAATGCTGATTGCTGTCCAACAGCCCATCTTAGCAGCCCATAAGGAAAAAGGAAAAAAAATAATAACTTCACAGCATAAATCGAGAATTGCACCAGCCACAAAGCCTAGATTTGGATGGCCCGTATTCCCACCTGGGTAATTGTTCGTAAGCCCACAATGAATTAAAGTGTCTGTCCAATATCGGAGCTCATTTGGTATTTATTATCGGGCTGGGAAATTAGATGAGCAACAACAAACAAAACACAAGGGGCTAGGGCATCAGTTTATAAAACACACAGACACATTTGTTTTATTGGACAACTACATGCTAAACAGGAAGAGAGGAAAAAGAGGGTGACGGTGCAAGTTTTGGTGTCATCTCCATCATTTGATTTATGTTGTCAAAATCGTGATGTTGATCGTAGGATCATACGATCCTAGGTATGAAAAACGAGCCGGATCGTAAACGGCTCGTATTTAGGGTATGATCGTAAGATCTAGGTAGGATCGGGATCCGATTCTACCTTCCCTTGATTTTATTTTATTTTATCATTATTATTATTATTATTATTATTTTTGCAAATGATTTTTTTTACAATTTTATGTCTTTTACCATTTACCAATTTATAGTTTATCATTTTGTGTTGTGACTTATGACTAATATTTTGAAGATTTTATAACTTTTGAACGAAAATTGAATGTTTGAAATATATTTTATGTTTTAAAATTATAAATTAAAATTATGTTTTATTTCATGAGATATTAGGATCCCGATCCCGATCTTGTAAACCCAAAAAACAATCCTACGTATGATCCCGATCTTAACAATGTGGAGTGTTCTCTTTTATACTTTTGGAATATTACTAACCTTGGGATGAAAATTTTGAAATAACGAGAAATGACAATTTTAAAAAGTTTTGATTATCCTCTTTTTGATAGGTATTGATATAACTCTCTATTATTTTGGTATTATTATTATAAGTAGTTAGTTTTTATTTCCAATTTTGGATGAATCAATGGAACATTTGATTGACTATGAATAATTTTGTCTAAGATTCGATTGTGTTATATGAATGTAATTTGTAACGCTTGTTCCATGCATCAATTATTTCTCAAAATCTTAGGGTTTTAGACCGGAACTCCACGAGTTGGGGAACTCCAACTCGTCGAGTAGAAATCATTTTTGGACGCGGGACATAGAATCTACTCGACGAGTTGGAAGGCCCCAACTCGACGAGTAGACACTGTAAAGGAAAACCATAATTTTCAGAGATTTGTACTTTATTTAAAAAACTTATGGCTCATTTGTAGCCTCTCTCATCGTCCTTACAGCCCAGAGAAACCCTAGTTCGAGCCTTATACCTCTTTGAGTGTGTGAGAGAACTTTGGAGAGTGATTTTGGTGTGGTTGTGAAGGATTTTGAAGCTTGAAGAAGGTGGAGTAGAGAGAGGAGCAGTAGATCCGGCATCTACTATGTATTGGCAACCATCTTGAGGTATAAAGTTGCTACCTTGACCTTTATTTGCCTAGATCTCATCTTATGGAAGTAAATGGTCACTTTTGGTCCAAAATGGTGTCATTCATGGGATTGAACTTGTCATGAGAACATAGTCTCAGATCTGGACACCTCTAGACCTCCGTGGACATAAAGTTGCTCACTTTATCTAGTCTTAGCCTTTCTCCATGCACTAAACCTTGTATAAACCTTAGTTTTTGGTGTTTTAGCCTTTTAGGGCCTTGCATGCACGTAAAGTTGGCAACTTTACGTGGTAACTACACCTTAGGGGGCTGGATCTATAGTTTGGAGCCTTGGATTCCACTAGAAAGGACTGAACATGAAAAGGGCTGAAGGAACTCGACGAGTTGCTTAGCCAACTCGATGAGTCGGGCAGGGTTTACCCGTTTTTGGGATCCTGAGTGATCTCGGTGAACTGATTAGAGATTTTGGTCTAGAGATTTCGGTTTAGAGTCTTTAGTCTCTTGGACACTCAAGAACTCAACGAGTTACTCAGTTAACTCGGCGAGTTAACTCGGTACTTCAGTTTTATGGACTCTGAAGGAACTCGACGAGTTGCTAGATGCACTCGTTGAGTTGGGGTCAGCATGGACTGTTGACCTTGACTTTGACCAGGGTTGACCAAGTTTGATTTTGAGGGTAATTATGGTATTTTGGGATTTGACAAGTTAATCTCATGATGGTTATAGGTAGTTGAGTTGGAGCTGCGCGTTGGGACTAATCTGATCTTATCTCATCAGTTCATCATTCTTGAAAGGTGAGTCTCCTCACCATACCAATGGGTCTAAGGCACTAAGGCCGGCCCATTCTGTGATATGTGGTACACTAGTTGATGTAGTGTTACGTGGTATGTTAGCTGGTTACATACTAAGTGTTATGCTAGTTATATATGTGATACTTGCAGGGAAGACCATGGGGGGAGACCATGGCGCTTGGATGTAAGACCATGTGGGGGAGCCCATGACTTTTCAGGTAAAGACCATGAGGGAAGCTCATGGCACTTGGATGTAAGACCATGTGGGGGATGATGGGTTTTGAGCATCCTAACACTCCTAAGGTGTACATGCAACCCTATAAACCTTGGATCTATGTTTTCTCTATTATACATGCAAATATTCAATATTCCAAGGTTTCATCCTAACTAGCATGATATGAAGCAACTATACTACAAAAGCCTAGTTAGATGACATACCTTTTGGTGTAGCTTGAAGTCTTGAACTTTAATAGCTTAGCCCCAATAATGTGGAAGCCTCAAGTGGAATCACAAATCACCAAAACCACCTTGGAAAACTTGAGAGAATAGCAAGCACTTCTAGAAATCGGCCCACCCTTTGTCCTCACACACTAGTGCCAATTTCAAGTGCCAAGGACCTCTTTATATAGTATGGAGGATTAGGGTTACATTCATGTAAACCCTAATACCCATGACCTTTCATTTCCATAGGATCCATGGGTTAAACACTCCATGGACTATCCATGAAAGCTTAGCCCAACCTAAATGAACTTGGCGCATTCCATATATATATATATACATATATATATATATATATATATATATATATATATATATATATATATATAAGAGTCCATATTTAATTAATTCCTTTTGATCACTAAATTAATTCTTGATCAATACTAATTAAATAATATGATTCCATATTAATATATTAGAACTTATAATATATTAATATAAATCATAAACATACTATTCTCAAAAGATTATCCATATAAATTGTTCCGGTGAAGTGCAACCCAAATGGACCATGCCAAATCGGGTCAAGTACATACCAATTATAGTTATGGACTTAGACACTAATCCAATAGTCTCCCACTTGGATAAGTCTAAAACTATTATTGCGTATGACTCCAAAACCCGACTAGCAATCGTAGCTCTTAAAGCCGCTGTCGAACTCTGACCTTAGTCAATGACTTGTCCATTAGATAAGGGATCATATATTCCTCCATTCTAGATATCATATGGACTGAGACATGGATTATAATCATTCTCTCTGTCCATTTGTTGTTTTCGATTTCAGATTTATGACGACCGACTAATTGAACAAATCAAATCAGTCCAGGCTTGGCCAAGCACTTCGGGGTGTCATCACTAAATCATCGAGGGCCCCACAGATATCGCTTTTATCCCTTTAAGGGTAAAAGGAATGGATAAACTTCGACTCATATGCTTGTTCTACTACTTATTGAACCATACACAAAGACACGTTTTATAACATCGAGTTACCAAATGCGTTTTCGTGCAATCAATGTATAACCAACTCATAGTCAATAACTCATATCTCTAGGTTTTACGAATATAAGATATTATCGTCTCATGATCACTCATGATAAAATCCATGAAGTGGGTCAAATGAGCGTGGGTTTAATCCAATACTCAGAACTTATGAGCACTCATGAATGTTGTAGTAACTCTTGCTATGTCCACTACCTTGGACATCTACAAACCAGCTTCATGACAGTCTTGCCTTAATACCTACTTCCAACGTATTATCGACTGTGGATGGTTTGAATAACTTAGTCATTCAGGAAGAACGACCTAGTTATTCTGAAAGTCAAAACATGCAAAGTGAAATACAAGAATAATCGAACCAATATGGTCTCATAACTTATGAATATAAATAGAACACCTTTTATTTATCACCATATTGATTACACATCATTCATTGTATACTGTTTCAAATTATCAACTTTATACTTGAATTAAAACAATAGTTGTCCCATGCTCCAAGCATGTACACTATGTTTTCTAAACACTAGTCATGCCATACACCAAGTACGCACACTATGTTTGTCCAAACATTAGTTATGCCATACTCCAAGTATGCACACTAAGTTTGTCTATGATCTTTACTTTATGAAATAGATCGATTGAACATAATTCCAATGATTCTCGTTTCACAATCCCAACTCCTTACCGCAAATGCAAGAGTTCCAAATTCCTGCAATTTACCGAAATCTTGTTAGATTTTAAACTTATATGCACTGATCCTCTTGTACTGATTATCCACAAAGTCACACAGTCTTGTCAACAATCATTACAGAGTATTCCAATGGAGATCATTCCATGGAAACCAAGTCTCAAATTCAAAGTACATTGCTTTGAACGTCCTTCTTGCATTAAGTTTCCTAATCTTACACAGATCTAATGAATAACTTCCACCTAGGGGAACATTTCCACATTCGCATTTTGACTATCACTTCTGAACAAGAGTTTCCTCTTTTCAGAATATGCCAATATGGTCCTCTCCAAAAATTAACACTATACTTCCAACTGTCCCTGAGCAACCAATCTTTGATAAACCTTAGATTGTTCTCGACAATTGCTTAATCAAATTAGTCATATCCAGTTCTAGTACTTTTTCCCTCTTAATGCTCTATGCATTTGGAAAAATTTAGAACATATGAATATTATAGCACATGCAATCAATCCTATATCCGAAGCATATGGGACACGATTCATGATGTCTCACATAAAGACATGATACTAGACCAGTCTTTTGCTATAATATTTCTATTTCTATTTTCCATGTTCTTACAATTCAGATTATGAAAAGGGATGTCGTAATCATAATCAAATTTTAGAACGCAAATAATGTTCCCATATATAGAATTTCCTTATGTTGAACCATTCCAACATAACATTCATATATATACTTGACTAAATTTGATTAAAATCTCAATCTAAGCTTTTAGAATTGAAATGAAGTATAATTTTCTCTCCCTTAATTATAGCAAAACAACTTTTCCAAATTGAAAGTTTTGTTTTCTATAATTAATATTGCTAACTTGCAATACTTATCATAATTATCATGCTCCTACTAACATGATGATTATTAGCATAACACTTATGCTCCCACTAGCTTTGACATGTACTCAGAAATCAGCTGGACTTCTAGAAATCAATACTTTATTGACTTTCTTACCAAATTTCAGATTTCTGATATGAGATGCTTTGATAAAACTTTATCAAAATCATACACCTTTACTTAGATAGCACACATGTGTATCTAAACAATTTCAGAACTATGAAAAGGGATGTCGTAATCATAGTCTCAATTGTTTAGACCTTTGCCACTTCTCACAAGTCCATGTTAGTGTGTCGGTTAACCACACACGCTCCACTAACGACTTTGAGAATGAAAATATCACAATTGTTATCTACTTAAAACCTACTTAGTGAAAGCGTTTCCTCACCATCATTTTCATGAATCGGAGAGAAACCTTATGACACTTAGATTTTATGGTGTATGTGTTCCTATCCATGTGAATTTGTCAAAACCATAATCACAAGACAAGGTTAGTGACAGATCCAAACTCATATGGATTGAACTTGTGCAATCTTAAATTCTTGCCACCTGACAGCACAAGGGCCTGCCATTGCTTCCAAGTTGTTATGCAACCAATTGAGAACTCTCAGAACTCATATGCAAAGCCAACTTTAACTAGAACGGGCACAAAAATATGAATGTGTCAACACGATAGGTTATAAACCTCAAGTCGTGTGCTAGTGATAAACTACAAGTTTTATTCTTGATTAGATCTTTCAAGGTCTTTTAGACTCCCACTGTCTTCTTGACATATAGGACTCTCTTGCCAAATATTCAAGAGATAGTGCAGATTCTTTATCAAGACAAACACTTCACACAATTGGCCTTAGTTGGTCTTTGGTTTATCTAAAACATCACAACTTACCAATTTCAAATGTACAAGAGTAGAAAACACTTTACTCTACATTTGACAAGTGTTATAAACCTTTAAGATATGTCACTCAAGTTATAATCTTGGAGTATTACTCTAAGATTCAATTTTGGAACGAAGTATGATTCATCTTTAGATTTAACCATTTCAACAATCCATGATTCCTCTTCTTAGCCAAACAAATGTCCTAAGATGTCCTTAGAGGATCAATTGCGATATGGTTTCAGAATCACTAAGATAATCACAAAACACGATACTAAAGTACTCTCCCATCTTTTCAGATTTGAGAAACTTTTTATCTTTCTGCCTAATTTGATTATTCTCATTCATTCTGCCATACAATGAAACTTTTCCAATGTTACAGAATTATACTTAAACTTGTAAGTATAACCATATTTACTAAACTTTAGTAAATCATGACGAATAGTCTTATCGATCTTTGTGGTGGACTTGACCAGTGCATAAGAATGTGTACTCGATCCCTTAGTCATTCACTTGACTCACATATCCATGTGAACAAGGAACTAGTCTTAATTTTCCAAAGATGAAAATTCTCATTCACCATACAATAGAACTTGCATAATTCCAAGTTTCTATCCAACTGAAACTTGGTTGATGAGAATCTTTCCTTATTTGGTAAATTATGACACTACCACAAATGAAAGAATCAAATCCATTTTCCGAAGTTGCTATCAATGGAATCATATAAACAACAATTTTTCACAAATGTCATTGTAAGGATACTTAAAATAAATAAAATCAAAAAATTTTCTTTTATTTTAAAACTTGTGGAAAAACTTATCCTTACAATGCAAATGCATATGAAAAACTATGTTGTTATCTATTCCTAAGCAATCTATCACAACTCTTAAACAACAGCTCAAAATTCTGATCACCGAACCATGCGATAGAAATCCATCTTTGCGATCAACATTAGCTTACTCTTCTTTAAGCTTCCTCTATTTTCTTTGATTCTTAAAACTTCAACATGTGACCCAGTCACATCATGTAATAAGAATCTCCAAATAGGAACTTAATAGAGTTAGATAGTGGACTTACCTGAAATAGAGTCAAACTTTTTTTTGACTTGACCAACCTTATGATCTTTCAGGTAACTAGGGCAGCTTCGCAACCAATGCCCCTTCCTTTGGCAATATAAGCATATGGACTATTTGGGAATCGTACATGAGACTGTCTCAGACTTAGCCTTTCTCTTTACCATTTGGTAAACCGAGTTGACTATGGCCGATCCCTTTCCATTGGGAAGAGAAAGCTTTTCTAGATATCCAAAGTTACCATTGTCAATGTCCATGGAAGTTTGGGAAGTTGATATTCTAATCAAATTTGCTTTACCAGTCCTCCAAATCATTGCTGATTCAGTTGCACCTAGAAAATATATAAGATCATTAAGGGTCATGTCATATTCTGTTTCATAGTAGTCCTAAAGGAAACTCACTATGTGACTTAGAAAGTGATTGAACAATCAACTTTCTCAAGACTTTGACACCCAAATCTCCCAACTTGTCAATATGTGACTTCATCTCCAAGATGTGAGAACACATAGACCTTGCTTGCCAATAGGGCTTGAGTGACCTTGAACTTTTCAAAAAACTTGTGGGTTAGGGAGAATAATCGGAGGAGGTGAAGGATGAGAAGTATGATTTCCATGAACCAACCATGGGACATCATCTTCATTAGGAAAGCTTGTTCCTAGGGATTTGGGAAGATCATAGTTGTCTGAACCAGACATCTACAATGGGAGATATTCAAGTTAGTTGATTTAAGTCCTTAATATAACACCCAATATGAAATATTAAGGCTATGACCCAACACAATACTTTTATAACTTGGAAGAGGGATGTCGTAATCCAAGCTATAAAATATTTGAAGGTAGGCGAATGACGATTCACCAATTTCCACCATGAAAAATGAAATAATTATTAGGTTTTAATTGGATTTGAAACTCCTAGATCTTTTGAGATTCATTGAACTTTTCAATGGCATATTTCAATCTCGATTGTGCCCTCTCAAGTTTTGTGACTGGGATATCGAGGATCACAAAACAAGGTGTGAATAACCATGCAAATATACTTGGTACCCTTAATATTTATCACTTAATCGTTGTTCCAGTTAACCACACGCGCTCCACCGATCCTATGATAAACATTAAGTTACCCTTTGCCTACCTTGTTAAATCCAGGTTAATGTGCCGGTTAACCACACACGCTCCACTAACGATTTAAGCAAAGTGCAAAGTGTAATTTCATGGATTAGCACCAACTTCACATTTTCCTAAAGTAACTAAGATTGGGAATTTATAAAAGGTTTAGTTACTTTATATTTATCATTATTCGTATAATGAAGGGAGAATTATAGTCTTTGTCCTACCCGTTCGGCTAACGACTCTCCACCAGTCAAGGAAGTGGTGGGTGAGAGTGGACACCCATTAAGCTGCCATTTTATAGGCAACAACCTTATACCCCCCTTATAGAACGGCTTCGTGAATGAGGCCTACTAACGGTAAGACTGACTTGTTCTTATACATATATATATTATTAACTTATAATATTATAAATTATAAGGGTTGAATTTTAACTTTTAAAAATTCTAAGGGTTTAACTGGGAATTAAAGTATTCATGAGGGAAAACTTTACAAATTCCAAAACTTGAGGGCAAGTTTGGATTTTCATAACTTATGAGTTTAATTAAGGTTTTAAAACCTTTAAAGAAGAGACTCTTGAACGTCCATAACTTGAGGACAAGTTATGGAGTTCATAAAACAAAAAAGACTCTTCAACTTTTGTAACCTATGCATTTTAATGGATCTTTAAAAGAAAAAACTTTTGGTAATCCATAACTTGAGGAAAAATTATGGACTCCATTAAAACACATTTAGATCAAGAATTAACTAACAAACAATTTTACAAATAATTCCTATGATCTACCAAAACTCATAAGTGTATGAACAATCATATCAACAATTTCGAGAATTACATAAACACACATAAAGCTTGAAATTTTGATAACAACTTTGAAATTGGTTTACCATAATCATTACCACATCAAAAACAGGTTTTATAAGCCCAAAACAGTTTAAGGTAATGATTCTAGATCAATTCCAGCCTTAAAACTCGAAGATATGCTGTCAGGGGGTCCAACTCGTCGAGTGCATGAACCAACTCGACGAGTTGGATGAATTTAGGCATGGACTCGTCGAGTCGGCTGACCAGACAACATATAAACTTCGATTTTTAGCAATTTGCTTCAAGAATAAAAGAAAACAAGCCTAGGCTCTGATACCACTGATGGGTTTTGAGCATCCTAACACTCCTAAGGTGTACATGCAACCCTATAAACCTTGGATCTATGTTTTCTCTATTATACATACAAATATTCAATATTCCAATGTTTCATCCTAACTAGCATGATATGAAGTAACTATACTACAAAAGCCTAGTTAGATGACATACCTTTTGGTGTAGCTTGAAGTCTTGAACTTTAAGAGCTTAACCCCAATAATGTGGAAGCCTCAAGTGGAATCACAAATCACCAAAACCACCTTGGAAAACTTGAGAGAATAGCAAGCACTTCTAGAAATCGGCCCACCCTTTGTCCTCACACACTAGTGCCAATTTCAAGTGCCAAGGACCTCTTTATATAGTATGGAGGATTAGGGTTACATTCATGTAAACCCTAATACCCATTACCTTTCATTTCCATAGGATCCATGGGTTAAACACTCCATGGACTATCCATGAAAGCTTAGCCCAACCTAAATGAACTTGGCCCATTCCATATATATATATATATATATATATATATATATATATATATATATATATATATATATATATATATATATAAGAGTCCATATTTAATTAGTTCCTTTTGATCACTAAATTAATTCTAAATTAATTCTTGATCAATACTAATTAAATAATATGATTCCATATTAATATATTAGAACTTATAATATATTAATATAAATCATAAACATACTATTCTCAAAAGACTATCCATATAAATTGTTCCGGTGAAGTGCAACCCAAATGGACCATGCCAAATCGGGTCAAGTACATACCAACTATAGTTATGGACTTAGACACTAATCCAACAGGGGAGCCCATGGCTTTCCAGCTAAAGACCATGGGGGATCCCATGGAACTTTGGTGTAAGACCATGTGGAGGAGCCCATGACATCCTGGAGTAAGACCCTGGGAGGAGCCCACAACATCCCTACATGTTTGTACGCATGGCTTATGTGGTTTATGTAGCTTTTATAGCTAATATGGATTATGTGATTATGTGTATTGTATGGGGTATGCTCTGGGGAACTCACTAAGCATTAACTTACAGTTTGTTGGTTTGTTTCAGGTACTTCTGAGCCTAAGGGCAAGGGCAAGGCCTGATGGCGTGACATTCACTCTCTCAGGCGTTTTTATGGGACACTCTGATATTTGAAATAAAATTGTTGATGTTGTAAATTTGAAAACAACTGTTCTCAAGATTTTGTGGTTTATTGGAAGGGTTTTGATTATTTAAAAATGAAAATTTTCTTTTGAAAATTGGGTCGTTACATAATTTATACTTGAATTTCTAAGTTCTTTGTTTTTATTTCATGATATTAGTTAGTTGTTTTTTTATTAAGTACTAGGCCTTCAAAATAATTTGTAACAAATGATTTTTATGGATGCTTTCATCTCATTTTAAAGTTTTTAAATTATATTCTCTAACATGTTAGTGAAAGCCTTAGATTCTTTTGGATTTGTGATTCTTAAATCATAACAAGCACGAGGACCTATGCTTCGCATGGGTCGATGTTTGTTTATTTTCAATAAGTTATTGTTGGTTACATATAGGGAATTCATAATACCTTGCATATAAATTATTGTTGAATGCAAAAGCATCGTTGGTACAAATAACAACAAAACAAAAGACGGAACAACTTCTAACTAGCTATGACAAACTTTCTATATAGAAACAATGACACTCTAGTATTATTATAGAGACTTCAAAGAAAGAGAAACCTAGTGAAGATCATTTGTTTCAACTTTTGTTCAAACTTTGATAGGTCATGGAAAGAGCTTTCTGTAAACTCATAAATACATCAATGAAAGTACGTTTCTATTTCTTACATTCAACCCAATTTCAAAAAACCAAATATGAGAATTGGAAGAATTATGTGAATTTGGTTGCTTGTAGCACCTCACCTAATAGAATTTACTTAGGATTTTATAAGTATAATAATACGAGTTTTCTATTTATGTAATTAAGTAGATAAAATGAACATAAATCTTACTGCATTTCAGAGTTGTTGACGGATATAAGCCGTAGATCTTAACATAGCACCTAATGTGTCCGTAGACACCTGAAACTTCACCTATGATTCTCTAGTACAAGTATTCGTGTCTTGAAGCTGGAAACAAGTAACAGATAAATGATGAAAACAAAATGAAGGAAATAACAATGTACTTTGATTTATATGTGTATTATAGCATCATACTTGCATTTCTTACTACTCTAGCATTATACTTTCCATTTTTTTCTTATTAAGAGGTAAGACATTATACATATAAAAATCCACCAAATTATAGCATTATACCTTCTTTTTTTCTTATCAGGACATTGTACTTAAATAATTTATTTACTTTGTAAATGGATGGCATTGCTATGGTTGGGAGGAATTTTCAAGGTTTGATGTTGTAATAGAAAGAAAGTAAAGTAGGATGCTATAATAAACAAAAAAATGAAAGTGCATTGCTAAATCTTGCATGTGACCTTATTATGTAATCCAACAATTCCATGATGCACTGACATGCGCTATAGATATATGAAGATTTCCATGTTGACTTTTATGTTCATATTATATCCGGCTAAATGCAAGAAATAACATTCTACTTGAATTATACGCTTATTATAGCATCACACTTGCATTTCTTTTTATTACAACATTGTGTTTCTTGTTTTTCTTGTTATTCAAACGTTGCACTCTTGAAACCAACCACATATATCATTATACTATGAAAAATCTACTTCTTAATTATTGCAATTAAAATTACTTTGTATTTAAATGCTATTGTTACAACTTACAAGTGAGTATATTTTTCAATATTTAATGTTGTAAAAGGAAAAGATTAAAGTAAGATGCTTAATGGACAGATAAACGAAAGTCTGTTGCTATTTCTTGCATTTAAGCCTAATAGATAATCAAATTTTGATGGAAACAAAACATGATTTGTCATAACTTTAAATTAGCGGCGACAACCCTATTAGAATGGGTTTTACTATTGCTTTTTCCTTCTCATTCTTCCTCTTTATGTCCCCCTTATTCAATGGTTTTGGTTAAAGCTGCATGTCGTACCCCAACATTGACAACATCTAATCTATTTAATCTATAGATTACACTGATCTTACTTACACAGGACACCATATTAGTCAATCTTGAAACTGATGGATACCAAGGGAAAATTAGAAAGCAATGGTGGATACCAAGGGAGAATTAGTAATTCGACGTGTTGTCATCTGGAAAAAAAAAGCAATTTATAGTAAAAGGAAAAGTTTACCAAAACGAAAATGATGTTCAATAACTGATAATGAAAAGAAACAAACCTACAAAAGCTTAGCACATGATGGAAGCAAACCCTCCCCCCAATACCAGTTGAACGTTGTTAACTCGTTTCTGTCTTTGGGTCTCCTTGTGAAACTTTCTTCCATAAATCACATCACCGTGAATTTGATTAAATAAAGAAGAGACACATCAAAATCGCCTGCAAGCTCTGGTAAGGCTGAGATTAAAAAAGTGGAAAACGATGGTTAAATGAAATTTTTGTAGCCCTAATCGAATAGATAATGCAAAACCTAGAAACAAAGAAAAGAAATACAAAAACATACCAGAGAAACCCACAAACGATCAAAATGGAGAAGATGGGAAATCAAGGAACCGAATATAAGTGGGAATGTAGCAGGAACCGTTGATTGGAAGCCGGCGACAGGAATCCAAGGATTTGTGGAAAGGAGAAGAAAACCATAGAAGCAGACGAAAAACGGGAAATCGAGGAGTTACTCTTTCAGGGGTCTTTGAAAAAGACGGGAACGTGAAAAAATTGTGTGTAGAGGCGTACAACGAAGAACTAGAAGGCGGCAAGTGGTACATATATGTATCAAACTCATTGGAATGTTTAAGCAGTGGAACTTAGCTCCAGTAGTAAGCTACCGGCTCCAAACCACACGGTATTGAAGCTAGCTCAATACGAGTACTATTCATGAGCCTAGTCCAAAATTAATATATATATATATATATATATATATATATATATATATATATATATATATATAATAATGTTGCTCAACTTTCATGAACCAAATGATTATTTGACCGTGACTTTGATTAAGAAAGTGTCATAAGAGCTTCTTTAACCACCATATTATTTATGAAGAATTTAGGTGGCTCAAGCTTTTGAGTTGCTATATCCAAATTAGAAAGTGTCAACTAATTGAACGAACTTACGATTTAACTCGATATTGGAACCTTTTATTTGATAGATTTTATACTTTTGAATTATAGTCGTTTATTATAAACTAGTTTTTATCGTATTTAAGCATTATGAGAAAACCTCATATCATTTTATATATTTTTTTTGTATAAAATGAATGTATAAATTTGATTCCATATGGATTCGATCCCTATTACCGCTACTACAATTCACTTTTGTATTGCACGTTTTTTTTATTCGATGGTCTTGACAGCATGGATTTACATGGCCCTTTATGTTAAAGATACACATGGAATCCCTATTTGTTGTATGTGGCTAGGGTTAGGGCATTCTTTTTTGCTTCCACAATATTCCCTTGAGGGTTGATTGTTGCATGTGCCGATCGACGAATAGTGCTAATGATGCGAACAAGTCCCGGAGGAGGTACATAATAGTAAAGCAGGTGATAGCTAGAGATAAATCTCCTAGTCAATGGGTGTAATTCTCTAAAAATTATGATCACAAATGGAAATCTATGGTCAACGGTGTTTTAGGATGGGCCGGTGATTACACTTTGATGCCAAGTTTGATGGTGTATACTAAAAAAATGTTAAGGGAGGATTGTAAGTGAGAAATACTACTTTCTGAGAAGTGTGCAAAGTAGGATTCAATGTTGGTTGCATAGGCTCCTAATAGTATATTGGATGTCCGTTAGGTATGGCGGGAATTTTGACTGCTGAATTGGATTGCGAATATGACTTTTGTTTCATTTGTCATGTCTAGGTTTAGGTTTGACATTTGAACAATGATGTTTCTTATCGTAACCTTCCCGACCAGTATGATACAATACCATACAATGTCTATACTTTTGAACTAATGATTTATTAATTGTACATTTGTTCTATATTTATTGTACACTTTTGACTTTTGAAGTATTTTTTTTTAATTTTGACTTTAAATATTTTTGTTTTTGATATATATTACTTGATACAAAATATATGAACGTATTGTGTTTTAAATGTCTTTTTATTGTTATAAGTTTCATCAAGTAATTTATAACACAAATAAAAATATTTAAAGTCAAAGTTGAAGAATAAATAATTTCAAAAGTAAAAAACAGACAATAAATATGAGACGGTAGAAAATATTAAAAAACACATTAACCTAAAAAAAGGTTAAAAAACCAATCTTTTAAAACCCAAAAATAAAAAAACGGCAACAAAAAACCAATCTTTTAAAACCCAAAAATCAAAAAACGGCAACAAAAGAACCATACTTTAATGCTTTTTTTAGAACTAAAGCCTAAACTTTTTTTTTTAGGCCAAAACCAAGCTAATCCAACCCATACTTAATTCCTACTTTCTTTGCATTAGTCTTAATACAAAATTTATTACGTTTTTATAAAGATTTAATGTACAAAACTTATTATGTTTTTATAAAATTCAATTTTTACACTACATAATTTTTTTTGTAAAATTTACTCATTAAGTTTTTAAAATTTTTTCATTTTTGACCATTTGATTGGTCAACCAAATTACTTGCTGACATGTTGATATATCACTATTTAGTCATGTGACGTAATAACGTTGACATGACATGATGACGTGTTAAAATTGAAAAAACTGCACAAAATACACTAAATTTTTATTTTTTCGATTTTAACATTCCATTTTTTTCAAAGCGAACATAATTTTTTTTTTCATTTTCTTTAACTGCTTTTTTTTGGAACAACAAGATTTTATTAAAACATTAGCTAAAAGCTAGCAAAACATCATGAGAATTACAAATTAGAAGAAGCTAGAGCTGAGTTATGAAGCCAATTGACCCAAGAAAAACTAGCTTTTCTATATTTGTTCAAAACCCAAAAAAACGATCTATCCACAATCTCATAAAAAATAAGAGATTTCTTTGGATTACCTGAGGCGAACACAATAGAATTCCTAAAGTTCCAAATGACCAAAAAAGTAGTAGCCACAACTACATCAAACACTTTCATTTGACCCTTAATCAAACGGGTGAGATCAATCCAAGAAATAGTCGAATGAACCCGTGAAAACATAAGATATGAATACCCCACCAAATGACAATCATATGCCACTATGTCAAGACACCTACCAACTCCAAGCAGTCGACAAACAAATGACTAATAGTCTCCACCGCAATTGAGCAAACCGGGCGCATAATCGAAGGAACAAAAATGTCTCTTTCACTATTGACCAATCTCCACTTGAAAAGCATATGTATGGTTTTTTTTTTTTTTTTTTTTTTTTTTTTTTCATTTGAATTCGGATAAATATATCTATTTTACATTTAGAAACCATATATTTATGTATTCATACAAATTTGTATATATAAACATGGATAAATATGTATTATTTTTAATATAACCGTATTTTTCATTAAAGACACTATTTTAATATAAAATATGTATTTCTACATATAAATATGTACGGTTTAAAGTAAAACAAATACATGAAAATATGGTTAAAATGTCCTAAAAGTATGCATTTAAACATAAAAATAGGTATTAATTGCAACTTTTTGGTAAGATTTATTTAATTAATTTATACGTATAATACATACATAGTGATAGTGATGTGGTTGTTGATTATGAGATGGTGTAATATGATTAAAAAAACCCACTAAACTAAAAAACTTTTGGATGCATGAAATTTTGAATGAGATTAAAGTCTAAAATGACATGGTCTCTTTTGATTTGTTGATATACTTCCCTTATTATTTTTATTTAGGATACCATGAACTACATATTATGTATACATATCAACGAATGGTAAAAAATGATACATATATTTATGTGACACGAGATCCTTAAAACCGTATTTTTACATTAAAATTACATATTAATATGTAAAAATACATATTATACATTAAAGTTACATATTCAATGAAAAATAAGGTTATAATATAAATAATACATATTTATATATAACATCATGTTTTATGTATAAAAAATTGTATTTATACAACAAACATGGTTTTGAAATATAAAAAAAATTATATGGTTTCAAATGTAAAAAAAATTATTTATACAATTTTAAAAGGAAAATGAGTAATAATAAATGAAATTAGAAAAAAGTAATTTTGATTTGGAACACAAAAATTGAGTGTCAAAATTGAAAAAAATAAAATAAAAACTTAGGTGCTGTTTGTTTTTTCTGAGGCAAAATGTCTGCAGTCTGCGGACCACATCTGTAGACCTCTGCAGCAGAAGAGGTGGACCAAACGTCTGTAGTCTAAAAAAAAAAGACTGTTTGTTTTTTTAACATCTGCAAATTACTAAAATAAGCTAAAATCTAAATAAACTGATTGTTCTAACTACAAAGTGAATTTTTAATATTTTTATGACTTTATTATAAATAATTAACAAATCTAAATCAACTTTTATGTATTATTATATAAAAAGCGAAAATAAAAATGGTACAAATTAACGTATATATTTGATAAAAACTATCAATTTTGGTCGCAAAGTTATACCTAAACATTGTAATTGTGAATCAAAGAATTTGATACATAAATTGATGGAAATAAACTTTGATTTTTTCAATTAAATCAATTAAAATCGTACCATAAATATTTTTCTAAGAAATTGACGATATTGTATTACATAATGTTTTATAAAATTTGGCACAAAAAATATAAGAATATGCTATGATTTTTTTTCATATTTATATAAACAACTTCAATGACTATTATTCTAATAAATTTTTATTTATAAATTTGTGAAAAATATCATATTTGTGTCGTCGAATTTTTTTTTTAAGTATTGTAACTTTTTTTTTTCAATTTGTTTATCATTAATAAAGTTGGAATAAATATAAATTCAAAAAAACTAAAAAAAATCAAGATATATGTGTTTTTTTAGGTCTGCAGTCTTCAAAAAAACAAACAGTCTGTGAAGACTAATGTCTGCGCGTGGTCTGCGTCGCGCAGACAGAAGAGGCTAAGAAGATCTGCGGGCAAAAAACAAACACCACCTTAGTGTCTTTAGTATCATTTTTTTTCAATTTTAACACATCATGTCATGTCAGCGCCACATAACCAAATAGTGTCACATCAACGTGTCATGTCACCAAAAAGCGACACGCAAACAAATAATTAGGTAGACCGGTTAAATAGTCAAAATTATAAAAATTAAAAATATAATAACTAAATTATAACAAACAATAATGTAATGTCAAAATCAATTTGTTTATAAAAAGATAACAACTTTAATGCAAAATATCATATGAACAGAAGACTATATAAGTTTATAGGATTTGCACAGAGTAGCACTTGCATGTTGCATGTGATAGTTGGAAGTGAAATATCATATATATGGCTATATATAAGTTTATTGAAACACATGTGAGCCATTTAATGGGCCACATTGCACAAAATGTTAATACGGATTGATTGGTGTGCGCCGTCAAGGGACCACATAGTAACACTAGAACAATTTGACTAGTAAAAGACGTAATACATTTTGTTTAGAAATTAAGTACATTCGTATATAACTTGCATAGTCTTAAGTCTTATCAAGATGTTGAAAGCATGGCCATACGTGAACATTCATTTTATAGATATATTTTTTGATTAATATGCTTGGAATTTTTAAGTCAAATCGATCCCAATAAGTTGATTAAACCAAAACAATTTAGCTTGTTTAACCGGTCATATTTTATTCTTTAAACCAACTAAATAATAACACATGATTATACAACAATAACGACAATATATATAAATGTTATTATATTTTAATTCTTTACGGTTTAACCATTATCTTTTATTTTAATCAATGAAATTCATACATGTTAATTTTTTTTTCCACTATTACCATTTTAAACCTCTATTTCCTATTTAAAAGATATTAAAACTAACATGACTTATCATTTACATATATAATATCATATGTTTTACTTTCTGAAAGACTGATACACATACCAAGAATTCATTTAAGAATATAATGTAGGTTAATTTAATGTTTGCATAATCGGAATAGAAGGTCACTGTAGTCACAGTGGAATTTGACTTTTATGTACACTAAAGTAAAATTTATAAACCTTGTACGAATTCAAAATGTTTTTTTCCCCTCATTTTTGTGCCACAGCTTCTTTCATTTCAAGTAACGCATCTTCGAAACATTTTGCTAAATTATCAGGGTCGGGTATCAAATCTTTTGCAACTAATATCTGCATATCGGCTTTTCCCGCATAACTCAACATATGCATCGTGATCGCCTGCATCACCATTTGACACGACGTAAATACATATTTTTATTTTAACAAATGGAAGTGCTTATTTTGTTTGTACATAGAGCATAGGAATTTGTACGTGTGATAAACTTGATGTTGTCGTTCGGAGATATGTAACCGGAATGCCAGCAATTGTGAATTCTTCTCTTGGGCCAACAACATTCGATACCGTGAAAGTAGTGTTGCAAATTATCCTGTTGTTAAGCAAACTTGCACACTACAAACACAGATGAATTGTATTTTAGATATCTGACAAATAGTCTGCGAGTAATTATATTATAAATCGTAATAACCTTATAAAAGAAAATGTTTTTTTTTTTAAAATTAGAGATATTCCTATAAATGACTAGTGATTAATGTAATTTTTCAAGTTGCAATTCTCAAAGTTGTGAATTACAAAATTGCTCACCACAATTAAAAAAAAACATAAAAAATTTAAATTATGAAATATTTTCTTTTATTAAAAAAACTTATAAGGATATTTTGTGGTTAGAAGCTTTTTTTTTTTTTTTTTTTTTTTTTTTTTTTTTTTAAATTTGGTAATTGGCTAGTAACGAAATTGGTGGTTATTTTTGACTTTTTGTGTTTGATGAAAAAAAATGTTCAATTTTTAAATGTCACATCATAAAATATTTTTTTTGAATATCTCTTTAAAATATTAAAAAAATCATACAAATTCACCTTTGGTCCAAAACAGCTCATAACAAAGTTTCCAATCTGATACGACAAAAACGCCTCCATTGACAATTTCTTCCGATCAATCATTTTCTTGGCCCTTTTCAAGTACTGAAGAGGATCCGAACTTTTTTTATGGTAGTAAATTGGTAGAAGCATAATACCAAATTTATTTCCCCACCCTAATTTTGCATTTTTCTTCATCAACTCTTTCATATCCTAATAAAATTATAAGATTATGTGAAATTTAATAAACATGTATTTTGAATTTTGTATAAAAATATATAATTACCTGAAGTCCCGGCGATGGTCTTAGATTAACCAAGGCGACACCGGTGATTTGAAGCCCCTCTTCAAGAGCTAGGAAATACAATCGGTTGAATAAATAAAATAAACTTGAATATGAATTTTAATTTTAATTTGTTACATTTTAAAGGAAAAAAACTTACAGTTTGGTGATCTTTTGTCTAAATATTTTGATAGCCCTGATGATATTATACCAAACAGCACATCGTTTATCGTCTGCATTACAATATGTTACGAAATTTAATCAACTTGCCTAAGCCAAATAATAATAATAAAAAACCCATGTGACAAATTTTAACCCAAATAATTTTTGTTACAAATATGGCTCAACGTTGATTACAAGTTCATCTCAATTGTTTACGATTTTGTTTTTATCTTGTAAAGTTTAGATTTTATTTTACAAGTTTTGAATACTTTGGTACATTGTTACTTTCACATTTATGGCCCATGTCCTACAAATAAGAAACACTCAGATCTTTTACCTAACAATTTAAATTGCTTTCTATTCATGGACCCTTTAAAATAGATACATAATAGCCTTAACGTGCTCATGTGCATAGTTCTTTCTTCTTTAATAAACAAAAAAAAGAAAATGTCAATGTTTCAAAAACTTTCAAAAAGAAAAAACAGGGGCAGTTTTTTTTAGTAAAAAAAATTTGATTGTCTTAAACTGTGACAATCGAATTTTTTTTACTAAAAAAAAAGTGAGCAGGGGTACTTAGACCAAAACTGTGAAAAAACAATTTTTTTTTTCTTTAAACACAGTGTGCAGGGGGAGTTTTGACCAAAACTGTAAAATTTTCCCTTATTTTTACAATAAAAACAGTAGGGAGGGGCAGTTTGGTCCAAAACTTGGAAAATCCAAATTTTTTTACTATACCTTAAAAAAGCACCAGGGGTAAAATGGTCCTGAGGCATTAAATTATAAAAAATATTGTTCATTTAACGTAGATAATGATATAAAGGTAGTTATATTTCATTCTAACAATATAGAGTTACTTATAGTAATTAAATTTAAATTAAACATAACTATAAAATTGAATGTTTGTGCAGTGGATGGGAGTAATATAGAGTTACTTGGTGTTTTTTATACAAAGGCTTTAGTTGAATGTTTTTTTTTAACATGCAAAACTTCCATGGTATTTTTTTTTACATTTTTGAAACATTCTTTCCCAACAAAAAATATTTATTTTCATAAGTCATAATGTTTTTTCTTTCTTTCTTTTTTTGACTCCCAAATTTACGAAAATACTCACAACGTGAATTTTTAGTGTATTCATGAATCATTTTCGTCAAGAAGATGAAATACGATGCATATCCGAGTTGTACTGTACAAACAAACTTTCCGAGTTTTAGGTGATGTTTGGTTGGCCAGCCATTAACGGATAAGGAAGGTTTTCGTTGAATAATCGTTAAACAAACTGAAACTGAATGTCAAAATGGAAAAACATATCTAATGCATGCTTAAATCTAACGGAAAATGTAACAGAAATTCAAAACTTACCGCGTTGTTGACGGCGCTTTTCACCGTTTTCATGTCGTCAAGGCTGAACGTGGCGGTGGAGAGTTTTCTCGGCCACAGCTCCACCCCTTCTCCGCCTCTCACCACCGTTTTTCTGTCTTTCACCCATAGACACCTCGATATAAACTCAAACAGATAAATCAAAGTAAACCAAATCATTTTCACCACTTTCAAAAACTTCTCCGCTGTTTTAAATCGCCCAGGGCTTGATCTAGTGGATGAAATCAGAGGTTCGATCGTCGGCGTTTGTTCAGGATCATCTAATTTTCTACACAGAGTTAACATCAATGACATGATAGAGATTCCGTCGCCGAGCGCGTGGTGGAGACGCAACACCAGAGATTTATGAGCCGATAAAATGTGAATCTCCCACAATGGTTTATCGTGGCTCAAAGGAGTTGAGACTGTGAGGTCGGCGAGGTAATCGTTGACCGCGGCCTCATCGTTATCAGCTTCTCCGACGGGATCGGAGTGTAGGATGATGTGGCGGTTGAGTTGGAGGTCGGTTTTTCTCCAATATTCACGGCCGTGATTATCGGTAACTAAGAGGCTGGTGAATCTAGGGTGCTTGATCATGAGAGAATCGGAGACGACGGAAAGGACTTCATCAAATCCAATCGGACGCTCAAGGCCGAGAGCGCAGTTGATGATCTGGTGAGTCGCCGGCTGAATGAACAGCCGGCCGGCCGGCGTTAATGGTTCATCATCGTTCTCGATGCCCATTTTCTAGAGAGCGGAGAGGGTCATCGATGTGTGAAGATGGATTTTTTGCTTCCGAATTTGTGAGGATGGATTTACAACACACAGAAAAGGTTTGGCGTAGGAAAAGGGATTGCCGGCGAGGGAAGAAGAAGACAATGAGTGACACAGATACAGGGAAGTCAAGGGGCAATTTTGTCAATTAACAATAAAATTTCTGTGGATGGATAAAAATAAGCGAATCATTGCCCTTTCAAAATATCTATATTTTGACGTTTTTATAATCGGGTCAAAACAGTCACAGGGGCAATTTTGTCAATTAACAATATATATCAAGATACAGGGAAGTCACAGCAAGCAGCTTTTTAAAGCTTTTTTAGCTATTATTATTAAGAAGTGTTTTCAGCTTGTTATAACAAAAACTTTAAATTTAATTTCAAATTTAAATCTTAGTTACAGATTTCTTTATATTTTTATAAATTAATTTAATTGCTTTTTTTTTTAAAATTGCATCTATTTTATATTTTACAAAGATTGTTTTTTATATAATTTTTATAAAAATGTTTTTTTATACAAGTTTATATATTTTAAACATTTTTAATTATTTTATCAAATATTAATATACAAATAAAAGTTACGGTTTTCATATACCAACTAAACTTGTAATTAGTTTATTAACATATCTTCGATTTGTTTTTTTAGTTAAATATGAACTTTAAACATTTATTAATAAAAAATATTGGATTAGTTTGTTCTTTTATTTTATTTTATTTTTTTTAAGTTGTCAGATAAATATCTACATTTCAATACACCCTTAAAGCATTTTATGGGACTTATCTATGACTTATTGAAATTTCATTGTTATAAACATTTTTATTTTTCTATTATTTATTTTTCTATTATTTATTAATAATAATATTTTAGTTTATTTAAGTATATAGTATTTTTATTACTTTTTTATTTTTTACTCAATTAGTCCAATTTATTGGATATACAAACTATAATCATAATATTTTTTTATTGTGTTTTATTTTTTTAACTACATAACTTAATGAAACAATATTATGTGCTTAAAAACATACAATTATAAAACAAGGTTATATAAAACATTTTAAATATATGAAAATAAATTTTAATTAATCGAAAAACTTTCAAAAAAAGCTTGTGCATTAGAGTGGATTTAAAAAAGAAGTTGTTTTATTGATTTAAAATGGAAAAATAAGCTTTAAAAATAATTAATCATTGTGAATGATGTTACTAATAACTCTATAATTGATATTAGGGATGGGCATTTGGACCGGGGAACCGGTCGGAACATGTACCGGAACCGGAACCGGATAGAACCGAGCGGGTTGGGACCGAGTGTATATTCTTGTGGATTTTTGAAATTGGGAACCGATAGAACCGGCAAAAACAGGAACCGTATATTGCTATTTCTCGAGGACCGATTCCAACATTAAAGACGCAGTAATAACTGGTTGGAACTGGAACGGGTAGAACCGACGGTTCGGTTCGGTTCCGATGCTCACCCCTAATTGATATCATTCCCATTTCTGTAACTAGTCACAATCTAGGTTTTTCGATTGTTAGGTCTTTATTTGATTTAACACCTTTTCAAACATTCTAATAGATTGGCGACTAGATTCGGTGCATACGTTTAGTTTTTGTTAGGTCCACATTCAATTCTTGATAGTTGTTGTACACATTAAAAATGCATGTATTTGTCAAGTTTTCATGTTATGTTTTATAAGATCAATTTTTAACTAAATAACTTAAAATTTTATTTTATATTATCTTTTTGGTGTTTGTTGTTTTAATTGGGTTGTTTTCATGTTAGTAAAAAAACATAATATTATGTCGAGTCGTGTATCAATTACATAGATGTCATCTGCAAAAAAGATAAGGCATCTACAAACAAAAATAGGGTATATGAAAAAGGGGCGGGTCATCAGCAAAAACATCAAAACAACTTCGTTTGTTGAGAACATACCGAAAATGATGTTTATAGGTGGCAAAAAAGATCAACATGACAAAAATGCAAAAATGGTCAATGCGATTTGTATTTTTCTTTGATTAAGGTCCAAATTGGCCCCTAAAAGTAACAACATTAACAGAAAAAAAAAAATTAATGTGTATAAAATAACTATTTCATCCTCAAATTTATAAGTGTAATTATTTTCTCTTATTTTATTTTATAAATATTAAAAGAAAAACCTCTCCCAACCCCTACCTTTTAGAATTAAACGACACACGCTTTCCTTTCACAATTTTGGCAATTTACAAGAATTGAACGTGCTTTCTATTCCACAACCTCTATTATCATTTTCGCACGTTTTACCAGTGCCACGGTTGTTGTCACTGATGGTGTTTCTCTTCAACACCGATGTCCCTTCCACCACCTTCTCCTGTCTCATTTGATTTTTACTCATACCAACCCATATTCATTTCTTTGTAACAATTAGAAAAGAAGGGAATAAGCGACGCCCCGTTATGTTTCTGGGGGTTGTGGTGTAATGGTTCTATGAGGTGCGATGTTAGGGAGAAGACGAAGGAGAAGGAGTTGGGGGGTTTGGTGTAACATTCATAATCCAAGTAAATTACATTTTTGACCCTTATCCATGAAAGTTATTGCAAAATTGGTCCCATGGTGGATTAATGTGGAAGGCACCTTTTTGCCTAGTATGTTGGGCGTACTCTTTGTACGCTAGGCATACGTGGCCGAAGGCTAAACCCTAATAATTAGGGTTTGGACCCTATTTAAGCATCATTAACTCCCCAAGACTCCTACCCTCATCAACCTCCAACCCCATTTCATATCTTACAAACCCTAATCCACCTTTGTGAGCATTTTTAGCCTTAGAGTGTGTTGTTGGTGTTCTTGAAGGAGGAAGAATGAAGTGGATTCACCTTAGAAGCTCAAGACCTCTTTAAATCCAAAAGCATCTTGCACTCAAGCCTCATTTAGAGGTATAAAGCTCTGAACTTGTTGGTTATTTCATTAGATCTTGCTAGATGTGGAGTTTTGTGCTTTTTAGCCCCATAATATTGGTCTATTTGAGTATGAGCTACTCTAGACCAAATGAGTTGTCCTTTTGGACGTTTTAGAGTGTCTAGAATGATAAAAATGTGATCTTGACCCTTCTAGTCCTTCCATGCAAAGGTTATGATGTCTTATTGGGTTAAGAAGTTAGGGTTTTAAGGTTTGGGCACTTAATAGCCATGCAAGATCATAAAGTTGGAAACTTTATGATTTAGAACACTATTTGGGGACTAGATTTGGGTTTTAGATGAAAGGACTTATTAGATTAAGCTCTTATTAGGAGGTAAGGCTGGCAGCAGAGTACGCTAGGCGTACTTCTTAGTACGCTACGCGTACTCCCTTAAGCCCCCGTATCTGGATTGTGTTACGCCAAGCGTATATGCTGAGTATGCTGGGCGTACTCAGCTTGAGTCAACTCGGTTGACTTTTTTACCTTTGACTTTGACCATATTTTGACCTAGGGGTATTTTGAACAATAGTTGAGACAAGGTCACTATTGGTGGTTCAGGTAACCTTTAGAGTTGGTGTACGGAGTTGTGTTGTGTTCATCTATCTTGTGGGCCAAGGCATTCCAACCAAAAGGTTGTTGGCCAGGGGTAATCCAACCAGGAGGTTGTGGACCCAATATGTGTTTTGTACATATGTTATGTTGTGTGGTATTTGGGGGAACTCACTAAGCTTTGGCTTACGGTTTAAGTTTTATGTTTTAGGTACTTCAGATGATCGGGAAAAAGCAAAGGTGTGATCGTGCCCATCCTTCTTGTAACATCCCAAAATTCAAGACCAAAAATTTCTTTTTTAACTAAGTAATTATAAAACTATTAGTTCAAAAACATTCATAATATCATCCCATGTCAAAGACCAATATGTCACTAATCAAAACATGCCATAGTAAAACAACATCAAAGTATAACTCCCAAAGATCTCATGTACGGAAACCATGGTGTGATGCGCTGCAATCATGCCGACTCCTTTCCTTTCGAGGAAGAAGTACCTGAAACCAAAATTGAAAATCGTAAGCACAAAGCTTAGTGAGTTCCCCCATCATACCACATACCATACAAAAATACATTCCCAAGCATATCTGGGTGCTGGCCTCCCCTTCGGTCTATTTCAACCGGATACTGCCGAACATATCTGGGTGTTGGCCTCCCCTTCGGTCTATTTCAACCGGATACTGGGTCTAATTCACCCCTACCACTATCACATAACATCATATCAAATAAGCACATAAAACATAACAGATAGTGGCATACCAGATAATTATCACAAAGACAATCATCTCTACTACAAACAACTACTAGTGGGCCGGCATTGGTGCCTTCGACCCATTCCTACAGGAAGGTAACTCACCTCAACTGTGTGTGCCGAAATAGTACTCCTCGGATGGCTCGGGACTCCTCTCCCTAAAACATAGCAAGTCCCTTATTTAGTTATTGGGCCCCAGTACGACTCCCTTATGGTCCAACTCCTAATTCATGCCCTAAGGCAAGGTTCCCTAGTCCATGCCCTAATGGGCCTTTTCCTCCAAGGCCCAATCCATAAAAATTTAAAGCCCAAGACCATTACTTTAAACTTTAAGGCCCAATAAAGCCCAATAAGGCCCAAGAGGCCCAACACCATAAATCCCAATCCTAGGCCCAGAGGCCTTACTCCATAGTGGGCCATGAGGCCCACCAATCCAGGTGCAATCACCCAAGGCCCAAAAACTCATGTAACCATTCTGTATGCGTACGAGCGGCGTACCTAGCACGTACGCCCAGCGTACGCTGGTCTTGACTACTTCGGGGAGGTTGACCCAGTACGCACAGCATACCAGGGGGTACGCCCAACGTACTGTTCAGTTTCCTTAGAACTTCCTTTGTGACTTAATTCATTGAGTCTTAACGTCCTAAACATAGATCCAGGTCTTTTAAGACGTCCTAAACCATAAAGTTATAAAATTTATGTCTATTCATGCATGGATGAGGGTTAATACATGATTTAAGTCCTTAAACATACTTTGTGACCATCTAACACTTGCATGGTTGTGGCTTAACCATCAAGATCCGATTTTTATGGTTCTAAACATCTTCAAGAACCAAAAAGGACAGCTCATTTGGACAGAATCTTCTGAAACTCAAAGGGCCTCAAGTATGGAACCAAAATGTGACATAAAACACCCCAAAACTAGATCTAAGCATGCAGTGATCAAGTTTAAAGCTTTATACCTCTAATGGGTCAGAAATGATGCCAAAATTTTGGATCTACAAGCCTTCTCCAAGCTCTTGCTCCTCCTTCAAGCTCCTTCTTCTTCAAAACCACCAAAATAACACTAAAATGTTCAAAGTGAGCTCAAGATACATGCAATGGGGTTAGGGTTAGATTTGGGCACTGAGAGGACAATGGAGACTGAGAGGATATGGGGTTTGAAGGTTATAATATGTTTAAATAGGGTGCAAACCCTAAAATTTAGGTTTTGCATCTAGTTGCCCTACGCCCAACGTACGCATGGGTACGCCTAGCGTACGCATTGGAGTCCCAGTGTTGTAAAAATCCCGATTAGGTCCCGATTAATCTCTGATTAATCCCTAGGCGCTACTCGATCGATTAGAGAGCGCCTAGCGATTAATACATGCATATACAATGACTGAAATAGTAGAACACGATGAAATTTTAACACTTTGAAGAATTTATATCTCAATAAAAACCATTTGAGGTATGATTAGTGTTGTATTTATCATATTAACCTATTTTGTTATGATATTAGTGGTATTTACAAACTTTTATATGATATTAGTCATATTTAATTTTTTAAAATCTAACAAATTAGCAATTAATGGTCCCCGATTAATCCCCCGATTAATCTCCTCCTATCCGATTAATCCCTTAACCCCAGTTCACCGGCTAGGTAGCCTCGAGAGATTTTTACAACCTTGGAGTCCCCCGATCTGCGCCTCATATGTGTACGTCATGCGTACCCCCTGTACGCCCAGCGTACGCTCCGCCCCAAAAATCCTAACATTTGATAATCATAACTTGAATAAAAAGCAATACAATACCTGATAAATATCGGACGTTACAAATAGGTGGGTTGCACTTGATCCTACATCGGCTTGGATGGAGAACGAAACATTTCCTTATAAGGGGTGTGGATACCTTCCTTGTCACAACGCGTTTTAAAGTCGTGAGGGCAACAGATCCCATAAGAACTCTGCAGTAAGCGTGCCCGAGCAAGAGAAATCCAGAGATGGGTGACCCCCTGGGAAGTTTTCGCGCCTGGAGCCCAAAGCGGACAATATTGTGATATGTACCATAGGGGGATGTTACAAATGGTATCAGAGCTAGGGCACGGGTCGATGTGTTCGACAGGGTCGTCGAACCCTATAATGGGGGAGGGGGTGAAGGTGGGTTGCACTTGATCCTACATCGGCTTGGAAGGAAAACGAAACATTTCCTTATAAGGGGTGTGGTTACCTTCCTTGTCACTACGCGTTTTAAAGCCGTGAGGGCAGAAGATCCTATAAGAACTCTGCAGTTAAGCTTGCCCGGGCGAGAACAATCCAGGGATGGGTGACCCCTGGGAAGTTTTCGCGCCGGGAGCCAAAAGCGGACAATATTGTGATACGTGCCAGAGGGGGATGTTACACTTCTGATTTTATGACTTTTGATTTTGGGATACTCTGATATATGACTATTATCTTTGGAAACAATGTTTTATAAACAATTATGGCTTTTGGTTGGATTTTAAAAATGAAAATTGTATCTTGATTTTTGGGATGTTACATTTGGTCGGAAACAACCAAGGCAGCGTCACGTACTAGGGTTTGTTCGTTGGACGTTGGGTTTCAGAAATTGTTGGTTAATGTGGTCATTGGACGTCGGACACCAGGTTCGCACAATAGATTGCTTATTTTTGTTGGCTCTGGTGCCATAGGAGATGTGGTTATCACTTGAAAGACAAACCGTGTTTGTCGACAAAGTGGGTTGTGGTCATCGTCGGAGACTATAGTTAGGCAGGGGTTTTCGATTTCAAGGAAGATGGTATCGTTGGTTGAGAGAGAGAGAGAGAGAGAGATTATATGTCGGGGGTATAGGGGAAGAGGGTGGGCTATGTGTTTATTTTATTTTTTTTTATTTTTTAATTTAAAAACTAGATTATAGCCCGCGTTAAACGCGGGAAACACATAAAAAACATATAATTGTCTACAGATATTGCATAATGATTATAAAAAAAATATATATGGTTATTGGTATTATTGAAATGTGTAGAAAATACATTGAAAACGATAAATATCTATAATCATTGAACGACCTCTTTGTAGACAACATTTTTTGTTTTATTAGTTGAACGACCTTCCTCGTCTCATATAGTTATGATTTTGTTATATAATTAAAAACATTTTAATTAGACGTTCCTTCCATAATAAAGTTACCTAATTTAAACATATATTGACAACCAATATACCGTTTTTTTCACTGCATTAAATATCGACAACTATTTCATTTATTCAAATAAAGTCATATAATATAATTTATAGAATGTTAAATGTTATATGGATTTAATTTTAGTATATCATCAATGGATATTCTTTTCTAAATCATGATTGGTTTATTTTAAATTGATTATGAATATAAGTGCTAACTTTTATGTTTGTTCTTATTTATTTGGTGTTCGCAAGAACTTTGCATTAGTTTTGATGCAACTTTGAATAATTGTAGTATATCATCAATGTAATTTGGTATATCTTTCAATTATATGAAATATCAAATAATGACATTTCATTACTATTGTGATAATTTAGTTTATATATTGTATTTTTACTAATCCTAACGGTCTTATTTTTTTTCTAATAACCATAACGCTTTTACTAATTGTACTTTTACAAATCTCCTAATATCTTATAATTTTTATCTTACTTTATAATTTTTCATAACTATGTTATTTTCAAGATTATCTGTCTTTATAGTTTTTTTTTCAGTCTATTCAATTTTATATTTCATTGTACAACATCATCGTTTGTATGTATTCTGAAATTTCACTTTAAAAATGCTTAATGTTTACACATTGATATTAATTTTTTTTAATAAACCTGTGGAATAATTATGGAATATATATCTCGTTTTAATTAACATTTACTTCCTTCATTAAATCAAATTCCTTATTAAACGGATATATTTTTGGAAAGTAATAATTATAATGGGGCAGCATTATCTAAGACGTAAATGTTTGATATACTTTTGGAGGAAAAAAATCAGGATCATTAAAAAAATTTATATAAAGAAAATACAAATTTAAATTTGGTGAAATTATGGATGAAATTACTGGCGAAAATTATTTTGGAGGGAGTTGTATTTTGTAAGGTATAATAATATTACAAAATTCGAAATATGTATATTGTTGTGTAAATTTATAAATTTTATTGTTACTATATAAAGATAAAAAAGTAGGTTGGTATGATATACAAAAACATAATAATTTCAATGATATTTTAAAATCATGCCAAAATTAACCGGATTCTTATGACATAAAAATTAAAAAAAAAAATCATAATCATCTCTAATATATAAAAGTAACATTTTCGTAATTAATGTCAGTTCCCAAGATAGTTAATTTCTGTTTTGTTAAAGGTACGCAATATATTTTCCTGTTTATTTGAAAAGTTTCAGAAAAGTAGTTAACTAATTTCATGTAATTTGTGACAAAGAAAATCGAAATATATGAATACATATATTTGATATAGGAACAAAAAAATAATCGAAAAAAAAATATAAATAGCGAAAGAAGGTACCGACCTTCTAGTGCACAAGAGCGAATGTTTGAAGCAGACAATGATGATGGAAGTTATAAGCAATAAGAATGATGTTGTAGGAGAAGATTTGAAGAAAATAAACGATTGAAAATAAGTGTGAGTTGCGGATTCAACGATGAATCGTATATGTATGTAGGAGAAGAATGATGTTGGAAGTTATAAGCAATAAGAATGATGTTGTAGGAGAAGATTTGGTATTAATGATTTTCTAATAAAAATAGATTTTATATTAATGGTTTACTAATATAAACGTATTTATATTACTGGTTGATATTAATACCTTGATTGAAATGATTTGTTACTAATATGCTTTTAAAATTGACCATATTAAAATCTTCATAACCGGAAATTCAAGATTTAAAATATGGAAAACTTTTATTGGATTTAAATACATTCCATTTCAACGAATGTAAGTTATTGTTTGACGATTGGAAAGCATTTATTGGAATTAAATACATTCCATATGGGGAAGATGATGTCAGCAATTTGATCTAAGGGTGGAAAAAATAAAATTGAAATACAATCAAGGGTCCAGATTATTTAAGATGATGTCATAAGATTTCTCTTTTAATAATATTTAGAGATGATAAAATAATAGAAAATAAAAAATATATTAAAGGCAAATAAATATTTTTATGTTACTTAGGGACCAAATTCGAAACAAAACTAAACTATAAAGACCTTTCAAGATAAAAAAAAATATTAAGAACTAAACATGTGAATTATCTCAAACCATATTGATCATTTTTGTAGTTTACTCTAATTAAAATGCTCGGTGATAACAAATAACAAGTTATATGTTTGGATGTCAAACCAACAAATAAAGGGATAAAATAACATAAATCGTAACAAGTCACTGCTACGGTGTACTAAAAGATCGTGTAGAAGAAGCTGGGTCGGTCCACAGAGATACATGACTTATTGTTTGACCATATTTTTCACATAACTTCTGAAGAGATCTAATTGATAAAAAGCAAAGATTCAAGCTTGATACCTCAAAGGGGGCTGAAATGCAACCAGAAATCCGGATCCACTTGCTCCTCTTGAATACTTCTCTTCTCTCTTCTTCCCCCAAATCCCCAAGATGCACTAAAACCTTCACAAGTGAGAAAATGCTCAAAAAATACTTAAGAACGGCTAGGGTTTCGTATGGGACTCTTTGTGGGTGAGGGAGGCTGGTCTTGGGGCACATAAGATGTTTAAATAGGGTGCAAACCCTTGAAATTAGGGTTTCATCCAGACTGGCAGACTCGTCGAGTCCGGGGATATGGACTCGTCGAGTCGCCAACTTAATTCGCGTGCAAATCCCGTCTCTACTCGACGAGTCGGGCTACTGACTTGTCGAGTACCCCTTAAGAAAAGAAACACCACTTTATTTAAATCACATACCAGAAATGGGGCGTTACAACTCTCCCCCACTTATCTCAGACTTCGTCCTCGAAGTCTGCTGCTGCTAAATCTATAAATATCTCTGGGTAATGCTCCCTCATTTCCTCCTCGGCCTCCCACGTCCATTCTGAACCCTTCCGGTGCTGCCACTGCACCTTCACTAGCTGGACTACCTTGTTCCTCAAGGTCTTCGTTTTCCGATCCAAGATCGCAACGGGCCTCTCAACATAATTCAGGCTGCTATCAACCTGAATATCCTCCAAGGGTACAACTGCTGACTCGTCTGCCAAACACTTCCTTAACTGAGAAACATGGAAAGTGTTGTGGATCTGGCTAAGCTCTGCTGGAAGATCCAACCGATAAGCAACCTGACCTACCCGGGCCAAAACCCTAAACGGACCAATGAACCTGGGGCCCAACTTGCCTCTCTTCCGGAACCTGATAACACCTTTCCAGGGTGATACCTTCCGGAGGACCATATCGCCCACCTGAAACTCCAAATCCGAACGCCTCCTGTCGGCGTAACTCTTCTGCCGACTATGCGCAGTCTGCAGTCTGCTACGGACCTGCTGGATCAACTCTGTGGTCTTGAGTACCACCTCTGTACTCCCCATGACTCGCTGACTGACCTCACCCCAACAGATTGGGGTCCTGCACTTCCTCCCGTAGAGCATCTCGAAGGGAGGTCGGTCTATACTGGAGTGATAGCTGTTGTTATACGAAAATTCCGCTAACGGAAGATACGTATCCCAACTGCCACCGAAATCTAGTACATATGCCCGAAGCATGTCCTCGAGAGTCTGAATTGTCCTCTCACTCTGTCCATCCGTCTGAGGGTGGAAAGCGGTGCTGAAATGGAGACGAGTCCCCATCCCGTCATGAAACCGCTTCCAAAACCTGGAAGTGAACCAGACGTCTCGATATGATACTACTGATACAGGCACTCCATGCCGTGCCACTACCTCGCGCACATAAATATCGGCTAGCTTCTCGGCCGATATGCTCTCCTGAATCGGTATGAAATGCGCGCTCTTGGTCAGCCGATCCACTATGACCCAAATCGAATCAACTCCACGTGCGGTCCTGGGAAGCTTAGTGATGAAATCCATAGTGATATCTTCCCATTTCCACACGGGAATGTCTAACGGCTGCATCTTGCCGTGGGGTCTCTGATGCTCCGCCTTGACCTTCCTGCAGGTCAGGCATCTCTCCACGTACCAAGCTACGTCCCGCTTCATCCAGGGCCACCAATAGTCGGGTCGAAGATCTCTGTACATCTTCGTCGCCCCTGGGTGGATGGAGAACCGAGACTTGTGAGCCTCGTCCATCAAAACTTGTCGTACTCCGCCCCAGTACGGTACCCATACTCTCCCATGAAGGGTCAACAATCCTCGACTGTCATAGTCAAAGGAAGCTACTCGGCCCACAATCCTCTCACACTTCTGCCTCTCCTCCTTCAGGCCCTCAACCTGTGCCTCTCTGATCTGCTCCAACAATAGAGTAATCACTGTCATCCTCAAACATACATCCCTGATCGGGGCTGCTATCGCCTTGCGGCTCAGGGCGTCGGCCACTAAGTTGGCCTTGCCCGGATGATAAAGGATCTCACAGTCATAATCCTTTACCACGTCCAACCATCGGCGCTGCCTCATGTTCAGATTCGGCTGATCCATGAGGTACCTCAAACTCTTGTGATCCGTGTAAATGATACAGCGGACCCCATAGAGGTAATGTCACCAAATCTTGAGAGCAAACACTACTGCCCCCAACTCTAAGTCATGTGTCGGATAGTTAGCCTCGTGAGGCTTCAACTGTCTAGAGGCATAAGCTATCACATGCCCCCGCTGCATCAACACTGCTCCCATACCTGTGATCGAAGCATCACAGTAAACTATAATATCCTCTACTCCCTCTGGCAGGGTAAGAATCGGCGTCTCGCACAATCTCTATCTGAGGGTCTTAAATGCTGCCTGCTGCTCAGGCCCCCAGCAGAACACGACCGACTTCTTGGTCAGTCGGGTGAGTGGAATTGCTATCTTGGAGAAATCCTGGATGAATCTCCTATAGTACCCTGCCAATCCTAGGAAGCTCCGAATCTCAGTTGGAGACCTCGGGACCTCCCACTGCATCACGACCTCTATCTTGGCCGGATTTACTAGTATACCCTTCTGGTTGACGGGGTGTCCAAGGAACTGCACCTCTCACAACCAGAACTCGCACTTGGAGAACTTTACGAAAAGTCTCTCCCTCCTCAGCGTCTCCAGCACCTCTCTCAGGTGCTCCTCATGCTGCTCCTGAGTCTTGGAATAAACCAAGATGTCATCAATGAACACTATCACAGACCGATCAAACATCAGTCTGCATACGCGGTTCATGAGATCCATGAACGCGGCTGGAGCGTTGGTGAGCCCGAACGGCATCACCACAAACTCATAATAACCATAGCGGGTCCTAAAAGCGGTCTTCTGCACATCCTCATCTCTGACCCGCATCTGGTGATATCTTGACCGTAGATCAATCTTGGAGAACCAAGATGCCCCCTGAAGCTGGTCAAACAAATCGTCTATCCTCGAGAGTGGGTAACAGTTTTTCACCATCATCTTGTTCAACTCCTGGTAATCTATGCACATACGGTGCGACCCATCCTTCTTTCTCACGAACAGGATCGGGGCTCCCCATGGTGAACTACTCGGCCTGATGAAACCCTTGTCTAGCAGCTCCTGCAGCTGCGTAGACAACTCCTGCATCTCTGGATGAGCCAACCGATACGGTGCTTTGGCTATCGGAGCCGCACCCGGGACCAGGTCAATCCGAAACTCAACCTGTCTCTCCGGAGGTATTCCAGGCAAATCCTCTGGGAATACGTCCTGGTACTCTCGTACTACTGGTATATCATCAATTGTCGCCTTACCCTTCTCCCGGGCATCTATAACATAGGCGACGTACCCTGCACAAACCTGCTGAACGTAGCGCCTCGCTCTTGCTGCTGAACACAGAATCGGTCGGCGCTGTGGCCTCTCACCCTGAATAACTAACTCTCCCCCACTGGGAGTGCGAACCCTCACTAACTGCAGCTCACAATCAATCACTACCCCATTGGGGCTCAGCCAATCCATACCCACTATAACCTTATTCCCTCGCAGGGGAATGGGAACAAAGTCTACTGAAAACTACTCATCAAATAACTGCAGCGAACACGCCCTATGCACTCTCGCGACCCTGACGGTCCTGCCATCAGCTATCTCAACCTCGAGTGGACAATCCAGCTCCCCGGAGCTCTACTAAACCTCTTGCTAAGCGCAAGTGAAACAAATGATCGGGTGGCCCCCGAGTCAAACAATACTGTAGCTGAGATGCCGTTCACTAAGAACGACCCTATATGACAACATATAACCATGAGAAACAATCAATATCAATAAAGAGGTAAGAGGAAAATACATACCCGTCACCACATCAGGAGTCGCTCGCGCCTCCTCTGCTGTCATCTGAAAAGCTCTACTCTTCGCCACTGGCGCCTCACCCCGGCCCTAACGGCCGTCTGTAATCCTAAAAGTAGCAGGGGCAGGTGCTACCACCTTCCCTGCTGCTGCTAAACTAGGGCACTGGGACTTTTTATGTCCCCTCTGATTGCAATGAAAGCAAATCAGATCAGCTGCTGTGGTGGTGGTGGTGGTAGCTGTACAATCTCTACTCATATGCCCGGTCCGGCCGCACTTATAGCAACCGACACTACCTGCCTTGCACGCCCCATCGTGCAATCTCCCACACTTGCCACACCGACTGTGGCTCTGCTATCCTCTAGATCTGTGATCCGATACCTTGGGCTTTTTGCCCGAACTCCCTGTACTAGAAGCCACCTCTGGCTTCCTCTTCTTCTCCATCTCCAAATCTATCTCTCTCTCATGAGCCCTCACAATCATGTCATCCAGCGTTTTACAGCTGGACCGGCTCACAAACTGGCGGATATCACTCCGCAATATCTCATGATAACGGAACTTCTTCATCTCCTCATCAGCTGCGTACTGAGGAACGAGAAGAGCCCTCTCCCTGAACTTGGCGGTAATCTCCGCCACTGTCTCTGTAGTCTGGGTGAGATCCTGAAACTCCCTGACTAACTGCTGCACCTCGATAACCGATGCAAACTCGGCTCTGAACCTGGTAGTAAAATCAGCCCAAGTCATCGCATCAAGTGTTGCGTCATCCCCGATGACATGCCCGATCTCCTCCCACCAATCTCGTGCCCTGTCCTTCAGAAGACAGGATGCTAGTCTGACCTTGTCCCCATCGGGACATCTGCTGGTGCGGAATGCATTGGCGACATCCGCCAACCACCTGGTACTCGCAATGGGATCCCGTACCCCATGGTAGTCTGGAGCTCCACAAGCCCGGAACTCCCTGAAGGTGAGTGTGCGCGTCCCTATCATAGCCGCCACCTCAGCACGGAAGGTGCTCAACCTCTCGTCCATCAGCTCTAAAATACCCTCCTTGATCGAACTGAAGATCACAGGAGTCTGCTCAAGTATGGTGCGAGTAATCTCTGAAGAGAGAAACTCCCTAGTCTGCTCGTCCAACTGCTCGGTCCTCGAGCCTGATCCTGATCCCTCCCCGGCACCTGAACTGCCGACTGCTGGTCTAGGGCGTAAAACCACCATTCTGAAATCACATCATGACAAACGTCAGAAACACTGATATATCTCGAGGGATCGCTACTACTACAAGTTTCCTGGTCTCATCTCAGCCTTCCTCGATTCAAGTATGGATCCTCTGCTTTCAGTAGTACGGGCCCATACTACCTTCCACATCTATCCGTACTTTCCTCAAGCACTGCCTCGACTGCACCAAGTCACTTCTACTGCTACTGATCTCTGCTACTCTCATCCTAGGCTTGCCCTAGGGAAATCTCTGACTCTACCCAATACAGTCCTCAGCTGCTGAAGGCCTCCTTGTAATGCCAATTAGTCATCACCTGAATACCATCACATGTGACGAGGCTCAGATAATCCTTCGAATAAAAGACTCGTCCCTACAACGGTTAGACTCAGACAAGAGTTGCGCAATAGGGCCAAATCCAACACTCTGAGATTATTCAACCCTGATTATATGTGATGTGACGTATTCACCTAATGGCTAACTCCCATAACTCAGAATCCCACAAAGCACAAAGCAAGCAGCATTCAGACACAGGAAACTACTCAAACAAATCTATCCTTATAACGAGAAACTGTACTAGCATACAATGCTAAGCTCATACTATCAGGCATAACCTAAACAGGCTATCCTACTGCTGTCTACTCAATACTAGCATGCAATTCTCAATAAGCTGAAACACATAAAACAGGCACATAAGGCATCCTCCTAGATCCTTAGTCCTATTCTATCATGCTGTTCTACTGAAACTGATAATCATAACATAAACTTGTATGGGTAATTTGGGAGTACTTACTTGAGCTCGGCTGATCGCATGCACCACACCCTTTTCCTTTTCTCAAAACTCTTTTCTTTTTAAGTTTCTTTTCAAAAATTCTTTCGAAACATTTTTCTTTTGAAAATCTTTTTACCATTTCCTTAGTTTGAGTCCAGTCACACCCGAGAGTATGCCTGAATCCCTAAAACCAAGGCTCTGATACCAACTTGTAACATCCCAAAATACGACCCAAAAATTTTTGTTTTAATATTACTAAAAATCACATCATCGTATGACATACGTACTAAAAACCATAGAATGAGTAACTCAAAAGTCAAGTAACTGTGTCAAACAAATACTGTATCAATCATATCTAAATATCTGAATAAAACTCCCAGGATAAAACTGAAACTGTGGTGTGTGCGATGCCATCATCCCGAGCTCTTCCCCTTACTTGCGGAAGTACCTGAAACCAAAACTGAAACTGTAAGCACAAAGCTTAGTGAGCTTCCCCAAACTACCACATACTATACAATAACATATAAAGCAACTACTGGGCCTTGCCCACTGCATCGGGCCGAAGTCCGGAAACTGCATCGGACCGAAGTCCGGAACTAACCAGGGCCTTGCCCTCTGCATCGGACCGAAGTCCGGAAACTGCATCGGACCGAAGTCCGGAACTAATCAGGGCTTTGCCCTCTGCATCGGACCGAAGTCCGGAAACTGCATCGGATCGAAGTCCGGAACTAACCAGGGCCTTGCCCTCTGCATCGGACCGAAGTCCGGAAACTGCATCGGACCGAAGTCCGGAACTAACCGGGGCCTTGCCCTCTGCATCGGACCGAAGTCCGGAAACTGACTAAACATAGCATAACATAATCATAACTACTAACATAACACATATACTGCATATTGCATCGGACCGAAGTCCGGAACACATAACACAAGGACATGCTTGAATCACAAAGACCTCAAGCACACTGAACTACTGCATCGGACCGAAGTCCGGAACTACTTCTAACTAAACGGGTTGGCATTGTGGCCGTAGACCCGTTCCTACTGGAAGGAAACTCATCTCGTAACACTGGCTGCTGAGGTGCTAAATCTGACACTGTCTGACTGCTGCTCCGGAACTCCTCGGCTACAAATCCCATAAACACTAAATCAGATACTGATAACTACTCTCAGGGTAAAATGACTATTTTACCCCTGGTCAAAGTCCACATCCTGGTCGAAGTCAACTTCCTGGTCAAAGTCAACTTTCAGTTGACTGGACTCGCCGAGTTGGGCCGCCAACTCGCCGAGTCCCTATCATCCTTTCTAATCCTCTACCCGCTTCTACTCGTCGAGTTTGGCAAAGGCTCGATGAGTTCTTCTTCGATACTAACATCTAGTTCATCATCATCTGACTCGCCGAGTTGTATGAACAACTCGTCGAGTCCTCATTCATCCTATGAATGAGATCAGTCTTGGACTCGCCGAGTTGTATGAACAACTCGTCGAGTCCCTCCATTACTAGATCTAAGCCTTAACTCACCGAGTCCATTACCTACTCACTGATTCCACTTTAACTATCAAATGGGGAAAAATCGGGGACTCGCGACTCGACTCGTCGAGTCTGAAGAACGACTCGCCGAGTCCCATGCATGTCATCACTAAACAATCGATTCTGCTCGAATCCAGTGCATTCCACTCATAGATCTGGGCTCCTAGGGCTGTTTTTTCACATAAAGTTTCTAACTTTACGTGCATGCATGCTAATATGAAGCTTAAATACCCAAAATAAGCTAAAGGAAGAGATCTAAGCTTGGAATGGAAACTTGGCTCAATAAAGGTGGCAACCTTGAGCTTAAGAAGCTCTGGAAAGCTCAGATCTGAAGTCCATTCAACATATTAACTCTTAATTCGACCTTAAAGTCTAGAAAGGGCTCAAAATCAACAAGAGCAAACTTCTGAAGAGATCTAATTGATAAAAATCAAAGATTCAAGCTTGATACCTCAAAGGGGGCTGAAATGCAACCAGAAATCCGGATCTACTTGCTCCTCTTGAATACTTCTCTTCTTTCTTCTTCCCCCAAATCCCCAAGATGCACTAAAACCTTCACAAGTGAGAAAATGCTCCAAAAATGCTTAAGAATGGCTAGGGTTTCGTATGGGACTCTTTGTGGGTGAGGGAGGCTGGTCTTGGGGCACATAAGATGTTTAAATAGGGCGCAAACCCTTGAAATTAGGGTTTCATCCAGACTGGCAGACTCGCCGAGTCCGGGGATATGGACTCGTCGAGTCGCCAACTTAATTCGCGTGCAAATCCCGTCTCTACTCGACGAGTCGGGCTACTGACTCGTCGAGTACCCCTTAAGAAAAGAAACACTACTTTATTTAAATCACATACCAGAAATGGGGCGTTACAAATTTTGATCATGAAATCAATTAAGTGTTTGTCACTAATATCAAATCATAAAACATTTACGAATTTTATAATTTGACTAACGAGAATGATATGAACCCTAATTTCATTGATCAAGTGAAAGTGAGTACAAATCAAACATTTAATGAAGACCAAATCAAAGATTATTAGATAGAAACATAGAATCAAGTGCAATTTACAATCTAAAAAACAAATACATAAGAATCTAGAACCAGAAATGATAAGAAAAGTTAGCCACACATGACTAACTTAGAACATCAATCCAATAAGTTTTGATCTTAAAACAAACTTAAAAAATCAAAATCAAAATGTTCCAAAGTGCTAAGTGATGATATGATCTCCCAAAATTGCTCCTTTGAAATCCTTGGTCGAAGTTATCTCCAAATGTGCCAAAAAGAGAAGATAAATCGAAAGTTGCAAAATCAAAAACTGTCAGATCACGTTACACGTCCCACATAATGACAATGTTACACGACAATGTAACGAAAAATATATGCTGAAAGGCTCCAAAACACGACCATGTAATGACAAGAGTAAACATTACACGACCCTCGTAATAATCTGAAAAATGCCCATTTTCTAATTTTTCGAATTCTTCAATTGAGCTCAAAAAATTATGAAACTTTACCGAGAGCTTCTCGAACATCCTAAGCATGCTCCAATCTTCAAATCACCCTGAAACATCCACAAAAACCGTGAAAAGTATATTGATCCTTGATTTGTCTCAAAAATGCAAAATACATGTAAAATTAGATTAAAATACAATGCAATGCTATAAATAATCATGAAATAAACATGTGAAAAGGTGCAATTTATGCACCTAACATTATAGAAATTTTACTGTGTTCCATTATTTATAAACAAAATTATTGGATTAAGGTGTCTAGGGTCATAACTAATGTAACATCCCACAAATTATGACAAAATTTTCAGTTTTAAAACCGTCACAGAATCCATAATTCACACAAAACATAGTTCCAAAACCATAAGTATAAATCAGAGTATCCCAAATCATAAGTCAAATAAATATCCAAGATGATGTGTGTTGACGTATCTCACCGGAAGAAACGTCAAAGGATAACGGAGTGTCAACTCAGGAACGACCCAACAAAAACCCATTACTCGACAAGAGCCAGGAGCGGGCCTTAGTCCATAAGACCCCGCGTTCTAGCACTGGTAACCTGGCCTCGGGATTGGTCTCCTTTTAGGTGAAAAACTCACGTTTCAGATAAGACAAAGGAGTACCAGTTGCCCTAGAGCTGCAGGTGTAGTGCTCCTTGATCTGCCAATTGGCCGTTCTGCACCAATAGTAAACAGTCACCCACGGGGCACGATCTACCGATCAAAGGCTGCCTCGTCCACCCATGCTTGAACAAGTATAAGATACTGTCGGGGATCTGTCCCCTTGACCATAGGTATAAAAATGTCCCTTCTCCCCCAAGAGAAGGGATCGACTCTTGAAGCCCAGTCTTTTACTTTCCATTGTACACTTTACCTCAAAGGAACTCTGTAACTTGACCGTCAGAGCCTCATTCCGGGATCACCTTCTGGACGAAGTCTGACGATCTCGTTTTCTTTGTTGTGATCCTCAAGCTTGCCTTTTTCACCCCTCAAAGAAATGGAGTTAAGCCGAAGACATATCACAACAATTGGCGCCATCCGGGCGTGCATTCACTACTGCACAACCCATCTAAAGAGATTAGGTGCCGGAAATGACGGGCAAAGGACCCACACGGCCAGACGGTGGTGACAACAGCCCATTCAGACCAATGCAGCCCCTCGATGGGAGCGGTCTGTAGATATTGGAGGGGCAACCACCCACTCAAACACCGACAGCGCCAGTAGTCGGGTCTGCGGCGGAGTTCATCGCCAGTTTATGGCAACCGCCACTCGTCGCAACAGAACAATCGACCACGACACCCACCACAACGCCTTAAAGAGCACCGAACAACTAATCACAGCCAACCGCAAATCGACCTCCGACACCATTTCGACCGGTGGGAACCATCACTTGGTCCCCCGCTAGCATTCTACCCACCACGAAACTGCCCTCCACAAGTCATTCGTATTTCCCGATGGCCAGCATGTCTCACATCCCGTTATTAACACAACAACCAACGTTCAACCCATACTCATACCAATACCAGGGCGTGTACCCCCAAACAACGTAGTCGCAAAGTCACAACGGTCAAGGCACACCAGTGCAGGAGATGGGCTCTCACACCATGGGGACAACAGAGTCAAGTTCACAACCGAACCAGCTGATGCACACATACTCCACGAAGGCACCATATATACCACAACTAACCATGTACAGTCATGGGTACCAATACGGGTATGGCCAAGGGTACAACATCCCATACCATGCACAACAGGCGATGGCCGGCGGAGCATTCGCCTATCTACACATGGACAACCCGGTCACGAGCATCAACTCGGTGTTCTGCCAAGCTCTCTTACAGTACAAAATACCACATTCCGCCATGAACCCACCCATTCCAAAGTATGACGGCACGACAGATCCGAATGAGCACACAGACACCTACGAATGGACAATGACATCACTACGGATGGATAAGAGGTTTACCTGCACTTACTTCCCGGTTATGCTGTCAGGAAATGCTCGCAAATGGTTCAGAGCGTTGCGTCCAGGAAGTATCTCCACCTTTGAACAACTGAGATATCTCTCCCACAACAATTTTATGCAGTTAACGAAAATCAAAGGAGATGCCAACTCCATTATGGCATAAAAAAAGAGGGAGAGTCCATCCGAGCGTACTATGACCGGTTTACCCTCGTAACCCTGAGTGTCCCCAGTCATGAGGAGTTTCTAGTCACAGACGCTTTCGCCCAGGGGCTGTTCCCAGGCCACCTGTCAAGAAAAATGCAAGGAACAGTGCCAAAATTGAGGGACGAACTGAAGTATAGGGTCGAAAAATACCTCAGGCAAATCGAGGGGGAAGAGCGCAAAGAAGCCAGCCTAAAAGTCGTAGTGAATGCATGCCTCAAACAAGAATCAACTGACTCCCACTCCCGATATAGTCATAAGGAACGTCACGACGGAAGTCAGGATAAGCATAGCAGACATTCGAGACATTCATCTAGCAGGTTTCGCCCATTTTTCAAGGATGAGCCAAGGAGCCAGAGGTCGGAAATTCATATTGTGGAAAAAACTCCTTAACGGGTGGAAAAAGAAAAAGGGAAGTATTGTGAATACCACAAGAGCAAAACCCACGATACTGGGGAGTACACAATCCTCAAAAGGGAAGTAGCGGACAAGAAATTGAATGGGGACCTAACGGTATTTTCAAAGACCCTACGATCAAAATTCAAAGCCGAAAAAAAAGACGGGCGAACCCGGAAGGAAGTGAATAAACAACCAATCAAAAAGGAGGAAATCTTCACAATAGCGAAGCCCAATAATAGAGTCAGACACCGATCCGAAAACAATAGCATCGGCGCTCTACCTGGTGATACTCCAAACATAAGTTTCTCACCGGGAGACCCGCGAGCGCCCGAATGGGACCCCACAAACCCGATTGTAATATCCACCTACATCCAACAACACCAGATCTGACGAGTCTTAGTCGACGATGGCAGCAACGTCGACGTCCTCTACGAGCAATGTTTCGAACGAATCCCACCACCCTGGAAAAAGAATCTAATACCACCGACCCGAGCCCCACTCGTTGGCTTCAAAGGGCACAGGTTGTGGCCACTTGGAAACATAAATCTACAATTGACAATACTCAGTCATGATGGGAAGGAAAAGGTAACAAGGATAATCGAATTCTAAGTAGTAAAACACATGTACGATGACGATATGATCTTTGGGCGGCCAACCCTTTTCCTTCTCCAAGCCATCCCGTCGACATTACATGGTACAGTAAAATTTAGGACCACCAACGACTCAGCAACAGTGATCGCAGTCAACCCACGGGCAAAGCAACAACGGGCGATCGTCGCATGGGCTGCTGTGCGCATTCTAAAAAGGCGACGCACAACAATAATTACCAACCGGATCCAATACAAGAGGAACACCTACCACCCCCACATAAATAGCGCGAGGGAAGAAGGGTGTGATAGCAACAACATTACCATGCCGGAAACAACAAGGATAGTCAGCATGAACAGTAGACGAGGCTGGATACCGCTAAGCCTGCCAATGCGACACCGCATGACGAAAGACCAGAGCACGAAAAAAGAGGAAACAACGTGGCATAAACGCAAACTCTCGCTGCTCGAACAGAAACGCAACATGGAAACCGCTAAAGTCGGTACAGCAAGGATAGATAACTACCCAGAACGGAAGATGACGATAGGAGACATACCACAACCGTAAGGGTCCACAACTGGAAAAGGCTTCTTTCAGAATGATATATTGTCAAGAACCATACAAACAACAGAGTGAGCACTGAACCATAAAGGAGCCAAGGTTCGTAATAACATAGACACGCACTCTGAACACGATGAACTCATCCCTGGAGGATGATCAGGCGACCTTCAAAAGATGGCCAAACCAAAAACAACAAATCATGGCCTGCGCGCGAGCGCGAACATTGAAGATCCCATGGACACAATCTGTATAGGGACACAAACTAAGAAAGACCAAGAAGAATAATTCAATCTAATAGCCTGGGAACACTAGAGCCTGAACCAATATGCTTAAAACGGGGGAGGGGGAAGCCAACGAAAGGGCCAAGTGATCAAACTCCTAACGGATAATCACACTCAAACGAGTCAGCCCAGGAGCTAGGCCTAGAATAACACCAACTATCCCACCCCCAATACCTATATAATGATGTAGATGTCTCTAAGACACTAGAAAATATGCAATGAAAAGTATCGTTTTGAAACACACGCGTATTAACATACAGTCATACAAACAGAAAACAAAGACAGATTGATAATCCGCGGCATTTACATGAAATCGTCGCGAAAAACACAACCTTACGCCTCAAAGGCTCCCAAGCTTTCCTTAATAAAATCCCACTCTGGCTAACGACGGTGAGAATTAGGATGTGGAGTAAATAGAGGTTATGAAGGATCATAACCTTCACCTCGCAGCAAAAACAATATCTAAGCTTCAAAGCCCTGGGATGACAATCCTGGCACAACCTAGATAATCAAACTTGGAGACAGGGGATTTAGGAGCCTAAAGCTCCGAATAAAAGTCTAAAAGAAAAAAGAGAGGAATGGATTTAAGGGTCAGGAACCAAAACGGCTAACCCCCTCTTAACAGAGAAAATTGCCTGCCAATCCCTCACTTAATACAAACTTACACAAGAACAACAACATAGAATAGCATTCCTAGGATTGACCAGGGTCCATGAAAGAACTCAGCCCTGGGGCGGCCAACATAAACCCCCCAGGAATAAAACCGAACAAATCATAAGTAAATCACAAACAAAGCACATAACCATGTTTTTTCAGATAATAAAATGAAGTGTCTACCGGACATACCCCACGCTTAGCAAAAAACCACGCATGGCCATTCAAAAAACGAATAACGAGCAATGTCAAAGCTGTTCACTAATATAAAAACCATCCACAAGAAAATATTGTTTGGGTATCACCGACCAAAGGCAATTCGCACATAACAAAGGAAGATAGCAGAGATCACATACCCAGGGCAGGGGCAGAAGGTCCAGCCCCGGAAGTACTTCCTGCAGAGCGTTCTCCTTCAACATCAGGGTCACTACACAACAGGAGAAGACCTTCCATGTCAAGCTCACCAAGGTGGAGGTAGGAGGCAAAATCGGTCTCAAAGAAAGACTTCAACTCAGCATGCATGGCTTGGATATATTCTAGAAGGGCGCTTGGCTCGCCAGGTACAAACTTCTCGGCAACAACCTGCTCCCGAATTACTTGCTTACCACCCTCTACCCTGGCTTCCATACATACAGCCTTCATTCGCTTAATCCTAAGTGTGAACTCAGAGCTCTTAATCAGTTTATCCACAATCTGGAAAATCCCTCTCTTCATAAGCCAAGACAAATCCGTCTCCACACTCTCCCTATTCACCTTTTCCATCCCGAACTGCACACGACACTCCTCAATGCGGCCCTCTGATACCCTTCCTTCCTCAACCAACGTCTCCATACACTGAGATAAGTGCTCCACGGATCCATCCAGCTTTACAACCTACTCCTCCAAAGAAGCATTCTCCCCGACCAAAAGATCATAACGGCCATCAAATGCATGCTTCTCTCCCTCCAGCACCAGTATCCCCGCCCTCAATTCATCCCGCTCATCCCTAATCAAGGCAAGTTCACCAGAACTCGAGCTGTCCTAACGCAGGCGACGAGCATCCACCACCATGTATGAGCCAACCTGAGCAGCTGCATATAAAAGACTGTTTAACGGATGAGAGTTACAAAGAAGCTCCAAAGCCTCGATGGTGGAAGGGGGGAAAAGCATGGCAGTCATATGCTACTGCATGTTGCATGAGGCGAGACTCCCGGGTGATCCCCTTTTCCGGCACATATATGGCCGGCGCCGTTGGAGGAACAGAAGCAGAATCCCCAGTGGCACCCTCCCGAGTCAGAAGTAGGACTGGTGGGTCTGGAACATCTTCGTGAGCAACGCCCGAGTTAACACCGAAAAAGCTTTCACCAAATGCAGTAGGTGCCTCTGGCTCTTCTTTGGGTTCAAGGGGTAGTTCTATCGCCCCTTCTTTCACCCCTTCCGACTGTTTTTGAGTGTCATCATCGTGGATGTTCATTACCACAGTGGACTCCCCCTAAAGGAAGTCCACATTCTGCCTCTTGAGGAGGCGTCGACCCGAGGAGCTAGTCCCGGTAGAATCTATATGCGGTGAATCCAACCAGGAAATCTGTCGCTTGGAGGCCACGTAGGTATCCTGCCTCGCCAGCCCAGTCGAGGCTTCCTCCTCCATGTCAGAAAGCAAAGGATCATCACAAGAAACACCGTCGACAGGAGCGTCGACCAGCGTCGGATCAGCTTGAGGGTCAGGTATCAGATCTGGCGTAGTGATCGGCCTAGAGAAAGCCAATGCACGATTGACGCTAACTGGTGGTGGAAGCACTTCCACCGACGAAACCTCTCGATGAAGACAAACAACCTAGAAACGACCTCTCAAAACCATCTCGAAGGGAATGATCCTCTCACGACCTAACAACAAAATAAGAAGATCAAACAAAAAAAGAGGGGGGGGGGGCATGCCACACTACGGAACACAAATACAATCGAAGGAAAGAAAAACAAAGAAAGAGGAAGGGAGAAACGCTTGCCATCCTTCATAACGAAAAATTTGGGCATCATTCCTCGAGACCTCCAAGCTGCACTCATACCCACAATGGCCAGCATACGCTCCTCCTAGTCATCCCCAGTGAAAGAGATGTTCTTCAAAGTGTTGGCAACCTGCTTGCTAGCCCCCAAAGAGTAGGAATCCGATCATAAAAGTTAGTTCTGCGGGGGATAATCATAACTGACCAAATTCCAATTCACCCAGAGCCACTTGTCCTGCCGATTCTTCTTTGGTGCTTTTTGGTTCACTATGAAAGCATGAACACCTCTGCGTGGATAAAACGTGTGAATACCAGATTGAGTCGATGATTTGAATAATTACTTGTAAGCCCGCAGTTGGGGAAGCATACCCAGAGCCCGACATGCCATCTCGAAGCCAACTATCTTGTTGACAGCGTTGGGGGTAAGATCGTCGACAGTGAAGCCGTAGTGACACATGATCTCATAAAAAAAAGTTGGTTGTCGGCAGCCAGAGCCCTGTCTCGAAGATGGGGATAGGAATTCTGACCTTAGCCTCTGGTAGTCGGGGGATGACAACTCCCTTGCGTGGAAATTCGATGTAACGCCCGTAGATCCGGGCTAGTCATTATAGAGACAATAAGTGTTGAAAAAGACTTTTTGGTAGAAGATTATTTAGAATGAATAATCATAATAAAAGTTGTAGTGTATGTTACAAGGGTTCCGTACATATAAAGAACGCAGAAATCTGAGTTATAACGAAGGAGTTATGGCCTGTCGAAGTTTCGCGACAGAACCGGCACGACACCGGGAAGCGTAAATAGTGAATTTACGATAGAGCGATTTTTAGCATTAGCGATCTAAACGAAAGTCGTATAATACTTTAAACCAAGAGCATGCATAAAAAGAACGCCCAAATCTGACTTCGTATGAGGAAGTTATGATTTTTCGAAGTTTCGGCTTAGCAATGTACAACCCGAAGTTCGAATATTAGATCGAGCGGTTTTTATCCGACACAACCTAAATGAGAATCGAAGATCTCTTTAATAGTAGCATAACGATAAAAAGACAGACGAAAACGGATGTCGGATGAAGGAGTTATGAATTTTTAACGGACCAATCCTGTCCCGGCCTGTTAAAAATAAAACTTTAAAAATAATGTCAAAATTAGCCAACGGAGTCTAAACAAAAGTTGTAGAGTACGATCCCGCCTACGCGTGGATATAAAGAACATCGAAAATAGAGCTCGTATGAGAGAATTATGAAAATTTGAAGTTAAGACTCGAATATGCGAAGCTTATGCGAAGTTGATGACGTGGTCGCATCACAGCAGTCCCTTGTTGACCATGCTTCGCTTCGGATGGGTGACACGTAGCCGAGGAACGCCCAGCGTAGCCGAGGAACACCCACCGTCCGAGTACGCCCCACGTCGGAAGAGGATTACGCCCAACGAACTCCTTTGCGCGGTTCCGAAACGTCCACGTCGCCCCACCCGAAGCGAGACACCTGTCCCTATGCGCAGCGTACCACCGAGGGTACGCCCGACGTTCTTCTGAGGGTTGCGCCTATAAAAGGGAGTGCGAAGGCTGCCGAGTTCCTCACTCCAAAATCTCTTCTTTCTCTCACTACTTTCTCTCTCTAGCCTATCCTAACCCCCCTAAACCCTAGGGAACCCCCCTAGCACCCGAAGGAAGCCCTGAGGCTCCCGAAGCCCCAAGAAAAAGAGTCTTTTGGCTCGGAAACGCTGCTCCAAGCGAAGCCCGGTTTTCGAGAAAACCCGCTGTAAGTGAGCTACGCCTACGCTATTTTTAATATAGCTTTTAATTAATTATAGTAACGTTATTAGGACCTTATAATAATTATTTGAGCTATTATTATGGGTTATATAAGTGTCGTTATAATATCTTTTTAACTACTCGTGGTACGGGGAATCTGGTTTAAAGGGCCGCATAGGGTTGTTGGATTTCAGAAGTGCTATATGCCAAAATGGTCCTGCCCTCCGGTGTTTTATGTCTGCCCCTGTCTGTACATAGTAGGTGAAGAGTATTGTTTAACACTTATATAATAGTAATAATAGCTAAACTATTAATTAGTCTCGTCGAACCTTAGACTAAACTCTAGTCGTAATGATACTAGGTTTTGTCGAAAGAAGCTGTTTTAAATAAACGAAGCGCTGTCCGAGTACCGAGTCACCACCTTATCAGGTGAGTGCATAGTTACTTTCATCTTACACATAGATATGAAGTATTTTAATATAAATTACGTGCTATGTGTGCATATTATCTGTATACTTGCTATCTATGTTGGATGAATTTATACATGTTTTAAATGATTTAAACTATATATGTATTTTATATCTACAAAATATGTTGGGTAAAACATGGGTAGATGAAATATGAATTGAATGTTGAGATAAGAGGTGATATAGACCATGAGATAAGGGTGAGAGGTGAACAATGAGAGAAGCCTTTTACCCAAGCGTGGCTCCGTCATCTAGCAGAGTATGGATGACAACCACAGACTATTCTAGACAGTTCAGTGGAACACTAGCAGGCTCGCAACCTGTAGGTGTTGTGAACGATGTGTTCACCCGGTGTACTCTAAACCCTGGTGATCATGCAGACTTGGTGCCTAAACCCTGGCGACCATGCAGACTTGGTGTCTAAACCTTGGCGATCATGCAGACTTGGTGTCTAAACCCTGGAGACCATGCAGACTTGGTGCCTAAACCCTGGCGACTATGCAGACTTAGTGCCCGTTGTGTAAACCATGGCAACGATGGACTTCGTGCCGATTCCTTAGGATGATCCTTAGGAATGAATGAACGAGGAATAACTGATTCTTAGGGTAGATCCTTAAGAGTAAAGAAGATAATGAGGATGGGTAATTGGGTTGATTGTTTGATGTTTAAACATAATAATTATATTATTGTGGGTTGAAAACTCTATGTACTCACCAGGTTTCCCAACCTGACCCACTCAGTTTATTTGAATCACAGGTGTCTATATGAAGTTACATTACACTGAGGGATTAAGGAGATATAAATCACTAGTGATAATGAATGTAAGTTCTGTTTATGCTTATGTTTCTGTATTGACAATGACATCCCAATGTTTAAAAATGAATAAAATACCTTTCTTCGGAAATGCTTTGATAACGTATTTATCATTTTTTTGGGAACAAATTCCGCAACATTTTTATTAAAAAGGGTACTCTAATTTTTTTATAAAGCATAAACAAAATCGGTCTTTTCTGGCCGTGAAAAATGGGGATGTCACATTCGACCCCATGATTGAGGAGGAAACCGAATTGTTCCTGTAGCCCGGAAAACTCTTCAGAAGATGGAGCGACACATGTGCTCAGAGGTGTCATGGCATGGTAACAAAGGGGAAACGAAAACGAAGAAGAAGAAATGCGGAAGGAACGAAAAGAAAGAAACAATGTTAGAGGAAAGAAGAAGCAAAGGTAAAAGGGTTTTAAATGCAGGCAGGAAACCCGGACAGTGAAAATGATGAAACCGCCAACCCATACGGTTTCGTCACGTCAACAGGTAACAGAAACCATAGTCGATGAACACGTGTTCAGGCTAAGGCTAGAATGACCACACTAACCGTAGCAAACGATGACGTACACTAGCCTAGGGGACTTGTTGACGTATCTCACTGGAAGAAACGTCAAAGGATAACGGAGCCGTGAACTCAGGAACGGCCCAACAAAAACCCATTACTCGACAAGAGCCAGGAACGGGCCGTAGTCCATAAGACCCCATGTTCTAGCACCGATAACCTGGCCTCGGGATTGGTCTCCTTTTAGACAGAAACTCCCGTTCCAAATAAGACAAAGGAGTACCAGTTTCCCCAGAGCTGCAGGTGTAGTGCTCCTTGATCTGCCAACTGGTCGTTCTGCACCAATAGCAAACAGCCACCCGCGGGGAACGATCTACCAATCAAAGGCCGCCTCGTCGAGCCATGCTTGAAAAAGTAGAAGATACTGTCGGGGATCTGTCTCCTTGACCACAGGTATAAAAAGGTCCATTCTCCCCCAAGAGAAGGGATCGACTCTTGAATCCCAGTCTCTTACTTTCCATTGTAGACTTTACTTCAAAGGAACTCTCTAACTTGACCGTCGGAGCCTCGTTTCGGGATCACCTCCGGACGACGTCTGACGATCTCGTTTTCTTTGTTGTGATCCTCAGACTTACCTTTTTTACCCCTCAATGAAACGGAGTTAAGCCGAAGACATATCACAACAATGTGCACAATCATGCCTTCGCTTTATCCTCTGATGTACCTGAAACCATAAAATCAAATTGTAAGCCAAAAGCTTAGTAAGTTCCCCCAAAGTATCACACACAACAACATAATACAATGCACACAATAAGGCCTGCAACACTAGGCTGGACTGCCACCGAGCCTTCAACTACTAGGTGGATTGCTTCCGAGCCTACATCATAAGCTAGACCGCTCATTTGGGCCTACAGTATCAACTGGACCACCCAGGTATCTTAGCCTTCAGCATAAAGCAGGGCCGCCTCAACCCCACAACATAATAACATGTCGATATATATAACTATAAACAATAGCCAACAAGTATAGGTAATCGTACTGATCTACCAGTCTAACATATCACCAGTGAATACAGGTAATCATACATATCTACCAGTCTAACATATAACCAACATAACATCATCCTATATACCGGGATACATAACCTAGTATATTGGCATTGGTGCCTTCAACCCATGAGTACAGTGAGGAAAACTCACCTCACAGTCTGAAAGATAGCTAAACTGATCACTACTCGAAACACTGTCTCTACAGGTCACCTATACAATAAATAAGGACCCAGTCTCAATCTACTATTCAAACTACCTCAAATGACCTAAAGTCAAACTTCGTCAAAGTCAACGGTCAAAAGTCAAAGCTCCACATTCAGACATAGTACGCCCTGTGTACTAGCTCTACGCCCTACGTAGAGCATTGATTGGATTTTATGGGACAACATAGAGCTACGCGCTCCGTACCCATATGTATGCCCTGCGTACTCACGTTGAAGATAATTATCTCATTAAGTGATTAATATAGAAAGGCATCATGTCCAACTCTTAGATCTGGTCTAAATAAATGTTGTAAGTGATTAAGTTCTAAACGTCATGCACTTTCGTGGTTTATCAAGGCTCAAGAACAAACCCCAATCTTATAACAACTTCTAAGGATCTCAAACTTATGCATGGGTGGTTGGATAAATCCAAGACACCATTTTTGTGACTTAATACCCTAAAATACTTAGGGAAATGCACTCTACAAGGTCTATAGTCGTCCATACTCAAATGGACCAAAATAATGGGACAAAATGGCATAACTTCAACATCTAAGCGAGATCTATCAATGGAGGCATAAAGGTACAAACTTTATACCTTCAGGAGGTGAATGAGGGAGAAGAAATTCCATATCCAAGGTTGATTCAAGCTTCCAATCACCACCACCACCTTCTTATTTCCTCAAAAGCACCCAAAACACACTTATAAGCACACAATACACTAAAATAGGGTTAGGGTTTCAAGAGAGACGTTTGGGGAAATGGAGGCTGAGAATGAAACTGTTTTATGAAGGTTAAGGTCCTTAAATAGGGCTCTAAAACCCGAAATTAGGGTTTGGACTCTAGCCACGTACGCCCTGCATACTTAAGATCTACGCCATACATAGATCATTAAAGACCCGTCTCCAAGTTTCCTTCTATGCAGCGTGTAGAAGGTTATCTACGCCCTTGATAGAGTTTCTGGAGGCCTCCAACTGATAAAAGAAAACTAGATAAATACTTATTTGAAATATTATTATTTTAACTTCAAATATAGGCAATAATCTTATACTGGACTCAAATAAGGTTGATAGGATGAAAGTTAGTAACAAAAATTGGGCTATCAGTCTTTGGAATCAAAGTAATGCATGATGAATTACATCCCGATGGAATTTTGACATTTAAGAAAAAAAAAACCCACAAAAGCTAAAATTTCTTCTTTGAACATCTCCCAGTATTTCATTATAAGCGAAAAACTAAAACTATCAGGACCTTGAACATTTTCATTGCCAGAAGACCAAACAACTTTTTTGACCTCCTCCATCGTAACCATATGCTCAATGCCAAGAGATTGAACATTCAAGAGAGATGAAAACCGAGAGCTCTTCCTTTCATATTCAACATTCAGAATTTTTTTAAACTTCTCACGAAATGATTAGAAAATATTTTTTTTCACCTGATCAGGATTCATGATCCAATCTCCCTATCTTTAACTCCCCCCTCCCCCTTATGGCTAATTGTCTTCATTTTTTATTAATAATGCCATAAATATATTTGATATTTTCATCACCTTCGATGCTCCATTTAATCTTAGCTTTTTGAGAAACATCACTTAATTCTTTTTTTCTCCAAATGGTACATATTCTATTTAACCTCCATTTCTTCTTTTTCTTGCTCCGACACCACACCTACATCAATATTTTTATCAATCTCATGAACCCGAATTAATAATCTTTGTTTTTCTTGAGAACGTTTAGCTTTAACTTCATACCACTACTTCCTTAAAATATCCTTTAAACCCTTTAACTTGTTTTTAAAATTAAAAATGACGAATTCTCCGATTGTCCCCTGCCCTCGGTATAATAATCCCTCACCATCTCATCAAAATCTGGTTCCAGCATCCACTACTGAAAGTATCTAAACGAACGAAGACCATAATTAGAGACCTGTTGAGATAACCAGAAAGTTTTGTGATCAGAACCAATAAGATCCAAAGCAGTCGCATGTAGCTCTAGATTAGGGATGAGATTTAAAACCAAAAAACGGGAACCGAAACCGTTAGAACCGTAATATGTAGAACCGGTCTAAGTTTCGGGTTTAAAGTTGGTTTATCCGGGTTTGGGTCCACTAGGTCCAGGTAAATCAGGTTTAAGAATCGGAACTAGTGTTAGGAACCGGAACCGGTTTCTGTAAAAAGTTTAAAACATGCATATCTAATTTGTTTGAAGTTGGATTGGCATGGGGTTTTTTCCAACGTGTAGGTTAGAGTTAGTACACGATTTTAAACTATAATTTTGTCATTTTTTGGGTTAATATTCTATGACTTACAGTCTCCTGAATTCGAGATATCAAAGCTGAAATTTTTTAGCTTTTCAGTTATTTGGTTATGTACTTTGTATTATGTGAAAATTTTAAAATATGCATATCTCATTCGTTTGAAGTTGGATTCACATAAGGTTTTTTCCAGCCTGTATTTTAGAGTTTGTACATGATTTTAGACTATAATTTTGTCATTTTTGGGTTCATATTCAATGACTTATAGTACCCTGAAATCGGAATATCAAATTTGAATTTTTTTCAAAGTTCAACCCAAAAAATTCTTGTTTTCTCGGGTTTTCCGGTCCTAGACCCACTCTACCCGGTTCCACCCTACCGACTTTGACGTTTTCGGTTTTTTCGGTTCTAGACCTACTTTACTCGGTACCATACCCGGAACCGAACCGGAACCGATTACTGTATACCGGTCCGATTTCCGGTCCTACAAAATCCCGTTAACAGGTTTCCAGGTTTTTCGGTCCGGGTCCATCAGGGCCGGGTTTGGACCCCCTTTCATTCCTACTATGGATAATGTAAAACCACATCCTCGGACAACAAAAAATGATCAAGTTTGCTAGATTTTTCACCATTAGTGCTAAATCTAGTGAAAGAAAAACCATCCATCGGATTATCACATAAGCATGCCTCCAAGATAAACGAATTAAAATCATTTGCTGTTCTTTGAGAAAAATTGCAACCCATTCGTTCACCTTGATATCTTGGTAGCATTAAAGTCACCTAAAATCATATAAAAACCACAATTACGAAGCATAAAAGAAATAAGAAAATTCCATAATTGTCCTTTTTTAGCTTCTTTTTACGGGGAGTATACATTAACCATAAAGCATTGCAATTTATTTACCAAACATTCTCCTTGCATAATTACAACATACTCGGTACAAGTAATTTCTTTTTAATAAAAGTCGTTGGATCCCAAATAAAAAGAATACCTCCCGATCGCCCGCGAGAAGACCTATTAGCAAACCCAAACGAAAAGTTACCCCACATGCTTCTAAGAACAAAAAGATGGACTGATTGCATCCGAGTTTCTTGAATAACAAGTAACGAAACACCCATCTTACCACATAAAGTCGAAATCTTCCTCCTCTTCAGATTTATAGACAACGTATTCATTTATCAATAAGCTTTACACGGTTACACCAAGTTCTTTTACAATAGAGTCAATATTCACATTACATCCTTCCATTTTATAACCCAAAGTATTACCAACTTCTGCAATTCTAGCCATAACATCAAGTAAAGACGTTCCATCTATATCCTTAATATTAGCCCTACTAAGAGTGTTCACCTTTCTCCTATTGGAGCTGCCAGAAAAAGATGCTTTTGGCACAGATAGCTTTGACACTCCCTTATTAAGAATATAGTTACAAAAACCTGGTGGCTTTGAAAGAGACGTAAAGTTTTCATTCAACTGATTAGGCATTTATTTCTTGCTTGTAGAGTCGACAATTTCTTCAAGAACAAAGTTTTCATCCTTTTCTTAAGAAATCGATTCTACAACATGGATGTATTCTTTATTCTTAAGAAATCGAACAAAAGCAAATCCTCTAACAATTTTAGACAGTTTACGAAGGAATAAAAACATCAGCCACTGCTTCATGTCGCTCACAAAGTGTCCATAGATCATTAGGAGTCATTGTTTCAGGGAAATTTGTAACATAAACACTAATTGAAACCTCGTCTAGGTTTTTTGTAATTTGATTGCATGTTACCATCGATTCTATTATGTATTTGGGGTCTTCCATGCAAATTTGATGTCTACCAATGCACCATTGCCAACCTTCATCCTTATTTTTCAAACCCTTAGTGAATACGCATGAAAAAGACTTGAAAACCAACCGGAAAGAGAGATCAGAGCCTAGCTTTTTTTTATTATAACTTTAAAGTTCTTTATTTAATTTTGTTTTAATGATTATAATCAACCCAATCATATTGCAGTATCAATTGTTTCATTTGAGTGTTTCCTTATAAAATGAGATTTTATAAGGTTGTGTCTCTTTACTTTGAACTTATCATGTCTTAAGAAAGATGATGCTAGAATGCAAAATTTATTGCGAGAGAACACATATCATAATCTATACATGTTTATCCAATCTCATAATAATTCTCCACTAAATAATCAATGTGATTGTTTACATTAAATTATCCCATTTAAAATCCCTATGATAAAAATCTTTGCTTAGAAATCACCAAAATTGAAAATCTAACAAAAGAGTAAATCGTCTAACTTACGTAGGTGGATGTATGGTTTTGTTAAACATTGAGTAACATGATTTTTATGACAGTGTTAAATAAGATATACCATTACTCTAAGGCATATGCAAGTAGATATACAGCAACTTAAGATTTGACGCTATAATTTGTAATTAATCACAAATTGTCTAAAAAGTTTAAGTTTGATTAACATTAAGAATTGTACATACGTACTTAAATATTTAATCGTATAATTGAGAAATGTATTTAATTTCTGGGTTCCGAATATCATCTTGACTTTGAATCAATCTAATCTCCAAGCTGCTTGACTGTGGATCATACCCTGTTTTCTCATAATCCTCTAATGTTCTACTCAAAACAGCCTGTATGTAAATATTGTTACACAAATAACACATCACATAAATATATAGAAGATAATTTGAATTTTGTCTTGTCCAAAATATATGCTATGCTAATTATCAGAGTGAAAGGTAAGTGCAATAAATGCTTTTGATATAAGAAAGTAACCATAAGAGCTTAGAATCCAATAAACTAATAGGAACTTCCGAAAAGTTATAACAATATTTTTGATACTAGAAATAGATCCGATAAAGGATAGAATAAGTAGATAAATACTCAAATGCAAATAAAAATAAAATAACAAACACCTATACTACTCCACCACCCTAACAGTCTCCACCCTCCTTTGGTCATGCCCAAACCACCGTAATTTGCCTTACCTCGATTTCTCAATGTTAGAAAACTCCTAACTTATTTCCTGATTTATGAATGAATATTACATTCGATATGTTGGGTTAATCGCTCATTTATCGGTTAATGTGATCATATGAATGGCTTGAACTTGGATTTAATAAGTATTTATGGTTACGTTGAGAAAAGTGTATGTGAAGAAAGTGGGTCATTAGGTTGTATCGGTTCTTTAGATGGACTAAATGAGTAGTATTTTATTGCTACTTTAATGTTTCATGTTGCTCCCAGAAAAGCTATGTATGAATAAAAAGTAGAGTTTTAGTCCTTACTTCTCTCAATTCATTGCATATTTAATTCGTTTGATCAGAGAAGGCTTTTTTTTTTTGTCTTTATATTTACGTAATTAACAAAGGTGGCTGTCATTTTTGGCTTTAGACACTACACTTGGTATGAGAGTCTATTCATGGTTCGTGTGAGAGGTGTAAGGGGCTGTTTGATTTGGTGCTGACCCGGTCTGGTCAGACGAAGGGGTCGTTTGATAGTTGCTAACCGGGTTAGAACTGACTGAGTTAGAAGTTGACTGAGTTAGAAGTTTGACTGAGTTAACTTCTGACTGAAACTTGATGTTTGATTTTGCATCTGACTGACTGTGCAAAAAGACTATATTACCCTCAAACAATATTTTTTCTAACAATTCCTTTATGATTAACAATTTAATTTATAACATTGTCGTGTAATTTACAAAGTGATGTATTTTATAACCATTCTTCAAAAAAAAGATGCATATAAAAATATAACACAATGACAAAATGATGCAATTTACAATTATTCTTCAAAAATATAACACTAGGATCATAAACAAATGGTGTTATTTCACCTCTTTAGTACACCTTTTCGTCAATCTAATGCCAACTTTCTGTAATTATATGTTAATAATACCAGATCCTTATAAGGTACAGTGGCACTTTGTTTATGATGGAAAGGTCTTGGCTTAACATCACTTATTTCTTGTTCTTGATCAGATGCTTTTGCTGATGCATTTTCAAACATGTGTGCTACATGAGTTAGGTAAAACATGAATCTTTTCAAGAAAAAATAAACATGAAACAACAACTGTTTCAATTTGAAATTGCCTCTCCATAGAATCAACAATGTATTCCAATGAATCAGTAAGGGACACCAACAATATGAGTTTTTTGTCATCACAAATCAAAATCTCCTACAAAAAGAGTGAAACATGGGTCTTTATCGTCAACTGTGAAATTGGAATAGCCAAGAAAAAAGCGAACCTATATGATTGGCCTTAATTTCATCAATAGAGCATTAATTTCCAATTCAACCTTATGGGATTCAATATCAACAATATGGTTATCTCCATGATACAAAATAGAACAGATCGTTCGAATGGACGCATACTGAAATCGAGGGTTGAAGAAGAAAACCCTCACCTGAAAAAATTAAAGGAAACAATTAATTAACATCAGAGGGAAGTTACGAGTTCATGGCTCTGTCATTGAAAGCAAGCCAATTGAAATCTCAGCAAAAACTCATCAATATATCAGCAAAAACTGAGAAAGAAACTCAAAAAAAAAAAAAATTCATACCAAAGGCAAATGTCGTATGGAATCGAGAAATCAAGAACGAGAAGGAAGGAAGGAAGAAACAGGTATCTGTTCGTCGAAAGTAGCTGCTCTGGTTTCTTCATGGGGGGAAGAAATCGACTGGAGTGATAGGCGATAATTGTCTCGGTTTCTCTATCTCTTCAATGGAGGCGTGCGAAAATAATAGGGGAAAATGAGTTTTCTTCTTTTTTGTTCCCGGTCCATCGATTGGAAAGCAAGGACCGAATTTGATGATATTCTTGGACCGAGTCCACATGTTGGACCGAGTCCTTTACTCTCTAATCCCTATCAAACATGCCGATTGGATTTTTCTGGATTCAATCCCACTTTGGACCCAGTTAGACACTATATCAAACGACCCCGAAAACGTCTGATGATTCAGTCCGGTCAGAGCGTTTGGTATGTGAATATTGTGTCTCTGATCCAACCCATTTATCTGACTCGGTCAAGAAATATTGTTGATTCAGTCCTCCAAAAAATAATAGCTGACCGAGGGAAAAGACACACTTTGCCCTTGTTTACCGAAGGACGCAACATGGATGACTCAACGTACTCCACAGTAGATCATCTATCGTCGCTCTTGTCCTCCATCTCCGCCGGTAAGGTCTGCAATCGATTTCTGATCCCCTGTTTCTCCGATCCTCGTAATATTTACAACTTCTTCAATCGATTTCTGCAATCGATTTTTGTAAGGTCTGTAATTGATTTCTGCAATCGATTTCCCATTATTCCCTAATCTTCGCTCCACAAAAATGGAGACTCCGATTATGGCATAAGTTTCGATTTGATAATTTTGAATTCGATAATCTGAAAATCGGAAGATATGTTCGATTATTGTGTTGAATTTTTTATCAATAATTTTTTGAAGATTGTTAGTTTGGATGTTATCAATGTTTCTGGTCAATAACGAAGGTGAATTGGGTTCCAATGATCGCCTGATTGAAACCTTGAAGTTCCGATCTTGAAGTCCAATAGTCAAATAAAAAGTCAAATTTGACATGCCGAAATTGATTACTTGTGGTTCCTGTGTGAAAATATGATCCAAAATTCTTTGGAGATTTTGAAATTTGACGTGGCTGAAATTCATATTGCAATTGATTTAAAATTAATATCGCTTCAATGGGAATCTGGATGAAGGTCGAAGTTGGTGTTTCATTTCAAATGTGATTCGAATTTGCAAAAAAAAGGAGTGGTCACAGTGAAGATTTGTTTTTTGATTAAATAATCGAAAGTGAAGATGTCAAAAGAATTGGTGATACACAAAGCTTTAATAGTGTATTGTTTCAATGGTCAAAGATGTTTTCACAAAGCCAAAATTGGAACAAACTTGATTTTTATTCTAATTTCTTTGTATTCTTAAGTGGAATATAACCAATTTTGTCCGACACATGAGACAACATAAGGGTAATATGATCATTTTTTACCATTCACCACAGCCAGTTGGAAATATAATCAAACAACATGGTTTCAATCAGATGTGGACTCGGTCAGAAATTCTAACTCAGTCAGTACTAACTCAATCAACCATTATCAAACGACTCCTAAGTTGAATCTGATGAAAGGTTGAAGAGTCACAAAAACAACTTCTACGCTTGATCAGCCTATTTGTGTTGAAAAGAGACTAACCAACGGAGGTTCGTAAGAAAAAACGAACGAAAAAGATGCGTAAAAGCAGGTGGCTTTGGATTTGGTTCGTTTTGCAGATGCAAAAAGACGGTAAAGCTTGTAGCTTGTTTTCTTGGTCGGTGGAATACGCCTATGGAACAGGTCTGATGGGCAAGGGTTAAAGCTATCAAAAGGGAGAATAGAATGGAGATGGTATCAGATAAAGAAGGAGGTTCAATGTCGTATTAAGTTACGGTTTTGACCACACGACATTCGGAGCGGATCGAGTGAGAACTGTTCGGCTTGCAACCTTTCTCCAAATTGTGGCTTCAAAAAAGCAATGTTTTGAGTTGGATTCGATGCTATTTGACGACACCTTTTGTGGATTTAAGGCATACACTTCGTACAAAAGAAACCAAGCAAACGAAGGACAATCAAGGTGGGTTTTTGTTAGCTAGTCAAGAAAAACTGCATGTGTGTCAACACGTGGCGGTAGAAGTCAAAAAAATAACTAAACTTTGGACATCGCCAACGAAGAGGTCGTGGGTACAGGAAGAGCTTCCCGAGATGATAATGAGCGTTTCCGGGAGAAAAATCTTACGAAAGGTTATAAGTGTAGTTGAATTTGATCATTAGAACAATGAGTGTCCAAAATTGAAAAAATAAAGAGACAAAAGTGGTCAAAGAGGAACCGACACTGTGAATGGATGGGAAGATAACCAATTAAAGGGGTGATTGTTCGGTTAATCGCTCATTTATCAGATTCATGTGATTATATGCAAGGCTAGAAACTTGGAATTAAAAAGTATTTATGGTTTTATATGTTATATTTTAGTTAATAGTTTATTAGTTGAAATTGGTATTCTAGTTTGACTGAATTCAATAAATTTGTACGTTGAGAGAATGTACGTGAGGGGAGTGGGTCATTAGGTTGTATCAGTTCTTTAGGTGGACTAAATGAGTAGTATTTTATTGCTAATGTCATCCTCAACGTTGCTATCAGAAGGCTATATATAGTTTTTCTCTTATATGAATAAAAAGTATACTTTCAATCCTTAGTTCTCCATTGATTGCATATTTAATTCGTTCGATTTGAGAAGTTTTTTTTTTCTTCTTTTTGTCTTCATATTTATTTACATAATAAACAAAAAGAGACTGCCATTTTGGTTTTATACACTACAAGAAAGTCCCAAATTGCGTAAAGCCACAATGAAAGTCTCCTTTTGTTTGTTACACAATAACACAAATATGAAAAAAGAAAGAAGAAAAAAAAACTTCTCTGATTAAACGAATTAAATATGCAATAAATGGAGGACTAAAACTTTTCTTTATATATATATATATATATATATATATATATATATATATATATATATAATCTTCTGAGAACAACGTGAAGCATGAAGATAGCAACAAAATACTACTCATTTTGTCCACCTAAAGAACCGGTACAACCTAATGACTTGCTCTCCTTACGCACATTTTCTCAGCATATAAATCCGAATTCGGTCAATAGAATAGTAATTCTAACTAATAAACTATTAACTAAAACAGAGCATATAAGCCATAAATACTTATTAATTCCGAATTTCCAATCATTCATATAATCACGTGAACCCGGTAAATGAGCGAAGATTAATCCAACAATCACCCCTTCAATCGGTTATTTACCCATCCACTCCTAACAACGTTGGTTCCTATTCAATCAAATTTGCCTCTTGATTTTTTAATTTTGGACACTCATTGTTGTAATGACCAAAATTCACCTCTTACAACATTTCACGTGGCTTTTATCCCTGAAACGATCATTACCATCTCGACTCTTCCCGGACCCGAACCCGCAACCTCTTCCACGGCCACGTCTAAAGTCATCACTGTTTTAACTTCTAACGTCACAATGTTTACACACATGAGGGTTTTCTTGACCGGCCAACAACACACCTTGAATGTCATCCATTTTCCCGGTTCCTTTCATGCGCTCCTCTTATGCCTTCAACCTACCAACGACCTCGTCAAATAATATCAAATCCAACTCGAAACATTGTTCTATTGAAGCCACGATTTGGAAAAAAGGACTTAGGCATCAAATCAAGTAACCTTTTCACCAAAACCAATTCTTCAAGCTCATATCCAAGGCTCCTTGCCTTAGAGGCTAAACCAGCAAATTTGGTTACAAAATCATCAACCGTTTCACCCTCCTTCATACATAAACCTTTAAGTTCCTTCTTTAAGGTTGCAAGTCGAGCCGTTCTCACGTGATCCACTCCTAAATATCGTATTTTTAGCCCATCACACACTTGCTCTAGGTCAGTGTAACTCGCCATTTGCAATACCATGTCTTCGGGTATCGCTTGAAACAAAAAGTAAGTGCTTGTTTTGACTTCCTTGAATCTGATTCTTCACCTAACATCCTCGTTTTGACCATCTCCCATGTGTCGTGTGCATCCATAATCAACTTTATTTTGACTGCACACCAGATAATTCGATGGGGTCAAAACCAGAACTTGATATGACATCAAACCTCCTCTTTAAGCGGTGTTATCGTCATTCTATTCTCCCTTTTGATAGCTTTAACCCTTTGCCCATCAGACCTATTCCAGAAGACTACTCCACCGACCAAGAAAACAAGCTACAAGAACAGGCTTTAACGCATCTTTTCCGTTCATTTTCTACCGACCAAATCCAAAGTCACCTGCTTTGACGCATCTTTATGTTCATTTTCTTATGTACCTCTATCAGTTAGTCTCTTTTCAACACGAACAGGCTTATCAATAGTAGAAGTTGCTTTAGTGCCTCTTTTTTCATCAGATTCAGCTTACACCTTCACACAAACCAGACTCTGATACCAAGTGTAGTATATAAAAACAAAATGACAGCCTCCTTTTGTTTATTACGCAAATATGAAGACAAAAAGAAGAAAAAAAAAATCTTTTTTGGCCAAACATCTAAATATGCAATGAATGGAGACTAAAGACAAAAACTCTACTTTTTATTCATATTAGACAAAGGCTATATATAGCCTTTTAAGAGCAACGTGAACCATGAAAGTAGCAATAAAATACTACTCATTTAGTCCACCTAAAAAACCGGTACAACCTAATGACCTACTCTCCTCATGCACATACGTATAAATCCATGGAATTCGGTCAAAACTAGAATAACAATTTTAACTAATAAACTATTAACTAAAACATAGCATATAAACCCACAAATACTTATTAATTCTAAGTTTCCAACCATGCATATGATTACGTGAACTTGATAAATGAGCGATTAACCTAACAATCGTATCTAACATTGTTTTACCACATGTTCATAGTAGCCTCCTTATTTCTCTGCAGCTTTTGCAATCTTCTAATATGTGTTGTTTGTTGGCTAACATTTGGATGCATGCAACATAGTTGGCATAACTGTAACCTTTTTTCTTCCAAAGTCATCCTCCAAATATCCAATCTAACATTCAACTCCATCAGTGTCTCTGGCACCAACACAATATCATCAGTAAAAACATACACCTTGCACCCTTCATCTAAAACATACACCTTGCACCCTTCATCTGGGCTAAGTGTTGATCTGTGATGAAGCCCTATTTCACGGGAAAGACTACACTTTGTGTCACCTAATGGAGTTCAAAAGATCATTGACTCGCTTGACTTAGAGTACGTATCGGGTTAGTGTTAAATAATATATCTCATTAGGACCCTTCTATTGTAACTTCTATCTTACAAGGTCCTTTAAGTCCTCTCTCATGGAATATTATTATATGTATTCCCAAGTTCAATGAACACCATATGAAGATTCATACATCTTTCTCTATATTTCTCCATAAGGTGTCCGAGTAGATGAATTGCATCTATCGTCGACCTCCTAGACGGGGATTAATTTTCTATTATAGTTGCTTCATATGTCCCTTTGCCTTCTCTCGATTTTGCAAGCTTGTAGATTTCAGTATCTCCTTTTCTATTTGATCTCATCTTATGTCCCTTTCCCTTCTCTCTATTGTATCTTCCATTCACCGTGTCTCTTTCAACGTTTTCATTGTTCGATAAAAACTTCTTAAAATGTGAATGTTTTACCTAGCTTGTACATCCTTACTCCACCAACACGATTCTTTTGTTCCTTGACCTTCCATGTTGTCATTCGAGTGTCCTTGGCAACCTCTCTAATTGTGTAGGACACACTATTCCATAACTGTTTTGCATTCCTCAGAATGTTCAACTACTACTTCCAAAATAACCCTACCCATAAAAAGCCTCGATTGTCGTACCCTACAAGTTTTTCTAAAGAAACCTTTATCTCGCTGCAATGCTTCATTGTCTTTCCCCATACGTTCTCTTTCTCATGTGAAATATTTGCAAATCCTAAGATCTCATTTATGCAAAAGAAGATTTAATAGGTGGATCTAGAGAGAAATGATGTCCATGACTTTTCCACATTTTAGCATCAACATGTAATGTAATTCAACAAAAGTCTCATTTTCAGAAAAAATGTATAATATGGTTTCACAATAGAAAATAAGATAATATAAGCTTCAAACACATATTATATATATATATATATATATATATATATATATATATATATATATATATATATATATATATAAATTTAACCATAATAAGGACATGACATTGACATTCACATACCTGTAAGCTTGATACAGCAAGTTCTGCTGCTTTGTCAAGGTTGTCAGGATATTTCTGAAGAAGAAAAAAAAACAATTTATAAGAACCAACATTTAATTAAAAAAAAATATGAAACCTGATGGATGATGACTAATTGGCATAAAAAAATGCATTGATTACATTGCTCCATCCAAGTAATAATGCAGTCATCAAATCTCCCGTTCCCTACAACCAGAAAGATGAATACATACATCATTCTACAAACACACATACACACACACATAAAAGAAAAGAAAATTCATACAGTGAAATATGCAGGGATTTTAGGGATGACTGTGACATCCCCAAAATCACGGCCAGAAAAGACCGATTTGTTTATGCTTTGTTTTATAAAATCAGAGAAGTCCTTTGATTAAAAGAGTTGCGGAATTTGTTCCCAAAACAAAATGTGATAAGAATTTATCAAAGCATTTATTTAAAGAAATGTATTTTCATTAAATAACAAAATCTCGGGATGTCATGTTCCGATACAGACCAAAAGCATAAACAGTATAAAATAGACCTTACAACAGTCATTTATAACTACTGATCTATAATCCAAAATCTCTCGTCAAGTCCACCAACTTATACTCTTGTGCCATTACCTGTAATGCAAAGAAAACTGAGTGGGTCAGGCGTGGGAGCCTGGTGAGCGTATAGGGTTTTCAACCCACAATAATATAATTATTATATTTAATCATCAAACAATCAACCCAATTAGCCATCCCCATTATCTTCATTTAATCTTCCCTAAAGATATTATCCTAAGGGTCATCTCCTATATCATATTTACTTCTCATCTCCTTACATCTTATTTCCTTATATGTTTGTTCCTAAGAACTTTTCCTAAGGATCATCGCCTACATCGCATAGACAATACTAATTCGGGGATCACTCCCTCAATATGTGTCTAGTAAGGGTTAGGGTATCATCGCATGATTACGCAACCACAACATCGCCTGGACTCGTAAATCATAATAAGGGTTAGACTATCATCGCATGAATACGCAGCCACAACATCGCCTGGACTCGTAATTCATAATAAGGGTTAGACTATCATCGCATGAATACGTAGCCACAACATCGCCTGGACTCGTAAATCATAATAAGGGTTAGACTATCATCGCATGAATACGCAGCCACAACATCGCCTGGACTCGTAATTCATAATAAGGGTTAGACTATCATCGCATGAATACGTAGCCACAACATCGTCTGGACTCGTAATTCATCACCTATCTATCATCACCTAATTATCATCACCATTATATCCTCACCTATCTCTTATCACATTATTTCATCACACACCAACTATTTCATCTACCCATGTTCTACCCAACATATTTGTAGATATAAATTACATATACAGTTTAAAACTATTTAAAAACTCGTATAAAACATTCATTCAGCATCCATCTCAAGTAAACAAACAATGTATAAACACATAGCACGTATTTCATAGCAAATACTTCATATCTATGTGTTAGAAGAAAGTAACTACACACTCACTTGATTAGACGATTCTCGGACAGCACTACGGCTCGTAAAGTAGTATTCTTCGGTAAAACTGGAAGATCTTCACACACTGGGCTTCTCGCGGGCAGAGCTTCGGCTCGGAAACTCTTTTCTTCTCGGGATCTTCGGGCTTCGGGACTTGCTTCGTGTCTCGGGATGATACCGGGGCTTCGGGAGGTTAAAATAGGGCTTAGAGAGGGTATCGGGAGTGGGAGAGAAGAGATTGAGCAACCAAACTCGGCTGCCCCTTGAATTCTATTTATAGGGCCATTTTTCTGGATTCACGTCGTGAGTTCAATAGTCATCAGGTGCGTCATCACAACTTGCGTCTGTCATGCTCCAGAAGTCATAAATACTGAGTTCACGTCGTGAACATTGTATTCACGTCGTGAACTCTGACAGTTTTGGGGTTTCGCGCCCCGAACTTCAGAAATTCATAACTTTCGCATACGAACTCCGTTTTCGACGTTCTTTATATGCACGCGTAGGTGAGATTACGCTCTACAACTCTCGTTTAGACTCCATCGGCTAATTTTGAATTTATTTTTATTATATTTTTATTATATTATTTTTAGTAGGCCAGGACAGGAAAACTCCGTTAGAAATCCATAACTTCTTCGTCTGACGTCCGTTTTCGTCTGTCTTTTTACCGTTGGACTACTATCGATGAGATCTTCGATTCTCATTTAGATCGTTTCGGCTAGAAATCACTCGATCTCATATTCGAACTTCGAGCTGCATACTGCTAATGCTGAAACTTCGAAAAATCATAACTTCCTCATACGAAGTCAGATTTAGACGTTCTTTTTATGCACGCTCTCGGTTTAACGTATTCTACGACTTTCATTTCGATTGCTAAGGCCAAATACCGCTCTAACGTAAATTCACTATTTACGTCGCGCTGTGTCGTGCCGGTTCTGTCGCGAAACTTCGACAGGTCATAACTTCTTCGTTATAACTTGGATTTCGGCGTTCTTTATATGTACGGAATCCTTGTAACATATACTACAACTTAGTTAACATTAATCCCTCTTAATAATCTTCCATAAAAAAGTCATTTTTGATGCTTATCGTCTCTAAATTGAATAGCCCGGATCTACGGGCGTTACAATTATTTCCCCCTTAGGATGATTACGTCCCGGAATCATCAACGGAATAGGACTTGTATAATGATTCCATACGTTATCTCTTCATCCTAGGTAATAACTGTAAGTTCTATGTTTCCTCGAAAGAGTATCTAACTCTTGGACTTCTCGATAGCAGGTAGTGCTCAATCCTGCATCTGCTCTTCGTACTATGTTGGACTTTTCAATCGTAACCTACGAGTTACAAGATAAATCCTTATTGAGGACTCCTTCTTCTTCTTAGGATAAGTACTTTCCTTTATCTATTGTAACAGACCGATGGGTCATGTTCTAATGACCCCTCATCGTATGATGCAATGCTTAGACTCAGGTCTCTTAGAGTCAAATTCCAGAACAAACTAAACCTTCCTTCATGTTCTAATGTGATATAATCACATTTTAGCAGGTAGCATTTCTAGCTACAAGCTTCCTTAACAACGAGCGCGATGCTATCGATCACATTGATTTCAATCTTCTGACTTGAGTCAGATGCTACCTCGAACTTGGTTCTATGAACCACGTAACAAACTCATCGTAGTCGGACTCAATTTGATATGACCGCTAGGGTCAGAATATCAATCATCTTCTTAGTCACTACCGAAACAATGGTAACGACATACTTGAATAAAACGAGACCAATCACTAGCTTCTTGGTAACCTTGTGACTTTCCCTGATCCAAGCGTGAGTCCTGTGCTTCCAGTAGTATAGATGTCTACTACTATTCACACCTACTCATACTCGTCCCAAGTATTGTCTCGCAGTCCCCAAGTCCTAAAATCACAAAACAATTTAACACATACAAATGTGTCCAATTAATCATACAAATTTTCCTAGACTCTACTAGGACTTCTTCTATGCGTATCTTCAATCATCAATTCTACTTCAACTCGGTTGGTGATGGAAATTCCAGACGATGGGACAACTTCAAGAATTACACCAATCGTTCCACCATCCTGCCAATCGAAGGTGTACCTCAGACGTACCGTACTCCTCTAAACGTTCCGTTATTTTATCAGACATATTCTAAAGGCAAGATATCACTCTTACGATATCTTCCGATAGGTTTCATTCACTATCATAAGCCTCTCATTTCCTCCATTTACTCAATTCTCTACGAGTCTTCACCATAACGCTTTGTACATCCAAGCAGAGGTTCGGTGCACCGGGCGAGAATTTAAGATAAGAAAGCTTTATTTACGATAGACGTATAAATCTCCTTATCACTCCGAAACGTTTACATGCTAGTTCTAATATCGTAGCCGTATGCTTAGAATCCTAAACACATAAGGTTTCCAGACCCGGTCGGCAACAGACCATAGATCCGAGCAAATAGTATCATATATGGCAAACATATAACATTTAGCACATAAAACCATTTTAGGCATATTTCCTAAAATATCCTAGTGCTCGTGTCTTAAAAATGTGGTAGACACTCATCTCACAATCATCGCTTAGCATTCTAAGTTTAAGTCTAGAAATCCTACAAATTCCTAGTTCGTCTAAACTAATGCTCAGATACCAACTGTGACATCCCCAAAATCACGGCCAGAAAAGACCGATTTGTTTATGCTTTGTTTTATAAAATCAGAGTAGTCCTTTGATTAAAAGAGTTGCGGAATTTGTTCCCAAAACAAAATGTGATAAGAATTTATCAAAGCATTTCTTTAAAGAAATGTATTTTCATTAAATAACAAAATCTCGGGATTTCATGTTCCGATACAGACCAAAAGCATAAACAGTATAAAATAGACCTTACAACAGTCATTTATAACTACTGATCTATTATCCAAAATCTCTCGTCAAGTCCACCAACTTATACTCTTGTGCCATTACCTGTAATGCAAAGAAAACTGAGTGGGTCAGGCGTGGGAGCTTGGTGAGCGTATAGGGTTTTCAACCCACAATAATATAATTATTATATTTAATCATCAAACAATCAATCCAATTAGCCATCCCCATTATCTTCATTTAATCTTCCCTAAAGATATTATCCTAAGGGTCATCTCCTATATCATATTTACTTCTCATCTCCTTACATCTTATTTCTTTATATGTTTGTTCCTAAGAACTTTTCCTAAGGATCATCGCCTACATCGCATAGACAATACTAATTCGGGGATCACTCCCTCAATATGTGTCTAGTAAGGGTTAGGGTATCATCGCATGATTACGCAGCCACAACATCGCCTGGACTCGTAAATCATAATAAGGGTTAGACTATCATCGCATGAATACGCAACCATAACATCGCCTGGACTCGTAATTCATAATAAGGGTTAGACTATCATCGCATGAATACGTAGCCACAACATCGCCTGGACTCGTAAATCATAATAAGGGTTAGACTATCATCGCATGAATACGCAGCCACAACATCGCCTGGACTCGTAATTCATAATAAGGGTTAGACTATCATCGCATGAATACGTAGCCACAACATCGTCTGGACTCGTAATTCATCACCTATTTATCATCACCTAATTATCATCACCATTATATCCTCACCTATCTCTTATCACATTATTTCATCACACACCAACTATTTTATCTACCCATGTTCTACCCCACATATTTGTAGATATAAATTACATATACAGTTTAAAACTATTTAAAAACTCGTATAAAACATTCATTCAGCATTCATCTCAAGTAAACAAACAATGTATAAACACATAGCACGTATTTCATAGCAAATACTTCATATCTATGTGTTAGAAGAAAGTAACTACATACTCACGTGATTAGACGATTCTCGGACAGCACTACGGCTCGTAAAGTAGTATTCTTCGGTAAAACTGGAAGATCTTCACACACCGGGCTTCTCGCAGGCAGAGCTTCGGCTCGGAAACTCTTTTCTTCTCGGGATCTTCGGGCTTCGGGACTTGCTTCGTGTCTCGGGATGATACCGGGGCTTCGGGAGGTTAAAATAGGGCTTAGAGAGGGTATCGGGAGTGGGAGAGAAGAGATTGAGCAACCAAACTCGGCTGCCCCTTGAATTCTATTTATAGGGCCATTTTTTTGGATTCACGTCGTGAATCTCAAATATTCACGTCGTGAGTTCAATAGTCATCAGGTGCGTCATCACAACTTGCGTCTGTCATGCTCCAGAAGTCATAAATACTGAGTTCACGTCGTGAACATTGTATTCACGTCGTGAACTCTGACAGTTTTGGGGTTTCGCGCCCCGAACTTCAGAAATTCATAACTTTCGCATACGAACTCCGTTTTCGACGTTCTTTATATGCACGCGTAGGTGAGATTACGCTCTACAACTCTCGTTTAGACTCCATCGGCTAATTTTGAATTTATTTTTATTATATTTTTATTATATTATTTTTAGTAGGCCGGGACAGGAAAACTCCGTTAGAAATCCATAACTTCTTCGTCTGACGTCCGTTTTCGTCTGTCTTTTTACCGTTGGACTACTATCGATGAGATCTTCGATTCTCATTTAGATCGTTTCGGCTAGAAATCACTCGATCTCATATTCGAACTTCGAGCTGCATACTACTAATGCTGAAACTTCGAAAAATCATAACTTCCTCATACGAAGTCAGATTTAGACGTTCTTTTTATGCACGCTCTCGGTTTAACGTATTCTACGACTTTCATTTAGATTGCTAAGGCCAAATACCGCTCTAACGTAAATTCACTATTTACGTCGCGCTGTGTCGTGCCGGTTCTGTCGCGAAACTTCGACAGGTCATAACTTCTTCGTTATAACTTGGATTTCGACGTTCTTTATATGTACGGAATCCTTGTAACATATACTACAACTTAGTTAACATTAATCCCTCTAAATAATCTTCCATAAAAAAGTCATTTTTGATGCTTATCGTCTCTAAATTGAATAGCCCGGATCTACGGGCGTTACAATTATTTCCCCCTTAGGATGATTACGTCCCGGAATCATCAACGGAATAGGACTTGTATAATGATTCCATACGTTATCTCTTCATCCTAGGTAATAACTGTAAGTTCTATGTTTCCTCGAAAGAGTATCTAACTCTTGGACTTCTCGATATCAGGTAGTGCTCAATCCTGCATCTGCTCTTCGTACTATGTTGGACTTTTCAATCGTAACCTACGAGTTACAAAATAAATCCTTATTGAGGACTCCTTCTTCTTCTTAGGATAAGTACTTTCCTTTATCTATTGTAACAGACCGATGGGTCATGTTCTAATGACCCCTCATCGTATGATGCAATGCTTAGACTCAGGTCTCTTAGAGTCAAATTCCAGAACAAACTAAACCTTCCTTCATGTTCTAATGTGATATAATCACATTTTAGCAGGTAGCATTTCTAGCTACAAGCTTCCTTAACAACGAGCGCGATGCTATCGATCACATTGATTTCAATCTTCTGACTTGAGTCAGATGCTACCTTGAACTTGGTTCTATGAACCACGTAACAAACTCATCGTAGTCGGACTCAATTTGATATGACCGCTAGGGTCAGAATATCAATCATCTTCTTAGTCACTACCGAAACAATGGTAACGACATACTTGAATAAAACGAGACCAATCACTAGCTTCTTGGTAACATTGTGACTTTCCCTGATCCAAGCGTGAGTCCTGTGCTTCCAGTAGTATAGATGTCTACTACTATTCACACCTACTCATACTCGTCCCAAGTATTGTCTCGTAGTCCCCAAGTCCTAAAATCACAAAACAATTTAACACATACAAATGTGTCCAATTAATCATACAAATTTTCCTAGACTCTACCAGGACTTCTTCCATGCGTATCTTCAATCATCAATTCGACTTCAACTCGGTTGGTGATGGAAATTCCAGACGATGGGACAACTTCAAGAATTACACCAATCGTTCCACCATCCTGCCAATCGAAGGTGTACCTCAGACGTACCGTACTCCTCTAAACGTTCCGTTATTTTATCAGACATATTCTAAAGGCAAGATATCACTCTTACGATATCTTCCGATAGGTTTCATTCACTATCATAAGCCTCTCATTTCCTCCATTTACTCAATTCTCTACGAGTCTTCACCATAACGCTTTGTACATCCAAGCAGACGTTCGGTGCACCGGGCGAGAATTTAAGATAAGAAAGCTTTATTTACGATAGACGTATAAATCTCCTTATCACTCCGAAACGTTTACATGCTAGTTCTAATATCGTAGCCGTATGCTTAGAATCCTAAACACATAAGGTTTCCAGACCCGGTCGGCAACAGACCATAGATCCGAACAAATAGTATCATATATGGCAAACATATAACATTTAGCACATAAAAGCATTTTAGGCATATTTCCTAAAATATCCTAGTGCTCGTGTCTTAAAAATGTGGTAGACACTCATCTCACAATCATCGCTTAGCATTCTAAGTTTAAGTCTAGAAATCCTACAAATTCCTAGTTCGCTTAAACTAATGCTCTGATACCAACCGTGACATCCCCAAAATCACGACCAGAAAAGACCGATTTGTTTATGCTTTGTTTTATAAAATCAGAGTAGTCCTTTGATTAAAAGAGTTGCGGAATTTGTTCCCAAAACAAAATGTGATAAGAATTTATCAAAGCATTTCTTTAAAGAAATGTATTTTCATTAAATAACAAAATCTCGGGATGTCATGTTCCGATACAGACCAAAAGCATAAACAGTATAAAATAGACCTTACAACAGTCATTTATAACTACTGATCTATAATCCAAAATCTCTCGTCAAGTCCACCAACTTATACTCTTGTGCCATTACCTGTAATGCAAAGAAAACTGAGTGGGTCAGGCGTAGGAGCTTGGTGAGCGTATAGGGTTTTCAACCCACAATAATATAATTATTATATTTAATCATCAAACAATCAACCCAATTAGCCATCCCCATTATATTCATTTAATCTTCCCTAAAGATATTATCCTAAGGGTCATCTCCTATATCATATTTACTTCTCATCTCCTTACATCTTATTTCCTTATATGTTTGTTCCTAAGAACTTTTCCTAAGGATCATCGCCTACATCGCATAGACAATACTAATTCGGGGATCACTCCCTCAATATGTGTCTAGTAAGGGTTATGGTATCATCGCATGATTACGCAGCCACAACATCGTCTGGACTCGTAAATCATAATAAGGGTTAGACTATCATCGCATGAATACACAGCCACAACATCGCCTGGACTCGTAATTCATAATAAGGGTTAGACTATCATCGCATGAATACGTAGCCACAACATCGCCTGGACTCGTAAATCATAATAAGGGTTAGACTATCATCGCATGAATACGCAGCCACAACATCGCCTGGACTCGTAATTCATAATAAGGGTTAGACTATCATCGCATGAATACGTAGCCGCAACATCGTCTGGACTCGTAATTCATCACCTATCTATCATCACCATTATATCCTCACCTATCTCTTATCATATTATTTCATCACACACCAACTATTTCATCTACCCATGTTCTACCCAATATATTTGTAGATATAAATTACATATACAGTTTAAAACTATTTAAAAACTCGTATAAAACATTCATTCAGCATCCATCTCAAGTAAACAAAATATTTATAAACACATAACACGTATTTCATAGCAAATACTTCATATCTATGTGTTAGAAGAAAGTAACTACACACTCACTTGATTAGACGATTCTCGGACAGCACTACGGCTCGTAAAGTAGTATTCTTCGGTAAAACTGGAAGATCTTCACACACCGGGCTTCTCGCGGGCAGAGCTTCGGCTCGGAAACTCTTTTCTTCTCGGGATCTTCGGGCTTCGGGACTTGCTTCGTGTCTCGGGATGATACAGGGGCTTCGGGAGGTTAAAATAGGGCTTAGAGAGGGTATCGGGAGTGGGAGAGAAGAGATTGAGCAACCAAACTCGGCTGCCCCTTGAATTCTATTTATAGGGCCATTTTTCTGGATTCACGTCGTGAATCTCAAATATTCACGTCGTGAGTTCAATAGTCATCAGGTGCGTCATCGCAACTTGCGTCTGTCATGCTCCAGAAGTCATAAATACTGAGTTCACGTCGTGAACACTGTATTCACGTCGTGAACTCTGACAGTTTTGGGGTTTCGCGCCCCGAACTTCAGAAATTCATAACTTTCGCATACGAACTCCGTTTTCGACGTTCTTTATATGCACGCGTAGGTGAGATTACGCTCTACAACTCTCGTTTAGACTCCATCGGCTAATTTTGAATTTATTTTTATTATATTTTTATTACATTATTTTTAGTAGCCCGGGACAGGAAAACTCCGTTAGAAATCCATAACTTCTTCGTCTGACGTCCGTTTTCGTCTGTATTTTTATCGTTGGACTACTATCGATGAGATCTTTGATTCTTATTTAGATCGTTTCGGCTAGAAATCACTCGATCTCATATTCGAACTTCGGGCTGCATACTGCTAATGCTGAAACTTCGAAAAATCATAACTTCCTCATACGAAGTCAGATTTAGACGTTCTTTTTATGCACGCTCTCGGTTTAACGTATTCTACGACTTTCATTTAGATCGCTAAGGCCAAATATCGCTCTAACGTAAATTCACTATTTACGTCGCGCTGTGTCGTGCCGGTTCTGTCGCGAAACTTCGACAAGTCATAACTTCTTCGTTATAAGTCGGATTTCGTCGTTCTTTATATGTATGGAATCCTTGTAACATATACTACAACTTAGTTAAGATTAATCCCTCTAAATAATCTTCCATAAAAAAGTCATTTTTGATGCTTATCGTCTCTAAATTGAATAGCCCGGATCTACGGGCGTTACAATTATTTCCCCCTTAGGATGATTACGTCCCGGAATCATCAACGGAATAGGACTTGTATAATGATTACATACGTTATCTCTTCATCCTAGGTAATAACTGTAAGTTCTATGTTTCCTCGAAAGAGTATCTAACTCTTGGACTTCTCGATAGCAGGTAGTGCTCAATCCTGCATCTGCTCTTCGTACTATGTTGGACTTTTCAATCGTAACCTACGAGTTACAAAATAAATCCTTATTGAGGACTCCTTCTTCTTCTTAGGATAAGTACTTTCCTTTATCTATTGTAACAGACCGATGGGTCATGTTCTAATGACCCCTCATCGTATGATGCAATGCTTAGACTCAGGTCTCTTAGAGTCAAATTCCAGAACAAACTAAACCTTCATTCATGTTCTAATGTGATATAATCACATTTTAGCAGGTAGCATTTCTAGCTACAAGCTTCCTTAAGAGCGAGCGCGATGCTATCGATCGCATTGATTTCAATCTTCTGACTTGAGTCAGATGCTACCTCGAACTTGGTTCTATGAACCACGTAACAAACTCATCGTAGTCGGACTCAATTTGATATGACCGCTAGGGTCAGAATATCAATCATCTTCTTAGTCACTACCGAAACAATGGTAACGACATACTTGAATAAAACGAGACCAATCACTAGCTTCTTGGTAACCTTGTGACTTTCCCTGATCCAAGCGTGAGTCCTGTGCTTCCAGTAGTATAGATGTCTACTACTATTCACACCTACTGATACTCGTCCCAAGTATTTTCTTGCAGTCCCCAAGTCCTAAAATCACAAAACAATTTAACACATACAAATGTGTCCAATTAATCATACAAATTTTCCTAGACTCTACTAGGACTTCTTCCATGCGTATCTTCAATCATCAATTCTACTTCAACTCGGTTGGTGATGGAAATTCCAGACGATGGGACAACTTCAAGAATTACACCAATCGTTCCACCATCCTGCCAATCGAAGGTGTACCTCAGACGTACCGTACTCCTCTAAACGTTCCGTTATTTTATCAGACATATTCTAAAGGTAAGATATCACTCTTACGATATCTTCCGATAGGTTTCATTCACTATCATAAGCCTCTCATTTCCTCCATTTACTCAATTCTCTACGAGTCTTTACCATAACGCTTTGTACATCCAAGCAGACGTTCGGTGCACCGGGCGAGAATTTAAGATAAGAAAGCTTTATTTACGATAGACGTATAAATCTCCTTATCACTCCGAAACGTTTACATGCTAGTTCTAATATCATAGCCGTATGCTTAGAATCCTAAACACATAAGGTTTCCAGACCCGGTCGGCAACAGACCATAGATCCGAACAAATAGTATCATATATGGCAAACATATAACATTTAGCACATAAAACCATTTTAGGCATATTTCCTAAAATATCCTAGTGCTCGTGTCTTAAAAATGTGGTAGACACTCATCTTACAATCATCGCTTAGCATTCTAAGTTTAAGTCTAGAAATCCTACAAATTCCTAGTTCGCTTAAACTAATGCTCTGATACCAACTGTGACATCCCCAAAATCACGGCCAGAAAAGACCGATTTGTTTATGCTTTGTTTTATAAAATCAGAGTAGTCCTTTGATTAAAAGAGTTGCGGAATTTGTTCCCAAAACAAAATGTGATAAGAATTTATCAAAGCATTTCTTTAAAGAAATGTATTTTCATTAAATAACAAAATCTCGGGATGTCATGTTCCGATACAGACCAAAAGCATAAACAGTATAAAATAGACCTTACAACAGTCATTTATAACTACTGATCTATAATCCAAAATCTCTCGTCAAGTCCACCAACTTATACTCTTGTGCCATTACCTGTAATGCAAAGAAAACTAAGTGGGTCAGGCGTGGGAGCCTGGTGAGCGTATAGGGTTTCAACCCACAATAATATAATTATTATATTTAATCATCAAACAATCAACCCAATTAGCCATCCCCATTATCTTCATTTAATCTTCCCTAAAGATATTATCCTAAGGGTCATCTCCTATATCATATTTACTTCTCATCTCCTTACATCTTATTTCCTTATATGTTTGTTCCTAAGAACTTTTCCTAAGGATCATCGCCTACATCGCATAGACAATACTAATTCGGGGATCACTCCCTCAATATGTGTCTAGTAAGGGTTAGGGTATCATCGCATGATTACGCAACCACAACATTGCCTGGACTCGTAAATCATAATAACGGTTAGACTATCATCGCATGAATACGCAGCCACAACATCGCCTGGACTCGTAATTCATAATAAGGGTTAGACTATCATCGCATGAATACGTAGCCACAACATCGCCTGGACTCGTAAATCATAATAAGGGTTAGACTATCATCGCATGAATACGCAGCCACAACATCGCCTGGACTCGTAATTCATAATAAGGGTTAGACTATCATCGCATGAATACGTAGCCACAACATCGTCTGGACTCGTAATTCATCACCTAACTATCATCACCTAATTATCATCACCATTATATCCTCACCTATCTCTTATCACATTATTTCATCACACACCAACTATTTCATCTACCCATGTTCTACCCAACATATTTGTAGATATAAATTACATATACAGTTTAAAACTATTTAAAAACTCGTATAAAACATTCATTCAGCATTCATCTCAAGTAAACAAACAATGTATAAACACATACCACGTATTTCATAGCAAATACTTCATATCTATGTGTTAGAAGAAAGTAACTACACACTCACTTGATTAGACGATTCTCGGACAGCACTACGGCTCGTAAAGTAGTATTCTTCGGTAAAACTGGAAGATCTTCACACACCGGGCTTCTCGCAGGCAGAGCTTCGGCTCGGAAACTCTTTTCTTCTCGGGATCTTCGGGCTTCGGGACTTGCTTCGTGTCTCGGGATGATACCGGGGCTTCGGGAGGTTAAAATAGGGCTTAGAGAGGGTATCGGGAGTGGGAGAGAAGAGATTGAGCAACCAAACTCGGCTGCCCCTTGAATTCTATTTATAGGGCCATTTTTCTGGATTCACGTCGTGAATATCAAATATTCACGTCGTGAGTTCAATAGTCATCAGTTGCGTCTGTCATACTCCAGAAGTCATAAATACTGAGTTCACGTCGTGAACACTGTATTCACGTCGTAAACTCTGACAGTTTTGGGGTTTCGCGCCCCGAACTTCAGAAATTCATAACTTTCGTATACAAACTCCGTTTTCGATGTTCTTTATATACACGCGTAGGTGAGATTACGCTCTACAACTCTCGTTTAGACTCCATCGGCTAATTTTGAATTTATTTTTATTATATTTTTATTATATTATTTTTAGTAGGCCGGGACAGGAAAACTCCGTTAGAAATCCATAACTTCTTCGTCTGACGTCCGTTTTCGTCTGTCTTTTTACCGTTGGACTACTATCGATGAGATCTTCGATTCTTAGTTAGATCATTTCGGCTAGAAATCACTCGATCTCATATTCGAACTTCGGGCTGCATACTGCTAATGCTGAAACTTCGAAAAATCATAACTTCCTCATACGAAGTCAGATTTAGACGTTCTTTTTATGCACGCTCACGGTTTAACGTATTCTACGACTTTCATTTAGATCGCTAAGGCCAAATATCGCTCTAACGTAAATTCACTATTTACGTCGCGCTGTGTCGTGCCGGTTCTGTCGCGAAACTTCGACAGGTCATAACTTCTTCGTTATAACTCGGATTTCGGCGTTCTTTATATGTACGGAATCCTTGTAACATATAATACAACTTAGTTAAGATTAATCCCTCTAAATAATCTTCCATCAAAAAGTCATTTTTGATGCTTATCGTCTCAAAATTGAATAGCCCGGATCTACGGGCGTTACAATTATTTCCCCCTTAGGATGATTACGTCCCGGAATCATCAACGAAATAGGACTTGTATAATGATTCCATACGTTATCTCTTCATCCTAGGTAATAACTGTAAGTTCTATGTTTCCTCGAAAGAGTATCTAACTCTTGGACTTCTCGATAGCAGGTAATGCTCAATCCTGCATCTGCTCTTCGTACTACGTTGGACTTTCAATCGTAACCTACGAGTTACAAAATAAATCCTTATTGAGGACTCCTTCTTCTTCTTAGGATAAGTACTTTCCTTTATCTATTGTAACAGACTGATGGGTCATGTTCTAATGACCCCTCATCGTATGATGCAATGCTTAGACTCAGGTCTCTTAGAGTCAAATTCCAGAACAAACTAAACCTTCCTTCATGTTCTAATGTGATATAATCACATTTTAGCAGGTAGCATTTCTAGCTACAAGCTTCCTTCACAACGAGCGCGATGCTATCGATCGCATTGATTTCAATCTTCTGACTTGAGTCAGATGCTACCTCGAACTTGGTTCTATGAACCACGTAACAAACTCATCGTAGTCGGACTCAATTTGATATGACCGCTAGGGTCAGAATATCAATCATCTTCTTAGTCACTACCGAAACAATGGTAACGACATACTTGAATAAAACGAGACCAATCACTAGCTTCTTGGTAACCTTGTGACTTTCCCTGATCCAAGCGTGAGTCCTGTGCTTCCAGTAGTATAGATGTCTACTACTATTCACACCTACTCATACTCGTCCCAAGTATTGTCTCGCAGTCCCCAAGTCCTAAAATCACAAAACAATTTAACACATACAAATGTGTCCAATTAATCATACAAATTTTCCTAGACTCTACTAGGACTTCTTCCATGCGTATCTTCAATCATCAATTCTACTTCAACTCGGTTGGTGATGGAAATTCCAGACGATGGGACAACTTCAAGAATTACACCAATCGTTCCACCATCCTGCCAATCGAAGGTGTACCTCAGACGTACCGTACTCCTCTAAACGTTCCGTTATTTTATCTGACATATTCTAAGGCAAGATATCACTCTTACGATATCTTCCGATAGGTTTCATTCACTATCATAAGCCTCTCATTTCCTCCATTTACTCAATTCTCTACGAGTCTTCACCATAACGCTTTGTACATCCAAGCAGACGTTCGGTGCACCGGGCGAGAATTTAAGATAAGAAAGCTTTATTTACGATAGACGTATAAATCTCCTTATCACTCCGAAACGTTTACATGCTAGTTCTAATATCGTAGCCGTATGCTTCGAATCCTAAACATATAAGGTTTCCAGACCCGGTTGGCAACAGACCATAGATACGAACAAATAGTATCATATATGGCAAACATATAACATTTAGCACATAAAACCATTTTAGGCATATTTCCTAAAATATCCTAGTGCTCGTGTCTTAAAAATGTGGTAGACACTCATCTCACAATCATCGCTTAGCATTCTAAGTTTAAGTCTAGAAATCCTACAAATTCCTAGTTCGCTTAAACTAATGCTCTGATACCAACTGTGACATCCCCAAAATCACGGCCAGAAAAGACCGATTTGTTTATGCTTTGTTTTATAAAATCAGAGTAGTCCTTTGATTAAAAGAGTTACGGAATTTGTTCCCAAAACAAAATGTGATAAGAATTTATCAAAGCATTTCTTTAAAGAAATGTATTTTCATTAAATAACAAAATCTCGGGATGTCATGTTCCGATACAGACCAAAAGCATAAACAGTATAAAATAGACCTTACAACAGTCATTTATAACTACTGATCTATAATCCAAAATCTCTCGTCAAGTCCACCAACTTATACTCTTGTGCCATTACCTGTAATGCAAAGAAAACTGAGTGGGTCAGGCGTGGGAGCTTGGTGAGCGTATAGGGTTTTCAACCCACAATAATATAATTATTATATTTAATCATCAAACAATCAACCCAATTAGCCATCCCCATTATATTCATTTAATCTTCCCTAAAGATATTATCCTAAGGGTCATCTCCTATATCATATTTACTTCTCATCTCCTTACATCTTATTTCCTTATATGTTTGTTCCTAAGAACTTTTCCTAAGGATCATCGCCTACATCGCATAGACAATACTAATTCGGGGATCACTCCCTCAATATGTGTCTAGTAAGGGTTAGGGTATCATCGCATGATTACGCAGCCACAACATCGCCTGGACTCGTAAATCATAATAAGGGTTAGACTATCATCGCATGAATACGCAGCCACAACATCGCCTGGACTCGTAATTCATAATAAGGGTTAGACTATCATCGCATGAATACGAAGCCACAACATCGCCTGGACTCGTAAATCATAATAAGGGTTAGACTATCATCGCATGAATACGTAGCCACAACATCGTCTGGACTCGTAATTCATCACCTATCTATCATCACCTAATTATCATCACCATTATATCCTCACCTATCTCTTATCACATTATTTCATCACACACCAACTATTTCATCTACCCATGTTCTACCCAACATATTTGTAGATATAAATTACATATACAGTTTAAAACTATTTAAAAACTCGTATAAAACATTCATTCAGCATTCATCTCAAGTAAACAAACAATGTATAAACACATACCACGTATTTCATAGCAAATACTTCATATCTATGTGTTAGAAGAAAGTAACTACACACTCACTTGATTAGACGATTCTTGGACAGCACTACGGCTCGTAAAGTAGTATTCTTCGGTAAAACTGGAAGATCTTCACACACCGGGCTTCTCGCAGGCAGAGCTTCGGCTCGGAAACTCTTTTCTTCTCGGGATCTTCGGGCTTCGGGACTTGCTTCGTGTCTCGGGATGATACCGGGGCTTCGGGAGGTTAAAATAGGGCTTAAAGAGGGTATCGGGAGTGGGAGAGAAGAGATTGAGCAACCAAACTCGGCTGCCCCTTGAATTCTATTTATAGGGCCATTTTTCTGGATTCACGTCGTGAATATCAAATATTCACGTAGTGAGTTCAATAGTCATCAGTTGCGTCTGTCATACTCCAGAAGTCATAAATACTGAGTTCACGTCGTGAACACTGTATTCACGTCGTAAACTCTGACAGTTTTGGGGTTTCGCGCCCCGAACTTCAGAAATTCATAACTTTCGTATACAAACTCCGTTTTCGATGTTCTTTATATACACGCGTAGGTGAGATTACGCTCTACAACTCCCGTTTAGACTCCATCGGCTAATTTTGAATTTATTTTTATTATATTTTTATTATATTATTTTTAGTAGGCCGGGACAGGAAAACTCCGTTAGAAATCCATAACTTCTTCGTCTGACGTCCGTTTTCGTCTGTCTTTTTACCGTTGGACTACTATCGATGAGATCTTCGATTCTTAGTTAGATCATTTCGGCTAGAAATCACTCGATCTCATATTCGAACTTCGGGCTGCATACTGCTAATGCTGAAACTTCGAAAAATCATAACTTCCTCATACGAAGTCAGATTTAGACGTTCTTTTTATGCACGCTCACGGTTTAACGTATTCTACGACTTTCATTTAGATCGCTAAGGCCAAATATCGCTCTAACGTAAATTCACTATTTATGTCGCGCTGTGTCGTGCCGGTTCTGTCGCGAAACTTCGACAGGTCATAACTTCTTCGTTATAACTCGGATTTCGGCGTTCTTTATATGTACGGAATCCTTGTAACATATAATACAACTTAGTTAAGATTAATCCCTCTAAATAATCTTCCATCAAAAAGTCATTTTTGATGCTTATCGTCTCTAAATTGAATAGCCCGGATCTACGGGCGTTACAATTATTTCCCCCTTAGGATGATTACGTCCCGGAATCATCAACGAAATAGGACTTGTATAATGATTCCATACGTTATCTCTTCATCCTAGGTAATAACTATAAGTTCTATGTTTCCTCGAAAGAGTATCTAACTCTTGGACTTCTCGATAGCAGGTAATGCTCAATCCTGCATCTGCTCTTCGTACTATGTTGGACTTTCAATCGTAACCTACGAGTTACAAAATAAATCCTTATTGAGGACTCCTTCTTCTTCTTAGGATAAGTACTTTCCTTTATCTATTGTAACAGACCGATGGGTCATGTTCTAATGACCCCTCATCGTATGATGCAATGCTTAGACTCAGGTCTCTTAGAGTCAAATTCCAGAACAAACTAAACCTTCCTTCATGTTCTAATGTGATATAATCACATTTTAGCAGGTAGCATTTCTAGCTACAAGCTTCCTTCACAACGAGCGCGATGCTATCGATCGCATTGATTTCAATCTTCTGACTTGAGTCAGATGCTACCTCGAACTTGGTTCTATGAACCACGTAACAAACTCATCGTAGTCGGACTCAAATTGATATGACCGCTAGGGTCAGAATATCAATCATCTTCTTAGTCACTACCGAAACAATGGTAACGACATACTTGAATAAAACGAGACCAATCACTAGCTTCTTGGTAACCTTGTGACTTTCCCTGATCCAAGCGTGAGTCCTGTGCTTCCAGTAGTATAGATGTCTACTACTATTCACACCTACTCATACTCGTCCCAAGTATTGTCTCGCAGTCCCCAAGTCCTAAAATCACAAAACAATTTAACACATACAAATGTGTCCAATTAATCATACAAATTTTCCTAGACTCTACTAGGACTTCTTCCATGCGTATCTTCAATCATCAATTCTACTTCAACTCGGTTGGTGATGGAAATTCCAGACGATGGGACAACTTCAAGAATTACACCAATCGTTCCACCATCCTGCCAATCGAAGGTGTACCTCAGACGTACCGTACTCCTCTAAACGTTCCGTTATTTTATCAGACATATTCTAAGGCAAGATATCACTCTTACGATATCTTCCGATAGGTTTCATTCACTATCATAAGCCTCTCATTTCCTCCATTTACTCAATTCTCTACGAGTCTTCACCATAACGCTTTGTACATCCAAGCAGACGTTCGGTGCACCGGGCGAGAATTTAAGATAAGAAAGCTTTATTTACGATAGACGTATAAATCTCCTTATCACTCCGAAACGTTTACATGCTAGTTCTAATATCGTAGCCGTATGCTTCGAATCCTAAACACATAAGGTTTCCAGACCCGGTTGGCAACAGACCATAGATACGAACAAATAGTATCATATATGGCAAACATATAACATTTAGCACATAAAACCATTTTAGGCATATTTCCTAAAATATCCTAGTGCTCGTGTCTTAAAAATGTGGTAGACACTCATCTCACAATCATCGCTTAGCATTCTAAGTTTAAGTCTAGAAATCCTACAAATTCCTAGTTCGCTTAAACTAATGCTCTGATACCAACTGTGACATCCCCAAAATCACGGCCAGAAAAGACCGATTTGTTTATGCTTTGTTTTATAAAATCAGAGTAGTCCTTTGATTAAAAGAGTTGCGAAATTTGTTCCCAAAACAAAATGTGATAAGAATTTATCAAAGCATTTCTTTAAAGAAATGTATTTTCATTAAATAACAAAATCTCGGGATGTTATGTTCCGATACAGACCAAAAGCATAAACAGTATAAAATAGACCTTACAACAGTCATTTATAACTACTGATCTATAATCCAAAATCTCTCGTCAAGTCCACCAACTTATACTCTTGTGCCATTACCTGTAATGCAAAGAAAACTGAGTGGATCAGGCGTGGGAGCTTGGTGAGCGTATAGGGTTTTCAACCCACAATAATATAATTATTATATTTAATCATCAAACAATCAACCCAATTAGCCATCCCCATTATATTCATTTAATCTTCCCTAAAGATATTATCCTAAGGGTCATCTCCTATATCATATTTACTTCTCATCTCCTTACATCTTATTTCCTTATATGTTTGTTCCTAAGAACTTTTCCTAAGGATCATCGCCTACATCGCATAGACAATACTAATTCGGGGATCACTCCCTCAATATGTGTCTAGTAAGGGTTAGGGTATCATCGCATGATTACGCAGCCACAACATCGCCTGGACTCGTAAATCATAATAAGGGTTAGACTATCATCGCATGAATACACAGCCACAACATCGCCTGGACTCGTAATTCATAATAAGGGTTAGACTATCATCGCATGAATACGAAGCCACAACATCGCCTGGACTCGTAAATCATAATAAGGGTTAGACTATCATCGCATGAATACGTAGCCACAACATCGTCTGGACTCGTAATTCATCACCTATCTATCATCACCTAATTATCATCACCATTATATCCTCACCTATCTCTTATCACATTATTTCATCACACACCAACTATTTCATCTACCCATGTTCTACCCAACATATTTGTAGATATAAATTACATATACAGTTTAAAACTATTTAAAAACTCGTATAAAACATTCATTCAGCATTCATCTCAAGTAAACAAACAATGTATAAACACATACCACGTATTTCATAGCAAATACTTCATATCTATGTGTTAGAAGAAAGTAACTACACACTCACTTGATTAGACGATTCTCGGACAGCACTACGGCTCGTAAAGTAGTATTCTTCGGTAAAACTGGAAGATCTTCACACACCGGGCTTCTCGCAGGCAGAGCTTCGGCTCGGAAACTCTTTTCTTCTCGGGATCTTCGGGCTTCGGGACTTGCTTCGTGTCTCGGGATGATACCGGGGCTTCGGGAGGTTAAAATAGGGCTTAGAGAGGGTATCGGGAGTGGGAGAGAAGAGATTGAGCAACCAAACTCGGCTGCCCCTTGAATTCTATTTATAGGGCCATTTTTCTGGATTCACGTCGTGAATATCAAATATTCACGTCGTGAGTTCAATAGTCATCAGTTGCGTCTGTCATACTCCAGAAGTCATAAATACTGAGTTCACGTCGTGAACACTGTATTCACGTCGTAAACTCTGACAGTTTTGGGGTTTCGCGCCCCGAACTTCAGAAATTCATAACTTTCGTATACAAACTCCGTTTTCGATGTTCTTTATATACACGCGTAGGTGAGATTACGCTCTACAACTCTCGTTTAGACTCCATCGGCTAATTTTGAATTTATTTTTATTATATTTTTATTATATTATTTTTAGTAGGCCGGGACAGGAAAACTCCGTTAGAAATCCATAACTTCTTCGTCTGACGTCCGTTTTCGTCTGTCTTTTTACCGTTGGACTACTATCGATGAGATCTTCGATTCTTAGTTAGATCATTTCGGCTAGAAATCACTCGATCTCATATTCGAACTTCGGGCTGCATACTGCTAATGCTGAAACTTCGAAAAATCATAACTTCCTCATACGAAGTCAGATTTAGACGTTCTTTTTATGCACGCTCACGGTTTAACGTATTCTACGACTTTCATTTAGATCGCTAAGGCCAAATATCGCTCTAACGTAAATTCACTATTTACGTCGCGCTGTGTCGTGCCGGTTCTGTCGCGAAACTTCGACAGGTCATAACTTCTTCGTTATAACTCGGATTTCGGCGTTCTTTATATGTACGGAATCCTTGTAACATATAATACAACTTAGTTAAGATTAATCCCTCTAAATAATCTTCCATAAAAAAGTCATTTTTGATGCTTATCGTCTCAAAATTGAATAGCCCGGATCTACGGGCGTTACAATTATTTCCCCCTTAGGATGATTACGTCCCGGAATCATCAACGAAATAGGACTTGTATAATGATTCCATACGTTATCTCTTCATCCTAGGTAATAACTGTAAGTTCTATGTTTCCTCGAAAGAGTATCTAACTCTTGGACTTCTCGATAGCAGGTAATGCTCAATCCTGCATCTGCTCTTCGTACTACGTTGGACTTTCAATCGTAACCTACGAGTTACAAAATAAATCCTTATTGAGGACTCCTTCTTCTTCTTAGGATAAGTACTTTCCTTTATCTATTGTAACAGACCGATGGGTCATGTTCTAATGACCCCTCATCGTATGATGCAATGCTTAGACTCAGGTCTCTTAGAGTCAAATTCCAGAACAAACTAAACCTTCCTTCATGTTCTAATGTGATATAATCACATTTTAGCAGGTAGCATTTCTAGCTACAAGCTTCCTTCACAACGAGCGCGATGCTATCGATCGCATTGATTTCAATCTTCTGACTTGAGTCAGATGCTACCTCGAACTTGGTTCTATGAACCACGTAACAAACTCATCGTAGTCGGACTCAATTTGATATGACCGCTAGGGTCAGAATATCAATCATCTTCTTAGTCACTACCGAAACAATGGTAACGACATACTTGAATAAAACGAGACCAATCACTAGCTTCTTGGTAACCTTGTGACTTTCCCTGATCCAAGCGTGAGTCCTGTGCTTCCAGTAGTATAGATGTCTACTACTATTCACACCTACTCATACTCGTCCCAAGTATTGTCTCGCAGTCCCCAAGTCCTAAAATCACAAAACAATTTAACACATACAAATGTGTCCAATTAATCATACAAATTTTCCTAGACTCTACTAGGACTTCTTCCATGCGTATCTTCAATCATCAATTCTACTTCAACTCGGTTGGTGATGGAAATTCCAGACGATGGGACAACTTCAAGAATTACACCAATCGTTCCACCATCCTGCCAATCGAAGGTGTACCTCAGACGTACCGTACTCCTCTAAACGTTCCGTTATTTTATCAGACATATTCTAAGGCAAGATATCACTCTTACGATATCTTCCGATAGGTTTCATTCACTATCATAAGCCTCTCATTTCCTCCATTTACTCAATTCTCTACGAGTCTTCACCATAACGCTTTGTACATCCAAGCAGACGTTCGGTGCACCGGGCGAGAATTTAAGATAAGAAAGCTTTATTTACGATAGACGTATAAATCTCGTTATCACTCCGAAACGTTTACATGCTAGTTCTAATATCGTAGCTGTATGCTTCGAATCCTAAACACATAAGGTTTCTAGACCCGGTTGGCAACAGACCATAGATACGAACAAATAGTATCATATATGGCAAACATATAACATTTAGCACATAAAACCATTTTAGGCATATTTCCTAAAATATCCTAGTGCTCGTGTCTTAAAAATGTGGTAGACACTCATCTCACAATCATCGCTTAGCATTCTAAGTTTAAGTCTAGAAATCCTACAAATTCCTAGTTCGCTTAAACTAATGCTCTGATACCAACTGTGACATCCCCAAAATCACGGCCAGAAAAGACCGATTTGTTTATGCTTTGTTTTATAAAATCAGAGTAGTCCTTTGATTAAAAGAGTTGCGGAATTTGTTCCCAAAACAAAATGTGATAAGAATTTATCAAAGCATTTCTTTAAAGAAATGTATTTTCATTAAATAACAAAATCTCGGGATGTTATGTTCCGATACAGACCAAAAGCATAAACAGTATAAAATAGACCTTACAACAGTCATTTATAACTACTGATCTATAATCCAAAATCTCTCGTCAAGTCCACCAACTTATACTCTTGTGCCATTACCTGTAATGCAAAGAAAACTGAGTGGGTCAGGCGTGGGAGCTTGGTGAGCGTATAGGGTTTTCAACCCACAATAATATAATTATTATATTTAATCATCAAACAATCAACCCAATTAGCCATCCCCATTATATTCATTTAATCTTCCCTAAAGATATTATCCTAAGGGTCATCTCCTATATCATATTTACTTCTCATCTCCTTACATCTTATTTCCTTATATGTTTGTTCCTAAGAACTTTTCCTAAGGATCATCGCCTACATCGCATAGACAATACTAATTCGGGGATCACTCCCTCAATATGTGTCTAGTAAGGGTTAGGGTATCATCGCATGATTACGCAGCCACAACATCGCCTGGACTCGTAAATCATAATAAGGGTTAGACTATCATCGCATGAATACACAGCCACAACATCGCCTGGACTCGTAATTCATAATAAGGGTTAGACTATCATCGCATGAATACGAAGCCACAACATCGCCTGGACTCGTAAATCATAATAAGGGTTAGACTATCATCGCATGAATACGTAGCCACAACATCGTCTGGACTCGTAATTCATCACCTATCTATCATCACCTAATTATCATCACCATTATATCCTCACCTATCTCTTATCACATTATTTCATCACACACCAACTATTTCATCTACCCATGTTCTACCCAACATATTTGTAGATATAAATTACATATACAGTTTAAAACTATTTAAAAACTCGTATAAAACATTCATTCAGCATTCATCTCAAGTAAACAAACAATGTATAAACACATACCACGTATTTCATAGCAAATACTTCATATCTATGTGTTAGAAGAAAGTAACTACACACTCACTTGATTAGACGATTCTCGGACAGCACTACGGCTCGTAAAGTAGTATTCTTCGGTAAAACTGGAAGATCTTCACACACCGGGCTTCTCGCAGGCAGAGCTTCGGCTCGGAAACTCTTTTCTTCTCGGGATCTTCGGGCTTCGGGACTTGCTTCGTGTCTCGGGATGATACCGGGGCTTCGGGAGGTTAAAATAGGGCTTAGAGAGGGTATCGGGAGTGGGAGAGAAGAGATTGAGCAACCAAACTCGGCTGCCCCTTGAATTCTATTTATAGGGCCATTTTTCTGGATTCACGTCGTGAATATCAAATATTCACGTCGTGAGTTCAATAGTCATCAGTTGCGTCTGTCATACTCCAGAAGTCATAAATACTGAGTTCACGTCGTGAACACTGTATTCACGTCGTAAACTCTGACAGTTTTGGGGTTTCGCGCCCCGAACTTCAGAAATTCATAACTTTCGTATACAAACTCCGTTTTCGATGTTCTTTATATACACGCGTAGGTGAGATTACGCTCTACAACTCTCGTTTAGACTCCATCGGCTAATTTTGAATTTATTTTTATTATATTTTTATTATATTATTTTTAGTAGGCCGGGACAGGAAAACTCCGTTAGAAATCCATAACTTCTTCGTCTGACGTCCGTTTTCGTCTGTCTTTTTACCGTTGGACTACTATCGATGAGATCTTCGATTCTTAGTTAGATCATTTCGGCTAGAAATCACTCGATCTCATATTCGAACTTCGGGCTGCATACTGCTAATGCTGAAACTTCGAAAAATCATAACTTCCTCATACGAAGTCAGATTTAGACGTTCTTTTTATGCACGCTCACGGTTTAACGTATTCTACGACTTTCATTTAGATCGCTAAGGCCAAATATCGCTCTAACGTAAATTCACTATTTACGTCGCGCTGTGTCGTGCCGGTTCTGTCGCGAAACTTCGACAGGTCATAACTTCTTCGTTATAACTCGGATTTCGGCGTTCTTTATATGTACGGAATCCTTGTAACATATAATACAACTTAGTTAAGATTAATCCCTCTAAATAATCTTCCATCAAAAAGTCACTTTTGATGCTTATCGTCTCAAAATTGAATAGCCCGGATCTACGGGCGTTACAATTATTTCCCCCTTAGGATGATTACGTCCCGGAATCATCAACGAAATAGGACTTGTATAATGATTCCATACGTTATCTCTTCATCCTAGGTAATAACTGTAAGTTCTATGTTTCCTCGAAAGAGTATCTAACTCTTGGACTTCTCGATAGCAGGTAATGCTCAATCCTGCATCTGCTCTTCGTACTACGTTGGACTTTCAATCGTAACCTACGAGTTACAAAATAAATCCTTATTGAGGACTCCTTCTTCTTCTTAGGATAAGTACTTTCCTTTATCTATTGTAACAGACCGATGGGTCATGTTCTAATGACCCCTCATCGTATGATGCAATGCTTAGACTCAGGTCTCTTAGAGTCAAATTCCAGAACAAACTAAACCTTCCTTCATGTTCTAATGTGATATAATCACATTTTAGCAGGTAGCATTTCTAGCTACAAGCTTCCTTCACAACGAGCGCGATGCTATCGATCGCATTGATTTCAATCTTCTGACTTGAGTCAGATGCTACCTCGAACTTGGTTCTATGAACCACGTAACAAACTCATCGTAGTCGGACTCAATTTGATATGACCGCTAGGGTCAGAATATCAATCATCTTCTTAGTCACTACCGAAACAATGGTAACGACATACTTGAATAAAACGAGACCAATCACTAGCTTCTTGGTAACCTTGTGACTTTCCCTGATCCAAGCGTGAGTCCTGTGCTTCCAGTAGTATAGATGTCTACTACTATTCACACCTACTCATACTCGTCCCAAGTATTGTCTCGCAGTCCCCAAGTCCTAAAATCACAAAACAATTTAACACATACAAATGTGTCCAATTAATCATACAAATTTTCCTAGACTCTACTAGGACTTCTTCCATGCGTATCTTCAATCATCAATTCTACTTCAACTCGGTTGGTGATGGAAATTCCAGACGATGGGACAACTTCAAGAATTACACCAATCGTTCCACCATCCTGCCAATCGAAGGTGTACCTCAGACGTACCGTACTCCTCTAAACGTTCCGTTATTTTATCAGACATATTCTAAGGCAAGATATCACTCTTACGATATCTTCCGATAGGTTTCATTCACTATCATAAGCCTCTCATTTCCTCCATTTACTCAATTCTCTACGAGTCTTCACCATAACGCTTTGTACATCCAAGCAGACGTTCGGTGCACCGGGCGAGAATTTAAGATAAGAAAGCTTTATTTACGATAGACGTATAAATCTCCTTATCACTCCGAAACGTTTACATGCTAGTTCTAATATCGTAGCCGTATGCTTCGAATCCTAAACACATAAGGTTTCCAGACCCGGTTGGCAACAGACCATATATACGAACAAATAGTATCATATATGGCAAACATATAACATTTAGCACATAAAACCATTTTAGGCATATTTCCTAAAATATCCTAGTGCTCGTGTCTTAAAAATGTGGTAGACACTCATCTCACAATCATCGCTTAGCATTCTAAGTTTAAGTCTAGAAATCCTACAAATTCCTAGTTCGCTTAAACTAATGCTCTGATACCAACTGTGACATCCCCAAAATCACGGCCAGAAAAGACCGATTTGTTTATGCTTTGTTTTATAAAATCAGAGTAGTCCTTTGATTAAAAGAGTTGCGGAATTTGTTCCCAAAACAAAATGTGATAAGAATTTATCAAAGCATTTCTTTAAAGAAATGTATTTTCATTAAATAACAAAATCTCGGGATGTTATGTTCCGATACAGACCAAAAGCATAAACAGTATAAAATAGACCTTACAACAGTCATTTATAACTACTGATCTATAATCCAAAATCTCTCGTCAAGTCCACCAACTTATACTCTTGTGCCATTACCTGTAATGCAAAGAAAACTGAGTGGGTCAGGCGTGGGAGCTTGGTGAGCGTATAGGGTTTTCAACCCACAATAATATAATTATTATATTTAATCATCAAACAATCAACCCAATTAGCCATCCCCATTATATTCATTTAATCTTCCCTAAAGATATTATCCTAAGGGTCATCTCCTATATCATATTTACTTCTCATCTCCTTACATCTTATTTCCTTATATGTTTGTTCCTAAGAACTTTTCCTAAGGATCATCGCCTACATCGCATAGACAATACTAATTCGGGGATCACTCCCTCAATATGTGTCTAGTAAGGGTTAGGGTATCATCGCATGATTACGCAGCCACAACATCGCCTGGACTCGTAAATCATAATAAGGGTTAGACTATCATCGCATGAATACACAGCCACAACATCGCCTGGACTCGTAATTCATAATAAGGGTTAGACTATCATCGCGTGAATACGTAGCCACAACATCGCCTGGACTCGTAAATCATAATAAGGGTTAGACTATCATCGCATGAATACGCAGCCACAACATCGCCTGGACTCGTAATTCATAATAAGGGTTAGACTATCATCACAAGAATACGTAGCCACAACATCGCCTGGACTCGTAATTCATCACCTATCTATCATCACCTAATTATCATCACCATTATATCCTCACGTATCTCTTATCACATTATTTCATCACACACCAACTATTTCATCTACCCATGTTCTACCCAACATATTTGTAGATATAAATTACATATACAGTTTAAAACTATTTAAAAACTCGTATAAAACATTCATTCAGCATCCATCTCAAGTAAACAAACAATGTATAAACACATAGCACGTATTTCATAGCAAATACTTCATATCTATGTGTTAGAAGAAAGTAACTACACACTCACTTGATTAGACGATTCTCGGACAGCACTACGGCTCGTAAAGTAGTATTCTTCGGTAAAACTGGAAGATCTTCACACACCGGACTTCTCGCGGGCAGAGCTTCGGCTCGGAAACTCTTTTCTTCTCGGGATCTTCAGGCTTCGTGACTTGCTTCGTGTCTCGGGATGATACCGGGGCTTCGGGGGGTTAAAATAGGGCTTAGAGAGGGTATCGGGAGTGGGAGAGAAGAGATTGAGCAACCAAACTCGGTTGCCCCTTGAATTATATTTATAGGGCCATTTTTCTGGATTCACGTCGTGAATCTCAAATATTCACGTCGTGAGTTCAATAGTCATCAGGTGCGTCATCGCAACTTGCGTCTGTCATGCTCCAGAAGTCATAAATACTGAGTTCACGTCGTGAACACTGTATTCACGTCGTGAACTCTGACAGTTTTGGGGTTTTGCGCCCCGAACTTCAGAAATTCATAACTTTCGCATACAAACTCCGTTTTTGATGTTCTTTATATGCACGCGTAGGTGAGATTACGCTCTACAACTCTCGGTTAGACTCCATCGGCTAATTTTGAATCTATTTTTATTATATTTTTATTATATTATTTTTAGTAGGCCGGGACAGGAAAACTCCGTTAGAAATCCATAACTTCTTCGTCTGATGTCCGTTTTCGTCTGTCTTTTTACCGTTGGACTACTATCGATGAGATCTTCGATTCTCATTTAGATCGTTTCGGCTAGAAATCACTCGATCTCATATTCGAACTTCGGGCTGCATACTGCTAATGCTGAAACTTCGAAAAATCATAACTTCCTCATACGAAGTCAGATTTAGACGTTCTTTTTATGCACGCTCTCGGTTTAACGTATTCTACGACTTTCATTTAGATCGCTAAGGCCAAATATCGCTCTAACGTAAATTCACTATTTACGTCGCGCTGTGTCGTGCCGGTTCTATCGCGAAACTTCGACATGTCATAACTTCTTCGTTATAACTCGGATTTCGGCGTTCTTTATATGTACGGAATCCTTGTAACATATACTACAACTTAGTTAAGATTAATCCCTCTAAATAATCTTCCATCAAAAAGTCATTTTTGATGCTTATCGTCTCTAAATTGAATAGCCCGGATCTACGGGCGTTACAATGACAATCTTGAATTGCACAGGAGATTGATCCTATCATATTTAGAAGTCATATTAGAGTAATGAATTTGAATATTAACAAAACAAAAAAGAAAGTTAAAAATAAAAAGATTAGTAGAATGTGTACCTTTACTTTCTGATGACTTCCGATTAGAAGAAGATTGACATCTATGGATATGCTTGTTATCACAACCTGAGAAAAAAAAAATTAAAGAAAATAAATAATGAAAAAAAATTGTAGAGTGAGAGAGAGAACCTTTGATGGACCAACTGCATGAAGATGTTTGCATGCTTCTCGCCCATCTTCCTCAGATGCAATTCTACAAAAGGTGGATAAATATATCAAAGGGTTGATATCATAAAAGATCTTTATATATTGTTGCTTTTCAGATTAAAAACTTAAGGTTATTTCGGAAAAAAACTAAAAAAGTGCAAGGTCTTTTTTGGGAAAAAAAATAATAAAAGTACCTGAATCCAGTCAATTGTTCAGCTTCAAACTGAATGGGAATCAACATTGAAGCAACAGGGACAACCTAAACAAGAATTACAAAAAGGGATGATAATCATTATATATAAATAATCAAACTTATTATTTCAAAATATATATCAAGATGTTACCTTTTCACGATATACAAACACCAATTCTTGAGGGGCATACAACTTTCCTTCATCACCCATAACTGGATCACAAACTAACAATGGAAAACACAGAAAGATAAGAAAATATAAATATACTTTACAAAAAAAGAAAACATATCCTTAATAACTTACCATATGTAAGTGTAGTATTGATGGATCGAAGCTTTTTAACTACTTCTAACACATTATCCAAGAAAGAAATTGAACCAATGTAACCTGTAATTGTAATTTGTAAATGCATCAACAAAACCATCAAATCATAATTCTTCTTCTAAGTAGTCTTGTTAAATAAAATGCTTTTTTGTATTAGAAAAAAGATAGAAAATAGTCAAATACCTGTCAATAGATGTGTGTAGTATAGTAGATTATTGGCTTCTAGGCCTTCTATCAACTCCCAAAGTTGTTTTCCATTTAGAACTTGCCCCTTGAAAGTTGGGTATCCTACAAAATTCTTTTGTTGTTAAGCCATGGATAGATTTAAATTGAAAAAAATGACCCTCACTATGTTTTGATTTGATGAAGTAGATAAAAGAAACTTGCCTGTATGATTTGAGAATTGCACTGACATAATCGGATCAACATCATAACCTAGTAGTTGGAGTGGAAAGACGGCCGATTTATTGCCAACATAACCCTAGAGAGAGAGAGAGAGAGAGAGCAAATTTAGAAAATCAAGATGTATGATCAAAGGATGATTAAGAATTGTTTCATTAAAGATAATGAACATGTAAAGTGTTATACACAAAGTAACAGTTGTCATCAAAATCACTGTAACTAATTTCCTGATTTTGATCGAACATGGAAAAGCGATAATCTAATGCCAATTTCCAATAAGTCAAACAAATTTGCAGTCAAACGGTGGAAGGGGACGAATAGCAAAACGAACCTGAACAGTGTGAGACTGAATACTGAGAACCCGACCTGTTTCCGATGGTAAAGCTAAAGATAGAATAGAGGTGCCATTTTTCGCGAATCCTTCTTCGAGTTCCTACCACTTTAATTCGAATTAAAATCCATCCGCACAGATAAAGGAACGAATTAATTACAATACGCCCAATCAGCTAAAATCAACAAAATGTACACAGGTAAAACTTCATATTCACCTAAAATAAGATATTCTCCGGAATGTGATCGATTCAGAACGGAAATTATTTCACAATGAACTCTGTAATCTAATCATAAACCAAAGAAGAAGATACGCGAATTACCACTAAACAATTAAATTCAACACTTTCGATTTATGTTGAGAACTTTGCTTGTAAACTAAACTAAAATGTTTTCAAATTTTCGTAGAAATCATGAAGAATTTTGTATCGTCATTTGGTGTTGATACGAGATAAAGAATAGGATAATCAAGCTTGAAGGTTTTTAGGGTAGCAAGTCAAAGTATAGTTGGCAATAGCGGCCATTAGAGCTCAGCTCGCTATCGCTGGCGTAGCGACACTACGGCGCTATTTGGGCTTTAACGGCAGATAGCGGGCTTAATAGCATCCTGGACTCATCACTTCTCATCAGCGCCTGACCGCCTGTACTTGTTTGCCTATTTTTGTTGTTTCATAGTTGCTTTTGGTTGATTTATATTTTAAATAAAACATTGTTTTATATCCATGAACATAGATAAAAAGCAGTCCCGGTTTAGACCATGTGCAGCTACAAGGTGGGCATTGGAACAGGTCCTATAATTTTAAGGGAAAACGACTTATATGGGTAACTATGTTTCAAAATCGTTCAAAAAATACCATTCAAGTTTGGTGTGTCCAAAAAACACCATCCAAGTAAAGCATTTGTACAAAAAACACCAACGAAGTACATTCTTTGTTCAAATTTGACCTTTGGTAACCGGCAATTACCGGTAAAAAATAAGTAAAGGAAAAAAAACAATAGGAAAATGACTCAAAGAGGTAACTATGTTTCAAAATCGTTCAAAAAACCCCATCCAAGTTTGGTATGTTCAAAACACACCATCCAAGTAAACTTTTTGTACAAAAAAACACCAACAAACTATATGTTTTGTTCAAATATTACCCACCGGTAACTGGTTCTTATAGGTTAAATGATAACTTGGCTTAACTATTATGACATGGCATAATAATGATTGACAAAACAATAAATGATATATTCCTCCTTTAAAAACCGATTTAGGGTTTCTTCATGAACGAATGACTTATTCTTCTCCTATGATTGCTCGTCTTCTTCTAAAGTGATGATCTCGAACTCAAGTCTAAAACCCTAATTCTTAACTTAAGGCAAAAAGGGCTCCTTTACCCCTGCCTCAATGGACCTCCCTCCACCTAAGGCCCAAATCCATAAAAAGCCCAAAAAGGCATCCAACTACAAGGCATCTAAGGCCTAATATGGCCCAAGAACCCCCAACATGGCCTTAGCCAAAAAATGACCTGCTACAATCAGGTGGGCCCGAGGCCTAACTTAAACAAGTTTGTGCATAGTCCCATCATATCCGAATGTCGAGCCAGTATGCCCGGCGTACTCCTAGCGTACGCCCAACGTACTCGGCTAGGGTCAAGAACCGCCAATCTTCCGAAGGCCATAACTTCTTCATTTTAAGTGTGATTTCGTCATTCTTTATATCTACGGGAGCTAATTTAGGCATCAGACGGCCATACCGAGGGTTATGGCCTTCAGAAGATTGGCGGTTCTTGAGCCTAGCCGAGTACGATGGGCGTACGTAGGAGTACGTCGGGCGTACTTGCATAAAATCCAGATCGCAGAGGCTTCATAGGAGAAGAAGAAGTCATTCATTCATGAAGAAACCCTAAATCGGTTTTTAAAGGAGGAATATATCATTTATTGTTTTGTCAATCATTATTATGCCATGTCATAATAGTTAAGCCAAGTTATCATTTAACCTGTAAGAACCAATTACCGGTGGGTAATATTTGAACAAAACATATAGTTTGTTGGTGTTTTTTGTGCAAAAAGTTTACTTGGATGGTGTTTTTTGAACATACCAAACTTGGATGGTGTTTTTTAAACGATTTTGAAACATAGTTACCTCTTTGAGTCATTTCCTATTGTTTTTTTTTCTTTACTTATTTTTTACCGGTAATTGTCGGTTACCAAAGGTCAAATTTGAACAAAGAATGTACTTCGTTGGTGTTTTTTATACAAATGCTTTACTTGGATGGTGTTTTTTGGACACACCAAACTTGAATGGTATTTTTTGAACAATTTTGAAACATAGTTACCCATATAAGTCATTTTCCCTAATTTTAAAGGGTCCAATTTTTTTAGTAGTATATATAGTTTTCAACCCAATCCAAATGTAAAGCAATCCGGTATCATCATTCATTAGTCATCTCACGTACGGGAGAAGGAATTCGACGAACAAAAGCATCATGTTCGTATGATGATATCGTCGTTCAAAAAAAACGATAAGTGTGTCTTAGCGCGAATAGCGAACAGGCCAACAGCAAGGGTGAAACTTTGAAAGTCGATTATATTCGGTGATTCTTATCCCCTACTAACCAACCAACGAGGTAAATATAGTTGTCAATTGCATACTTGAATGATTCATAGATTATATTTAGTGATTCTTATGATTTATGAGAAATTGAGGATTATCAGTTTATAACTGTCAATTGCATACTTGAATGATTCATAGATAATAGATTATCAATTTAATAGTTTTATTCTAAAATATGATTAATAGATTATCAGTTTAATAATTGTCAATTGCATACTTGAAAGATTTCACTATATCAGAAAATCTTAAATTATTTTGAAATATGAATCAATTAGATTATAGAATGTTTAATGAATGAATAATAATTATTAAATAGACTATTAGAAACTGAAATTAAATTATGAGTTTATGTTTATTGTAAAATTGTCTATCATAAATCTTGTTCATCAGAAATCAGGTTATCTGATTCTCATATTTTTAAATTATGTTTATTGTAATTGCTTAAATGTTGAAAGTTGAAAACTTGAAAGTTGAAACTAATGAACATGTAGTGATGAAGTCTAAACAACCATCCTGTTATCAAAAATGTAAAAAAAGAAAACTAGATGAAGAAAAGAGAAATGTTGACATCGGTTTAGATAAGTTTATCCATAGACAACCTGTTGAAGAGCATGTTGAAGAGCACATTGAAGAGCATCTTGAAGATCAAGAGCATGTAGAAGTAGAAGAGGTAGAAGAGCAAGAGCTTGTTAAAGAGCTTGTTGATATATATGATCCAAGAAGGTGAGAAAAACTTAATTCTGATGAGATTAAACTTTTGGTCGAGAAAGGTCCCAAAAGAGATAATAGTATTATGTATAGTCCCTACGATAAATTTGGTAGACGGTTTTCTATAGCTATATGCACAAGAACTTTATCAAATTTGGAGAAGTGTGATAGAAAATGGCTAAGTATATTCGAAAGAACTAAACATGGTATTTTCTTTCTAAACCAAGTGAATATTGTGAGTAAGAAGTTACAACCAAAGGATATCTTGATAATGCTATTAAATAAATAAACAAATTATGTAACGCCCAGTTCCCGTGATTTGAAGCTTGGAGAAGGAAGGAAAGGCTTGGAGGTTCAAGAAGAAGGCAGTAGATCCAGAGTTTTTGGTTGCATTTCCAGTTTATTTGAGGTAAAAAGCTTCAACCTTGGCTTTCCATCGCTTAGATCTTTTTTAGGGCTTGCATCTTGTCATTTTTGGGACATTTCTAAGTCACTTTCGGGATTTGATCGAATATGAGAGTGATGACTTCAGATCTGGGAACATTTGAGCTCAGGAAGCTCAAAGTTGCCACCTTTATTGAGCTATGGCCCTATCCCATGCATTAGAACTCCTTTATGACTTAGTTTTGGTGTTTTAGCTTCATAACACCCATGCATGCACGTAAAGTTTGTAACTTTACGTGTTATATCGAACCTAGGAGGCCAGATCTATGCTTTGAATGCAATAAGCCCGACTGAAATCGACTGTATGGAATTGGACTTTGGGGGACTCAACGAGTCGTTCATAGGACTCGGCGAGTCGGGTCATGGTTCCCCAACTTGTGACATCCCCTAATTTCTCGGCCAGAAAAGACCGATTTAATTTATGCTTTTTAAAATAAAATCAGAGAAACCTTTTTAAAAGATGTTGCGGAATTGGTCCCCAAAACAAAACATGATAAAAGTTTGTCAAAACCTTTCTTTAAGAAATATATAATTTCCTTTTATATCAAAACCTCGGGATGTCATGTTCCGATACAGATCAAAAGCATAAACAATACATTATAAGTCTTACAACAGTTATTTATAACTATTGGCCTATAATTCAAAATCACTCATCATCATCATCCGACTATGTTTGGGGTCCACTACCTGTAATCATAAAAAGCTGAGTGGGTCACGCTTGGAAGCTTGGTGAGCATATAGGGTTTTCAACCCACAATAAATAAATTTATTATACTTAAACAACAATCAATCAACCAAATTATCCCAACCCCATTATCTTATTTATTTCTTTAGGGTTTACCCTAAGATTCAACTATCACTCCTTCCTAAGGATTTATCCTAAGGAATAGGCACAAGGTCACACCATCGTCAGGGTTTATACAACAGGTGCTAAGTCCATAGCTCTCATTTATCGATAGTATTATTGACAGTATTTGCCCCTGTCATACATGTCCATAACTCTCATTTATCGACAATATTATTGACAGTATTCGCCCCTGTCATACATGTCAATGGGTTTTTAGAGTACGCCTGATGAACATATGGTTCACACACCTACAGGTTGCAAGCCTGCTAGTGTTCCACAGACCGTCTAGAATAGTCCATGGTTGTCATCCATACTCTGTTGAATGACGGGGTCACTGTTTGGGTAAGGGCTTATCTCATATTTCACCACTCACCCTCAACTTATGATCTCCTTTCACCACTCACCCTCAACTTATGATCTATATCACTGATCATCTCATTTATCCAACTCATCTTTCATCACACACCCACTATTTCATATACCCATGTTTTACCCAACATTTTTTGTAGATAAAAATACATATACAGTTTAAATTATTTAAAAACATGTATTAATCACTCCTTCAACATCCAACTCAAATAAACAAACAATAAATATTCACACAGCACGTATTTTATATAAAATACTTCATATCTATGTGTAAGGTGAAAGTAACTACACACTCACCTGATTTAATGAAAATCGGGCAGCAATTCGTTTCCTAAAACGATAGTTTCTAATAAAATCGGGAGTTTTATTGAGAAACCGGGCTCTGCGAAGGGTTGGGCTTCGAAACCGAAAAGATAAATTTTCTTGGCTTCTCGGGCACTTCGTGGCGTATTTCGGGGGTTATAATTGATACCGGGGCTTCGGGGGACGTTAAAATGAAAGAAATATGGAAAGAGGGGCTAAAAGTGACAATTTTCCAAAATATACCCGGGAGGTCTCGCACCCTCCTATTTATAGGGGCGAGCCTTCTGATCCAACGGCTGAGAAGGCTCCAGGTGGTGCTGATCCGAGGGCTCGCAGGAAGGGTTCGCACGTGGGCTCCCACGTGGCTGCGCATGCGAAGGGTCTGCTGGAGGCTTCTGATTGGACCACTTCGGACAGCTCTATGGTTCGGACGCGCTGCTGATGACACACCGAGATCGGACACGGGGCACCCTCCTATTGGACCGAACCTCGGACTCGAGAAGGACATGACACGCCTCGCCAGGTGGCTTTGGTGACTCAGCCATTCCCGGACACGCGTCGGATGCGAAGCGAGGACACGTGGCCGAAGTCCACGTGTGTGAAATTCCTCGGTTTTGGGGATTTTTTCTCGATTTTCGCGCCAAATCTTATAAAATCCATAACTTTCGCATACGAGCTCCGTTTTTGACGTTCTTTATATGCACGCGTCGGTAAAATTACGCTCTACAACTTTCGTTTAGACTTCGTCGGCTAATTTTGAATTTAATTTTTATATTATTATTTTTAACAGACCGGGACAGGAAATCCGTTAAAAATTCATAACTTATTCATCCGACGTCCGTTTTCGTCAGAGTTTTTACCGTTGTGCTACAATTTACGAGACCTTCGATTCTCGTTTAGGTCGTGTCGGCTAAAAATCACTCGATCTAAAATTCGAGTTTTTAGCTGTCTACTGCTAAGCTGAAACTTCAAAAAATCATAACTTCCTCATACGAAGTTAGATTTAGGCGTTCTTTTTATACATACTCTCGGTTTAACGAACACTACAAGTTTCGTTTAGATCACTAAGGCTAAAAAGTAGTTTATCAAAAACTCACTTTTTACGACATTCGGCACCGTGCCGGTTTATCGCGAAACTTCGACAGGTCATAACTTCTTCGCTATAGCTCGGATTTCGGCATTCTTTATATATCGTAATCCTTTTCACGACCACTACAACTTTCTTAATAAATATCGGCTTTATCTAATATTTATTTTCGACGCTCATTTTTATTCTTAATTAATTAACTCCTAGTAATTAAGCATAAAACACATAAAACACATAATATTCACATAATTCCTTTTCATTTCTTCAAAATGAGTCACAAAGGTTAACCAAGACTATCACGTCAATATTAATGCCTAGCCTAGAAACACGGGTATTACAATTCTCTCCCCCTTATGATGATTCCGTCCCCGGAATCACACATCGACAAACAACTACGGGTAGCGACTCACCATGTCACTCTCCGTTTCACAGATGGGATTTGACCCATTTATATGTTTCCAACGCACAAGAACTAAATCGAGCATCTTACGTTACAACTTCTTAGTCTTACGGTCAACGATTGCCTCAGGTTCTCCAATTAACCTCTTGCTCTCATCCAACCTTAATTCAGAAATGGGAATTATGTCGGGCACACCTCCCGTGGACTTTCTCAAATAACACACATGAAAGGTATTATTAATACCCTCTAGTTCTTCCGGTAATTCTAGCTTGTAAGCTTGATTCCCGATCCTCTGAAGAACTTTTAAATGGTCCAATAAACCTTGGACTCAACTTTCCCCTTCTACCAAACCTTATAAGTCCCTTCCATGACGAGACTTTAAGTAAAACCGAATCTCCAACTTCGAATGATATCGGTTGTCTTTTTGTGTCAGCATAGCTCTTTTGAGCAGCTAACATCCTTTCCCTAATCACTTTCAACTTTTCAGCAGTCTAATGGACTATTTCAAGTCCCATAAACTGCTTTTCCTCAGCTTCCAGCCAACGTGACGGCGCTCGACACTTTTCTCCGTACAAAGCGTGATAAGGTGCCATCTAAATGTTCGAGTGGAAACTATTATTATAGGAAAATTCTACTAAAGGTAAATGTTCATCCCAGTTACCTTGGAATTCCAGGGTACATGCTCTCAGCATATCCTTCAACGTTTGAATCGTTTATTCGCTCTGACCATCGGTTTGCGAATGGTAAGCTGTATTCAAACACAACTTGGTACCCAATTCCTCTTACAGACTCCTCCAACACCTTGAGGTAAAACGGCTGTCACGATCGGATATAATCGTTAACGGAACACCGTGAAGCCTCATAATTTCCTTCAGGTAAGAATTCGCAAGTTTATCCATAGACCATTTCTCGTTGGCTGCTATGAAATGCGCACTCTTAGTGAAGCGATCAACGACCACCTAAATCATGTCGTGACCGTTCCTTGTTCTGGGCAGTTTAGTCACAAAATCCATAGTGATGTCTTCCCATTTTCCCATGGGTATAGGCAAAGGTTCTAAACTCCCATATGGTTTCTGATGTTGTGCCTTAACCCTACCACAAGTTACACACTCAGCCACATACTTAGTAACATCGAGCTTCATCGTCGGCCACCAGTAATAGGGTTTTAGATCCCTATACATTTTCGTACTGCCGGGATGAATCGAGTACATGGTTTTGTGAGCTTCTTCCATCAGAAGATCTCTTACTTCTCCCGCCTTAGGTACCCAAATCCTATCTTTGAATACCTTCAGTCCTTGACCCTTTGTATCAAACACCAACGTTTTGCCCAAACGTTCCTCCTTTCGGTCATTTCTCTCTAAAGCTTTCTCTTGAGCTTTCTTTATACTTTCCATAATTGTCGAGACAACTTCAATTCTGAACGCTCTTGGCCTTTTCTTTTCAAGATTTACCTTCCGACTGAGAGCATTAGCAACAACATTTGGTTTACTAGGGTGGTAAAGTATCTCACAGTCGTAGTCCTTGAGTAACTCTAGCCAGCGCCGTTGCCTCATGTTCAATTCCTTCTCCATATCTTTAAGGCGAATACTACCGCTGCCAACTCCAGATCATAAGTGGGGTAGTTCTTTTCATGCTCTTTCAATTGCCTCGATGCATACGTTATCACTTTATCCCTTTGGGTCAGAACACAACCTAACCCAACTCCAGAGGTATCACTATAAACTGTGAAGTCATCAACTCCTTCAAGTAACGAAAGAATCGGTGCTTCACACAACTTCTTTTTTTAACTTCTCAAAACTTCCTTATGCTTCTCATTCCAAGTATAAACAGCTCCTTTGTGGGTCAAAGTTGTCAATGGAGTCGCGATCGAAGAAAAGCCTTGGATAAACCTTCGGTAATATCCGACGAATCCTAAAAAGCTTCAGATCTTCGTAGGACTTTCAATTGTAACCTTCGAGTTACAAAATAAATCTTTATTGAAGACTCCTTCTTCTTCTTGGAATAAGTACTTTCCTTCATTTATTGTAACAGACCGATGGGTCATGTTCTAATGATCTCTCATTGTATATTGCACTACTTAGACTCAGATCTCCTAGGGACAAATTTCGGAGCAAACTATACCTTCCTTCATGTTCTAATGTGATACAATCACAGTTCAACATGTATCATTTCTAACTACCAACTTCTTTAACAATGAGTGTGATACTTTTATTGATCGCTTTGATCATCTTTCACTTCAATCTTCTGGCTTAAGTCAAATGCTACATCGAACTTGGTTCTCTGAACCACATAATAAACTCATCTTAGTCGGACTCGATTCGATATGACCTCTAAGGTCGGAATAACAATCATCTTCTTAGTCATTACCGAAACGATGGTAACGACAGACTAGAATAAGACGGAATCAATTACTAGTTCCTTGGTAACCTTGTGACTTTCCCTGATTCAAGTGTGAGTCCTGTGCTTCCAGTAGTATAGATCTCTACTACTATTCACACCTACTCATACTCGTCCCAAGTACTGTCTCGCAGTCCCCAAGTCCTAAAATCACAAAACAATTTAACACATACGAATGTGTCCAATTAATCATAGAATTTTCCTAGACTCTACTAGGACTTCTTCCATGCGTATCTTCAACCATCAATTCTACTTCAACTTGGTTGGTGATGGAAATTCCAGACGATGGGACAACTTCAAAAATTACACCAATCATTCCATCATCCTGCCAATCGAAGGTGTACTTTAGACGTACCGTACCCCTCTAAACGTTCTGTTATTTTATCAAACATATTCTAAAGGCAAGATACTATTCTTACGATATCTTCTGATAGGTATCATTCACTATCATAAGCTTTTCATTTCCTCCATCTACTCAATTCTCTACGAGTCTTCACCATAATGTTTTGTACACCCAAACAAACGTTCGGTATACCGGGCGAGAATTTAAGATAGGAAAGCTTATTTACGATAGACGTATAAATCTCCTTATCACTTCGAAACGTTTACATGTTAGTTCTAATCTCGTAATCATACGCTTAGAATCCTACAAACATAATGTTTCCATATCCGGTCGGCAACAGACCATAGATCCGAACAAATAATAGCATCATTATAGCTATAACACAAAACATTTAGCAAATAAAAGCATTTTAGGCATCCTTCCTAAAATAAACTAGTGCTCGTGTCTAAAATATGGTAGACACTCATCTCACAATCATCACTTGACATTCTAAGTTTAAGTCTAGAAATCCTACAATTTCTTAGTTCGCTTAAACTAATGCTCTGATACCAACTGTGACATCCCCTAATTTCTCGGCCAGAAAAGACCGATTTAATTTATGCTTTTTAAAATAAAATCAGAGAAATCTTTTTAAAAGATGTTGCGGAATTGGTCCCCAAAACAAAACATGATAAAAGTTTGTCAAAACCTTTCTTTAAGAAATATATAATTTCCTTTTATATCAAAACTTCGGGATGTCATGTTACGATACAGATCAAAAGCGTAAACAAGACATTATAAGCCTTACAACAGTTATTTATAACTACTGGCCTATAATCCAAAATCACTCATGATCATCATCCGACTATGTTCGGGGTCCACTACCTGTAATCATAAAAAGCTGAGTGGGTCAGGCTTGGAAGCCTGGTGAGCATATAGGGTTTTCAACCCACAATAAATAAATTTATTATACTTAAACAACAATCAATCAACCAAATTACCCCAACCCCATTATCTTATTTATTTCTTTAGGGTTTACCATAAGATTCAACTATCACTCCTTCCTAAGGATTCATCCTAAGGAATAGGCACAAGGTCACACCATCGCCAGGGTTTATACAACAGGTGCTAAGTCCATAGCTCTCATTTATCGACAGTATTATTGACAGTATTCGCCCCTGTCATACATGTCCATAGCTCTCATTTATCGACAGTATTATTGATAGTATTCGCCCCTGTCATACATGTCAATGGGTTTTTAGAGTACGCCTGATGAACATATAGTTCACACACCTACAGGTTGCAAGTCTGCTAGTGTTCCACAGACCGTCTAGAATAGTCCATGGTTGTCATCCATACTCTGTTGAATGACGGGGTCACCGTTTGGGTAAGGGCTTATCTCATATTTCACCACTCACCCTCAACTTATGATCTCCTTTCACCACTCACCCTCAACTTATGATCTATATCACTGATCATCTCATTTATCCAACTCATCTTTCATCACACACCCACTATTTCATATACCCATGTTTTACCCAACATTTTTTGTAGATAAAAATACATATACAATTTAAATTATTTAAAAACATGTATTAATCACTCCTTCAACATCCAACTCAAATAAACAAACAATAAATATTCACACAGCACGTATTTTATATAAAATACTTCATATCTATGTGTAAGGTGAAAGTAACTACACACTCACCTGATTTAATGAAAATCGGGCAGCAATTCGTTTCCTAAAACGATAGTTTCTAATAAAATCGGGAGTTTTATTGAGAAACCGGGCTCTGCGAAGGGTTGGGCTTCGAAACCGAAAAGATAAATTTTCTTGGCTTCTCGGGCACTTCGTGGCGTATTTCGGGGGTTATAATTGATACCGGGGCTTCGGGGGACGTTAAAATGAAAGAAATATGGAAAGAGGGGCTAAAAGTGACAATTTTCCAAAATATACCCGGGAGGTCTCGCACCCTCCTATTTATAGGGGCGAGCCTTCTGATCCAACGGCTGAGAAGGCTCCAGGTGGTGCTGATCCGAGGGCTCGCAGGAAGGGTTCGCACGTGGGCTCCCACGTGGCTGCGCATGCGAAGGGTCTGCTGGAGGCTTCTGATTGGACCACTTCGGACAGCTCTATGGTTCGGACGCGCTGCTGATGACACACCGAGATCGGACACGGGGCACCCTCCTATTGGACCGAACCTCGGACTCGAGAAGGACATGACACGCCTCGCCAGGTGGCTTCTGTGACTCAGCCATTCCCGGACACGCGTCGGATGTGAAGCGAGGACATGTGGCCGAAGTCCACGTGTGCGAAATTCCTCAGTTTTGGGGATTTTTTCTCGATTTTCGCGCCAAATCTTATAAACTCCATAACTTTCGCATACGAGCTCCGTTTTTTACGTTCTTTATATGCACGCGTAGGTAAAATTATGCTCTACAACTTTTGTTTAGACTTCGTCGGCTAATTTTGACTTTAATTTTTATATTATTATTTTTAACAGACCGGGAAAGGAAATCCGTTAAAAATTCATAACTTCTTCATCCGACGTCCGTTTTCGTCAGACTTTTTACCGTTGTGCTACTATTTACGAGACCTTCGATTCTCGTTTAGGTCGTGTCGGCTAAAAATCACTCGATCTAAAATTCGAGTTTTTAGCTGTCTACTGCTAAGCTGAAACTTCGAAAAATCATAACTTCCTCATACGAAGTCAGATTTAGGCGTTCTTTTTATACCTACTCTCGGTTTAACGAACACTAAAAGTTTCGTTTAGATCACTAAGGCTAAAAAGTAGTTTATCAAAAACTCACTTTTTACGACATTCGGCACCGTGCCGGTTTATCGCGAAACTTCGACAGGTCATAACTTCTTCGTTATAACTCGGATTTCGGCATTCTTTACATATCCGTAATCCTTGTCACGACCACTAAAACTTTCTTAATAAATATCTGCTTTATCTAATATTTATTTTCGACGCTCATTTTTATTCTTAATTAATTAACTCCTAGTAATTAAGCATAAAACACATAAAACACATAATATTCACATAATTCCTTTTCATTTATTCAAAATGAGTCACAAAGGTTAACCTAGACTATCACGTCAATATTAATGCCTAGCCTAGAAACACGGGCATTACACAACCTTTTCTGTTTCTAAGCAATCTGGTTGAGTCTAGAAGAGGACTCAACAAGATGGACGTGAATATGGACTTGAAGATCAAGAACTCGACGAGTTCCAGGATGAACTCGGTGAGTTCAAGACAATGTCCCAACTGTTATGAAGCAGGACTCGACGAGTTCAAGGATGAACTCAGCGAGTCAATGAGCAAATGTTCTGAACTGTATGAAGGAGAACTCGACGAGTCCAAAGAAGGACTCGACGAGTTCAAGTGGAAAGTCCTAATTCTGTCATAAAGAGAAACTCGGCGAGTCAGAGGGTAACTCGACGAGTCTGATTGTGAATGCGAGTTTCTCTGAATTATGGAACTCGACAAGTTGATGGATCAACTCGGTGAGTTGAGTCAACCAGGATGATGACTTTGAGCATGGAGTTGACCTTGACTTTGACTTTGACCTGAGTTGACCCTTGAAAGGGTTATGAGTATGAAATGGTAATTAAGGAAGGTTGTTATGTGTAGGAGTTTGAGAGGAGTCGATTCCAGCGCCGAGGAAAGTTCAGTTACTGCACGACATTGAGGTTGGTTACCTTCCAGTAGAAGTGGGTCTACGGCCACAATGTCGGCCCACTAGTAGGAGTTGTTGTTAGATGATTGTATTTGTGATAATTATCTAGGTTTGCTGCTACCTGATATGTTTTATGTGCTAGCATGATATGATGATATGTGACAGTAGTAGGGGGAATAGTCCTCGTGTCACGTTCGTGAGGACCGATGGGTAGGTCAGGAACCCCAGAATTGCTTGACAATAGGTTTATGCTATGTTGTTATATGGTAGTAGTAGGGGTAAAATAGTCCCCGTAGCCGGTCCAAATAAACCAGAGGGTAGGTCGGGCACCCCAGAATAGCCTGGCAGGGTAGGTCGGGCACCCCAGAATGGCCTGGCAGGGTAGGTCGGGCGCCCTAGAATTGCCCGACAGTATGTTTGTTATATGGTATGAGGTATGTTGGGGGAACTCACTAAGCTTTGTGCTTACAGTTTTCTGTTTTGTTTTCAGGTACCTCTTCTTCGAAAGGGAAGGAGTCGGCATGGTAGCAACGCATCACACACACATGATTTCCGCATTATGAGATTCTTGGGATTGTACTCTGACATTGTTACTATTTTATGATATGGTTTTGAGACATGTGACTATGGTTTTATGAAATGATATGATTCGATGATGTTTTTTAGTAAACAATTTTATAAGTTACTTAATTAAAAACAAAATTTTTGGTCATGACTTTTGGGATGTTACAAGTTGGTATCAAAGCCTTGGTTTGAGGGATTCAGACACACCTTCGGGGTGTCTGAACTCAAATCGAGGGTTTGAAAGATTTTTACAAGAAAATAGTTTTTCTAAAAAATAAAATAAGGAGTATTGAGAAAGAACAAGGTGTGTGGTGCGTGCGACCGGCCGAGCTTAAGTAAGTTTTCCCCAAGATACCCATACATGTTATTTTATGATATGATTATGAGAACTACATGCTAGATTAGGGCTAAGGATCTAGGAATGATGCCTTATATGCCTATTGTCTTTGTATGAGAACTACATGTTAGATTAGGGCTAAGGATCAAGGGAGATGCCTTATGTGCCTGCTATATGTGCTTATTGATTTACATGCTAGAACTGATTAGTCAGTAATATGATGGCCTGAATAGGATATGCTTGGTATGGCTACTCAATGCTCGAATGTTGCTTGCTTTGTGCTTTTAGGAGTTCTAGTTATCTTTAACTAACTAGTAAACGAATACGTTAAGTTACATATTGCAAGGACTAGATAATTTCAGAAGGTTAGGTCTAGCCCTATTTCGCAGCTCTTGTTTGAGTCCAACCGTTGTAGGGTAGGGCCTCTCATTCGAAGAATTATATGGTCTTAGTGATATGTAATGGTATTCGCAAGCTAGTTAGGTCAAGGTAGCAGGGATTCCTTATGCAGCTGATGGTGGAGAGTAGGTCGGAGAGTTGCCCTAGGGTAAGCCTAGGATGAGATTAGTGCAGTAGCAGTAGAAGGGACTTGGTAAAGTCAAGGCAATCCTTGAGGAAAGTACGGATAGATGTGGAATGTAGTATGGGCTCGTACTACTGAAAGCATAGGATCCGTAATCGAGTCAAGGAGGGCTGAGATAGAACTAGGGAACTTGTAGAATGTGTGAGACCTCTCGAGGTTATGTATAACCCTGATAATTATGTGTTTTGTTTCAGAATGGTGGTGATTACGCGACACGGAGGGGGAGGTTCAGGGTCAGGATCAGGTTCAGGATCAGGTTCGGGATCGGGTGCCGAGCCAGTTGATGAGGGACTACGTGATTTCATTGCTTCTAAGATCACGAGAGGCATCCTTGAGTCGACCCCGGTGATTTTCGGGTCGATCAAGGAAGGGATTATCGAGCTGATGGAGGATCGCCTCAGGGCATTTCGGAGTGACATGGTTGCCATTCAGTCAGGGACACGCACACTCTCCTTCAAGGAATTCAGGGGATGTGGTGCGCTGTAACATCCCGTTTTAAGAAGAATAACGAAAATAATAAACCGGAACCCCGAGAAGTAATTTTATTATTTTATTAAATTATTATAGCCCAAAAACCGAATAATAATTAGTGGGGTGTTGGTTTCGGGGAGCCAAATGATATAATTTTGAATTCCGAGGGTTAAAGTGTATATCCAGGGTTTAATTTGCAAATGATTTTAGAAGTCAGGGGGTGTTTTGTAACATATGGACTCCATTGGAGAATAATTTATGAAGGAGGGGTTGTTTTGTAACTATAGGACTTATTATGAAAAAGAATTATGGGAGCAAGGGTTGAAAAGGTAAATTAATGATTTGTTTTGAAAGGAAATAGAGGAGGAGGGACTAAGGTCGTCATTATGGAAAAATGGTTGAGTGGAGCGGGTATATAAGCTAACTGTCCCATTTCCTAAAACCCTAAACCTAATCGGATTCATCAGCCGCCACTTCTCCTTATACCCCCCTCTTCATTCCCGGTAACGGCCGCCACCATTGGAGCCTCCTCAGCCGCCGATCATCAAGGCCGACAACCACCGTCCCGCTTGCTGCCTGGTCGATGAAACCACCACTATTGCTCTACTGCTGGAGGCGCTGTGTACACCGGAAACCCTGAACGCCGACGCGTGGGCCGTGAACGGCTAGGTCCTATTGTTGCATTAAAAGCCGTCATAGCGTCGCCGCTGTCGCATCCGCTGCCGGCGAAGAGCGTAAAGCGTCGGAAGGAACACTGAGGATGTCGGGAGAAGCTGGAATGTGGTTGTGCCGTCGCGAAACCTTCCTCTTCTCCAGTTTATTGCTGCAACGCCGCCAGTACCGCCTCAAGCCACCGTTCTGGCTGTTGCTGTCGTCACCGTGCACCACCAGGTGGGTGGTTGCGTTCAGTTTTCCGAGCACGGGTGTATGGGTGGTCGTGAGTGGGATTCAGTGTGTGTGTGCGTGTGTTTCACGTGTAAGGGCTGTGAGATCGTTCCTTGCCCGGAGATTCGAGGAAAACCCCGCTGCCGCCATGCACCACCGTAGGTGGGTGTGTCTTAGTGGCTGTGTGTGTACATTATTAGTATGTGTGTGTGTTTTTTTTGGATGGTATTGTAAATTTTACAAATGAAATAAAGGAAAGAAAGTCAAAACCACCACCGTGAGGTGGTGGCTGCCTCCTCCTGCCGCCACCGGCCGCCGTGTCGGGTGGCGGTGTGCCTTGTTGGATAGTGACTAGTTTGGGATGTTTGGACAAGGGACCAAAACCCTAATGGGCCCAATAAATCTTAATGGACCTAAAAGCCCAAGCATGTGACTAATGGGCTTAGTGAAACCCTAATGGGCTTAGTGAAACCCTAATGGGCCTAGTGAAATCATAGTGGGCCTAATAAACCCTAATTGGTCAAAGGACCTAGCTATTGGGCCTATTGGGCTAATATGGGATGGAACCCCTAATTAGGGTTTAGAAAACCCTAATATTGGAATTATGGGCTTGAACCTATCGGGACCCATATTTGGGCCATTTGAATGGAATTGTGTATTAAGCCCGAATTCACCATATGATATACCTAATAGAGTAATGGACTTAATGGATTAAGTCCTTAATGGGTTAAGTGAGAAACACCTAACCCTAATTGTCATTTTATGTGAAACCCTAGTTTCACTTGGGCTTTGTGTTGGGCCTTTCTTTTGGGTTTTGGTAATTGGATTATTAATGGGCCATCCAAGAATAATCATGTGGACTAGAATATGTTGATGGGCTTAGGGTAAGGCCCATATGAGGGTGTGGGCCCAATTTGGAAAATTGGGCCATATGTTGGGCTTTGGCCCATTACTTGACTATTGAGCCTTTAGTGTGTGAGTTGGACTTTGGGCTTGGAACCCAATTATTAATTGGGTGTTGTTTGATGTTGACAGTTCGGGAATCTGTCAACCAGCAGCTGGAGTTTTATTGGCGGGACTTCAGCAGTGCCAGGTGAGTTCTCCTCACTATATCAACAGGGTCTAAGACACCAAGGCCGGCCCTTTATGGATTGTATTCGGATTATTGCATGTTATGCTTACTGATTTACATCCTGGTAGTTAGGATGGTGATATGCTATGCTAGTGATCTGTTAGGTCGATATCCTGGTTATAGGATTGTTGCTATGCTTCGTGATCTGTTAGATCGGTTTGACTGTTATATATATACATGCTAGTGTTATATGATATCTATGTGCACATGATTTTCCTGGTTATAGGATGATGCTATGTTAGTGACCGGTTAGGTCTGTATCCCGGTTATTGGGATGTTGCTATGATTGGTGATCTGTTAGATCGGTTTGATTGTTATATGAAATGAGCTAGCGTATGATATTTACGTGCGCATGTTTGTTTGATTGGGGGTTGGGTTGAGGCGGTCCTGCTCTGTGCCGTAGTCCAACATACCCGGCAAGCGGTCCAGATAGGCTGTAGACCCTGCGTGGCGGTCCAGACGTGCCAAAGGCTCGAAGAGCAGTCCAGATAGACTGAAGGCCTGTGAGGCGGTCCTGTCAAGCTGATGACTCATTATGCATGATGTTCTGTATTTGTATTGATATGATAACTGTTCTGGTTGGTATGGGTTGGTATTTTGGGGGAAACTCACTAAGCTTCGGGCTTACAGTTGTTGATTTTATTTCAGGTATTTCTGATGATCGCGGGAAGGCGAAGGCGTGATCGTGCACCTCCTTATATTTTCATGATTGATTCTGGGGATACTCTGATATCTAAACTATTTTGAAAACAAGTTGTAATGACTTAATGGTTTTAAATGTTTTAAAAAGTTTTAAATTGGCTTGAATTTTTGGGGTGTTACATGCGCTAGACTTCCTCGGGGTGAAGGACCCCATTGTTGCCAGGAGATGGATCGCAGACATGGAGTCTGCTCAGTTGACGAGCTTCTGCCCTGAGGGGTCGAAGATCCAGTATATTGAAGGGTGTTTGAGGGACAGAGCTAGAGATTGGTGGAAGGCAGTTAGTGATTCGTTGGGAGCCCCAGCCATTGAGGCACTGACTTGGTCAGACTTTGTGACCAGGTTTAGGGATGAGTTTGCGCCGGCTGTGGAGCTTCAGCAGCTGGCCAGGGTGTAACGACCGAAATTTTCAAAAGAATTTTTTTCATTTTTAATTAATCAAACCATTTCCATAAACCATGAAATCCCAAAACAATAGTTTCCAAATACACATCCATTACAACTTTATTTAAAATCATCAGAGTGTCCCATAAAATGTCGGTGAGAGAGTGAACGTCGTGCCATCACGCTTTGCCCTTGCCCTTGGGCACAGATCTACCTGAAACAAATCCACAAACTGTAAGTTAATGCTTAGTGAGTCCCCCAGAGCATACCCCACACGCAAACCACATAACACATATCAAATTTGCTATAAAGTTACACATATCACATAAGCCATGCATACAACATATAAGGAAGCCCTGGAAACCCTCCAGGGTCTTACACTTATTGCCACGGGAACCCCCACGTGGTCTTATCTGCCATGGGAATCCCCACATGGTCTTCTTGTCTTGGTAACCCCCACAAGGTTTTCCTGCCTTGGGAACCCCCACAAGGTCTTCCTACCAAAAAAGACATAATGCAAACTATACAAGCAGATATACTAGGATGTCATGGAAACCCTCCAAGGTCTAATACCAAATGCCACGTGAACCCCCACGTGGTCTTCCATGCAAATGTCATACTATCATATCGCCTATTCAATCAATAATCTGCATCACATAAAATGGGTCGACCTTGGTGTCGTAGACCCATTGGTATGGTGAGAAGACTCACCTCACGAATGCTGAACTGATAAGCTGAAGTCAAATATATCCCACACGCTGCTCCTTCTCAACTGCCTATAATCGTCAAGTGATTAACTTAACGGCATCCCATAAATACTCTCAAATCAACCCTGGTCAACGTCAAGGTCAAGGTCAAAGTCCATAGTCAAGGTCAATAGTCCATGTTGACCTCGACTCGTCGTGTATAACCAGCCACTCGTCGAGTTCCTTGCTTAACTCGTCAACTCGTCGAGTCACTTGAGTGACTCGTCAACACCCTAAAACTGGTATGCCTTGAAACCCTCGAGAATTCATAATTTTGCATGTTCAGTCCCTTGAGTACGCTGGACGTACCTATGGGTACGCTTAGCGTACTTTGGTTGAGTAATCGCGGAGGAGTCTCACGTACGTTGGGCGTACGAGAGGGTACGCCGGGCGTACGCATCAGAGGGTCAAAACCCTAAATTTCAGACTTTTCCCCCCTATTTATTCATCCTTAAGTCTCTTGGACCAAACCCTATCAGCCTCTTGAGCCTCTTTTCGTATACTTTCAGCTATGAGTGAGTGTGTGAGAGTTTTGAGCTTAAAGAGAGGGTTTGGTGGGCACTTTTGAAGTTCTTTCAAGAAGAAGAAGTGGTCATACAAGCTTGGAACGATTTGGTGTTTCAAGATCCTGCCTAATAGTCATCTTGCAAGACTTCTGGAGGTATAAAGCTTGCACATTTCCATTTAAATCTTTAGATCTAGCTAGGGTTTTCTAGTTTGGTCCCTTTGTTGGACTTTAGACCTCTTTTGGTGAGTTAAGCAACTCCATGAGAGGAGAATGGCAGATCTAAGGTCCCGTGGTCGTTTTGAAGTATACAAATGGAGTCTTGGTGGAAGTATTGGTCTCATGAATGGGTTAAGGACCTTGGAAAGATCTTAATGAAGGTTTTGGGTGTATGTGATGCATGCAAAGGCATAAAGTTAGCAACTTTATGCCTTAGGACGTATTAATCAACTCAGATCTGGCTTTTGGACGTAAAGAAACCGAGTATTAAGCACTTAATGGAGAAAGTGCTCAATCTGGAAGAACGCTGGGCATAGTCAATGTACGGTGCGCGTAGTCCTTAAGACCCCGGTACGCTGCGCGTACTAGAATGGTACGCCGAGCGTACGCACTGCAAATTGGGTCGGATCTATTTTGGGCCTTTGAGCCTTTTGGTTTCATTTGGTTTTTGGGCTTGGTTGGATTCTGTGAGTTAGGTGCTTTTCATCTGATTTGGGCCATGGATGCAATGGTTGGACCTTTGGGCCAAAAGGGCCCATTATGGTTATTGGACTTGGACTTTGGGGCCCATTAGCAAGGATGGGATAATTGGGCCTCATGGATAGGGTTGGGGCTTGGGTTTTCCCTTTTATTAATCTAAGGTCCTAACGTAGGTGATATTATCTTCAGCCCGGGAGATTTCTGACAGTTAGGAGATCAGCTTTGGCATTCGGCAGGCGAAGGTGAGTCTCCTCACCACACCAATGGGTCTAAGGCACCAAGGTCGGCCCATTATGTGTTTACGATATATGTGTTAGCCATTCTGTGAATTTATATGTCTTGTGGCTGCACTTGCGTGAAAGACCTCGGGGGGTTCCCGAGGCACTTAGGTATAAGACCTTGGAGGGTTTCCTTGGCATCCTAGGTCAAAGATCCCGGGGGGTTCCCGAGGCATTGGGCTAAGACCATGTGGGGGTTCCCATGGCACCCGGAGTAAGACCCTGAAGGGTTTCCAGGGACTCCTTATGTGACTGGCATGCATGATTTATATGTTCTGTATATCTGATTAGCTTGTATGATATACGTTAGTTATGGGTGTGTTCTGGGGAACTCACTAAGCCTCCAAGTTTACCGTTTGTGGATTTATCTCAGGTACATCCGAGCCTAAGGGCAAGGGCAAGGTGTGATGGCGCGGCGTGTACTCTATCTCTTCTTATTTACTATATTGGGATGCTCTGATAATTTAAACATGATGTAATAATTATGAGTTTGAAAACAATTATGATGGGATATCTTGGTTTACGCAAATAAGTTTATTAACTAAAAGTGAAAATTTTCTTTGTAAAAATTGGGTCGTTACAAGTTGGTATCAGAGCCTTGGTTTGAGAGATTCGGGCACACCCTCGGGTGTGTCAGGACTCAAACTAAGGGAATGGTAAAAATTGTTTTCAAAAGATAACATAAAACATATTTTTTTAAAATGAAGAGATGGGAGTGCAACGCGCGTGATCAGCCGAGCCAAGTAAGTAGTTCCCCAATATGTTAGCCATGCTATACTGATATGTGAGCCTTGTTGATTATATGGAACTTGCTATGTGTATGTTTTAAAATTGTACACGGTTAGGAGCTTATAGCCTCAGAATGACTGATTTGGCCTTATTTCCTGTTCCTTGTTTGGTTGTGGTCCTAGGGTAGAATCTTTTATTCGAAAGTCTATTTGATCCTCTTCTGTGTATAATTTGCATGCATAAAGGCAACCTGATATGATGGGTCTGTTAACAAATCTTAGGATGACCTGGGTTTTGGGTTATACGGTGATATATGGTATATGATTTTTGTGGGACGAATCGGTGTTATCAGGTAGAGCCTTGGGGAAAGGTACAGGTAGGTGTGGAAGGTATTATTGGGCCCGTACTACTGAAAGCACAGGACCTGTACCCGAACCAATGTTGGATCTGACAACTCTGAGGAGGACCGGTATGGGAGGATCCCCAATATAGATGTCCTGAGTATTATCGTTTGTGACATTTCAGTTTAGCATGGTGATGACACGATTTGGGACAGGGGGATCAGGATCAGGGTCTGGATCGGGATCGGGCAGTGGTACTGAGCCTATTGATGAGAGGCTACGCGAGGTCATTGCAGCCGAGGTTACGAAGGGCATCCTTGAAGCTACCCCAGTGATCTTTGTGACGGTCAAGGAAGGTATTATGGAGATCATGGAGGAGAGGCTCAGGTCATTTAAGGCATGTGGAGCGTCGGAGTTCTTCGGGGTCAGGGACCCCATTGTTAGCCGACGCTGGGTGGCGGATATGGAGAACGCCCAGCAAACGAGTTCTTGCCCTGATGTGGCAAAAGTGAGTTTTGCTTCATGTATGTTACGAGACCGAGCCCGAGATTGGTGGGAGGAGGTGACCAGTCGGGTGGGAGCAGCCGGTGTGGCTGAGAGGACATGGGCCGAGTTTGTTCGGCGATTTGATGAGGAGTTTGCACCACCCGTTGAGGTGCAACGACTGGTGAGGGAGTTTTATGACCTCCAGCAGACCACCGAGACTGTGGCGGAAATCACCGCCAAGTTTCGGGAACGAGATTTGTTGATTCCATAGTATGCTAGAGACGAGGATATGAGGCGGACGAGATATCACTCCATGCTGAGGGATGATATCCGGGAGTTTGTGAGCTTCACGGGGTGCAAGACCCTGAATGAGATGGTGGAGAAGGCCCGTGAGCGAGAGATGGAGTTAGACTTCCGCACCAAGCGGAAGCCTGAGCAGGCACAGACAGCAGTAGGTCAAGCTAAAAAGCCTAAGACCTCGGATTCGTCTAGTCAGGGCCAGCAGGGTCGGGGCCGGTGTGCCAAGTGTGGGAGGTCACATGGAGGAGCATGTAGGGGTCAGGGCACAGTGTGTTATACTTGTGGTCAGTCGGGCCACGTGAGCAGGGACTGCCCCAGGAAGGGCCTGATATGTTTCCACTGCAACCAGACCGGCCACAAGCGGACCGATTGTACTAGGTTGCAGGGAGGGGGAGGAGCAGTAACGGTGCCCGCGCCCACTACTCTGAGGATCACCGATGGCCGCCCTGCCAGCGCGGAAGCTTCAACGGCCAAGAGCCGTGCTTTTCAGCTGACTACCGAGGAGGCACGGGCAGCGCCGGATGTCGTGACTGGTACGTGTTTATTCTTCTCTGATCCATGTTTATTTGATATGCTTACCTATGTATTATGCTTGTATAGGGACCTTTTTGGTCAATGGTATGTCGGCCCATGTCCTGTTTGATTCGGGTGCTACCCGATCCTTTGTGTCTCTTGCGCTTAGCAAGAAATTTCGGGATGCGCCAGGGACTTTGGATTCCCCACTCGAGTTGGAGATTGCAGACGACCGTACCGTGAGTGCTGCGAGGGTGTATCGGGACTGTGTCCTGAATGTGCATGGCGAGAGCTTTCGCGTCGATTTAGTCATGATACCATTGCGAGGGTTGAAGGTGATTATGGGTATGGATTGGTTGGGGGACAACAGGGCCATGATAGATTGTGAGCACCAGTCAGTCAGGGTTCGAACCCCAAGTGGGGGAGAATTGGTTATTCATGGGGAGAGGGCCTCGCAGGGACCAATCTTATGTTCGGTAGTAAAGGCTAGGAGGTTGTTGCAGCAGGGTTGTACGGGATTTTTGGCTTATGTCTCGGATACGAGGGTAGAGACGATGGCGGATGTGGGCAGTATGCCGGTGGTACAGGAGTTTTGGGACGTTTTCCCGAAGATTTACCAGGTGTGCCTCCGGAGAGCCAAGTGGAGTTTCGCATCGATTTGGTGTCGGGTGCCGTCCCGATAGCAAAGGCACCATATCGGTTGGCACCACCGGAGATGCAGGAGTTATCTATGCAGCTCCAGGAGCTGCTAGACCGAGGGTTCATCCGTCCGAGCAGCTCTCCATGGGGAGCACCGATCCTTTTCGTGAAAAAGAAGGATGGATCGCACAGGATGTGCATTGATTATAGGGAGTTGAACAAACTGACGGTGAAGAACCGTTATCCTTTGCCAAGGATCGACGATTTATTTGATCAGCTACATGGTGCATCTTGGTTCTCTAAGATTGATCTTCGGTCCGGGTATCATCAGATGAGGATTCGGGATGAGGATGTACCGAAGACGGATTTCAGGACTAGATATGGGCATTATGATTTTGTAGTGATGCCGTTTGGGCTCACCAATTCCCCGGCAGCGTTCATGGATCTCATGAACCGGATATGTAGGCCGATGTTGGATCGGTCAGTGATCGTTTTCATCGATGATATTCTGGTTTATTCAAAGACCAGGGAGCAGCATGAGCAGCACTTGAGGGAGGTATTAGAGACCCTGAGGGTGGAGAAACTTTATGCAAAGTTCTCCAAGTGTGATTTCTGGCTGAGGGAGGTGCAATTTTTGGGCATGTCATCAATCAGGAGGGTATTTCGGTTGATCCAGCCAAGGTCGAGGCTGTGATGCGGTGGGAAGTGCCTAAAAATGCGTCAGAGATTCGTAGCTTCCTGAGTTTAGCAGGTTACTATCGGAGATTCATTCAGGATTTCTCCAAGATTGTTGTTCCATTGACCCGCTTAACCAAGAAAAATGTGACCTTTCGGTGGGGTCCGGAACAGCAGATCGCGTTTGAGACCTTGAGGCAGAGGTTATGTGAGGCTCCGGTCCTCGTTTTACCGAAGGGATTGGATGATTTAGTAGTGTATTGTGATGCATCGACTTCAGGGTTGGGTGCAGTGCTGATGCAAAGGGGGCATGTGATTGCCTACACCTCGAGGCAATTGAAGCCCCGCAAGGAGAATTACCCCACTCACGACCTGGAGTTGGGGGAAGTGGTGTTTCCCATCAAGATTTGGAGGCACTACTTATATGGAGTGCGGTTCATTATTTATACCGATCACAAGAGTCTGAAGTATTGATGGATCAGCAGAACCTTAACACGCGGCAGAGGAGGTGGCTGGATGTGCTGAAGGATTATGACTGTGAGATTCTATACCACCCAGGGAAAGCCAACGTGGTGGCTGATGCATTGAGCCGCAAGACGGCGGGATCCCCGATAAGGGGCATTTGTATGCGGATGACGATGACCTCTCCTTTGTTGGATATGATCAAAGTGGCTCAGATCGAGGGGGTGAAGAAGGAGAATTGGAAGGTCGAGCGGCTTCGAGGGCAGTATCCTTTGTTTGTGAAGGATAGTCGCGGCCTTCTGACGCAATGTGGTCGAGTATGGGTACCAGTGGCAGGGGGAGTGAGTCAGAGGCTACTAGAGGAGGCGCACAAGTCCAGGTTCTCTATACACCCAGGAGCTACTAAAATGTATAGGGACTTGAGACTGAGTTATTGGTGGCCCTACATGAAGCGGGAGATCGCCTGGTTCGTGGAACGGTGCTTGACCTGCAGGAAGGTCAAGGCCGAGCATCAACGGCCTCATGGCAAGGTTCAGCCGTTACCCACCCCCATGTGGAAGTGGGAAGAGATCACTATGGACTTCATCACGAAGCTACCGAGGACGTCGAGGGGAGTGGATTCCATATGGGTTATCGTGGACAGACTGACGAAGAGTGCCCACTTTATTCCTATCTCCGAGAGTATATCCACAGAAAAGTTGGCGGACATCTATGTTCGGGAAGTGGTGGCTAGGCACGGGGTGCCGATGTCAGTGGTTTCAGATAGGGATGTTCGGTTTACATCTAGGTTTTGGAAGAAGTTCCACGAGGAACTGGTTACTCAACTGTACCTCAGTACAGCATATCACCCTCAGACTGACGGTCAGAGTGAGAGGATGATCCAGATATTGGAGGACATGCTGCGAGCATGCGTGTTGGATTTTGGAGGAAGTTGGGATACGTACCTCCCACCGGCAGAGTTCTTATATAATAACAGTTATCATGCCAGTATCGATCGAGCTCCATTCGAGATGTTATATGGTCGGAGGTGCAGGACCCCAGTGTGTTGGGACGAGGTTGGACATCGGGTGATGGGAAGGACGGAGGTGGTACTCAAGACCACCGGGTTGATTCAGCAGGTGCGCGACCGGTTGCGGGTCGCACAGAGGCGTCAGAAGAGTTATGCTGGTCGACGGCTATCAGATCTTGAGTTTCAGGTGGGGGATTTTGTCTTGCTGAAGGTGTCACCCTGGAAGGGGATCATCAGGTTTCGTAAAAGAGGCAAGTTAGGGCCTCGATTCATAGGCCCGTTCAGGATTACGGCTCCAGTGGGAAAGGTGGCATATCGTTTAGAGCTTCCAGAGGAGCTTAGTCAGATTCACAACACCTTCCATGTGTCTCAGCTTCGGAAGTGTGTTGCTGACGAGACCGCAGTTGTTTCATTGGACGACATTCAGGTGGATGGGAGCCTGAATTATGTCGAGAAGCCGGTAGCCATCTTGGATAGGAAGACGAAGGGTCTTCGCAACAAAGAAGTGAAGTTGGTAAAGGTGCAGTGGTAGCACCGGAAGGGCTCCGAATGGACATGGGAGCGGGAGGAGGAGATGCGGGAGCATTATCCTAATCTATTCCCAGCTGCAGACTTCGAGGACAAAGTCTAGTTCAAGTGGGGGAGAGTTGTAACACCCTAAAACTGGTATGCCTTGAAACCCTCGAGAATTCATAATTTTGCATGTTCGGTCCCTTGAGTACGTTGGGTGTACCTATGGGTACGCTTAGCGTACTCTGGTTGAGTAATCGCGGAGGAGTCTCACGTACGCTGGGCGTACGAGAGGGTACGCCGGGCGTACGCATCAGAGGGTCAAAACCCTAAATTTCGGACTTTTCCCCCCTATTTATTCATCCTTAAGTCTCTTGGACCAAACCCTATCAGCCTCTTGAGCCTCTTTTCGTATACTTTCAGCTGTGAGTGAGTGTGTGAGAGTTTTGAGCTTAAAGAGAGGGTTTGGTGGGCATTTTGGAAGTTCTTTCAAGAAGAATAAGTGGTCATACAAGCTTGGAACGATTTGGTGCTTCAAAATCCTGCCTAATAGTCATCTTGCAAGACTTCTGGAGGTATAAAGCTTGCACATTTCCATTTAAATCTTTAGATCTAGCTAGGGTTTTCTAGTTTGGTCCCTTTGTTGGACTTTAGACCTCTTATGGTGAGTTAAGCAACTCCATGAGAGGAGAATGGCAGATCTAAGGTCCCTTGGTCGTTTTGAAGTATAAAAATGGAGTCTTGGTGGAAGTATTGGTCTCATGCAAGGGTTAAGGACCTTGGAAAGGTCTTAATGAAGGTTTTGGGTGTATGTGATGCATGCAAAGGCATAAAGTTAGCAACTTTATGCCTTAGGACGTATTAATCAACTAAGATCTGGCTTTTGGACGTAAAGAAACCGAGTATTAAGCACTTAATGGAGAAAGTGCTCAATCTGGAAGAACGTTGGGCGTACTCAATGTACGCTGCACGTAGTCCTTAAGACCCCCGGTACGCTGCGCGTACCAGAATGGTACGTCGAGCGTACGCACTGCAGATTGGGCCGGATCTATTTTGGGCCTTTAAGCCTTTAGGTTTCATTTGGTTTTTGGGCTTGGTTGGATTCTGTGAGTTAGGTGTTTTTCATCTGATTTGGGCCATGGATGCAATGGTTGGACCTTTGGGCCAAAAGGGACCATTATGGTTATTGGACATGGACTTTGGGGCCCATTAGCAAGGATGGGATAATTGGGCCTCATGGATAGGGTTGGGGCTTGGGTTTTCCCTTTTATTAATCTAAGGTCCTAACGTAGGTGATATTATCTTCAGCCCGGGAGATTTCTGACAGTTAGGAGATCAGCTTTGGCATTCGGCAGGCAAAGGTGAGTCTCCTCACCACACCAATGGGTCTAAGGCACCAAGGCCGGCCCATTATGTGTTTACGATATATGTGTTAGCCATTCTGTGAATTTATATGTCTTGTGACTGCACTTGCGTGAAAGACCTCGGGGGGTTCCCGAGGCACTTAGGTATAAGACCTTGGAGGGTTTCCTTGGCATCCTAGGTCAAATACCCCGGGGGGTTCCCGAGGCATTGGGCTAAGACCATGTGGGGGTTCCCATGGCACCCGGAGTAAGATCCTGAAGGGTTTCCAGGGACTCCTTATGTGACTGGCATGCATGAGTTATATGTTTTGTATATCTGATTAGCTTGTATGATATGCGTTAGTTATGGGTGTGTTCTGGGGAACTCACTAAGCTTCCAAGCTTACCGTTTGTGGATTTATTTCAGGTACATCCGAGCCTAAGGGCAAGGGCAAGGTGTGATGGCGCGACGTGCACTCTATCTCTTCTTATTTACTATATTGGGACGCTCTGATAATTTAAACATGATGTAATAATTATGAGTTTGAAAACAATTATGATGGGATATCTTGGTTTACGCAAATATGTTTATTAACTAAAAATGAAAATTTTCTTTGTAAAAATTGGGTCGTTACAAACTTTTTGGCCGTAAACTCTTTGGCCGTAAACTCTTTGGCCATAAACTCCTTGGTCGACTCGTCGATTCGATTAAAGGACTCGGCGAGTTCCTTTAGTCCTTCTCGTTTTCGGCCTTTTCCAGTGGTATCCAGGGTCCCAAACTTCAGATCTAGCCTTCCCTAGTGTAGATGTCAAGTAAAGATGTAAACTTTACGTGCATGCAAGGCCTCACATGACCATACCTCCAAAACTATTCTTCATACAAGGTTCTTGTGCATGGAAAGAGGCTGAACTGCATAAAGGAAGCAACTTTATGCCATTGGGGACCTAAAGAGGTCCTGTAACACCCATAAAATTCAACCCAAATTTAAACTTTTTAATACATTTTAAAACCATTAAGTTATTACAGTTTGTTTTCAAAATGGTTCACACATCAGAGTATCCCCAGAATCAATCATGAAAATATGAGGAGGTGCACGATCACGCCTTTGCCTTCCCGCAATCATCAGAAGTGCCTGAAACAAAATCAACAACTGTAAGCCCGAAGCTTAGTGAGTTTCCCCAAAATACCAACATAACCATATCATATAACCAATACAGAACAGCATGCATAATGAGTCATCAGCCTGACTGGACCGCCTCACAGGCCTTCAGTCTATCTGGACTGCTCTCCGAGCCTTCGGCACGTCTGGACCGCCACGCAGGGCCTACAGCCTATCTGGATCGCTCGCCGGGTATGTTGGCCTACAGCACAGAGCAAGACCGCCTCAACCCAACCCCCAATCAAACAAACATGTACACATAAATATCATACGCTAGCTCATTTCATATAACAGTCAAACCGATCTAACAGATCACCAATCATAGCAACATCCCAATAACCGGGATACAGACCTAACCGGTCACTAACATAGCATCATCCTATAACCAGGACAATCATGTGCACATAGACATCATATAACACTAGCATGTATATATATATATATATATATATATATATATATATATATATATATATATATATATATATATATATATATATATATAACAGTCAAACCGATCTAACAGATCACAAAGCATAGCAACAATCCTATAACCAGGATATCGACCTAACAGGTCACTAACATAGCATCATCCTATATACCAGGATACCGACCCAACCGGGTCACTAAAGCATAGCATATCACCATCCTAACTACCAGGATGTAAATCAGTAAGCATAACATGCAATAATCCGAATACAATCCATAAAGGGCCGGCCTTGGTGCCTTAGACCCTGTTGATATAGTGAGGAGAACTCACCTGGCATTGCTGAAGTCCAGCAGATAAAACTCCAGCTGCTGGTTGACAGATTCCCGAAGTGTCAACATCAAACAATACCCAATTAATAATTGGGTTCCAAGCCCCAGGTCCAAATCACACTCCAAAGACCCAAAAGTCAAGTAATGGGCCAAAGCCCAACATATGGCCCAATATCATATAATCATCAAGGCCCAAACTATGGCCCAATTTTCCAAATTGGGCCTACACCCTCATATGGGCCTTACCCTAAGCCCATCAACATATTCTAGTCTATATGATCATTCTTGGATGGTCCATTAATAATCCAATTACCAAAGCCCAATAAAAGGCCCAACACAAAGCCGAAGTCAAATTAGGGTTTCACATAAAATGACAATTAGGGTTAAGTGTTTCTCACTTAACCAATTAAAGGCTTAATACATTAAGGACTTAATACATTAAGGACTTAATCCATTAAGGACTTAATCCATTAAGGACTTAATCCATTAAGTCCATCACTCTTCTAAACAAGTCATATGGTGTGATTGGGCTTAATCACACAATTCCATTCCAATGGCCCAAAAGTGGGTCCCAATAAGTCCAAGCCCATAAATCCAATATTAGGGTTTTCTAAACCCTAATTAGGGTTTCCAACCCCATCTTAGCCCAATAGGCCTAATTGATATGTCTTTTGATCAAATAAAGTTTATTAGACTCATTAAGGTTTCACTAGGCCCATTAGTCATCTGTTTGGGCTTTTAGGTCCATTTAGCTCCATTGGGCCCATTAGGGTTTATTAAGCCCATTAAGCCTCATTGGGCCCATTAGGGTTTCTTAGTCCCTTGACCAAGCATCCAAACGAGTCAAAACACCATCAAAGCACACCGCCACCCGACACGGCGGCCGGTGGCGGCAGCCACCACTCTACGGTGGTGGTTAGGTTCTTCTTTTCATTATTTCACTTTGGTTACAAATTACAATATTACCCTCTTAACACACACAACCACTAAAACACATACTAATTACACACACACACAACCGCACCGTGGCGGCCGGTGGTGGTAGAGGGTGGCAGCCCTAGCTTTTCAGCCTCACAAAACACACACACCCACATCTGGTATCAAAATATACTCCAGCCACCCACCCAGCGGCAACAACAGCGATAACAGCTTTCTAGAGGCGGCAGCCACCATGGTCGGCGGCCATGGTGGTTTATCTTTGGGTCCTTCTATCCTTCAAGCATCCATATGGAAATCAGCAACCCTCAAAGCACCGCCAAGCCTGATACACGACTGAAACATATACACAAACACTCTTAGCAGCGATGGTGAGCGGCGGTGCGACGGACAAGGGAGACGAACGGTCCGTCGCCGGAAATAACAACAACGATAGCCTCCCGCTTCCTCCTCCGATCGTTTGCAACCACAGCATCTGTCGGCGCCCTCGTCTTCAACGGCGACACACGCATCTTGTCCGGAAAATAAACCCAACACCATGGGTTGCGCCGATGGCAGCAAGGAAACAACAGCGGCTATTGGCGGAGGAACTCCCTCTCGACAAAGCCTACTCGAACGACAGCAACAACAACCGGGGAGCAGACCTGCTGGTGGTCTTCGTCGGCATCTCCGTCTTCATCATCTGGGCAGCAGCTTCATCGGCGTCCATGGAGGGAGGTGGCGGCAGTTGAAGATGAGAGGGAGGTATAAGGGTGGCGGCTACAGTACCCGATTAGGGTTAGGGTCACGGAGAGCTCAAGAGGCTTTATACCCCGTTCCTACAAACTACAACCCATAATGGCATAAACAGCCCCTCATTCGCCTTTTCCTTTCAATTTAAATCCAAATGTTACCAAATAGCCCCTCCATCACAATTTCTTTTCATCCCAAGTCCAGAATTTACCATTTAGTCCCTGCCCCCATAAATCCTCACACATTAAACCCAACTAATACCAAACACCCCTTGACTTATGAAAATCTTTATCAATTAAGTCCCAAAATTTACACATTAATCCCCTGAATATTCAAATATCGCCATTTGGCTTCCAGAGACCAACACCCCACTAATTATTATTTGGTTTTGGACTATATTAACATAAAATAATAATACAAATTGCTTCTCGGGTTCCAAGTTTATTATTTAATTATTATATTTTAAATGGGATGTTACATGTCCAGATCTGGGACCATAAGTCCAGATTCAAGCTTGACTCCATTTTTCCCAATAATGGTCATTCACTTCCAAGAAATGAGATCTAAACTACTAGAGGTCAAGGTCATGACTTTTTACCTTAGAATGGTGACCAATACAGTGTAGATGTCGGATCCACTACCTCCCTTCTTGTTCCTTCTTCTAAATTCCTTCTTCAACACTCCAAGTTTTCTAAACCAAGCTCTTCTTCTCACGCAAGGGGGGTTTACGGCCGAAAACTACTTTCTGTAGGGAGATAAGGTGCTAGGGGAGGCCACAAGGGCGGTTAATGATCTTTATATATGGGGAAAACCCCGAAATTAGGGTTCTCTCTTTACAGCTCCAACTCGCCGAGTCGGCCTTCCAAATCGCCGAGTTGGTCCCGATCCGAGTCCATGATTAAACGCCCCTACTCGACGAGTTGGACTCCCAACTCGCCGAGTCCATGCAGCAAAAAGCCTGAAATTAACTAAATCAAATAATACCTAGAACAGGTGTTACAAGTCTCCCCCACTTGAACTAGACTTCTTCCTCGAAGTCTGCTGACCTAAACAAATCCGGATAGTGCTCTCGCATTTCCTCTTCTGGCTCCCAAGTCCATTCAGAGCCCCTTCGATGCTGCCATTGCACCTTTATTAGCCTTACTTCCTTATTCCGAAGAACCTTGGTCTTCCTATCAAGGATCGCAACGGGCTTCTCGATATAGTTGAGGCTCTCATCCACCTGAAAACGCCCAATGAAATGAATGCGGACTTGTCAGTGACACAATTTCCGAAGCTGTGACACATGGAAGGTGTTGTGAATCTGGCTAAGCTCATCTGGTAGCTCCAAGCGATAAGCTACTTTGCCCCCCCGGGTCGTAATCCTGAAAGGGCCTATATATCGAGGCCCTAGCTTGCCCCTCTTCCTAAACCTGATGACTCCCTTCCATGGCGACACCCTTAGTAGCACAAAGTCCCCCACCTGGAACACAAGATCCGATCTCCGCCGGTCGGCATAACTATTCTGACGGCTATGCGCGACCCGCGGCCGGTCGCGCACCTGCTGAATCAACCCTGTAGTCTTGAGCACAACCTCAGTGCTCCCCATGACCCGATGCCCAACCTCGTCCCAACAAATCGGAGTTCTACACCTCCGACCATATAACATCTCGAATGGAGCTCGATCGATACTAGCATGATAACTGTGATTGTACGAAAACTCTGCCAATGGGAGGTATGTGTCCCAACTCCCTCCAAAATCCAACACGCATGCTTGAAGCATGTCTTCCAGCGTTTTGATCGTCCTCTTGCTCTGGCCATCAGTCTGGGGTGATACGCCGTGCTAAAATGTAGCTGAGTGCCCAATTCCTCTTGGAACTTCTTCCAGAATCTGGATGTAAACCGAACATCCCTGTCTGAGACTACCGACACTGGCACCCCGTGTCTAGACACCACCTCCCGCACATAAATATCTTCCAACTTCTCGGCGGATATGTTCTCAGGGATCGGAATAAAGTGGGCACTCTTCGTTAGTCTGTCTACGATCACCCATATGGCGTCCACACCCCTTGTCGTCCTAGGTAACTTCGTAATGAAGTCCATAGTGATCTCTTCCCACTTCTACATGGGAATGGGTAGCGGCTGAACCTTACCATGAAGCCGCTGATACTCGGCCTTGACCTTCCTGCAGGTCAAACACCTCTCCACAAACCAGACGATCTCCCGCTTCATGCAGGGCCACCAATAATTCGGTCTCAAGTCTCTATACATTTTCGTAGCCCCAGGATGTATAGAGAACTTCGACTTGTGTGCCTCCTCCATTATTTGCTGCCTCACTCCCCCAGTCACCGGTACCCATACCCGACCACACTGCGTCAAAAGGCCACGACTATCCTTAACAAACAAAGGATACTGCCCCCGAATCCGTTCTATTTTCCAATTCTCCTTCTTCACCCCCTCGACCTGAGCCTCCTTAATCATATCCAACAATGGAGAGATCACAGTCATTCTCAAACACGCGACCCCTATCGGGGAACCCGCCGCCTTGCGGCTCAAAGCATCGGCCACCACGTTGGCCATCTCAGGATGGTATAGGATCTCAAAATTGTAGTCCTTCAGTACATCCAACCACCTGATGGTATCCCGAACGAAGATAAATCTTGGAAAACCAAGACGCACCCTGCACCTGATCAAACAAATCATCGATCCTCGGTAACGGATAACAGTTCTTCACTGTTAGTTTGTTCAGCTCTCGATAATCAATGCACATCCTGTGCGATCCATCATTCTTTTTCACAAACAGGATCGGAGCTCCCCACGGGGAACTGCTCGGACGGATGAACCCTCGGTCTAGCAGCTCCTGAAGCTGCGTAGATAACTCCTGCATCTCGGGTGATGCTAGTCGGTATGGTGCCTTCACTATCGGAGCGGGCACCTGACACCAACTCAATGTGAAACTCCACCTGCCTCTCTGGAGGCACTCCTTGTAACTCTTCGGGAAAAACATCCCAAAATTCCTGTACCACCGGCACACTACCCACATCCATCGTAGTCTCAACTCTCGTGTCTGAGATGTAAGCCATAAATATCGTACATCCCTGTTGCAGAAACCTCCTATCCCTCGCAGCCGAACAGAGGGTCGGCCCCTGCGAGGCCCTCTCCTCATGTATAACTAGTTCTCCCCCACTTGGGGTTTGAACCCTCACAAGTTGGCGCTCGCAATCGATCATAGCTCCATTGGCCCCCAACCAATCCATCCCGACGATCACCTTCAACCCTCACAACGGTATCGAGACTAAGTCAACACCAAATCTCTCTCCCAGCACATTCAACACAGTCCTGATACACCCTCGCCGCACTCACAGTGCGGTCGTCTGCAATCTCTACCTCGAGCAGGGAATCCAAAGTTCCCGACGCATCTCGGAACTTCTTGCTAAGCGCAAGAGACACGAACGATCGGGTAGCACCCGAATCAAACAAAACATGAGCCGAAATACCATTGAACAAAAAGGTCCCTATACATAAGTTCAATGCACGCATAAGCAATACAAATAAATAACGAGCAGAGAGGAATAAACACGTACCAGCCACAACATCTGGCGTTGCCCGAGCCTCCTCGGTAGTCAGCTGAAATGTGCGGCTCTTCACCGCTGGAGCATCCGCCTTAGCAAGGCGGCCATCAGTAATCCGCATCATGGCGGGCGCAGGTGCCGCCACTGCCCCTCCCCCTCCCTGCAACCTCGGAAAATCGGCCTTTTTATGGCAGTCTGGTTGCAGTGGAAACATATCAAGCCCTTCCTGGGGCAGTCCCTGCTCACGTGGCCCGGCTGACCACATAATAACACACTGGGTTCGACCCCAGGTAAGCTCCCCCATGAGATCTCCCACACTTGGCACACCGGCCATGGCCCTGCTGACCCCTACTAGATGAATCCGACGTCTTAGGCTTTTTAGCCTGACCTACTGTTGCCTGTGTCTGCTCTGGATTCCGCTTGGTGCAGAAGTCCAACTCCATCTCCCGCTCACGGGCCTTCTCCACCATCTCGTTCAGGGTTTTGCACCCTGTAAAATTCACAAACTCCCGGATATCATCCCTCAGCATGGAATGATATCTCGTACGCCTCATATACTCGTCCATAGCGTACCGTGGGATCAAAAATGCTCGCTCCCGAAACTTGGCGGTGATCTCTGCCATAGTCTCGGAGGTCTGTTGGAGCTCCTGGAACTCCCTCACCATCCGTTGCACCTCAATAGATGGTGCAAACGCCAAGTCAAATCGCCGAACGAACTCGGCCCATGTCATCTCAGCCACACCGGATGCTCCCACCTGACTAGTCACCTTGCCCCACCAGTCTCGGGCTCTGTCTCTCAGCATGCATGAAGCAAAACCCACCTTTGCCGCATCTGGGCAAGAACTCGTGCGCTGGGCGTTCTCGATATCCGCCACCCAGCGTCGGCTAACAATGGGGTCCCTGACCCCGAAAAACTCTGGCACTCCACACGCCTTGAACTCCCGAAACGATGGATTTCAGGCTCCGATCTGGCCTGCAGCAATCTCAGTTTTGAATGAACCGAGCCTCTCCTCCATGATCTCCATAATACCCTCCTTGACCGTCCCAAAGATCACTGGGGTAGCGTCAAGGATACCCTTTGTAACCTCGGCTGCAATGATCTCGTGCAGCCTCTCATCAACGGGCTCTGCACCGCTGCCCGATCCTGATCCTGATCCCCCTGTCCCAAATCGTGTCACCACCATACCGAACTGGAATGTCATAAACCATAATAATCAGGACATATATATATATATATATATATATATATATATATATATATATATATATATATATATATATATGGGATCTTCCCACACCGGTCCTCCTTAGAGCTGTCAGATCTAACATTGGTTCGGGTACCGCTCCTATGCTTTCAGTAGTACGGGCCCAATACTTCCTTCCACACCTACCTGTACCTTTCCCCAAAGCTCTACCTGACAACTCCAATTCGTCCAACAATAAATCATACACCACAAGCCACCGCATAACCCAAATCCCAGGTTGTCGTAAGATTTGCTCTACCCACATCAAACAAACCAATCATGACAGGTTGCCTTTATGCATGCAAATTATACACAGAAAAGGATCAAACAGACTTTCGAATAATAGATTCTACCCTAGGACCACAACCAGACGAGGAACAGGAAATAAGGCCAAATCAATCATTCTAAGGCTATAAGCTCTTAACCGTATATAATTTTAAAAGCATACACATAGCATGTTCCATACGATTATCATAGCTCAAATATCAGTATAACATGGCTAACATATTTGGGAAACTACTTACTTGGCTCGGCTGATCATGAGCGTTGCAATCTCATCTTTTCCATTCCTTAAAAGTTTTTAGCTTTTATTTTGAAAACAATTTTACCATTTCCTTAGTTTGAGTCCTGACACACCCGAGAGTGTGCCCGAATCCCTCAAACCAAGGCTCTGATACCAACTTGTAACGACCCAAATTTTCAATAGAATTTTTTTCATTTTTAATTAATCAAACCATTTCCATAAACCATGAAATCCCAAAACAATAGTTTCCTAATACACATCCATTACAACTTTATTTAAAATCATCAAAGTGTCCCATAAAATGTCGGTGAGAGAGTGCACGCCGCGCCATCACGCCTTGCCCTTGCCCTTGGGCTCACATGTACCTGAAACAAATCCACAATGCTTAGTGAGTCCCCCAGAGCATACCCCACACGCAAACCACATAACACATATCAAATTTGCTATAAAGCTACACATATCACATAAGCCATGCATACAACATATAAGGAAGCCCTAGAAACCCTCCAGGGTCTTACACTTATTGCCACGGGAACCCTCACGTGGTCTTATCTGCTATGGGAACCCCCACATGGTCTTCTTGCCTTGGGAACCCCCACAAGGTCTTCCTGCCTTGGGAACCCCCACACGGTCTTCCTACCAAACAAGACCTAATGCAAACTATACAAGCAGCTATACTAGGATGTCATGGAAACCCTCCAAGGTCTTATACCAAATGCCACGGGAACCCCCACGTGGTCTTCCATGCAAATGTCATACTATCATATCGCCTATTCAATCAACAATCTGCATCACATAAAATGGGTCGGCCTTGGTGTCGTAGACCCATTGGTATGGTGAGAAGACTCACCTCACGAATGCTAAACTGGTAAGCTGAAGTCAAATATATCCCACACGCTGCTCCTTCTCAATTGGCTATAATCATCAAGTAATTAACTTAACGCCATCCCATAAATACTCTCGAATCAACCCTGGTCAAATTCAAAGTCAAGGTCAAAGTCCACAGTCAAGGTTAACAGTCCATGTTGACCTCGACTCATCGTGTATAACCAGCCACTCGTCAAGTTCCTTGCTTAACTCGTCAACTTGCCGAGTCACTTGAGTGACTCGTCGAGTTCCTTAATGTTCGCGGCTTCAAACTCTCAACCGCAAACCCCTGGTCGTAAACTCTTTGGACGTAAACTCTTTGGCCGTAAACTCCTTGGCCGACTCGTCGAGTCGATTAAAGGACTCGGCGAGTTCCTTTAGTCCTTCTCATTTTCGGCCTTTTCCAGTGGGATCCAAGGTCCCAAACTTCAGATCTAGCCTTCCCTAGTGTAGATGTCACGTAAAGATGCAAAATTTACGTTCATGCAAGGCCTCACATGACCATAACACCAAAACTATTCTTCATACAAGGTTCTTGTGCATGGAAAGAGGCTGAACTGCATAAAGGAAGCAACTTTATGCCATTGGGGACCTAAAGAGGTCCAGATCTGGGACCATAAGTCCATATTCAAGCATGACTCCATTTTTCCCAATAATGGTCATTCACTTCCAAGAAATGAGATCTAAACTACTAGAGGTCAAGGTCATGACTTTTTACCTTAGAATGGTGACCAATACAATGTAGATGCCGGATCCACTACCTCCCTTCTTGTTCCTTCTTCTAAATTCCTTCTTCAACACTCCAAGTTTGCTAAGCCAAGCTCTTCTTCTCACTCAAGGGGGGTTTAAGGCCGAAACTACTTTCTGTAGGGAGATAAGGTGCTAGGGGAGGCCACAAGGGCGGTTAATGATCTTTATATATGGGGCAAACCCCGAAATTAGGGTTTTCTCTTTACAAATCCACCTCGCCGAGTCGGGCCTTCCGACTCGCCGAGTTGGTCCCGATCCGAGTCCATGATTAAACGCCCCTACTCGACAAGTTTGACTCCCAACTCGCCGAGTCCATGCACCAAAAACCCTGAAATTAACTAAATCAAATAATACCTAGGTGTTACACAGGGAGTTTATGGATATGAGGCAGACGACGAAGTCAGTGGCGGAGATTACCGCCAAGTTCAGGGAGAGGGCCTTATTGGTACCTCAGTATGCAGGGGACGAGGAGATGCAGAAGACCCGCTACCATGACATGTTGAGAGCTGACATTCGGAAACATGTCAGCTACTCGGCATGCCCGACATTGGATGACATCATTGCGAGGGCGAGGGAGAGGGAGAGGGAGATTGACATTGAGCACATCCGGAAGAGGAAGGCAGAGACTGAGCAGGGTACTGGGGTTTCAGGGAAGAAACCCAAGGGAGTCGACTCGAAGTTGAAGGGCCAGCCGGATTGGAGCCGCTGTAGGAAATACGGCAGGCCACATGAGGGAGTTTGTAGACTAGGGTCATCGGGCTGCTACAACTAGGGAAAGACTGGGCACTTGGGCAGGGATTGTACAGCCCCTACTCCCACTTTCCAGACATCAGGATTGATTTGCTTTCATCGTAATCAGAAGGGCCATAAAAAGGCCAACTGCCCTAGATTGACAGCAGCACCGCCAGTGGCGGCGCCAACTCCAGCTACCCTGCGGATTACGGATAGGTGTCAGGGCAAGACAGATGCTCCCATGGTGAGGAGCCGAGCCTTCCAGCTGACCGCTGAGGAGGCGCATGATGCACCTGATGTGGTGACGGGTATGTTTTCTTCTCCCTAACTCTTATTTCATGTCGATTATGATATTTATGTGCTGTGTTTATGTGTTATATTTAGGATCGTTCCATGTGAACGGCATCCCAGTTCAGGTGTTATTCGACTCGGGGGCTACCCGATCGTTTGTCTCTCTTGCTCTTAGCAAGAGGTTTTCTGAGTCTTCAGGCATGTTAGACTATCCTTTAGAGGTTGAGATTGCTGACGACCGATCTGTCTGAGCATCAGAGGTTTTCAGAGACTGCGTGTTGAGGTTATATGACGAGCGTTACCTCGTAGACTTGGTTCCCATTCGGTTACGTGGGAACAAGGTTATCATAGGCATGGACTGGTTGAGCCCTAATGGGGCGGTGATCGACTATGCGCGGCAACTGGTGCGTATTAGGACCCCAAGAGGGGGAGAGCTGGTGATTCAGGGCGAGAGGCCGCAGCGAGGACCAGCTTTGTACTCAGCAGCGAGGGTTAGGCGCTACCTTCAGTAGGGTTGCGCAGGGTACGTCGCCTACGTTATGGATACCTGGGAAGCGGGTAAGGAGACCGTGAGTGATGTTGTTGGGGTGCAAAGTTATCCATGTATGACTTTGTAATGGTTTGACTTTTGTAGACCCACTTGCATGTGGTGCATTAGCCTTATGACTTATGAGATAGAGAGTGAGAGAGAGACATGTAAACACCTCTATATAAGGTGGGTTCATACCACTTGTAGAGGTGTGCTTGAGAGGTGTAAAAGTGAGTGTGTAAGTGTGTGTTATTTATGTAGATATAGATCTATGTCCCTTTTTGTAACACCATACATATTCAATACATCTCTTGAACACCCAAATCACCATGTTCATTGTGCAATCTTTAATTCTGCATGCCAAACCGTGTTCTATAATCTCATCAATTGGTATCAGAGCAGGAATCACAACCTGTGATCTGATTTTCACGATTGTTTCAAAAAGTTTTTTGAATCAATTTTGGTTCAAAAAGTTTCCGCGCTTTTTGAAGTGAAAATTTGTTCTAGATCGTTAGTTGTAATTCGATTCTGCAATCAAATTGTTTAATCGAGTGTTCTGTTGGTAATTTCAATTCAATTATGCTATTTGCTTTCAAATTCTCATTGAATTCTCAAAAATCATCATCCGTACATCAATGGCGAACTTCAATCTCAATTCAATGACTTCTTTCTCTCATCTGCTCGGATCTTCTACTAAGATTCCGATGCTACTTCCTGAATACTATGATCAGTGGGCTGATCGTATGCAGGATTACTTAAATGGACTTGATGAAGAGTTATGGTCTTGCATATCTGGAAATATCATTCCTCCTGCAAATGTACAACCAATTGGACCATCTTCTAGAACTTATAGTGTCGAAAATCAATCTGATCGTTTGAAGAAGCTGGAGAAACGATGCATGAGAGAATTACGAGGTGCATTTCCTCCTGTTGTGTACAACTATGTAAGGAGTTGTACAACTGCCAAAGAGATCTGGAATAATCTGAAAGAGAAGTTTCAAGGAAGCGAGAAAACGAAAATCAATTCTGTTAAGCAATGTTTGGTGGAGCTGAAGGATTTCAGACAAAAAGAAGTTGAAACAATTGAAGTTTATTATGATCGTCTGAATGAGTTGATTTATCACTGTAATCGTTATGGAATCACCAGGACAACGATGGAATTCAATCTCATTTTCGTGATGGGCCTTCGTAAAGAATGGAGAAGCATGAGTATGATGGTGAAGAATCAACAAAGTTTTGATACTTCAACTCTCAATGATTTATACAATCAATTGAAAACTCACGAAAGTGAGGTGAATGAAATGGCCGAGGAGTCGAAGCTCAGTCTGGGAGGTCCACTAGCGCTTGTATCCAAAGTGTCTGAGAAAGAAACATACGAAAAAGATGATTCTGAGGAGCAAGAAGGATTTTTAATGAATTCGGACGATGAGGCAATAGCTTTTTACTCAAACAATCGTTTCAAAAAGTTTTTCAAGAAGCCTTTTAATTCGAAGTTCAAGCAAAATGAGGGAAAAGGAACTTTTGTGAATAAAGCTGTTGGTGAGGAGAAAAAGAAGTTTGAGAAGACTGATAAAAAGGTTACTGAAGTGAAAAATGAGAAAAAGTTGAAAGGTGATTCGGGTGTGGATTGTCACTACTGCAATGGAGCAAATCATTTATCGAGTGATTGTATGCTTCGAAAGAAAGAAGAAAAGAAGAACAAAATCAAGGATGAAGCGTATTATGTCAAGAGGCTGGAGGAGGTCAGGGCTAAAGCCAAGAATTTGTCTTTGGTGGCTAAAGATGAGCACGAAGAAGATGACACTTATCAAATCTGGTCTTCGGGATCAGATGATGATGAAATGCATAACCCAACGCATGGTGCAATGTATGTGAAGTATGAGGAGGATTCTGATGAAGAGGATGATAAGGTAACAGGAAAATGCTTCGTATCAAAATCTGCTGACAAGTCTCCGATGACAACAAAGGTACGTTCCATTCTTGAATCTTTTAATATTCCAATAAGTGCTTATGACTCTGAATTAGTATCTTTTGATGAAACTGTTACTTACTTTGACTCAATTGTTGTGTCTGCTAGCAATGAGGCTAAGAAATTGTCACTGCAGTTGCTAGAGACTCAGAAGCGTTTAGATTCGAAAATAAGTAAGGTTGAGTGTTTAGAGTTACAAATCACATACATCATGTGCGATAAAGATTCTTTAGCTAGTGATGTAAAACTTCTGTTAGCACAACGAAATATCTACTGTAACACAGCAAAAAGACTTTATGGAAAGTTAACTGATTTGCATCATTCGTGTGAAATAAGCAAAGAGCAACATAGAAAATTATTGCCTTTTCTAGCATTTGAGAGAGAGAAGGTAGATAATATTTCGTATGGCTGTGAGAAAACTATTGCTGAGTTTGACAAAATCCCAGATGATAGATATGCTTATGGAATTGTCAAAATTAATGAATGTCTAGATACAAATGCGTTAGTTGATATTGTAAATGAAACTTTAACCAAATCAGAACAAATCAAAATTTTGAAAAAGACTAAGAATTCGACATCTGATTCTCAATCTAATTTTGCCGATATTGAAGATAACTCTGATAATATTAGCGAAATTAGTGATATTGAAGATGTTGATTGTTCTCAATTGTCTGTCATTAATGTTGCATCAAAATCTAAAGGAAAAGAAAAACTTAAGGATTTAGAGGTTAAGATTGACACTGACAAACCTTCTACTTCGAAAGATTGTGATTATGTGGATATCCGAGATAGTCAAACGGATAGCAGTGATGATGAAAATGATGATGATTCGGATAAAAAGGTCTCATCAACCAAAGATTCGACAGAAAAAGAAATTCCCCGTGTTGTTGTTGATCAAGTATTTGGGGACACTGAAAATTTCGACAAAGTGTTGTCTGAAAAAGGAGCCCGTTATTTGGAAACAAATCAAGTGGTGTATCCTAATTTCAAGTGTACTGATGATGTTGTTTTTCCAAATCAAGTGTTTGTTACTACTGGAAACGTTGAGAACATTAAACCAGAACTCAACAAAATGGTTGAAAATGACAACAAGAAAATAAAAGACGAAGGTTTCTTTTCAAATCAAAGCACAGTCGAAAATACATTAACAAAGAATTTGTATACCTTTCAAAGAAAAAAACCACAACGCAAATGGGTTGAAAAGTCGAAAATTGTGAAAGAAGTTACAAAAAAAGTTGTTGTGGAAAATGAAAATGTGGTTAAATTAAATTCCAAAGAATTTAAAGAACAAATTGACAAGTTTTCAAAAGAAAATGCAATTTCCAAAAGACAAGCTCGAAAGAAGATTTTTTGGCAAACCATGGAACTTCGAAAACAACAAAATGGGTTGAATATGAATACAACTGAAAACACAAAGACTAAATCTGTTGAGAACAAGTCTTCTCATTCAGCAATTCCTTCAGATCCAAAGCAAAATCCCGCTCAACCAAATAAATCTAAAATTTGACATCAGCTGGCTATGGCATCGTCGATTATCACATTTAAATTTTCGCAATATAAATAAGTTGGTAGTTGATGATCTTGTTCGAGCTTTACCAGTTCTAAAATTTGACAATGATACCTTATGTGCAGCTTGTGAACAAGGAAAACAACATAGGAAAGGTCATCCAATTGTGATAGATTCGAAAATTATGGAACCGTTAGAACTTCTTCATATTGACCTTTGTGGACCATCAACTGTTGAAACTCTCAACAAGAAACGGTACATTTTGGTTATTGTTGATGATTTTTCTCGATTCACTTGGGTGTATTTTCTCAAGTTAAAATCTGAAGTCGCTCAAACAATGATTGATTTTATCAAGAAAATTGAGATGAGTCTGAAAAAGAATGTTCGAAAAATCAAAAGTGATAATGGCTCTGAGTTCAAAAACAACATGTTGGATTCGTACTTAACTTAGAAAGGGATTTCGCATAACTTTTCGTCTCCATATACACCACAAAAAAATGGTGTAGTTGAACGAAGAAATAGATCACTTTGTGAAGCAGCGAGAACTATGTTGACATATGCAAATCTTCCTCAGTATCTATAGGCCGAAGCGGTGTCAACAACATGTTTTACTCAGAATCGTTCTTTTATTCATCGTCACTTTAACATCACTCCGTATGAAATAATCAATAACCGAAAACCAAATGTTAAATTTTTTCATGTGTTTGGTTGTAGGTGCTTTATCATGAATCTCAAGGACAATCTTTCGAAATTTGAAGCAAAAGCTGACGAAGGAATTTTCTTGGGATATTTGCATAATTCGGTGTCATACAGAGTGTTAAACAAGCGCACACGCAAAGTCGAAGAGACATTTAATCTTACTTTTGATGATCATTATGTCAAACAAGTTGAAAAACAATTCGAACAAAAGCCAATTATTAATGAATCAACAAATGAATCTGACATTGTGAATTCATCTGATTTTGATTATGATTTAATTTTTGGTATTCCTGATAGGGCTGTGGATGCAGAAGTTCGTGCAAATGATAATCAACAATTTGAATTGTCGAAGCATACTGATGACTTGCAAATTCCTCAAACTATTGACGATGTTAATTCAATAACGAATTCTCCAGGAGTTGGAGAAAGTCTGCATAATACTCCAGTGGAGAGTGAGCACTTGGATTCGAATACTCTGGTTGAGGAGGAGCATTCTTTCGAGGGGGAGAATGGGAGAATGGATGAAGTTGTTGAGGGGGAGCATCTTACTAAGGGGGAGCATCAGAATGATAATTCTGTCGAAAGTAGACATGATGTTGATGATGTGATAAGTCTTGATCAAAATGATGAATTTCATGAAATAAATGATAATTTTTCTTTTGCAGGATCTGAAAATGAAGAGATGTACGAAGATGCACCTTTAGAATTTGATCCAGCATATCCACCATTAAAGAAATGGACAAAGACTCATCCTATAGATCAAGTCATTGGAAATCCTAAAGATGGAGCTTTAACAAGAGCTCAGATTCGTGCGAAGAATGAGGTATTAAATACTCATCAAGAATTTTGCATGTTCAATGTTTTCATATCTAAAATTGAACCAAAGACAATTAAGATGGCAATGGAACACTCAGATTGGGTTGTTGCAATGCAATCTGAACTAGCTGAATTCGAAAGAAACAAGGTTTGGAGATTAATTCCTAAACCTGAAAATGTTTCGATTGTCGGGTTAAAATGGATTTTCAAAAACAAAACCGAAAAAGATGGAAATATTGTACGAAATAAATCACGTCTAGTTGTAAAAGGATATTCGCAACAAGAAGGGATTGACTATGAAGAAACCTTTGCCCCTGTTGCAAGACTCGAGGCTGTTCGAATATTCTTAGCATATGCAACTCATAAGGATTTTGATGTCTATCAAATGGATGTGAAATGTGATTTTCTCAATGGAGAACTCGAAAAAACTGTTTACGTTGAACAACCTCCAGGTTTCGTAAATGAAATGCATCCTCATCATGTATATATTCTAGATAAAGTTGTATATGGGTTAAAACAAGCACCAAGAGCATGGTATGCAACTCTTACCAGTTTCTTAAAACAGTCGAAATTTAAGCAAGGATCAGTTGACCCCACATTATTTCGAAAGAAAGTTAGGAATCATTTGATGCTTGTTCAAATTTATGTTGACGATATTATTTTTGGCTCTACTGACCCTGCTTTGTCTAGTGAATTCGAAAATTTGATGAAAAGCCAATTCGAAATGAGCATGATGGGTAAAATTAATAATTTTCTTGGCTTAAACATATGTCAAAATAGAGAAGGCATATTCATCAATCAAGAGAAATATACAAGAAATTTGTTCGAAAAGTTTGGATTGACAAATAGCACGAAGCTAGGAGTACCAATGGCCGTTGGCACAAAATTAACACCTTCGTTAGATACGCCTGCGGTTGATCTTACTTTATACAGGAGCATGATAGGTTCATTGCTTTATCTTACTGCAAGTAGACCTGATATCATGTTTTCTGTATGTAATTGTGCTAGGTACCAAGCAAATCCTCGAGAACCACATTTAACAGCTGTGAAGAATATTTTTCGTTATCTTAAGGGAACAATTTCGTTAGGATTGTGGTATCCTTCGAAAACAGGATTTTTCATTCAGGCATTTTCAGATGCAGACCTAGGAGGATGTACCTTGGATCGAAAAAGTACAAGTGGTGGTTGTCAATTTTTGGATGGAAAGTTAGTTAGTTGGCAGTCAAAGAAGCAAACGTGTGTATCGATTTCCACTGCTGAAGCCGAATATGTTGCAACTGCTGCTTGTACATCACAAATTATTTGGATTCAAAGTCATTTGAGAGATTATGCTGTGAATATGAAAAAGATTCCATTATACTGTGATTCTCAAAGTGATATACGCATTTGTCATAATCCAATACAACATTCGAAAACAAAACATATAGCTCTTCGTTATCACTTTATCAAAGATCATATGGAAAATGGAAACATTGAAGTCCATTTTGTAAAAACAACTTATCAGCATGTTGATATTTTTACAAAAGCTTTGGATGAAAAATCATTTCTTCAAATTTTGACAGGTTTGGGAATGATCGAAGCAAGTTCAGTTCCAGGAAGGATTTCGAATGTATAGTAAAGGCGTGCTATACAAGTGTGTCGATTCAGAGGCAATAAGACGTCATTCAGCGGTTACTGTTCATAGTCAACGCTTCGACACGCTTCGAATTCGACAATTTTCATGATAATTGTGCGGTTCAAAATTTTCGTTAGTTTGTCAAAATTTTCGTAAGGATTGACAAATTTTCGTTCGTTTGCCAAATTTTTGTAAGGATGGCAAATTGTAGTCTGTTTACAAATTTTCGTTTGTTTGTAAAAAAAAATTTCGTAAGTTTGGTTCTTAGTTTTATTTTCGAAAAATCAAAAACTCCAAAATGATTTTATTTTTGTATTATTGTTTCATTTTCGAAAAATCAAAAACTCCAAAAAGATTTTCTTTTGTTCATTGTTTTCTTTTTCGAAAAATTCACAAAAACACAAAAATATTTTATTTCTGTTAGAAAAATCAAAAATATCAAAAAGATTTTTGTTATTCTCTTTGTTGTTACTTTGTGCAGATTATACGAAAATTTTTCAAGGGTCATGCTTGCATTTCTATGGGAAGGTAAACTTTCGACAACTACGTACTAGTTAGACTGTCCCTAGAAGCATGTTGCAGCATGTCGACCCAAGCCTCTGTAGACTCAATGTGTGTTTACGAAAGCCTTAATGAAATTTTTCATACGTAAATTTCTTCCCAAGTCAGGCTTATATTCACATAAGTCGATTGAGCTACCTTACTCTTCTCACATGAGTTAAGAGTTATCTGTTTTGTCCGAAAATAACAGAGGTACAATTCGTTTCTCAAAACCAATCTTTTTCATCACAACGTTCTTACACATTTCACACACAATGACGTATGTCCGAGAGCTCATTGATCAAACCAATCATGACTTAGGCATATCAAACTTCTGTGTTTATGATCTGACGTCATGAGACTGTGATGAAAGTGAAACCCAAAAATCTATCTTCGTAAGGAATTGACGGGGAACCAAGTTCCAGTTTTAACGAAACATTTGTTTCTGTACCATTTTTCGAAACTCAAAATCATATTCATTTCTCATGCGTGATCTGGATCAAACTATCGAAGCCACGATGTTTGTTACCCAACAAGATCCAGAACAAATTTTTTTTATGAATATGATTTCTGTATGAATCGACTTTTGATCATTCTGTTCTCGTTATCTTCTCATCATTTCTTTTAGTCGATTAAGCCTGGATGATAATCTGGAACTGTATAATCGATTTCATGTGAGAGTTGTTATATTACAAAAGTTGATTGTGTTCTGATTCAAGTGTTAAAATCGTGAAATTGGTTCTTTGATTTTAATAATCATGACCAAGAACACTTGAAGAAGGTAAAGAATGTTTGGATAATCAAGTTTTGATCTGAAATTGGCCATTAGAATCAACAATTTCGTGTTTATTGATTCTTGACTTAGAAAAGTCAATCACAAAAAAAGTCAAACATGATTTCTATGGGTTGATTCATGGAATTGTTAGAAGAAATCGATAGATACAAGTTGTTTTGAAGATTTGGATGTTGAAATCATATTCAATTTGGAGGTTAATTTCGAAATCGGTTCTTGATGTCAAACACAGTTTCTATTCGCTTCTTGAACGATTTTTGGAAATCGAATATGATTTTGGGGCATTAAGATTTGAATGTCGATGTTGGTTTGAAGTATTCGATATTGCGCATTTGAGAAGCTAAGTATGTTTATGAATTCGTTATCATGATCGACTTTGCTTTGAATGACGAAGGCTTTGTAATGATATTCACGAACTGAGAAACAAACAAATTTGGAATGATTAACGAATGAAGAATCGGGAATTTGATTTCGAAGAATTTTGTTTTCGGATCGATGTAAGGGTTAAGTGATGGAACGCGAAGACTGGGTTGTTTGATAAGGGGAATTGATTTGGGTTCCTAAGACGATGGTTAAAGAACAAAGCTTTACTGGGTTCGTGAATTGAAAAGGAAAAAATTTGGGTTGGGAAAAACAACGAATGGGAAGAAGAAAACGAAAGTATGGATTTGGGATTAAAACTAACGAAGGGGAGAGAGAAAAACTTTCGTTAAATCGTGCTCAAAATTTCGTACGAATGGTGGAGATGATTTCGTACGAAGGGATGAAGTTTCGTACGAAGGGTACTGTTGATTCGTATGAATTGGGGAAGAAACTCAGAATTTTCGAAAACGATCTCTGAACTTACGAAGGTTTAACATCTTTTACAACTCTTTGTGTGATTGGTACAAACTTTCGTATGTTTTGAAGAAAAGTGCAGTATTTTCGAAATCAGCCCCTAAACTTTCGAATGTTTGGTAATTTCAACAAATAGCTGAAGTATTCGACATTTTGGGGAACAAAGGGCAGAATTGTCGAAATTAGTCCCTGAAGTTTCGAAAATTTAGTTGTTCATACCCAAATTCGAAAAAGGACTGATTTTGCTGAGAAATTAAAGAATATGCATTTCAGGCCCCTGCAGTTTGTGCAAATTGACGCTTTCTACCCAGCTTTGGAAAAGGGGGAGAGTTTGCATTTTTGGCTGTTTTGGGCACACTGGGTCACTGCAGAATTTTGAAATTGACAATTCCTACCCATTTTTGAGATATTTTGTCAAAGGCGGTCCGTGAACGAAGCTAAAAATTCAAGATTTTTTGGGTTTTCCGGATTAAAGCACAAAGTTTATGCCACATGTTAAGGGGGAGTTTTGACACGAAAAATTCTGAATAAAGTACGTTCTCTTTCCTTGAAGGTTTTATAATCAAATTTCGATTATAAAAAGGGGGAGAAATTTATATGGAAATTCGAACTTGAATTTTTCATATTACGCGAACTTGAAGACCGAAGTGACCTTGAATTTTGAAGCTTACGAAATGATGCAATTGGAAGTTCGGAAGTGATTTATTTTCGAAATGGGTTTGGTTTTATTGAAGATTTTTGGGGTGTGTTTTTATGCTCAACTTTTGGTGATCAATTTGGAGTTTGAGAAGCTTGTGATCATTCGTTGATGCTCGGTTTGTATGGTCTCACATCCTAGAGCCCAAATTGAAGAATCATAGAAGAATTGAAGATTGAAGTTTGTTTCGACATGTGTCACCTTTGAGGCTCGGATCGCGTAGTTGCTCGATTTTGGAAGATTTGAAGTGGGTCATCCATTCCTAACTTTGAGGGGGAGAATGTTGGGGTGCAAAGTTATCCATGTATGACTTTGTAATGGTTTGACTTTTGTAGACCCACTTGCATGTGGTGCATTAGCCTTATGACTTATGAGATAGAGAGTGAGAGAGAGACATGTAAACACCTCTATATAAGGTGGGTTCATACCACTTGTAGAGGTGTGCTTGAGAGGTGTAAAAGTGAGTGTGTAAGTGTGTGTTATTTATATAGATATAGATCTATGTCCCTTTTTGTAACACCATACATATTCAATACATCTCTTGAACACCCAAATCACCATGTTCATTGTGCAATCTTTAATTCTGCATGCCAAACCATGTTCTATAATCTCATCAGATGTGCCAGTGGTGCGAGAGTACCCGGACGTATTTCCATAGGAGCTGCCTGGGATACCTCTGGAGAGGCAGGTGGAGTTCTGGATCGACCTAGTCCCCGGTGCAGCTCCGATAGCCAAGGCACCATATCGGTTGGCTCCTCCTGAGATGCAGGAGTTGTCTACACAGCTGCAGGAGCTGTTAGACAAGGGATTTATCAAGCCGAGCAGTTCGCCTTGGGGAGCCCCGATCCTGTTTGTCAAGAAGACGGACGGGTCGCATCGGATGTGCATAGATTACCGGGAGTTGAACAAGGTAACGGTGAAGAACCGTTACCCACTCCCTAGGATTGATGATCTCTTCGACCAGCTACAGGGGGCATCTTGGTTTTCCAATATACATTTACGTTCAGGCTACCATCAGATGAGGATCAGGGACGAGGATGTACAGAATACTGCGTTCCATACTCACAATGGCCACTACGAGTTCGTGGTGATGTCATTCGGGCTCACCAATGCTCCTACTGCGTTCATGGATCTCATGAACCGCGTATGCAGACCGATGCTGGATCGGTCTGCGATAGTTTTTATTGATGACATCTTGGTTTATTCCAAGACACGGGAGCAGCACGAGGAGCACTTGCGAAAGGTGTTGGATACCTTGAGGAGGGAGAGCTTGTACGCCAAGTTCTCCAAGTGTGAGTTCTGGTTGCACGAGGTGCAGTTTCTTGGGCACCTTGTCAACCAGAACGGTATTTTGGTTGACCCGGCCAAAGTAGAGGCCGTGATGAGGTGGGAGGTTCCGAAGTCTCCATCCGAGATTCAGAGTTTCCTTGGATCAGCAGGCTATTACCGGAGATTCATTCAGGACTTCTCCAAGATAGTCGTACCCTTGAACCGGTTGACGAAGAAGGCCATGGTCTTTCGCTGGGGGCCTGAGTAGCAGGTCGCATTTGAGACATTGAGGCAGAGGTTGTGCGAGGCGCCGATCCTAGCCCTGCCAAAGGGCGTGAAGGATTTTTTTAGTGTACTGCGATGCGTCCATATCGGGTTTGGGCGCAATACTGATGCAGAGAGGGCACGTCATCGCCTACGCCTCGAGGCAGCTGAAGCCTCACGAGGCGAACTACCCGACACATGATTTGGAGTTGGGGGCGGTTGTCTTCGCCTTAAGATTTGGCGACATTACTGTTGGATTAGGTGTCTAAGTTCATAACTATTTCTGGAATGTACTTGACCCGATTAGCATGGTCCATTTGGGTTGCATGGCATTGCAACACTTGGATAGACTAAATGAGAGAAAGGACACTTAAGGATTATTAATATATTATAAGTTCTAATATATTAATAATATTATTTAATTAGTATTGATCAAAGAATTAATTTGGAATTAATTAAGTGATCAAAAGGAGACTAATTAAATATATGGGGTTGATTGTGTAAATCATCTATTCTTGTATAGTGGGCTAATGATCCATGGTTTGTATGGGTTGGGTTAAAATCCATAAGGTGTTCCATGGATAATCCCTGGAGGTTACAAACCCATGGATCATGGAATATGGAAAGCCATGACTATTAGGGTTTACATGGTGTAACCCTACTTGTGTCACAACTATATAAAGAACCCCATGCAAGCAAAATCAGACTACTATGACTACTACTTGTACAAGATAGAGGGAAATCCGATTTTGAGGTGTTAGTAAACTTCTCTCAAGGTTATTCCAAGTGTTGTAGTGTTGTGTGAGACATTTGAGGCATCACACTTGAGGTGCTAGGCTTATAAGGTTCTCAAGGAATCCAAACTACAAAAGGTATGTTCTTCTTCTAGCATTTATGTTTAAAAGTTCCCCATGCTATGCTAGATAGGTTAAGAACCTTGGAAAATCAATTTTGCATGTATCATAGTAAAACATAGATCCAAGGTTTCTAGGGTTGCATGTACACCTTAGGAGGGTTAGAATGCTCAAAACTCTTCAATGGTATCAGAGCCTAGGCTTGTTTATTTGATACTTGATGCAAACTTGTTGAAAAAACTCAGTTTTCTGCATTCTGCAGCATGAACTCGCCGAGTCCATGGGGGGACTCGACGATTCCATGAGTAAATTCATCCTAATCGTCGAGTAGGTTCGTGCACTCGAAGAGTAGGAGCCCCAGAATGCATATTTTCGAGTTTTGCTGCTGGAAATGGACTAGAAACATTACCCTAAACTGGTTTGGTGTTATAAAACTTGTTTTAGATGGTGTAATGGTTATGCTAATCCATTTTCAATGGCTAATATCAAAATTTCAAGTCTTATATGGTTTATTTATGATTCTTGAAATTGTTGATATGCATGTTCATGAACTTATGAGTTTAGAAGATCATAGGAATTATTTGTAACTTGCTTGTTAGTTTAATTCTTGATCATTATGTGTTTTAATGGAATCCGTAATTTGTCCTCAAGTTATGGATTACCAAAATTCATTCTTTTAAAGTTCATTATTAAACACATAGGTTACATAAAATGAAAAGTCTCTCATTTTATTAATCCATTAACTCATAAGTTATGAAAGATGAAAAGTTTTGAAAGTTACAATACTTGCCCTCAAGTTTTGGAACATGTAAAGTCTCTTTAAAACTTTAGTTCCAACCCTTAGAATTTTAAAAGTTAAAATTCAACCCTTATGCTTTATAGTATTATAAGTTAATAATATATATATGTATAAGAGCAAGTCGTCTTACCGTTAGTAGGCCTCATTCACGAAGTCGGTGTATAAGGGGGGTATAAGGTTGCTGCCTATAAAATGGCAGCTTAATGGGTGTCCACTCTCACCCACCGCTCCCTTGATTGGTGGAGGGTCATTAGCCGAACGGGTAGGACAAGGACTAGAATTCTCCTTTCATTAAAAGTATTAATGATAAATACTAAGTAACTAAACTATTAAGAATTCCCAATCTTAGTTACTTAGGAAAATGTAAATTTGGAGCTAACCCATGAAATTACACTTTGCACTTTGCTTAAGTCAGTTAGTGGAGCGCGTGTGGTTAACCGGCACACTAGCTGGATTTAACAAGGTAGGCAAAGGGTAACTTAATGTTTATCATAGTATCGGTGGAGCGTGTGTGGTTAATTGGCACATCGATTGAGGGGTAAATATTAAGGGTACCAAGTATATTTAGATGGTTATTCACACCTTGTTTTGTGATCCTCGGCATCCCAGTCACAAAACCTGAATGGCACACTCGATATTGAAACATGCCATTGGAAAAATTCAATGAATCTCAAAAGATCTAGGAGTTTCAAATCCAATTAAAACCTAATAATTTATTTCGTTTTTCATGGTGGAAATTGGTGAATCATCATTCGCCTACCTTCAAATATTTTATAGCTTGGATTACGGCATCCCTCTTCCAAGTTATAAAATATTGTGTTGGGTCCTAGCCTTAATATTTCATATTGGGTGTTATATTAAGAACTTAAATCAACTTACTTGAATATCTCCCATATTAGATGTCTGGTTTAAATATCTATGAACTTCCCAAATCTCTTGGAACAAGCTTTCCTAATGAAGTTGATGTCCCGTGGTTGGATCATGGAAATCATACTTCAATTCCTCCTCCTCCTCCAATTATTCTTCCTATCCCACAAGTTCAAGGTCACTCGAGCCCCATTGGCAAGCAAGGTCTATGTGTGCTCACATCTTGGAGATGAAGTCACATATTGACAAGCCGGGAGAGTTGGGTGTTAAAGTCTTGAGAAAGTTGGATGTTCAATCACTTTCTAAGTCACATAGTGAGTTCCTTTGGGACTACTATGTAACAGACTATGACATGACCCTTAATGATCTTATCTAGTTGCTTGGTGCTGCTGAATCAGCAATGATTTGGAGCACTAGTAAGCAAAATTGATTAGAAGATCAACTTCCCAAACCTTGAATGGACATTGACAATGGTAACATTGGATATCCATAAAAGTTTTCTCTTCCCAATGGGAAGAGATCGACCATTGTCAACACGGTTGACCAAATGGTAAAGAGAATGGCTAAGTCTGAGATAGTCCCATGTACCATTACAAAAGAATCCATATGTCTCTGTTGCCAAAGGAAGGTGCATTGGTTGCGAAGCTGCCTTAACTACCTGAAAGATCTGAGTGAAGGTCAAGTCAAAGTTTGACTCTGCTTCAGGTAAGTCCACTATCTAACTCTATTAAATTCCTATTTGGAGATTCTTATTACATGATGTGACTGGGTCACATGTTGAAGTTTTAAGAATCAAAGAAAAGAGAGGAAGCTTAAAGAAAAGTAAGTTGATTCTGATCACGAAGATGGATTTCGATCGCATGGTTCAGTGATCAAAATTTTTGAGCAGCTGCTTAAGAGTTGTGATAGATTGCTTAGGAATAGATAACAACATAGTTTTCATATGCATTTGAGTTGTAAGGATAAGTTTTTTCCGCAAAGTTTTAAAATAAAAGAAAAATGTTTGATTTTATTTATTTTAAGTATCCTTACAATGGCATGTGTGAAAAATTGTTGTTTATATGATTCCATTGATAGCAACATTGGAAAATGGATTTGATTTTGTCGTTTGTGGTAGTGTCATAATTTACCAAATAAGGAAAGATTCTCATCAACCAAGTTTCAATTGGACCGAAACTTGGAATCATGCAAGTTGTATATGATGAATGAGAATTTTCATCTTTGGAAAATTAAGACAAATCCCTTGTTCACATGTATATGTGAGTCAAGTGAAGGACTAAGGGATCGAGTACACATTCTTGTGCACTGGTTAAGTCCACCACAAAAGATCGATTAGACTATTCGTCATGATTTAATAAAGTTGAGTAAATATGGTTATACTTACCAGTTTAAGTATAATTCTGAAACATTGGAAAAGTTTTGATGTATTACAGGACGAATGAGAAGAATCAAATTAGGCAGAAAGATAAAAGTTTCTCTAATCTGGAAAAGATGGGAGAGTTCTTTAGTATCATGTTTTGTGATCATCTTAATGATTAAGAAACCATATCACAATTGGTCCTCTAAGGACATTTTAGTGCATTCTTATGGCTAAGAAGAGGAATCATGAATTGTTGAAGTGGTTAAATCAAGAAGATGAGTCATACTTCATTCCAAAACAATTCTTAGAGTCATACTCCAAGATTGTAAATAAGAGTGACATGTCTTAAAAGAAGGTTTATTAACACTTATCAAATGTGAGAGTAAAATTTGGCCTACTCTCGTACATTTGAAATTGGTAAGTTGTGATGTTTTGGATAAAACAAAGACCAACTAAGGCAAATTGTGTGAAGTGTTTGTCTTGATAAAGAATCCGCACTATCTATTGAATATTTGGCAAGTGAGTCTTCTATGTCAAGAGGAAAGTGGGAGTCTTAAAGATCTTGTAAAAGCTTCTAGATCTAATCAAGAAGAAAAAACATGTAGTTAATCACTAGCACACGACTTGAGGTTTATAACATATCGTGTTGACATATTCCTATTTCTGTGCCCATTCCAGTTAAAGTTGGCTTTTCATATGAGTTCTGAGAGTTCTCAATTGGTTGCATAACAACTTGAAAGCATGGCAGGCCCTTGTACTGCTAGGTGGCAAGAAGTTAAGACTGCACAAGTTCAATCCATAAGAGCATTGGATTTGTCATTAACCTTGTCTTGTGATTATGGTTTTGACAAATTCACATGGATAGGAACACATACACCATAAAATCTAAGTGTCATAAGGTTTCTCTCTGATTCATGAAAATGATGGTGAGGAAACGCTTTCACTAAGTAGATTTTAAGTAGATAGCAATTGTGATATTTGCATTCTCAAAGTCGTTAGTGGAGCGTGTGTGGTTAATCGACACACTAACTTGGACTTGTGAGAAATGGCAAAGGTCTAAACAATTGAGACTATGATTATGACATCCCTTTTCATAGTTCTGAAATTGTTTAGACACACATGTGTGCTACTAAGGAAAGGTGTATGATTTTGATAAAGTTTTATCAAAGCATCTCGTATCAGAAATATGAACTTTGGTAAGAAGGTCAATAAAGTATTGATTTCTAGAAGTCCAGCTGATTTCTAAGTACATGTCAAATCTAGTGGGAGCATAAGTGTTATGCTAATAATCATCATGCAAGTGGGAGCATTATAATTATAATAAGTGTTGCAAGTTGGCAATGTTAATTATAGAAAACAAAAGGCTTCAATTGGGAAAAAGTTGTTTTGCTATAATTAAAGGAGAGAAAATTATACTTCATTTCAATTCTAAAAGCTTAGATTGAGGTTTTAATCATCTTTAGTCAAGGATATATATATGAATTTTATGTTGGAATGGCTCAACACAAGGAAATTCTATATATGGGTCCATTATTTGCGTTCTAAAATTCGACTATGATTACGACATCCCTTTTCATAATCTGAATTATGAGAACTTGGCAAATAGAAATAGAAATATTATAGCAAAAGACTGGTCCAGTATCATGTCTTTATGTGAGACATCATGAATCATGTCCCATATGCTTCGGATATAGGATCGATTGCATGTGCTATAATATCCATCTGTTCTAAATTTTTCCAAATGCCCAGAGCATTGAGAGGGAAAAGTACTAGAACTAGATATGACTACTTTGATTAAGCAATTGTCGAGGACAATCTAAGGTTTACCAAAGATTGGTTGCTCAGGGACAGCTGTAAGTAAAGTGTTAATTTTGGAAGGACCATATTGACATATTCTGAAAAGAGGTAACTCTTGTTCAGGAGTGATAGTCAAAATGGGAATATGGAAATGTTCCCATTTGGTGGAAGTTATTCATTAAATCTGTGTAAGATTAGGAAACTGAATGCATGAAGGATGTTCAAAGGAAGTACTTTGAATTTGAGACTTCGTTTCCATGGAGTGATCTCTGTTGGAATACTCTGTAATGTTTGTTGACAAGTCTTTGTGACTAGTGTGCATAATCATTACAAGAGGATCAATGCATATAAGTTTAGAATCTAACAGATTTCAGTAAATGGTAGGAATTTGGAAATTCTTACATTTACGATAAGGATTTGGGATTGTGAAATGAGAATCATTGGAATTATGTTCAATCGATCTATATCACAAAGTAAAGATCATAGACAAACTTAGTGCGAATACTTGGTGTATGGCATAACTAATGTTTGGAAAAACATAGTATGCATACTTGGTGTATGGCATGACTAGTGTTTAGAAAAGAGAAAACATAGTGTACTTGCTTGGAGCATGGGACAACTATTGTTTTAATTCAAGTATAAAGTTGATAGTTTGAAACAGTATGCAATGAATAATGTGTAATCAATATGGTGATAAATAAAAAGTGTTCTATTTATATTCATAAGTTCTGAGACCATATTTGATTCGATTATTTTTGTGTTTCACTTTGCATGTTTTGACTTCCAGAATAACTAGGTCATTCTTCCCGAATGAATAAGTTATTCAAACCATCCACAGTCAGTCATATGTTGGAAGTAGATATCAATCAAGACTGTCATGAAGCTGGATTGTAGATGTCCAAGGTATGGGACATAGCAAGAGTTGTTGCAACATTCATGAGTGCTCATAAGTTCTGAGTATTGGATTCAACCCACGCTCACTGGTATCACTTCATGGAATTTTTCTCGAGTGATCGCGAGACAGTAATATCATATAAGTTTTCAAACCTAGAGATATGGCTTGTTGCCTATGAGTTGGTTATACATTGATTGAACGAAAACGCATTGGTAACTCGATGTTATAAAACGTGCCTTTGTGTATAATTCAACAAGTAGTAGAACAAGCATATGAGTCGAAGTTTATTTGTTCCTTCTTGGATTAGAAGCGATATCTGGGCCCCTCGATGATTTTGTGTTGACCCATGTACCGGGCCCGGTCAGAACTAAGTTGATGTGTTCAAATAAGTTCTATGTCAAACAAATCGGAAATCGGGAAACAAACTGATGGACAATAAGTAAGACATTGTTCCATATATTTGTCCGGCTGATATCTAGAACAGAGGATTATATGATCACTTATCTTAAATGGCGTATCATCATCATCTCAGTTCCGCGAGACCTTGAAAGATCTACGATTGCTGATCGGTTCCAGAAGTTATTCTTGCAGATATAGTTATTAGACTTATCCAAGTGGGAGACTGTTGGATTAGGTGTCTAAGTTCATAACTATTTCTGGAATGTACTTGACCCGATTAGCATGGTCCATTTGGGTTGCATGACATTGCAACACTTGGATAGACTAAATGAGAGAAAGGACACTTAAGGATTATTAATATATTATAAGTTCTAATATATTAATAATATTATTTAATTAGTATTGATCAAAGAATTAATTTAGAATTAATTAAGTGATCAAAAGGAGACTAATTAAATATATGGGATTGATTGTGTAAATCATTTATTCTTGTATAGTGGGCTAATGATCCATGGTTTGTATGGGTTGGGTTAAAACCCATAAGGTGCTCCATAGATAATCCATGGAGGTTACAAACCCATGGATCATGGAATATGGAAAGCCATGACAATTAGGGTTTACATGGTGTAACCCTACTTGTGTCACAACTATATAAAGAACCCCATGCAAGCAAAATCGGACTACTATGACTACTAATTGTACAAGATAGAGGGCAATCCGATTTTGAGGTGTTAGTGAACTTCTCTCAAGGTTATTCCAACTGTTGTAGTGTTGTGTGAGACATTTGAGGTATCACACTTGAGGTGCTAGGCTCACAAGTTTCTCAAGGAATCCAAACTACAAAAGGTATGTTCTTCTTCTAGTATTTATGTTTAGAAGTTCCCCATGCTATGCTAGATAGGTTAAGAACCTTGGAAAATCAATTTTGCATGTATCATAGTAAAACATAGATCCAAGGTTTCTAGGGTTGCATGTACACCTTAGGAGTGTTAGAATGCTCAAAACCCTTCAATTACCTCTATGGGGTCCGTTGTACCATTTACACGGATCACAAGAGTCTGAGGTACCTCATGGATCAGCCGAATCTAAACATGAGGCAGCGTCGGTGGCTAGATGTCGTGAAGGATTACGACTGTGAGATCCTCTACCATCCGGGGAAGGCCAATATTGTGGTCGATGCTCTTAGCCGCAAGGCGGCCCCGATCAGATACATTTGCTTGCGGATGAAAATAGTGACTCTGCTTTTGGAGCAGATCCGAGAGGCCCAGCAGGAGCCTATGAAGGAGGAACATCGGAAGAGCGAGCGTATCGTGGGTTAGGTTTCCTCCTTCGACTATGATAGTCGTGGGTTTTTGATGCTACACCATAGAGTTTGGGTTCCATATCATAGAGGGGTGCGCCAGGTTTTGATGGAGGAGGCGTACAAATCCAGATTCTCGATTCATCCCGGGGCGACAAAGATGTACAGAGATCTTCGTCCTGATTACTGGTGGCCCTACATGAAGCGGGATGTAGCCTGGTACGTCGAGAGATGCCTGACCTGCAGGAAGGTCAAGGCCGAGCACCAGAGGCCTCATGGAAAGACGCAGCCGTTGGATATCCCTATGTGGAAATGGGAAGATATTACTATGGATTTCATCACAAAGCTTCCTAGGACCGCACGAGGGGTGGATTCGATTTGGGTCATCGTGGATCAGTTGACCAAGAGTGCTCATTTCATACCGATCCAGGAGAGCATCTCGGTCGTGAAGCTGGCTGATATCTACATCCGAGAGGTAGTAGCTCGACACGGAGTGCCAGTTTCCATGATTTTTGATCGAGACGTGCGATTCATTTCCAAATTCTGGAAGAAATTTCATGATGAGTTGGGTACTTGTTTGCACTTTAGCACCGTTTTTCACCCGTAGACGGATGGTCAGAGCGAGCGGACCATCCAGACTTTGGAGGATATGTTGCGGGCATGTGTTTTAGATTTCGGTGGTAGCTGGGATACCTACCTTCCCTTGGCAGAGTTTTCCTACAATAATAGCTACCACACGAGTATCAACCGTCCTCCCTTCGAGATGTTATATGGGAGGAAGTGTGGGACCCCTATATGTTGGGGAGAGGTTGGTCAGAGGGTCATGGGGAGTACCGAAGTGGTACTTAAGATGACGGAGAGGATCCAACAGGTTCGGAGCAGGCTTCAGACTGTTCATAGTCGGCAGAAAAATTATGCTGACAAGCGTCGTTCGGACCTGGACTTCCAGGTCGAGGATATGGTTCTCATGAGAGTGTCACCATGGAAGGGCGTCATCCGGTTTAGGAAGCGGGGCAAGCTGGGCCCCAGGTACATTGGACCTTTCAGGTTTGTAGCCCGGGTGGGCAAGGTGGCGTATAGGCTGGATCTGCCAGCCGAGCTTAGCCAGATTCACAGTACCTTTCACGTCTCCCAACTGCGGAAATGCCTGGTAGACAACTCTGCAGTGGTGCCTCTAGAGGATATTCAGGTGGATGACAGCTTGAACTACATCAAGCGACCAATAGCTATCCTCGACAGGAAGTCTAAGGATCTGAGAAACAAGAGGGTCGAGCTGGTGAAGGTGCAATGGCAACATCGCAAGGGCTCAGAATGGACTTGGGAGTCGGAGGACGAGATGAGGGAGCACTACCCCGAGCTTTTTCCAGATGCAGCAGCAGACTTCGAGGACGAAGTCAAAAATAAGTGGGGGAGATTTGTAACGCCCGGTTCCCGTGATTTGAAGCTTGGAGAATGAAGGAAAGGCTTGGAGGTTCAAGAAGAAGGCACTAGATCCAGAGTTTTGGTTGCATTTCCAGTTTGTTTGAGGTAAAAAAGCTTCAACATTGGCCTTCCATCACTTAGATCTTCTTTAGGGCTTGCATCTTGTCATTTTTGGGACATTTTTAAGTCACTTTCAGGATTTGAGCAAATATGAGAGTGATGACTTCAGATTTGGGAACATTTGAGCTCAGGAAGCTCAAAGTTGCCACCTTTATTGAGGTATGGCCATATCCCATGCATTAGAACTCCTTTATGGCTTAGTTTTGGTGTTTTAGCTTCATAACACCCACTCATACACGTAAAGTTTGTAACTCTATGTGTTATATCGACCCTAGGAGGACAGATCTATGCTTTGAATGCAATAAGCCCGACTGAAATTGACTGTATGGACTTGGACTTTGGGGGACTCGGCGAGTCGTTCATAGGACTCGGCGAGTCGGGTCATGGTTCCCCAACCTTTTCTGTTTCTAAGTAATCTGGTTGAGTCTAGAAGATGACTCAACAAGATGGACGTGAATATGGACTTGAAGATCAAGAAATCGACGAGTTCCAGGATGAACTCGGTGAGTTCAAGACAATGTCCCAACTATTATGAAGCAGGACTCGACGAGTTCAATGATGAACTCGGCGAGTCAATGAGAAAATGATCTGATCTGTATGAAGGAGAACGCGACGAGTCCAAGGAAGGACTCGACGAGTTCAAGTGGAAAGTCCTGATTCTGTTATAAGGAGAAACTCGACGAGTTACAGGGTAACTCGACGAGTCCGATCGCGAATGCGAGTTTCTCTAAATTATGGAACTCGACGGGTTGATGGATCAACTCGGCGAGTTGAGTCAACCAGGATGATGACTTTGGCCAGGGCGTTGACCTTGACTTTGACTTTGACCTGAGTTGACCCTTGAAAGGGTTATGAGTATGAAATGGTAATTAAGGAAGGTTGTTATTGATGGGTTTTGAGCATTCTAACACTCTTATGGTGTACATGCAACCCTAGAAACCTTGGATCTATGTTTTCTCTAATACATGCAAATTTGATTTTTTCCAAGGTTCTTATCCTAACTAGCATGGCATGGGGAACATGAACATAAAAACTAGTAGAATAACATACCTTTCTTGTTGCTTGGATTCCTTAAGAACTTTGTGAGCCTAGAACCCCAAATTTGATGCCTCAAATGCTTCACACAACACCACAACTCTTGGAATAACTTGAGAGAAGTACACTATCACTCAAAATCGGCTAGCCCTCCTTGTTCTTTCTTATATGCCGATTTTGCTAGCCTATGGGGTCTTTATATAGTGTGTCACAAGTAGGGTTACACCATGTAAACCCTAATTGACATGGCTTTTCATTTCCTCCATGATCCATGGGTTTTAACCTCCATGGAGCATCCACGGAGCACCCTATGGATTTAGCCCAATCCAATAAACCATGGATCATTAGACCACTATATAAGAATGGACGATTTACACAATCAACCCCATATATTTAATTAGTCTTAATTTTGATCACAAAATTAATTCCAAATTAATTCTTGATCAATACTAATTAAATAATATGATTTCATATTAATATATTATAACTTATAATATATTAACAAATCATAAGTGTCCTTCTTATCATTTTGTCTATCCAATTATCATGATGTCATGCAACCCAAATGGACCATGCCAATCGGGTCAAGTACATACCATAAATAGTTATGGACTTAGACACCTTATCCAACAGTTATGTGTAGGATTTTGAGAGGAGTCGATTCCAGCGCCGAGGACAATTCAGTTACTGCATGACATTGAGGTGGGTTACCTTCCGGTAGAAGTGGGTCTACGGCCACAATGCCGGCCCACTAGTAGGAGTTGTTGTTAGATGATTGTCTTTGTGATAATTATCTAGGTTTGCTGCTACCTGCTATGTTTTATGTGCTAGCATGATATGATGATATGTGATAGTAGTAGGGGGAATAGTCCCCGTGTCATGGTCGTGAGGACCGATGGGTAGGTCAGGCTGATGGGTTTTGAGCACTACATCAATCCTATGGTGTACATGCAAACCCTAAAGCTTTGGATCTAGTTTTTCTAATGAACATGCAATAATTATCCAAAGCTCATAAACCCTAGATCTAGCATATAATAATCGATATCATCGTAATAAAAGGGTTTCGATCATACCTTGATTGTTATGTAGCAATAACAATCACAAGCCTTCTTGATCTTGACTCTTGAAAGCTTAGTGCCTCAAATGTTGCACCTCTAATGGAATCACAAACACCATGAGCAACAAGATGACTTAGGAGAAGAAGGAGGAGGCACAAAAATGTCTAAGAACCCTTAGGGATTCCTTTCACACGTTTTTGGGGCCTTAGGGGTTCCTTATATAGTTAGGCTATTAGGGTTATCAAACAAGGAAACCAAGCCAATAGGTTGTTTTCAAATGTGCACATGAAGAAGAACTGGAATTGGCACAATTACGTTTATTAGAAGTGGACAATCGAGTGGTTGTACCAGCCAAAAGTCATCTACGTATCGCTAATTTGACTGCTTAAGCTCTAAGCAGCCCACAGACTCCCTCCTTAGAAGCCTTGGACGAATTCTAATGGGTTTCCCCATAGATTTCGTCCACTCCAACTTCTATGGAGTCCATTAGCCCAGTTATGCAATTATCTTATAATTACATTATCAGCCCCCTTTATTTAATTAATCTCTTTTAGCCACAAAATTAATTCTCAATTAATTCTTGACTAATATTAATTAAACAATATGATTTCTCCTTTAATATATTATTCTTATAATATATTAATAAATCATAATTAATCCTCTTTCTCCTTAGTTCATCCTATCAGTTGCTATGGTGAAGGCAACCCAAAAGGACCATGCTCGTAATCGGGTCAAGTACATACCAAAATAGTTATGGGCTTAGACATCTAATCCAACAGTCACCCACTTGGATAAGTCTAATAACTATTCTGCATATGACGTCAGAACCTGATCAGCGATCGTAGCTTTCAAAAGCCGCTGTCGAACTCTAATCTTATCAGAAACGTGTCCTTTAGATAAGGGATCATATATTCCTCCATTCTAGATATCGTATGAACTGAGACATGGATTTTAATCATACTCTCTGTTCATGTGTTGTTTCCCGATTTCCGATTTATGACGACTGACAACAGACTACAATTGAACACATCAACTTAGTCCCGGCTTGGCTAAGCGCTTAGGGTGTCATCACTAAATCATCGAGGGGCCCACATATATCGCTTTTATCCCACATTGGGTAAAAGGAACGGATAAACTTCGACTCAAATGCTCGCTTGTACCTACTCATCAAATCACACACAACAATATGTTTTATAACACCAATTTACTGGTACGTTTACATATCAATGTGCAACCGACTTGTAAATTACAACTCACATGTCTCGGTTTCAAGAATATAATATATTATCGTCTCACCAATCACTCGTTATAAAATCCATGAAACGATCCAGGTGAGCGTGGGTTTAATCCAATGCTCAAATCTTAATTCATAAGCACTCATGAACGTTGTAGCAAACTTTTGCTATGTCTAATACACTTTAGACAATCTACAAGCCAATTCATGACAGTCTTCTTTCATACCTACTTCCAAAGTATGAGCGACTGTGGATGGTTTGAATAATCTTATTATTCGGGAAGTCAAAACATGCAAAGTGAAACACAATAATAATTGAATCCAATATGGCCCTAAACTTTTGAGTATAAATAAAACCCCTTTTATTTAGTCACCATATTGATTACACATTATTCATTGTATAATGTTTCGGATAATCAACTTATTACTTGAATTATAATAGCAGTTGTCCCATGCACCAAGCATGCATACTCTGTTTACCTATGGTCCATAAGTGACCAATCCTTGGCGAACCTTAGATCGTCCTTGACATTCGTTTAATTATTTTAGTCAAAATCGATTCCAGTCCTTTTTCCCTCTTAACGCCCTAGGCATTTGGAAAATTCAGAACGTTTGAATATTACATCATATGCAATCGATCCTATACCCGAAGCGTATGAGACACAATTCATAACGAAAAACGTGATACTTTACCAGTTTCTTGCTATAATATTGCCATATATAGAACTCCTTTATGTTGAATCTTTTTCAACATAACATCCATATATGTCCTTTGACTAAAATAATATCAAAAATTTCTCGATCCAAGCTCTTAGATTTCGAAATGAAGTATAATATTATCTCCTTTAATTATAGCAAAACAATTTTTCAACCCCTGCAACTTTGCAAAGTGAAACTTTTGTTTTCTATAATTAATATTGCTAACTTGCAACATAATAATCATGCTCCCACTAACATGATAATTATTACTTTTACTAGCATAACACTTATGCTCCCACTAGCTTTGACATGTACTCAGAAAACAGATGAACTTCTAGAAATCAATACTTATTGACTTTCGAAAGTTCATATTTCTGATACGAGATGCTATGATAAGCCTCTATCTAAGCTTCTCAAACTCATACACCTTTCCTTAGATATCTCATATGTGTGTCTAAACAATTTCAGAACTTATAGCAATAAGTCTCGAATGTTCAAACTAATTGCCAAATCTCACAATTCGAACTATGAATAGGGATGTCGTAATCATAATCGAATTTGAGAATGCAATTTACACAATCATTATCTCCTTAAAATCTTCCTAGTGAAAGCATTTCCTCATAATCATTTTCATGAAGGAGAGAAACCTTATGACACTTAGATTTTATGCTGTGTGTGTTCCTATCCATGTGAATCTGCTATAACCATAATCATAAGACAAGGTTAGTGACAAATCCAAACTCATATGGACTGAACTTGTTCAATCTTAATTTCTTGCCATCAAGGGTCCCACCATTGCTTCCAAGTCTTTGAGCAGCTCACCCCTACCTATCAATGTACTTTCCATTGATCAGGATGCCTTGCCTCTATGCAATCAATTGAGAACTCATATAACTCATATGCATATTTAACTTAAACTGGAATGGCACAGAAACAAAACTTTGTCAACACGATAGGTTGCAAACCTCAAGTCGTGTGCTAGTGATTAACAATAGGTTTACCCTTGATTAGTTCTTGAGACTTTTCAAGATCATTTAGACTCTCACTGACCTCTTGACGTATAAGATTCTCTTGTCAAGAAACATTCCTTGACAAACAAATATCCAAGAGTTAGTGTGGGTCTTTATCAAGGCAAACTCTACACACAATTGGTCTTAGTTGGTCTTTGTCTTATCCAAGACACCACAACTTACCAATTTCAAACGTGCAAGAGATAAAAAATTTCCTACTCCACATTTGATGAGTGTGTTCAACCTTTTTCTTAAGATGATGTCACTCAAGTCACAATCTTGGAGTACGACTCTAAGACTTGATTTTGGAACGAAGTATGATTCACCTTTTGATTTAACCATTTTAACAATTTCTGATTCCTCTTCTTAGCCATACTAGTGTACTAAGGTGTCTTTAGAGGATCAATTGTGACACGGTTATATAATCACTAAGTTAATCATTAACACGATATTTAAGTCCTCTCCCATCTTTTCAGATTGGAGAAACTTATATCTTTTTGCCTAATTGATTCTTCTTATTCGTTTTGCTATTCATTGAAACTTTTCCAATGATTCAGAACCATACTTAATCTTTTAAGTATAACCACATTTACTAATCTTTTAGAAAATCATGACGAATATTTTATCGTTCTTTGTGGTGGACTCGACCAGTGCACAACATTGTGTACCAGATCTCCTAGTCCTTCACTTGACTCACATACTTATGTGAACAAGGAATTAGTCTCAATTTCCCAAATATGAAGGTTCTCATTCATCACACAATACCATTTGCATGATTCCAAGTTTCTGTCCAATTGAAACTTGGGTGATGAGAATCTTTCCTTATTTGGTAAATTTCTGACATTACCACAAATAACATAACTAAGAATCATATCCATTTCCATATTGCTAACAAACAAACATGAATTTTCAATAATCCATCGCAAGGAAACATAAATAAGACAAAATCAAAATTTATTTTATCGCGGAAAAATCTTGTCCTTACAATGCGATTACAAATGAACTCTATGTAAATATTATTTAGCAATCTATCCTAACTCTAAAGTAGCAGCTCAAAAAATCCGATCTTTGAATCATGCGATCGAAATCCATTTCTTCATGACCAGATTCAGCTCACTTCTTTCTTTTTAAGCTTCCTTTTTCTTCGATCCTACAAAACACCAAATGTAATCTTATCACATTATGTATCAAGAATCTAAAAAGGAACTTAATAGAGTCAGATAGTGGATTTTATCTGAAGTAGAGTCATACATCTTGACTCTCCCATCTTGTAGATCTCTCAGGTAGTCAGGGCAGCTTCACAACCAATGCCCCTTCTCTTGGCAGTAGAAACACACAAATTCTTTGGGAATGGCACAAGGGACTATCTCAGACTTAGCATTTCTCTTGCGTAGAGAAAATTTTTCTGGACTTCCAATGTTGCCATTGTCCATAGAAGGTTGAGACATTGATTTACCAGACAAATTTGCTTGACCAGTCCGCCAGATCATTTCTGATTCAGCAGCAACAAGCAAATAAGTCAAATCAATGAGGGTCACGTCGTGATCCATCATATAGTACTCTCTAATGAACTCACTATATGATTCGGGAAGTGATTAAAGAACCCAGTCAACAGCCAATTTCCTTGAGAAAACAACACCTATCATTTTTAACCAGTCAATATGCAACTTCATATCCAAGACATGAGCACATGCAGACTTTCCATCTTCGTGTTTGTTTGCCAATAGGGCTTGAGTGACCTTGAACTTTTCAAGACTTCGAACACGTGGGTCAGGGAGAATTATTGGAGGAGGTGGAGGAAGTGAAGCATGATTTCCATTTCCACAATCCAATCATAGAACATCATCTTCATGCGGAAAGCTTTTTCCAAACAATTTAGGAAGACCATAGTTGTTAGACTTTGACATCTATAAAACGGGAGAAATTCAAGTTAGTTGATTGAGTCCTTAATAAAACACACAAATAAGATATTAAGGCTAGGACCCAACACAATATTCTACAACTTGGAAGAGGGATGCCGTAATCCAAATTGCAGAACATTTGAAGGTAGGTAAATGACGATTTACCAATTTCCACCATGAAAAACGAAAATTGATGGTTTAAGTTTTAAATGAATTGAAACTCCTAGATATTTTGATATTCATTGAACTTTTCAATGGCATGTTTAATCTCGATTATGCCCTTCATTTGTGACTGGGATGCCGAGGATCACAAATAAGGTGTGAATAACCATGTGAATGTACGTGGTGCACTTAATGTCATTATCACCTAATCAATGTGCCGGTTAGCCACACACACTCCATTGATCTATGACAAACATCGAGTCACCCTTCGCTACCAATGCCAATCCTAACTTATTGTGCCGGTTAACCACACACGCTCCACTAATTATCTCGGCAAGGGTACAAAGTGTAATTCCATGGAATTGCATCAAATTCACTTTTGCCCAAAGTAACTAAGATTTGGGAATTTATAAAAGCGTTTAGTTACTTCGTGTTTCATTATACTTATGATGGAAGTTTGTGTCCTATCCTACCCGTTCGGCTAACGACCCTCCACTAGTCAAGAGTGCGGTGGATAAGAGTTGATACCCATTCAATCGCCATTTTATAGGCAATTTCCTTAAACACCACTTAGAGACCAGCTTCGTGAATGAGGCCTACTAACGGTAAAACTGACTCTTTACTCATACATATATAATATGTTAAACTTTTAAATGTTATATAGTATAAGGTGTATTTTATACTTTTAAAATACTAGGTGGTCTAATTCAATAAATTATACTTTTAATTTAATTAAATATAAACCAAATCATTATGGATTTATTAACCCTCTTTTAATTATACACTTAATTAACTTAATAAAACCATAAGGGTGTAATTTGAACCTTTCAAAAACTAGGGTTTTAGAATTTAATATTTCAAAATTAAACTTTTCAATCAAATATTCAAATTCCAAAAACTTGAGGGCAAGTTTTTGAAACATTTCAAAACATACTAGATCAAATTACAAATAATTTAATTAATCAAATAATTGGTGATTATCTAAATTTGACCTAATTCAATTTCTTGCAAGATAATTCAAATCAATTAATTCAAATAAATCAAGTTTATCATATAAGACAATGATTATCTAATTGATTGGCAATTATCTACTATTTTGGAAAAGATAATCACATAATATCAATAAAAAACGTTTATGGTAATTATCCAACATCAAAAACAGCCAAAATCCCGATTTTCCCTCTGTCTGACACTCCGACTCGCCGAGTCACTCAAAGGACTCGTCGGGTACAGCCAACTCGCCGAGTATCTCTGGGGACTCGCTGAGTCTGTCAGTCAAAGAGCCAAAAAACACGATTTCAAGCAAGCAATGAACAATTGAGCATCAAATACATTAAACAAACAGTCTAGTCTCTGATACCACTGATGGGTTTTGAGCACTACATCAATCCTATGGTGTACATGTAAACCCTAAAGCTTTGGATCTAGTTTGTCTAATGAGCATGTAATAATTATCCAAAGCTCATAAACACTAGATCTAGCATATAATAATCGATATCATCATAATAAAAAGGTTTAGATCATACCTTTATTGTTATGTAGCAATAACAATCACAACCCTTCTTGATCTTGACTCTTGAAAGCTTAGTGCCTCAAATGTTGCACCTCTAATGGAATCACAAACACCATGAGCAACAAGATGACTTAGTAGAAGAATGAGGAGACACAAAAATGTATAAGAACCCTTAGGTATTCCTTTCACACGTTTTTTGGGCCTTAAGGGTTCCTTATATAGTTAGTCTATTAGGGTTTTTTTTTTGAAAGGGAACTTCCCTAACGAGGGTTTCCGGGGCAGCTTTCGCGCACCGACTAATCCCCCGCTGCAAACATGAGGCTTTGCCTCGTGCCCTGGAGTCACTGCAGGTGAACCTCCATGGCCACAAGGGCTGTAGTTAGGCTATTAGGGTTATCAAACAAGGAAACCCTAATTTGACTACATAAGCTCTAAGCAGCCCACAGACTCCCTCCTTAGAAGCCTTGGACGAATTCTAATGGGTTTCCCTATAGATATCGTCCACTCCAACTTCTATGGAGTCCATTAGCCCAATTATGCAATTATCTTATAATTACAGTATCAGCCCCCTTTATTTAATTAATCTCTTTTAGCCACAAAATTAATTCTCAATGAATTCTTGACTAATATTAATTAAACAATATGATTTCTCCTTTAATATATTATTCTTATAATATATTAATAAATCATAATTAATCCTCTTTCTCCTTAGTTCATCCAATCAGTTGCTATGGTGAATGCAACCCAAAAGGACCATGCTCGTAATCGGGTCAAGTACATACCAAAATATTTATGGGCTTAGACATCTAATCCAACACAGGCACCCCAGAATTGCTTGGCAGTAGATTTATGCTATGTTGTTATATGGTAGTAGTAGGGGTGAAATAGTCCCCGTAGCCGGTCTAAATACACCGGAGGGTAGGTCGAGCACCCCAGAATGGCCTGGCAGGGTAGGCCGGGCACCCCATAATTTCCCGACAGTATGTTTGTTATTGTTGGATTAGTGTCTAAGCCCATAACTATTTTGGTGTGTACTTGACCCGATTGCGAGCATGGTCCTTTTGGGTTGCCTTCACCAAAGCAACTTGATAGGATGATTTATGGAGAAAGAGATTAATTATGATTTATTAATATATTATATGAATAATATATTAAAAGAGAAATCATATTGTTTAATTAATATTAGTCAAGAATTAATTAAGAAATTAATTTTTGTGGCTAAAATACATTAATTAAATAAAAAGGACTAGAACTGTCAATTGTGTGATAGTTGGATATTGGGCTAATGGACTCCATAGAGGATGGAGTGGACGAAATCTATGGGGAAACCCATTAGAATTCGTCCAAGGCCTCTAAAGGAGGAGTCCATGGGTTGCTTAGAGCCTAAGCAGTCAAATTAGGGTTTCCTTGTTAGATAACCCTAATAGCCTCACTATTTAAGGACCCCTAGGGCACCAAAAACGTGGCTAAGAGTTTCCTTAGGGTTTCTAGACGTTTTTGAGTGCCTCTCCTCTTCTCCTTCTTCATCCTCTTGCTCTTGGTGTTTGTGAGCCATTAGAGGAGTGACATTTGTGACTCTAAGCTTTTAGAAGCCAATTACAAGAAGGAATAGATTGTTATTGCTACATAACAATCAAGGTAAGATCTAAACCCTAATTCATATGTTATTTGATTATCACATGCTAGATCTAGGATTTATGGCTTTGGATGATTATTGCATGTTCATTAGACAAACTAGATCCAAAGCTTTAGGGTTTGCATGTACACCATAGGAATGTTGTAGTGCTCAAAACCCATCAGTGGTATCAGAGCCTGTGGCTGTTTGTTGATGAATTGATGCATATTTGATCGTTTATTGCTTGAAAAATTGAATTTTTTGGGTTCTTACTGGCAGACTTTCCGGGTCCATGAATGGACTCGACGAGTAGATCCTACTCGACGAGTTCCATTGTGGACTCGACGAGTCCAGGGCTCTGGTGCCGGGATTTTCGAATTTTCTGCCAGATTTTGTTAAGGATAATTGCCAAAACTCGTTTTTCTTGCCAACATCCGAATTTTTATGTTTGGAATGATTATCCTCGTCAAAATTGATGGATTTGGTTAAATATGGATAATATAGGATTATTATTAATCAAATATTTGACCTAGTAAGTTTGAAAAGTTTCAATTTACACCCCTTAGGTTTTATAGTTTAAATTTGAACTTTAAAAGTTTTAGTATTGAAACTTAAATAGTTAAACCCTAATATTTTGAAAGGTTTCAAAATTTGTCCTCAAGTTTTGGAATTTAAATTTTTTGATTAAAAGTTTAACTTCGAAATATTTAAATTCGGAACCCTAATGTTTGAGATGTTTCAAAACTTGCCCTCAAGTTTTGGAATTTAAAATTTTTGATTAAAAGTTTAATTTTTGAAATTTTAAATTCTAAAACCCTACTTTTGAAAATTTCAAATTACACCCTTATGGTTTTATTAAGTTAATTAAAAGTATAATTAAAAGAGAGTTAATAAATCCATAATTATATGGTTTATATTTAATTAAATTAAAAGTGTAATTTATAAAATTAAACCACCTAGTATTTAAAAGTGTAAAATACACCCTTATACTATATAACATTAAAAGTCTAATATTATATATGTATAACTTAAACTGCTAGTCTTACCGTTAGTAGGCCTCATTCACGAAGCCGATCTATAAGGGGGGTATAAGGTTATGACCTATAAAATAGTCATTTAATGGGTGTCCACTCTCACCCACCGCTTCCTTGATTGGTGGAGGGTCGTTAGCCGAACGGGTAGGATAGGGCAAACCCTCTCCTCATTAAAAGTATAATGAATAAAGTAACTAAATGTTTTACAAAATTCCCAATCTTAGTTACTTTAGGAAAAAGTGAAATCGATGCAATTCCATGGAATTACACTTTATACCCTTGTCGAGACAATTAGTGGAGCGTGTGTGGTTAATCGGCACACTAAGTTGGGTTTGGCATTGGTAGTGAAGGGTGACTCGATGTTTGTCATAGATCGATGGAGCGTGTGTGGTTAACCGTCACGTCGATTAGGTGACTGTAACATTGAGGGCACTACGTACATTCGCATGGTTATTCACACCTTATTTGTGATCCTCGGCATCCCAGTCACAAATGAAGGGCATAATCGAGATTAAACATGACATTGAAAAGTTCAATGAATCTCAAAGGATCTAGGAGTTTCAATTCATTTAAAACTTAACCTTCTTTTCGTTTTTCATGGTGGAAATTGGTAAATCGTCATTTACCTACCTTCAAATGTTCTGCGAGTTGGATTACGGCATCCCTCTTCCAATTTGTAGGATATTGTGTTGGGTCCTAGCCTTAATATCTCATTTGGGTGTTTTATTAAGGACTCAATCAACTAAACTTGAATTTTCTCCCGTTTCATAGATGTCAAACTCTGACAACTATGGTCTACCTAAATCCGTTGGAAAAAGTTTTCCACGTGAAGATGATGTTCCACGATTGTATTGTGGAAATGGAAATCATGCTTCATTTCCTCCACCTCCTCCAGTAATTCTCCCTGACCCACGTGTTCGAAGACTTGAAAAGTTCAAGGTCACTCAAGCCCTATTGGCAAAGGACATGAAAATGGAAAGTCTATATGTGCTCATGTCTTGGATAAAAGGTTACATATTGATAGATTGGGATTGTTAGGTGTCGATGTTTAAAGTAAGTTGGCTGTTGACTTGGTTCTTCAGTCACTTCCCGAATCATATGGTAAGTTCGTTAGAGAGTACTATATGATGGACCACGACATGACCCTTATTGATTTGACTTATTTGCTTATTGCTGCTGAATCAAAAATGATTTGGCGCACTGGTCAGCAAATTTGTCTGGTAAATCAATATCCGAACCCTCTATGGGCAATGGTAACATTGGAAGTCCAGAAAAATTTTCTCTACGCAAGAGAAAGGCTGAGTCTCAGATAGTCCCGTGTACCATTCCATAAGAATCCATGTGTTTCTACTGCCAAAAGAAGGGGCATTGGTTACGAAGTTGCCCTGACTACCTAAGAGATCTAAGAGATGGGAGAGTCAAAATGTATGACTCTGCTTCAGGAAATATCCACTATCTAACTCTATTAAGTTCCTATTTGGAGATTCTTAATACATGATGTGATAAGATTACATTTCGATGTTTTGAAGGATCAAAGAAAGGAAAGGAAGCTTAAAGGAAGGAGCAAGCTGAGTCTGATCGCGAAGAAATGGATTTTGATCGCATGATTCAAGGATCAGATTTTTAAGCTATTACTTTAGAGTTAGGATAAATTGCTAAGTAATATTTACATAGTTTTCATTTGTAATCGCATTGTAAGGACAATATTTTTCCGCAATAAAATAAATTTTGATTTATCTTATTTATGTTTCCTTGCCATGGATTTTATGAAAATTGGTGTTTGAATGGTTCTATTGTTAGCAATATTGTGAATAGATTTGATTCTTAGTTATGTTATTTGTGGTAATGTTAGAAATTTACCAAATGAGGAAAGATTCTCATCGCCCAAGTTTCAATTGGACAGAAACTTGGAATCATGCAACTGGTATTGTGTGACGAATGAGAACCTTCGTATTTGGAAAATTGAGACTAATTCCTTGTTCACATAAGTATGTGAGTCAAGTGAAGGATAATGAGATCCGGTACACAATGGTGTGCACTAGTCAAGTCCACCACAAAGAACGATAAAATGTTCGTCATGATTTGCTAAAAGATTAGTAAATATGATTATACTTAAAAGATTAAGTATGATTCTGAATCATTGAAAAGTTTCAATGAATGGCAGAACGAATAAGAAGAATCAATTAGGCAAGAAAGATAAAAGTTTCTCCAATCTAAGAAGAAGGGAGAGTACTTTTGTATCAGATTGGAGAAACTTTTGTATCATGTTTATGATCGTCTTAAGAACCATATTACAATTCATCCTCTAAGGACACCTTAGTGCACTAGTATGGCTAAGAAGAGGAGTCGAGAATTGTCAAAAATGGGTTAAGTCAATAAGATGAATCGTACTTCGTTCCAAAATCAAGTTTTAGAGTTGTACTCCAAAATTGTGATTTGAGTGACATCATCTTAAGAAATTTAACACACTCATCAAATGTGAAGTAGGGAAATGTTTTCTTGCTCTTGCACATTTGAAATTGGTAAGTTGTGATGTCTTGGATAATACAAACCAAATTGTGTGTAGGTTTGTCTTGATAAAGACACACACTGACTCTTGAATATTTGTTTTGTCAAGAAATGTTTCTTGATAAGAGAATCTTATATGTCAAGAGGTAAGTGGGAGTCTAAAGTTCTTGAAAAGTTTCAAGAACAAATCAAGAAGTAAACCTATTAAACACTAGCACACGACTTGAGGATTGTAACCTATCGTGTTGACAAAATTTTATTTCTGTACCAATCCAGTTGAGTGATTATGCATATGACTTCTACGAGTTCTCAATTGAATGCATAAGGGCAAACACCTTGATCAATGAAAGTACATTGACTGGCATAGGTGAGCTGCTAAATAACTTGGAAGCAATGGTGGGACCCTTGATGGCAAGAAATTAAGAATGAACAAGTTTTGTCCATAAGAGTTTGAATTTGTCACAGACATTATCTAACGATTATGCTTATGACAAATTTGCATGGATAGGAACACATGCACCATAAAATCTAGGTGTAATAAGGTTTCTCTCCTTCATGAAAATGATTGTGAAGAAACACTTTCACTAAGAAAGATTTTAAGGAGATAGCGATTATGTAAATTGCATTCTCAAATTCGATTATGATTACGGCATCCCTCTTCATAGTTCGAATTGTGACATTTGGCAGTTAGTCTGAACATTTAGGACTTAGTAATATAAGTTCTGAATTAGTTTAGACACACATGTGAGCTATCTAAGGAAAGCTGTGTGAATTTTAGAAGCTTAGATAAAGGCTTATCGAAGCACATCGGATTGGAAATATGAACTTTGGAAAGTCAATAAGTATTGTCTTTTAGAAGTCCAACTGTTTTCTGAATACATGTCATAGCTAGTGGGAGCATAAATGTTATGCTAGTATGGATATAATCATCATGTTAGTGGGAGCATGATTATTTTTGCAAGTTAGCAATATTAATTATAGAAAACAAAAGTTTCACGTTGCAAAGTTGCATAGGTTGAAAAGTTGTTTTGCTATAATTAAGGGAGAGAATATTATACTTTGTTTCAAATCTAAAGGTTTAGATCGAGAAATTTTAATCAAATTTAGTCAAAAAGATATATGAATGTTATGTTGAAAGGATTCAACGTAAGAGAATTCTATATATGGAAATAATTGTTGTGTTCTCACACTCGATTATGATTACGGCATCCCTCTTCATAGTTCGAATTGTGAGAACGTGGCAAATAGAAATAGAAATATTATAGCAAAAGACTGGTAAAGTATCATGTCGTTGTAATATTCGACCATTCTAAAATTTTCCAAATGCCTAGGGCATTAAGAGGGAAAGAGGACTAGAATCGGATTTGACTGAATTAGTTAAACAACTGTCAAGGATAATCTAAGGTTCGCCAAGGATTAGTCACTTGTGGACAGTTAGAAGTATAGTCATGGATGGACCATATTGACATTATTATGAATAGATAAGATTCTATTTAAAATGAGTTGTCATATGGAAAATATGGAAATGTTTCCATATTGGGAGTTGGACGTTAAGAGTTTATGTCTAGATTAGAAAAACTTTTATGCAAGAAGGATGTTCAAAGGAATGTACTTTGAATGTGAGACTTCATATCTATGGAATTGTCTTGTAACAATCTCCAATAGAGCATTTTGTAATTTCATTGACCGAGTCTTGGTGACTTTTGTGTCGTGACATTACGAAAGGACCGTTACATAAAGTGTTAGAATCTAACATATTCTATAAGTGGCAAGAATTTGGTATTCTTACACTTGTGGTAAGGATTGGGAATTGTGAAATGAGTGTGATTGAAAATGTTATTCAATTATACTATTTCACAGAGTAAGGACCATAAGTAAACAAAGTGTGCATGCTAAGAGCATGAGACAATTGTTGTTATAATTCAAGTAAAAGTTGATTTTCCGAAACATTATACAATGAATAATGTGTAATCAATATGGTGATTGAATAAAAGGAGTTTTATTTATACTCAAAAGGTTGGGACCATATTGGATTCGATTATTATTGTGTTTCACTTTGCATGTTTTGACTTCCTAAATAATTGAGTTATTTGAGAATAATCGAATTATTTGAACATTCCACAGTCGCTCATACTTTGGGAGTAGGTATGAAAGAAGATTGTCATGAATTGATGTGTAGATTGTCTAAAGTGTATTAGACATAGCAAAATTTTGCTACAACGTTCATGAGTGCTTATGAATATGATTTGAGCATTGGATTAAACCCACGCTAACTTGGATCGCTTCATGGATTTTATCACGAGTGATTGGTGAGATGATAATATCTTATATTCTTGAAACCAAGATGTGTGAGTTGTATCTTGCAAGTCGGTTGCACATTGATAATATGTAAACACGCGAGTAACTTGGTGTTATAAAACATATTGTTGTGTGTGATTCGGTGAGTAAGTACAAGTGAGCATTGAGTCGAAGTTTATCCGTTCCTTTTACCCAATATAGGATAAAAGCAATATCTGTGGGCCCCTCGATGGTTTAGTGATGACAAACATAAAGTGCTCGGCCGGGAAAGACTCAACACATTTACACATACAAAGGGGAAAGCCTAAAACACTACATCCAAGAGTGACTTTGCACCCTAACATTCTCCCCCTCAAAGTTAGGATTGGATGTCCGGCTTCAATCTCCAACGAGATAGCGCGATCAAGACCAAACTCCCCCTCGAAGTAACACCGGTCTTCAAATCCGCAAATGAATATTCGACAAACCCGAGAAGCTTCGAATACCCATCATTCTCCCCCTTTTTATAATCAAAAAAATGATTATAAAACCCACTAAGGATGAGAAGCGCCCGAGGAATAGTCTTCACGATACTCCCCCTTGATGTGTACCAAAAATGAATCACCAAAAATCTTGCACGGAAAAACAATCACGAAAAAGCCACAAAAAATTTTCCAATTTATGAAAATTTTTGACTTTTTGGGTGAAAGTTGCAAGATTTTTCAAAAACCGGGTAAAAATCGTCACTTTCTGAATTCTGCAGGGACCCGTTGCGCCCAAAACAGCCAAATATGCAAAACTCTCCCCCTTTTCCAAAGCTGGGTAGAAAGCGTCAATTTGCACAAACTACAGGGGCTTGAAATGCATATTCTTCAATTTTCAGCAAAAACAATCCTTTTTCGAATTTGGGTATGAACCGCCAAACATTCGAAGCCTCAGGGACTATTTTCAAAAATTCTGTCATTTGTGTTCCAAACATACGAAGAGTTGTCCCAACATTCGAAAATTCAGAAAAATTTCGAATTTGGGTGAAAAGTGTCAAACATTCGAAACTTCAATTAATTGTGGAGTTTGCCAAATATTCGAAAGTTCAGGGACTGAATTCGAAAATTCTGCTTTTCGATCAAAACATACGAAATTTTGATCATACATTCGAAGCCTTTTTCCATTTGTCAATCATTCGAAATTTGAGGGACTACATTCGAAAATTTTACTTCTCTATTCCAAACATACGAAAATTTTGCATCCAAACATACAAAATTTTTTCCTCTTCATACGAAAATTTTCCCAAACACACGAATTCGAAGGCATTCGAAGCCTCTTAATGAACAGTAACCTCTTAATCATTCAATCTCTGAATCGAATTATTTCACTTCAAAATCCAAACACAGGGACCCTTCGTACATAAACACCAAATTCTTACAGTTCTTCCCAAAATCAAAAAAAAAATTCATTCTTTAACCACATACCCTTCGTTCATCAACAATTTCTTAATACATCACACTGATTTCAAACACCCTTCGTACATCAACCCTTCGTTAGATTCAGTTACCAAACCAACATCGATATCACATACTTTGGAAATCAAAATCATCGACTTTCGCACATGAGACTCGTCTCACCATTCTTTGTTCTTTGCTTTTGAACATCGACCCTCAACTGCAATCTCAAATCTTTGACTCCAAAATCAATAATCAACATACATCACCTGTTCTCAATTTCCAAAATCTTTGTTCGTTCCTGGACATTCGTACCCTCGACCATCGTTCTCAATTTTTCGTGAATTCAGATTCCAAAAACCTTCGTTTCCTAAGTTCTTCATAGGTACCCTTAAAATCGGCCGACATCAACACCATCGACCACAAAAACGAACTTCTAACCATCGATTTCCAGACTTCTCAAGACTAATTTCAAAATCATCAATCAAAATTACAACTATCGAATCCTTGACTAACAACAATCGATATCATCTTCCCAAATATTCGTTCTCACAGTCTTTATCCTTCGTTTAAAATCGATCCCTGTATACAAACCCAAAACGAACGAAATTGAAATCCTGACTTCGAACATCGACTCTAAATCTTCCCAGTTCGTTTTTAATCAATGAACACAACTCAGGCTCGACCATCTGTTCTTCATCGATGCATCATAAAAGCGAATTTGTTCTCAACCAAACCATTCGAACTCAGAATAACCAAAGTCGATTCCATTTCTTTGCTTCCCAAACGTCTGAAAACAAGATCAACAAAAGCGAAATTGATTTGAGATTCATCAAGAAACCGATTTTGACTTCCGCTTTGACTTTCTTCTATCAAAACATAATCAGTTTCAATTCGACTCCAAAACTTCAACATTTCAAATCGTTCTACTCCAAAAATTGAAAGAAAGTATCGATTCCAGTTTTAATTCCAAACCATATACCGACCTTCGAAATCTAACCCCAAAATAGATTTTGATTTTGACTTTAACAGAGAGACTTTCATTCTCAAATCAGATTATCATTCGATTTTCCAGTACAACAACATCAGTTTATTCGAAATCGATACTAAGCATCTCCTAAAATCGACAACGAATTTTGATTTTTGAGAGTCAGCTTTGACTTCTAATCAAGAACGATTTTAAGATGACTCAACAACAAAGTCGATTTGTATACAATTGATGCTTCATCGGTTTGAAATCTCAGCATCATCCTTTTTCATACGCAACGAAATCAACATGAAATCGACTCCAGTCAATGTAATTTTGACCTCAATGGAACGTACGACGACTTCAAGAATCAACAATTATCCATTGAAACAAGATTTGACTCTAAGACACAAACAGTCGAAGTTTGATTCCAAAATACCACAGTCAAAATCGATTTTGACTTTATGAAGAAATAAGCAGATTTTGTGAATACATTGGGCTCAATAATGATGAACAGTACTCGTGATATTAGATCTGAACCAAACGAATTTTGGGCTAAAAAAAATGATTAGATGAACAGTAATGGATTATGTGATTTGGGCTCAAGATTAAATCAAAACAAAATTAAATGTTTGATTTGGGCTTGATCTAAAAAAAATATTGTTGGATCACCAATGGTGTTGAAACGGATTTGATCCAACGAGACAAATCGATCAAAAACGAAAAACGAAAAACACGAATCGAAATTATGGACGTTTTGTAATCCATTTGAAAATTTGAGATACCTTTTTGACGAATCGATTTCCGTTTGCAACGAACGAATCAAATTTAGAAGATCTTGGTTCTTTTGTCGGAATGAGAAAATCTCCAATTTGAACATTGTACCACCCACTATGCGAGATGTACAACTTGTTCTTCGTGTTCTTCGTGTTCTTCAACGATCCAATAACATCTTCAAAAGAACCACCAACACATTTGGGTTTTAACTTCAAATTCAATGCAACATTTGGAGATTGTTGCTTTGGAACCCAAATTTGTTTAACGGATTTCGGCTTCACAACGTTTGACGATTTTTGTGAGTAAACCCGCTTGTTTTTGCGATTGATCTTCTTCTTCTTTTTCTTTCTCATCTTTTTGCATCTTGAAGACTTGACTTCATAAACAAACCCATTTTCCACAACTTCAACATTGTGAATTTGAATCAAATCTTTTGGAGTTTGATACTTGTGAATTTCTTGGATCACCGGCTTCCGATAAGGAATCATTCCTTCAAACGAATCACAAGAACACAAAACATCATCGGTTTGAACTCCAATCGAGCAAAAAACCTTTTCATCTTGAAAATCAACTTGAACACCTTTTTCTTGAACATCATGATCATCATCAAGAACACCTTCCCGAGCTTCACGACAATCTGCATAATATTCAAGTTTATTGCTTCCATATTTGCATTCAGCACGAGAAATCCCTTTTATGACTTCTCCATCTCTTCTATTTCTTCGTCTCTTTTGATATGTTGTAACCAAACGATCAAACAAATCTTTGGTTTGAAAAATTGGACAACTAATTAATTCTCCAACTTCATTCTTTTCTCCATTTACAACGATATCACATTCACTTTTCAATCCAACAGTCAAGCTATAAAGAAGATATTCAAAAGTGCATTCACCTTGAACATCCTTACTATGTATCATCCATTCCTCCATTATTGCTTCTTTTCTTTTGAATCAAATGATATGAACTTGAGTTTTCTAGAGAGAGAAAATGATTTTAAATGGGTTTTCTAGAGAGATAAAGCAAAAATCACTTGAATTCTAGTGAAGAAAATCGAATTATGAGTAGAATCAAAGATGAATTCGATTTCTAGAATCCAAACTCTCCAAATCACGAAGATCAATGATCAAAAAATGAATCACCAAATCAAGATTGCCATCAAGGATCAATTCTTGATCAAATCAAGAACACCCGCTCTGATACCAATTGTAGTGGTGTTGATTATGATGGCATGTGCGGAATTAGAAAAGATCTAGTGAATCATCATACAAATTCAAGAACACCAGGAGTAAATAAATCTGTGTAAGCTCATATTAGATCTAGCAAGGATATACAAATGGGTTTGTACAAATTTCTCTCTCTAGTCTAACACTCCAAAATGATACTTTTATAATGGGAGTCACTTACTTCCTATTTATAGGAAAGACTCAACCCATTTACACATACAAAGGGGAAAAACACTACATCCAAGAGTGACTTTGCACCCTAACAACCAGAACTGATTTGATTTGTTCAATTAGTCAGTCGTCATAAATCAGAAATTGGGAAACAACACATAGACTGAGAGAATGATTTCAATCCCTGTCTCACGTCTATACGATATCTAGAATGGAGGGATATATGATCCCTTATCTAAAGGACGTGTATCTGATAAGATCAGAGTTGACAGCGGCTTTTGAAAGATACGATTGCTGATCAGGATCTGAAGTCATACGCAGAATAGTTATTAGACTTATCCAAGTGGGAGACTGTTGGATTAGTGTCTAAGCCCATAACTATTTTGGTGTGTACTTGACCCGATTGCGAGCATGGTCCTTTTGGGTTGCCTTCACCAAAGCAACTTGATAGGATGATTTACGGAGAAAGAGATTAATTATGATTTATTAATATATTATATGAATAATATATTAAAAGAGAAATCATATTGTTTAATTAATATTAGTCAAGAATTAATTAAGAAATTAATTTTTGTGGCTAAAAGACATTAATTAAATAAAGGGGACTAGAACTGTCAATTGTGTGATAGTTGGATATTGGGCTAATGGACTCCATAGAGGATGGAGTGGACGAAATCTATGGGGAAACCCATTAGAATTCGTCCAAGGCCTCTAAAGGAGGAGTCCATGGGTTGCTTAGGGCCTAAGCAGTCAAATTAGGGTTTTCTTGTTAGATAACCCTAATAGCCTCACTATTTAAGGACCCCTAGGGCACCAAAAACGTGGCTAAGAGTTTCCTTAGGGTTTCTAGTCATTTTTTAGTGCCTCTCCTTTTCTCCTTCTTCATCCTCTTGCTCTTGGTGTTTGTGAGCCATTAGAGGAGTGACATTTATGACTCTAAGCTTTTAGAAGCCAATTACAAGAAGGAATAGATTGTTATTGCTACATAACAATCAAGGTAAGATCTAAACCCTAATTCATATGTTATTTGATTATCACATGCTAGATCTAGGGTTTATGGCTTTGGATGATTATTGCATGTTCATTAGATAAACTAAATCCAAAGCTTTAGGGTTTACATGTACACCATAGGAATGTTGTAGTGCTCAAAACCCATCAGTTATATGGTATGAAGTATGATGGGGGAACTCACTAAACTTTGTGCTTACTGTTTTCAGTTTTGTTTTCAGGTACCTCTTCTTCGAAGGGGAAGGAGTCGGCACGGTAGCAGCGCATCACACACACAGGATTTTCGCATTATGAGATTTTTGGGATTGTACTCTGACATTGTTACAATTTTATGATATGGTTTTGAGACATGTAACTATGGTTTTATGAAATGATATGATTCGATGATGTTTTTCAGTAAACAATTTTATAAGTTACTTAATTAAAAACAAAATTTTTGGTCATGATTTTTGGGATGTTACAAATTGATTGGGTACTTCAAGGATTATAGTGAAACTGGTTTTTCAAAAGCGATTGTTGAAGCTAAGGAGATTGCCATTGAAATGAGTATTGATCCAATATTTCCACAAAAGCGTTTGATTGAAACGAAAAAAAAGGTTTGATGAGAATTCAAGTAGCGAAGAAGTTTCATTTACATCTGAAGATAGAGTCAATTATTTCTTATGCATTGTTCATCAAGCTATTTCTTCTCTTGAGATAAGAGTTGAACAATTCAAAGAGTATGACAAAAGTATTTGGTTTTTTATTTCCACATAATTTGAGGGGAATTGAAGATAAAGATCTTAATTCATATTGTCGTCATCTTGAAAAAACACTCAAGTTTGAAGAAAGATCGGATATTGATGTTGAGGAACATTATATGTAGTTGAAATTATTTGAGACATTGGAAACCAATGAATTTAGCAACCTTATAGATGTTTTGAAGTTTTTGAAAGAACTTGATTATTTCGCAAATGCAAGCATTGCATATAGAATATTGTTTACTATTCAAGTAACGGTCGCATCTGCAGAAATGAGTTTTTCGAAATTGAAGTTTGTAAAATCTTACTTACACTCCACAATGACCCAAGAAAGACTTAGCGGTTTGGCGATGATATCTATCGAAAACGAAATCTTAGAGAGTATAGACTACGAAGAGTTGATCAACCAATTTGCAATCAAGAATGCTAGGAGAGCTTCACGGATCGTCGGTTAACTGTTAAGATATGTAATTACTCATTAAAATACTATGATTTTGCTATGTTTATTGCTATAAAGTTTATCGTCATTTTAATAAAAAAAATAGTTTATGTAATTTAATTTGTTACACGTTAAGGCCTAAGGGTCTTTTTTATCCGTCTCGTCATGAGCATTTGAATCCTCAGAACCGACCCTGATAAAAAATCAATACATATCTAAGGAAGAAAAACATTGTTTTATTTATTGTGTAAATTTTACAAAGGATTTAAATCTTATCGGGGATATTGATTATGGATGATATTTAAGAATAAGTTAATTTAAGGCTTAAAAAAATTCATTATCATTTTGATATAATATTATATGTTATCTTATAATAGTCATAGTCGGCTATGTTATATTTTAATTTGGCAAAACCTCTAAATTATTACAATTATGCTCATCTAATTTGTTATAACTAAGTATTACAGATTTTTTTTAAAAAAATTTACTTAATCGATCATATTTTTGAGCAATAAGTGTTTTGGATATCAATTTGATTCTAACATCCTCTTCCCGAGTTCAGTTTAACGAGAAAATATAAATAAATGAAAGTGAGAAAAAATAAATAAATAAATAAATGGAAGCGAGAAGAAATACTTATTATTATCATGTGTTGGTTACTTATGTCTAATTATAGCGACTAAATTTTATATTTTTTAGATTATAATGACTAGTGTGGGGCAAACTGTTTTAAAAGTTGCTTTAAACAAAATGGCAAAACATGAGAAAGCGTGCATGAAAAATCTACATACGTTTATACCATTTGTATTTGATACTTTCGGTTTCCTTGCGCCAGAAGCTGTGGAGTTACTCAATAGAGTCCAACGGGTCATGCATAGTAATGTTATAACTCAAAGATCTATAGATGTTGTTTTTAAAAGAATTAGTTTTGACATCCAAAAATGGGTTGCGGCACAGCTTGTTGCTTGTTACCCGCTACGTTTATGTAAAACTTTTTTCTTTATTTAATATATAATTTTCTAAAAGAAAAAGTATAATTGTTATAATAGTTAAAGTAACTATATATTTAATTTTCTATTAACTTGTCGCTAAATATGAAATAATGAGCTCAATTTTGGACGAGGCACTCTATACCATCATCGAACCATATATCAAAAATTGTTCCCATCCACCCCCGATACCCAACAGGTATCTTATCAGGGATTCAGGGTGCCCCATCAATGTTGAAATGATGCTGAAATTTTCCCCGAACCCGACCCAAAACCCGAAATCTAGGCCAAAAATTTTGAGAATGCTTTGAAAAAACTACAATTGCTAAACAATAAATAGATTACTAACATTACAAACAATTGTGGACATGTTACTAACATTACAGATTACTAAAACTACAATTGCTAAACGATGAACAGATTACTAATATTAATATTACAAACAATTGCTAGATAATTGTAGAGATTACTAACATTACAGACTATTATGCATAGATTACTAACAATACAGACAACTATAAATTATGAGGAGAAATTACAAACAATAGTAGAGAAATCCTAACATATAGACATGATGAATCTAAATTATCTTTCAAAATTGTTCTATACTCTATGCTTTCTTAGTGAGCTTTAGAAACAACATTGATGTATTGGAAAAGGTTGCACATGTGCAAAATATGGACTTGCACAGGTGCAAATTTTAGGCATTCAAACTGATGATTAATTTGATAGATTACTCTATGAAAATTGAAAATTACTTTGAAATCAAGTATGGACATTCAAACGCACTGAAGAAATAAACGATCATATTACTTGATGGAGGAGCGGAGGCGTGGGGCTGCCGGCTGGCAGCTGGATTTTGGAGATTTTTTGTTCCCTTCCCGATGTTTTGTTGAGACGATGAAGTAGGGTCAGTTGTAATAAATTATAAGATGATGGTGATGGGGGTATACGTTGTTGCCTTGCTGCAACGGTGAGGAATCTACGACGTTGGCATATCGTTATTGGAAGAGTAAAAGGTGGAAGAGAACCAGAGAAGAATGGAAGAGTAGAAAGCATCGTTGTGATCTCAATGTCTCCCGGTCTTAATGACTTTAATGACTTAGAAGTTGTTTAGGCAAAAAAGATGACTTTTTTTTCAAAAAGTCAGGCATACATGTCTTTTCAAAAAGCCAAGGAGTTTAAAAAGCTCTCCCAAACGTCTCCTATTTAGGGTTAAGGCTAAAATTGTTATTTCTATATATATATATATATATATATATATATATATATATATATATATATATATATATATATATATATATATATATATATATATATATATATATAGGCGGGGCTGAGATATCTCACTCCCTGCCTCGAAAAATATTTGATAACTACTTGATCCCCGACCCGTTAACTCGATAAGATCGACTTGACGTGACCAGAAATCTTCGGGTTTCGATTTTCCCCATTGGGTTCGGGGTAATTTGCCATCCCTAAATCAAAGAGGGTGGGTTTGAATTTTGAAAGTAATTGATGTAGGGGGTGTTTGGGAGTGTTTTTCAAAATGACTTATTAATTTATTGGTTTTTCAAAAAATCAATAAGTTAAAAAGATGTTTGGTAAACAGTAACTTTTTAAACAAAAAAAAAAGAAAAAAAAGTGATTTTTCCAAATAGCCAATAATTCATGGGTTTTCTAAAAAGTCAATAAGGTTTTTTCAAAAGCACTCCCAAACACCCCCTTAATCTCATAACCAAAATTATGGTCCCTCTCGTTTACATCCATTTTCATTTTAATCTAATTTTTGTTGTGTTGTGGAATAGGCAAGATGACATAACTAGTCTACGAGGTTTCCAAATGTTGCACATGCGGTCCCTAAGATTAACTAGGTAAATTCTCATTTGTTAAATGCAGATCCCTCTTTTTATTTTTCTGTTTTATTAACATTATTGAATAATATATGGGCCATTTTCTATTAAAGCCAAAAGAAAACCCCTAAAAGGCTATAGCCCCATTAATCCCCATCTTCACGCGTCCAATGTTTGCAAATTCGGTTCGACAATTGAATTGGTAAGTTCGGTTATGGGAACACGAGAGAGTCCATTTTGGATGGCATCGGTATTAAGGATTGGATGTCAATGTCTAGTCATTGGGATTCACCATGATCGAGATCCTCATTGGAAAGCCAGTTTTGCATGACAGAGGAATAAACATCTTCTTTTTGTTTTTCCTCCATCACCATCACATATATCATGATCAACACCTACAGATTTTCACAAAGATGCGTATTTGATTGGTCTCAAGTTCTTCAAACGAATAAATGCTTGAGATTTATCAATTCGGCATGCAAAACTCCGACACAAAAACGTAGGATTTTTTAAATTAACTTCAAACTCAGGGGAAATTTTGGAATCCGAAGGTTAGGAGATAGAATTAGAATCTCACATGCCCCTTCCTCTTTTCTTCACATTCTAATTTAGGGTTGGAGATAGCTTGAGAATTAGATGTTTTGGAAAAGAAAAAAAAATGCTCATCGCCTTCTTTACTTTTTTTTTTCTTTTTGAAATTTTTTAGGAATAACAGAGGTGGGTGTATGATTTTGATTTTGATAGTTCTCATATGTGTGACTTATCAAGCCTTATAAATGAGATTCTCGGATTCGCCAAGGTCCAAATTAAACTTTTCATGATTATTGGAAAAGATTCAATAGCCTTTGGTTGATATGTCAACAACATCAAATGCCTAAACAACTCCTCATCCAACATTTGTATGAAGGTTTGTTACCAATTAAAAGAAGATTTGTTGATGTTTCAAATGGTAGAGATGTCGATAGCAAAACTCCATAATAAACTAATACTCATAAGTACTTAAATAGAGATTTTACTTGAGTAACTTGCACTTAGACAGATGAAAGAGAATGTGCATGTGAGTGTATGTTTATTTCTTATTTCTTTTCTTTTTTTATCCGACTCCTGAAAATGACATGTCATACATCTTTTGTGACAAAAATGACCGTGGCCGTAAGATTGTTGCTAAAAAACTGATGTGGCAGCATAGCATGGCATGCATCATTCCCTCCAACCTAATGTAATTTTCATGGCTTTTACTACGGGAAAATACACTAATTTTATGTCATTACATCTAAATGTTGCCTCATTGATCCCTATTCAAATTCTTTTTGGTTTGGTTGTTTAAAATAGCAAATTATTTGTTTTAGGTAATATTTTAAAAGATAAACAAAAAAAGCATTTTTTATAAAGAATAAATAATGTATGTTTATTTTCATTACATATCTACAATGAGATAAACAATTACATGTTTAATTACAATTAAATGTTTTCATGCGTGAGGATCAACATTGACATGTTCATGCTAAGCGATTTTTTTTGTGCCTCTATTATCCATGAAGTTTTAGTGGCCATTGACAATTTGTTATAAAGATAAAGAATTTAAAGCTTTAAAATATAAGAATAACGATGATTTATCTAAATTGGGCATATGAAATTTGATTGAACAACAATTTATCATCCTTTCGTAGTTAACTTGTTTATTCTACTAAATATATGAATACAATAGTACCTTAATGCAAGATACAATATAGGCTTTCATGAGTTAGCAATCAAAAGGCTTCAAGTTTCATCAAAAGTGAAAGTTTTTTATGTTGTAGTGATTAACAAGTTTAGTAACCAATTAAGTATCATAAGTGAATGAACCTTTTGAGTTGTAGTACCAGAAGATAAATTGAAGTAGTTTGAGTACTAAAAAATTATAAGTTACAAGTTATTAAACATTTGAATCACTCATAGACCTTATTGATATAGGTTTGACCATATCAGAAATAAATAAATTAATAATCACTTTGAAAGAAAACAAGAAAAACATAAGCTTTTTAATATAAGAAATCACAAACACCCCATTATTTTTGTATTTTGGTGCCAATCGGGAAAACAGAAAGAGAAAGAAAAAAAAATGTTCAGTTGAGTTGCAACAAGGGATAGAGAGACATCAAGACAGGAAAAAATCAGAAAAATATTAGACATCCTGAATGACAGAGATCGATATGATTCTATTATTATTAATAAAATCATTTTTTGAGATTCAGAATATATTTAACAAAGAATCATGAAAAATGTATTTAGAGTCCAAACATAGATTGGAATTTAAAAGATGGTTTCTGTTTTGATTATAAAAATCTAGGATGCCCACAAGCAAAAACGACTTAATGAGATCACTAAATCACTACAACATTCCCATAACACCCCTGATATATCAAAAGCAGATTCACTACCCTGGTTGGGTTGTTGTGATTCAAGAAGAATGGATAATCCACAATGCAGGTGTTAATTTGATTTCTATGAATAAGAAAGGAAGCTAAGCTTATATCAACTACATTAACAACTATAATGTATGCATACAATCAGACATACAAAAAACCAGGAATGAATCAAAGCATTATAAACAGGAATAAAGTTTCATAATTAGCAAACGATGATCGATTATATGAAAAATGGAAATAGGTAATCATGAAAACAGTCTAACAAAATTAAACTTCTACGAAAGATAACACCATAACAATGTCGCAAAATACTCTCAGAAAAAGAAACGAGACACAAATTAAAGATAGTTTCAAAAAGGGCAATAACATTACTCTGTTTTCAACGGTATGATTTCTGGAACCTAGCACGAGCACCACGACCTCCGAACTTCTTCGGCTCGCACCTTCTCGGATCAGCAACGAGAAGAGTCCTGTCGTACCTCACGAGAATATCTTTGATTTCCTTCTTCTGTTCTTCATCAACGAATTTCTGGTAGTAAGCGACGAGAGCTTTCGAGATGCTTTGACGGATTGCGTAGATCTGAGAAGTGTGACCTCCACCCTTGACGCGGATCCTCATGTCAACGCCAGCAAACTTGTGGCGTCCAAGAAGAAGGATCGGCTCGAACGCCTTGTATCGGAGGATTTCAGGCTGAACAAGCTCGATTGGGACACCGTTGATTTTGATTAGGCCACGACCAGCCTTGCAGTGAGTTACGGCAACCGCCGTCTTCTTCCGGCCGAAGCATTGGACGGAATTTGGAGGAGCTGCCGCCATGTTTGTGAGAAACCCTAGTTGCCTAAGAGTGATCTCTGAGAGGAAGAAAATGTCAGGCGATGAATTGTGAGAGAGGAGTTTTATGAGCTGTGCTAGGGTTTTGTTATAAAATTTTTGGGCTTCATTCTTATGGGCTGAATATATGTTTTTTTGGGTTATTTGATCCATTAGAATGTTAGATATTCTTCAAATGTGCTTTAGATGAAGTTTTAAAGCTCAATTGCTTCATTAGCCCATTAGAGGACGGGCTTTTGATTCGTTTGGAGAAAACATGATCATATAATTTTCTTTCTTTAGAAAATTAGACATTGAGACAAATGAAAATGTTGACAATGTTCGGTAACACTAAAATCTTGTATAATTCAAATTTCATAGCATTCTAATAAGCATATATAAGAATTTAGAGTACATTGCATAAATGGTCATTGGTTTTTACAAATCCGTGTTATGAGTCTTAACTTTCAAAAATTTGACACAACCTGTCATTAATGTTTTATATTTTTGCATTGTCGATCCTTATTGCATTTGTGGATATCTATTTAAATGTCTTCATGTGCCCCTCACACGAGAGTATCTCCATCTTAAGTGTATAATTAGTCTAAGATCGAGGAGTCCTAGGGCGGTCGGGAATAATATGTGCATAATAGCTCGTTCTCAGTTCTCACCTCAAAAATCTTTAGAACTATATATATATATATATATATATATATATATATATATATATATATATATATATGTGTGTGTGTGTGTGTGTGTGTGTGTGTCACCTCTGCGATTTATTTGTGTTAGAAGCTCAAATTTTGGTGAAATCAAGTGTAATTCAAAGAGAATATAACATCATCTTGGATTTGAGATAAATAACCGACACTTGTTCTTGTCCGGTGAAATTGGTATGATCTATGGTTTATAAAATTAACCTTAATGTTAAAAATTGTTTTTCATGATTCATTTGATGTTAGATTACAGAACAATGAGTAACAAAAACAAGTTTTCTTATAACATTAACATGATTGAGTCAAGAACCATCAAAGATGAAGTTGATAAGTTATAGGTTAGTAAAAGTGATGCAAATGCAAGTTGATTGATGAAATTTGATCATTTTTTATGAAAATCATAATGTATTCAAAATTTATGTGTTCAAGCTTTATTGAATAAGCTGATGTTTGACGATAACAATGAGTTTATTGATTAATAGTTGATGCTATTAATGGCATTGCGAGACAAAATCATGTATATTGAGTTATTGCTTATGATTATTTGGAGATGTCTAGAAGTGGAGATTTGGATAACATCAAGATATAAGTTTGTTTGAATTAACTTCAAAAAGGTGGGTAGATATAAATTTGCAACTTTGGACACATGTTACAAATTATTTGTTTCATTACAAAGTTGAAACATCAATTATTATGATATGTTTATACAATTTCTTTATGACATCTTATGATTAATGTTCAAAGTTACAAATGTATTATCATTGTAAATTGTGTCATTATGTGTGTAAAATGAATGTTGGAAAGAAAATATATAAGGTATATGTAACGCCCGTGTTTCTAAGCTAGGCATTAATATTGATGTTATAGTCTAGGTTAACCTTTGTAACTCATTTTGAAGAAATGAAAAGGAATTATGTGAATATTATGTGAATTATGTGTTTTATGCATAATTATTAGGGTTTTTCTAGACAGTCCAGTGGAACGCTGGCAGGCCCGCAACGTGTAGGTGTTAATGAACTTGGGTGTTCATTTGCTGTACTACATCCCCCTCATGGTTGCCTTTAGGACATGTATGGCTGAGGAAACCCCTTAGCAGTAGTGTCCATCCCGATGATATTCTTTAGGCTAGGTCCCTTGTGATAAGTGTTCAGGGACGTAAAGTGAGGATAACGAGAACGGGTAATCAGGGTTATTGTTGATTGGTGAACTTAATAAGTTTATTATTATTGTGGTTTGAAAACCCTATATGCTCACCAGGCTCCCAAGCCTGACCCACTCAGCTTTTTATGTTACAGGTAGTGGACCCCGAGCATAGTCGGAGGATGATGAGAGATTTTTGGATTATAGGCCAGTAGTTGTAAATAACTGTTGAAAGGCTTATAATGTCTTGTTTATGCTTTTGATCTGTATCGGAACATGAGATCCCGATGTTTTGATATGAAATGAAATTATATATTTCTTAAAGAAAGGTTTTGATAAACTCTTATCATGTTTTGTTTTGGGGACCAATTCCGCAACATCTTTAAAAAAGATTTCTCTGATTTTATTTTAAAAAGCATAAATTAAATCAGTCTTTTCTGGCCGAGAAATTAGGGGATGTCACAGTTGGTATCAGAGCATTAGTTTAAGCGAACTAAGAAATTGTAGGATTTCTAGACTTAAACTTAGAATGCTAAGTGATGATTGTGAGATGAGTGTCTACCATATTTTAGACACAAGCACTAGTTTATTTTAGGAAAGATGCCTAAGATGCTTTTATGTGCTAAATGCTATATGTTTGCCATATATGCCATTATTTGTTCGGATCTATGGTATGTTGCCGACCGGATCTGGAAACCTTATGTGTGTAGGATTCTAAGCATACGATTACAATATTAGAACTAACATGTAAACGTTTCGGAGTAATAAGGGAATTTAAAAACCTATCGAGGATAAAGACCTAAATTCGCCTTATTCGGTATATAGATTATAATGGCAAGAACTCGTAGTGGAGTTGCAAATGCAAACGGAAACAGGGATCAACAACCTCAACCTCAACCTCAAGTAGTTGAGCAAGTACCTGTTGTAGGAGCTACACCTAAGCCAATGACGATGGCTGGGGTACAAGCAATGATACAGATGATGTCAGATCGCCAAATGGAGGAAACAAGGCGATTACTACAACAAAATAGGGAAGAAACTACGATACCTGTTGAACAGCCCGAATTGAATGAAGGGCAATCAGTAGGAGGGAACTACAGTGGGACTCTTGGTCAAGCCAACCCACCGATAGTTAGACAAAACAACCAGGATGGAGGAGTTGATGGACGCGGATGCAAATACAAAGATTTCATGGCATCCAAACCACCGTGTCTATCTGGAAGTCCGACACCGGTGGAAGTCATGAATTGAATGTCCGAAATGGAGACGATGTTTGAAAGTTATGAGTGCAGCAACAAACAAAAGAGCGCACTTGCAATTCCTCTGTTAAAATCTGGTGTATTGAGCTGGTGGAAGTTACTAGCTGATTCGATGCCCAAGGGTGAAGCTAGCAATATGTCTTGGGAAGACTTTGTGGTACAACTGAAATTGCAATACTGCTCTGAGCAGGATCTTATGGAAATTAATAATGAGTTCCAGAATTTGAAGAAGGGAAAGATGAGCGTTATTGAATACGCTGCTAGTTTTACGGAAAAGATGAAGCTTGTTCCTCATCTAGTTCCAACTGAACTCTCTAAGGTCAACAAGTTTGCCCTCGGATTACCAGCGGACTTTGGTCCGAGGGTCAAGCAAGCAACCACTTTGAAAACCGCCATCTGGGCTGCTAAGAATGTTGAGATTTAGATCAGAGAGAAGGGTCTGGAGAGGGCAGAAGTTGGCGAAAAGAGAAATTTTGAAGGAGCTTCAGGTTCCAACAAGGAAAGCAAATTTTCAAAGTCTAAAAAGTTTGGAGGAAGAGGAGGCGAAGTTAAATGGTGTGAGAAGTGCAAGAAAAAGCACTCTGGGAAATGTAGTGAGGGGGTGACTTGCTACAAATGTGGAAAGACTGGGCATTTTGCCAACGCGTGTCCGTCCAACCAGAGGGTATGTTTTGGGTGCCATGAAGAAGGGCATATTTTGAAAGACTGTCCGAAGAAGAAGGAGGCAGCAAAGCCCAATCTTCCACCAAAGCCGAAGGCGAGAGCCTTTCAGATGACACTTGAAGCTGCAAAAGAAGAAGTCGATGTCGCTTCAGGTACCTTTCTCGTAAACGAATTGCCTGCCCAAATTTTGTTTGATTCTGGAGCCAATTACTCCTTTATTTCGCATGAATTTGGTAGAAAACTAGCTTTGCCTGTAGATAGACTAGTTAATGCTATAATAGTCGAGATTGTTAGTGGCAAGTTTGTACCTGTTAGCCATCGTATGAAAAACATCATCATTGACTTGGATGGGAATAAGTTCCATGAGGAATTATTGCCTATCGAGTTAAATGGTCTCGACATAGTTTTAGGAATGGATTGGCTTAGTGCCAATGATGCCGAAATATTGTGTAAGAAGAAGAAAGTAAAAGTAAACCCGCCAAGGAGAGAGTCGTTTATGGTGTATGGAGACAAACGCAGAGTAAACTCTAGAATCATTTCCCTAATGAAAGCCAGAAAGTGTTTGGCCAAGGGATGTACATCATATCTAGCGTTCGTGATCGATGCTAAGAAGGAAAAGAAGGAGGTGCAGAATATTCCGGTGGTGTGTGATTATCCGAAAGTCTTTCCCGAAGATCTTCCCGGATTGCCCCCTGATCGACAAGTAGAATTTCGTATCGACTTGTTACCAGGAACGACACCGACAGCAAAAGCACTGTATCGATTAGCACCAACAGAGATGAAAGAACTTATGACACAACTTCAGGAGTTATTGGACAAAGGTTTCATTCGACCTAGTTCATCACCCTGGGGAGCCTCGGTGTTATTTGTAAAGAAGAAAGACGGGAGCATGAGAATGTGCATCGATTACAGAGAGTTGAATAAAGCGACAATAAAGAACAAGTACCCGTTGCCGAGGATCGATGACCTGTTCGATCAGTTGCAAGGTTCGAGCTATTTCTCGAAGATCGATCGTAGGTCAGGATATCATCAACTAAAGGTGAGAGAGCAGGATATCGAAAAGACTGCCTTCAGAACAAGATATGGACACTATGAATTTTTGGTTATGTCGTTCGGACTAACCAATGCCCCAACAGCTTTCATGGATTTGATCAACAGGGTTTGTAAACCATACCTTGATAAATCCGTGATAGTATTCATAGACGATATCTTGATTTATTCGAAAAGCAAGCAGGAGCATGAAAAGCATCTGCGTGAGGTGCTAGAAGTTCTGAAAAAGGAGAAGATGTATGTAAAGTTCTGCAAATGTGAATTTTGGATTCAAGAAGTCCAATTTTTAGGTCATGTGGTTAACCAAGAAGGAATAATGGTTGACCCAGCAAAGATTGAAACTGTAATGAAGTGGGAACAACCAAAAAGTCCTACGGAGATTCGAAGCTTTTTAGGATTAGCCGGATATTATCGCCGATTTATCCAAGGCTTTTCTTCGATTGCTACTCCATTAACAACTTTGACCCACAAAGGAGCTACTTATACTTGGAATGAGAAGCATAAGGAAGCCTTTGAGAAGTTGAAGAAGAGATTGTGTGAAGCACCGATTCTTTCGTTACCTGAAGGAGTTGATGACTTCGCAGTTTATAGTGATGCCTCTGGAGTTGGGTTAGGTTGTGTTGTGACCCAAAGGGATAAAGTGATAGCGTATGCATCGAGGCAATTGAAAGAGCGTGAAAAGAACTACCCCACTCATGATCTGGAGTTGGCAGCGGTAGTATTCACCTTAAAGATATGGAGGCACTATCTTTATGGTACTAAATGCAAACTTTTCACTGATCATAAGAGTCTTCAATATCTCTTTAATCAGAAGGAATTGAACATGAGGCAACGGCGCTGGCTGGAGTTACTCAAGGACTACGACTGTGAGATACTTTACCACCCTGGTAAAGCAAATGTTGTTGCTGATGCTCTCAGTCGGAAGGTGAATCTTGAAAAGAAAAGGCCAAGAGTGTTGAGGATTGAAGTTGTCTCGACAATTGTGGAAAGTATAAAGAAAGCTCAGGAGGAAGCTTTAGAGAAAAATGACCGGAATGAGGAACGTTTGGGTAAAACGTTGGTGTTTGATACAAACGGTCAAGGGCTGAAGGTATTCAAAGATAGGATTTGGGTACCTAAGACGGGAGGAGTAAGAGATCTTCTGATGGAAGAAGCCCACAAAACCATGTACTCGATTCATCCCGACAGTACAAAATGTATAGGGATCTAAAACCCTATTACTGGTGGCCGACGATAAAGCTTGATGTTGCTAAGTATGTGGCCGAGTGTGTAACTTGTGCTAGGGTTAAGGCACAACATCAGAAACCATATGGGAGTTTAGAACCTTTACCTGTACCCATGGGTAAATGGGAAGACATCACCATGGATTTTGTGACTAAACTGCCCAGAACAAGGAACGGTCACGACATGATTTGGGTGGTCGTTGATCGCTTCACTAAGAGTGCGCATTTCATAGCCGCTAACGAGAAATGGTCTATGGATAAACTTGCGAATTCTTACGTGAAGGAAATTGTGAGGCTTCACGGTGTTCCGTTAACGATTGTATCCGATCGTGACAGTCGTTTTACCTCAAGGTTTTGGAGAAGTCTACAAGAGGAATTGGGAACCAAGTTGTGTTTGAGTACAGCTTACCATCCTCAAACCGATGGTCAAAGTGAACGAACGATTCAAATATTGGAGGATATGCTGAGAGCATGTACCCTAGAATTCCAAGGTAACTGGGATGAACACTTACCTCTAGTAGAATTTTCCTATAATAATAGTTTCCACTCAAGCATCAAGATGACACCTTATCACGCTTTATATGGAGAAAAGTGTCGAACGTCGTCAAGTTGGCTGGAGGCTGGGGAAAAGCAGTTTATGGGACCTGAAATAGTCCATCAAACTGCTGAAAAGTTGAAAGTGATTAGGGAAAGGATGTTAGCAGCTCAAGATCGATAAAAGAGTTACGCTGACAAGAAAAGACAACCGATATCCTTCGAAGTTGGAGATTCGGTTTTACTTAAAGTCTCGCCGTGGAAAGGACTTATAAGATTTGGTAAAAGGGGAAAGTTGAGTCCAAGGTTTATTGGACCATTTAAAGTTCTTCAGAGGATCGGGAATCAAGCTTACAAGCTAGAATTACCGAAAGAACTGGAGGGTATTCATAACACCTTTCATGTGTGTTATTTGATAAAGTTCACGGGAGATGTGCCCGACATAATTCCCATTTCTGAATTAAGGTTGGATGAAAACAAGAGGTTGATTGAAGAACCTGAGGTAATCGTTGACCGTAAGACTAAGAAGTTGCGACGCAAGATGGTCGATTTAGTGCTGGTGCGATGGAAACATACGAATTGTCCAAATCTCACCTGGGAAATGGAGAGTGACATGATGAGTCGCTACCCGCATTTGTTTGCTGATGTGTGATTCCGGGGACGGAATCATCCTAAGGGGGAGATAATTGTAACGTCCGTGTTTCTAGGCTAGGCATTAATACTGAAGTTATAGTCTAGATTAACCTTTGTAACTCATTTTGAAGAAATGAAAAGGAATTATGTGAATATTATGTGAATTATGTGTTTTATGCATAATTATTAGGGTTTAATTAATTAAGAATAAAAATGAGCGTCAAAAATAAATATTAGATAAAGCCGATATATATTAAGAAAGTTGTAGTGGTCGTGACAAGGATTACGGATATATAAAGAATACCAAAATCCGAGTTATAACGAAGAAGTTATGACATGTCGAAGTTTCGCGACAAAACCGGCACGGTGCCGAATGTCGTAAAAAGTGAGTTTTTGATAAACTACTTTTTAGCCTTAGTGATCTAAACGAAAGTCGTAGTGTTCGTTAAACCGAGAGTATGTATAAAAAGAACGCCCAAATCTGACTTCGTATGAGGAAGTTATGATTTTTCGAAGTTTCAGCTTAGCAGTAGACAGCTAAAAACTCGAATTTTAGATCGAGTGATTTTTAGCCGACACGACCTAAATGAGAATCGAAGGTCTCGTCAATAGTAGCATAACGGTAAAAAGACAGACGAAAACGGATGTCGGATGAAGAAGTTATGAATTTTTAACGGATTTCCTGTCCCGGTCTGTTAAAAATAATAATATAAAATTAAAGTCAAAATTAGCCGACGAAGTCTAAACGAAAGTTGTAGAGCGTAATTTTACCTACGCGTGCATATAAAGAACGTCAAAAACGGAGCTCGTATACGAAAGTTATGGATTTTAGAACTTTTTGCACAAAAATCGAGAAATTTCGCATACGTGGACTTCGGCCACCTCACCCTCGCCCAAAACGCGCCACGTGTCCGAACTGCTGAGTCATCCGAGGCCACCTGTCGACGCGTGTCGCATTCTCTTCAGACCGAAGGCTCGGCCAATCAGAAGCTGCCTCGTACTCCTTTATCGCGTGTCCGATCCTCGCATGGAGTGCCACGTCCGAAGTCTCGGACCTAGACCTCGGTCCAATCAGAGGCCGACAGCGAGACCCTCGCATGCGCAACCCACGTGCGATCCACCTGCGCACCTTCGCTCTGCTGCTGCCGCGTGTCCTCGCTGCTGACTCCTCCTTCTAAGCCGACTTCGGACCTCGCCTATAAATAGAAGGCTTGCGAGCCTTCTCGGATACTTTTAAGAAATTGTCCATTTTTACCCCTTTTTCAATATTTCCTTCATTCTAACTTCCCCCAAGGCCCCGGTATTATACCAAACACCCGGAATACGCCCCGAAGTGCCCGAGAAGCCCGAGAAATTTATCTTTTCGGTTTCGAAGCCCGACCCTTGCAGAGCCCGGTTTCTGAATAAAACTCCCGGTTTTATTAGAAACGAACGTTTTAGGAAACGAATTGCTGCCCGATTATCATCAAATCATGTGAGTGTATAGTCACCTTCATCTTACACCTAGATATGAAGTATTTTCTATAAAATACGTGCTACGTGTAATTATATTAATTGTTTAATTGAGGTGACTGTTGAATAGATGTTTTATACAAGTTTTAAATTGTATATGTATTTTTATCTACAAATATGTTGGGTAAAACATGGGTAGATAGTTGATGTGTGATGAAATAAAATGATGAGAGGCCTCGATGTGATTGTGATCCAGTCATCTAGCGGAGTTTGGATGACGACCACAGACTTTTCTAGACAGTCCAGTGGAACGCTGGCAAGCCCGCAACCTGTAGGTGTTAATGAACTTGGGTGTTCATTTGTTGTACTCCATCCCCCTCATGGTTGCCTTTAGGACATGTATGGCTGAGGAAACCCCTTAGCAGTAGTGTCCATCCCGATGATATTCTTTAGGCTAGGTCCCTTGTGATAAGTGTTTAGGGATGTAAAGTTTGGATAACGGGAACGGGTAATCAGGGTTATTGTTGATTGATGAACTTAATAAGTTTATTATTATTGTGGGTTGAAAACCCTATATGCTCACCAGGCTCCCAAGCCTAACCCAATCAGCTTTTTATGTTACAGGTAGTGGTCCCCGAGCATAGTCGGAGGATGATGAGAGATTTTTGGATTATAGGCCAGTAGTTGTAAATAACTGTTGAAAGGCTTATAATGTCTTGCTTATGCTTTTGATCTGTATCGGAACATGAGATCCCGATGTTTTGATATGAAATGAAATTATATATTTCTTAAAGAAAGGTTTTGATAAACTCTTATCATGTTTTGTTTTGGGGACCAATTCTGCAACATCTTTTAAAAAGATTTCTCTGATTTTATTTTAAAAAGCATAAATTAAATCGGTATTTTTTGGCCGAGAAATTAGGGGATGTCACAGTATAGGGTTATCATGTATACACATTGAATACAATTGCATTTAAATGATTGTCTAAAAGACTATGAGGGTACGACCTTGGAAGAACGGGAGTATAAACTCCCCATACAACCATTATAGATTGATTTGTTCTTTATATACATGGAAAGAACAGGTGTTACCAACCCTTGAGTGTGTTGGAATCGTACATTGTATTGCATTGTATAAATGCATGAAAATGTTTAAAGTCATATGTTTTGAAATAAATGTATATGTATTTTGTATCAAAATATATGTACCTCAAACTTATGGCTTGTGTATTTCCCTTTTTATGACTATACTCCAGGTGCCAATATGACTCTTTCTAGAATTCATTTTTGGGACATTTTGAAGACGAATACTTTTGAAAACTAGTTCATTGGAAAACATGTAATATATTTTGAATGTAAATTCATAGTTGTTGATTCTTGCAAACATCTTGAGCTAAAAAGGCTATCAATTTTAGGGGAAGTATCGTGATCACAGACAATGAGAGAAAATTGAGATACTTATCGGCAAAAAAAGATTGTTAAGGCATAAAATGTTAGACTAATAAGGTGACGTTTTGATCGCTTTCTGTGTTGATATATTCTCCCCCACGTACGGGTTAAAAAGAAATTCAATGTGGGCTATTACATGAGGACACTTTGTGTTTTAGGCACACAAAATGCAATGTATTAGAGAATATATAGATTGTTTATTTTTCGTAAGGAAACCAAAAACTGGAGTATCACGTTTATTTATACTCACAATATGGATAAGGATGAGAAGATATGGTTTTGAGAAGTTATTTGTGCTTATCATGAAGGTATAATCATTTTCCAGAGCTTGCGTAGGATCAACGGGGCCATAGTAGGCATCTTCGTGGATCTTTGCACCAAGGTGGTACTTTTTTTTTTCTAAAAGCTCTTTCTGGCAAGCATAAATTTTCTATGCAAACTATTTGTTTTTTAGAACACATACCTAAAAAAGTTTGTGCGTCCTATTTTTGTAGAAGACATGACACATGCTCTTCCAAAACTCAGATGTTTGCATGTCTTATTTGTATGACCTTTGATAAACTAGATATTATTATATAATTCGACGTTTCATTTGGCAAGATTGTTAGATAACACAATGCAATAATTTCTTTTTTATCCTTTAAAGAAATAATAATATAACAAATAAAAACCTTGTAATTATCATCACTAATACTAACAGTAGGGGTGTGCATGGGTCGGTTTGGGTCGGTTTTGGACCCAAACCCAACCCAACCCATAAATGGTCGGTTTCTGGTTTTCAGAACCCAATAGGATCGGTTTCTGGTCGGTTCAGTTTCTCGGGTTCTAAGGTCGGTTTGGGCGGTTTTTCGGTTTCTTGGGTTCAACCCATACATTCACGAGTTCTGGGTTTTAACCTATTTTTCATAATTGAAGCAACAAGTTAAATACTTCAAAAAACACCAAATTTAAGTTAAATACTTTAAAAAACATGAGTCTTCAACAAATAGTCTATTATAAGTCACAACCAAAGCCCGAAATAGTCTATTACAACCAAAAAACAATCAAGTATGAGTCGGTTTCTCGGGTTGGATGAGTCGGTTTCTTGGGGCGGTTTGTCGGTTTTAAGTATGGGTCGGTTTCTCGGGTTGGATGGGTCGGTTTCTGGGTAAAAATCGAACCCGATTTTTCGGTTTTTAAAAAATTCAAACCCTAACCGTCGGTTTTGCTTCGGTTTCGGTTTCGTCGGTTTTAGTCGGTTTCTCGGTTTCTTGGTTTGGGTTTGCTCACCTCTAGTAACAAATAAGTGTATATTAAAAATAATGAATTAATGTTATTACTACTATTATATTTTGAATATCAATACTAATTTGTTAAGAACGATCAACTCAATGTGCACAAGTTATCAATAAATAATAGTAATTAAAATAATAACGATCAACTCAATGTGCCACTACAAAATAACCATGTGTGCGTTGATGATTATAAAAACTATATGTGGTTCATTTACCAGATAAAACTGTGGAACAGTTAATGAAAAATGTAAAATATGGAATACATGTTTTTTCTTTTACAACAAAACCTTGTTATGATAGACTTATAGATTAAATTTCAATGTTGTCCCAATATATATATATATATATATATATATATATATATATATATAAATGTCAATTTTTTTAGCAGTTAGTCTATAGACTTTAAAAAACAAAAAGTTTTTTTATTGCAAATTGCATATATTTAGTCCACATCTTCATTTATGGACCGCAAACTGCAAACGTTTTACCTCTTTAAAAACAAACAAAACTCAAGTCTTCAAGTTTGCAACTAGGGTTGTAAACAAACCTACTGTTCGATGAACCGTTCAGCAGAAAGTTCGTTGATATTTATTTATTTAATAAACGAATGAACAAGATATTTTGTACAAGGCAAAAATGTAATATGCGTTTATGTAGCTATTGGTCAAAAAACATCTTACAATATACCATTGTGGTAGCCGAAACGACGGATTTCCCTGCTACATTACAATACCTCGCTCCTTATACAAGAGCAGCTCTGGATGAATATTTTATGTACTGTGAACGACACACTTCAATCATTTATGATGATCCCTTTAAACAAGCCCAAGCTTATCGCCAAATGTCTCTTCTATTACGAAGACCGCTTAGGCGCGAAGCTTATCCAGGGGATGTTTTTTATTTACATTCACGCCTTTTGGAAAGAGCTGCTAAATGAAGTTCTCTTTTAGGTGAACATGAACAATACTCTCGTTCGTTCATTTATGTCCGTGAACATTTGTTCGTTTATGTTCATTTACGTTCATTTGTTTATTTTATTAGCAATAGACTTTATATATATATATATATAAACATGTTTGTATGTGTTTGCTCGTTTAAATTCGCATCTATTTGTTTGTTTATGTTTACTTAAGTTCATTTATATTCGTTGGTTTAGGTTCTTTAATATTAAATTATGTTCGTTTATCGGTTAAACAAACAAACGAACATAAACGAACACGAATAGACTAAATTTCTTAACAAAAGAATACGAACACATAGAATTTTGTTCGTTTAATTGTTCGTGTTCGTTTGTTTATCATTTAAAGTTAAACGAACGACCACGAACAAACATTCGTTCGTGTTTGTTCGGTTCATTTACAACCCTATTCGCAGCTCATTTCACCAAGTCTACAATTTTACAGCAGGCTAGTGTTCATAATAGGCAAATCTGTAGCTCTTCGCCTTAGATTATTTACAAGTTTTCCCACTAAGTCACTTCTAAACATGTTTTTCCACTGCATTCTAACACTAAAATCACCACCAATAATTTATTGACTAGTAAATTAGCCTAAAATGTGTTATCAACAAGAGCAACAATAGTTTAATCTTCATAGATACAATCTTGCATCCCCGTCTAGCCCTAGGGAATGCACCATCAGTTAGCAAAGACCATGAAACAATGCATGATTATCAGAGTCTTTACAATGATTAATCCCAAAAAACCAAACCAAATGAAATCAATAAACTGGTTTATATCTAGTCAAAAAAATAAACCTTCACCAAAATCATGAATGCTGCCCAAAGTTAACATCTCCTTGCTCTTGTAGCCAATGCACTTCTAATTTCAAACGCCTTTTGGTCAATTGAATTATCCACAAAACTAACATCTCCATGATAGTGAGAACTGTCATCATATTGCAAATATTCATCAGATTTCCCAGATAAAGAAGAGTAATCTTCCCTCATAAGCAACGCATTATGAAGAATTGAACAAGCACCTATGTAAGCCACCATAGTCTTGATCTCTTCCTTAATCGGCTTACTCAAAACACCCCATTTCTTTAAACTATCAATCGTTCTAAACCCAGATGCAAGCATTACAGTATGTGCAGAATTAAAGTTCTCTTCGTATGAATTCATCACGGGTTGATGAAATGGAACCATTAGCCATGGAAGAAAAGGATAGCTTTTATCACCGATTAAGTATTGAGGTATAGATACACCGTTTATATCTATAGGTGGAGAGTTTAACAAGTTGTTTGATTCGATGTCTTGGTATAAAGTTGACGACTTGAGAATGAGTTGATTACCCTTTTTGCCATTGATGCCGGCGACAATGCTGAGAATCTTCGATGACGTATCGACGACGATTTGAGCAGATATTGGAACTTCCTCCATGGATTCAGGCTTGAGAATGTTGAATCGTGTACAATGTATAACTCCACAGCAATTGGGCAAACCTGTTAGGGTTTCGAATGATTTGGTGATTGGTTCGAGCTCGTTTGGGGTTGGGAATCCGACCCAGAAACGAAAATTGGTGCATAAGACACGGCAGAATTGCTTGACGCAGAATTTCGCTACAGATTCTGAAACTTTAAACCGTTGTGAAATGTCGGAGTAATCGGAACCGGTGGCTAGCCGGTAAAGCCCGATACCGAGGCGGGTTTCGACGGGAAGATTCAGGGGAGAGTTGACTGGGTCACGGCACTCGAGCAGCGGTTCGAGGAGGGCTGAGAGCCACTCGAATGTTGAAGCAGTCATTTTGAAACAGAGTTTGAAGGAGTCGGGGTTTCTTGGTATGGCTGAATGGGCGCCGACGAACCGACGACCGAGTTTGGTTAGATGGCTGATTTCGTCGGCGGGAACACCGGGTTCCGGGGATTGGGATCGCTTCCGTTTGCGTGATAGAAGGGAGAGGGTGGCGGCGGTATTTGAAAAGGATAGTAGGTGAGTGATGAGCGGGGAAAGGGAATTGAACGGAGAAGAAAATGAGTCGCCGGAGGGCGGGGAGATGACGAAGAGGAGGAGGAGGAGCTCCGATATGAGGGAAGAAAGTAGGGCCACGAGGGCCCTTTTATCCATTTTTTCTCTGCAATTAGCAGCTTATTTTGTCAAGAAATGGGGGATTTTCGAGGAAATCAAAGAAGATTAGGGGACGATGATTGGGGGGTTGAATGGAATCTTGAATCCCAGTGGACGATAGGCGCTTGCTTTACTTCATTTGGTTTGTTAGTCAAACTAGTACTTATATTTTAGACTAAATTACACATTTGGTCCATGAGGTTTGTCCAAATTCACACTATTGGTCTTAGTATTGATTTTGTTACATGGATAGTCCATGTTGTTTGCATCGTGATGTAATCATCCTCTAATCGCACACATATAAAGGTGTAAAATGTAAATTATCATCACATTAAAACTTGGGGTCGTGATTAATACCCTATATACACCATACAAAAAGCGAAAACAAAAACACAAAGAAGAGTATAGATAGGGAGACAAACATGGAAAATAAATTTAGTTAGAAACCACTACATGGAAAAACGAGCAATGCATAACGTTGCTTGAAGTTTGAGGAAACTATTACGAGACAATTTAATGTACGTTAGTGATGTGTTTTCAAACTCTTGCAGTAACACAACCAAAAGCATGATGGAACAATGCATGGTGGCTATATGGACTTGTGATTGTCCTTCCATTAAGCTTTCTCTACATATTGGTCCTCTAAATAGCAAGCTTGATATCCCCCACAAATTGATATATCAGGTTGCTTATTTTTTCCTCATTTTGTAGGATCAATATCAATATGGACAATTTTTGCTCTGCTAGCAAAAGCATCGAGCTTTCCGGTTACAAGACCATCAAAGCGAACCCCAAGTGCTAGAAAAAATTGCTTTATCGAAAGAATAACTTTCATAACAAGTTCCACGCATACCAATCATTTGAAGTGATAATTCATATGAACCATTATAGTACTTGCAACTAAAATCCCAATAAGCACTACAAACCGACAAAGCTCATCATTCGCATTCAAACAACCACCACCGCCCACATACATAATTGGTTTATATACACATATGAATCTAAAAACTTATTCTAAATTAGAGATGCTTATCGGTTTTGGTAACTTGGAAATGTTGGATTGACAACAAAACAAGTTAAGCAATTCAAACAAATGTCAAGCAAACTTCGGTGAAACTTGCAGAATAAAACTTCTAAAAAACTTAAATAAAAACTGAACACAATATTTAACATGGTACGGTCAAGACGACCTACGTCTACTGTAACGTCTGGTCCCTGGTATGTATTTAAACTTATAATTTGTTCATTCTTATCAAGCAACTCGACGAGTTTGAGGCCTCAGACACGTCGAGTAGAGATTTTATGGACCGCAGATTTTAAGTGACTAACTCGACGAGTTGGCTGAGTGAAATGAAACCCTAATTTCGGGGTATTGCATCATATTTAAACACCTTAACCCCCATAAGTTGGCCTCATTTCCATCCTCCATCGTCCCAAACCCTAGCCTCGAAACCCTAATGCACTTTTGAGAGTTTTGAGTCAAATTTTGTGCATTCTTGGTGATTTTAAAGAAGAAGGAACTTGAAGAAGGAGCAATGACGTGTTAAAGGATTGTAGATCCAGAAGTTGGGTTGCATTTATGATTCATCTGAGGTATAAAGCTTCAACCTTGTCTGTGGCATGCTTATATCTAGTTCTAGGATGCTTTCTTTCATGTTTTGGTCCAAGTGTATTGATGGTGTAACACCCGTTTATTTATTAGATAAATAAATAAATTAATGAATGAATAGTAGCCCTAAAATAAATAATTGAAAGTTTAAGGGGTTAAAAATATAATTTTCGGATTAGTTATAAAGAATTTTTGAAGTCAGTGGCTCCGTGGTAATTATTGGAACTTAAGTTGAAAAGAATGTGAGGATGAGGGACTAAAAATGTTAACATGGCTGAAGTTTGATCATTCGGACCTAATTTGTAAAGGGTTTTAGATGGTGGGGTTCAAATGGTAACTTATGGACTGATTGTGAAAGGATTTTGGATGTTGGGAGGGCTGCTTTGTAAATTATGACCTAATATTGAAAGGAACTCGGATGGGAGGGACCTATCTTGTCATTATGGCAAACTTATAAGTGGGATCTGGTATAAAGGTTTATGAAACCCTAACCCTAGAGAACCATACAGCCGCCACTTCTCTCCACCCTTATACCTCCCATCTCCGACGCCACCTCCCCACCCTTGCCTCTCAGCCACCGCTCCCTTCCAGCCGCCGGAGCCAACTCTTCTACGTCGGAAGTAAGCAAGGCCACTGGTGGTTGCTGCCATGGATCGCTGTTGCCATACGTTGGGGAGTTACGACCGCCACTCACATCTCTTCAACCTCCGGCGCCGCACCACCTTACCTCTTCCACCCCCGACGCTGTCGTCTCCTCCATCGAACCACCGTGACCATGTCGCCTTGTCGCTGTCGCTGCTATCTTTCTGACGAGAAGAAGTCAGAAATCGGAGCACCACCGCCCCACTGTTACATTGACGTCGTGTTCTTCTTCTTCTACCTTCTTCTTTGTTTCTCCGGTGCTACGACCACCGTCTGCCGTCGCCGACACCGCTACTGTAGTTGTTTCTTCGGGTTTTCGTTGCGCCGCCGGTTGCTGCCACCCTTCGTTGCCACCAGCCACCGTGGAAGGTGGTTGTGTGCATGTTTTACTACATGTTGGGTAGGTGTGGTTATATTTCCGTTAGCAGCAAGTGTGTTTGGGTGTTGTGTTTAGTTGGAGTTCACGGAAAAGCCACCGCCACCACCTACCACCACCGGCCACCATAGGGTGGTTGTGTGTGTGTGTTTATTTGTTTAGTGTGTGTTTATTTTGATATTTAGCATTGTAAAGTGTAAATTACAACTTGGAATAATAAAAGGAATTGAAAACCACCACCTTAGGGTGGTGGCTGCCGCCACCGGCCGCCATGTCGGGTGGCAGTGTGCCTGGTTGGATAGTGACTAGTTTGGGGTGTTTGGACAAGGGACTAAAACCCTAGTGGGCCTTGTAAGCCCTAATGGTCCCAATGAAGCTTAATGGACCTAAAAAGCATGTGATTAATAGGCTTAGTGAAACCTTAATGGGCTAATGTGGGTTGGAAACCCTAAGTAGGGTTTGGAAAACCCTAATGCAATAAAACCCTAATTTGGGACTTATCGGGACCGCATCAGAATTATTTAATGAATTTAATATATTAATTAATAATCATTTGCAATCAACCTAAGTCAATATTGGACTTAACGGATTAAGTCCTTAATGGGTTAAGTAGGAAAACTTAACCCTAATCATCATGTTATGTGAAACCCTAATTTCACTTGGGCCTTAAGTTGGGCCTTTCTATTGGGCTTTGATGAGTGGGATAATAATGGGCTATCCAAGAACAAACAAATGGGCTAAAATAATTTAATGGGCCTAGGGTAAGGCCCATGTAAGGGGTTTGGGCCCAATTTGGAAAATTGGGCCATAGATGAGCCATAGTTTGGGCCTTAATGATTATATGATGTTGGGCTTTAGAATAAGACCATGTATAGGCCTGGGCCCAATTTGGAAAATTGGGCCATGTGTTGGGCTTTGATTCCTAATTGACTTTGGGCCTATGGATTGGACCTTGGGCTTGAATAAGCCAAGCTTGGGGTAATGTAGTAATTATCCAAAGAATGTACTTATGGTTATGTGTTGGGACCTAATTATTAATTGGGTGATGTTTTGATATTGACAGATCGGGATTCTGTCATCCAGCAGCTGGGGTTGTGTCTTCGGGACTTCAGCAATGTGAGGTGAGTTACCTTCCAGTATAAGTGGGTCTAAGGCCACAATGTCGACCCACTAGTAGGAGTTGTATGATAGATGATTGTCTTTGTGATAATCATCTAGGTTTGCTACTACCTGATATGTTTTATGTGTTAACATGATATGATGTTATGTGATAGTGGTAGTAGGGGGAATAGTCCCCGGTTACCGGTCGATAGGGCCGAAGGGGTAGTTTAGTACCCAGCTATGCTAGACAGATTATGATACATGTGATATGATATTATGTGGTAGTAGTAGGGGGTGAAATAGTCCCCAGATACCGGTTGAAAGATACCGAAGGGGTAGGTCGGGCACCCAGATATGTCTGACAATATATTCATGTATGTTATGCTATGTTATTATGTGGTAGTGGTAGGGGTGAAATAGTCCCCGGTTACCGGTTGAAAGATACCGAAGGGGAGGTTAGCTCCCGGTTACCGGTTGAAGAGACCGAAGGGGAGGCCAGCACCCAGATATGCTAGGCAGTTACCGGTTGAAAGATACCGAAGGGGTAGGTCGGGCACCCAGATATGCCTGACAGTATGTTAGTAGTATGGTATGTGGTATGATGGGGGAACTCACTAATCTTCGTGCTTACGGTTTACAGTTTTGGTTTCAGGTACTCGTTTTCAAAGGAAAGGAGCTGACTTGATCGCAGCGCATCACACTATGTTTTCCGCACATGAGATCTTTGGGATTACACTCTGATATGGTTTTATGATAATATGTTTTGATTATTGACACTTGGGTTTTGACATGAGATATTAATATGAATGTTTTTATACTGATGGTTTTATATAATTACTTAATTAAAACGAAATTTTTGGTCTTGAATTTTGGGATGTTACAGATGGTTGGGATTTGGACGTCCCATTTGGGTAAACCCTTCAGATCTAGGGTCTTGAGGGGACTTCATGGCATAAAGGTGTCAAATTTATGGCCATGGCAGTCCTATGCAACCTTTAGACCATCATTTTGGTCTTTTAAGCCCTATTAGGTCATGCAGGCGAGTAAAGATGGGACCTTTACGTGACCAATTTGTCCCTTGAGTCCAGATCTATGACCTTATGGTCTATCTTGAAGTTTTGATGGCTTTTGGAGTTGGATCTAAGCCATTTTGGGTTAGGATTTGAGTTTTACGCGTTGGGGAGAGGTCCTTAATGGGTAAAGTTGGAAACTTTACCCTTCTAGACGTATTTCCATCTTGGATCCAGAAGATAGGGCCTTGATTTGAAGAATAGGGACTTAATGCATTAAGAAGGTTGAAGGACTGAATAACTCGACGAGTTCATAAGAGAACTCGACGAGTTGTTCTGGAAGTGTCCCGACTCTGTTGGAAAAAGAGGGACTCGACGAGTTGGATCATGATATCACGATTATCTTATTTATGGAAACTCGACGAGTTGAAGGGTAACTCGGCGAGTTGAGTCAACTCGGAATGTTGACTTTGACTTTGACCAGGGTGTTGAATTTGACTTTGACTTTGAACAAAGTTGACCCTTAAGGGGTTATGAGTATGCAATGGGTAATTAAGGAAATCTTTTATGTGTAGGGGTTTTAGTTGTGTTGAAATCCGGAGTCGGGGATTGTTCAGCTACTTCCAGTTTTCGAGGTGAGTTACCTTCCCGATATGAGTGGGTCGAAGACACCAATGTCGGCCCACTAGTAGTTGTTTATAGTAGAGATGATTGTCTTTGTGATAATTGTCTGGTATGCCACTATCTGTAGAGATTTATGTGCTTGTATGCTATGTTATCATATGGTAGTAGTAGGAGGGGTGAAATAGACCGCGTAGCCAGTTGAGATAAACCGGAGGGTAGGTTGGGCACCCAGATATGCCTGACAGTATGTTTATGATATGTTATTATGTGATAGTGGTAGGGGGTGAGATAGACCCCGTAACCGGTTGAAATAAATCGGATGGTAGGTTGGGCACCCATATATGTCTGACAGGGTAGGTCGAGCACCCATATATGCTTGACATGGGTAGGTTGAGCACCCAGGTATGCTCAACAGGGTAGGTCGGGCACCCAGATATGCCTGACAGGGTAGGTCGGGCACCCAGATATGCCTGGCAATATGTGATTATGTGGGATGATGGGGGAACTCACTAAACTTTGTGCTTACGGTTTTCAGTTTTGGTTTCATGTACTTCTTCTCCGAAAGGAAAAGGGTCGACATGATTGCATCGCATCATACTATGATTTTCCTCACAAACCGGATGGTAGGTTGGGCATCCATACGAATGTGTGTGGGCCATTTAGATCTGTCACAAGGGATGCTAATCAATATTACATGACATTTACGGATGATTATAGCATATATGGTTATATCTGCTTAATAAAACATAAATCTGAAACCTTTGAAAAATTCAAAGAGTTTAAGCATGAAGTCGAGAATCAATTAGGCAAGAAGATATGGTTGTTTATTGAAAGTTGAAGAAAGAAGCCCCAAGGACCTCATTGGATGAGGTGGACAAAAATAACTTGGGAAAGCCCAAGAGTTTTCGTCCAAGCCCCTTGAATGAGAGGAATGGGCTGCTTAGTCACCAGCAAAGGGATTTAGGGTTTCCTCCTTAAACCCTAGCTTTGGCACCAAGCTACCTCAACTATATAAAGGCCATAACCATTCACAAATTCGACACTCCTTCCCTCAAGAAGACTTGAATGAAATTTGGCTATCCCTTCTCCTCTCTCTATATTCATTCTCTTGCTAGCTAGGGTGTGATTCCATTAGAAGCACGACAATTGTGGTGCTTGCTTCCAAGAGATCAACAAGACGGTTTCTTTGTTATTTGCTACAATAACAATCAAGGTATGTAATCCTTAACCCTAATTTGGTATTTTCAAAAATAGCCTAGTGTTCTTAGGGTTTCATTTTGTTGTTCATATTTATAGGTTCAATAGTGAAAACATAGATTTTATGAGGGTTGCATGCACACTTAAGAGTTTAATGTTTTGCATAAAACTCACAGTATGTTGGGTTGAAATATACCCCAGGTCGGGGCCCACTGTCGTATGTTCAGGTTGAAAGATACCCCAGGGCGGGTCCCATATGTGTTGATCGAGTTGGAATACACCCCAGGACGGGACCCTAGGGCTAGGCCCATATATGGATATTGGGTTGGAATATTGTAACATCCCAAAATTCATGACCAAAAATTTCATTTTTAATTAAGTAATTGTAAAAACCAATGATCTGAAAATATCCATAGTATCATCTCATATCATAATCAAAACCAATATCTCAAGAAACCAAGTTATGTCATAACAATAAAATCAGAGTACAATTCCCAAAGATCTCGTGTGCAGAAAATCATAGTGTGATGCGCTGCGATCATGCTGACCCTTTTCCTTTCAAAGAAGAAGTACCTGAAACCAAAATTGAAAATTGTAAGCACGAAGCTTAGTGATTTCCCCCATCATACCACATAATCACATACTGTCGGGCATATCTGGGTGCTCGACCTACCCTGTTAGGCTATCTGGGTTCCCTACCTACCCTCCGGTTTATTCCAACCGGTTACGGGGTCTATCTCACACCTACCACTATCACATAATAACATATCATAAACATACTGTCAGACATATTTGGGTGCCCGACCTACCCTCCAGTTTAACTCAACCGGCTACGGGGTCTATCTCACCCCTCTTACCACCATCACATAATATCATAGCATACTAACACATAAATCATAACAGATAATAGCATACCAGACAATTATCACAAAGACAATCATCTAACTACAAACTCCTACAAGTGGGTCGGCCTTGGTTCCTTAGACCCATTGCTATCGGGAAGGTAACTCTCAAATGCTGTAAAGTAGCTGAACAGTCCCCGACTCTGAAATCAACCCAACTCAAACCCCTACACATAAAAGATTTCCTTTAATTACCCTTTCATAATCATAACCCCTTAAGGGTCCACTTTAGTCAAAGTCAAAGTCAAAGTCAACACCCTGGTCAAAGTCAAAGTCAACATTCCAAGTTGACTCAACTCGCCGAGTTTCTCTTCAACTCGTCGAGTTTCCATAATCATGAACTCATGAAATCGCGATTCAACTCGTCGAGTTCTTTCATGAACTCGTCGAGCTCCTCCTATCAACAAAATCAGGACTTTTCAAATAAACTCGTCGAGTCCATCCTTGAACTTTTCGAGTCCTTCCTTTTAACAGAATAGGGACACTTCGACTCAACTCGCCGAGTTCATCAATCTGATGAGCCTTCTTAATGCATTGAGCCATTATTCTTCTAATCTAAGTCCCATATTCCAGATCTGGGTCGAAAACAAACCTAGGAGGGTAAGGTTTCCAACTTTACCCATTAAAACCCACCCTAGAAGAAATGAGCTCTGACCCTAACTCAAAATGGCTTAGATCCAACTCCAAAAGCCATCAAAACTTCAAGATAGACCATGAGGTCATAGATCTGGACTCCAGGAACAATTTGGTCACGTAAAGTTCCCATCTTTACTTGCATGCATGACCTACTAGGTCTTAAAAGACCAAAAAGATGGTCTAAAAGTTGCATGGGACTTCCATGGCCATAAAGTTGGCACCTTTATGCCATGAAGTCCCCTCAAGACCCTAGATCTGAAGGGTTTGCCCACATGGGACGTCCAAATCCCAACGACCAACATACTTGGACCAAAACATGAAGAAAGCATCCTAGAACTAGATATAAGCATGCCATGGACAAGGTTGAAGCTTTATACCTCAGATGAACCAGAAATGAAGCCCGACTTTTAGATCTACAAGCTCTCTTCAAGTCCTTGCTGCTTTTTCAAACTCCTTGCTCAACAACCAGGCGTTACAACTCTCCCCCACTTGTATCAAACTTCGTCCTCGAAGTCTTCCGTCCCAAATAACTCTGGATAATGCTCCCTCATCTCCTCCTCTGGCTCCCATGTCCACTCTGAACCCTTGTGGTGCAGCCATTACACCTTCACTAACTGCACGATCTTGTTCCTCAAGGTTCTGGTCTTTCGATCCAAAATTGCCACTGGTCTCTCCACATAGTTCAGGCAGTCGTCCACCTGGATATCCTCTAAAGGAACAACGGCAGAATCATCCACTAAGCACTTCCGTAGCTGGGAGACATGAAAAGTGTTGTGGATCTGACTAAGATCGGCTGGCAGATCTAGTCGATACGCAACCCGGCCCACCCGGGCCAAAACCCTAAATGGACCGATGTACTTGGGGCCCAACTTGCCCTGCTTCCTGAACCGGATGACACCTTTCCAAGGTGTCACCTTCAGGAGAACCATATCTCCCACCTGGAACTCTAAGTCTGACCGATGCTTGTCGGCATAACTCTTATGTCGACTCTGAGCTGTCTGGAGTCTGCTCCGGACCTGATGTATCATCTCGGTAGTCTTAAGTACCACCTCGGTACTCCCCATGACTCTCTGTCTAGCCTCACCCCAACATATCGGGGTCCGATACTTCCTCCCATAAAGCATCTCAAAGGGAGGTCGGTCGATACTGGCGTGGTAACTATTATTATAAGAAAACCCTGCTAATGGAAGGTAGGTATCCCAGCTACCACCAAAGTCTAAAACACATGCTCACTCTGACCATCCGTATGCGGGTGGAAAGTCGTGCAGAAGTGCAGACGAGTACCCAACTCGTCATGAAATCTCTTCCAGAATCTGGAAGTGAATCGCACATCCCTGTCATAAATCACAGAAATCGGCACCCCATGCCGAGCTACTACCTCCCTAATGTAGATGTATTTCAGCTTCTCGGCCGAAATACTCTCCTGAATCGGTATGAAATGGGCGCTCTTGGTCAATCGATCCACGATGACCCATATCGCGTCGACCCCGCGCGCCGTCTAAGGTAACTTCGTAATGAAGTCCATAGTGATCTCCTCCTACTTCCACACAAGAATATCCAATGGCTGCATTTTGCCGTGTGGTCTTTGGTGCTCTGCCTTGACTTTCCTGCAAGTCAAGCATCTCTCAACATACCAAGCTACATCCCTCTTCATGCAGGGCCACCAATAGTCCGGACGAAGATCCCTATACATCTTTGTTGCACCGCGATGGATAGAAAATATTGATTTGTGCGCCTCCTCCATCAGGACCCGGCGCACGTCACCTGCATACGGAACCCACACTCTACGATGGAGTGTCAATTACCCGTGGCTATCATAGTCGAAGGAGGAAATCTACCCCACGATACGCTCACCCTTTCGGTGTTCCTCATTCATAGCCTCCTACTGAGCCTCCCGAATCCGCTCCAAAAGTGGAGTCACTACTGTCATCCTCAGGCAGATGTCTCTGATCGATGCGACGAATGCCTTGCGGCTAAGTGCATTGGCCACAACATTTGCCTTGCTCGAGTGGTAGAGGATCTCGCAATCGTAATCCTTTACCATGTCCAACCACCGTCGTTGTCTCATGTTTAGATTTGGCTGGTCCATCAAATACCTCGAACTCTTGTGATCCGTGTAAATGGTACAACGAATCCCATATAGGTAGTGTCTCCAAATCTTGAGGGCAAAAACAACCGCCCCCAACTCCAGGTCGTGCGTCAGGTAATTCGCCTCGTGAGGCTTCAACTGCCTCGAGGTGTAAGCGATAACGTGTCCTCTCTACATCAACACTGAGCCCAAACCAGAGATAGACGCATCATAATACACCACGAAATCCTCAACGCCCTCTGGCAGGGCTAAAATCGACGCCTCGCACAACTTCTGCCTCAAAGTCTCGAACGTTGTCTACTGCTTAGGCCCCAAGCAGAATGTAACTGACTTCTTGGTCAGCCGGGTCAACGAAATGACTATCTTGCAGAAATCATGGATGAATCTCCGATAATAACCCGCTAGACCAAGAAAAAACACCGAATCTCAGATGGAGACCTCAGAACCTCCCATCTCATCTCGGTCTCTACCTTGGCCGGATCGACCAAAATACCCTTCTGGTTGACAAGGTGCCCCAGAAACTGCACCTCGCGCAATCAGAACTCGCACTTGGAGAACTTTGCGAAAAGTCTCTCCCTCCTTAGTGTCTCCAACACCTCCCTCAGGTGCTCCTCGTGCTGCTCCTGAATCTTGGAATACACCAAGATGTCATCGATAAAATCTATCACAGTCCGATCCAGCATCGGTCTGTACACGCGGTTCATGAGATCCAAGAACGCGGCAGGAGCATTGGTGAGCCCAAACGACATCACCACGAACTCATAGTGACCTTAGCGAGTCCGAAAAGCAGGCTTCTGCACATCCTCGTCTCTGACTCTGATATGGTGATAACCCGAACGCAAATCGATCTTGAAAAACCAAGATGCTCCCTGTAGTTGGTCAAAAAGATCTTCGATCATCGAGAGTGGGTAACGGTTCTTCACCGTTACCTTATTCAACTCCCGGTAGTCAATACACATAAGGTGAGACATGTCCTTCTTCTCCACAAACAGAATCGGGGCTCCCCAAGGCGAACTGCTTGGTCTGATAAATCCCTTGTCTAACAGATCCTGCAGCTGTGTAGACAACTTCTGCATCTCGGGAGGAGCCAACCGATACGGTACCTTGGCTATCGGAGCCGCACCCAGAACTAGGTCAATCCTGAACTCCACCTGTCTCTCCGGAGGTACCCCAGGCAAGTCCTCTGGGAACACGTCCGGATACTCCCGCACCACTGGCACATCATCCATAGTCGCCTTACCCTCCTCCCGGGTATCCACAACGTAGGCGACAAAACCTGTACATCCCTGATGAAGGTAGCGTCTGGCTCTCGCTGCTGAACACATGACCGGTCCACGCTGCGGTTTTTCACCCTGAATCACCAGCTCTCCCTGTCACACCCCCGAACCTGGACGGCGGAAACGTCCGGGGGCGGATGACTTCGTGTACAGTATCATAACAATTGAATATAAATGAAGCATAGCAACCAAACATCATACATTAGAAATACACACTTACATAGTTTACATGTTGAACTTGTTCATTAGTTACACAAAAGTAAGAAAGTAAAATTTCTTGAAGTTGCACCACTTGATCTCCTAGTCGAATTTACTACCTGTTACTGGATCCCTGAGAATACAAGTCGTTTTGAAAAGCGTCAACTAAAAAGTTGGTGAGTTCATAAGCAGTTTTGTATAAAAATGGTTTTTGTACTTGTTTAGAATAGTTTTCATAGCGCTTTCAGAAATCTGATATTTTCTAAAAAGAAATGGTTTGAAATATTTGTGTTTGATCTTATATTAATGCATGTGTGTTAATGTTTACGAAAATAGAAAGAGAATGATTTCCAGACAACCCGATGTTGTCTGCGATAGCTGATGCTGGAATCTCAACCCCGGTGGTTGAGTACCGGTGCTTATAAATTGTCGTTTTATCAAAAAGAAGGTTTCCCGTTTTATCCCAAAAAGAAATAGAATGATTTCTTGTTTTATCCCAAAAAGAAAATAGAATGGTTTCCTGTTTTATCCCAAAAAGAAAATAGAATGGTTTCCTGTCTTATCCCAAAAAGAAAATAGAATGGTTTCCTGTCTTATCCCAAAAAGAAAATAGAATGGTTTTTTGTTTTATCCCAAAAAGAAATTAGAATGGTTTCCCGTAAATCTTATAGCGTTAATTCCTCTAAGTGAGTCGTTATAACCATACCAAATAATGACAATTTCGTCTGTCTTTGCGTCTTTGGGACGCCGACGGAATAGGATAAGGTTTTTGTCACCCTAGACTGGCCTAGTCTAACTGTAGCGAACAGCTCAGGTGTGGGGTGTCACCCCCGTATAGATCTATACACAAACTCCCACTTTCCCTCCAGGAAACTCTGGTTATAACTACAGGCTACGATTGTACACTCAAATGTGCCAACCGACAGGTCTTACTAGATCCTTAATCGAAAATTTACACGGAAAAGAAAGAAGAACACATATAAAACTCATTCCTAGGCCCAATAAATATGTAAGTGGACCACTAAAGCCCACTATACGTATCTATTATTTCCAGGCACAAAAGGAATATGAATGTCTACCCTGAGCCCAATATACATGTAAAAGGGACACTAAGGCCCACTAAACATGTATATTATTTCCAGGCCCAATAAGGATAAGAATATTGTTTTTAACCCGTTTGTTATTGTTTTGTTTATTTAGCTTGATTATTTACAAAATTGATATAAAAAGCCCACTTTTTGTAAAAATGACATTCTTGGCCCAATAAGCCACAAAGTTTTCAATTAAGGCCCAATTATAGTAAAAATAACACTTTAGCCCCCATTTTGTTCAAAACTTGTGTTTTTGACTAGTTTGTGGTAAAAATAACATTTTAAACCCATTTTTGTCAAAAATATCATTTTTGGCTTGATTTTTGTGAAATACACATTTTTCTGGTTTTTGGCTTTTCTGACCTAGTTGTTGGAAAATTTGTAGAAAAATCATCGTAAGTCGAAATTTGGATCCGTAAATTCTGGAAGTTTGGAAATTTTGTCTACTTTGTTCACAATTTTTCTCATAATTTTTATTGGCCTCTAACAAGTGTGAAATTGCTCACCTTCACAGGTTGGTCCGAAATTATTTCAAATCTGATAGGCAGTTTTGTAAAATTCGCCAAAAATAGTAGAAAAATCGTATGAAAACGTGAGAGTAGTCATTTTAAAGGTAATAACATGACATTTTTGTATGTAAAACAGTTTTGAAAAATATTACCATTAAGGAGGTCAAAACAGTTCGAGATTAGACTAAAACTTTTCTGTCAAGGGCTGATTTTTGAGTTTAAGTTATCTAAGTTTGTTCACAACACTTGTTTTTGCTATTTTAAGTGGATAAATCCCAGATCTACAAGTTTACATGTATTATATGTGATGACACATACTTTGCTCAAGGTTTTTATGAAGATCCAAGTGATAAACTTCATTTTCAAGTAAAGATCTAAAAGTTAAACACATAAACATGCATATATACATAGATCTAACACAAAAGCACTTGTATCCTCCCCCAAAAACATTATAAAACCGAAAACAAGGGGGTATGAACTCACCTTGGGGGTTTTTGAGATGTAGAAGAAGAAGAAGAAGATGAAACTTTGAACCTAGCTTGAGTTCTTGATGAGATTTGTGTAGTTTTGGTGTTCTAAGAGCATAATCACGAAATTTAGAGTGGTTTTGAGGAATGATCTTAGCATAAGAAGGAATAAACAACTTGAGTGTGAAGTAAACTTACCAAGTTATGATCTTTGATGAGAACTCTTGGATGAACACTCTTAACCACAAAATTTTCGGAGGAAATGTGAGAGAGCACTTGAAGATTAGAGAGAAAGGAGGATGGGAGTGAAGTTTGAAGTGAGGAATGAGAGTGATGGTGGGGGTTTTGGCCTAGATAAGGAAGAGAGAAGAGAGAGGTTAATGGTCATTACTTGTTGGTTAACATTTAATTGCATAGATGTATGAGGTGTAATGTGCATGTTTACATGCAAGATAATTGTGAGGTGTCACCTTAGATTAATTCCTTATTTTTTTTAAAAGGCCCAACCGGCCCAAGAGGTTTCTCGGCCCAAAATGATGGCCCAAAAAGGATTGGTTTCGAGTTTTGGGCTTGGCCTAAAAGAGTTCTTGGTTCATTAAGAAGTTTTCGGCCCATTAGAGCCCAAGGAAGGGTTTTCGGCCCAATATAAGGTCTAATAAATGTTTTCGGCCCAAAAAGACCAATTGAAGAAGTTATCGGCCCAATAGGACGCAATAAGGAAGTCTTGGTCCAATAAGGGTATTGGGTTGAGAATTTATGGGTTATGGCCCAAAAATTAGTGGGCTTGGCTTATTGGATCGAGTTTTGGGTTTGAATCACAATACATGAAAGTATGAACTTAAATGGCGCCGTAGTTTGAATTTTACTAGCTGGGTCCTTGTAAGTTTACATGGAGGAATCATCTTGTACACTATTTAAGATCTAACCCTAATTTGCTAGTTGTGACACTCCCCCACTTGGGGTCCTGATCCGAACCAAATGTTGCTCACAGTCGATCACCGCCCCATTAGGGCTCAACCAATCCATGCCTATGATTGTCACACCCCCAAACCGGAACGGCGGAAACGTTCGGGGGTGGATGACGTCATGTGTAGTATCACAACAATTGTATCATAGCAATCATAGTAAACACAACCATTACATTGAATACATATATGAAAAGGGTTTACATATGTTTAAGTCTTGTTTGTATACATCAAAAGTGTAAGCAAAATATAAAGACATGACTTTAATTGCTCCGTCTTCTCAAAACTCCAGGAGGTACCTGCCTACTGATTTCCTGAGAATACAAGCAGTTTTGAAAGAGTATCAGCATAAAGCTGGTGAGTTCATAAGCGATGTTTTGTATTGAAAACTTGTTGATGAATCTGTTAGAAATGTTTGTATATTTCCAAGAAAATCCAATATTTTCTTTAGTGAAAGTAAGATAATACCAGTTCCTTCTATGAATGTTTGTTACGGTATCCTTTGTAGTATAAAACATATTAGTTTGTATGCTTGATTACTACTAGAGTGTATAGTATGATGAATTCTGTAGGAAAAACCACTGTATATCATGTTCCCTTTGAACACCCTGGTTACCACCAGTATGTATTGTATGTTCTGTTTGAAAACCCTGGCTACCACCAGTATGTGTAGTACGTTCTGTTTGAAAACCCTGGCTATCACCAGTATGTATAGTATGTTTTATTACTTAAAATAAAACTAATGAAGAGTGAAATCCCGTAAACAAATGATTAGTTTATATTTATTGTGAGTCGTATAACCAAGCTTGATGTGACCTGGTGACCTTTACGACGTTCTTCAAGTGTCGGTTAAATGACATTTGTCACCCCAGTCATGCCTGCCTAACTGTAGCTAGCAGTTCAGGTGTGGGATTGTCAATCCCGAATAGATCTATTCACAAATCTCACGCTCTCCCTCCAGGAGACTCTAGTTATACTATGATAGGATTTAGTTCAGTACACCGAAGGGTACAATTTTGAAGTAGAGTCTCACAATTCTGTATTAACTAGTTTACGTGTAGTTCTCGTAGTGATATATTGTATTGAAATTCGTGTGTATACTGTATGAGGTAATAATTATACTTAAATAATTATTAGATGTTGTACTCTTGTAGTAGTGTATATCATAGACTAAATCGGTCATAGTTTATATGTTTACCCATGAATGAAATTTGAATCGGTAAAAGCTATGTATTGAAATCCCCAAACTATACCCACTATAGTTTGCTTGAAATGTTTTGTTCTTGATTTGTAAATTGTTCTGAAAACTATGCAATTATGTTTCCAAGTTGAAAACATCCCTTATGCTCAGCATAATACAAAAGGGATAAAATGTCTAAATGTTTCATAAAACGTGGGAGATCATTTAACTGTATCAATTGCATAAGTTTTAAACTCGTTGAAATCCTTTTGTTTTTGTTTCACAAAATCGTTTGTGTTTGGCTTGTATTCCCCCCTGAAAACATTAAAAATCATAAAAACGTAAGGGGTATGAACTCACAGTTGTTGTGTGAAAATGTCGACTGGAAACGAAGATCCTCGGGTCGTTGTAAGTGGCACCTAACGGAGTCCTAATATCAATAAATACATATATATGCATTTAAATTAGTGATTTTGTTAAGTAAAGTGTTAGAAAAACACTTGGGTTCGGTTAAGGAATGTTACTGAGACTTGATTGAATCGAGGAAAACGGGTTTTCAGCACTTAGGAAGGGTTCGCAGCCGTTAAGGGGGTTTACGGCTGTGAAGAGTTTCCGGCCGTGAACTGGGGTTTACGGCCTTTAAAGATTTGATGTGTGTACGGCCGTAAACGAGTTTACGGCCTTTGAAGATTTGATGATTTGAAGCGTGTACGGCCGTAAACTCAAGAACAATGATGTTGGATTTCGATGAAAATGTGTTCTAAATGCTCCGAAATGACTCCCAATGGTGATTCTCAATGATTTCCGGAAGAACAATGGCGTTTTTGGTGTTTACGGTCAAGAGTCTAGAGAGAGGAGGAGAGAGTTTTCGGCCAGAAAAGTATAAATGAATATAGGGACACGTATTTATAGGGGTTTTTCGTGGTCGGTGGTGGGGTCCACCTGGCATTGACCGCAAACGAGTGTCCGGCCGTAAACAGGTTTACGACCGTGAACTCCAGTCAGGCCGTGAACTGCTGTTTTGTTCGAAGGAAAACTCGAATTTCACGCGGTTTTTGGTCCCTACTCGTATATAAGTTCAATTATATAACTAAATGATTTTCCAAACCGAAGGAATTTGACGAGACTCAATAAAATTCAAATTTTTATTAACGGAAGTTGATTAACGGAAATGGAAAAAGTTTCGGGTTGTCACAATGATGAACTTGTTCCCACGCAAAGGAATGGGAACCAAATCCAGGAGGTAAAGCTCGTCATACATCCTCAGGACACAATCTTTATAAACCTATGATGCCCGGAAGGATCAGTCGTCCGCAATCTCGACCTCTAAAGGACAATCTAACGTGCCTAAAGACTCAGCAAACTTCTTGCTAAGTGCAAGAGAAACGAAAGATCGGGTACCTCCCGCGTCGAATAACACCAACACTGGGATACCGTTCACATGGAATGATCCTAAAACAGAGTACATGAAACATAAATATCAAAACTGAAACACAGTAAAAGATAGGGAGAAGAAGCATATTTGTCACCACATCTGATGCGACACGTGCCTCCTCGACGGTCAGCTGGAAGTCTCGGCTCCTCACCACTGGAGCATTTGTCTTTGCCCTGTCGGCCATCTGTGATCCACAGGGTCGCTGGAGTTGGTGCCACCACTGGCGCTCCTGATACCAATCTCGGGCAGTTGGCCTTTTTATGGCCCCTCTAATTGCAATGAAAGCAAATCAGGTCTGATGACTGAATGGTGGGGGCGGGGATAGTGCAATCCTTGCTAAAGTGCCCAGTCTTTCCGCACTTGTAGCAGCCCAATCCCCCAGCTCTGCACACTCCCTCGTATGGCCTGCCGTATGTCCCACAACGGCTCTGGCCCTGGCGGCCCTTCGACCTCGAGTCGGATCCCTTGGATTTCTTCACTGAAACCCCAGTCGTCTGCCCGACCTCTTCCTTCCTCTTCCTAACATGCTCTATCAATCTCCCTCTCTCGTGCCTTAGCTATCATGTCATCCAAAGTCGGCCACGCCGAGTAACTGACATGTTTCCGAATGTCAGCTCTCAACATGTCATGGTACCGGGTTTTATTCATCTCCTCATCACCGGTGTACTGAGGCACCAACAAGGCCCTCTCCCTAAACTTGGCGTTAATCTCCGCCACTGTCTCAGTAGTCTATCTCATATCCAAAAACTCTCTGGCTAGCTGCTGAATCTCCATAGCTGGTGCGAACTCTACTCGGAAGCTGGTCACAAAGTCTGACCAGGTTTAGCCTCAATAGTTGGAGCTCCCAAAGTATCTTCGACTGCCTCCCACCAGTCTCTAGCCCGCTCCCTCAAACAACCAGCAACATACCTGACCTTCGACCCCTCAGGGCAGAAGCTCGTCAACTGTGCAGACTCGATGTCTGCAATCAATCTCCTAGTCATAATGGGGTCCTTCACCCCGTAGAAGTCTGGTGCTCCACATCCCCTAAATTCCTTGAAGGAGAGTGTGCGAGTCCCAGACTGGCCAGCTGCCATGTCACTCCTGAATGCCCTCAGGCAATCCTCCATCAACTCAATGATACCCTCCTTGATTGACCCGAAAATCACCGGGTCGCCTCAAGGATGCTTCTCGTAATCTCGGATGCTATGAACTCGCACAATCCATCATTGACTGGCTCGAAACCGTACCCGAACCTGACCCAGACCCTGAACCTCCTGCTTCGTAACGTGTAACCACCATTATGAAACAAAACACACACAGTCGTCAGGGTCATACATCTCATCGGGAGGCCTCACGCACACTACAAGTTCCCTGGTTCTATCTCAGCCCTCCTTGACTCGAGTACGGATCCTATGATTTCAGTAGTACGGGCCCATACTACCTCCCATATCTATACGTATTGTCCTCAAGGATTTCTTTGACTTCACCAAGTCCCTTCCACTACTATTTCTCTCCATGCTAATCTTATCCTAGGCTTACCCTAGGGTAATCTCCGACCCACTCTCCGCCATCAGCTGCATAAGAAGTCCCTGTTATCTCTCCCTAACTAGCTCACGATTACCATTACATATCACTAAGACCGTATAATTATTCGAATGAGTGGTCCTACCCTACCACGGTTGGACTCAGACAAGAGCTGCGAAATAGGGTTAAACCTAACCTTCTAAAATTATTTAGTCCTCGTAATATGTCACTTAACATATTCGTTTACTAGTTAGTCAAAGATAACTAGAACTCCTAAAAGCACAAAGCAATCAACATTCGAGCATTGAGTAACCCAAACCAAGCATATCCTAATCAGGCCATCATATCACTGACTAATCAGTACTAGCATGCAGTTCAATAAGCTCATACAGTAGGCATACAAGGCATCCTTCCTAGATCCTTAGCCCTAATTTAGCGTACAGTTCTCATACACATACAGTAGGCATATAAGGCATCCTTCCTAGATCCTTAGCCCTAATCTAGCATGAAATTCTCATAATCATATCATATATCGTAACAAACATGTATGGGTATCTTGGGGAAAACTTACTTGACCTCGGCCGATTGCACGCATCACACTCATTGTTCTTTCTCAAAAGCCTTAATTTTAATTTTAGAAAAATTATTTTTCTTGTAAAAAACTTTCAAACCCTCAATTTGAGTCCAGACACCCCCGAAAGTGTGTCCGAATCCCTCGAACCAAGGCTCTGAGACCAACTTGTAACATCCCAAAATTCATGACCAAAAATTTCATTTTTAATTAAGTAATTAAGTAAAAACCAATGATCTGAAAATATCCATAGTATCATCTCATATCATAATCAAAACAAATATCTCAAGAAACCAAGTTATGTCATAACAATAAAATCAGAGTACAATTCCCAAAGATCTCGTGTGCGGAAAATCATAGTGTGATGCGCTGCGATCATGCCGACCCCTTTCCTTTCGAAGAAGAAGTACCTGAAACCAAAACTGAAAACCGTAAGCACAAAACTTAGTGAGTTCCCCCATCATACCACATAATCACATACTGTCAGGCATATATGGGTGTCGGACCTACCCTATCAGGCATATCTGGGGTGCCCGACCTACCCATATCAATCCTATCTGGGTGCTCGACCTACCCTGTCAGGCATATATGGGGTGCCTGGCCTACCCATGTCAAGCATATCTGGGTGCTCGACCTACCCTGTCAGGCATATCTGGGTGCCCGACCTACCCTCCGGTTTATTCCAACCTATTACGGGGTCTATCTCACCCCTACCACTATCACATAATAACATATCATAAACATACTTTCATTCATATCTGGGTGTCCGACCTACCCTCCGGTTTAACTCAACCAGCTACAGGGTCTATCTCACCTCTCCTACCACTATCACATAATATCATAGCATACTAACACATAAATCATAATAGATAGTGGCATACTAGACAATTATCACAAAGACAATCATCTAACTACAAACTCCTACAAGTGGGACGACCTTGGTGCCTTAGACCCACTGCTACCGGGAAGGTAACTCACCTCAAATGCTGTAAAGTAGCTGAAGAGTCCCCGGCTCTGAAATCAACCCAACTCAAACCCCTACACATAAAATATTTCCTTTAATTACCCTTTCATACTCATAACCCCTTAAGGGTCCACTTTAGTCAAAGTCAAAGTCAAAGTCAACACCCTGGTCAAAGTCAAAGTCAACGTTCCGAGTTGACTCAACTCGCCGAGTTACTCTTCAACTCGTCGAGTTTCCATAATCATGAACTCATGAAATCGCGATTCAACTCGTCGAGTTCTTTCATGAACTCGTCGAGTTCCTCCTATCAACAGAATCGGGACTTTTCAAATCAACTCGTCGAGTCCATCCTTGAACTTTTCGAGTCCTTCCTTTTAACAGAATCGGGACACTTCGACTCAACTCGCCGAGTTCCTCTATGAACTCGTCGATTTCATCAGTTTGATGAGCCTTCTTAATGCATTGAGCCATTATTCTTCTAATCTAAGTCCCATATTCCAGATCTGGGTCGAAAACACACCTAGGAGGGTAAAGTTTCCAATTTTACTCATTAAAACCCACCCTAGAAGAAATGAGCTCTGACCCTAACTCAAAACGGCTTAGATCCAACTCCAAAAGCCTTCAAAACTTCAAGATAGACCATGAGGTCATAGATCTGGACTCTAGGGACGATTTGGTCACGTAAAGTTCCCATCTTTACTTGCATGCATGGCCTACTAGGGCTTAAAAGACCAAAAAGATGGTTTACAAGTTGTATGGGACTTCCATGGCCATAAAGTTGACACCTTTATGCCATGAAGTCCCCTCAAGACCCTATATCTGAAGGGTTTGCCCACATGAGACGTCCAAATCCCAACGACCAACATACTTGGACCAAAACATGAAGAAAGCATCCTAAAATTAGATCTAAGCATGCCATAGACAAGGTTGAAACTTTATACCTCAAATGAACCAGAAATGAAGCCCAACTTCTCGTTCTACAAGCTCTCTTCAAGTCCTTGCTCATTCTTCAAACTCTTTGCTCAGAAACCAGGCGTTACAAATATACCATAGGGTTAAGCTCAGTTGTATGACTGGTATGTGGTACTTTGGGGAACTCACTAAGCTTTGTGCTTACATTTTATGTTTATGATTCCAGGTACTTTTGGTTTGAAAGGGAAGGGCCCGACGTGATGGCACAACATCTTCCCCTCATGATTTCCGCATTTGAAATAAACATACCATGATGTTTTGAATATTACATTGATGATGGTTTTTGGGACAATTGATGGATGAAATTAATAGACTTTGAATGAAAAAATTTATCACTATTTTTGGGTTGTTAGATGCATTCCCTTATTGTCTTAGTACTTTAGAATTCATGTATGCAAAATCTTATCTAAACCCTAAACACACAAACGCATCTTACATATTAGAAAGTGTGCGAGAGAAGGGCTACGGGAGGGATGCCGCCACCATATTTTTCTGCCAGAGTAGAAGGAGATGGAAGGTGTGAAGCATCGGTTTTGTGTCTTTGTGTAGTAGGTAATATCTCATCCACCTTTTGCTTTCTTTCCTTTCTTTTCTTATCATCGATCCATCACCAACATCATCACTTTGTGCTACTGTCGACAACTATTGCTGCCAGTGAACCACCAAAATGTTGCCTTAGTCCACCATGCAAGGGTGGCTATGATTGGCTGTCTTTCCATCCTTCATGTACTAGCATTTAATAACTTAAATCTATTGATTACCTTTCTTTTTAGCATTGTATTTTGTTTTTTTTGTTTTGATTCCTATCGCCACCGTAGAGTTACCATGCCACCACCACCCTTTAGACGTCGTTTGTTTTTTCGAAGCAAAAATGGATGAAGTCTGCGGACCACCTCTGCAACCCTCTGTAACAGAAGAGGTGGACCAAACGACTGTAGCATGTAATAAAAAGTTTGTTTATTTTTTAACGTTTGCATACTGCTGCAAAGAGTTAAAGTAAGTTGTGAATAGGTTTGAAGCAGATGATCTTGTGTTGCACCACACAACATACGTGCAACAATTTTTAAGTTAGAAGTCTTTTGAAGTAGTTTTTTAGAAAAAACAAACAACACCTTAGTTTCCACTTTCCATAGTGAGTTCATTCTTCAGCCTTTATGCCTTGTTGCTTAATGGGTTAAGTTGCAAACTTGGCCCTAAATGATGGATATGATTTCATGATATACAAATCTTGTTTTTTAAGCCCTTGATTAATAATGCTCTTAAGCCTTTATTCCATGTTAGTTCAAACTTCTTGATGATTTGATAAACAAAATTAGTCCACTAAAAGTGGTAAAGTTAAAGAGTCAACATTAAGAACTTAATGGTGGGTAAAACTTGATCTAATAACCTTTAATACTAAAAAAAATTATGATTTTCCCCTGAATTCTAAAGCATCACAATTAATACAATACAAATCGTTTGAAGGTGTGACCTATATTATTTGAAAGGTATGGATGTCAACTAACTTTCTTCCTTGAAGTTCATAGCTCGATCCTGATTTGAGTATGTCATTTATTCCATTATGCTTGATGTTGTCTTCAAATATTTCAACATGTTGCTGCAACATGTTCCTACCTTCTAAAGATCATAAAAGTCAATCAGAGTGTCATGTTTATATTTCTGGAAAGGTTAGTGTATCTAGTTCCTCCGAACTCTGAATCACTTTACCTAATTTCAACTCCTTGAAGGGTATAATTGTCAATCTTCTCAGATTGGTCTATGTTGTCACAAATTTCATTTGTTGTCTCCCAAAAATCATACTAAAATCATTAAGACTCCAAACATCAAAATTTTATGTCTAGTTTCCTCCATATCAAGGGTTTAAGGTAATTCCAAACCCATTGGTGTAGTTTATTCAAAGAGTGTTGACTGGTCCAAAAAAGTTGCTAAAAACATACGTCAACTTGTGGTGTGCACAATTAATTCTACAAAACTCCAATTCATGCAAAGTCAAAGATTATGGTTGTAACAACCCAAAAATCAAGGGTAAAAATTTCATTTTTAATATAGCCAAAACTTAGATATCATTTATTCCAAACATTCCAAAACATCGTTAGTTAAAACATTTATCAGAGTTTATCCCAAAATCATTTATTGCGGAAAACATGGGTGTGCACATTGCGATCAATCCGAGCCCTTCTTTTCAAATCAATGATACCTGAAACCAATAAACAAAACTGTAAGCACGAGGCTTAGCGAGTTCCCCAGAGCATACCCCACACAGTCCATATAATCACATAATCCATATTAGCTATAAAAGCTACACAAACCATATCAATCACATATCCATGCATATCAACATATACAGATGTCGTGGGCTCGTCCCCAGGGTCTTACTCCAAGATGCCATGGGCTCTCCACATGGTCTTACACCTAAGTGCCATGATCTATCCCATGGTCTTTGATAGGAAAGCCATGGGCTCTCCACATGGTCTTACATCCATGTGCCATGGGCTCTCCCATGGTCTTCCATGCAAGTATCACAAAGACAACTAGCATACCACATAATCACTAGCATACCACCTATACATGCATACCAGAAATATCAGTAGTGAATCTACACTAACACTACACCATAGTAGGACAGCCATGAGCTCTCTACATGGTCTTACATCCAGGTGTCATGGGCTCTCCCATGGTCTTCCATACAAACATACCACATGTAACGACCCAAAAATCTCATTGTTAACGATGTTAGACTTCCGTTATATAGGATTAAGTCATATGTGTGTTTTGCGTGAGATTATATATTTTATATATAATAATATGAACAAGAAGGTGATTTAAAATATTTAATTGATATTTAAATGATTATCAAAATTTAAATAGTAATTACATGATTAAAAAATATTTAGTTAATAATGTGATTTAATTAATAAATAAATATTGAAAATATTAGAATTGATTTAAGAAATTGAATTAACGGAATATTAACAAGTCAAGGGGCTGAAAGGTAATTTTGAAAACTAAAATTTAAATGAAAGAATGAATAGGGGTAAAAAGTCACAAGGCTTAAAATGTCAACGACCAATAATGTAATTTGTCTTGTTAAATAAGCAAAACGTGTGTAACTCTTTACGTAACCTTCATCTGTTTCTTTTCTCCTCTTCCGTCTGTTACATTTCGTTTGGGTTGTCGTGGGTTAGACTTAAGGATACGTGATTGCTTTGTGGAGTTGCTGCATCACATCGACAATTAGGAGAGATATCAGAGAGAGAAACCAAGGGTCGGGGCGTGTTCCGGCAAGGGTTACGTTTTCTGGCGGCCTACTCCTGCAAACCAATCACCATCTCGTGTTCTGCTACATCTCCGACGAAAAGGAAACAAGAGAGAGCAGGAATAGAGTTACGTGACAAGAGGAAGAGATACAGAGAGAGAGAGAGAGAGAGAGAGAGAGAGTTCAGAAGAGAGTTATTTGCGGCTACTATTCTTAAAGTTTACTGTCGCTTGGATTTTGATTGTAACAAAAAACCCGAGAGAACGCCAACTGGTAATTTTTATCCTATCGTCTTTCCTTGTGAATTCGACTACATGTGATCTGCCCTTTTTCTTTATTTCCATGTTTATAAACCTTGCTGTTGATTTTCTTTTGATCCAATCAAATGTATTTCTAAACCCAAATTGCATACAGATCACCTACATGTAATAATCGAAGTGTTTCCATGGTTTTATCTTCCCTTAGCCTTAAGAAATCACGAAAACTTGAGGCTACTAATTTAGTGCACCAAGTTCCCTTTACTTTGTTGCCGCAAGTTTGTAACTTTAATAATCCCTTTCTCTTGATTTACTATGCTTCCCCACTCCATCTTTTGCTAGTCACAAGGAAATGATATGTAATTAACATAGGTGAGTTGTGGCTTCATACGAATCGTACCCATACATAATACATATATAGGCTACTGGTGCAGTGGTGCTATGCAATTATGATAAGAATTGAAATGGTTTATACTAGTGATTGATAAGAACTAAACGAATCTGCAAGTCATGGTTATCATGGATTCTTAGTCAACAAGTGAGTGGAGCCATTCAATTAAAGACCATCTAGACGATATTATACTTATTTCTTTTACTTGTTTCCATCGTGCATTAGGGATTAAAACACCAAACAAGACAAGATTATTAAAAGCATGTTGAACATTAATTATTTAAATATCATAAGTGCTAAACAATTAGGAAATTCTACTTTAAGATCTCATAAATGTAGTAAAATTATGAAAAAATGGTTATTAAGGTGTAAACGTTATTAATTTGCTATTGATTTTTATTATAAGTATTTGGTTAATTAATATTAGTTATGTAAATTAACAAAATGTAAACATGAATATGACTATGCATATTATGTTTAGGTTCTAGAGGACTTAACGAGATTACGAGGTGACGGCTAGGGCAACCATATATATATCGAGAAGGATAAGGTGAGTCAATAGACTTTTCATAAACCTTGTACATAGTCGGAAACTACTTTCCGGAAACGGATCGATTAGTCAAATTAGAATATTATTAATTGTTGATTATGCCTATATGTGCAGTATGAGATATGTCATTGTTTTGACTTCTGTGACATTTGTATGCTTAGTAAATTTGGTTGATATGCCTATCTTGGTACTTGATACGATAAATTGCAACTATGATATGCTATATGAAATGTTTGATATTTGACTATGACCTTGTTGAGTATCTTCTTGGTATAAATGTTATGAATCTTGATTATGATAATACGAAAATTTCATGCTTGTACTTGATTTACGATCGATTATGCGGGGTTATGCATAGAGGGAAAAGGTAGAACCTAACACTTAGCATGAAACCCTATCCGGATACATTCGAGCCTAGTTGGTTGAAAAATATCTTCTAGGAAAAGAGCTTAAGCCATTTACGAGTTGCTCGGTCTTTCTAGATGCCCGTGCGACACATGGTACGCATACAATTCGGTGTTTGCGGACTGGAGTGATGTTGGCCATTCGAACGAGGCTTGTACAAACATCACGTAGGTGTTGGGAGGTGGCGAACGAATGCCACCGCTTGTACCAACACCATAACGACACCGCGATGTACTTGTACATTGTATAGTCGGAGCAGTGAAAGTGGGGTCTTGGGGTCGGTGTGACGGGTGGGAGTCGCGAACCACCTAAAGCATTTGGCTGGCCAGGCACACAAGTAGCGAACGAGTTTTCCTTTGGGGTTAGGTATTACTACGAGACTACCTACGCCTATATGATTATGATACATTCCTTTGATATGATGATATACGATTACGATATGATTATGCATGAAATACAATTGATGTCACACAAATGAATGATACAAAGTTGAATAATTGAATTTTATGTGAAAGATGATTGATTATTGATTGATATGTGAATTTTGTTTATATGATTATAATTTGAATGATTGACCCGTTAGGGGATGGTATGTTTTCCCTTTGATTGTGTACAAACTCCTATTGGCTCACGAAGCATTTGCTAACACTTGTTTCTTGCTTTGTGCCTTTATGATTGGTACAGGTAGCTTAGAAGCTTGGCTTCGTGAGATAGGGTCATTTTTGGGTAGTTTATCCTTAGAATAAAGATGCCACTTGGAAACGTTATTTAATTTTTGATACTTATGCTTCCGCTACAATTAAATACTCTTGATATTTTGGTTTTGAATTGAACATAAGGTTGTGGTTTGAAATGTTTTTGAAATAAACAATGTTTACAGTCTTCCGTTGCATTTTTCCATTAAAAGATTTTAAAAATAAATGAAAAAAAATTAAGCAAAAATCATGACGTTACACCACATATACCACTAGCATACTTCCTAGCACATAACCAGCTAACATGACACATAATACAACTTCGGCTAGTATACCACATATCATAAAATGGGCCGACCTTGGTGCCTTAGACCCATTGGTATGGTGAGGAGACTCACCTTGCACTGCAGAAGCTTCCCGCATGAATTCCTTAGCTGCTGCCCCGCCATCTTCCCAAGCTGTCACTACCAATCAATATACCCAATCAGAAATTGGGTTCCATACCATAATGCTTAATCCATGCATGGGGTAAAATGACCATTCTACCCCTGGCACAGTCTGATCCAAAACTAAGGCCCAAACCCAAACAAAAGCCCAACACTATAATGTCCATAAATCCATCAATGGCCCAATTTTCCAAATTGGGCCCGGACCTTTCTAATGGACCTTATACTAAAGCCCAATATTCGCCTTAGTCAATAATCCTGTCCCCAATTGGCCCACGAAGACCCACAACCACCTAGTCCAAAAATTGGCCCAAACCGAGGCCCATAATGCGAAGTCCATTTCTATATTGGGCCACAATGCCCAATATCCCCAACTATTCCATTACTGGCCCAAAGATACATTCAAGCCCAACTATCAGCAAACCCAGAACCAAAACCATTAGGGCCTAAAGGTCTGAAGTCCACAAAGGCCCAAGTCTTCCTAAGAGCGTACGCCCAGCGTACCTCATCTGTACGCTTAGCGTACTGCGCAAAAGGGTTGTACGCGCAACGTACTACATTGTAAGCCCAGCGTACAAACGGCTGATGCACAAAATCCATTAAGTGCTTAGTGCTTCAAACCAAGGGACTAAATTACAGATCTGAGCTCTACCTAACGTCTTAATCCTCATCTTGGCAAAGCATCTATCCCCACTATCAGAGCATAACTAAGAATTCTCCTTCCCAGGCTTATTAGATTCTCTAAGACTTTCCCCGATTCGAGTATGGATCTTGTGCTTTCAGTAGTACGGGCCCAATACTACCTTCCACACCTATCCATACTTTCCTCCGGAATCATCCCGAATCCTCTAAGTCACCTACTCCCATGATGTACCAAATGTCTGCTAAACAGCAACACAATATCCACCGAAGCAACTCCTAGGCTGCCCCTAGGTTCCCAACCCACCCAGTTCTCAGCTGCTGAAAGATTCCCAGTAATGTCAACTAGCTACCTTATGAATATAGCCACATGTAGCAGAGATCAGATAATCCTTCAAGTAAAAGAATCAATCCTAGAACGGTTAGACTCAAACAAGAGCTACGCAATAGGGCCAAATCCACCACTCTGAGATTATCCAGCCTGTGCCACATGTGACCTAGCACATTCACTTAGTAGCTAGCTCACATTGCTAGAAGTCCCACAAAGCAAGCAACATTCGGACAACGGAAAACTAACCAACATATTCCAATCAAACAATTATACCTATACATACAATTCACAGTCAGGTGACTCATGTCACTAATCTCATCCTGGGCTTACCCTAGGGTAATCCCCGACCCATGAACTATCATAGAACATTCGGTCCATAAACCATGACCCATGCTGTCCACATCCACCCTCGTTGTCGGCTGCCTTATGCATGCAAATTATAAACAGGACAGGATCTAATAGACTGTCAAATAATAGACTTTACCCTAGGACCACAACCAGACGAGGAACAAGAAATAAGGCCAAATCAATTATTCTAAGGCTATAAGATCCTAACCCTATACAATTTTAAAACATACACTTAGCAGTTACAAATACCAATAATCCTTCTCATTCAAGCAGGGCATACAATATTTCCAAAGCTACAAGCATCACATATCAGGCCAATCTATCGTTGACTACTCGGCACTAGCACGCAAGTCTACTAGCTCTTACAACATGTAAATACATCTCTCCTAGCCCTAACTAGCATGCGATTCTCAGATTCATAAACCAAATCATAACAGATAACATATATGGGTATTCTGGGGAAACTTACTTGAGCTCGGCTGATTGCATGCACCGCACCCTTTTCTTTTCTTAGAAAACTTTTCCTTGAAAACATTTTTCTTTTAAAAACTCTACAGATCCTCAGTTTGAGTTCAGACACACCCGAAAATGTGTCTGAATCCCTCAAACCAAGGCTCTGATACCAACTTGTAACGACCCAAAAATCAAGGGTAAAAATTTCATTTTTAATATAGCCAAAACTTAGATATCATTTATTTCAAACATTCCAAAACATCGTTAGTTAAAACATTTATCAGAGTTTATCCCAAAATCATTTATTGCGGAAAACATGGGTGTGCACATTGCGATCAATCCGAGCCCTTCTTTTCCAAATCAATGATACCTGAAACCAATAAACAAAACTGTAAGCACGAAGCTTAGTGAGTTCCCCAGAGCATACCCCACACAATCCACATAATCACATAATCCATATTAGCTGTAAAAGCTACACAAACCATATCAATCACATATCCATGCATATCAACGTGTACGGATGCCGTGGGCTCGTCCCCGGGGTCTTACTCCAGGATGCCATGGGCTCTCCACATGGTCTTACACCTAAGTGTCATGAGCTCTCCCATGGTTTTTGATAGGAAAGCCATGGGCTCTCCACATGGTCTTACATCCAGGTGCCATGGGCTCTCCCATGGTCTTCCATGCAAGTATCACAAAGACAACTAGCATACCACATAATCACTAGCATACCACCTATACATGCATACCAGAAATATCAGTAGTGAATCTACACTAACACTACAACATAGTAGGAAATCCATGGGCTCTCCACATGGTCTTACATCCAGGTGTCATGGGCTCTCCCATGGTCTTCCATACAAACATACCACATATACCGCTAGCATACTTCCTAGCACATAACCAGCTAACATGACACATAATACAACTTCAGCTAGTATACCACATATCATAAAATAGGCCGGCCTTGGTGCCTTAGACCCATTGGTATGGTAAGGAGACTCACCTCGCACTGTAGAAGCTTCCTGCATGAATTCCTTAGCTACTGCCCCACCATCTTCCCGAGTTGTCACTACCAATCAATATACCCAATCAGAAATTGGGTTCCATACCATAATGCTTAATCCATACATGGGGTAAAATGACCATTCTACCCCTGGCCCAGTATGATCCAAAACTAAGGCCCAAACCCAAACAAAAGCCCAACACTATAATGTCCATAAATCCATCAATGGCATAATTTTCCAAATTGGGCCCGGACCTTTCTAATGGACCTTATACTAAAGCCCAATATTCGCCTTAGTCAATAATCATGTCCCCAATTGGCCCACGAAGGCCCACAGCCATCTAGTCCAATAATTAGCCCAAACTGAGGCCCATAATACGAAGTCCATTTCTATATTGGGCCACAAGGCCCAATAGGCCCAACTATTCCATTACTGGCCCAAAGATACATTCAAGCCCAACTATTAACAAACCCAGGCCCAAAACCATTAGGGCCTAAAGGTCTGAAGTCCATAAAGGCCCAAGTCTTCCTGAGAGCGTACGCCCACGGAACCTCTTCTGTACGCTTAGCGTACTAGGCAAAAGGGTTGTACGCGCAACGTACTACATTGTACACCCAACGTACAAACAGCTGATGCACAAAATCCATTAAGTGCTTAGTGCTTCAAACCAAGGGACCAAATTACAGATCTGAGCTCTACCTAACGTCTTAATCCATAAAGTCACTGACTTGGTGACTTTGAATGCCCCAAACAAACCCAAACTTTAAAAATGGCATTCTACTTCCATAAAAGGGACCCTAACTCATGAATGAACCCATTAAGACCTTTAAGATGGCAACTTTCTGTCTTAGGGACTCAAATAGCATCAAGGGTGGCAACCCCAAGCCTAAGAATCCGATTTGAACCATAAAGCTTCATCCTTAGGACCAAAAAGGAACCAAAACCCATAAATGGTAGATCTAAGAGATGAATGATCAAGTTCCAAGCTTTTTACCTTTATCAAGCTGAGAACAAGTCCCAAAATCCAGATCCATAAGCACATCCTTGATTCCCATCTTTGCAACAAGCTCCATCTTCTTGAATATAGGCCAAACATCCCAAAAATGGACTCCATAAGCTCAAAAATGCCACCATGGATGATATATGACGATTTCTAGGGTTTAGAGGGGTGGAGGCTGAAGATATTAGGGTAGGTTATGAGATAAGGAGCTTAAATAGAATCCAAGACCCTAAATAGGGTTCTGATCTGACTGGCGTACGCCCAACGTAATTATGGTATGCCCAGCGTACTCCGAAGAACATTCGCGACCATCCTGGTCAGTACGCCCAACGTACTCCAATGTCCTCCCAGCGTACTTCCTTCTTCACTAGTACTCCCCGCGTACTCTTTGTGTATGCCCCGTGTACTCGGCTAAGCCTGAAAACCACAAAACTTCCGAAGGCCATAACTTCTTCGTTATAAGCTTGATTCTGACGATCCTTATATCCACGGAAAGGTGAAGAGAATCACTACCCTTCTATCAACTCAAACCTTTCTTAAGACCTTTCGAACAAAAATCCATTTTCCACAAAAGCCCGAACTGCCACTTTACCGAAATACCCCTAGGCTCCAAAACACGAACCACACACCCGGATCACTTATAATACATCACCCGCACCCAAATAGGCCTAGATCTTACCTTCCCAAAGCCATAATCCTTATAATGACCGACCTTCGAGCCACAGCCTCAAGCTAGGAGTCAATTCGGAACAGAGCGTTACACCTCTCCCCCACTTAAATTAGATTTCGTCCTCGAAATCATGCATCATTATCCCCGACATACCAGACAACCTGAGCATCACCGCCACAAACCCGAGAATACCACAACCTTCCCAAGGCAACTGAAACCAACCCTCGTAGGGTTCTAGAACCCGAGGATGAACGAATTCCTTGCAACCTAATCACATCTGCTCTATCTGAAATCTGAAGTTTCGAGATGGTCTGTCTCCCTGACAGACTGCCCACATCGAATCAATATCGAACTGATTCTATAAGAAAACCATCCTAAATAGAATATTTTCCACCCGTAATACCTTGAGGCTTCCAAAAGAGCAAAATCACCGGTCAACTGCGACTACCGAAAAAAAAAACCCAACAATTCCACACACAGACCCCAAGTCACTGAAGTCGCTCCTACTCCTCTTGCTGTCACACGACTGCTTTCCTGGAGAACCCCCGGGGACCTCCCTGGTCCCAACCTGTCTACCAACTGTCCGGAACACCGTACACCTACCCAATTGTTGATCCCAAAACACACTCAGTAGTCCCCTGCGACCTCCGAAGGATACCTCGTCTAACCAAAACTGTCCTATATCCTTCAATCCATTTGATCCATCTGATCGATATAGGCTGACAACCTGTCGCCACTGAATCCAACGTAAAAAGGTGAATGCTACCAGAATAATTGTATTCTTGTATCATACTCGGTCTCCTTCGACCTACCGTTCCCTGATTCCAATTATGTTGTGACCTACTCAAAACCTCACGAACTGGCCCACCCTGGCCTAAGTCATCCGAACGAATCTGTGAATGCTATGAATACACCCGCAGACTTACAACACTTCCAAAACTATCCAACAACCTCGTAAATACTACGGCTACACCCGCAGACTTAAAACACTCCCAACACTTATCCACCAACCTCGTGAATGCTACGGCTACACCCGCAGACTTACAACACTCCCACCCTAACTGAACATTAGTGAATGCTACGGTTCCCCCGTAGTCTTACAACACTTTTACCCTTGCTTCTGTCCTGGATACCTGAACGGTTCTCCCCCACTTAGATTCAACTAAGTCTGCTCGGCACATAAAAATTAAAGGATTCCTAATCCCCCTTACGTTCCAATACTCACCCTGCTGACGACCGATGCTTACCAAAGTTAGCGCACCAAAAGTAACTCTTCCCAAAACAACACAACTTCTGAAAACCAACTAACACTTCTTGAATCCCAACCACATCAATGACTCCAGATGCTAAAAAAAATGATATCACGCTCAAATCGCGAAGTCCAAAGGACGGATGGTCTAACCAAAACCTCAGCAACAACCCCTCTTCCCTCGGCAATCCCGATAGCTCTTCAAAACACAAATACTAAGGCTTATGAAACTAGTTATGATTCCCTCGCACAAGCCCTTGATCCAATCCCGACTACACCCAAGATGACATTCGAATACTGGGAATCTGTTGTATATAAGGAGGCGACCTCGTGCTACTCCACCAAAGATCCATGGTATGCAGATGACACATGACTCTTCTTGAACATAATCAACTCAACGACCAACGGAGATAACAACCCTAAAATAACTGGAGCAGATGTACTCACTGCTCCTCTCTGATCATCAGACAGTCAACCTCCTTGTCGCCCACTTGATCACAACGAGAATATAACGGGCTTGCCCCTGTGGGCAATCCCTGCTGACGTGGCCGAAACTGCTACACCTATAGCAACCCAGATCACTGAACAAATTCTGACAATGACTCGGAGCAATCACAGTACCCGCGGAACCCGTTATGCGAGGTACTTCTGTCTGAAGATTCCTCAAAGATTCCTTGGCATGCTGACTGGTATCTGAAAACTCTTGCTAACTCAGACAATAGCAGATAACCGACCCGAGATCCAACTTATCACAATTCCAAAGTGATGCAAATTCCCGACATCCACCTGAAGTGGCAGAAGATAGCATATCCGCAAACATCTGAAAGAATCCTGACCACCTACTCATGTGTTACCTCGACCACCCTGAGAAACTCATGTGTTACCTCGACCACCCTGAGAACATGATGTAAGACTTCATTCCAGTCCCAATGACAATCCCAACCCTTGGAATGAAACTTCATCGTGCATTTTCCACAAGCGTTACACTGAACTCGGACTACTAGCCTCTCAAAAGTGGATCCGAATTTCTTGGGTCTCCACCCGAGATCCTCCACTAGATTCATCTGACCTGAACCTCTCTCATCTAGGTTCTCCCAATTACTTTCTGCCCTCGGATCTGGGATCCATATCATTCAGGGTCTCGCACCCCGACGCGCTCACCAACTCAATCATCACGGCTGAACTGCAATCGCTAGTGCAACCTCTACTCTAAACCGGCTACAAACCACTCCCAAGACACGGTCTCCAATCCCAAAGAGAAATAAATCGCACAATCAATCCTTGCCGCATGATACAAGAGATCTAAGGAAAACTCGAAACCCTGGTAGTCCTTCCGCTAACTGGCTCAACACCGGAGCCGGGACCAAACCCTGGTCCTACCCATGCGTGTTCATCCTCATCTTGGCAAAGTAGCTATCCCCACTATCAGAGCATAACTAAAAATTCTCCTTCCCAGGCTTCTTAGATTCTCCAAGACTTTCCCCGATTCGAGTATGGATCCTGTGCTTTCAGTAGTACGGGCCCAATACTACCTTCCACACATATCCATACTTTCCTCTGGAATCATCCCGAATCCTCTAAGTCACCTACTCCCATGATGTACCAAATGTCTGCTAAGAGGCTCCATGGATTATCAAGTTGGGTTCCACCCATAGGATGCTCCATGGGAGTTACAAACCCATGGGTCATGGAAATGAAGAGTCATGACACATTAGGGTTTACATGGTGTAACCCTAGATGTGTCAACACTATATAAGAAACTCATTCTCCACCAAAATGGGGGACACTAAGAAACAAGAGGGCTAGAGCCGATTTTGCAAGTGTAAGATTCTCTCAAAGTTTACTCCTTTGCATTTGGTGTTGTGTGAAGCATTTGAGGCATCACACTTGGGGTGCTAGGCTCACAAGGTTTCAAGGATCATAATCAACAACAAGGTAAGTTATTCTATCTTTCATTCAAGTTAAAAATGTTCCCCATGTATGCTAGATAGGAATATAACCTTGGAATTCAACTTTGCATGATTATTAGACAAACATAGATCCAAGGTTATTAGGGTTGCATGTACACTTAGGAAGTGTTAGAATGCTCAAAACCCATCAGTGGTATCAGAGCCTGGTTCGTTTGTTGTTTTTTTTTTTTGTGCAAACAGCTTGAAAAAAAAATCGTTTTTCTGTTTTCTGCTCGTATGAAAGTTTGCACATTTGTTGTTGGAAATGGACTAGAAACATTACCCTAAACTGTTTTGATGTTTTAAAGCTTGTTTTAGATGGTGTAATGTTTATGCTAATCCATTTACAATGGCAATTATTAAAATTACAAGTTTTTTTTTAAGTGTAATTTTTTATTCTTGAAAGTGTTCATATTCATGTTCTTGAACTTATGAAGATTAGATGATCATAGGAATTGTTTGTAACCTTCATGGTAGTTTAATTCATGATCATAATGTGTTTTAATGGAGTCCATAACTTGTCCTCAAGTTATGGAAAACCAAAAGTCTCACTTTTATTAAAGCCATTAAAAGAACACAAGAGTTATAAAAATGAAGAGTCTTCATTTTTATTACTCAATTAATTCATAAGTTATAAGAAATGAAAAGTTTTGGAAGTTTACAATGTAAAGTCTTGATTAAAACTTTAGTTCCAACCCTTAGAATTTTAAAAGTTAAAATTCAACCCTTATACTTTATAATATTATAAGTTACTAATATATATATATATATATATATATATATATATATATATATATATATATATATATATATATGTATGTATAACGACAAGTCGTCTTACCGCTAGTACGCCTCATTCACGAAGCCGGTCTATAAGGGGGGTATAAGGTTGTTGCCTATAAAATGACAACTTAATGGGTGTCCACTCTCACCCACCGCTTCCTTGATCGGTGGAGGGTCGTTAGCCAAACGGGTAAGACAAGGACTTATAAATTCTCATTAAAAGTATGATGAATATTATAAAGTAACTAAATGCTTTTATTAAATTCCCAATCTTAGTTACTTTAGGAAAATGTGAATAAGGTGCTAATCCATGAAATTACACTTTACACTTTGTTTAAGTCGTTGGTGGAGCGTGTGTGGTTAACCGGCACACTAACTTGGACTTAACAAGGTAGGTAAAGGGTGACTTAAGGTTTACCATAGCATCGGTGGAGCGTGTGTGGTTTACCGGCACATCGATTGAGTGATAAACCTTGAGGGTACCAAGTGATTTGCATGGTTACTTTACACCTCGTTTTGTGATCCTCGGTATCCCAGTCACAAAACTTGGAGGGCACACTCGAGATTGAAACATGCCTTTGAAAAGTTCATTGAATCTCAAAAGAATCTAGGAATTTCTAAGAACCAATTAAAAACCTAATATTTATATTTCATTTTTCATGGTGGAAATTGGTGAATCGTCATTCATCTACCTTTCAAATATGTTATAGCTTGGATTACGGCATACCTCTTCTAAGTTATAATATATTGTGATTGGATCCTAGCCTTAATATTACATTTGGGTGTTTTATTAAGGACTCTCTTAATATCTAAACTAATCTTGTTCTCTTCTTTCAGATGTCTTCAAACAATGCTGCTTCTGGCTCTAATCCTAATGGCTCCTTTACCCTTATGAACTTGTGTGGGAAAGTCACTTTTGATGGATCCAACTTCAATGAATGGATCAGAAACATCAGGATGATTACCCGCTACGAGGACAAAGAATATGTCCTTGACAAGGAGCTTAAGGAGATTGATGAGACCACTGCAACTCCCCAGGAGATCGCTGACTTCCGGGCACATGAAAGGGATGCTACAAAAGTGGCATGCATCATGTTGGCCACCATGACAGCGGAACTCCAAAAGTCCTATGAGGACTTCTACCCTTTTGAAATGCACCAAGATCTGATGGAAAGATACCATCAAAGTGAACGACAAGAGAGGTATGAAATCATATGCTCTATCATAACAACCATGATGAAGGACGGGGAATCCGTCATGAGCCACATGCAGAAAATGCAAAGGTATGTGGATCGGTTGCTGAAGCTTAATGTGAACTTCCCTGAGGAGCTTGCAATAGATATCATTTTGCACTCCTTACCATCGTGCTATGATCAATTCCGCATGATATATCACATGAATAAGGAAGAGGTCATACTCAGCAAACTTCAGGGACTCCTCAAGACCGCAGAAACAGGTCTTAAGGGTAAGTCGGTTGTTAACACTCCTACTCCAAACTCCGCCCCGGTTTTGGCAATCGGGAAAGGTAGAGGGAAGAAGAGGAAGAGCTCTTCGAAGGGTACCAAGGCTAGGACCCTTGATGGCTCTTCTTCAAGTGGAACCAAGAAAGGTTTTGTCACTCCTTCTTCTGACCCTAAAGAGGCTGAATGCTTCTATTGCCATGAAAAGTCACATTGGAAGCGGAACTGCCCAAAGTACCAGCAAGATGTGAAGGATGGGAAAGTTAAACCCAACCATGCAGGGACTAAGAAGAAGTGAGAATGTGGAGCATGGAAGAATAAACTTAATCATGGGGAATAGGAAAGCTTTACCTATCACCAAGATTGGAGTTTATACTTTATCGCTAAGTAGTGGGTTTAGTTTAGATTTGAATAAATGTTGTTATTCGCCAGAAATGGCAAGAAATATTATTTCCTTTCATGCATTGTATAAACAAGGTTTCACCTTTTCATTTGATAATGAAGTTGGTTCGATTAATGCTTTCTTTAATAATGTTCTTTATTTTAAAGCATTACCTTGTGATGGTGTGTATGAAACTGTATCTGTGGTTGATAACTTAGGAAATAATGTATTGTGTATTGATTCTGTTAATGATAATAACTTGGATAAAGCATCATTATGGCATTGTCGTCTTGGACATATAAGCAAGAAACGCATAGGCCAACTCCAAAAGGATGGAGTATTGGAGTCATTTGACCTAAAGTCAGATGATAGTTGCGAATCATGCTTACTTGGAAAAATGACAAAGTCACCCTTCACAGGCTCTTGTGAGAGGGGTGAAGGTTTGTTGGATCTTATACACACGGATGTGTGTGGGCCCTTCAAACATGCCACAAGGGATTTGACTTTTACTGATGATTACAGTAGATATGGATATGTCTACTTAATCAAGCATAAGTCAGAGACTTTTGAGAGGTTTAAAGAGTTTAAACAGGAAGTCGAGAATCAATTGGGCAGGAACATTAAGATGCTTCGATCCGATCGAGGTGGTGAGTATCTTAGTTCAGAGTTCCTCGACTATCTTAGGGAATGTGGGATTGTCTCACAATTGACACCTCCCAGGACACCGCAGTTGAATGGTGTAGCTGAGAGGCGTAATCGAACCTTGTTGGATATGGTTCGTTCCATGATGAGTCGAGCTTCGCTACCAATCTCATTTTGGGGGTATGCCTTAGAGACTGCCGCCCATATCCTTAATCTAGTTCCCACAAAGAAAGTTGCCAAAACTCCTCATGAGATGTGGACTGGTAAAGTACCCAAACTAGACCACATTAAGATTTGGGGTTGCGAGGCTTTCGTGAGACGCGAGACTCATGATAAGCTCGAACCTCGAAGTGAGAGGTGTATTTTCATCGGCTACCCACAGAAATCCTTTGGTTACCTCTTCTACAGACCTAGTGAGAATGTGGTCTTTGTAGCTAGGAGGGCTTTCTTTCGAGAGAGAGAGTTCATAAGCCAAGGAGACAGTGGGAGGCAAGTTGACCTTGAAGAAATTCAAGAGTCAAGTGGTGAAGGAACTTCAAACCCTAGCACTCAAATTGAGGAGGAAACTCCTGTTGAGCCAATTGACAAGTCTGTACCTCTGAGGCGTTCCACAAGGGTTAGGAATGCACCTGAGCATTACTATGGATTTTATATTACTGCGGAAGGTGATACACTTATCAGTGATGAGACACTGATAGGTCTGGATGAACCTAACAGTTACGCAGAAGCCATGGCAGGCCCTGAGTCAGCCAAGTGGAAAGAGGCAATGGACAGCGAGATACAGTCCATGTATGACAATCAAGTTTGGAACTTGGTTGAGAATGTACCAGGTCGTAAGACTGTAGGGTGCAAATGGATCTTCAAGAAGAAGACCGACATGGATGGTAATGTACACACTTATAAGGCACGACTGGTTGCAACGGGTTTCTCACAAACTCCGGGAGTTGATTATGATGAGACCTTTTCTCCAGTGGCCAAGATTAAGTCTATTAGGGTTCTGTTAGCCATAGCCGCATTTCATGACTATGAAATATGGAAAATGGATGTCAAAACCGCTTTCCTTAATGGAAAGTTGGCTGAGGATGTTTACATGAGTCAGCCAGAGGGTTTTGTCAACACAGAGTACCCTAATAGAGTGTGTAAGCTTGAGAAATCCATTTATGGGTTAAAGCAAGCACCTCGCAGATGGAATCTTTGCTTTGATGAGAAAGTCAAGGAATTTGGCTTTTCTAGGAGTGAAGATGAATCTTGTGTATATGTCAAGGCTAGTGGGAGTATATTTAGCTTTTTGGTATTGTATGTGGATGACATACTACTCATAGGAAATGACATCCCAACTCTGCAGGAAGTTAAGTCCTGGCTTGGGAAGTGTTTCTCTATGAAGGACCTAGGAGAAGCTGCCTATATTCTAGGGATAAGGATCTTGAGAGACCGGAGTAAAAGACTAATTGGACTTAGTCAGAGTACTTACTTGGATAAGGTGTTGAAGAGATTCGGCATGCAGGACTCCAAGAAAGGAGAGTTACCCATCCAGAGTAATGCCAGATTGAGTAAGACACAAAGCCCTCGTACTGAGGCTGAGATAGCAGAAATGAGTCGAATACCTTATGCTTCGGCTGTAGGATCGATCATGTATGCTATGACGTGTACTCGACCTGATGTAGCCTTTGCTTTGAGCATGGTTAGCAGGTATCAGCGGAACCCTGGCAAAGCACACTGGACTGCGGTAAAGAATATCCTCAAGTACCTACGGAGGACTAAGGACTGGGTCCTTACCCTCGGTGGGAGTGAAGACTTGAGAGTTGTAGGGTATAGTGATGCTAGCTTTCAGACTGATAGGGATAATTTCCGCTCTCAGTCAGGCTGGGTCTTTACCTTAAATGGAGGAGCAATTTCTTGGAAGAGTTCCAAGCAAGAGACAGTGGCTGATTCAACTTGCGAATCAGAGTATATAGCAGCTAGCGAGGCAGCAAAGGAGGCGATATGGCTGAAGAACTTCATTGGAGACCTTGGAGTTGTACCAGCTATTAAAGAGCCAATGGAAATTTTCTGTGATAGTGAAAGTGCAGTTGCCTTAGCCAAGGAACCAAGGGATCACGGGAGATCCAGACACATCGACAGAAAATACCATTTCATCAGACATCGAATAGAAGAAGGACTCCTCGTGGCAAAGAGGGTATCATCGGATGAGAATCCAGCAGATCCCCTCACGAAGGGACTGACTCGGGTTAAGCATCTCCAGCATGCTCGGAGCATAGGGCTGAAGGATGATATTAGATTTAGTAGTTAGATAACCTTGAAATTTGTAAAGTGTAATTGACATTAGATGATGAATAAAAGGTGTTTTATTTATGAGTAAAGTGTTGCTATCTCTTGTCGATCGTTTACTATATTTCTTTTGCATGTTTTGACTTCCAGAATAATTATGTTTGGTATATCATATTATTCGAACCTCCACAGTCGGTCATATGTCGGAAGTAGGTATGAATCAAGACTGTCATGATTGGTTGCAGAGGTCTAAGTTGTTGGACATGGCTACAACACTCATGAGTGCTCATAAGTTCTGAGCATTGGACTCAACCCACGCTCACTGGAATCACTTCATGGAATTTATCTCGAGTGATCGTGAGACGGTAATATCATATAAGTCTTCAAACCTAGAGATATGATTTGTTACTTATGAGTTGGTTATGCATTGATTGTACGTTAACGCATTGGTAACTCGATGTTATAAAACGTGCTTTTGTGTATAATTCAATGAGTGGTAGAACAAACATATGAGTCGAAGTTTATCTGTTCCTTCTTGGATTAGAAGCTGATATCTGGGCCCCTCGATGATTTTGTTTTGACCTATGTACCGGGCCCGGTCAGAACTAAGTTGATGTGTTCAATTAAGTTCTTTGTCAAACAAATCGGAAATCGGGAAACAAACTGCTGGACAATAAGTAAGACATTGTTCCATGTATTTGTCCGGCTGATATCTAGAACAGAGGATTATATGATCACTTATCTTAAATGGTGTATCATCATCTTCTCAGTTCCGAGAGACCTTGAAAGAGCTACGATTGCCGATCGGTTCCTGAAGTATTGCAGTTATAGTTATTAGACTTATCCAAGTGGGAGACTGTTGGATAAGGTGTCTAAGTCCATAACTATTTCTGGTATGTACTTGACCCGACCCGGCATGGTCCATTTGGGTTGCATGGCACCATGCAATTGGATAAACTAAAATGAGAGAAATAACACTTATGGTTTATTAATATATTATAAGCTCTAATATATTAATAATATTATTTAATTAGTTTGATCAAGAATTAATTTAGAATTAATTAAGTGATCAAAAGATAACTAATTAAATATATGGGTAGATTATGTAAATCTTCCATATCTTATATAGTGGGCTAAGAGGCTCCATGAATTATCAAGTTGGGTTCCACCAATAGGATGCTCCATGGATGCTCCATGGGAGTTACAAACCCATGGGTCATGGAAATGAAGAGTCATGACACATTAGGGTTTACATGGTGTAACCCTAGATGTGTCAACACTATATAAGAAACCCATTCTCCACCAAAATGGGGGACACTAAGAAACAAGAGGGCTAGAGCCGATTTTGCAAGTGTAAGATTCTCTCAAAGTTTACTCCTTTGCATTTGGTGTTGTGTGAAGCATTTGAGGCATCACACTTGGGGTGCTAGGCTCACAAGGTTTCAAGGATCATAATCAACAACAAGGTAAGTTATTCTATCTTTCATTCAAGTTAAAAATGTTCCCCATGTATGCTAGATAGGAATATAACCTTGGAATTCAACTTTGCATGATTATTAGACAAACATAGATCCAAGGTTATTAGGGTTGCATGTACACTTAGGAAGTGTTAGAATGCTCAAAACTCATCAGAACTATCATAGAACATTCGGCCCATAAACCATGTAACGCCCGTAGATCCGGGCTAGTCAATTTAGAAAAGATAAGCATCAAAGTGACTTTTTGATAAAAGATTATTTAGAATGAATAATCTTAACTAGGTTGTAGTGGTCGTGACAAGGATTCCAGATATATAAAGAATGCCGAAATCCGAGTTATAACGAAGAAGTTATGACCTGTCGAAGTTTCGCGACAGAACCGACACGACACAGCGCGACGTAAAAAGTGAATTTACGTTAGAGCGATATTTAGCCTTAGCGATCTAAATAAAAGTCGTAGAATACGTTAAACCGAGAGCGTGCATGAAAAGAACGTCCAAATCTGACTTCGTATGAAGAAGTTACGATTTTTCTAAGTTTCGACTTAGCGGTATACAACCCAAATCTCGAAATTGAGATCGAGTGATATTTGGCTGAAACAATCTAAACAAGAATTGAAGATCTCATCGATAGTAGTCCAATGGTGAAAAGACAGACAAAAACGGACGTCAGATGAAGAAGTTATGAATTTCTAGCGGAGTTTTCCTGTCCCGGCCTTCTAAAAATAATAAAATAAAAATAAAGTCAAAACTAGCCGACGGAGTCTAAACGAAAGTTGTAGAGCATAGTCTGACCTACGCGTGGATATAAAAAACGTCAAAAACGGAGCTCGTATGAGGAATATATGAATTTCTGATGTTTTTAAATAATTAAAAAATATTTATAAAATTATAAATTCGAATAATATCCGAAGCCATGACACGTCCGATCCTATCCACCCGGTACGCCCAGCGTACCAGGAGTACGCCCAGCGTACTCCGGTCTTGTGTGGTCCGAAAGACAGCCACGTAGCCCCACCGAGACTTCGCCACCTGGCAGCCTCATCCGAACTACGCCCAGCGTAGATCTTCGTACGCCCAGCGTACGCATGAAAGAGGCATTACGTCCCGCGTACATGGAAGTTACGCCCAGCGTAACCCGATGACCAGCACCCTATAAATAAAAGTCGAGGGCAGCCGAGTTTCTTTGCTCAAATTCTTCTTTCTCTCTCATTTTTGCATCGTTTTGCGTGCAAGTTATACCCCTAAGCGCCGGTATCATTCCCGATACCCGAAGCAAGTCCCGAATCCCCGAAGATCCCGAGAAACAGAGTTACCGAGCCGAAGCCCTGCCCGCGAGAAGCCCGGTTTTTGTGAAGATCTCCCTGTTTCACTGAAGAATACTATTTTTACAAGCCGTAGTGCTGCTCGACCATCTTCTGATCAAGTGAGTGTGTAGTTACTTTCTTCTAACACATAAACATGAAGTATTTGCTATGAAATACGTGCTATGTGTTATGTATTGTTTGTTTATTTGAGATGGGTGTGGAATGGATGTTTTATACAGGTTTTTAAATGATTTAAACAGTATATGTATTTTATATCTACAAATATGTTGGGTAGAACATGGGTAGATGAAATACCTGGTGACTATGAGACGTAGTGCCTATTGTGTAAACCCTGGTGACTATGAGACGTAGTGCCTATTGTGTAAACCCTGGTGACTATGTGACGTAGTGCCTATTATATAAACCCTGGTGACTATGAGACGTAGTGCCTATTGTATAAATCCTGGCGACTATGTGACGTGGTGCCTGTTGTATAAACCATGGAAGCAAATGGATTTTTGTGCCAATACCTTAGGTCAATCCTTAGGAATGAATGAATGAAGGATAATTGACTCTTAGGGTAAAGCTTTAAGAAACAGAAGAAGATAATGGGGATGAGTAATTTGGGTTGATTGTCTGATGATTAAATATAATATTATATCTTACTGTGGGTTGAAAACCCTATATGCTCACCAGGCTCCCAAGCCTGACCCACTCAGTTTTCTTTGCATTACAGGTAATGGCACAGGAGTATAAGTTGGTGGACTTGACGAGAGATTTTGGATTATAGATCAGTAGTTATAAATAACTGTTGTAAGGTCTACTTTATATTGTTTATGCTTTTGGTCTGTATCGGAACATGACATCCCGAGATTTTGTTATTTAATGAAAATACATTTCTTTAAAGAAATGATTTGATAAATTCTTATCATATTTTGTTTTGGGAACAAATTCCACAATTCTTTTAATCAAATGATTACTCTGATTTTATAAAACAAAGCATAAACAAATCGGTCTTTTCTGGCCGTGAAAATGGGGATGTCACAGTTGGTATCAGAGCATTAGTTTAAACGAACTAGGAATTTGTAGGATTTCTAGACTTAAACTTAGAATGCTAAACGATGATTGTGAGATGAGTGTCTACCATATTTTAGACACGAGCAGTAGTATATTTTAGGAAAGATGCCTAAAATGCTTTTATATGCTAAATGCTATATGTTTGCCATATATGATATTGTTTGTTCGGATCTATGGTCTGTTGCCGACCGTATCTGGAGACCTTATGTGTTTAGGATTCTAAGCGTACAAATACGATATTAGAACTAGCATGTAAACGTTTCGGAGTGATAAGGATGATTTGAATATCTATCGTGAATGAGGATATAATTTCACCTTACTCGGTGTATAGATAAAAAATGGTGAGAACAAGGAGTGGAGTTGGAAACATGGACAAAAATAGGAATCAAATACCTGTGATAGAGCAAGTAGCTATTGCAGCAGCAGCAGCACCTGAGCCAATGACTATGGCTAGAGTACAATTGATGATTCAGACGATGCTGGATCGTCAGATGGAGGAAACCAGACGTCTGCTTAGGCAGAATCGCGAAGAACTGTCAATTCAAGTCGAAGAGCCCGAAGTAAATAGAGGGCAGTCTGAAGGAGGAAACTTTAGTGGGATCATTGGTCAAGACGACCCACCGATTGTTAGGCAGAATAACCAGGATAGAGGAAACGATGGAAGAGGATGCAAGTACAAGGACTTCATGGCATCCAAACCCCCATGTCTTTCTGGAAACCCAACACCGGTACAAGTTATGGACTGGATCTCCGAGATGGAGACGATGTTTGAAAGTTGTGAATGCAACAACAAGCAGAAGACCGCTCTTGCGATTCCTCTGTTAAAATCAGGAGTATTGAGCTGGTGGAAGCTACTTGCTAGTTCTATGCCTAAGGGGGAAGCTAGCAAGATGTCGTGGGAGGATTTTGTGGTGCAACTAAAGATGCAATACTACTCTGAGCAGGATCTTCTGGAAATCAACAATGAGTTTCAGAATCTGAAAAAGGGAAAATTGAGCGTCACTGAATACGCTACAAGTTTTACAGAGAAGATGAAGCTTATCCCATATCTACTTCCAACAGAACTTTCCAAGGTCAACAAGTTTGCCCACGGATTACCAGCGGACTTTGGTCCAGTGGTCAAGCAAACAACCACTTTGAAAGCCGCCATCCGGGCTGCTAGGAATGTCGAGACTCAGATAAGAGAGAAAGGTCTGGAGAGAGCTGAAGTTGGAGAGAAAAGGAAGCATGAGGGATCTTCAGTGATCAACAAATAAAGCAAATTGAGTTTATTCAAGTAAGTCACTACCATTGTTTCGGTAATGACTAGTAAGATGGTTGTTATTCCGGCCCTAGTGGTCATATCAAATTGAGTCCGACTACGATGAGTTGTTACGTGGTTCCGAGAACCAAGTTCGAAGTAGCATCTGACTGCGGTCAGAAGATTGAAATCAATGCGACCGATAACATCGCGCTCGTTGTTAAATAGGTTCGTAGCTATAAATGCTACAAGTTAAGATGTGATTATATCACATTAGAATATGAAGGAAGGTATATTCCATTTCACAACTTGACTCTAAGAGACTTGAGTCTAAGCGTTGTATTATACGATGAAAGGTCATTAGAACATGACCCATCGGTCTGTTACAATAGATAAAGGAAAGTATTTATCCTAAGAAGAAGAAGGAGTCCTCAATAAGGAATTGCTTTATAACTCGAAAGTTACGATTGAAAGTCCAACATAGTACGAAGAGCAGGTGCAGGATTGAGCATCAAGGTTATTGATTAGGATGGAGAGATAACGTATGGAGTCAATATACGAGTCCTATTTCATTGATGATTCCAGGACGTAATCAGGTCAATCCTTAGGAATGAATGAATGAAGGATAATTGACTCTTAGGGTAAAGCTTTAAGAAACAGAAGAAAATAATGGGGATGAGTAATTTGGGTTGATTGTCTGATGATTAAATATAATATTATATCTTACTGTGGGTTGAAAACCCTATATGCTCACCAGGCTCCCAAGCCTGACCCACTCAGTTTTCTTTGCATTACAGGTAATGGCATAGGAGTATAAGTTGGTGGACTTGACGAGAGATTTTGGATTATAGATCAGTAGTTATAAATAACTGTTGTAAGGTCTACTTTATATTGTTTATGCTTTTGGTCTGTATCGGAACATGACATCCCGAGATTTTGTTATTTAATGAAAATACATTTCTTTGAAGAAATGATTTGATAAATTCTTATCATATTTTGTTTTGGAAACAAATTCCGCAATTCTTTTAATCAAAGGATTACTCTGATTTTATAAAACAAAGCATAAACAAATCGGTCTTTTCTGGCCGTGAAAATGGGGATGTCACAAACCACGACCCACGTTGTCCACATCCACCCTCGCTGTCGGCTGTCTTATGCATGCAAATTATACACAGAACAGGATCTAATAGACTGTCGAATAATAAACTCTACCCTAGGACCACAACCTGACGAGGAACAGGAAATAAGGCCAAATCAATTATTCTAAGGCTATAAGAACCTAACCGTATACAATTTTAAAACATACACTTAGTAGTTATAGATCAATGAGGTCCCAAGATTATTATATGTTCAGATATGGACTGTCATGATGTTTTTGATGGGTTTTAGGTAAAACAAATAAACTAGAAAAACAATTCCTAAGTTCACATGCAACCTACTTTGGATCTATGTTTTAACTATTGAACATATAACTTTGAATTACAAAATAAGAACCCTAGAAGAGAGAGGCTAATTTCGAAATTAACAAACTAGGGTTTAAGAGTTACATACCTTTCAATTGTTATAGCAAACAATTGACAATCCTCTTGATCTTGATCTTGATCTTCTTGGAAGCTTAGCACCACAAATGTAATGCCTCTAATGGAATCACACCCAAGAACTAGCAAGAAGGAAACTTGAAGAAGAGAGAGAGAGAGAGGGTATGTAATTTTCGGCCTAGGGTTTCTTCCAAGGTAGGAGTGGCCGAAATTGTGAGCTGGGAGGCTCCTTATATAGCTGAGGGATCTGGGGTTTAGGGAAAACCCTAATACTCCTTTGCTTAGGGCCTAAGCTAACCCAAAGGACTTATCCAAAGCCCCTTGGACGAAATCCTTAGGGTTTCCCCTATAGATTTCGTCCACCTCCTTCCAAGGAGGTTCTGGATCCTTCCACTCAACTATTAGATAATTGCAAACTAGTCCCTGCACTTTATAATTAATACTTTTAACCCCAAAATTAATTCTGATTAATTTCTGGCTAACTATTAATTAAACATAATGATTTCTAATTAATATTTAATCTTTTAACATATTAATAAATCATTTATATTAATTCATTAATCTTATAAATTAATATCTCTCCTTTCATAATTTCCTTGTCGAGTTGCTAGGTTGAGGGCAACCCAAAAGGACTGTGTTGCTATCAATTCAAGTACATACCAATTATAGTTATGGGCTTAGACACCTAATCCAACAGTCTCCCACTTGGATAAGTCTGTAACTATAATTGCTAGTATGCCTTCTAAATTTGACCATCAAATTGTAGCTTCCAAAAGCTACTGCTGAACTCTGACCCAGTCAGTTACATGTCCTAAGATAAGTGATCATATAATCCTTCGTTCTGCAAGATATCCCCAGACATAAGACATGGAACGTAATCAATCTCTTTGTCTAGAATCTATGTTTCCCGATTTCTGATTTGTGATGATGTAGGACTTCTAATTAAACACATCAATTTAGTCCTGGCTGGGCCCAACACATAAGTCAACACCAAATCATCGAGGGGCCCACATATATCGCTTTTCCGGTTAGGGCAAAAGGAACGAATAAACGTTGACTCATATGCTTGTATCTTTTACTCATCAAATTATACATGACAATACGTTTTATAACACCAAGTTATTGATGCGTTTTCATATCACCAATGTATAACCGACTTTGTAAATTACAACTCATATATCTTCGTTTCAAGATTATAAGATATTATTGTCTCAGTATTACTCGTGATGAATTCCATGAAGTGATACTCTGAGCGAGGGTTTATCCAATACTCAAATCTCAATTTCTGAGTACTCATGAACGTTGCAGCAATTCTATTGTCATGTCTATCCTTAGACAATCTACAATCCAGTTCATGACAGTCTTAATTCACTACTTACTTCCAAAAGTACGAGCGACTGTGGAGTTTGAATAATTAAATTATTCGGGAAGTAAAACATGCAAAATATGAAACACAATAACAAACAATCGACAAAAGGCAGTAACCAAACTTATAAATAATACTTTATTATTTAATCACCAAAAGTCAATTACATTTACTTTGTTACAAGTTTCAGAACAAAAACTAATCTAACTACTAAAACTAATATCATCTTTCAGTCCTATGCTCCGAGCATGCTGAATATGCTTAGCCCTACTCAGACCCTTTGTTAGGGGGTCTGCTGGGTTATCTTCAGATGACACCCTCTTTACTACAAGATGGCCTTCTTCTACTCTATGTCTGATAAAATGGTACTTTCTGTCGATATGTCTGGTTTTACCATGATCTCTTGGTTCCTTTGTTAAGGCAACCGCTCCTTCATTATCGCAGAACAGTTCCATAGGCTCCTGGATGGTTGGAACAACTCCGAGATCTCCGATGAAGTTCCTTAACCAAGCTGCTTCTTTCGACGCTTCACTCGCTGCTATGTACTCTGATTCACAAGTAGAATCAGCCACCGTATCTTGCTTGGAACTTTTCCAAGTAACTGCTCCTCTATTCAGTAAAAATACCCAGCCTGATTGAGAACGGAAGTTATCTCTATCCGTTTGAAAGCTGGCATCACTGTAACCATCTATTCTTAAAGTATCACTGCCACCAAGCACAAGGACCCAGTCCTTTGTCCTTCGCAAATACTTGAGTATATTCTTAACCGCTATCCAATGAGCTCTACTCGGGTTTCCCTGATAGCGACTGACCATGCTCAAAGCAAATGCCACATCAGGGCGAGTACATGTCATAGCGTACATGATCGATCCGACAGCGGAAGCATAAGGTACACGACTCATGTCTGCTATTTCCTCATCTGTACTCGGGCATTGAGTCTTACTCAATTTGGTATTGCTTTGGATAGGTAGCTCTCCCTTCTTGGAATTTTCCATACTAAACCTCTTTAGTACCTTATCCAAGTGTGCTCTGACTAAGTCCAATTAGTCTCTTCTTTCTATCTCTCAATATTCTAATCCCTAGAATATAGGCAGCTTCTCCAAGGTCTTTCATGGCAAAACACTTTCCAAGCCAAGACTTAACATATTTCAAGGTTGGAACGTCGTTACCAATGAGTAATATGTCATCGACATATAACACCAGAAAAGTTACTATACTCCCACTAGCCTTGATATACACACAAAACTCATCTTCACTTCTAGAGAAACCAAACTCTTTGACTTTCTCATGGAAGCAAAGATTCCAGCTGCGAGATGCTTGTTTCAATCCATAAATGGATTTCTCAAGCTTGCACACTCTATTGGGAAACTTTGCATCAACAAAACCCTCTGGCTGATTCATGTAAACATCCTCAGCCAACTTCCCATTAAGGAAAGCAGTCTTGACATCCATCTGCCAGATTTCATAGTCATGAAAGGCAGCTATAGCAAGCAATATCCTAATGGATTTAATCTTGGCTACTGGTGAAAAGGTCTCATCATAGTCAACCCCTGGGGTTTGAGTGAAACCTTTTGCAACCAGTCGAGCCTTGAATGTGTGCACATTTCCATCCATGTCTGTCTTCTTCTTGAAGATCCATTTGCACCCAACTGTCTTACGACCTGGTGCACTTTCAACCAAATTCCAAACTTGGTTGTCATACATGGACTTAATCTCGCTGTCCATTGCCTCTTTCCACTTGGAAGCCTCTGGGCCTGCCATTGCTTCCTTATAAGTGACTGGTTCATCTAAATTTACCAGTGTTCTATCACTGATGAATGTGTCACCGTCTGAAGTAATATGAAAACCATACAACTCAGGTGGCACACTCACCCTAGTGGATCTTCGAAGAGGTAATGAGTTATCAACTGGTTCAACAGGAACTGTTTCCTCTGGTTGAGTGCTAGTGTCATCTAAGGTTCCTTCATTGGCTGACTCTTGAATTTCTTCAAGGTCAATGGTGCTCCCACTGTCCTCTTTGAATATGAGCTCTCTTTCTAGAAAGACTCCTCTTCGTGCTACAAAGACCACGTTTTCACTAGGTCTGTAGAACAAATATCTAAAAGACTGCTTTGGGTAACCAATGAAAACACATTTCTCACTTTTAGCTGCTAGCTTGTCGTGAGTCTCCCGTCTTACGAAAGCTTCACAACCCCAGACTTTAATATGTGCCAACGAGGGAACTTTCCCCGTCCACATTTCGTGAGGTGTTTTGGCAACCTTCTTTGTAGGGACAAGATTGAGGATGTGGACGGCTGTCTCTAAATCATACCCCCAGAAGTGAACAGGAAGCGAAGCACGAATCATCATAGAACGAACCATGTCTAACAAGGTTCGATTACGCCTCTCAGCTACACCATTTAACTGTGGTGTCCTAGGAGGAGTTAATTGTGAGACTATCCCACATTCTTTTAGATAGTCGTTGAACTCGATACTAAGATACTCCCCGCCTCTATCGGATCTAAGTAACTTTATCTTTCTGCCCAATTGATTTTCGACCTCATGCTTAAACTCTTTGAACTTTTCAAAGGTTTCTGACTTATGTTTGATTAAGTAGATATAGCCATATCTACTATAATCATCAGTGAAAGTCACATAGAATCGATTAGCATCCCTTGTAGTTGATCTGAAGGTCCCACACACATCTGTGTGTATGAGATCCAACAGACCTTCACCTCTTTCACAAGACCCTGTGAATGGTGATTTTGTCATCTTTCCCAAAAGACAAGATTCACACATATCATCTGATTTTAGGTCAAATGATTCCAACACTCCATCCTTTTGGAGTTGGGCTATGCGTTTCTTGTTAATGTGTCCAAGACGACAATGCCACAAGCATGCCTTGTCTACACTATTAGACAAGTCAATATTAAATACACTATTTCCTAAGCTATCAACACAAGTCACTGTTTCATACACACCATCACAAGGCAAAGCTTCAAACACAAAAACACCATTCTTATAAACATAAATTGAACCACTCAAATCATTAAAAGAATATTTAAAACCTTGTCTGAACAATGCATGAAATGAAATAATGTTTCTCGTCATCTCATACGAATAGCAACAATTTAATAAATATAATCTAACATCATTACTAAGCAAAAGTTGATAAACTCCGATCTTGGTCACTGGTGAAGACTTTTTGTTCCCCATGATCAAGTTTATCCTTCCTCGCTCTATCTCCTCACTTTCCTTTAGCCCCTGCAAATCAGAACAGATGTGAAAACCACATCCTGTATCAAGGACCCATGAACGAGAAGATAATGAGTTATTAGAAGAAATAGTGTAAATACATGCCGAAGATGGCTTTACTTTGCCATCTTTGATGTCTTGCAGATATTGCGGGCATGATCTCTTCCAATGGCCCTTTTGATTGCAATAAAAGAAAACGGCCTCCTTTGGATCAGAAACATGGGGAGTGGTAGCATTGGGCTTAGCCTTTGGGCCATTACTAGATGACCCAGCTTGAGCCTTACTCTTCCAGTTTTGCTTAAGAGGACCTTTCCTCTTTTTCCCCTTTCCCTGTCCAATGGCCAAGACAGGGGCACTTGCAGGAGTGGAGGCTATACTTTTACCCTTCATCCCTGCTTCAGCTGTCTGCAACAAGTTGTGTAATTGGGCCAGTGTCTGCTCAGTGTTGTTCAAATGGTAAGTTAGAATAAACTGACCATAACAATCAGGTAGTGAGTTCAAGACCATGTCAATGGCCAATTCCTCATCAAAGTGAATGTTGAGCTTGACTAAACGCTCTATGTAGCGTTGCATTCTTTGCACATGAGACACAACCGACTCCCCTTCTTTCATCTTGCAAGCCATGAGTGACTTGACTACTTCAAACTTTTCTTGACGAGCTCGCTTATGGTACATTTCCATAAGGTCCTTGTTCATCTCAAAAGGCCAATAGTCCTCATAGTACCTCTGCAGTTCTGGGGACATGGTTGCCACCATGATGCATGCCACTTTGGTAGCATCATCGTAATGTTTCTTGTAGACAGCATATTCTTCAGGAGTAGCTTTAGACTCATCAAGCTCTTTGAGCTCCTTTTCAAGGACATATTCTTTGTCCTCAAATCGAAGCGCCATCTTGATGTTCCGCATCCAATCGTTATAGTTAGAGCCATCCATAACGACTTTGGAGCAAATGTTGAGCAAAGAGAAGTTGTGATTGGAGGAGGATGAAGCAGAAGTGTTTCCAGGAGTAGACATCTGAAAAGAAAGAAAGTTTGAGTTAGATTTCAAGATACCTTAATATAATAACCCAAAGATATAATATCAAGGTTAGGATCCAACTATGAAGATTCACAACTTAGAAATGGGATGCCGAGATCCAAGTGTAAATTTCATAAAGGTAGGTGAATGACGATTCACCAATTCCACCATTAGACGAAATAAACGAAGTGAAATTCCTAATTCTTTTGAGATACATTGAAACTATTCAATGGCATGTTTTAATCTCAGATTATGCTCTTCTATTTGTGACTGGGATGCCGAGGATCACAAACAAGATGTGAATAACCATGCAAATGTGCTTGGTAACCTCATTGTCTTTATCATTAACTATTGATGTGCTGGTAAACCACACACGCTCCATCAAAATGACAATTATGAGATACCCATTACTACTCTTTATTAGTGCCTTTTAGTGTGTTGGTTAACCACACACGCTCCACTAACGACCAATAAAGCATAATGTGCAATTTCATGGATTAGCATGCTTTTCACATTTTTCCTAAAGTAACTAGAGTTGGGATTTGTAAAATAATGTTCTAGTACTTTCTTTAATAACATTATACTTTTAATGAGATGTAGTTGTCCTATCAAACCCGTTCTGCTAACGACCCTCCACTAATCAAGGAAGCGGTGGGTGAGATGTAGTGGACACCCATTCAACTACCATTTTATAGGCAGTTTCCTTATACCCCCTTATAGACTAGCTTCGTGAATGAGGCATACTAGCAATTTGACTGACCATATTCTTATACATATATAAAATTTAACTTTTAATTATAATACATATATAAGGTGTGTTTTAAACTTTTTAAAACTTTAAGGTTTATATAAATTTCGAAAATTAAGACATTAATTTTAAATTTAAAATAAACCAAATAACTAGATTTAATATTTATCTATTAATTAACTTTTAATTAATTTATTAAATCTTGTAAGGATTATCTAATTAAATTAAACAATTAATTTAATCCTACTCCATATCCCTTATAGATTTCGAAAATATGGGGATAGGATAATTTCCTTATTTTTCTCAATTATCCAATAAGGCAACTATTATCCAAAACAAAGAAACCCTAAAAGGGACAAGCATATTTCGAAATTTTAAGGGAGGAGGCAAGGGTTTCCAAAACCCTAACCCTAATTTCGATTAGGGTTCATGGAGGCTAGGGTTTTTCGAAAACCCTTTGAACCAAAACCCTAAAATCGAAAATTTTGGCCTTTAGGGTTTAATGGCTATAAACCCTAATTTGCAATTCAACTATTATAGCAATTCAATTTAAAACAAACAATGGCTCTGATACCACTGATGGGTTTTAGGTAAAACAAATAAATTAGAAAAACAATTCCTAAGTTCACATGCAACCTACTTTGGATCTTTGTTTTAACTATTGAACATATAACTTTGAATTACAAAATAAGAACCCTAGAGGAGAGAGGCTAATTTTAAAATTAACAAACTAGGGTTTAAGAGTTACATACCTTTCAATTGTTATAGCAAACAATTGACAATCCTCTTGATCTTGATCTTGATCTTCTTGGAAGCTTAGCACCACAAATGTAATGCCTCTAATGGAATCACACCAAGAACTAGCAAGAAGGAAACTTGAAGAAGATAGAGAGAGAGAGGGTATGCAATTTTCGGCCTAGGGTTTCTTCCAAGGTAGGAGTGGCCGAAATTGTGAGCTGGGAGGCTCCTTATATAGCTAAGGGATTTGGGGTTTAGGGAAAACCCTAATACTCCTTTGCTTAGGGCCTAAGCTAACCCAAAGGACTTATCCAAAGCCCCTTGGACGAAATCCTTAGGGTTTCCCCTATAGATTTCGTCCACCTCCTTCCAAGGAGGTTCTGGATCCTTCCACTCAACTATTAGATAATTGCAAACTAGTCCCTACACTTTATAATTAATACTTTTAACCCCAAAATTAATTCTGATTAATTTCTGGCTAACTATTAATTAAACATAATGATTTCTAATTAATATATTAATCTTTTAACATATTAATAAATCATTTATATTAATTCATTAATCTTATAAATTAATATCTCTCCTTTCATAATTTCCTTGTCGAGTTGCTAGGTTGAGGGCAACCCAAAAGGACTGTGCTGCTATCAATTCAAGTACATACCAATTATAGTTATGGGCTTAGACACCTAATCCAACAGTTTTGGCGCCATACATGGGGTTTTAACCCTATTTCTCACCATACTGACCTAGTTTTGGGAAAGACATGTATTGGACATACATGTCCATAAAGTTACGATTTTTATAGACCATTAGGGTTCCATGAAGCTTTCTGGAAGGTACGAGTAATGGACTTAACAAATTAAGAGCTTAATAAGAACATGGACCTGTCAGCGTGACCACGACATGGTGGGCAAATCCATCGTGTTTTCTGTAACGACCTGAATTTTCCCACTTTGCCATTGAGTTTAGTTATGTTATATTTGCATGTTAAGTTACTTTTCTATTGAATTAAGTTAACTTATGGGGCCTTAAGTGTAAGAAATGGTTACTTGATCATACATATGGGTCATATAGTCATTTCTACCCACTTTGAGGGTCTAACATGAAAAATTGGCATGTATTTATACTCCACTTAACCCTAATATGGGATTTAACAACCATTTGTAGCCAAAAAACCCTATTCCAAGCCCCCACCTTGTTGAGAGAGTGTTATAGGGTTCTTGCCATTGGTGGTGAGTTGAAGTGAAGAAGAAAGGTGAAGTCATTGGTGTATTTGGTGGATTTTTGGTGGAATTCTTGAAGCTTCTCCCTTAGAATCATCTTGGTGATTCGTTTATGGATTTCCATAAGGTAAGGAAATATTCCTTTGATTCATTTTGTTGTCCTACAAACCACACATAAGAAGAAACCTTGAATGATGCAAAATTTTTGGTTTTGGTGTGTTAGTTGGTCCCATCCTTGTCCCACTCATTACAGACACTTGAATATGGTCTTGAGGGGTTAGTATCATCTTAATTGAGGTTTTGATCGGACCCAGATTAAATAGAAGGAAGAGATCAATCGGTTTTTTTAAAACTATAACAATTAGCTTTCATGATGTGGGCATCCATTTGTCACGTCGTGACGACGAGACTTTGATCGATTGGGATTGCGTCTGATTCTTGACCATGATGTGAACATTAAATTGCTACGTGTGATGACGGGGAATTGACTGGTCAAATCTTAACAGTTATCTTTACCACGACGTGGACATCCTAGTGCCACGACGTGATGACAAAACTGATCAGGCCAGGGTCGCGATGAACACTTAGCCCACGACGTGACAATCTTTTAGCCATGACGTGAGACCTGTCTGGACAAAACCATTTATATTTTAAGTTATATTTTTGATCAGTTTCTTATGTAATTTTTATAGGGGTGTTAGAGTACTTATTTGAAGGTGATTTACCTATGTTCATAGCTCAACATAACTTGGACTAGAGGTGAGTCATTTCTTGTGGTTGTTTAAGCACTTGTTTAGGAAAATTGCAAGCTCTTGTACTTATGTATGGTCTATATGATGTTTATGTGATGCCATGATCTAAATGTGTGAGATATGTGCAATATGAGTTTGTGAAGTATTGGTAGTAACAATTGATTTAGGAAACCTTTGGTATGCTAGAATTCTTAAATTGATTATTTGATGTAAAAGATGGTGTTAGGGCCATGCTAGTAGTGAGGTTTGTTTATGATGTTAAGTTGTGATGATATGTATGAGATTTCTCTGTTGTGTCTTACTTGAATGAAACTAGGAAATGTCTGCTAGAAGTTGGTTGTTAAAAGGTGTAACTCTTAATATGCTACAAATTAATGTTATGTGGTAATTTTGAGAATATACATTTAATGTATGATAAATATGCATTGGATTAATAATAATAATAAACAAGCATGATTACATAATGATATTGGTGAGTGTGTTTATACCCATGTGAGTGGATTAATTAATTATAAAATTAATTAAATTAAAAAGGGAATACATATAGTGGGGAAAAAGGTAGAAACCTAAACTAGGTACGTGTCCTATGGGATATTGCGACGGAAGGATATCGTTGGAAGAAAAAAGGTTAAGCCAAGTCGATATCGAATGGTTTTCTAAGTAACCATTTCAAAAATGGTTTCAGTGCACTTGGTGTAGGTATGATCGTGGAGGTGCCAAACAAGTACTCTAACACCCCTAAAAGATTACATAAGAAACTGGGTCACCATGTCACGTTAGTAGCGAACAAGGTCTTTATTTAGGGAGTTTTAGCGATGAGATAGACCCTAGATAGCGAGGGACATTAATAATAATTATAGGGAAGTAAATAAATTAATGGTTACTACGATGAAAGCATGTTTGTATCAATATATGGTTAATTTATTAATAATTATATCGATGTATGTTGATTGTGTGAATGGATTTCATGACTAAACATAATGCATGAAGTATGTTTAATTCCCTATCCACGTGCTTGAGATTGACCCACTGCTGGTGCTGACTCTTGTTTCTTGCTTGTTGTTGTTGCTTGCATTGGTATAGGTACCTTGATATTGATGGCTTGGTGAGGTTGGGTCTTTTTAGGATGTATGCTATAATATAGGTTAATGATTTGTTTAGGAATTGCATGCTAGAATTGTCTGATTTGTATAGATGCCTCATATGCTTTATATGTGGTGGTTGCAGTATGTGTCCTGGTATCTTTGTTTGATATTATTGAATGGTTAATCGAACGCCATAAGGGTTGTACACAATTAAAATCTGATAGCCTTCGAATTTTTTATTCGACCTTATTACATGTTCATTTTCTGGTTGTGGTTTTAGGGTAGAGACATTTATTCAAATGTCTATTACATTTTGGATTATGTACGACTGTGCATTTATGAGATGTTTTGGTGATACCAGTGGAGACTTTGTTCGACTTGTGGGTATGTAGGGAGGGAATAATCCTAGAGAGATTCTACGAAGTATAGTATTATGCATATGCCTAGACATATGCATGCGTGACAAGACTTTAGTGAAATGGTGCAAAGTGACTTGGAAGTCTTAGAACAATCCTTGGAGCAAGTATGGATAAGTGTGGAAGGTAGTATGAGCCTGTACTACCAGAAGCACAAGATCCATACTTGGGTTAAGGAAGCGTTACAAGAATACCAATGAACTTGTAGGTGGGTATGTATAGTGTGGGTTAACACTATGTATTGATTTTGATATGTTTACGCTATCTTATAATTAAGTATGATGACTTTTCGAGTTGGACGATCAAGGTCGGGTACCGGAAACGGTGGCCCTGTAGGTGCAAGTTTGAGTGAGAGAGGGATCCATGACATTATCAATGCATAGGTTTCGAGGTTCATGCTAGAGGATTTTCCTGGTAGGATCAGGAAAAACAAGGATGAGTTGATTTCCGTGATGGACAAACAATTTAGGATTCTTCGGGTTGATTTAGAGGCTAGTCGGCCCAAGACCCGCGAGGTCACCTTCCAGGAGTTCAATGTGTGTGGGGCTCCTTAGTTCATGGGAAGGAAGAAGCCAATCATCGGTATGCGTTGAATCGCCGATGTGAAGAGTGCCTTTCTCGCCAGTTTTTTTTTCTGACGGAGGCCAAGGTCAGGTTTGCAGCATGTTTGTTGTGCAATAGAGCTAGGGATTAGTGGGGCGAGGTTATTTGGGACCATGAATCGGGTGTTATCGAGTATATGAATTGGGAGGATTTTGTTACCATGTTCAAGAGGGAGTTTGTTTCGACAATTGAGGTTCAACAGTTGGCCATAGAGTATTTGACACTTGAGCAGACTACAGAGTTAGTGGCCGAGTTCACCGCCAAGTTCAGAGAAAGAGCACTACTTTGCCCACAGTATGCAGTGACAAAGGAGACGAGGATGACTTGCTACTAGGGCTGTAAAATCGGGCAACCGTGTCGTGTTTTTGTCTGACACGACACGACACGAGAATGTTTTGTATAACACGAACACGAACACGACATGATGTCGTGTTTTTTTCATTAACACAAAACAAACCAATTAAAACATGACAACACGACACGACACGACAAAGATAATATTACATAACTATTAGTTTATTTCATTCATACTTAAAGATATATAACATGACAAAAATGACAAACACGAAAAACACAACAACCACATGCTTAAACGTGTCAACTTCGTGTCGATTTATGAACATGAATACGACACGACACGACATCGTGTTATTTAATCTTGACACGAACACGAAATCAAATTTTGATTTCGTCCCAATTTCATTTCGTTTCGTGTATTTTTGTCGTGTCGTGTCATAAATTGACACCCCTACTTGCTACGATGATATGTTGAGGACGGAGATCCGAGAGTTCATGAGCATTTCTAATCATAAGACTTTCTCCAATTTGGTGGATGCAACCCGAGATAAAGAACTGGAGTTGGAGACCCAACAACAAAAGAGAAAGGAGGACCAGGTTCACACATATGTAGCAGCAGTCAAGAAGATCAAAGTAACGATGTTCGACCAGGAGACCAAGGGATTCACGAATTTTGTGGCAGGTATGGTTTGACACATATGGGTATTTGTCGTACACCTATTCCTGGGTGTTTCATATGTGGTCAGGAGGGTCAATACATCCAGGACTGTAGTTAGAGAGAGTCAAGTGTATGTTTCATTTACAGTCAGCCACGCCATGTTCAGGCTGATTGTCCCTAGCGAGCGGAGGGGATGGTTTTGGATCCAACACCCTTAGTTTGGCAATTACCGGATGGAAATCATGGGAAAACTAGAGTCCCAAAGGCCAGTGATTGAGTTATCATGTTTCTTCAGTACGGATGGGTGCAACATTCGTCGGTGTCATCAATGCATTTCTATTTGTGTTTCAATGCTTAATTATAGTCCTTACTGCGATGTGGTGAATGGGTCACTACAACGTGGTAGTACCAAGTCACCACGACGCGATGTTCATTAAACTACTACAACACGCCACCACAATATATGTATAAAACTCTAAGTGTTGGGCTTTGGGCCCTATTTAAATGATAAGGGGACTAGGGTTTCGTCCACCCTCAACCTCCATCACTCCAGAAGAGTATCCATCTAAACCTTAGCCTCCCCTTTTGATCTTTTGAGTTCCATTTGGTGATTTTTGACCTTTGAAGTAATAATGAATGTCTTGTAGAGCAAGGGATCATCAAGCAAGCACACCTCCATCTCTTTTGTGCGTCTTTTGGACTTATGTAAGTCTCCAAACCTTCAAGTTTTTGGCCCTTTCCCTTTAGATTTAGGTTTTTGAGCTAGTTTGTTCTTGTTGGAAAGTTTTGAGAAGTTGTTGGTAATAAGGTTTGCAATTTTATTGATCACCGAGGTCCCAAGAGCATTATATGTTTCATATATGGAATCTCATGATGTTTTGGTGCCATGCATGGGATTTTGACTGCATTTCTCACCATTTTGACCTAGTTTTAGGAATGACATGTATTGGACATGCATGTCCATAAAGTTACAATTTTATGGACATATATATGGTGCGATGAAGCTTTCTGGAAAGTATTAGCAATGAAATTAACATATTAAGAGCTTAATAAAAACATGGACTTGCCAGCGTGACCATGGTGTGGTCAAGTGCTGACCACGATGCAGTGGGCAGATCGATCATGTTTTTTGTTTGAACCAAACCACGGCGTAGCCAAGTCCTTGCCACGACGCGGTGGTTTGCAGGGTTGGATTTGACCATTGGTCGTTGACTTTTAACCAATTTAACTTTGGGTCAAAATTGAAGGTTTTGGGTTGTAGACTAAGGTTTGACATTTATTTAGTTTTAGACAGTTCACGGGTCTGGTCGGTGAAAGGAGTTGAAGGTGTAGCTGTTCTTCTTCGATTTTGCGATTCAGGTGAGTCTCCTCACTATACTACGTATGGCATTGTATGTCCTTTGTATCTTAGGATATAGGTATTGTTAGAGTACAAGTATGTTAGTTGACCAGGATATTCCTTGTTATATGTATGAAACTATAGGACACTTGATGCCAAGGTATGCTAGACTGGTAGGGCCTTTCTTATTGATTATATGATATTGTTAGGTGTCATGACCGGATAAGGTAATAGTATTATTGGTAGATCACTGAGTGGACACCCTAGGGGTTGTATGTGGTTTAAATGAGATAGCTTGAGAAGTATTGATCTAAGCCTTACTACATGGTTCTTATTTGATTTATTGCTTTCGGGTAGGATTATCTGTTTGATTGTCTATCTTATTCCCGACTATGTATTACTACGTATTCATAAGGCGGTGATCAGTATTAAAATTGGCATGGGTATGGATATTATGTGACTATAAGTCGATGGTTACATGAAGGCTGAGAGCCGATGGTAGTGGTGGATGAGAGCCAATATTGGTATGTGGCAGAGTGCCAACGGTTGATATGTATGTAGATATGTATGTTAATAGGAGAGATGGTGGATCGACATTAAAGCTGGGAGTTTTTCTTTTATGCATTATGTGTATGGTGGAATATGTGGTATACTGGGGCACTCACTAAGCTTCATGCTTACAGTTGTGGATTTTTTTTTTCAGATTGTTCGTGGGAAGGGCACGACATGACTATACACTCGCATCGATGCTACTTAGTTTTTGCTGTTTTGAAATTTAACTTTGTTTAACCTTATGGTTTTCAAACAATTGAAAGATACCTTATGTTTTCAAGTAAAGTTTTAACTGTTTAATCTATTTCTAAACAAAAATTCGGTTTGAAATTTGGGATGTTACATACTTTTACTCTTCCTAGAGTAAAGTTAGCACCTTTACGAGTGGGTCCAGAAAGTGACTACTCAAAGATGTTAACTTCTAAAATTGATATTTAATCAACTAAAAATCATTAGAGTGACATCCTTACATCTATGGAAAGGTAAGAGACGGAACTAGAACAATATAATTTAATAAGGATTTAAGAATGGGTTGAAGGATGAGAAATCAGATCCTGAATATAACACTACAATCAAAGAGAGGTTAAAGTAACACGAATATAAGTATCTTAAGAGTAATGTAATAAAGCACAAGCTAAGTAATGTTATAATTGTTGTATAGGTTCTTAGAAAGGATTATATTCATCTAGCTCTCGCTAGTTGAGTGTTTCAAGTTATCAAGAAAGGTGAGTTACACTAATTCTCCTATTATGTAAGCATTACTTGTTATATGTTATTGTTCACAAATACCCTAATCCGATAGAGTTCACAAAGGAAGGACATAATCTAGTTTGTTCTCAAATAAGACAAATTGCACTCTTATATCTTATCTTCCTATCAGGGGGTAGGGGGAAGTTCCTGGAATGGGGAACAAGGTTTTGGTTGGTACCAACATTATGTGTTAGGAATGTTTATGTCTTATGTGAAATGTGTTATGTGTGTTATGCGAAAGTAAGTGATCTATATAATGGTAGATAATGTGTATGCTCACTAAGCGTTTTGTTTACCCGTTGTTTAACATTTTTCAAGATCTTCAGGTACTGATAAGGGAAAGAGATCGGTATGACTGCATGCGACATTCTCTTGAAGATTTTTATATTATTACTATGGCGTTCCTTTAAACATGAGATATTTTACACTTCCGCTAGAATTTTAAATTATTAGATTATGTACTGTAGCGAATGTTTTAGAAAAACTTAATGAAATAACGACTGCCTTTGTTATTGTTTTTAAAAAAATGGGTCGTTACAAATGTCTTTAAGTCTTTATGGAAAAAAATTGTTCAAATTACAAAGAAGACAATTTCCATTATTCATATGTTTTACAATGACAGTTAATAAAAGTCAAAGACAATTCTTATGGAAGGTTGGTAGTTCGTCGGACAACTTGTTTTACACATGACCAGTTGTATGTTGTCTTAACTAAAACTCAAAGTAGAAAATGATTAAAATTATTAATTTTAGATAAGGATCACATACTTATAAATACAACTCCCAATATTATGTATGAACATGATTTTAGAAATTTATGAAAAAAATAGTACATTTTTTCTTTATAACTTTATGTTTATTTTTTATTCAAAATGCATATTTTTATTCATCATATTGATTTTGTAATTGATTTTATCATTTTTGTTTATGTATGTTTGTTACATTACATTATTTTCTAATTTTAAATAAAACAATGTTTATATTCATGACTGATTTGTCTTTTTTTTTTAATTTTATAAATATGATATTTCATTGTACAAAATAATTATTTTATCGTTAATCTAGACATAAAAAATATTGATTATATATTCAGACCATTTTACACATAAATTTAAATTAACAATTATATAATTACAAACAAAACACACGACTATCTATATAAATAACCATATTTGTAAATTTATGTTTAATTTTTTTATATTTTTAAAGTTTTAATATTGTTTACTTTGTTTATGTAATGGTCCTTAAGTATGATAAAATTACAAAATTAATACCTATGTAAAAAAAATATATAATGGTTCTAAGTATGACACAATTATGGAAATAGTCCCTGACTAATTATGTAATGGACTAACGGTCCTTAAATATGACAACGTTGCTAAATTTGTCCCTATGTAAAATAAAATTTCAAAAATTATCAATGTCTAATAGCAAAATTATAAAAAATGGTCTTTGTGTAAAAAAAAAAATTACAATAATAATCCATATGTAAGACAATATACATAAATAACTCTTGTATAATTATGTTGAAAATATAAATTAATAAATCCACTATAACACATAAGAGAGATGAAGGGGAAATAACATATTTAGGTATTGTTTGTTTTTTCGAAGCTAAAACGTCTTTAGTTTACGAACCATATACGACCCTCTGCAACAGAAGAGGTAAACTAAACGTCTGCAAAATGCAATAAGAAGTCTGTTTGTTTTTTAACATCTGCAGACTGTTGAAATAAACTGAAATTAACCATACAATAGTTAAAAATAATTCTAAATCAAAAATTTATTTAGTTTTAATCATGTGCAAATCGAATATAAAGATCATTGCGATGATATAATTTTTAAAGATGTTTATATAAAATAATTAAACATAATAATTGTTAAATAACAATAAATAAAATTTTTACTTTAGCGAACAACATGTTCATTTTGTTAAAATTTCCAAGATGATGATTACTTCTTCGGTTAGGTCAATAGATTTGATAATTTTAGTGATAAACTTTATAATTTATTAATATTTGGTTATAGACAATGTAACACAAAAAAATATTTATATAAAATTTACCAAACAATTTTGAAATTATGTAAAATATACTTGAATTGTTTATAATGGCATTCATAATATTATTAAAATAATAAAAACGTTGAAAAGAAATTAAACAAATCTATGTTGAATAATATAACTTAAAGTAAGGTGAGAAGTGGTTTAAAACGGAAGGTCCAGTGCTGCATCGCGCATCACAAATGCAACAGTTTTGAAGTCATAAATCTTTTAAAAAACAAACAACTGCGAAATGCCAAATGTTGCGCGTGTTCTGCATGGCTCGAGGAGAAATGGTCAGAAGTGTTTTTTTAAAAAAATAAACAAACAGCCTCATGTCGGATGCACATGAGAGAAGTAAATAGATACCCTCAACAGTGTGAGTTGGAGCCTTGGAGGGACTAATTCTGCAACGAAATGGAAGCTTGAGGATGTCTTTGTGAAGAAATAAAAATTTGCACCAAACATGACATTTTGGATAAATCATTGGGACCAAAACTGTAATAAATCATCCAACGGCTGTTTTGGTATCAGCATATTCCATATCTCACCGTAAACCCACCAAAACACGAATCTTCTTCTTCCCCATGAAAATTTAACACCCAATTTACTCGTCTCTCTCTCTCTCTCTCTCTCTCTCTCTCTCTCTCTCTCCTCCTCCTCTCACCTCACTGCCCTTTTCGTCTATCCATTCTCAAACCGAACGACATATCACAATGACCTCGGATGCTCTTATGCAACGATTTTCTCGGTATCTTATTCTTCATAGTCCCACCGACTAAACGCCCCCAATTTCCACCCATCGTCATCATCTCAATCGGTAAACTTTTCGTTTAATTTTAATATATGTTTCTTTCTTTTTGTTCAAATTTCAAGTAAATCATCCATTTAGATCTTTGTTTTTGCATCTGAATAACATCGGTTTGCGTGGGAAGAGGGGATCTATCAATTTTTGATGTCTACGGTTTTCCTTTTTTTCTGGAAGTGAATAACAAGTGGGGTTCCGGTGACATTCAGCCTTTTCATTTCTTTCATTTCTTTACAATCTGCCAGTTTTTGTTCATGCTCCATCGGTTCATCCAGAACAGCTATCATGTCGTAACCACTACTTGTTAAACGCAAATTGATTTAAAGCTATTGCAATTTGATTAAACTTTAGCATATTCTCAGCTCTTGCTATATGATCTATAAAGTTAAACAATTGTTTACCGAAAAGTTATAAATACTAATAGAAAGAACAAAGCAATCTGTTTGACATCTTAAGTCAAAGTGGAGCTCTTTTTTTACAACAAGTGGTATGATCTTTATCTTTTTTCAAGCTTGAAAGTATCCTGAGGTCTTTCTTGTTCAGTTCTTCAAATTTGCAGGTTTTTTACATTGCAAAATGTAGATGCACAAGTTTGTTAGTGTTGTATCTTTTTATTAGAACTTTGAATTTTACTCATGTAGTGAACTAAAAGGACAATTTTTTTTAACCATTTTCTCTGATATCCATCTGCATTTTGTCTACTCTAATAATTTATTCTACAAATAATGCTATACTTGTGTTCTTTTTTGATAAGACATTGAAAGAATGTGATCTAATGTACTTTGATTTGTTTCTATTGTATTAAACAGAACCACATAGTGGGAATACGGTTGACCAAATTAATCCATTTGACCTGATGCAAGGTCAAAGGAGTATCTTTGATCCTTTCCCAGAAGCTGTTGACCTTAACCAGGGTTCCAATTCCAGCAATGCTAGTATGGATGAATCAGATGACTGGAACAACATGTTATCTCCAATGGAAAGACGATTATTAAACAATGATCTTTCCAATGAGCTAAATTTCAGTTATGTGAATAATACAAATCTTCATCATAACTTTAGAAATTTTAGCAACTGGGATGTTGGAGAATCAAGCTCTAGAGCAACTTTACAAGATCATGTTTCTAACAATGATACAAGATCACAAGAACATCAACATAATCCATCAACAATTCATCATCATGGTCATGTTGAATCATCATCATCATCATTATCATCATCATCATCATTATTATCATCTGATCATATTCCCATGAATGTAAATTTAAACATAGGGTATGGAGGTTCCAACAATGATGATGATGGTATGGGATTTATGGATCTTTACAAGTCTGGTAAAAGAAAAGCCCTAGAAGGTACTACTTCCGGGCAGTCCGGGCAGCCTTCAAGTTCGAATATATCTTCAACTCAAGTCAACCCTGTGGTTATGAACCGAAATGAACAGTCAAACACAAGAAATTCAAGTGTTCAAGAATCCCCACAAACACATTTTGGCATGCGGGGTTCTGTACCTTATAATTTATCTTCTGGAAATGCCCCTAGGCGTCCAACCAGACAAATCTTGATTAATGAGTTTTTGGATCAAACATCCAGAAACAATCCTTCAAATCAGCAACAACCCCCTTTAATGCTTCCAAGAAACACAAGTCATTTTCCTTTTGGTAGCAATATAGGATCAAGAAATGGGAGTTTGGGAAATTCCGGAGGGTACCCTTTGGAAAGAGGGACAGAATTAAACTTCAGAAGCTTGATAAGAAACAATAATGTCCAGTATCATAATTTTGTTCCATCTTCTGAGAATAGGAATTTGGTTCAAGATCCTACTAATTGGAGCTTAGCTACAGGAAGTGGGGCCCCATCTAGCTCCAGAAACACCACTGTTTGGACACAACATAATAACCCAACAATGCAAAGTCAACAAAGATTGTCTGACTTTTCTCCATGGACTCTTTTTCCATCTGGTGAGTCTGAGTCTGGAGGGCAAAGAGGTCATTTTGCTCCATTTCCTGCAGGGTCTTCTTCTTCTTCTACCTCAGAGGATACTCATGCTCATATCTCATCTGGAGTTCCTAGTCAAAGACATGGTCAACCTTTTTCTAGGTCTCCAATGGAGGTCCCTGGTGATGATTGGCGTGCTTTAGCTGCTGATATTGAAGGAAGACAAAGACTGGTATCTGAGGTTTGTGTTCCTTAATTTTCATGTAAGGGTAAAAAGGTCATTTGACATGTACGAAATAAAAAACCAAACTTAAGGACAAGAATGTAACAAAAATCAAAACTTGTACTAAACCTGCAATTTTTGGTATACCACAGGGACAATTCTTGTAATTTATTTGTCTTTTTACTTTTGTATGAGGGTAGAATAGTCATTTGACATGGGTTAGGGATCTTTTTTGAAACAAAAACCAAACTTCAAGAGTTAAGAACAAAAATGTAACAAAATTAAATCTTGGGACTAAACCTGCAATTTTTGGTATATCGTAGAGACCATTCTTGTAATCTACTCTATTATTTTTGTATAAGGATAAAATGGTCATTTGACATGGGTTAGGTACCATTTTTGAAACAAAAACCAAACCTGAAGAGTTAAGAACAAAAATGTAACCAAATTAAATCTTGGGACTAAACCTGCAGTTTTTGGTATACCACAGACACAATTCTTGTAATTTACTCTATTTATTATTTTCGTATAAGGGTAAAAAGGTCATTTGAAATTTGACATGAGCGAGGAACCATTTCCAAAACAAAAAACCAAACTCAAGGACAAAAATGTAAAAAAAAAAATTAAAAGTCAGACAAAACCTGCAGTTTTTGGCATACCATAGGGACCATTCTTGTAATTTACTCTATTATTTTCTTGAAATATTTGAATCTTACCAAATTATTAAATCTTGTTTTGTCTTTTTAATAGATAAGGCAAGTGTTACATGCAATGCGAAGGGGTGAAAATTCACGTGCTGAGGTTTGATGTTATTTTATTATTATTCATATTTTCTTATTAATTACAAATCTTTTATTATTATTATTATCATTCCAATTTAATAATTAAATACAAGTTTATTATTTGTGCTATATTCCAGGATTATATGCTCTTTGATCCATTTATCAATGGGGTAGCTGAGTTGCATGATAGGCATCGTGATATGAGACTAGATGTTGATAATATGTCTTATGAGGTGAATTTAGACGTTTTGTATTATTATTATTTTTTTTCCTTTTTAAAAAATATATATATTGGTTAAATTTGTTTTAGGAATTGTTGGCATTGGAAGAACGCATAGGAAATGTGAACACAGGGCTAAGTGAGGAAGTTATTTTAAAGTCGATGAAACAAAGAAAGCACATTGCTTTTATGCCAATTTCTAATCAAAATTTGGAGCCATGTTGCATATGTCAGGTGAAATTTAATAATTTATTTCAAATAACTAAAAATATATTTTGATTGTTATTCTATTTTAAGATTTCATGGTATTTTTTTTTTTATATATATATTTGTCGACATTTTTTGTCAAAGTCGTAAATGATCTTTTTTGACTTTTAAATACATATAGCATATATTTCAAACGACATGAAATATGTTAATAATCTTATTTGATTGAAGTTTATATTTTTAAATTAAGATTTTCTTTTTTTATTTTATCTTATTAATTTTGTTTAGTTTTCTAATTGTGCATAACAAACATGTTTGAATGGCAATTAAACATGTTTATTATAAAATTACCGAAATTACCCCTCACCCTAGACCCTGTCTTTTTTGAACTTTCATCATGTCCTCTTACTTGTGCTCTCGTATTTCAGGAAGAGTATGACACCGGGGACAATATCGGAATTTTGGATTGTGGACATGATTTCCACACAGATTGCATCAAACAATGGCTGTCTCAGAAAAACATTTGTCCAATTTGCAAGATGACTGGTCTAGCTCCTTAAAAGTGGGCCCCACCCACCCCAAATCTTGAGTGGCATTAAAGAAAAGCAAAAAGAAAAAGAAAAAGAAAAACAAAACAAAAAAGATGTTACGTTTGATTTTTCATCCATCATGGTTTGGGTGTTAGACATTGTGTTGTAGCTTTTTACATGTATGTACTTTTGCAGCCCTCTTTTTTGTTGCTTTCATAAACAGATTTGGTGTGTGTCCATTGAAGATTCAAAAGTATTTATGGAAAATTACCCTTTGGTCCTTGGATGTTTATGGAATATGTCCATTTACAATTTTACTATATTTGAAAGGTTATTACTACTTTACTAGTCATTCTATGGAAAGGTCCAAAGATGTTAAAATATAAATTATCTTCATTTTCTTTGGAAATTTTATATTTTGCCATAAAAGATTACTATTATAAGTCATCTTTTTTGTACATGTCCATCCTTCAAATAACAATATGTAACTTGACAAATAGTCAAATACAATCGTTCATCTATCATGTTAGAAACGAACATCTTTTTTTTAGACTCAATGGCGCAAAACAGTTGTTTCTGAGTTGATATATTTGGAGACACTTCATTAGGTGAGCTCTTTGATAAATTGGGCATTTTTTTTTTGTTGTTGTATATCTGATTTACTTATTAAATGATGTGTAGGTTGGTGAAAATTAACCATTTTTTGGGCTTAGTCAAGCAAACATCATTTAAAAAAAAAAAAAAACACTATTGTGATGGCTTAAGGGTGAAAATTTCAAGTAAATATGTTAGGATTGACATATATTTAGGAAAAGAGAGGAAAATGTCCTAGTGGGTTTGGTCTATTGAATGAGTATTATTTGGTCTCTTGGTGAGAACACGAGTCATAAGTGTTGGAAGCTCTTTGTTGCTACACACACACACACATTTCTTGTGCATGCTTTGCTTCTTTCTCACATACCATCATTTTTGGTACAATCTTTTTGGTCAAGGGTAGTTAAAGCAACCACAATCTTTATGCCATTCAATATCACCCCACAATACCCTTCCTTACATATTTTCATGATTATGATATTTGATAGTTGGGGTTTTATGTAAAACTTCATCTTCGTATAAATAGATAACCTTTTTTTCTTCAATGAGAAGTTCATAAAAAATGTCTTTTATTGTTTGAAGCTGGTTCTCTTTAATCAGTTAAAACGAATTATTAATATCTTATGAAAATTTAATATTATCAATATAAATTCAATTGGGTCAGAATGTTCATCTTGTTATTGCTATAAACCTACACAAATTGAATAACTTTGTTTTGAAGTTGTCTATACAATTGTCGATCAAGTAGTGTTAAATTTGTTGTTTGGCTGTTTTACTCGATCATTCACATTCCTAATCATATCTCGCACAACTTGTTATATTTATGTTGGAATTTATGACCTATATGGATAACAAACTATGCACCATGTACACGGTTGATCATTGTGGTTATAATTGTATACAACAAATCTTTAAACTCAATATTTATGCATAAAAATCCCACTGTAACGGACAATTGGGTGTTAAACCAGCAGTAATTGTATTTTTATGCGAACAATATTTAGTTTAAAGATCTATTTGTGTACAATTAAATTGATTGTGACCAATAAAAATATAAAATAGTTTGACCAAAATACCTTTTATGTAACGTCCAAAAATAAGACCATAAAATTTCGTTTTTGATTTAATAAGATAGTGTTCCAAAAACAACATCCATAAAATTTTAACGAAATAAGTGTATTAGCATCATTTCAAATCAGAGTAAATTATAAAATACAGAAACATGTGGTGCGTGCTCTGCAATCATCCGGAGCCCCCTTGTTTGAAAACCGAAGTACCTGAAACACAAACTGAAAATCATAAACACAAAGCGTAGTGATTTCCCCCAACATACCACATACATAACAAACATACTGTCGAACATATCTGGGTGCCCGACCTACCCTGCCGGGCATATCTTGGTGCCCGACCTACCCTGTCGGGCATATCTGGGTGCTCGACCTGTCCTGCCGAGCATATCTGGGTGCTGGCCTCCACTTCGGTCTATTTTAACTGGATACCGGGTCTATTTCACCCCTACCCCTACCACATAATATCATAAGCAAATGATCATAGAAACCTCAACGAATACTGGCATACCAGACAATTATCACAAAGACAATCATCTTTACTATAAACATCAACCAGTGGGCCGACATTGGTGTCTTCGACCCACGAATACAAGGAAGGTAACTCACCTCAAAAGAAAGACGAACCCTACAATTGCTTCTGCTACGAACCGACTCCGAACACTGAACCAAAACTAAACTCCATCAATACACATGTCTAAACCGAAGCACTAGGCCCACTAATGGCCCAACTAACCAAGCCCATAATTGACCCAAGCCCATTGGGACTAATCAAGGCCCAACTCCATTGGGCCCGCTAAGGCCCAATTCACCATCCAATGCCCATTACTCTAAAATCCTTAGTCCATTATGAGCCCAAACCAAAGGATAAGTCCAAGACCAAGTTAGCCAACAATCAAAGAGCCCAATACTTACAGAGGAGGTGCTCATGTCGTGAGGTCGTGGCTTTTGCCCAGAAACATCCTCTAATACGATCTCACGTCGTGAGGTCTTATTCCTCACGTCGTGAGTCCAGATTTGACCAAAAATGAGCATTAAGCTCCTAATCCATTAAGCCTTAACATGAGACAGTCTAGATGGTCTTCCTTGACCCCAAGGGCCATAAAAATCAAAGCTTTTCAATCATGTATGTCCAATACATGACTCAAACACCAACTTAGTCAAAATGGAGGAAAAAGGACCAAGAATCAAGCTTAGAGTCCAAAACCATGACCAAAATTCGGATCTAAGACTTATAAGACTTAAGATACCACCATGATCCATAAAGTTGCCAACTTTATGGATCCCATGCATGCTAACCAACATTACAAGCCATAAAATGCATAGAAACTTAGATCTAGCAAGCAAGAAAAGGAAAGGCATGAGCTTGAGGACTTACTGTCACACCCCCAAACCAGAACGGCGGAAACGTTCGAGGGCGGAGGACTTTAGGTAAGTATCACAACACATGTAATATAGTAATCAAAGTACAAACAACCATTGCATTAATAAGTATAAGTTTTACATAAGTGTTTAAACATTACATATTCAAACACTAAAGTAGGTACAGTAGAAGACAAGAGTCGCAGTACGGTACTCGGTGGTCTTCTCAAAAGCTTCGGGAGTGTACCTGTCTACTGGATTCCTGAGAATACAAGTTATTTGGAAAGAGTAGATCAGCATTTAAGCTGGTGAGTTCATAAGTATTTTAGTTCTGTTAAGTATACCCTAAGTTCTTTGAATAAGTTCACTGGTTTCTCTAGGAAATCATATATTTCCTAAGGTGCTAGATTGATAACCTCAATAGTTTCCCTCTGTAATTACTTAGTTTATACTGATTATACATAACACAATATCGAATGGACAGTCAATTGGGTGCATCTGCCCTCAGCCCACAACCAAACAAGGAACAGGAAGTAAGGCGGAAGTCACACATTTCACTGTCAATCGGATATTACTTATGTATAACTATGATGTAATAACTAAGGAATTATAGAATTAACCACTAAAGGTCTTTTATGCTATACTAGTTTACAGAGATTGAATGACTAAGTTCCATTTGATAAGTGGTTTAATCCCATAAATCGTTCTCTTTGTATTACTGTTTTGTATTTGTATTCCTTTCTGAAAACTTGTATTTGAGAGTGGGCCTGGCTCCACCAGGTGTTAATGAAAACTATATTAAACCATTGTATTTTGTATTCTATAAACTGGTACTTTGAAGGTGTACTTTCGTTTATTTGTTTATATACTTAACGTATTGTTAATATCTTTTTAATGAGTAGTTATTATAACCATACTATGACTGATGGCCTGAAACAAACACTTTGTGGGCGTTTAAACTGGTGATAACAATTGTCACTCATCTAACTGTAACTAGCAGCCTGAGTGCGGGGTTGTCAATCCCTATATAGATCTACACACACTTGTTTCGATCCCCGGCTGGAGATTCTGGTTATAATGTCAGGACTTTCCTATGTTGTCTAAAATGAATTAAACAACCTGAATATAGAGTCTCATAAAAAGCATATTAAACGTTACATGTATATTAGTTTTGAAAACCCAATCATTCTGAAATAATGATTGACAGTATATTCTTAGTTTTCCAAACATGTATTTGATAAGTGTAAACCCTTGATTTGTTTTGAATCAAAACCCTGGTTTCTTATAAAACAGTGTATTCTAGTATACTTAAATCATGAATTATTACCTCGTGTTTGCTAACTCTGGTACTCTGTATAGTACCATTGCTAATGCAAACCCGAAATTGTGTATTATTACCTCGTGTTTGCTAACTCTGGTACTCTGTATAGTACCATTGCTAATGCAAACTCGGCAGGATGTATTATTACCTCGTGTTTGCTAACTCGGGCACTCTGTATAGTACCTTTGCTAATGCAAACCCGACATTACCACGTGTTTGCTAACCCTGGTACTCTGTATAGTACCTTTGTTAATGCAAACTAGGTATGATGTATCTTTACTTCTTTAATATGTTGTTCGTATATTAAAGGTATTATACATATCTTGGTATAGTTGAATGAATTTTGGTAATTTCCTTGGGAAGTATACAGTCGTGAATCATACTTGTATATTTAGTTTTGAATCATAAATTATACCTATTATAATTTATATGTTCTATCTGATTAGCATGAATTCTTATGGAATATCACCTTTGCTCAACCTGATACAAAGGTAATGATACTAAAAGGAGTAGCCTTTTAGACTCATATATGTATAATATATATATAATTAAGAAGGAAACGACCTTCGGACAAATAACACAACCCTAATTCCACATCCAAACGAGGAAAAGGATATAGGATAATTCATTAGTCCTAAGCCCTTCAAATCTTATTTATATATTTATACATATATAAACATGATTTTGGCATTTATACTTTGAAATAGCTTATAAAACATTTTTCAAAGAATTTTAAAAGAGTTTTTACATGACTTTAAAGATTTAACCTGGCTTCACGTTATTTTGAAAGTATTTGATAATTCTTAAAAGCATACGGAAACTTTCTGTATGATTATTATCACACACAATTATTAACACAATTTATTATTGTGTTAAACTTGTACTCCCCCCCCCCCCCTTAAAAGCATTTAAAAACCATTGAAAAGGTAAATTATAGGGGTATGAACTCACTTGATAAGCGGTGATTCGGGCAGCGTTTCGTTTCCTGGAAAAGAGTTTGTTTGACGAAAAACCGGCTCAAACCGGGCAGAATTTCGAATTAAGTAAATATTAGATTTTTAAAAAATAAAAGAAAAATGAAAAATAAATACCCCAAGGGTATTACAGTCATTTTATTATTAGAATTGACCAAATACGCAACGAAACTAGCTCAAAAAGGATCATTAATCCAAAAAGTCGAGGTTTGGACCAAACTCAGAAAAAATGCATACCACAACGACCATTTTTGCAATTTTGTCTTTTAGTTCTTGTTGTATATGGTAATTTGATGATCGAATCATTTGTATTAAAAGTTATATAAAATAGGTTTGCGGTCATTTTAGTCACTGGACATTTCCGAGTGTTTTATTTCGGTGATAGCTAGTGGATGTATAATATCAAACGACGTTATCAAAATTATAATTAGTCATTGAACTTTTATGAGTGTTTTATTTTAGTCATTATACTTTGTTTAAGTTACAATCCTAATGGCTTTAAAAAGACTATTTTTCCCTTATCCACCCCATTGCTCTTGTAGTCGGTCGAAACGCACCCAATTACCATGAAAAAATCAGTTTCACTTTGGGTGACCCTGGGAAGTCTTCGTATCGTGTGGCCTAAAGCGGATAATATCTTGGTATGTGTGAATCAATTGAAAACACGAACAAGTATACATCTTCTTCCAGGAGCTCGAATTAGGGGACTCGATGCCCCTTCAACGCACAAGGGCAATGTTTTTGTATGAGACAAATGAAAACACGAACAAGTTAGACCAAAGAGAATGCGGGTAAGGAAAGAATCAAGATGGCTTTACCGTTATAGACATCAAAATGACAAGAAAATGCAGAGGGTGGAGTATGCTAAAGTGAAATTAATTATCAACAGTGATTGGGTGCATTTAACTGACGATAAAAGCAATAGGGTGGAGGAGGACAAAATAGTCTTTTTAAAGTCATGGGGACCATCCGAGTTAAAAAAAAGTTAAGGTCTAAATGTGCAGACTATCATAAATCACTGGGGTCATTTGTTTAATTTACCCTAATATTATTGATAACAAATTTAGTTGTTGAGAAAATGAAAAAAATAGTAGTTTCTTTATTTTTATTTTTTTATAAACAGTAATAATAAAGTAGAGTGACTAAAATGAAAAATTTAAACAAGTCCACTAACTAATGGTAAACTTAAACAAAGTATAATGATTAAAATAAAATATTTAGAAAAGTTCAATGATTAATTATAACTTTGACGAAGTTGTTCCATGTTATAAACCAGCTATCAACGGTTACATGACTAAAATGAAAAAAATAAATAATGATTAAAATGAAAAAATTAATAATTTTAATGACCAATGATAGCTTAAATAAAATATAATGATTAAAATAAAAAAAACTCAAATAAGTTCAGTGACTAAAAATAACTTAGACCGTATAAAAGAAAATTATTTTTGCTATTTGGAATATATGTTTTTTAAATTAAAATTAAATTAAATTTTAAATTATGGTATTATAATTTATATTTATTTTACCGTTAGATATAAATTTCAGATTTCGTTCTATAATTACTTTATAAAATTAACAAAATTTTGATTAAGGGTATGTTTGGCACGTATATGTTATCTTATTTTTTGAGTTTATCACAATTTAAAATTTGTGTTATATTTAACATACATAAACTAGCTATTTCATAAACTATTTAAGATAGTTTAACGATAAACTAGTTTATAAGTTAAAAGCTATAAAAAAAACCACAAAAGTAGTTTATAAAAGCTTAAAAGTTAGTTTTTTGATAACCTACTTAAGATATATTATTGATAAAGTAATTTATAAGATTTCCAGCCAGCGTCAAATCTGAATCGTATATAAAATGTATAATTTATCGATCTAAAAAATTTCTATAATCGAAATTATTTATCAATTTTATTTTTCATATAAACATGTCTTTGAGTCGAAGGAAAGTTCTTAACCAACCTATTTTTACTTTCATCATAAAAGATTTCACTCCATGTCCTTTTAAGTTGTTTCGTCAACTCATGATTTCAAGGTGAAATCATGGTAACATTTTAAATCATTTCTCACATGTCAAAAATATTAGCTATCCAATTTTCATTTTTTAGAGATCGTTACTTTTGATATGATAAATTATTTATCTTTAATGTAATAAATTTGATTGGCATTTATATGTCATATTTGACTATATGTATCTCTAAACCATGATGCACAAACAAAAGTTTATGCATTCTACTTTACTATCAGCTAAAAAAGATATACTTTTATATATATTTTTAGAACAATAGACACATTCTTGTACCGAATATATGGTGAAAAGTTAACATATATATATTCGTTTATTTGTGTCTATGACAATGATAAATATTTCCCCACCTACATAAAAAAAATATCCACAACTTGCATGAATAACATACTGTTACATAATAAATGATTTGAAACAAATTCTCCTACCACATTCTTTCCATTTTACTGGTTAAATGCATATGACAAACGACCTAAAATGTGATAAGACATTACAAAAATTCAACCCATTATGCGTTCTGGTTGTATCTAATTTGATTATTATGTATACCTTTAATTTTAAAAATTCATTTTTAAAACCTTATATAACTTTTAAATCAAAAGTACTCTTTAAAAACCTTACATAAAGTTAATTTAACTTTAAAGAAATCATTCTTTTACTAATTTTTAGCATAATCACAAAAAAAAGTTTCACATGACATAATTTGTATCCAAACTAAAGACCATTATTATTATTATTATTATTATTATTAGTTTATAAGCCGTGAAAGCCACGGTTATAAAATTAATTAAACTTTCATATTAAAAAATCAAAATTATTAATTAATTATTTTAAATAAATTATTACTTAAGATATCTTTTTTAATTATATAAAATTATAATCGTTGATTTAAATAAATACGTGAAGTTATATCACCTTATAATCTGTATTAATTTTATTTTATTTTTTAATCTAATATTATTAATTTAATATAAATAAAGTATACAAATTTAAAATTTAACATTTAAAATGGAGAATCAATTATTAATTTAATATAATTAAAATGAGAAATTTAAATTTTGAAATTTGAAATCCTACCTAGTAAATGAAAATAATTTTGTCACATGTCATTCTCTCATGCATTATGTCACATGTCATTTTGTCATAATTTATGCATTATGTCACATGTCATTTTGTCATAATTTTGAGATATTTATGTTCCACTTGTCATTTAATTTATTTTTCATTTTTGAATATATCATTAATTTAGTTTCTATAAATTAAACATCCTACCTAATAAATGAAAATAATTTTGCCACATTTCATTCTCTCATGAATTATGGTACATGTCATTTTGTCATAATTTTGAGATATTTATTTTCCACTTGTTATTTAATTCATTTTTCATTTCTTAATATATCATTAATTTAGTTTCTATAAATTAAACATACCATAATAACTATATTAGTTTCAAATTTTAAATTTCAAATTTAAAACTTCAATTTTAATTTTAAATAAATTTACAACTGAAACCTTCGTATTTAACATTTTGTTATAAGTAACACATTTAATACACGGGTCTAACAACTAAACACATTATTTTAATTTAATTTTTTCATGTTTTTTTTTCTTCATAATTTTACTTATTTCAAATTTCAAATTCAATTAAACTTTCCGTTTAATCATTTGTATTTAACATTTTGTTTTAATCAACCTGTATATACCGGTATCACAACTAGTTGAATATTAGTAAGTTGACAAATGACATGATAGATGACATATAATATTAATGGAGTGTTTTAATATTATAACATTTGTCAATAAAAGAATAAATATATTCATTTATGAGAATAAGAAGATTAGTGTTACGATAAATATCAATATCTACACAAATATATGAAAATAAAAAATTTGTGCGTATATGAAAATTAGAAGCATATATAGGAAAAGGAAATTTGCACCTTCAAGTTTTGTATTACAAAAAAACATTCCCACCATCAAAAATTTCTTACATACACATCCCTATACCCCACCACCACCTTTTAGAACCTTAATGCTCTTTTTTTTCTTTTTCCTAAAAAAAACTAATTAAGAAAAAAATGAAATAAAAAGAGTGGACTAAAATCATCCGAAGAAGTAGAAGAATCAATACGGAACGACGTCGCTGCACGCAAAATCATCCGAATTCCTAATCGATTTTTCCGGCCACGAATCCCGGAGCAGTTTCAACAGCATTTGCGCTTTTCGCTTTGCACGCTCTGTACAATCGCTTTGTACGAGCAACAACAGCTGTGTTAACACTCCCGCCGCCACCGCCTCCCTCTGCAACCGTTCCGCCGCCGAGCAGAGTGACAGCAGTGCGCCGGCTGCGTACTCTGTTGCTCGATCGGATATTTTCAGGATGATTTTGACTAGTAATGGTACTGTGAGCGCGTGAGATGCGAATGCGGCGCATCCTTGTGGTATTCGGCATAGAAGCTCTACTGTCGCCAGAGCTCTCTCGGCGTCGCATTTTTCGAAATCTGCTAGTCTGTTGATCAGCGCCTCCACTGCTCCTGCTTCCACAGCCTTGTGACGGTGTTGTTTCACCAAGCATAAAGCAAATAACGCTTTGATTCCGACTTTCATTGCACGCGGATATGATAAAGGATAATTGAGAATTCCGACGATTCGGTCGAAAACCTCGTCGTGATTGCTGATTTCTGCTCTGTTCTCCGGAGATCTCGTTCCGGCGACGACGTTTTCAAGCAAGGAGGCGGCGTTTACTCGGACGTCAATCGAGGAATGCGATAGATGAGAAATTAGGTATGAAATCCGATCCGGATCCGATGACACCAACAGACACTCCGATTCTGAAAGCGGAAACGAAGATAGGATCGCAAGCGATTCCAGATTCAACTCCGATGAGTTTGAATTCGTCTCCGAGAACAACACACCAAGCAGCACTTCACGTGCGTTATGCGTCGAGATCACCGAACGATTCTTATCAGAGTCACGTGCCAGCCCACGGAGGCGACGAAGGGCAGACAGCCTGGCATGGCTAGAATTAGACTCAGAGGCAGCCTGGCTGAGTAAGGACCGGACCATAACAGGATCCGCCGGTTGTTTCGGCGTCGGAATCCGCTCCACACCATACGACCGATTAGCAACACACCATTCCTGTATAAGCCGGCGTAGGGTATGGTTAGGGATGAGGGTGAAGTCTGTAAGAGGAAGACGAGTGACAGGGCAGGTGGTGTTTCCGGTGGCCACCCATGACTCGATACTTGGCCGGTCGTATGTCTGACCCGTTACGACGATAACCGGGTCTCTCATAAGTTCAAGAGAAATCGGACACCTGAAATGATATGGGATCTGAACACCTAAATCCAAAGGCTCTAAGCTTCCAGGCATGTTTTCTTTACCTTTGAGATTCTTCTATCTTTCTCTTTCTCTTTCCCTATCTCTGTGTTTATATATATGTGCACAAAGGACTCCGTAAATCCTACTTGAATTAGTTCTATCTTTGGGTTTGGCTTTTTGACAATATATACCAAATAGAACAGAGGGAGGGACAAAGACAAATCCAACACAGGGGGGGTCTCTGTAGAAGAAGGAGAGTTTTGTTTTGGGTAGGAATTTGACGAATGGTTAAGGTGTGGCCCTTTTTATCTGACTATGGGTACTTCTTTCCTTCTCCACACGTGTGTAACCATTAACTAGAGGCTTAACCATGGTTTTTGAATGGGGTGGGGTCTGGTCAAAGGTCATTGGGTCCCACTTTCATGCTGTAAGGACATCTAACTCCCATTTACATCAACAGGGGATTCCACTTTTTCTTTGCTTTCTTTATTACCCCATTTGTGTCTAGTTCAAACTTTGGATTATTGGGTATTACTATTTTCAACATAATCTCTCCACTTTTCCCCCTTCCCTTCAAGTATTCTATCATTTTTGGATTTTTAATTCTGTTTTTTTGTTCAAATCTAGACATCATCAAAGTTTATATGCTACCTTATTATGAACTTTCCAATCCAATACCAAATGTCCAAATCCCAAATAAATCCTTTCTTTGGCTTTTAATTTTTGTATTTTTATAATAAATTTCTACAACTTACTTGGGATTTATAATATTAATTAAATTGATATAATGATATTAATTTATGTATCTTAAATATTTTAATAAAACCCATAATAACTGACATATACTACAATACTAATGAATTAGTTTTAACCACACACTTTAAATATATATCACAATACTAATAACTTAATAAAAACACACAAACTTTGTGAAAATATCTTGAAAATGCAAAAAGTATAGCTAAACATACTGTTTGGCTTTAAAATAATGTAAGAGGTTAATCGAAATTACTTTTTACACCAAATAACAAAATATATTTAATGAATTGTAGATGGTTTAAAAACCATTACCCATGAAAGTGATATGAAAAAAGATTTGATGCTTTTACAAGCAACAATTATTAGCTTTTTTGTGTATGGTTAACCTATTTATCACTTTTGAATTTATATAAGGTGATTGATTTGGAACTATAAACAATTGATGATCTCATACTCACATGGAGAGTTGGGACACTTCAAAATTCTTGACCAAATTAAATGCAATCTTTGAATCATATTTGGGGAATGTATATATATCATTTCTTATATTACCTATATATTTAAATTAAATGTAAGTTATATTGATTTCTTTGACCACTGCAAAATCCCACATGTAGTCAAAGAGAGTCTTTCCAACCATTCAAATAAATGTGTTGAGTTTGATTGGTTTATTGTGCATTGTTTGTCTAAAAGAAATCAAAATGCAATTAAGGATGATGTCATCCCCAACAAAAAAATAATAAATATGTTACTATATTGAGGTAGAGAATAGAGATGGGGTGATTGCCTCAATCTTTGAATCCAATAGAATTATGTATAAATCTATTGGAAAGGGACATGAATTATTATATATATTTTTTAATAAGTGGGTGTGGGTGTCTTACACATTGTAATTCCAATGTAGATATAATTTCTAAAATGTATGGTGAAAGTGCTTTACAACTATAGTTTCTTGTCATTTGTGCTAATCACCAAACGAGGGTGACACAACTTTTAAACTTCAGTTGGCCAAACAAACAACTTTCACTATTGGTTCCTCCTTTTTCTTCTTTATTATATATATAATGACATTAGCAATAGTCCTTTTAGGTGGAAAATTTCATGAATCCGACGTAATTGATGAATACTATGTTTTTTTTTTCTTTTAAATTTATGGAAAAAATGGTTATTTAGTCTTTGAATTGTTGAAACTTTTATAATGTAATCCAAATTGATGCACAATATATATATATATATATATATATATATATATATATATATATATATATATATGAATTGTTGACACATAAAGTCATTGAAAAATTAAAAACATGTTTTATATTTAAATATCATTATCTGAAACTCTTTTGTTCTTTCTGAAGCATCTCAAACCTTGCGCATTGACCAAACACCGTTCTTGCCACCAAAATATTGATTGGCTATTTGAATCCTTATAGTTATGTGTCTTTTTTGATCACCCCCTTTTATTTTTCAATAGTTTCTTTTAAATCCTCTTCTTTTGAAATTTATGAACTATGGGTTATAAAAAAACAAATAATTCTTAAGTATTTAATAATAATGTCAGTTGTTAATTAGGAATGATAATTATATAGTGATACTAAGCTCATCGGAACTATCCAAATGAACAATAAAAGCAAATTAGGGTTCCAAATGTTATTAGAGGAAAGTTTAGGGACTAAAAAGTAATAAACGGAGAATCTTTCCCATGTAAATAACCCACATGTTATCTTTGTTGGTGGTCTGTGAGTGTGAAAGGGGGGGTGTTAAAAAAGACAAAGGAGACGGTGTCGTTTAGCAGCTACAGTAAAAGGCACGCGTGTGGACGGGGGGAGCAGTGAGGGCCTACCGCCAACGTAGCGACGACCGACTTTGTCTGTGGTCAACCGGCAACATTTTACTGTACAGATAGACACACTCTCGTCTTCTTTCTATATTATTTAATTATTTAATTTATATTATTTTTTGAAATAATCATAGAAATAACCAAATGATTTTTGAAGAATATAAATACAAAGTTTCTTGAAATTTAACGAATGACCATTAATTCTGAACTACAAATTGCTTCTTTCCATCTTTGTTGGGAACGAGTTTATTTATGTCCATTTCATATGGAATAATCTTAAATTCTCTATTAGACAATGATATTTAAAAAAAAAAAATTTAAGACATAGACCAAAGAATGTAATATTTAAACAGACTATTTTGTAAAAAAAATGTATAGGGATCTTTTTTGTAAATAAAGATGAGAAATTTTATAATTTATTTTCTATACAAGGACCAAACAAGTCAATAAAAATATAGTGGCAAAAAATCTTAAACTCAAACATTAAAAAATAAAGAGGTATATTTTCTATAAATTACTAGGACATTTTTTGTAATTTATTTTCTACATAATAACTAAATTTGCCAACATACAAAACTACTGTAGCTAAAATATAAAATTCAAAAATATATTATTCATTGACCACTCGCTTTTCATTATATATAATAATTGTGGTGTTTCAAACTAAATTAGTTTTTTGCATATTTAAAAGTAAACTTTGTTAAAAACTATTTCGAATTTAGAGTTTGGGTTTTGATTTAAATATTTCGGAGATAAAAAAAAAAAAAAAAAAAAAAGTGCATTAATTTTTTTAAAAAAAATATGTTTGGAATCCGAACAGATCTGAAATTGTTGTTGCAAATGAGAAAAACTCTAGCCTCTATATTTTCAAAAAAAATTCACAGTCAAATAAGAAATTGTCAATTTCGAACATGGTCATCTAGGTAAATACTTAAAGGTTGATTTAATTTTCTATATTTTCCAAACTCACATTGTTATTTTTATATTTTTTTTATAAGAAAAGAAAAACCAATTTGTTGTTTTCATGTTGCGAGCAAAGTGGTTTTATTATATAAAATGGAAACCATTTTTTGATTGCTATATAAGCTATTATACAACAAGTCATTTTAGAATTCTATGCTTTTAGTTCCAAGTTTAAAATATTGATAATGTTCTATTCCAAATTTTATAAACATTTTTACAATATCGTCCTAAAATTAGTTATTTGTTACAGATTAACTTTTTAATACTTCTTTTACAATTATTTTGAAACTGTTAACATATTTACATGTTTTTATACAATCTTTTTAAACTTTATGTATATTTTTTTTTAAAAATATCAACTTTTTACAGTATTTTAAACAACATTAATTACAATGTTTTTTTAGAAATGTTATACAAAAAGTTATAAAAATGTTCTAATGTTTTATGAAAAAATCTAGAAAAATATTAATATGTAAATAAAAACTAATTTGGAGACAAATTTTAAACAAATTTATAAAAAGAAAAAAAGAAAATAATTTTGAGACAAATTCAATCAACTTTTATATCAACGAACATATATTTAAATAAAATTATAATTAAATAATAAATTCAGATGCTTTATAATAAACTAATTAATAATAGCTTTTGTTATAAATAAACAGCATTTATCATAATCATAAATTTGTAATACAAATAACTAAAAATTAGTTTAAAAGTACTATAGAAAGTATGGAGATTTTAGATGACGTTATGTTTCTTTAAAATTTATTCTGATAAGTTTTATCCATTATAACATGTGTGGTTAAACTTTCACATTTAATTTAAGATGGACGAGTAATTTTAAACCTTTTTTCTTTAAATTATTCTTATAAATTGTAATGCACGATCTCCCGTTACAGCAAGCACGTGTAAGCTGAACCTCCCAAAGAGATTAGAAGTGTTGACCCGCTTATAGGTACGGAATTCCAAGACTTTTGCTAATTGGTTTGCTAAAATATATCAAATTCTTAATTAAATAAACTTTCACATAGAATATTTTTTGTCTACGAATACGCCAATATAAAATCTAGACTAAATTTTAAAAATGGTCCTTGTGGTTTGTAAAAAGTGGCAAGTTAAGGATATCTTTCATTAGGGTAATACCGGCTTTCCCTAACATTTCCAAAGCCTACACAGATGGTCCTTAGCTTTAATGTCTTCAACATACCTCCGTTATAGGGGGGCATTTTCGACCTTTCACTTGTTACCGCCAAAGGGGCTCCCATAATGAAGCCTACACTCTCGTCCTTGATCCCAACTATAATATCGTCCCTCACGAAACCATTTGCATTCTTATCTTCAACCTCCATTTCTTTCTTCAACCTCTCACAATCTACTTTACATTAGGGTTTTTGACAAAATGGTGTTAACATTGTGGAGCATTCGTTCCCGCTTTACCAATACTAATGTGAAGAAGCTCTATGGTTCGTACTCTATAAATGGCCGTAATATGTGGAGAATGTCACCATGTCCATTCACATTGACCCCTCATCATCATCACTAACACGTAGTGTATTTATATTTTGTACTTTTGCTATTTAAATACATATCTTAACACAATGTAGCACTATGTAGGTTGGAAACCTAAAGAAAAAGAGGAAGGGATCACAGACTGAAGCACCTAGCCAGGGAAAAAGTTTGAGCAGGAAGCATCTCACTGTCACTTGCAACAAATGTCAGAACAAGGGCCACAACTCTAGGAGTTGCAAGGGCCAAGCAGGACCAAGTGGATTGAGTTAAGGAAAAAAGAATGGAAAGGGCCCAGGAGGGGCAAGTGAAATGGCTAAGGGGAAAAGAGTAGGAAAGGAAAGAGACATGCTGCTTAGTTTCTAGTTTACTTGTCTTGGTATGTTTAATTGTCAAACAATGTGACACTTTACTTCTTTTTTGGTTAAGACATGATGTTTAAGGTCACTTCTAGTTGTTGACATTAATCTTTTGTTGTGATATGTTAAAAGTGGATATTATATTTTGTATATGTTTAAAATGTTTTTTCAATGTTAATTTGGGTTGTTTAAACAGTTTATCAATTGACCAATTATTGTTATATATCATTTATACATATCAGTTTTACTTTGGTATTACCATTACACATACAAGAAAAACATCAACACAACACATACCATTTCATTTAACATAAGTTTAACACACACAAACTACTTCATTTCATACACCACAAATCGCATACATAAGTCATGAAAATCCAACATCAAAATTTCCATCATTGGGATTACATCAATATATAATGAATTTCCCCCAAAATACCCTAACCCTTTAGATTTTAAAAGCATAAAAGAAGAAAAACATCCAACTGAATATCAGGAGTCACCGCCACATCCTTGCTTGATTACACATCACGTTAAGAGAGCATAGAAGTCCACAAATGACTGCAACTGACCTGGAGCACACCAGTGGGTCCGATAAAACAGCAATTAGAACCATTCCTCGAGCATCACCAGAACCTCCTTCCCGGGTTCAAAATCGTCCATGATGCCACCATTCTTTCCGGGAGGCCACAGTTACAAAACACCATTTTAAGGTTTTTTTTTGTTTTTTTATCTTTTTTATTAAGAAAGATAAAGAAGAATATTAAGCTATGTTAAATCCTTAGGGTTTAAAATGAGGATAGGTGAGGGGAGGGGGTGAAGACGCTCGTTGCTTTTATCAGAGGATAAAGGTGACACAGGTAAAAAGTCGAAAATGCCCTCTAAGGAGGGCCACGTGTGCCTCTCTAACGGAAGTAGATTGACGACATTAAAGCCAAGGATCATCCGTGTAGGCTTTAGAAACGTTAGGGACCACCGATGTAACCCTAATGAAAGATATCCTTAACTTGCCACTTTTGGCAAACCATAGGGACCATTTTTGAAATTTAATCTAAAATCTATTTACATTGTGTTAGATATACAAATATTTTGGTAAGGTCTTTGTTAAATTTTACACCCAAATAATTATTATAAAATATTAATTTAAATATATAATTTTATTCTAACCGAGTATTTTACATAAGGGATGATGCTATAAAACCCTTTTAAGTTTGTAATTTTTGACAGTTTTTTTTTTCTTTAGATTTATCCCATATTTTGCATTTAATTTTTTCTATTTTTCTGTTTTTTATATGTTTCCAAAATTTTCAAGTTACTTTGAAGTAAAACTCACAAGAAAATCCTTAAATTTGAACCTTTTTTTTTCTTTTATATTTTTACTTTAAGTATTTTTATTTTCAGATTTACACTCATAACTATTTTGCAATTTGTTAACTTCACTCATTATTTTTTTTTTGGTTCATGCTACTCGGGACATTTTTTGTTGTCGTGGCACTCTCTACTCTCCAACTCCGTCTCTTCTTGGCTATTTTGATACAAACTAGGCTTGTTGTCTTGAAACTAGATGGCCAACCAATAGTTATTCTAATTTTCTTTGTGGAAATCTGATTTCCTTGAGTACCTCTAAGCAACCAATCATTTCTAGCTCAAGCGATACAGTGTTATGGCCAACATTAAACTGAAATTATATGGGTCACTCATTTCTTATCGGAACTTCATGTGTTGCCACCTAATTGTCGGATCATCTTAAGTGATAATTGTATTGCACTTTTCCTTAGCTAGAATTTCATATACAATGAACGTGCTAAACACATTGATATTGATTATCCCTTTGGTTGTGAACTTGTTTCTTCTAGCAAGTTTTATACTAGGTTTGTGACAACCGAGCTTTGATTGGTAGACATCTTCAATAAAACTCACCCATCACCTTTATTTGCGCACTTTTAGGACAAAAAAAATCCTTAGGGTTTAAAATGAGGATGGGTGAGGGGAGGGGGTGAAGAGTGAAGACGCCCGTTGCTTTTCTCAGATGATAGAGGTGCACACAGGTAAAAAGTCGAAAATGCCCTCTAAGGAGGGCCACGTGTGCCTCTCTAACGGAAGTAGATTGACAACATTAAAGCCAATGACCATCCGTATAGGCTTTAGAAACGTTAGGGACCATCGATATAACCCTAATGAAAGATATCCTTAACTTGCCACTTTTGGCAAACCATAGGGACCATTTTTGAAATTTAGTCTAAAATCTATTTACATTGTGTTAGATATACAAATATTTTGGTAAGGTCTTTGTTAAATTTTACACCCAAATAATTATTACAAAATATTAATTTAAATATATAATTTTATTCTAACTAAGTATTTTACATAAGGGATGATGCTATAAAACACTTTTAAGTTTGTAATTTTTGACAGTTTTTTTTCTTTCGATTTATCCCATATTTTGCATTTAATTTTTTCTATTTTTCTGTTTTTTATATGTTTCCGAAATTTTCAAGTTACTTTAAAGTAAAACTCACAAGAAAATCCTTAAATTTGAACCTTTTTTTTTCTTTTATATTTTTACTTTAAGTATTTTTATTTTCAGATTTACACTCATAACTATTTTGCAATTTGTTAACTTCACTCATTATTTTTTTTTTTTTGGTTCATGCTACTTGGGACATTTTTTGTTGTCGTGGCACTCTCCACTCTCCAACTCTCCAACTCCGTCTCTTCTTGGCTATTTTGATACAAACTAGGCTCGTTGTCTTGAAACTAGATGACCAACCAATAGTTATTCTAATTTTCTTTGTGGAAATCTGATTTCCTTGAGTACCACTAAGCAACCAATCATTTCTAGCTCAAGCGATACAGTGTTATGGCCAACATTAAACTGAAATTATATGGGTCACTCATTTCTTATCGGATCTTCATGTGTTGCCACCTAATTGTCGGATCATCTTAAGTGATAATCGTATTGCACTTTTCCTTAGCTAGAATTTCATATACAATGAACGTGCTAAACACATTGATATTGATTATCCCTTTGGCTGTGAACTTGTTTCTTCTAGCAAGTTTTATACTAGGTTTGTGACAACCAAGCTTTGATTGGTAGACATCTTCAATAAAACTCACCCATCACCTTTATTTGCGCACTTTTAGGACAAACTAAAAGTCTGTTCTTCCCCTCCCCCCCCCCCCCCCTCATTATTTTTTTTGGTTCATGCTACTTGGGACATTTTTTTGTTGTCGTGGCACTCTCGACTCTCCAACTCTCCAACTCCGTCTCTAACGGAAGTAGATTGATGGCATTAAAGCCAAGGATCATCCGTGTAGGCTTTAGAAACGTTAGGGAGCACCGATGTAACCCTAATGAAAGATATCCTTAACTTGCCACTTTTGGCAAACCATAGGGACCATTTTTGAAATTTAGTCTAAAATCTATTTACATTCTTTTAGATATACAAATATTTTGATAAGCTCTTTGTTAATTTTTACACCCAAATAATTATTACAAAATATTAATTTAAATATATAATTTTATTCTAACTAAGTATTTTACATAAGGGCTGATGCTATAAAACCCTTTTAAGTTTGTAATTTTTGACAGTTTTTTTTTTCTTTAGATTTATCCCATATTTTGCATTTAATTTTTTCTATTTTTCTGTTTTTTTATATGTTTCCAAAATTTTCAAGTTACTTTAAAGTAAAACTCACAATAAAATCCTGAAATTTGAACCTTTTTTTTTCTTTTTTATTTTTACTTTAAGTATTTTTATTTTCAGATTTACACTCATAACTATTTTGCAATTTGTTAACTTCACTCATTATGTTTTTTTTGGTTCATGCTATTTGGGACATTTTTTTGTTGTCGTGGCACTCTCCACTCTCCAACTCTCCAACTCCGTCTCTTCTTGGCTATTTTGATACAAACTAGGCTTGTTGTCTTGAAACTAGATGGCCAACCAATAGTTATTCTAATTTTCTTTGTGGAAATCTGATTTCCTTGAGTACCACTAAGCAACCAATCATTTCTAGCTCAAGCGATACAATGTTATGGCCAACATTAAACTGAAATTATATGGGTCACTCATTTCTTATCGGAACTTCATGTGTTGCCACCTAATTGTCGGATCATCTTAAGTGATAATCGTATTGCACTTTTCCTTAGCTAGAATTTCATATACAATGAACGTGCTAAACACATTGATATTGATTATCCCTTTGGTTGTGAACTTGTTTCTTCTAGCAAGTTTTATACTAGGTTTGTGACAACCGAGCTTTGATTGGCATACATCTTCAATAAAACTCACCCATTACCTTTATTTGCGCACTTTTAGGACAAACTAAAAGTCTGTCCTTCCCCTCCTCCCCCCCCCCCCCCTAATCTCCTTGGAGGATAGGGGGTTATTAAAGAAATGTGTTAGTAATATTATTTTTTTATATAAATTTGGGATATTGTTGTATTCATAATGAAATATTATCTGTAATTTATTGTGGTTTTTATCAAACCCTACACCTAGGCTCTTCACGATCGACACTAGGGATGAACTTTTGAACCGAAAAGTTAAACTGAAACCGGAACCAGTTAATGGTATTCGGTTCGGTTCCATGTAACCTTAATTCATCATTTTCGATTTTTGTTCTTTTGGTTTCGGTTCCCAAAACTTTCTTAGATAACACATTTCCTAGTATAATTGAACCGTAACCAGTGGTATTCGGTCTGGTTCTCGATTCCCTATTTACTCCTTAACCGGTTTTCATAATTCTTTCGGTTCCGATCCGGTTCCTAGCCAATTTACATCCCTAATCGACACACACATGTCATATAAATCAGATTTATGTCCAAATGGTCTTAGTACAAGTTGATTTATATATTTAGAATTATAATATGAACACTATGAAATATGTTTTGTATGGATGTTAACTACGTACAAGTTCATTTTTTGCCATTGCATGTTGTCGAACTCCTTCATCCCGCTTCTATATCAAAAACACACTACCCTTGAAAACGAAATTAGGTATTTTGGATCCTATATTCGTTTAATTAGTTTCATCTATATGGAGTTGTGAGGTTTACATAGGCACACATTAATTACTACTTCAACATGACATTGTTCGATACTCCACATTTTTGTATGTTTTTTTCGCAACATATGACGACAAGATTTACTAAGCATTGTGTTCGGCCTTTTGGGTTTTCAGTTTCTTAATTTTACGTACAAGATAATAATAATAATAATAATAATAATAATGATAATAATAATCGACTTCCCGCATGTCATGTCCAGCCAACATGGCACATGCATACCCCACCTTCACCTCTAATGTGGTCCATGACCTATGCATGCATGTGTGATGCGCATCATTATTCCATGGCACATCCCCACATCCACCATCATGTTTCAATATTACTTCCAAATTCCAAAAACACAAATCTTAGAATAATATTTCTAATCATTATATCCTATAATAATTTTACCATATTTAAAAGAAAAAGTTTAATTGATAAGTATGCATAAAATAAATATACAAAAGTTTACAAATACAATGTTATCTTTTATGCATCTTTGGTAATTTCTGTGCATTTAAATATATTACCAATGATTTAAACTAAATAAAAACTGTTCGGTTAGATTACTCCTTCTTTATATATAAATAAACAGTTAAATATCAAATAATAAAGTTTTATTGATATTATATTAATAAAAAGAATTATGAAAGACATTACCTATGAGAATATTATGTGTGATTTTCATTTTGTGCATATTAAGATTTTATGGTATCAAATCGCGTTTACATCTATGCCGGTTTGATCCGTTCATTTCAAAACGAATCACCTTTCAAATTTATTCGTAGATGACGACTATATACCACTTTTTGTGCTTTTGAGGATCATGATTTAAGATTTGTGTCAAGTTTTTTATATTAAAATGTTTTTCACAAGTATAAGTTTATATGCTATGGATAATTAGTTCGGCATCTTAACTTTTTTATGGCAATAAGGTGATGTTGCTACTTTTACGACATGTATTTTTTGATGATTTCAAGTTAACTTATTATACCAAACATATAATTAATCATTACAAAAAAAAATTATATAATATATATTGAAATATAGCCAAACATTGTTTAAGTGGCGATTTCTTTGAATTTTATACAATAACAATTGTTATAACAAAGGTATAATATTTTTTATATATCCACTTTATTTTTCAGGATACATATATAGTTCATACACTTGATTATTCTATATATTTTGTAAATAGTAGAGCATTTTGTGTATTTAGTTCATGATAAGATAGAGCTATATAACGAATTTGTATATTCATAAAATATATAAAATTGTTTCGTAATACCCTTTTAAGTCAATACGAAAAGATTCTCCTCCCACCCAGTCTACACCCACAGGCCACATCCACACAAGGGTTCCACTAATCACTATGAGTGGCCATCAATTTTTTATGCAAATGTATGTGCAAAAAGGCAATATTTATTGGCTTCTTTATGAAAAAATATATATTATCTCGGGCTCTACTTGACAATATTGAAAGTTTTTCCAACACTTTCACTTCTCTACTAATAAATACTTTTAGAATTTTACTATTTGATTTGATTTGATTGGGTTTGGTTATGTGTTGGTTGTATAACGTGAATAACTTGAATTTAGATTTTATTATGTGTATCCCTAAATAACTTACATGTGTGTTCGCGTTTAAGGATATTGGGTGATATAGAGCAGCCACAAGCAAGTCGAATAAGACTGACATCAATCAAAACGGATGGATGGATCAACAGACTTGCGGGGTTGATAGGTCATATGATCTCACCAAAGGGGTCTAAAGAAGTCAAAAGACGAGTCCAGCCAAACAGACATCCGAGTTAATGAAGAGTAATGACTAATCCTATAAAAACTGTAATATTAAGTTTCCTTTTGGATTTTAAGGGCACATGTTTTTTTAGGACTTCTAAGTCAAAAGAAATCATTTTTTAAACAAAAATAGGGTTTATGTTTCCTTTATTTTAGTATTTAGTTGTTTCCTTTTAATAAAAATTTCTTGATATTGAGGGTTAATTTTTATTATAATTAGCGTTAATTGTTTGCGAATTCTAAAGTGGAGAATGTATGAGTTTGGAGAAATTATAAGAATTAGATATTAATTAGTAAAAGAACAAAGATTTGTTCTTTGTGAGTTTATGTTTCATATTTGTTTCCTGCTTTAATCATTCCCAATTAATTCCACATTATTTGGTATCAAAACCTAATTGAAGTTGTCAACTTAAATACACGACCTCATGTAAGTGCAACATCGGGTATGATAATTGTACACCCTACTCTCGAGACACATATGATAGCAAAATTGAGAGGTTGAAACATGTGCCTAAAAACTAATAAGAAGGTGCATAAGCTCGAGCTCCAACCACCAATATCAAAACTGCTTGTTAAGACGCTTAGATGAAGGATGTCAAAGCGTGTGGTGTAATGCCTAAAGGATGTCATGACAACTATGTCTATTATTATTATCATCTAAAGTTTGAAGAAGATGGGAAAAGTCATTTACAATACAAGATGATATGAATTGTTGCTTGACCCCAACAATCAAAGTTGTTATTATTCCTTCTTGCTTGCCTTGTGATTGTCGACCAAGGAAGAGAAGTGGGATGCCGATTTTGGGTATGGGAGGAGGCATATTAGGATTTAAATTTTAAAGTATTCATTGTTTACATAATGTCTAATTTGCTTCTCTTATATATTTGAAATGTTTAGTGAGCTTTATGAAAGCATTTTTGTGTCAACTTGTAAAATAACTCAAACCTATTAATTAATTAATTGGTAATTAAATAAATTATTTATTTAATTAATAAATAAACATTTTATTTATTTATTTTGTTTTAATAAATAATAAATAACCAGTTACTTATTTATTTTAGATGGGAAATAACTCAAACCTATTAATTAATTAATTGGTAATTTGTGGCCTCGTAGTTTCACGTCTAACTAACGGTATAATAAATTTAGTGTTTGTTACATATTAGATCCTACAACAAAACCATTTTACAAATAATTGTACAATTATTTTTAAAGGTAGAATATGTTTTAACAAAACGAAAGTCTCACAGAGACATTGTTTAAAGAAAGTAAATATTAAATCAAAACATGAGTGATGTGCTTAATCATGATCATATACGAGATATAAAAATAAATGTCTCTAGCTAACTTTATGCTTGTACTTCTAAGTCATTTTGTTTCTCACTAGCTTCCTCGCTTTATACGTTCGTAGTATTTATATGATTAAATATCAAAATAGTATGTGTGATGGTACTTTCGTTTTGTTAAAAAGAGGTTATGTTGTAAATCGTTATCATATCTTTAAAGATAAAATATATTTTCACAAAACGAAAGTCCCATAAAAATAAATGCACCATCATGATTTATGCTAACACTAAAAAAAAAACTCATACATATTGAAAGGAGGGGTTGACTAAAAAAACACCCCATTTTACCATATAGACACCCATATTGAATCACTTATTCTTTTCTATAGTCTACTCTTAAAAGACCTTAGGATGAAAGCTTATTGGTTGAGATGCACATTAGATCTAAAGTTTAAATCATAACACGTACAAAATATTGATAATATGTCATAATTAACCTCTCTTAAAACGGGTTGAAATTGTTATTTTAGAGGATGCGATTTAACTTTTTGTTTAAAGCAACAAATTGAAGACTCACATGTATTAAGCCATTTTTTTGTCTTTAAAGTTAAAAAATTAATAGCTCGTTCATTGATAATTAATATATATGTATATCACTTGCATAATAATTAGAGCAAAAGATACATGTGTTTAGAAAATATTATGTATTTATTTAAAGGGATAATAATTTAAAAAGATAATATATTTTTTTATTTTGTAAATATTTGATTATTTAGTTTTATTTTTTGTTTTTTCTGTTTACATTTAACCATTTAACTTGTTTTTTTGTCCATATTCAGTTCTTATAACCGGCTACTCCAGGTTACCCAGAAAAAACGACTTAATTGAATAATATATTTTTTCAGTTTATGCACATTTAGTCCTTAATGTTTTTGTACATATTTAGTCTTTATGACTAGTTTCTTCAGATTTTGCTCACGACATCCTACACGTGACAATTATTAATGAGGTGTTCTCATATATGGCTTGTTCTTCACTTATATCAGTAACTTAATTCACAAATCGGTCAAATAATATGAGTGCCCTTGTTTTCTCTAAACAAAATGTCTTTTTCTTCGGTTTCATTTAATAACATAGCAGATAACGAGTTCTTTGTCTTGGAAATGCAAATTCGAGTTGGAGGAAGCAATCACAATGAATCTCGTTGTCTGCTATGGAGATAGATGAAACTTTTTGCAAGTGTGTTCTTTTGTCTTGGAAGTGCAAATTCTTTTAGTGTCTTCCTTAATTATTTTTGTCTTGGAAGTGCAAATCCGAGTTAGGAGGAAACAATCACAAAAAATCTCGTTGTCTGCTATGAAGATAGTTGAAACCGAAGATAAAGATATCTTCTGCTTTGAGAAAACTATGGAACCAACATTATTTGACCGATTTGTGAATTAGGTTAGTAATATAAATGTAAGACGAGCCATGTATGAGAACACCTCATTAATGATTGTCTCACGTAGGATGTCGTAAGCAAAATGTAACGTCCCATTTTCACAACAAAAAATTTTCATTTATATTAGGTAAAACTTATCAATTATAGGTTCATTCGAAGAAAACCATTTGTTCCCAATTACATTATTTGAAAATCAGAGTATTAAATGAGACGCGGAATCCTCAATGCTGTTGATGAGTGTGTACAGTCCCGCCTTCTCCTTCCTATAGTCACCGAACAACATATAACTGGGTAAGCATAAAGCTTAGTGAGTCTCCCCTAAAATACCCCATATGATAAACATACAAGCATGCATAACGGCCCACAACCTCCCGATTGGAATGCCCAGGCTCAATCAGTCCTTGGAATGGAATGCCAACATGTAACGGTCCAATCAGCCATCGGGCTGGAATACCCAGGGTTTGTTGGCCTACCACCTTAACCCAACCGCTCTTCCCGAGCCTCCGTACCTACGGTTTACGGCCGGCCCACACCGGGTATCTTGGCCTACATCATAAAACATAATCGCCTCAACCCACTACCACCATATGTCGACATATAAACAATCAAGGATCAAGTAGGCACATAATACATGCAAACAACAATCATACAGCTCACGGCCGCCTACTAGTCCTCACACAACACATTGTCCCGCTACCAGCTAACCTGCATGGAATGCGTAACCATAAGTAACCAGAGGTGAGATAGCCACCCGAATAGATGATCATACTCTAGAGCTACAACCAAAAATGGAACATGCAAGAAATCCTAGATCAAGAGTTCTCATGCTATCCTACATGACTACATACAGTCCCTAGGGCACTCCACTAGATGATAACCAACAAGTACAGGTAGACATACAGATCTACAGATCACTACCACATAACAACATCCTACATACCAGGATACAGATCTAACAGATCACTACAGCATAACAACATCCTATATACCAGGATACAGATCTAACATATCACTACAACACAGCAACATACTAAATACCAACGTTCCAAGGAATACATAGCTGTATATACTCAGAGGTGAGATAGACACCCGGACAGGTGATCCTACTCTAGAGCCACAACTAAACAAGTAACAGATAATAAAGCCTAGATCAAGAATCCTTAGCCTATCCTACATGACTATATCCAACCCTATGTCATCCCTCTACTAAAAGATAACCAAAACTAGTGGACTGACATTGGTGCCTTCGACCAACGGGTACAATGAGGCTAAACTCACCTCTCAGTCCGAACAAATAGTTGAATAGGTCTCTGCTCTGAATATCAGTGTTACCCGTCACCTATTCATAAAATAGTGACCAATCTCAAATACAACTCAAAACACCCAAAATACCCTTAGGTCAAACTTGGTCAAAGTCAAAAAGTCAACCGGGTCAACTTAGCTTGAGAACGCATAGCGTCCATAATGGACATATAGCGTTCTGGATGCATTGCGTTAGCGTTCTCCATCCGTTCCCTTTTTCTTCCATTAAGAGCTTAATCCTTAAGCTCTTTTGCTCAAATTCCAAATCTAGCTCTAAACTAACATCATTAACCATAAAGTTTCCAACTTTATGGTCTTGCATGGCTAAAGTGTCCAACAACAAAAACCCTAACTACTTTACCCATTAAGACCTTGTAACTAATGCATGGAAGGAAAATAACAATCAAGATCACATTTTTATGCTTCCAAATGCTCCAAAACGTCTGAAAGGAAGCTTATATGGATTAGAGTAACCCATACTCATAATACCAAGCTTAAGGGACCAAAAGAACACAATTTCATGGCTAAACAAGATCTAATCAAATCTTGGTCAAGTTCAAAGCTTTTTACGTCCAAATGATGTTGTTATTCTGGATCTAAAGAGTTTCACTTCTCCAAGATGATCTTCTCTTTTTCCTCTCTCCTTCAAGGTTACCAAAACACACACCAAAATGCTCAAGAATGCTCTAAAGTGGATTAGGGTTTGCTTGGGGACGAAATGGGGCTGGATGCTGATGAAAGGGAAGAGTCTTGGGAGTTAATGATGAATATATAGGGTCTAAACCCTAAAAATTAGGATTTGAGTCCTAGCCGAGAACGCATTGCGTTCATCATGGACACATAGCGTCCGGAACGACATGCGTTCCTAATGGACGCATATCGTTCTCTTGGATATGCATTTTTCCACAAATGCCACAAGGGACCCATTTTGCTAACTTTTCTCATATCAAGTGTATAAATGGAATACCTGGAAATCAAGATGTTACACAAAATCTTAAGAAACTGGTTATAAGGACTAAATTTGTACAAAATTATTAAGGACTAAATATGTACAAACGGAAAAATATATTACCCTATTAAGTCATTTTTTATGGATTAACTTGGAGTAGTCGGTTATAAGGACTGAATGTGGACAAAAAAACAAGTTAAATGGTCAAATGTGGACAAAAAAAAACCTCAGTGACCAAATATATACAAATCAGAATAATATATTACCCTTTTAAGTCATTATACCTTACATTAATGTCGATTGAGGAATAAACATAATCATATCTCATAATCCATACATTATCACTTAGAATTCTCTTCCATCCCTTCATAACCCTTTTATCACCTATGTGTAGGGATGTTCATCGGTTGAAATACAAAGAATTTCGATTGAACTCTTCCAATCCAATTATCCATTAGATGTTGGATTTTTTTAACCTGTCCAATCTAGTTCTTTATATACAATCGAACCGAACCAATCCAATTGAATATTGGATTGGATCGATTTTATCGATTAGATATATTTGATTGGTTATCAATTATCCAACTAATTCTAAACTAGTTCCTATCCAATAACAACCAAATGTAATTATGATAAACAAAACTAAAAGTGCACACGATCGTGTTAAATAAGACTAATAAACGACACTTCAACTTTAATGACCAAGGTTTAAAGTTCGACGAAAATACAATAGAAAAAAAAGTTTAAACTTCAAAGTTCAATTGGATGGTAATTGGGTATTTATTGAACGACAACCACATATATTAATTTATATTTCATTAGATGGTAATTGAAAACTTAACAGATGATAATATTAGCTATCTAGTTGGATGAATATTGGATCAGTTCAGCCATCCATTGATTTTCTAAGGTCATCCAGTAACCGATCCAATCCATTTGGATTTCAAATTTTGAAACCGATCCAATCTAATTATAAGTGGATATCCAATATAACCGGTTGGTTCGAATTGGATCGATTAATTTCTACACACCCTTCCCTATGAGTTATTGGAGATAAGTACAAGACTTGTATCCTTCATATGATTTTACCCCCTCCCCCACCCAAAAAAAGTCCTTTAGTAATTTTCATGTACGGTTTACATAATCCTCAACAAAACGCCATATCGGTCCCTTCGAAAATACATTCAGATTGTAGGCATTCGTATTTGCTTCATGGGGATTTATACAAATTGCACGACTTGCTTCTAAATCTTGTATTGTTGTATCTCATTCCATATATGCCACACCACTCTTCATCAATATTTATACAAATTGCACGACTTGCTTCTAAATCTTGTATTGTTGTATCTCATTCCATATATGCCACACCACTCTTCATCATTTCTTGTAAGTATCATATGTTTCCTTAGGCTAAAGAGAGTGATCACACTCAACCCACTGAAAAAGTGTTGCCAAATCAACGCTACGTCACCTTCACTACAAGCTCACCACCAACTCACCATCAAACCACTAGCCATTGGAAATGATTACCACTCCATAATATTTATCTTTTTATTTATTTATTTATTTGACATTAAATTAAATAAAAAACATAATTTCAAACATAAATAAATATTTTACATCAATTAAAAACACATTACATTAATTAAAAAACATAGAAATTTAAACCCTAAATTACTAAAAAAACATAGAAATTTAAAACCTAAATTACTAAAAAAAACATAGAAAATTAAACCTAAATTACTAAAAAAACATAGAAAATAAAGCTTAAATATTAGAAAACTATAACCTAATTTTCATATTTTTCATGAACCTGTTGTTGGATTTTTAGAAACACGGCTAGATTTTCCGGGTCGAGATTCGGTTGCGGCTTTGTGTTTAAAATTTGAAGATCGGTCAGTGCTATTTTTCGTCGACGAGATTCCTCTGTTGATTCAAATTTTTTTTCTAGAAAACTTAGAGTCTTGTCTATTTTTTCCGCAAGCACGTCTTCACAAACCGCTTTTTCGCTTGAAGACCCCACCTTTCTTGATTTGTCCCTTCCCGGTGGTCGACGAAGTTGGACTTCCGGCGGACCCTCCCCCTTGGTGCCGTGAACTCATCATTGAGGTTGAGACCAAAACTCACGTCGAACTCGAAAGTTCTTGGCCTTTTGTTCGATCCTGTACCACCCCGTTTATTAATTAAATAAATTAATTAATTAATGAAGGTATTGTAGCCCTAAGATCAATAATTATATAGCAAAGTGTTGGATTCGAGGGGTTAATTGGCACAATTCAGAAGTTGGGGGTTAAAAGTGTAAGTTCCGGATTGGTTTTGTAAGTATTTATGAAGGTAGGGACTACTTGGTAAATTATTGGAACTTAACTTGAAAGGATTTTGAAGACTAAGGGTTGTTTTGTAAAATTCGGACTTTATTAGTAAAGGTTTTCAGGGGTAGGGTTTGAATGGTAAATATTGGATTAAGTTTGAAAGAAAATGTTATGGGGAGGGGACTATTGTTTTCATTATGGCAAACTTCTAGGATGGAGTCGGGTATTTAAAGGTTGCGTAACCCTAACCCTAACCCTACTTCAAAACATCAGCCGCCACCTTATGTCTCCCCCCACCGGCCGCCACCCTCTTTCCTCCACCTCCGGCGCCGCAAATCGTCAAAACACCGCCATCGTACCCTGCTGTCGGCGACAATAAGGACCCTCGACGAAGCTGTTAACGTAACTGCCACCCTTCCGTCCTTCTCCTTTTCTTCTTCTCTTTTCTGTCACCGTTCACAGCCGCACTCGGTTGTTGCCGGTGCCATCCCAATCGCCGCTGTTGTTGCCACCATCTCCTCTGTAACGCCCGTAGATCCGGGCTAGTCAATTTAGAGATAATAGGGGGTCGAAAACGACTTTTCGACAAATGATTATTTAGAATAAATAATCTTAAACAAGTTGTAGAATATGTTTCAAGGTTTCCGTACATATAAAGAACGCATAAATCCGAGTTATAACGAAGAAGTTATGACCCGTCGAAGTTTCGCGACGGAACCGGCACGGCACCTGGAAGCGTAAATAGCGAATTTGCGATAGAGGACTTTTTGACCTTAGTAATCTAAACGAAAGTCGTAGAATATGTTAAACCGAGAACATCCATAAAAAGAACGCCCAAATCTGACTGCGTATGAAGAAGTTATGATTTTTCTAAGATTCGGCTTAGCAGTGCACGGCCCGAAACTCGAATTTTAGTTCGAGCGGTTTTTGGCTTACGCGACCTAAATGAGAGTTGAAGATCTCATTAATAGGAACTCAACGGTAAAAAGAAAGACGAAAACGGAGTCCGTATGAAGAAGTTACGAATTTTTCGCGGTCATTTAACAATCTAATCTCCTCCTACTGTTAAATTTAAGATCGGTCGAGAATTAGCCGACGGAGTCTAAATGAAAGTTTTAGATCTTGTTTTTACCTACGCGTGGATATAAAGAATGTCGAGAGTAGAGCTCTTATTTTAAAGATATGGACGAAACTTAGTCCCTACTCTTCGAGCGCGATAAATTCGATACAGTTTTGTAAATCTGAGATAGAATGAGAATTAGCTGACGACGTCTAAATGAAAGTTGTAGTACTCGTAAATACCAACGCGTTGATATAAAGAACGTCAAAAATGGAGTTCGTATGAACGAGTTACAAATTATAATAGCATATTTACGTATTAAAATAAAGTATAAATCATATATACGTACACATATATATACAAATTTATATGTCATTAGAAAGGTATCGACGATGCGGTTATTATAAGACTAGTGTTGAGTACTTTCGACATTAGTTTAGTACAAATATCGTTAAATCTATTTAAAATAATATTATGAAGGGGTGTTTAGTCGTTTATATAACTATAAGGTCATTAAGTAATTATGGAGGGTTGTTTTTGTAAATTCAATTACTATAAATAAGAGGCTTGGGCTCTCATATTTCTTGCACCATTCTCTTGATTCAAGAGTCTTTCTCTTCTTATCCCCCGAGCATTTCGGTCCCTCGTGATTCGACTTCTCTTTCTGTAGTTTTAGTATAGTAAGGTGAGCGCTGAAGCGCTGCACGAATCTTTCTTAGAAAGATTCAGCGACGAAGTTCTGCCCCTGCAGAGCCCGACTCCTAGCTAAAACCCCCTTGTAAGTAAGTTATGCTTACCTATTTTAATATAGCTTATACTAAAAAGTAGTATTGTTATTATGAACTTATAATAAATATTTGAGCTATTATTATGACTTATATAAGTGTCGTTATAATATCTTTTTAACTACTCGCGGTAGGGAGAATCTGGTTTAAAGGGCCGCATAGGGTTGTTGGATTTCAGAAGTGCTATATGCCAAAATGGTCCTGCCCTCCGGTGTTTTATGTCTGGCCCCTGTCTGTACATAGTGGTTGGAAAGTATTGTTTAAACGCTTATATAATAATAATAATAAGACTAATAATTAGTCACAGTAAATATTAGACTAAAATCTAGTGGTAATAATACTAGGTTTCGTCGAAGGGAATTATTTTAAAGTAAACGAAGCGTTGTCCGAGTACCGAGTCACCACCTTATCAAGTGAGTGCATAGTTACTTTCATCTTACACATAGATATGAAGTATTTTATATAAACTACGTGCTATGTGTGCATATTATCTGAGTACTTGCTGTCTATGCTGGATGAACGATTTTATACATGTTTTAAATGATTTAAACTGTATATATATATATCTACGATAATATGCTGGGTAAACATGGGTAGATGAGATATGAGTCGGATGATGAGGTAAGAGGTGAAATAGACCATGAGGTGAGGGTGAGAGGTGGACGATGTGAGAAGCCTTTTACCCAAATGTTGGCCCCGTCATCTAGCAGGGTATGGATGACAACCACGGACTATTCTAGACAGTCCAGTGGAACACTAGCAAGCTCGCAACCTGTAGGTGTTGTGAACGATGTGTTCACCCGATGTACTCTAAACCCTGGCGATCATGCAGACTTGGTGCCTAAACCTTGGCGATCATGCACACTTGGTGCCAAAACCCTGGCGACTATGTGGACTTAGTGCCTGTTGTATAAACCCTGGCGACTATGCAGACTTAGTGCCTAAAACCCTGGCGACTATGCGGACTTAGTGCCTGTTGTATAAATCCTAGCGACTATGCAGACTTAGTGCCTAAACCCCGATAATGATGGACTTCGTGTCGATTCCTTAGGATGATCCTTAGGAATGAATGAACGAGAAATAGCTTATTCTTAGGGTAGATCCTTAAGAATAAATAAGATAATGGGGATGGGTAATTGAGTTAATTTTTTGATGATTAAACCTAATAATTATATTATTGTGGGTTGAAAACCCTATGTACTCACCAGGTTTCCCAACCTGACTCACTCAAGCTTATTTGTATCACAGGTGTCGATATGAAGTTACATTACACTGAGAGATTAAAGAGGTGTAGATCACTAGTGTAAATGAATGTAAGTTATGTTTATGCTTATGTTTCTGTATTGACAATGACATCCGAAATGTTTTAAAATGAATAAAAATACATTTCTTCGGAAATGCTTTGATAACGTATTTATCATGTTTTACTGGGAACAAATTCCGCAACATTTTTATTAAAAGAAGTACTCTGATTTTTATAAAGCATAAACAAAAATCGGTCTTTTCTGGCCGTGAAAATGGGGATGTCACATCCTCCGCCGCAACCACCGTAGCTGAAGACGAAGGCTGCCATGGAGCGCCATGACAGTATACGATCGGAAGAGACCATTGGTTGGTCGTCATTGCTGCTCCTTTCCTTCCCTGCCTCTTCCGTTGACTGCCTCCGCCCGTATTGCGACCGTTCGTAGCACCGGCGCCACCGCTGGTTCATTTCTTTGGTTCTTTCGTCGCGCCGCCGCCACCGTTTTCCACCTTCAAGATTGGAGTCCAAGTGTGGGGTGTGTTTCCGCTGTTAGTGTGTGTTGTGTGAGGTGTCGTTTGGCCGGAATTCATGAGAACATGCACCACCACCGCCGTGAGGTGGTGGCTGCCACCTCCGACCACCGCCTGCCGCCACAGGGTGGTTGTGTGTGTGAGTGTGTGTTATTTTATGTGTTTGTGTTATTTGGATATTGTTGTAAATTGTATTGTAATCGGCCGGAATAATAATAGAAAAACCTATAACCACCACCACCGTGAGCCGCCGTGTGCCGTCGTTTACCACCACTACCCGAGGACCGAGGTGGTAGTGGGTGGTGCCCAACTAGCGAAACCCTAATGGTCCTAAGGACTTAGCTTTTGGGCATAATTGGATTATAATGAGTTAAAAACCCTAATTAGGGTTTAGAAAACCTTAATTTTGGTATTATTGGTTTGAACTTATCGGGACCCGTATTTTGGACCATTGGAGAGAAGATATGACTCAAGCCCGATTTCGTTGTATGTTTGGACTTAATGGATTAAGTCCTTAATGGGTTAAGTAGGAACACTTAACCCTAATTGTCATTTCATGTGAAAAACCCTAATTGGGTTTTGGGTTCTTATTGGGCCATTTATTGGACTAAGTTGATGTGGGCCAATTGGGAACATATTTATGGACTAAGGAAATTATTGGGCTTTAGGATAAGGCCCATTGGAAAGGCTTGGGCCCAATTTGGAAAATTAGGCCATAAGTGGGCCATAATTGGGCCTTGATGATTATTAGCTATTGGGTCATCAGAATGCCAATTGTTTGAGGTAGAATAATTGGTTGGGCCTTAAAGTAAGTCCATGTAAAGGTATGGGCCCAATTTGGAAAATTGGGTCATATGTTGGGCTTTGGCCCATTACTTGTCTATTGGGCCTTTGGAGTGTGAGTTGGACCTTGGGCTTGGAACCCAATTATTAATTGGGTGTCATTTTAATGTTGACAGTTCGAGAATCTGTCAACCAACAATGGGAGTTTTATTCGCGGGACTTCAGTAGTGCCAGGTGAGTCTCCTCACCATACCAATGGGTCTAAGGCACCAAGGCCGACCCATTTTATGATATGTGATATGCTAGCTGATTATGTGTTATGTTAGTATGACATTTGCATGGAAGACCTCGGGGGGTTCCCGAGGCAGTAGACTAAGACCATGTGGGGGTTCCCATGGCAATTAGTTATATGTGTTATGCGGTATGCTAGCTATTATGTGATATGTGGTATGCTAGATATTTCTGTGATATGCGGTGTGCTAATTGACTCTGTGTTGCTTGCATGGAAGACCTCGGGGGGTTCCCGAGGCAGTGGGATATAAGACCATGTGGGGGTTCCCATGGCATCCCAGGCTAAGACCATGTGGGGGGGGGTTCCCATGGCTTTCCTAGTTAAGACCATGCGGGGGTTCCCATGGCAGTGGGCTAAGACCACGTGGGGGTTCCAGTGGCACCCAGAGTAAGACATTGGAGGGTTTCCATGGCTTCCCTATATGTTTATATGCATGGCTTGTGTAGTTGATATGATTTATGTGAGTATGTGAATAAGACCTAGGAGGGTTTCCATAGCATCTTCATATGTGTATATGCATGCCTATGTGATTGATATGGCTTATGTGATATATGTAACTTTTATAGCTAATATGATATGTGTTATGTGGATTGTGTGTGGGGTATGCTCTAGGGAACTCACTAAGCTTCGTGCTTACGGTTTACAATTTTGGTCTCAGTTATCATTGATTTGGAAAGGAAGGGCTCGGATTAATCGCAATGCACACACCTATGATTTCCGCAATGAATGCTTTTGGGATGAACTCTGATAAATGTTATACTTAATGATGATTTTAAATGTTTGAAATAAATGATATCAATGTTTTAGCTATATAAAAAATGAAATTTTTTACCCTTGATTTCTGGGTCGTTACAAATCCGGTGGTAGATCTCAAATGCACCGTCTCTAGATAAAGGTCCCATTTTGGACCGTTACGACAAACTTCCCACACTTTTTTGTTACCGAATGGTTTACCATTATTGGTAATTTTGTATTGGTAGCATGCGGTCAATAAAATATTGAAATTGTTGCTCCCACTTTTGTGCATATTTTTAAGATTGTCAAATATGCCGTTAAATTTCGTGCAAGCCGCTCGTAGGTCACGCCAATTTGCATTGACCGAATCTTATGTACGCTCCGTTTCCCTTCCTAATAGCGCATGAAAATGGTCTAGAACACGATTCCAAAAACTCCAAAAACTTTGACCCGATTGTGCGTTCCTGGTGTCACCGTCTTGCGATATAAAAATCCAAGCTTTCGCTAAAGTTTCCTCCTCATCGTCGGTCCATTGATTAGTTTTTTTTTTTTTTGTTCCTTTCCTTTTTTTTTTGTTCCTTTCCTTTTTTTTACCTTCGTCAAGTTGGTTGTTGTGTTTCTTGGATTCGTTCGTCGTCGTTGTGGTCGAGGTTTATAGGTTGAGATTGAGATAATGGGACTTGAGATGTTTGTGAAGGTTGTGCGTGAAATTGTTGAGGTTGAGAAGATTGGGTTTGAAAGACTTGAAATTGAGGTTGATTGAATTGTGATGGTCGTTGTTGTTGGTAGTAGTTTGGGTGGTATGAAAGATCGGTGAATAGAAGTTGTTGTTGGATTGGAGATGTTATCAATTTCATGTAACTAAGATTTGAAAATGAATCATTTGGAATGTTTGGGGTGTTTGGATTGAGTGAGATATTTTGATTTGGATCCATAGGTTGAAAACAATAAAGAATATGATAAGAGATTGTGTGTTTTTGTAGTGTAAAATGTATGTAAAATAAGTGGTATTTATAGTTGTAGTGTATGGTTTTTAAATTGAAAATAAATTTTTTTAGTGTAACGATCGAAAAGGAAAAAGAAAAAAGAATATGGTCAACATTTTTGACCGTTGCCTACTCCCTCGTTTCCTATTGGTCGTCTTGGAGCGTCTTTGCAATCCCGTCACATCCAACCCACCCACCATTGGGGCGGTGTTCACACGTCCTTTGGCCGGATACGTCAACCTCATGTGTGGGTTAGTCCATGCACTCCGGACAACCTTAGAAGTTGTAGAAGGTTCCATACATGACGTAGAAAGATAGCCAATGCTACATTTTTCATCATAACTTTGGAATTTTTGCCTATTTTCATCCTCCAAACAGATTAAGTCATTTTAGAAACCAATTTCATTAGTTTTTATGATTTGGGATGGATATTTGACATTAAAATCCTTGTTCTAACACTTATCAAAACACCATTTAATATTTTAATCCCAAATCACCTTTAAATCGATGGTTTTCACTTTTCAGCACTTCTCATCATTAATAAAAATACATGATTCTGAATATCATTTGATAAATTGTTTTTTTCAATTTAGTTGGATAGTTATTCATTTAAATCACTTGACTTGACCATTCATAATAATTTTTAACGATGAAAAAGGAATATACTATTATACCAAAAAAGGGATTGGAATCCTTAATCACGGGAGAGACATATATTGCGCCGGATTCCCCCTACCAACCTACAAAGTACAAACCCCATAATCCTTTTGTTTATACATGTATCAATAATTACTCTAATTAACAATTAACTATTTTATTACTTAGGGAACACTTTTAGTTTCGATATCTGTGCTTCACCATTCACTAAAATCTTTGAGTTTAGATTTTCTCTTTTTTTTTATTAATAATTTTTTCAATGTGAGATTAGTGTTAGTTCATTTATTTTATACCAAATTGAAGTTAAATTTTTGAGGTAAAATGAGTATTATGAATAAAAGTCTAATGTCAGTGGTTAAAAACATTGAAGTATAATTGCTTAATTAGAAATTAAAATACATAAACTATTAATTTATGTTCTAACTATTAAATTAAATTTATAATAATTATGTGGATTAAGGAACAAATAGAGGTGTCTCGAGCCTTGAACTTTAAAATAATAAAAATGGATTTTTAAGTGATTTGATTTAGTTTAATTAATCACTATGGACCATAATCATGTGCCTACCCAATGTAGGTTCATGAACCCCTCTTTTCACATTGGTTTGTCTCGTTTTCTTGGTGCAAGAAAGTTCGGGTCAAATTTGGATAAGTTGTTTATACAAATAATCCACCTTTTGTAAATTTTTATACGACTTAAAGGTTTTTGGATTAAACATTATTATTTTGTAGTAGTAAAACAAATGCATGATATATTAGATCTTGTACATGAATTTAAATATTTTGTTTTAAAATGTGTAGACTATTGCGAAATATGCTTTATTTTCTTTAACATGTAAGAAATGGTATCTATAAGAAACTCAACATTAATTTATGATAAATAGTACATTAATCACATATTTTTTAGATTTTGGATCGCAAATTTGGAACTATGTTTGTATAATTCAATGAAGATAAATGTGACTTTTTTTGTGGGATATATGTAACATCAAATATTCCATGTTGCATAAAATAAAAATAATAAAGAGATTAAAATCCTTCAATAAATGGTACTTATAAGGAATCGAAACTCAGAATAAAAGTTGAGGTCACAATTTCAACCAACTTGATTTGAAAAAGTTCATATATATTACATTTTATTCTTAAAGCGTATTTTGATGCATATTATAATCAAATTTAATATATATTTAGGTAGCATTTTGTGTACATAATCATGCATTCATAATCGGATCCAAAATAAAAACTTGGTGGCACCACTTAGGGGTGCAAAAGAGACGAGCCGGGCCCAATTACGCTCGAGCTCAGCTCGTTTAATTTTTTTTTTGGGCTCGAGTTCAAGCTCGGCTCGTTTTGAGTGTTATCGTACTGAGTTCGGGATCGGCTCGTGAAGAATTTTACAGACTCGAGCTCGGCTTCGATTTGGTTTGGCTCGTATAAGGTATATCCTAATATCCTAAAATTGTGTTTCTTAAAAAAATATCTATTTTAATATATAAGACAAAATTGCAAGAATGGTCCCTGTGGTTAGGTCGAAATTGTCACTTTGGGCCAAACAGGTTTGGACTAGCATTCATGGTCCAAAGGTTTTCATTTTCTTGCCACTTTGGTCCAATCTACTTTAAATTTTTTGATAATGACCATTTTGCCATTTGTTTCTACTTTTTCAGTTTTTTTTATCTATTTAAATACTTTTATAATTAAAAGAAAAATAAAAAAGAAAGTCTCTCTCTCTCTCCCCCCCCCCCCCCCCCCCCCCATTAGAACCTAAAGCTCATCTACTCCGAGCATCTAAATCACCACCCTCCACTATTCTTTCCAAAACCACCACCTACAGCTACCATCACCCCCTCATGTCACCACCACCATCAGATTCCACCATTATAAAAGAATAAAAAATTAGAAATCATTTTTGTTTCTTGTTTTATCTTCTTGTAAAAGAAAAGTTGATCAGCTATGAATCATCAAATATTAAGTATTTATAACCAAAATCAAATTATAAATCAACAATCTATATTTGAATGTTCATCGATTTTAAAGCACACAAAACATTCAAAATCATATTACAAAAGCACAAATCTATCCAAGAACATTCACAAATCAGTTTTCAAAACTAGATGCAAAAATCTGATGTTAAAGCAAGCCCTAGCGCACACGATGCATCACCACCAAGAAACCCTAGCCGCCATGAACATCCCAGATCTGTGCAAAAATCATATTTTCCATCCTCTATTTCAGTAAACCAATAAACCTAGTTCCACGAAGCAGAAGGTACTGATAACAAAAGGAGATGAGGAGGTGGAGAAGATGATGAACAATACTTGTATAGAGCTGGTACTAATTTTGAAGATCTGAACTGGAGAGTCATGTCACACCCCGATCCTTGTCGGAATCGATCAAGGCGTGATATATTGTTCAAAGTCTCATGACAACTATGTTATAATATGATTAGATTCAATTAAGTAGTAAGTATGCAAACAAGATCCACAACATACAAATACAAATCCAAATACGAACAACATTTATTACATCAAATTTAAATAGTCTTGTGGATTTCTAAGGCACAACCTATTTTTCATCAACTTCATTCTTCAAATCTGCATCATGGGTAAAAACAGGTCAACTACGAGAGTTGGTGAGTAATCTAATTTTAGTAGAGAAAATTTGTGAAGTTGAAACATTTATAATTTGAAATTTGTTTTCTTTTGAAGTCGGCAAACAATTGTATTTGAGATAACGGTTTATAAATCAAAAATTGATTAACAAATGATAACAACAACAATAAGTCCTCACCCTATATATATATATATATATATATATATATATATATATATATATATATATATATATATATATATATATATATATATATATATATAGGATGGAGCATCTAATCATCATACACACTCAACCACGTGCGATCAATCACCTTAGCGTCCCAAGGCGGGGTGGTCAACCCAATAGCGCTATTATTGTCCATAACGTACCTCAAGAATACGGACATAGTCATGGAGATTAGACTAAAAATGGTAATGCACTACAAGTACATGTAGCGTAAACAAACTATAGTTATACAATTAATGACTCACGTATAAATGTCCCAACAATGTCTCAATTGTGATAAAACAATAAAATGAAGTTGGAACATATTAGAACCACATGATACACCCCAAAAGTATTGAAAATTATAAAATATGGGGTAGATTACTCACATTAGTCCCAAAACGAAATGCGTGTGTCGTACGATAGACGGTTCGGGTCAAAATGACGTAGAACCTAATATAATTAATAGTTTTGATTTAGGAACTGCTAAACGAGAATAGAGTATTAATACAAATTATAGTTTGTTATGTAAATGTATCATAAAATATACCTATTATAGTTTATCACAACAAGGGTAGTAGTAGTGTTCATAAACTATAATTGTCATAGTTTACCAAATGTTTGTGTATAACGGATGTAAACTTTGTTTATAAAAATTAATTATTTACCATACTTGTGAAGGTAAAAATCCATTTGTTTTCTGATGTATGTCTAATTACCAAGACAAAATGACATATAATGTAATAATATATGATTACATAATGATATACACCTTGCTCAACGAGTTACAAGGCGTAAATGAAATTGATGGTATTTTTCTAGTAATAACGTTTCTGTTACTGTTCTTAGAAAATTTATAGAAAAATCATCAAAGGTCTAAATCAAAAACCGAAAATTCTGAGAGTTTATAAAGTTTGTCTAGTTTGTTCATAAATTTTCTCATAATTTTTAGCGATCTCCAACTTGTGTGAAAATATTCATATTCACAGACTGGTCCGGTTTTGTTTCTGAAATGATAGACAGTTTTGTAAAAATCACCATAAATCGTAGAAAAATCATATGGTGATGTGCAAGTAGTCATTTTAAAGGTATGAACCTAAACTATATGCTTCTGAAACAGTTTTGAAAACTAAAATGTTTAAGTTGACCAAAACAGTCCGTGAATGGAGTTAAACGTTTCTGTTGAAGACTGTTAAATGAGTTTAGTTGTGTTTTTGGTGTTTTAACTTGTATTCCCCCCCTTAAAACTTAAGAAAAACATGAAAATATAGGGGTATGAACTCACCTTATGTGTTATTAGAGGATGGATGTTGGAGAAGAGAAGTGTTCAACCCAAGAACACTTAGAAGATGCCTTGACGAATCGAGAACCTAACATGAAGGTGACGATGTTTGTGTAAGATTCTTATGATTTTGAGTAGAAGGATGTGTAATAATCATAAGAAGAATGAATTATACTTACCAAGAGTGGAAGAAAGCTTGATAATCAGCCTTGGAAGTCTTGGAATTGAGAGAGAATGGTGAGAGAATTTGGAGTGTGATCCTTGGAGGAAAATGAGAGAATGAAAGAAGTATGAAGGGATGGGTTTTTATACTTAGACAAGGAGTGGGGCTGGTCATGTAGTGGGTATGAGTTGGTCATGTAGTGGGTAAGAGCTGGTCATGTAGTGGGAAAGAGTTGGCCATGTAGTGGGTGTGAGTGGTGGCATGTGACATAAAGTAAAGTAAAGTCATCTTTCCACCTCAAGCACCTCCCCCACTAATTATTGGTATGAATGGCCCTAAAAACGTGGTGATTACTGAAATATAGAGTTCTAACTGTAAAAACAAAGTTTTTGGTGAAAATCCAGCGTTAAAATGATGAAAAACGGGCCTAAAACAAGTCGTAGTCGAAAAACCGGAAAAGCAAAAATGCATGTCGTCTTCTTTTATGACAGGGGCTTCCTTGATACTCATTGCGTGTCATCAACACGCGCGTCGTAAGGTTACGACAGACAAATGTGTGTCGTCTTCCTTTATGACAGGGACTTCGGTCCTGAAGCTTCAGTTTTGGGTCCTTAAGCCTATTTTACCCGTTTTTAACCCGTTTCAAGTGGTTTTTTTGACCCAGTTAAGGGTTGGGATGGCCCGAATGATTACAAAAATTTAAAGGAACTTTTGAGAGAGATTTGGGAGAGATTCGGGAGAGATTTGGGAGAGATTTTAATAGAGAGAGGTTGAGTGAAAGAGATTGTGAGAGGTTTCGTTTGTGATCTTTTTGAGTGTCCGGCTTCGCAACGAAAGGTCCATAAACCCCGTTAAGCCATGATTTAGTGTCTTACACAATCCCGATGATTGTGCAATAGTGTTTTATCGCTTTGGTTCGTTGTCTAGCACTGTTAAGGCTAAGGAAAATCAAACACATGAATTTTTCAAATGATGTTTTCTCATTGAAATAGCGAATTGTATAATGTAAACCCTAACATACAAGGGTTAATGGAGTTGACCGGTTTGACTTGTTGACTTTGTTTGACTTTGACTTGACCGAAATTTAACGGTTGTCACATCATCCCCCCGTTAGAGGGAATTTCGTCCCAAAATTTGCATTTTGACTGGGACTTCAAGAGTTTGGAAAAAGATGTGGAAAACTTCTCGTAGTACAAGAAATTGATTATGGTGAGGAACAACCCGCCTAATGTCACATGACGACCTTGGAAATTTCTTATTGTAACTTGAGCTGAGTCAATTTAAAAGGAGTTTATTGTTTTAGGATGATAGAGTATTCTATGTGTGCTTTTATACTCCCTGTTTTATCCTTGGTATTACCACTATGAATATTTTATAGTTAGCGAGTTCCATCATTACGAATGTTTCAACAAATTTTGACGAAATTTGCATTATAAGTCCTACCAGTTCTTTTATAGTCGCTTGGCGTAAACTAGTCGTATATCATTAAGATTGCAAGGGCATTCGTCGTCACCACAGGTTTAATCTATTACGATGACTTGTTGTCGCTATAGGTTTTTAACAAGAGCCAACGACATACCTATAGCGACACACAAGTCATAATTTGCATGTGTGAAGACTTGGAGTACTTTCTAATTGGTTCATGTGTGAAGACTTGGAGTACTTTCTAACTGGTTCATGTGTAAAGACTTGGAGTATTTTCTAATGAAAAGTGTGCTACTGGGGAAATTGGAAACTGATACGTAGCTTCAAAGTCAAGAATATGCAGTAGGCATGTGATGCATTAAATGCATGAGGCACACAAGTCATCATTTGCAGCAACATATACGTATATGTGTGTGAATTGAAGAAGAAGGTTACGGCTCAAAGAATATATATATTCATTTTCTCTTCATTTGTTAGATACACAATAACCATAACATCATAGACTATATATATTCAATTTCGTTTGTAATTTTCACTAGTTTATATTCCGCGAGTGTTACCGAAATCATTTATCAATTTTTCAGAAGTGCTTAACTTGTTTTGTTGCATTCCCAACAATTTGCTATTAATTACTTCTCCCACTTCACTTATATAAATCATCACATTCTTACCGCGACTTTTAACTTCTCCCTCACAAATGGATCCACCTGCAGATCATCAAAACCCCATAGATGGCCTCGATTGGTTTCAGTACTTTGATCATCAAGATCTTTTCAGGTATATATAAACGTCACTCATTACACCATCTTTCGCACAGAAAAGTGATTTTGTCGACATTGATCAAAACATGGTTTGGATTTGTAGGGATCAAAAAGAGTCTTTCATCGTGTTGGATTTGATTATCTTGAGTTTTTTTTTGGATTTTTGCAGTGGTGACATGCTCGACCATCAAGATTACGAGTTGTCGGAAAAATTGCATGAAGTGCTCGATCAAAACGTTTCCACAGTACTTAACAAAGATCAAAACATCATTTCCAGAAATGAGTTTCACGATTTTGATCCCCTTGAAGACATAAGCTTATGGGATTGTTGGGAGGATGGTAATTTACCATTGGTTAGTTTCAGTGAAGACTGTAAATCTGGTGGTGAGGCTACATGTAGTTCTAGTGCTGCCACCACTGATCACGGTGGCCGGAAGATGGCAAAGAGATTGAGACCATTGGAGTTTGAAGAGATAGAGAAGTACTTTGAGATGCCGATAATCATGGCAGCAAAGGAACTAGGGATAGGGTTAACAGTGTTGAAGAAAAGATGCAGAGAGCTAAACATAAACAGATGGCCTCATAGAAAACTTAAGAGCCTTCAATCCCTCATTCAAAATGCCAAGGTAAACTACGATAATAACCTTCTATACATTACTCATGCATGTATGCATGCACTTGGTAACCAAAGTAGTTTTGGTATTTTCTAAAATTTTAATTATTAGTTTCTTTATAACATAAACATAGGCCCTAGGCATATGCCACATCAAATCAATTGATTTACTACGATTTCCTGATTTATATTTATATAAACTAAACTCATTGTAAATTTTTTTTTTGAACTCACACGAAAAAATATATTACATCTACCTTTAAAAAAAACTAGGAGTTTGGATTAAAGGAGGAGATAGAGACGTTAGAAGGGCACAAGAAGATGATGGAGAAATTGCCAGATATGGAATTGACAGAAGGAACAAAGAAGCTTAGGCAAACTTGCTTCAAAGCTATTTATAAGAAGAGAGGACTTAACAATCCTTAGTCCTTACCTTTTCTTTTAGCCATTTTGTTATAATTAGTGGATTTTAATCTACATTGTATGTGTTTTTCTCTTGATAGTTTGATACCCTTTTCAGTTTCATTGTGTTTATCTATTGATTTTTAATGCAGAAAATTTTGTATAATTTGGGTATTATAGTTTGTATTATGTATTTAACTATATTCTAGATTGCCGACACGACTACGCCGACGACTCTATACCAGAGGTCTTTATAAATAGACTTATGAATTTAGTAGGAATAATTTGATTATAATCTTGTGATTTGTTCCATGTCTGATCCACTCCTAAGATTCACTCGACATGCCCCCAGTTATGTGTAATTAAAATTTTATTAGACTGTTGATCCTAATGAGTCTACCCTAAGTCCACAACCAAACAAGGAACAAGAAGTAGAGCAATAGTCATAGATTCTGAGTCTATAATATCTTTAATTATGTATAACCTTGGCGTATGCACTCAGTTATCATAGGCCTACTAATAGAGGTCTTTAGTTTTCACATAAGTTAGTTATAGTATCACCAAATACTCCTATAATATTTTTAGGTGTTTAGATTCGATTCTTAAAGTATTCCCTGTAGGATGTAGTTAGGTTGTTAGATTTGTTGCCCATTATGACTATCCCCCAGTATATGCAAGTCACTCCTCGGACAGATATAGTTGATCAGGCTATATCCTTCCTAGACTTGATTCACATATACCAAGGCATACAGCCTCTCCCTTTGCCCGTTTTTCTAGGTTCCACCATGTGAGAGCATGACCTTGGAGGCACCCTGTAGCATGACGGACCATCAGGTCCTCAGGACACTCGCTATGGATGAAAGTACTCTCCATTTCTTCAATCCATGTGAGGAGTGCGGTGGCACCCTCGATGCCTTTGAAGTAAGGCGGATTGCAGTTACGAAAGTGCTTGAACGAGCAACGAGGAGTGGTTGCTGGAGCTTGTGGCTGAAGAGAATGAAGTTGGGTTGCAATTGTTGGGATGACGTTTGCTACCTCCTTGGCGATAAGGGCAGCTAGCCTTCGGTTTTTGCGAGCAGCGTATGGGGGTCGTAATGCTATCTACGAGAAACACGCATATGGACTTGTGAGTTATTTGTAAATTGATTATGGAAATAAAGTTTTTAGACATTGTTGGGTAAAATAATTGTAAAACACTTGTTGGGCCATGGTTAGGAGTGTTGGGCACCTTTTGGGATTTCCATGGTTACTAAATGTGAAACATGTAGCACTTGCGTGGGCCCCCACAAAACTAAGTTTTCACATGTCTTTCCCACTTCTAGGCCCATTAGGGAACTTAATAGTCCAATGAGTTGGCCATTTTGGAGTGTATCCTTTTGGATACGTTTGATAAGGTCGGGTATTTTGATGGCTCAAAAGTAATGTGAATGACGCGCTTTGGCCTATAGGTTTGGGAACTCTCGCCTTTGGTCCCCAGGTAAGCAAACTGGTCCCTCAGTTGATTGGGATGTATACGAATGCTTGCCTAGTCAGGACTTTCGGGCTACCGGCACCTCCCCCTTCCAGTTACTACGCGTCCATTACTATGATCCTACCCAACTAGAGTGGATGACTTTGAATTTCCTATGAGCTCTAAGGAATATATATGTATATACATTTTTTTTAAACCACTTGAATATGTGTGTGATTTTCAGAGAAAGAGGAGAATATTCACCAGTGTATGCACACATATAAGCGTCAGGAGTAATACGTATGCACTTAAGGGAGCAATTAACACATAAAGGTATTCCTAGGATTTTCTAAGTGTGAATTGCATGCAGTTGTGTGTGCATTTTATAAACTAGCATACGAGAGGACCCTAGAGGCTATAGACTAGGTCAAGGCAATTAACCTAATTCCCTATAGTCAAGGGCTCTGATACCAATCTGTCACACCCCGATCCTTGTCGGAATCGATCAAGGCGTGATATATTGTTCAAAGTCTCATGACAACTATGTTATAATATGATTAGATTCAATTAAGTACTAAGTATGCAAACAAGATCCACAACATACAAATACAAATCCAAATACGAACAACATTTATTACATCAAATTTAAATAGTCTTGTGGATTTCTAAGGCACAACCTATTTTTCATCAACTTCATTCTTCAAATCTGCATCATGGGTAAAAACAGGTCAACTACGAGAGTTGGTGAGTAATCTAATTTTAGTAGAGAAAATTTGTGAAGTTGAAACATTTATAATTTGAAATTTGTTTTCTTTTGAAGTCGACAAACAATTGTATTTGAGATAACGGTTTATAAATCAAAAATTGATTAACAAATGATAACAACAACAATAAGTCCTCACCCTATATATATATATATATATATATATATATATATATATATATATATATATATAGGATGGAGCATCTAATCATCATACACACTCAACCACGTGCGATCAATCACCTTAGCGTCCCAAGGCGGGGTGGTCAACCCAATAGCGCTATTATTGTCCATAACGTACCTCAAGAATACGGGCATAGTCATGGAGATTAGACTAAAAATGGTAATGCACTACAAGTACATGTAGCGTAAACAAACTATAGTTATACAATTAATGACTCACGTATAAATGTCCCAACAATGTCTCAATTGTGATAAAACAATAAAATGAAGTTGGAACATATTAGAACCACATGATACACCCCAAAAGTATTGAAAATTATAAAATATGGGGTAGATTACTCACATTAGTCCCAAAACGAAATGCATGTGTCGTACGATAGACGGTTCGGGTCAAAATGGCGTAGAACCTAATATAATTAATAGTTTTGATTTAGGAACTGCTAAACGAGAATAGAGTATTAATACAAATTATAGTTTGTTATGTAAATGTATCATAAAATATACCTATTATAGTTTATCACAACAAGGGTAGTAGTAGTGTTCATAAACTATAATTGTCATAGTTTACCAAATGTTTGTGTATAACGGATGTAAACTTTGTTTATAAAAATTAATTATTTACCATACTTGTGAAGGTAAAAATCCATTTGTTTTCTGATGTATGTCTAATTACCAAGACAAAATGACATATAATGTAATAATATATGATTACATAATGATATACACCTTGCTCAACGAGTTACAAGGCGTAAATGAAATTGATGGTATTTTTCTAGTAATAACGTTTCTGTTACTGTTCTTAGAAAATTTATAGAAAAATCATCAAAGGTCTAAATCAAAAACCGCAAATTCTGAGAGTTTATAAAGTTTGTCTAGTTTGTTCATAAATTTTCTCATAATTTTTAGCGATCTCCAACTTGTGTGAAAATATTCATATTCACAGACTGGTCCGGTTTTGTTTCTGAAATGATAGACAGTTTTGTAAAAATCACCATAAATCGTAGAAAAATCATATGGTGATGTGCAAGTAGTCATTTTAAAGGTATGAACCTAAACTATATGCGTCTGAAACAGTTTTGAAAACTAAAATGTTTAAGTTGACCAAAACAGTCCGTGAATGGAGTTAAACGTTTCTGTTGAAGACTGTTAAATGAGTTTAGTTGTGTTTTTGGTGTTTTAACTTGTATTCCCCCCCTTAAAACTTAAGAAAAACATGAAAATATAGGGGTATGAACTCACCTTATGTGTTATTAGAGGATGGATGTTGGAGAAGAGAAGTGTTCAACCCAAGAACACTTAGAAGATGCCTTGACGAATCGAGAACCTAACATGAAGGTGACGATGTTTGTGTAAGATTCTTATGATTTTAAGTAGAAGGATGTGTAATAATCATAAGAAGAATGAATTATACTTACCAAGAGTGGAAGAAAGCTTGATAATCAGCCTTGGAAGTCTTGGAATTGAGAGAGAATGGTGAGAGAATTTGGAGTGTGATCCTTGGAGGAAAATGAGAGAATGAAAGAAGTATGAAGGGATGGGTTTTTATACTTAGACAAGGAGTGGGGCTGGTCATGTAGTGGGTAAGAGCTGGTCATGTAGTGGGAAAGAGTTGGCCATGTAGTGGGTGTGAGTGGTGGCATGTGACATAAAGTAAAGTAAAGTCATCTTTCCACCTCAAGCACCTCCCCCACTAATTATTGGTATGAATGGCCCTAAAAACGTGGTGATTACTGAAATATAGAGTTCTAACTGTAAAAATAAAGTTTTTGGTGAAAATCCAGCGTTAAAATGATGAAAAACGGGCCTAAAACAAAGTCGTAGTCGAAAAACCGGAAAAGCAAAAATGCATGTCGTCTTCTTTTATGACAGGGGCTTCCTTGATACTCATTGCGTGTCATCAACACGCGCGTCGTAAGGTTACGACAGACAAATGTGTGTCGTCTTCCTTTATGACAGGGACTTCGGTCCTGAAGCTTCAGTTTTGGGTCCTTAAGCCTATTTTACCTGTTTTTACCCCGTTTCAAGTGGTTTTTTTGACCCAGTTAAGGGTCGGGATGGCCCGAATGATTACAAAAATTTAAAGGAACTTTTGAGAGAGATTTGGGAGAGATTCGGGAGAGATTTGGGAGAGATTTTAATAGAGAGAGGTTGAGTGAAAGAGATTGTGAGAGGTTTCGTTTGTGATCTTTTTGAGTGTCCGGCTTCGCAACGAAAGGTCCATAAACCCCGTTAAGCCATGATTTAGTGTCTTACACAATCCCGATGATTGTGCAATAGTGTTTTATCGCTTTGGTTCGTTGTCTAGCACTGTTAAGGCTAAGGAAAATCAAACACATGAATTTTTCAAATGATGTTTTCTCATTGAAATAGCGAATTGTATAATGTAAACCCTAACATACAAGAGTTAATGGAGTTGACCGGTTTGACTTGTTGAGTTTGTTTGACTTTGACTTGACCGAAATTTGACGGTTGTCACAAGTCACACATACACACACAATGTATTGAAGATCTGAACCGGAGGGAAGCCGACATAAAAAACCGATAAAAACACAACACAAAAACAGGCTTGAAACTGGGATTTTCCAATGTATCTGAGGTCAAAGATGTTGGTGGTAATCAAACCACCGATCTGTTTTTCCCAACGCTTTGGTCTCGTGGATGGTGGAGCTCAACGGAGATGTTTAGGCTAGGGGAGAGGACCGATGGGTGAGAAAGGAAAAGGGTGGATTTGGGTTTTGAAGAAGATGAAAATGGTGGATTGAGTTCTTGGTATTGAAACAAAAGTTTCCATTTTTAGAGAGAGAGAGAGAGAGAGAGAGAGATTTTCTTTTTTATTTTTCTTTTAATTATAAAAGGATTTGAATAAATAAAAAAACTGAAAAAGTAAAATCAAAGGGCAAAATGGTCATTATTAAAAAATTTAAAGTAAATTGGACCAAAGTGGCAAGAAAATGAAAACCTTTGGACCATGAGTGTTAGTCCAAACATGTTTGGCCCAAAGTGACAATTTCGACCTAACCACAGGGACCATTCTTGCAATTTTGTCAATATATAAAAAATAGAACATTTATATTAAAGACAAAATTACATAAATGGTCCTTATGGTTTACCAAAAGTCACAACTTCAGTCACTACTATTTTTTTTATACAAATAGTCCATGTGGTTTCTAAAACTTGCTTGAAAGGTTACTATCCATGCAAAAAGACTTCTTTACCCTTGTTATTTTCTTTTACATTTATTTTTGTGTACATACAATTTACAAAAAAAGAAAAAATAAATAAAAAAACACCCCACCCCACCCCTACCCTATACCCCCCCCCCACACTCCACTCCTTTCTCCTTCTTTTTTTTATGTTTTTTCTCTATCTCCTATTCATCTCAAAATTTAGGACATTTCTAGATATGAGAAGAGACCCAACATCACCCCCATTCATCCTCTCATGAACCAACATCACCATTAGATTTTGACAGATTGTACACCGAGGCCACAAGCATATAAAAATTCCATAGGATACATAGGCCCACTAAGGATTCTTTTGTGAATAATCAACACATGTTTGTGAATAATCGTGATAATATCATCGTCCATTTTACGCTGGTTAGATCTGATTAGCAAGAAAGATGATCAAATACAGAGTTCGAGTAGGATGATTGAAGAGTTCCAATATGTAATCTTCAAGAATCGTACTGATACGGAGAAATCAGAAAAGGGGAAAGAATATTTGTAGATTAGGAAGAATGATTTGTAAGTTGTAAGTTGTAACACCCACAATTTATTTTTTTTGGGAAAGAGGCCACAGCCCCAGAAAAGAACACCCACAATATAGGGCTAGACGCTTAGGGTATAATAATAATAATACATTTAATCGAATAAATAAAATCCTTGAATAGGGTAATCGTGCTTCGTACGCGTTACGAGCTAATAAATAATTATCGTTCCTACGAGGAAGTTATGATTTATCTAAGTTTCACATTCAAACCGATACGACAAAGGTGCGTCATAAAAAGTGAACTGGAGATAGGTTGTTGTTTAGCCAAAGTGATGTAAATGAAAGTCGAAGTGCTCATAAATAGGAACTATTCAATATAAAGAACGCCAAAATCCGACTTCGTATGAGGAAGTTATGATTTTTCAAAGTTTCGAATGCAACGCAATACAACAGTGTGCGACATAGAAATCAAAATTTAAAATCGGTTGAAGATCTCATAAATACAAATATGTCGATATAAAGATAGTCGAAAATGGAGGTCGTATGTAAAGGATATAAGCGAAACTTTGTCCCTAAGTTTCGAAATGCGGCGAAATATGTTCATATTTGTAAAATTGAAATAGAGTGAAAATTAGCCGACGGAGTCTAAATGAAAGTTGTAGTACTCGTCGATACAAAGTCAGGGATATAAAGACAGTCGAAAACGAAATCCGTATGAAGAAGTTATGAATTTCGCAAGGTTATTTATAGTCTAAGCCTCCTCGAACCGAAACACGAAAAATAAAATGAGAATTAGCCAACGGAGTCTAAATGAAAGTTGTAGTACTCATTGTTAGCTATGTATGGATATAAAGACCGTCGAAAACGTAGTCAGTATGCGAAAGTAATGAGTTTTAAAAAAAATAATAAAATAGGACCGTTGGATGGTTGACACGTGGCGCTATCAGAAGACACCCTTCTTCCCCAAGGCTTTCAACTGGATTGTGACGTATCAAGCGTAGATTATGAAATTCATAGGGCAAGGCCCCTCACTGAGTCTTCTATATATATTGCGATTTTCTAGTTCATTTGGTGCTTATTCTTCACCCAAACTCTCTCAAACTTTCTCGAGGCCCGATCTTAGTAGCTCTTAGGTGTTAGTAGCGAAGCTATGAAACGCCAGAGAGCCCTGAGAAATAGAGTTTTTGGTTTTGAAGTTCTGCCTGTGTAATGTATGGTTTTTCATCAAACGGCCTGTAAGTTAAGTTATGCTTATCGAGCTTTAAGTATAACTTATATTTTAATTCGTAAACATTATTATGAACTTATAAATAAGATTTATCAATAATACATGTCGTTATACTGACCGATCTACTTACGGTAATGATGACAATGCAAGATCAGTGAGGTGTTTCAACTGGATATTACAAACATTATATCTTTATATACCAAACGGATTCTTCCTCTGATACGATCTTACCTGGTTGTTTCTTATCAACTATACATCGGTGTTATTTGGGATTATTGATAAATCTGATAAAAATTTTATAACGATTAAACTTTATAAATACGAACAAATAATAAGTCTTTGTAATATTCATGTTTATGTCGTTTTAAAATGGAATCTGAAGTGTCAGTCAAATATCTGAATTTCCCACGAGTCTTCTACCTAAATCAGATGGGTGCATAGTTACTTTCATGAACATGATTTAATATTAGTAATCATTAAAAAGTATAAATATTTATTGAAAGTATATATATGTGAAATTGGATGTTTATTATTTGGAATATTTGTTAAATGTGTATTTGATAACATGCATTATGTGAACTAGTTATGGTTAATTATTTGTTATAATATTTATATGATATTATTACATGATAATCTTAAAAATAAGTATTATTACTTAAAAGATTACTACATGTTAAAATATTTGATACTTTGTATTAAGATTATACACTAAGTTACGATAAATGTCATTTAAACAAGAGTTAATATTAAAAGTTGATTACAAGGATTGTAGTCTCGTCTAAGTTTTAAACTATGACGTTTAAAGGATTTTTAGATTCCATTAAGTTGGTTAAATTTGTAATCATAAACCGTATTGAAATAAATACTGTGTAAACAGGAAATAGGTTTTTGGAAATTTTTTACGCGTATCATAGTCTTGTCTATCGAAAAAATAAGACTTATAAGGATATTTAGTTCAATTAAGTTTGGATATTGGCTAGCATCATATTAAGATTGTATGCAATAGAAACGGAGAGTAGAACTCTATTCTATGACACTTGTCGATGTACGGTTTACGTGTAAATTATGTTGCTAGTGTGAGCTCATTACCCACAGACGTAGATGAAATGGGATATCATATTCATTAAATACTTTGATGGCTTAAGTGCCTTTATGACTTATATCAGCCAATTGATCCCCTAGCTGTATAGTCAAACCATTGATCTAAACGGTTCACCAGGTAAGTTTGATTCTTCTTGATAATTATCGGCTATGATTTGTGAGAATCGATTGGTATGAGTATGTATGGGTGTAATGTTTTATAGATATCTAAGTTATGAGATATATCTATATTCTTTGGTAATAATTGGTTTTGTAGGTTTGCTAATTATAAATTATTATCATAATAACATTATGGGATTGAAAACCTTATGTGTCTCACCAGGTTTCCCAACCCGACCCACTCAACTTAAATGCATCTTAGGTAACAAGGTTAAAGTTGTTGGAACTTGTTTAGGATGCCGAGTGATTCAGAGACAACCTGCAATAGTGTTCAGGACCAGTAGGTCTTTACGATGTAACAATGTTATGTATTGATTATGACATCCTTAGAGTTTTTGTATTTTGAAACAGCATCTTTACTCAAAGATATTTTTAATAAAACGAAACAGTTTCCGCAAAATGTTTTATTATATTGGGATTGGCCGCAAACAAAAATACTATGATTTTAATGTGTAAACAAAAGTTTTTTTATCATGAAAAATAGGGGATGTCACATAAGCGTTGTTGAAGATGATGAGTGTGAAGCCCTGCCAGGGGATGGTGATATTACTACAGGTGAACCTTCATATTCTAATTAATATATGCTTGAGTTTTATAAGTTTTTTGAGTTGATCAACTTGAACCATTCCAAAAGGACATGACATATTTGTCCAATAATTGTAGTCTATGTTTTTTTTATAAGTATAATATTTTTCATTTGATCATTTAATATCATAATTATCGATTTTGATATGCTAATATGAAAATATTACTATTTTTCTGTCCAATGGAATAATTGATCCTCATATGGTCTCTTATCCTTTATGTTTTGTTACTGTGAGATCTATACAATTTTATGTATTGTGTCAAATACCCTAATTGGGATTTTGCCTACTTATAGTGTTTTCTTTTCTTGTTTTGGAATCTAATAAAGGAACAATGTTATATTCTCTAGGAATCTAGGGTGTCATGATTATGTTCCTTTATTCTAATCCTCAAGTATTCATGATTTTAATGGTTATTTGTTGAGACGATGGTGGTGATGACCACCATTAGTTACCATATTTAGATCTCCACCGATTGTTTGTTTATTGACGGAATCATGGAACGTGTGATGGAAATTAATGTAGTGGTAGGGTAGAGGAAGGTGGCCACGAGAGTGATTGAACATTGAAGAAGGTTGTTAAGAGAGAAAGAGAACAAATAGAGAAAGGGGGAGAGAAAGAGAAGACACGAGGAGTTGGGGGTTGGGTTTTTATTTATTTTCTTTTTTTAATTAAAATTACATAAAAAGGAAAATGAAATTGTAAAAGGGTATAATAGTAATTTCAGATCAAATTTGTAACAAAAATGTTGAATCATAAAAGTGACCCTCTTGAACTTCAGCTACCGCATCCAAATCAGCTACCGCAACCAATCCAGCACCCGCAGTCATTTCTTCATCAGCAACCGCAATCAGAGCTTCTTCCTACCGCAATCAACTTTGCTAGATTACTTTATTTGTCTTTATTGTAATACACTCTATTATCCAGTATGCCTTGCATGGCTACTCATAGAGATGTAATCTAGTGTTCTTCATGAGTCTCTATAAATAAGAGCTCATTATCTTGTATTCAAATGGATAACTTACGATCTATTCTGAATACATTTCTCCAAAGTTATCTTCTCTATTTCTCTATCTTTCTACTCTTCACTTCTTACTCTCAATTGTTACTAGAACATAACTGATTATAACCTCTCTCCGGAGCAAGTCTTTGAGACTTAATCACTAAGTTTGATCTTCCTTATTAACTCGGTTTGAATGCATTCCGTGTTATGAATCAGCTTATGTGTATACTTGATATACCAACTGTTGTCATTTCTATTTCTTTATATTTCCGCAACTAACTCTCTAACTAGTTAACGCTAACTTATTAATATTATTGTTGAGCTTTTAGATCCATTGAGATTAACTATTCCGCAATCTACTTGTTAACGTTTTGTTCAAGTGTGTCTCCAAGTTTTTCTCTCAACAATTGGTATCAGAGCCATAGTGGTTGCTTTTTTAAAACGGAACTCTGATTTTTCAAAGGGCCTTCTATACCACTAAAGTTCATTTCTTCAAACAAAAAAAAAACAATTTCAAATGGCACAATCGTTATCTCTGAATGTTTCCAACAGTGTTGGTGGTTCTAACCGAGCCCCAATACTGGTAGCAAATGAATATCATCACTGGTCACAAAGAATGGAAAGATACTTGAGAAGACTTGGTAGAGATGTATGGCGATCCGTAGAAGAAGGACCACATGTTCCAGTCCTTACACCAGTCCAAACTGACGGCGCTACAACCAGGCTAGGAGGAGGTCAACCAGCCATGAACCGTCCCACCAAGGATGATCTCGATAAAATGGAAAATGATGCTGTTGCTTTCTATGAAATCTCCTGCGGAGTTTCTCCTGACAACTTCGATATTATCATAAATTGCAAATCAGCAAAAAAGATCTGGGATGTTCTCAAAAACCTGTACGAAGGCTCAGAACAAGCACAAGACAAGAAGCTTACCACCGCACTCAACGAGTTCAACAACTTCAAAGCTCATACTGGCGAAAGTTTGGAAGACTCCTTCAAAAGGTTCAACCTGATAGTCACCAAGTTATCCAATGCGGGCACCATCCGCAGTAACCATGAAACCAATCTTCAGTTTCTTAATGGTTTGGGAAGACATTGGACTACGGCTAAGATGATCGTGCAAGGCGATAGAAAGATTCACTCTTTGTCACTCTGCAAGATCTATGGAGAGCTGCAAGCACAAGAATCCACCATACTCAAAAACTGTGATGACTTCGGAGGACCACTTGCTCTCATAGCACAAGCTCCACCGCAGTCACCTTACTCTTCCTCGTATGACACTCCACAGCAGTCATACGAAGCTGATTCAGAGTATGATGATGAAGAAGAATTTCAGAAGGCTATTGCTCTGGTTAGCCAACAGTTCAACCGTCTACCACCTCCTTCCTTCCGCAAGAATCAACAGTTCAACAAACCTCCATTCAACCGTAACTTTGGTTCTCAGAATAACCACTCTCGGTATCCTAAAAGTTCTCATCCACCACCGCAATCTCAGAATAATCAGCCAAAGGAGGTACCGCAGTCTCCTCTAACCACTGACTCCGGTACTCCTTCAGAAGACAAGACTGATGTTGTAATTTGTCACAAATGCAACAAAGAGAATCACTTTGCAAGAGATTGTAAGGCCAATGTGGTAAAAGATAGAGCATTCTGCCTTAGAATGGCTCAAGAGTTGGAAGACAAGGAAAAGGCAAGGGCATACGTGGCCCATGTCAAAAGAGACCATCAAGTTTGGTCATCCGGAGATGAAGATGAGGCCATCAGCAGTGTCAAAGGAAAAGGGAAAATTTGCATGATGGCCACTGCGGATGATGATGGGTCTACAATGCTGAACAAGAACTATTGCTACATGGCAAAGGATGGAACTCTAAGCATCGTCGAACAGGTAAAACTCATGATCCAAACTCTAAATTATAGCATGCATGATTGTCAGCCCTACATTGATGATCTTAATGACACTTGTGCTGCCGTCCTTACAGACTATAATAAAGCCTTAGATGAGAAGAACATTGCGTCCCAAGAGATGTTCCACGTGAGAGGACGACTGGATAACAAAAGACTTAAGATGGCTATGTTAGAGAAGGATCTAGAGTTAGAAAAAGATGCAAGAATGTTAAGTGAAACCCAATTAGAGATAGCTTTGAACCAGAGAGATTTAGCTCAGAGAGAAATTGTACGCTTAAATCTCTTAATTGAAAAATTGTTTAATGAAAGTGAAGCTATTGAAAATTTGGTAAACAATGGAACCGTGGACAATACATACAATTGGGGTTGGTCGAATGGATATCCTACCGCAATGGATTCCTCACCCCGGTTCAACAAAGACAGACTGTATGTCCCTCCAGACCGAGAATTTCATTTCCCAGTCAATGACAAGACCTTTCCCGAAGATATTAAAACTCACTTCGGTAGACTGCACAATCTAAGCAATAATTGTGTCATTGAGGAAATTGTGTCTGAGGTTTCAGGTCACACATGTGATCAAATTCCTATTTGTGGCACCGTTTATCCAAATTCTCAAACTTCATCCGTAGTTGATGAAGAAATTGCCGTTGAAGGACCCGAAGTTTCGAAAGACTTCCCATCTCTGTCCTCAGACCACAGTGTCTCACACTGTAGTCAAATGTATCACAAATGTTCCACCGAAGTCCCAACTAAGAATTACTCTGCGGTAGTCAAGTCATCCCTACCGCAGTCATCGAACAAAAGCTCTACCACTCTTCAAATAATTCATCATGAATTACCCTTTGAAAATTTTGAAGTAGGTCAATGCTCTCAAATCCCTGAATCCTCAAGTTCTGATGAATCAAGCCCACGTTTTCAAAATCATTCTAAGAATTCCAGGAAACCGCAGTTGAACAACAATGACTGCGGTTCACCAAAATCTTTGGCCAAAAAGGCCTTCAAAGAGGAAATTAGATCTCGAGGCACAAACAGACAAACATTTTCAAAAAACAAGAAGCATGTCAGATTTCTAAAGTCCAAGAGTCCAGAAAAATATGTTTTCTCACACTACTTTTCAAAAAACTCTTCCATCAAGAAAACAAACAAAAAGGAAAGTCCAGCTTCAAAAGTCATTCCTACTCCTTCTGACACAACCCAAAAGGGTGTTCAGTCTTTTCGAAACTATGTTTTTCAGGTCTATTCCTCAAATGATCCTAAATGGAAAGGTATTTTACCCACTCCAACACTTTTAAAGTCACATCAAAATTTCAACAAATGGAAGGGTATCTTACCAAATCCACCAAAAAGAACTCAAAGATTTGCACGTGCTAAACCTTTTCAAAAACAAACTTTTTCAAAACCCAACAACACTCATGTCAGGAATTACCCATCTCGGACCGGTAACAAGTCCAATTCATCCTATAAACCGCTGACCAAGCATAGTGTCAGATCAAATGACAAAGTCTCTTTTTGTAAATGTCAGTGTAGTTGTCAAAAGAGTTTATCTCATGTCAAATCGAGTCAGAGTCAGAAACCTCGTACTTTTTCAAAAACTCACAACACTCCAAATCTGAACAAACACCTAGGACTAGGATTAAAAGTTGACAAGAGACCCGTCCCTGCAACCTCGGTCCATGCATCTTTCAGAAATTCACCCATTGCCCCAGGCTCCAAACTAGTTTGGATGCCTAAACTAACCGTGTAATTCTCAGGCTTTGTGCAAGGAGGAACAAGAGGAAGAATGGTTAATTGACAGTGCCTGCTCCTTGCACATGACCAGAAGGTTAGAGTACCTTCGGGATTTCAGGCCTATATGCAATGGTGGAAATGTCACATTTGGCAACAATGCGAATGGTGTCATCCGAGGTTACGGTGTTCTCACTACGGGGAACTTTTCCATTCAGAAGGTTGCTTATGTAGAAAGCCTTAAACACAATCTCATTAGTGTTGGCCAACTATGTAAAGCAGGACATCGTGTTGAATTTGATGATCAGTTTTGCTACGTGATGACAAGTGATAGGAATACATGCCTGATCAAATCCCGATCCGAAGGTACCATGTACCCTTTGGATGTCTCTCTAATTATTGGTAGACCGCAGTTGTGTGTTCCTGTCCAAAGCTGTATCCGAAGTCAGTTGGCTATGGCACCGCAAGCTAGCTCATCTCAACTTCCGGTACATCAACAACTTAGTCATTGGAGAACTAGTCTGCGGTCTCCCTATTCTCAAATTCAGCAACGATACTCTCTGTCCGGCTTGTGAATGTGGTAAACAGTCCAAAGCAAGTCACCCTCTGATAATGGACTCTTCTATTTCTGAACCACTGGAGCTATTGCACATTGATCTCTGCGGTCCATCAACCGTAGCCAGTCTCCACCACAAGAAGTACATACTGGTTATTGTTGATGACTATACACGCTTCACTTGGGTCTTCTTCCTCAGACTCAAATCAGAGACACCACAGATCTTCATCAACTTCATCAAAGAAATCGAACTTCAGATCAAGCTTCCAGTTAGACGCATCCGCAGTGATAATGGAACCGAGTTCACTAATCACCTTCTCAACAGTTTCTTGGTGTCCAAGGGGATCTCTCACAACTTCTCAGCCCCTTACACACCGCAACAAAATGGTGTAGTAGAAAGAAGGAATGACACACTATTAGAGGCAGCCAGATCCATGCTTAACTTCGCCCACCTTCCTCTCTACTTCTGGGCTGAAGCTGTAGCAACCGCATGCTTTGTCCAAAACCGAAGCATTGTGTGCAAACGCCTCAATAAAACACCATATGAGGGCCTTAACAACCGCAAGCCCAATGTTCGTTTCTTTCATATCTTTGGGTGTAGATGTTTCGTGATCAACAACAGAGATCAGCTCAACAAGTTTGCACCGAAGTCTGATGAAGGCATATTCCTTGGTTATTCCACTAACAAGGTTGCTTATCGAGTGCTCATCAGACATACAAGACTGATCATTGAAAGCTTCGATGTGAAATTTGATGATTCTCACATCCGCGACGCATCTCCATCCACTGAAACCACCTTAATCATGGAAAGTGATATTCCTGTTTCTTCAGGTCCCTTAAATCTAGTTGAAGTCAATTATGACGATCTTTTCGACCCTGTTGAAACGACGAAACTATCCGAAGTTCTTGTGTCTCCCGCAGCTCAACAACAACATGCTGATATTTCTGGACCATCTCTATCTAAAGTAGCATCTTTCAATACTTTCACCTCTCCGGTTGAGGGGGAAAGCTCTACTCCGGATCTAGCCGCAACCGTCGAGGTTCCAGTACTTGATGTTGTTCAAATTCCTGCCCGCAAAGAAGCATTACCATCAAACGTATCTTCGGATTCGGATGATGAACCCATAGAAAACATTGACACCAGAACTGATTCAAGGATTATCACTCTCCCATCCGCAGTCCCGGGGGAACCTTCTCAGGTTTCAGAGGAACTCCCATCCGCAACCCAGGGGGAACCTCTCCCAACTGATCAAGAAAACCCCATTCTCGTTCTGACAAACCATGATGACTCAGCAGGATGTTCTCAAATCCAAGGGGAACTGCCATCTCCTACCGCAGATTCTCCTAATATTCAAGATATCCCCTCTACCGCTGCTGCTGATCATCTGCAACCCCGTCTACATGTATGGACGAAGGACCACCCACCAGGTCAAATCATCGGCAACCCATCCGCAGGCATCCAAACTCGATCTTCCCAGGACCTATCTGATCACTGCCACTACGCAGCATTCATGTCCTCGGTAGAGCCCAGAACGATCAAAGAAGCATTGCTTGAACCTGACTGGATAGCCGCAATGCAAGAAGAGCTATACGAATTTCAAAGAAACAAAGTTTGACAACTCGTTCCGAAGCCACGTGGTCACTCCATTGTTGGTACTAGATGGGTGTTCAAAAACAAACTGGATGAATCTGGTGCGGTAGTCAGAAACAAGGCAAGACTAGTTGCAAAGGGGTATAGTCAACTTGAAGGCATTGACTATGATGAAACGTATGCTCCAGTAGCACGCATGGAAGCTATCCGGATCTTCCTTGCATACGCAGCCCACAAGAACGTTAAGGTACACCAAATGGACGTTAAGAGTGCCTTTCTCAATGGGGAACTAAAAGAAGAGGTTTATCTTCAGCAACCTCCAGGTTTTGAAAATGTTGAATTCCCAGACCACTGCTACAAACTTGAAAAAGTAGTCTACGGTCTGAAGCAAGCCCCAAGAGCATGGTATGAGACTCTTTCTGAATTCCTCGTCTCATCTGGGTACAAGAGAGGAGTGATTGACCCCACATTATTTAGAAAAGCAAATGGTGACCACCTTATGCTTGTACAAATATATGTGGATGATATCATCTTCGGTTCGACCGATGAAGGCATGGTGGAAGAATTTGCTAAGCTCATGACCAACAAATTCAAAATGAGCATGAATAGAGAGATTAACTTCTTTCTAGGACTTCAAGTGAAACAAATTCCGCAAGGGATATTCATTCATCAAAAGAAATACACCACTGAACTGCTAAAGAAATACTCCATGGACAACTGTTCTTCTGCTAAGGTCCCCACGGCCTTTGGTTATAAGATCTCTGCTAATCCCTCAGGCGAACCTGTGGATCACAAGACTTATAGAGGTATCATCGGCTCCTTGATGTACCTCACTGTAAGCAGGCCAGACATTGTCTTTGCAACTGGTGTATGTGCAAGATATCAGGCTGATCCAAAAGTGTCACACATGACCACAGCCAAACAGATACTACGGTACCTGAAAGGAAGCAAATCTCTTGGTCTATGGTACCCCACAGGCAATGACTTCAGCCTGCAAGCTTTCACAGATGCGGATCATGCCGGATGCAAATTAGATCGCAAAAGTACCTCAGGAGGATGTCAATTCTTGGGTGGAAGACTTGTCAGCTGGTCCTCAAGAAAACAAAGTTGTGTCTCTCTATCAACTTCAGAAGCTGAGTATGTGGCCGCAGCCAGCTGTTGCTCTCAAGTCCTTTGGATGAAAACTCAACTAATGGACTACGGGTATAGAATGCTGCGGATACCGATCTACTGTGACTCTGAAAGTGCTATTGCTATTTCTCACAATCCAATTCAGCACTCCAAGACTAAGCAGATTGAACTACGGTATCATTTCATCAAAGACCACATCTTGGAAGGTAACATTGAACTCATCTTTGTCCCCTCTCATGAAGAGATTGTTGATGTGTTCACAAAAGCGCTCGACTCCACAAAGCTTAACACTTTCCTGCAAATGTTGGGAATGATGAATCCTGACCCACAATTCTTTTTGAATTGATAGCTACCGCATACCATCCTTGGTCTCCGTTGCGGATCTAACTGAGAGTTACCTATGTTAGATGGTTTTTGTACCGCAGTCTACGGTACTGCAACCATAAATCATACTTATCTCTCATGGGTCTTTATTGTCTGTTATTACTAATCTTTGTACAAGTGTTTTCCTCAGTTTCTCACTGCAATCTGTCCTTTTTCCATCCGCGATGACTCTACCATCCGCAATGAAGTTTCCATCCGCGATCATCGTGATAATTTCTCAACTGTTTCATCAACCCTTGAATCTTTGTGTACTATTTAATGATCCTTCATTAAGTAGAACATTAAAGACAAAAAACATTCTCTTTAGAAACTGTCCCATTCTCTTTCTGAATAAACCTGTGTCAGACCTATTTTAGGGATAATGACAAAAAGAACGTGTTTCCATAAACTCATCCTTAATCTGTCCTTTCCTCTCCCCAGCACGTCCAATCCGTTCCAACTTCCTTTCCCCTCACCCCACGTCCATCTGACACATTGATAGATGTCTGACTTTTCATTAAATGCAGCCCTCTTTTAGTAAATCTCCCAAATCTTTTTAAACCGTTTCAATATTTGTGGCTGAGATTTAATCCCAAATTCAAAGATTCCCCCCAAATACCAAACGATGTTTTTACCCTATCCTTACCATTTACCTAGGGTTTAAAACTTTTCACCCCCCTTTATAAACCCATCTTCTTCCCCAATATCACTTTACGCTTTCTGAATATCGATCATTTCCTCTCAAAAACCTTCAAGAACTCTGTTTTCTACTTCTTCTCTCAAATCCTTCAAGCTCCTATAATGGTGAAATCAGGTGCATCAAAGAAGCAATCCAAGGCGTCAGGCTCAACGAATCCCACCGATTCCGACTCTCCAACAATCGCGTCAAGCAATTTCAGGGCAGTGTTTGAAGATCATTCTTCATACAATGCCCCAACCAAGCTTATGATCAAATTTCTGAAGAACCATCCACTTTTTGGTCCTTTTGATGCATTTACAGACGTTGTTCCAGTTTCTACTCTCTTCAAGTGTGCATTCTCAGCTTATCGCCCAAACGAAAACCCTCAAGAAGTTTACCTCAACCTCATTAACGATTCTTTGGTCATCTTGTCCAAAGAAAAGTTTCTCACCGCCATAAACCTTCTGGTTCATCCATCGATCAAGATCTTTTCCCCTTCCATGGCGGACGTTACCTCTGCCCTTTACCAAATGGGGTATCAGAAACCAATTCGAGGGATTGGTGAATTCAAGAAAAGTCAGCTGCCTGCGGTATGGCAGTTTGTGTGTCATTTTGTCATCCGCTGCCTATCCGGCAGAACCGGAGGCATTGACAACATGAGACTTAAGCTACTAGAGTTGGTGTGGAGCATATTCACCGGACATGACGTAAACTACGGGCAGATCCTATGGGACGACTTCCTTCAATACATTCCCAAAGAGCACCCAAGGGAGAACCCAACCGAGCTCACATTTGCACGGTTCTGGTCACTCTGCATCTCAGACTTACATGCGGATGCTGGAATCGACATGGGCAGTGACATCAACTTCTTTGTCACTAAGGATCTCAAAAGGTACAATCCTTCTTCTGATCAAACTGTTTTTGGACCTATCCGCAGACTACCTACCCATATTCTCTCCACACTTGGTCTTGAGACTGCTGATGTCTCAAATCACATAGAGGCTACGGAGGGTATTGCCCCATACCCTTCTACCCCGCCTCTTCCATCCGCAGCCATTAACCCTGAAGGTACCGCAATCCCTTCTGCCACTACTCTTTCCAATCTTTCTCACAGAAGAAAGCAATTGGCAACGAAGAAGAAACAGAGAACACCCAAGAAAGATGCTCCCAAATGAACCGCACCCACCAGGAAACGTAAAACCAAACCTACCCCAACCATATCTAGCAGTGATTCTGATGAGGACAGACAACCAATTTCTATCCTTAAGAAACGTAAAACCGATACCTCTGGCCAAATGCGTGACCGGACCGATACTGAAGCCTCTCAAAAGGCTCCAGTAGTCCTTGGGGTGGCCGCAGACCCATTCCACACCACTATCATTTTCCAAACAGACTCAGAACGTGAGTCTAATTCTCAACATCGTGGAGACTCCCTCCAGTTCACTCCCAAGGGGATGATACTGGTTCTCGCCCTAAGGTCTCCAGGGCTTCCCGACTGCATTTCTTTTCACCCGAGGAGTTGAGCTCCATCCTTTTGAACGTCACCCAGACACTACAAACACCTTCCCACCCGCAGGGCACTTCTTACGCCCATGCCAGAACTGAGCCGAGGCCAAACTTGACCACGGGTCAAGGAGACCGAGGAAGCTCAGGAAATCCTACTCCGCTTACATCTTTTACAGGTGGTTTAGGCACGGTGAGCACAAATGTGCTAGGATCCATGGACCCGAAGGACACTTCAGTGCGTTTTTCAGGATTTGACAAAGAAGATTCAAATGATTCTTGGTTACGGTACACACCAGTAATCGAGTCAGATAAAAAGAAATATGTTGCATTCAGAAGGGCATTCCAAGCCCGCAAGGAACAACAGATCAAGCAGCAGCAGCAAAAGGAGAAGGAAATCCAGCTCGTGGCTAAGTATTGGGCAAATGCCATCAGCAATGCCAGTACCGTAGCCACCATTCAAAACGTTCAAGATTGGATGGATGAGATGGATGAAACAATTTTAAAAGCTCAAGCTTCAGGTGCAGCCGCAGGTACCTCCAAAGTCCCTCCTACTCCAACTCCCAATCCAATTCCCACTCCAACAGTCCGTGAATCCCAAGACGAAGGTACCGCAGTCGAAGTCAGTTCTGCACCCACCTTCGGTCTTGATGATGAAGATATCCAAGAGGTCAACAAGACCAGCCCCTCAGATGATGACTTAATGATGTTTGATGAGGAAGAGGAGTCCAGCGGTTCTCACCATTCAACTTCCAAGCCAAAAGACAAGAAGAAAAGGAAGAAGAATGCGGTCTCCAGAAAAGAGTTCCTAAGCCTACAAGCCAAAGTTGATCAGATTTTGGCTGCGGTCAAGCCCACTCAACCGCAACCTGAAGACACTTCGGGACCGCAGTCCCTGATCGAACGTATTGAACGTCTGGAAACAAGGGAACGCATGGCTGCTGAAAGAATCTCTCTCAAAGTAGAAATGGGAATCCGGTCCCTTGACAACAACCGCAAGGCGGACCACAAGGAATTTATGGCTGCAGCGGAACGCCTCATCACTGAGGTGACCGCAATCAAAACAGATCTCCAAGCGGCCATCGCGGATCAAGCCTCTCAGTCTAAGAAATTGATAGATGAGACTCATACTGCTTATGAGTCCACTATCTCTGTTCTTCAAGCCACAATTAACAGACTGCAGAAATCCCTGTCCTCCAATTTCCATGGTCCAGAGATCCTCCAGCTCACAAAGGAAATCCACAAGCTGCTCTTCAGCTCCTCCACACCCAACAATCAACAATTGGCAGAAGCTCTAAAAGCTCAATTCCAAGAAGTCTGTGCCAAGGTTGATGGACTTAAGCAATGGCTTGAGGAAGCTCCTCCGTTGCATCCCTCAAGAGGGGGAAGTGAAGAAGAAGAAGAAGAAGAAGTCCATCACTCTGAATCCGTTTCTCAACATCAGAGTCCCCCCATTATCACAGAAAAAATTCCCACACCGCAGCCTTCACCGCAACCATCTCAACATACTCCATCTCCTCACACTTCACCTCAAAAGGAGTTCACTCCCAACAAGCCAGAAACTCCTCCCCACTTCAAAAACCTTGCGGAGAACATGTCATCTCCAAGGTCAACAGACTCTCCTGCCACCGCACAAAGAAAACACGACTGGAAGGCAGCCAAACTGGCAGAGCTTATCTGGAGAGAATGCGGTTTTGATACCATGATGGATGAATCCTTGATAAATTCTTGGATCAATCCTCACCGCAGGTTGTGGATGAAGACTACCGACCCCACCTTACCTACGCTGAACCCCCCTCGGACGGGTACTGGGATGTACCAATTTCTCCAAATGCCAAGTACTTCACAGTATTTGAGCAGTTTGATCGCAGCCTTCCTGATCACAAGAGACTGCCAATGGAATTTGAGAGGCTTAATCGTTTTTATGCTAAGCATGCCTCTTCCATTGAGAACATATGGTCTAACGACAGACCATCCGCAGTCAAGAACTACAAAGTCCGGAAATTTATGAAGGCTGAATACATCCAGTACACCCTCACAAGAAGGGAACATGACTACGTCCGCAGCCAGGCAGACTTCCCTTGCATGAATCCGGAAGAAATCTTCCTCATTGCCAAGGTGTTTCAAAACAAATCAGAAAAGCACTCCAAAATGAAGATTGCGCTTGAAAGGGCCAACACTTTTCTAAAGGAAACAGTCTGCGACTTTGCCAAGATAGATGCGGATATCTACCCCACCATCATCAAGAAGTTTGACCTCTCACCACTTGAGCCTGCGCCAATGTCTACTGAAGGCTTTCAAGAACGATCCTGAGGTGCAACAAACTTTCCTGAACTTGGAGTCATTTTCAAAAGGAAGACTGACAATGTCAAATATTTCATTCCAATGACTGCCATGCACTGCCTGACCAAGAAGCAACTTGACATCTGCAAAGTCGGAGTTGAAAAATCAAAGCATACTACCGCAGAAGTCAAGTTCGAGATCCTAAGGAGAATCCATTGGCTGGAAAACATCAGGAAGTTTTGGTGGATCCTGATCAAGTTCCTCAAACTTGATAGCTGAACCGAAGTTAAAGAGGTCACTTAGGGGGAAATTGTTGAATCATAAAAGTGACCCTCTTGAACTTCAGCTACCGCAACAGCTACCGCATCCAAATCAGCTACCGCAACCAATCCAGCACCCGCAGTCATTTCTTCATCAGCAACCGCAATCAGAGCTTCTTCCTACCGCAGTCAACTTAGCTAGATTACTTTATTTGTCTTTATTGTAATACACTCTATTATCCAGTATGCCTTGCATGGCTACTCATAGAGATGTAATCTAGTGTTCTTCATGAGTCTCTATAAATAAGAGCTCATTCTCTTGCATTCAAATGGATAACTTACGATCTATTCTGAATACATTTCTCCAAAGTTGTCTTCTCTATTTCTCTATCTTTCTACTCTTCACTTCTTACTCTCAATTGTTACTAGAACATAACTGATTATAACCTCTCTCCGGAGCAAGTCTTTGAGACTTAATCACTAAGTTTGATCTTCCTTATTAACTCGGTTTGAATGCATTCCGTGTTATGAATCAACTTATGTGTATACTTGATATAACAACTGTTGTCATTTCTATTTCTTTATATTTCCGCAACTAACTCTCTAACTAGTTAACGCTAACTTATTAATATTATTGTTGAGCTTTTAGATCCATTGAGATTAACTATTCCGCAATCTACTTGTTCTAACGTTTTGTTCAAGTGTGTCTCCAAGTTTTTCTCTCAACAAAAAAGAAACCACAAAGATCAACCATGCAATTTTTAGAAACCACATGGATCATGTTTGTCAAAACAAATTTAACAGGGACTGAAGTTGTGATATTTGGTAAACCACATGGACCATTTATATGATTTTGTCTATATTATATGTAGGCTCGTTTAGGCCCGCGAGAGCCTAGATGAGCTTGGTAACACATGCTTGAGCTCGTGCTCGTTTACTAAACAAGTCTAATATTAAGCTCGAGCTTGTTTAAAATCAATCTCGAATTGAGATTTTATCGAATCGATCCCAAAGTAGCTCATGAGTAGCTTGATTTTTTGTACTCCTGTCTGTCTAAGCAAAATTTAAAATACACCGAAATTTTTCTCAAAAAATTACACTACGGTTGGAAATTGAAGGGATAGCTTGTACTACCTCGTGTTGTATATTAGGTCGGCCCCTATATGCATCACTTATCATTTTGGATTTTGAACATAGTAAATGACTGGTGGTATGAGTTATCATTGGTATTATATGACACATAACGAAAGTACAAGCACTAATTGTTCAAGAAATTTAAAAGAGAAAATTTTATTAATTTTCAAGGTAATGAAAAAGGCTTATAAACCTCTTTATAAATGGGAAGATAATTTTGGCAGCTATTGTCAAATTTTAGGAAATTACAACTAATAGAAATTTCTCTAATTAAGTCCATAAATAAACTTAAAAGCCATAAATAAAGGGAATGAAATATTATATCATTAAAACATAATAAATTATATATAAAATAAATTAAAAATTTGGAAACTAATAATTAGGGGCCGAACATTAAAATTATGTGACGTCGAGTGGGAAACCACCTTTGTCTTTTTCTTTGACGATACAAAAACAGACGTCAAACTCCCGACATATAAAGTTGTATTTGTTTTAAGTTGAGCTTTTGTCATTCGTCCTCTGTGAGAGCTTTTTGCAAATTCCTAAATATGTTGGGTGGCCAATAAGTGACACGGTCATGCCATATATTTTGGACTCCAAGCTATTATGCTTAAAACACAAATTTTTGGGTTTTTAAAAAAAAAAATTATTTTAGGGGTAGGTTGTGGGTGTATTCAGTTTTTAATAATTTTAGGATGATGTAGCATGCCTTTTAAGATCGATTCAATAGATTATATTGTTTGGAGAATGGTCAGGGTTGTGTAGTCAAAGATAAATATATGAATAATGCTTGGGGTCTTGCATTCGCGTTGAGAAGTTAAGGAGGGGCGGAACCGGAGCAGTTTCATGGGTTGATGGCCATTATTCCCAATGTCACCCCTAACGGATGCTAGTGATAGATGTATTTAGGATGTGAACGGAGCGGTAGAGTTTGTGGTGAATAGCACAAGAAAGTACATTGATGAATTATTTTTTGATAGTATGAATACTTCTCCGAGGTAGTCTAAATTTATGCCTATAAACGTTAACACTCTAGTTTGGAAAATCATGATAAATAGACTTCCGAGTAGAGTAAACTTATTAGAAAGGGAATGAATATTTTTTTTACTTTATGCCCGATGTGTACTTCCTCAAAAAAAAACCTAGATCATCTTTTCACACAATGTGAAGTAGTGAAGGGAACTTGGAATGTGATCCTCAAATGGCTAGACTTACTTTACTCGGGACTCGGTTGTGGGCATTGGGGAGTGGTTCAACTCTGTATAAATGTTGAATATGAAGAAGGCAGCTGTTTCATCCAATTTCCAAGTATTGCTTTTCCCAAGTTAAATATTTAATTATTAATCGTGGAGGTTTTCGGTGGGCCAGAACGTGGTGGCTAAGGCTCCACGGCGTCGCAATTGACTGATTATGAACGCGGACCTGCTTAGTGCCATAACGTGGCATCCTATTTGCCACGACATGACGGCCACTTTGGTGCAAACCCTAGATCTCCGGGTTCGTACCCTATTTAAGGGCACTAACTCCTAGGGTTGTGTCATTTGGCAACCTCCATCCTCTGAAATTGATCCCACCCAAAACCCTAGCCTAGTGTGTGTATTTTGAGTATGTGAAGCTTTTTTATGAAGCTTGAAGGAGGGAGAAGCTCATCTTGTGGTTTGTTAGCTTGGTCCTGTTTAGATCCAACATTTTTATCTCATTTCAGACCTAGTGGAGGTATAAAGTCTCAATCTTGCTCTTTGCCTCTTTAGATCTTGCTTTAGGTCTTATATGATCTTTTTACTCCCAATATTCTTGTACTTGGAGTTTGAGTGTACTTCAGAGCCTTTGAGTGTATATTTTGGCCTCTAGACCATAGTGTTGGTTGGAAAGTGGTCTTGCATGAATCATTTTGGTATTTATGACTTTGGTGATATCATTAAGAACTTTGGAGTAGAGATCTTGACGTACTGGGGTGTCTTAATGGATAAAGTTGGAAACTTTATCCGTTAAGACCTTGTAGAGATTCAGATATGAGCTTTAGAGCTCTTGGGGTTTAGAGATAAGAGCTTAATCCATTAAGTTGTCCCTTTACAGTTTCTACGATGTGACGACTTGCTTGCCACGACGTGGAGACTGGTCTGGTCGCGACTATTTGATCGGGATCAATTCGAATGACCACGACGTGAGCATTGGTTGGCCACAACGTGGAAGGCAGCTAAAGTGGACTTTGACTATTGGCTTTTGACCAGGGTTGAATTTTAGTCCAATGGATAGTTTTAGAAGGTAGAGCAAGAGTTTACCTTATATGATCCATTAGGAGGTGTGTAGCATCTAGTTTTCGACTATGTGAGCCTATTAGTTTGTGACTGCGTTTGTGAGGTGAGTATTTTCACTATACTATGTATGATGCTAATTGTCTTTGTGACTCTTGCATGTATGTTGGGCGGGGGCCGTTATGTGTGATGGGCGGAGTCCAATACGTAAGCTGGGCATGGCCCGTTGAATTGAGTGGACGAGGCCTGATATATTGTAGACGCGACCCATATGGTTATGTGGTATTTTGGGTCACTCACTAATATTTGTGCTTACAATTTTGTGGTTTAAATGTTTCAGGTAATTCTTGTTCCAAATGGAAGGACCCCACATTTATACATTGATTGGTTTTGGAAACAAATGTTTGTATCGTTTTGGTGTTTTAAAAATGAAAATGTTACTAGTAAGTCTATCTTGGAAAACCAAGACGCTCCCTGAAACTGGTCGAACAAATCATCTATCCTCGGGAGTGGGTAACGGTTCTTCACCGTTACCTTATTCAGGTCCCGATAATCTATACACATCCGATGCGACCCGTCCTTCTTCTTCACAAATAAAATCGGGGCTCCCCAGGGCGAACTGCTCGGTCTAATGAATCCCATGTCTAACAGCTCCTGCAGCTGTGTAGACAACTCCCTTATCTCAGGAGGAGCCAACCGATACGGTGCCTTGGCTATCGGAGCCGCACCAGGGACTAGGTCGATCCTGAACTCTACCTGTCTCTCCGGAGGTATCCCAGGCAGCTCCTCGGGAAATACATCCGCGAACTCTCGTACTACTGGCACATCGCCCATCGTCGCCTTACCCACCTCCCTGGTATCCATAACGTAGGCGACATATCCTGCGCAACCCTGCTGAAGGTAGCGCCTAGCCCTCGCTACTGAACATAAACCTGGCCGTCGCTGTGGCCTCTCGCCCTAAATCACCAGCTCTCCCCCACTTGGGGTCTTGATCCGCACCAACTTCTGCGCGCAGTCGATCACCGCCCCATTGGGGCTTAGCCAATCCATACCTATAATAACCTTGTTCCATCGCAAAGGTATGGGAACCAAGTCTACCAGGTAGCGCTCCTCGAACAGTCTCAAAACACAGTCTCTGAAAACTTCTGAAACTCGTACTGACCGGTCGTCCGCAATCTCGACCTCTAGAGGGCAATCCAACATGCCCGAGGACTCAGAAAACTTCTTGCTAAGCGCAAGAGAGACAAATGATCGGGTAGCACCCGAATCAAACAACACCTGAACTGGGATACCGTTCACATGGAACGATCCCGTCACCACATCGGGTGCAGCACATGCCTCCTCGGATGTCAACTGAAATGCTCGGCTTCGCACCACTGGAGCCTCTACCTTGACATTCCGGCCATCCGCAACTCGTGCTGTCGCTGGAGTCGGCGCCACCACTGGCGCTGCTGCTGAAACCGCTGACAATCTAGGGCAGTTGGCCTTTTTATGGCCCCTCTGATTGCAATGAAAGCAAATCAGGTCTGATGTCTGAACTGTGGGGGCGGGGGCAGTACAATCCCTGCCAAAGTGCCCCGTCTTGCCGCACTTGAAGCAGCCTGACGATCCCGCTCTACAAGCTCCCTCATGCGGCCTGCCGCATTTCCTGCAGCGGCTCTGGCCCGGCTGGCCCTTCGACCTAATGTTGGATCCCTTGGGTTTCTTCCCCAAAACCCCTGTAACCTGCTCAATCTCTGCCTTCCTCTTCCTGAGGTGCTCCAAATCAATCTCCCTCTCCCGCACCCTGGCAATCATGGACTCCAAGGTCGGGCAAGCTGAATAGCTGACATGCTCCCGGATATCAGCCCTCAACATATCATGGTAGCGGGTCTTCCCTCAAACATCCCGCAAACATCCCGCAGCAAAGCGGACCTTCGACCCCTCCGGGCAGAATCTCGTCAACTGCGCAGACTCAATGTCTGCGATCCATCTCCTGGCAGCAATGGGGTCCTTCACCCCGTGAAAGTCCAGCGCACCACTCCCCCTGAAGTCCTTGAAGGACTGTGTGCGCGTACCCGACTGGCTGGACGCCGAGTCCCTCCTGAACGCCTGGAGGCGATCCTCCATCAACTCAATAATCCTTTCCTTGATCGACCCGAAAATGATAGGGGTCGACTCAAGGATACCTCTAGTGATCTCTGACGCGATGAACTCGCGTAGCCCGTCATCAACCTGCTCGGATCCTGCACCCGAGCCTGATCCTGACCCAGATCCTGAACCTCCTGCTCCATCTTGTGTGACTACCATACTGAAAATAAACATGTGAGCGTCAGGATCATACATACTCCCGAGAGGTCTCACACTCCCTAAGTTTCCTGGTTCCATCTCGGCTCTCCCTGACTCGAGTACGGATCCTCTGCTTTCAGTAGTACGGGCCCATACTACCTTCCACATCTATCCGTACTTTCCTCAAGGATTGCCTCGACTTCACCAAGTCCCTTATCCAATATCCCTTTCCAACTAATCTCATCCTACGCTTTCCTAGGGCACCCTCCGACCTACTCTCCGCCATCAGCTGCATTAGGAGTCCCCACCACCTTCCCCTAACTAGCTTGCGAATACTGTTACATATTCTCTTACTAGTTAGTTAAAGTTAGCCAGAACCCCTATATCACAAAGCAAGCAACATTCGTGCATTGAGTAACCAATTCAAGCATAACCTAATCAGGCTATCTCACTGCTAACTAACAGCTCTAACATACGGCTCAATAAGCTCCTATAGCAGGCATACGAGGCATCCTTCCTAGATCATTAGCCCTATTCTAGCATGCATTTCTCATAAACACATAACACGCATACAAGGCATACTCCTAGATCCTTAGCCCTAATCTAGCATGCAGTTCTCATAATCATATCATATAACATAACATAAAAGTATGGGTATCTTGGAGAAAACTTACTTGAGCTCGGCCGGTCGCACGCATCACACACTTCATTCTTTCTCAAAACTCTTTAATTTAGATTTTAGAAAAACTATTTCCTTGTAAAATCCTTCAAGCCCTCGGTTTAGGTTTAGACACCCCCGAGGGTGTGTCTGAATCCCTCAAACCAAGGCTCTGATACCAACTTGTAACATCCCAATTTTCAAGGTCAAAAATTTCATTTTTAAATTAAGTACCTCATGAAATAGTGTACCAAAACATTGTCAAGGTTACATCAACTTATAAAAACCATAACGTCATGTTTCAAAATCACAATATCAAGAGTTATGAAAATCAGAGTACAATTCCAGAAACTCCATGCGGAAATCATGTGTGTGTGTGATGCGCTGCTACACCGCCGGCTCCTTTCCCTTGGACGAAGAGGTACCTGAAACCAAAACTGAAACTGTAAGCACAAAGCTTAGTGAGTTCCCCCATCATACCACATACCAAAACCACATAAATATTGCCGGACAATTTTGGGGTGCCCGACCTACCCATGTCAAGCCATTCTGGGGTCCTGACCTACCCCTGTCAAGCCATTCTGGGGTGCTGACCTACCCATGTCAGGCTATTCTGGGGTGCCGACCTACCCTACGGTCTATCTCAGCCGAATACGGGGACTATTTCACCCCTACCGCTAGCATATAATATCATATCATAATCATGTTGTCAGACATATCTGGGGCGTCCGACCTACCCATTGGTCCTAGCGACCGAATCGGGGACTAGTCCCCTCCTACTGATACTATCTCACATAACATAGCACACTAGAATACACATATATCAAGCACAAGCAACCCAGATGATTATCACAAAGCCAATCATCTCAACTAAACAATTACTAGTGGGCCGGCCTTGGTGCTGATGAATCAAAGAATCGAGTATTGAATTAATCAGAGTATGAATTCAGATAAGAATGCGAGATTGAACACCGGATGTAAATATGATTTTGTTTCAGCTCGATTACGCTTTTGAATGTTTACAGAGTACAATATACAGGTCTGTAAAAACTCTTTTTTAACTCTAGTAAATAACCCTATTTATAGGGAACCGAAAGCGTACAAAAAATATACTAAGGCCTAGACACTTAAGCTTCGAATAAAAGCGCCCTAGTAAAATACATTACAAAACATTCGAAGAGATCAAAATACATTTCGACTAATTACAACAATTCGACCCTTACAATCTCCCCCTTTGTAATCATAGTCGAAGTACTCAATTAGTAAGAAGCTGGATGGAATACAGCATCACTCTTCGAATTTCCGTGTACCAGGAGATAATCTTCTTCAACTCTTTCTTATCTCCTTCATTGTTCTTCTTACAGTGATTCATACGAACAATTAAGTTCGTATATTGAGATGTTGAATACCTTTCCACTTCGCATGCTTGGAACAAGAACCATTTTGCTTTACCAGCCTTGTCTTTTCCTGCGAAGACCATTCCAAAAGGCTTCAGGCAAATTTCACCATCAGCATACTTCTTCAATTCTGCATGAGTCTTCGTAGGAGCCATCGAAACTTTAATTTCCATACCCTTAGCCGTAGCTAACTCCACATCTGTAAGAGCCAAGCACTCATAGTAATTTTCGATGAAAATCTTGATGTGAGCAACCCCAAGCTTGAATTCATCAGGTTCTGTGTTTTGAAGGTATGAAAATGATTTGTCTTTTAAAATTAATGCAACTTGTATAAGATCATACAAGTTCATCAATGGAAAATCTGCAACAGTAAACTCACAAATATTTCCATTTGCCCTGGCAACCACATACTTGAAATTTTGGACTGTGTTTTCGAATACCACAACCTTTTTCATACTGATCACTTTCTTGATTTTAATCAATGACCACACTTCCTCAGGGGCTTTTGCAAGAACAGCATGAAAACGAATTTTCATGTGTGTACCTTTATCCTTTCCTTTAAAATTTCCTTCAGCTTTGAACTGAGGCATGATAAACATCATTTCGTTTATTGGAAAATCCAGCTGGCTTGCATCAGTATTCGTGACCAAATAACTTTGTTTTGGTTTCTTCTCAAATGAATACATGTGATTATATGCTACCTTGGCCTCGATTGTTTCATAATTGTAGTGTTTGGATGGATCACCTTTATCCATTCCCTTCGGATCACTAGCACGCTGAGCCATAATACTTTGAATCAACCTTAGTTTTTCGATTTCAGCTTCTGCTGCAGCCTTCTTTTCTTCTTTTGACAATTCCACTACAATCGATTTCCCTTTATCTTTCAAAGCTGGATTGTCAATTGCCTCTTTTGGTTTCGAACCACTTTCACCAGTCTCCGTAGATTTACCAATTACAATTCCTTTCGAAATAGGTCTTGTAATAGGTAGCGTTGTAACGACTGTTGAAGTAACCATCCCAGTAGAAACTATAGCTGGCTTTGTTGTTGGGATCTTCGAAGAAAAAACTTTTCCTACAACTTTCGCATCTTCACCACTAGTCTTCGACGCTCCAGTTTTTCTTTCTCCCCCTTGCACCCCTGTGAAAACAGGTGGGACATTTGTTGTTGGAAGAAGGCTTGATATGTGAAAGATAGGAGCAAGTTGCTTGTTGAGAATGACTTCGAATTGGATAAACTTTTGTGATAAAAATTCAGGAGTAATCAGGGAAGAAGAAACCGGCCTTTCTGAAATTTCTTTTAACTCCTTAAGCAAAGCAATCACTACCTCAAAGTTTGCACTTTCGGATGTTAAAAGTTGAGTAAGTTGAGGACTCAACCTTTCATACAATTTGACAAATTTGGTGACAGCGTCACAAATTATATCAACATTTTGATTCAAGGATGCATAATCTTGTTGAACAGAAGCAACTTCTTTTTGCATGTCTTCACGAAGTTCTCGAATTTGTAAATTAACATCCTCCCTTACTTCCTTCACTTCCTGAACAAAAAGAACATGTCTTTCCTTTGTGACATTCTTCAACTCTTTCACATCACTTGTAAACTTTCAATTTTGAGAATTGATCCAAAGTTCATTATTTTGATCAATATGATCAAATTTCTCCAAAATTCTTGATTCAGAGTCAGTATGCATTCCAGATACTTTGCTCACAACTCTGGCTTCGAACATCTTCAACATAGTATCAACCTCCAAACTTGAAATAGATGAGCCACCCCCCCAAATCAGGTTGAGATTGAATTATCGAATTCAACTTCTGATTCAGAATTTTAAACTGCTTCATGGTCATTAGCATATGATCTGGAAACTGCTCTTCTTCATCATGAAATTCCAATTCCTCAAACGTGCCTCCAAACCCCTCTGTATCAGTTTCTGTTTCCATAAAAATGGTTTCTTGAACATTCGAAGTCGGTTTGGGCGTGTCAGTGGATTGAGAAGAAAAAATAGAAGTGAATGGTTGATTGATAATGTGTTCGAATGTAGGAGAATCAGTGGTTGAAGTAGTGGGAATAATGAATGGTGGTAAAGAAACAAGACTTTCGAATGAAACAGAAGTAGATTGACCTGGATCTTCATTCTTCGCATCTCCAGCACCCATATTGACATTTGCCTCCGTATCAGATACGTTTGCAGGGATGGCTGAAGTTCGTACCTCCTCAGAAACTGATTTGGCAACCGAATCTTCGGGTGGTATGACAACTGTCTGCTCAGGAGTTGAACTTTCTTCGTGAGGAGTAAACTCTGGGGTTTCTGGAATTCTTTCCTCATCATCTTCTGTTGACTCTGTAGAAATCACGAGTTTTCGAGTCTTCTTCTTCTTCTTCTTCTTAGACAAATGTTTTGCCATATCCTCAGCCCTTCGTTTCTTGGACACCGAAGAAACAGGTACTGGCACTTCTCTAATTAAAACACCTTGATGAGTGATTTGAGGTTTTCGAATCACTTTATGTATAGGAGACTTGCTTTTATGGGTGTACTTCATTTTTATTCTTCGAAACATACCAGTCTTCGAAGGAATAACTACATTCTCTTGTGTTTCTTTAATAATAGGCTCAATCACTTGAGTCTCAGCAACAGACACTTCAACTGTTTCAGGCTTCTTCTTTGGAGATTTTTGAATTTTCGAAAATTAAATGACAAAACAAATGAAAATCTTTTTGGATTTTTGAATTTTCGAAAATGAAATTACAAAACAAAAGAAAATCTTTTTGGGTTTTTGAATTTTCGAAAATGAAATGACAAAACAAAAGAAAATCTTTTTGGATTTTTGAATTTTCGAAAATGAAATGACAAAACAAAAGAAAATCTTTTTGGATTTTAAATTTTTCGAAAATGAAAATATTCTGTACTTGTTGCAAAAACACGAAATTTTATCATTCTCTGATAAGTGACAAATATACGAATTCGAAGGGGTCGAAGCGTTGACTATGAACAATAACCTCTGAATCAACCCTTAAATTTAGTGACAAATTTACGAATTCGAAGGGGTCGAAGCGTTGACTATGAACAGTAACCTCTGAATGCTGACGGATATTGCTTTGTGTTTCATTCAGCGCCTCTGAATCATTCCTGATCATTCATCATTCTCCTTTTTCGCATGGAACAAAATTTTCATCGATCATTCCAAGTCCTTCTATTATTCTTACAAGGGATTTTTCATCTGAAGGTTTCGTGAAAATATCAGCTAACTGATCAGTTGTTTTCACGAAATGTACTTCAATATTCCCATCCTCCACGTGATCCTTGATGAAATGATAACGAAATGCAATATGTTTAGTCTTCGAATGCTGCACAGGATTATGACAAATTCTTATTGCACTTTGAGAATCACAATATAAGGGAATCTTTTTCATATTAATTGCATAATCACGCAATTGGCTTTGAATCCATATAATTTGTGAAGTGCAAGCAGCAGCAGCCACATATTCTGCTTCAACTGTTGAAATGGATACACATGTTTGCTTTTTCGATTGCCAGCTCACCAATTTGCCATCGAAAAAATGACATCCACCACTTGTGCTTTTTCGATCAAGATTACACCCACCCAAGTCTGCATCCGAGTATGCTTGTACAAAGAACCCAGTTTTCGAAGGATACCACAATCCTAACGAAATTGTTCCTTTAAGATAACGAAATATATTCTTCACAGCAGTGAGATGTGGTTCTCGTGGATTAGACTGATACCTTGCACAATTACACACAGAAAACATGATATCAGGTCTACTTGCTGTAAGATAAAGTAATGAACCAATCATGCTTCTATAAAGAGTTATGTCAACTGCAGGTTTATCTAACGAAGGTGTCAACTTTATGACAGTTGCCATTGGAACTCGTAACTTTATGCTATTCGTCAATCCAAACTTTTCTAGCAGATTCTTCGTATATTTTTCTTGATTAATAAAAATTCCTTCTCTGCTTTGACGAATATTCAAACCAAGAAAATTATTGATTTTCCCATCATGCTGATTTCGAACTTACTTTTCATCAAATCTTCGAATTCTCTAGATAAAGCAGGGTCAGTTGAGCCAAAAATAATATCATCAACATAAATTTGAACAAGCATTAGATGATCCCCAACTTTCTTTCGAAATAATGTGGGATCAACATATCCTTGTTTAAATTTAGATTGTTTCAAAAATGAAGTAAGAGTTGCATACCATGCTCGTGGTGCTTGTTTCAAACCATAAACTGCCTTATCTAAAATATAAACATGATTTGGAAATTCTTCGTTAATAAAACCTGGGGGTTGTTCCACATAAACAGTTTCTTCAAGCTCTCCATTTAAAAATGCACACTTCACGTCCATTTGATAAACATCAAAATCTTTGTGAGCTGCATAAGCCAGAAATATACGAACCGCCTCGAGTCTTGCGACAAGGGCAAAAGTTTCTTCATAGTCGATTCCTTCTTGTTGAGAATATCCTTTAACAACAAGTCTGGCTTTGTTTCGAACAATATTTCCATCTTTGTCGGTTTTATTTTTATAAATCCATTTTAACCCGACAATCGAAACATTTTCAGGTTTAGGAATTAATCTCCAAACCTTGTTTCGTTCAAATTCAGACAATTCAGATTGCATTGCAACAACCCAATCTGAGTGTTCCATTGCAACCTTAACTGTTTTTGGTTCAATTTTAGAGATGAAAACATTGAACATGCAAAATTCTTGATGAGTATTCAATACCTCATTCTTTGCACGAATTTGAGCTCTTGTTAAAACACCCTCTTGAGGATTCCCAATCACTTGATTCTTCGGATGATCTCTTGTCCATTTTTCCATTGGCGGATATGCTGGATCAAATTCCAAAGGTGCATCTTCGTATATATCATCATTCTCTGAACCTGCAATCGAACAAACATCATCAAAATCATTATTATTCTCAATGTTTTCTAAATGCTCCCCCTCAACATTATGCTCCCTCTCAACATCATGCTCCCCCTCAAGATTAGCATTCACTTTTCCATTCTCCCCCTCGAAAGAATGCTCTTCCTCAACTAGAGTATTTGAATCCAATTGCTCCCCCTCCACTGGATTGTTTTGCATGCTTTCGCCTTTCTCTGGAGAAGTTGATGTTGAATCGTCAGTAAGCTTCGTTAGTTCTGAGAGATGATTATCATTTGCATTTATTTCAGCATCAACAGCATGATCTGAAATTCCAAAAATTAAATCATAATCAATATCTATTGTTTGTGAGGATTCAGATTCATCTTGTATGTTTTTCAGAATAGGATGATTTTCAAACTGCAATGTAGTTTGTTTAATGTAATAATCATCAAATGTAAGATTAAAAGTTTCTTCAACTTTTCTTGTTCTTTTGTTTAACACACGATATGCAACTGAATTATGCGAATATCCCAAGAAAATCCCTTCATCTGCTTTAGCTTGAAATTTCGTAAGATTATCCTTGAGATTCACAATGAAGCACCTGCATCCGAAAACATGAAAAATTTTGACGTTAGGTTTTCGATTGTTGAGAATTTCATATGGAGTAATGTTAAAACGACGATGAATGAAAGATCTGTTTTGAGTGAAACATGCGGTGGATACTGCTTCAGCCCAAAGATATTGTGGAAGATTCGCATATGCCAACATAGTCCTTTCCGCTTTGCATAAAGACCTATTTCTTCGTTCAACAACACCATTTTGTTGTGGTGTGTATGGAGATGAAAAGTTATGCGAAATTCCTTTGTCTACCAAAAATGAATCAAGAACCTTGTTCTTAAATTCAGTTCCATGATCACTCTTAATTTTTCGAACAATCTTCTTCAATGTTGTTTCCATCTTTTTGATAAAATCAATCATGATTTGTGCAACTTCGGATTTAAGCCTGAGAAAATAAACCCACATAAATCTGGAAAAGTCATCAACAATAACTAAAATGTACATTTTCTTGTTGAGAGTTGAAACGGTTGAAGGACCACACAAATCAATATGTAAAAGCTCCAAAGGTGCAACAATTTTCGAATCAATCGTAATTGGATGACCTTTTTTATGTTGCTTTCCAACTTCACAAGCTGCACATAAAGAATCATTGTCAAATTTAAGTACAGGTAAACCTCTTACCAAATCTTGTACCACTAGTTTATTGATGTTTCGAAAATTGAGATGAGAAAGTCTTCGATGCCAAAGCCAACTTAAGTCTGATGTTGCTTTCGAAAGAAGACATATAGCAGGTTTCCCTACTATAGGATTGATGTCCAAAGTGAACATGTCACCTTTCCTTTTGGATTTCAGTAACACTTCTTTTGTGTTGACATTCGAAATAACACTTCCTTCTTCGTTAAAAAGAACTTGATTGCCAGTGCCCACAACAAGTTGGGAAACACTTATCAAGTTATGTTGAAGACCTTCAACAAACGCCACACGATTCACTGTGAATTGTCCGTTCATGATCTTCCCATATCCTTTGACTTGACATTTTTTATTGTTCCCAAACTTCACAACTCCAGCATTTTTTAGACTTCGAAAATCACGTAAATTCTCCTTCTTCCCAGTCATATGACGAGAGCAACCACTATCGATGTACCATTTATTATCATATTGCTCGTCACATAGTACTTACAATCAATGAAAAATTTAGGTACCCAAGGCTTTTTGGGTCCTTGGAAATTAGATTTCAATTTCGAATGAAATGAAGAACTTTTAACCCAATCACAAACTTTGGTTTTGAGACTATCAATTAAGTTTACATCTTCATTTAAAGGAACCGAAACATAAGGTTTTAATGGTTTCGAATGTTCACTGACATTAACCTTCGAATTCTGAGTTTGTGAATGAACATTCTTTGCTTTTTTTTACTGGTTTCCAAGCTTTGACTGAAATGTTCGAATCCTTAGAAGATGAACTGCCGTTTGATGAAGTATTCACATACTTCTCATAAGCTTCGTGAATTTGCTCCTTTGAAAATGTATTCGACTGATACATCTTTCCTTTGCCTTCAAGCCAATGATCAATATTTTTCCTTGAAGTTATTCCTTTTTCTCGTGAAATTTTCATAGTTTCTTTCTTCGATTGATTTGGAAAATTTGGCTTTTGAGGAACAAAATTAACTTTTGGTTTTGTTATAAAAGATTGACCATATGATTTATCAACTGTTGAATTAAAATGCTGACTTTGAAGAAATTTTTTATTTGGATTTGAGTTATTTGAAAATTTTCTTGAAATATTAGTTTCTGAAACTTTCGAAAACCTTGGTTGTTTATTCACTTCAGACTTTGAATGATTTGATTGAGATGAATGTTGAGGTTTTGTTGAAAAAGATGAATTTTTAGCTTTGAAAACATTTTTGGGTGATTGTGATTCAGACACCTTTTAAGACTCAACATTTTGCCAAAATATTTTATTTCTTGCTTGTCTTTTTGAAATGTTGTTTTCCTTCGAAAATTTGTCAATTTGATCTTTGAATTCCTTGGAGTTTAGTTTGACAGCTTTTTCACTTTCCTTTACAACTTGTTTTGAATTCTCTTTTTCAATTTTTAAATTTTCAACCCATTTTCTTTGTGGTTTTTGACGTTGGAACACATACGAATTCTTTGTTAAGTTGTTTTCAACTGTGCTTTGATTTGCGAAAAAACCTTCATCAGTTGTTTTTGAATTATCCTCTTCAACCAACTTCTTTAATTATGGTTTGATTTTCTCAACATTTCCAGTAGTTACGAAAACTTGATTTGGAAAAATGACATCATCTGTACACTTGAAATTTAGATAAACCACTGTATTCGTTTCAAGATAGTGTTCACCTTTTTCATTCATTACTTTTTCGAACTTTTGTGTATCACCATACACTTGATCAACCACTATTCTAGGATTTTCTTCTTCCTTTGAAGATTTCTTTTCCTTCGAAATTTTCTCTTCATCTTCATCATCACTATCATCAGTTTGACTGTCTTTGAGATCCACGAAGTTCATATCACAAACTTTCGAACTTGAGGGTATATCAGTTTTATTTTCAACCATCATATCCTTAACTTTTTCTTTCCCTTTAGATGTTGATGCAACATTAACAACAGACAACTGAGAACAATCAACATCTTCAAGCTCACTAATTTCACTAATATTGTCAGAATTATCTTCAATATCAGCAAAATTAGATTGAGAATCAGATGTTGAATTCTCAGTCTTTTTCAAAATTTGAATTTGTTCAGATTTAGTCAAAGTATCATTCACGATGTTAACTAATTCATTTTCATCAAGACATTCATCATTTTTGACAATTCCATATTTATATCTATCATCAGGAACTTTGTCAAAATCAGCTATTATTTGCTCACAATCATACGAAATATTATCTACCTTAGCTCTTTCGAATGCTAGAAAAGGTAGTAATTTTCTATGTTGCTCTTTACTTATGTCACATGAATGATGTAAATCAGTTATTCCATAAAGTCTTTTTGCAGAATTACAATAAATGTTTCTTTGTGCTAGCAAAAGTTTGACTTCACTCGTTAAAGTATCCCTATCACACATAATATTTGTAATTTGTAATTCCAAACATTCAATTTTGCTTATTTTCAAGTCTAATCTCTTTTTGGTCTCTAATAACTCCATGGACAATTTGTTGGCCTCATTGCTAGCAGACACAACAATTGAATCAAAATAAGTAACCGTCTCATCAAAAGATATTAGTTCAGAATCATAAGCATGTGTAGGAATATTAAAAGATTCGAGAATTTTATGTACCTTTGTTGTCATTGGAGATTTGTCTGCCGTTTTGGATACGAAGCATCGTCCTTTCACTTCGAATTCCTCATCATCTGAATCCTCCTCCATTTTCGCATACATCGCTCCATGTGTTGGATTTCGCATTTCTTCATCGTCTGATCCGGATGACCAGATTTGATAAGTTCCATCTTCATCCTCATTTTCACCCTTTGCAACCAGTGACAAATTCTTGGCTTTCACACGAACCTCTTCAAGCCTCTCTGCATAATACGCCTCATCCTTGACTTTATTCTTCCTCTCATCCTTCTTTCGAAGCATACAGTCATTCACAAGATGATTCGCACCGTTGCAATAATGACAATCTATTCCAGCATCACCTTTCAGCTTTTTCTCAATCTTTCATTCAGACATTTTCGAATCTTTCTTCTCAACTTTCTTTTTCTCCTCATCAGCAATTTTATTCACAACACTTCCTTTTACCTCAACAAGCTTAGTTTTCGGATTGAACGGCTTTTTGAAAAACTTCTTAACACGATTATTCGAGTAAAAAGCTATTGCCTCATCATCCGAATTCATGATGAATCCTTCTTCTTCCTCAGAATCACCATTTTCTGCTTCTTTCTCAGATACCTTTGATACAAGTGCCATTGGACCTCCCAAATTCAGCTTCGTCTCTTCAGCAATTTCATTAATCTCAGTTTCGTGTGTTTTCAACTGATTGTACAAATCATTGAGAGTTGATGTATCAAAACTTTGCTGATTCTTCACCATCATACTTACACTTCTCCATTCTTTTCGAAGACCCATCACAAAAATGAGATTGAATTCCATTGAAGTCCTGGTAATTCCATAGCAATTACAACGATAGATTAACTCGTTCAGTCGATCATAGTAGACTTCGATTGTTTCACCTTCTTTTTGTCTGAAATCTTTCAGCTCAACCAAACACTGTTTGACTGAATTGATTTTCGTCTTCTCACTTCCTTGAAACTTATCTTTCAGATTGTTCCAGATCTCCTTTGAAGTTGTACAACTCCTAAGGTTTATGTACACAACTGGAGGTCACCTCGCAGTTCCCTCATACACCTTTTCTCCAGTTTCTTCAGACGATCAGATTGATTATCAACACCAGAACTTGTGGAAGAAGATCCGATTGGTTGAACATTCACTGGAACATTGACATTTCCAGTGATACATGACCATAATTCTTTATCAATACCATTCAGATAATCATGCATACGATCAGCCCACTGATCATAGTATTCAGGGATTAGCATTGGAATTTTGGTTGATGATCCTAACAGATGAGAAAACGAGGTCATCAAATTGAGATTGAAACTCGCCATTGTTGTACGGAAGTTGATTTTGAAAATTCTTAAGAAGATTTGGAAATTTGAAATCAAACTAGTTGAATCAAATCGAAATTGCTAGAAGAACACTCGATTCAACAATTCAAATGCAGAATCAAATCACAGACTAAGATCTAGATAAGTTTTTCACGATCAAAAAGTGCGGAAACTTTCAAACCAAAAATTTGATTCAAAAACTTTTTGAATGGATGAAAATCAGATCACAGATGTGATTCCTGCTCTGATACCAATTGATAAATCAAAGAATCGAGTATTGAATTAATCAGAGTATGAATTCAGATAAGAATGCGAGATTGAACACCGAATGTAAATATGATCTTGTTTCAGCTTGATTACGCTTTCGAATGTTTACAAAGTACAATAGACAGGTCTGTAAAAACTCTTTTTTAACTCTAGTAAATAACCCTATTTATAGGGAACCGAAAGCGTACAAAAAATATACTAAGGCCTAGACACTTAAGCTTCGAATAAAAGCGCCCTAGTAAAATACATTACAAAACATTCGAAGAGATCAAAATACATTTCGACTAATTACAACAATTCGACCCTTACAGGTGCCTTAGATCCACATCTACTGGAAGGTAACTCACCTCGATGTCGTGTTGTGTCTGAAATGTCCTCGGCGTGTAAGTCGACTCACCTCGACTCCTCAATCCCTACACGGCAATCCTTCTAAGTTATCAATTCGAACATGCAACCCAAACCAGGGTCAACTCAATTCAGTCAAAGTCAACATCCAGTTGACCTGACTCGCCGAGTTGGTCTACCAACTCGTCGAGTCCATACCACTCTAACTCGAACCAACCTCGACTCTACTCGTCGAGTCTACCATCGGGACCATCTTCATCCGACTCGCCGAGTTCATCCTTGAACTCGTCGAGTTCATCTCCCTCATAAGAATGTGTCCATTCTATGACTCGCCGAGTTGTATGAACAACTCGTCGAGTCCATCTTCAAAGATTGGGAGATTGCCTTGGACTCGCCGAGTTTTCTCAACCACTCGCCGAGTCCTATGATTCCCAGGTCCTTTATGAGCCTAAACAACTGAGGGACTTTCCACCCTATCATCTGATCCCTCTACAGAAAGGATTTGGTGGTCATTACACCTTGACTCGCCGAGTCCCAAGAACGACTCGCCGAGTCCATCCTTGACCATTACTATACAGTCGATTTAAATGGGTCTTAACACATCAAAACCATATATCTGGCCTCCTAATGTCCATTTTACACGTAAAGTTCCAAACTTCGTGCGCATGCATGGGGTCCTTGGCTCAAAAAGCCATAAAAGGTGGTCTACAAGGTGCATGGGGTGTTTATGGCAACAAGGTGGGCACCTTTATGCCATAAAAACCCTCAATAGCCCTAGATCTGAAGCACAAACTCATTCCTTACACTAAATCCCGAATACATCCTCACTAGGGCTTAGAAAATGGGGGAAAATGGACCAAAATCAAGATCTACACAAAGAATAGATAAGGTTCAACTTTATACCTCCAATAAGCTGGAAATGTGCCCAAAGCTCTGGATCTTCCTGATTCCCCCTTGATATCACAAGCCTCCTCCTTCTTTTCAAGCTTCAAACACCCAAAAGTAACACCTCAAGGCTCAAAAACACACTAATAACGGCTAGGGTTTCGAGATAATGCTTTCTGGGAGTAATATGGACGATGGAGGCTGAGATAAGTTGTTTAAATAGGGTGCAAACCTTCAAATTTAGGGTTTCACTCAAACAGCACCTACTCGTCGAGTCGGTCTCCCGACTCGTCGAGTAGGCCACTTAAACTTCCCGCGAATCACGACTCTACTCGACGAGTTGGGCCACCAACTCGTTGAGTCCCAGAGGAAATACATGAAATTCTTGAATTTAAATACGTACCAAGAATCGGGTGCTACACTTGGTGTTTTACCCTGCAAAATATTGTTAAGTAACGGAGACGCTTGGAGCACATTCAAGTCATTGTTTTACCCCACCATACCAAAGAATGCAAGCCAAAACCATAGGTCCTGTGAAACTGTCGTATCTAATCTAACAGTCATCACCCCATGATCACCTCGTGTGAATTGACCACGACACGCGTTGGGACAATTTGCCCATTCCCAATGTGTACAATCAATGCTACCAAGCATCCCTGGAAAACCATGTTTAGCTTGATGCACGACATTCAACTATTCAACATCGCTTTTAGTCGGATGTCGCAAGTAAATGTCACGGTAAATTTCTATAACATACTCATAAAAAAGATATGTACAATCTCAACCCGTCCTCTTAGACATTTTCAAATACTCATCTGATGCGTCTGTGGCTATGCTATATCTCAATTGTTTAAGAGCGGCCGTACATTTTTGTATTGTATTAAAACCACGTTTACCTCTAGCATCCCATCTTAATTGGAAAAACTCATAATTACGTTCCAAATCTCTAGAAAAACTCATGTATGTGTTCTGTTGTGAACAAAAGATGTGAAATGTATGTATATATAGAGATATTTAATTAAAAATTGAAAATTTTTTGTTTTTTATTAAATTGCATACGGTCGGTCAGAGGTCCAACGGTCAAAAAATCGAACAACCAACTAGCGAGCCCGTCTTCCCCCGTCCTTGCACCCACATCACAACCAGACCACCGGCCATAGGGTTAGTGTTCATGCATCTCCGGACGTTCCAAGTCAGCATCACGCGTGGGTTTGTATACCCACTCCAAAAAACCTTACCCTTTCACGTAAATGTGTTAAATATAGTTTTTTTTCTTTTCTTTTTGGTATCCCTTTAGATATAACCATACAATGTTACTAAAATCCTTTATTTATTTATTTATTTATTTATTTTTATTTACAATTATGCCTTGATTAACTTTATTAGTTGTTGCTCTCAGGTCTCAATAACCAACATTTACCTCTAACAAATCAAATGATGAAATCAAGAAACGTTATGTTCAAACTCATGTGAATCATGTACAATCTTCTAAATAATTTTTTATTCATAAATATTAGTTATTATTGTAACAATATAATTATATTGATCATACCTAATTCATCAATTATTTCTATTATTCTATATTGTACGCGAGACGTCATATATTATGTAAGCTCAGCCAACTTCAGGGAAGACCAATCCTATCATGGTCAACTTATCTATAAACACGTAGCATCTCATGGATATATAATTTATAACCACAGTTAGAACTTAGAAGAGCATGAAAATATATTGGGCTTGAGTCTCACCAAGAAATCTAGCCCAATAGATAATCCAAAAAGTTAAAATATGGATTTCAGGTAATATCAATGATCAAAAAATACATAATATTGTTTTATGTTCTTGGCGACAACAAATTTGCATAAAAACGTAAAAGGAAAAAGTAAAGTCAGCAAAACCTAAATCATAAACTTAAAGAATGAAGACACTTAATTTCGGTTAAAATTTGGGAAAAATCATTGTTTGTTGGGAACTCTAAACAAGCTTCTCGATTGGTTTTGGTGGGACCGCTGTACGAAGCGTCACCCTTGGACCATGTATTTAAAGGATCAACATTTTCCAAGATCAAAATATAAGAGCATATGGTACGGGCAACTTTAAGTGGTGTTATAACAAGAAGCAACAAGATGAGGGGGTGGTGTTTATGGTGTTATAACACCATGTTAAGAGGAGAGAGATAGATAGAGATAATTTGGCAGCCAATAGGTGATCACGTTTCTTCTTGTCATGGAGACAACAAGAATCACCACAACAAGATGCAACAAGGAGGGGGGGGGGTGTTTTTGATGTTATAACGGCGTTATGGACTGCCAACTCAGCCACAACAAGAAGCAACACGACCCACACCGTATGCTCTAACTAAAACCGAGTTTAGTATTTCTCAAGTTAGGCTTTGAGGAATGGGTTGCTAAACAACTCACCATCAGCGAATGAAGAAATTTCAATCAAAACTTTCGTCTTGGAAGGCAAATACACTGTCGTTCAGGGGGCGATTGACACTCATAAAATACGTACTTGGAAGCCTTCCTACCTATTATATATCATTATTTAAAGCACCACAAGGTATCTTAGATTCTCTTGAACAACTTAGACGCAAATTCCTGTGGGGTAGCGCAGGTGAAAAAAAGCAAAATACATTGGATCGGTTGGCAAAAAGTTGTAGAAAAAAAAGATGGAGCTCTTGGAGTGGGTAGAATTGAATGCTCAAAATTTTGCTTTACTCATCAAATGGTGGTGGCGACTAAAAAACGAGCAATGAAGCCTCTGGTCTGGTGTTATCCCAGGAAACAACATCTCTCTGCTTCGGTGTGTACGAGCCAGTCACCAATCTCCAACAATCCTTCTCCCCTGACCGGAGAAGGTTCAGGGCGCACTTAACTTTCTGGTCAGCAGGGCAAGAACATGTTAATAAACAACCCTCCACATCAGATAGTCACCTAATCACCACAATCGGTCTTGAACTCTATCGAACACTGGAGGCTTCGTATTGTTGAAGTCCCGGTACTGAAAAACTCTCCCCATGAATCGCTGTGACAGCAACAGTCGTGGTAGCTACATCAACAACAGCCTCAGAAAGTGCTGCATAACGATCATGAAAGAGCTCAATCATAGCGGTCTTGATAGACCCAAATGTCTCCGGCATAGACATCCAGACAACAGCAGCCACCTCAGTGGCGATGATCTCCCGAATCTGATCATCAATCATCCCTGGCCTATCTTGGGCACTCGCTCCACACCCAGAATCCGAGCCTCTCGTAAACACCATACTGAAAATAAACCAGAATATATCAGAAGCCATAATACACATAGCTATAATCACGATACGAGACTAAACCCTTAGGGTTTGTGACTTCCTTGCTACGCGTACGGGTCATGTGATTTTAGTAGTACACAACCATTCTACCTTCCACGCCTACTTGTATTTGTCTTAAGGATCGTCACAACCGCCCTAAACAGGTACAACAACTTGGGTACGCATACATCCTATCCTCACTCTAACGAGAGTGGCTAAAAACTCCTCATCTGGCTGGCTGCTCACACACCTACTCATCCATGAAACTTCCACCAACCCTGCAGCACTCGTGTATGCTAATCATACATAACACTGGATCCTATAGATAGTCGAATACTTGATTCTACCTTAAGCCCACAACCAAACAAGGAACAGTAAATAAGGCCACACCAAACATTCTCAGGCTATAAAATCTTAGTTATGTACAACTATGATGCATACACTAAGCAACTACAGTAATGATGTCAATTTCATACAAGAAGTAACCCTAGGCTATCAGGCATCGTATATCAGACAATTCTATCATGTAATTCCTGAAGATCCCTAGCCTATCACTAGAATGTTGTTCTATCATATCAAATAACAGTGTGGTAATTTGGGGTATACTTTCTTGCTCAGGTTGATCGTACACATTGTATTCGCCCTTGGTTACTTTTGAAGACAATTTTGAAAATTGTTTTAAAACTTTTGCAGTTCCTTAGTTTGAGTCTGGATTCACAAGAATACTCATCCAATTCTCTCAAACCAAGGCTCTGATACCAACTTGTAACATCCCAAAAATCATAAACATATTAAAATTTTCAAAAACAACCCATTTCATCCATAAAATGTTTACAAATCCATTGTTTCAAAAGTATTATTCAAAATCAGAGTATCCCAGGTCCAATATCATAAAAATTGGAAGATGTGGATGATGACGCCTTCGCCTTGCCACGGTAATCTGAATACTTGAAACAATAAACTGAAACTATAAGCCAAAGCTTAGTGAGTTCCCCCAAAGTACCACCACACAAACATATAATCAAATAAATATCGGGTCCAAAACCTCCCGGTTGGATTAGCCCTAGCCCACAACCTTTTAGTTGGAATGCCCCCGGCCTACAACCTTACGGTTGGAATGCCGCATACATAACGGGTCCACAACCTCCTGGTTGGATTACCCCTGGCCCACAACCTTACGGTTGGAATGCCCTGACCCACAACCTTACAGTTGGATTGCCCAGGTCTATTGACTAACAACATAAAGCAATAGTCTCAAGCCCAACCTGACATGTCGACGTATAACAAATAACAAACATACTCAGCAGACAAATACTCATACAACCAATAATCACAAGTAGTCCTACAGATCTACCAGTTTAACGCCTATCATCAACTATCATATAATCATACAGATCTACAGCATACTCAACATATCATTGATTAATATAATAGGTTATCAAACCAATGGGAAAGCCTTGGTGCATTCGATCTGCAAGTACAGTGAGGAAAATTCACCTCTCAGTCCGAACAAAAGCTGAATAAATCCCTGCTCTGAATACCGACTCTACTCGTCACCTATTATTCAAATCATTTCCCAACTTAAATTTAATATCAAAATACCCAAAATACCCTTTGGTCAAAGTCAACAGACCAACCGAGTCAACCCAGCCGAGTACGCTGGGCGTTCCCAACTAAACGCATGGCGAACTCGATCGTTGACCAGTTGCGAGGGTTTGACTGCGTACGCGCAGTGTACCACTTGGTACGCCCAGCATACGCAGCTGGACTCCTTCCTAACTTATTAAGTTCTTAGTACTTAAGCCCTCACATCCAAATTACATATCCATGACCCAAATGTTGTCCTTGACCATAAAGTTTCCAACTTTATGGTCTTGCATGGCCATTAAGTGCTAAATACTAAAAACCCCAACATCTTAAGCCACTAAGACAACCAAACTCATGCATGGGGAAGAACTAAGCGCCAAGATCATGTTTTTATGTTTCTAGACCTCTCAAAACATCAAAAAGGACAACCTAAATGGATTGGAGTAGCTCATACTCAAAATACCAAAATAATGGGACCAAAAGAGTACACACTTCATTGCTAAACTAGATCTAAGCATAGCTTCATCAAGTTTAGAGCTTTTTACCTTCAAAGAGTGTCTACATGTGATGTGATTATGGATCCAAGGGGCTCCACACTTCTAGGGTGATATCCTCTTCTTCATTCCTCCTTCAAGATCACCAAAACACACACACACCAAGCTCAAAAATAGCCTAAATGGGACTAGGGTTTGCTATAGGGTCGAAATGGGGCTGGAAGTTGATGAAGAGAAGAGGCTTGGAGCCATAAATATGATTAAATAGGGTCCAAACCGTAATTTTTAGGGTTTGGGATCTCACCACATACGCCCAACGTACGTTCCCATGTCCCAAAATTACAAAAATGCCACTATGGGCCATTTTGCAACATTTCTCATAAAAAAGGACTAAAATGCAATAATATTCATACATAGGGTTAAAATTTGGAATTGCCTCAACATCAGGACATTACAAGCAGTCGACTTTTGAGACTCTGAGACATAGATCATGTGAGGCCCCGATTCTCATGCTTCTTGAGGGCACGAATGATTTTGTGGTTTATTGTGATGCGTCTATCTCAGGTTTGGGAGTTGTCCTCATGCAGAGAGGGCATTTGATTGCTTACGCTTCGAGGCAGCTGAAGCCTCATGAGGCAAATTACCCTAGGCATGATTTGGAGTTGGGGGATGTGGTCTTTGCCTCAAGATTTGGAGGCACTATATGTACGAGGTTAGGTTTACTATCTACACTGACCACAAGAGCTTGAGGTACCTGATGGATCAACTGAATTTGAATATGAGGCAGTAGAGATGGTTGGATGTGGTAAGGTATTATGATTGTCCGATCATGCACCACATTGGAAAGGCCAATGTGGTGGTCGATGCCATGAGCCGTAAGGAAGTGAGTGCACCTATCGAGGATATTTGTTTGAGGATAGTTATTATTTCTCCTCTGTTGGATATGATCAAGAAGGCTCGGGTGAAAGGATTGAAAAAGGAAAATTGGAAGGCAGAGCGGATTAGGGACAAGTTCCTTTATTCGTCAGAGATTATCGGGGCTTGTTGACTTAGTATGGCAGGGTTTGGGTTCCGACTACTAGTGGGGTGAGGTAGACGTTGTTAGAAGAGGCTCATAAGTCAAAGTTTTCGATCCAACCAGGCGCCGAAAAGATGTATAGGGATTTGAAGTTGTGCTACTGGTGTCCCTGAATGAAAAGGGAGATAGCATGGTTTGTAGAGCGGTGCCTAACATGCCGAAAATTCAAGGTCGGATATCAGTGACCCCACAAAAAGATGCAATCGTTACCTATTCCCATGTGGAAATGGTAAGAGACCACCATGGATTTTATCACAAAATTTCCAAGGACGACGCGTGGAGTTGATTCTATATGGGTCATTGTTTACTGATTGACCAATAATGCTCACTTCATACTGATTGCCAAGAGTATATCCGTTGAGAAGTTGGATGACATTTATATTCGGGAGGTGGTGGTTCGACACGGGGTGCCTGTATTGGTGATTTTGGATCGGGATGTTCATTTCACCTCTAGGTTTTGGAGGAAGTTTCATGAGGATTTAGGTACTCAACTGCATTTCAGTACAACTTACCACCCCCAGACCGATGGGGCAGAGTGAACGGACGATTCAGATGTTCGAAGATATGCTCCAAGTGATGGATTTTTGATCATTCTAACACTCCTATGGTGTACATGCAACCCTAGATGCTTTGTATCTATGTTTTCTCTATTATACATGCATACATTCAATATTCCAAAGCATCATCCTAACTAGCATACAATGGAGTATAAACAACATGAAATACAAGTTAGATGACATACCTTTTAGTGTAGTTGAAACCTTGGAGCTTTAAGAACTTAGTGCCCCAAGTGTTGCACCTCAAATGGAATCACACAACTGATGGGTTTTGAGCATTCTAACACTCCTAAGTGTACATGCAACCCTAAATACCTTGGATCTATGTTTTCTCTATTATACATGCAATTATGAACTTTCCAAGGTATTACCCTATCTAGCATACAATACTTGATACTTGGGTAATCAAATGGATAAAATACATACCTTTGTTTGATGTAGCTTGTCTCCATGAAGCTTGAGTGCCTAGTGCCCCAAGTGTGACACCTCAAATGGTTCACACAACACCAAATGCACATGGAATGACTTGAGAGAAATGGAACACTCCTTGAAATCGTCTAGCCCTCATATTCACACATTAGTGCACGATTTCTTGAGCCATGGGATTCTTTTATATGGTGGCTATTAGGGTTACACCATGTAACTCATAACTTTACCCATTCCTTATGCTCCATGGATTTTAACCTCCATGGAGTATCCATGGGTCACCCCATGGACTTAGTCCAACATAAGGAATCTTGGATCACAAGCCCACATATATAAGAATGAATGATTTACACAATCAACCCATATATTTAATTAGTCTCCTTTTGATCACTTAATTAATTCCAAATTAATTCTTGATCAATACTAATTAAATAACCTTATTAATATATTAGAACTTATAATATATTAACCAACCTTAAGTGTTATTTCTCTCATTATAGTCTATCCAAATGCATGATGCCATGCAACCCAAATGGACCATGTCGGGTCGGGTCAAGTCTTACCAATTATAGTTATGGACTTAGACATTAATCCAACAGTCTCCCACTTGGATAAGTCTAAAACTATTATTGCGTATGACTTCAGGAACCGATCAGCAATCGTAGCTCTCAAAAGCTTTTGTCGAACTCTGACCTTGTCGATAAACTCTAACCTTTGTCAATGACTTGTCCATTAGATAAGGGATCATATATTCTTCCATTCTAGATATCATATGGACTGAGACATGGATTATCAATCATTCTCTCTGTCCATTTGTTGTTTCCCGATTTCCGATTCATGTTGACTGACTGATTGAACAAATCAAATCAGTCCTGGCTTGGCCAAGCACTCACATGTATCATCTTTAAATCATCGAGGGGCCCACAGATATCGCTTTTATCCCGAAGGTAAAAGGAATGGATAAACTTCGACTCATATGGCTTGTTCTACTACTTGTTGAATCATACACAAAGGCACGTTTTATAACATCGAGTTACCGAATGCGTTTTCGTGCAATCAATGTACAACCAACTCATAGTAACAACTCATATCTCTAGGTTTGAAGAATATAAGATATTATCGTCTCATGATCACTCGTGATAAAATCCATGAAGTGATTCAAATGAGCGCGGGTTGAATCCAATACTCAGAACTTATGAGCACTCATGAGTGTTGTAGCACCACTTTGTCCACCAACTTGGAGCTCTACAAACCAACCCATGACAGTCTTGATTCATATCTACTTCCACCATATGACCGACTGTGGATGGTTTGAATAACTTAATCATTCAGGAAGAGCGACTTAGTTATTCTGGAAGTCAAAACATGCAAAGTGAAACACAAGAATAAATGAATCAAATATGGTATCAAACCCTATGAATATAAATAAACACTTTTATTTATCACCATACTGATTACTCATTATTCATTGTTTCGGTTTTATCAACTTTATACTTGAATTAAAAACACTAGTTGTCCCATGCTCCAAGCATGTACACTATGTTTTTCTTAAACAATAGCTTTGCCATACACCAAGTATTCACTCTATGTTTGTCTATGATCCTTACTTTGTGAAATAAACCAATTGAACATAATTTCACTGATTCTAATTTCACACTCCCAAATCCTTATCGAAAAATGTGAGAATTTCAAATTCCTATCATTTATCGAAATCTGTTTAGATTTTAAACTTATATGCACTGACCCTCCTGTAATGAATATGTACAAAGTCACAAAGACTTGTCAACAATCATTATAAGGTATTCCAATGGAGATCAACTCCATAGAAACTAAGTCTCATATTCAAAGTACATTGCTTTGGACATGCTTCTTGCATTAAGTTTTCTAATCTTACACAGATAACTTCCACCTATAGAGACAACTCCATATTCTCATTTTGACTATCACTTCTGAATAAGAGATGCCACTTTTCAGAATATGTCAATATGGTCCTTCCAAAATTAGCACTATACTTCCAACTGCCCCTGAGAAACTAATCTTTGGTAAACCTCACATTATCCTCGACAATTGCTTAATCATTTTAGTCATATCCAATTCTAGACCTTTTCCCTTCTTAATGCCTCTGGGCATTTGGAAAAATTTAGAAATGACAAATATTATAGCACATGCAATCGATCCTGTACCCAAAGCAAATGGTACACGATTCATGATGTCTTACATAAAGACATGATTCTAGACCAGTCTTTTGCTACAATATTTTTATTTGCCATGTTTTCAAATTTTGACTATGAAGAGGGATGTCGTAATCATAATCGAATTTTGAGAACGCAATACATAGAATTTCCTTAAGTTGAACCAATCCAACATGAAATTCATATATATATTCTTGACTAAAGATGATCAAGGTCTCAATCTAAGCCTTTAGAACTGAAATGAAGTATATCCTCTCCCTTAATTATAGCAAAACAACTTTTTCAATCCCTGCAGCCTCACAAATTGAAACTTTTGTTTTCTATAATTAATATTGCTAACTTGCAACACTAACAATAATTATCATGCTCCCACTAACATGATGAGTATTAGCATAACACTTATGCTCCCACTAGCTTTGACATGTACTCAGAAATCAGCTGGACTTCTAGAAATCAATACTTTATTGACTTCCTTACCAAAGTTCAGATTTCTAATACGAGATGCTTTGATAAAACTTTATCAAAATCATACACCTTTCCTTAGATAGCATGCATGTGTGTCTAAACAATTTCAGAACTATGAAAAGGGATGTCGTAATCATAGTCTCAATTGTTTAGACCTTTTGCCATCTGCTTCAAATCTACTTGGTGGAAGTGTTTCCTCACCATCATTTTCATGAATCGGAGAGAAACCTTATGACCCTTAGATTTTATGGTGTATGTGTTCTTATCCATGTGAATCGTCAAAACCATAGTCACAAGACAAGGATAATGACAAATCCAAACTCATATGGACTGAACTTATGCAATCTTAACTTTTTGCCACCTGGCAGTACAGGGCCTACCATTGATTCCAAGTTGTTATGCAACCAATTGAGAACTTTCAGAACTCCTATGCAAAGCCAACTTTAACTGGAATGGGCACAGAATATGTCAACATGATAGGTTATAAACCTCAAGTCGTGTGCTAGTGAAGAACCTCAGGTTTTATTCTTGATTAGTTCTTGAAATTCTTTTTAGGATCTTTAAGACTCCCACTGTCCTCTTGACATATAAGACTATCTTGCCAAATATTCAAGAGATAGTGCGGATTCTTTATCAAGACAAACACTTCACACAATTGGCCTTAGTTGGTCTTTGTTTAATCCAAAACATCACAGCTTACCAACTTCAAATGTACAAGAGTAGGACACTTTTACTCTTACATTTGACAAGTGTTATAAACCTTTCTTTAAGATATGTCACTCAACTTATAGTCTTGGAGTATGACTCTAAGACTTGTTTTGAAACGAAGTATGACTCATCTTCTTGATTTAACCATTTCAACAATTCATGACTCCTCTTCTTAGTCATAAGAATGCACTAAGATGTCCTTAGAAGACCAATTGTGATGTGGTTCTTTAATCATTAAGATGATCACAAAACATGATACTAAAGTACTCTCCCATCTTTTCAGATTTGAGAAACTTTTATCTGTCTGCCTAATTTGATTCTTCCCATTCGTTCTGCCATACATTGAGACTTTTCCAATGTTTCAGAATTATACTTAAACTTGTAAGTATAACCATATTTACTAAAATTTAGTAAATCATGACGAATAGTCTTAACGAGCTTTGTGGTGGACTTGACCAGTGCACAAGAATGTGTACTCGATCCCTTTAGTCCTTAACTTGACTCACACATCCATGTGAACAAGTCTTAATTTTCCAATGCTTGAAAGTTCTCATTCATCATACTATTCAACTTGCATGATTCCAAGTTTCTATCCAACTGAAGCCTTGGGAATGAGAATCTTTCCTTATTTGGTAAATTATGACACTACCACAAACGAAACAATCAAGTCCATTTTTTTTTCAAATATTGCTATCAATGGAATCATATAAACAACCATTTTTCACAAATGCCACTTGTAAGGATATTTAAAATAAATATAAAATTAAAAACTTTTATTTTATTTCAAAACTTTGCGGAAAAAAATTATCCTTATAGTGCAAATGCATACGGAAAAACTTGTTGTTATCTATTCCTAAGCAATATATCATAACTCCTAAGTAACAGCTTCAAAATTCTGATGCGATCGAAATCCACCTACGCGATCAGAATCAGCATATACTTCCTTTAAGCTTTCTCTCTATTCTTTGATTCTTAAAAAATCAACATGTGACCCAGTCACATCATGTAATGAGGATCTTAGAATAGAAACTTAACAGAGTTAGATAATGGGCTCTACCTGAAGTAGAGTCAGACTTATTGACTTTAACATCCTTAGGTAAACTTGGCAGCTTTGCAATCAACGCCCCTTCCTTTGGCAAAATAAACATATGGACCCTTTGGTAATGGGACTATCTCAGACTTAGCCTTTCTCCTTACCATTTGGTCAACCGGGTTGACTATGGCCAATCCCTTTCCATTGGGAAGAGAATGCTTTTTCTGGATTTCCAGTGTCACCATTGTCACTGTCCATAAAGTTTTTGGGAAGTTGATCTTCTAATCAAATTTGCTTTACTATCGTTCCAAATCATTGCTGATTCAGCAGCACCAAGCAAATATATATGATCATTAAGGTTCATGTCATAGTCTGTTTCATAGTAGTCCCAAAGGAACTCACTATGTGACTTAGAAAGTGATTGAACATCCAACTTTCTCAAGACTTTGACACCCAACTCTCCCAGCTTGTCAATATGTGACTTCATCTCTAAGATGTGATCACACATAGACTTTGCTTGCCATTAGGGCTTGAGTGACCTTGAACTTGTGGGTTAGGGAGAATAATTGGAGGAGGTGGAGGAAGTAAAGTTCCAAGAGATTTAGGAAGATCATAGATGTCTGAACTAGACATCTTTTGGGAGATATTCAAGATAGTTGATCTAAAGTCCTTAATATAACACCCAATATGAAATATTAAGGCTAGGATCCAACAACCTATTTATAACTGGAAGAGGGATGCCGTAATCCGAGTTATAAAATAGTTGAAGGTAGGTAAATGACGATTTACCAATTTCCACCATGAAAAACGAAATAATGTAATTAGGTTTTTAATTGGATTTGAAACTCCTAGATCTTTTGAGATTCATTGAACTTTTCAATGGCATGTTTCAATCTCGAGTGTGCCCTTCAGGTTTTGTGACTGGGATGCCGAGGATCACAAAACAAGGTGTGAAGTAACCATGCAAATATACTTGGTACCCTTAATATTTACCCCTCAATCGATGTGCCGGTTAACCACACGAGCTCCACCGATACTATGATAAATATTAAGTTACCCTTTACCTACTTTGTTAAATCCAGGTTAGTGTGCCGGTTAACCACACACGCTCCACTAACGGTTTAAACAAAGTGCAAAGTGTAATTTCATGGATTAGCACCTTATTCACATTTTCCTAAGTAACTAAGATTGGGAATTTATAAGTGTTTAGTTACTTAGTATTTATCATTAATACTTTTAATGAAGGGAGAATTATAGTCCTTGTCCTACCCGTTCGGCTAACGACCCTCTACCAGTCAAGGAAGCGGTGGGTGAGAGTGGACACCCATTAAACTGCTATTTTATAGGCAGTAACCTTATACCCCTCTTATAGACCGGCTTCGTGAATGAGGCCTACTAACGGTAAGACTGACTTGCTCTTATACATATATTTATTATTAACTTATAATACTATAAAGTATAAGGGTTGAATTTTAACTTTTAAAATTCTAAGGGCTAACTTGGAATTAAAGTATTCATGGGGAAAACTTTACAAATTCCAAAACTTGAGGGCAAGTTTTGAAAATATTCAAAACTAATTAATTCCATAAGTTATGTGTTTAAAGTAGTTTTAATTAAAAAAAACTCTTCAAGTTCCATAACTTGAGGACAAGTTATGGAAGACTTTAAACTAATAAAAGAATGTAACTTTTCTTTATTTTTGTAACTTATGGAACTAATTAAGGTTACACATTTTATCATTTAATGAAGTGACTCTTGAACCTCCATAACTTGAGGACAAGTTATGGAGTCATAAAACCATTTAATGAGGACAAGACTCTTCATTTTTGTAAGCATTGCCAACTTTTTATGAGTTTTATGAAACTTAAATGTGACTTTTCATATAACTTGAGGACAAGTTACAAAAACACATTTTAGAATCAACTCTTAGATTAAAATGGATTGAAAACACATAATCAATTAACTTTTCTATTAATCTAATAAACTCATATGAACAAAGATAATTCACATCAAATTTTTTTCAAGTAATTAGCATAACTTTTAAACTAATACAATTCGATTTTTCAGCTAATTTTGCAAGTATAACAAGAAAACAAGCCTTGGCTTTGATACCAATGATGGGTTTTGAGCATTCTAACACTCCTAAGTGTACATGCAACCCTAAATACCTTGGATCTATGTTTTCTCTATTATACATGCAATTATGAACTTTCCAAGGTATTACCCTATCTAGCATACAATACTTGATACTTGGGTAATCAAATGGATAGAATACATACCTTTGTTTGATGTAGCTTGTCTCCATGAAGCTTGAGTGCCTAGTGCCCCAAGTGTGACACCTCAAATGGTTCACACAACACAAAATGCACATGGAATGAGTTGAGAGAAATGGAACACTCCTTGAAATCGTCTAGCCCTCATATTCACACATTAGTGCACGATTTCTTGAGCCATGGGATTCTTTTATATGGTGGCTATTAGGGTTACACCATGTAACTCATAACTTTACCCATTCCTTATGCTCCATGGATTTTAACCTCCATGGAGTATCCATGGGTCACCCCATGGACTTAGTCCAACATAAGGAATCTTGGATCACAAGCCCACATATATAAGAATGAATGATTTACACAATCAACCCATATATTTAATTAGTCTCCTTTTGATCACTTAATTAATTCCAAATTAATTCTTGATCAATACTAATTAAATAACCTTATTAATATATTAGAACTTGTAATATATTAACCAACCTTAAGTGTTATTTCTCTCATTATAGTCTATCCAAATGCATGATGCCATGCAACCCAAATGGACCATGCCGGGTCGGGTCAAGTCTTACCAATTATAGTTATGGACTTAGACATTAATCCAACAACAACACCACCAACAAATGGAGGAACTTGAGAAGATGTCACTTGCACTCATAAAATCGGCTTGCCCTCTTGTGTTTCCACTCTCTTAGGTCTAGGTAACCACCAGTGCCAATTTCATGAGCTAGAGGGGTTCTTATATAGTGTGGCAAACTAGGGTTACACCATGTAAACCCTAATGAATTTCCATATACCTCATGCTCCATGGGTTAAATCCTCCATGGAGTATCCATGGGTCACCACATGGGTTTAGCCCAACATGAAGAACTATGGATCATAAGCCCACATTATAAGAATGAATGATTTACATAACCAATCCCCATATATTTAATTAGTCTCTTTTGATCACAAAATTAATTCCAAATTAATTCTTGATCAATACTAATTAAATAATATGATTTCATATTAATATATTAGAACTTATAATATATTTATAAACCATAAATAACCTCTTCTCAATTATCCATCCTTCAGATTGTTCCGGTGCCATGCAACCCAAATGGACCATGATACTCTCGGGTCAAGTACATACCAATTATAGTTATGGACTTAGACACTAATCCAACAGTCTCCCACTTGGATAAGTCTAATAACTATTATTGCAAGTACGACTCCACAACCCGAGTAGCAATCGTAGCTCTTAAAAGCCGCCGTCGAACTCTGACGTAGTCAATGACGTGTCCATTAGATAAGGGATCATATATTCCTCCATTCTTGATATCATATGGAGTGAGACATGGGTTATAATCATTCTCTCTGTCCATTTTTTGTTTCCCGATTTCTGATTTATGACGACCGACTAATTGAACAAATCAAATCAGTCCAGGCCTGGTGTCATCACTAAATCATCGAGGGCCCCACAGATATCGCTTTTATCCACATGGGATAAAAGGAACGGATAAACTTTGACCCAAATCCTCGCTTGTACTTACTCATCAAATTACACACAACAATATGTTTTATAACATCCAAGTTACTGGTGCGTTTACATATGTCAATGAGCAACCGACTCACAACTACAACTAATATGTCTCCGTTTCAAGAATATAAGATATTATCGTCTCATGATTACTCGTGATAAAATCCATGAAGTGATTCAAATGAGCGTGGGTTGAATCCAATACTCGAATCTTATTCCAGGAGTACTCATGAAGACTGCAGCCAGCTTGTCCTAGACAAACTACAGACCCATTCATGACAGTCTTGCCTCAATACCTACTTCCAAAGTATGATCGACTGTGGATGGTTTGAATAACCTAGTTATTCAGGAAGTCAAAACATGCAAAGCAAAACACAAGAATAATACTAATCCTATATGGCCCAAAAACTTTTGAGTCATATTGATTACTCATTATTCATTGTATGATGTTTCGAATAATCAACTTAATACTTGAATTAAAACAATAGGTATACTATGCTCCAAGCATGCACACTATGTTTGTCTAAACAATAGTTATGCCATGCGCCAAGAATGCACACTATGTTTGTCTATGGTCCTTACTTTGTGAAATAGATTAATTGCAAAACATTTCAATGATGCTCATTTCAAAATTCCAAATCCTTATTGCAAGTGTAAGAATTCCAAATTCTTGTCACTTCTAGAAAGTGTTAGATTCTAAACTATCATGAAAAGAATCTTTTGTAATGTCTAGGTGCCAAAAGTCACAGAGACTTGACCAATGATATTACAAAATATTCCTTTGGAGATTGTTGCAAGACAATTCCATGGAAATGAAGTCTCAAATTCAAAGTACATTCCTTTGAAAATCCTTCTTGCATAAAAGTTTCTAACCTTTTGATCTATTCTTCAACTCCCAATATGGAAACATTCCATATTTGCCATACGACAACTCATTATTAATAGACTCCTGTCTATTCATAATAATGTCAATATGGTCCGTCCATTACTATACTTATAACTGTTCTTAAGCGACCAATCATTGGTGAACCTTAGATTGACCTTAACAGTTGTTTAACCACTTTAGTCATATCCGGTTCTATTCATTTTTCCCTCTAAACGCCCTAGGCATTCGGAAAATTAGAACACGAGAAGACTATAGCATATGAATCGATCCTATACCCGAAGCATATGGGACACAATTCATAATGTCTAACATAAAGACATGATACTCAATCAGTCTTTTGCTATAATATTTCTATTTTCCATGTTCTCATAATTTTGATTATGAAGAGGGATGTCATAATCATAATCAAATTTGAGAACGCAATTAACATTTCCATATATAGAATTTCCTTATGTTGAACCATTCCAACATAACATTCATATATATTTGACTAAATTTGATTAAAATCTCAATCTAAGCTTTTACAATTGAAATGAAGTATAAATTCCTCTCCCTTAGTTATAGCAAAACAACTTTTCAAACCCTGTAACTTTGCAAATTGAAACCTTTGTTTTCTATAATTAACATTTCTAACTTGCAACACTTACCATAATAACTATGCTTCCACTAGCATAATAATTATTATTAGAATAACACTTATGCTCCCACTAGCTTTGACATGTATTCAGAAATCAGCTGGACTTCTAGAAATCAATACTTATTGACTTTCATTACCAAAGTTCAGATTTCTGATACGAGATGCTTCGATAAGACTTTATCTAAGCTTCTCAAAATCATAAACCTTTCCTTAGATAGCTCACATGTGTGTCTTAACAATTTTAGAACTTACAGCCATAAGTCTGAAATGGTTAGACCTTTGCCGTAATCATAATCGAATTTGAGAATACAAATATCACAACTGTTATCTCCTTAAAATCTACTTAGTGAAAGCGTTTCCTCACCATCATTTTCATGAATCGGAGAGAAACCTTATGACACTTAGATTTTATGGTGTATGTGTTCCTATCCATGTGAATTTGTCATAACCATAATCACAAGACAAGGTTAGCGACAAATCCAAAATCATATGGACTGAACTTGTTCAATCTTAATTTCTTGCCACCTGGCAGCACAAGGGCCTACCATTGCCTCCAGGTTGTTATGCAACCAATTGAGAACTCTCAGAACTCACATGTGTGGTCAACTTTAACTGGAATGGGCACAGAAACAAGAATATGTCAACACGATAGGTCATAAACCTCAAGTCGTGTGCTAGTGATAAACAATAGGTTTTATTCTTGATTAGTTCTTGAAACTTGTCAAGATATTTAAGACTCCCACTGACCTCTTGACATATATGATTCACTTTGTCAAGGAACATTACTTGACAAACCAATATTCAAGAGTCAGTACGGATTCTAATCAAGACAAACACTTTACACAATTGGCCTTAGTTGGTCTTTGTTTTATCCAAAACATCACAACTTACCAATTTCAAATGTACAAGAGTAGAAAAATTTTACTCTACATTTGATAAGTGTTTTAAACCTTTCTTAAGATTATGTCACTCAAGGTTACAATCTTAGAGTATGACTCTAAGACTTGTTTTGGGAACGAAGTATGACTCATCTTCTTGATTTAAACTATTTCAACAATTCACGATTCCTCTTCTTAGCCATACAAATGCACTAAGATGTACTTAGAAGATCAATTGTGATATGGTTTTTCCATAAACATTAAGATGATCATAAAACACGATACTAAAGTACTCTCCCATATTTACAGATTGGAGAAACTTTTATCTTTCTGCCTAATTTGATTATTCTCATTTGTTCTGCCATACATTGAACCTTTTCCAATGTTTCAGAATTATACTTAAACTTGTAAGCATAACCATGTTTACTAAACTTTAGTAAATCATGACGAATAGTCTTATCGATCTTTGTGGTGGATCTTGACCAGCGCACACCCAGTGTACCCGATCCCTTAGTCCTTCACTTGACTCACATGTACATGTGAATAAGGAATTAATCTTAATTTACCAAAGATGAAAATTCTCATTCATTATACAATACAACTTGCATGATTCCAAGTTTCTGTCCAAATGAAACTTGGGTGATGAGAATTTTTCCTTATTTGGCAAATACTCAACACTACCACAAATGAATAAAACATACAAACATCAATTTTCACAAATGCCATTGCAAGGAGATATAATAAAAATAAAACAAAATTTTATTTATTTATAAAATGTGGGAAAAACTTTTCCTTACAATGCAATTACAAATGAAAACCATGTTATTACATATTTCCTAGCAATCTATCATAACTCCTAAGCAGCAGCTCAAAAATCTGATCTTCGAACCATGCGATTGAAATCCATCTTTGCGATCAGATTCAGCATACTCTTCCTTTAAGCTTCCTTCCCTTTTCATGATCCTACAAAACATCAAAATGCAACCTTGTCACATCATGTATTAAGAATCAACAATTAGGAACTTAATAGAGTTAGACAGTAGACTTACCTGAAGCATAGTCAAAATTTTCGATTCTACCTTTTCTCAGATCTTTCAGGTAGTCAGGGCAGCTTCGCAACCAATGCCCCTTCTCTTGGCAATAGAAACATATAGAATCTTTGGGAATGGTACACGGGACAATCTCAGACTTAGCCTTTCTCTTTCCCTTGGAAAGAGAAATCTTTTATGGACTTCCAATGTTTCCATTGTCAATGTCCATGGAAGTTTGAAGAGTAGATCTTCCCATCAAATTTGCTTTTCCAGCGTGCCACATCATTGTTGATTCAGCAGCAACAAGCAAATAGTTAAGATCAATATGGGTCATGTCGTGGTCTGTCACATAGTAGTCCTTAATGAACTTACTATATGACTCAGGAAGTGATTGAAGAACCCAGTCAACAGCCAACTTCCTCGAGACAACGACACCCAATACTCTCAGCCTGTAAATATGTGACTTCATCTCCAAGACGTGAGTTCACACATGCCTTCCATCTTGATGTTTCATTGCAAGTAGGGCTTGAGTGACCTTGAATAAGTCTTTGAACTTGTGGGTTAGGGAGAATTATTGGAGGAGGTGGAGGAAGTGAAGTATGACTTCCATGATCTAACCGCGGGACATCATCTTTAATAGGAAAGCTTGTTCCAAATGATTTGGGAAGACCATAGTTGTCTGAACTAGACATCTACAATGAGAGAAATTAAAGTTAGTTGATTTAACTCCTTAATATAACACCCAAATGAAATATTAAGGCTAGGACCCAACACAATATTTTACAATCTGGAAGAGGGATGCCGTAATCCAAATCGCAAAATATCTGAAGGTAGGTAAATGACGATTTACCAATTTCCACCACGAAAAACGAAATTGATAATTAAGTTTTAAATGGATTGAAACTCCTAGATCCTTTGAGATTCATTGAACAATTAAATGACATGTTTAAATCTCGATTATGCCCTTCAAGTTTGTGACTGGGATGCCGAGGATCACAAACAAGGTGTGAATAACCATGCAAATTAGCTTGGTACACCGAATGTTACAACCACCTAATCAATGTGCCGGTTAACCACACACGCTCTATTGATATATGATTAACATCAAGCTACCCTTTGCCACACACTGTCAGTCCAGATTAGTGTGCCGGTTAACCACACACGCTCCACTAACGACTTAACAAGATGCAAAGTGCAATTTCATGCGTTAGCACCATATTAACATTTTCCTAAGTAACTAAGATTTGGGAATTTATAAGTGTTTAGTTACTTTATATTTATCATTATACTTTTAATGAAGGGAGAATTAGAGTCCTATCCTACCCGTTCGGCTAACGACCCTCCACCAGTCAAGGAAGCGGTGGGTGAGAGTGGACACTCATTAAACTGCCATTTTATAGGCAGTAACCTTATACCCCCCTTATAGACCGTCTTCGTGAATGAGGCCTACTAACGGTAAGACTGACTTTGTTCTTATACATACATATATATATATATATATATATATAAATATTAAACCTATAATATTATAATAGTATAATGGGTTTAATTTTAAACTTTTAAAATTCTAGGGTTTGGAACTAAATGTGTCAAAAGAAGACTCTACATTTACAAATTCCAAAACTTGAGGGCAAGTTTTGAACTTTTCAAAAAACTTTTGGAATCCATAACATATGAGTCTAATATAGGCTTTAATGAAAAGACTCTTGAAAATCCATAACTTGAGGACAAGTTATGGAGTTCATAAAACCATTTATGGAAAAAGACTCTTCAAGTTCATAACCTATAAGTTTAATGAAGTCTTTTAAAAGAGATTTACCCATCACAGAGATGCATAGAGATTTACTCTTCAAGTTCATTTTCCATAACTTGAGGACAAGTTATGGAGTACCTTAAAGGCCATAAAGATCATCAAATAAACTAACAAGCATGTCAAATAATGTCCATGATCTAGATTAAACTCATATGAACAAGATAATTCATATCAAACAAATTTCATGTAATTACCCTAAACATACTAATACAAAACATGAAACTTTGACAATTATATTTTGAATTGGATTAGCATGATCATTACCACATCAAAAACAGGTTTATAAGTCCAAAAACAGGTTAGGGTAATGATCCTAGTCCAATTCCATCTTAAAAACTCGAAAATCTGCACTCAGGGGCTCCAACTCGTCGAGTGTATGAACAAACTCGGCGAGTTGGCCTGTTTTGTGCTTGGACTCAGTGAGTCCCCCAGTGGACTCGGCGAGTCCACTGTCCAGAACAGCAGAAAATGAATTTTTAAAGCATTTTCAAGCAAGTAGCATCAAGTATAATTGAAAACAACCCTAGGCTCTTATACCACTGATGGATTTTTGAGCATTCTAACACTCCTATGGTGTACATGCAACCCTAGATGCTTTGGGTCTATTTTTTCTCTATTATACATGCATACATTCAATATTCCAAAGCATCATCCTAACTAGCATACAATGGAGTATAAACAACATGAAATACAAGCTAGATGACATACCTTTTAGTGTAGTTAAAACCTTGGACCTTTAAGAACTTAGTGCCCCAAGTGTTTCAACTCAAATGGAATCACACAACACCACCAACAAATGGAGGAACTTGAGAAGATGTCACTTGCACTCATAAAATCGGCTTGCCCTCTTGTGTTTCCACTCTCTTAGGTCTAGGTAACCACTAGTGCCAATTTCATGAGCTAGAAGGGTTGTTATATAGTGTGGCAAACTAGGGTTACACCATGTAAACCCTAATGATTTTCCATATCCCTCATGCTCCATGGGTTAAAACCTCCATGGAGTATCCATGGGTCACCACATGGGTTTAGCCCAACATGAAGAACTATGGATCATAAGCCCACATTATAAGAATGAATGATTTACATAACCAATCCCCATATATTTAATTAGTCTCTTTTGATCACAAAATTAATTCCAAATTAATTCTTGATCAATACTAATTAAATAATATGATTTCATATTAATATATTAGAACTTATAATATATTAATAAACCATAAATAACCTCTTCTCAATTATCCATCCTTCAGATTGTTCCGGTGCCATGCAACCCAAATGGACCATGCTACTCTCGGTTCAAGTACGTACCAATTATAGTTATGGACTTAGACACTAATCCAACACCAAGCGTGTGTGTTAGATTTTGGCAGGAGTTGGGATAATTACCTTCCAATGGCGTAGTTCTCCTGTAACAACAATTATCATGCCAGTATTGATCTACTACTTTTCGATATGTTGTATGGGAGGAGGTGTAGGACCCAGTGTGTTAGGGCGAGGTCAGGCATCTTGTCATGGGGAGTGCTTAAGTAGTGCTCAAGACCATTGAGTTGATACAACAAGTACATGACATGTTGTGAGTCGCGCAAAGCCGGCAGAAGAGTTATGCAGACCGTCGCTGTTTAGACCTCGAGTTTCAGGTGGGGGACTTTGTATTTCTGAAAGTGTCACCTTGGAAGGGTGTCAACCGATTTCGGAAGCGGAGCAAGCTGGGCCCCCAGTTTATTGGTCCCTTTAAGATTATCGTGCGGGTGGGAAAGGTTGCATACCGACTAGATTTTCCTGATGAGCTTATCCAGATCCACAACATTTTCATGTCTCTCAGTTGCGGAAGTGTTTAGCCGATACATCTGTGGTGATTCCTTTGGATGAAATTCAGGTCGATGAGCACCTGAACTATGTGGAGAGACCGATTGCGATTCTCGATAGGAAGACCAAGGCTATGAGCAACAAAGTGGTGAACCTGGTGAAAGTGCAATGGTAGCATTGGAAAGGCTTTGAGTGGACTTGGTAACCCAAGGCAGAGGTACGGGAGCACTACCTAAAGTTGTTTGTAGCAGCGGACTTCAAGGACAAAGTCTTATTCAAGTGGGGGAGAGTTGTAACACCCATTTCCAAGTATTTTCATTTTCAACCCAAAAATTCTTTTCCTTTCAGAATCCGTTCATTATGATCGGCGTACGTGGAGTGTAAGACTGGCATAAAGGCTTATAAGGGTCGCATGTTTTGTTGAGTATGTTGGGCGTACACAGGGAGTACATCAGGCGTACTCGAACTGGTCCCTAATCCCTAAAATCTAGGGTGACCCCCATTTAAGGTAATTAACTCCCCTTAGACCTCCTTATAACCAGACTTCATCCTTCTTAGCCCCTATCTCGAAACCCTAATCCTTGAGTGTGAGTTTTGAAGCTTTTGAGTGACCCTTTGGTGTTCTTGGTGGTGAAGGAATATCATTGGAGAAGTGGTGGTGCACTCAAGCTTTTGGATCCAAAAACTACACATCATTGTGCATCTTCAGTAGGTATAAAGTTCAAATCTTGAGGCTTGCTTTGCTAGATATTGTTAGGTTGCAATTTTATGACCATTTTGTCCCCAAACCTTGTTCTAATGAGTATGGTCTACTCCAGACCATTTGAATTATACTTTCTGGCGTTTTTAAGTGTTTGGCGATGTAAAAATGAAAGCTTGGTCCTTTGTATTCATCTATGTAATAGTTATGGGATGTTAGATGGTAATATGTGTTAGGGTTTTAGTTTTGAGTTCCCTTTCGCCATGCAAAGGCATAAAGATGGAGACTTTATAAATTAAGGTGACTTTTTAGATCATATCTGAGGTTGGGATGAAAGGTCTTAATGAGTTAAGACCTTAGAAGTAATTGTTGTGGGACTGCTGGTTACGCGTCTGTAACTTAAGTTATGCCCAGCGTAACCTGTTCTGAGCCTGTCATGTAACTTCCCAAAAATCATAGAAATTTGAATTTTTCAAAAGAACTCATTAGTCGTAAAGTGTTTACAAAAAGACCAATGTTTCAAAGGTATAATCATAATTAGAGTATCCCAAGATCCAATGTCATAAAAACAGGAAGATGTGTACAATCACGCCTTCACTTTCCCATGACCCTTTGAAGTACCTGAAACAATAAACTGAAACCGTAAGCCAAAGCTTAGTGAGTTCCCCCAAAGTACCACCACACAACATGATAAACAGCTGCATGAAAATATGAGCCTTCAACATGACTGTACCGTCTCGCAAGGCCTACAACCTATCTGGACCGCTCTCCGGGCGTTCGGCCTGACTGGACCACATCGCAGGCCTTCAGTCTATTTGGGCCGCCCTAGGTGTCTTAGCCTTCAGCACCAGCTATCCCGCCTTAACCCGTCAAACCATAACATGTCGACATATACAATAACAAACAATAATCAATAAACACATGTAGTCCTACAGATCTACCAACCTAATCTCATAACCGGTGAACACATATATCAACATAACAACACTCAACAAAACAGGATATCTAATACAGTGGGCCAGCCTTGGTGCCTTCGACCCATAAGTACAGTGAGGAAAACTCACCTCTCAGTCCGAACAAATCGTTGAATAGGTCTATGATCCGAATACCAGCTCTACTCGTCACTTATTTATCAAATAGTGATCAATATCAAATACAACTCAAAACACCCAAAATACCCTTGGGTCAAACTTGTTCATAGTCAACGATTAAAGTCAAAGTCAACTACAGCAGGTCGCCACGTTATGGCCGTCCTTGGCCACGTCGTGGCCACTAAACGAAAAAACAGGCGAGAATTAACCCAACCGCCACGCCGTAGAGGCCTAGGCCACGCAGTGGGCACTGCGCTCCCAACAACTTAATGGATTAAGTCGATTTCCTTAATCTTAAGGGCTCCAAAGTACTGATCTGGTCCATTCTAAGATCCAAGTGGATAAAGTTTCCAACTTTATCCCTCTAGACTCTCTAAGGGATAGAAATCCCATTTCTAGATCTAAATAGGGTATAAACATAATTTGGCTTAGCCTATTAAGCACTTTCTCTTGAAGACTACTAGATCCCCATTTCCAAAATGTTTCTAGCATCAAATAACAACATAAAAATCCTTACTTTCTAGACATGCATGCCCAATGCATGTATTGGACTCTATTAGGTCAAAATTAGGGTTTTTGGCCAAATCATCCATGCATTATGCTAAAACTCAATATTACTCCAGATCCAAAGCATAAAAGGACCAAAATGACCAGGAGATTCATAAAGTTGAAAACTTTAGGAGATCTCACCACCCAATAATCAAGGACATGAAGATTAAGGCATAGAAACCTAGATCTATGCACAACAAACCAAAAAGCTTGGAACTTGGGGACTTACAAGAGTCCAAAAGATGCACAATAAGATGGTGAGAAGAGTTTCTTGCTGAATCCAAGTCTAGAAGTCACCTCCTTATTCTTCTAACCCCTAAAAATCAACACAAAAAGCTTAGAGAGAAAAATGGAGATTAGGGTTTGCTTGGAGGCTGAGTGAGTGTGATTGTAACACCTGGTTTTGGAAGTGCTTCGTTGTTTGGGTTGCAGCCCATTCATCAGTTGCCATAAGGGTTAGGGCCTTGGAAAGGGAGGATTAGGCCCATTTCGGATGTAGGGTTAGGGTATACGTGAACCAAGTGTTTGATTGTGTCTTCGGAGGCCAATGGTATAATCGTAATTTGATATCTTGGTCTTCTATGGATTTTGGGTTCCTGTTCGGGAAGTTTTTAGGTAATGAGGAGTTGTTAGAAGCGTAGGGCTTCTTGTCACCTTGTTGTGGATATAAAATTTGTCAGAAACGGACTTAGAACGAAGAAGTTATAGCATTTTGAAGGTTTTGGCAGATTTAACCCCTAATGGAAATGTTTGGCAGAAAAGTCCCATGCATGCAAGGGATGCATGCACGTGTCCGATCGGGAACGCCCAACGTAAGCTGGGTTACACCTAACGTATAAGGTTATATGGTCGCGGGTGGTTTGTGAGTACGTCGGGCGTACTAAAAGGGACGCGGGGCATACTCCCTTCAGACTAAAACCCAAAATTTTAGGGTATGACACTACATAAGGAACATTATGCCTCAAGACCAGCCTCCATCTCACCCTAAAGAAGCTACTACGAAACCCTAATCCATACTTGAGTGATCTTGGAGCTTAGAGGGCCTTTTGAGAGCATTTTGGTGTTTTGGATCCATTATCCAAGGAAGTGAAGAGCAAAGCTGTTGGATAAGGTGTCTAAGTCCGTAACTATATTTGGTATGAACTTGACCCGACCCGGCATGGTCCATTTGGGTTGCACTTCACCTAACAATTTGTATGGATATACTTTTGAGAATAAGATGTTTATGATCCATTAATATATTATAAGTTATAATATATTAATATTATTTAATTAGTGTTGATCAAGAATTGATTTTGGAATTAATTTAATGATCAAAAAGAGGCTAATTAAATATGGACTCTTTCATAATATGGATTGGGCTCAGATTTATTCAGGATGGGCTAAGAGTATATGGAAGTCCATGGAGCTTTTAACCCATGGATCCTAGGTAAATGAAGAGTCATGGGTATTAGGGTGTAACCCTAATCCTCCATACTATATAAAGAGGGCCTTGGTTCTAGAATTGGCACTAGTGAGTGTGAGAAACAAGGGTTGGCCGATTTTAGCAAGCATCATATTCTCTCAAGTATTTCCAAGTTGTTTTGGGTAATTTGTGACACCACTTGAGGCATCCACACTATTGGTGCTAGGCTCTAAAACTCCAAGCAATCAACCACAAAAGAAAGGTATGTTATTCTACTTACAGTTTTATATTACAAGTACCCCATAACATGCTAGTTAGGTTGTAAACCTTGGAAATCAAATTTGCATGTATTTTAGAGAAAACATAGATCCAAGGTTTCTAGGGTTGCATGTACACCATAGGAGTGTTAGAATGCTCAAAACCCAACAAAAGCAATGTGGTGGTTCAAAGGAGAAGTTGTAGATCTGGGATTGTTGCTTCATTTCTGACCATTTCAAGGTATAAAGTTCCAAACTTGGTGATTTTTCTCTTATATATCTTTAGGATTGAGTTTCTAGACTCTTTTGGTCCCATGGATGAAGTCCCTTGTGTCCATGTCGTTTTTGGAACCTAGAGTTGCCACTCTCAGTGTTATTTGAGTTCTAGAATCAGAAAGTTTCCATCTTGAAGGTCTTAATGGGTTCATGCAAGAGTTATGGCCATTTTCATGGAAGTAAATTGCTATACTTTGAGTTTGGGTTCATGTGGGTCATATAAAGTCACCAAGTCAGTGACTTTATGGATTAAGACATTAAAGAGAACTTGGATCTGTGATTATAGCCTTTGGAATAAAGTATTAAGTGCTTAATGGTAGAAGTGGCTTAATAGAGAAGTACGTTGGGCGTACATGCATGTATGCACAGCGTACAAGCCACACAGCCTGTACGCTTAGCGTACAGAGGAGTACGCCCCGCATACTCAACAGATTTGGGCTTTGCATTGTTTGGGCCTCGGTTTGGGCCATTCATTGGACTTTGTTTCTTTGGGCCTTAGTGGGCCATCAGAAGTAAGATATTTTGGGCTAAGAATATGTTTGGGCTTTAGGGTAAGGCCCATTAGAGGGATTGGATTCAATTTAGCGAATTGGGCCATTGGGGGGCCATAAGCGGGCTTGGGAATTCTACCTAGTATTGGGCCTTCATGTTATGGTTTTGGGCCTTAGGCATGGACCAAATTAGATCAGGGGTAAAATGGTCATTTTACCCTAAGGAGGATTATTGGTTTTTGGACTAAGTGTTATTTTAGTAATGGTAGCTTGGGGAGTCGAGAGATCAACAGATCGGGAATCTACCAGCTAGCAGCCAGAGGATTATCCGTGAGATTCAGCTTTGCGAGGTGAGCTTCCTCCTGTTTGAACGGGTCGAAGGCACCAATATCAGCCTGTATATATATGTTTATATGTTTTCCGGATTACGATTCGATGTCGGGTGGTTCCCGAGGAATGTTTGTTATGCTTGAGGTCTTTGTGTTTCTTGCATGTGTCGGTATTTGTATGTTTGTGGATTACGATCCGATGTCGGGCGGTGCCCGAGGAATGTTTATATGTGTGTTTCGGGACTACGGTTCGATGTCGGGTGGTACCCGATGACCATGTGCATGTTAGATTATACTTGTTGTCTGCGTGATACTTGTATGTGCCTAGTAGGGAGGTGAGTGTGGGCGGGGTCCCGTATCTCATCACTAACTGAGTGTGGACGGGGTTCCATATCTCATCATTAGCAGAGCAGGGGCGGGGCCCATGATAGGCGAGGCCTTAGGATTGGAGAAATTAGTATTGTGTATGATTCTTTATGTGCTAGCATGATGATATGATATTGTTTGTATGTGTATAGGGGGCGAGGCCCAGTGACAGGCGGGGCCTGGAAGAAACAAATATGTATACCGAGCGGGGCTCGATGCCAGGCAGAGCCTGATGCCTGGCGGGGACCGAGGAAGGTCGGGCGGGGGCCCAATATATGTGATTATATGTATGGTTTGTGGTAGTATGGGGAACTCACTAAGCTTCATGTTTACAGTTTTCAGTTTTGGTTTCAGGTACTTCCAGTTGCAAAGAGAAGAGCTCGGGATGGCTGCATTGCACACACCATGATGTTTAGCCTGGAATGTTTACTCTGATGTTTTAATTTGGAAACTTTGATAATAATGCTTTGAAATACTTTGACTCATGTTTTGATGGAATGGTTTGATAACTATGGTTTTATTTAATAATTAAAAATGAAATTTTTGGACCGTATTTTATGAGTGTTACAGTGATGGAGGCTGAGGGTGAGCAACCCTATCCATCACATTCCCTTAAATAGTGTGCAAACCCCAGATATTAGATTTTCTCATTAAACAGCTTCCACATCGTGGCAGTCATTTAGAACCCGTGATACATCGACCATCACCACGTCGTGGTATGCCTTCACCACGACGTGGTCCCGCCCAAAATTCAAATTACATTAAATTTAAATACCTCCAAGAATCTTGATGTTACAATTCTCCCTACTTGAATCAGACTTCATCCTTGAATTCCCCTGTTGCAAACAACTCTGCATAATGCTCCATCATCTCTGCCTCGATTTCCCAGGTCCACTTGGAACCCTTCCGATGCTGCCACTAAACCTTGACCAAAGATACCAGCTTGTTGTCCAAGGCCTTTGTCTTTCTATCCAAAACCGCCACTGGCCTCTCAATATAGTTCAGGTGACCATCAACCTGAATTTCGTCTAAAGGGACCACTGCTGAATCATCAACTACACACTTCCGTAGTTGAGAAATATGAAAGGTGAAGTGAATCTGACTAAGCTCCTCAGGCAAATCCAGCCTGTAAGCTACCTTGCCAACCCTAGAAATCACTCCAAATGGCCCAATATATCGGGGCCCCAACTTGCACCTCTTTCTAAAGTGTATTAAACCCTTGCAGGGTGATGCCTTTAGAAAGACCATGTCTCCCACCTGGAACTCCAACTTAGATCGTCGCTTGTTGACATAACTTTTCTACCGACTTTGAGTTTTCTGTAACCTCCGTCAGATTTGTTGAATAAGCTTTGACGTCTGAAGGATTACCTCAGTCCTTCCCATAACCCTGTGATCGACCTCTCCCCAACATACTAGGGTACGATCCTTCCTCCCATAGAGAAGCTCAAATGATGGTGCACCGATACTGGAGTGGTAGTTGTTGTTGTAAGAAACCTCCACCAGAGGAAGGTAGGAGTCCCAAATCCCACCGAAATCTATGACACAAGCTATCACATATCCTCAAGTGTCTGAATGGTCCTCTTACTCTGGTCGTCCGTATGCGGATGATAAGCAGTGCTGAAGTGTAATCTCGTACCTAGTTCCTCATGGATCTTTTGCCAAAAACGAGATGTGAACCGAACATATTGATCTGATACAATAGAGACTGGAATATCATGCCGAGCAACAATCTCTCGCACATAAAAATCGGCCAATTTATTGGCCGAAGAACTTTATCGAATGTCCAGAAAGTGAGCACTCTTGGTCAGACGGTCCACTATAACCCATATCGTGTCGAATCCCTTAGTAGTCCGAGGTAACTTGGTGATGAAATCCATAGTAACATGTTCCCATTTCCACATGGGAACCTCCAATGACTGCAGGTTGCCATGCGGTCTCTGGTGCTCGGCTTTGACCATCCGACATGTCAAGCACCTCTCAACATACAAGGTTGTCTCTCTCTTCATGCACGACCACCAGTAACTAAGTCTCAAATCCCGATACATCTTGGTGGCTCCAGAGTGTATCAAAAACTTACACTTCTGCGCCTCTTCCAGCACAGTCTGCCTGACCCCACCAAATTCTGGCACCCAAACCCATCCATACTGGGTCAATAATTTACGACTATCAATAGCAAACCTGTCAATCTCACCCCTGAGTCTCCCGTGTTTCCAATTCTTCTTCTTTACTCCCTCATCTTGATCCTCCCTAATCAAATCCAACAATAGCGAATCAATCTAAATCCTCATATATAGGCTCTTAATAGCAGAACTAGCCGTCTTACGGCTCAAAGCATCAGCGACCACATTCGCTTTCCCTGGGTGATATAGAATCTCGCAGTCATAATCCTTGACCACGTCAAGCCATCTACGTTGTCTCATATTCAGATTCGGTTGATCCATGAGATACCTCAAACTCTTGTGGTCTGTGAAGATGGTACACCGAACCCCATACAGATAATGTCGCCAAATCTTAAGGGAAAACACCACCACCACCAACTCTAAATCATGAGTCGGATATCAGCCCTCATGCGGCTCCAGCTGCCTAGAAGAATATGTAATGACTCTCGCACGTTGCATAAGCACCGCTCCCAAACCAGTGATGGATGCATCACAATACTCAACAAAATACTCAACACCCTCATGGAGGGTCAACACTGGGGCCTCACACAACTTCTGTCTCAGTATCTTGAACGCAGCCTGCTGCTCATGCCCCCAACGGAAACCCACGCCCTTCCTCGTCAAACGAGTGAGTGGTACCGCAATCTTGGAGAAGTCCTGAATAAATCTCTGACAATACCCTTTTAATCCCAAGAACCTCCTGATCTCAGGAGGAGACTTCAGAACCTCCTGATCTCAGGAGGAGACTTCAGAACCTCCCACTGCATCACGACCTCAATCATGGCCGGATCGACCAGAATCCCATTCTGGTTAACGAGATTCCCCAAGAACTGGACCTTCCGTAACCAAAACTCACACTTTGAGAACTTGGCATACAACCATTCTCGCCTCAAAACTCCCAGAAGCTTTCGAAGGTGCTCCTCATGCTGCTCCCCAGTCTTGGAATACACCAAGAAGTCATCAATGAATACAATAACTGATCGATCGAGCATCGGCCTGCATACCCAATTCATCAAATCCATAAATGTCGCAGGTGCATTGGTGAGCCCAAATGGCATCACCACGAACTCGTAATGACCATAACGAGTCCGAAACGCGGTCTTCTCCACGTCATCCTTTCTAACCCTCATCTGATGATACCCTGGCCTCAAATCGATCTTGGATAACCAAGACGCACCCTGAAATTGATCGAAGAGGTCATCAATCCGCAGAAGTGGGTAACGGTTCTTCACCGTCAACTTGTCCAACTCCCGGTAATCAATGCACATCCGGTGTGAACCATCCTTCTTTTTGACAAATAAAATTGATGCTCCCCACAGCGAACTGCTCGGCCTAATAAACTGCTTGCCCAACATCTCCTTAAGTTGTGAGGATAACTCATGCATATCAGGTGGTTCCAAATGGTACGACGTCTTGGAAATCAAATCCGTACCCAAAAGCAAATCAATCCTGAACTCAACCTGACTCTGAGGAGGCACACCGCGTAACTCCTCCGGAAATACATTTGCAAACTCTCAACAACAGGCACATCCGAGACTGAAACCTACTTCCTAGCTCGAGTATCAACCACATACACAAGATAACTCATACAACCATGATGAATATACTGTCGATCCCTGACAACAGAACAAAAGGCAGACCCAATCCTAGTACCCTCTCCATAAATAACCAGTTCTACCCCACTTGGGGTTCAAATTACCACCCGCTGACCCTCGCATTCAGTCATAGCCCAAACCTGCTCAGCCAGTCCATCCCTACTATCATGCACACATCCTCCATGGGGATAGGAATTAGATCAATTGGGTAAGGCACCCCAAAAATCTCCAAGACACAAATAGAATCCCACAACGGACACTCCAACTCTCCAAGAGTCATGTCAAAAAACCTACTAAAAGACTGAGATACAAAGCACTGGCTCACACCCGAGTTAAAAAACACAAGAGCAGGCAAAGATTCACTAAGAAGGTACCTAGAAGAATCATAAACATAAGCATACCATAAAATAACTGACTGAATAATAAATATAAACATACCAGTAACGACGTCCGGTGTCACCCTAGCCTCCTCTGCAGTGAACTGGAAAAGCACGACCTCGAGCCCTGGGGGGCTCCACCCTACCCTGTCGACCATTAGTGTTCCTAAGAGTAGTAGGTGATGGAGCCTACATCGGTTTGGCGGCGAGCAATGGACATTTGACGTTTATATGGCCAACCTGATCACAGTGGTAACAAATCTTGGCACTCGGTACTGGGGTCGGCTGGCGACAATACCTCGCGAAGTGCCCCTCCTTTCCACATTTCTAGCATCCTATATATGATCGGCAAGCACCCACATGAACCTTGCCGCACTTGACACAAGTGTGGCCCCTCTGTCCCCCATATCTCGAATCAGTAGGCTTGAACCACTTTGCTGCAGGTTGAGACTGAACAGGAGCCTGCCTCAACTCCCTCATCTAAATCTCTTTCTCAATATCCCGCCTCCTCGCGGCATCCTGCAGCTCAGCGAGCGTAACATAACGATGGGTGGACACGAACTACCGAATATCCGTCTTGAGCATGCTCAAGTACCGAGTCATCTGAGCTTGCTCGGAAGCAGCAAACTTAGGCCAGCACACTTCCTACACCGCCAGCATTCCTTGCCTTAGGGCAATCTTTCTTGTAGTGCCCAGTCTCCCCACACCCATAACATGCCTGGCTCACTCCAGCACCAGGAACTTGGGTGATTGGTCGTGCCGGTGCCTTACAGAAAACGGGCAGTATGCCCTTTCCTGTCGCAGTTTTTACAGTGCATCTCCCGACAATTCCCGTTGTGATGGTAATTGCATTTGTTGCACTTTGGTAGGTTCCCAGCATATTGTTTTACCGGCGTAGGGGTAACAGGGACAGCAGTGGGGGCAGTAGCAGCATGGACCGCCACTATTTGTTTCTTTGAAGGTTCTTGCGAAGTTTGACCTTTCCTCTTGTTCTAAAACTTCTTCTTGTTGTTGTTGTTGGCATTGCTGTTATTGTTGTTGCTTCCTTTGGTTGGTTCCGGGACGACGGTCGTGACATCTTGGCAGACCCCATGATCGACGAGGGACTGTGCCAGTTGTTTGGCACTGTCGAACGTCGTGAGTTTGGAAGCTAGCACACTTCCTCGAAGCTGGGGTGACAGCCCCCAGGCATTTCTTTCCACCTTCTTGCTTTCTAGGGCCATCATCCCTGGGCAAAGTATTGTCAAATCACTGAACCTATTCGTATAGGTTGTGATGTCCGAGCCCACCATAGTCAATCCCCAAAGCTCCTGTTCAAGCTTCTGGATCTCGCCCCTTGGGCAGTACTCTCGCAGTATCATTTGCTTCAGGTTCTCCCAACCCATGGAGTTTGCAACAACCATAGTTAGTGACTTGACGTGGCCATTCCACCACGTTAGGGCTCGTTCGGAGAAAGTACAGGCGACAAATTTTACTTTGCTCTCTTCAGGGCATGAGCATATCTCGAACACGACTTCCGTTTTCTCTATCCATTGGGATAAAGCCATTACTCCCCCAGTTCCATTAAAGGGGATGGGTTTGCTGTTGGAGAAGTCCTTATAAGTACATTCCCCTGAACGTCCCTGGTTTTGGCCATTAGTAGAGCTATTTATTCCTCCTCCTGATCTGCTGTTACTCATTTGTGCCATTGTTGCAGTTACGGCAGCGGTTACAACAGCCTGAAAGGTAGCAGCATCCATCGACGGAGGTGGAGGTGGAGGTGGTGTTGGTGCTCCTGTAGTATTGAAGCGTCGAGGATTTCTTCTTGGTGGCATGATTCTGCCATAAGTTAAGATACGAATTCATGATAAGTCTTCAGAAATGCTTATGGAAAGTCTTAGTATCATATGCTTTGCGTTCTGAACACTAACGAAATTTGTAAGTAAATGGAAACTTTCAATAATAAGTGTATGATTTCCTTAGTATCTTAAGAACTTAATGGTATGCTCAAGGAAATAATAAATGCGTGTCATTCTCATTGATATTAATATTTGATACAACGATCAGGAAAATTTGACCTTACATGGGTCTAGGGTACATAAATGATAAAGGGAAAATTTGACAGCATTCGGGCCCTCGAACTATGCACTCACAATCCGTCGGGTTTACTTTTAAAAAGAAAGAGTAACACCAACACTTAGTTGATAAGTATATATACATAGCACCAGAAGTACGTGCTCTACTCCGAGCGGGTGGCACGCTGCGGACCATGGTATGTGGTTGTGGAAGTCTGAGCTCGGGCTACTTGACGTTCAGCCTCGATGATGCTCCTCTCCATTGTGGCTTGGTTCTTAGGGAATTCCCTTACTTCGGCTCTAGTAGCAGTAATGTCCTTCTGAAGGGAAAAGGTGTGCTCTATTGTCCGCTCATGTTCTTCGTCTAGAGGACGAAGACGTACCTCAGTGACAGCAGCGGTGACCCCCATGTCCAAGAGTTGGCTGGCATTCACTCTTGCTTGCTCGCCTTGGTTGGCAATGCGATGAACCATGACAGGGAGTGCCCTGTCAGCTGAACCCCCGTTGCTGATGTTTTAAAAGCCTCGTGTCATGCCGTAGGGTGGGCGTTGCCCTTGCTCCCTGCTCCATCGCTTCAGATCCACAGCCCAGCGGGGCGCCGGGCCCTGAAAGTTCCTTTGAGGATTTGCTGCTCCTCGGGGAGGATTGTAGATCTCGGGTTCCGAGTCAGTGCTCCCACCATCTCCTTCCACTTCTGACTCTTCATCTGGGTCTTCCTCGGGATCCTCTTCGGAATCCTCTTCTGGCTCCTCCTCGGGAATCTCTTCGGGATCTTCCTCTGGGTCCTCTTCAATCCAGCCTCCATTACCCTGGTTAGGGTAGTAGGGATCCCCAGGAATGTGAAATCCTGTCATTTTTTCTAGTCGAGAAATAGAGGCAAGAGAATTATATAAAAACTTGGGAGTAAAAAAAAGGAAAATTTTTGATAAATAAAATTTTTATTTATTTGACGATTCCTAATTTTAACTAAATATCGAGGTTCGCACGATTATTATAGTTCTTATGGTTTTATAAAATACTCCTATAGTATTTCAAATTTGTAAGTTTGATTCTAGTATTTTGTTTGGTAAGTTTTCGACTTGTTGCTCACTACGACCATTCCTCGACATACGTTGGTCACATCCAGGATAAATATAGTTGATCAGACTATATTTATTCTCGATCTGATTACATACCCCTAGGCCTAATCGTAGTGTCGCAACTTGCCTTAATACTTTTGTAAAATTTTTGTTATGATACGAGACCGATGCATACGTGTACTTATACTTTTATATAAAAAAAATATATATCATTTTAATTTATTAAAAGTATCGTTTATGAAAACGTTTTGTCAGAGGGTTTTGGTCCCTTTGCATTTATAGTTTGTATATCTTATGTGGTTCGATATACTTAGTTCACTATAAACAATGCTCCGATACCAATCTGTCACACCCCCAAACCAGAATGGCGGAAACATTCGGGGGTGGATGACTTCACGTAGTATCATAACAGTTGAATATTTGTAAAGTAAGTAACCCAACCATCATAAATATAATAAAAGTTACATCGTTGCATGTAATACATGTTTCAAAAGAATATTACAAATATGATGATTTAAAATGTTTTGATTAGAGACGCCTTAGCGTTCCTTCTCCAAAAGCTGATGGTTACCTGTATTACTGATTCCCTGAGAAATACAAGTAGTTTTGAAAAAGTGTCAACAATTAAGTTGGTGAGTTCATAAGCGTTTTTGTACTATAATTTGTATGTCTTTCGATAAAATAATTGAACGCATTTAAGAGTCTCGTAAATCAAAATATTTCGATATTCCATGTGAGATTTATAACCATGCTATTGACCCAGACTGCCTGTAACAACGTTCTTCAGGCGTTGCAGTGTTATGACGTTTGTCACCCCAGACCTGCCGGTCTAACTGTAGCTAACAGTTTAGGTGCGGGATTGTCAATCCCGTATAGATCTATACACAAGTATCACGCTCTCCCTACAAGAGATTATGGTTTATAATACAGGACTTGAAGTGCGTACTCGAGAGTACGGTGAAGCCGGATGTCTCACAAAACTTAGTATCAATAGATTTACGGGATGAAAAGTCCACATTACTTGTAAATAAAAGTATTTACTTTTTATCGTGTTTATGTAAAGTTGTCATGAATATTTCGTAAACTATACCTATTATAGTTTTTCAAAAGTGTGTTCCATTTGGTGATAAAAACTTGACGTAATACCAACTTTGCATGTAAAGTGTAACGTTGGTATTAATGTTGTTTAACATTTATAAACAGGATGTAAGTAAAATATTCGAAACCATATATATAACGGTGCGTATTTGAACATACGTTTTTCTCGTGTTTCACTTGTATTTCTCCCCTAAAACATGAAAAAGACGTGAAAATGTAGGGGTATGAACTCACCTGGAAAGTGTGATGATTTGATGAAAATGAGACTTTACTCGGGTAGCGCTTCGACCGGGAAGTGGTAAGTTTCTTGGGATTCTCGGAGCTTTGGACCTTCGTTGGAACTTGGATATGTAACCGGGGTGTCGGGGTCGTCTCGGGATGCTAAACGTAGAGTAGAAGTGAGAGAAAAGAGGGAAATGAGCAAGGGAAGTCAGAACCCTCGTATCTTATTTATATGGGCTGGACCTGGTGCGAACGCGGGGCGTTCCTGCTGGGTACGCAGGGCGTTCCCCCTACGCAGGGCGTTCCGAAGCTGAATTACGTCATCGCTTACGAACCACGGATGGGATGGAGAAGGGACAGGTCTGCGAGTGCGAACGCGGGGCGTTCCCTTAGGGAGCGCAGGGCGTTCCCTTCGGACCAGTCTCGGAAGTTGTGCCCCAAACTTGTAAAATCCGTAACTTTCGCGTACGAGCTCCGTTTTCGACGTTCTTTATATGCACGAGAAGGTGAGAATATACTCTACAACTCTCGTTTAGACTTTCATTTAGATACCTAAGGCTAAAAAGTATTTTATTGAAATTTCACTTTTTACGCTTAACATTGTTTTACCGGTTGTGTCGCGGATTTGCAATTGGTCATAACTTCTTCGTTATAACTCGGATTTGAGTGTTCTTTATGTTTCTGAAAACCTTGACACAATATCTAACATTTTATGTATCCCAATTGAGACTTTAGAACACTTCATTTTCGACGCTATTTTATTATATCAAAAATAGCTTATAAAATTTGACTTTTTGAACATTACATTGACTCGAAATATCGGGTTGTCACAACAACAGTAGCCAGCTCAGCGGAAATCATGTCCCGTATCTTATCATCGGTCAATCCTGGCCTATCCTGGCCACCCACTCCAGATCTAGAACCTGATCCCCTCGTGAACACCATACTGAAATAAACCAGAATATATATCAGAAATGTCACAATTCATACCATAAAAACCATTCCAGACAAACAAAACCCTTGGAGTTTTCAGTAGTACGGGCCCATACTACCTTCCATACCTACCCGTATTTGTCTCAAAGATCATCACAACCACCCAAAATATATACAAGAACTAGGATATGCATACATCTTATCCTCACTCCCTAGGGAGTGGCTAATCATGCCTCATCTGATCGACTCCTCACACACCTACTCACCCATGAAACTTCCACCAACCCTGCAGCCACTCGTGTATGCTAATCATACATAACATTGGATCCTATAGAAAACCGAATACTTGATTCTACCCTAAGCCCTTAACCAGACAAGAACAAGAAATAAGGCTAAATCAAACATTCTCAGGCTATAAATCTTAGTTATGTACAACTATGATGCACACACTAAACAACTACAGTAATGATGTCAATTTCATACAAGAAGCACGCCTAGGTTATCAAGCATCATACATCAGGAAAATATATCATGGAATTCTTGAAGATCCCTAGCCTACCACTAGCATGATGTTCTACCATAAACATTATATCAAATAACAGTATGGGTAACTTGGGTTATACTTTCTTGCTCCTGCTGATCGTACACATCGCGTCCTTCTCTGGTTACTTTCAAAAACAATTTTAAATTTATTTTGAAAACTTTTGCAGATCCTTAGTTTGAGTCTGTATTTACACAAATGCTCATCCAATTCTCTCAAACCAAGGCTCTGATACCAACTTGTAACATCCTAAAATCATAGAAATTTGAATTTTTCAAAAACAACTCATTAACCATAAAGTGTTTACAAAAAACCATTGTTTCAAAAGTATAATCATAATCAGAGTATCCCAAGATCCAATGTCATAAAAACAGGAAGATGTGCATGATCACGCCTTCGTTTTCCCATGATCCTCTGAAGTACCTGAAACAATAAAATGAAACTGTATGCCAAAGGTTTGTGATTTCCCTCAAAGTACCACCACACAACATGACAAACAACGGCATACAAATATGAGCCTTCAGCATGACTGGATGGCCTTGCAGGGCCAATAGCCTATCTGGACCGCTCTCTGGGCCTTCGGCCTAACTGGACTGCCTTGCAGGCTTTCAGTTTATCCGTGCCGACAACTGTCCCGCCTAAACCCGTTAAACCATAACATGTCGACATATATAATAACAAACAGTAATCAACAAACACATGTAGTCCAACAGATCTACCAGTCTAATCTCATAACCAATGAACACATATCTTAGCATAACAACACTCAACAAAATAGGATATCTAATCCAATAGGCCGGCCTTGGTGCCTTCGACCCATATGTACAGTGAGGAAAACTCACCTCTCAATCTGAACAAATCTTTGAATAGGTCTCTGCTCCGCTTTTCAGCTCTACCAGTCACTTATTCGTCAATTAGCGACCAATCTCAAATACAACTCAAAATACCCAAAATACCCTTGGGTCAAACTTGGTCAAAGTCAACGATCAAATTCAAATTCAACTACAGCGGGTCGCCACGATGTGGCCACTAAATGACAAAACAGTCGAGACTCAGCCTAGCCGCCACGTCGTGGAGACTTAGGCCCGACGTGGGCACTGGGCTCCCCATAGCTTAATGGATTAAGTCGATTACCTTGATCTTAAGGACTCCAAAGCCCAGATATGGTCTATTCTAAGGGTATATTGGGTTGGAATATACCCCACGACTAGGCCCCAGGGCTAGGCTCATAAGTGTATGTTGGGTTGGAATATACCCTAGGGCTAGTCCTAGTGTATTTTTGGTATGCGGTACTTTGGGGAACTCACTAAGCTTTGTCCTTATAGTTTATGTTTGTGGATTCAGGTACTTCCGGTTCGAAAGGGAAGAGCCCGACATGAAGGCACTGCATCCCCCTCATGATTCCGTATTTTTGACTATTTGTACTCTGATGTTTTGACGTTGTGTATTGTGTTTGATTTTGAGACATTTGATGATTGAAACTTATGGTTTTTAAACAAAAAAATTGATCACTCTGTTTGGGAAGTTACATGGACTCTCCAATGAGTCAGAGCCCTGATAAATGCTTCTAAAATCTAGGGAAAAGTAAAATTTTAAGAGGGGAAATTGCTCAGAGAGAAAGGAGCTTGGAGGAGTGAGAAAATCAGCTAAAATTGGGCTTTATATATAGGCTTTTTTGGCTAGGCGTGTCACGCCTATATAAGTGGTGCACTGCACCTTTATGCTACACTGCTCCTCCAGATTTGTGACATGTGTCGAAAAGTTGGTGGTCCGCGTCGCCCTTCTAGAAGCAGTGTGTGCCGCGCCCCGCATGCGATAGAATTTTCAATTTTTCTAAAAATCATAACTTTCTCATACGAGCTCCGGTTTTGACATTCTTTATAACAATGCGTAGCTATCGATGATTAATACACCTTTCATTTAGACTCCATAGGATAATTCTCATTTTATTTATTTATTTATATTTTATTAAGGCTTAGACCGTTAAACTCCGTATAAAAACCATAACTCTTTCATACAGATTTTGTTCTCGACTGTCTTTATGTCAATGAAATTGTATTTACAAGATCTTCAAATCTCGTTTAGATTGTTTTGCCTAACAATCAACCGATTTTAGTTACGGTTTTTGTGTTGCACAACTGCGCTGAAACTTCAAAAATTAATAACTTCCTCATACGAAGTCAGATTTAAGCATTCTTTATATGTACGAGTTCACTTTTAGGATTACTATGACTTTCATTTAGATTACTTAGGCTAATAAGAAACTCATCTCCGATTCACTATTTACGACACATTTTGTTGTATAGGATTGAACGTGAAAATTCAAGGGATCGTAACTTCTTTATACGAAGTCATATTTAAGCATTCCTTATAACCCTGAGATCATCATCACGACTACTTCAACATTCATCAAGACTATTTATCATAATTAATATTTTATTTTTAACGTTTATTTTAGTCCTATTTATTAACTTTTAAAATACATTTTTATACATATATTATATACACATAATATTCAAATAATCATCTTTTGTTTATTCATAAAAGGTTACAATCGTCGACCAATGTAATACATCTTTTATAACTAATGCCTAGCGAGAAACGTGGGCATTACATATGTCGCCGCCATCTTCATAAACCATAGGAGCCTCCACCATCCTCACCATCATTCAACATCGTCATCTTTCTACCTGCATAAAAACCCATAACCATCAGTAAGAAGTGACCACTAAACACTCGAATTACCACAGATCCAAAATCACGGATCCATCACCACTAACCCTCTACCTTCACCGAGAACTCACCAATTTCAAATCCACAACACCTTTCTCCCAGAATGGATAAGTGGATGATATAAAGGAGTCAAAGGCATGGTTTTGAGGAAAATCATATTCCATAACATGATTTATGGAGTGACACGACGTGGCATAAAAGATGAAGAATGTGTATCTCCGATGGGCTCCACGACGTCGCACAAGGATGGCCACAACGTGGCGGCCTCTGCAGCCTAAACCCATGATTTTAGGGTTTCCTCCCTATTTAAGCATCTTAACTCCAAGTTAGCGCATCCTCTTCAGCCTTCAACCTCTCTATTTTTAAAACCCTATCCCCCATTTGAGTGTTCTTGGTGTTCTTGGCCATTTGAAGACTCATTCCTCATATTTTAGTGTGGGTCTCAAGTGTAGATCTAGCAAAGGGACTTCATTTTTGGACCTTTGTAAGTAAAAATCTTCCATATTGATCTTTAGTTTGACAGATTTTGTAGTTTGATCATATTTTCCCTTTTGTTCCTTACGAGCTTGTGCTTTGGAGTTGAATGAACTCCAACACCTCTTGAGCTTATTTTATCACCTCATAATTTTAATGGACTGTGAAAGTTTGCATCTTGATATTGTTCTTGAATCCATGCATGTTTTGGAAGGTTTTATGCTATTACAGACTTAGGGTTTAGAATCTTGTCTTGTGGTAAGGTCCTAATGGATAAAGTTGTAAACTTTATCGATTAAGTCATTGTGAAAGAATATATCTGAAGTTTTGGTCCTTAATATGTATGGATTAAGTTCTTAATAGAGTTTTGGAGCAAACTTCCAGTTCCCACGAGGTGGCCAAGGAGGGCCCATGTCGTGGTGATATCCTGCATGTTGACTGTTTTGTCTGGACATGCCCACGACATGGCCAAGAGGTCCCCACGTCGTGGTGACTGTTGACTTGGTTGACCGTTGACTTTTGTTGATTGTTGACCGATGACTTTTAACCAGTTTGACTTAGGGTCAAACTTGGAGGATTTGGGTCGGTGATTAAATATTTATCTATCTTGGTGTTAGTCGGCTCGAGGGGATTGATTAATGCAAGGAGTTAGAGTGATGTTGTGCTTCTCCGGTTCTGCGAGTGTAAGGTGAGTTTTCTCATTATACTATGTAGGATGCTAGTTGTCTTCATGATACTTGCATGGAAGACCAGGATGTGGCCCTGAAATATGTATGAAAGACCAGGATGTGTCCCGTGGAATATGTATGAAAGATCAAGATGTGGCCCTTGAAATATGTATGAAAGACCAAGATATGGCCCTTGGTATATGTATGTCAGACCAGGATCTGGCCCCTGGCATTTTCATGTAAGACCACGATCTGTCCCCTGGCATTTGCATGTAGGATGCTAGTTGTCTTCGTGATACTTGTATGGAAGACCAGGATGTGGCCCCTGAAACTTGTATGTAATACCGGGATTTGGTCATAAGCATTGCAAGGAAAGACCATGATTTAGCCCATGGCAGGAAGTGATTGTAAGACTATGATTGACCCATAACATTCACTGTCTTATGTATGGTATGTGGTATTTTGGGTAAATCACTAAGTTTTGTGCTTACAGTTTATGTTTGAAATGTTTTTCGGGTACTTATGATTTCAAAAGAAAAGGGTCGGGCTTGATCGCACTGCATCTCCTGGAGATTTATTTAGCATTGACTATTTGATTTACTCTGATGTTTTGAGAATACTTTTACTCGGTTTTTCTTTCGGAACAAATAAATGAATGGTTTGATTTATTCAAAATGAAATTTTTACTCAGTATTTTTGGGACGTTACAAAATCCATCACGCAATGCCCTAAAGATTTCCAATTCTAGAAGGAAGATAAAAGGTAAAAATGCTAACCTGCATACTGAGCAAAGTAATCCCAATGACTCGGATCTTAGCATTTACATCACCCATGATCTGAAGCTTCACCCGATCATCAGTCGAAGCATCTGTCACCAGTTCAGTAGCAGCTTCCTGCAATAGATTCACCCGATCAACTAACATCGTCGTTTGTATGTTCTTTATACTATAAGCCGCCTGATAAAACCCCACGATAATATACCGACGTAACGGGACTCCATGATATATGATATTGAATGTGGAATCGTCGTACTTGATCCTGAATATGTTTAACGGTGGTTTATTGGAGATTGAATTAGGGCTTTTGGGTTTGACTGCAAGGATCGTGATGAGGATAATATCGAGGGAGATGAGAATGAGGAATAGGAAGAAGAGGACGAAGCAGCAGCAACAACCTTTGATTGAGGCAGAAGAGGAGGATGAGAAAGAGTTAGGATAGTAACGGGAGGTCATGGTAGTTCGGCAAAGGGGTTGTAAAGGATGGATTAAAGTTAAGTTATGAATGACTCGCACCTTTTTATGTATTTCTTTTTTTTCTTTTTTATAATAGTTTTAAATTTAAGAAAAATGTAAAATAAATTAAAAGGGTATAAAAGTCTTTTTAGGTGGGTGAAAGACCAACCACGATAGAAATTGAAAACCACAAATACCTTCCATAAAGTTTTTTGAAGTTATGGACTAAAGCCCAAATTCTGGGAAACCATAAAGACGATTAATGAAGTTTTGTCTTTATTTAATGAATTTCATTTATCTATTTAATTTTTTATTGATAAATTATTTTTACGATATGTTAAATATAAAATACATTTGAAAAAGTTGAGTATGAATACTATTGTTGATAGTGCGAATATTACATGCAACCTTTCCATTTTGCTGATATGTGAAAATACATGAAAAACGCATTTTAATTCCATGATTTGAAAGAGGGTGATAAATGATTGATTGTTAAATTCATGATGATTGTCAAATTAAAAAAAGTTGGATTCACTTTTGAATTGATTTTGAATATATTTATGGAAAGTGCATAGAATAATAAACACGTGAGACTTAATAAATAAGAGAAAATCCATAAAAATATGAATAATCACCCAAAAATAAAAGATAATATTTGTAGCCACTAAGTCCAGAGACAAAGAATTTCCATAAGTCTGAGAAAACTAAATGAATCAAACTAGTAGTTTTAGTCACAAAGGAAGCAAACAAAAGAGAATAATGCTTTCCAAGTTGGCAGGCATTGACAACTGGAAAGTTCATTCTTGGAACATGAAATAAAATAACATGACCGAAGAAACTGAAAAGTGGTGGCTCCTGGATGACCCAACCGACAATGCCAAGTGTGAGAGACAAAGGAAGAACTGGGTACAAGTCACCAACATTGTCGCATCGTTGGAAAAGAGTACTTGTTTCAAGATCTTTACAGAAAACCAAACGGATAAAATTCATATGAGCGAAAATTGGTGAACAAATATTTAGTTTTTTACCATTTTATTCGAAACCAAGAAATTTTTAACAAGAGACAATTTTGAGAGAAAGGGAAAAAAAAGTTTGTCGAATATAGCTAAGCAGAAGCAAAGAACCATTGCCAACCATAATGGATTTAGACGTATTACAATGTGTTAACGAGTGCATGTTACCTTTATTTAAATGTCATGTGAGAGCTAGAATCGGAATCCATGTAATAGTTCGTATCCGAAGGTTGTTTTACGTACATAGACTAAAATATCGAAGTGAGGTATGTAGGATACATGAGATTGATTTTCGTTGTTTCGTGACCTCCAAAAAATCATTTTAGGGTTAATTTGAAGTGTGGTATTACTATTGGGTGGTGATAGTTGTTGGAGCTTGAGATTAAGTCTTGGGAGCATGTTGTTGAGCTGACAAGTAAGAATACTGTAGCCCACAAATGTTTTCGGGCAATTACAGAAAAGCCCCGAGAGGCTGGTATATGTCTGTAATGAGGTAGGATTGATATGAGGTTGTAGGTGTGGGCTTCCAATTGTTACATGTTGTTGAAAATTTCATGTCAAGTTAGACCAATGTGCATGATGCATCAAAGTGACAGATTGAGTTGATCATGTAAAGGAACTTTGGATAATCCAAGTTGAAATATCATGACTTTTGGATTTCTTATTGTTTCCGATGACGGAATCATCCTAAAGGGGTGGTTAATAGTGACAACATGGTTTTGGGGTTAAAAGTTTGGGAAATCTCCAGAAAAGTACTAAAATTTTACCTTAATTTACGAAAAAGTCACAAACTAAAATTTGTTTATGAAAAAGCATGAATTACCTGTAAAAATGACGATTTGACCATTTTTTCCCGGTTTACCGGTTTCATTACTTGTTTCATTAAAGTCTCATTATTTTACCCTAATTTACGAATAAGTCCCAAACTAAAATTTAGTGATGATTTAGCCATTTTCTCCATATAACATATATTTTATTGGTTTCATTGTTGATTTAGACACATAGTCATTAAATTTGTTGATCAGATAGATAAGATGGGTTATATAATGCTATATTTACTGTAAAATGTGTGTTACGTAAAAATACATATAATGCTATATTTACTGACAATAAGGAAACCATTAAAAGTTTCAAATCAATTCCATATTTAATAGTATGACATTACGGAAAAAATTAACAGTGAAATCCCCTCCTTAACCCTAATTAATTTATAGGTTACAATTTGATACCATGAGTTTAAAAAGTTACATATATGACACTTCGATTTTAGTCCATAGATCATATTTGAAGGGTTGTGATTCGTTTTTGTATTCTTAAACCTTGTGTTCTCAATCTAACATATATATATATATATATATATATATATATATATATATATATATATATATATATGGCTAGGTTAATGTGTTTCTTACATTATTATGTGCTAGAACACATCAATAAAAATTTAAATAATTTAAATAATTATTTGATTAAATAAAGATATATAGTAAATGATTTCCATAATTGTATGTATATTAAATTATATCTATAATTATAATTCTCCTTTTATGGAAACTAATTAAATTCGTCATTAATATCAGCAATAACATCCTTTCAGAATGAATTCGCATATAGGTTTTATGTATAGATTCGTATTTTGTTTCAGGATACACTCACTTAAAATAAAATAAAGTTGCATAGAATATGAATAACGAGAGTGTATTCTACTAGAATACACTCTCATTCTGCTAGAATACAATCTCAATCTTCTAGATACGAATTCATTATAAAAGAATATTATTGCTGACATTAATGACGAATTTAATTAGTTTTCATAAAAAAAAGAATTATAATTAGGGATATCATTTAATATACATATAATTATGGAAATCATTTAATATCTATATTTATTTGATTAAATAATAATTTAATTTTTACTGAATTTCTTATTGGTGCATTCTAGCACACAATAGATGTGAGAAACATTTGAACTTATCTCTCTCTCTCCCTCTCTCTCTATATATATATATATATATATATATATATATATATATATATATATATATATATATATATATATGTAGACTCAAAATAAATTGACTCATTTCCTGAACTATTACTTCATATGTGTTATTTGAAGTATAATAACCTTTGCTGAAGTTCTTTGAGTCATTTGAGTCGTTTGAGGTTCAATTGCAAAGTTGGATGACTTAATGATAAAACAAGATAAGAATTATGAAATTTGTCCCGTAGTCACGACGTGGCCTAGGGAATGTTGCAACACGTTCTCAATCTATCTCATTTTTATCTTCATGATTTTTTAAGCTTTGGGTGCAGTTTTTTCCTTTATTTTCCCTTGGCTTCATTTATTCATATTAGAAAACATAAGGAATATTTGAGCTTAGAATGATGAGTTTACCCATAAAAGAGTATTTTAGTCATTTGACACCTTATGATGATATTAGGTGATTGATTTGAGAAGTTTGAAGTTTGAACGAGTGTAGTTCAAGTGTATATAATCTTTGGTGTTGTTAGTATTGGACTAACGTGAGTACTTTTATTTTGGAACACGTGTTCCCATTATATGCGTATCTTGACTTCTGATTTCCCTTATGTGCAATATTATACATGTATTCGTATCGTTTGTGTACTAAATGTGCAAATTGTGTTTTCCTTACAAAATGATTTTAGTTATGACTCGGGGACATCCTTATTGAGTGAAGGACATGATTTTGATAATGTGATTTTAAGGGGGGGTACGTTATTTTTGGTGTTGTGTGTGTGACTACCATTTTGATCTTCATCTTGAGTTACCAGGAGCATACATCCCTTATTATTGATCTTGTGTTTTGAAAACTATCTAACATATACTTAATTGTTATTTGCTTACATGTGCATATACTTGTTTTCATTCATAAAAAAATATTTTGAAAGTGATTTGATAGAAAAAGGTAAATATCTATTTTGAAAGTGTTTTGGCATCCTATTTGTACATACATATTAGGATGGGTGAATTATGTGTTCTTGTCCTAGATCCATTGCTTGTTGAGTTGTTGTGAGTAGATTTCTAGATAATTAGTATGTGTGGGCTCTCTACCCCTTTGTGTGGGGCTAGGGATCATGGCTACCTATTTCCTAAATTGATGGTGGGAGACCCACTTACCCGGACATAGAAGAAAGGAAACCCTTCCTCCTAAAGGTATATAGATACGGGAGACCCACCTTCTCTAGCAACTTAAAGGGAGACCCCTCAAGTGTCTACCGTCATTTATCGTTGTGAGATTGGACTTTTCGAGATTGACATGGGTTAGGATAGTTCCATGCATTATCTATTTGATTTGTTTCTCCTTAAAAATGATGTTTTAACTTCATCTTCTCCTTCGTTGTTCCGATGTGAAGAGCCCTGATCAAAGCTCTAACTAAAGAGATGAGTAGAAATAGATCAATCTGACGAGGAGGGTCATCAGGTTAGAGGGAGTTACCGACTAGAAATTTTAGAGTGAGGAGGGTATCAAATTAAACATATGGTATGGTTTTTTTTTTTGCATATGATGGATTCATTCTTAATCTATGGTTTTTCCATGTTCATGAACAAAATCATAAATATTTTCTGGTCGATTTTAATTTAGATTGACATTATTTTGATTATATCTGGTTTGTTAGTATTTAGCAGTGGTCTTGTCGGAGAAGATAATGAGTTGTCGAAGTAAGGAATGGAAGAAGAGGATGACGGGAGGGGGTGAACTGGGCGGAATAGAAATTTGGTGGTAGGACCCATCAGTTTATCAAATATTTTTTTAATTTCTTTTATTTTATATTATATATATAATAATAGATAATAATTATAAAAACTATAACAAGGGTGATATGGTAATTTTATGTTTGATAGGGACCCAATGCGCAATAAAATTACGTCTTAGGGACCGTCCGAGTTAAGAACAAAAATTAGGAACTAAGCGTGTAGATTACCCCAAACCATAGGGAGCATTCATATAATTTACTCAAAATTTTTAGTAAATTCTAGTTTTTTATTTGTGTATTTAATTTGTGAGTTGGTTTTTTAGATGTTTTGCCAATACAAAATTTGACTATGATATACGAGTCGGTGATTACCATATACGGTCTTGTATTAAATCCATATCGAACAAACTTGTCAACATCGATAGTCGAGGCATTGATTTTCACATTCGCGTAAGAAAGTCGAGGAAGCCGATTTGTAATAACTTTAACAAAATTGTTTTATTTGTAACAAATTAGAAATTAGATATTAACTTTGTTTGTTTACTCGTTTTTCTGTAGTATTAACTACGAGTGATTAGCAGTTGTTGCATTTTGATATTTGGTTTTTATTGTTTACGAATGATATTTATTGTGTATGAAATCTTTTTATTAATTATAAATGGTTTTGTTTGCGGAAAAGGGATATCTCCAGAAAATTCTCAATATTTTGGGAAAATTTGTAATAAAGTTCTATATACATAAAAGTTTCGACTATTTAATTTTTTGAATAGAAAAGTCCAAGAAACCGACTAATATATTCACTTTAGCGATTTTGATCTGTTCAGCAGGTCATATGACCAAATCGTTAATTTTTGCAAAATAATAAGATTTTTCTATAGATTTCCTCAAATTTTGTATTTAATGTTTAAACGTATTTTTTACGTATTTATATCCATTTTTACGTATTTATGTATCTTTTTTAACTTTTTATATGTATATGTTTACGTGTTTTTATGTATTTTAAATGTATAAAAGTATTTTTTTACGTATTTATATGTATTTTGTGGTATTTTACATATTTTTATGTGTTATTTTTTATGTATTACGTGTATATATATATATATATATATATATATATATATATATATATATATATATTACATATTTATGTATTTTTTAAGTTTTTTATATAGATGTTTATGTATTTTAAATGTATAAACATATTTATATGTATTTTATGCATTTATTAATTTTTTAAGTTTTTTATATAGATGTTTATGTACATATTAGTCGGTTATTACATATTTATATGTATTTTACATATTTTTAATATATTTTTATGTGTTTTATGTAATACGTATTTATATGTATTTTTACGTATTTATGTATTTTTCTAAAGTTTTTTATATAGATGTTTATGTATTTTTATGTATTTTAAATGTATACCGTATTAATTTTATGTATTTTTTTTCATCAATTCGTTTTCACCAAAACCATCTACACATACTCGAATAAGTTGTTATCGGATGAAATAGTTAAAAATACATAAATACGTAAAAATAATACATAAAAAAATACATAAAAATACTTAAATACGTAAAAATAATATGGTTATACATTTAAAATACATAAACATCTGTACAAAAAATTTTAAAAAATATACAAATACGTAAAAATACATGTAAATACCTACTACATAAAAAACACATACAAATATGTAAAATACTTAAAAATACATATAAATACGTAAAAATACGTTTATAGACTTCAAATACATAAAAATATATAAACATCTATATAAAATCTTTAAAAAAATACAAAAATAGGTAAAAATACATATAAATATGTGAAAAATTAACTTATATATTTAAAATACATAAACATTTATATAAAGAACTTTCAATAATACATAAATAAATAAAAATACATATAAATATGTAATACATAAAAAATATGTAAAATACTTAAAAATACATATAAGTACGTAAAAAATACGTTTATACATTTAACATACATAAAAACATAAACATCTATATAAAAAACTTAAACAATATATAAATACGTAAAAATACATATAAATACGTAATACATAAAAAAAATAACATATAAAAATACATAAACAATATGTAAAATACTTTAAAATACTTATAAATACGTAAAAATACGTTTATATATTTAAAATACATAAAAAAACACATGTATGTGTGTGTATATATATATATATATATATATATATATATATATATATATATATATATACTTAAAAGGTACATAAATTGCTAAAAATAGATATAGATACGTAAAAAATAAGTTTATACAATGTACACAACTTTTGATAAAATCTACAGAAAAGTCGCATTATTTTGGAAAATTTAATGATTTGATCTCATGACCTGCTGAACAGGTCAAAAAGGGCTAAAGTGAATAAATTAGTCGGTTTCTTGAGTTTTTCTATTCAAAAAATGAAATAGTTAAGACTTTTTTATTTTAAAAAAAATTAGGATTTTATTATAATTTTTTCCAAAATATTGAGACTTTTTTGAAGATAATCTTAGAAAAATGTCACAAAAGTCACTAAGTTTACACAATTTTGATTTTGACACTATATTATTATTGTCTCAAATTTGTCACTTTGTTTATAATTTGTTACAATTTTGACATTTTGACCGGTCAATTCGGTTGTCTATTGACGTGACATGCTGACGTGTTAGTTTTGATAATGTGGCTTGTTGATGTGTCAAAATTGAAAAAAAAATGTATAAAAAACATTAAGTTTTCACTTTTTTAATTTTGACACTAATTAAAACTTTTTCAATTTTGACCTTTCACTTTTTTGTTCCAAATGGAACATCATTTTTTCCATTTTTGTTCAATGTTTGTTCAATGTTGACAATGTTCTATTTAAAACCATATAAATAATATTTTTTACATTTGAAACTATATAAATGCAATTTTTTTTTCATTTAAAAACCATATTTTTGTATTGATACAACGTTTTTAACATTTAAACCATAATGCTATGTATATATATGTATTAGTTATATTATAACCGTATTTTTCATTAAATACACAACTTTAAAATAAGTTTATATGTGTGAAGTGCACAACCTAATAAGCTAATGTTATCTCAAGAACGTGAGGGTCCCGTGGATCACTTTAATTTATAAGGGACCGTTTATTCTATATATTTATGATTTTTTGTTCTTGTAGATATATTTCTTTATTTGTTAGAAAAATTATAAGATTTTAATAGTATATGAAAAATACGGTTATAATATATATATATATATATATATATATATATATATATATATATATATATATATATATATATATATATATATATATATATATATATATATATATATATATATATAAAGCTAACACATCTTAACTGGATTATCTTATTTATTGTTTCAACTAGACATTTTAACTATTATACCATATGTATTATGTTATGTAATTATGTAACACGTGAAAATCATGCCAAATTTAAACTTTTTAAAACATTTAGAAACCAACAGTTATTACAAATTTGTTTTCAAAACAGTTCTATATCAGAGTATCCCAGAAACATAGTCATAAAATGTGAGGAGTTGTACGATTACGCCTTTGCCTTCCCGCGATCATCTAAAGTACCTAAAACCAAAACTGAAACTGTACGCCTGAAGCTTAGTGAGTTCCCCCAAAATACCGATACACAGCAAATGGCACATATACAAATAACAACATGTAATGGGTCCACAACTTTACAGACTGGATTACCCCTGGGCCCACAGTGTGAGTCTGGCTTGCCTACCGGGCCCACAGCTCACATCTGGATTGCCACTGAGCCCACAGTACGAGTCTGGTATGCCCTGTCTGGCCCTTAGCTCATATCTGGAATGCTCCTGAGCCCACATTACGAGTCTGGCATGCCCCGCCCGGCCCTCAGCTCGTATCTGGAATGCTCCTGGGTTTGTTGGCTACCGCACGGAGCAGTACAACCTCAACCCATCCCACATAACATGTCGACATATAACATAACTAATGCACATACATATAATCAGATAGTAACACAGGTAGTCCTACAGATCTACCAACTGGCATAGCAACTAGCCACGGACTCCACCACCTATAATTGCCATAAAACCATTTTCATAAATTTCCAATTTACCAAAATACCCCCAGAAGTCAAAATAGTCAACCCTTGGTCAAAGTCAAGGTCAACGGTCAAGGTCAACAGTCCATGTTGACCCAACTCGTCGAGCGCAGCTCACTGACTCGTCGAGTCCTTCCAGAACTCGAGAAGTCGTGAAACCCCCAGCTGACTCATCGAGTTCATGCGTGTTCACAGTCGAAAAAACCCTAACTGACTCGTCGATTCGTCTTGCTGACTCTCCGAGTTCATGCAGAAACCCTCAAGGCTAATCTTGATCGGACTCGCCAACTTGGCCATGCAACTCGTTGAGTCCCTTCAGTCCTTTCTCCATTCAGATGCTTATAAGCCACCCCAAAGCTCCATATTGTAAATCTAAGTTCCTAGGGCATACTTCCTACGTAAAGTTGCAAACTTTACGTACATGCAAGGTGCTAAGGGCCAAAATCAAGCTAGAAGAGGTTCTATGTGAGGAAAAGGCATTATCTTGCTAAAGGCTGAAGCTTTTTGACTATAAGAATCAAGATGAGCCTAGATCTGAAGTTGCAACTTCAGATCATGTCTAATACCCGAAATGAATCACTAACATGCTAAAATGGCCCTAATCTCAAGCATGAAGAGATCTAGTTAAAAGGAAGTTCAAGGTAACGACTTGTTACCTTCAAGTGATGCTAAAATGGAGTAGAATTCAGATCCACAACTTTTCCTTGCTCCAAGCTCCTTGGTCTTCAATCTGTTCTCACCAAGATCCACCTTCCAAGCTTAATAACACACAAATATGGAGAGAAAACACGATTTAGGGTTTCTGAGCTCAAGGGGGCTGTAAGGGGAGGCTAAGGGAGGCTAATGACCCTTTAAATATGGTGCAAAACCTCGGAAATTAGGGTTTCATCCTCCAGCTCCAACTCATCGAGTTGTGTCCTCCAACTCGTCGAGTTGGTCACTTAAGAAACGCGGCCAAAACCGTTCCTACTTGACGAGTTAGGGGCATCCAACTCGTCGAGTAGACCTTTCAAAATGAATATAAGTCTGTAAATTTTATACCTGAGAGTCGGGGTGTTACAAATTATATGAAATTTTCATGTTTCCAAAGTAGGATGCTTATTATTTAGTGAAACATTTATATTTCATTTATTTTCTTAAATTGTAACATCCTGTTTCGGATTGTCTGTGATTTAGGGTTCGTGGGCTGCAACCCGGGCATGAGGAAGCCTCGGGGCTGCGACGAGTTGCTAGAAGTGTAGGGCTTCTCGTCACCTTTCCGTGGATATGTGGTTCATTGGAAACGGAGTTATATCGAGGAAACTATGGAAGTTTGAAGTTTTGACAAGATAGGTCCCTTATTTGAGAAAGGTGACAGCTGAGTACGTTGGGCGTACGTGTGTGTACGCTTAGCGTACTCATGTGCATGACTTTTAAACGGAGCCACCTAGTACGCTGGGAGTACTAGGCACAAAATGAAACCCTAAATGAGGGGGTGTCCCTATATAAAGAATAAGATGGCCTCATTCATGGCCACCGTCCTCAGACAATAAACCCTCTCAAACCCTAAATACTCGTCCATTGAGCTTGTGTGACCATTTGTGAGCTATTGAGTGATCTTGTGTTTCTTTGGAGTGAAGAAGGAGCCTTGAAGAAGAAGGAGTGGGATTCCAGGCCTTGGATCTGAGCTTATCTGAGTTGGAAGCTTCATGTTGAGGTATAAAGCTCAAAGCTTTCTCACTCTTTTGATTTGTGCATCATTTTAGTGTATTTTAGGGTTTTAGTCCCAAAGTTAGAGACTTTATGAGATATTGAGCTCCAGAGATTATTATCAGCTTCTTTGAGTGTCTATAGTGGTGTAGAGTCATAAAAATCGAGACTTGGACGTTTGAATCAACCCATGCATGAGATATGTGCATTTTGAGATGAGAATATGAGGGTTTTGGGTGTTTGTGACTTTACCAGTCATGCAAAGGCTTAAAGTCACAGACTTTATGGAGTAAGAGCTTCTAGGGAGTCCAGATCTGTGATATGAGCTAAGGTCTTAACGAGTTAAGACCAAGAAAGTGAGAAAAGCCATATTGGACGTACGCCGAGCGTAATCATAGTACCCCCCGCGTACTAGGTTGGTGTTCCCGATTAGATTTCTTGCATGCTTGTGTACGCTGAGCGTACCAAGGGAGGTACGCCCCCGCATAACCTCACTGTGGGCTTTTTGGGCTAAATCTTATAATGGGCCTTAAGTGTTGGGCCTGGAGTTTGGGCTTGTTGCACTGGAGTTTTTGACCAGAGGAATATATATATATATATATATATATATATATATATATATATATATATATATATATATATATATATATATATATATATATATATATATATATATATATATGCCTTGGGCCCTTGAGTTGGGCTTGTCACTTGGACTTGAGAGTTGGGCCTCGGGAGAGCCCATTCATTATTGGACCTTGGTGGGCCCAATGAGTTTTAGGTTATTGATGGGCTAGTTAGTGGACTACCTTCGGACCTAAAGAGTGAGGGTTTGGATTTAGATCTTAATTGGGTAATTGTGGATTTTGGTCCAGTGTTAGAGGCCGGTGTGGAGCAGTAGCATCTATAGGAGCTGTTCATCATCCGAGGTGAGTCTTATCACTATACTTTACCTAGAGTGGTAACATTTGTGTGGCCGGAGGGTCTGATGTGCTTATATTGAGTATTTTGATATCCTGCATTATGTTTTTGTGATTTATGTTGTGTATTATTCTGAGCTTTCTGAGTTAGGACCGGAGGGTCCACCCGAGTTGTGGGACCAGAGGGTCCCACTGAGACACATTGACCGGAGGGTCTTATCTGAGTATAGCCATGAGAGGCTAATGAGACATGTGTGGTATTTTGGGGAACTCACTAAGCTTCGTGCTTACTGTGTTATGTGATATGTGTTTCAGGTTCTTCTCAGGATCGCGGGAAGGCAGCGACTTGATTGTACACACCAGAGAAAGAGTTATGTTTTGAGGATCCTGGATTATTAATCAAATAATTATGGAGTTGCGTTTTGTAAATTGAATAAATGAGATTTTTGTGAGATGTGTTATGAGAAGTATGTGATTTTAAAATGAAAAATTTGTTTGAAAATTTACAGTGTTACATAAATATACTTTTTGATTTACATTATATTCATTCTAAATTTATTTACTTCTGTCAATAACTACATAAAGAGTATGGTCCAACATAAATTTAATTAAATGACCAAGAGAAATTAGTTTTACATTTCTTGACCAATTTGCCCCAAGTTCAATTTTTGCATTAAGTTCAATTTAATTTAATTTAATTATTCTAGCATACTAAATTTCAAATTTTAATGTAAAAATATGAAAACGTCAAAAGTGAAAAAAATGAAAATGTAATGTCTTTTGTGATATATATATTTTTTCAATTTTTACACGTCAGCATGTCAAGTCATCAAAACTGGCACGTCATCATTCAACCGGATTTACCGCTAAAGTGGTCAAAATTATAACAGATTGAACTTAGTGTCTAATTTGAGACAAAAAAATAACGCAGTGTCAAAATCGAATTTCGTATAAACTTAGTGACTTTTGTAGCATTTTTCCCTTTTGTTTAACATCACCATTTTAGTTGCACGTTTGGCTCTAAAACTTATATTTTACGATTTGGTCCTTACCGGTGTTTCCCAATTTACCCCGAAACCGATACCAATATGGTGTGGTCTCCTGTCCAAGAAATACCTTAAAAAATAGGTACCACTGACTTTTATGGTTGTAAACGAATTGAACGTTCGGCGAACCGTTCGTGAACCGTTTGGCGAGAAGTTCGTTTATGTTCGTTTATTTAATAAATAAACGAACATTAACACAAATTTTTGTTTGTTTAGTTAAATGAACGAACATGAACAATGATCTCATTTATTCATTTATGTTCATTTCGTTTATGTTGTTATTTTACGTTTGTTTATGTTCGTTCGTTTAAGTTTATTTATGTTAATATATGTCTAATTGTTTTTTATAATTACAATATTATATGTTCGTTTATGTTCATATATGTTCAATTGTGTTTGTTTATCTTTATTCATTTATGTTCGTTTAGCATGTTCATGAACATAAATGAACGAACATGAACAAGAAAATCTATTCGTTTATCCGTTCGTGTTCGTTCATTTGTTCGGCTAACTTAAACGAACAAATATGAATAAACTCTTGTCCGTGTTCGTTCGGTTCGTTTACAACTCTCTTTATCATCACACATGTAAAGATTTCCTTTGTAGTTATTAGATTAAGGTTTTATAACATCAATTTTTTTTCTTTCTTTTGAATTTATGAGAACTTTTTATAATATAAAATTTTAACTTTTTATCCTATATCAAATATATAATGGATGTTTAATTAAAAATTATGTTTAATTTAAATTATTAACGTTTATATGGTCATTTATAATTACATACTTCCACATTTTTTAAATAAATATATATTTTTTATTTACCATCATTTCCATACAAAATGACAAAATTGTCATTTATCAAGTAAAACAAAACATTGTTTAACCATTTTTTAAGTAGTATTTGACTTTAGATTTACATGTGTGGTAAATTACGACTTCATTGTTATTTATACTTAGCATTTGCGCATGTTTTATTCATAGCTGGTTTCTATCTAATCACTCGATCATCTTTGTATTTCCATCATCCTTCTTATTTAACAAAAGTAATTCTTACCATCTCAAAACACGTCAATCTTTTCACGTAAATGCTAGAAGAAATTAATATATGTCAACTAAATATAAAATTTAAATTAATAATTTACAATAATAAAACATTATAAACTTTAAGAAAAAAAAAAAAAAAAAACCCACTTCACAATTCACTAATTCGCTAATCACATGCCATTCAATCACTAATTCAATTTTGTGTGTTTAAAAAGCAGTTAAAACGACATACGAAAAAGTAGGCAAGTTGCTGACGTGTAATATTTCTAAAGCTTTAACTACCTTTACAAAGACAAAGTCAAAGTGAACACCACCAAACATATAAGAAACAGCCAGGGTTGACCACCCTTGACCGCCGTGCTTTTCCCTCCTTTAGTTGTGACCGGAGCAACCTCCGCCTCCGGGATATTACATGCTCCAAATGTCATATTTGGCTGCACAATAATTAAATTTTTTAAGTTATTTAAATTTAAAAAAAAAATTAAAAATAAAGTTTGAAAGTGATTAGTGATTACCCTGCATGCTGAAATACTGTTACAACCACAAACTAACTGCCCGTTAGCCATATCTACTGCCGCAGGTGCACCCCCGCCATTGCTCCTCTGAAAAAAAATTTACATTTTTTTTATCACATGTGTCATGTATATTTAAAAGAATTACAAAAATGGTCCCTATGCATTCTGGTTTTTATTGTGTTTAGTAATAAATTGAGATTTTTTTTTCAATTTTGGTCCTTATTTCAAGGTTCCATGGACCAAAACTCAAAATATGTTTCAGCTTTGGACTAAACATTGTAAAAGTCAGAAAAAGACAGGGACCATTTTTGTATTTTACCCTTCGATTTAAATTTTAAAGTGAGTCACAAAATATGTCATTTTAAAGTGTTTGGTCACAAATTGAAATATTTTTCAATTGTGGTCCTTATTTTATGGTTTTATATCTATTTTTGTCCACATGGCTTTCTGATGCTGGCCCTCTTTTAAGGTTTCAAATCAACTTTAGTACTTTTTTTCAGGGACCAAAACTGATAGGAAACAATAAAATAAGGGTCAAAATGGAAAACATTCCAATCCTAGACTAAACATGGTAAAATTCAGAAAGTAGAGGGACCATTTTTATAATTGAACCTTGAATTAAAAATAATTTACAGAAATGGTCATTCTTATCATGTTTAGTCTAAAAGTTGAAATATTTTGCAAATTTGGTACTCATTTCAAGGTTTCTATTTGATTTTGGTTCTTGTTTTAAGTTTTCATGTCAATTTAGTCCTTATTTCAAAGTTTCTAGTTACAAAAATTAATATAAAACCTTGAAATAAAGGACTAAACACAGTAAATCTCAAAAAGCACAAGAACCATGTTTTACAATTTACTCTAGATAAAAAGTAAAAATACAAAAACGGTCCCTATGCTTTCTGAATTTACCCTGTTTACTCCAAAAGTGATTTTTTTTTCAACTTTGATCCCTACTTTTAGGTTTTGTATCAATTTTGGTCCTTCTTTTAGGACAAAACCCATGTGAAACCTCGAAACAAGGACCAAATCTAAAAATAAAACCAACTTTAGACTAAACACAGTTAAAATAAAAAAGAACGGGGGCACTTTTGTAATTTACTCTTTTAAGATTAAAGTGTGTTTGGCACACTATCTAATAAGCTAAGCTGTAATAACGTTTGCAAAAACTAGATGGAAAATGTAAAATCACATAAAAGGACATTCAGCTATATAACTAAAACCAACATTATAAGGGTATATTTGGAAAATATTGAGAATACCTTGTAGAAGTCAACAGCAATGAAATTAGGCCACCTTTTATGGTCTAGATCATGGCATGTGTTCATCATGTTTATTAATGGGGCTGAATTTTCTTTGCAAGCTTGGGTAAAATCGGGTGTATCAGGAAAATAGTTCATTAAAACGAGTGACCTTGATGTAGTGTTCATGGTAGGGGATTCTGCTCGATTAGGGCATAAACCACTTTTCATCCCATCTGTTCCATCTGCAATTTCAAAGTCCATTAACTGAGGGGTAAAATGGTCATTTACTTTCATCGAGTTCAAAAACATGACACAATCTTTGTTTATACATAGTACACCACTTTATTTTCTATCCCGTTGTATACATATTACATAAGGTTTGTTTTGTATCCTTTATAGAATGAATAAACCGTCTGAATAAGACTAAATGACCATTTTACCCTTACATTTAAAAAAAAACAAAGTTCATAATACTTTATCAATTTTCACAAGAGTTAAGTTGGTGTCTGAATATATGAAGTCAGGATGAACAAAGGATGTTTCTTTGGACCAAATGAATGAGAGGAAATGACCGTTTTACCCTTCTATGATTCTAAAACAAATAGGAAATGGAGATGTTTTAAACTCACATTGGTTCTCAACCATGTATTTCCATTGATATGCAATTCCTTCTGTACGTTCTTTAGAAGATTTGGAAGTGAAAACCACTAAACGGAAATTTTGTTTGACCATAAAGTCAACTGCGGGCCAATCACCACCATTGCTAGGCATTCGAGCTACAGGAAACCAGAATTTTCTCAAACCAGCATTGTTGAAGACATCAGTTAGACCATTTTGAGAGGTTACATAATCTTCAATGATTATAGTCACAATTTCAGTAGGATTCTTTTCCAAGAACTCTCGAATCTCTTTCAGAACGTTAATGGCAGGTTGCTGATGATATACAATAATACAAAAGGTCACTTATTTAAGTTAAATTGTTTTTGACATGTTAGAAATTAGGTAAGTTGTTAAATAAATACTTACAAAAGCTGTGTAATTGAAGCATTTTCCACCAAAGGAATGACATAACCAAATGTCATTCTCAAAGTCATACATATCAAGCATCAACCCTCTCACACCATTCTGTAAAGAAAGTAAGTAGATAATTATTAAAGGGCTTTTTATTTTTTAACAGGTTTGTTAAAAAAAATAATGTATTATGTCATTCTTTAATTAAGTCAAACATAAAACTGACTTCATTTTCCAATAGGGAAACCATATTATAATGATTAATGAGCACTATGTTTTATTTGAGATTATTTAACTACTTTACCCATGTTAGTCTCCATGAGGGTTAGCACAACTGCATAATTATTAAACAAAGACAAGCATGAGAGATTATGTTATTATTATATGCACTCTATCTAAACCTTTGAAGGCATATATACCTTCCTTCATTATACTTCCATGTGGTTGGTAGGTTACATACTATAATCAATGAGAAAGGAAACACTTTTTTGGGTTTAAATTGTTCATACCCCACATCACCTAACTATATCGGTTATATCTGTGAATATGATAAATGATTCGTTTGTAAGCCCTAAATTGATATTGAATCAATTAAGAACCGTACAAAAAATACATGATAGTCATAAAAGATCGTTAAATCCCTAAACAATATAACTTAAACAAGCTTAAAATCAAATTACTCAAACAACAAAGCTTTATTTCTGCCTAGAATTACTACCATCAGTTGAAGAGAAAAGAGAGAGAAGCTTACATCGAGCTGAGAACTAACAGAATCCTGCTGATTCGTCGGAGCTAGAACAACAGAGCCTGTAACTGACGTTTCTCCCAATCTAGCAAAGGAATTGTGCGTCGTTAACCATGAGTATCGATTGAATGGCAATCCTTTCGCCTGTAATCACACTTAATCACATCAAACAAACACACATTCACAATGATTTTCACACACATAACATACTAATATATACCTTAGAAAAAGGACTGAGAGGCTGAACGCGAGTACACCGAGGACGAACATTTCCGTCAGCGACGCAAGCCTCACAATGTAACCCTGAGTCACAGTTTTGATTATTTACGCAGGTTTGTCCTTCCTGATAGATTATCCAAAGATCAAATCAGTTCAACTTAATTAGCCATAAACAATACCTTCCAAAACATTCACCAATTCGAAAATCGACCTTGAGTGCTGCAGCGTAGGTGATCACGAAAACTGCGACGAAGAAAGTTGCGAATAACAACACATTGCATCCAAATTTGATTCTCTGCAAAATTCAAGTAGCATCTTTAGCTTGTTGTTGATGAAACCAAAAATACATACATGACAGTTATAGAGAAACAAAATCCTTGCCTCCATTGATGATCTGAGAGAGAAATTTGAGGTGATATACGTACAAATGTGTCAATATATTTGGGATGAAAGAATTTATCCAATTTATCGGTTTGCTTGAATGTCGGTTTAGTTGGTAAAGATGAACAGTGTATATTCAAATGGCGTGCACTCTGCACTCTGACGCCCTGCCATTGTTATTGTACGTCGTTTTTAACTTTTTATGCTGTTACTTTTATCTACAAAACTATGAATTTTTAATTAATGACCTCTAAAAAAACTAAATAATTAAGGATTACAAATTTACAAAAACAACATGATTTTTAATTCAATTTAAAATGTAGATATTAGCAAAAATTAGGAGTTACACATATTTCTCTATATTAATATCTTTACTACTGAACGTTAAATTGAACGTTAAATTGAAATTAGGCCATTTATATTTAGGATTACGAATATATTCTATTTTATTTTTAGTTTTTTATATCTTTAAGAAATTAAACACATTTTAAATAATCCATCTTACGTGTAATCATGATAGTTATGTCATATATCAACAAACGATTCTAGCGTAAGAACTTAAAATTTAGAGCATTTAGCCGTTTTTAACTTTTACCTTTTTAACAAAAATTCGATATAAACAAAAAAAAATGTTTGAAAATATTAGCGTTTAACTTTTAACTTTATACAAAAAAATTTAAAGCTAAAAGCTATTTCATATAGCATTAAAAAAAATTAAAAAAAAACCATTTTTAACTTGCGTGTAATCTTGATAGCAATGTTTTATATCAACAAACGACTGTATAAAAAAAAGCCATTGCATAAGAACTTTAAATTTAGAGCATTTAGTCATTTTTAACTTTTATCTTTTTAACAAAAATTCGATATAAACAAAAAATATACATGTTTGAGAGTATCAGCTTTTAACATTTAACTTCATAAAAAAAAACTCTAAAACTAAAAGCTATTTTATGAAACGTTAAATAAAAAACTATTGAACTTTTAGAATCAATTTTCATAAATGTCCTTAAAAATATATTTATATATTTATATTTTTTATACGATTGTCATTTTATATAATTTTACATAGACAAAAATAAAAAAAATGGTTATCACGGTATGCATTTTTTCAGGAAAGATTTTCAAACCATTAAACTTTTGGATTGGTGGTTATTTTTCAACAAGTTTCTTTGCGTTTTTACTCTCTCCTCAAATTGAAAAGACTATAATACCCTTCTTCTTTTTTTCATAATTTTTTACATTTAATAAATATTAAAAATAAATAGGTCCGCCTCTCTCTCTCTCGCTCCGGTAAAGAAAAAGTAAACAAAAAACCCCACACACAACCCTTCTCTCTCTCTCTAACACACACTCAAGAAAAAAAACACACACACACACAACCTACAGATGTTATCTGATCATGGTGGTTGTGGTGGTGATGATGTTCATAATCTAAACACAAGTCACCAATCTTAGAAGGGTTTCAGGAAGATCCACCACATTGTCATCATCTTCTTCCTCTTCCAACCACTCGTCATTTTCGGCTCCTTTATCGGTAACATCCAAAATTCAGCTCCTCGTGGAAAAAGTGATGGGTTTTGAGCATTCTAACACTTCCTAAGTGTACATGCAACCCTAATAACCTTGGATCTATGTTTGTCTAATTATCATGTAAAGTTGAATTCCAAGGTTATATTCCTATCTAGCATACATGGGGAACAAACTTGCATGAAAGATAGAATAACTTACCTTGTTGTTGCTTATGATCCTTGAAACCTTGTGAGCCTAGCACCCCAAGTGTGATGCCTCAAATGCTTCACACAACACCAAATGCTTTTGGAATGACTTTAGAGAGAATACACACTTCTAAAATCGGCCTAACCCTCTTGTTTCTTATGTGTAGCCGATTTTGGTGGAGAATGAGTTTCTTATATAGTGTTGACACATCTAGGGTTACACCATGTAAACCCTAATGTGTCATGACTCTTCATCTCCATGACCCATGGGTTTGTAACTCCCATGGAGTATCCATGGAGCATCCTATGGGTGGAACCCAACTTGATAATCCATGGAGCCTCTTAGCCCACTATATAAGATATGGAAGATGTACATAATCTACCCATATATTTAATTAGTTATCTTTGGATCACTTAATTAATTCTAAATTAATTCTTGATCAAACTAATTAAATAATATTATTAATATATTAGAACTTATAATATATTAATAAACCATAAGTGTTATTTCTCTCATTTTAGTTTATCCAATTGCATGGTGCCATGCAACCCAAATGGACCATGTCGGGTCGGGTCAAGTACATACCAGAAATAGTTATGGACTTAGACACCTTATCCAACAGTCTCCCACTTGGATAAGTCTAATAACTATAACTGCAATACTTCAGGAACCGATCGACAATCGTAGCTCTTTCAAGGTCTCTCGGAACTGAGAAGATGATGATACGCCATTTAAGATAAGTGATCATATAATCCTCTGTTCTAGATATCAGCCGGACAAATACATGGAACAATGTCTTACTTATTGTCCAGCAGTTTGTTTCCCGATTTCCTATTTGTTTGACAAAGAACTTAATTGAACACATCAACTTAGTTCTGACCGGGCCCGGTACATAGGTCAAAACAAAATCATCGAGGGGCCCAGATATCAGCTTCTAATCCAAGAAGGAACAGATAAACTTCGACTCATATGTTTGTTCTACCACTCATTGAATTATACACAAAAGCACGTTTTATAACATCGAGTTACCAATGCGTTAACGTACAATCAATGCATAACCAACTCATAAGTAACAAATCATATCTCTAGGTTTGAAGACTTATATGATATTACCGTCTCACGATCACTCGAGATAAATTCCATGAAGTGATTCCAGTGAGCGTGGGTTGAGTCCAATGCTCAGAACTTATGAGCACTCATGAGTGTTGTAGCCATGTCCAACAACTTAGACCTCTGCAACCAATCATGACAGTCTTGATTCATACCTACTTTCGACATATGACCGACTGTGGAGGTTCGAATAATATGATATACCAAACATAATTATTCTGGAAGTCAAAACATGCAAAAGAAATATAGTAAACGATCGACAAGAGATAGCAACACTTTACTCATAAACAAAACACCTTTTATTCATCATCTAATGTCAATTACATTTTACAAATTTCAAGGTTATCTAACTACTAAATCTAATATCATCCTTCAGCCCTATGCTCCGAGCATGCTGGAGATGCTTAACCCGAGTCAGTCCCTTCGTGAGGGGATCTGCTGGATTCTCATCCGATGATACCCTCTTTGCCACGAGGAGTCCTTCTTCTATTCGATGTCTGATGAAATGGTATTTTCTGTCGATGTGTCTGGATCTCCCGTGATCCCTTGGTACCTTGGCTAAGGCAATTGCACTTTCACTATCACAGAAAATTTCCATTGGCTCTTTAATAGCTGGTACAACTCCAAGGTCTCCAATGAAGTTCTTCAGCCATATCGCCTCCTTTGCTGCCTCGCTAGCTGCTATATACTCTGATTCGCAAGTTGAATCAGCCACTGTCTCTTGCTTGGAACTCTTCCAAGAAATTGCTCCTCCATTTAAGGTAAAGACCCAGCCTGACTGAGAGCGGAAATTATCCCTATCAGTCTGAAAGCTAGCATCACTATACCCTACAACTCTCAAGTCTTCACTCCCACCGAGGGTAAGGACCCAGTCCTTAGTCCTCCGTAGGTACTTGAGGATATTCTTTACCGCAGTCCAGTGTGCCTTGCCAGGGTTCCCCTGATACCTGCTAACCATGCTCAAAGCAAAGGCTACATCAGGTCGAGTACACGTCATAGCATACATGATCGATCCTACAGCCGAAGCATAAGGTATTCGACTCATTTCTGCTATCTCAGCCTCAGTACTAGGGCTTTGTGTCTTACTCAATCTGGCATTACTCTGGATGGGTAACTCTCCTTTCTTGGAGTCCTGCATGCCGAATCTCTTCAACACCTTATCCAAGTAAGTACTCTGACTAAGTCCAATTAGTCTTTTACTCCGGTCTCTCAAGATCCTTATCCCTAGAATATAGGCAGCTTCTCCTAGGTCCTTCATAGAGAAACACTTCCCAAGCCAGGACTTAACTTCCTGCAGAGTTGGGATGTCATTTCCTATGAGTAGTATGTCATCCACATACAATACCAAAAAGCTAACTATACTCCCACTAGCCTTGACATATACACAAGATTCATCTTCACTCCTAGAAAAGCCAAATTCCTTGACTTTCTCATCAAAGCAAAGATTCCATCTGCGAGGTGCTTGCTTTAACCCATAAATGGATTTCTCAAGCTTACACACTCTATTAGGGTACTCTGTGTTGACAAAACCCTCTGGCTGACTCATGTAAACATCCTCAGCCAACTTTCCATTAAGGAAAGCGGTTTTGACATCCATTTGCCATATTTCATAGTCATGGAATGCGGCTATGGCTAACAGAACCCTAATAGACTTAATCTTGGCCACTGGAGAAAAGGTCTCATCATAATCAACTCCCGGAGTTTGTGAGAAACCCTTTGCAACCAGTCGTGCCTTATAAGTGTGTACATTACCATCCATGTCGGTCTTCTTCTTGAAGATCCATTTGCACCCTACAGTCTTACGACCTGGTACATTCTCAACCAAGTTCCAAACTTGATTGTCATACATGGACTGTATCTCGCTGTCCATTGCCTCTTTCCACTTGGCTGACTCAGGGCCTGCCATGGCTTCCGCGTAACTGTTAGGTTCATCCAGACCTATAAGTGTCTCATCACTGATAAGTGTATCACCTTCCGCAGTAATATGGAATCCATAGTAATGCTCAGGTGCATTCCTAACCCTTGTGGAACGCCTCAGAGGTACAGACTTGTCAATTGGCTCAACAGAAGTTTCCTCCTCAAGTTGAGTGCTAGGGTTTGAAGTTCCTTCACCACTTGACTCTTGAATTTCTTCAAGGTCAACTTGCCTCCCACTGTCTCCTTGGCTTATGAACTCTCTCTCTCGAAAGAAAGCCCTCCTAGCTACAAAGACCACATTCTCACTAGGTCTGTAGAAGAGGTAACCAAAGGATTTCTGTGGGTAGCCGATGAAAATACACCTCTCACTTCGAGGTTCGAGCTTATCATGAGTCTCGCGTCTCACGAAAGCCTCGCAACCCCAAATCTTAATGTGGTCTAGTTTGGGTACTTTACCAGTCCACATCTCATGAGGAGTTTTGGCAACTTTCTTTGTGGGAACTAGATTAAGGATATGGGCGGCAGTCTCTAAGGCATACCCCAAAAATGAGATTGGTAGTGAAGCTCGACTCATCATGGAACGAACCATATCCAACAAGGTTCGATTACGCCTCTCAGCTACACCATTCAACTGCGGTGTCCTGGGAGGTGTCAATTGTGAGACAATCCCACATTCCTTAAGATAGTCGAGGAACTCTGAACTAAGATACTCACCACCTCGATCGGATCGAAGCATCTTAATGTTCCTGCCCAATTGATTCTCGACTTCCTGTTTAAACTCTTTAAACCTCTCAAAAGTCTCTGACTTATGCTTGATTAAGTAGACATATCCATATCTACTGTAATCATCAGTAAAAGTCAAATAATAACGATTAGCATCCCTTGTGGCATGTTTTAAGGGCCCACACACATATATGTGTATAAGATCCAACAAACCTTCACCCCTCTCACAAGAACCTGTGAAGGGTGACTTTGTCATTTTTCCAAGTAAGCATGATTCGCAACTATCATCTGACTTTAGGTCAAATGACTCCAATACTCCATCCTTTTGGAGTTGGCCTATGCGTTTCTTGCTTATATGTCCAAGACGACAATGCCATAATGATGCTTTATCCAAGTTATTATCATTAACAGAATCAATACACAATACATTATTTCCTAAGTTATCAACCACAGATACAGTTTCATACACACCATCACAAGGTAATGCTTTAAAATAAAGAACATTATTAAAGAAAGCATTAACCGAACCAACTTCATTATCAAATGAAAAGGTGAAACCTTGTTTATACAATGCATGAAAGGGAATAATATTTCTTGCCATTTCTGGCGAATAACAACATTTATTCAAATCTAAACTAAACCCACTACTTAGCGATAAAGTATAAACTCCAATCTTGGTGACAGGTAAAGCTTTCCTATTCCCCATGATTAAGTTTATTCTTCCATGCTCCACATTCTCACTTCTTCTTAGTCCCTGCAAATCAGAACATATATGAATACCACAACCGGTATCAAGGACCCAAGAGTTAGAATGGGGTGAGTTATTAGATAAGATAGTGTAAATACCTGCATGGTTGGGTTTAACTTTCCCATCCTTCACATCTTGCTGGTACTTTGGGCAGTTCCACTTCCAATGTGACTTTTCATGGCAATAGAAGCATTCAGCCTCTTTAGGGTCAGAAGAAGGAGTGACAAAACCTTTCTTGGTTCCACTTGAAGAAGAGCCATCAAGGGTCCTAGCCTTGGTACCCTTCGAAGAGCTCTTCCTCTTCTTCCCTCTACCTTTCCCGATTGCCAAAACCGGGGCGGAGTTTGGAGTAGGAGTGTTAACAACCGACTTACCCTTAAGACCTGTTTCTGCGGTCTTGAGGAGTCCCTGAAGTTTGCTGAGTGTGACCTCTTCCTTATTCATGTGATATGTCATGTGGAATTGATCATAGCACGATGGTAAGGAGTGAAAAATGATATCTATTGCAAGCTCCTCAGGGAAGTTCACATTAAGCTTCAGCAACCGATCCACATACCTTTGCATTTTCTGCATGTGGCTCATGACGGATTCCCTGTCCTTCATCATGGTTGTTATGATAGAGCATATGATTTCATACCTCTCTTGTCATGCACTTTGATGGTATCTTTCCATCAGATCTTGGTGCATTTCAAAAGGGTAGAAGTCCTCATAGGACTTTTGGAGTTCCGCTGTCATGGTGGCCAACATGATGCATGCCACTTTTGTAGCATCCCTTTCATGTGCCCGGAAGTCAGCGATCTCCTGGGGAGTTGCAGTGGTCTCATCAATCTCCTTAAGCTCCTTGTCAAGGACATATTCTTTGTCCTCGTAGCGGGTAATCATCCTGATGTTTCTGATCCATTCATTGAAGTTGGATCCATCAAAAGTGACTTTCCCACACAAGTTCATAAGGGTAAAGGAGCCATTAGGATTAGAGCCAGAAGCAGCATTGTTTGAAGACATCTGAAAGAAGAGAACAAGATTAGTTTAGATATTAAGAGAGTCCTTAATAAAACACCCAAATGTAATATTAAGGCTAGGATCCAATCACAATATATTATAACTTAGAAGATGTATGCCGTAATCCAAGCTATAACATATTTGAAAGGTAGGTGAATGACGATTCACCAATTTCCACCATGAAAAACGAAATATAAATATTAGGTTTTTAATTGGTTCTTAGAAATTCCTAGATTCTTTTGAGATTCAATGAACTTTTCAAAGGCATGTTTCAATCTCGAGTGTGCCCTCCAAGTTTTGTGACTGGGATACCGAGGATCACAAAACGAGGTGTGAAGTAACCATGCAAATCACTTGGTACCCTCAAGGTTTATCACTCAATCGATGTGCCGGTAAACCACACACGCTCCACCGATGCTATGGTAAACCTTAAGTCACCCTTTACCTACCTTGTTAACTCCAAGTTAGTGTGCCGGTTAACCACACACGCTCCACCAACGACTTAAACAAAGTGTAAAGTGTAATTTCATGGATTAGCACCTTATTCACATTTTCCTAAAGTAATTAAGATTGGGAATTTAATAAAAGCATTTAGTTACTTTATAATATTCATCATACTTTTAATGAGAATTTATAAGTCCTTGACTTACCTGTTCGGCTAACGACCCTCCACCGATCAAGGAAGCGGTGGGTGAGAGTGGACACCCATTAAGTTGCCATTTTATAGGCAACAACCTTATACCCCCCTTATAGACCGGCTTTGTGAATGAGGCGTACTAGCGGTAAGACGACTTGACGTTATACATATATATATTAGTAACTTATAATATTATAAAGTATAAGGGTTGAATTTTAACTTTTAAAATTCTAAGGGTTGGAACTAAAGTTTTAATCAAGACTTTACATGTTCCAAAACTTGAGGGCAAGTTTTGTAAACTTCCAAAACTTTTCATTTCTTATAACTTATGAATTAATTGAGTAATAAAAATGAAGACTCTTCATTTTTATAACTCTTGTGTTCTTTTAATGGCTTTAATAAAAGTGAGACTTTTGGTTTTCCATAACTTGAGGACAAGTTATGGACTCCATGAAAACACATTATGATCATGAATTAAACTACCATGAAGGTTACAAACAATTCCTATGATCATCTAATCTTCATAAGTTCAAGAACATGAATATGAACACTTTCAAGAATCAAAAATTACACTTAAAAAAAACTTGTAATTTTAATAATTGCCATTGTAAATGGATTAGCATAAACATTACACCATCTAAAACAAGCTTTAAAACATCAAAACAATTTAGGGTAATGTTTCTAGTCCATTTCCAGCAACAAATGTGCAAACTTTCATACGAGCCGAAAACAGAAAAACGATTTTTTTTTCAAGCTGTTTGCACACAAAAAAAAAACAACAACAAACGAACCATGCTCTGATACCACTGATGGGTTTTGAGCATTCTAACACTTCCTAAGTGTACATGCAACCCTAATAACCTTGGATCTATGTTTGTCTAATTATCATGCAAAGTTGAATTCCAAGGTTATATTCCTATCTAGCATACATGGGGAACAAACTTGCATGAAAGATAGAATAACTTACCTTGTTGTTGCTTATGATCCTTGAAACCTTGTGAGCCTAGCACCCCAAGTGTGATGCCTCAAATGCTTCACACAACACCAAATGCTTTTGGAATGACTTTAGAGAGAATACACACTTCTAAAATCGGCCTAGCCCTCTTGTTTCTTATGTGTAGCCGATTTTGGTGGAGAATGGGTTTCTTATATAGTGTTGACACATCTAGGGTTACACCATGTAAACCGTAATGTGTCATGACTCTTCATTTCCATGACCCATGGGTTTGTAACTCCCATGGAGCATCCTATGGGTGGAACCCAACTTGATAATCCATGGAGCCTCTTAGCCCACTATATAAGATATGGAAGATTTACATAATCTACCCATATATTTAATTAGTTATCTTTGGATCACTTAATTAATTCTAAATTAATTCTTGATCAAACTAATTAAATAATATTATTAATATATTAGAACTTATAATATATTAATAAACCATAAGTGTTATTTCTCTCATTTTAGTTTATCCAATTGCATGGTGCCATGCAACCCAAATGGACCATGCCGGGTCGGGTCAAGTACATACCAGAAATAGTTATGGACTTAGACACCTTATCCAACAAGAAGAAGATCCCTTTGGTGCATTATTTCAGCAAGCAAGCAAGCCTCTTCCTCATCACCTCGTGTTGTTTATGGACCCTTGTAAGTCCTCAAGTTCTTACCTTTCTCATTTAAGCATGTTAGATCTAAGTGTTTACTCACTCTTCTGTATGTTTGGATTGAGTTGAATGCATGGAATCCATAAAGTTAGAAACTTTATGGATCATAGAGGTCCTTTGATGAACATAAGTCTTAGATATGAAGTTTGGGTGGTGTATTGGACTCCATGCATGAGCTTTTGGTGCTATTTATCCATTTTGACCTAAGTTTGTGCTTTATACATGCAGTGGACATGCATGACTGAAAAGCATCCATCTTTGTGATGTATTAGGCCTTATGAAGCGCTCTAGAAAGTGGGAGAGGATGGCTTAATAGATTGAGAGTTGAATCTGTTAAGCTGTGGGAGCCCAGTTCCCACGACATGGCATTTTAGTCGCCACGACGTGTCGACTGGGGTTGCCTAACTGTTTTGTCTTGGAGTGCCCACGACGTGGAGACATGTTTTAGGATGTAGACTGAGAATGTACCTTTTTATTGTTGTTAGGTGTCTCATAGTAATGGTCTACACAGTGTGAGAGCTATTGTGGTTAGTTGATATCTGTGAGGTAAGTCTTCTGAATGTATTACTATTACCTATGTCATAGTGTGCATGTTAGACTAACTGAGTCTTACTTGTTATTGTTGTTATACGTGACGTGGAGTTGCTGATAACTCCAGGGAATGTTGTTAGCATATTGGCACTACTAATAGTCCCTAGGGTTGCTGTTAGCCCATAAGACGTGTTGTTAGCCCATCGGACGTGCTGCTAGTCCACCGAGCGTATTATTAACACATCTGGATTGCTGATAATCCCTAGGGTTGCTGATAACCTATAATTGTTTATTTATGATATATTGTATGTGATATTTTGGGGAACTCACCAAGCTTCGTACCTACAGATGTGGATTAAATGTGTTTCAGATACGTCAGATGATCTCGGGAAGGCGAAGACTTGATTATGCACATCCACCTGCAGTTTTGTGATTTCACATATTTTGATAGTTTGATATTTTGGGATAACTGTATTTGATACTTATGATTTTATTGACTTGGGTTTTATGAAAAGAATGCTTTATCTAAATTAAAAATGAAAAAATTTGTTATGAAAAATGAGACGTTACATTATCCGTGAACCAAATTAGAAGGTCAAATGTGTTGGATTAATGTCTAAGTTCATAACTATATTTGATATGTACTTGACCCGACCCGGCATGGTCCATTTGGGTTGCACTTCACCGGCACAATTTATATGGATAGTCTTTTGAGAATAGTATATTTATGATTTATATTAATATATTATAAGTTCTGATATATTAATATGGAATCATATTATTTAATTAGTATTGATCAAGAATTAATTTAGAATTAATTAAGTGATCAAAAAGAACTAATTAAATATGGACTCTTATATATATAGAATGGGCCAAGTTCATTTAGGTTGGGCTAAGCTTTCATGGATGGTCCATGGAGCTTTTAACCCATGGATCCTATGTAAATGAAAGGTCATGGGTATTAGGGTTTACATGGATGTAACCCTAATCCTCCATAATATATAAAGGGGTCCTTGGCTCACAAAATTGGCACAAGTGTGTGAAAATAAGAGTGGGCCGATTTTAGTGTGCATACATATTCTCTCAAGTTCTTCCAAGGTGTTTTGGTGATTTGTGATTTCATTTGAGGCTTCCACACTATTGGGGCTAAGCTCTTAAAGCTTGAAGACATCAAGCTACATCAAAAGGTATGTCATCTAACTAGAACTTTGTAGTATAGGTGCTTCATAATATGCTAGTTAGGATGAAACCTTGGAATAGTTAATATTTGCATGTATAATAGAGAAAACATAGATCCAAGGTTTATAGGGTTGCATGTACACCATAGGAGTGTTAGAATGTTCAAAACCCAGAAGTGGTATCAGAGCCATGGGTTGTTTTCTGTTATATTGATGCAAATGTTTTATTTTCAAGTTGAAAAAAAAAGGAAAAAAAACATGACGTTTGTCAAATTTTAAGATAATTACTTGTTTTGTGAAAAACGAATTATTTGTAAAATTTGAATCATTTGTTATATGAGTTGAATTAGGTCAAATTTAGTAAAAGATAAAATGATATGATTATTTTATTAGTTTTAAAAGTTTGATCTAAATGTTTTAAGGAGTTACATATTTTGTCATAAAATTTTGGAGCTCAAAAGTTTTTTTTAAAGTTGTGATCTTAAGGGTTTTTGAAACTTCCATAAGTTATGGATATGAAAGTTTTTTTTTAAAAAAAAAATTTGATTCAAAGTTTTTATGGAGTTACAAAATTTGGTGTTAATGTTTTAAAGAATTCCATAACTTGTTCTTAAGTTATGGAACATGGAAAGTTTCATTATAAAACACTATTAATTCCATAACTTATGGAATCCAAAGGTTTTCAAGAATTACAAAACTTGCCCTCAAGTTTTGGAATTTGAGAAAAGTTTTTTATGAAAAAAAGAATTGAATTCTAAAACTCTTGGGTTCATAACTTAAACAATTAATTAAATGGTTTTAATTTTGAGTTTAATAATTGGAATTATGATGTTTTGTTGAATAGTTCAAATTAACTCTTATGGACTTTATTAATAGTTAATTAAAGCGTTTAATTAAAAGAGTATTATTAAATCCATAAATATATGGTTTGAGTTTAATTAAATTAAAAGTCTAGTTTAATTAATAGATTAAACCACCAAGTATTTTAAATGTCTAAAATACACCCTTATACTATTATAATATTAAAAGTTTAATATATTATATGTATAAGAGCAAGTCGTCTTACCATTAGTAGGTCTCATTCACGAAGCCGGTCTATAAGGGGGGTATAAGGTTACTGCCTATAAAATGGCAGTTTAATGGGTGTCCACTCTCACTCACCGCTTCCTTGACCGGTGGAGGGTCGTTAGCCGAACAGGTAGGACAAGGACTATAATTCTCCCTTCATTAAAAGTATTAATGATAAATACTAAGTAACTAAACCTTTTATTAATTCCCAATCTTAGTTACTTAGTAAAATGTGAATAGGGTGCTAATCCATGAAATTACACTTTGCACTTTGTTTAAACCGTTAGTGGAGCGTGTGTGGTTAACCGACACACTAACCTGGATTTAACAAAGTAGGCAAAGGGTAACTTAATATTTATCATAGTATCGGTGGAGCTCGTGTGGTTAACCGGCACATCGATTGAGGGGTAAATATTAAGGGTACCAAGTATATTTTCATGGTTACTTCACACCTTGTTTTGTGATCCTCGGCATCCCAGTCACAAAACCTGAAGGGCACACTCGAGATTGAAACATGCCGTTGAAAAGTTCAATGAATCTCAAAAGATCTAGGAGTTTCAAATCCAAGTAAAAAACCTAATTAAATACATTTCGTTTATCTTGGTGGAAATTGGTGAATTGTCATTCACCTACCTTCAAATATTTTATAGCTTGGATTACGGCATCCCTCTTCCAAGTTATAAAATAGTTTGTTGGGTCCTAGCCTTAATATATCATATTGGGTGTTATATTAAGGACTTAAATCAACTTTACGTGAATTTCTCCCATTGTTGATGTCTGGTTTAGACAACAATGATCTTCCCAAACCAAACTTTCCTAATGAATATGACTTCCCGAGTTTGGCTCATGGAAGTCATACTTCTCTTCCTCCACCTCCTCCAATTATTCTCCCTAACCCACAAGTTCAAGGTCACTCAAACCCTAATGGCAAGCAAGGTCTATGTGTGATCACATCTTAGAGATAAAGTCACATATTGACAAGCCGGGAGAGTTAGGTGTCAAAGTCTTGAGAAAGTTGGATGTTCAATCACTTTCTAAGTCACATAGTGAGTTCCTTTGGGACTACTATGAAACAGACTATGACATGAACCTTAATGATCATATCTATTTGCTTGGTGCTGCTGAATCAGCAATGATTTGGAACGATAGTAAAGCAAATTTGATTAGAAGATCAACTTCCCAAAAACTTTATGGACAGTGACAATGGTGACACTGGAAATCCAGAAAAAGCATTCTCTTCCCAATGGAAAGGGATTGGCCATAGTCAACCCGGTTGACCAAATGGTAAAGAGAAAGGCTAAGTCTGAGATAGTCTCATTACCAAAGGGTCCATATGTTTATTTTGCCAAAGGAAGGGGCGTTGATTGCAAAGCTGCCAAATTTACCTAAGGATGTTAAAGTCAATAAGTTTGACTCTACATCAGGTAGAGCCCATTATCTAACTCTGTTAAGTTCTATTCTGAGATCCTCATTACATGATGTGACTGGGTCACATGTTGATGTTTTAAGAATCAAAGAATAGAGAGAAATCTTAAAGGAAGTATATGCTGATTCTGATCGCGAAGGTGGATTTCGATCGCATCAGAATTTTGAGCAGTTGCTTAAGAAGTTATGATATATTGCTAAGGAATAGATAACAACAATTTTCCATGTGGATTGTAAGGATAAGTTTTTCCGCAAAGTTTTAAAATAAAAGAAAATTGTTTAATTTTATTTATTTGAAGTATCCTTACAATGGCATTTGTGGAAAATTGTTGCTTATATGATTCCACTGACAGCAATATTGGAAAATGGATTTGATTCTTTCATTTGTGGTAGTGTCTAAATTTACCAAATCAGGAAAGTTCCTCATCACCCAAGTTTCAATTGGACCGAAACTTGGAATCATGCAAGTTGAATAGTATGATGAATGAGAACTTTCAAGCATTGGAAAATCAAGACTAATTACTTGTTCACATGGATGTGTGAGTCAAGTAAAGGACTAAAGGGATCGAGTACACATTCTTGTGCACTGGTCATGTCCACCACAAAGCTCGTTAAGACTATTTGATTTACTAAAGTTTAGTAAATATGGTTATACTTACAAGTTTAAGTATAATTCTGAAACATTGGAAAAGTCTCAATGTATGGCAGAACGAATGGGAAGAATCAAATTAGGCAGAAAGATAAAAGTTTCTCAAATCTGAAAAGATGGGAGAGTACTTTAGTATCATGTTTGTGATCATCTTAATGATTTAGAAATCATATCACAATTAGTCCTCTAAAGGTCATCTTAGTGCATTCTTATGACTAAGAAGAGGAGTCATGAATTGTTGAAATGGTTAGATCAGGAAGATGAGTCATACTTCGTTCCAAAACAATTCTTAGAGTCATACTCCAAGATTATAACTTGAGTGGCATATCTTAAAGAAAGGTTTAAAACACTTGTCAAATGTAAGAGTAAAAGTGTCCTACTCTTGTACATTTGAAATTGGTAAGTTGTGATGTTTTGGATAAAACAAAGACCAACTAAGGCCAATTGTGTGAAGTGGTTGTCTTGATAAAGAATCCGCACTATCTCTTGAATATTTGGCAAGATAGTCTTATATGTCAAGAGGATAGTGGGAGTCTTAAAGATCCTAAAAAGAATTTCAAGAACTAATCAAGAATAAAACCTGAGGTTCTTCACTAGCACACGACTTGAGGTTTATAACCTATCGTGTTGACATATTATGTGCCCATTCCAGTTAAAGTTGGCTTTGCATAGGAGTTCTGAAAGTTCTCAATTGGTTGCATAACAACTTGGAAGCAATGGCAGGCCCTGTACTGCCAGGTGGCAAGAAGTTAAGATTGCATAAGTTCAGTCCATATGAGTTTGGATTTGTCATTATCCTTGTCTTGTGACTATGGTTTTGACGATTCACATGGATAAGAACACATACACCATAAAATCTAAGGGTCATAAGGTTTCTCTCCGATTCATGAAAATGATGGTGAGGAAACACTTCCACCAAGTAGATTTGAAGCAGATGACAAAAGGTCTAAACAATTGAGACTATGATTATGGCATCCCATTTCATAGTTCTGAAATTGTTTAGACACACATGCATGCTATCTAAGGAAAGGTGTATGATTTTGATAAAGTTTTACCAAAGCATCTCGTATCAGAAATCTGAACTTTGGTAAGAAAGTCAATAAAGTATTGATTTCTAGAAGTCCAGCTGATTTCTGAGTACATGTCAAAGCTAGTGGGAGCATAAGTGTTATGCTAATAATCATCATGTTAGTGGGAGCATGATAATTATTGTTAGTGTTGCAAGTTAGCAATGTTAATTATAGAAAACAAAAGTTTCAATTCGTGAGGCTGCAGGGATTGAAAAAGTTGTTTTGCTATAATTAAGGGAGAGGATATACTTCATTTCAGTTCTAAAGGCTTAGATTGAGACCTTGATCATCTTTAGTCAAGAATATATATATATATGAATTTCATGTTGGATTGGTTCAACTTAAGGAAATTCTATATATTGCGTTCTCAAAATTCGATTATGATTACGGCATCCCTCTTCATAGTCAAATTTTGAAAACATGGCAAATAAAAATATTGTAGCAAAAGACTGGTCTAGAATCATGTCTTTATGTAAGACATCATGAATCGTGTACCATTTGCTTTGGGTACAGGATCGATTGCATGTGCTATAATATTTTGTCATTTCTAAATTTTTCCAAATGTCCAGAGGCATTAAGAAGGGAAAAGGTATAGAATTGGATATGACTAAAATGATTAAGCAATTGTCGAGGACAATCTGAGGTTTACCAAAGATTGGTTGCTCAGGGACAGTTGGAAGTATAGTGCTAATTTTGGAAGGACCATATTGACATATTCTGAAAAGAGGCATCTCTTGTTCAGAAGTGATAGTCAAAATGAGAATATGGAGTTGTCTCCATAGGTGGAAGTTATCTGTGTAAGATTAGAAAACTTAATGCAAGAAGCATGTCCAAAGCAATGTACTTTGAATATGAGACTTAGTTTCCATGGAGTTGATCTCCATTGGAATACCTTATAATGACTGTTGACAAGTCTTTGTGACTTTGTACATATTCATTACAGGAGGGTCAGTGCATATAAGTTTAAAATCTAAACAGATTTCGATAAATGATAGGAATTTGAAATTCTCACATTTTTCGATAAGGATTTGGGAGTGTGAAATTAGAATCATTGAAATTATGTTCAATTGGTTTATTTCACAAAGTAAGGATCATAGACAAACATAAAGTGCATACTTGGTGTATGGCAAAGCTATTGTTTAAGAAAAACATAGTGTACATGCTTGGAGCATGGGACAACTAGTGTTTTTAATTCAAGTATAAAGTTGATAAAACCGAAACAATGAATAATGAGTAATCAGTATGGTGATAAATAAAAGTGTTTATTTATATTCATAGGGTTTGATACCATATTTGATTCATTTATTCTTGTGTTTCACTTTGCATGTTTTGACTTCCAGAATAACTAAGTCGCTCTTCCTGAATGATTAAGTTATTCAAACCATCCACAGTCGGTAATATGTTGGAAGTAGATATGAATCAAGACTGTCATGGGTTGGTTTGTAGAGGTCCAAGTTGGTGGACAAAGTGGTGCTACAACACTCATGAGTGCTCATAAGTTCTGAGTATTGGATTCAACCCGCGCTCATTTGAATCACTTCATGGATTTTATCACGAGTGATCATGAGACGATAATATCTTATATTCTTCAAACCTAGAGATATGAGTTGTTACTATGAGTTGGTTATACATTGATTGCACGAAAACGCATTTGGTAACTCGATGTTATAAAACGTGCCTTTGTGTATGATTCAACAAGTAGTAGAACAAGCCATATGAGTCGAAGTTTATCCATTCCTTTTACCTTCGGGATAAAAGCGATATCTGTGGGCCCCTCGATGATTTTGCGATGACACATGTGAGTGCTTGGCCAAGCCAGGACTGATTTGACTTGTTCAATCAGTCAGTCATCATAAATCGAAAATCGGGAAACAACAAATGGACAGAGAGAATGATTATAATCCATGTCTCAGTCCATATGATATCTAGAATGGAGGAATATATGATCCCTTATCTAATGGACAAGTCATTGACAAGGTCAGAGTTCGACAGCGGCTTTAAGAGCTACGATTGCCAGTTAGATTTTGAAGTCATACTCAATAATAGTTTTAGACTTATCCAAGTGGGAGACTGTTGGATTAATGTCTAAGTCCATAACTATATTTGGTATGTACTTGACCCGACCCGGCATGGTCCATTTGGGTTGCACTTCACCGGCACAATTTATATGGATAGTCTTTTGAGAATAGTATATTTATGATTTATATTAATATATTATAAGTTCTAATATATTAATATGGAATCATATTATTTAATTAGTATTGATCAAGAATTAATTTAGAATTAATTAAGTGATCAAAAAGAACTAATTAAATATGGACTCTTATATATATGGAATGGGCCAAGTTCATTTAGGTTGGGCTAAGCTTTCATGGATGGTCCATGGAGCTTTTAACCCATGGATCCTATGTAAATGAAAGGTCATGGGTATTAGGGTTTACATGGATGTAACCCTAATCCTCCATAATATATAAAGGGGTCCTTGGCTCACAAAATTGGCACAAGTGTGTGAAAATAAGAGTGGGCCGATTTTAGTGTGCATACATATTCTCTCAAGTTCTTCCAAGGTGTTTTGGTGATTTGTGATTCCATTTGAGGCTTCCACACTATTGGGGCTAAGCTCTTAAAGCTTGAAGACATCAAGCTACATCAAAAGGTATGTCATCTAACGAGAACTTTGTAGTATAGGTGCTTCATAATATGCTAGTTAGGATGAAACCTTGGAATAGTTAATATTTGCATGTATAATAGAGAAAACAAAGATCCAAGGTTTATAGGGTTGCATGTACACCATAGGAGTGTTAGAATGCTCAAAACCCAGCAAAATGCCACCAGAATAATGAAAGAGGTTTGGAAAGATATTAACCTCCACTACCAACCACCATGTCGTTGGCACCAAAGGCTACCGTCACCACCACCGAGGAGTAGGATGCGTCTCAATCCTTATCAAGATATTGGGCATGTCCAACTGACACCTTCCAACTTACTACCCTCGAATAAATACACTAATCTCTTTTTCTTTCTCCCTCTTTCTCGCTCTCTCTATAGTTTTCATTTATCCCTTGTCTCCCCCACTTTATCCATAATTCTAGAGAGAGAAAGTGATTGTGCGTCTATGTTTGTATGTGTGTGTGAGAGAGAGAGAGAGAGAGACAGAGTGTGTGTGTGTATGTGTGTGTGTGTATGTAGCCTAATGAAGGAGGATGTTGGTAGAAAGATGACAATCAAGTCCAAGTTGAAGTGGATTGGTGTTTGAGCCCATTTTGACGATCAGTTTGTGCGGAATAAGAACATCTTGAGATTTAACAATCGTAAAAATACGAAGAACATAAAAGATGAGTGATCACATAATTTACTAGAAAGAGAGAAATAAAATATTACATGAAGAACATGGGTTGGGAAAGATAACTCTCCCTTGGTGGGAGAGATCCCACCACACACTCTCTCTCTAGGAACTACATTTTAGGTGCACTCTTACAATAATACATGACCATCTCTCTCTATTTATAAGGAGAGAGAAACTAAATAATACAATAAAAGGAATAAAATAACCTAACTATCACTCATAATTTGTAGAGCATTTCCATGCTCCAACATTCTCTCCCCAAATGCTCGCAAGTGATGAGGGATACAAATAAAGTGATAAAAGGCTAAAATACACAGTAACCGACTAGCAAGTGTTGTAATGAAAATGAAACATAATGAGAACCAAATGTTGAAATGTCTCTGAAACTCTGAAGTGCTTGTGATCTCTGATGTTGGCCATGAATCTCTAATTAGTAAAGGTCTTCGGCTTCAAGGTCACCACTCTTGAGGCAGAAAAATAAGATCCAAATCTTCAAACTAGTCATAACCACAATGATCAAGTAGAAGATCCAATCAAATCACACTTCGACATCAAAAATTTTGAAACATCTCTAGTTCTCGAATCATAATACACCCAAAATTCTTCAAAAGAATAACCTGCTAAAAATATGAAACATCCTATGGTAGAGTCTGAATAATAAATAATATGGATCCGGTAAACATCTAGTGTCACACCCCCAAACCAGAACGGCGGAAACGTCTGGGGCGGATGGAGTGACTTCATGTGCAGTATCATAACAATTGAATATAAATGAATCATAACATCAAAAACTTTCATACATTAAGGATACAAGGTTACATTGTTTACAAACTTTGTTTGTTCCAAAAGTTAAGTACAAATATTTGAAAATGTAGAAATCATGATGTGGTGACTCTTGTCCTCAAAACGTTTTCGTAATACCTGTTTACTAGTTTTCTGAGAATACAAGTAGTTTTGAAAAGTGTCAGCATTAAAGTTGGTGAGTTCATAAGCGTTTTTGTATGAATAAGATCTGTAATGTTTCCTTGTAAATGATAGCGTAAAACTTTCCTGAAAATCCAATATTTTCGTAAATGTAAACTGCGGTCTTAAAACCCTAAGACCAAAAATGTAAGTAGTGTTGTATCGTAAAGTAGTATCATATAGCTTTATATATATATATATATATATATATATATATATATATATATATATATATATTATAAAACCAAATGAATAAGCATTAGCCCCGTAAAAAATAGATTTGTTAATACCCTATATGAGTTATTATAACCATACTTAATATGACTAGTGGCATGTATGACGTTTTTCAGGCGTCGGAGCTGGTAGACATTCGTCACCCTAGACTTTCGGTCTAACTGTAGCGAATAACTTAGGTGCGGGGTTGTCAATCCCGTGTAGATCTATACACAACGGTCTCGCTCTCCCTCTAGGAGACTCTGGTTATAATGCAGGACTTACGTTGTACTTTAGGTAAAGTACGTGAAGAGAGTGTGTCTCACAAACTGTACCAACGGTTTACGTGTAATGTAGTGAAAATCATTTTTGTATGTAAATGCATTTCCCTTCCATAGAGTTTTTATAGAATGACATAATTATAGTTTGAAATAATCATCTGTAATAGGCCCGAAAACTGATAACTAGTTGAAATGAACCACAAACTATACCCATTATAGTTTAACTGAAAAAGGTGTAAAGTTAGTGAAAAGTAAACCCATTTATACATTTTATCATACAAAATAATAGGTTTAGGATATTCATACTTTGGTTAAAACCCAAGAGAATATTGTCTTAGAATAGTTATGAAAACTCATTCTTGATAGAAAATTTCCTTTTATCACAAAAGTTATAATTTTCACATTTGTTCATGTAATATATTTAAACTTGTTTTTGTATAGTTATATATATTATAACTTAACCATATTGTGCATGAAAGCTAGAAATAATTAGTAAAATCACATAGCATGCACATAAAACCTTATACACAACATATAGATGGACACATATAACAACATTTTGCATTAATATGGTTTTGCTTGTATTCCTCCCCAAAAACATGAAAAATCTCGAAAAAGGTGGGGTATGAACTCACCTTGAGTGGATTCTTGTGGGTGATTTACAGGATTGAGATGAGGATTTCGAGCTTGGCACTTGAATGGAGTGGATAAACTTCTAGGAAAGGTTATTATCCTAAGAATGTCAACACACAAAAATGTGTGTAAAAATGGTGAAACTAACATAAAATCGTATATAAACACTAGGGTATTATGAAAATACTTACCAAAGAAATCTAAGGATGAACTTGGGGCTTAATTCCTTTGAAACTTGGAAATGGAATCTTGAGAGAAGGAGGAATTTAATAGTAAATGTGATGAAGAAATGGTGAGGTTTTGTGAAGATAATCTCGTTTAAATAAAAAGAGTAGTATTGATGTGAAGTTTACTTGGATAACTGGAGGTTAAAGTATGGATATTTGGTGGGTAATACGTGGGATACTGTGATTTTATTGGAAATGGGTGAGATTTCAAATCCTAAAGTCAACTTTCCTTGCTTTTTCCTTATCCTAGACTGCAAACCTCTTTAAAACACCCTAGTATGACCGAAATCACATGTGCTTTCAGTCCTAGGCTTGTCCTTAATTAGTTGATTTCGGTCCTAAGTCCTTCCCATGGTGTTTTCAGCCTTAGTGGATCTTTAATATGTGTTTTCGGCCTTAGTGGAGTTGCATGGTGTTGATTTTGGTCTTAATGTTTTCTAGACATGGTGTTTTCGGTTTTAAGTAATAGAGATCAATAAGATTATGGTCTTAAAACTCGAGAATTCAAGGTCCTTGCATAAATACATGTTGTTGTGTTAAAACTATTTGATTCTTGTTTGATTTGCATTGATCTTTCAAGGTTTATTTCAACATGAATTTCCAAGTGTATATTATCTTTAATCATACAAATGGTGCCCTCTTGGCTTTCAAATAACATTATTGCATCAAGTTACATAGATATATATTGTGGATACACTTATACACAAGACCCTTTAGGCTTGGTCTGACCCAAAATTTCCTAGTTGTCACATCATCCCCCTGTTAGAGGGAATTTCGTCCCGAAATTAGTTTAGAGTAGGCACTCATGAACTAGGGAAAAGATGTAGGTACTTTTGTTTCATTTGATCTCCGTGTTCCCAGGTGAACTCGGCCCCTCGTTTGGCGTTCCATCGGACCTTCACAATGGGAATGCGACTTTGTTTCGTCTGTTTCACCTCCCTGTCCATTATTTCCACGGGTTCTTCGACGAAATGAAGATTCTCATTTACTTCTATCTCATCAAGCGGGATGGCGAGAGTTTCGTCGGATAGGTATTTCTTCAGATTGGACACATGGAAGACAAGATGTACATTGTTGAGCTCCCGTGGTAGCCGAAGCTTGTAAGCCAACGGGTCGATCCTAGCATGGACCTCGAATGACCCGATATACCTTAGGTTTAGCTTTCCACGTTTGCCAAAGCATATCATCCCTTACAGGGCGAGACCTTTAACAATACATGGTCACCGACCTGGAACTCCAAAGGCTTACTTCGCTTATCTGCATAGCTCTTCTGCCGATCCCGAGATGCTTTTAAGCGCTCACGGATTTGGACGATTTTCTCTTTGGTTTCTCGTATGATTTCCGGGCCTATGAGCGTGCTATCATGTACTTGTCCCTTGGCAAGCTGCGTGCCACCCACCTCGGCTCAACACAAGGGAGATCTGCACTTGCGTCCATAAAGGGCTTCGAACGGAGTGACCTTAATGTTGGCGTGATAACTATTATTGTAGGAGAATTCAACAAGTGGCAAGTGGGCATCCCAGTCTTTACCAAAGTCTATCACACACGCCCTCAACATATCTTCCAGTGTCTGTATGGTCCTCTCGTTCTGCCCGTCGGTCTGAGGATGATAAGTGGTGCTCATATCAAGTTAGGTTCCCAAGGACTTCTGTAGGGACTGCCAGAATCGTGACGTGAATCTACTATCTCTGGCGGAGATAATAGATAGTGGCACACCATGCGGTCACACTATTTCCTTGATGTACGTCCTTACCAGCTTTTCCATCTTGTAGATCTCCTTTATTGGCAGGAAGTGGGCGGATTTGGTTAACCTGTCAACGATCACCTAAATGGTGTCAAGTCCACCCGATGTCTTGGGTAACTTGATTATGAAATCCATGGTTATCCGTTCCCACTTCCACTCGGGTTTGTCTGGTTGTTGTAGTAGACCTGAGGGATTCTAATAATCTACCTTAACTTTGGCACAAGTCAGGCACTTGCCCACGTAGGTAGCGATTTCGGCTTTCATGTTCGGCCACCAATAAAGTTTCTCTAGATCCAGGTACATCTTGTCCGAACCTGGATGGACGAAGTACCTTGTCTTGTGGACTTCATTCATGACAACGTCTCTATAACCACCAAACTCCGGTGTCCAGATTAGATCCATGAGGTAGTAGGCTCCGTCATCTTTGACTGTGAGGTTCTTATCCATCCCTCACAAGGCTTCGTTTATGACGTTCTCAGGTTTCAAGGCTTCCAGTTGAGCCTCTTTGATCTGCGAAGACAGGTGGGAGTGGATGGTCATGGTTAGTGAATTTACTCGGTGTCCCGAGTATTCCTTTCGGCTCAGGGCATCTGCTACTACGTTGGCTTTACCCGGATGATATTGAATCTCGCATTCGTAATCGTTCAGTAGCTCTACCCATCTCCGATGTCTCATGTTGAGCTCCTTCTGGTTTAGAATGTGCTGGAGGCTCTTGTGATCCGTGAAAATGGTGCACTTTGTACCGTAAAGGTAGTGCATCCAGATCTTTAGAACGAACACTACTGCTCCTAGCTCGAGGTCATACATGGTGTAGTTCATCTCATGGTTCTTTAGTTGTCTTGATGCGTAGGCTATTACCTTTCCTCGATGCATGAGTACGCAGCCTAGTCCTTGATTGGATGCGTCGCAATAGACCACGAAATCTTCCGTCCCTTCGGGGAGGGAGAAAATCGGGGCGCTGCATAGAGCTTGTTTCAAGGTTCGGAAAGCAGCCTCTTGTTTCCTTTCCGAGATGAAGGTTACACCCTTTTGAGTCAGGGCGGTGAGCGGTTTAGCGATTTTGGAGAAATTTTGTATGAACCTCCTGTAGTAACCAGCGAGGCCTAAGAATTGCCTGATCTCCGTTGGGGTTCTTGGTGTTGCCCAGCCTTCGATTGCCTTTATTTTGGTAGGGTCCACATGTATTCCTTCTTGGCTGACCACGTGCCCTAAGAAATCCACTCTGCGTGTAACGCCCGTAGATCCGGGCTAGTCAATTTAGAGGCAATGGGTGTCGAAAACGAATTTTCGGAAAAAGATTATTTATAATAAATAATCTTAACCAAGTTGTAGAATATTTCTCAAGGTTTCCGTACATATAAAGAACTCCGAAATCTGAGTTATAACGAAGAAGTTATGGCCCGTCGAAGTTTTACGGCAAAACCGGCACGACACCGGAAAGCGTAAATAGTGAATTTACGATGGAGCGAATTTTAGCCTTAGTGATCTAAACAAAAGTCGTAGAAAACGTTAAACTGAGAGCGTCCATAAAAAGAACGCCCAAATCTGACTTCGTATGAGGAAGTTATGATTTTTCGAAGTTTCGGCTTAGCAGTGTACAGCCTGAAACTCGAATTTTTGTTCGAGCGGTTTTTGGCTTACGCGACCTAAATGAGAGTTGAAGATCTCATTAATAGGAACTCAACGGTAAAAAGACAGACAAAAACGGAGCTCGTATGCGAAAGTTATGGACGAAGCTTAGTCTCTACTTTTCGAGCGCGGCGAATTCGATACAGTTTTGTAAATCCGAGATAGAATGAGAATTAGCCAACGAGGTCTAAATGAGAGTTGAAGATCTCATTAATAGGAACTCAACGGTAAAAAGACAGACAAAAACGGAGCTCGTATGCGAAAGTTATGGACGAAACTTAGTCTCTACTTTTCGAGCGCGGCGAATTCGATACAGTTTTGTAAATCCGAGATAGAATGAGAATTAGCCAACGAGGTCTAAATGAGAGTTGAAGATCTCATTAATAGGAACTCAACAGTAAAAAGACAGACAAAAACGGAGCTCGTATGCGAAAGTTACAGACGAAGCTTGGAGACTACTTTACTATAGAATTCCTATAAATAAGAGATGACCTCTTCATAATTTCCTCACACCTTCAAAACTTTCTTTCTCTCTCTAACCTCCCTAAACCCCTCCCAAGTCTAGGGAACCTCCCTAGCACGAGAAGAAATCCCCGGAGCGCCCGACGGCTCCGAGAAGAAAAGCTTTCGGCTCGGAAACGCTGTTCCAGCGAAGCCCGGTTTTTAATAAAAACTCGTTGTAAGTGAGCTACGCCTACGCTATTTTTAATATAACTTCTAATTAATTATAGTAACATTATTAGGACCTTAAAACAATTATTTGAGATATTATTATGAGTTATATAAGAGTGTTGTTTAACGCTTATATAATAATAATAATAATAATAATAATAATAATAATAATAATAATAGCTAGACTATTAATTAGTCGCGGTTAACGTTAGACTAAACCCTAGTGGTATTGATACTAGGTTTTGTCGAAGGAAATTGTTTTAAGAGTAACGAAGCGCTGTCTGAGTTTGGAATCATCACTTTAACAGGTGAGTGCATGGTCCCTTTCATCTTACACATAGATATGAAGTATTTTATATAAATTACGTGCTATGTGTGCATATTATCTGAATACTTGCTGTCTATGATGGATGAATGATTTTATACATGTTTTAAATGATTTAAATACATATTTATTTTATATCTACAAATACGTTGGGATAAAACATGGGTAGATGAAATAGTTGGTGTGTGATGAAATAAAATGATGAGAGATAGGTGATGATAGGAAGGTGATGATAATTAGGTGATGGATAGGTGATGATGAATTGGTGATGTAGGATGAAAGATACTATAACCTTGTCCGACAATTTAGAGATGTAGTCATCTACTAGAGTATAGATGGCGACCACGGAATATTCTAGACAACCCGTGGAAACACCAGCAGACTTATAACCTGTAGGTGATGAATTACGAGTCCAGGTGATGTGGTGACTGTATATTCATGCGATGATACTCTAACCCTTACTATGAATTACGAGTTCAGGCGACGTTGTAACTACGTATTCATGCCTTAGGAACGAGCATATAAGGAAATGTGAGGTAGAAAGATGAGAGGTAAATATGATATAGGAGATGACCCTTAAGATAATTCTTTAAGGAATATTAAAGAAGATAACAGGGATGGGTAATCGGGTTGATTGTTTGATGTTTAAATATAATAATTATATTATTGTGGGTTGAAAACCCTATGTACTCACCAGGTTTCCCAACCTGACCCACTCCAGCTTATTTGTATCACAGGTGTCGATACGAAGCTACTTTGCACTGAGAGATTTAAAAGAGATGTAGATCACTAGTGTAAATGAATGTAAGTTCTGTTTATGCTTATGTTTCTGTATTGACGATGACATCCCAAATGTTTTAAATGAATAAAAATACATTTCTTCGGAAATGCTTTGATAACGTATTTATCATGTTTTTCTGGGAACAAATTCCGCAACATTTTTATTAAAAGAAGTACTCTGATTTTTATAAAGCATAAACAAAAATCGGTCTTTTCTGGCCGTGAAAATGGGGATGTCACACTGCGGATCCAGAATTCGCATTTGGAGAACTTCGCATACAGCTTCTCCGCCCTAAGTAATGCCAAAAATTTGATCTGTGAAGACCAAAAATCAGTGTCACATCGCATCACTAAATAAATCATCGTCTTCAGAGGTCTTCAAAAATCCAAACTCAAACAATCATAAAATCATATCCGGATGATAACATAATATTCTCCCCCTATTTTTGATAACCAATGACTGGATATCAAAAATAAATAAATCATCTGGATGGAGAGTGTCGGGTACCAAGAGATTTGCATGCTATCCCTAGATGTATGAAGGGTCTCAATAAAACACGAGAACGAGAGTAAAATAAATACTCTCCGGTCATCTGTAGCCGGTTGATTCTGTCACTGAAAACTGCTCGAACAAATACCAAAGTAACAAATAATAACTCTGTATGAAAAAATCTCTGCTATGCTGATAAATACGGATGTACCCTAAATGAGATGACGGAACTCCTAAAGTGGTCTTCAAAAAAAGAAAGTCTGCATGCTCAAGATACATGGTTCGTCAACCGAAGATAAAGAGCGACAAGTCATAAAAATCCCGTAGAGCGAAGGTTGCGAAACAATTTTATTGATCAGACACAACTGCGGTGTAATCCTCACAAAGAAAAATATGATGTCCGACTACAGTATGGAGTAATCCTCATGGAAAGAATAATAAAATTATTCCAATATAATAAGCAAGAAGTAATCCAATGTGAATATCATATGTTGGGTTATGGCAAAAATTGGTATTAAAAAAATAATTGGTTTTAAAATAAAATAAAGAAATAAAATGGTTTTAATAAAAAATAAAAGGCTAAGGTATTTGTTGGGTTGTAGCAAATAATTGGCTAAATAAAAAAATGGCTGAAAAAAATGGTGTAAAAAAATAGTGTTAAAAAAAATAATGAGTGTTAATTAAAAAAAAATATGCTTGAGAGGGGCTAATTTTCGAGGGGGGGATGATATGAGAGGGGATGAGTAAGGAGGAGGAAGGCGGAGGAGGAAGGAGGAAACACGGGGAGGGAGGAGGAAGAAGAAGGAGGTTGCGGGTTGAGAGGTAAGGAAGAATGAGAAGGTAGTCTGCGGGTTGAGAGGGGTAAAGAAGAAGGAGAAGGTAGTTTGCGGGTTGAGAGGGGTAAGAGTTGATGGCTACCGAGGAGTGATATTGAGGAGGGGGGTCTTCGGGTGAGAAGGTCTACAGGTTGTGCAGGTTGGATCAGTCTACGGGTTGGTTCTGAGGGACGCGAAGAGTGAAGTGAAGAGCAACGTCTGCGGTTTGAGGCGAAGAGCTGCAGGTAGGTCTGCGGGATGCGAAGAGGCTGAAGTGAAGAATCTGCGGGTATGTTTGTGGTGCGAGGAGTAGTTTCCGGATGCGAGGTCTTCGATTAGATGTCTTCGTGAAGAGTATAGCTAGTTGTGGTGTACTACAGATGTTGCACAGAGTACCGCAGATGATGGCTACAGCAGAGGTTGCGCACCCGGGGACTTTAGAAGACCTCGGTGTGGGTTTTAGCTGCTCGGGTAGGGTAATTTTTGTCAGTTTTGGTCCTCGGTATTGAGCTCTTAGAATGAGTGGGTTGACGACGAAAAAGGCTATTTTTTCATGATTTTTTTAACCTGAAGAGGCCAAATCTTCATGTTTACCCAAAGGAATATTTCCTAAGGCATGTGGGGATGAGGTGGAGTGTTGGGAAGGGTAAAATATGGCAGAAAGTAGGAGAGAGAAAGGCATAAAGTAAAGGGACAAGGCATGGGTCAAAGGAAAAAGGTTGAGCATGCATGGGATTTATGGGGAAAAATGGTGATTGGATGGGTCAATTCACATGGTTTTGTTTTAGGAGGAAAATAAAAGGTGGAGTACTCTTTCTAAAAAGAGTAAAGAGGACAAATGTATTTTTTCCAAACAAGTTAACTACGTCCATGATATCCAAAGAAATATCTACCAGCAACATTTAAGAACAAAAGAGCTTGAACATCATACCTCTTGAGATAAAAAAAAAACTTGCTGCTAACATCTTCAAAGAAATCCACTTTCTTCAATAAAAAGCCCAAGATTTTGTGTCTATTTCCAGAGCATAAATAAAATGTCTGGAGCAAATTCTTCAAATATTTTTAAACAACAAAAATCATCTTCATCCTTTTTTTTCTTCTTCTTCTTCAACAGCAACATAAACACTTTCCAAACCCGGATTTTCAGCAGAAAAAATGCACGAACAACAACAACTTTTTTATTCTTGAAAGTTTGAGTCAACACTCAAAAATAGAAAAACTCATCATAAGAACATCCGGTTTTGAACCCGAAAATTCTTGCAAAAATCAAAAAAATCATCAAGATAAGAAAACCGATCGGGAGTCGTTCCCTTGAAATAGTCGCTTGAACCTTCAAGGTACGGCTCTGATACAAATTGTTGGAGCCCATTTTGACAATCGGTTTGTATGGAATAAGAACATCTTGAGATTTAATGATCATAAAAATACGAAGAACATAAAAGATGAGTAATCCCATAATTTACTAGAAAGAGAGAAATAAAATATTACATGAAGAACATGGGTTGGGAGAGATAACTCTCCCTTGGTGGGACATATCCCACCACACACTCTCTCTCTAGGAACTACATTTTTGGTGCACTCTTACATTTATACATGACCATCTCTCTATATTTATAAGGAGAGAGAAACTAAACAATATAATAAAGGGAATAAAATAACCTAACTATCACTCATAATTTATAGTAGGACTGAGCATGGGTCGGTTTGGATCGGTTTTGCCCCAAAACCAAACCCAAACCCAAACCGATGAACATCGGTTTCTAAAAATTTAAACCCTAACCGACCCTAAACCCATGGGTTCGGTTTGATGGTTTATCGGTTTCTAAATCAGGTTGTCGGGTTCGGTTTCATCTCATATCCTCACTTATATACAAGTGAAGATGGCTTCTACTTTGATACCTCAAGCGAAGTGGGACAAAGCTAATAGCTTAATAAAACTGAATAGGATATATGTTATGCTTATGTACGCGAGCATATGTAGCTACGTTTCAATCATTTACCGATGTGGGATGGGTTTATCTAGCTGCGAAAATAAAAGAAGTGAAATATTGGACACACGTTTCGAACTTAAAACCACCAAAAAAACACGCGAGAGCCTTACCCACCTGAACCAACTCATGTTTTTGACATTACTTCGCTAAACATATTTATATTTGTATATAAATTATATATTTTTATAAAGAATATATGTAATCGGTTCAGTTCGGTTTCTATCAGTTTTACCGAACCCAAACCGAAATTTTCAGTTTTCAAAAAATCTAAACCCAAACTGTCGGTTTATGCTTCGGTTTCGGTTTCTCGGTTTCAGTTTTGTCGGTTTTTATCGGTTTTTCGGTTTCTGGGTTCGGTTTTGCTCAACCCTAATTTATAGAGCATTTTCATGTTCCAACAGTTGGCTTAGTCAAATTTATATTCTCCATTTTTTTCACCCACTTTCTTCTTGGAAGAGTACATTACAGAGTACCAAGCCATCACCATTTTCTCTTGGCTACCAATTTTTGAGAATGTAGATCTTTCTTCTAAGACCATCTCCAAGCTATCTCCTTTTTTTCCTCTAAAAATGAAGTAAAAATGGGGCAAATAGTGTTTCATTTCCAACCATATTCCTTTCTCAATATATTATTATGATAAGGTATTTTCAATTTTAACCCTACATTTGAAAATTACTTACATTTTAGCCCTTGTGTATGAAAATGTTGCAAAATGGCCCACAATGGCATTTTTGTAAATTGGGGGTCGAGCTCACGTATGATGAGCGTACGTGCTTGATCCGTAAACCCTAATTTTTAGGGTTTGGACCCTTTATAAGCATCATTATCTCCCTAAGGCTCATTCCCTCATTAGCCTCCAACCCACTTTCGACTTCCCAAGCAAACCCTAATCCATTTAGAGCCTTCTTGAGCATTGTATGTGTATTTTGGTAATCTTGAAGGAGAGAGGAAGAAGAAAAGATCACCTTGGAGGAGGGGGACTCTTTAGATCCAGAATAGAATCATCTTTTGGCATCATTTGGAGGTATAAAGTTCTGAACTTGGCTTGTATTCCTTTAGATCTTGTTAGGTCTTGATTCATGAAGCATTTTGGTCCCAAGTCTTGACCTTTATGAGTATGGCATACTCTAGCCTACTTAAGTTGTCCTTTCAGACATTTTGAGAGGTCTAGAAGCATAAAAATATGATATTGGCTATTAGTTCTTCCCCATGCATGAGTTTTGTTGTCTTAATGGGTTAAGAGGTTAGGGCTTTTAGTATTTAGCACTTTATGGCCATGCAAGACCATAAAGTTGGAAACTTTATGGTCAAGGACAACATTTGGGGCATGGATATGTTATTTGGACATAAAGGCTTAAGTATTAAGCACTTAATAAGTTGGGAAAGGATCTAGCTGCGTACGTTGGGCATACCAAATGGTACGCTATACGTACACGGTAAAGCCCCCATGCCTGGTCAACGTCCGAGTACGCCCCGCTGTGGCAAGTGCCGAGTGCTAATGGTTCGGGAAAGAGGCCCAAAGTTGTTGATGCGAGAGGGAAGGGCCAGTAGGGTCAGGGCCGCTGTGGCAAGTGAGGCAGGACGCACGATGGGGCGTGCAGGGTGGGTGGTTCTGGCTGCTTCATGTGCAGCCGAACTGGTCATATTAACAGGGATTGTACTGCTACCACCACCACCACCCTGATATTTGATCTGATTTGTTTTCATTGCAATCAGAAGGGCCACAAGAAGGCCCATTGTCCGAGTTTGGTTGCAGAAGGACCGGTGTCAGCACCCGCTCCTGCAACTCTTCAGATTACTGACCGGCCGCCAGGGTCGAGCAGATGCACCTGTGGTTAAGAGCAGGGATTTTTAGCTGACAGCCGAGGAGGCTCGTGCAGCTCCCGACGTGGTGACGGGTATGTATCTTCTCTTTATCTCTTTATTTATATTGAATTGTGTGCTTATATTTATGTGTTTTATTTTAGGATCATTCCTTGTGAACGGTATTTCTGCGTTGATATTGTTTGATTCGGGGGCTACCTGATATTTTGTATCGCTTACGCTTAGCAGGTTTACTAGAGCTCCGGGGGAGCTGGATTGTCCTCTAGACGTCGAGATTGCTGATGATAGGTCTGTTGGGTTGCGAGGGTTCATCGGGGTTGTACCCGTCAGTTGTTCAGTGAGCAATATTTGATGGATTTGGTTCGCATTCCTTTGCGTGGGAACAAGGTTATTGTGGGCATAGATTGGTTAAGCCCTAATGGGGCGATGATCGACTATGAGCAGCATCTGGTCCAGATTCAAACCCCAAGTGGGGGAGAGTTAGTGGTTCATGGAGAGAGAGCTCATTGTGGTCCGTTATTGTGTTCAGTAGCGAGGGTCAGACACTATTTTCAACAGGGTTATTCCGGATATGTTGCCTATGTTATGGCTACCTAGGATAAGGGTATGGCGGCCGTGGATGATGTGCCGATTGTGCGGGATTATCCCGATGTGTTTCCAGAGGATTTGTCTGGGATTCCTCCGGAGAGGCAGGTTGAGTTCAGGATTGATCTTGTTCCAGGTGCGGTTCCGATAGCCACAACATCGTATCGGTTGGCTCCTCCCGAGATGCAGGAGTTATCTACACAGCCGTAGGAGCTGTTAGACAAGGGATTCATTCGACCAAGTAGTTCGCCTTGGGGAGCACCGATCTTGTTTATGAAGAAGCTGTTGGATTAGTGTCTAAGTCCATAACCATAATTGGTATATACTTGACCCGACCCAGCATGGTCCATTTGGGTTGCATGACATCAGAACAATTTGGATAGACCTTTTGTGAGAAGAGGATATTTATGACATATTAATATATTATAAGTTCTAATATATTAATATGTAATCATATTATTTAATTAGTATTGATCAAGAATTAATTTGGAATTAATTTAGTGATCAAAAGAGACTAATTAAATATATGAGGATTGATTGTGTAAATCATTCATTCTTATATATGTGGGCTTATGATCCATGATTCCTTATGTTGGGCTATATCCATGGGGTGACCCATGGATACTCCATGGAGGTTAAAACCCATGGAGCATAAGGAATGGGTAAAGTCATGAGTTATATGGTGTAACCCTAATAGCCACACTATATAAAGACCCCATTGGTTGGTGAAATTGGCACTAGTGTATACACAAGAGGGCAAGCCGATTTCTAAGAGTCAAGTATCTCTTCTCATGGTTATTCCAAATGTTGATGGTGTTGTGTGAACCATTTGAGGTGTGACACTTGGGGCACTAGGCTCTTGAGCTCCATGGAATCAAGCTACAACAAAGAGGTATGTAATTCTACTAGATTTTATATTACATGTAGTTTATATTATGCTAGTTAGAACAATACCTTGGAAAATTGGTATTTACATGTATAATAGAGAAAACATAGATCCAAGGTATTTAGGGTTGCATGTATACCATAGGAGTGTTAGAATGCTCATAACCCAACAGTGGTATCAGAGCCTAGGCTTGTTTTCAAGTTATACATGCTGAAATAGCTTAAAAATCGAAAATTCTGGCTTCCTGGGCACTGGACTCGCCGAGTCCACTGATGGACTCGCCGAGTCCATGAAGAAATTCATCCTACTCGTCGAGTAGGTTCATACACTCGACGAGTAGAAGCCCCTGACAACATATTTTCGACTTTTAGGGCTGGAATTGGTCTAGAATCATTACCTTAAATTGTTTCGGACTTATAAAACCTGTTTTTGATGCGGTAGTGATTATGGTAAACCAATTTCAAGGTTGTTATCAAAATTTCAAGTTTTATGTGTTTTTATGTAATTCTTGAAATTGTTGATTATGAATGTTCGTGCTTATGAGTTTTGTTAGATCATAGGAATTATGTGCAAATTGTTTGTTAGTGTAATTCTTGATCTTAATGACATTGAATGGATTCCATAACTTGTCCTCAAGCTATGGAAAAACCAAACGTTTTTTTTGTGTTACCTTGTTTTATGAGTTGATCTAGATTAATGAAAAATTATGTGATAGTTGTTTTCAATCCAAATTGATCTAGAGGTAGTTCATAAAATGTGTTTTTGTAACTTGTCCTCAAGTTATATGAAAAGTCACATTTATGAATCTTAAAACTCATAAAATTGCCATAGGTTACAAAATGAAGAGTCTTTTCCTCATAAATAGTTTTTATAGACTTCATAACTTGTCCTCAAGTTATGGATGTTCAAGAGTCTCTTCATTAAAGTCTTTAAGACTTTAATTAAACTCATAAGTTATGAAAATCCAAGAGTTTTGAAAAGTTTCACTACTTGCCCTCAAGTTTTGGAATTTTTAAAGTTTTACTCATGTATACTTTAATTCCAAATCAAACCCTAGAATTTTAAAAGTTTAAAATTCAACCCTTATACTATTATTATAATTTTAATTATATAGATATGTATAAGATAAAGTCAATCTTACCGTTAGTAGGCCTCATTCACGAAGCCAGTCTTTAAGGGGGGTATAAGGTTACTGCCTATAAAATGGCAGTTTAATGGGTGTCCACTCTCACCCACCGCTTCCTTGACTGGTGGAGGGTCGTTTGCCGAACGGGTAGGAAAGGACTATAATTCTCCCTTCATTAAAAGTATAATGATAAATACTAAGTAACTAAACACTTATAAATTCCCAATCTTAGTTACTTAGGAAAATGTGAAATGGTGCTAACCCATGAAATTGCACTTTGCACCTTTGTTAAGTCGTTAGTGGAGCGTGTGTGGTTAACCGGCACACTAACTTGGGATTGACAATGTGTGGCAAAGGGTAACTTAATGTTTATCATAGATTGGTGGAGCGCATGTGGTTAACCGCCACATCAATTAGGTGATAAAGTTAAGGGTACCAAGTTAATTTGCATGGTTATTCACACCTTGTTTGTGATCCTCGGCATCCCAGTCACAAACTTGAGAGGGCACAATCGAGATTCAAACATGCCATTGAAAGTTCAATGTATCTCAAAAGATCTAGAAGTTTCAAATCCAATTAAAACTTAATTATATTTCGTTTTCATGGTGGAAATTGGTAAATCGTCATTTACCTACCTTCAAATATTTTATAACTTGGATTACGACATCCCTCTTCCAGTTATAAATTGTTTGTTGGGTCCTAGCCTTAATATTTCATATTGGGTGTTATATTATGGACTTTAAATCAACTAACTTGAATTTCTCCCATTATAAATGTCTAGTTTAGACAGCTATGGTCTTCCCAAATCTTTAGGAACAAGCTTTCCTAATGAAGATGAAATCCCACATGACAATCAAGGTGAATGATTAATCCCTTTGTTGTGCATTAATAGGACTGGAATCATACTTCACTTCCTCCACCTCCTCCAATAATTCTCTCTATCCCACAAATTTCAAGACTTGAAAGTTCTAAGTCACTCAATCCCTATTGGCAAGCAAAGACTATATGTGCTTACATCTTGGAGGTTAAGTCACATATTGGCAAGCCGGGAGAGTCGGGTGTCGAAGTCTCGAGGTAGCTGGCTGTTGACTTGGTTCTTCAGTTACTCCCTGATGATAGATCGCGACATGACCCTTTAGTGATCTTACCTATTTGCTTGATGCTGCTAAATCAGAAATGATTTTGAGCATTGGTAAAGCAAACTAGACTAGAAGATCTACTTCCCAAACCTATTTGGACATTGACAATGGTGACATTGGAAGTCTAGAAAAGCTTTCTCTTCCCAATGGAAATGAATTGGCCATGGTCAAGTCATTTGACCGATGGTAAAGAGAAAGGCTAAGTCTGAGACAATCAAGTGTACCATTTCCAAAGAGTCCATATGTTTCTTTTGCCAAAAGAAGGGGCATTGGTTGCGAAGCTGCTGAATTTGCCTGAAAGTTCATAAGGATGGTAAAAGTAAAAAAGATTGACTTTGCTTAAGGTAAAAGTCCATTATTTAACTCTATTAAGTTCCTATTTGGAGATTCTTAATACATGATGTAATGTAATTACATTTTGATGTTTTGGAGAATCAAAGGAAGCTTAAAGAAAGAATATGCTAATTCTGATCGCGAAAATGGATTTCGATCGCATGGTTCGATGATCAAAATTGTGAGCTGCTGCTTAAGAGTTATGATAGATTGCTTAAGGAATAGATAAAAACACAGTTTTCATATGTATTTGCATTGTAAGGATAAGATTTTTCCGCAAGTTTTTAAAAAAAAAGAAAAAAAAGAGTTTTGATTTATTTATTTTTAGTATCCTTACAATGACATTTGTGAAAAATTGTTGTTTATATATGTAACATCCGGATTTTCAGGTATTTTTTTTTGAGTTAAAGAGAGGGACTTGACGAGTTGGCGCCTAGACTCGTCGAGTAGGATCGCGATTCGCTGATTGGATTAATGAATGGACTCGACGAGTCGGCTAGGTGACTCGACGAGTCTGTGCTGGCGGCAGAAACCCTAAATCTTGGGGCCTGTGCCCTATTTAAAGGCCTTTATGGCCTTCATTTGCGGCCACTGCACCCCTGAGAAACCCTAGAGAGCAGAGATTTGCGGTGTGCTTCCACTGCAATCAGACCGGCCATCGGAAGGCCGAATGTCCACAACTGCGGGGGTCGGCACAGGGAGCACCGCAGGGGTCTGCCCCTGCTGCCGTACGAGCTACTGAGAGTCGGCCAGTGAAGGCCGAGGCGCCAAAGGCTCGCGAGAGAGCCTTCCAGTTGACAGCAGAGGAGGTCCGCGCAGCGCCCAATGTTGTGGCTGGTATGTATTCTTTCATCTATTTATTTTGAGTTTGAGATGTTGTGCTTATATTATGATGTGCGTAGGTACTTTTCTTGTGAGTTATGTACCTGCTTTGGTGTTATTTGACTCGGGTGCGAGTCGATCTTTTGTGTCGTTAGCCTTTAGTCAGCACATCGGTATCGGTCGAGAGGCGTTGAGTCGACCTCTACGAGTTTCCATTGCTGACGAGCGAGCGGTATATGCTACTGAGGTGATTCGAGGAGGTGTACTCGAGATCTTCGGCGTTGAGTTTCCGATAGATCTGGTCCCGATTGCGATGGGGGATGTCTGTGTTATAGTAGGCACGGACTGGTTGAGCAGGTTTGGAGCGGTTATCGACTGTGAGCGACAACTGGTGACGAGCGAGCGGTATATGCTACTGAGGTGATTCGAGGAGGTGTACTCGAGATCTTCGGCGTTGAGTTTCCGATAGATCTGGTCCCGATTGCGATGGGGGATGTCTGTGTTATAGTAGGCACGGACTGGTTGAGCAGGTTTGGAGCGGTTATCGACTGTGAGCGACAACTGGTGACCATACGAGACCCTAGTGGGGGAGTACTTACGGTGTACGGCGAGGGTACCCGTTATGGGTCAGCATTTTGTTCGGCTGCTAGAGCGAGACAGAGTCTACAACAGGGCTGTAGTGGGTTTGTAGCCTATGTGATGGACACTCGAGTGGCCGCGGAGATGCCGAGTTCGGTTGATGATGTACCGATAGTGCGAGAGTTCCCGGACGTTTTCCCCGAGGAGTTGCCGGGTGTGCCTCCCGAGAGGCAGGTGGAGTTTCGCATCAATTTGGTCCCGGGAGCGGCGCCTATTGCCAAGGCACCCTATCGCCTTGCGCCGCCAGAGATGCAGGAGTTATCCTCACAGCTTCAGGAGCTGCTGGGGAAGGGGTTTATTCGACCGAGTAGCTCACTGTGGGGAGCGCCGATCCTTTTTGTCAAGAAAAAGGATGGTTTACACCGGATGTGCATTGATTACCGGGAGTTGAACAAGTTGACGGTCAAGAACCGTTATCCCTTACCAAGGATCGATGATCTGTTCGATCAGTTGCAGGGAGCGTCTTGGTTCTCCAAGATTGATTTGAGATCTGGATATCATCAGATGAGGGTGCGGGACGAGGATATCCAGAAGACGGCGTTCAGGACTCGTTATGGGCATTATGAGTTCGTGGTGATGCCTTTTGGGCTCACCAATGCACCGGCAGCGTTCATGGATCTCATGAACCGGGTGTGCAGGCCGATGTTGGATCGTTCGGTGATCGTGTTCATCGACAATATATTGGTGTATTCGAGATCCAGAGAGCAGCATGAGGAGCATTTGAGAGAGATTCTCGGAGTTATGAGATCGGAGAGGCTTTACGCTAAATTCTCCAAGTGTGATTTCTGGTTACGAGAGGTCCAGTTTTTGGGGCATCTCGTTAATCAGAGTGGGATATTGGTCGACCCGACCAAGATTGAGGCGGTGATGAATTGGGAGGTGCCGAGATCCCCCTCCGAGATCAGGAGTTTTCTGGGGTTGGCCGGCTATTATCGGAGATTTATCAGGGATTTCTCCAAGATTGCCGTTCCCCTCACCAGTTTGACCCGGAAGGGCGTGACTTTCAGATGGGGTCCAGAGCAGCAGGCCTCATTTGAGACTCTTCGCCAGAGATTATGCGAGGCCCCAGTTCCGGAGGGGATGGAGGATTTTGTGGTGTATTGTGACGCATCGATATCGGGTTTGGGTGCGGTGCTTATGCAGAGAGGGCATGTGATAGCGTACGTATCGAGGCAGTTAAAGCCTCACGAGGTGAGATATCCTACCCACGATTTGGAGTTGGGGGCCGTGGTGTTCGCCCTCAAGATCTGGCGTCACTATTTGTATGGGGTTCGGTGTACCATATACAGGGACCACAAGAGCTTGAAGTATTTGATGGATCAGCCCAACCTAAATATGCGCCAGAGGAGATGGTTGGATGTGGTAAAGGATTATGATTGTGAGATCCTGTACCACCCGGGCAAGGCTAATGTGGTGGCCGATGCCCTGAGCCGTAGGGCGGAGAGTGCCCCGATACGAGACGTTTGTATGAGGTTGACGATGATGACTCCGGTGTTGGATACCATTCGAGGGGCCCAAGAAGAGGTTGTGAGACCGGAGAACCGCAAGAGAGAGCGGGTGATCGGGAAGGTATCGGAGTTCATTACCGATAGCAGAGGGCTTATGACCTTTCAGGGTCGGATTTGGGTGCCATTCGTGGGCGGGGCACGTACCATACTGATGGAGGAGGCGCATAGGTCGAGGTTCTCAATCCATCCCGGGGCCACTGAGATGTATTTGGACATGAAAAGAGAATATTGGTGGCCCTGTATGAAGAGGGATGTAGCGTGGTTCGTTGAGAGGTGCTTGACCTGTCGCAGGGTTAAGGTCGAGCACCAGCGTCCGCATGGCAAGTTGCAGCCACTTCAGATTCCCCAGTGGAAGTGGGAACAGATTTCTATGGATTTTATCACCAAATTGTCGAGGATCGCGAGGGGTGTCGATGCAATTTGTGTGATCGTCGACCGGCTGACGAAGAGCGCTCATTTTCTTGCTATCAGTGAGAGCTCTTCCGCGGAGAGGCTGACAGAGTTGTATGTAAGGGAGGTGGTATCGCGGCATGGAGTGCCAATCTCGATCGTGTGGGATCGAGATGTACGTTTCACTTCCAGGTTCTGGAAGAAGTTCCATGAGGAGTTGGGCACGAGGCTTCATTTCAGTACCGCTTACCACCCACAGACGGACGGTCAGAGCGAGTGAATGATTCAGACGCTCGAGGACATACTCCGAGCATGTGTGTTGGACTTCGGAGGGATTTGGGACACGTATATGCCATTGGCTGAGTTTTCCTATAACAACAGCCACCATTCGAGTATTGGCATGCCTCCCTTTGAGTTGTTGTATGGGAGGAGGTGTCGGAATCCCATCTACTGGTGAGAGGTAGGGCAGCGAGTGATGGGTAGCACCGAGATACTGCTTCAGACGACAGAGCAGATACAGCAGGCCAGACAGAGATTGTTGACAGCTCAGAGTCGCCAGAAGAGTTATGCGGATAGGCGACGATCCGAGCTCGAGTTCCAGGTGGGAGACTTCGTTCTCCTGAAGGTATCTCCTTGGAAAGGAGTGATCCGATTCAGGAAGAGGGGCAAGCTGGGACCCCGGTACATTGGTCCGTTCCGGGTGACCGCGAGGGTGGGCAGTGTAGCGTATCGTTTGGAGCTACCTGCGGAGTTGAGCCAGATACATGATACCTTCCACGTGTCTCAGTTGAGGAAGTGTATAGCCGACGAGTCGGCGGTGGTGCCGCTGGAGGATATTTAGGTGGATGCGAGCCTGAATTATATGGAGAGACCGATCGCGATCCGGGATCGAAAGTTCAAGATTCTGAGGAACAAGGAGGTACCCCTGGTTCAGGTCCAGTGGCAACATCGGAGAGGGTCCGAGCTGACATGGGAACCAGAGTTGGAGATGCGGGAGAAGCATCCAGAGTTGTTTGTAGAGCGAGACTTCGAGGGCGAAGTCTGATTCTAGTGGGGGAGAATTGTAACATCCGGATTTCCAGGTATTTTATTTTAACCTTTTATTTTGAGTTAAAGAGAGGGACTCGACGAGTTGACGCCTAGACTCGTCGAGTAGGATCGCGATTCGCTGATTGGATTAATGAATGGACTCGACGAGTCGGCTAGGTGACTCGACGAGTCTGTGTTGGCGGCAAAAACCCTAAATCTTGGGGCCTGTGCCCTATTTAAAGGCCTTTATGGCCTTCATTTGCGGCCACTGCACCCCTGAGAAACCCTAGAGAGCAGAGAGAAAGCTTGTAATGCAAGAGGAGGGCTAATTCATCATTCTTTGGTGTGTTTTAGCAAAGAGAAGGAAGGATTTTGAGCTAGGCTGACTTGTGGGACTCAAACCTTCCATCATTTCGTTCAGAGCTGCTGTGGGAGGTAAGGATTCATGTCTATCTTCATTTGAGTAACAAATTTCATGAATCTAGGGTTTCATCTCTTCACTTTGGTAAGAGATCTAGTGTGTGTGATGTCCCCTTGTGACAATATTATCAGATCTGGACCTTGAGAGGTCCAGAGAGTCCCTATTCTTCAGCTTTATGCAATCCTTTATGAGTTCTGGGGCCTATGTTATTATATTAAGGGTTATTTTGTCATATAGAGATGATAGTGTGATTCATGGGCCTAAAGTTCGAACCTTTACATGACTTTTGAGTGCTAGACGGTTAGATCTACTAGTTGGTGAAGCAGATCTGACCTCAGAATGTCGTTTGAGTGTTGCCATGGAAGGAACTCGTCGAGTCCATAAGGGGACTCGACGAGTCGAGTCGAGTTGACCCGCGATTCATGACCAGTGGTGACTCGTCGAGTGGAAGGTTCGCTCGGCGAGTCGAGTGAGGTTTAGATAGACCCAGAGGACACGCTTGGACTCGCCGAGTCACCTATGTGCACTCGACGAGTCTGGTCAAAGTTGACCGTTGACTTTCGTTGACTTTTTGGGTCCAGTCAATGTTTGGACTTTTGAGCCATTGGAGGGATACAATGGTCTTTTACCCTCCTGAGAGAACTTAGAGAAGGAATAGCCTAGCCTTTGAGAGTCGTATTGATTAGAGTAATTATTTTATGTGATTAGGCGGAGGCTAGATCAGTATTTCCGAGTTCGAGATTTACCGAGTTACCCGAGGTGAGTCTTCTCACTATACTTTACCTAGAGTGGTAATTAGAGTATGTGACAGAGTATGTTGTATGCTATTATATGATGTGATATCTATATGATTCTGTGCTATGTATGATTCAGAGTTTACAGAGTTAGGACCGGAAGGTCCACAGAGTTATGGGACTGGAGGGTCCCACTGAGACACTTTGACCAGAGGGTCATACAGAGTTATAGCCTCGAGTGGCTAATATGTGTTGTATGTGGTATTTTGGGGAACTCACTAAGCATTTATGCTTACAGTGTTATGTGTTATGTGTTTCAGGTACTAGTGACGATCGCGGGAAGGCGCCGACATGATCCATACACACAGACCGAGGATTTTATTTGTGATCTTGGGATATGTTTTATTTGATGACAATTGTTGAATATGAGATTTGAGAATGTTTAAATGATAATCATGTTGTTTGAAAAATGAAAAATTGTTTTGAAAATTTACGTTGTTACAATATGATTTCATTGATAGCAATATTGGAAAATGGATTTGATTCTTTCATTTGTGGTAGTGTCATAATTTACCAAATAAGGAAAGATTCTCATCACCCAAGTTTCAATTGGACCGAAACTTGGAATCATGCAAGTTGTATAGTATGATGAATGAGAATTTTCATCTTTGGAAAATTAAGACTAAGTCCTTGTTCACATGTATGTGTGAGTCAAGTGAAGGACTAAAGGATCGGGTACATTAGGTTGTGCGCTGGTCAAGTCTACCACAAAGGCTACTAAGATTATTCATTATGATTTACTAAAGTTTAGTAAATATGGTTATGATTACACGTTTAAGTGTAATTCTGAAACATTGGAAAGGTTTCAATGATTGGCAGAATGAATAAGAAGAATCAAATTAGGCCGAAAGATAAAAGCTTCTCCAATCTGAAGAGATGGGAGAGTACTTGAGCATCTTGTTTTATGATTATCTTAGTGATTATAAAATCATATCACAATTTGTCCTCTAAAGACACCTTAGTGCATTTGTTTGGCTAAGGAGAGGAATCGTGAATTGTGGGAATGGTCAAATCAAAAGATAAATCATACTTCGTTCCAAAAACAAGTCTTAGAATCATACTCCAAGATTGTAACTTGAGTGACATAATCTTTAGAAAATTTATAACACTTGTTAAATGTAGAGTAAGATGTTTCCTATTCTTGTACATTTGAAGTTGGTTAGTTGTGATGTTTTGGATAAAACAAAGACAAACTAAGACCAATTGTGAGAAGTGTTTAACTTGTTAAGAATCCGCACTAACTCTTGAATATTTGTTTTGTCAAGGAATGGTTCTTGACAAAGAGAATATCATATGTCAAGAGGTCAGTGGGAGACTTAAAAGATCTTGAGAAAGTTTCAAGAACTAATCAAGAATGAAACCTATTGTTTAATCACTAGCACACAACTTGAGGTTGTAAACCTATCGTGTTGACATATTCTTATTTCTGTGTCTATTACAATTAAAAGTTGACTATGCTTGTGAGTTCTATTAGTTCTCAATTGTTTGCATAAAAACCTGGAAGCAATGGTAGGCCCTTCTGCTGCCGGGTGGCAAGAAAATGAGACTGGGCAAGTTCAGTCCATATGAGTTTGGATTTGTCACTAACATTGTCTTGTGATTATGGTTATGACAAATTCACATGGATAGGAACACTTACACCATAAAAATCTAAGTGTCATAAGGTTTCTCTTCGATTCATGAAAATGATGGTGAGGAAACGCTTTCACTAAGTAGATTTTAAGTAGATAGCAATTGTGATATTTTCATTCTCATGTCGTTAGTGGAGCGTGTGTGGTTAACCGGCACACTAACTAGTGAGAATGGCAAAAGGTCTAAAAATTATGATTACGGCATCCCTCTTCATAACTGTTTAGACACACATGTGAGCTATCTAAGGAAAAGTGTATGGTTTTGATGAAGTCTTATCAAAGCATCTCGTATCAGAAATCTGAACTTTGGCAAGAAAGTCAATAAAGTATTGATTTCTAGAAGTCCAGTTGATTTCTGAGTACATGTCAAAGCTAGTGGGAGCATAAGTGTTGTGCTAGTAAGATAATAATCATTATGCTAGTGGGGGCATGATTGTTATGATTAAGTGTTGCAAGTTAGCAATGTTAATTAAAGAAAACTAAAGTTTCAATTCGCTTTGAAAAAGTTGTTTTGCTATAATTAAGGGAGATAATTTTATACTTCATTCCCATTCTACAAGCTTAGATTGAGATTTTAATCAACTTTAGTCAAGGATATATATGAATGTTATGTTAGAATGGTTCAACATGAGGAAATTCTATATATGTTGCGTTCTCAAAATTCGTTTATGATTACGGCATCCCTCTTCATAGTTCGAATTGTGAGAACATGGCAAATAAAAATTTTTATAGCATGAATCGTGTCCCATATGCTTCGGGTATAGGACTGATTACATGTGCTATAATATTTATCCATTCTAAATTTTCCAAATGACTAGGGCATTAAGAGGAAAAAAGGAATAGAACTGGATATGACTAAAATGATTAAGCAATTGTCGAGGACAATCTGAGGTTTACCAAATATTGGTTGCTCATGGACAATTGGAAGTATATAGTTAGGACCATATTGACATATTCTGAATAGAGGCAACTCTTGTTCAGAAGTGATGGTCAAAATGGAAATATGGAATTGTTTCCTTAGGTGGAAGTTATTCTCTGAATCTGTGTAAGATTAGAAAACTTAATGCAAAGAAGGATGTTCAAAGGAATGTACTTTGAATATGAGACTTCGTTTCCATGGAATTGATCTCCATTGGAATACTCTGTAATGACTGTTGACAAGTCTTTGTGACTTTGTGCATAGTCATTACAAGAGATCAGTGCATATAAGTTTAAAATCTAACAGATTTCGATAAATGGTAGGAATTTGGAATTCTTACATTTACGATAAGGATTTGGGATTGTGAAATGAGAATCATTGGAATTATGTTCAATCGATCTATTCCACAAAGTAAAGATCGTAGCCAAACATAGTATGCATACTTGGTGTATGGCATAACTATTGTTTAGAAAACATAGTGTACATGCTTGGAGCATGGGACGACTAGTGTTTTAATTCAAGTATAAAGTTGATAAATTCGAAACAGTATACAATGAATAATGAGTAATCAATATGGTGTTTAAATAAAAGGTGTTTTATTTACTCTCAAAGTGTTGGGGCCATATAGGATTAGTATTATTCTTGTGTTTCACTTTGCATGTTTTGACTTCCCGAATAATTAAGTTATTCAAACCATCCACAATCGATAATACGTTGGAAGTAGGTATTAAGGCAAGACTGTCATGAAGTTGGCTTGTAGATGTCTAAGGTGTTGGACATAGCAAAAGTTGCTACAACATTCATGAGTGCTCATAAGTTCTGGGTATTGGATTCAACCCACACTCATTTGAATCACTTCATGGATTTTATCACGAGTGAATCATGAGACGATAATATCTTATATTCTTCAAACCTAGAGATATGACTTGTTGACTATGAGTTGGTTATACATTGATTGCATGAAAACGCATTGGTAACTCGATGTTATAAAACATGCCTTTGTGTATGATTCATCAAGTAGTTAGTACAAGCATATGAGTCAAAGTTTATCCATTCCTTTTACCCTTAAAGGGATAAAAGCGATATCTGTGGGCCCTTCGATGATTTAGTGATGACACCCTAAGTGCGTGGCCAAGCCTGGACTGATTTGATTTTTTCAATTAGTCGGTCGTCATAAATCAGAAATCGGGAAAAAACAAATGGACAGAGAGAATGATTATAATCCATGTCTCAGTCCATATGATATCTATAATGGAGGAATATATGATCACTTATCTAATGGACGCGTCATTGATTTGTTCAGAGTTCAACAGCGACTTTTAAGAGCTACGATTGCTGGTCAGGTTGGAGTGATACTTGCAATAATAGTTATTAGACTTATCCAAGTGGGAGACTATTGGATTAGTGTCTAAGTCCATAACTATAATTGGTATATACTTGACCTGACCCAGCATGGTCCATTTGGGTTGCATGACATCAGAACAATTTGGATAGACCTTTTATGAGAAGAGGATATTTGTGACATATTAATATATTATAAGTTCTAATATATTAATATGTAATCATATTATTTAATTAGTATTATTCAAGAATTAATTTGGAATTAATTTAGTGATCAAAAGAGACTAATTAAATATATGGGGATTGATTGTGTAAATCATTCATTCTTATATATGTGGGCTTATGATCCAAGATTCCTTATGTTGGGCTATATCCATGGGGTGACCCATGGATACTCCATGGAGGTTAAAACCCATGGAGCATAAGGAATGGGTAAAGTCATGAGTTACATGGTGTAACCCTAATAGCCACACTATATAAAGACCCCATTGGTTGGTGAAATTGGCACTAGTGTATACACAAGAAGGCAAGCCGATTTCTAACAGTCAAGTATCTCTTCTCATGGTTATTCCAAATGTTGATGATGTTGTGTGAACCATTTGAGGTGTCACACTTGAGGCACTAGGCTCTTGAGCTCCATGGAATCAAGCTACAACAAAGAGGTATGTAATTCTACTAGATTTTATATTACATGTACTTTATATTATGCTAGTTAGAACAATACCTTGGAAAATTGATATTTGCATGTATAATAGAGAAAACATAGATCCAAGGTATTTAGGGTTGCATGTACACCATAGGAGTGTTAGAATGTTCATAACCCAATAGAAGCAGGATGGGTCTTATCATATGTGAATTGACTACCGAGATGTGAAAAGGGTAACGGTAAAGAACCGTTATCCACTCCCGAGGATTGATGATCTTTTTGACCAGCTTCAGGGTGCATCTTGGTTCTCCAAGATTGATTTGCGATCGGGTTACCATTAGATGAGGGTGTACATAAGACAATTTCCGGAATCGTTATGGTCATTACGAGTTCGTGGTGATGCCTTTTGGGTTTACCAATGCTCCAGCCGCGTTCGTGGATCTCATGAATCGCGTGTGCAGACCGATGTTGGATCGATCTGTGATTGTGTTCATTGATGATATCTTGGTTTATTCCAAGACTCAGGAGCAACATGAGGAGCACTTGAGGGAAGCGTTGGAGACTTTGAGTAGGGAGAGACTTTTCACAAAGTTCTCCAAGTGTGAGTTCTGGTTGCGCGAGGTGCAGTTTCTGGGGCACCTTGTCAACTAGAATGGTATTTTGGTCGATCCAGCCAAAGTCGAGGTCGTGATGCAGTGGGAGGTTCCGAAGTCTCCATCTGAGATTCAGAGTTTTCTTGGTTTGGTGGGTTATTATCTCCAAGATAGTTGTTCCATTGACCCGATTGACAAATAAGACGGTTACATTTCGATGGGGGCCTGAGCAGCAGACAACTTTTGAAACCTTGAGACATCGGTTGTGCGAGGCACCGCTTCTGACCTTGCCGTAGGGTTTCGAGGATTTTGTGGTTTATTGTGATGCGTCGATCACAGGTTTGAGAGCAGTATTGTTGCAGAGGGATCACGTGATCACTTATGCTTCGAGGCAGCTGAAGCCTCATGAGGCGAATTATCCGACGCATGATTTGGAGTTGGAGGCCATGATTTTCGCCCTCAAGATTTAGTGACATTGCCTCTATGGGGTCCATTGTACTATTTACACATATCATAAGAGCCTGAGGTATTTGATGGATCAGCCGAATCTGAATATGAGGCAGCGCCGGTGGTTGGATGTGGTGAAGGATTATGATTGTGAGATCCTTTATCACCTGGGGAAGGCCAATGTGGTGGCCGATGCTCTCAGCCGCAAGGGGGTCGTGGCTTTGATTAGAGACATATGTTTGAGGATGATCGTGATCACTCCGCTACTGGAGCAGATTCGTGAGGATCAGGTTAAGGCTATGAAGGAAGAGCACCGACAGAGTGAGTGTATTGTGTGCCAGGTGGCTTTCTTCGATTATGTTAGTCGTGGGTTGTTAACTCTGTACCGACGGGTTTGGGTTCCATAATGGGGCGGTGTGCGTCAGGTTTTAATGGAGGAAGCGCACAAATCTAAGTTCTCCATTCATACCGGGATGACGAAGATGTATATGGATCTTGTTCAGACTGAGAGGTGAGTTTTACTCATTGTACTTTTGGGTTGAAAGCACCAATGTCGGCCCACTAGATCATGTATCCTAGTTATAGGATAGTACTATGCTAGTATATGCTTGATTGGTAGATCTGCATGATATTTTTATTTGCTGGTTTTGTGTTTGTTTATATCTGTTACATATGTTGACATATTGTGTTTGGGTTGAGGCGGTCCTGCTTTGTGCTGAAGACCAAGACACCCGGGGCGTTCTGGATAGGTTGTAGGCTCTGCGAGGCGGTCCCGTCAGACCAAAGGCCCGTAGAGCGGTCGAGATTGGCTGTAGGCTCTGCGAGGCGGTCCAGTCAGGGTGAAAACTCATATCTGCATGCTTTGATAGTTATGTCGTGTGATGGTACTTTGGGGGAACTCACTAAGCTTTGACTTACAGTTTTAGTTATTATTTCGGGTACTTTAGAGGATCGTGGGAAAGCGAAGACCTGATCTTGCACATTCTTTCGGATTTTATGTTATTGGATGCATGAGATACTCTGATTTTGAATAATGCTTTTGAACCATTGGTTTTTGTAAACACTTTATGGGTGAATGAGTTGTTTTTGAAAATTTTAATTTTAATTTTTTTATTTTTTTTTATTTTTGAGATGTTACACTCAACCTCATTTTTTACCCCAAAAAGTATATTCCTATTATATTCCCTTTTTGTAACTTATAGATATTGCCAAACACACCTCTTATACTAATTGGATTTTAACAACTATATCCTGTCTTTTTTCGTTACGATAATATTATCAATTATGTTATCATAAAATTATAACAAAATAAAATGTACATATATACATAATTTGAATTAATTATTAACTTATTAACAATAGTTATTAAATAAATAAGGTTACTTATAAATAAATACCATACATATATCTTTTATAAGTATTACACATATATTTGAAAAAACTACTAGATATGTTTGTGTTAGAATAAATTTCCCAAAAATGACCAACTAATTTATTTCGTAGAGAGCGGACCATAAAATACCAGAACCGGCCAGGACCGTATTAAAAGTACTTATAACTGGGCAGTTCCCGGTTCCAATGTTTTTCAATTTGTAGTTTTCGGATAAGAACCGAACCGGACACGGTAAACGTTAGTAAAACCGAAACGGACCGATATATATGAAAAAGACTTTTTTTTATCGGCAAAAACTATATATGAAAAAGCTATATATATGAAAAGCCTTATTTAATTATAAGCTTTTAAAAAATATGTTATCGTGTTTCAAATTTTTTGTATGTGTATAATTTTTACATGAATTCGATATATAAATATTAAATATTACATCTGAATTATAATTAAATAATTAATAGATAAAAATAAACTATAAATGTATAAAATAAAAATAAAAGAGACTAAAATTGACAATTGAAACTTCAACTTCTTTTTTAAAGAAATAAATAGTGTTCCTCCGTAATTGAGGGAATACTATTCATATATCTAGAAATGGAGATGGAAATAAGATATGATCGGAAGAAAATGAAGAAAAAATAAGGGAGAAAAAAGGAAAAAAAAAAGTCAAAAAGGAAATTTTGCATATATTGCTCCAATTTCATGTAGTTTTCACTTAATTTTGCATCTATAATATATGAACCTTATCAATAAGGTTTACTACCCACAAAAAAAAAGTAAAAAACGGAAATTTTTAGCATTCGATTAAGTCAATGTTTGCATCTCTTATCTGCGTGTTCGATAGTCAAGAAGGCGCTCATGTTTCTCATTTCTTAATTATCTAATTTTATGGTTATGCATAACAAATTGTATAAAAGGCTATGGGGCAAAAGATATCATACTGTGTTCTAGTATGATTTCACAAACAGAAGGTTGTTCAATGGGTTTATGTGTATCTAAATTTGTGTGTATCTGGATTTGTGTGTTAGTATGTGAAAGGAAAGGAGAGGGGGTATGTGGGGGCATTTTCTTTATTTAGGTCCCGTTTGATAAACGTCTTTCCCGACCCACAAAGATCTTTCCAGCTGAATGGGCCGGAAAGACCGTTTGATTTGGACCAAAAAAATCATCTTTCTCGCTAAGATGGGTCTTTCCCACAAAGCAATAAACCCAAGTCTGTATGGAAAAGAAAAGGCGTTGGACAATTATGCCCTAGCAAAAAAAAGAAGCGTATTCCCTTTCCCTGCGTCGCCTCCATCCGTCATCATCGTCTTCCCTTCGTCGATTTTCATCACTCGTCTTCTCCGGCCAGCCTCCCCCCGCCAAGCAGCCTCCATCGCCACCGGCTCCGCCCTGCAGCTCCTCCCACAGGTAATTTCTTCCTTTTTGTTCTGCCGATTTCTTGTCGATTTCTTCTGGGGATTAAAATCAGAAATTATGATTTCTTTTGATTGTATTTCGATTGTATGTTTCATTTGTGTTATGTTTTTTTTTTTTTGATTTTTATGCTTCATCTCTTTCAGTTGTATGTTAGAAATCTGATTTTTGTTCATCTTTTTGTATCAAAATCAGAATTTGTTTCATGTTTTTCATCTTGTTTTCTTTTCTCTTCTGATTTTCGTGCATAGGTGAAGAAAATACGTGTTGATTCGGAAAGATGAACAAAAATGTTGAAACATGTTGTTTTTTGTTTTTTTTTTCTGCCGATATATGATGTATTTTTTACATAGATGCTGAAAATACATGCTGATTTGTGTATATACATGCTGATTTTGTTTTTTGTTTTTTGCTTTTTGAAAATACTTGCTGATTTGTGTATATATATGCTGTTTTTTTTAATATACATGTTGAATTTCATATATATGCTGAATTGTGTATATACATGCTGTTTTTTTGAATATATATGCTGAATTGTGTATATACATGCTGTTTTTTTGAATATATATGCTGAATTATGTATATACATGCTGTTTTTTTGAATATATATGCTGAAATTTCATAGTTATTGCTGTTTTTTATTATAGACATGTCACAAAGAAAATCTAGAATCATTTGGGACCAAAGTTTAGACAAAACTTTTCTTGATGCTTGTATCCAAGAAGTAACCACATATGGTCGTGAGGGTAGTGCCCTAAAACCAAATTCATGGAAAACTGTAGCCGAAAAATTATTAAGGGAACACGGTTTAGTCGTTGACCAAAAACAGATGAGAAACCACTACGACTACTACAAAGGAAAGTATCAAGCTTGGGTGAAACTTAAAAGCAAAACCAGAAATTTATATGTTTTTATAGTATGTTTCTATTTGGATTTTGATTGATTTATGTTTAATTACTTTGTAAGACAATTTGTATTCGGATTTTTAAATGATTATTATGTAATTTTGATTTTGTATGATAATTTATATGTTTTTATAATCATTCAGCAACTTCATCCATCACAGAATAGAATAGCAGGGTAATATGGTCATTTTTCATCATTCAGCACAGTCAGTCATATGTACAATCAAACAGTATTGTTTCTTTCTCAGTCAGAAAACTTTCCCAGACAACACTTTCCCATACAACACTTTCCCAGACAGCAACTATCAAACGACCCCTTAATAATAATAAAATCGAAAGAAAATAAGGAAAATAAATATATTAAAGGTATAATAGTTATTTCAGTTTTATGAGGGATCAAATCTATAGCGAAACATGTCGAAAAAGACCATCAATCCAAAACTTTTGTGGTTTTAACCTTTTTTCCTGAAAAAAATGCATAAGGGACCAGCTTTGCAGTTTTTGCCTTTTACATAGGGCTTTTGACATTAAAGTCCTTAAGTTTTTCAGTTTTGTGTGGTTTTGTCCATCCAACGATTTTAGGTGTGTATATGCCTATTATTTTGTATGTTTTTGTCACATGTGCCATTTAGCAGGTTATGTACCGGTTTCCAGGTAACAAGAACCCTCAAACTGTTCATCATCTTCAACCTCCCACCATCATCTTCATAAGGCTTCATCAGAAAAAAGAAAGGGAAGAAAAAGCTAAATCGAAAACCCTAAACCCATTCTACTGATCATCTTCTCTGTCTTCTCGCTAATCGATTCATCATACATGCCAGAGATCATATTCTTTTTTGAAGAACCTACCTGAAATCGATTAAACAATAAGGGGCAATAAGGGGTGGGTCTTTGAATCTCAACCTATTAGTCAATAAGAAACACACACACTATGTGTTCATCTTAAAAAACCCAGATTTGTGTTCATCTTTCCAAATCTTCAAAGAACATTAGTGGTATAAGTTGATGTGGAGAAGACGGGAACAAAACCAGATTTACGATCTGGGTCAACAAGAAACACACACACACACACACACACACACACACACACTATGTGTTCATCTTAAAAAACCCAGATTTGTGTTCATCTTTTTAGAATCCAAATATTCAAAGAACATTAGTGGTATAAGTTGATGTGGAGAAGACGAGAACAAACCCAAATCTACAATCTGGGTTCTGAAATGTGGTTTCCAAAAATCTTGTATGAAATTTTAGTTCTTTGAATGTGTGTGTATGTGTTTTTCATGAACAAACCCATAAAATCTAAGTTCTTCTTTGAATGTGTGTATGTGTTTTTCAAAAACAAACCTAGATCTTCAATCTGAAATCGATGCACACCAAGTTCTTTAGTTTTGAATATGAAATCTTTCCTTTTTTGAGTTTGTTCTGAAATCTTGAGTTGTTCTGAAATCTTGTTTGAGTTCTGAAAAGTTGCAAAAATCTAATTTGAGTTTTGATTTCTTGCTTGAATGTGTGTATGTTTGTGTTTCGGTTATGAAACCATGTGTGTTTGTGTAGAGAATATGATAATAGTGTGATGAACACTTGGGGTGACCGGTTAACAGATGTGGGTGACCTACTAACATGTCTTTGACCGGCTAAATGGCAGATATGAAAAAAATTGTCTAAATATTAGGCATAAACACACCTAAAATCGTTGGAGGGACAAAACTACATAAAACTGAAAAACTTAGGGACTTTTATGTCAAAAGCCCTTTTACATATTATAAAAGCTTCTATTAACTTTTGCAAACACTCATATAACAAATAAAAGCTACAATTTTCAGCTCCAAACCACCAACTATTAGTTAGTTTCACCAAGCACGCCCTAATTTGTCATAACATATCGACTTACTACAATTATCCAAGTCACTACATGTTTAGTTTCTGTAATTTTGTTTTTACGTGGTTGGCCCTCTAAACACATAAAATGATAATTATACTATTTTTTATTTATTTTGTACTTTTTTAACTAATTTAAATTAAAAAAAAAACCTCACCCCACTCCACAACCCTACATCTTTCTCTACCTCTCTCCTCTAACCTAACCAACGAACTCCTCTCTCCAGACACACCACCACCAGCCTCTCTGTAGAACCATTGTTGTCGATCTCTCTGTAGAACCATTGTCAAATTTATCTCAAGGCCCATTGTCGGCGATGCTTCTTTGTCTCCCAAACCATTGTTCAGATTTGTGTTTATTTGTATGTCAAACCATCGTTGATGGTGTTTCTCTGTCGCTGTCTCTATGTCTCAAACCATCGTCGTTGACCCACCTTCCGAAAGAGATAAAAATCATCAACTTCGTTACTTTCTACGCACTTTTATAGATATCAACAACATGTTGATGTGTTTATCCCAATAAATCTTGAGTTCTTGATGTGTCCGTCCTAAAAAACAAAATGAATTTAGAAACACACATGCAAAATATGAAATCGATTTTAGATTCAAATTCGAAACCTTTGAGGTTGTAGTTATGTTCTTAGAGATTTGGGGATTCATATTCGAAATCGAAATCTGAAACCGATTTCAGATTCATAATTTGAAATCGTTTCTTGGTTTATTGATGAAGTTCATCTAGGTTTATGTTCTTAGATTTGTAGGTCGGCATATGTTCCAGAATCCCATAAATGATTTTTAGGTTCAATTTTGACACCTAAAACTTGTAACACTGTTATGTCTGTAATGGAGATGAGGATGAGGTGGGCGATGATACAGTAGATAGAGGGTAAAGAGGAAAGGGAGGGGTTATTGTGGTTTGTGGGGGTGGGGGTGGTGGATTTTTTTTCTAGTTTTGAATAGAACTGGAAAACATGTCGTGCCGTGTTAGGTTCGTGTTGTGTCAAGACATTAAACAGGCTGAGAGGGCTTGACCTAACCCGACCCTTTTAATTATTGTGGCATGTCGTGTCAACCCGTTTATTTTCATGTCAGATTTTCAGGTTAAGAATTAGACCTTGTAAATATGTTTTGTCATGTCGGGTTGAAACATTTTACAAGTTGTAAAGTAGGAGACGGAGATGCGAAAAGGGAAAGTAAAATACTAGAGTTGGAGGTGGAATCACAAAATCCATAGTTAGTTTACAAGGCAAAATGGATAGAGTTGGAGTTGGGATGCAAAAGAGATTGGTGATGAGGATAGTAAAAGTAAGTTACTTTGAAAGTTTGAAATACTTTCATACTTTTTGTTTCCCCTAATTTGATTCAGCTTATTCCATCCCAAATTTTCATTTTAGTTTTAATTATTGAGTTTGATACACTACAAATCTATAATATATAATGTATTTATAAAAATATAAAATTATAAAAAATGATACATAATTAAATGAGTCATCTTCGAGTTGAAAGTCTTGACCCTAACTCGACCAATTTAATTTTTGTGTCGTGTCATGTCAACCTATTTACATAAACATGTCGAAATCTGTTACTCAAACCCGTTAATTTCGTGTCGAGTTCATGTTGGGTTGTCGTGTCATGTCAGATTTATGTTTGAAAGTATTCATTTAAATTAAAAATAACAATTATTAAAAAAAATCAAATGGTATAATAGTAATTTCAAATCATTTACGAAACAAAATGAAACCACAATGATCAACCACCAAAAAAATAGAACCGTATGGACCCATCACATAATAGTGGTATTGAATAGTTCGTTTTGACAAACCAAAGGAAGAATCGTGCAATTTTGTCTATATTTTTTTTATTAAAGTAGATTACAATGTAGTCTTTGGGTGTATTTATTTTTCATTTTGGTCTAAAAAATGTTTTTTTGCCTTTAATTCACGTTTTTATAACGTTTTATTCCATATTCCAAATAAAATAATTATTTTTGGTCCCTAGATGTATGTATTTTTGCAATTTTAGTTCAAACGTATGGCATTTTATCCGGAACATTGTTAGAAAATTTTCAAAAAAAAAAAAAAAGACTAAACTTGCAAGAATAAAAAAAGTAGAGTTTAAATTGAAAAAATCAAACCAAAAATGCAATTTACCCTTTTATTATTTAAAAAACATGTTATTGAATGGATATATATAATCGGTGTCTTAAAGCAAATATAACCATTATTTTTAATTATTCAATACATCGCTTTTTTCTTTTTGAGGCTAATAAAAACGTTTAATTTTCATCTTAGAAAAATCAAAAAAGTTTCTTTAAAAAGCAAAGAGAGTTTACGATACGTAACAAACTCAATTCGGCCATTTTAAGCCTTCCAAGCAACATTCACTTGACCCAAAACATGCAAGTCATGCATGCGTGTGGACTTTTGTCGATTTAGGTGCTGCTTGGTTTAGGGTAATTTGTATTCTACCCCTGCAAACTTGTAGATGAACAAAAACACCTCCTCTAGTCTAAGCAAGAATTAGCATCTCAACTTTATTTGCACCCGTTATGTAGTAATGTTAGTAGCATAATATTGTAGGGACATTTTTGTCTTTGTCATTGGATAGTCCAATATAATATGTTACAATATAACATAATGCAACATAATGCAGTTAACAAACAAAAAGTAAATTTGACATATACAAAGATAATGTTTACCTCATATGTTTCCATTTCTATTTCCATTTCATTGTGATGTTATAGAATAAAGTAATCCATATCCAAAAGTTGTAATGTCTCAATGCCTCAAAAACTGTTTGGGAGATTTACATTACACTAAAATGGATCTCCAATTAGGACGAATACAAAGGAAAATGTAAAAAGACCTAAACTTATTAGAACGACTGAACGAACAATACATCAATTGGAGAATAATAATTTCACAAAGCAAAAATGTTAAACCCTAAAAAGTGGTAAATCTTCGTCTTTGATACAATTCTGTAAAGATTTTCCATATGTGTCTACCTCCTTTGGTAGAATAGTAGGAGTAATACGCATCGTTGGGTTTGGACCAATCATTTGCCTTTAAAGTTCATCGGAGTTAGAACGAGTTCAAGAGTCTCTATGTCTATTGTGGGTTGCTATGTATCGTTCATTATCAATTGTGTATCGCTAGTGTATGATCTCATTTTATAGTTGTATATATTTCAACATGAAACTGCTACCATTAATATGGAATTTAATTGATTATTAACACATATTAAAACAAATATAATCTTCCTTATTAGCAAGCATAGAAAGAAAACTTAATGATGGATAGCCCATCATAGTCATGCTCTCCCAAAGCACGCTTAACTATAAACGTATTATGGGATCTTATGTTCTCAATTCTCACGACTTAAATACGCCATAGTATGATAGGTATTCACGTAGTTTATAGTAAAGTTTTTTCTAGAAGACCCCAAATAATGAAATTCCAAGGTATTTGTAGTAACATAGTCGATTCTTATAAAGAGTATTAAAGACAAAGGCATTAATATGGAAGAATTTATCCAGATAATGGGTAGCTCTACTTATTTTTTGGAGAAAAATTGGTTAGGTCCTAATCCTTATAGGTTATGATTTTCTAGACTTTATGCACCTGAAAGGATAAAACTTACAAGATAAGTTATTGTTATAATAATGGTGTTTGGATGAGAGTACGGCATCAAGAGCCATAGGGTGGGGGTGCAGTAAATAAAAAGTGATTAATCTTCATTCTTGTGTTCTAGAAAATATTTTTTTTGATGGACGCAATCCATTTTTTATTGATAAAAACAACAATAAAAATAAATTCGGGATTTAAATGACATACTGCAGAAATATCCTGAACTATTTCAAGCATAAACTGTAGAACAAAAAGAACTTGAATAAAGATCCATTTTTATTGATTAATGTCTCGTTTGATTGTACAATTGACCGATTATGCTGAATGATGTTGTTTACATCTGACCTATTATACTGAATGATGAAAAATGATCATATTACATTATTGTTCTATACTGTGATGGATGAAGTTGTTGAATAATTATAAAAACATACAAATTGTCATACAAAATCAAAATTACACAATAATCATTTAAAAATCCAAATACAAATTGTCATACAAAGTAATTAAACACAAATAAATTAAAATCAAAATAGAATGTCGATTAGTGGTTAGATGGATGAGATTTTTTAAAATAAATTAGGATAGTGGCGGTGTTGTCCAAAAAATGAATTACTCCAATAAAAATGAATTAAAAATTAACTAAAATAAATTAATAGTTCAATAAAGTAATATTTATTAATATATAAATATTATATATTATAAATAATATTTATTAATATGTAATAATCCAATAAAAAAGAAATTAAAAAAATTATTTAAAATAAATAAATAATCCAAGAAAGAAAGAGGCAAGGTCTGGGGTACAATTGTCTTTCCGGCCCATTCAGCCAAAAATATATGGTTTTGTGGCTTTCTGGGAAAGATATATATCTTACCGGGAAAGACCCATTTTTTTTTGTGCAAATCAAACAGTCTTTCCGATCCATTCAGCCAGAAAGATATGTTTGGACCTGGAAAGATGTCTATCAAACAGGACCTAAATAGGTTGCATATAAAAGTTTTAGAATAAAAAAGGAGAAGTAAACATGGAGTTTTCTTCAATGTTGATAAAGGTGATGGTGTTATTGATGCTCTTGTAAGATGAAGCTTTGGAAATCGTGTAAGGAAATTTTGGTATGATAAATTTTGGTATGAAATTGCGTTGGATTGCCGACGTGGAGAGTACCTTTCACGCTATCATTTGTCCGACGGAGGCCAAGGTCAGATTTGCGACATGTATTCTGCGCGACAGAGCTAGGGATTGTTGGTTCGAGGTTGTCCAGAATCTCGAACAAGGAACGGCCGAGTCTATGGCATGGAAAGACTTTGTCACCATATTCAAGAGAGAGTTTGTGCCGACGATTGAGGTTCAACAGTTGGCTCGGGAGTATCTGGTGCTCGAGCAAACTTCGGAGATGGTGGCTGAGATCACCGCCAAGTTCAGGGAGAGAGTGTTGTTTTTCCCTTAGTATGCATCGACATAGGATATGAGGATGACTCGCTACCATGACATGTAGAGGACGGAGATCTGGGAGCACGTGAGTATCTCGAGTCATAATACTCTTTCCGGTCTGGTGAAGGCAGTCATGGAAAGAGAGTTGGAGTTAGAGACACATCAGCAGAAAATGGGGCAGGATCAGGTTCATGCATCAACAAAAACAACCAGTAAGGCTCGGGTGACGGAAAAATGGGACACATTTTGAGCCTGAAAATACCACTTTTTAGACTTCTTGTGTGGGATTCAGATGCAGATAGCTTAATTGGGTCTAAGTGTTGATGAAAGTGGCTAGTCAGGACGATGCGTGCAGGCAAAGACTAGCCCTATAATGTATTTTGAAGATTTGGAAGAATCGCATCTCGGTTTTGGGGGAAATACCCCTTAGTACTCCCGAGTCTCACCCGAGCTTTACTTAGTTAGATTCTCACCACCTTTTTAGGCTAGGAATTTTTTCTAGGGGTCTAGAGTAGATAGTTAGTTAGATTTTGTTCATCACGCCTTACATTGATGAACTTTGAAGCAGGTCTGAAACATCCCAAAAATATAGGCCAAAAATTTATTTTTAAAATCATTTATAATAAAACCATACGTCATCCATCATCATAAAGAAAACCATAATCGTGTATCTCAAAACATCATGTCAAAATACTGTATCAAAATCATATGAAAATATCAGAGTCTACACATCCCAGGCTGGAGCTGTGGTGTGTGCCATGCGATCATCCCGAGCCCTTCCCCTTACTAGTGGAAGTACCTAAAACCAAAACTGAAAACTGTAAGCACGAAGCTTAGTGAGTTCCCCAAACTACCACATACCATACAAATATCATGAAACTAGGAGATACGGGCCCCGACCACTCTCATGGAGATTCGGGCCCCGCCCACACTCCGCTGTCTAGGAGATTCGGGCCCCGCCCACACTCCGATGTCTAGGAGATTCGGGCCCCGCCCACACTCCGCTGTATAGAAGATTCGGGCCCCGCCCACACTCTGCTGTCTAGGAGATTCAGGCCTAGCCCACACTCCACTGTTCTAAGAGATTCGGGCCCCGCCCACACTCCGCTGTTCTAGGAGATTCGGGCCCCGCCCACACTCCACTACTAGCATGCATACACGTATCACACAGACAACAAGTATATCTACCAAGAAATCACATATCTATACTCAAATAATACCATGAGAATCGGGCCCCGCCCACTCTAGGCTGCTACGAGATTCGGGCCCCGCCCACACTCAACTACTAACATATCACATATACGGGCCGAACTTGGTGCCGTAGACCCGTTCCTACTAAAGGAAACTCACCTCGTAAAACTGACTGCTGAAAACTCAAGTGAGGAATCCCTGTCTGCTGCTCTGGCGACTCTACGGCTATCAATTCCATAATAACACTTAGTCAGAAACTACTAATCCTCCTTAGGGTAAAGTTACCATTTTACCCCTGGTCAAAGTCAACGTTTTGGTCAAAGTCAACCTTCCAGTTGACCTAACTCGCCGAGTCAGCCTATTGACTCGTCGAGTTCTAGAACTCAGAAACCCTAAAATCGCGACTCGGCTTGTCGAGTCACCCTATGACTCGTCGAGTTCCCAAGCTACCCATCATCACGACTGGATGAACTAACTCATCGAGTCGTCCTTAGACTCGTCGAGTCCTAGTATAGTCAGAAAAGGGACACGATGATTTAACTCGTCGAGTTCCTTGACAACTCGCCGAGTTTCATGAACATCATCGAGGATCCTTGATCGGACTTGCCGAGGTCCCATATGAACTCGTCGAGTCCCTTGCATATCTAACCTAAACAGATGATTTCACACTTCTAAGGTTCCAAAGTACAGATCCAGATCGTTTCCATGGTCCATTTCTATAAAGTTGGAGACTTGATGGCTTTGCACACCTCAAATGGACCCAAAATCAAGTTATAGCAACCTACTTCCATGAACATGACCATTGCTTGGACAAAAATGGGTTCAAGACCTCTTTTATGGTTCTAGAGGCTAAATATCACAGGAGAAAGGGATTGCTTGGCATACAACCCATGGAGAGTAACTTATCCTTCTCAAAGGGATCAAAAAGACCCATAAATAGATCTAAGCTATGGGTTATCAAGCTAAGAGCTTTTTACCTCAGAAGGTTGCCAAAGATGGATGAAATCCTGGATCTTGATCTTCTCCACAAGCTTGATGGCTCCAAGCTCTTCCAACTCTCTTCAGGAACGGGGCGTTACAATTCTCCCCCACTTGTTTTAGACTTCGTCCTTGAAGTCTGTTGCGTCTGAAAACAACTCAGGGTAGTGCTCCCTCATATCCTCCTCAGGTTCCCATGTCCACTCTGAACCCTTACGGTGCTGCCACTGCACCTTCACTAACTCAACCCTCTTGTTCCTTAGCTCCGTTGTCTTGCGATCTAGAATCGCCACTGGTCTCTCAATGTAGTTCAGGCTGTCATCAACTTGAATATCCTCAAGCGGTACCACTACTGAATCATCCACCAAGCACTTCCGTAGCTGGGAAACATGGAAAGTGTTGTGGATCTGGCTGAGCTCGGCGGGAAGATCCAGTCTGTACGCTACCTTGCCCACCCGGGCTATGACTCGGAAGGGGCCGATATACCTAGGGCCCAGCTTGCCCCGTTTCCGGAACCGTGTGACTCCCTTCCAGGGCGACACCTTCAGGAGAACCATGTCGCCCTCCCGAAACTCCAAGTCTGAACGCCGCTTGTCGGTGTAGCTCTTCTGCCGACTCTGAGCAGTCTGGAACCTGCTCCGAACCTGCTGGATCCTCTCGGTGGTCTTGAGTACTACCTCCGTACTCCCCATGACCCCAACAGATTGGTGATTTGTTCCAGAAACCCTAAATTTAGGGTGTGCCACTATTTAGGGTGTGCCACTATCTATAAATAGTGCCTCACCCCAACAGATTGGGGTCCTACACTTCCTTCCATAGAGCATCTCGAAGGGAGGCCGATCTATACTGGCGTGGTGACTGTTGTTATAAGAAAATTCCGCTAACGGAAGATACATATCCCAACTGCCACCGAAATCTAAAACACATGCACGAAGCATGTCCTCGAGATTCTGAATCGTCCTCTTGCTCTGTCCGTCCGTCTGGGGGTGGAAGGCGGTGCTGAAATGGAGACGAGTACCCATCTCGTCGTGAATCCGCTTCCAAAATCTGGAAGTGAAACATACATCTCGGTCTGACATCACCGAGACAGGCACTCCATGACGTGCCACTACCTCTCGCACATGAATATCAACCAGCTTCTCGGCCGGGATGCTCTCCTGGATCGGTATAAAGTGGACGCTCTTGGTCGACCGATCCACGATGACCCGTATCGAATCGGCCCCACGTGCGGTCCTGGGAAGCTTAGTGATAAAATCCATAGTAATGTCCTCCCACTTCCACACGGGGATGTCTATTGGCTGCATCTTGCTGTGAGGCCTCTGGTGCTCTACCTTGACCTTCCTGCAGGTCAGGCATCTCTCTACGTACCAAGCTACATCCCGCTTCATGTAGGGCCACCAGTAATCGGGTCGAAGATCTCTGTACATCTTCGTCGCCCCGGGATGGATGGAGAACCTCGACTTATGGGCCTCATCCATCAAAACCTGCCGTACTCTGCTCCAGTACGGAACCCAGACCCTCCCATGCAGGGTCAACAACCCTCGGCTGTCATAATCAAACGGGCCACCCGGCCCACAATCCTCTCGCACTTCTGACGCTCCTCCTTCAGGGCCTCAACCTGTGCCTCTCTAATATGCTCCAATAGTGGAGTAATCACTGTCATCCTCAGATAGATGTCTCGGATCGGGGCCGCTACCTCCTTACGGCTTAGGGTGTCAGCCACTACGTTGGCCTTGCCCGGGTGGTAAAGGAGCTCACAATTGTAATCCTTAACCACATCTAACCACCGAAACTGCCTCATGTTCAGATTCGGCTGATCCATGAGGTATCTCATGCTCTTGTGATCCGTGTAAATGGTACAACGGACCCCATAGAGGTAATGCCGCCAAATCTTGAGGGAGAACACCATATCCCCCAACTCTAAATCATGTGTCGGATAGTTAGCCTCGTGAGGCTTCAGCTGTCTGGAGGCATAAGCTATCACATGACCCCGCTGCATAAATACTTCTCCCATGCCTGTGATCGAAGCATCACAGTAAACTACGAAGTCATCTACACCCTCTGGCAGGGTGTGAATCGGAGCCTCGCACAATCGTTGCCTGAGCGTATCAAAGGCTGCCTGTTGCTCAAGTCCCCAGCGATAAACTACCGACTTCTTTGTCAGTCGGGTCAACAGAACTGTAATCTTGGAGAAGTCCTGAATAAATCTCCTGTAATACCCTACCAGACCCAGGAAACTCTGATTCTCAGTTGGAGACCTCGGAATCTCCCACTGTATCACAGCCTCTATCTTGGCCGGATCGACCAGAATACCCTTCTGGTTGACAAGATGCCCAAGGAACTTGATATGTGCATATTTATATAACATCCTATTTCAGATTGTTTGCGATTCAAGACACGTGGGCCGTAATCTGAATATGAGAAGGTTTTGAGATTTTGAAGGAGAAATGTTTAGGCCTTCTTGGATATGGATAGGGTGTATTGTGAGAGAAAGGGGTTCAGATTGTGCTTTAGGTCCCAAGGGTATCGGCAAGTATTGGTTTGGACTTTTCATGAATTTTGGATCTGAGTTCGAGTGGGCTCTAGGAGAAATAAAGTTGATACAAGTGTAGAACTTCTCGTTACCTTTTCGTGGATATAAAGTTCGTCGAAAACGGACATCGGGTGAGGAAGATATGACGCTTGGAAGTTTTTGGCATAAATGGTCCCTTAAGGAGAAAAGTTGGCATGGAAGGCCATGCATGTGAAATGGAAGCGCGTGGGTACGCCCAGCGTATAAGGGAAATGGTCGCGAGTGCTCCTTGGCGTACGCCCAACGTACAGGAGGTACGCCCAGCGTACGTCCAGAGTCCAGAAACCCTAAATTTAGGGTGTGCCACTATTTATAGAACACTATAGTTCAAACCCTAGCCTCCATGTTGTTCCCCCAACCTCAGAGAAGCCCTGGAACGTCTCATATCTTCAACCTTAGGTGATTTGGTCTTCAAGAGGGTTATTTTGGTGATGTAAGCTTGGGTTTTCAAAAGAAGAAGTTGGCAAGGAAGAACTTGGGAGTTTGGAGCTCATAGATTTGGAATGTCATCATCATTTGGAGCTCCTCTGAGGTATAAAGTTCATAACTTTACTTAAGAATGCATAGATCTTGTGTAGTGAAGTTTTGGAGTTGTTTTGGTCCCAAGTTTGGACCTTTATGTTGGAATCTCGTTTTTGAGCTTAGGGTTGCCACCCTCAGAGCTAAAAGGGTCCCATAAGCAGTAAAGTTTCAATCTTGATGGTCCTAATGAGTTCATGCATGATATCTAGCCCTTGTTATGGAAGTACGTTGATGCCTTTTGAGTTTGAGCTTATTTGGTGGATTGCAAGTCACCAAGATTATGACTTTAAGGATTAAGAGGATAATAAGGACCTGGATCTGAATTTGCCGCCTCTGGAATGAAGTAATAAGCACTTAATGGAAAAAGGGCTTAACAGGAAGGTTACGCTAAGCGTACGTGCAGGTACGCCCAACGTACTCGCCATCGAGTCGGTACGCTTAGCGTACATAGGTGTACGCCTAGCGTAACTTGTCTGTGTTGGACTTTGTGATTTGGGCCACGCTTTGGGCCATGCCTTGGGCTGTTGGGCCATCAATAGTCTGAAGTTATGGGCCAAGGATATATTTGGGCTTGGGGTGAGGCCATTGGAGGGAGTGGGCCGAGTTTAGTAGAGTGGGCCTTTAATGAGCTTGGGGAGCTTATCTAATGTTGGACCTGCCATTTAGATTGAGAATTGGGCCTTGTTGGGCCCAATGGGTTTTAGGTCATTAATGGGCTGGTCAGTGGGCTACCTTTAGACCTAATGAGCGAGAGTTGGGAATTAGTTCCTAATTGGGATAATTGTAGGTTTGGCACAGCGTTAGAGGTCGGTGCGTAGCAGCAACGTTTGTAGGGGCTGTTCATCATCCGAGGTGAGTCTTCTCACTATACCTTACCTAGAGTGGTAATTATATGTGACCGGAAGGTCGTATGTGCTTAGGTGTGATATGTGATATATGTTTTATGTGATATGCTATGTTATGAGTTGCTTGGTTCGGACCGGAAGGTCGACAGGGCTTGGACCGGAAGGTCAACAGAGTTGGGCCGGAAGGCAACAGAGTTGGGCCGGAAGGTCAACAGAGTAGGACCGGAAGGTCAGGACCAGAAGGTCATCAGGGTAGGACCGGAAGGTCTACCCGAGTTGTGGAGCCGGAAGGTCCACTGAGACACATTGGCCGGAAGGCATCATAGATCTATAGCCTCGAGTGGCTAATTTATATGCATGTGGTATTTTGGGGAACTCACTAAGCTTCGTGATTACCGTGTTATGTGTTATGTGTTTCAGGTTCTTATCAGGATCGTGGGAAGGCGACGGTTCGATTGTACACACAAGAGAAAAGAGTCATGAATGAGGATCCTGGATTTTGATAACTACTTTTGAAAACTATTTTGAAATATGTTATGACATCGACACTTGAGATTTTGAGAATTATTAGATGTGAAGTTGGTAATTTAAAATTGAAAAATTTGTTTAAAAATTTACGTCGTTACAATTTAGCTATATATTTAGTATAGATTTTTATTATTTATTGGTTAATTATTTGCAATTTATGGACAAAAGGTACTTAATTGTGTTTAAATTATATTTTCAGTCTAAAAGATGTGCTCGGGAGCAAAAGGAAGCAGGAGATGCAATCGGAAGTTCGGGAGTTGAAATGAAGAAGAAAAATGTCGAAAACAAGAAGAACTCGGCGAGTCAACGCCTGACTCGGCGAGTCGGATCGAAGGTTCACGAAGCTATAGAAGTCCTTTCCGTACACGGATTTTTAATGAGGGACTCGGCGAGTCGGTACCTTGACTCGAGTCAACTCTGTTTCCAGAAAACTAGAAATAGGGAATTTAAGACCAAGACCAGAGACTTCTGAAGAACCCTAGGAGGCTAAGCTGCGATTGAGAACACGGTGGAAGCTCTGGGAAGTGAAGAATCAACCCTACGTTCGATTTTGAGGAGGATTAAGGCAATTTCTAGTTCATTCTTAGTTAATCTTTTGATTGAGTCATGTTTGAACTAATTGAATTCGTTTTTGAGTTTGTTTTTACTGCAATTATGAACTAAGACCTTTATCTTCTGTTTAGGGTAGATGATTTTGTGAATATGGATTGATTTTATGGTTAGGATTAATTTAACTTGGTGATTATGTTTTGTTAAGCTTGTAAAAGAACCTCATGTGTTAATAACAACTATTTTTCTGTTAATAAATCAGTAATTAAGTTGTATGAACATATCTTAGTTACTAATCTCATATGATCTATGTGAAAACTTAGTTATATGCCTAGGAATAACGAACGTGAAACTAGGGTTAACTAGAAGATATGTAAGTTAATGTGTGAGCTTGTATGATGAACCATCATCAAGAAGTTAATTGAACGACCAATTTAATTAACCACTACAAGTCTTACTTAATCCGAATTAATAAACTAGGAAATTCATTAATCTAGACAACTGGCCATTGTTTGAATTAATCTGTTTTCTAAGGATTAGCAATAGCGAATGTGAACCTAATCATCTTAATCAGTATCCAATTAAACTTAATCCAAAGCATTTACCATAAAATCAATCATAGGAACAAATGATTTGAACCTAAACAGAAGTCTCCTTAATTATTGAATTTAGTGATTTTTGTTGCTTTAGCTTTAGTTATTTAGTTTAAGTCTTAGCTAAATATTTAAGTTTCTAGTCTTGTAAAACTAGAGAAAACCCTACTTTCTATTACTTGTTCTTAGATAATATTAGTAATTAGTTTAATTTCCGTTCCCTGAGTTCGATACCCTACTTATTTAACTATACCACAATTGATAGGTCCACTGCCTTTGTGTGTCTAATTCATAATTAAAAAGTAGGATAAAACTTAGTTCGTTTCACACACAGCAAGTTAAATACCCCACACTTGACTTTTGCTTGCCCCCAAGCAAAACTGAATTTTAGCACATTAATATTACATAAGACAATCCCAATCAAACCCAGCCATTATGTCAAGACCGCAACGCATGCATTTGTGTCTAAAATTTTTCCTAAGGACCCCTTAATCCTAAATACTTACAATCCTCATAAACACTCGCCCACTTCTTTTGAACAACGCTCATTTTATGCATCCCTCCGAATCCATCCGCAGAAAACTTTCTTAACCTCAACGTATTTTTGGTCAAGCTACCCAAGCATACATAATCTAGACAATTACAACTTTTTGATACCACTATAGAGCTTAATTGGAATTCTTCACTTCTTTGATATTTGATCTTTTTAATTTCTTGAATTCACCACCTTCTTTGATTTGATTTTTGGTATCTTCAACTTTTGAACTTTCGGAATTTTGATCTTTTGATCTTCACTTTGATTGCTCCAAAATTCTTACAACTTTTACTTGTAATTCTCTCTCTTTTTTTAACATGTATCTCACTATTTTCTTTTTTTTTTTCACTCAAATCCTACATGCTTAAGCAGGGGCGCTCAACTTCAACCTTTATTGATTAAAGATAAAAATTTTCCTGGATACATTTATGGTACACGATGCTAAACATATTGCATCCCTCAAACTAAACGAGGTTGTGTTTTTGTCCCATGATTTCACTAGAATAAAGGAGGTTACAAATGCACTAGAACGTATATTGGCTCAACTAAACATTTGAGTCTTCATGCAATCATCAAAGATAACACTAGCATGGAATCCTAATTGTTTTTACCAAAATTTTCTAAATTAATCCTAGTAAATTTTTAATGCAAAAATTTCAAAATTATACCTAAATTAGGATTCTAATGTAACTAATATAATCAACCCCTACCCCACACTTAATTTATGCAATGTCCCCATTGCATGTTATGCATGAAAAAGAAAACAACAAAGTAAAGAGGGAATTGGAACAAACTCCCTTGGGATAGTAGTAAGGAGGTTGATGTTTCTTCATGAAGAGCTCCATCTTCAATTGGCTTTAGGCATGGGAACAGCTCATCCATGCCTTGGATACCAAATCTCATGTGGTACGTAGACCTGACAATTTCAGACACGAAGACACGAATCTGTGAGAGACACGACACGACACGAATACACGACACGAATACATCTTAAAAATTGAGATAAAGCTTATTTCTCATCGTGTAATCGTATCGTGTAAAATTCGTGGCTGACACGTTTTCATGACACGAATACACGAATTGCCATGCAGGAAAATAATCTTCAGGCATTAATCTTCAAAAATGCATTCAAATGTAGTGTAAAATATCATCAAATCAGCAGCTTTAGAGGTGGAATGAAAAGCAACCCGTCGAGTTAGTAAGGCAACTCGTCGAGTTGTGTCGCGAAAATGGCAGAATTCATGAAATTGCCCTATGACTCGTCGAGTTCAGGATGTGCACTCGGCGAGTTCCACGCTGTGTGATAAAAATGTGTATTATGCTTCAAATCCGGTTTGGTATGCTGAAGTAGCATCAAAAAGACACTCATGCTCTTCTCTTCTTCAGTATTCACGCACTCTTTAACCCTCTCTAGAATCGGACTCGGTACTTGGACTCAAAACTTCACTCTCTCTCGCCTAGACTTGACTCTTTCCATTTTTCTTTCACTCTCTAGACTCCTTGCATGCATACCCTAATTCAAATTCTGAGAAGAACCAACAACAAACATAAAATAAAACAAACCAAATCCTACTTAGAAGTTCAAACAAAACAAATAAAAACAAGCAAACAAATAAAAATTGTTTTAACACAACCAAATAAAAAGGATATAACTTTAATCTTCATCTTCTTCCTCTTCATCATCTTCTCTTGCTCCACTCCCACCGGCTTCACTCCTTCGTGCATTTATCCGTTCTTCCCAAGTAGGCACATAAGGAAATTGTCCACCATCTACATGTTGGATGTTGAAGTGATTAAACATTTGGATAAATGACCGGTTGGTGAAATTTAAGCTCCTTCCCAAATCATCTTGGTATCTCCTTCCCTCCACATTAAACCATTCCTCGGGTATCTCATCTTCAACCGGAATCACCGGTGGGTCTTCACGTGCTCGCTCATGTCTCGACCTTACCCTCCTTCCCGGCTCTTCGGGTCCTATCACCGCATCATCATGAGGAATGGAATAGTGGCCCCCTCCATAATCTTCAATAATTCTTGCTCTTCTAAAAAGAATGACATTAAAAGGAGGGGTCGGGACCATTGTCATCAAGTTCCATGCTCCTCTCTCCATTAACCCATATGATTTTTCTAGGCGGGTCACAAACATCCCGCCATTGATCTTTGAAGTTTTTCGATCCTTGACCGCCCCCTCAGCTAAATAAGATGCTATGCAGTACGGAAGATTGCAGAAAGTGTTTGGAGTAGTAATACTCCATAAGTAGAAAACATCAAGGTTAGGAACCTTATCATCATATTTTCGCATGTTGATTGTATTAGCAATGAGGCGGTGAATCAATCGATGGGTCGGTGATCTAATACTCCCCTCTTGAGCGGACTTGGGGATATAAACCTTGTTGGCAATAGTGTTCCACCAAGTGGAACCCACAACACCCTCCGGGAATTCCTTGTGACAATGCTCCAAAAAGGTGCCAAAACCTTCAGTGCTGACCAATTGTTGGTCATATATACCAAATTTGCAAGCAAGTTCCACCATACTACATTGGCGGAGTTCACCACCAAGGCAAAAGGTAATGATTCCCGGGTTGTAATAATCGTTTCCTTTGTGAAAGTTGATGGTTGAGAAAAACTCCCAACACAACTCCTTGAACACCGGTTCTTGCATACGGAATAGCCGGCTCCATCCATCACAAGTGATGATATCCCTTCATGCATAAATGCTTTGACAAGAAATGGAGCCAACTCCTCTTCATATCGGACTCTCCCCAGCCATTCCCAATTTATTGCATTTGGTACATAAATTTCTTTCTTTTTAACTTCAACCAACTTCTTCTTCCATCATTTCATCGTGGATTCCGAATCAATTCGTGGAAAGTTTAACCAAGGATGATCCCCTCGGTTACCCCTAGAGCTCTGTCCACCTCTTGAAAACATTTTCTTGTGGGGAGAAAGTAGAAGAAATCAAAGAAAAATGAAGATGATTGCTTGAGAGAGTCTTCGCACGTCGAACGGGTGTCAGATGGTGTGAATGAATGTGTTTTCTCAATTAGGATAAAAACCCTAATTTTACAGAAACGTAAAAATTATTTTTTTTTCAGTAAATTAAATCGACTCATCGAGTCAGGATATAGACTCGCCGAGTCAGGTCGCGATTAAAACTTCCCTGATTCGTGTGGACTCGCCGAGTCATGGATGAACGCTTCGAGTCATAAAAAAAATCATAAAAATTTACCACACCCCAAACTCAGACCTTGCTTGTCCTCAAGCAATTATTTATAGATGAAAATGAAGTTTTGATTAGAAAAATCCTAAGAAAACCACGCAAAACAAAAACGAAAAAGGAAAAAGAAAAGCAAACTCTATTGATGGGTTGCCTCCCGTGAACCGCTTCTTTTTGAGGAGTCTTTAGCTGGACTCCATTCTGCTCTACGTCTCTGCTGCTTCCTCCATTAGGATATCCTTCTTCAGTTTTTGCACTTTATATTTTGTCTTGTAAAGATGGATTCTTCTCTTATATGCCCTCTTCAATTCTTCCATTCTCTTTCTTGCAACAATTTCTTCAGCTTTACGCTTTATCCCTTTACCATACTTCTTCTTTTTCACTTCTTCCTTTTCACGCCCCATCGTTTCCCTTCCTTCTTTATCTTCCTCGATTGCCTTTTCGGTCATTAACTCATCATCACTTGAAGGCACAAATTCTTCCTTACTTTCATCACATATTAAAGAATCCGGTGTTTTGAAAGTGAAAACTTCAAACGTAGTAGAGACAAGGGCACGAGGCTTGGTTCTTTTGCTTTTGGTTGACATCGCTATATGTGATTCAATGAAAGAGTTATGGCTATCATTATTCCAAGTTTTAGTATCCCCTTTATCTTCTAAACTTTCTTTATCCTCTTCTTGGACAGCCTCATCATTTAGCACAATTGTTTCAAGACAAGCCAAATGTGCATTCTCAAAGTTGACGAAATCTTTAACAACTTTTCTTTCCTCAAGAAGATTCTCCACGTAATCAGGAAAAACGTGCACATCTGGTTCATAAAGGGTACTAATGGTTTGCAGACTAAAATCTTCAATAAATCGGGATTTTTCGTATGTACTCGTCGAGTCAGAAGGTACGACTCAGCGAGTCAGTGAGCTTCCAATACTTTTAAGGCTTTCTTGATAATCAGCTTCCTCGATCAACCTCTCTATCAGATCTCCTTTGGCATCAAAATTTTCTTCCAAAGATAATAAGAATTGACTTGGATTGATTTAATGCAAGCACGCAAGCTCTTTTTCTAACAATTCATCCTCCAAATCTATTGAGGAAACTTTATCTTCTCTTGACTCTATGTGCTTATCCTTTTCCTCAGCTTTAAAAATCACCGAATCATCCCCCACCCTTAATGTTAGCGTAGATTCACGCATATCTACCAAGGCACAAGCGGTATTCAAGAACGGTCGCCCAAGAATGATTGGTACTTTAAGGTCCTCCTCCATGTCTAATATTATGAAGTCAACAGGAAATACTAGTTTATCAACTTTGATAAGAAGATCTTCACACACTCCCATTGGATGTATTATCGTTTTGTCGGCCAAATGGATTTTCATATGAATAGGCTTTGGGACCGGAAGGTTTAACTTTTGGAAGAAGGAATATGCCATAATATTAATACTTGCCGCTAAATCAGTTAATGCTCGTGTGGTCATTATGTTCCCAAATTGACAAGGTACGGTGATGCTTCCTGAAGAATCAAAGAATCGAGTATAAAATGAATCAGAGTATAGAATCAAGTAAGAATGCGAAATTGAACACTGGATGTAAATATGATCTTGTTTCGGCTCTATTACTCTTTCGAATGTTTACAGAGTAAATATCCCTATTATATAGGGAACAGAAAGCGTACAAAAAATATACTAAGGCATAGACACTAAAGTTTCGAATAAAAGCGCCTTAGTAAAATACATTACAAAACATTCGAAGAGACAAAATATATTTCGACTAATTACAACATTTTAACCTTTACAATCTCCCCCTTTGTAATCATAGTCGAACATCTTAATTCGAAAGAAGCTGGATGGAATACAACATCACTCTTCGAATTTCCGTGTACCAGGAAATAATCTTCTTAAGCTCTTTCTTATCTCCTTCATTGTTCTTCTTACAATGATTCATACGAACAATTAAGTTCGTATATTGAGACGTTTAATACCTTTCCACTTCGCATGCCTGGAACAAGAAACGTTTTCCTTTTCCAGCTTTGTCCTTTCCTGCGAAGACCATTCCAAAAGGCTTTAAGCAGATTTCACCATCAACATACTTCTTCAATTCTGCCTGAGTCTTCGTAGGATCTATTGGAGCTTTAATTTCCATACCTTTAGCTGTAGCTAATTCCACATCAGTTAGAGCCAAGCACTCATAATAATTTTCGATGAAAATCTTGATGTGAGCAAGCCCAAGCTTAAATTCATCAGGTTCCGTGTTTTGAAGATATGAAAATGATTTGTCTTTCAGAATCAAAGAAACTTGTATAAGATCATACAAGTTCATTAATGGAAAATCTGCAATAGTAAATTCGCAAATATTTCCATTTGCCCTGACAACCACATACTTGATATTTTGGACTGTGTTTTCGAAAACCACATCCTTTTTCATACTGATCATTTTCTTGATCTTTATCAATGACCAAACTTCCTCAGGGGCTTTTGCAAGAACAGCATGAAATCGAATTTTCATGTGTGTACCATCATCCTTTTCTTTGAAATTACCTTCTGCTTTAAATTGAGGCATGATGAACATCATTTCGTTTATCGGAAAGTCCATCTGACTTGAATCAGTATTCGTAACCATATAACTTTGTTTTGGTTTCTTCTCAAAAGAAAACATATGATTAAAAGCTACTTTGGCCTCAATTGTTTCATAATTGTAGTGTTTGGCCGGATCACCTTTGTCCATTCCCTTCGGATCACTTGCACGCTGAGTCATTATGATTTGAATCAATCTTAGCTTTTCGATTTCAGCTTCTGCTTCGGCTTTCCTTTCTTCTTTCGATTTTTCCACCACAAATGTTTTCCCTTTATCTTTCACGACTGAATCATCTTTCACCTCCATTGTTTTCGAACTACTCCCAACATTATCAGTAGTTTTACAAATCACAATTCCTTTCGAAATTGGTCTTGTAATTGGCATGGTTGTTACGACAGTTGAAGTAATCGGCCCAGCAGATGCTATAACTGGCTTTGTTGTTGGGATCTTTGAAGAAAACATCTTTCCTACAACCTTCACATCATCACCACTGACCTTCGAATCACCAGCTTTTCTTTCTCCCCCTTGCACCCCTGTGATAACAGGTGGGGCATTTGTTGTTGGAAGAAGGCTGGATATGCGAGATAGAGGAGCAAGTTGCTTGTTGAGAATTGCTTCGAAGTGTAGGAACTTTTGAGATAAAAATTCAGGAGTAATCAGGGAAGAAGAAACCGGCTGGATAGATAGGTCTTTTAATTCCTTTAGCAAATTAGTCACTTCCAAAAAGTTGGCACTCTCTGTTGTTGAAAGATGAGTAAGTTGAGGACTCAAATTTTCATATAATTTGACAAATCTTATGACAGCGTCACAAATAATATCAACCTTCTGAGTCAGAGATGCATAATCTTTTTGAACAGTTGCAATCTCTTTTTTCATATCTTCACGAAGTTCATGAATCTGCAGATTGACATCCTCCCTGACTTTCTTTACTTCTTGAACAAATAGAACATGCCTTTCCTTTGTTACATGCTTGAATTCTTTCATATCTCCAGCAAACTTCGAATTTTGAGAATTGATGCGTAGTTCATTATTTTGATCACTATGATCAACCTTCTCCAAAAGTCGAGATTCAGAGTCTGTAATCATCCCAGATACTTTACTTACAACTCTGGCTTCGAACATTTTCAACAATGAATCAACCTCTAAACTTGAAACAGGCGAACCACCCCCCAGATCAGCTTGAGATTGAATTATAGAATTCAACTTCTGATTCAAAATTTTAAATTGCTTCATTGTCATCAGCATATGATCTGGAAACTCCTCTTCGTCTTCATGAAACTCTAATTCTTCAAACGCACCTCCAAAACCCTCATTATCAGTTTCTGTTTCCATAAAAATGGTTTCGTGAACAGTGGAATTAGGTTTGGGTGTGTCAGTGGATTGAGAAGAAAAAATAGAAGTGAAGGGTTGATTGATTATGTTTTCGAATGTAGGGGAATCAGTGGTGGAAGAAATTGGAATAATTGGTGGAGGTAAAGAAACAGTATGTTCGAAAGATAAAGAAGTTGGATGACCGTGATCTTCTTTATTCGAATCTCCTTCACCCAGATTGACATTTGCATCCGTATCAGATACGTTTGCAGGGATGCCTGAAGTTCGTACCTCCTCAGAAACTGATTTGGCAACCGAATCTTCGGGTGGTATGACTATTGTCTGCTCAGGAGTTGAGCTTTCTACATGAAGATTTATTTATGGTGTTTCAGGAATTCTTTCATCATCATCTTCTGTAGACTCAGTAGAAAGCATAAGCTTTCGTGTCTTCTTCTTCGACAAATGTTTGGCCATATCCTCAGCCCTTCGTTTGTTGGATAATGGAGAAACAGGTGCTGACACTTGTCGAATTAAAACACCTTGATGAGTGATGTAAGGTTTTCGAACCACTTTTTGTGTTGGAGACTTGCTTTTATGTGTTGACTTCATTTTGATTCTTCGAAACATACCAGTCTTCGAAGGAATGATCACTTGTTCTTGAGTGTCTTCAACAACAGGCTCAATCACTTGTGTCTCAGCAACAGACACTTCAACTGTTAGAGGCTTCTTCTTTGGAGATTTCGAAGAAGTCAACTCTGTGATTTTGTCTTCATGAGAAGTAGTTTCAGTCTTCTTTGACCGCTTGGATTTCTTACCTTCCCTGTCCAATAGTTTCCCAGTTTCGATAGAAGAATCAATAGTCTTCAAATATGCCACTAAAACAGAATTCGAAGGATCAAATCTTTTGAGCATTGCATCTGGAATACGAGCAACAGATGGAAAAACCTCAGCACTATCTGTGACATCTTTCGGATAGTGGTATGGTTGAAAAACAGCTTTTTCTTCATCAGTGGGTACCAAAATCCCTTCCTTGTTGTAAAAATGTTGTAAAATCAAGCTCCAACATCTTGCACACGAAATACCATGAATAGCATTCGTGTGTTCTACACTCTTTTGGAATTCCTTCCACAATTGTGTAGAATAATCCACTTGAAGATCATAGTATAGCCCAGCAACCATGGCATATACTTCCATTCTTCCTTTGTCAAGACCAACTGTTCTCCCAGTTAAACATTTTAGAAAAATACCAAATAAGAAATTCCAGATACTTGGAAGACCAGATTTCTTAAAATCACTGATCTTGGATAACTGAGGCTGATATCCCATCTCATTAAACATATGAACTATTTGAGGAAATGTGAAAGCAACATACGGAGGTGAATTCGGAATTTCAAGAATTTGGCAAAAGAGTTTCTTTGATAATCTGACCTTTTTGTCATTCACCAGATGGAAAGTAATTGTATCAGAAGCTTTATTGTAAGTAGCGGTTGATCCGGCTTGAGAAAGCCATGACATTGGAACAGAGAATGAATTGAACATCGCCTTAGACAAAACAGAGCTCTTCAAGGCAACGATTAACATATTCAATTCTTCCGGGTATTTAGAAACATCACCCTCCAAGTAATAGTTAGTTGCTTGAATCTTCATAATTGGAAATGAAGAAACATCTTCAGTGGTATGAGAAGGATTAGCATCAACATGAACAGAAGTCGCCATTGTTAGGGTTTGAAAACTTTGAAGATCAGAGAATTTGGGAATTTGTTCTTTTTGATTGCATAAACTGATAATGAACCCTTGAATCCCCTTTTATATGTAACCCTGAGGTTTGAATTTGAAGCGGGATGTATATTTAATGATATCTGATGTGGCACCTTGAAAATCGGACCATTACTGCGTAAAAGTAGCCATGCGTCAAAAAGTATCTGTCACATCACCTTGAAATCCGGACAGAATACCATACGTCATTGAAAACCAGCCTGTATTGTTATCCCCAAGAAGATTGTAACCGTCAGAACCCTTCGTATGGAAGCAAGGCTCTTTCGCTTTTGGGATGAAAAGCGAAGTCATATGCCAGATGTTTGAAATCATCAGCCTGAGTTGGTATTACTCAGAACCTCAAGGATTTCGTGAGTGCAGTGTTCCAAAGAATTTAGACGAGAAACAAAGATAAGAAAAATTTGGGATATTGTGATGTCAATATATAAATTTGACATAAAGGCAGATAAAATCCCGGGCAAAGATTGCTTCATTAATCATTAAAAGAAATGATCAACAGCTTGTGTAGGCTCCCGTGAAATACAATTGAATACTTGTAAATAAGTATCAAAGGGCTTCTTTTATAATGCTTCATGGGTAGTTTAAAAATTTCGTTACATGTCAACCTAAACATAAGGTGATAAATTGTAACAAAAATTTCTTGTTTGACCAGTGTAGTCATGGACAAGTTTGTTTTGATAAATTTGAAGTGACATTGAAGTTCGAATGAAACTCACACGGAAATCATTTTCAAGAAAAAAATTTGTGCTGGATCTTGTTGGGTAACAAACATCATGGGTTTCGAATGTTTGATCAAGACCACTCATACGAATTGAATATGATTTGGAGTTTCGAATGTTGGTACTAAACCAAATGTTTCGTGAAAATCTGGAACATAGTTCCCCGTCAATTCCTTAAAAGTTTAGAAAATTGGGTTTCTCTTTCATCACGGTCTCATGATGTCAGATCATAAACACAAATTTTTGATATATCTAAGTCTCGATGGGTTTGATCAGAGACCTCTCGTACATATGTCTTCGTGTGTGATCGTGTAAGAACTTTATGGCTGAAAAAGATTGGTGTAAGACACGATAGGTACCTCTGTTATTTTTGGACAAAACAGTAAACTCTTAACTCATTTTGAGAAGAGTCAGGTAGCTCAGAGACTAATGTGAATATAAGCCTTATTGGGAAGAAATTTTCGTATGAATAATTTCATTAAGGCTTTCGTACACACACATTGAGTCAGCGGAGGCTTTGGACAACATGCAGCAGCATGCTTCTAGGGACAACTTAACTAGTTCAAAATATTGATAATTTATCGATTCGTACGTTCGTACGAAAAATGTACCTGACCCTAGAACTGCAAGCATAATCCACTGTGTATCATCATACATATCTGCAACAAAAAACTAAAAATAAATAGGAAACAAAATATTTTTGTTGTTTTGATTTTTCGAAAATAGAGACAAAACAAAAGCAAAACAAAATCTTTTTGGATTTTTAATTTTTCGAAAATTAAATGACAAAAACAAACGAAAATCTTTTTGGATTTTTAATTTTTCGAAAATTAAATGACAAAAACAAACAAAAATCTTTTTGTATTTTTAATTTTTCGAAAATTAAAAGACAAAAACAAATGAAAATCTTTTTGGATTTTTAATTTTTCGAAAATTAAAAGCTAACTGTACTTGTTGCAAATACACGAAATTTTATCATCCCCTGATAAGTGACAAATTTACGAATTCGAAGGGATTCGAAGCGTTGACTATGAATAGTAACCTCTGAATCAACCCTTAAAATATATGATAAATTTACGAATTCGAAGGGATTCGAAGCGTTGACTATGAACAGTAACCTCTGAACGTCAACTGTTATTGCTTTGTTTTTCATTCAGCACCTCTGAATCATTCCTGGTCAATCATCATTCTCCTTTTTCACATGGAACAGAATTTCCATCTATCATTCCAAGTCCTTCTAAAATTTTCACAAAGTATTTTTCATCTAAAGGTTTTGTGAAAATATCAGCTAACTGATCAGTTGTTTTCACGAAATGTACTTCAATATTTCCATCCTCCACGTGATCCTTGATGAAATGATAACGAAGAGCTATATGTTTAGTCTTCGAATGCTGCACAGGATTATGACAAATTCTTATTGCACTTTGAGAATCACAATATAATGGAATCTTTTTCATATTGATTGCATAATCACGCAATTGACTTTGAATCCATATAATTTGTGATGTGCAAGAAGCAGCAGCCACATATTCTGCTTTAGCTGTTGAAATTGATACACATGTTTGCTTTTTCGACTACCAGCTTACCAATTTGCCATCGAGAAATTGACATCCGCCACTTATGCTTTTTCTATCAAGATTACAACTACCCAAGTCTGCATCCGAATAAGCTTGTACAAAGAACCCTGTTTTCGAAGGATACCACAATCCTAACGAAATTGTTCCTTTAAGATAACGAAATATATTCTTCACAGCAGTGAGATGTGGTTCTCATGGATTTGACTGATACCTAACATAATTACACACAGAAAACATGATATCAGGTCTACTCGTTGTAAGATAAAGTAATGAACCAATCATGCTCCTGTAAAGAGTTATGTCAACTGCAGGTTTATCTAACGAAGGTGTCAACTTTATGCCAGTTGCCATAGGGACTCGTAACTTTGTGCTATTTGTCAACCCAAACTTCTCTAGTAGATTCTTCGTATATTTTTCTTGATTAATAAAAATTCCTTCTCTGTTTTGACGAATATTCAGTCCAAGAAAATTATTGATTTTTCCCATCATGCTCATTTCGAACTTACTTTTCATCAAATCTTTGAATTCTCTAGATAAAGCAGGGTCAGTTGAGCCAAAAATAATATCATCAACATAAATTTGAACAAGCATTAGATGATTCCCAACTTTCTTTCGAAATAATGTGGGGTCAACAGATCCTTGTTTAAATTTAGATTGTTTCAAAAATGAAGTAAGAGTTGCATACCATGCTCGTGGTGCTTGTTTTAAACCATAAACCGCCTTATCTAAAATATAAACATGATCTGGATATTCTTCGTTAATAAAACCTGGGGGTTGTTCCATGTAAACTTTTTCTTCAAGCTCTCCATTTAAAAATGCACACTTCACGTCCATTTGATAAACATCAAAGTCTTTGTGAGCTGCATAAGCTAGAAATATACGAACATCCTCGAGTCTTGCGACAGGGGAAAAAGTTTCTACATAGTCGATTCCTTCTTGTTGTGAATATCCTTTAACAACAAGTCTGGCTTTGTTTCGAACGATATTTCCATCTTTGTCAGTGTTGTTTTTGAAAATCCATTTTAAACCGATAATCGAAACATTTTTAGGTTTAGGAATTAATCTCCAAACCTTGTTTCGTTCAAATTCAGATAATTCAGATTGCATTGCAACAACCCAATCTGAGTGTTCCATTGCAACCTTAACTGTCTTTGGTTCAATTTTAGAGATGAAAACATTGAACATGCAAAATTCTTGATGAGTATTCAATACCTCATTCTTTGCACGAATTTGAGCTCTTGTTAAAACACCCTCTTGCGGATTCCCAATTACTTGATCCTTCGGATGATCTCTTGTCCACTTTTCCATTGGTGGATAAGCTGGATCAAAGTCCAAAGGTGCATCTTCGTATAAATCATCATTCTCTGAACCTGCAATCGAACAAACATCATTAAAATCATTATTATTTTCATTCTATTCTAAATGCTCCCCCTCAACATCATGCTCCCCCTCAACATCAACATCCAATCTCTCATTCTCCCCCTCGGAAGAATGCTCCCCCTCAACAAGAGTGTTTGAATCCAATTTCTCACCCGCCACTGGATTATTTTGCATATTTTCGCCTATTTCTTGAGAAGTTGAAGTTGAATCATCAGTAAGCTTTGTTAATTCAGGGAGATGATTATCATTGGCATTAATTTCAGCATCAACAGCATGATCTGAACTGAAATACCAAAAATTAAATCATAATCATTATCCAACATTTGTGAAGGTTCAGATTCTTCTTGTATTTCTTTTAGAATAGAATGATTTTCAAAATGCGTTTCAGTTTGTTTAATATAGTAATCATCAAATGTAAGATTAAAAGTTTCTTCCACTTTTCGTGTTCTTTTGTTCAACACACGATATGCTACTGAATTATGCGAATATTCCAAGAAAATCCCTTCATCTGCTTTAGCTTGAAATTTCGTAAGATTATCCTTGAGATTCATAATAAAGCACCTGCATTCGAAAACATGAAAAAATTTCACATTAGGTTTTCGATTGTTGAGAATTTCTTATGGAGTGATGTTAAAACGACGATGAATGAAAGATCTGTTTTGAATAAAACATGCGGTAGATACTGCTTCAGCTCAAAGGTATTGTGGAAGATTCGCATATGCCAACATAGTCCTTGCCGCTTCGCATAGAGACCTATTTCTTCGTTCAACAACACCATTTTGTTGTGGTGTGTATGGAGATGAAAAATTATGCGAAATCCCTTTGTCCACCAAAAATGAATCAAGAACATTGTTCTTAAACTCAGTTCCATGATCACTCTTAATTTTTCGAACAATCTTCTTCAATGTTGTTTCCATCTTTTTGATAAAGTTAATCATGATTTGTGCAACTTCGGATTCAAGCCTGAGAAAATAAACCCACGTAAATCTGGAAAAATCATCAACAATGACTAATATGTACCGTTTCTTGTTGATTGTTGAAACTGTTGATGGACCACATAAATCAATATGTAACAGTTCCAGAGGTGCGACTATTTTCGAATCTATCGTAATTGGATGACCTTGTTTATGTTGCTTTCCAACTTCACAAGCTGCACATAAAGAATCATTATCAAATTTAAGTACAGGTAAACCTCTTACCAGATCTTGTACCACAAGTTTATTAATGTTTCGAAAGTTGAGATGAGAAGTCTTCGATGCCAAAGCCAACTTAAGTCTGATGTTGCTTTTGAAAGAAGACATATAGCAGGTTTCCCTACTATTGGATTGATGTCTAAAGTAAACATGTCACCTTTCCTTTTGGATTTAAGTAAAACTTCTTTAGTGTTGACATTCGAAATAACACTTCCTTCTTCATTAAAAAGAACTTGATTGCCAGTGCCCACAACAAGTTGGGAAACACTTATCAAGTTATGTTGAAGACCTGCAACATACGCAACACGATTCACTGTGAATTGTCTGTTTATTATCTTCCCATATCCTTTGACTTGACATTTTTGATTGTTCCCAAACTTCACAACTCCAGCATTCTTTAGACTTCGAAAATCACGTAAGTTCTCCTTCTTCCCAGTCATGTGACGAGAGCAACCACCATCAATGTACCATTTATTATCATATTTCTCGTCACATAGTACCTACAATCAGTGGAAAAATTTAGGTACCCAAGGCTTTTTGGGTCCATGGACATTAGATTTCAATTTCGAATGTAATGAAGAACTTTTAACCCAATCACAAACTTTGGTTTTGAGACTATCAATTAAGTTTACATCTTCATTTAAAGGAACCGAAACATAAGATTTTGATGGTTTCGAATGTTCACTAACATTACCCTTCGTATTCTGAGTTTGTGAATGTACATTCTTAGTTTTGATTACTGGTTTCCATGCTTTGACAGATATGTTCGAATCCTTAGAAGATAAACTTCCATTTGATGAAGTAGTTACATACTTTTCATAGGCTTCGTGAATTTGCTCCTTTGAAAATGTATTCGACTTATACATTTTTCCTTTGCCCTCAAGCCAATGATCAATGTTATTCCTTGAAGTTATTCCCTTTTCATGTGAAATTTTCATAGTTTCTTTCTTTGTATGATTAGGAAAATTTGGCTTTTTAGGAACAAAATCAACTTTTGGATTGGTTAGAAAAGATTCACCATAAGATGTATCAACAGTGGATTTAAAATCTTGACGTTGAAAGAATTTTTGATTTGGATTTGATGTATTTGAAATTTTAGTTTTTGAGACTTTCGAAAACTTTGGTTGTTTATTCACTTCAGACCTTAAATGATTTGATTTTGATGAATGTTGATTATTTGTTGAAAAAGTGGAATTTTTAGCTTTAAAAACATTTTTGGGTGATTGTAATTCAGACATCTTTTCAGACTCAATCATCTGCCAAAATATTTTCTTCCTGGCTTGTCTTTTTGAAATGTTATTTTCCTTCGAAAATTTGTCAATTTGATCTTTGAATTCCGTGGAGTTTAGTTTGACAACTTTTTCATTTTCCTTTACAACTTGTTTTGAATTCTCTTTTTCAACTTTTGATTTTTCAACCCATTTTCTTTGTGGTTTTTGACGGTGAAAAACATACGAATTCTTTGTTAGGTTGTTTTCAACTGTGCTTTGATTTGCAAAGAAACCTTAATCAGTTGTTTTCAAATTATCTTTTTCAACTAACTTCTTTAATTCTGGTTTGATATTCTCAACATTTCCAGTAGTTACGAATACTTGATTTGGAAAAATGACATCATGTGTACACTTGAAATTTAGATAAACCACAGTATTCGTTTCAAGATAGTGATCACCTTTTTCATTCATCACTTTTTCAAACTTTTGTGTATCACCATACACTTGATCAACCACTATTCGAGGAATTTCTTCTTCCTTTGAAGATTTCTTTTCCTTCGAAATTTCTTCTTCTTTTTCATCATCGCTATCATCAGTTTGACTGTCTCTGAGATCCACGAAGTCCATATCACAAACTTTCGAAGTTGAGGGTATATCAGTTTCTTTCTTAACCATCAAGTCCTTAACTTTTTCTTTCCCTTTAAATGTTGATGCAACATTAACAACAGACAACTGGGAATAGTCAATATCCTCAAGATCACTAATTTCACTAATATTGTCAGAATTATCTTCAATATCAGCAAAATTAGATTGAGAATCAGATGTTGAATTCTCAGTCTTTTTCAAAATTTGAATTTGTTCAGATTTAGTCAAAGTATCATTCACTATGTTAACTAACTCATTCGCATCAAGACATTCATCAATTTTGACAATTCCATATTTATATCTATCATCAGGAACTTTGTCAAAATCAGCTATTATTTTCTCACAATCATACGGAATATTATCTACCTTAGCTCTTTCGAATGCTAGAAAAGGTAGTAATTTTCTATGTTGCTCTTTACTTATTTCACATGAATGATGTAAATCAGTTAATTTGCCATAAAGTCTCTTAGCAGAATTACAGTATATGTTTCTTTGTGCTAGCAAAAGATTGACTTCATTTGACAAAGTATCTCTATCACACATAATATTCGTTATTTGTAATTCTAAACAATCTACTTTACTTATTTTCATGTCTAATCGCTTTTTGGTCTCTAATAACTCCATGGACAACTTGTTGGCCTCGTTGCTAGCAGACACAACAATTGAATCAAAATAAGTAACAGTCTCATCAAAAGATATTAGTTCAGAGTCATAAGCATGTGTAGGAATATTAAAAGATTCGAGAATATTACGTACCTTTGTTGTTATTGGAGATTTGTCTGCTGTCTTGGATACGAAGCATCTTCCTTTCACTTCGAATTCCTCTTCATCTGATTCCTCCTCCATCTTCGCATACATTGCTCCATGTGTTGGATTCCTCATTTCTTCATCGTCTGATCTGGATGACCAGATTTGATATGTTCCATCCTCCTCCTGTTCACCCCTTGCGACCAGTGATAAATTCTTAGCTTTTGCACGAACCTCCTCAAGCGTTTCTGCATAATAAGCCTCATCTTTTACTTTATTCTTTCTCTCATCCTTCTTCCGAAGCATACAATCATTCGCAAGATGATTGGCTCCATTGCAATAATGACAATCAACACCAGCATCACCTTTCAGCTTTTTCTCACTCTTTCCTTCAGACATTTTCGAATCTTTCTTCTCAATGTTCTTTTTCTCCTCAACAACAGTTTTACTCACAGTACTTCCTTTTACCTCAGAAAGCTTAGCCTTCGGATTGAACGACTTTTTGAAAAACTTCTTGACACGATTATTCGAGTAAAATGCTATTGGCTCATCATCCGAATTCATGATGAATCCCTCTTCTTCCTCAGAATCACCATTTTTAGCTTCTTTCTCAGATATCTTTGACACAAGTGCTAATGGACCTCCTAAATTTAGCTTCGTCTCCTCAGCAATTTCATTTACCTCAGTTTCGTGTGTCTTCAACTGATTGTACAAATCATTGAGAGTTGATGTATCAAAACTTTGCTGATTCTTCACCATCATACTCATGCTTCTCCATTCTTTTCGAAGACCCATCACAAAGATGAGATTGAATTCCATTGAAGTCCTGGTAATTCCATAGGGATTACCGATAGATTAACTCGTTCAGTCGATCATAGTAGACTTCAATTGATTCACCTTTTTTTTGTCTGAAATCTTTCAGCTCGACCAAACACTGTTTGACTGAATTGATTTTCGTCTTCTCACTTCCTTGAAACTTATCTTTCAGATTGTTCCAGATCTCTTTTGCAGTTGTACAACTCCTTACATAATTGTACACAACTGGAGGTAAAGCTCCTCGCAATTCCCTAATACACCTCTTCTCCAGTTTCTTCAGACGATCAGTTTGATTATCAACACCAGAACTTGTAGAAGATGATCCAATTGCTTGAACATTCACAGGAACATTGACATTTCCAGTGATACATGACCATAATTCTTCATCAAGACCATTTAGATAATCCTGCATACGATCAGCCCACTGATCATAATATTCAGGGATTAGCATTGGAATTTTGGTTGATGATCCTAACAAATGAGAAAACGAGGTCATCGAATTGAGATTGAAGCTCGCCATTGTTGTACGGAAGATGACTTTGAAAATTTTTAAGAAGATTTGGAAATTTGAAAACAAACTAGTTGAATCAAATCAGAATTACAAGAAGAACACTCGATTCAACAATTCAAATGCAGAATCAAATCACAAACTAAAATCTAGACAAATTTTTCACGATCAAAAAGTGCGGAAACCTTTGAACCAAAAATTTGATTCAAAAACTTTTTGAATTGATGAAAATCAGATCACAGATGTGATTCCTGCTTTGATACCAATTGAAGAATCAAAGAATCGAGTATAAAATGAATCAGAGTATAGAATCAAGTAAGAATGCGAAATTGAACACTGGATGTAAATATGATCTTGTTTCAGCTCTATTACGCTTTCGAATGTTTACAGAGTACAAAGACAGGTCTGTAAAAACTCTTATCTAACTCTAGTAAATATCCCTATTTATAGGGAACAGAAAGCGTACAAAAAATATACTAAGGCATAGACACTAAAGTTTCGAATAAAAGCGCCTTAGTAAAATACATTACAAAACATTCGAAGAGACAAAATATATTTCGACTAATTATAACATTTTAACCCTTACACTTCCCGGATTGCCCCTCATTTCTGGCAGTTCATTCAACACTATTTCAGCAACTTCTTCCATATTTCTTCTAGTTGTAAAGAGGTTTTTAAGCAAACTTGCATATATCGGTGTTTGAACTATCGTTTCAACAAACAGAATATTCACTTGGAGTGCCCTTATGTGCTCCATAAACCTCCTATATTCTTGAATCTGCTCATTAGGTATGGCTCGGCTCGGAAATGGCAAAGGGCCCCGGTAAGGTTTTAAAAGAAAGCTGCTTGTGTCATCAGGTCTTGGACTCGTCGAGTCCTTGTTGGGGACTCGGCGAGTCGAGTCGGGTTTACTCGATTCCCAACTATTTACCTCTTCTGTTTGCACCTTGTTGGGATTCTTCTGGACAGGGGTCAGAGGAGTGAAAATTGTTTCAGAATCTGTTGTTATTGCCTTCACATTCGCCATTCTGGGATTCTGTTCGGTATTGCTAGGAAGTTCATTGGTTGCTCTTTGATTGATTTGTTGTGTAAGCTGGCCTAGATGTTTTTCAATGTTATGAATGGATGCTTGCTGATTCCTAAGTATATTTTGTTGATCCATCATCATAGCTTTTCGTTGCTCCTTCATTTCAGCGTCGGTATCATTGTGCCTTTTCTCGGACGCAACCACAAATCTTGTAAACATATCTTCCAAATCAGATTTCTTCTCTAGCACCGGTTCCTCCTTTTGATAAAAGCCTCTATCTTTTTGCTTGTACTTTTCCTCATTCGCCTTTTTGTACTCATCGTATGGTAGCCATTCCTTCTTGGGTTTCTGCCAATTGTCATCAAACCTATCACCACTTGAATAGCACACTTGCACTTTCCGGTTCCCGTTCTCGTCAAGATCACAATCTTTAGTGAGGTGAGGCCCTCTACAGTTTTCACAACCCACCTTAATGGCATGGATGGATTGGTCCATCTTAGTCATTAGTCGATCCAAACTATCCAACTTAGCCATCATTGCTGCCATATTATCAGTAACTGAGTTCACCACACCCCTACTTAGTTCATTCCTTGGATTATGATATTCTCTAGAGTGTTTAGAGAATTCTTCAATTAGCTCTTTTATCACCGGGGGTGCCTTCTTCGTGAGAGGTCCTTGCGAATCAAGGAGCTGCCTAGTTGTTACATTTACTCCATCATAGAAGATAGAGACTTCCTGTTGACTATTCAAATCATGATGTGGGCAGTTCCTTAGTAAGCCTTTATATCTCTCCCATGCCTCATAAAGTGACTCTCCAGCTTGTTGTTCAAAATTGGCTATGGCTTTCTTCAACTTGGCTATCTTTGAGGGAGGGCAAAATTGGTCTATAAATTCTATTTTCATTTTAGCCCAAGTAGTGATGGATCCGGGAGGAAGTGATTTCAGCCAATCTTTCGCATCTCCCTTGAATGTGACCGGAAGCATACGAAGTAAAACAGTGTCGCGAGCCACATTGGGGACAGTAAAGTAGTCGGCTATATCATTGACCTCGTCTAGGTGCTTGTATGCGTCCTCGTGATCCTTCCCGTAGAATGGGATCTCCTTAAGTTGCGCGAGTATGTGGCCTTTAAGTTCAAAGGTAGCAGTCGCGGGAATAGCGGGTTGCACGAGTCCCGGGCCGGTATCATCACGTATCCTTTTCTTCCATTCTCCCATGGGAACTTCATCGATGTTGGCCATGGTGTTGTCAAGCTCTCCTTCTAGGTCGCTTCCTTCTTCGTATTCAGATTCGTTACCGTACTCGAATTCGGTTTCGTTGTGGAATGTATCGTCTCCAAAATTCCCAAGATTGCTTCCTTCGCTCTTTTGAATGCTAGAATCTCTTGCTTTCTTGCTCTTTTTCTTCCCAAAGACTGATTTAAGGTCCTTGAAGGGTGATTTCTTTGGCGGGTTAGTGTCTTCAACAACCTTGTCTTTGTTCTTTCTAAGAGCGGATTCCGGGTCTTCTAATGGGGGAATCAGAGGTGTGTTGGATCCTCGGGTCATGAAATATCTGCAATTAAAAAAAGAAACACGCGTAAAAAGAACAAAAATAAAACGAAACTGGAAATCAACTATGGACTCGCCGAGTAGCTTCGAGTGCACTCGACGAGTTCAAGGCTAAAACAGAAAAATTTTAACTAAAATTCTAAAAACAGAAAAAACATATTAAAACTTAACCTAATAAATTACTTAAGAAATAACTTTGTGTAAGATAAATCTCACACAAAGGATCGATAAAACTAGCAATTAGTGCTAATTTTTGAACCGTTCCCCGGCAACGGCGCCAAAAACTTGATGTGTGTGAAACGAACTAAGTTTTATCCTACTTATTTAACTATACCACAATTGATAGGTCCACTACCTTTGTGTGTTTAATTCATAATTAAAAAGTAGGATAAAACTTAGTTCGTTTCACACACATCAGAACTGCACCTCGCGCAACCAGAACTCACATTTACAGAACTTCGCAAAAAGTCTCTCCCTCCTCAGTGTCTCCAGCACCTCCCTTAGGTGCTCCTCATGCTGCTCCTGAGTCTTGGAGTAAACCAAGATGTCATCAATGAAAACTATTACAGACCGATCCAACATCGGTCTGCACACGCGGTTCATGAGGTCCATGAACGCGATTGGAGCATTGGTGAGCCCAAACGGCATCACCACAAACTCATAATGACCATAGCGAGTCCTAAAAGCTGTCTTCTGCACATCATCATCCCTGACTCGCATCTGGTGATATCCTGACCGTAGATCAATCTTGGAGAACCAAGATGCTCCCTGAAGCTGGTAAAACAAATCATCTATCCTCGGAAGTGGGTAATGGTTCTTCACCATTACCTTGTTCAGCTCCCGGTAGTCTATGCACATACGATGTGACCCGTCCTTCTTCTTCACAAACAGAATCGGGGCTCCCTATGGTGAATTGCTCGGCCTGATGAAACCCTTGTCTAGCAGCTCTTGCAGCTGCGTACACAACACCTGCATCTCGGGAGGAGCCAACCGATATTGTGCCTTGGCTATCGGAGCCCAACCAGGGACCAGGTCAATCCTAAACTCAACATGTCTCTCCGGAGGTACCCCAGGTAAGTCTTTTGGAAATACGTACGGGTACTCTCGTACTACCGGTACATCATCAACGGTCGCCTTACCCTTATCCTGGTTATCCATGACATAGGCGACGTATCCTGTGCAACCCTGCTGAAGATGGCGCCTCGCCCTCGCCGCTGGACATAAAATCGGTCCGCGCTGTGGCCTCTCGCCCTGAATCACTAGCTCTCCCCCACTAGGAGTACGAACCCTTACTAGTTGCTGCTCACAGTCAATCACTGCCCCATTGGAGCTCAACCAATCCATACTCACTATAACCTTATTCCCACGCAGGGGAATAGAAACCAGATCTACTGAAAACTGCTGATCGAATAACTATAGCGTACACCCTCTATGAACCCTTACAACCCTGACGGTCCTATCATCGGCTATCTCTACATCAAGTGGGCAATCTAGCTCCTCCAGAGCTCTACTAAATCGCTTGCTAAGTGCGAGCGACACAAAAGATCGGGTAGCCCCCGAATCAAACAGTACCATAGCTGACATGCCGTTCACTAAGAACGATCCTATAGACAAACACACAAACATGAGTAATAATCAGAAATAATAAAGAGATAATGGTGAAGATACATACCCGTAACCACATCAGGGGATGCACGTGCCTCCTCTGCTGTCAACTGGAAGGCTCTGCTCTTCGCCACTGGCGCCTCTGCCCGGCCCTGACGGCCGTCTGTAATCCTCAAAGTGGTAGGAGCAGGTGCCACCACCTGTCCTGCTGATGCCAGACTCGGACACTGGGACTTCATGTGTCCCCTCTGATTGCAATGAAAGGAAATCAGATCAAAGGTTGTAGTGATGGTGGTAGTAGCAGTACAATCCCTGTTGACATGTCCAGTTCGGCCGCACTTGAAGCAGCCCGAACTACCCGCCCTACACGGCCCCTCATGCCCCCTGCCGCACTTGCCACAGCGGCCTCGGCCCTGCTGGCCCTTCCCTCGGGAATCTACCTTGGGCTTTTTTCCCGAGCCCTCTGTGCCAGACACTGCCTCTGGCTTCCTCTTCCTCTCCATCTCCAAATCAATCTCCCTCTCACGAGCCCTCGCTATCATATCCTCCAGCGTCTTGCCGCTGGACCGACTCACAAACTGTCTGATATCACTCCTCAGCATCTCATGGTATTGGGCCTTTTTCATCTCCTCTTCCGCAACGTACTGCGGAACGAGAAGGGCCCTCTCCCTGAACTTGGCGGTAATCTCCGCCACTGTCTCAGTCGTCTGACGGAGATCCTGGAACTCCCTAGCAAGCTGTTGCACCTCAATAACAGGTGCAAACTTGGCCCTGAACCTGGTCGTGAAATCACCCCAGGTCATCGCATCCAACACTGTATCATCACCAATAGCTCTCCTAACCTCCTCCCACCAGTCACGTGCCCTGTCCTTCAGAAGACAGGACGCAAGCCTAACCTTGTCCCCCTCGGGACATCTGCTGGTGCGGAACGCGTTGGCGACATCCGCCAACCACCTGCTGCAAACAATGGGGTCCCGAGCCCCATGATAGTCGGGAGCTCCACATGCTCTGAACTCCCGGAAGGTATGTGTGCGCGACCCCATCATGGCCGCTATCTCAGTTCGGAAAGCGCTCAGCTTCTCATCCAGAAGCTCTAAAATACCCTCCTTGACCGATCCAAAGATCACAGGAGTCTGCACCAGAATGTTGCGTGTAACCTCAGACGAAACAAACTCCCTCATCTGCTCATCCAATTGCCCGACTCCAAAGCCCGAGCCTGATCCCTCACCACTGCCTAAAGTGCCCACTGGCCTAGTGCGTAGAACCACCATACCGAAAATACACCATAACAAACATCAGTATACTCATCATATCTCGAGGGATCTAACATACTACAAGTTTCCTGGATTCATCTCAGCCTTCCTTGATTCGAGTACGGATCCTCTGCTTTCAGTAGTACGGGACCCATACTACCTTCCACATCTATCCGTACTTTCCTCAAGAACCGAATCGACTCCACCAAGTCCCTTCTACAACTACTGCTGATCTCTTGCTAAACTCATCCTAGGCTTGCCCTAGGGTAATCACCAACCCACTCGCCGCTATCAGCTGCATAAGAAGTCCCTGCTACCTCCCCCTAACTAGCTCGTGAATACCATTACATATCACTAAGTCTAGATAATTCTTCGAATGAGAGATCCTACCCTACAACGGTTGGACTCAAACAAGAGCTGTGCAATAGGGCTAGACCTAACCTTCTGAAATTATTTAGTCCTCACAATATGTAACGTAACATATTCACTTACTAGTTAGTAAAAGATAACTAGAACTCCTAAAAGCACAAAGCAAGCAGCATTCGAGCATCGAGTAAACATAATCAAGCATATCTATCTCAAGCTATCCCTGACTAATCTGTACTAGCATGCAGTTCATAAAGCTGAGATACATATAACAGGCACATAAGGCATCCTTCCTAGATCCTTAGTCCTAAACTAGCATGCAATTCTTATAAAGTTGATACACATATAATAGGCACATAAGGCATCCTCCCTAGATCCTTAGTCCTAATCTAGCATGTTGTTCTCGTAAAGCTGATAACCATAACATAACATAAACTTGTATGGGTAATTTGGGGGTACTTACTTGAGCTCGACTGATTGCATGCACACACCCTTTTATATTTTTTTTTCAAAGTCCTTTTCTCTTTTCAAAATTCTTTTCTTTTTCTCAAAGTTCTTTTTATAAAAATGATTTTCTTTTGAAAATTTTCATACAAATTCCTTAGTTTGAGTTCAGACATACCCGAGAGCATGCCTGAATCCCTCAAACCAAGGCTCTGATACCAACTTGAAACATCCCAAAAATATAGGCCAAAAATTTCTTTTTAAAATCATTTAAAATAAAACCATACGTCATCCATCATCATAAAGAAAACCATAATCGTGTATCTCAAAACATCGTGTAAAAATACTATATCAAAATCATATGAAAATATCAGAGTCTACACATCCCAGGTTGGAGCTGTGGTGTGTGCCATGCGATCATCCCGAGCCCTGCTCCTTGCTAGTGGAAGTACCTGAAACCAAAACTGAAAATTGTAAGCACGAAGCTTAGTGAGTTCCCCAAACTACCACATACCATATAAATATCATGCAACTAGGAGATACAGGCCCCGCCCACTCTCATGGAGATTTGGGCCCCGCCCACACTCCACTGTCTAGGAGATTCGGGCCCTGCCCACACTCCGCTGTCTAGGAGATTCAGGCCCCGCCCACCCTCCGATGTATAGGAGATTCGGGCCCCACCCACACTCCGCTGTCTAGGAGATTCGGGCCCAGCCCACACTCCGCTGTTCTAAGAGATTCGGGCCCCGCCCACACTTCGCTGTTCTAGGAGATTCGGGCCCCGCCCACACTCCACTACTAACATGCATACAAGTATCACACAGACAACAAGTATATCTACCAAGGAATCACATATCTATACTCAAATAATACTATGAGAATCAGGCCCCGCCCACTATAGGCTGCTACGGGATTCGGGCCCCACCCACACTCAGCTACTAACATATCACATATACGGGCCGAACTTGGTGCCGTAGACCCGTTCCTACTGAAGGAAACTCACCTCGCAAAACTGACTGCTGAAAACTCGAGTGAGGAAGCCCTGTCTGCTGCTCCGGCGACTCTCCGCTATCAATTCCATAATAACACTTAGGCAGAAACTACTAATCCTCCTTAGGGTAAAGTGACCATTTTACCCCTGGTAAAAGTCAACGTTTTGGTCAAAGTCAACCTTCCAGGTTGACCTAACTCGCCGAGTCAGCCTATTGAATCGTCGAGTTCTAGAACTCAGAAACCCTAAAATTGCAACTCGGCTCGCCGAGTCACCCTATGACTCGTCGAGTTCCCAATGTAACGACAGGATTTTTCAAACAAAAATTTCCAATTTAAAATTCATAACAAATGTCATTATCATTAATTCTCATAAAAACAACCAATAAGTTTTTAACACAATTATTCAATCTAGGATCCATAATCATAGTTCAACATCAAGTGTGTGTACAATCATGTCGGTGCCTTCCTGCGATCCTCGGAAGTACCTGAAACACATAACACATAACACGGTAAGCACGAAGCTTAGTGAGTTCCCCAAAATACCACATGCATATAAATTAGCCACTCGAGGCTATAGATCTATGATGCCTTCCGGCTAATGTGTCTCAGTGGACCTTCCGGCTCCACAACTCGGGTAGACCTTCCAGCCCTACCCTGATGACCTTCCGGTCCTACTCTGTTGACCTTCCGGCCCAACTCTGTTGCCTTCCGGCCCAACTCTGTTTCCTTCCAGCCCAACTCTGTTGACCTTCAGGTCCAAGCCCTGTCGACCTTCCGGTCCGAACCAGGCAACTCATAACATAGCATATCACATAAAACATATATCACATATCACACCTAAGCACATACGACCTTCCGGTCACCTGTAATTACCACTCTAGGTAAGGTATAGTGAGAAGACTCACCTCGAACTATCTCGGAATGATCTCGGACTCAAATTCCCGGTCTAGCCTCCGCCTAATCACATACAAAAAATATCTCTACTTAATAAAGGCTCTCAAAGGCTAGACTAATCCCTTCCTATACTCTCTCAGAAGGGTAAAAGACCATTCTTCCCCTCCAATGGTCCAAAGGTCCATTTGTTGACTAAACCCTAAAAGTCAACAAAAGTCAACCCTAAGGAGTACGCGACGCGTACCAGATTCCTACGTTGGGCGTACTCGACCGCTATGCTGATATCAGGCTGATTGAGCCCTACGCCCCGCGTATTGGGACTTACGCTCAGCGTACATCCCAGTTTCACTATTATCTCACTTATGGTCTTAATCAGTTAAGACCTTGGCGCAAAATACAGATCTGGACCCCCTACAACCTCCTAATCCATAAAGTCGAAGACTTTACGCCTTTGCATAGCTGTAATGGTCAACATCATCCAAAACACACCACTTCCTTCACTAAAGAGCTCATATCTCATGCATGGCTCACTCCTAACGTCCAAGATTGGATTTTTATGGATCTATAAAACTTTATACACTGAATATGGACAGATCAAGGTCTTATGGAGCTCCTTTACTCATAAAGTCTCCACCTTTGGGACAAAAACCCTAGAAATGGTCCATAAATCTCAAATCAAAAAGGTTGAGAAAGCTTTGAGCTTTTTACCTCCAAATGATGCTCCAACCTCAGAAAGTTCAGATCCAAAGCTTGCCCTCCAACTCTAGCTCCTTCAATGACACCTTCTTCTCTTCAAAAGCACACAAGAACACTTTCAAGCTCAACCTCACTCGCACAAGCTCTAGAACGAGGGTTAGGGCACACTTAGGGTTTTGCTCTCTAGAAATGGTGGCTAAAAGTGAGGCCATAATTTTCCTTATATAGGGCTCACACCTACAATTAGGGTTTCAATCTGAACCTAGTACGCCCAACGTACACTATGGTACGCCCAGTGTACTGGGTAGACTCCGTGTCAAGAATACGCTCATGAGTACGCGCATCATACTCTCCCTTACGCCTAACGTACTCAAAAGCCAAACATTCCATTCAAGGGCTAATTTTGACAACTCGAGGAAGATAAGGATCAAAGAGATATACCTGAATTCCGGGATGTTACAATTCTCCCCCACTAGAATCAGACTTCGCCCTCGAAGTCTTGCTCAACAAATAACTCAGGGTACTGCTCCCGCATCTCCGACTCCAGTTCCCAGGTCAAATCGGATCCCCTCTGATGCTGCCACTGGACCTGAACCAGGGGCACCTCCTTGTTCCTCCGAACCTTCACTTTCCGATCTAGGATCACGATCGGCCTCTCGATGTAATTCAGGCTCGCATCCACCTGAATGTCCTCTAAGGGCACTACTGCCGTATCATCAGCCACACACTTCCGCAACTGGGACACATGGAAGGTGCTATGGATCTAGCTCAACTCCTCAGGTAGCTCCAGCTGATACGCTACCTTGCCTACCCTGGCAATCACCCTGAAAGGTCCAATATATCGAGGCCCCAACTTGCCCCGCTTCCTAAACCGGATCACTCCTTTCCATGGGGAAACTTTTAGACGCACAAAGTCTCCAACCTGGAACTCAAGCTCGGATCGCCGCCTTTCCGCGTAACTCTTCTGACGACTCTGGGCCGTCTGCAACCTCTGTTGGACTTGCTGAATCTGCTCGGTCGTCTTCAACATGATCTCAGTGCCGCCCATAACTCTCTGTCGAGTTCCTTGACAACTCGCCGAGTTTCATGAACATCATCGAGGATCCTTGATCGTACTTGCCGAGTTCCCATATGAACTCATCAAGTCCCTTGCAGATCTAATCTAAACAGCTGATTTCACACTTCTAAGGTTCCAAAGTATAGATCCAGATCGTTTCCATGGTCCATTTCTATAAAGTTGGAGACTTGATGGCTTTGCACACCTCAAATGGACCCAAACTCAAGTTATAACAACCTACTTCCATGAACATGACCATTGCTTGGACAAAAACGAGTTCAAGACCTCTTTTATGGTTCTAGAGTCTAAATAGCACAAGAAAAAGGAATTGCTTGGCATACAACCCATGGAGAGTAACTTATCATTCTCAAAGGGATCAAAAAGACCCATAAATCAACACTAAAAGAGATCTAAGCTATGGGTTATCAAGCTAAGAGCTTTTTACCTCAGAAGGTTGCCTAAGATGGATGAAATCCTAGATCTTGATCTTCTCCACAAGCTTGATGGCTCCAAGCTCTTCCAACTCTCTTCAGGAACGGGGCGTTACAAGGTCCCCAGATTCACATTCTTGGGACCACAGTCTTTTTGGTAACACCCATTCTTGAGTCATTTCCTACCTTATTTGTAGATCTTGGCACACTATTAATGATCATTAGGTATTCATTATTAGCCTCTATCTATGGTGAAATCTCTAAGCCATGAAGAAAAACAAGCAAAAATAAAGAAAAAATGGAAAAGAAAGAAAAAGAAACAATAAATGAAGATTCAAAGAAACGGAACATAAAGAAAAATGAAGAAATGAAGCAACACATAGAAGAATAAGAGATCAAGTGAAAACTCAAACTGAAACTCTCTCTAAAGTAAACAACAACAACAACAACAACAACAAATTGGGAGAGAAAGAAATAAAAGACAACGACATAAGACCAAAAGAAGAAGTTCAAGATTGAAGACTTAGTTTGTCTTGTGTCTGTTTCCTAGATCGAGTTGTTTTTATTTTATTTTATTTCTGATTTTGGTGAGAAAAGGCTATGAAGGTGAGACGGTAGATCGTAAAGGATAGTACAAGGGAGAAACCTCCAAAGCGGGTGTTTGCCCAGAGGCCATGCTGCAAACCCTATTTTGTTACTATACACTTTGGCCTGAAAAATGTAGGAACCATCGTGTATGGAGGCATCTTTCCTTCATGAATTATGGTATGCATTGGTGAGTTCAAAGTGCCCCCACTGGGCGCATCCACTGTTTCATTTGTCTAGCACGTTCTAATGGCTGCCACATTCAGATGGAATCTATTTGCCCATAAAGTGGTTCGGGAATGTGATTTATGGTTCTAAAGTGGGGAACATTTGGAAGGCGTGTAGGGTCCATACAAGACGATTCTGACCATGTTGACTGATCTTGACCAGGTTCTGTGTTTCTGACCCTTCTTTTAATTTTTTAGGATAGTTATTCCGACTTCATTTTAGTCTTATCTTACTTGAGGACAAATAAGGTTCAAGCATGGGTGATTTGATAGTTTCATTTTATTTACTTCTTTTTCTAGTTTATTTGAGCATATTTCATTTCATTTTTAGTTAATCTTCATACATATTTTCTCTTTTGTTATTTTATATCTATATCGGGTACTTACTAGTTTTTTTGAGCTTAATTGCAGATTTATCGAAGATTATTCAACATGGAGCGAATGTAAGATTCAGTCAGACTCAAGGTTCGAAGAATTATGGGCTTGATGACTTTTGCGGAGATGATCCAAAAGTGGGCTTGTTGGTGAAATGAAGATTAAAAAAATATGGGCTTGAACTTAAAAGAAGATGGGAGAAATATTTGAGCTTACGGAATTGACTGATCGAGGAGTATGCGAGCTTTGGATGGAAAAGAGGAGGTGAATCGGGCCAAAGTTGAAGAAATAATGAAGAATCGTGGGCTACAATCTAATGGAGAAGAAGTGGATCAGTGGGCTAAGGATATGTATGTAAGGTCACACCTTTTAATCTGATGAGTCAAACATCATTTACACGATGTCCACCAGCGTCAACGTCAACGTCAATGCCAGCGTCTGCATAGTATCAGAGACAGCGTGATCTTTAGTATAATTGTCTGATACTTTTGTATATTAGTCGGTTAGACACTTTGTAATTATAGATAGATTTGTATTTATAGAATAGATATCTGGTCCGTAATCTTAGTGATTAGGATCAGACTATACGTAGATTAGATTACATCCCTTAATTAAAGGGATTTGTGTTTATTGTATTTATATATAGTCTTGCATTATGGTTAAACCCTAATGTATGGCATGACCGTCTTTGTGACTGCTTTGTGCACCTATTCTATTTGTGAAATATTTTTCTTACTGAAAAATCATCTTTGTGATCATCATTGTTCTTTTGTTCTTATGTTCTTCTATATCATATTTTCTTGTGTTTATACTTGTTTGTATCTGACCAAGCAGACCTTCAACTGGTATCAGAGCAAGTTCTTCGATACATTCAAGTTATCATATCTTCCTCATATTATCCTAAATCCTCTACCGCTTCCAAAATTCCATCGTTTGATGAAGATGATTTCTCTATATGGAAATCAAAGGCTATGGACATTCTCGAAATCATGGACTATTACATGCTTGATGTCATCAATAAGGGTCCTATAGCTCCGCTGTATCATTCTACAAGTGGTGATGTGCCCTCCCGTGGACTAAAGCAGAAATCTATGTCTGGCTACAACAAGGAAGAGAAAAGACTCTTAAATCTTGACGTAAAGGCAAGGATTGCTATAGGGAACTCTCTTCCCTATCTTGTTTATCGATTGGTTCAAAACTACACAACTTCTCAAAAGATGATGATTACATTAACATCAGCCTTTGAAAAAGAAGGGATTTTTGATGATCAGTTCCATACAGGTAAGTGTCTTATGGTTCGAATTGATGATCTTCACTCTGCAGAGTCCAACACCAGTATAAACACATTTGACGCAGATCATTCTCAAGCAGCAAAGGATTCAAATTCACAGGAGTGGGACTTATCCTCAATGTATTAGGTAAATAATTTTTTCAATTATTCTTCTAATGAAAAGGTTGACATGTTTGATTCTCTATGTTTCGATCTCTCTAACTGTAATCAAGAAAAATTCTCTCTAAAAGATGAGTTGAAGTCCTTAAAAGAAAAGCTTTTTTGCCACTGAGAACTCTCTTTCTCTTTTGAGTAAAGAGAATTCATGTCTCTCACTGACTAACAAAATTATCCTTTGTGAAAAAGAAAAATATGATGGACGTGCCAATAAAATTCAACTTATCATAAATAATTGGAAACATTCTCATTTTAATGCCACTAAGATTATGAACTTTCAAATTCCTGATCAGTGCGAGAAAATTCTTGGTGGTGATATTGATGATGTTGTCTCTTTACAATGATGATGATCTTGAGAATGACTTAAAAACTAGATTTGTTAGTTCCCATTACATATATCAAACCTTAATTGATAAACATTACATCACTGACTCAAATGGTAATACTAAATGTATGTCTCATTTATTTGCTCTTGATCCTTCTCAACAACCTCCTCTTCGTGAATATGTGTTGCCTTCAACTAAAATCTTACTAAAATTTCCCATCTCAAATGGTAATACTAAATGTATGTCTCATTTATCTGCTCTTGATCCTTCTCAACAACCTCCTCTCCATGAATATGTGTTTCCTTCAACTAAAATCTTGCTTAAATTTCCCATCTCCAATGGTGAAGTTCACTTTGTGAATAAAATTCTTAGCAAGTTCCCTGATTGTTCCATCAGTAACATTGACTTTGACTGTCATTCAAAATCTTCTCTCACTGGTGTTTCTTCTAACTCCTCTGAGTGAAGTGACTATGTAACCATCGATAATTCACCTTGGTCCAGAACTAAAGAGAGAGTTTTCAATTTCAATGAACAAAATTCCTCCAACTCAAATGTTAAGAGTAATCAATGTTCAAACTTTAAAAGAAAGAATTTTAGAACTAGGGTATGTTATCGTTGCGGAGATTCATCTCAAAAAGTCAGTGACTGCACTTTTGAAGTGAGTTCTAATCGTGCTGATAATATCATTGCTTGAAACAACAAATGGATTAGAAAGGAAAAATCCTTAAACTATCTCCCTGATAATTGCTATGATATTTTTTCTAAGTGAACCATTGCAAAATGGGTCAGCATGTACTAACTGTATATCTTAGCACTTTAGGGTAAAGAGCAAATTTGGTATTTAGACAGCGGCTATTCAAGGCACATGATCGGCTTCAAGTCTCTTATGGATGATTTGGTTAGAAAATATGGACCTACCGTTACATATGGAGACAATGGGAAAGGAGCTACAAAAGGCTATGGCACCATCAAGTGTAAATCTGTTGTGTTTAAGAATGTGTCCTATGTCAAAGGCCTCCAACACAACCTCATTTCAATTAGCCAAATATGCGACGCTGATTATGAAGTCCATTTCAACAAAAAGGAAGGAAAGGTGACTGATCAAAGGAATGCCACGGTGCTCACTGCAAATCGACAGAATGAAACTTATGTCCTGGACATGGTTTCCACTAATAACTCTCTTAGACACTGCTTCTTCTCTCATGCTCAATCCCATCTAAACTGGTTGTGGCACAAGAGATTCTCTCATTTGAACTTCAAAAACATCTCCAAGATCTCTGGAAATCAGCTCGTGCGAGGTATACCTAAGATGAAGTTTGTTAAGGATAAGCTATGTTCAACTTATGAAAAGGGAAAGCAGACAAATCAAGATCTAGAAAGAAGTTTACTCTTGTCATTGTGGGTGAATTCTCAAGATTCACCTGGGTGATTTTTCTAAGGAAGAAAAGCCATACTGCTGATGAAATTATTTCTCTCATCAAGCAATGGAAAGTTCTTTATGATCAGAAAGTCAGGCAACTACGAAGTGATCATGGCACTAGATTCAGAAATTCCACTTTAGAATTTTTTTTTATATGTCTACAGGAATTTCTCAGAATTTCTTAGCTGTCATAACTCCTCAACAAAATGGAGTTGTTTAGAGGCGAAATCATACTCTCATTGAAGGTGGGCGAACTATGGTTGTTGAGGCTGGTCTTCCACGATCCTTCTGTACTAAAGCTGTCAATACAACTTGTTACACTCAAAACGGATCTATCATTATAAAGCGCCATGGGAAAACTGCATATGAGCTGTTGAAAAGGAGAAAACCTGATATTTCCTACTTTCATGTTTTTGGATGTGTCTGCTATATTCTAAATCCAAGGGATCAGCGTTTAAAATTTAAAGCCAAATCTGATGAAGGAATATTCTTGGGATATTCCAGTATGTCTAAACACTTAAGAGTGTTTAATCTTTCAAGACAAACTACTGAGGAATCCACTCATGTTATGTTTTATGAAGACTCGTATATATAAGATCGAACTGATCATTTTTCTTCCATTCTGAACGAGCGCACCTTTATCCTATCAGATACACTCTCTGAGCACATCATTCCAAATTTTGAGCCTATTGCCCCCATCATTGACCCTGTTGTCAACCATTTCTATGACGTTGAAGATTATTCATTCTCTAAGGATCAAGCTATCAACTTTGAAGTACCTGTCTCTGGCAATTTGTCTAATCATGAAGAATCTATCATAGATAACTTAAAACTAAATGATAATTCTAATCATATACTTCTTCGTGATCATCCTGAATCTCAAATCATTAGAGATGTCAACTCAGGAGTTCTTACTCGCAGTAGGGTAGGGATGAGATTTAAAACCCGAAATTCAGACCGAAACCGGAACCGTTAGAACCGCATTATACAGAACTGGTGCGGTTTCGGGTTTAAAGAATGTTTTTATCCATGTTCCGGGTAATCCGGGTTTGGGTCCAATGGGTCCGAGTAAACCAGGTTTAAGAACCGGAACCGGTGTTAGGAACCGGAACCACTTTTAGGGGCCGGAACCGGTTTTTGTGAAAAGTTTAATACATGCATATCTCATTCTTTTCAAGTCAGTTTGACATGTCATTTTTTCCAATGTGTTGTTTAGAGTTTGTACATGATATTAGACTATTAATTTGTCATTTCTACTTTATATTCATTGACTTATAGTCCCCCAAAATCAAGATATCAAAGCTAGAAGTTTTTAGTTTTTTAGTTTTCTTGTATTCTGTGAAAATTTTAAAACATGCATATCTAATTTGTTTGAAGTCGGATTGACATGTGGTTTTTTCCAACTTGTAGTTTAGAGTTTGTACAAGAGTTTAGAGTATGATTTTGTCATTTTTGATTTAATATTCAATGAATTACAATCCTTTGAAGTCGAAATATCAAAGCTGAAAATTTTCAACTTTTCAGTTATTTGTTTTTGTAGTTTGTATTATGTGAAAATGTTAAAACATGCATATCTCATTCGTTTAAAGTCTAACTGATATGAGGTTTTTTCTAGAGTGTATTTAAGAGTTTGTACATGATTTTAGACTATAATTTTGTCAATTTTCAGGTCATATTCAATGACTTATAGTTCCCTAAAGTCGAGATATCAATATGAAAATTTTAAAAGTTCAACCCACTAAGTAGCAACTAATTACCAAAAAATTTTGACTTTTCTGGGTTTCCCAATTCTAAACCCACTTTACCCGGTTCCACCCTACCCACTTCGATGTTTTTGGTTTTCCGGTCCTAGACCCACTTTACCCGGTACCGTACCCAAAACCGAACTGCAATCGGTTCCTATATACCGGTCCGATTTTCGGTCCTACAAAATCTCATTAACTTGTTTTGGGTTTTCCGAGTCTGGGTCCATCTGAGTCAGGTTTGGATCCACTTTTATCCCTATAGGAAGGTCTTCAGTAACTATTGTATGTTCGTTAACTTTGTTTACTTTATTGAACCAAAGAAAGTCGTTGATGCTCTCAAAGACGTTGACTGGATCAAGGCTATGCAAGACGATTTGAATGAATTTGAACATCATCGTGTGTGGACGCTAGTTCCATGACCTCAAGGAAAGACCATCATTAGTACTCGCTGGGTCTTAAGAAACAAGTTGGATGAAGATGGGATTGTTACAAGAAACAAAGCAAAATTGGTTTCTCATGGATTCTAGCAGTTGGAGGGGCTTGGATTATGATGAAACTTTTTCCCCTGTTGCATGAATTGAGGCAATAAGGTTGTTTCTAGCATTTGCTTCTTTCATGAGATTCAAAGTCTTTTAGATGGACATTAAGACTGCATTTCTGCATGGAGATCTTCAAGAGGTAGTCTTTCTGAAACAACCTCTCGGTTTTGAGAGTGAAGAATTTCCAGACCATGTGTACCGTCTGGATAAAGCAATCTACGATTTGAAACAAGTTCCCAGAGTCTGGTATGACACCCTGGCTAATTATCTTCTGACGAATGGATACAAGCATGATGCTATTGACAACACTTTGTTCATCAAGCAGTCGGGGTCTTGCATCATTCTTGCTCAAGTTTACGTTGATGACATCATTTTTGGATCAACCGATGAGACATTGAGTACTGAATTCACTGAAGTAATGGATAAGAAATTTGAAATGTGTATGATGGGTGAACTAACCTTTTTCTTAGGTTTTCAGGTTAAGCAGATCGCTGATAGGATTTTTATTTATCAAGCCAAATATGTCGCCGATCGATTGAAGAGGTTTGGTTTCTCTAATAGCGAACCAACAAAGAATCTAATGTCTCTATCAGTGTCTCTATCCACTGATCCAACTGGAACTAATGTAAATGCAACCCTGTACAGAGGAATGATAGGCTCCTTACAATATCTCACCGCTAGTCGTCCTGACATAATGTTTGCAACCATCTTATGTGCTCGTTATCAAGCTAATCCAAAGGAATCTCATCTTCACGCTATAAAGAGATACATTAGTTACCTGAAGCACACACCCAATCTTGGGTTATGGTATCTGTTAGGGCCAGGATCGTTACGATATTCAGGATCCTCAAATATCCAGGATCATCAGCTACATCAAGATCCCCGCTAATTACCGTTATTATTTTTATTAATATTTATAACGGTCATATTTTGTCTATAACTAACACGTGTCTAGAAGTAGTCAAGGGAAGACCAATTCTCAACGAAGAATCATCTTCACTATGCTAAAGACCCGGAATACTTGGTCAAATAACGTTCATGAAGTTGGTCATAGAGGATCCCGAAAATATCGGACGTCTTGTTGGATAGATTAGACTATAAATTGACACTTGTAATCTGCACACAACATACGGTTCTTTAGTCTAAGCTCACTCTACGAATTTCTTTACTCATTCTTATTAAAAACTCACTGTAATCTTTATTTTATATCAATAAAATCATCAAGGCAGGTGGTAATTATCACATCCCAAGGTTTTATGCCGGATATAGTAGCAAGGATCAATGGATTTCCTTGTAAACCATTGTGTTGCTTTCTTTTACCATTTGCTATTACACAATCTGAACATCGCAGCATCTTATTCAATTTGGTTGATTAGTACTTGTGTAATATTTGACCAAAACAATTTGGCACCCACCATGGGGCCGTGGTGTTCAAAATCCTCGAAAAAATCATGTCTACACAACCGATCATCTCTTCGTCCTCTGCTCCTTCCATCCCAACCAAAAACCTACCACCTCCTCCGAGTGGACCCCCCACTTAGAGGAAAACACCTGACACTTCCAAGAAAAGCACCCCTTCAATCTCTAATCCAGGAATTTTGGGATCCTCAGGGCTCCAGGATCCAACTGCCTCAGTCACTACTGCAGAACTTTTCGCTATGAAGAGGAAAATGACACAGCAGCAGGAAGAGAATAGAGCACTACTCAAATAAGTGGAGAGGATGAAGGCAGAATTTCAGAAGTCCCAGGAAACTACGCCCACAGTTGTGCAACCAAGGATCCTGGACTTCAATAATGCAGGATCCTTAGAAAATCGCCAGAAGGATACGATTCCTACCACTGTTGTGTCACCCTGGGGGACAACTATGGACAACCGAGCGTCCATGATCAATGATCTCAATGAGCCTTTCAACACTCCTAGAAAACTTGATTCTAGTAACTTCTTGAACAACAATACTATTGATACTAACTATGCTAACGTTGATGCAGGAATAAACCCAAACATGGACAGGGAACTTCAACAATTAAGATAATGATCTCAAGTGTAACCGGAGTGTTCCAATCAATACCAGGAGTATCTCCTACAAGCCACAGGATCTCGAGATTTGCTCCCGCGATAGCCGATACCGAAGTTCCTAAGCGCTTCCAATCCCCCAGCATGAAGCTATACGATGGAACCACAGATCCTGAAGAGCAAATAGCCCAATACAGAGAAATGATAGAGATCATTCCCATCCCAGGGCACTTGAAGGAAGCTTGCCTATGCAAAGGATTTGGTTTGACCCTTGCAGGATCAACCCTCAAATGGCTGCTAAACATTCCCCCATACTCTATTACTTCTTTTGCACACTTAGTTATTATATTTAATAACCAGATTTCTTGCAGCAGAACCTTCGAGAAGATCACTAGTGATCTCTAGTGGGTGGTTCAGGATCCTAAGGAAAAACTTAGGGACTTTGTTAAGAGGTTTGGCAGGGAGGCTCTAAGCATCCCCAACATTGACATGGCCACCACTGTAGAAGCCTTTAAAATGGGACTAAGAAAGGATTCACCCTTCTATGAAGACCTTGTGATGACCCCATGCAAAAGATTGGATGAAGTCAGGTGTCGGGCGTTGAGGTTCATAAGGCTCGAAGAGGATTGAGAGATCCAGAAGAGAAACAACCCTTCAGATCAATATGAGAACCCCAACAAGAAGGCTGAATCCTCGACTCAAAGATCCTACAAATCGAAGCCCTATTCCAAACCGGATCATCACAGGGTTAATGCCCTTGAAGATGGAGGGGAAGAGGAAGAGCTTCCTAAAATCACTGACTACTGTTTTTTTGTGGATGTTTCAGGCATAATTCGTGCTATGCACGATCTTGGAGATAAAGCAAGATTGGCAAAGAGAGACAAGTCCACCGCTTGGAAAGACAAGTCCAAATGGTGTGCTTACCACGAAGACTTTGGCTACATGACGGAGGACTGCATAGCCCTACGAAAAGAAATTAGCTACCTCCTTAGTAAAGGACACCTCAAAGAGATCCTTAGGAGAAAAAGAGACAAATCCAAGGAGATCAGCCAGGATGATCATAGGATCCCGGAGAAACCAGGATCTCCACCCTCTGATGCTAAGATAATTAGCGTTATCTCAGGCGGATCTAACATCTGTGGTATCTCTTATTCTCAGGCTAAAATACACGCCAAGGTCTCTGATGCGACATCGACCTCCGACCGCTCTTCTCGTCTTCTGCTGCGGCGGAGATCTGCTAGTCATAATCAGAGAGATGCGTTAGAGCTACCCCAGGGACTGTGCCCCGGGAGCGGACTCCGACGGTCAAGTTAGATCAGCTAGAAGATCTGAGATGGTCCTCCATAGCTGGAGAGAACCATCTTGGTGCTGGTGGTGGTGTATGGCGGTGGGTGGCGGCTGAGCCACCCTGCCGGAGTATAGCGGCGGCCGAGCCAAAGGGAAGATCTAGTGGTGGCTGAACCACCTGGGAAAGAGTCCTCCATCATGGAGGAGGTACTGTTCATTATATAGGGGAAATTTAGGTCAGGCCTTGGGCCAGCCCAATTCAGGCCCAGCTAGCAAGGAGATGGGCGAGGCCGCCCGGAGGCGCTGGGCGGGGCTGGCGGGCGCGCCCCAGGCAGGGCTGGCGGGCGCGCACCAGGAGAGGATGGCAAGGGAGCTCCTGGCCGAGCCGGCAGGAGAGTCCCCAGCAGGGTTGGCAAGGGAGTCCCCAGCAAGGCTGGCAAGGGAACGCCAAGCAGGGCTGGCAGGAGAATGCCAGGCAGGGCTGGCAGGAGCGCGCCAGGCCAGGCTGGCGCGCTAGAGCAGTCTAGGCCATGCCAATGGACTATATATCATCAAGTCCCCCCAGTCTGGTGTTATTGGTACGCGACCAATGACATCGGACTGGAATAAGTCGTATAAACCAATAGGAGAGTCCCCAGCGAGGCTGGCAAGGGAGTCCCCGACAAGGTTGGCAGGAGCACGCCAGGCCAGGCTGGCGCGCTAGAGCCGTCTGGGCCATGCTAATGGACCATATATCATCAAGTCCCCCCAGTCTGGTGTTATTGGTACGCGGCCAATGACATCGGACTGGAACTAGTCATATAAACTGTGCGTCGTCAAGTCCCCCTAGTCTGATGCGATTGGGTTGCTGACAATCGGATCGGACTAGATAAAGCACCAAAGCATTTAAATAATAAAGAGAATGACCGAACCTCGCCCACGAGAGTCGTGGGGTTATGCGATGAGCCAAACGTTGCTTATGCGGCTTGAGCTGACTTGATGCTCCTTCATTGAGAGGAGTGCGAGCTAATCGGTGTGATGCAACGTAACTGTTGTTGCGATCATGCAGACCGAGGTTGCTAAAGAGTGTTACGCGACACTGATGTCGGCGGAATGTCGGACCGGGGTAGCTAAGAAGCGTAAGCTTGCCATTCAGTCCCTGAGACTGTTATCCGACGTGATTGTTGTGGTAGCCATGCGAGATGGGATGTCACTAGTAACCATCTACATAGTCTGCATTAATAACCATCTTGAGGATCTTTCTTGCTCGGGCTACACCAAGCTGGATTGCGGCGTACCAACCCTACCCCCCCCCCCCCTTTCTTAGAGGAGGCGAGGAATAGATTCCGAGAGCTGGGCGACTAGGTTGCTAGCGAGGGTCACGCAGTGAGACTATTGCCGATAGCCAGACAATAGAATTGTTGAAGGATAGGCAGTGAGGCTATAGGTTGGGGTTACATAGCAAGACCGTTTCCGAGAGCCAGGAAACAGAGGTGTCCTGGGTACGCGACGAGGCTACAGGTAGGGTTACACAACAAGACTGTTTCCAAGATCCAGGAAACAGAGGTGATATGGGATACGCGACGAGGCTACAGTGTCACACCCCCAAACCAAGGATGGCGGAAACATCCGGGGGTGGAGGACTTCATGTATAGTATCATAACAACAATTGTAATAGTAATTCAAGCAAACACAACCAACATATATATAATTGAAAAAGTTACATCATTGTATGAATTACATGTTTCGAATCAATTACAATATGTTGACAAAATATGAAATAGTAGACGCCTTAGCGTCCCATCCTCAAAAGCACTTGATTACCTGTTTAATGATTTCCTGAGAATACAAGTTGTTTGAAAAAGTGTCAACACAAAGGTTGGTGAGTTCATAAGCTTTTGTTTGGTATTATTAAAAGCCTTTCGTTTGTAAAAGTGGTATTTGTTTTAGAAAAATCCAATATTTTCCTTAAAATGTATATATAGTCTTAAATCCACAGACCGAAATGTACAAGTAACTTTTCTTACTTATAATAAATAATGTAAGTTTAAATCGACATAAACTCGTTTAATTTTAATGAAGTTCCCGTAAATTCCAATATTCATTAATACTTTGTGTGAGTTTATTATAACCTTTTCTTGTAAAAGTAGTGTTCGTTCCAGAAAATCCAATATTTTCCTTAATGTGTAAATGTAGTCTTAAAACCCAAAGACCGAAATGTACAAGTAGTGTTCGTTCCTTATAGTAAAACAATGCAAGTTTAAATCGACATAAACTCGTTTGATTTTTGTGAAATCCCCGTAAATTCTATGTTTGTTAATACCACATGTGAGTTATTATAACCATGCTATGACCTAGTTGGCCTGAAACGACGTTCTTCAGGCGTCGGAAATGTTATGACATTTGTCACCCCAGACCTATCGGTCTAACTGTTGCATGCAGTTTAGGTGTGGGTTTGTCAAACCCAATATAGATCTATACACAAGTATCACGCTCTCCCTCGAGGAGACTCTGGTTATAATACAAGACTTATTTGTAAATTAAATCGAATGTCTCACAGAAGTCATTAACGAATTTACGTGTAGTGTAATGAAAACTTGGTACCGTATGGCCGTACCTTGCTTAATGAAAATATCCTTTGTATAAATGTACCCTTTTTAAATGTATGTGTTATGTAATGTTTCATAAAGTCATTAACGGAATTACGTGTTATGAAAACTTGGTACCGTATGGCCGTACCTTGCTTAATGAAAATATCCTTTGTATAAATGTACCCTTTTTAAATGTATGTATTATGTAATGTATCATAAACTATACCTATTATAGTTTATCAACCAAGGGTAGTACGTAGTAATGTATGCAAACTATATTCAAAATAGTTTATTAAATGTTTGAATGTATCGGTTGTACTTTGATTATAATCACTTGTTATTCTTTATATTTTATATGTCCAAATCCATTTGTAAACTGATGTGTGTCTAAATATTAAGATAAAATGTCATATATTGCAATAACATATAATCACATAAAGATATACACCTTGCTCAACATGTTACAAGGTGAAATGAAATTGACAGCAACTTTTTGTTGTATACAGTTTCTGTTACTGTTCTTAGAAAATTTATAGAAAAATCATCAAAGCTCTAAATCCAAATCCGCAAATTCTGCGAGTTTGGAATATGAGTCTAGTTTGTTCGTAAATTTTATCATGATTTTTAGTGATCTCTAACAGAGGTGAAAATGTTCATAATCACAGACTGGTCCGGGTTTGCCTCTGAAATGATAGGCAGTTTTGTAAAAATCGCCATAAATTGTAGAAAAATCATATGGAGATGTACAAGTAGCCATTTTAAAGCTAAGAGTCTGAACTACTTACACCTGTAACAGTTTTGAAAACTAAAATATTTAAGTTGACCAAAACAGTCCGTGATCGAAGTTCATATTTTCTGATGTAATCTGATAGAAAACGTTTAATTGTGTTCTTGATGATTTTACTTGTATTCCCCCCTTAAAACTTAAGAAAAACATGTAAATGTAGGGGTATGAACTCACCCTATGTGGTTTCAGTAGATGAAAGTAAGAGAGAGGAAGTGTTCAACCCAAGAACACTAAGAAGATGTCTTGATGATTCGAGAATCTAACACCGAATAAGACGGAATTTATGTAAGATATCAATGATTTGAGTAGAATGGAGTGTAATAATTATATGAATGATGAAGATACTTACTAATTGAAGAAAGAAATCCCTGGAGAAAGCCTTGAAGTTCTTGAAGTTGAGAGAAAAGATGAGAGAATTTTGGAGAGTGTTCTTTGGTTGCTAAGTGTAGAATGAAAGAAGTTAATGAGAATGAGGAGAGATGACCAATTCTCCAGCTCTTAGAACGTGGGAAGAGCTAGAGATTGGGTGTAAAGGTCCACTAAGGTGACAAGGGGTAGTGGGAAAGAGTGGCTAATCATAGAGTGAGGTGGTGGTGGTTTGCTTTTGCCATAAATTAAGGAAAAGCAAATATTCCCTCAATAATTAGTTCAACCACTAATTCTTTTAATATATTTTTATAAAAACCCTGGAGATTTATATATTTTGGGGCCTTAGTTTATAAAATAAAGTTTTGGGTGAAAATCCCACGTTAAAATAATGAAAAACGGAGTTAAAACGAAGTCGTAGTCGAAAAACCGGTAAAAAGGGGCCGTCTGCGAGACCTCTCGCATGGAGGCCGGATTCGGACCCTCGCATGCGAGGCTGCTGTCTGATGGCTTCGGATTCGGTCTCCTGAGAGGCTTCAGCTTCGTTCCTGATGAGAGGCTTCAGATCCGAGGCCTCGGATGAGAGGCTTCGGTCCTGAAGCTTCAGTTCCAGGTCCTTAAGGCTATTTTACCCGTTTTTACCCCGTTTCAAGCGATTTTTGACCCGGTTAAGGGTTGATATGACCCAAATGATTACAAAAAGTTAAAGTAACTTTTGAGAGAGATTTGGGAGAGATTTGGGAGAGATTTCAAATAGAAAGAGATAGAGTGAAAACGATTTAGAGAGGTTTCGTTTGTGATTAATTTGAGTGTCCGGCTTCACAACGCAAGGTTCGTAAACCCCGTTAAACCGTGTTTTAGTGTCGTACACACTCCCGATGAGTGTGCAATAATGTTTTATCGTTTTGGTTTAATGTTTACTTAGGAAATTCAACACACGAACTTTCCAAATGATGTTTCTCTCATTAAGATATTGCATTGTACAGTAATTACATAGTGTAAACCCTAATATACAAGGGTTAATTGAGTCGATTGGTTTTGACTTGTTGACTTTGTTTGACTTTGACTTGACTCAATTTTGACGGTTGTCACATCATCCCCCCGTTAGAAGGAATTTCGTCCCGAAATTTGCATTTGACTGGGACATCAAGAGTTTGGGAAAAGATGTGGGTATTTTTGTTTCATTTGATCTTCGCGTTCCCAGGTGAACTCAGGCCCTCGTTTAGCGTTCCAACGGACCTTCACGATGGGAATACGACTTTGTTTCGTTCGTTTGACTTCCCGATCCATGATTTCGACTGGTTCCTCCACGAAGTGGAGACTCTCGTTGATTTCAATTTCGTCAAGAGGTATCACGAGGGTCTCGTCGGATAGATTTTGTCAATCATATTCTCGGGGTAAAAAAAAATAAAGTTTTATTAGTTACCTATAGCGACGACTTGTCGTCACCACAGGTTTAATCTATTACGATGACTTGTTGTCACCACAGGTTTAATCTATTACGATGACTTGTTGTCGCTATAGGTTTTTAACAAGAGCCAACGACACACAAGTCATAATTTGCATGTGTGAAGACTTGGAGTACTTTCTAACTGGTTCATGTGTGAAGACTTGGAGTACTTTCTAACTGGTTCATGTGTGAAGACTTGGAGTACTTTCTAATGAAAACTGTGCTACTGGGGAAATTGGAAACTGGTACGTAGCTTCAAAGTCAAGAATATGCAGTAGGCATGTGATGCATTAAATGCATGAGGCACACAAGTCATAATTTGCAGCAACATATCCGTATATGTGTGTGAATTGAAGAAGAAGGTTATGGCTCAAAGAATATATATATATATATATATATATTCATTTTCTCTTCATTTGTTAGATACACAATAACCATAACATCATAGACTATATATATTCCATTTCATTTGTAATTTTCACTAGTTTATATTCCGCGAGTGTTACCGAAATCATTTATCAATTTTTCAGAAGTGCTTAACTTGTTTTGTTGCATTCCCAACAATTTGCTATTAATTACTTCTCCCACTTTACTTATATAAATCATCACATTCTTACCGCGACTTTTAACTTCTCCCTCACAAATGGATCCACCTGCAGATCATCAAAACCCCATAGATGACCTCGATTGGTTTCAGTACTTTGATCATCAAGATCTTTTCAGGTATATATAAACGTCACTCATTACACCATCTTACGCACAGAAAAGTGATTTTGTCGACATTGATCAAAACATGGTTTGGATTTGTAGTGATCAAAAAGAGTCTTTCATCGTGTTGGATTTGATTATCTTGAGTTTTTTTTTTTGGATTTTTGCAGTGGTGACATGCTCAACCATCATGATTACGAGTTGTCGGAAAAATTGCATGAAGTGCTCGATCAGAACGTTTCCACAGTAGTTAACAAAGATCAAAACATCATTTCTAGAAATGAGTTTCACGATCTTGATCCCCTTGAAGATATAAGCTTATGGGATTGTTGGGAGGATGGTAATTTACCATTGGTTAGTTTCAGTGAAGACTGTAAAATCCTGTGGTGAGGCTACATGTAGTTCTAGTGCTGCCACCACTGATCACGGTGGCCGGAAGGTGGCAAAGAGATTGAGACCATTGGAGTTTGAAGAGATAGAGAAGTACTTTGAGATGCCGATAATCATAGCAGCAAAGGAACTAGGGATAAGCTTAACAGTGTTGAAGAAAAGATGCAGAGAGCTAAATATAAACAGATGGCCTCATAGAAAACTTAAGAGCCTTCAATCCCTCATTGAAAATGCCAAGGTAAATTATGATAATAACCTTCTATACATTACTCATGCACTTAGTAACCAAAGTAGTTTTGGTATTTTCTAAAATTTTAATTGTTAGTTTCTTTATAACTAAACATAGGACCTAGGTATATGCCACATCAAATCAATTGATTTACTACGATTTCCTGATTTATATTTATATAAACTTAACTCATTGTAAATTTTGTGAACTCACATGAAAAATATATTGCATCTACCTTTAAAAAAAAAATTAGGAGTTGGGATTAAAGGAGGAGATAGAGACGTTAGAAGGGCACAAGAAGATGATGGAGAAATTGCTAGGTATGGAATTGACAGAAAGAACAAAGAAGCTTAGGCAAGCTTGCTTCAAAGCTATTTATAAGAAGAGAGGACTTAACAATCCTTAGCCATTTTGTTATAATTAGTGGATTTTAATCTACATTGTATGTGTTTTTCTCTTGATAGTTTGATATCCTTTTTAGTTTCATTTTATGTATTTGTCTATTGATTTTTAATGCAGAAAATTTTGTATAATTTGGGTATTATAGTTTGTATTAGCCATATTCTAGATTGCCGACACGACTACGCCGACGACTCTATACCAGAGGTCTATATAAATAGACTTATGAATTTAGTAGGAATAACTTAATTATAATCTTGTGATTTGTTCCATGTCTGATCCACCCCTAAGATTCACTTGACATGCCCCCAGTTATGTGTAATTAAAATTTTATTAGACTGTTGATCCTAATGAGTCTACCCTAAGTCCACAACCAAACAAGGAACAGGTCCTAAGGCGGACTCACCATTTCTAGGTCAATCATTCCTTAATTACACATAACTTCGAGGTACACCTAAAGAATCTTAGAGTTACCAGTTGTAAATTGTTTGTAATACCAAGTAGTGAGATTCAATGAAATAAAATGCATGCCTATTTCATTGATAAACCTTTTAGTAAATATCCTTACCATTTATATACACATGTATAATTTCGCACTTTAGTGAACTATTCTTGGTGTTTCTGTTAACGTCTTGGAGACGGAGTTATGGTAGTGGGTAGAAGTAGGTTTTGTACGGGCGTTAAAATTTACACATCATGTTGCTCGTGCGAGAATAGGGGTAGAAGAGATAATTAATAGACGCCTAATCCTATAATTACTTATAGGGGTGATCCTTATTAATTACGTCTATAATCACGTAGTGCATATCAGTTATACATAATTTGAGATAGAATAGACTTTCGAATAAATGACTCTACTCTAAGTCCACAATCAAACAAGGAACAGGAAGTAGAGCAATAGTAATAGATTCTGAGTCTATAATATCTTTAATTATGTATAACCTTGGCGTATGCACTCAGTTATCATAGGCCTACTAATAGAGGTCTTTAGTTTTCACATAAGTTGGTTATAGTATCACCAAATACTCCTATAGTATTTTTAGGTGTTTAGATTCGATTCTTAAAGTATTCCCTGTAGGGTGTAGTTAGGTTGTTAGATTTCTTGCCCATTATGACTATCCCCCAGTATATGCAAGTCACTCCTCGGACAGATATAGTTGATCAGGCTATATCCTTCCCAGACTTGATTTGCATATACCAAGGCATACCCATAATGTACAACTCCTCTTCTTTTACTTTATGTTCTTCTAGTTATGACACTATGTGAGCATGTATGCATGTATTTATACTTTTAATAAGAAACCATTCATTTTCTAAAAGTATATTTATTTGAAAAATGCACAAATCAGAGACTATTAGTCCCAATTGTGTTTATAATTTGTATATCTTATGTGGTTTGATATACTTAATTCACTATAAACTATGCTCTGATACCAATCTGTCACACCCCCAAACCAAGGATGGCGGAAACGTCCGGGGGTGGAGGACTTCATGTATAGTATCATAACAACAATTGTAATAGTAATTCAAGCAAACACAACCAACATATATATAATTGAAAAAGTTACATCATTGTATGAATTACATGTTTACGAATCAATTACAATATGTTGACAAAATATGAAATAGTAGACGCCTTAGCGTCCCATCCTCAAAAGCACTTGATTACCTGTTTAATGATTTCCTGAGAATACAAGTTGTTTGAAAAAGTGTCAACACAAAGGTTGGTGAGTTCATAAGCTTTTGTTTGGTATTATTAAAAGCCTTTCGTTTGTAAAAGTGGTATTTGTTTTAGAAAAATCCAATATTTTCCTTAAAATGTATATATAGTCTTAAATCCACAGACCGAAATGTACAAGTAACTTTTCTTACTTATAATAAATAATATAAGTTTAAATCGACGTAAACTCATTTAATTTTAATGAAGTTCCCGTAAATTCCAATATTCATTAATACTTTGTGTGAGTTTATTATAACCTTTTCTTGTAAAAGTAGTGTTCGTTCCAGAAAATCCAATATTTTCCTTAATGTGTAAATGTAGTCTTAAAACCCAAAGACCGAAATGTACAAGTAGTGTTCGTTCCTTATAGTAAAACAATGCAAGTTTAAATCGACATAAACTCGTTTGATTTTTGTGAAATCCCCGTAAATTCTATGTTTGTTAATACCACATGTGAGTTATTATAACCATGCTATGACCTAGTTGGCCTGAAACGACGTTCTTCAGGCGTCGGAAATGTTATGACATTTGTCACCCCAGACCTATCGGTCTAACTGTTGCATGCAGTTTAGGTGTGGGTTTGTCAAACCCAATATAGATCTATACACAAGTATCACGCTCTCCCTCGAGGAGACTCTGGTTATAATACAAGACTTATTTGTAAATTAAATCGAATGTCTCACAGAAGTCATTAACGAATTTACGTGTAGTGTAATGAAAACTTGGTACCGTATGGCCGTACCTTGCTTAATGAAAATATCCTTTGTATAAATGTACCCTTTTTAAATGTATGTGTTATGTAATGTTTCATAAAGTCATTAACGGAATTACGTGTTATGAAAACTTGGTACCGTATGGCCGTACCTTGCTTAATGAAAATATCCTTTGTATAAATGTACCCTTTTTAAATGTATGTATTATGTAATGTATCATAAACTATACCTATTATAGTTTATCAACCAAGGGTAGTACGTAGTAATGTATGCAAACTATATTCAAAATAGTTTATTAAATGTTTGAATGTATCGGTTGTACTTTGATTATAATCACTTGTTATTCTTTATATTTTATATGTCCAAATCCATTTGTAAACTGATGTGTGTCTAAATATTAAGATAAAATGTCATATATTGCAATAACATATAATCACATAAAGATATACACCTTGCTCAACATGTTACAAGGTGAAATGAAATTGACAGCAACTTTTTGTTGTATACAGTTTCTGTTACTGTTCTTAGAAAATTTATAGAAAAATCATCAAAGCTCTAAATCCAAATCCGCAAATTCTGCGAGTTTGGAATATGAGTCTAGTTTGTTCGTAAATTTTATCATGATTTTTAGTGATCTCTAACAGAGGTGAAAATGTTCATAATCACAGACTGGTCTGGGTTTGCCTCTGAAATGATAGGCAGTTTTTTAAAAATCGCCATAAATTGTAAAAAAATCATATGGAGATGTGCAAGTAGCCATTTTAAAGCTAAGAGTTTGAACTACTTCCACCTGCAACAGTTTTGAAAACTAAAATATTTAAGTTGACCAAAACAGTCCGTGATCGAAGTTCATCTTTTCTGATGTAATCTGATAGAAAAAGTTTAATTGTGTTCTTGATGATTTTACTTGTATTCCCCCCTTAAAACTTAAGAAAAACATGTAAATGTAGGGGTATGAACTCACCCTATGTGGTTTCAGTAGATGAAAGTAAGAGAGAGGAAGTGTTCAACCCAAGAACACTAAGAAGATGTCTTGATGATTCGAGAATCTAACACCGAATAAGATGGAATTTGTGTAAGATATCAATGATTTGAGTAGAATGGAGTGTAATAATTATATGAATGATGAAGATACTTACTAATTGAAGAAAGAAATTCCTGGAGAAAGCCTTGAAGTTCTTGAAGTTAAGAGAAAAGATGAGAGAATTTTGGAGAGTGTTCTTTGGTTGCTAAGTGTAGAATGAAAGAAGTTAATGAGAATGAGGAGAGATGACCAATTCTCCAGCTCTTAGAACATGGGAAGAGCTGGAGATTGGGTGTAAAGGTCCACTAAGGTGACAAGGGGTAGTGGGAAAGAGTGGCTAATCATAGAGTGAGGTGGTGGTGGTTTGCTTTTGCCATAAATTAAGGAAAAACAAATATTCCCTCAATAATTAGTTCAACCACTAATTATTTTAATATATTTTTATAAAAACCCTGGAGATTTATATATTTTGGGGCCTTAGTTTATAAAATAAAGTTTTGGGTGAAAATCCCACGTTAAAATAATGAAAAACGGAGTTAAAACGAAGTCGTAGTCGAAAAACCGGTAAAAAGGGGCCGTCTGCGAGACCTCTCGCATGGAGGCCGGATTCGGACCCTCGCATGCGAGGCTGCTGTCTGATGGCTTCGGATTCGGTCTCCTGAGAGGCTTCAGCTTCGGTCCTGATGAGAGGCTTCGGATCCGAGGCCTCGGATGAGAGGCTTCTGTCCTGAAGCTTCAGTTCCAGGTCCTTAAGGCTATTTTACCCGTTTTTACCCCGTTTCAAGCGATTTTTGACCCGGTTAAGGGTCGATATGACCCAAATGATTACAAAAAGTTAAAGTAACTTTTGAGAGAGATTTGGGAGAGATTTCAAATAGAAAGAGATAGAGTGAAAACGATTTAGAGAGGTTTCGTTTGTGATTAATTTGAGTGTTCGGCTTCACAACGCAAGGTTCGTAAACCCCGGTAAACCGTGTTTTAGTGTCGTACACACTCCCGATGAGTGTGCAATAATGTTTTATCGTTTTGGTTTAATGTTTACTTAGGAAATTCAACACACGAACTTTCCAAATGATGTTTCTCTCATTAAGATATTGCATTGTACAGTAATTACATAGTGTAAACCCTAATATACAAGGGTTAATTGAGTCGATTGGTTTTGACTTGTTGACTTTGTTTGACTTTGACTTGACTCAATTTTGATGGTTGTCACATACAGGTAGGGTTACACAGCAGGACTGTTTCCGAGAGCCATGAAACAGAGGTGCTGCGGGATACGCGACGAGGCTACAGGTAGGGTTACGCAGCAGGACTGTTTCCGAGAGCCAGGAAACAGAGGTGCTGTGGGGTCGTAGGTAGTCGGGCCGCTGTCGGGATGACCTTCTTGCTGGAGAGTATCCTCACTATAGCAGGTTGTAATGTGGATAACACTTCATCGATCGTCCGAGCACAAGAGAACCATGATGACTGTGAGGGAGGGAGCACCAAGATCATGGTGTGGAATAAGCTTGTGATGCGGGACTTATGGTGCGCGACGATGGAGAGTGGCTTGGGCTTAGCAGCCAATGATCATGGAGATGTCTTGCGGGAAAGCATCGCGTATAACAGATCGGGTTTGGCTGTTAACGATCGTAGATAGATCACGCGAGAGAGCATCGCGTGGAATGGATTGGGCCTGGCTGCCAGCGATCGTAGATAAATCACGCGGGAGACCATTATGTGGATGGATCGGGCTTGGCTGCCGACGATCGTAGATAAATCACACGGAAGAGCGTCGCGCGGAATGGTCGGGGCATGTTGCTATACTGGAGTCTGGCTGAGAAGCCAGGCGACTCGAGGCAAAGGTATTGAACCTCGTATGCGGAGCTTGCCGCTATAATGGAGCCGGGATGAGAAGCCAGGCGACTCGAGGGGAGGATACTGAACCTCGCATGCGGAGCTTGCCACTATAATGGAGCCGGGCTGAGAAGCCAGGCGACTCGAGGCGAGGGTACCGAACCTCGCATGCGGAGCTTGCCGCTATAATGGAGCCGGGCTGAGAAGCCAGGCGACTCGAGGCGAGGGTACTGAACCTCGCATGCGGAGCTTGCCGCTATAATGGAGCCGGGCTGAGAAGCCAGGCGACTCGAGGCGAGGGTACTGAACCTCACATGCGGAGCTTGCCGCTATAATGGAGCCGGGCTGAGAAGCCAGGCGACTCGAGGCGAGGGTACTGAACCTCGCATGCGGAGCGTGCCGCTATAATGGAGTCGGGCTGGGAAGCCAGGCGAATCGAGGCGAGGGTATTGAACCTCGTATGCGGAGCTTGGCGCTCTACAATTTATGTGTCTAGCCCGTGTGACAAGTCTGGGTTAAAGCGGAATGGTACCTGATGCTTTGCCGCATCGCTAGTCGTACTAATAACTGATGCCTCGCTGTCTTGACTGTTTGTCGAGGGCTATGCGGGGGTGCTACTTAGAGCTGGATAGTGTAGCTACCGTCAAGTGGTGCGTAGTGAGACCGCTGTCAGGAACTGGTCAGCAGGGCCATTGAGGCCCGGGCAGCGAGCTGCTAGCGATAGGTGAGCAGTACGACTATTGAGAGTTGGAACACGAGGCTGCTCTTTCGATCCAGAATATTATTGTCACCTCGGCAATGCACTATCATGCATATCATCAATTCTTCATGTACTTTAACTCTGCCCCCACTTCTGCATAGTGTCGTGCTAATCCTTCTTCCCCCCCCCCTTTTCCTTAGGGGAGGCAGAGAGAGAGAATGTTGGATGCACAGCTGCTGAGAACTGAGTAATGCAACTACTAGACATCGCTAGGTGATTCGAGCGCTAACAAGAGTTGGGTAGCGCGATCACCGAGAGTTGGGTGGCACGACTGTTGTGCAGACAACGTGACTGCTGATGACTGGGCAGTAAGACTAGCGGGGGCCGGTTAACATGAATGGTGAGAGCGGATTAGCAAGACTTCCCGGGATTGGTCAACACGGCTGCTGATAGCCGCGCAACGCAGTTGCTGATTGTTATTTCAAAATGCGTCACTAGTAGTAGTAGCGTAATACTCTTCTCCATCCTCTTTTTTTTCTTGAAAATGCCGCGAGAGTTCGAGTCGCAACGCATTCTGTGGAGCGGAGCTTGCGGTGTGCGAGTATTAAATTGCTAATTCTTGTCTTGTAAAACTGAATCATTTTTGTATTGTGGAGGTGGTCCATTAAGTACCAATTTGTATGTAGCCCTAAATTACCACAGCCCAAAATTGCTATTATTTTCTATCTGGGCCCGCTAATGATCAGCCCAAATTCATATTCTCTTATTCTCTCTTTCTTTCTTTTTTTTCTCTTTTTTTTTTGAAAATGTCGAGTGGTCCGAATCGTCGTGTATCTTCTAGAATCAGGCTTATTGGGCGAAATCACATCACTTGAGCATTGACTGATAGGATAATTTATTCTTGCAAAAAACTGGGCAATTTTAATTGTTTTTTAGGTAGCCCAATATAATAAAAGACCGGTTTAAATAAAAAGGCCCAAGATAAATCAATATTTGAGAGAGCCTTTTCGGAGCTATGGGCCCAAAGTGGGATGGAGATCCATATGGAAGTTGTAGCCCAAATTATTTTCTCTTTTTTGTTTACTGTGTGGGTGAACAAATTAGTCAGCAAGGGTAAACCCATTTACGTCTTCTCCCCAGTTTTGGAGAAAAAGTCCTCCAACCGCCCCATACTCCGATCCTTTGGAATGATGTCGAGAGACAAAGCGCCCACGACCGGAGACCCTAACGATTCACAGGAAACCAACTTGCTCCTCGTCAGTGCTCGTCAACGACCGAGGAGATCGGAGCAGAGCATGCCAATGACGTCGATTCAGCTAGGTCGATTTGTAGGTTATGTCGGAGCTCGAGGCGACCGTTGGTGCTAACTGTGGTCGGCGACGCTGGATCTTGAAGGTGCCCGTCGGCCGATGGCGCTTTGGATTTGGTCACCGGAAGAGAATCAAGAAACATGAATCGAGCAATGTTGCCCCGCTGAATACGACAATTGCGTGGAGTTGGAGGGTTCGGGCTCCGAGGCACCACTTGGAGAATGAAGTGGCTGTGGTTGACATTGCTTCGCCGGAAGAGCGACTTCGTGTAGCTGGGATCGACTGAAGACGATAACTGCTAGCGCCTCCATCGGTGTTGGAGCTTCATAAATTGAGGTCGGCAACACCTGGTGGCGGAGTAATGGAGATTAACTAATAACCAAGGGCCTACAGTCGTTGGGTTTTCGACCGGTGAAGTCGGCTACCGGGGTCGTCCTGGTGAAAGATTAGTCGGGGGGCCGGTGGCTGGATGGCGATGTGACTGTGTTTGAGTGGTTGTTGCAGGCAATCAACGGATGGCCAGCGGTCGGAGCTCCACAGGTGCTAGGTTGCCTGAGTTGGGAAAGTTGTACAACCGGTGGAGCTCTAGCATCGATTCCCAGCGATGGATCAAGGAAAACAGGGGCCCGATGGTGGTGTGACTTCGGTGAGAGAGGCGGGAATTTGGGAAAGTCTTTGACTGCTCGATAAGATGACCGGGTGGGTCCTAGTTCTTTTATCTTTTCTGTACATAGGGCATTGGACCAGGTGGGTCCCACACTTTGGCTTATGGTGTACAGCATGTATACCCTTCCTCCACCCCTTTTTTTTTTGACAGACGATGTGAAATACAAATCACCATTCTTGCAACTGTGACATATTTATGAGTTTTTTTATATACCAACTAATAGCAAACAACAGGGATAAGTTTTTGGTGATGTTTTTTAACTGGTGGGTTTTGACAGACGGGATAAACCTTTTTGTGGGTATGAAAAGTGTACAAGAAACGTAGCTGGGTTTACAAACATATGTTGCAGAGAGTGAAGTTATTCACCAAAAATCTTAACTAAACACGATTTTCTGAAAATATATGGACTGAATATGAGTTAAAAACTAATAGAAACTTCCCTCTTTCTTCTTCTTCTTCTTTTTTTTTTTTCAAATTTCTACAGAAAGCACTCAATAAACAACAAAAATTTCTTTTTCTTCTCAAATTTGCTAAACAAAACTCCAAAATACTAACAAAAACGGATTTGAGAAGTTTTCTTCTCATAAAACTCCATTTTTTTTAGCTTGTTCAACAATCCATTCAAATGTGAACAAGAAAATAGATCTGAAAAAATTTTGTAAACTTAAAACACATTTGAATGAATAAGAAAAAGGTGAAGTAGATCTACAGATCTGATAGATTTTGATGAATGCATAAACAATTTTTTTTTCTTGTTGGAGGTTTTGAGAAATGTACAAGTATTAAATCTTTGTTTACAAACGAATGTTGCAGTGAGTGGGGTTGTACACAAAAATCTTAACTGAAAAATGAGTTTCTGGTGATATAAACTTGATAGAAGGATAAAAACTTGCAAACATTTCTTTTTTCCTCCATCAAATTCTGAAAAACCACCAAATTGTAAACGAAAATGGATCTAAAACATCTTTATAAACTCCATGAATGCTTAGATAAGCTAAAAACTTGAACAAATCTTGAGATCTGATCTTAAAAACGAAAACAAATCTAAAGATCTAAAGATTTGAATGAAAAATGGAGCAAATCGGAAGATCTGAGCAAAATAATGAAGTAAATCTACAGATCTTGGCAAAAAACAAACATATCTGAACAAATGGTACTAGAAATTAACAGATCTGAGGAAACCTGAGATGGAAACACATCAAATCTGAGGGAAAACGAGCTTGAAAGCAGCTGAGGCTTTTGCTACTTGCTCGGGTCCGGGATGGCGCCAAATGATGCGACATCGACCTCCGACGGCTCTTCTGGTCTTCTGCTGCAGCGGAGATCTGTTAGTCACAATCAGAGAGATACGTTACAGCCGCCCCAGGGACTGTGCCCCGGGAGCGGATTCCGACGGTCAAGTTAGATCAGCTAGAAGATCTGAGATGGTCCTCCATAGCTGGAGAGAACCATCTTGGTGCTGGTGGTGGTGTATGGCGGCGGATGGCGGCTGAGCCACCCTACCGGAGTATAGCGGCGGCTGAGCCAAAGGGAAGATCTAGTGGTGGCTGAACCACCTGGGAAAGAGTCCTCCATCATGGAGGAGGTACTGTTCATTATATAGGGGACAATTAGGTCAGGCCTTGGGCCAGCGCAATTCAGGCCCCGCTAGCAAGGAGCTGGGCGAGGCCGCTCGGAGGCGCCGGGCGGGGCTGGCGGGCGTGCACCAGGAGAGGATGGCAAGGGAGTGCCAGGCGAGGGAGCGCCTGGCCGAGCTGGCAGGAGAGTCTCCAGCAGGGCTGACAAGGGAGTCCCAGCAGGGCTGGCAGGAGAACGCCAGGCAGGGCTGGCAGGAGCGCGCCAGGCCAGGCTGGCGCGCTAGAGCAGTCTAGGCCATGCCAATGGACCATATATCATCAGTCTCTAAAATAGGAAAGGAGGATAAATCACAGAAGAATACCATGATTAGCAGTGAAAAAGAAATCACATTTGACGAGACGGATAAGGAAGGAATTCAGTATCCGCACCATGAAGGACTCGTGATAACAGTGTACATGGCCAACCATTTCGTCAGAAGGATCCTTGTTGACAGAGGATCCTCAATCAATATCATACTCCTAGACGCACTGAAAAGAATGAACATCCTAGAATCAGAAATAGTCAGATAATCCTCAGTCCTCATACGATTTAGAAGGGAAACAAAACACACAATTGGAGAAATAAAGCTACCAATATACATAGAAGGGGTAAACTCAATACAAAATTTATGTGTTATTAACACCATATCTTCTTATAATGTGATACTAGGTAGACCATGGATCGACGAGATAAAAGCGGTTCCATCAACATACCATCAGTGTGTGAAGTTGCCCACTCCTTGGGGGACAGTGAAAATCATGGGAGATCAACAAGAATCGAAAGAATGATACAAAACGTCTATGAACTCTACGACCAAACCCCAACACGCATAACAATTAAGGCAGGGGGCATGACATGTTCTAGAAACAAAGAAACAAGACGTAAAAGAAGTGGCCCTGGGCATCGAGGATCCTGAAGCTAAAGTCCTCATAGGATCCTCAATGCCTGAGCAGATCGAGCAGGATCTATTGAATTTCTTAAGAACCAGAAGCAAGACATTCACATGGAAACACGAAGATATGACATGTATAGACAAGAGTATTATTACTCATAAACTTAATATTGATCCTTCTTTCAGACCAATACACTAAAAGAGAAGGAAGTTTGCACCCGAAAGGAATCAAATCATCCAAGAGGAAGTAGAGAAGCTCCTCAAAATATGGATGATCAAGGAAGTAAAGTTCCCAAGATGGCTAGCTAATGTGGTTGTCGTACAAAAGAAAAAAGGCAAATGGAGAGTGTGTGTAGATTACACGGATCTTAACAGGGCTTGTCCTAAGGATCCTTTCCCTATACCACATATTGACTCTATGATAGATGTGACGGCTGGCCATGAACTCCTGACCTTCATGGATTCTTCAGCAGGATTCCAACAAATCCAAATTGTAACACCCCGACTCCCAGGTATAAATTTTAAAGTTTTATATTCATTATTAGAGACCTACTCGACGTGTTGGCTGCCCCAACTCGTCGTGTAGAATCGGTTATGGTCGCGTGGTTTATGGAACCTACTCAACGAGTTGGTGGACCCCAACTCGATGAGTAGAGGTTGTTAATGAAAACCCTAATTTTTAGGGTTTGCACCCTATTTAAAGGACCTTAAGTCCTTTCCCCCAGCCACCTTTGCCACTTTTGACGTCCAGAAGTAAACCCTAATAGATCTAACCCTATTCTTGAGTGTGTGAGGCTAAAGTGTATGTTTGGTGCGTTTCTTGAAGAGGCTTGAAGATTTAGAGGCTTGGAAGAAGAAGAAGCTTGTAGATCAAGTATCTACCTCGTGTTGGCATCCAGTAGAAGGTAAAAAGTCCTTACCTTGGCTTTCCATTTCCTAGATCTCTTTTTATGTTAGTATATGGGCATTTTGGTGCAAAAAGGGGGTCATGCTCGAGTTTGAGCTTGTCATGAGAACGTGGTTTCAGATCTGGACTCCCCTAGGCCCTCATGAACATAAAGTTCTCGACTTTATCTAGCCCTAGCCATTTTCAATGTCCAAAGCCTTCTTATAAGGCTAGTTTTGAGTGTTTTAGCTTCTTGAAGCCTTGCATGCACGTAAAGTTAGCAACTTTACGTGATAACTACACCCTAGGATCCTAGATCTATAGTTTGGATCTTTGGTTTCGCTTAAAAGCATCTGAATGAGAAATGGACTGAAGGAACTCGACGAGTTGCATAGTCAAGTCGAGGAGTTGGATGAGGGTTTCCCATTTTCTGGATTCTGCATGAACTCGACGAGTTGGTTAGGGTTTTCTAGACATTCTGGACACTGCATAGACTCGACGAGTTGTCTGGAAACTCGACGAGTCGACTGGGGTTTTCATGATTTTTTAAGTTCTGAAGGAACTCGACGAGTCAGTAAGCTACACTCTACGAGTTGGGTCATCATGGACTATTGACCTTGACCGTTGAATTTGACTTTGACCAAGGGTTGACCAGTTTGACTTCTGTGGGTATTTTAGTAATTGGGGAATTTACGGAAGTGGATCATTAATGGATGTAGGTGTTGGTGTTTGGAGCTATGTTTCGGGAGTTTGATACATCAGTTATGATTGACATTGTGAGGTGAGTTCTTCTCACTATATCAACATGGTCTAAGGCACCAAGGCCAACCCTTTATGGTTTATATCCTGGTTATAGGATGATGCTATGTTAGTGATCTGTTAGATCGGTATCCTGGTTATAGGATGATGCTATGTTAGTGATCTGTTAGATCGGTATCCTGGTTATAGGATGATGCTATGTTAGTGATCTTTTAGATCTGCATGACTATCTGTACAAGCTAGCTAGCGTATGATATTTATATCCACATGATTGTTTGATTAGGGGTTGAGTTGAGGCGGTCCTGCTTTGTGCAATATGCCAACATACCCACAACGGCCCGGATAGACTGCAGACCCGGTAAGGGCGTACTAGTCAGGCCGAAGGCCCGACGAGCGGTCCGGATAGGCTGAAGGCCCTGCGAGGCGGTCCAGACATTTCGATGGCTTGGAGAGCGGTCCAGATAGGCTGATGGCCCTGAGAGGCAGACCAGTTAGGCTGATGGCTCATTATGCATGTTGTTTGTACAATATTGTTATGGTTTGTATGTCGTTGGTATTTTGGGGGAACTCATTAAGCTTCGGCTTTACAGTTGTTGACTTTGTTTTAGGTACATCAGATGATCGCGGGAAGGCAAAGGCGTGATCGTGCACCTCCTCATATTTTGTGATTTGATTTCTGGGATACTCTGACATGAAACTATTTTGAAAACACTTTGTAATAATTAATGGTTTTTGAAATTTTTAAAAAGTTTTAAATTGGCTTGATTTTTTTATTTACACAAATGGAACCATCAGACCAAGAAGATACTGCATTCATAACGCCAACAGGTATGTATATTGTTACACCGCAATGCCTTTTGGTCTTAGAAATGCAGGTGCGACGTATCAAAGATTGGTGAATCGGATGTTCAAAGACATGTTGGGGGACACCATGGAAGTTTATATTGACGACATGGTAGTGAAGTCAATGAAAGCCAAAGATCACCTTAGAGACCTCAAGGAAGCGTTTGACATCCTAGATGAGTACAATATGAAGTTGAACCCACTCAAATGTCACTTTGGAATGAAGTCAGGCAAGTTCCTTGGATACATGGTAACCAAAAGAGGGACAGAAGCAAGCCCAGAACAAATAAAAGAAATCATGGAACTAAGATCCCCATCTTCAACAAAGGACATCCAAAGGCTAACCGGAAGAGTAGCAGCACTCAACAGGTTCATTTCAAGATCCTCAAAAAGGTGCAAGCCCTTTTACGATATCTTGAAAAAGAACAAGAAATTTGAGTGGAAGGAGGAACATGAGAAAGCTTTCCAGAAACTCAAAAAATATCTAAGCTCTTCCCCACTACTAGTGAAACCTATAGATGGAGAACCACTTATTCTCTACCTCTCGGTATCCTCAAACGCGGTAAGTGTTGTTCTGATCATGGATCTTAACGGGGATCAACATCTTATCTACTATGTACGTAAAAGTATCCTGGATCTTGAAACCAGGTACTCTCACCTCGAAAATTTAATTCTCGCCTTAGTAACTGCTTCTACCAAATTAAGACACTACTTCAAAACACACACTATACATGTAAAAACTAACTATCCTATCAAGAATGTCATGAGAAAACCATAAATATCAGGAAGGATGGAAAAATGGTCGGTGAAGCTAAGCACATTTGACATCGGATACGAATGAATATCCGCCATAAAATCACAAGCATTAGCAGACTTTGTGGCTGACTTTTGTGATGATCTACAAAACGAAGTAGACATGGAAGCCAAGCAACTCCTAGAAGATGAACACTTGGGAAGATGTACGTTGTTCACAGATGGAGCTTCAAATCAGAAAGGAACAGGCCTAGGGATCATACTAAAGTCGCCACAGGGGGACATCATACCCCAGGCAGTTAATTGTGAATTCAACACTACCAACAGTGAATCAGAATACGAAGCACTCATCATGGGACTAAAATTAGCTAAAGACCTTGAAATCATGGTTCTTCAAGTATTTGTTGATTCTTTATTGTTAACCAATCACTACAATGGATCTTATGCAGTGAAAGGTGAAAAATTAGCATTATACCTAGAGATGCTCAAAAAATAGCTTCTGATTTCGAAAACTTTAGCCTAACCCAAGTTCTCAGAGAGGAAAACACAGAAGCAGATGCATTAGCCAATTTAGGATCCTTACTTAGGATCCCACCAGAGACGAAGATTCCTGTAACTCACATAATAACCCCATCCATAGAAACCCTCTCTGAGAAATCAGAAGATCCTAAGCGTCCGACAAGCGTATAAGCTATTGAAGATCCTGACCCTATGATCCTTCCTCAAAGGGATCCCGACGAACAGGATCCTTAAAGAAGTCTGCGATCATGGACCCAACCCATTATGGAGTATCTCCAAAATGGCACAATCTTAACAAGATAAAAAAGTGAAAGATCATTCACGACGAGAGTCTCGAGATTCATGTTAATCCAACGTAAACTTTACAAAAAATCTATGGCAGGACCATACCTAAGATGCTTGGAAGATCCTGAAGCTGCAGAAGTCTTAAAAGATATACACGAAGGAGATTATGGAAATCACATCGGGGGCATATCCTTATGCTCCAAAATACTAATAACATGATACTACTGGCCAACCATGAAGAAAGACTCCTTTCTATATGCTCAACAGTGTGATGCTTGCCAAAGACACAACAACATCCCGCATCAACCGGCAGAACCTCTACATCCTATTATCTCCCCATGGCCATTCATGAAATGGGGGATGGATATTGTAGGAAAATTACTAGTAGCCCCAGCAGGAAAAGTCTTCATGTTGGTGATGACTGATTACTTCTCCAAATGGATCGAAGCTGAAGCTTTCATCCAGGTAAGAGACAAATAGGTAATATCATTTATTAAATGTAATATCTTGACCAGGTTCGGGATCCCAACTGAAATCATATGCGACAATGGATCCCAATTTATTAGCAAAAGGACGAGAGACTTTTTGGAACGCCCGGTTCCCGGTACGTATTTTAAATATGGGTTTTGCATTTTTATACTGGGACTCGACGAGTTGAGGCCCCAAACTCGTCGAGCAGGGGCGAATCTTGGACGTGGGTGGAAGAGTCTACTCGACGAGTCGGAAGCCCCGACTCGACGAGTAGATCTGTCTAAATGAAACCCTAAATTTTAGGGTTGCACCCTATTTAAACACCTTATATGGCCTCCACTCCAGCCTCCATCACCCTCAGACCCTATTCTCGAAACCCTAATAAGTTTGTGAGTGTTCTTCAGCTATTTTGTGCCATTTTAGTGATTTGAAGCTTGGATAAGGAAGGAAAGGCTTGGAGGTCCAAGAAGAAGGCAGTAGATCCAGAGTTTTTCTTGCATTTCCAGTTTGTTTGAGGTAAAAAGCATCAACCTTGCCTTTGCATCACTCATATCTTCCTTAGGGATTGCATCTAGTGATTTTTGGGACATTTCTAAGTCACTCTCGGGATTTGAGTGTATATTAGAGTGATGACTTCAGATCTGGGAACATTTGAGCTTAGGAAGCTCAAAGTTGCCACCTTTATTGAGCTATGGCCCTATCCCATGCATTAGGACTCCTTTATGGCTTAGCTTTGGTGTTCTAGCTTCATAACACCCATGCATGCACGTAAAGTTTGTAACTTTACGTGTTATATCGACCCTAGGAGGTCAGATCTATGCTTTGGATGCAATAATCCCGACTGAAATCGGCTGTATGGACTTGGACTTTGGGGGACTCGGCGAGTCGATTCATGGTTCCCCAACCTTTTTTGTTTCTGAGCAATCTGGTTGAGTCTAGAAGAGGACACAACAAGATGCACGCGAATATGGACTTGATGATCAAAGAACTCGACAAGTTCAAGAATAAACTCAGCGGGTTCAAGGCAATGTCCCGACTGTTATGAAGAAGAACTCGATGAGTTCAAGGAAGAACTCGGCGAGTCAAGGGCTAAACATTCCAACTGATATGAAGCATGTAACATCCGGATTTTCAGGAATAATATTTTTGTGTTTCAATTTTGAGGATTAAGGAGAGACTCGACGAGTCGAAGGTCTGACTCGCCGAGTCGTGTCGAGTTGCCTACGTAGATTTAATGAGTGGACTCGACGAGTCAGAGGACTGACTCGCCGAGTAGGTCCTGGGCAGAGAAAACTCTAAGTTTCCAGGGTTGGGGCCTATTTAAGGGAACTTATAACCTAAGATGCGCCTCACCAGCTGCCCATACCTCCTGTGAGAAACCCTAGATCGCCATTGGAGCCATGAGAGAGTTCTTATGATGAAATCAAGTAATTTGGTGGGTCTTTTGGAAGGAAAAGAGTTTGATTCAAGCAAGAAACGAGATGGGGCCTGTGGATCTAGCACTTCTTCACGTGGGGTTGCTGTAGAAGGTATAAGCTTACATCCTTTTCATCTATTTTGATTAGATCTCATGATCTTAGGAGTTTAAGGGTTTTACTCCCCTTCTTTTGTACCTATGAGCAAATTAAGACATGATCTGAGGTGGGAAACCTCAGATCTGAATCTTGTGAGGTCCTTGAAGACTAGATGCCCCAGATTTAGTTGTCCACATGAGGGTTGATGAGCTAAATCCTTCATGAAGAGCATGTAATGGCGTTTTGAAGCAATAGCATCATGCATGGACGTAAAGATCGAAGCTTTATGTGATTATTGAGCCTTGAGATGATAGATCTATAGTTTAGAGTGATAGATCTGGTTGAAATAGTCTGAATGAGAATGAGACTGGATAGACTCGCCGAGTCAATGAGCTGACTCGACGAGTCAGGTAGGGTTTTCCTGATCGAGCTGAATCGCGTACTAGCTCGGCGAGTTGTGGGGTCAACTCGACGAGTTGAACTGAATCTTCGTGAAACTTCGGAGAAAGTGAGTGGACTCGACGAGTCACAAGGGTGCACTCGCCGAGTCGGGTCAAATCTGGACTGTGGACTCGAGTTTGACTTCGGTTGACTTTAGGGTTGGGTCAACCATGTGTAATGGAGACCATGGAGGGGTAAAATGGTCTTTTATCCACTTCAAGAGTTAGACAGAGAAAGAGAATAGCTTTGGGTATGTTTGAGTCTGAGTAAGTATTGCTAAGAAATGTTTATCCTATGTGTTAGGCGGGAGCTAGGTCGAGATTTCTGAGTGCGAGGCTGTCGCTTGGTTGCTTTCAAGGTGAGTCTTCTCACTATACATTACCTAGAGTGGTATCTATTTGTGACCGGAAGGTCTTATGCATTATATTAGTTATGTGACTTATGTGATATGTATATGATATATGAATTGGGCCGGAAGGCAAACAGAGTTAAGGCCGGAAGGCAATCAGAGTTAAGGCCGGAAGGCAATCAGAGTTAAGGCCGCAAGGCAATCAGAGTTTGGGGCCGGAAGGCATGTCATGGTAGGGTCGGAAGTGTTGGATTAATGTCTAAGTCCATAACTATAATTGGTAAGACTTGACCCGACCCGGCATGGTCCATTTGGGTTGCATGGCATCATGCATTTGGATAGACTATAATGAGAGAAATAACACTTAAGGTTGGTTAATATATTATAAGTTCTAATATATTAATAAGGTTATTTAATTAGTATCGATCAAGAATTAATTTGGAATTAATTAAGTGATCAAAAGGAGACTAATTAAATATATGGGTTGATTGTGTAAATCATTCATTCTTATATATGTGGGCTTGTGATCCAAGATTCCTTATGTTGGACTAAGTCCATGGGGTGACCCATGGATACTCCATGGAGGTTAAAATCCATGGAGCATAAGGAATGGGTAAAGTTATGAGTTACATGGTGTAACCCTAATAGCCACCATATAAAAGAATCCCATGGCTCAAGAAATCGTGCACTAATGTGTGAGTGTGAGGGCTAGACGATTTTAAGGAGTGTTCAAGTTTCTCTCAAGTTATTCCAAGTGTATTTGGTGTTGTGTGAACCATTTGAGGTGTCACACTTGGGGCACTAGGCACTCAAGCTTCATGAAGACATTCTACATCAAAGAGGTATGTATTCTATCTTGTTATATTTATTATTTTGTATGCTAGATTAGGATAATACCTTGGATGTTCATAATTGTATGTATAATAGAGAAAACATAGATCCAAGGTATTTAGGGTTGCATGTACACTTAGGAGTGTTAGAATGCTCATAACCCAACAGTGGTATCAGAGACTAGGCTTGTTTTCTTGTTATACTTGCAAAAGTAGCTGAAAAATCGAGTTGGATGCATATATTCGATTGTTTTGGCTGGAATTGGACTAGGAACATTACCCTAAGATGTTTTTGGACTTATAAACTTGTTTTGATGTGGTAATGTTCATGCTAATCCAATTTCTAAGATAATTGTCATAATTTCAAGATTTGTATTAGTTTGTATGTTCATGCTAATTTCTTGAAGATTGATGATTTGAATTATCTTGTTCTTATGAGGTTCTTAGATTAATAGAAAAGTTGTGTGAAATAGTTGTTTTCAATCCATTTTAATCTAAGAGTCGATTCCAAAGTGTGTTTTTGTAACTTTTCCTCAAGTTATATGAAAAGTCACATTTAAGAATCATAAAACTCATAAAAGTTGGCAAAGGTTACAAAATGAAGAGTCTAGTTCTAATTAAATGGTTTTATGACTTGATAACTTGTCCTCAAGTTATGGAGTTTCAAGAGTCTCTTCATTAAATTAAAAAAAAGTGTAACCTTAATTAGTTCCATAAGTTACAATAAAAAAAAGTTATTTTTTTTATTAATTAGTTTAAAGTCTTCCATAACTTATCCTCAAGATATGGAACTTGAATAGTTTTTTTTTTTTTAATTAAAACTACTTTAAACTCATAAGTTATGGAATTAATTAGTTTTGAATAGTTTCAAAACTTGCCCTCAACTTTGGAATTTGAAAAGTTTTCACTTATGAATACTTTAATTCCAAGTTAGCCCTTAGAATTTTAAAAGTTAAAATTCAACCCTTATACTTTATAATATTATAAGTTAATAATATTTATATATATGTATAAGAGTAAAGTCAGTCTTACCGTTAGTAGGCCTCATTCACGAAGCCGGTCTATAAGGGGGGTATAAGGTTACTGCCTATAAAATGTCAGTTTAATGGGTGTCCACTCTCACCCACCGCTTCCTTGACTGGTGGAGGGTCGTTAGCCGAACGGGTAGGACAAGGACTATAATTCTCCTTTCATTAAAAGTATTAATGATAAATACTAAGTAACTAAACTCTTATTAATACCCAATCTTAGTTACTTAGGAAAATGTGAATTTGGTGCTAACCCATGAAATTACACTTTGCACTTTGCTTAAGTCGTTAGTGGAGCGTGTGTGGTTAACCGGCACACTAACCTGGACTTAACAAGGTAGGCAAAGGGTAACTTAATATTTATCATAGTATCGGTGGAGCGTGTGTGGTTAACCGGCACACTGATTAAGGGGTAAATATTAAGGGTACCAAGTATATTTGCATGATTATTCACACCTTGTTTTGTGATCCTCGGCATCCCAGTCACAAAACCTGAAGGGCACACTCGAGATTGAAACATGCCTTTGAACAGTTCAATGAATCTCAAAGATCTAGGACTTTCAAATCCAATTAAAACCTAATAAATTATTTCGTTTTTCATGGTGGAAATTGGTGAATCGTCATTCACCTACCTTCAAATATTTTATAGCTTGGATTACGGCATCCCTCTTCTAAGTTATAAAATAGTTTGTTGGGTCCTAGCCTTAATATTTCATATTGGGTGTCATATTAAGGACTTTAAATCAACTATCTTGAATATCTCCCAAAAAGATGTCTGGTCTAGACATTTATGATCTTCCCAAATCTCTTGAAACAAGCTTTCCTAAATGAAGATGATGTCCCATGGATATCATACTTCTTTCACCTCTTCCAATTATTCTCCCTAACCTACAAGTTCCTAAAAAGTTTAAGGACACTCAAGCCCTATTGGCAAGGCAAGGTCTAGGTGTGATCACATCTTGGAGATGTAGTCACATATTGACAAGCCGGGGGAGTTGGGTGTCAAAGTCTTGAGAAAGTTGGTGGCTCAACTACTTTCTAAGTCACATAATGAGTTCTTTTGGGAATCCTATGAAACAGACTAAGACAAGACCCTTAATGATCTTATCTATTTGCTAAGATCAACTTCCTAAAACGCTATGGACATTGACAATGATGACATTGGATATCCAGTAAAGCTCTCTCTTCCCAATGGAAAGGGATCTGCCATAGTCAACTCGATTGACCCAATGGTAAAGAGAGAGGCGAAGTCTGAGATAGTCCCATTATCAAGGGTCCATAGGTAACTATTGCCAAAGGAAGGGGCATTGGTTACGAAGCTGCCAAATTTACCTAAGGATGTTAAAGTCAATAAGTTTGGCTCTACTTCAGGTAAAGTCCATTGTCTAACTCTATTAAGTACATGCTGATTCTGATCGCGAAGATGGATTTCAATTGCATGGTTCGGTGATCAGAATTTTGGGCTATTACTTAAGAGTTATGATATTTATATTGATTAGGAATAGATAACAACAAGGTTTTCATATGGATTGTAAGGATAAGTTTTTCCGCAAAGTTTTAAAATAAAAGAAAAAGGTTTTGATTTTATTTATTTTAAGTATCCTTACAATGGCATTTGTGAAAAGTTGTTTCTTATAAGATTCCATTGATAGCAATATTGGAAAAATGGATTTGATTCTTTCGGTTGTGGTAGTGTCTAATATTACCAAATAAGGAAAGATTCTCATCACCCAAGGTTCAATTGGACTGAAACTTGGAATCATGCAAGTTGTATAGTATGATGAATGAGAACTTTCAGCTTGGAAAATTAAGACTAATTCCTTATGTGAATAAGGAAAGGACTAAGGGATCGAGTACACATTCTTGTGCACTGGTCAAGTCCACCACAAAAGATCAAGAAGACTATTCGTCATGATTTACTTAAGTTCAGTAAATATGGTTATACTTATAAGTTTAAGTATAAGTCTGTAGCATTGGAGAAGTTTCAATGTGAGACAGAACGAATAAGAAGAATCAAAGTATGGCAGAAAGATAAAAGTTTCTCAAATCTGAGAAGATGGGAGAGTACTTTAGTATCATGTTTATGATCATCTTAATGGTTAAGATACCATATCACAATTGGTCCTCTAAAGTCATCTTAGTGCATTCTTATGACTAAGAAGAGGAGTCATGAATTGTTGAAATGGTTAAATCAAAAAGATGAGTCATACTTCGTTCCAAAACAATTCTTAGAGTCATACTCCAAGATTGTAACTTGAGTGACATATCTTAAAGAGGGTTTGTTAACACTAGTCAAATGTAAGAGTAAAAGGTTATCTACTCTTGTACATTTGAAATTGGTAAGTTGTGATGTTTTGGATAAAACAGAGACCAACTTAGGCCAATTGTGTAAAGTGTTAGTCTTGATAAAGAATCCGCACTATCTCTTGAATATTTGACAAGGGAGTCTTATATGTCAAGAGGACAGTGGGAGTCTTAAAGCTCTTGAAAGTTTCAAGACTTAATCAAGAATAAAACCTAAAGTCCTTCACTAGCACACGACTTGAGGTTTATAACCTATCGTGTTGAAATTTTTGTGCCTATTCAAGTTGGCTTTGCATAGGAGTTCTGAGAGTTCTCAATTGGTTGCACAACTACTTGGAAGCAATGGCAGACACCTGAGCTACCAAATGGCAAGAATTTAAGATTGCACAAGTTTTATCAAAACAATCTAGTATCAGAAATCTGAACTTTGGTAAGAAAGTCAGCTGATTTCTGAGTACATGTCAAAGCTAGTGGGAGCATAAGTGTTATGCTAATAATCATCATGTTAGTGGGAGCATGATAATTATGACAAAGGTTGCAAGTTAGCAATGTTAATTATAGAAAACAAAAGTTTCAATTCGTGAGGTTGCAGGGGTTGAAAAAGTTGTTTTGCTATAATTAAGGGAGAGGAAATTATACTTCATTTCAATTCTAAAAGCTTAGATTGAGATTTTAATCGTATTTAATCAAGGATATATATATGAATTTCATGTTGGAATGGCTCAACATAAGGGAATTCTATATATGGGTCCATTATTTGCGTTCTAAAATTCGATTATGATTACGGCATCCCTTTTCATAATCTGAATTTTGAGAACTTGGCAAATTAAAATGGAAATATTATAGCAAAAGACTGGTTTAGTCTTTATGTGAGACATCATGAATCGTGTCCCATATGCTTCAGATATAGGATCGATTACATGTGCTATATTCATCCTTTCTAAAATTTTCCAAATGCCTGGGGCATTATGAAGGGAAAAGGTCTAGAACTGGATATGACTAAAATGATTAAGCAATTGTCGAGGACAATCTAAGGTTTACCAAAGATTGGTTGCTCAAGGACAGTTGGAAGTATAATGTTAATTCTGGAAGGACCATATTGACATAATCTGTAAGGAGGCAACTCTTGTTCAGAAGTGATAGTCAAAAATGGAATATGGAAATGTTTCAAAGTTAGAAATTATTCAATCTGTGTAAGATTAGGAAACTTAATGAAAGAAGGATGTTTCCAAGGAGCTGATCTCTTTTGGAATGCTCTGTAATGATTGTTGTCTAGTCTTTCTGACTTCGTGCATAATCATTAAGAGGATCAATGCATATAAGTTTAGAATCTAACAGATTTCAGTAAATGGCATGAATTTAGAATTCTTGCATTTGTAGTAAGGATTTGGGACTGTGAAAAGAGGATCATTGGAGTGATGTTCAATTGATCTATTTTACAAAGTAAAGATCATAGACAAACATAGTATGCATACTTGGTGTATGGCATGCCTAGTGTTTAGAAAACATAGTGTACATGCTTGGAGCATGGGACAACTATTGTTTTAAATTCAAGTATAAAGTTGATAAAACCGAAACAATGAATAATGAGTAATCAGTATGGTGATAAATAAAAGTGTTTATTTATATTCATAGGGTTTGATACCATATTTGATTCATTTATTCTTGTGTTTCACTTTGCATGTTTTGACTTCCAGAATAACTAAGTCGCTCTTCCTGAATGATTAAGTTATTCAAACCATCCACAGTCAGTCATATGTTGGAAGTAGATATGAATCAAGACTGTCATGGGTTGGTTTGTAGAGGTCCAAGTTGGTGGACAAAGTGGTGCTACAACACTCATGAGTGCTCATAAGTTCTGAGTATTGGATTCAACCCGCACTCATTTGAATCACTTCATGGATTTTATCACGAGTTATCATGAGACGATAATATCTTATATTCTTCAAACCTAGAGATATGAGTTGTTACTATGAATTGGTTATACATTGATTGCATGAAAACGCATTGGTAACTCGATGTTATAAAACGTGCCTTTGTGTATGATTCAACAAGTAGTAGAACAAGCCATATGAGTCGAAGTTTATCCATTCCTTTTACCTTCGGGATAAAAGCGATATCTGTGGGCCCCTCGATGATTTAAAGATGATACATGTGAGTGCTTGGCCAAGCCAGGACTGATTTGATTTGTTCAATCAGTCAGTCATCATGAATCGGAAATCGGGAAACAACAAATGGACAGAGAGAATGATTGATAATCCATGTCTCAGCCCATATGATATCTAGAATGGAGGAATATATGATCCCTTATCTAATGGACAAGTCATTGACAAAGGTCAGAGTTCATCGACAAGGTCAGAGTTCGACAGAAGCTTTTGAGAGCTACGATTGCTGATCGGTTCCTGAAGTCATACGCAATAATAGTTTTAGACTTATCCAAGTGGGAGACTGTTGGATTAATGTCTAAGTCCATAACTATAATTGGTAAGACTTGACCCGACCCGGCATGGTCCATTTGGGTTGCATGGCATCATGCATTTGGATAGACTATAATGAGAGAAATAACACTTAAGGTTGGTTAATATATTATAAGTTCTAATATATTAATAAGGTTATTTAATTAGTATCGATCAAGAATTAATTTGGAATTAATTAAGTGATCAAAAGGAGACTAATTAAATATATGGGTTGATTGTGTAAATCATTCATTCTTATATATGTGGGCTTGTGATCCAAGATTCCTTATGTTGGACTAAGTCCATGGGGTGACCCATGGATACTCCATGGAGGTTAAAATCCATGGAGCATAAGGAATGGGTAAAGTTATGAGTTACATGGTGTAACCCTAATAGCCACCATATAAAAGAATCCCATGGCTCAAGAAATCGTGCACTAATGTGTGAGTGTGAGGGCTAGACGATTTTAAGGAGTGTTCAAGTTTCTCTCAAGTTATTCCAAGTGTATTTGGTGTTGTGTGAACCATTTGAGGTGTCACACTTGGGGCACTAGGCACTCAAGCTTCATGAAGACATTCTACATCAAAGAGGTATGTATTCTATCTTGTTATATTTATTATTTTGTATGCTAGATTAGGATAATACCTTGGATGTTCATAATTGTATGTATAATAGAGAAAACATAGATCCAAGGTATTTAGGGTTGCATGTACACTTAGGAGTGTTAGAATGCTCATAACCCAACAGGAAGGTCTACCAGAGTTGTGGGACCAGAAGGTCCCACTGAGACACATTGACCGGAAGGTCTTACAGAGTTATAGCCTCGAGTGGCTAATATGTGTATGTGGTATTTTGGGGAACTCACTAAGCTTCGTGCTTACCGTGTTATGTGATATGTGTTTCAGGTTTTTCTCAGGATCGCGGGAAGGCACCAGCTTGATTGTACACAACAGAGATAGAGTTATGTTTCGAAGATCCTGGAATTTTATTTAAACAATTATGGAGTTGTGTTTTATAAATTAAATAAATGAGATTTTTGTGAAACGTGTTCCGGGAACATTGTGATTTTGAAATGAAAAATTGGTTCTAAAACTTACGGTGTTACAAAGAAGGACTCGACGAGTTCAAGGATGAACTCGGCGAGTCATGAGCAAAAGGTCCCGATTCTGTATGAAGGAGAACTCGACAAGTTCTTGAAAGACTCGACGAGTATGATTGAAGTTCCAGTATTTTTTGGATCATGGAACTCGACGAGTTGTTGGACCAACTCGGCGAGTTGAGTCAAACAGATGTTGACTTTGACCAAAAGTTGACTTTGACCAAGGTGTTGACCTTGACCTGAGTTGACCCTTGAAAGGGTTATGAGTATGAAATGGTAATTAAGGAAGGTTGTTATGTGTAAGAGTTTGAGAGGAGTTGACCCCAACATCGAGGATAGTTCAGTTACTACATGGCATTGAGGTGAGTTACCTTCCAGTAGAAGTGGGTCTAAGGCCACAATGGCGGCCCACTAGTAGGAGATGTTTGTTAGATGATTGTCTTTGTGATAATTATCTGGTATGTTATGTTTATGTATTAGTATGCTATGATGATATATGATAATGGTATAAAGGGTAGGATAGACCCCAGTACCCGTCGATAGGGCCGAAGGGGTATGCCAGCACCCGAATAAGCTAGGCAATATATGATTTATATGTTATGCACTAGGATGCTATGTGGTAGAAGTAGGGGTGAAATAGTCCCTGGTACCGGTTGACAAGACCGAAGGGGTAGGACAGCACCCTGATATGCTAGGCTAGGTACCGGTTGACAGGACCGAAGGGGTAGGCCAACACCCTGATATGCTAGGCAAGTTACCGGTTGAAAGAGAGCGAAGGGGTAGGCAGTGCCCAGATATGTTAGACAGTATGTGTTATGTATGGCATATGGTATGATGGGGGAACTCGCTAAGCTTTGTGCTTACGGTTTACAGTTTTTGTTTCAGGTCCTTCTTCTTCGAAGGGAAAGGAGCCGGCTCGGTAGTAGTGTATCACACATACAACACATACACCACTCGAGGCTACAGTACGACCCTCCGGTCGATGTGTCTCAGCGGAACCCTCCAGTCCCATAGCTCGTTGGACCCTCTGGTCCGGTCTGTATCGTTGGACCCTTCGGTCTGGTCTATATCGTTGGACCCTTCGGTCCGGTCTATACAACACATAACATGCATATATCACATAACACAAAAGCTCATACATACACATAGCACACAAGATCCTCCGGTCTACACATATATACCACTCTAGGTAATGTATAGTGAGAAGACTCACCTCGGGTAACTCGGATAATCTCGCACACGAATATACTGATATAGCCCCCGCCTAATCACATAAACGATATCCTCAAATAAATAATGGCTCTCAAAGGCTAGATTAAATCCCTTTCTACAATCCTACAGAAGGGTAAAAGACCATTTCACCCCTCCCTGACCCAAAAGTCCAAATGTTGACCAAAACCCTAAAAGTCAACAAAAGTCAACAGGGGGCAGTACGCGGCGCGTACCAACTCTTGTATGCGGGGCGTACTCCGGCGATCCATAATCGGAGTCTCAACCCCTTACGCTGTGCGTTCTGAGAGTTACGCCCAACGTAAGTCTCAGTTTCAGCCTTCCTTGGATTTTGGTCTTAAACGGTTAAGACATAAACTCAAACTCTAGATCTGACTTCTCTAAGACCACTTAATCCATAAAGTCGAGACCTTTAAGCCTTTGCATGGCTGTAAAAGTCCCTAATCACTCTAACACCTTTCCTTCTTCTTCATAAAGTCTAGATCTCATGCATGGCTCAATATTCACGTCCAAGATTGGATTTTTATGAACATACAACTCATATTACCCTGAAATATGGCAGATCTAGGCCAATGGAGACCATTTGCTCATAAAGTCTCCACCTTGGGACCAAAAACCCTAAAAATTGGTCCAAGAAGCACAAATAAAAAATGACAAGGAAAGCTTTGAGCTTTTTACCTCAGAAAGGAGCTCCAACCTCTGAAGAATTCGGATCTACTCTTGTCCACCAACTTCTAGCTCCTAAAATGGCCTCCTCTTCTCTTTTACCACCTTGAAATGGCACTTTGAAGCTTAAGAACACACACACAAGCTTATGACGGGTTTTTGCTCTCTTAGGGTTTCACTCACTAAAGTATGGTGGCTGGGGTAAGGGTCTTATCATTCCTTTTATAGGGCACAAGTCTCATTTAGGGTTTGCATCTGGGCCCGCTACGCCCAACGTAACCCTGGGTACGCCCATCGTACCTAGGCGAGTCCGCGTCCAACTTAAGCGCATGAGTACGCGCAGCGTACTCTTTAGTACGCCCATCGTACTCATTTGCCTTAATATTTCCTTTAAGGGGGGTAAACTTGACAACTTGGAAAAGAAGAACGGTTTAAGAGACGCACCTGAATTCCGGGATGTTACAATTCTCATCCACTAGAACGAGACTTCGCCCTCGAAGTCTCATGCCACAAACAACTCCGGATGCTGCTCCCACATCTCTGACTACGGCTCCCAAGTCAGCTCGGACCCTCTCCGATGCTGCCACTCGACCTGAACCAGGGGCACTTCCTTATTCCTCAGAACCTTGATCTTTCGATCCACTATTGCGATTGGTCTCTCCACGTAATTCAGGCTCGCATCCACCTGAATATCCTCCAGCGGTACCACTGCCGTCTCGTCGGCAATACACTTCCTCAACTGGGACACATGGAAGGTATCATGTATCTGGCTCAACTCCGCAGGTAGCTCCAAACGGTATGCTACCCTGCCCACCCTGGCGGTCACCCTGAAAGGACCAATGTACCGGGACCCCAGCTTGCCCCTCTTCCTGAATCGAATTACTCCTTTCCAAGGAGACACGTTCAGGAGTACAAAATCCCCGACCTGAAACTCGAGCTCGGACCATCGCCTATCCGCATAACACTTCTGGCGACTCTGGGCTGTCAACAACCTCTGTCTAACCTGCTGTATCTGTTCGGTTGTCTGAAGCACTATCTCAGTGCTGCCCATCACACGCTACCCTACCTCTCCCCAACAAATGGGAGTCCGACACCTCCTCCCATACAACAACTCGAAGGGAGGCATACCAATACTCGAGTGGTGGCTGTTGTTATAGGAAAACTCAGCCAATGGCAAGTACGTGTCCCAACTTCCTCCAAAGTACAACACACATGCCTGAAGCATGTCCTCGAGCGTCTGAATCGTCGGCTCACTCTGTCCATCCGTCTGTGGGTGGTAAGCGGTACTGAAATGCAGCCTCGTGCCCAACTCCTAATGGAACTTCTTCCAGAACCTGGAAGTGAAACGTACATCTCGATCTGACACAATCGAGATTGGTACTCCATGCCGCGATACCACCTCCCTTACATACAACTCTGCCAGCCTCTCTGCAGAAGATCCCTCACTGATAGCAAGGAAGTGAGCGCTCTTCGTCAGCCGGTCGACAATCACCCAAATTGCATCGACACCCTCGCGGTCCTTGGCAACTTGGTGATAAAATCCATGGAAATCTGTTCCCACTTCCACTGGGGAAGCTCAAGTGGCTGCAACTTGCCGTGAGGACGCTGGTGCTCAGCCTTAACCCCGCGACAGGTCAAGCACCTCTCAACAAACCATGTTACATCCCTCTTCATACAGGGCCACCAATAATCTTTCTTCAGATCCAAATACATCTTAGTGGCCCCGGGATGGATCGAGAATCTCGATCTATGCGCCTCCTCCATCAGTATGGCACGTGCCCCGCCCAAAAATGGCACCCAATTCCGACCCTGAAAGATCATAAGCCCACGACTATCGGTAACAAACTCAGATACCTGCCCAATCACCCGCTCTCTCTTGCGGTTCTCCGGTCTCATAGCCTCTGCCTGGGCCTCCCGAATGGTGTCCAACACCGGAGTCATCATCGTCAACCGCATACAAATGTCTCGAATCGGGGCACTCTCCGCCCTACGGCTTAGGGCATCAGCTACAACATTAGCTTTGCCTGGGTGGTAGAAGATCTCATAATCATAATCCTTTACCACATCCAACCATCTCCTATGGCGCATATATAGGTTGGGCTGATCCATCAAATACTTCAAACTCTTGTGGTTCGTGTATATGGTACACCGAACCCCATACAGATAGTGACGAAAGATCTTGAGGGTGAACACCACAGCCCCCAACTCCAGATCATAAGTGGGATACCTCGTCTCATGCGGCTTCAGCTGCCTCGATGCATACGCTATCGCATGCCCTCTCTGCATAAGTATTGCACCCAATCCCGATATCGATGCGTCACAATACACCACAAAATCCTCCATCCCTTCCGGGAGGGCTAACACCGGGGCCTCGCATAATCTCTGACGAAGTGTCTCAAACGAGGTCTGCTGCTTCGGGCCCCACGAAAAAGCAACACCCTTCCGGGTTATCCTGGTGAGAGGCACGACAATCTTGGAGAAATCCCTGATAAATCTCCGATAGTAGCCGGCCAACCCCAAAAAACTCCTGATCTCGGAGGGGATCTCGGCACCTCCCATCTCCTAACTGCCTTGATCTTGGCCGGGTCGACCAATATCCCATTCTGGTTGACGAGATGCCCCAAGAACTGGACCTCTCGCAACCAGAAATCGCACTTGGAGAATTTGGCGTAAAGTCTCCGACCTCAAAACTCTGAGAATCTCTCTCAAATGCTCCTCATGTTGCTCTCTGGATCTCGAATACACCAAAATATCGTCGATGAACACGATCACCGATCGATCCAACATTGGCCTGCATACCCGGTTCATGAGATCCATGAACGCTGCCGGTGTGTTGGTGAGCCCAAAGGGCATCACCACGAACTCGTAATGCCCATAACGAGTCCTGAACGCCGTCTTCTGGATATCCTCATCGCGCACCCTCATCTGATGATATCCAGACCTCAAGTCAATCTTGGAGAACCAAGATGCTCCCTGCAACTGATCGAACAGATCGTCGATCCTCGGTAAGGGGTAACGGTTTTTGACCGTCAACTTGTTCAATTCCCGGTAATCAGTGCACATCAGGTGTGAACCATCCTTTTTCTTGACAAAAAGGATCGGCGCTCCCCACGGCGAGCTACTCGGTCGAATAAACCCCTTTCCCAGCAGCTCCTGAAGCTGCGAGGATAACTCCTGCATCTCTGGCGGCGCAAGGCGATAGGGTGCCTTGGCAATCGGCGCCGCTCCCGGAATTAAATCGATGTGAAACTCCACCTGCCTCTCGGGAGGCACACCCGACAACTCCTTGGGGAAAACGTCTGGGAACTCTCGCACTATCGGCACATCATCAACAGAACTAGGCCTCTCCGCTGCTACTCGTGTGTCCATTACGTAGGCCACAAACCCACTACAGCCCTACTGTAGACTCTGCCTCGCTCTAGCAGCCGAACAGAATGCTGACCCTGAACGGGTACCCTCGCCGTACACCGTAAGAACTCCCCCACTAGGGTCTCGTATCGTCACCAACTGTCGCTCGCAGTCTATAACAGCCCCAAAACGGCTCAACCAATCCATGCCCACTATGACACACACATCCCCCATCGCAATCGGGATCAGATCTATCGGGAACTCAACACCGAAGATCTCGAGTGCACAACCTCGAATCACATCCGTAGCATACACTGCTCGTTCGTCAGCTATGGAAACCCGTAGCGGTCGACTGAACGCCTCCCGCTGGATACTGATGTGTTGACTACACGCTAAAGACACAAATGACCGACTCGCACCCGAGTCAAATAACACCAAAGTAGGTACAAAACTCACAAGAAAAGTACCTACGCATATCATAATATAAGCACAAGATCTCATAACTCAACATAAATAAATGAAAGAATACATACCAGCCACGACATCGGGCGATGCGCGGACCTCCTCCGCTGTCAACTGGAAGGCTCTCCCGCGAGCTTTCGGTGTCTCGGCCTTCGCTGGCCAGATCTCAGTAGCTCTAGCAGCAGGTGCGGATCCCTGCGCTGATCCCTGCAGCAGCTGTGGGCACTCGGCCTTCCGATGGCCGGTCTGGTTGCAATGAAAGCAAACCGTGAACCCCTTGGGGCAATCCCTCGCATAATGCCCCTCCATTCCGCACTTGTAACACACCCCAACTCTGCACACTCCCTCGTGGCTCTTGCCGCACTTCCCACAAGTGCGGCCCTTCGGACCCCCAGATCTCGAATCAGCGGGCTTTGCCCGCTTGGCTGCCGGCTGCGCCTGTGTCGGTCGCCTGTCCCTCCTCTGAGACTCGGCCTCCTCCCTAACCTGAGTCTCCAACTCAATCTCCCTCTTCCGGGCATTTTCCTGGAGCTCAGCAAATGTCCGGTATGACGAGTTCGCCATGAACTCACGAATATCCCTCCTCAGTATGCTCAAGTACCGGCTCATACGTGCCTGCTCAGTAGACACATGCTCAGGGCAAAACAACGCCCTCTCATGAAACATCCTCGTAATCACTGTCACAGACTCGGTCCCTGCTTGAGGGACAAGAACTCCTGGGCTAAACGTTTCCTCTCCACAGGGGGAACATACTCATCTCGAAACATCACGATGAACCTCTCCCAGGTCACTACGGTAAGCTCTGCCATAGTGAAGTCCGCCGTCACAAACTTCCACCAGTCCTTCGTCCCCAAGCGAAGCTGGTTCAGTGCAAACCGAACCCTCAGATGCTCCGGACACGAGCAGGTGTAGAAGCATCCCTCGATATCAGTAATCCATCTCATCGCAACAATCAGATCCTGCGTCCCATCAAACTCCGGTGGCTTCGTGTTGCTGACTCCCGGTACAGCAACGAGTCGCCCCCCTGAGGTCTAGCAGCAGCCACAGCCGCAGTAGCTGCAGCAGCCGCAGCCTCAGTAACCGCTGCGTATCTCTCGCCAAACGTCTCAATCAAGGTGGTCTTGATGGACCCAAACATCTCCGGTATCTCTGTGCGGATAGCCGCAGCCACCTCATCGTGGATCATCTGACGAAGCTCCTCGTCACCCACGCCGCTCGTCTCTGGTCTGTGGCGTGTCCCAACCATGATGCCTCTGAAATACAACATAAAATTATCAGAGACTCACTCGAGTGTACTTGCACTCGATAACTCAACCCTACTTGTTCCCTACTATCCTAAGGATTCTTACTTGGACTGCGCACTGATCCGGTGTCTTCAGTAGTACGGGCCCTATACTACCGTCCACACCGCATCAGTATTCACCCCAAGTCCTACTCCTTGGATCCCAGATCACAAGTACTCTACATCTCGCTAGCACAGGCTACCCTTCGGTAGACCTCTCATCAGCCCCTCACTGCTACCTACTCACTCTCAAGCATCTCATAGCAGCAAAAATCTTCCTAGGCTAAGGCATCACAAATCAGTCCACTCTAGTCCTAATATGAATACCTAGCCTACTCTAGCATGCATAACATATCATAATATATCTCATAACACATAATGTAAGGGTATTTTGGGAAATCACCGTTCGGGCGCTGGCTGATCGTACACACTGCTTCCTTCTGCTTTTCTGAAATTCTTTTATTTCCTTAGAAAAAATTGTTTATTTTGTGAAAAACTTCCTCAAACCCTTAGTTTGAGTTCAGATACTCCCGAAGGTGCATCCGAATCCCTCAAACCAAGGCTCTGATACCAACTTGTAACAACGTAAATTTTCAAAACAATTTTTTTCATTTTTAAATCATACTTTTAATCATAAAACAATATCAAACATAATGTATCCAATGTCATCATCACAGAACAATTCCCATAACCTTAACATAATCTCTATGAGTGTGTACTGATCATGCCGAAGCCTTCCCGCAATCCTCACTGGTACCTGAAACACATAACACACAACACAGTAAGCATAAATGCTTAGTGAGTTCCCCAAAATACCACATACAACACATACACCACTTGAGGCTACAGTACGACCCTCCGGTCGATGTGTCTCAGCGGAACCCTCCAGTCCTATAGCTCGTTGGACCCTCTGGTCTGGTCTGTATCGTTGGACCCTTCGGTACGGTCTATATCGTTGGACCCTTCAGTCGGTCTATATCGTTGGACCCTCCGGTCCGGTCTATACAACACATAACATGCATATATCACATAACACAAAATCTCATACATACACATAGCACACAAGACCCTCCGGTCTACACATAGATACCACTCTAAGTAATGTATAGTGAGAAGACTCACCTCGGGTAACTCGGATAATCTCGCACACGAATATACTGATCTAGCCCCCGCCTAATCACATAAACGATATCCTCAAATAAATAATGGCTCTCAAAGGCTATATTAAATCCCTTTCTACAATCCTACAGAAGGGTAAAAGACCATTTCACCCCTCCTGACCCAAAAGTCCAAATGTTGACCAAAACCCTAAAAGTCAACAGGGGGCAGTACGCGGCGCGTACCAGCTCTTGTACGCGGGGCATACTCCGGCGATCCATAATCGGGGTCTCAACCCCTTACGCTGCGCGTTCTGAGAGTTACGCCCAGCGTAAGTCTCAGTTTCAGCCTTCCTTGGATTTTGGTCTTAAACGGTTAAGACATAAACTCAAACTCTAGATCTGACTTCTCTAAGACCACTTAATCCATAAAGTCGAGACCTTTAAGCCTTTGCATGGCTGTAAAGGTCCCTAATCACTCTAACACCTTTCCTTCTTCTTCATAAAGTCTAGATCTCATGCATGGCTCAATATTCACGTCCAAGATTGGATTTTTATGAACATACAACTCATATTACCCTGAAATATGGCAGATCTAGGCCAATGGAGACCATTTGCTCATAAAGTCTCCACCTTGGGACCAAAAACCCTAAAAATTGGTCCAAGAAGCACAAATCAAAAATGACAAGGAAAGCTTTGAGCTTTTTACCTCAGAAAGGAGCTCCAACCTCTGAAGAATTCGGATCTACTCTTGTCCACCAACTTCTAGCTCCTAAAATGGCCTCCTCTTCTCTTTTACCACCTTGAAATGACACTTTGAAGCTTAAGAACACACACACAAGCTTATGACGCGTTTTTGCTCTCTTAGGGTTTCACTCACTGAAGTATGGTGGCTGGGGTAAGGGTCTTATCATTCCTTTTATAGGGCACAAGTCTCGTTTAGGGTTTGCATCTGGGCCCGCTACGCCCAGCATAACCCTGGGTACGCCCAGCGTACCTAGGCGAGTCCGCGTCCAACTTAAGCGCATGAGTACGCGCAGCGTACTCTTTAGTACGCCCAGCATACTCATTTGCCTTAATATTTCCTTTAAGGGGGGTAAACTTGACAACTTGGAAAAGAAGAAGGGTTTAAGAGACGCACCTGAATTCCGGGATGTTACAACTGCATGCTAGATTAGGGCTAAGGATCTAGGAATGATGCCTTATATGCCTATTGTATGTGTATGAGAACTACATGCTAGATTAGGGATAAGGATCTAGGAAGATGCCTTATGTGCTTATTGAGTTACATGTTAGAACTGATTAGTCAGTGATATGATGACCTGAATAGGATATGCTTGGTATGGTTACTCAATGCTCGAATGTTGCTTGCTTTGTGCTTTTAGGAGTTCTAGTTATCTTTAACTAACTAGTAAACGAATACGTTAAGTTACATGTTGCAAGGACTAAATAATTTTAGAAGGTTAGGTCTAGCCCTATTGCGCAGCTCTTGTTTGAGTCCAACCGTTGTAAGGTAGGATCTTCATTCGCGGAATTATCTGGTCTTAGTGATATGTAATGGTATTCGCAAGCTAGTTAGGTAAGGGTAGCATGAATTCCTTATGCAGCTGATGGCAGAGAGTAGGTCGAAGAGTTACCCTAGGGTGAGCCTAGGATGAGATTAGTGCAGTGAGCAGTTGTAGTAGAAGGGACTTGGTGAAGTCAAGACAATCCTTGGGGAAAGTACGGATAGATGTGGAAGGTAGTATGGGCCCATACTACTAAAAGCAGAGGATCCGTACTCAAGTCAAGGAGGGATGAGATAGAACCCGGGAACTTGTAGTATGTGAGACCTCTCGAGATTATGTATGACCCTGGCGATTATGTGTTTTGTTTCAGAATGATGGTTATTACGCAACACGGAGGGGGAGGTTCAGGGTCAGGATCAGGTTCAAGATCAAGTTTGGGATCGGGTGCCGATCCAGTCGATGAGGGACTACGTGAGTTCATTTCTTCTAAGATCATGAGAGGCATCCTTGAGTCGACCCCAGTGATTTTCGGGTCGATCAAGGAAGGGATTATCGAGCTGATGGAGGATCGCCTCAGGGCATTTCGGAGTGACATGGTTGCCACTCAGTCAGGGACACACACACTCTCCTTCAAGGACTTCAGGGGATGTGGTGCGCCAAACTTCCACGGGGTGAAGGACCCCATTGTTGCCAGGAGGTGGATTACAGACATCGAGTCTGCACAGTTGAAGAGCTTCTGCACTGAGGGGTCGAAGGTCTGGTATGCTGCAGGGTGCTTGAGAGACCGAGCTCAAGATTGGTGGGAGGCGGTCAGTGATTCGTTAGGAGCCCCAACCGTTGAGGCTATGACTTGGTCAGATTTTGTGACCAGGTTTAGGGCAGAGTTTGCGCCAGCTGTGGAGATTCAGCAGCTGGCCAGAGAGTTTCTTGACATGAGGCAGACGACTGAGTCTGTGGCGGAGATTACCGCCAAGTTCAGGGAGAAGGCCTTACTAGTGCCTCACTACGTGGAAGATGATGAGATGAGGAAGACCCGGTACTATGATATGTTGAGAGCTGACATCAGGAAACATGTCAGCTACTCAGCATGCCCGACTTTGGAGGACATGATAGCCAGGGCGAGAGAGAGAGAGAGAGAGTGAGATTGATATCGAGCACATCTGGAAGAGGAAGGCGGAGACTGGGCAGGTTGTTGGGGTTTCATGGAAGAAACCCAAGGGATCTGACACTAGGTCGAAGGGCCAGCAGGGCCGAAGCCGCTGTGGGAAATGCGGCAAGACCCACGAGGGGGTTTGTAGACTGGGATCATTGGGCTGCTATAAGTGCGACAAGCTTGGGCACTTTGGTAGGGATTGTACTGCCCCTACCCCCATCTTTCAGACATCAGACCTGATTTGCTTTCATTGCAATTACAAGGGCCATAAAAAGGCCAACCGCCCGAGATTGACAACAGCAGCAGCGTCAGTGGCGGCGCCAGCTCTAGCGACCCTGTGGATTACGGATGGCGGATAGGGCAAGACAGCTGCTCCGGTGGTGAGGAGCCGAGCCTTCCAACTGACCGTCGAGGAGGCGCGTGACGCACCTGATGTGGTGACGGGTATGTTTTCTTCTCCCTAACTATTATTTTATGTCGATTATGTTATTTATATGTTGTGTATATGTTATGTTTAGGATCGTTCCATGTGAACGGTATCCCAGTACAGGTGTTATTTGATTGGGGGGCTACCCGATCATTTTTCTCTCGCGCTTAGCAAGATGTTTTTTGAGTCTTCAGGGATGTTGGATTATCCCTTAGAGGTTGAGATTGCTGACGATCGATGTAACGACCCAAAAATCAAGGGTAAAAATTTCATTTTTAATATAGCTAAAACATTGATACCATTTATTTCAAATATTTCAAATTATCGTTAAGTAAAACATTTATCAGAGTTCATCCCAAAATCATTCATTGCGGAAATCATAGGTGTGTGCACTGCGATCAATCCGAGCTCTTTTTTTCCAAATCGATGATACCTGAAACCAAAATTGTAAACCGTAAGCACAAAGCTTAGTGAGTCCCCCAGGGCATACCCTACACACAATCCACATAACACATATCATATTAGCTGTAAAAGCTATATCTACCACATAATTCGTGCATATATTCATATAAGGAAGCCATGGAAACCCTCCAGGGTCTTACACCTAGTGTCACGGGAACCCCCACGTGGTCTTATCTGCCATGGGAACCCCCACATGGTCTTCCTGCCTTGGGAACCCCCACAAGGTCTTCCTTCCAAACAAGACATAATGCAAACTATACATACAAACATATGAGCTAAACATACAAACATATAAGGATGCCCTGGAAACCCTCCAAGGTCTTACACCAGGTGCCACTGGAACCCCCACGTGGTCTTAACCCACTGTCATGGGAACCCCCACATGGTCTTAGCCTGGAAAGCCATGGGAACCCCCACATGGTCTTATATCCAACTGCCTCGGGAACCCCCCGGGGTCTTCCATGCAAGTATCACAAAGACAACTAGCATACCAAATACCACACAATCAACTAGCATACTGCATATATAACTATTTGCCATGGGAACCCCCGCATGGTCTTCACATAAATACATAATGTATCAATAGCACATTCGCAACAATCATCACAACTAGATAAATGGGCCGGCCTTGGTGCCTTAGACCCATTGGTATGGTGAGAAGACTCACGTCACACTGCAGAGGCTTCCCGCATGAATTCCTTAGCTGCTGCCTTGCCAGCTTCCCGCGCTGTCACTACCAATTAATAAACCCAATTAGCAATTAGGTCCCAAACCATAATCCTTAATCCATGCATCGGGTAAACTTACCATTCTACCCCTGGCCCAGTAAGATCCAAAACTAAGGCCTAAACCCAAAACAAAAGCCCAACACTATAATGTCCATAAAACCATCAATGGCCTAATTTTACAAATTGGACCCGGACCTTTCTAATGGACCTTATCCTAAAGCCATATTCTCCTTAGTCAATAACCCTGATCCCAATTGGCCCACGAAGGCCCACAACAACCTAATCCAAGAATTGGCCCAAACCGAGGCCCACAAATGTGAAGTCCATTTCTATATTGGGCCACAAGGCCCAATAGGCCCAACTATTCCAATATTGGCCCAAGATACATTCAGGCCCAACAAACTGTTGGATTAGGTGTCTAAGTTCATAACTATTTCTGGAATGTACTTGACCCGGTTGGCATGGTCCATTTGGGTTGCATGGCATTGCAACACTTGGATAGACAAAATGAGAGGAAGGACACTTCAGGTTTATTAATATATTATAAGTTCTAGTATATTAATAATATTATTTAATTAGTATTGATCAAGAATTAATTTAGAATTAATTTGGTGATCAAAAGGAGACTAATTAAATATATGGGGTTGATTGTGTAAATCATCCATTCTTATATAGTGGGCTAATAATCCATGGTTTATTGAATTGGGCTAAAACCCATAGGTGCTCCATGGATAGTCCCAGGGCCGGTCCAAAGATATAGTGGACCCAAGGCGAAAATAAAAAATAGGCCCCCAAAGTAATAAATATAATAAAAATTAAATAGAAAATAGAAACACCGTTATAAAATTTACTATTAATATTCAAAAACAAAAATATGGTCAAAAGATTACAAAAACAACTAATTTAAAGAAAAATACTTTTCTTAACATTTTTAGATAAGTTAGTTTTTTGTATATATAATTTATACCATATACTTTAGGAATTTTGGGCCCCTTAGAGACATGGGCCCTAGGCGACCGCCCGGGTTGCCCACCGTCAGGACCGGGCCTGGATAGTCCATGGAGGTTATAAACCCATGGATCATGGAATATGAAAAGCCATGTCAATTAGGGTTTACATGTTGTAACCCTACTTGTGACACAACTATAAAAGGACCCCATGGGCCACCAAAATCGGCACTATGTGTAGAACAAGAGGGCTAGCCGATTTTGAGTGAGTGTGGACTTCTCTCAAAGTTATTCCAACAGTTGTGGTGTTGTGTGAAACATTTAAGGCATCACACTTGAGGTGCTAGGCTCACAAGGTTCTCAAGGAATCCAACAAACAAGAAAGGTATGTTCTCCTACTAGCTTTATGTTTCAAAGTTCCCCATGCCATCCTAGTTAGGTTAAGAACCTTTGAAAAATCAAATTTGCATGTATCTTAGTAAAACATAGATCCAAGGTTTCTAGGGTTGCATGTACACCTTAGGAGTGTTAGAATGCTCAAAACCCTATAGTGGTATCAGAGCCTTGGCTTGTTTTCTTGATACTTGATGCAAATTATTGAAAAACTCAAGATTTTTGCATTCTGTTGAGTGAACTCGCCGAGTCCATGGGGGGACTCGACGAGTCCATGTGTTATTTCATCCTATTCGTCGAGTACGTTCTTGCACTCGACGAGTAGGAGGCCCTGAATGTAGATTTTCGAGTTTTGCTGCTGGAAATTAACTAGAAGCATTACCCTAAACTGTTTTGGTCTTATAAAACTTGTTTTAGATGGTGTAATGGTTATGCTAATCCATTTACAATGGCTATTATTAAAATTTCAAGTTTTGTATGTGTTATTTATGATTCTTGAAATTGTTGATATAAATGTTCATACGATTATGAGTTTTGTTAGATCATAGAAATTATTTTCAAATTGTTTGTTAGTTAATTCTTGATGATTATGTGTTTTAATGGAATCCATAATTTGTCCTCAAGTTATGGATTACCAAAAGTCACTCCTTTTAAAGTCCATTAATGAACACATAGGTTACATAAAATGAAGAGTCTTCATTTTAATAAACTAATAACTCATAAGTTATGAAGTTGAAAAGTTTTGAATAGTTACAAAACTTGCCCTCAAGTTTTGGAACATGTAAAGTCACTTTAGAAAACTTTAGTTCCAACCCCTAGAATTTTAAATGTTAAAATTCAACCCTTATACTTTATAATATTATAAGTTAATATATATATATATATATATATATATATATATATATATATATATATATATATATGTATAAGATTAAGTCGTTTTACCGTTAGTAGGCCTCATTCACGAAGCCGGTCTATAAGGGGGTATAAGGTTGTTGCCTATAAAATGGCAGCTTAATGGGTGTTCACTCTCACCCACCGCTTCCTTGACTGGTGGAGGGTCGTTAGCCGAACGGGTAGGACAATGACTTTAAATCCTCATTAAAAGTATGATGGTTATAAAGTAACTAAATGTTTTTTTTATAAATTCCCAATCTTAGTTACTTTAGGAAAAATGTGAATATGGTGCTAACCCATGAAATTAAACTTTGCACTTTGCTTAAGTCGTTAGTGGAGCGTGTGTGGTTAAGTGGCACACTAACCTGGACTTAACAAGGTAGGCAAAGGGTGGCTTAAGGTTAATCATAGATTAGTAGAGCGCGTGTGGTTAAACGGCACATCGATTAGGTGATAAACAGTAAGAGTACCAAGTAATTTGCATGGTTAATTCACACCTTGTTCTGTGATCCTCGGCATCCCAGTCACAATACTTGAAGGGCACTGTAACATCCCAAAATTCAAGACCAAAAATTTCGTTTTAATTAAGTTATTATATAAAACCATCAGTATAAAAACATATTGATATCTCAAGTTAAAACCAAAGCGTCAATAATCAAAACATATTATCATAAAACCATATAAGAGTGTAATCCCAAAGATCTCATGTGCGGAAAACATAGTGTGATGCGCTGCGATCAAGCCGACTCCTTTCCTTTGAAAACGAGTACCTGAAACCAAAACTGTAAACCGTAAGCACGAAGCTTAGTGAGTTCCCCCATCATACCACATACCATACTACTAACATACTGTCAGGCATATCTGGGTGCCCGACCTACCCCTTCGGTATCTTTCAACCGGTAACCGCCTAGCATATCTGGGTGTTGGCCTCCCCTTCGGTCTCTTTTCAAACGGTAACCGCCTAGCATATCTGGGTGCTGGCCTCCCTTTCGGTCTCTTTCAACCGGTAACCGGGAGCTAACCTCCCCTTCGGTATCTTTCAACCGGTAACCGGGGACTATTTCACCCCTACCACTACCACATAATAACATAGCATAACATACATGAATATATTGTCAGACATATTTGGGTGCCCGACCTACCCCTTCGGTATCTTTCAACCGGTATTCGGCGACTATTTCACCCCTACTACTACCACACAATATCATATAACATGTATCATAATCTGTCTAGCATAGCTGGGTACTAAACTACCCCTTCGGCCCTATCGACCGGTAACCGGGGACTATTCCCCCTACTACCACTATCACATAACATCATATCATGCTAACACATAAAACATATCAGGTAGTAGCAAACCTAGATGATTATCACAAAGACAATCATCTATCATACAACTCCTACTAGTGGGCTGGCATTGTGGCCTTAGACCCACTTCTACTGGAAGGTAACTCACCTCATACTGCTGAAGTCCCGCAGACACAACCCCACACTGCTGAAGTCCCGCAGACTCAACCCCAGCTGCCGGAAGTGGTGAAGGAGTCTCGGTTGCGATGTGGCGGATGGTGTTGAACTCGACTAAGCAGCGGTGGCGGCGACCGACTAGAGAGGCTGTGGGTGGCGGCCGGTGATTGAAGATGGAGAGGGTGGAGGCTGGATAGCATGGCTCTAGGGTTAGGGTTACAGGAGTGTTTTATAACCGGCTCCAACCAAACTCACTTCCATAGTTGCAACTATGGCCCATCCTTCCAGAATAATTTCGAAATATCTCCCATAATTACCCATTACACCCCTGCTCCAATAATCCCTTTCATTTTAAGTCCAACAGTTACCATCCAACCCCTCATTTACAAATTATTCTCAATTAAAGTCCATATATTACCCTTTTGACCCCGGCCTTCAAGCCTCTTTACAAATTGAGTCTGAAATTTACCATTTAACCCTCTAAACTTTCAATTATAACTTTTTAACCCCCAAAACTTTCAATTATTTATTTTAGGGCTACTATTTGTTCATTAATTAATTTATTTATCTAATAAATAAATAGGGTGTTACAACTCTCCCTCACTTAAATTAGATTTCGTCCTCAAAATCATTCTTTACCATTTCTTATGCGCCAAACCACTCAAGCACACCCTAGCCTTCCCAGGGTAGTTGTGACAAATCTTCGCAAAGCCCTAACATCCGCAGGTGAACGAATTCCTTACAACAAGATCACATCTACTCCGTCTGAATCTGCTGTCTCGAGATGGTCTGAATCCCTGGAAGACCACTCATACCGAATCATTACCGTTGGACCTAGTCCACTATATCCTTCAACCGGCTACCCAACTTTCAATAACCCGAGGTTCCTACGATAATTCAGGGTCACAACCCCAATTATTTCTGCAGGTTACTTAGACTTGGCCAAGGCTCAACTAATCCCGCTGTGATTGACTTGTCACTCCCCAATAAACCAGCTATTTCGTCTGTATTTGCAACCCAAAACACAAATACTAATACCGCCCAAACGCTGAAACTGCCCAAACACTGATCTGCCTGAAGCAGTAGGTTACCACCTTGATGCTTTCCAAAATCTACCGAGACCCGCCTGGCCTCAACTCGTTCGACAATCATCTGAAGTACCGGGCCCCGACCCGGTCGCTGAGATAAAAGGACTCCACTTAGACGCCTCATACGACTTCCGAACGAAATCCTTCTCTGGAACTAGTTGCTACTAGTTATCGTGCCACTGTGGCTCTAACAACCTCCTGATCTAACCGATCGGGTCCATGCGTCGAATCCTGACATCACCAAAATCCAAGACTAAAAGTGATTGCTACCTGACCGATGGTAGACTTATATCACAAATGGCCTCATACGATCCAGTGCTTTCCTGATATCATAATTGTAGTGGCGTTCCTACAGTCTTATTACTGGCTTAACCATGTCTAATCCCTCTGGGGAAATCCATAAACCAATCCGTGGATTTCCATATCCTCACTGCTACACCCGAACTGGTGGGTAGGACTGCAAACGAGCCGAGCCGAGCTCGAGCCTGACCAGGCTCGGGCTCGGCTCGTTTAAATATTTATAGGCTCAAGCTCGAGCTTGGCTCGTTTCAAACCTTGTGGTACAAAGCTTCAGATCGGCTCGTAAAGAATTATACAAGCTCGGGCTCGGTTTGGGTTCGGCTCCTATACAGTATACTCTAATTTCCTAAAATGGTACTTATTAAATTATTATTCATTTTAATATATAAAAATAAAAATAATTTTTTTATTATATATATGTGGGCTCGTTTTAGGCTCGCGAGCCTAATCGAGCCAAGTAAAAGAGGCTCGAGCTCGAGCTCGTTTAATAAACAAGCCTAATATTAAGTTCGAGCTGGGCTCGGGCTCGTTTAAAATCGATCTCGAGTCAACCTATTAACGATTCGATCTCGAGTAGCTCACGAGTAGCTTGGCTCGTTTGCACCCCTACTGGTGGGTAATATTGTTCCTTCCGCGTCCTAACAACGCGCTCAAGCTATCTACCAACCTAGTGAATGCTACGGCTACACCCACAGACTTACAACACTCTATCACTATCAGGCTGCTAGTGAATGCTACGACTACACCTGCAGACTTACAACACTCTAATACTATCTGACTGCTAGTGAATGCTACGGCTACACCCGCAGACTTACAACACTTTCCATACTACCTGATCGCTAGTGAATGCTACGACTACCCCCGTAGTCTTACAACACTTTCCATACTACCTGATCGCTAGTGAATGCTACGGCTACCCCCGTAGTCTTACAACACTTTCTATACTAACTGACCACTAGTGAATGCTACGGCTACCCCCGTAGTCTTACAACACTTTCCATGCTAACTGGCCACTAGTGAATGCTACGGCTACCCCCGTAGTCTTACAACACTTTCCAAACCAGGTCGAACACACACTCGACCTAACACTCAACCGAACTTGAGTTCTAACTGGAGCTCTAATCTGGTTCCCAAAACCTGCTGTCTGAGAGTCTCGCAGGCTGTCTGCTGCTCAGGCCCCCAACGAAAGGCCACCGACTTCTTCGTCAGTCGGGTCCAAAGAACCACAATCTCGGAGAAGTCCCGCATAACTCTCCGATAATAACCCGCTAGACCCAGGAAACTCCGAATCTCGGTTGGAGACCTCAGAATCTCCCACTGCATCACGACCTCTATCTTGGCCGGATCGACCGGAATACCCTTCTGGTTGACAAGGTGCCCAATAGATTGTACCTCGCGCAACCAGAACTCACATTTGGAGACCTTAAATAATAGTCTCTCCCCCACTTAGATTCGACTAAGTCTTCACTGTACGTGAGAATTGAAGGATTCCTAATCCTTCTCGCTTTCTAGTACCCCACTGATGACAACCTGTGCTTACCAATGCTAACGATCAATTACCAGTCAAACCTTAAGATCGCCCATTCTTTGAAATCGTGAAGAGTACTCTTGAAATTTGGTCCAGTATGACACCTCAATCCACCTCCCATGCTGACAACTGGAGGCCTTAATCTTCGCTATGGCTGACGAATCCTCGTTCCCAATCTCAATCTCGCAGCGCTATTGAACTCTGACCGAACACAACCCATGCGAGAAATGCAATTCTCTTGAACATCTAATGACAGAACACCCATGCGTCTAACACTCGCAACTAACTCCACTATCTTCATGCTACCAGTCCTTCGCTAGCAACGGTAGTGCCTTGAACTCTAAAGTTCATCCATAGACAATCGTCAACCATATCTGAACCATGATAAAACCACTGAACGCTGACTTCACCGGAGAACTATCGCTCTAACACTGACCGAACCTCTATTTCCAGGGTGCTCCGGACACGAACTTCACCGGAGAACTATCGCTCTAACGCTGACTTCACCGGGACCCTCTACTATATGCACCGGACACGAACCTCTCTTTCCAGGGTGCTCCAAATCGATCTCGCATCTGCAACTTCTTGGAAATCATATCCTTCAGTGTCTGACACCCTGTCACGCTTGCTAACTCACTTTCCAATAGCCAAGCTGAAACACTGGAACATCCTCTGTCCCCAAACTGGGTCACAAACTTTTCCCCGAAGCTTCTCAGATTCTCCAAGACTCTCACCGATTCGAGTATGGATCATGTAATTTCAGTAGTACGGGCCCAATACTACCTTGCACACCTATCCATACTTTCCTTAGCAATCCTCTCGGATCCTCCAAGTCACTTCCTCAATCTGATACACCCAAGTCTCACTAAACCTCGCTTCTAACCCACTGAAACATATCCTAGGCTTTCCTAGGTTCCCAAACTCACCCAGTCCTCAGCTGCTGAAAGATTCCCAGTAATGTCAACTAGCTACCTCGTGAATATAGCCATATACAACAGAGATCAGATAATCCTTCGAGTTAAAGACCCATCCCTAGAACGGGTGGACTCAAACAAGCGCTGCGCAATAGGGTCAAATCTATCACTCTGAGATTATCCAGCCTGTGCCACATGTGACTTAGCATATTCACTTAATAGTTAGCTCACATTACTAAAAGTCCCAAAAAGCACAAAGCAATCAGCATTCAGAAAATGGAAACTCTAACCATCATATTCCAATCAAATCATTCTATCCTCTAATCAGGAATCTGTACATGCAATCCAAAGGCTCATACAATCAGGCATAACCTAAACAGGTTATCCTGTCACTGACTGATCAGTACTAGCATACAAGTCTACAAGCACATACAATAGGAATATAAGGCATCCTCCTAGATCCTTAGCCCTAATCTAGCATGCAGTTCTCATAATCATATAATAACATAACATATCATAACATGTATGTGTATCTTGGGGAAAACTTACTTGAGCTCGGCTGATTGCACGCATCACACACTTTGTTCTTTTCAAAGCTCTGTTCTCTTTTCAAATTCTTTTCAAACTTCTTTTAAAAAAAAGGGTTTTACTTTTGAAAATTTTCATACCAAGTCCTTAGTTTGAGTTCAGACACACCCGAGAGTGTGCCCGAATCCCTCAAACCAAGGCTCTGATACCAACTTGTAACATCCCAAAATTCAAGACCAAAAATTTCGTTTTAATTAAGTTATTATATAAAACCATCAGTATAAAAACATTCATATTGATATCTCATGTCAAAAACAAAGCGTCAATAATCAAAACATATTATCATAAAACCATATCAGAGTGTAATCCCAAAGATCTCATGTGCGGAAAACATAGTGTGATGCGCTGCGATCAAGCCGGCTCCTTTCCTTTGAAAACGAGTACCTGAAACCAAAACTGTAAACCGTAAGCACGAAGCGTAGTGAGTTTCCCCATCATACCACATACCATACTACTAACATACTGTCTGGCATATCTGGGTGCCCGACCTACCCCTTCGGTATCTTTCAACCGGTAACCGCCTAACATATCTGGGTGCTGGCCTCCCATTCCGTCTCTTTCAACCGGTAACCGCCTAGCATATCTGGGTGCTGGCCTCCCCTTCGGTCTCTTTCAACCGGTAACCGGGAGCTAACCTCCCCTTCGGTATCGTTCAACCGGTAACCGAGGACTATTTCACCCCTACCACTACCACATAATAATATAGCATAACATACATGAATATATTGTCAGGCATATCTGGGTGCCCGACCTACACCTTCGGTATCTTTCAACCGGTATCCGGGGACTATTTCACCCCCTACTACTACCACACAATATCATATAACATGTATCATAATCTGTCTAGCATAGCTGGGTACTAAACTACCCCTTCGGCCCTATCGACCGGTAACCGGGGACTATTCCCCCTACTACCACTATCACATAACATCATATCATGATAACACATAAAACATATCAGGTAGTAGCAAACCTAGATGATTATCACAAATACAATCATCTATCATACAACTCCTACTAGTGGGCCGACATTGTGGCCTTAGACCTACTTCTACTGGAAGGCAACTCACCTCATACTGCTGAAGTCCCGCAGACACAACCCCACACTGCTGAAGTCCCGCAGAGTCAACCCCAGCTGCTGGATGACCAATTCCCGAACTGTCACCAAAATAACACCTAATTAATAATTGGGTTCCACTATATAACCATGAGTACATACTTTGGATAATTACTACATTACCCCAAGCTTGGCTTATTCAAGCCCAAGGCCCAATCCTTAGGCCGAAAGTCAACTGGAAATCAAAGCCCCACATATGGCCCAATTTTCCAAATTGGGCCCAAGCCTTTACATGGACTTATTCAAGGTCCAACATCATATAATAATTAAGGCCCAAACGGTGGCCCATCTATGGCCCAATTTTCCAAATTGGGCCCAAGTCCCTTACATGGGCCTTACCCTAGGCCCATTAAATTATTTTAGCCCCTTCGCTTGTTCTTGGATGGCCCATTATTATCCCAATCATCAAAGCCCAATAGAAAGTCCAACTCAAGGTCCAAGTGAAACTAGGGTTTCACATAAAATGACGATTAGGGTTAAGCTTCCTACTTAACCCATTAAGGACTTAATCCATTAAGTCCCACATGACCATAGGTTAATTTGCAATGATTATTAATTATTAATTTAAGTTCATTAAACAATTCTCACGCGGTCCCGATAATCCCAAATTATGGTTTTATGGCTTTAGGGTTTTCTAAACCCTAATTAGGGTTTCCAACCCATATTAGCCTAATAGGCCCAATAGCTAGATCCTTAAGCCCATTAGGGTTTTCCTTAGGTCAATTAGGGTCCATTAGACCCATTAGGGTTTTCACTAAGCCCATTAGGCTTCATTGGGCCCGTTTGGGCTTACAAGGCCCATTAGGGTTTCAAGCACCCCAAACTAATCAAACTCAACGAGGCAAGCACACCGCCACCCGACACAGTGGCTGGTGGCGGCAGCCACCACCCTACGGTGGTGGTTTTGATATTTCTATTATTATTCCGACATGATTACAGTTTACAACGCAAAAATCCAGAAACAACACACACACTAATTAACATAAACGCACATATGGCGGCACATGCTGGCAGCCACCACCGTGACGTTTCCGGCCAACTAACACCACACAACGGAATACACCCATTAAGCATGCTTTTTCTCGGGAATGAACGTGACCACCCACCTCACGGTGGCATGCGGAGGCGACAACAAGATAACGAACACCATGGTGGGCTGCCATGGTGGTTCCCGTGATGATTCCGGCCAAACGAGAGCATCCACAAATGTATCCGGCTAGCATACCACCCGCCGGAACAAGTTCGCTGGACGACATCCACGCAGCCACGACTGGCGGCAGACGATAACCGGGGCGCTGAAGGGCGGTGGCGGACATGGCGGTGGCGCAACAGGAACGTAGCTGGTGGCGGAGGGGAAATGATGACAACAGCAGCAGCTAACCACGATGGTCGATGCACGGATTCACGATGGCGGCTTCGATGGTGCAAGGGGGCGACAGTCGGTGGTCAACGACCTCAACGGCGGGGTGGCAGCTTTGTCATCTACCCCTGACCTCCCTATCGGATGCGACTCCCACACGAAACTCACCGTCGGATGAGGAATCTAGCAGTGGTGAAGACGTCTCGGTTGCGATGTGGCGGATGGTGTTGAACTCGACTAAGCAGCGGCGGCGGCGACCGACTAGAGAGACTGTGGGTGGCGGTCGGAGATTGAAGATGGAGAGGCTGGCGGCTGTATAGCATGGCTCTAGGGTTAGGGTTACGGGAGTGTTTTATACCTGACTCCAACCAAACTCACTTCCATAATGGCAACTATGGCCCCTCCTTCCAGAATAATTTCAAAATAGCTACCATAATTACCCATTACACCCCTGCTCCAATAATTCCTTTCATTTTAAGTCCAACAGTTACCATCCAACCCCTCATTTACAAATTATTCTCAATTAAAGTCCATATATTACCCTTTTGACCCCGGCCTTCATCCCTCTTTACAAATTGAGTCTGAAATTTACCATTTAACCCTCTAAACTTTCAATTATAACTTTTTAACCCCCAAAACTTTCAATTATTTATTTTAGGGCTACTATTCGTTCATTAATTTATTTATTTATCTAATAAATAAACAGGGTGTTACATGCGCATTCTAGATTGAAACACGCCATTGAAAAGTTCAATGAATCTCAAAAGAATCTAGGAGTTTCAAAACCAATTAAAAACCTAATAATTTATTTCGTTTTTCATGGTGGAAATTGGTGAATCGTCATTCGCCTACCTTCAAATATTTTATAGCTTGGATTAAGGCATCCCTCTTCTAAGTTATAAAATATTGTGTTGGGTCCTAGCCTTAATATTACATTTGGGTGTCTTATTAAGTATTATCTTTATATCTAATCTAAACTTGTCCTTCTTTCTTTTCATATGTCTTCCAACAATGCTGCTTCTGGCTCAAACCCTACCGGTTCCTTCTCTCTCATGAATCTTTGTGGGAGAGTCATCTTCGATGGTTCCAACTTTATGGATTGGATCCGGAACATCAGGATGGTCACTCGCTACGAGGACAAGGAATATGTCCTCGACAAGGAGATGAAGGAACTTGATGAGTCATCTGCTACTCCTAAGGAGATCGCTGAATACCGGACTCATGAGAGAGATGCCACCAAAGTGGCATGTATCATGTTGGCCACGATGACATCCGAGCTCCAAAAGTCCTATGAGGACTATTACCCTTTTGAGATGCACCAGGACTTGATGGACTGCTACCATCAAAGTGCTCGTCAAGAGAGGTATGACATCATCTCCTCCATGATAACAACCCGGATGAAGGATGGTGAACCCATCACGGGCCACATGTAGAAAATGCAAAGGTATGTGGACCGTTTGCTGAAATTGAATGTGAACTTCCACGAGGAGTTGGCAGTTGACATCATTTTTCACTCCTTACCTTCGTGTTATGATCAATTTCGGATGACATATCACATGAAAAAGGAGGAAGTTACACTCAGCAAATTTCAAGGACTTTTGAAGACCGCGAAAAGTGGTCTTAAAGGTAAGTCGGTTGTTACTACTCCTACTCCTACCGCGGCCCCTGTCTTGGCAATCGGGCAAGGTAAAGGGAAGAAGAGAAAGAGCCCTTCGAAGGGTACCAAGGGAAAGTCCCTTGATGGCTCCTCTTCAAGTGGAACCAAAAGAGGTTATGTCACTCCTTCTGCCAACCCTAAAGAGGCTGAATGCTTCTATTGCCATGAAAAGTCGCACTGGAAGCGAAACTGCCCAAAGTATCTGCAAGATGTTAAGGATGGGAAAGTGAAACCCAACCATGCAGGTATTTACAATATATTGTCTAATAACTCACCCCATTCTAATTTTTGGGTCCTTGATACGGGTTGTGGTATTTACATATGTTCTCATTTGCAGGGACTAAGAAGAAGTGAGAATGTGGAGCATGGGAAGATAAAATTAATCATGGGGAATAGGAAAGCTTCACCTGTCACCAAGATTGGAGTTTATTCTTTGTTGCTAAGTAGTGGGTTAACATTAGATTTGAATAAATGTTGTTACTCGTCTGAAATGGCGAGAAGTTTTATTTCCTTTCATGGTTTGTACAAACAAGGGTTTACCTTTTCGTTTGATAATGAATGTGGTGGTATTAATGCTTTCTTTAATAATGTTCTTTATTTTAAAGCATTACCTTGTGATGGTGTATATGAAACTGTGTCGGTTGTAGATAACCTAGGAAATAATGTGTTGTGTATTGATTCTTCCACTAGCTTGGATAAAGCATCATTATGGCATTGTCGTCTTGGACATGCAAGCAAGAAACGCATAGGCCAAATCCAAAAGGATGGAGTCTTGGAGTCATTTGACCTAAAGTCGGATGATAGTTGTGAATCTTGTTTGCTTGGGAAAATGACAAAGTCACCCTTCACTGGTACTTGTGCTAAGGGTGAAGGTTTGTTGGATATTATACACACAGATGTGTGTGGACCCTTCAGAACTGCCACAAGGGATGCTAACCGCTTCTATGTGACTTTTACTGATGATTATAGTAGATATGGATATGTCTACTTAATCAAGCATAAGTCAGAAACCTTTGAAAAGTTCAAGGAGTTTAAACAGGAAGTGGAGAATCAGTTGGGCAGGAACATTAAGATGCTTCGATCCAATCGAGGTGGTGAGTATCTTAGTACAGAGTTCCTTGACTATCTTAAGGAATGTGGGATTGTCTCACAATTGACACCTCCCAGGACACCACAGTTGAATGGTGTGGCTGATAGGCGTAATCGAACCTTGTTGGATATGGTTCGTTCCATGATGAGTCGAGCTTCGCTACCAATCTCATTTTGGGGGTATGGCTTAGAGACTGCCGCCCATATCCTTAATCTAGTCCCTACCAAGAAGATTGCGAAAAAACCTCCCGAGATGTGGACTGGAAAAGTTCCCAATCTAAACCACATCAAGATTTGGGATTGCGAGGCTTTCGTGAGACGTAAGACTCACGATAAGCTCGAACCTCGAAGTGAGAGGTGTATTTTGATCGGCTACCCATAGAAATCCTTTGGTTACCTTTTCTACAGACCCAGTGACAATGTGGTCTTTGTAGCAACGAGACGAGTCTTTCACGAAAGAGAGTTCATAAGTCAAGGAAACAGTGGGAGGGAAATTGACCTTGAAGAAATTCAAGAGTCAAGTGGTGAAGGAACATCAAACCCTAGCAATCAACATGAGGAGGAAACTCCTGTTGATCCGACTGACGAGTCTGTACCTCTGAGGCGTTCCACGAGAGTTAGGAATGCACCTGAGCATTACTATGGTTTGCATATTACTGCGGAAGGTGATACACTTTTCAGTGATAACACACTGGTAAGTCTGGATGAACCTAACAGCTACACGGAAGCCATGGTAGGCCCCGAGTCTGCTAAATGGAAAGAGGCTATGGACAGCGAGATACAGTCCATGTATGACAATCAAGCTTGGAACTTGGTTGACAATGTACCAGGTCATAAGACAGTCGGGTGCAAATGGATCTTCAAGAAGAAGACCGACATGGATGGTAATGTACAAACTTATAAGGCGCGACTGGTTACAAAGGGCTTTCTCAAACTCCGGGAGTTGATTATGATGAGACCTTTTCACCAGCAGCAAAGATTAAGTCTATTAGGGTTATGTTAGCCATTGTTGCATTTCATGATTATGAAATATGGCAAATGGATGTCAAAACCGCTTTCCTTAATGGAAGGTTGGCTGAGGATGTTTACATGAGTCAGTTAGAGGGTTTTGTCAGTACAGAGTACCCTAATAGAGTGTGTAAGCTTGAGAAATCCATCTATGGATTGAAACAAGCACCTCGCAGATGGAATCTTTGTTTCGATGAGAAAGTAAAAGAGTTTGGCTTTTCGAGGAGCGAAGATGAGTCCTGTGTATATGTCAAGGCTAGTGGGAGTATAGTTAGCTTTTTGGTATTGTATGTGGATGACATACTACTCATAGGAAATGACATCCCAACTCTGCAGGAAGTGAAGTCCTGGCTTGGGAAGTGTTTCGCTATGAAGGACCTTGGTGAAGCTGCCTATATCCTAAGCATAAGGATTTTGAGAGATAGGAGTAAGAGACTAATTGGACTTAGTCAGAGTACCTACTTGGATAAGGTGCTGAATAGGTTCAGCATGCAGAATTCCAAGAAAGGAGAGTTACCAATCCAGAGTAATGCCAGATTGAGTAAGACTCAGAGCCCGAGTATAGAGGTTGAGATAGCTGAGATGAGTCGAGTAGCGTATGCTTCCGCTGTAGGCTCGATCATGTATGCTATGACTTGTACTCGTCCTGATGTGGCCTTTGCTTTGAGCATGGTCAGCAGTTATCAGGGGAACCCTGGCAAGGCTCATTGGACTGTGGTAAAGAACATTCTCAAGTACCTGCGGAGGACTAAGGACTGGGTCCTTACCCTCGGTGGGAGTGATCACTTGAGAGTAGTAGGGTATAGTGATGATAGCTTCCAGACTGATAGGGATAATTTCCGCTCTCAGTCAGGCTGGGTCTTTACCTTAAACGGAGGAGCAATTACTTGGAAAAGTTCCAAGCAGGAGACAGTGGCTGATTCAACTTGCGAATCAGAGTATATAGCAGCAAGCGAGGCAGCAAAGGAGGCTATATGGCTAAAGAACTTCATTGGAGACCTTGGATTTGTACCAGCTATAAAGGAGCCTATGGAGATTTTTTGTGATAGTGAAAGTGCGGTTGCCTTAGCCAAGGAACCAAGGGATCACGGAAGATCCATACACATCGACAAAAAATACCATTTCATCAGACATCGAATAGAAGAAGGACTCCTCGTGGCAAAGATGGTATCATCGGATGAGAACCCAGCAGATCCCCTCACGAAGGGACTGGGTAGGGTTAAGCATCTTCAGCATGCGAGGCGTATAGGGCTAAAGGATGATATTAGTTTTAGAAATTAGATAGCTTTGAAATTTGTAAAGTGTAATTGACATTTGATGATAAATAAAAGTTGTTGTTTATTTATAAGTAAAGTGTTGCTATCTTTTGTCAATCGTTTACTATCATTTCATTTTGCATGTTTTGACTTCCAGAATAATTATGTTATGGTATATCATATTATTCAAATTCTCCATAGTCGGTCATATGTTGGAAGTAGATATGAATCAAGACTGTCATGAAGTTGGAGTTGTAGATGTCTAAAGTGTTGGACATAGCAAGGGTTGCTACAACATTCATGAGTGCTCATAAGTTCTGAGTATTGGATTCAACCCACGCTCACTTGTATCACTTCATGGAATTTATCTCGAGTGATTGTGAGACGGTAATATCATATAATTCTTCAAACCTAGAGATATGAGTTGTTGACTATGAGTTGGTTATACATTGATTGTACGAAAACGCATTGGTAACTCGATGTTATAAAACGTGCCTGTGTGTATAATTCAACAAGTAGTAGAACAAGCATATGAGTTGAATTTTATCTATTCCTTCTTGGATTAGAAGCGATATCTGGGCCCCTCGATGATTTTGTTTTGACCTATGTATCGGGCCCGGTCAGAACTAAATTGATGTGTTCGATTAAGTTCTATGTCAAACAAATCGGAAATCGAGAAACAAATTGTTGGACAATAAGTACAACATTGTTCCATGTATTTGTCCGGCTGATATCTAGAATAGAGGATTATATGATCACTTATCTTAAATGGCGTATCATCATCATCTCAGTTCTGCGAGACTTTGAAAGAGCTACGATTGTTGATCGGTTCCTGAAGTCATTCTTGCAGTTATAGTTATTAGACTTATCCAAGTGGGAGACTGTTGGATTAGGTGTCTAAGTTCATATCTATTATGGAATGTACTTGACCCGGTTGGCATGGTCCATTTGGGTTGCATGGCATTGCAACACTTGGATAGACAAAATGAGAGGAAGGACACTTAAGGTTTATTAATATATTATAAATTCTAATATATTAATAATATTATTTAATTAGTATTGATCAAGAATTAATTTGGTGATCAAAAGGAGACTAATTAAATATATGGGGTTGATTGTGTAAATCATCCATTCTTATATAGTGGGCTAATGATCCATGGTTTATTGAATTGGGCTAAAACCCATAAGGTGCTCCATGGATAGTCCATGGAGGTTATCAACCCATGGATCATGGAATATGAAAAGCCATGTCAATTAGGGTTTACATGTTGTAACCTTACTTGTGACACAACTATAAAAGGACCCCATGGGCTACCAAAATCAGCACTATGTGTAGAACAAGAGGGCTAGCCGATTTTGAGTGAGTGTGGACTTCTCTCGTAGTTATTCCAAGAGTTGTGGTCTTGTGTGAAACATTTGAGGCATCACACTTGAGGTGCTAGGCTCATAAGGTTCTCAAGGAATCCAAGCAACACGAAAGGTATGTTCTCCTACTAGCTTTATGTTTCAAAGTTCCCCATGCCATGCTAGTTAGGTTAAGAACCTTGGAAAAATCAAATTTGCATGTATCTTATTAAAACATAGATCCAAGGTTTCTAGGGTTGCATGTACACCTTAGGAGTGTTAGAATGCTCAAAACCCTTCACAAACCGCAAATCTAGGCCTAAAGGTCTGAAGTCCACTAAGGCCCAAGTCCTCCTGAGAGCGTACGCCCAGCGTACCTCTTCTGTACGCTTAGCATACTAGGCAAATGGACTGTACGCACAGCGTACTACATAGTACGCCCAGCGTACAAACATCTCATGCATAAAATCTGAGCTATACTTTGTGTCTAAACCCATAAAGTCACTGACTTGGTGACTTTGTGTAACGCCCCATTCCTGGTACGAAAGTAATTCTCTAAATGTTCATTTTATAAGAGCTACTCGACGAGTTGGTAGCCCTAACTCGTCGAGTAGATGTGAGCTGGACCGCGGGGTTTAAGTGGACTACTCGACGAGTCAGAAATGGACTCGGCGAGTAGGTCCATCAGAAAGAAACCCTAATCCTTAGGGTTTGCACCCTATTTAAGCATCATTATGAGTCTTCACCCCAGCCTCCATCACCTCCACAGTCCACTCTCGAAACCCTAGCAACCATTGAGTGTCTTAAAGCCTTTCTTGCCATTTTTGGGTGATTTAAAGTTAGGAGAAGGAAGAAATCTTTTGGTGATTCAAGAAGAGGCAGGAGATCCAGAGTTTTTGTTACATTTCAGAGCTCTTGAAGGTATAAAGTTTATACCTTGGCTTATTTTCGCTTAGATCTTCATGAAAGCTTGTTTGTTGCCACTTTTGGGTCTTTTCCAAGCTAATTTCGGGTAGAGAGCTTTTGGGACTATAAGGACTTTAGATCTAGGCACTCTTGAGCTCCAAAAGCTCAAAGTTATCACCTTTATTCAGCCAAGATCCCATTCTATGCCCTAGACTTTCATTTCTAGCTTGTTTTGGGTGATTTAGCTTCATAGCATCATGCATGCACGTAAAGTTAGCAACTTTACGTGTTATTCTAGCCTAAGGTGTCCAGATCTATGAATTAGAGGCAGTGGAATCACCTAGGAACAACTGTATAGTCTGAGCATGCAATGGACTCGCCGAGTTGTTCTTGGGACTCGACGAGTCGGATCGATGTCCCCAAACCCTTCTTTGATTAAGAGTGAAACCACTGAGTTAAGGAGATGACTCAGCGGGTTGGACATGAGTGAGACTCGGAAACAAAAGAACTCGACGAGCCCAAGGTGAGACTTGACGAGTAGAATCGAGATGTCTCGATGTTATGACCGTTTGAACTCGACGAGTCGGTAGAGGGACTCGGCGAGTTGGGTTGACTGAGAGTTGACTTTGACCTTGGCGTTGACTTTGACCAGGAGGGTAAAATGGTCATTTTACCCTAAGAGGGATTATCAGTTTTTGATTAAGTGTTGTTATGGAATTATAGCCAGAGAGTCGTCGGAGCAGCAAACAGGGATCCCTCACCCAGTTTTTCAGCAGTCAGCCATACGAGGTGAGTTTCCTTCCAGTAGGAACGGGTCTACGGCCACAATGCCGACCCGTTTAAGTTGTAGAGTATGCCGGGGTGAGCCCGATGCCCGGATTAGCCTGATGCAATTTATATGTTTCCAGACTTCGGTCCGATGCCGGGGCGGTCCCGAGAAGTAGTTATGTATGCATGATGTCTTTGTGATTCATGCATGTTTATATGTTATGTGTTATGCGTTCCGGGGTAAGCCCGATGCCGGGGAAAGCCCGATGTCTGTTAATTATGCCATGAGTTATATGTTCCGGGGCAAGCCCGATGTATGCTAGTTTAAATGTTACGATTATGCATTTCGGGCTTCGGTCCGATGCCGGGACAATCCCGATGCAGATTATATGTTTATGATATATGTTATGCTGTGTATGTGTCGGGGTAAGCCCGATGCCGGGGCAAGCCTGATGCCCGATGCGGTCGGATGCCGAGGTGAGCCTGATGTCGGACAGGAGTTCGATGTCGGGTAAGCCGATGTCAGGATTCGTTCCGATGCAGTTGGGAGTAGTCCCAGAGTTATGTTATTTGTTATACGTGATTTGTATGGTATGTGGTAGTTTGAGGGAGCTTACTAAGCTTCGTGCTTACAGTTTCAGTTTTGGTTTCAGGTACTTCAGCTAGCAAGGGAAAGGGCTCGGGATGATGGCATGGCACACACCATAGTTTTTTTAGCCTGGGAGTTTACTCTGATATGTTATACGAGATTGTGATATGATGACAGATATTATGAGATTTTGAGATACATGTTTTATGATTTTATACTATGGCGATGATATTTATGTTTGTTAAATGATTTTGAAAACGAAATTTTTGGCTAGTATTTTTGGGATATTTCACTTTGCATGCCCCAAACAAACCCAAACTCCAAAAATGGCATTCTACTTCCATAAAAGTGACCCTAACTCATGCATGAACCCATTAAGACCTTCAAGATGGCAACTTTCTGTATTAGGGACTCAATTAGCATCAAAGGTGGCAACCCCAAGTCTAAGAATCGAATTTGAACCATAAAGCTTCATCCTTGGGACCAAAAAGGAACCAAAACCCAAAAATTATAGATCTAAGAGATGAATGATCAAGTTCAAAGCTTTATACCTTCATCATGACGAGAATGAGTCCTAAAAGCTAGATCCATAAGCTCCTCCTTGATTCCCATCTTTGCATCAAACTCCATTTTCTTGAAAATGGATCAAACACCCCAAAAAAGGACTCCATAAGCTCAAAATGCCACCATGGATGATATATGACGATTTCTATGGTTTAGATGGGTGGAGGCTGAAGATATTAGGGTTAGGTTATGAGATAAGGGGCTTAAATAGGGTCCAAGACCCTGAAATAGGGTTCTGATCTGACTGGAGTACGCCCAACGTACTCCTGGGAAGAACTGAAGGAAATGATGTTGGCAGAGTACTGCCCTAGAAGCGAGATACAAAATATGGAACAAGAATTGTGGAACTTGACAGTTCAGAACTCCAACATCGAAGCATACATATCCAGGTTTAGCGAGCTATCCCTTCTGTGTCCGGGTATGATCACCTCAGAAGGGAAAAAGATTGAGAGGTTCATCTGGTGATTGACTGCAACTATCCAAGGGAATTTCATTGCTGCAAACCCTGAGACATTTGATAGTGCCAAGAGATTGGCCAAGAAATTGTATGATCATGGAAACAAGAAAAGTGTTAAGATCATGGAAGCGGATGTTAAGAAGGAAGAAGAGAATAAGAAAGGAAAGAGTAACAAGAGAAGAGGTAAACAAAACTCTGAGTCATCTAAGAGGCAATAGACAGTGACTCTCCACGCAGCAACCCAAGCTACCCCAACACCACATGCTCCAGCCTCATCCACGCCAAATACTCCGAAGCAGTACACGGGGAATCTTCCCAAGTGTAACAAATGTAACTACCATCACCTCGGGGAATGAAGAGAGATGATGTGCACCAGATGCAACCGGAAGGGCCATACATCAAAATATTGTAGGGCCCAACTTCCACAAAACCAGATGCACAACAACAACGACAACAACAACAACAACAACAACAACAACAAAAACAACAACAACACCAAGGATGGAGCCAGTTATACCTGTTATGGGTGCGGGAAAACTGGACATTTCAGAAGCAATTGTCCCAATGCGAACACCCAAGCGACAGGAGCAGCAGGAAGAGTGCTGACTATGGGGCAAGGAGAAGCGGTTCAGGATCCCGCTGTCGTTACCGGTACGTTTCTCCTTAACCACTCATATGCATGCATCCTGTTTGATACCGGGGCAGAGCGATGCTTTTTGAGTAACAAATTCAAACACTTGCTAAAACAACAACCCCAAAAGCTTAATGAAACCTTTACGGTGGAAATGGCTAATGGGAAAACAGAATCAGCCGGGGAAATCTATGTAGGATGTACCCTAACTTTAAATCAACATACTTTTCAAATAAACTTGATGCCCGTAACTATTAGGAGTTTTGATATGATTATCGGTATGGACTAGTTGAGCCCATCATGCCGAAATTTTGTGTCGCGAGAAGGCCGTTCGCCTTCATCTCCCTAATCACGAAACCCTAATTATATACGGAGACAAACCCAGTATGAACCTTCGTCTTATCTCGTGCATTAAGGCACAAAAGTGTATACAAAAGAAGGACTTGGCGTTTCTGGCACATATAGTGGATAAGTCTGAGGAAGAGGTCAATATTCGAGACATCCCGGTGGCTTGCGACTTCTCGGACGTCTTTCCCGAAAATCTTCCGGGGATACCCCCAGAAAGATAAGTCGAGTTCCGAATTGACCTGGTACCGGGAGCTACGCCAATGGCCAAATCACCCTATAGGTTGGCTCCTGCGGAGATGCAGGAACTGTCAAGTCAACTCAGCGAGCTCTTGAGTAAAGGATTCATCCGACCTAGCTTCTCACCCTGGGGAGCTCCGGTCCTTTTTGTTAAGAAGAAGGACGGATCCTTTAGGATGTGTATCGATTATAGAGAGCTAAATAAGCTCACTATCAAGAATCGCTACCCACTTCCATGAATCGACGACCTGTTCGACCAGCTCCAGGGAGCAAATTACTTCTCTAAGATAGATCTACGGTCCGGCTACCACCAGCTCAAGGTCCGGGAAGAGGCTATTCCCAAAACCGCTTTCCGGACCCGCTATGGACATTATGAATTCGTTGTAATGCCCTTCGGTCTAACGAATGCCCCTGCCGCATTCATGGACCTAATGAATCGAGTCTGCCGACCATTCCTTGACAACTTTGTCATCGTTTTCATCAACGATATTCTAGTCTATTATCGAAGCAAAGAGGAGCATGGCCGACATCTCCGGCAAATCTTGGAAACCCTTCGAACTGAAAAGTTATACGCAAAACTCTCTAAATGTGAGTTCTGGCTCCGTAGCGTGAACTTTTTAGGTCATGTTGTCAGCCAAGAAGGGATACATGTGGACTCTTCTAAGATCAAAGCCATTGAAGGATGGGCAGTCCCAACGACACCCACAGAAATTCGTCAATTTTTAGGTCTCGCAGGCTATTACAGGAGATTCATCCATAACTTCTCCAAAACAGCCAAGCCACTTACCATGCTTACACAGAAGGGTGTACCATTTAAATGGACAGAAAAGCAGGAGGTTGCCTTCCAAACTCTGAAGCGAGCTCTCTGTAGTGCACCAGTATTATCACTACCAGAGGGAACAGACGACTTCGTAGTTTACTGTGACACTTCGAATCAGGGTTTAGGCTGTGTACTCATGCAGCGTGGTAAGGTGATAGCTTATGCATCCCGACAACTAAAAACACATGAGGTGAATTATACCACCCATGATCTCGAATTGGGAGCTGTGGTCTTCGCCTTGAAAATTTGGAGGCACTACCTTTATGGTACCAAGTGCACCATTTTCACCGACCACAAGAGTCTCCAGCACATTTTAAATCAAAAGGAGTTGAACATGAGGCAGCGAAGATGGGTTGAGCTGCTAAACGATTATGAGTGCGAAATCAAGTACCACCCAGGCAAGGCTAACGTGGTAGCTGATGCATTGAGTCAGAAAGAATACTCCAATCATCGTGTGAAGACTCTTTCAATAACCATCCAATCCCATCTGTCCTCATAAATCAAAGCAGCCCAGTTCGACGCCATGAAGACAGAAAACAGAACGAGCGAAGCGTTACGTGGAATGGAAAAGAACTTCAAAGTCAAGGAGGATGGAACATATTATTTCATGAACAGAATTTGGGTCCCTAAACATGGAGGATTCAGAGAAGTAGTCATGAATGAAGCTCATAAGACATGATACTCCATCCATCCAGGGTCAGATAAAATGCACCTGGATGTCAAGCAATGTTATTGGTGTCCTAACATGAAGGCAGAGATTGCCACTTACGTTAGCAAATGCCTCACTTGTGCTAAAGTGAAGGTAGAGTATCAAAAGCCCTCGGGACTATTACAACAGCCGGTAATACTCGAGTGGAAATGGGAAAGGATTACTATGGACTTTGTGACCAAATTACCCAAGACAACAGATGGATTGGATACCATATGGGTGATAGTCGACAGGTTGACAAAATCCGCTCATTTCCCGCCAATAAAGAAGACATACAAGATGGAGCGACTAACATAAATCTACATCAAAGAAATTGTGAGACTCCATGGAGTACCAATATCTATCATCTCAGATCGAGATAGTAGGTTCACTTCACGCTTTTGGCAATCGCTACAGAAGGCTATGGGGACACAACTCGACATGAGCACTGCTTACCACCCACAGACGGATGGTCAAAGTGAGCGAACCATTCAAACGCTTGAGGATATGCTTCGAGCATGTATGATAGACTTTGGAAGGTCGTGGGATACCCACTTACCTTTAATTGAGTTTTCATACAACAAAAGTTATCACACAAGCATCAAAGTTGCTCCTTTCGAAGCATTATATGGTCGTAAATGTAGATCACCGTTGTGTTGGACAGGGGTAGGCGACACTCAGTTGGCAAGAGGGCAAACAACAAGCAATGCATTAACAGGACCGGAAATCATACGCGAAACGACTGAGAAAATAGTGCAAATCAAAGCTCGACTTCAAGCATCACGCGACCGACAGAAGAGCTACGCCGATAAGCGGCGAAAGCCTTTGGAATTTCAAGTCGGGGATCGAGTGTTGTTAAAGGTCTCTCCCTGGAAAGGGGTGATCTGTTTTGGGAAACGGGGAAAACTAAACCCACGGTACATTGGACCCTTCGAGATTCTTGCCCGAATCGGTCTGGTGGCTTATAGACTGCAGCAACCTGCTGAACTCAGCAGTGTACACCCCGTGTTCCATATTTCCAATTTGAAGAAGTGCTTATCCGACGAAACTCTCATCATCCCATTGGAAGAAATCGAAATCAACGAGAATCTCCTGTTCATCGAGGAACCCGTCGAGATCATGGACAGGGAGGTGAAGCGTACTAAGCAAAGTCGCATTCCAATAGTGAAGGTTCGGTGGAACGCAAACCGTGGACCGGAATTACTTGGGAACGCGAAGACCAGATGAAGCAAAAGTACCCTCACTTATTCTCGCATTCTTAAGTCTAGCTTCAAAAAGAATTTCGGGACGAAATTCCCTCTAACGGGGGGATGATGTCACAACTAGGAATTCTAATGCTTTGTAAACATTAAACAAGGATAACATTGTAACAAAAACTTGAAAGCAACATATGATGCTTATTCAACGACAACCAAATTCCATCAAACACTCTATTCAAAACACTCAAATAGTCAACAAAAGGTTGGAAACCCTAGAAATCCCGGTTTAAGTCAATTATGGACTAGGATTTATTTATTGGGCCTAATGGGCCAATAAACCTCCAATGTGACTATTTTGGGCTTAGAACTCTTAAATGGGCTCTAATTGGACCCACTCTCATATGACTTAACCTTTTTGGGCTTTATAAGTCTAAAATGGACTAGTTTACCTTTAATGGGCCTTATTGGGCCATAACAATCCAATAAGCCCTAAAAAGCCACAAATCCATTCTTGCATGCACGTTTGGGCCGAAACCCACTCCAAAGGCCCAAATGGGCCAAAAACTATTAATTTGGGCTCCATATTTTGGATTCTAACATCAAGGCCCAAATCTTTTCTTTCCTCTCTCTCTCTCTATTTCTCTCTCTCGGCCCATGTAAAACAAATATATATATATATATATATATATATATATATATATATATATATATATATATATATATATATATATATATATATATATATAAGAATGGATAAAGGAGAGTTGACTTTTAATGGTGCCACCTCATAATTATCCATGGGATATCCATGCATCATTCTCATGTTCCCATGCATGTCAACTCATCTCACCCTCTCCCCTCTCCCCTCTTCTTTTTTCGGCCGAGGATCACCAAACACACACACACATCTTCAAACTCTCATCCTAAACACTCTCAAGCACATCCTCTTCTCCCTTCAAATTTTCGAGATCTTGGAGCATTTCAAGGAGGTTCTTCCACAAGAATCATCATCTTAGGTAAGTTAAATGCTTGGATCTATAAACTAGTCTCTTTATTTCATCAAGAATCTTTCTAAACTCACACAAACTCATGATCATCATCCTAGAGAACTCTAAGTTCGAGATCCACCCCAGAAGGCTTACTAGGACCAAAACTCTTCCATTTCTTTCTTCAAAATCGAAAACATCAAAGCAAGGTGAGTTCATACCCCTCTATTTTCGGTTTTTATATGTTTTATGGGGGAGAATGCAAGTAAAATGTGAAGATCTATGTGTAGTTGTATGATATGTGTGCTTTCTTGTGATTTTGTGATATATTTGTGCTAAAATGAAAGATATTTCGAGATCTATAGTTCAAGAAGGAAAAATATGTGATCTAGTTCATATTTCACTCAACATATCAAGATAAACTAATATACAAGCTTTAAAATAACATACTACAACATCAAACTCATTTTTGGATTATTTTTGTCAAATAAGTAAAAGTTTGGGAAAAAGTTGTCATTTACGGTTTTTACAAGGTTCAAAATGCCAAAACAGTTAAAATAGAAGTTTCTATGAACATTATGTTTTTCAAAGGACTAAAAATGAAATATGGCTTATTGGGCTAAATTTTGGGCTTTTCGGCCCATAGGCCCAAAGTTGCGAAAAAAATGGATTTAAGGGGGCTGAAATGGTAAATTTCTCAAACAGTGCGTAGAAAAGTAAATAAACTTATTTCAGGGGTTAAAATGGCCTTATTTGCCAAAACGGATTGAAAATGCAAAGATTTTGGGTTTTGGGTAAAAAGTGTAAAAATTGCGAAAAAGGTGGACTAAAATGCAAAATTTTTAACTAAAGGGTTGAAACTTTCCAAAAATTTACTTTTGGGCTTAAAACATTATTTAAATAAGTGTTTGGGTCAAAGATGTCAAGAAAAATAGTCCAAGGACCTAATATGTCATTCTTTTTATAAAAAGGACTAAAATTGCAAACTTTACAAAAATAAGGGGGCTGAATAGGTCAAATTAATGTTTTTGGTCAATTATATTAATAATAATAATAATTAGGTCAAAATATACAAAACTTTATAACTTATGGGTTTTAAATAGAAAAACAACTATGTTTATAAATCTATAAATCGTTATAAAACAAATTCGTGATTTATACGACACATCGATTAAACAACTCGCAACATTAATTCTATATAAAACAAGTAAACGTTCAAATGGTTGGGCTTGAGAGATTCTAATCATGCTTAATGGGCCTTCGTGACTCATTAACATGGCTTTTGGGCCCAACATAAATAATACATGTTATTGGGCCTTCTGTGACCCAATTACATGCTTAAGGGACCCTCAATGGTTTTTACATGCTATTGGGCCTAAGTGGCCCATTAGCATTACTAGTAAGGTCCAAATTAATCATATGCGAAATGGGCCAACTCGTTTTTCGTATACTCGACAGCCTTAAATAACATACGAAATTAGTAGGGCCTAGTAGTCCTCTTCTTCTCGTCTGTTAGGCTTACCTTCTCTTCAAGTAAACTAAAATCAGATCATTAATCAAGGTTAAACGAATTCATGTGGATTGAGTGAGTAATAACGGGTGACACCAATAGGTGTCGGTCGTAGTCTGTAGTTGTAATCAAAGTCTCCTGGAGGGAGAGCGAGAGTTTGTGTATAGATCTATACGGGGGTGACTCCCCCACACCTAAGCTGTTCGCTACAGTTAGACTCGGCCAGTCTAGGGTGACAAAGTCTTAAGATCAAATTTCGGTGTTCATTAGAATGCCAAGACAGACGAACTAGTCATTATCATGCATGGTTATAACGACTCACGTAGAAATCCGACATCATTAATCAAGGGAAATCTTATTCATTCGATGTAACGATTCATTAATGCAAAATAATCATATCTTTTTATCGGAAAACATCGGGTTTTCCGGGGAAACCAATCTTGCTCATTTGTACTTCAAAAACCATAAATCAAAACTTCTCTTTTATTCACGTTTTGAAAACATTCACGCATGCACTTACATGATCATCACAACATTTTCAAGAAAAGAATTAATACAGAAAATATCGGATTTTCTGGGTTTTACCAATGACATAAACTATTTTACATTAAACACACTTATGAACTCACCAACATTATATATGTTGACCGTTTTCAAAATGACTTGTATTCTCAGGTAATCGTTAGACAAGGAGGCATCCAGTATGTTGAAAGTTTCTTTTGTAGTTGCTAATCACCAAACTCTTTATATTTTGAAATCATGTAATGTAAACCTTGTACTTGATGTAAACAATGCCAGTTGTACTATGTAATGGTTGGTGATGCATGTGATATGTTTCATATATATTCATTGTGATGGTATTTCAATTTAAGTCACGCCAGCCCCCGGACGTTTCCGCCGTCTGGTTCGGGGGTGTGACAGGTTGGTATCAGAGCTCTGTTTATAGTGAACTAGCATATCTAACCACACATTGATATGCAACTATAAACCCAGAGAGGGACTAAATAACTCTGAACAAAACAAATAAAATATACTAATAAACACTCTTAGCGACTTAGAAAAATGAACACAATAACAAATCGAGTAAAACGATTGGGAGAACCTGACATCCCGGTTAAGCCAGGACTGTTCACAGTTGTATTAGGGATGAATGTAGCCTAATCAACTACATTTCTTCGTAATACAACTATCACAGGCCCTGGAACGATCGCGATGGTCAGTAAACCCAAGGCATACCCCATTGTTAATCAAGAAGAATGCATTAACCCAATTTTATAACAACTAAGAATATTTTAGGATTAATAATAGTTTATTGATATACCCCCCCCCCTCGTGCAGACAGTATGGCTGGGTTCCATCTCCCTGGAGATCCGTACTTCCTCAATCAGGGAAATAACGGATGGCTGGAAGAGGAACCTGAGGAAGATCCCGAAGAGGAGTCTGAAGAGGAACCTGAAGCAGGAGTCGAGGGCGGGCCTGCTGAGCCAGTGGTAGGTTTGGAAGAAGAGGAAGCCGAAGAAGACCCCGAAGGGGAGCCCGAGGAAGAACCCAGTGATGACGACGAGGGTGATTCAGATGTAGAGTCTGAAGTCATCAACCCACATTACCCGATTAGGGTGCCCGCTCATCGGATGGGTCCCAATGGCCCCACGCCTCCATGGGGCGTGGATATTTGGAGATGGAGCAGGCAGCAGGGGCAGCGACCCCCATATGGGATGGCCAGGGAATTTTATGATCTGAGAGACGGAGGGCCAGCCGACCGGGCACTCCCTGTCATGGTGAGGCGGTTACGGAATACTGACGACCTAGCCCAGGACACGGCCGTGCAACTGAATCAGATGCGAGCCGCAGTAGCCAGAGCGGAACGAGAAACTCAAGAAGTAATCCATAACTTTCATGTATGTCAAGCGATTTGGGAAGATCGACTACGAGCCACAGAACGACAGGTGGCGCGTCTTCAGGGCGCATCCATGTCATCAGCCCCACCACCCGACGCATCTCGGAGCACTTCGGACCAGTAGACTTCCCTACTAGCACTATGTTCTCTATGTTCGCTATATTATGTACAACCGACTCCATGTTTAAGTGATTATACTACTCATAGAGTCGTTATGTTGTCGAACTTTGTACCTCTATGTATGCTCTTTCGAGCAAATTTTCATGTATCAAAGTGCAGATATTATTAGTGAAAAATATTATGTGTTTTATGGGATGTTGTGACCTGCTATGTGTTTTATACTATTATTGTTTGGCGTAAATTTATGGGAGCAATTAGATACAAAAATCGATTCACAAAATTCTCAACATAAAAACAATACATACTCAACATCTTTCTGTTCTGTAACAGCAAGATGCCTCAGAGACCAAACCGCGGAAATACCCAACCACCGACACCACCGGAAGTCAACTCAGCCGCGTTTCAAGCCGCTGTATCTGTTGCGGTCACAACAACCATGGCGCAAATCCACCAGGGGAACAACGGCAGAGGAAACGGGCAGGGAGCTGGAAGTTCAAACAACGGAATAAATCAAGGACCTACCAAAACATGCTCTTACAAAGACTTCACCAACGCCTAGCCACGAACCTTTAATGGAACAGGAGGCGTCATAGCCCTAAAGAGGTGGATTGAGAAAATCGAATCCGTCTTTGAAATTTGCGGGTGTGCAGATGGGTGCAAGGTCAAGTTCGCAGCATGTACCTTTGTCGATCAAGCTCTTTCATGGTGGAATGGTCACATTGAAGCCATGACCCTTCCAGTGGCAAACGCGATGCCCTGGGAAGAACTGAAGGAAATGATGTTGGCAGAGTACTGCCCTAGAGGCGAGATACAAAAGATGGAACAAGAATTGTGGAACTTGACAGTTCAGAACTCCAACATCGAAGCATACATATCCAGGTTTAGCGAGCTATCCCTTCTGTGTCCGGGTATGATCACCTCAGAAGGGAAAAAGATTGAGAGGTTCATCTGGGGATTGACTGCACCTATCCAAGGGAATGTCATTGCGGCAAACCCTGAGACATTTGATAGTGCCAAGAGATTGGCCAAGAAACTGTATGATCATGGCAACAAGAAGAGTGTTAAGATCATGGAAGCGGATGTTAAGAAGGAAGAAGAGAATAAGAAAGGAAAGAGTAACAAGAGAAGAGGTAAACAAAACTCCGAGTCATCTAAGAAGCAACAGACAGTGACTGTCCACGCATAAACCCAAGCTACACCAGCACCACATGCTGTAAGGGTCGAATTGTTGTAATTAGTCGAAGTATGTTTTGGACTCTTCGAATGTTTTGTAATGTATTTTACTAGGGCTCTTTTATTCGAAGCTTTAGAGTCAATGCCTTAGTATATTTTTTGTATGCTTTCAGTTCCCTATAAATAGGGTTATTTACTAGAGTTAGATAAGAACTTTTACAGACTTGTCTACTGCACTCTGTAAAGAATTCGAAAGCATAATAGAGCATAACAAGATCATATTTACATCATGTGTTCAAATCTCATATTCTTACTTGAATTCATACTCTGATTAATTCATTACTCGATTCATTGGTTCATCAATTGGTATCAGAGCAGGAATCATATCTCTGATCTGATTTTCATGCTGTTCAAAAAGTTTTTGAATCAACTTTTTGATTCAAAAGTTTCTGCACTTTTTGAAAGTGAAAAATTGTCAAGATCTTAGTCTGTGATTCGATTTTGGATTTGAATTGTTGAATCGAGTGTTATTCTCATCAATTCGATTTGATTCATCTAGTTTGTTTTCAAATTCTCAAATCTTTTCAAACTTCTCAAAATCTTCTTCCGTACAACAATGGCGAGTTTCAATCTCAATTCGATGACCTCGTTTTCTCATCTGCTAGGTTCATCAACCAAAATTCCAATGCTAATCCCTGAATACTATGATCAGTGGGCTGATCGTATGCAGGATTATCTGAATGGTCTGGATGAAGAATTATGGTCTTGTATCACTGGAAATGTCAATGTTCCAGTGAATGTTCAACCAATTGGATCATCTTCTACAAATTCTGGAGTTGATAATCAAACTGATCGTCTGAAGAAACTGGAGAAGAGGTGTATGAGGGAACTACGAGGTGCATTACCTCCAGTTGTGTACAATTACGTTAAGTTGTACAACTGCAAAGGACATCTGGAACAATCTGAAAGATAAATTTCAAGGAAGTGAGAAGACAAAAATCAATTCAGTTAAACAGTGTCTGGTTGAGTTGAAAGACTTCAAACAAAAAGAAGGAGAAACAATTGAAGTTTACTATGATCGTCTGAACGAGTTAATCTATCGTTGCAATCGCTATGGAATTACCAGGACTTCAATGGAATTTAATCTCATCTTTGTAATGGGGCTTCGAAAAGAATGGAGAAGTGTGAGTATGATGGTGAAGAATCAACAAAGTTTTGACACATCAACTCTCAATGATTTGTACAATCTGTTGAAAACACACGAAATTGAAGTAAATGAAATTGCTGAGGAATCGAAGTTGAATTTGGGAGGTCCATTAGCACTTGTGTCAAAGATTTCTGAGAAAGAAGCTGAAAATGGTGATTCTGAGGAAGAAGAAGGATTCATCATGAATTCGGATGATGAAGCAATAGCATTTTACTCGAATAATCGTGTCAAGAAATTTTTCAAAAATCCGTTCAATTCGAAGACTAAGCTTGCTGAGGTGAAAGGAAATTCTGTGAGTAAAAATGTTGTTGAGGAGAAAAAGAAAGTTGAGAAGCAAGATTCGAAGATAGCTGATGGAAAGGGTGAGAAGAAGCTAAAAGGTGATGCTGGAATAGATTGTCATTATTGCAACGGTGGGAATCATCTTGCAAATGACTGTATGCTTCGAAAGAAGGATGAGAGGAAGAATAAAGTCAAAGATGAGGCATACTATGCAGAGAAGCTTGAGGTGGTTCGTGATAAAGCAAAGAATTTGTCATTGGTTGCAAAGGGTGAGCATGAGGATGAAGATGGAACTTATCAAATCTTGTCATCCGGGTCAGACGATGAAGAAATGAGGAATCCAACGCATGGAGCGTTGTATGCGAAAATGGAAGAGGACTCAGATGATGAGGAATTCGAAGTGAGGGGACGATGCTTCGTATCCAAAGCAGCTGACAAATCTCCAATGACAACAAAGGTACGTAAAATTCTCGAATCTTTTAATATTCCTACACATGCTTATGACTCTGAACTAATTTCTTTTGATGAGACAGTTACTTATTTTGATTCAATTGTTGTGTCTGCTATCAATGAGGCCAACAAGTTGTCAATGGAGTTGTTAGAGGTCAAAAAGAGATTAGACATGAAAATAAGCAAAATTGAATGTTTCGAATTACAAATGACAAATATAATGTGTGATAGGGATAGGTTATCGAGTGATGTTAAACTTTTGCTAGCACAAAGAAACATCTACTGTAATTCTGCTAAACGAATTTATAGCAAATTAACTTATTTACATCATTCATGTGATATAAGTAAAGAGCAACATAGAAAATTACTACCTTTCCTAGCATTCGAAAGAGCCAAGGTAGATAATATTTCGTATGATTGTGAGCAAATAATAGCTAATTTTGACAGAGTTCCTGATGATAGATATAATTATGGAATTGTCAAAATTGATGAATGTCTTGATGCAAATGAATTAGTTAACATAGTGAATGATACTTTGACTAAATCTGAACAAATTCAAATTTTGAAAAAGACTGAGAATTCAACATCTCATTCTCAATCTAATTTTGCTGATATTGAAGATAATTCTGACAATATTAGTGAAATTAGTGAACTTGAAGATGTTGATTGTTCTCAGTTGTCTGTTGTTAATGTTGCTTCAACATCTAAAGGAAAAGAAAAAGTTAAGGATTTGATGGTTGAAAATGAAACTGATATACCCTCAACTTCGAAAGTTTATGATATGAACTTCGTGGATCTCAAAGACAACCAAACTGATGATAGTGATGATGAAAATGAAGTGAACATTTCGAAGGAAAAGAAATCTTCAAAGGAAGAAGAAACTCCTCGAATTGTGGTTGATCAGGTGTATGGTGATACACAAAAGTTCGAAAAAGTGATTAATGAAAAAGGTGAACACTATCTTGAAACGAATTCAGTGGTTTATCCAAATTTCAAATGTACAGATAATGTCATTTTTCCAAACCAAGTTTTTGTAACTACTGGAAATGTTGAGAGAATCAAACCAAAATTAAAGAAGTTAGTTGAAGAGGATAATTCAAAAACAACTGATGAAGGTTTTTTCGCAAATCAAAGCACAGTTGAAAACAACTTAACAAAGAATTCGTATGTTTTCCAACGTCAAAAACCACAAAGAAAATGGGTTGAAAAATCAGAAATTGAAAAAGAGAATTCAAAACAAGTTGAAAAGGAATGTGAAAAAGTGGTCAAATTAAACTCCAAGGAATTCAAAGATCAAATTGACAAATTTTTGAAGGAAAACAACATTTCAAAAAGACAAGCAAGAAAGAAAATATTTTGGCAAAATGTTGAGTCTCAAAAGATGTCTGAATCACAATCACCCAAAAATGTTTTCAAAGCTAAAAATTCATCTTTTTCAACAAAACGTCAACACTCATCTCAATCAAATCATTCAAAGTCTGAAGTGAATAAACAACCAAGGTTTTCGAAAGTTTTAGAAACTAATATTCCAAGAAAATTTTCAAATAACTCAAAACCAAATCAAAAATTCTTTCCACGTCAACATTTTAAATCAACAGTTGATACATCATATGCTAAATCTTTTATAACAAATCCAAAAGTTGATTTTGTTCCTAAAAAGCCAAATTTTCCAAATCAAACGAAGAAAGAAACTATGAAAACTTCACGAGAAAAAGGAATAACGTCAAGGAAGAACGTTGATCATTGGCTTGAAGGCAAAGGAAAGATGTATCAGTCAAATACATTTTCAAAAGAGAAAATTCATGAAGCTTATGAAAAGTATGTGAATTCTTCATCAAACGGAAGTTCATCTTCTAAGGATTCGAACATATCAGTCAAAGCTTGGAAACCAGTACAAAAAGGAAAGAATGTTCATACACAACCTCAGAATTCGAAGGGTAATGTCAGTGAACAGTCGAAACCATCAAAAACTTATGTTTCGGTTCCTTTAAATGAAGATGTAAACTTAATTGATAGTCTCAAAACAAAAGTTTGTGATTGGGTTAAAAGTTCTTCATTACATTCGAAATTGAAATCTAATTTCCAAGGACCCAAAAAGCCTTAGGTACCTAAATTTTTCCATTGAATGTAGGTACTATGTGATGAGCAATATGATAACAAGTGGTACATCGATAGTGGTTGCTCTCGTCACATGACTGGGAAGAAGGAGAATTTACGTGATTTTCGAAGTCTCAAAAATGCTGGAGTAGTGAAGTTTGGGAACAATCAAAAATGTCAAGTCAAAGGATATGGGAAGATCACGAATGGACAATTCACAGTGAATCGTGTGGCGTATGTTGAAGGTCTTCAACATAACTTGATAAGTGTTTCTCAACTTATTGTGGGCACTGGCAATCAAGTTCTTTTTAACGAAGAAGGAAGTATTATTTCGAATGTCACAACAAAAGAGGTGTTACTAAAATCCAAAAGGAAAGGTGACATGTTCACTTTGGACATCAATCCGATAGTAGGGAAACCTGCTATATGTCTTCTTTCGAAAGCAACATCATACTTAAGTTGGCTTTGGCATCGAAGACTTTCTCATCTAAATTTTCGAAACATCAATAAACTTGTGGTACAAGATCTGGTAAGAGGTTTACCTGTACTTAAATTTGACAATGATTCTTTATGTGCAGCTTGTGAAGTTGGCAAGCAACATAAACAAGGTCATCCAATTACGATTGATTCGAAAATAGTTGCACCTCTGGAGCTCTTACATATTGATTTGTGTGGACCTTCGACAGTTTCAACTCTCAACAAGAAACGGTACATTTTAGTGATTGTTGATGATTTTTCCAGATTTATGTGGGTTTATTTTCTCAGGCTTAAATCTGAAGTTGCACAAATCATGATTGACTTTATCAAAAAGATGGAAACAACATTGAAGAAGATTGTTCCAAAAATTAAGAGTGATCATGGAACTGAATTTAAGAACAATGTTCTTGATTCATTTTTGGTGGACAAAGGGATTTCGCATAATTTTTCATCTCCATACACACCACAACAAAACGGTGTTGTTGAACGAAGAAATAGGTCTCTATGCGAAGCGGCAAGAACTATGTTGGTATATGTGAATCTTCCACAATATCTTTGGGCTGAAGCAGTATCAACCGCATGTTTCACTCAAAACAGATCTTTTATTCATCGTCGTTTTAACATAACTCCATATGAAATTCTCAACAATCGAAAACCTAACGTCAAATTTCTTCATGTTTTCGGATGCAGATGCTTCATTATGAATCTCAGGGATCATCTTACGAAATTTCAAGCAAAAGCAGATGAAGGGATTTTCTTGGGTTATTCGCATAATTCAGTCGCATATCGTGTGTTGAATAAAAGAACACGAAAAGTTGAAGAAACTTTTAATCTTACATTTGATGATTACTGCATTAAACAAACAATATCACAGTTTGAAAATCATCCTATTTTGAAAGACTTACAAGATGAATCAGAACCCTCACAAACCTTAGATAATGATTATGATTTAATTTTTGGAATATCAGATCATGCTGTTGATGCTGAAGTAAATGCAAGTGATAATCATATCTCTGAATTAACAAAGCTTAATGATGCTTCAACATCAAATTCTCCAGAGAAAGGCCAAAGTATGCAAAACAATCCAGTGGAGGGGGAGCACTTGGATTCGAATACATTAGATGACAACATGCATTCTTTCAAGGGGGAGAAAGAAAGATTGAATGATGATGTTGAGGGGGAGCATTCAGAAAATATTGAAGATAATAATGATTTTGATGATGCTTGTTCGATTGTAGGCTCAGAAAACGATGATATATATGAAGATGCACCTTTGGAATTTGATCCAGCATATCCGCCAATGGAAAAATGGACAAAAGATCATCCGAAGGATCAAGTAATTGGGAATCCACAAGAGGGAGTTTTAACAAGAGCTCAAATTCGTGCAAAGAATGAGGTATTGAATACTCATCAAGAATTTTGCATGTTCAATGTTTTCATTTCTAAGATTGAACCAAAAACAGTTAAGATTGCAACGGAACACTCAGATTGGGTTGTTGCAATGCAATCTGAATTGTCGGAATTTGAACGAAACTAGGTTTGGAGGTTAATTCCTAAACCTGAAAATGTTTCGATTGTCGGGTTAAAATGGATTTTCAAAAATAAAACCGACAAAGATGGAAATATTGTTCGAAACAAAGCCAGACTTCTTGTTAAAGGATATTCACAATAAGAAGGAATCGACTATGAAGAAATTTTTGCCCCTGTCGCAAGACTCGAGGCGGTTCGTATATTTCTGGCTTATGCAGCTCACAAAGATTTTGATGTTTATCAAATGGACGTGAAATGTGCATTTCTAAATGGAGAGCTTGAAGAAACTGTTTACGTGGAACAACCCCCAGGTTTTATTAACGACGAATTTCCAAATCATGTTTATATTTTAGATAAGGCAGTTTATGGTTTGAAACAAGCACCACGAGCATAGTATGCAACTCTTACCTCATTTTTGAAACAATCTAAATTTAAACAAGGATCAGTTGATCCCACATTATTTCGAAAGAAAGTGGGGAATCATCTAATGCTTGTTCAAATTTATGTTGATGACATTATTTTTGGCTCGACTGACCCTACTTTGTCTAGAGAATTCGAAGATTTGATGAAAAGTAAGTTCGAAATGAGCATGATGGGAAAAATCAATAATTTTCTTGGTTTGAATATTCGTCAAAACAGAGACGGAATTTTTATTAATCAAGAAAAATATACGAAGAATCTGTTGGAAAAGTTTGGATTGACGAATAGCACGAAGTTACGAGTTCCAATGGCAACGGGCATAAAGCTAACACCGTCGTTAGATAAACCTGCTGTTGACATAACTTTATATAGGAGCATGATTGGTTCATTACTTTATCTCACAGCTAGTAGACCTGATATCATGTTTTCTGTGTGTAATTGTGCTAGGTATCAGTCTAATCCACGAGAACCACATCTCACTGCTGTAAAGAATATCTTTCGTTATCTTAAAGGAACAATTTCGTTAGGATTGTGGTATCCTTCGAAAACTGGGTTCTTTGTACAAGCGTATTCGGATGCAGACTTGGGTGGTTGTAATATTGATCGAAAAAGCACAAGTGGTGGATGTCAATTTCTTGATGGCAAATTGGTGAGCTGGCAGTCGAAAAAACAAACATGTGTATCAATTTCAACAGCTGAAGCAGAATATGTGGCTGCTGCAGCTTGCACTTCACAAATAATATGGATCCAAAGTCAATTGTGTGATTATGCAATTAATATGAAAAAGATTCCATTATATTGTGATTCTCAAAGTGCGATAAGAATTTGTCATAATCCTGTGCAGCATTCGAAGACTAAACATATAGCTCTTTGTTATCATTTCATCAAAGATCACGTGGAAGATGGAAATATTGAAGTACATTTCGTGAAAACAACTGATCAGTTAGCTGACATTTTCACGAAAGCTTTGGATGAAAAATCCCTTGTGAAGATTATAGAAGGACTTGGAATGATCGATGGAAATTATGTTCCATGCGAAAAAGAAGAATGATGCATGATAAGGAATGATTCAGAGGCGCTGACTAAAAGATAATGCAAACTCATTCAGCATTCAGAGGTTACTGTTCATAGTCAATGCTTCGACCCCTTCGAATTCGCACATTTGTTACTTATTTTAAGGGTTGATTCAGAGGTTACTGTTGATAGTCAACGCTTCGACCCCTTCGAATTCGTACATTTGTATCAAGTATTATTTTAATTTTCGAAAATTCAAAAAATCCAAAAACATTTTCGTTTGTTTTGTTCTTTAATTTTCGAAAATTCAAAAAATCCAAAAAGATTTTCGTTTGTTTTGTCATTTAATTTTCGAAAATTCAAAAATCCAAAAAGATTTTCGTTTGTTGTGTCATTTAATTTTCGAAAATTCAAAAATCCAAAAAGATTTTCGTTTGTTTTGTCATTTAATTTTCGAAAATTCAAAAATCCAAAAAGATTTTCGTTTGTTGTGTCATTTAATTTTCGAAAATTCAAAAATCCAAAAAGATTTTCGTTTGTTTGGTCATTTAATTTTCGAAAATTCAAAAATTCAAAAAGATTATCGTTTGTTCTGCCTTTATTTACGAAAAATCAAAACAACAAAAATATTTTGTTTCTTATTTCTTTTTAGTATTTTGTTGCAGATTCTCATGAAGATACAGAGGAGATTATGCTTGCAGTACTAGGGTCAGTTACATTTTTCGTATAAATCGATAAATTTGTCATCATTCGAACTCGTTAGGTTATCCCTAGAAGCATGCTGCTGTATGTTGACCAAAGCCTCCATGACTCAATGTGTGTGTAAGAAAGCCTTAATGAAATTATTCATACGAAGATTTCTTCCCAATTAGGCTTATATTCACATTAGTCTCTGAGCTACCTTACTCTTCTCAAAATGAGTTAAGAGTTTACTGTTTGGTCCAAATAAAACAGAGGTACTTTTTGTGTCTTGTATCAATCTTTTTGATCCAAAAAGTTCTAACACGATCACACACGAAGACATATGTCCGAGAGGTCTCTGATCAAACCCATCGAGACTTAGATATATCAAAACTCTGTGTTTATGATCTGACATCATGAGACCGTGATGAAAGTGAAACCCAATTTTCATTACCTTTTAAGGAATTGACGGGGAACTAAGTTCCAGATTTGCACGAAACTTTTGTTTATGTACCAAAATTCGAAACTCCAAATCATATTCATTTCGAATGAGTGGTCTTGATCAAACATTCGAAACCCACGATGTTTGTTACCCAACAAGATCCAGCACACAAATTTTTTCTTGAATATGATTTCCGTGTGAGTTTCATTCGAATGTCATTGTCATTTCAAAATTTATCTAAATCAACTTGTCACTGACTACACTGGTCAAACAAGTAATTTCTGTTACAATTTATCACCTTATGTTTAGGATGACATGTAACGAAAATTTTAAACTATCCATGAAACATTATAAAAGAAGCCCTTCGATACTTATCAACAAGTATTCGATTGTAATTCACAGGAACCCACACAAGCTATTGATCATTTCTATTAATGATTAATGAAGTAATCTTTGCCCGGGATTTCATCTGCTTTTGTGTCAATGGTTTGACATCACATTATCCCAAATTCTTCTTATATTTGTTTCTCGTCTATATTCTTTGGAACACTGCACTCACGAAATCCTTGAGGTTCTGAGTAATACCAACTCAGGCTGATGATTTCAAACTTCTGGCGTATGACTTCACTTTTCATCCCAAAAGTGAAAGAGCCTTGCTTCCATTCGAAGGGTTCTGACGGTTACAATTTTCTTGGGGATTACAAGACAGGCTGTTTATAAATGACGTATGGTATTCTGTCCGTTTTTCAAGGCGATGTGACAGCTACTTTTTGACGCATGGCTACTTTTACGCAGTAATGGTCCGATTTTCAAGGTGTCACGTCGGATATCATTAAATACATATCCCGCTTCAAATTCAAATTTAAGGGTTACATATAAAAGGGAATTCCAGGGGTTCATTGTCAGTTTACGCGATCAAAAAGCAAATTTCCCAAAATTCTCTGTTCATCATCATCTTCAAACCCTAACAATGGCGACTTCTGCTCATGTTGATTCTCATACCACTGAAGATGCCTCTTCATTACCAATAATGAAGATTCAAGCAACAAACTACTACTTGGAGGGTGAAGTTTCTCAGTACCCGGAAGAATTAAAGATGCTCATAGTTGCTTTGAAGAACTCGGTTTTGGCTAAAGCGATGTTCAACTCTTTCTCTGTTCCTTTGTCCTGGCTTTCTCAAGCAGGATCAACTGCGACATACAACAAAGCATCTGATACGATTACTTTTCATCTGGTGAACGACAAAAAGGTCCGGCTAACCAAGAAACTATTTTGCCAAATTTTTGATATTCCGAATTCGCCTCCATATGTTTCATTTACTTTTCCACAAATCGTTCACATGTTTAATGAGATGGGATATCAGCCACCATTGTCCAAGATTAGTGATTTTAAGAAATCTGGTCTTCCACGAATCTGGAATTTCTTATTTGGAATTTTTTTACGATGTTTGACTGGGAGATCAGCTGGCCTTGATAAAGGAAGAATGGAGGTTTATGTCATGGTTGCTGGCATCTACTATGATCTTCAAGTTGATTATTCTACACAGTTGTGGAAGGAATTCCAAAAGGGTGTAGAACACACGAATGTTATTCATGGTATTTCGTGTGCAAGATACTGGAGTTTGATTTTGCAACACTTTTACAATAAGAAAGGGATTTTGGTACCCAATGATGAAGACAAAGTAGTTTTTCAATCATACCACTATCTGAAGGATGTCACAGATAGTGCTGACGTTTTTCCATCAGTTGCTCGTATTCCAGATGCTATGCATGAAAGAGTTGATCCTTCGAACTCTATATTGGTGGCATATTTGAAGACTATTGATTCTTCAATCAAAACTGGCATACTCTTGGATAGAGATGATACGAAATCCAAGAAGATGAAGAAGAATGAAACTGAGTCAAAATCTTCGAAATCTCCAAAGAAGAAGCCTGAAACTGATGTAGTGTCGGTTGCTGAGACTCAAGTGATTGAGCCTATTCTTGAAGAAACCCATGAAAATGTTATCATTCCTTCGAAGACTGGAATGTTTCGAAGAATTAAAATGAAGTCAACCCATAAACGCAAGTCTCCCACACAACAAGTGATTCGAAAACCTCAAATCACTTCTCAGGGCGTTTTAATTAGGGAAGTGCCCGCACCTGTTTCATCGGTGTCCAAGAAACGAAGGGCTGAAGATATGGCAAAGCATTTGTCAAAGAAAAAGAAGAAGAAGACTCGAAAACTGGTAATCTCTACTGAGTCAACAGAAGATGATAGTGAAAGAATTCCAGAAACTCCAGAGTTTACTCTTATCACAAACAGTTTCACCCCTGAGAAGACAGTTGTCATACCACCCGAAGATTCGATTGCCAAATCAGTTCTTGAGGAGGTTCGAACTTCAGGCATCCCTGCACATGTATCTGATACGGATGTAAATGTCAATATGGGTGAAGGAGGTTCGAAAAATGAAGCTACAGGTCCATCTACTTCTGCTCCTTTTGCAAGTATTGTTTCTTTACCATTATCTTCTACTCCTCTTACTTCAACAACAGATTCCCCAACATTCGAACACATTCTTGATCAACCCTTTACTTCTATTTTTTCTTCTCAGTCTACTGAGCCACCCAAACCCACTTCACCTGTTCAAGAAACCATTTTTTTGGAGACAGAGACTGAGAATGAGGGGTTTGGTGGTATGTTTGATGAATTGGAATTTCATGAAGACGAAGAAGAGTTTCCTGATCATATGCTAATGACCATGAAACAATTTAAAATCTTGAATCAGAAGTTGAATTCGATACTTCAATCCCAAGCTGATCTGGGGGGGTGGTTCATCTGTTTCAAGTCTGGAGATTGATTCGATGTTAAAGATGTTCGAAGCCAGAGTTGTGAGCAAAGTCTCTGGAATGCTTACAGACTCTGAATCACGAATTTTGGAGAACGTTGATCTCAATGATCAAAACAATGAAATTCGAATCAATTCTCAAAATTCGAAATTTGCTGGTGATCTGAGAGAGTTGAAGAATGTTGCAAAGGAACGACATGTTTTTTTTATTCAAGATGTGAAGAAAGTACGAGAGGATGTAAACTTGTAGATTCACGAACTTCGTGAAGATATGCAAAAAGAAATTGTCACAGTTCAACAAGATTATGCATCCTTGAATCAAAAGGTTGATATCATTTGTGACGCAGTCACTCGATTTGTTAAGTTGTATGAAAATTTGAGTCCTCAAATTACTCAACTTTCAACATCCGAAAGTGCAAGCTTTGAAGAAGTGCTTAAGTTGCTCAAGGAGTTAAAAGAGATTTCTGATAGGCCAGTTTCTTCTCCATTGATTACTCCTGAATTTTTATCTCAGAAATTTATCCAATTCGAAGCCATTCTCAATAAGCAACTTGCTCCTCTCTTTCGCATATCAAGTCTTCTTCCAACCACACATGCCCCACCTGTTTTCACAGGGATGCAAGGGGGAGAAAGAAAAACTAGTGAGTCGAAGACTAGTGGAGAAGATGCGAAAGTTGTGGGAAAAGTCTTTTCTTCGAAAATCCCTACAACAAAACCAATAATTGTTTCTGCTGAACAGGTGACTTCAACAGTCGTAACAACAATGCCAATTGCAAGTCCAATTTCGAAAGGAATTATGATTGGTAAATCTTTGGAGACTGGTGGGAGTGGTTCGAATCCAAAAGAGACAATCGTCAATCCAACATTGAAAGATAAAGGGAAATCGATTGTTGTGGAAAAATCAAAAGAAGAAAAGAAGGCTGAAGCTGATGCTGAAATCGAAAAGCTCAGAATAGTTCAAAGCATTATGGCTCAGTGAGCAAATGATCTGAAGGGAATGGATAAAGGTGATCCAGCCAAACATTATAATTACGAAACAATTGAGGCCAAGGTTGCTTTTAATAACATGTATACATTCGAGAAGAAACCAAAGCAGAGTTATTTGGTCACAAATACTGATGCAAGCCAGCTGGATTTTCCCATAAACGAAATGATGTTTATCATGCCTCAGTTCAAAGCAGAAGGGAATTTTAAAAATAAAGATGAAGGTACACACATGAAAATTCGTTTTCATGCTGTTCTTGGAAAAGCCCCTGAGGAAGTTTGGTCTTTAATAAAAATCAAGAAGGTCATAAGTATGAAAAAGGATGTGGTTTTCGAAAACACAGTCCAAAATGTTAAATATGTGGTTGCCAGGGCAAATGGAAATATTTGCGAATTCACTGTTGCAGATTTTCCATTAATGAACTTGTATGATCTTATACAAGTTGCATTACTTTTGAAAGACAAATCATTCTCATACCTTCAAAACACAGAACCAGATGAATTCAAGCTTGGAGTAGCTCACATCAAAGTTTTTATCGAAAACTATTATGAGTGCTTGGCACTAACAGATGTTGAATTAGCTACTGCCAAAGGAATGGAAATTAAAGCTCTGATGGCTCCTACGAAGACTCAGGTGGATTTGAAGAAGTATGCTGATGGTGAAATTTGCCTGAAGCCTTTTGGAATTGTCTTCGCAGGAAAAGACAAAGCTGGAAAGTCTAAACAGTTCTTATTCCAAGCAAGTGAAGTCGAGAGATATTCAACATCTCAATATACGAACTTGATTGTTCGTATGAATCATTGCAAGAAGAACAATGAAGGTGACAAGAAAGAGCTAAAGAAGATTATCTCCTGGTACACGGAGATTCGAAGAGTATTACTGTATTCCATCACACTTCTTACAAATTGAAGACTTCGACTATGATTACAAAGGGGGACATTGTAAGGGTCGAATTGTTGTAATTAGTCGAAGTATGTTTTGGACTCTTCGAATGTTTTGTAATGTATTTTACTAGGGCGCTTTTATTCGAAGCTTTAGAGTCAATGCCTTAGTATATTTTTTTGTATGCTTTCAGTTCCCTATAAATAGGGTTATTTACTAGAGTTAGATAAGAACTTTTACAAACTTGTCTACTGCACTCTGTAAAGAATTCGAAAGCATAATAGAGCATAACAAGATCATATTTACATCCTGTGTTCAAATCTCATATTCTTACTTGAATTCATACTCTGATTAATTCATTACTCGATTCATTGGTTCATCACATCCTCCAGCCTTATCCATGCCAAATACTCCGAAGCAGTACACGGGGAATCTTCCCAAGTGTAACAAATGTAACTACCATCACCTCGGGGAATGCAGAGAGATGATGTGCACTAGATGCAACCGGAAGGGCCATACAGCAAAATATTGTAGGGCCCAGTTTCCACAAAACCAGATGCACAACAACAACGACAACAATAACAACAACAACAACAACAACACAAAGGATGGAGCCAGTTATACCTGTTATGGGTGCGGGAAAACTGGACATTTCAGACGCAATTGTCCCAATGCGAACACCCAAGCGACAGGAGCAGTAGGAAGAGTGCTGACTATGGGGCAAGGAGAAGTGGTTCAGGATCTCGCTGTCGTTACCAGTACGTTTCTCCTTAACCACTCATATACATGCATCATGTTTGATACCGGGGCAGAGCGAAGCTTTGTGAGTAACAAATTCAAACACTTGCTAAAACAACAACCCCAAAAGCTTAATGAAACCTTTACGGTGGAAATGGCTAATGGGAAAACAGAATCAGCCGGGGAAATCTATGTAGGATGTACCCTAACTTTAAATCAACATACCTTTCAAATAAACTTGATGCCCGTAACTATTAGGAGTTTTGATGTGATTATCGGCATAGACTGGATGAGCCCCCATCATGCCGAAATTTTATGTCGCGAGAAGGCCGTTCGCCTTCATCTCCCTAATCACGAAACCCTAATTATATACAGAGACAAACCCAGTACGAACCATCCTCTTATCTCGTGCATTAAGGCACAACAGTGTATACAAAAGAAGGACTTGGCGTTTCTGGCACATATAGTGGATAAGTCCGAGGAAGAGGTCAATATTCGAGACATCCCAGTGGCTTGCGACTTCCCGGACGTCTTTCCCAAAGATCTTCTGGGGATACCCCCAGAAAGACAAGTCGGGTTCCGAATTAACCTGGTACTGGGAGCTACGCCAATGGCCAAATCACCCTATAGGTTGGCTCCTGCGGAGATGCAGGAACTGTCAAGTCAACTCAGCGAGCTCTTCAGTAAAGGATTCATCCGACCTAGCTTCTCACCCTGGGGAGCTCCGGTCCTTTTTGTTAAGAAGAAGGACGGATCCTTTAGGATGTGTATCGATTATAGAGAGCTAAATAAGCTCACTATCAAGAATCGCTACCCACTTCCACGAATCGACGACCTGTTCGACCAGCTCCAGGGAGCAAATTACTTCTCTAAGATAGATCTACGGTCCGGCTACCACCAGCTCAAGGTCCGGGAAGAGGATATTCCCAAAACCGCTTTCCGAACCCGCTATGGACATTATGAATTCGTTGCAATGCCCTTCGGTCTAACGAATGCCCCTGCCGCATTCATGGACCTAATGAATCGAGTCTGCCGACCATTCCTTGACAACTTTGTCATCGTTTTCATCGACGATATTCTAGTCTATTCTCGAAGCAAAGAGGAGCATGGCCGACATCTCCAGCAAATCTTGGAAACCCTTCGAACTGAAAAGTTATACGCAAAACTCTCTAAATGTGAATTTTGGCTCTGTAGCGTGAACTTTTTAGGTCATGTTGTCAGCCAAGAAGGGATACATGTGGACTCTTCTAAGATCAAAGCCATTGAAGGATGGGTAGTCCCAGCGACACCCACAGAAATTCGTCAATTTTTAGGTCTCGCAAGCTATTACAGGAGATTCATCCAGAACTTCTCCAAAACAGCCAAGCCACTTACCATGCTTACACAGAAGGGTGTACCATTTAAATGGACATAAAAGCAGGAGGTTGCCTTCCGAACTCTGAAGCAAGCTCTCTGTAGTGCACCAGTATTATCACTACCAGAGGGAACAGAGGACTTCGTAGTTTACTGTGACGCTTCGAATCAGGGTTTAGGCTGTGTACTCATGCAGCGTGGTAAGGTGATAGCTTATGTATCCCGACAACTAAAAACACATGAGGTGAATTATACCACCCATGATCTCGAATTGGGAGTTGCGGTCTTCGCCTTGAAAATTTGGAGGCACTACCTTTATGGTACCAAGTGCACCATTTTCACCGACCACAAGAGTCTCCAGCACATTTTAAATCAAAAGGAGCTGAACATGAGGCAGCGAAGATGGGTTGAGCTGCTAAACGATTATGAGTGCAAAATCAAGTACCACCCAGGCAAGGCTAACGTGGTAGCTGATGCCTTGAGTCAGAAAGAATACTCCAATCATCGTGTGAAGACTCTTTCAATAACCATCCAATCCCATCTGTCCTCACAAATCAAAGCAGCCCAGTTCAACGCCATGAAGACAGAAAACAGAACGAGCGAAGCGTTACGTGGAATGGAAAAGAACTTCGAAGTCAAGGAGGATGGAACATATTATTTCATGAACAGAATTTGGGTCCCTAAACATGGAGGATTCAGAGAAGTAGTCATGAATGAAGCTCATAAGACATTATACTCCATCCATCCAGGGTCAGATAAAATGTACCTGGATGTCAAGCAATGTTATTGGTAGCCTAACATGAAGGCAGAGATTGCCACTTACGTTAGCAAATGCCTCACTTGTGCTAAAGTGAAGGTAGAGTATCAAAAGCCCTCGGGACTATTACAACAGCCGGTAATACCCGAGTGGAAATGGGAAAGGATTACTATGGACTTTGTGACCAAATTACCCAAGACAACAGATGGATTGGATACCATACGGGTGATAGTCGACAGGTTGACAAAATCCGCTCATTTCCCGCCAATAAAGGAGACATACAAGATGGAGCGACTAACAAGAATCTACATCAAAGAAATTGTGAGACTCCATGGAGTACCAATATCTATCATCTCAGATCGAGATAGTAGGTTCACTTCACGCTTTTGGCAATCGCTACAGAAGGCTATGGGGACACAACTCGACATGAGCACTGCTTACCACCCACAGACGGATGGTCAAAGTGAGCGAACCATTCAAACGCTTGAGGATATGCTTCGAGCATGTGTGATAGACTTTAGAAGGTCATGGGATACCCACTTACCTTTAATTGAGTTTTCATACAACAACAGTTATCACACAAGCATCAAAGTTGCTCATTTCGAAACATTATATGGTCGTAAATGTAGATCACCGTTGTGTTGGACAGGGGTAGGCGACACTCAGCTGGCAAGAGGGCAAATAGCAAGCAATGCATTAACAGGACCGGAAATCATACGCGAAACGACTGAGAAAATAGTGCAAATCAAAGCTCGACTTCAAGCATCACGCGGCCGACAGAAGAGCTACGTCGATAAGCGGCGGAAGCCCTTGGAATTTCAAGTCGGGGATCGAGTGTTGTTAAAGGTATCCCCCTGGAAAGGGGTGATCCGCTTTGGGAAACGGGGAAAACTAAACCCATGGTACATTGGACCCTTCGAGATTCTTGCCCGAATCAGTCCGGTGGCTTATAGACTGCAGCTACCTGCTGAACTCAGCAGTGTACACCCCGTGTTCCATGTTTCCAATTTGAAGAAGTGCTTATCCGACGAAACTCTCATCATCCCATTGGAAGAAATCGAAATCAACGAGAATCTCCTGTTCATCGAGGAACCCGTCGAGATCATGGACAGGGAGGTGAAGCGTACTAAGAAAAGTCGCATTCCAATAGTGAAGGTTCGGTGGAATGCAAAGCGTGGACCGGAATTCACTTGGGAACGCGAAGACCGGATGAAGCAAAAGTACCCTCATTTATTCTCGCATTCTTAAGTCTAGCTTCAAAAAGAATTTCGGGACGAAATTCCCTCTAACGGGGGGATGATGTCACAACTAGGAATTCTAATGCTTTGTAAACATTAAACAAGGATAACATTGTAACAAAAACTTGAAAGCAACATATGATGCTTATTCAAAGACAACCAAATTCCATCAAACACTCTATTCAAAACACTCAAATAGTCAACAAAAGGTTGGAAACCCTAGAAATCCCGGTTTAAGTCCATTATTGACTAGGATTTCTTTATTGCGCCTAATGGGCCAATAAACCTCCAATGTGACTATTTTGGGCTTAGAACTCTTAAATGGGCTCTAATTGGACCCACTCTCATAAGACTTAACCTTTTTGGGCTTTATAAGTCTAAAATGGACTAGTTTACCTTTAATGGGCCTTCTTGGGCCATAACAATCCAATAAGCCCTAAAAAGCCACAAATCCATTCTTGCATGCACGTTTGGGCCGTAACCCACTCCAAAGGCCCAAATGGGCCAAAACTATTAATTTGGGCTCTATATTTTGGATTCTAACATCAAGGCCCAAATCTTTTCTTTCCTCTCTCTCTCTCTCGGCCCATGTAAAACAAATATATATATATATATATATATATATATATATATATATATATATATATATATATATATATATATATAAAAGAATGGATAAATGAGAGTTGACTTTTAATGGTGCCACTTCATAATTATCCATGGGGTATCCATGCATCATTCTCATGTTCCCATGCATGTCAACTCATCTCACCCTCTCCCCTCTCCCCTCTTCTTGTTTTGTCCAAGGATCACCAAACACACACACACACATCTTCAAACTCTCATCCTAAACACTCTCAAGCACATCCTCTTCTCCCTTCAAATTTTCGAGATCTTGGAGCATTTCAAGGAGGTTCTTCCACAAGAATCATCATCTTAGGTAAGTTAAATGCTTGGATCTATAAACTAGTCTCTTTATTTCATCAAGAATCTTTCTAAACTCACACAAACTCATGATCATCATCCTAGAGAACTCTAAGTTCGAGATCCACCCAAGAAGGCTTACTAGGACCAAAACTCTTCCATTTCTTTCTTCAAAATCGAAAACATCAAAGCAAGGTGAGTTCATACCCCTCTATTTTAGGTTTTCATATGTTTTATAGGGGATAATGCAAGTAAAATGTGAAGATCTATGTGTAGTTGTATGATATGTGTGCTTTCTTGTGATTTTGTGATATGATTGTGCTAAAATGAAAGATATTTCGAGATCTATAGTTCAAGAAGGAAAAATATGTGATCTAGTTCATATTTCACTCAACATGTCAAGATAAACTAATATACAAGCTTTAAAATAACATACTACAACATCAAACTCATTTTTGGACTATTTTTGTCAAACAAGTAAAAGTTTGGGAAAAAGTTGTCATTTACGGTTTTTACAAGGTTCAAAATGCCAAAACAGTTAAAATATAAGTTTCTCTGGACATTATGTTTTTCTAAGGACTAAAAATGAAATTTATGGCTTATTGGGCTAAATTTTGGGCTTTTCGGCCCATAGGCCCAAAGTTGCGAAAAAAATGGATTTAAGGGGGCTGAAATGGTAAATTTCTCAAAACAGTGGGTAGAAAAGTAAATAAACTTATTTCAGGGGTTAAAATGGCCTTATTTGCCAAAAAGGATTGAAAATGCAAAGATTTTGGGTTTTGGGTAAAAAGTGTAAAAATTGCGAAAAAGGTGGACTAAAATGCAGATCTTTTAACTAAAGGGTTGAAACTTTCCAAAAATTTACTTTTGGGCTTAAAACATTATTTAAATAAGTGTTTGGGTCAAATATGTAAAGAAAAATAGTCCAAGGACCTAATATGTCATTCTTTTTATAAAAAGGACTAAAATTGACAACTTTACCAAAAATAAAGGGGCTGAATAGGTCAAATTAATGTTTTTGGTCAATTGTATTAATAATAATAATAATTGGGTCAAAATATACAAAACTTTATAACTTATGGGTTTTAAATAGAAAAACAACTATGTTTATAAATCTATAAATCATTATAAAACAAATTCGGGATTTATACGACACATCGATTAAACAACTCGCAACATTAATTCTATATAAAACAAGTAAACGTTCAAATGGTTGGGCTTGAGAGATTCTAATCATGCTTAATGGGCCTTCGTGACTCATTAACATGGCTTTTGGGCCCAACATAAATAATACATGTTATTGGGCCTTCTGTGACCCAATTACATGCTTAAGGGACCCTCAATGGTTTTGACATGCTATTGGGCCTCAGTGGCCCATTAGCATTACTAGTAAGGTCCAAATTAATCATATGCGAAATGGGCTAACGCGTTTTCGTATACTCGACAGCCTTAAATAACATACGAAATTAGTAGGGCCTAGTAGTCCTCTTCTTCTCGTCTGTTAGGTTTACCTTCTCTTCAAGTAAACTAAAATCAGATCATTAATCAAGGTTAAACGAATTCATGTGGATTGAGTGAGTAATAACGGGTGACACCAATAGGTGTCGGTCGTAGTCTGTAGTTGTAATCAAAGTCTCCTGGAGGGAGAGCGAGAGTTTGTGTATAGATCTATACGGGGGTGACTCCCCCACACCTAAGCTGTTCGCTACAGTTAGACTCGGCCAGTCTAGGGTGACAAAGTCTTAAGATTAAATTTCGGTGTTCATTAGAATGCCAAGAAAAACGAACTAGTCATTATCATGCATGGTTATAACGACTCACGTAGAAATCCGACATCATTAATCAAGGGAAATCTTATTCATTCGATGTAACGATTCATTAATGCAAAACAATCATATCTTTTTATCGGAAAACATCCGGTTTTCCGGGGAAACCAATCTTTCTCATTTGTACTTCAAAAACCATAATGCAAAACTTATGTTTTATTAATGTTTTGAAAACATTCACGCACACACTTACAGGATCATCACAACATTTTCAAGAAAAGAATTAACACAGAAAATATCGGATTTTCTGGGTTTTACCAATGACATAAACTATTTTACATTAAACACACTTACGAACTCACCAACATTATATATGTTGACCATTTTCAAAATGACTTGTATTCTCAGGTAATCGTTAGACAAGGAGGCATCCAGTATGTTGAAAGTTTCTTTTGTAGTTGCTAATCACCAAACTCTTTATATTTTGAAATCATGTAATGTAAACCTTGTACTTGATGTAAACAATGCCAGTTGTACTATGTAATGGTTGGTGATGCATGTGTTATGTTTCATATATATTCATTGTGATGGTATTTCAATTTAAGTCACGCCAGCCCCCGGACATTTCCGCCGTCTGGTTCGGGGGTGTGACAACGGTGAAGAACCGTTACCCACTCCCGAGGATAGATGATTTGTTCGACCAGCTTCAGGGAGCAACTTGGTTTTCCAAGATTGATCTACGGTCCGGATATCACCAGATGTGGGTCAGAGATGATGATGTGCAGAAGACCGCTTTTAGGACCCGCTATGGTCATTATGAGTTTGTGGTGATGCCGTTTGGGCTCACCAATGCTCCAGCCGCGTTCATAGATCTCATGAACCGCGTGTGCAGCACGAGGAACACCTGAGGGAGGTGCTTGAGACCTTGAGGAGGGAGAGACTTTTTGCAAAGTTCTCCAAGTGCGAAGTCTGGTTGCGCGAGGTGCAGTTTCTGGGGCACCTTGTCAACCAGAAGGGTATATTAGTAGATCCGGCCAAGATTGAGGATGTGATGCAGTGGGAGGTCCCGAGGTCTCCATCCGAGATTTGGAGCTTCCTGGGTTTGGCAGGGTACTACAGGAGATTCATCCAGGATTTCTCCAAGATAGGAGTTCCACTGGCCCGACTGACCAAGTGAGGCGCCGATTCTTACCCTGGGGTCCTGAGCAGCAGACAGCCTTTGAGACGCTCAGGCAGCGACTGTGTGACGCGCCGATTCTTACCCTGGCAGAGGGAGTAGATGACTTTGTAGTCTACTGTGACGTTTCGATGACAGGTTTGGGAGCAGTGTTGATGCAGCGGGGGCATGTGATAGCTTATGCCTCGAGACAGTTGAAGCCTCACGAGGCTAACTACCCGACACATGATTTGGAGTTAGGGGCGGTGGTGTTCGCCCTCAAGATTTGGCGGCATTACCTCTACGGGGTTCGGTGTACTATCTACACGGATCACAAGAGTTTGAAGTACCTCATGGATCAGCCGAATCTGAACATGAGGCAGCATCGGTGGTTAGACGTTGTAAAGGATTACGACTGTGAGATCCTTTATCACCCGGGCAAGGCCAACGTAGTGGCCGACACCCTGAGCTGCAAGGCGGTGGCGGCTCCGATCCGAGATATCTATCTGAAAATGACAGTGATCACTCCACTGCTGGAGCAGATTAGGGAGGCGTAGGTTGAGGGTCTGAAGGAGGAGCGTCAGAAGTGCGAAAGGATAGTGGGTCGAGTAGCTTTGTTTGATTATGATAGCCGATGATTATTGACCATGCATGCGAGGGTCTGGGTACCGTACTGGGGTGGAGTACGACAGGTGTTGATGGATGAGGCTCACAAATCTCGATTCTCCATCAATCCAGGGGCGACGAAGATGTACAGAGATCTTCAACCCGATTACTGGTGGCCCTGCATGAAGCGGGACGTAGCTTGGTATGTGGAGAGATGCCTGATCTGCAGGAAGGTCAAGGCAGAGCACCAGAGGCCCCACAGCAAGATGCAGCCGTTAGACATTCCTGTGTGGAAATGGGAGGATATCACTATGGACTTCATTACTAAGCTTCCCAGGACCGCACATGGGGTTGATTCGATATGGGTCATCGTGGATCGGTTGACCAAGAGCGCCCATTTTATACCGATCCAGGAGAGCATCTCGGCCGAGAAGTTGGCCGAGATTTATGTGCGAGAGGTAGTGGCATGTCATGGAGTGCCTGTCTCAGTGGTGTCAGACCGAGATGTTCGGTTTACTTCCAGATTTTGGAAGCGGTTTCACGACGAGATGGGTACTCGTCTCCATTTCAGCACCGCTTTTCACCCTCAGACAGACGGACAGAGTGAGAGGACGATTCAGACTCTCGAGGACATGCTTCGAGCATGTGTGCTAGACTTCGGTGGCAGTTGGGATACGTATCTTCCGTTAGCGGAATTTTCGTATAACAACTATCACTCCAGTATAGACCGACCTCCCTTCGAGATGCTCCACGGGAGGAAGTGCAGGACCCCAATCTGTTGGGGTGAGGTCGGTCAGAGAGTCATGGGGAGTTCGGAGGTAGTACTCAAGAACACGAAGCGAATTCAGCAAGTCCGGAGCAGGCTCCAGACTGCTCAGAGTCGGCAAAAAGAGTTATGCCAACAAGCGGCGTTCGAACTTGGAGTTTCAGGTCGGCGATATGGTCCTCCTAAAAGTGTCACCCTGGAAGGGTGTTATCAAATTCGGAAGCGGGGCAAGCTGGGCCCCAGGTTCATTGGTCCGTTTAGGGTTTTGGACAGGGTGGGTCGGGTTGCTTATCGGTTAGATCTTCCAGTAGATCTCAGCCAGATCCTGTAACATCCGGATACCCAGGTATCTTATTTTAAGTATTTTGTTGAATTTTAGAAAGGGACTCGGCGAGTAGGCGCTCAGACTCGCAGAGTGGAATCACGCTTCTGCCAGCCTGGATTTAATGAAGGGACTCGGCGAGTCCATGCGTGGACTAGGCGAGTCCACGCTGTTAAATGAAGCCCTAATTTTCGGGGCTTGTACCCTATTTAAAGGCCCTTATGGCCGTCATTTGAGGCCACCTTGTTCCAGAGAAACCCTAGAGAGAGTGAGGAAGGCTTGAGTGCAAGAAAAGGCTTATAATCTTCATTTTGGGGTGATTTTTGCTAGAGAAAGAAGAGAGGATCCATCTAGAACGTGAAGGGAGCTTGGATTGGAGCTAATCATCTTGAGATATTGTCTCTGGAGGTATAATCCCTTCTATTTCGTATTGATATGATAGATTTCACGATTTTAGGGTTTTTACCTCCCCTTTTTATAAGATCTAGTGAGTATGAGGTCCCCTTTGTGTTGATGATATCAGATCTGGACCTTGAGAGGTCCATAGAGTCACTACCTTCTAGCTTTTTGCAAGCAAATAAGCAATTGGAGACTAGGTTGCCATTTCTAGTGATATTTCTCCATTTGAGGCTTGATATGGGTTGCATGCACGTAAAGGTTGCACCTTTACGTGACTTTTGAATGTTAGAAGGATGGATCTACTGTTTGGTGAAGCAGATCTGACCTCAAGAGATCTTTTGAGAGTTTTCATGGGAGGAACTCGCCGAGTCCATAAGGGACTCGACGAGTCGAGTCGGGTTGCCCCGTGACTCGCAATCTGTAACGACCCGGGGAGTATAGGGTTGACTCAGTGAGTCAAGTGAGGACCAGGGACGAGGAGGCAGGCATGTACTCGCCGAGTCACTCTAGTGCACTCGGCGAGTCTGGTCAATGTTGACTGTTGACTTATGTTGACTTTTAGGGATTAGTCAGTGTTTGGACTTATGAGCCATTAGAGGGGCAGAATGGTCTTTTACCCTTCTTAGAGAACTTATAGAGAGGAGTTAGCCTAGCCTTTAGAAGTTGTATTAATTAGAGAATTTATTTATGTGATTAGGTGAAGGCTAGTGCAGTATTTCAGAGTTCGAGGTTTACCGAGTTACTCGAGGTGAGTCATCTCACTATACTTTACCTAGGATGGTAATTAGAGTTATGTGACAGAGTATTTTGTATGCTTTTGCATGATGTGATTTCTATGTGATTTATGTTATGTATGTTACAGAGTTTACAGAGTTAGGATCGGAAGGTCCACAGAGTTAGGGCCAGAGGGCCCACAGGGTTATGGGACTGGAGGGTCCCACTGAGACACATTGACCAGAGGGTCAAACAGAGTTATAGCCTCGAGTGGCTAATATGTGTTGTGTGTGGTATTTTGGGGAACTCACTAAGCATTTATGCTTACAGTGTTTTGTGTTATGTGTTTCAGGTACCAGTGAGGATCGCGGGAAGGCGCCGGCATGATCAGTACACACTATTGGAGTTTTATACATTATGATCTTGGGATGTGTTTTTATGGATTTGATATGTGATACATTGGGATTCGAGAATATTTATGAATGAAATTATATTTTAAAAAGTGAAAAATTGTTTTGAAATTTACGGTGTTACAAGTTGGTATCAGAGCCTTGGTTTGAGGGATTCGGGTGCATCTTCGGATGAATCTGAACTCAAACTGAGGAATTGAGAAAGTTTTCATAAAATAAACAAATTTTCTAAAAGAGAAAAGATTTTGAAAATAGCAGAGCAGAGCAGTGTGTACGATCAGCTAGCGCCTGAACGGTGATTTCCCAAAATACCCTTACATTATGTGTTATAAGATGTGTTATGATATGATATGCATGCTAGAGTAGGCTAGGTATTACTATTAGGACTAGAGTGGCTTGATCTGTGATGCCTTAGCCTAGGAGTTACTGCTACTATGAGATGCTTCGAGAGTAAGTAGGTAGCAGCGAGGAACTTATGAGTGGTTTACTAGAGAGTAGCCTGAGTTTAGTGAGATATGGAGTACTGGTGACCTGGGATCCAAGGAGGAGGACTTAGGGTGAATACTGATGCGGTGTGGACGGTAGTATAGGGCTCGTACTACTGAAGACACCGGAGCAGTGCGCACTCTAAGTAAGAATCCTTTGGGTACTAAGAGAGCAAGTAGGGTCGAGTATCGAGTGCGAATATACTCGAGCGAGTCTCTGATTCCTTTTGTGTTGTATTTCAGAGACATCATGGTTGGGACGCGCCATCACCCAGGGGACAGTGGTACCAGTGGTACCAGTGATGAGGAGATCTGTAGGCTGATTCACGAGGAGGTGGCCGCGGCCATCCGAGCTGAGATACCAGAGATGTTCGGGTCTATCAAGACCACGTTGATCGAGACTTTTGATGAGCGGTACGCTGCTCTCACTGAGGCTGCTGTTGATGCGGCCACCGCAGCCGTCGCTGCTGCCAGGCCGCAGGGGGGTGACTCGTTGCTGTACCGAGAGTTCAGCAACACGAAGCCACCAGAGTTTGATGGGACGCAGGACCCGATTGCTGCGATGAGATGGGTTTCTGATATTGAGGGATGCTTTTATACGTGTTCTTGTCCGGAGCATCTGAGAGTCCGGTTCGCGCTGAACCAGCTTCGCTTGGGAGCGAAGGACTGGTGGAAGTTTGTGACAGCGCACTACACACCTGCAGAGTCTGCCGCAGTGACCTGGGAGAGGTTCACCGCTATGTTTCGTGATGAGTACGTTCCCCTGGTGGAGAGGGAACGTTTGGCCCAGGAGTTTCTGACCCTCAATCAGGGTACTGAGTCTGTTACTGTGATCACCAGGATGTTCCATGAGAGGGCGATGTTTTGCCCTGAGCACGTGTCTACCGAGCAGGCACGTATGAGTCGGTATCTGAGTATTCTGAGGAGGGACATACGAGAGTTCGTGGCGAACTCGTCATACCGGACATTTGCTGAGCTTCAGGCAAATGCCCGGAAGAGGGAGATAGAGCTAGAGACTCAGGCTAGAGAGGAGGCGGAGTCTCAGGGGAGAGATCGGCGACTGGCACAGTCCCAGCCGGCAGCCAAGCGGGCCAAGCCCGCCGATTCGAGATCAGGGAACCAGAAGGGCCGCACTTGTGGCAAGTGCAGCAAGGGTCACGAGGGAGTTTGTAGAGTAGGGTCTTGCTACCAGTGTGGCAAGTAGGGGCACATGGCCAAGGATTGCCCCAAGGGGTTTGCTGTTTGTTTTCACTGCAACCAGACCGGACACCGGAAGGCAGAGTGTCCACAGTTGCGAGGGTCAGCTCAGGGAGCTTCTCAGGGATCTGTCCCTGCTGCCGTGCGAGCTACGGAGAGTCGGCCAGTGAAGGCCGGGGCGCCAAAGGCTCGCGGGAGAGCCTTCCAGTTGACAGCGGAGGAGGTCCGCATAGCGCCCGATGTCGTGGCTGGTATGTATTCTTTCATCTGCTTATTTTTGGATTGTGGTGTTATTCTTATATTGTGTTATGCGTAGGTACATTTCTTGTGTGTTATGTACCTGCTTTGGTGTTATTTGACTCGGGTGCGAGTCGGTCTTTTGTGTCGTTAGCCTTTAGTCAGCACATCAGTACTCGACGAGAGGCGTTGAGTCGACCTTTGCGAGTTTCCATAGCTGACGAGAGAGCAGTGTATGCCATTGATGTGATTCGAGGATGTGTACTCGAGATCTTCAGCGTTGAGTTTCCGATTGATTTGGTCCCGATCGCTATGGGAGATGTCTGTGTCATCGTGGGCATGGACTGGTTGAGCAGATTTGGAGCAGTTATCGACTGCGAGCGACAGCTGGTGACCATACGAGACCCTAGTGGGGGAGTTCTTACAGTTTATGGCGAGGGTACCCGTTCTGGGTCGGCATTTTGTTCAGCCGCACGAGCGAGGCAGAGTCTACAGCAGGGCTGTAGTGGGTTTGTGGCTTATGTGGTGGATACGAGAGTAGGTGCAGAAAGACCGAGGTCGGTCGATGAGGTCCCGATAGCGCGTGAGTTCCCGGATGTTTTCCCCGAGGAGTTAACGGGTGTGCCTCCCGAGAGGCGGGTGGAGTTCCGTATCGATTTGGTTTCGGGGGCAGCGCCTATTGCCAAGGCGCCCTATCGCCTTGCACCTCCAGAGATGTAGGAGTTATCCTCGCAGCTTCAGGAGCTGCTGGGAAAGGGGTTTATACGGCCGAGTAGCTCGCCGTGGGGAGCGCCGATCCTTTTTGTCAAGAAAAAGGATGGTTCACACCGGATGTGCATTGACTACCGGGAGTTGAACAAGTTAACGGTCAAGAACCGTTACCCATTGCCAAGGATCGATGATCTGTTCGATCAGTTGCAAGGAGTGTCTTGGTTCTCCAACATTGATCTGAGGTCTGGATATCACCAGATGAGAGTGCGAGATGAGGATATCCAGAAGACAGCGTTCAGGACTCGTTATGGGCATTACGAGTTCGTGGTGATGCCCTTCGGCTCACCAATGCACCAGCAGCATTCATGGATCTCATGAACAGGGTGTGTAGACCGATGTTGGATCGATCGGTGATCGTGTTCATCGATGACATATTGGTGTATTCGAGATCCAGAGAGCAGCATGAGGAGCATTTGAGGGAGATCCTCGGAGTTCTGAGATCGGAGAGGCTTTACGCCAAATTCTCCAAGTGTGATTTCTGGTTGCGAGAGGTCCAGTTCCTGGGACATCTCGTTAATCAGAATGGGATATTGGTCGATCCGACCAAGATTGAGGCGGTAATGAGCTGGGAGGTGCCGAGGACCCCCACCGAGATCAGGAGTTTTCTGGGGTTGGCCGGCTATTATAGGAGATTTATTAAAGATTTCTCTAAGATCACCGTGCCTCTCACCAGGTTGACCGGGAAGGGCGTTACTTTTTCGTGGGGTCCTGAGCAGCAGGCCTCGTTTGAGACTCTTCGCCAGAGGTTGTGCGAAGCCCTGGTGTTATCCCTTCCAGAGGGAATGGAGGATTTTGTGGTATATTGTGACGTGTCGATATCAGGGTTGGGTGCAGTGCTTATGCAGATGGGGCATGTGATAGCATACGCATCGAGGCAGCTGAAGCCTCATGAGACGAGGTATCCCACTCATGACCTGGAGTTAGGGGCTGTGGTGTTCGCTCTCATGATCTGGCGTCACTATCTGTATGGGGTTCGGTGTACCATATACACTGACCACAAGAGCTTGAAGTATTTGATGGATCAGCCCAACCTGAATATGCGCCAGAGGAGATGGTTGGACGTGGTAAAGGATTACGATTGTGAGATCCCGTACCACCCGGGCAAAGCTAACGTTGTAGCTGATGCCCTGAGCCGTAGGGCGGAGAGTGCCCCGATACGAGATGTTTGCATGAGATTGACAGTGATGGCTCCGGTGCGGGACACCATTCGGGAGGCCCAGGCAGAGGCTGTGAGACCGGAGAACCGCAAGAGGGAGCGGGTGATTGGGCAGGCACCTGAGTATGTTACCGATAGCCGTGGGCATATGACCTTTCAGGGTCGGGTTTGGGTGCCGTATACGGGCGGGACGCGCATCACTTTGATGGAGGAGGCGCACAGATCGAGGTTCTCGATCCATCCCGGGGCCACTAAGATGTATTTGGACCTGAAGAAAGATTATTGGTGGCCCTGTATGAAGAGGGATGTCGCGTGGTTTGTGGAGAGGTGCTTGACCTGTCGCAAGGTTAAGGCCGAGCACCAGCGTCCGCATGGCAAGTTGCAGCCGCTTGATATTCCCCAGTGGAAGTGGGAACATATTTCCATGAATTTCATCACCAAATTGCCGAGGACCGCGAGGGGTGTCGATGCAATTTGGGTGATCGTCGATCGGCTGACGAAGAGCCCGCATTTTCTTGCCATCAGTGAGAGCTCTTCTGCTGAGATGTTGGCAGAGTCGTATGTGCGGGAGGTGGTATTGCGTCACGGAGTACCGATCTTGATTGTGTCAGATCGAGATGTACGTTTCACTTCCAGGTTCTGGAAGAAGTTCCACGAGGAGTTGGGTACGAGATTGCATTTCAGTACCGCCTACCACCCCCAGACGGACGGACAGTGTGAGCGGACGATTCAAACGCTCGAGGACATGCTCCGAGCATGTGTGTTAGACTTCGGAGGAAGTTGGGACACGTATCTGCCGTTGGCTGGGTTTTCCTATAACAACAACCACCATTCGAGTATTGGTATGCCTCCCTTCGAGTTGTTGTATGGGAGGAGGTGTCGGACTCCCATTTGTTGGGGAGAGGTAGGGCAGCGTGTGATGGGTAGCACTGAGATAGTACTTCGGACGACAGAGCAGATACAGCAGGTTAGACAGAGGTTACTGACGGCCCAGAGTCGTCAGAAGAGTTACGCGGATAGGCGACGATCCGATCTTGAGTTCCAGGTGGGAGACTTCGTACTCCTAAAGGTATCTCCTTGGAAAGGAGTGATCCGATTCAGGAAAGGCGCAAGCTGGGGCCCCGGTACATCGGTCCATTCAGGGTGACCGCGAGGGTGGGCAGGGTAGCATATCGGTTGGAGCTGCCTGCGGAGTTGAGCCAGATTCATGATACCTTCCACGTGTCTCAGTTGAGGAAGTGTATAGCCGATGAGTCGGCAGTGGTGCCACTGGAGGATATTCAGGTGGATGCGAGCCTGAATTATGCGGAGAGGCCAATCACGATTCGGGATCGGAAGATCAAGGTTCTGAGGAACAAGGAGGTGTCACTGGTGCAGGTCCAGTGGCAACATCGGAAGGGGTCCGAGCTGACCTGGGAGCTGGAGTCGGAGATGCGGGAGCAGCATCCAGAGTTGTTTGACGAGCAGGACTTCGAGGACGAAGTCTGATTCTAGTGGGGGAGAATTGTAACATCCGGATACCCAGGTATCTTATTTTAAGTATTTTGTTGAATTTTAGAAAGGGACTCGGCGAGTGGAATCGCGCTTCTGCCAGCCTGGATTAAATGAAGGGACTCGGCGAGTCCATGCGTGGACTCGGCGAGTCCATGCGTGGACTCGGCGAGTCCGCGCTGTTAAATGAAGCCCTAATTTTTGGGGTTTGTGCCCTATTTAAAGGCCCTTATGGTCGTTATTTGAGGCCACCTTGTTCCAGAGAAACCCTAGAGAGAGTGAGGAAGGCTTGAGTGCAAGAAAGGGCTTATAATCTTCATTTTGGGGTGATTTTTGCTAGAGAAAGAAGAGAGGATCCATCTAGAACGTGAAGGGAGCTTGGATTGGAGCTAATCATCTTGAGATATTGTCTCTGGAGGTATAATCCCTTCTATTTCGTATTGATATGATAGATTTCACGATTTTAGGGTTTTTACCTCCCCTTTTTATAAGATCTAGTGAGTATGAGGTCCCCTTTGTGTTGATGATATCAGATCTGGACCTTGAGAGGTCCATAGAGTCACTACCTTCTAGCTTTTTGCAAGCAAATAAGCAATTGGAGACTAGGTTGCCATTTCTAGTGATATTTCTCCATTTGAGGCTTGATATGGGTTGCATGCACGTAAAGGTTGCACCTTTACGTGACTTTTGAATGTTAGAAGGATGGATCTACTGTTTGGTGAAGCAGATCTGACCTCAAGAGATCTTTTGAGAGTTTTCATGGGAGGAACTCGCCGAGTCCATAAGGGACTCGACGAGTCGAGTCGGGTTGCCCCGTGACTCGCAATCTGTAACGACCCGGGGAGTATAGGGTTGACTCAGTGAGTCAAGTGAGGACCAGGGACGAGGAGGCAGGCATGTACTCGCCGAGTCACTCTAGTGCACTCGGCGAGTCTGGTCAATGTTGACTGTTGACTTATGTTGACTTTTAGGGATTAGTCAGTGTTTGGACTTATGAGCCATTAGAGGGGCAGAATGGTCTTTTACCCTTCTTAGAGAACTTATAGAGAGGAGTTAGCCTAGCCTTTAGAAGTTGTATTAATTAGAGAATTTATTTATGTGATTAGGTGAAGGCTAGTGCAGTATTTCAGAGTTCGAGGTTTACCGAGTTACTCGAGGTGAGTCATCTCACTATACTTTACCTAGGATGGTAATTAGAGTTATGTGACAGAGTATTTTGTATGCTTTTGCATGATGTGATTTCTATGTGATTTATGTTATGTATGTTACAGAGTTTACAGAGTTAGGATCGGAAGGTCCACAGAGTTAGGGCCAGAGGGCCCACAGGGTTATGGGACTGGAGGGTCCCACTGAGACACATTGACCAGAGGGTCAAACAGAGTTATAGCCTCGAGTGGCTAATATGTGTTGTGTGTGGTATTTTGGGGAACTCACTAAGCATTTATGCTTACAGTGTTTTGTGTTATGTGTTTCAGGTACCAGTGAGGATCGCGGGAAGGCGCCGGCATGATCAGTACACACTATTGGAGTTTTATACATTATGATCTTGGGATGTGTTTTTATGGATTTGATATGTGATACATTGGGATTCGAGAATATTTATGAATGAAATTATATTTTAAAAATTGAAATATTGTTTTGAAATTTACGGTGTTCCAGATCCACAACACGTTCCACGTTTCTTAGTTGCGGATGTGCTTAGTGGATGATTCAGCAGTGGTACCCCTGGAGGACATTCAGGTTGACGATAGCCTGAACTATATCGAGAGACCAGTGGCGATTTTAGATCGCAAGGTGAAAGAGCTGAGGAACAAGAGAGTAGAGTTAGTGAAGGTGCAGTGGCAGCACCGGAAGGGTTCAGAGTGGACATGGGAGCCCGAGGAGGAGATGAGGGAGCACTACACGTAGTTGTTTCCAGATTCAGCAGACTTTGAGGACGAAGTCTAAGACAAGTGGGGGAGAATTGTAACGCCCCATTCCTGGTACGAAAGTAATTCTCTAAATGTTCATTTTATAAGAGCTACTCAACGAGTTGGTAGCCCTAACTCGTCGAGTAGATGCGAGCTGGACCACGGGGTTTAAGTGGACTACTCGACGAGTCAGAAATGGACTCGGCGAGTAGATCCATCAGGAGGAAACCCTAATCCTTAGGGTTTGCACCCTATTTAAGCGTCATTATGAGTCTTCACCCCAGCCTCCATCACCTCCACAGTCCATTCTCGAAACTGTAGCAACCATTGAGTGTCTTAAAGCCTTTCTTGCCATTTTTGTGTGATTTGAAGTTAGGAGAACGAAGAGATCTTTTGGTGATTCAAGAACAGGCAGGAGATCCAGAGTTTTTGTTACATTTCATAGCTCTTGAAGGTATAAAGTTTATACCTTGGCTTATTTTCGCTTAGATCTTCATGAAAGCTTGTTTGTTGTCACTTTTGGGTCCTTTCCAAGCTAATTTCGGGTTGAGAGCTTTTGGGACTATAAGGACTTTAGATCTAGGCACTCTTGAGCTCCAGAAGCTCAAAGTTATCACCTTTATTCAGCCAAGATCCCATTCTATGCCCTAGACTTTCATTTCTAGCTTGTTTTGGGTGATTTAGCTTCATAGCATCATGCATGCACGTAAAGTTAGCAACTTTACGTGTTATTCTAGCCTAAGGTGTCCAGATCTATGAATTAGAGGCAGTGGAATCACCTAGGAACAACTGTATAGTCTGAGCATGCAATGGACTCGCCGAGTTGTTCTTGGGACTCGACGAGTCGGATCGATGTCCCCAAACCCTTCTTTGATTAAGAGTGAAACCACTGAGTTAAGGAGATGACTCAGCGGGTTTGACATGAGTGAGACTCGAAAACAAAAGAACTCGACGAGCCCAAGGTGAGACTCGACGAGTAGAATCGAGATGTCTCGATGTTATGACCGTTTGAACTCGACGAGTCGGTAGAGGGACTCGGCGAGTTGGGTTGACTGAGAGTTGACTTTGACCCTGGCGTTGACTTTGATCAGGAGGGTAAAATGGTCATTTTACCCTAAGAGGGATTATCAGTTTTTGATTAAGTGTTGTTATGGAATTATAGCCAGAGAGTCGCCGGAGCAGCAAATAGGGATCCCTCACCCAGTTTTTCAGCAGTCAGACATAGGAGGTGAGTTTCCTTCCAGTAGGAACAGGTCTACGGCCACAATGCCGGCCCGTTTAAGTTGTAGAGTATGCCGGGGTGAGCCCGATGCCCAGATTAGCCCGATGCAGTTTATATGTTTCCGGACTTCGGTCCGATGCCGGGGCGGTCCCGAGAAGTAGTTATGTATGCCTGATGTCTTTGTGATTCATGCATGTTTATATGTTATGTGTTATGCGTTCCGGGGTAAGCCCGATGCCGGGGAAAGCCCGGTGTATATTAATTATGCCATGAGTTATATGTTTCGGGGCAAGCCCGATGTATGCTAGTTTAAATGTTATGATTATGCGTTCCTGGATTCGGTCCGATACCGGGGCAATCCCGATGTAGATTATATGTTTATGATATATGTTATGTTGTGTATGCGCCGGGGTAAGCCCGATGCCGGGGCAAGCCCGATGCCCGATGCGGTCGGATGCCGGGGTGAGCCCGATACTAGACAGGAGTTCGATGTCGGGATTCGTTCCAATGCAGTTCGGAGTAGTCCCAGAGTTATGTTATTTGCTATACGTGATTTGTATGGTATGTGGTAGTTTGGGGGAGCTCACTAAGCTTCGTGCTTACAGTTTCAGTTTTGGTTTCAGGTACTTCAGCTAGCAAGGGAAAGGGCTCGGGATGATGGCATGGCACATACCACAATTTTCTTAGCCTGGGAGTTTACTCTGATATGTTATATGAAATTGTGATATGATGACAGATTTTATGAGATTTTGAGATACATGTTTTATGATTTTATACTATGGCGATGATATTTATGTTTGTTAAATGATTTTGAAAACGAAATTTTTGGCCAGTATTTTTGGGATGTTTCACTTTGCATGCCCCAAACAAACCCAAACTCCAAAAATGGCATTCTACTTCCATAAAAGTGACCCTAACTCATGCATGAACCCATTAAGACCTTCAAGATGGCAACTTTCTGTATTAGGGACTCAATTAGCATCAAGGGTGGCAACCCCAAGTCTAAGAATCGAATTTGAACCATAAAGCTTCATCCTTGGGACCAAAAAGGAACCAAAACCCAAAAATGATAGATCTAAGAGATGAATGATCAAGTTCAAAGCTTTATACCTTCATCATGTTGAGAATGAGTCCTAAAAGCAAGATCCATAAGCTCCTCCTTGATTCCCATCTTTGCATCAAACTCCATTTTCTTGAAAATGGATCAAACACCCCAAAAAAGGACTCCATAAGCTCAAAATGCCACCATGGATGATATATGACGATTTCTAGGGTTTAGATGGGTGGAGGCTGAAGATATTAGGGTTAGGTTATGAGATAAGGGGCTTAAATAGGGTCAGAGACCCTAAAATAGGGTTCTGATCTGACTGGAGTACGCCCAACGTACTCCTGGGAACCTTCACGACGATCCTGGTCAGTACGCCCAGCGTACTCCAATGTATGCCCAGTGTACTGCCTTCTTCACTAGTACGCCCCGTGTATGCTTTGTGTACACCCCGCGTACTCGGCTAAGCCTGAAAACCACGAAACTTCCGAAGGCCATAACTTCTTCGTTATAAACCCAATTCCGATGATGCTTATATCCACGGAAAGGTGACGAGGAGCCCTACACTTCTATCAACTCATACCTTCCTTAATACCTTCCGAAAAAAGTCCATTTTCCACAAAAGCCCAAACTGCCACTTTACCGAAATACCCCTAGGCTCCAAAACACGAACCGAACACCCGGATCACTTCTAATACATCACCCGCACCCAAATGGGCCTAGATATTACCTTCTCAAAAGCCATAATCCTTATAATAACCGACCTTCGGGCCACAACCTCAGACTAGGAGTCAATTCGGAACAGGACGTTACAACTCTCCCCCACTTAAATTAGATTTTGTCCTCGAAATTATTCCTTGCCATTCCTTACGCCAAATAACTTGAGCATTATGGCCACAGTCCCGAGCATACCATAGCCTTTCCAAGGCAACCGAAACCAACCTTCGTAGGGTTCTAGAACCCGAATATGAACAAATTCCTTGCAACTTGATCACATCTGCTCCATATGAAATCTGAAGTCTCGAGATGGTCTGTCTCCCTGACAGACAGCCCACATCGAATCATCATCGAACTGATTCCACAAGAAACCAACCTAGATAGAATACTTCCCACCCGTAATACCTTGAGGCTTCCTAAAGAGCAAAATTACCGGTCAACTATGGTTACCGAATAATAATCAATTCCATATACGGACCCCAAATCACTGAAGTCGCTCCAAATCCTCTTGCTGCCACATAGCTGCTTTCCTGAAGGACAACCGGGACCTCCCTGGTCCCAACTTGTCTTCCAACTGTCCGAAACACCGGACACCTACCCAATTTCTTAGCCATTACACACGTACAACAGTTCTACATGGCCTTCGAAGGATACCTCGTTTGACAATAACTACCCTATCTACACCGCTAATCATGGCTCCTTCAATCCCTTTATCCATCCGATCATGATAGGCTGACAACCCGTCGCCACTGAATCAACGCAAAAGGTGATTTCTACCAAAATAATTGTACTCTTACATCATGCCCGGTCTCCTTCGACCTCCGTTTCCCGATTCTAATTGTGTTGTGACCTACTCACAACCTTGCGAACTGGCCCACTCTGGCCTAAGTCATCTAAACGAATTTGTGAATGCTACGTCTACAATCGCAGACTTACAACACGTCCAACACTATCCAACAACCTCGTGAATGCTACGGATACACCCGCAGACTTACAACACTTCCAACACTATCCAACAACCTCGTGAATGCTACGGATACACCCGCAGACTTACTACACTTCCATCACTATCCAACAACCTTGTGAATGCTATGGCTACACCCGCAGACTTACAACACTTCCATCACTATCCAACAACCTTGTGAATGCTACGGCTACACCCGCAGACTTACAACACTTCCATCCTAACACAACCGCAACCCAATGCCTTACCCCTAATCTATCAATTCGAACGCATACAGATTCGAGCACACACTCGACCGAACACCCGAACTGAACTCGATTCATAGCTGGAGCCCTAACCTGCTTCTCCAAATTCTTCTATCAATCCCCCAAGAAAACGTGATTCACACGCTGGGGAGTTTTACCGAACTCCAACTCAAACAACCCTCACCAAATAACCACTTGGCCCGCCATTTTCCTCGATAAGGATGAGAAACCCATCCTGGTCTCATGCCTGTCCCTGTCCTGAATACCTGTGCGATTCTCCCCCACTTAGATTCCACTAAGTCTGCTTGGCATATGAAAATTAAAGGATGCCCATTCCTTCTTACGTTCCAATAATCAGTCTGTTGACGACCGGTGCTTACCAAACCTAGCGCACCAAAAGTAACTCTTCCCAAAACAACACAACTCCTGAAAACCAGCTAACACTTCTTGAATCCCAACCACATCAATGACTCCAGATGCTAAAAAATGATATCACGCTCAAATCTCGAAATCCAAAGGACGGTTGGTCTAACCAAAACCTCAGCAACAACTCTCTCTTCCCTCGGCAATCTCGATAGCTCTTCCAAACACAAATACTAAGGCTTCTGAAACTAGTCATAACTCCCTCGTTCAAGCCCTTGATCCAACCCCGACTACACCCAAGATGACATTCGAACACTGGGAATCTGTTGTATATAAGGAGACGACCTCGTGCTACTCTACCAAAGATCCATGGTATGCAGATGGCACATGACTCTTCTTGAACATAATCAAATCAACCACCAACGGAGATAACAACCCCAAAATAACTGGAGCAGATGTACTCAGTGCTCCTCTCTGATAATCAGACAGTCGACCTCCTTGTCTCCCACTTGATCACAACGAGAATATAACGGGCTTGCCCCCTGTGGGCAATCCCTGCTGACGTGGCCGAACCTGCTACACCTGTAGCGACCCAGATCACTGAACAGTTTCTGACAACGACTCGGAGCAAACACGGTACCCGTAAAAACCACCCCGCGAGATTCGTCCGTCTGAAGATCTCTCAAAGATTCTTCGGCATGCTGACTGGCATCTAACAACCCTTGCTAACTCAGACAATAGCAGATAATCGACCCGAGATCTAACTTATCACAATTCCAAAGCGCTGCAAATTCCTGATATCCATTGGAAATGGCAGAATATAGCATTTCCGCAAACATATGAAGGAATCCTGACCTCCTCCTCCTGTGTTACCTCGACCACCATGAGGACATGGTGTAACACTTCCTTCCAGTCCCAACGACAATCCTAACTCTTGGAACGAACCTCCATCGTGTAGTTTCCACAAGCGTTGCACTGAACTCGACATGCTGGCCTCTCAAAAGCTGATCCGAATTTCTTGGGTCTCTTCCTGAGACCCTCCACTAAATGCACATAACCTGAACCTCTCTTTTCGAGGTACTCCAAATCGATCTTCCGCCCTTGGCTCTGGGGTCCACAACATTCAAGGTCTCGCACCCTGACACACTCACCAGCTCAATCGTCAACAGCTGAACTGCAATAGCTGGAGCAACCTCTGCTCTAAACCGGGCTACACATTACCCCCAAGACATATTCTCCAGTCCCGAAAGTGCAATAGGTCGCACAATCAGTCCTTGCCGCCTGATACAAGAGATCCAAGGCGAACTCAAAACCCTGTCAGTCCTTCCACTAACTGGCTCACCACCGAAGCCGGTACCAAACCCTGGTCCTTCCCATACGTGCTCATCCTCATTCTGCAAAGCAGCTATTCCCATGATCAAGGCATAACCAAGAATTCTCCTTCCCGTAAGCTTCTCAGATTCTCCAAGACTCTCACCTATTCGAGTATGGATCCTGTGCTTTCGGTAGTATGGGCCCAATACTAACTTCCACACCTATCCATACTTTCCTCAGCAATCCTCCCGAATCCTCTAAGCCACTTACTCCACTGGTATAGTAAATGTCTGCTAAACAGCAACATGATATTTACCGAAGCAACTCCTAGGATCCCCCTAGGTTCCCAACTTCACCGAACCGCCTCACTAAGCTCACTGGAGCATATCCTAGGCTTTCCTAGATTCCCATACTCATCCTGCCCTCAGCTGCTGAAAGATCTCCACCAATGTCGACCAACCACCTCATGAATATAGTCACATACAACAGAGGTCAGATAATCCTTCGAGTAAAAGATTCAACCCTAGAACGGTGAGACTCAGACGAGAGTTGCGCAATAAGGTCAAATCCATCCCTCTTAGATTATTTAACCTGTATTGTATGTGACTTAACATATTCACTTAGTAGTTGATCCACATCACTAGGAATCCGACAAAGCACAAAGCAAGCAACATTCAGGTAACGCTAAATCTAACCACCATACACTAGACAAGTCAGTCTATCCACACACACAATCCGCAAGCAGGTAATACCTGTCGCTAACCTCATCCTAGGCTTACCCTAGGGTAGTCTCCGACCCATGAACTATCATAAAACATTCGGCCCACATACCACCATTCATGTTGTCCGCATCCATCCATCCTCGCTGCCGGCTGCCTTATGCATGCAAATTATACACAGAACATGATCTAATAGACTCTCGAATAATAGACTCTACCCTAAGACCACAGGAAATAAGGCCAAATCAGCTATTCTAAGGCTATAAGATCCTAACCGTATACAATTTTCAAAACATACACTTAGCAGTTACCAATACCAATAGTCATTCTCATTACATCATATCATACAGTATCTCCAAAGCTACAGGCATCACATATCAGGCCAATCTATCGCTGACTACTCAGCACTAGCATGCAACTCTACCAACTCATACAACATATAAAGGCATCTTCCCTAGCCCTAACTAGCATGCGATTCTCAAGTCCATAAACCAAGTCATAACAGATAACATATATCGGTATTCTGGGGAAACTTACTTGAGCTCGGCTGATTGCATGCACCACACCCTTTCTTTTCTTAGAAAACCTTTTCCTTGAAAACATTTTTCTTTTTGAAAACTTTACAGATCCTCAGTTTGAGTTCAGACACACCCGAAAGTATGTTCGAATCCCTCAAACCAAGGCTCTGAAACCAACTTGTAATGACCCAAAAATCAAGGGTAAAAATTTCATTTTTAATATAGCTAAAACATTGATACCATTTATTTCAAACATTTCAAATCATCGTTAAGTAAAACATTTATCAGAGTTCATCCCAAAATCATTCATTGCGGAAATCATAGGTGTGTGCACTGCGATCAATCCGATCTTTTTTTTCCAAATCGATGATACCTGAAACCAAAATTGTAAATCGTAAGCACAAAGCTTAGTGAGTCCCCCATGGCAAACCCCACACACAATCCACATAACACATATCATATTAGCTGTAAAAGCTATATCTACCACATAAGCAGTGCATATAATCATATAAGGAAGCCATGGAAACCCTCGAGGGTCTTACACCTAGTGCCACGGGAACCCCCACGTGGTCTTATCTGGCATGGGAACCCCCACATGGTCTTCCTTCCATGGGAACCCCCACATGGTCTTCCTACCAAACAAGACATAATGCAAACTATACATACAAACATATGAGCTAAACATACAAACATATAAGGATACCCTGGAAACCCTCCAAGGTCTTATACCGGGTGCCACTGGAACCCCCACGTGGTCTTAGACCACTGCCATGGGAACCCCCACATGGTCTTAGCCTGGAAAGCCATGGGAACCCCCACATGGTCTTATATCCAACTGCCTCGGGAACCCCCCAGGGTCTTCCATGCAAGTATCACAAAGACAACTAGCATACCAAATACCACACAATAAACTAGCATACTGCATATATAACTATTTGCCATGGGAACCCCCGCATGGTCTTCACATAAATACATAATGTATCAATAGCACATTCGCAAAAATTATCACAACTAGATAAATGGGCCGGCCTTGGTGCCTTAGACCCATTGGTATGGTGAGAAGACTCACGTCGCACTGCAGAAGCTTCCCGCATGAATTCCTTAGTTGCTGCCCTGCCAGCTTCCCAAGCTGTCACTACCAATCAATATACCCAATTAGCAATTGGGTCCCAAACCATAATCCTTAATCCATGCATGGGGTAAAATGACCATTCTACCCATGGCCCATTAAGATCCAAAACTAAGGCCCAAACCCAAAACAAAAGCCCAACACTATAATGTCCACAAAACCATCAATGGCCTAATTTTCCAAATTAGGCCCGGACCTCTCTAATGGACCTTATCCTAAAGCCCAATATTCTCCTTAGTCAATAACCCTGACCCCAATTGGCCCACGAAGGCCCACAACAACCTAATCCAAAAATTGGCCCAAACCGAGGCCCACAAATGAGAAGTCCATTTCTATATTGGGCCACAAGGCCTAATAGGCCCAATTATTCCAATATTGGCCCAAGATGTATTCAGGCCCAACAAACTGCAAATCCAGGCCCAAAACCATTAGGGCCCAAAGGTCCGAAGTCCACTAAGGCCCAAGTCCTCCTGAGAGCGTACGCCCAACGTACCTCTTCTGTACGCTTAGCGTACTGGGCAAATGGATTGTACGCGTAGCGTACTATATAGTACGCCCAGCGTACAAACAGCTCATGCACAAAATCCATTAAGTGCTTAATACTTGATCCCAACAGTCCAAATCACAGATCTGAGCTATACTTAACGTCTAAACCCATAAAGTCACTGACTTGGTGACTTTGCATGCCCCAAACAAACCCAAACTCCAAAAATGGCATTCTACTTCCATAAAAGTGACCCTAACTCATGCATGAACTGATTAAGACCTTCAAGATCGCAACTTTCTATCTTAGGGACTCAATTAGCATCAAGAGTGGCAACCCCAAGTCTAAGAATCAAATTTGAACCATAAAGCTTCATCCTTGGGACCAAAAAGGAACCAAAACCCAAAAATGATAGATCTAAGAGATGAATGATCAAGTTCAAAGCTTTATACCTTCATCATGATGAGAATGAGTCCTAAAAGCTAGATCCATAAGCTCCTCCTTGATTCCCATCTTTGCATCAAACTCCATTTTCTTGAAAATGGATCAAACACCCCAAAAAAGGACTCCATAAGCTCAAAATGCTACCATGGATGATATATGACGATTTCTAGGGTTTAGATGGGTGGAGGCTGAAGATATTAGGGTTAGGTTATGAGATAAGGGGCTTAAATAGGGTCCAAGACCCTAAAATAGGGTTCTGATCTGACTGGAGTACGCCCAGCGTACTCCTGGGAAGCTTCGCGACGATCCTGGTCAGTACTCCCAGCGTACTGCCTTCTTCACTAGTACGCCCCGCGTATGCTTTGTGTATGCCCCGCGTACTCGGCTAAGCCTGAAAACCACGAAACTTCTGAAGGCCATAACTTCTTCGTTATAAACCTAATTCTAACGATCCTTATATCCACGGAAAGGTGACGAGGAGCCCTACACTTCTATCAACTCATAACTTCCTTAAGACCTTACGAACAAAAGTCCATTTTCCACAAAACCCCAAACTGCCACTTTACCGAAATACCCCTAGGCTCCAAAACACGAAGCGAATACCAGGATCACATCTAATACATCACCCGCACTCAAATGGGCCTAGATATTACCTCCTCAAAAGCCATAATCCTTATAATAACCGAAGTTCGAGCCACAGCCTCAGACTAGGAGTCAACTCGGAACCGGGCGTTACAATCGATCTGTCCGAGCATCAGAGGTTTTTAGAGATTGCGTGTTGAGGTTTCATGATGAGCGATACCTCGTAGATTTGGTTACCATTCCGTTATGTGGGAACAAGGTTATCATCGACATGGATTGGCTGATCCCTAATGGGACAGTGATCGATTGCGCGCAACAGCTGGTGATTCAGGGCGAGAGGCCGCAGCGAGGACCAACTTTGTTCTCAGCAGCGAGGGCTAGGCGCTACCTCCATCAGGGTTGTGCAGGGTACGTCGCCTACATTATGGATACCCGGGAAGCGGGTAAGGCGACCATAAGTGATGTGCTAGTGGTGCGAGAGTACCCGGACGTATTTCCAAAGGAGCTGCTTAGGATACCTCCGGAGAGGCAGGTGGAGTTCCGGATCGACCTAGTCCCCGGTGCGGCTCCGATAGCCAAGGCATCATATCGGTTGGCTCCTTACGAGATGCATGAGTTGTCTACACAGCTACAGGATCTGTTAGACAAGGGATTTATCAGGCCGAGCAGTTTGCCTTGGGGATCCCCGATCCTGTTTGTGAAGAAGAAGGACGGGTCGTATCGGATGTGTATAGATTACCGGGAGCTAAACAAGGTAATGGTGAAGAACCGTTACCCACTCCCGAGGGTTGATGATCTCTTTGACCAGCTACATGGGGCATCTTGGTTTTCCACGATAGATTTGTGTTCAGGCTACCACCAGATGCGAGTAAGGGAGGAGGATATGCATAAGACTACTTTTCGGACTCGCTATGGCCACTACGAGTTCGTGGTGATGCCCTTTGGGCTCACCAATGCCCCTTCCACGTTCATAGACCTCATGAACCGCATGTGCAGACCGATGCTAGATCAGTTTGTGATAGTTTTCATTAATGATATCTTGGTTTACTCCAAGACGCAGGAGCAGCATGAGGAGCACTTGCAGGAGGTGTTGGATACCCTGAGGAGGGAGAGCTTGTATGCCAAGTTCTCCAAGTGTGAGTTTTGGCTGCATGAGGTGCAGTTTCTGGGGCACCTTCTCAACCAGAACGGGATTTTGGTTGACCCGACCAAGGTGGAGGCCATGATGAGATGGGAGGTTCTGAAGTCTCCATTTGAGATTCGGAGTTTCGTAGGACTAGCGGGCTATTACTGGAGATTCATTCAGGACTTCTCCAAGATAGCAGTACCCTTGACCCGACTGACGAAGAAAGCCATTATATTTCGTTGGGGGCCTGAGCAGCAGGCATTGTTTGAGACACTGAGGCAGAGGTTATGCGAGGCGCCAATCTTAGCCCTGCTAGAGGGCGTGGAGGATTTTCTAGTATAATGTGATGCGTCCATCTTAGGGTTGGGCGCAGTATTGATGCAGAGAGGGCACGTCATCGCCTACGCCTCGATGCAGCTGAAGCCTCATGAGGCAAACTATCTGACGCACGATCTGGAGTTGGGGGTGGTTGTTTTCGCCCTCAAGATCTGGTGGCATTACCTCTATGGATTCCGATGTACCATATACACGGACCACAAGAGCTTGAGGTACCTTATGGATCAGTCGAATCTGAACATGTGGCAGCGTCGGTGGCTAGATGTGGTGAAGGATTACGACTGTGAGATCCTCTACCATTCGGGGAAGGCCAATGTTGTGGCCGATGCTCTTAGCCGCAAGGCAACCCCGATCAGAGACATTTACTTGCGGATGACAGTAGTGACTCCGCTTCTGGAGCACATCCGAGAGGCCCAGCAGGAGGCTATGAAGGAGGAACATCGGAAGAGTGAGTGTATTGTGGGTTAGGTTTCCTCCTTCGATTATGATAGCCGAGGGTTGTTGAGACTACACTGTATAGTGTGGGTTCTATATCATTGAGGTGTGCGCCAGGTTTTGATGGAGGAGGCGCACAAATCCAGATTTTCTATTTATCCCGGGGCGACGAAGATGTACAGAGATCTTCGTCCTGATTATTGGTGGCCCTGCATGAAACGGGATGTAGCCTGGTATGTTGAGAGATTCCTGACCTGCAGGAAGGTCAAGGCCGAGCACCAGAGGGCTCACGGCAAGACACAGCCGTTGGATATCCCTATGTGGAAATTGGAAGATATTACTATGGATTTCATCACGAAGCTTACCAGGACCGCACGGGGAGTGGATTCAATTTGGGTCATCTTGGATCGATTGACCAAGAGCGCCCATTTCATTCCGATCCAGGAGAGCATTTCGGCCGAGAAGCTGGCCGACATCTACATTCGAGAGGTAGTAGCACGACACGGAGTGCCAGTGTCCGTGATTTCTGACAGAGACATTCGGTTCACTTCCAGATTTTGGAAGAAGTTTCACTATGAGTTGGGTACTTGTCTGCACTTTAGCACCGCTTTTCACCCGCAGACGGATGGTCAGAGCGAGCGGACCATCCAGACTTTGGAGGATATGTTGCGGGCATGCGTCTTAGACTTCGGTGGTAGCTGGGATACCTACCTTCCCTTGGCAGAGTTTTCCTACAATAATAGCTACCACGCGAGTATTGATCTTCCTCCCTTCGAGATGTTATACAGGAGGAAGTGCAGGAAACCGATATGCTGGGGTGAGGTTGGGCAGAGGGTCATGGGGAGTACCGAAGTGGTACTCAAGGCAACTGAGAGGATCCAACAGGTTCGGAGCAGGCTTCAGACTGCTCAGAGTCGGCAGAAAAGTTATGCCGACAAGCGCCGTTCGGACCTGGAGTTCCAGGTCGGGGATATGGTTCTCCTTAAGGTGTCACCTTGGAAAGGTGTCATCCGGTTCAGGAAGCGGGGCAAGTTGGGCCCCAGGTACATTGGACCTTTCAGGGTTGCAGCCCGGGTGGGCAAGGTGGCGTATAGGATGGATCTTCCAGCTGAGCTTAGCCAGATTCACAGTACCTTTCACGTCTCCCAGCTGCGGAAGTGCCTGGTAGACGACTCTGCAGTGGTGCCTCTAGAGGATATTCAGGTGGATGACAGCCTGAACTACATCGAGCGACCAATAGTTATCCTCGACAGGAAGTCGAAGGATCTGAGCAACAAGAGGGTCGAGCTGGTGAAGGTGCAATGGCAGCATCGTAAGGGCTCGGAATGGACTTGGGAGCCAGAGGACGAGATGAGGGAGCACTACCCCGATCTTTTTCCAAACGCAGCAACAAACTTCGAGTATGTAGTCTAAAATAAGTGGGGGAGATTTGTAACGCCCAGTTCCTGGTACGTATTTTAAATATGAGTTTTGCATTTTTATACCGGGACTCGACGAGTTGAGGCCCCAAACTCGTCGAGTAGGGGCGAATCTTGGACGCGGGTGGAAGAGTCTACTCGACGAGGTGGAAGCCCTGAATCAACGAGTAGATCTGTCTGAATGAAACCCTAAATTTTAGGGTTGCACCCTATTTAAACACCTTATATGGCCTCCACTCCAGCCTCCATCACCCTCAGACCCTATTCTCGAAACCCTAATCAATTTTTGAATGTTCTTGAGCTATTTTTTGCCATTTTAGTGATTTGAAGCTTGGAGAAGGAAGGAAAGGCTTGGAGGTCCAAGAAGAAGGCAGTAGATCCAGAGTTTTGGTTGCATTTCCAGTTTGTTTGAGGTAAAAAGCTTCAACCTTGGCTTTCCATCACTCATATCTTCCTTAGGGATTGCATCTTGTCATTTTTGGGACATATCTAAGTCACTCTCGGGATTTGAGTGTATATTAGAGTGATGACTTCAGATCTGGGAACATTTGAGCTCAGGAAGCTCAAAGTTGCCACCTTTATTGAGCTATGGCCCTATCCCATGCATTAGGACTCCTTTATGGCTTAGCTTTGGTGTTCTAGCTTCATAACACCCATGCATGCACGTAAAGTTTGTAACTTTACGTGTTATATCGACCCTAGGAGGTCAGATCTATGATTTGGATGCAATAAGCCCGACTGAAATCGAATGTATGGACTTGGACTTTGGGGGACTCGACGAGTCGTTCATAGGACTCAGCGATTCGGGTCATGGTTCCCCAACCTTTTCCGTTTCTAAGCAATCTGGTTGAGTCTAGAAGACGACTCAACAAGATGGACGTGAATATGGACTTGATCAAAGAGCTCAACGAGTTTAAGGATGAACTCGGCGGGTTCAAGGCAATGTCCCGACTGTTATGAAGAAGAACTCGACGAGTTCAAGAAAGAACTCGGCGAGTCAAGGGCTAAACGTTCCAATTGATATGAAGCAAGACTCGACGAGTTCAAGGATAAACTCGATGAGTTCAAGGATGAACTTGGCGAGTCATGAGCAAAAGGTCCTGATTCTGTATGAAGGAGAACTCGACGAGTTCTTGAAAGACTCGACGAGTAGGATTGAAGTTCCAATATTTTGTGGATCATGGAACTCGACGAGTTGGTGGAACAACTCGGTGAGTTGAGTCAACCAGATGTTGACTCTGACCAAAAGTTGAGTTTGACCCAGGGTGTTGACGTTGACTTTGACTTTGGCCTGAGTTGACCCTTGAAAGGGTTACGAGTATGAAATGGTAATTAAGGGAGGTTGTTATGTGTAGGAGTTTGAGAGGAGTTGACCCCAACATCGAGGACAGTTCAATTACTACACGATATTGAGGTGAGTTACCTTCCAGTAGAAGTGGGTCTAAGGCCACAATGGCGACCCACTAGCAGGAGATGTTTGTTAGATGATTGTATTTGTGATAATTATCTGGTATGTTATGTTTATGTATTAGTATGCTATAATGATATGTGATAATGGTAGAAAGGGTAGGATAGACCCTAGTACCAGTCGATAGGGCCAAAGGGGTATGCCAGCACCCGAATAAGCTAGGCAATATATGATTTACATGTTATGCACTAGGATGCTATGTGGTAGAAGTAGGGGGTGAAATAGTCCCCGGTACCAGTCGACAGGACCGGAGGGGTAGGCCAGCACCCTGATATGCTAGGCTAGGTACCGTTCGACAGGACTGAAGGGGTAAGCCAGCACCCTGATATGCTAGGCAAGTTACCGGTTGAAAGAGACCGAAGGGGTAGTCAGTACCCAAATATGTTAGACAATATGTGTTATTTATGGTATGTGGTATGATAGGGGAAGTCACTAAGCTTTGTGTTTATGGTTTACAGTTTTTGTTTTAGATCCTTCTTCGAAGGGAAAGGAGCCGGCTCGGTAGCAGCGCATCACACCATTATCTTCCGCACCATGATGTTCTTGGGATTGTACTCTGACATTATTATTCCATGACATGTTTTATGACATTTGAATTATGGTTTTATTGGTTTGATATGATATTGATGATGTTTTCAGTAAACTATTTTATAAATTACTTAATTAAAAACAAAATTTTTGGTCTTGAAATTTGGGATGTTACACTTTTGCACAAGCTGGGGGATCAAAATGATAATGTCCACTCCTGTTCATCCCCAAGCCAATAGTCAAGCGGAGTCCAACAACAAAATCATAGTTAACAATTTGAATAAAAGGCTGGACAAAAAGAAGGGAAGATGGGCAGAAGAACTTCTTTTCGTTTTATGGGCAGATAGAACCATTTCCAAAGTGGCTACATGTCAGACCCCCTATTCCTTAGTGTTTGGGATAGAAGCAGTAATCCCCATTGAAGTAGTGATCCCGACGGCAAGATACTTGCTGCAAGACCAAGAGAATAATGACATGATCCTAGCACAGGATCTTGACACTATTAACGAGCTTAGGGATCTTGCCAGAATACACATTGCTGCTCATCAAAAAAGAATCACCAAGGCTTACAATAGGAATATAAGGGTCATAAGGTTTCAAATAGGAGACTTGGTATTAAGGAAAACACCAAAGATCCTAGTGTAGGAAAATTGGCTCCCAAATGGGAAGGACCATATCTTGTAGATGCTGAAGCAAGAAAAGGAGCATACTAGCTACCAATACTCGAAGGAGATGTTCTGCCAAGATCCTGGAATGCCATACACCTCAAATCATACTACATATAAGTAGGACCGAATGATCCACTACAAAGCCAAGGTACACATGCTCTTTACCTCAAAACTTTTATTATTACTAATTTTCTCCTCGAATACATTACTAACTTAAGCATCAGAGGGGCGTTAGCTAGACTAACGTCCACCCTTAGCTAACGTTTGCTATGAAGAACAACGTATAGTTAAGGATCTTCAAGAATGAAGATCCTGAAACATTGAGATCCTCACAATCGAAGATCCTGGAACGTATAAGATTATGGAACGTGTGGATCCTCAAGTTTGAACACCCTGAAGCACAAGGACCTTGACACATAAAGATCTCAATACTTGATAAACTCCATTATATTTAACAATGTAATCTCTAAACTATCATGCACACAAGCCAGAGACTGATCATCTCTCCCACGCCTAAGGGTACTTAATCCCCTCTAAAGTTTAAAGAGCTAATTACCTCTTTCACACGAACTAAGGTTTATACACCTCGCTTGGACGCATGATATCTAACTGTGGGATACGGGTAAGGGGATCATTTCACGATTCAGTGGCTTGGCAACCCTCTTATCTTTGAACACAAGTTGAGATCCTTAAGGTTTATAACATTTTCATGTTATCCAGAAATCGGGATCCTACCCCAGTGATTACTCCAGGTTTATAACATTTTCATTTTATCGGGATTTTCCCTAGTAACTACTTAAGGCTTATAACATTTTCATGTTATCAAAGATTGGGATTTAGCCCCAGAAATTACATAAGGTCTATAACATCTTCATGTTGTCACACGTTGGGAATGTTCCCCAGAGAATACGGTCAAATTGTAACATTTTCATGTTACCTATCCAATGAATTATATCACAAGTGGGGATCCTCCCCATAATATAACATTAACATGTATCTATTTTGTCTAAGTCTATAATCTAAACAAGTTATCCTAAGGAGAAATTTCCCTTACGGGATACAAGATCCTTATTTTTTAGGATCTCTGACAGTAAGGATCCTTGCCCTTGAGGATCCTCATCGACCTTCGTTGGTAAGAGACTTCATTACCAACATTGAACCAAAGTTCTCTCCTGGGTTGGAATTTATCCTCAGTAAATTCTAAAATCCAAAGACTCGTGAAGCTTAAATAGAAAATCGAAGACAATCAGGTTCCATCTTTCCTTAACTTTGAAGTTTTAAAATCAAGGATCCTAAACTTTCTAGAATCCTAAACCAATCGCTGACATATGAACTTTCGTCACTCCGGAATCATTCGCCATATTCATATGAACTTTGGTCGTCTTCCGCATCTTCTCCTGTCCCTGAAGGGCTTGTTCAGCCCTATCCGCCCGGATCCTTAGATCAGCGGATTCATGATCAGAGACCTCTGATGAAAATTTGGTAAGTCAGCGAAAACAAAACGAAAAATGGAGCGAAAATGAAATCAACACTTACAGCCAGAGAGAAAGGTACCAACTTCTGGAGCGCCTCCTCAACCCCAAGGCTCTCCAAAGATAAACCTGTGGATTCAGCAGTTTTCCTCTTCCGGGATCCCGGAGTTTTCACTGTCAAATCCATGGTCGACCTTTTAGGAGGAAGAGAGGACAAACTCTTCTCCTTCTTCACTACCAGCTGATCTCCTGACATAGCCGTATCAAGATCAGCAAGAGTAAAGTGAGCACTAGAGCGAGTGACCTTGGATCCTGTATACAACAAAAGATTATTAAAGATCCTTATTACAAACAGGAAAAAATTAAGGGTCCTTACCCGTCGACATGAGGTTAGTAGCGGAGGAGCTTTCCTGCGGGACGGCTTGATCGAATCGGAAGGATCTCTCGAATTCAGGTAAGGCCAAGAACTTCTCAATCTTCTCTTCTGAATCCTCAGCAACGGGAACAAGTTCCTCGAACTTGAAGGCTACAAAGGAACAAACAAAATAAGAATAAGATTCTAGGATCACAAGGTAAAGCATTGAAATCCTACCCTTCTTAACCCAATCTGTGGGTAAGAGATCCCCATTGGGAACAGAGTCACACCTCACAACGAGGTATCTCCCATTCCAAGCTCCATCATTGTGCTTGGTTTTCAAGATTGGAGAAGAACTGAGGGTTTGGACCTTAAGAAGGAAACGAGAATTCCCAAAGGTGGCGAGATCGTATACACAGGCCAAATCAGAAAGGCCTATGTCAAGACCTTTTGATTGATTTATCTGGTCGACCCAATATAGGATCCTCCAGACAATTGGCATGGCCTGGATATACGAAATCCCAGTTGCCCTAAAAAATTCAGAGACGATCCCGGGGAAAGGATATCTCAAGCCTAAGGAAAAAGGATACTCAGGAAAGCACACCCAAGTGGGAGAGACGAAATCGGGTTGAATAAGAGGATCAAAGGGCCTGAAAACAGCACTGGGAGGAAAGGACCCATTGAGTTTTAGAGACTCGATGTTGTCATCGCCAAAAGAGCATGTCTCCTCATAAGAGAGGATCCCCTGGTCGATAAAATCATTGTCGGGAAGGGCCAAGATGCTTTTACGAGAGACAACCATTTTTCGAACCATGGTAGAAAGAATAAAAGCTTGTAAGAAAAATTACCTTCTAATCGTAAGATGGCACAAGAAAATCAAAGAAGAACAGATAGAAGAATATGAAACTGATCGCTCATATTTATACTAGATCGGTGAATATGATTTGACTGCTAAGGGCTAGTAAACTATCCGTTGGAATTTAAATCACCTAGCCGTTATGGGTTAAAACTGAAAATTACCATTCCCTTTCCTTTTACCTATTTACTTTAAGTTATCCCTTTAATATTTACAAAAATAACCCCGATATTTTTAGGAACAACTTGGGGGCAATTTTTAGGGCCAGGATCCTTACGATATTCAGGATCCTCAAATATCCAGGATCCTCAACTACATCAGGATCCCGGGTAATTACCGTTATTATTTTTATTAATATTTATAACGATCATATTTTGTCTATAACTAACACATGTGTAGAAGTAGTCAATGGAAGACCAATTCTCAATGAAGAATCATCTCCACTATGATAAAGACCCGGAATACTTGGCCAAATAACGTTCATAAAGCTGGTCATAGAGGATCCCGGAAATATCGGACATCTTGTTGGCTATATTAGACTATAAATTGACACTTGTAATCTGCACACAACATACGGTTCTTTAGTCTAAGCTCACTCTACGAATTTCTTTACTCATTCTTATTAAAAACTCACTGTAATCTTTATTTTATATCAATAAAATCATCAAGGCAGGTGGTAATTATCACCTCCCAAGGTTTTATGTCGGAGATCCTACCAAGGATCAAGGGCTTTCATTGTAAACCATTGTCTTGCTTTCTTTTACCATTTGCTATTATACAATCTGAACATCACAGCCTCTCATTCAATTTGGTTTATTAGTACTTGTGTACATTTTGACCAAAAGAGTATCCACACACATCTGAATTCAAACTTGTGGAATACACCGACTCTGATCATGGTGGATGTGGTATTGATTGAAAAGTACCTCTGGGGGAGCTCAACTGTTGGGAAATAGACTTGTGAGTTGGTCCAGTAAAAAGCATACATCAGTGGCTTCCTCTACTACCGAAGCTGAATATGTGGTTGTTGGAAGGTATTATGCTCAAATTCTTTGTATTCAGAATCAGCTTGTGGATTATGGCTTCAACTTTTCAAAGTCTCCCATCTACTGTGACAACACCACTGCCATCCAGATGATTCAAAATCAGGTGCATCATTCTAAGACCAAACACATTGATATCTGTCATCACTTCATCAGGGACATAGTACAAAAGGGCAAAGTAGAATTCTTCTATATTCCATCCACTGATCATTTGTCAGATATCTTCATTAAGGCATTGGACGTGAAGACCCTGAATAAATTGATTGTTGATCTTGACATGCTTTCAATGACTTCATTTTTTTGTTTGCTCTAAAATTTTGTTTTTATCTGCTTTCACAAACATAAAAAACATAAAAACACAAGTACTTTATTTATTTTGCTTTTACCAAATAAGTTTACACATCTTGCTTATTTTTTTGTATCTAATGATTACAAGTGTTTTCTTTTATTTCTACTCTCTCACAGGCCTGTCCATTTCTTGCCTTCTGCATCTCTCCTTTCTGAAATTAGAAAGAGTCGGGGTCATGAAGAATGCTTTGATTGCTCTGATTGTAAAGGAAAATTTTGGCATCAGTTCTCCTTCTTGTTGACAATGCCCTATTTCTCCTTCATCCACAGTCATGGATGCAAACAGTCATTGTCGATACAATGAGTCTTACTTCCATCTACTGGCCCATAATACGGTAAAACCTTGAGTTCCCTCCTATTGATTTTGGAAACTTGGTGGTTACAAATATTGTAGCCTATTAACTTGTTGCTTGCAAAGAGTGTGTCACCTCTTATCTTCTCTCATCGAAGGATAAGAATTCTTTCTCTTCCATTAACGGTTTTGTAGTATATTTTTTTAAGTGCATTGAGTTGCTAATCCTTCTTCTTTTATAGTCAAACTTCAAATGGAAGATATCTTGGAAAGAGGAAATATTATTATGAGCTTTCAAATCAAAAGATCTTTAGTATTAATTTTTATGATTCTCCTGAAAAAGGCTGCACCCAGGTCTTTATGATTCTTTTGCGAAAGCTTAATATTTCCTTTTCAACTATTTCCTCGTTGACTCTTTTCTTTCTCCTTATCTTCTCTCTATTTTTTTCTTGTACCTCATTAAAAGAATTAATGGTGAATCCTTGATTCTAGATAGCAACTCAACTCTATTATACAGAAGTTAAACCACTTCTTGTTGATGACATGACATTTTTTATGATTCATGTTGCTTTCACCTCACCATGATTGAAACACTCCATTTCTCTCCCATAATTCTTCTCTATAGAACTTAACGATTCACTGTGAAATACCACACACTGATGAAAGTTTGAAAAATCTGTACCAACCCACTTTTACCATATTTCTTCTTTAAAGCTTTATGATTCAACGTATAAAAACCAGACACTAATGAGACTTGACAAATCTGTGCTAATGGATATATCATGTACCGTGATGTATTACACGCACCTATCCATTATCGCCCTAAAATCTTCTATCAAATATGTTAATGAATCAATGTATTTTCCATACACTGATAAAACTTCAACATTCTATGTCGATGGGTACACTAAAACACCAAAGTGTATTACACGCATCTCTCCTCTCTTGTCTATGTTCTTCTAATAAAAGGAGTTTATGATTCAGCGTAACAAACCATATGATGATGAGACTTCGCACTACTATGACAATGATTTATAGAAAAATCACATGCTATACGGAGACATCACAATCTCAACTCTCAATCCATTGTGCTTCATTCTACGATGATTCTACGTATCTCGGACATATTGTTGATGCCAAAAAGGGTGAGTCATAAATACACCTTCTCATGGAGAGCTATAAAACAAGTTTTCAAAGTGTCTCTCAAAATTTAACGACGTAATTTTTCAAAACAATTTTTCATTTTTTTTATCATACTTTCAATCACACGATAATCATAAAACATAATGTATTCACTGTGTCATAACAAAACATGTCCCAGAATCCCAATAACATAAACTCCGTAAGTGTGTACGAATCATGCCGGCGCCTTCCCGCGATCCTCGCTAGTACCTGAAACACATATCATAACAACTGTAAGCATAAATGCTTAGTGAGTTCCCCAAAATACCACATACCACACATACGCCTTTCCAGGCCATAACTCTGTAGGATCTTCTGAACCATGTGTCTCAGGGACTTCCGTCCCAAATCCCGGTAGACCTTCCGGTCCTACCCGTATCGACCTTCCGGTCCGTAACCTCTTCACCTTTCGGTCCATATCATCTTGACCTTCCGGTCCATATCATCTTGACCTTCCGGTCCATGTCATCTTGACCTTCCGGTCCATACCATACATAACATACATAGCACATACATATCACATAACCGCATATAGCACATACATCTCATAGCATACAAGACCTTCCGGTCACCCATATCACATAACCGCGTATAGCACATACATCATACCATACAAGACCTTCCGGTCACCCATATCACATAACCGCGTATAGCACATACATCATAGCATACAAGACCTTCCGGTCACACATAGGTACCCTTCCAGGTACAATATAGTGAGAAGACTCACCTCGGGTAACTCGGTAATCTCGAACTCGGTAAAATCTGCTCTAGCCTCTGCCTAATCACAAGGAATAAGCACTCTAATCAATACAACTCTCAAGGCTAGACTGTTCCCTCTCTTAGCACTCTCAGAAGGCTAAAAGACCATTTTACCCCTCAACGGTCCCAAAAGTCCAATTGTTTGACCAAACCCTAAAAGTCAACAAAAGTCAACTCTCCGGGTTACGCTGCACGTACCGAACCTGTACGTTGGGCGTACCCGACGACCTCACAGAAATGGGGAACGCGACCCCCTACGCCACGTGTACTGGGATTACGCCCAGCGTAACTCCCAGTTTCAGACTCCTTAGCTTTTGGGGTCTTAAACAGTTAAGACACACGTCCAACTTTCAGATCTGACTACCCCTTAGCCTCTTAATCCATAAAGTTGGTGACTTTAAGCCTTTGCGTGGCTGTAAGAGTCACCAACACCCAAATCATTCCACTTCCAACACTTTAAAGCCCATAACTCAAACATTACTCCCTAATGACGACCAAGTTGGGATTTTTATGGATCTACAACACATATATCACTAAAATGGGACAGATCTAGGTCCATGGAGTCCCTTGTGCTCATAAAGTCTCCACCTTTGGGACTTTAACCCTAGAAATGGACCATGAATCACCAAACCGAAATAAAGAGGAAAGTTCTGAGCTTTTTACCTCTAAGTGAAGCTCCTTCCTCTGAAGAACTCAGATCCAAGCTTGTACTCCAACTTCTAGCCTTCACAAGAACCTCCTCTTATTCTTCACTAACACATAAAGGCACTTTTAGTTCAAAACCCTCACACACAAGCTTTAGGACGAAGGAAATGCTCTCTTAGGGTTTCTCTCCTCGAACTGGTGGCTGAGGATAAGGCCATATCATTCCTTATATAGTGCACAAGTCTCATTTAGGGTTTGCATCTGGACCAGTTACGCCCAGCGTACCTTAAAGGGTCCGCGTCCATTTCAAGCGCATGAGTACGCACAGCGTACTCTCCAGTACACCCGGCGTACTCATTTGCAACTTTTCCCACTCAGGGACTAATCTTGACAACTTGACAAAAGAGAAGGGTTAAATAGCTGTACCTGAATTTCGGGATGTTACAATTCTCCCCCACTAGAACCAGACTTCGCCCTCGAAGTCTCATGCTGTAAACAACTCTGGATGCTGCTCCCACATCTCTGACTCTGTCTCCCAAGTCAGCTCATACCCCCCTCCGATGTTGCCACTAAACCTGAACCAGGGGCACCTCCTTGTTCCTCAGAACCTTGATCTTTCGATCCACAATCGCGATTGGCCTCTCAGCATAATCCATGCTCGCATCCACCTGAATATCCTCCAGTGGTACCACCGCCGACTCGTCGGCTATACACTTCCTCAACTGAGACACGTGGAAGGTATCGTGAATCTGGCTCAACTCCGCAGGTAGCTCCAACCGATATGCTACCTTGCCCACCCTCGCGGTCACCCTGAACAGACCGATATACCAGGGCCCCAGCTTGCCCCTCTTCCTGAATCGGATCACTCCTTTCCAAGGGGACACTTTCAGGAGTACGAAGTCCCCCACCTGGAACTTCAGCTCCGATCGTCGCCGATCCGCATAACTCTTTTGACGACTCTGAGCCGTCAGAAACCTCTGTCTAACCTGCTGTATCTGCTCTGTCGTCTGAAGCACTATCTCAGTGCTACCCGTCACGCGCTGCCCTACCTCTCCCCAACAAACGGGAGTCCGACACCTCCTCCCATACAACAACTACCTCGGCCCAGTGACACTCAATTCACGAAGTTCGCTTAACCCTAAGCGAATGCTACCTTCCCAACCGGAGATCGACTCAATCCCGACCTCTATCATCTGATACCCATCGTTCCATGCAACTTGCGGTACCACCCGTACCTGAGTACTGACCGATACAGGTCTAAGACATCATATGACAACAATATTCCTCAACATGGAACCCACCTCAGAATCCAGAATTTCATCTCGCCTATCCAACGCACCACCAGAGCCAAAATCAACTCGAGAGTTTGGTCCGTCCAAGAGTTAGAACCACTCGTCCCAACGAAGCACTCAACTCAGAACTCATTTCTCGTAACCCATTCGTACCTCACTTATCCCATTCTTTCGGATTGTGATGAACACACCTCACTTCGACCATAATGACTCTCTATCATTGAGGAGACCCCGGTCTCGCCCCTGGTCCAACCACCAGGTGCCCAAAAACTCGTAAATTAGGGCCATCCCATGCTTAAAACTCTTCTGCACCATGCTCTGATCAAAGAGTACTTTATAATGACAACTTCTCGCTGACTAGCATGAACCACGTTTCCCCCGTAGCATCACATCAACTTCTCATTGACTGGTGAGTACTACGGCCTCCCGCGGTATCACCACAACCTCTGACTAGCTAGTACTACGGCTTCCCATAGCGTCATAACAACCTCTGACTAGTGGGTACTACGGCTTCCCGTAGCATCATAACAACCTCTAGCATCACAACAACCTCTGACCAGTGAGTACTACAGCTTCCTGTAGCGTCACAACAACCTCTGACTAGTGAGTACTACAGCTTCCCGTAGCATCACAACAACCTCTGACTAGTGAGTACTACGGCTTCCCGTAGCATCACAACAACCTCTGACTAGTGAGTATTACGGCTTCCCGTAGCATCACAACAACCTCTGACTAGTGAGTACTACGGCTTCCCGTAGCATCACAACAACCTCTGACTAGTGAGTACTACGGCTTCCCGTAGCATCACAACAACCTCTGACTAGTGAGTACTACGGCTTCCCGTAGCATCACAACAACCTCTGACTAGTTAGTACAACGGCTTCCCGTGGCATCACAACAACCTCTGACTAGTGAGTACTACGGCTTCCCGTAGCATCACAACAACCTCTAACTAGTGAGTACTACGGCTTCCCGTAGCATCACAACAACCTCTGACTAGTGAGTACTACGACTTCCCATAGCATCACAACAACCTCTGACTAGTGAGTACTACGGCTTCCCGTAGCATCACAACAACCTCTGACTGCAATCGCCATTACAAAACACCCTTCCCCAGCAGGTCCTGAAGCTGCGAGGATAACTCCTGCGTCTCTGGAGGCGCAAGGCGATAAGGCGCCTTGGCGATAGGCGCTGCCCCCGGAACCAAATCAATGCGGAACTCTACCTGCCTCTCGGGAGGCACACCCGGCAACTCCTCGGGAAAAACATCCGGGAAGTCACGCACTATCGAAACGTCATCCATCGAACTTGGCCTCCCATCGGCCTCTCGTGTATCCATCACATAGGCTACAAACCCGCTGCAGCCCTGCTGCAAACTCTGTCTCGCTCTGGCGGCAGAACAAAACGCCGACCCACATTGGGTACCCTCGCCGTACACCGTAAGTACTCCCCCACTGGGGTCTCGTATCGTCACCAACTGTCGCTCGCAGTCTATGACAGCCCCAAATCGGCTCAACCAATCCATGCCCACTATGACACATACGTACCCCATCGCTATCGGGACCAGATCTATCGGGAACTCAATGCTGAATATCTCGAGTACACATCCTCGAATCACATCCGTAGCATACACCGCTCGCTCGTCAGCTATGGAAACTCGTAAAGGTCGTCTCAATGCCTCTCGTCGGCTACTGATGTGTCGACTAAACGCTATCGACACAAATGATCGACTCGTACCCGAGTCAAATAACACTAAGGCAGGTACAGAACTCATAAGAAAAGTACCTATGCATAGAACAATATCTCATCCCATCATAAATCAATAAAGAATACATACCAGCCACAACATCGGGCGCTGCGCGGACCTCCTCCGCTGTCAACTGGAAAGCTCTCCCATGAGCCTTCGGTGCCTCGGCCTTCGCTGGCCGAACCTCGGTAACCCTAGCAGCAGGTGCAGATCCCTGTGCTGATTCCTGATGTAGCTGCGGGCACTCGGCCTTTCGATGGCCAGTCTGGTTGCAATGAAAGCAAATCATAAATCCCTTGGGGCAATCCTTGGCGATTTGCCCTTCCTTGCCATACTTGTAGCAAGCACCCGATTGACAGACCCCATCATGTCCCTTGCCGCACTTCACACAAGTGCGGCCCTTCTGGCCTCCAGATCTCGTATCCGCGAACTTTGCCCACTTGGCTGCCGGCTGAGACTGTGCCGGCCGCCGATCCATCCTCTGAGACTCGGCCTCCTCCCTGGCCTGAGTCTCCAACTCAATCTCCCTCTTCCGGGCATTTGCCTGAAGCTCAGCAAATGTCCGGTAAGTCGAGTTCGAAACGAACTCCCGTATATCCCTCCTCAAATCGCCCAAATACCGGCTCTTGCGTGCCTGCTCAGTAGACACCTGCTCAGGGCAGAACATCGCCCTCTCATGAAACTTCCTGGTAACCACAGTAACCGAATCAGTACCCTGCTTGAGGGTCAAGAACTCCTGAACCAACCTTTCCCTCTCCACAGGGGGAACATACTCATCTCTAAACATGATGGTGAACCTCTCCTAGGTCACCACTGAAATCTTTGCAAGAGTGAAGCTCGCCGTCACTTACTTCCACTAATCCTTCGCTCCCAAGCGAAGCTGGTTCAACGCGAACCGTACCCTCAGATGCTCCGGACATGAACACGTGTAGAAGCATCCCTCGATATCAGCAATCCATCTCATCGCAGCGATCGGATCCTGCGTCCCATCAAACTCTGGTGGCTCCGTGTTGCTGACTCTCGAAGCAACAACGAGTCACCTCCCTGAGGTCTGGCAGCAGCCACTGCTGCAGTAGTTGCAGCAGCCGCAGCCTCAGTCACCGCTGCATACCGCTCATCAAAAGTCTCAATCAATGTGGTCTTGATAGACCCAACATCTCCGGAATCTCGGCTCGAATCGTCGCTGCCACCTCATCGTGGATCATCTGACGAAGCTCCTCGTCACTCACGCCACTTGGCTCAGGTCTGTGACATGTCCCAACCATGATGTCTCTCAAATACAACATAATAATATCAGAGACTCACTCGAGCATACTTGCACTCGATCACTCAACCCTACTTGTTCTCTAGTACCCAAAGGATTCTTACTTAGAGTGCGCACTGCTCCGGTGTATTCAGTAGTACGGGCCCTATACTACCGTCCACACCGCATCAATATTCACCCTAAGTCCTCCTCCTTGGATCCTAGATCACAAGTACTCTATATCTTACTGGCATAGGCTACCCTTCGGTAGACCTCTCTTCATCTCCTCACTGCTACCTACTCGCTCTCAAGCATCACATAGCAGCAAAATCCTTCCTAGGCTAAGGCATCACAAATCAGGCCACTCTAGTCCTAATATGAATACCTAGCCTACTCTAGCATGCATATCATATCATAACATATCTCAGAACACATAATGTAAGTGTATTTTGGGAAATCACCGTTCAGGCGTTGGCTGATCGTACACACTGCTTCCTTCTGCCTTTCTCAAAATTTTTTACTCTTTTACAAAAATTATTTATTTTATGAAAAACTTTCTCAATTCCTCAGTTTGAGTTCAGATTCATCCGAAGATGCACCCGAATCCCTCAAACCAAGGCTCTGATACCAACTTGTAACGATGTAATTTTTCAAAACAATTTTTCATTTTTTTTATCATACTTTCAATCACACGATAATCATAAAACATAATGTATTCACTGTGTCATAACAAAACATGTCCCAGAATCCCAATAACATAAACTCCGTAAGTGTGTACGAATCATGCCGGCGCCTTCCCGCGATCCTCGCTAGTACCTGAAACACATATCATAACAACTGTAAGCATAAATGCTTAGTGAGTTCCCCAAAATACCACATACCACACATACGCCTTTCCAGGCCATAACTCTGTAGGATCTTCCGAACCATGTGTCTCAGGGACTTCCGTCCCAAATCCCAGTAGACCTTCCGGTCCTACCCGTATCGACCTTCCGATCCGTAACCTCTTGACCTTCCGGTCCATATCATCTTGACCTTCCGGTCCATATCATCTTGACCTTCCGGTCCATGTCATCTTGACCTTCCGGTCCATACTATACATATCACATAACCGCATATAGCACATACATCTCATAGCATACAAGACCTTCCGGTCACCCATATCACATAACCGCGTATAGCACATACATCATACCATACAAGACCTTCCGGTCACCCATATCACATAACCGCGTATAGCACATACATCATAGCATACAAGACCTTCCGGTCACACATAGGTACCCTTCCAGGTACAGTATAGTGAGAAGACTCACCTCGGGTAACTCGGTAATCTCGAACTCGGTAAAATCTGCTCTAGCCTCTGCCTAATCACATGGAATAAGCACTCTAATCAATACAACTCGCAAAGCTAGACTGTTCCCTCTCTTAGCACTCTCAGAAGGCTAAAAGACCATTTTACCCCTCAACGGTCCCAAAAGTCCAATTGTTTGACCAAACCCTAAAAGTCAACAAAAGTCAACTCTCCGGGTTACGCTGCGCGTACCGAACCTGTACGCTGGGCGTACCCGGCGACCTCACAGAAACGGGGAACGCGACTCCCTACGCCGCGCGTACTGGGATTACGCCCAGCGTAACTCCCAGTTTCAGACTCCTTAGCTTTTGGGGTCTTAAACAGCTAAGACACACGTCCAACTTTCAGATCTGACTACCCCTTAGCCTCTTAATCCATAAAGTTGGTGACTTTAAGCCTTTGCATGGCTGTAAGAGTCACCAACACCCAAATCATTCCACTTCCAACACTTTAAAGCCCATAACTCAAACATGACTCCCTAATGACAACCAAGTTGGGATTTTTATGGATCTACAACATATATATCACTGAAATGGGACGGATCTAGGTCCATGGAGTCCCTTGTGCTCATAAAGTCTCCACCTTTGGGACTTTAACCCTATAAATGGACCATGAATCACCAAACCAAAATAAAGAGGAAAGTTCTGAGCTTTTTACCTCTAAGTGAAGCTCCTTCCTCTGAAGAACTCAGATCCAAGCTTGTACTCCAACTTCTAGCCTTCACAAGAACCTCCTCTTCTTCTTCACTAACACATAAAGGCACTTTTAGTTCAAAACCCTCACACACAAGCTTTAGGACGAAGGAAATGCTCTCTTAGGGTTTCTCTCCTCGAAATGGTGGTTGAGGATAAGGCCATATCATTCCTTATATAGTGCACAAGTCTCATTTAGGGTTTGCATTTGGACTAGTTACGCCCAGCGTAACTTTGGTACGCCCAGCGTACCTTAAAGGGTCCGCGTCCATTTCAAGCGCATGAGTACGCGCAGCGTACTCTCCAGTACGCCCGGCGTACTCATTTGCAACTTTTCCCACTCAGGTACTAATCTTGACAACTTGACAAAAGAGAAGGGTTAAATAGTTGTACCTGAATTTCGGGATGTTACACAAAAACATACACTTTCTTAGGGGGAGATCAAGTATACACCTGAAAGCAAGTTTTCTCCTGATGATACTTTAATTGTTTTGACATCATCATATACGAGGAGATTGTAAGGTCACACCTTATGATCTGATGAGTCAAATATCATTTACACGCTGTCTACCAGCGCCAATGTCAGTGTTAATGCCAACGTCTACATAGTAGTAGAGACTATGATCTTTTGTATAATAGTCTGATATTTTTGTATATTAGTCGGTTAGACATTTTGTAATTATAGATAGATTTGTATTTATAGAATAAATATTTGATCCATAATCTTAGTGATTAGGATCAGACTATACGTAGATTAGATTACATCCCTTAATTAAAAGGATTTATGTTTATTGTATTCGTATATAGTCTTGCATTAGGGTTAACCCTAATGTGTGGCGTGACCATCTTTGTGACTACTTTGTGCACTTGTTCTCTTTGTGAGAACATTTTTCTTAGTGAAAAACCATCTTTGTGATCATCATTGTTCTTTTGTTCTTATGTTCTTTTATATCATCTTTTCTTGTGTTTATACTTGTTTGTATCCGATCAAGCGAACCTTCAATGGAGGCCCAAGAAGTGAAAATGGCCCAAATCCTGAACAGTTTACTTGTCCATCGAATGGGCTGTTCCTGGCCCGCATGACTTCCTGTAGGGGCAAATCCGAGATTTTACATATGGCTCCTATATGGGGAAGGTTGGTGGGTCACTTTTGGAGACTTTTACCCATCTGAAAATTCAAATTTTCTCTGGAGATTTTGGAGCTTTTGAACGGGGGAAACCTTGAAGAACTTCATCCTTTTATCCTTGAATTTTGATTTATCTTTATTATTTCTAACTTTTATTTGAGTTTCTTGAGTTTAGCAAATCTAGGCTAAACTTTCTTTGGTTGATTTTTGTGAAATCCATGGATGCTTATTTATTCGAAGACTATTATGAACTTGTGGAGATTTTCATGAAAGTGTTTTACATTTGAAGATATCACCGTCTATATGTCTTTATTCATGAGTTTGGATGTATGTTTGGTAATTAGTTGGCTAATTTCTTGATTAAGTAATGGATCCTCAAATTAGCAAGCAATAAATGGTTCTTGTGTTAGTTTTCACTTCATACAATCATAAAAACACTTTCTCCAACATGGTAGTGGAAGCATTTGACTCCTCTTGAATTTGGTGACTTTTTAGTTCTTAATGCTCGTTAACTTTCACTAATTACATGCTCAATGGAAATTATGACTTTAACTAAGGATATATGTTATGAGCTTCTCTATCTATTTTACTAACTAAGAAAAATCTAGGTGACCTCAAGATTCTTGGATTGCTATAGCCAAATAAAATTGAACCATAAGTCTTGCACCATAATGTCTAATGATAATCAACTAATTGTCCATGTGATGAAAGCCAAAGTCAATCATATTTCTCTCATTGATTTTACATCAAACCCTTTGCTTTTGTTGGATTGTGTTTTAAAAATCTTAGTATAATTATAGTTTTCTTTTAAACATTTCAAAAGATTAAAACCATCATTTTTATTTCTATTTTAGTTTCACAAGTATTTGACAACAAGATTATCATAGAGTAATTAATTGAACCAATTCCAATTGATTCAATCCCTTTACCACTATACACTATTTTAGTGTGTAACATAGAGGATATATTTTTTTTTGCCTCGACAACTACCATCTCAGGTGCGGTCAGGAGGGTCACTGCAACCGGGACTATAGTCAAAGGGAGTCGAGGGTATGTTTCTTTTGCAGTCAGCCAGACCATGTTAAGTACGATTGTCCTTTGAGTGCTGATGATGTTGTTTTGTATACGACACCTTTGGCTTGGCAGTTACCAAATAGATGAAAGGGGACAGTTGGAGTCTCCAGGGCTGGGGTTTGAGTTACCAGTTCTACAGTACGGTCGAATGCAGCATTCGTTGGTGTTATCATTATCTCTTCCAGTTATGTTCATTGTTTATTGTAATATGGGATAGTCTATTGAATGGTATTATTTTAATCAACTCTGGTTCTATTTTAAATGATCATATATGGTTGGGTTATTGTTGTTATAAGGTTGTAGATGCATGTTGGAACACTTTGGATTTTGTCGTTATGGGTTGTAGTCATATGTTGGAGCTCTTGCGTTTTGTTTGAAGAATTTTGATTCTCTTATGCTTGGTGATGTCAGGAGTGGCTGTTAGGAACCATGTGGTGAAGCTATTAGGTTGGCTAGGAAATTTGAATGGTTTTGCAGTCGTCAAAGTTTAGCTAATTCCAAGTGGGGGAGAATCGCCTTGTCAGCTGGAAATATTTTAGAGTGCAGGTCACCCTGAAGTTTCATATTCAGTAATAGAAGTATAGTAGTTTTTGGATGTGTCAAAATTGAAGCTTATGCAAATTACAAGGAATGATGTTTAGCGATCAGTTGTGATCAGGAAATCAGATGTTGAGGATTCAATGCTATCTCGTCTGAAGACTTGAAGCATCGGTAGCAGCACAAGATTAGGTTAGATATTAGGCTCATGTTGAGGGTTGTATGAGGGCCTCTCTGCATGTTCTTGTCTGATAAGAGTTTGGGGTTTGAAGCACAACCCAAATACCTGATGGGGTCTTTTAGACTAGGGGTATGTCTTATGTCAGCTTTGATTGTCATATTTGTAGGTTGTTTGAAAGACAGTGGGGGAGCCCATGACAATTGCAAGGGTGTTGTAATACTATGATTTTGTCCATAGCATTTACTTGGCTGAAATAGGCCCGAAGTGATTGTAAGACTATGGTTGGATTATAGCATTCACATATGTAAGACCATGGTTGGATCATAGAAGGAAAGGCTACAGTTGGTATGTAGCAACGGAAGTGATTATAAGACTCTGGTTGGATTATAGCATTCACATATGGAAGACCATGGTTAGATCATGGCATGAAAGACTGCAGCTAGGCTGTAGTAATGGAAGTGACTATAAGACTATGGTTGGATCATAGCATTCACATGGGTTGAACTAGATATGTCATTGTTTATTAGTCATTCCTCTGTTTAGAGTTAAGGGATATTAGATTCGTATTGATGTATAGGCTAGGTTATCTTGTACCTGTTGGGATCTTGTTTGGAGTTTCGTTATATGTTCGTGTGTGAGGTTGTTGGCTTCAACAGTTGGTTGTGGATTCCATTCTACAGTTATCATTGAGACGCATAAGGTCGGGGAGGTCTTGGTTGTATCATATCTATGAGTTTTTTTTTGTTCAACTTGGTGGATGTATGAAGGTGGTTATGTCTGCCTAGAAGATAGAGTTTTCAAGTTATAAACGAGGAAGTCAGCTCTTCTCGATGTCGATTAGTCATGATATGTTGGTATTATTTTCTTCATCAGGTCCTGTATTTCTCGCTAAGAATTGAATTGACTTTTGGGTTTCAAGGAAGTGTCTGTATAGAGTATTATTCCAATGTTGCAGTAGACAAGATTTTGACCTTTTGGAGTTTCCTCTTGGGTTTGGCATGTACGCATGGTTTTGGAAATCCTTGTGTTTGTAGCTGCGGATTTTGGCATTTAGAGTGGCATCGGCTTGTTCAAGTAGCGAGTAGACTCAGAAAAAACCACATGGGGTTTGGAGGGTGTTTTAAGGATAAATTGTAAGGACAAGCAAATCGGAATTCTTTTTGTCTATATTTTTAGCAAAATTTTTTGTTTTTGGTATCTTTGATTACTTTAGTGCTTAATTTTATGAACCAATGAAATACCTATGATTTGATACATAAAAAATTGTCCGTCATTTTTTAGAGATAGGCGGGCAGGTTCCAGAATTAATATTCATGTTTTCATTAATTGTGTAAGATTTAAATTCCTACTAATTATATCCAGGTCCATTTCTTTCCTTTAAATATAGATTATAGTAATTTTTATGACATTTATCAGGCTAAGTAGTAGACCATATATCTGGATATTATTCATTATTTTTTTATTCAATTTATTGAAATGTCCAGCCCATCTTAATTGCAAAGGAAAATCTCCTTTAAGGAATATTTTTAGTTTTTCGGTGGATTCTAAAAAGTATTCTTCAATATTGTTTTGATTATTTAATTCAAAATATTGTTTTGAATTGGATGGGCTAAATTTGAAAGAATCCTCCTCTTGCTTTGTGTTGATATTTTTATTTTCACTAAAATTGGAATTTATATTCAAATTAAAAAGAAGTAATTTGCTTGGAATAAACCAAGGTGTCTATTTATATTTATGATAAAGTCTCACAAACTTTGGAAAGAAAAAAACTTTCGGATTCGATATGATGCAATTTAACTTAATATTTTTTCATTCATTCTCATCCAATCAAAAAATACCTTTTTATAATTTATATCAAAATTTGAATCGATCAGAAGATAAAAAAAGACCATTATTATGAATTTTATCCTTTATTTGGTCCTTATTTTTAAAGACGAAGTTTAATTGAAGTGAGAGAGAGTTGTAACACCTGTTTATAGAATGGATCATTTGGTGACCCGAAGGAGTCAAATGTAGGATTTTTTTAGGAAAAACAACTTCCACGACGTGGTGCATGGATGCCCATGACGTGTCATGGTTTTTATGATCGTGTTTTTTTGGTGAGCACCACGACGTGGCAAGTAGTGTGCCACGACGTGGTGGCGGTGGCAACCCAAGCCCATGATCTTTTAGAGTTTATTTCGTATTTAAAGCCTCTAACTACAAGATTAGGGCATCCTCTTCAGCCTCCAACCTTCCTAAATGAAACCCTATACCTCATTGATGATTGTTGTGATATTCTTGGTGTTCTTGAGGTTTGAAGCCTTGGTTTGCACTTTTGGAAGAAAAATAAGGTGTGCTTGTTAGTTAGAAGAGTGAATCTACTTCATATCGTGCATCTCATGCATCTTGTGGAGCTTGGGAAGGTATAAAGATTCCACCTTTATCATCCTCTTATTTTCTTTCATGCCATTAAATCCAATGGGTCATTATTGTGTAGCAACATCCTATACACAAATATACATAACATAATCTAGTGGGCCAACATTGGTGCCTTCGACCCATGAGTATAGTGAGGAAAACTCACCTCAAATCCCAAAAGATAGTTAAACTGACCACTGCTCCAAATACTGGTTCTACAAGTCACCTATACATCAAACAGGGACCATGTCTCAATCCACTACTCAAAATACCCTAAAAGACCTAAAGTCAAACTTGGTCAAAGTCAACGGTCAACTTCCAGCCCGATTACGCCATGCATAATTGTCTTACGCCCTACGTAACATGTTGTTGTCAAACTTTTCCCATTAAGTGCTTAATAACGAAACTTAACCATCCAGTTCTCAGATCTAGTTCCTAATAGCTCCATAATTGATAAAGTTTCCAACTTTATCCATTAGGATGATCCAAACAACCAAGATCTAGTATTTAAGTCTTAAAGGGACCAAAAATGCATCCTTCTCAACTTAATTCAACAAGTCCACGTCTCCAACCTTCATATTTGAAATAATATGATGTTTAGATGGATAAAGTTTCCAACTTTAGCCATAACAAGGTTACAAATTTTCAAGATCTAAACTTTATGTACTAAAATGACCAAAAATGCTAACACAACTTGCATGGATTAATGAAAAAGCACCAAAGCTCAACTTTCCAAGTCCAATAAGTCCCAAGAGTGTTCCATATAGCTCAAAAGGTGATGGAGTTGCCTCAACTCCCAAAACACAAGCTCAAAGGACCAAAAGTGACAAAAATGACCAAAAACAAGATCTAAGAACTCAATGAGCAAGATAGAAGCTTTTTACTCACAATGGTCTAGAAATGAAGCAACCTTGTTGGATCTATACCTGAATCCTTCTTTTATGCACTTTACAAACACCTTGTTCTTCAAGATTGAACCTTCCTATGGAGAAATAAGCTTATAAAAGGTGCCAAGGCTCAAAACAAGTAAGAGGAAGCTAGGGTGCCTCAAGGAATGATCTTAGGTGATGGAGGATGGTCATGAGAGGGTTTCCCATAAGTTAGAGACCTTAAATAGGGCTCAAAACCGAAGAATTAGGGTTTTGATCTAACGCGATTATGCCCTGCGTAACATAAATGTGACATCCCCAAATTCAGGGTCAGGAAAAGTCCGATTTGTTTATGGTTTATTTAAAAATCAGAGTATCCTTTTGAAGAATAATATTGTAACATCCCGGGCTTTCAGGTATTTTTAAATCCTTCCTTTGATAATTTAAATATGTCATTTTGGTCCTTAAAGTTGGTGGGAATTAGCCCAAAGAAGCCCTAGTGGAAAATTGGTAAATTTTAGGAGCTTGAGTTGTACGTTAGGCATACATGTGAGTACACTAAGCATACTAGGGCGTGCACATATGTACGCTAGGTGTACGTGTGTCCGGGTGAAAACCCTAACTTTTAGGGTTTATGGAGTATTTAAGCACCATTATGGATCATTTTGCCTCACTCTTTCAGCCTCCGTGTTCTTGAGCCGTTTTGAGTAAACCCTAACCCCATAAGTGAGCATCTTGAGCTTAAAGTGTGATATTGTGTATCAAAAGGAGAAGGAAGTGCATCAAAGGAGCCAAGGAAGGAAACCAAGATTGTAGATCTTGGATTATCATCTTCTTGAGAAGCTCCAGAAGGTAAAAAGTTTCTTCCTAGATGCTTGGATTGTTTAGATCTTGTTTTGGTAGCTTTTTTGGTGTTCTTCTTGTCCCAAAAGTCCTAATATTGTGCATTCTTTGTTTTAGACGTGTTTGGCTGTCCTTTCAGACCCAAGGATGGGTTCTAAGTCATAACAATGAGGTCTCTTTAGCTAGTTTGGTTCCTTGTTCTTTGTAGGAGGTCTTAATGGATTAAGACCATGTATTAAGGACTTTTTAGACGACCAAACTGTTAAAGTTTGAGACTTCATGGTTCTAGAGTGCTTTTGAGTCATGGATCTGAATTTTGAGCTTAAGTGCTTAATCCATTAAGCACTTATGAAATTTTAAGCTCTGCGAGGGTACGCCCCGCGTACTGAGTCAAACACCCCATAGGTGGTCAATGCGAGGCCAAGTACGCCCAACGTACCGAAGGGGTACGCCCCGCATACGCCTTCTGTTTGGGTTTCGGACTTCGGGCTTCAGTTATTGGGCCATCTGTTGGGCTTTGATACTTGGGCCCTAATGGACTATCTGGATAAATGTGTTTTGGGCTAGTTAGAGGATCAGACCTTTGGATAAGGCCCAATAAGGAGTTGGACCTAATTTGGAAAATTGGGCCAAGTGTGGGCCTTGAAGTAATCTAGGCCTTTTGGATCAAGATTTGGACTTGGGCCTTGGCCCAATTAGGGAAAGGGTAAAATGGAAATTTACTCTAAGTCTGGGTCCTTAGTCAAGAATGGTATTCCAATTGTTGATTGGATGTTTGTTTATTGTGATAGTTCGGGATTTTCCGTGAGTCAGCAATCGGAGGTTTCAGTGCAGATCGACATTGTAAGGTGAGTGTTCCTCACTATACTTGTTGGGTCGAAGGCACCAAGGTCGGCCCTTTTGGAATGGGTATCCTGATTATTGCATAATTGAGTATTATAGTGATCTGTTAGATTTGTATCTTGGTAGATAGGATAATGATATGCTTATTGATCTGTAAGATATATGCTTGTCTGTTGATTGATTATATGTTTATGAGTTATGTATATGTCGACATGTGTGTGGTTGGCTTGAGGCGGTTCTGCTTTGTGCTGAAGGCCAACAGACCCAAAGCGGCCCGGATAGACTGAAGTCCTGTGAGGCGAACCAGTCATGCCGAAGGCCCAAAGAATGGTCCAGACAGGCTGAAGGCCCAGTGCGGCGGTCCAAACACGCTGAAGGTTCTGTATGCATGCTATTGCTGTGATATTTATGATTATGTGTTGTGGTGGTATTTTGGGGGAAAACTCACTAAGCTTTGGGCTTACAGTTTTGGATTGTGTTTTAGGTACCTCAGAGGATCGCGGGAAGGCGAAGGTGTGATCAAGCACATCCTCATGTTTTGCTTTACGATTTTGGGATTTCTCTGATGTGAAACTTATTTTGAAAACAATTTGTAAACAATGATGGTTTTGGGTTTGTTTAAAAAGTTTAAAATTTTCAAGAATTTTATGAATGTTACAAGTTGGTATCAGAGCCTTGGTTTGAGTGAATTGGAGGAACACCCGTGTGAATCCAGTCTCAAACTAAGGAAAAAGGATTTTTAAAATGGTTTTCAAAATACTCAAGGAGGATGCGATGTGTATGATCAGCTGGAGCAAGTAAGTAGACCCCAAAATATCATATTGTTATTTGATATTGTGATATGTTAGAATAGCATGCTAGTGATAGGCTAGGGATCTTCAGGAATTACATGTGAGAATTTCCTGGTTATATAATTCCTGATAGCATAGGGCCTTTCTTATTATGGAATTGACATCACTACTATAGTTGCTTAGTGTATGCATCATGGTTATATATAACTACGATCTTATAGTCTGAGAATGTGTGGTCTGGCCTTATTTTTTGTTCTTGTTTGATGAAGGGATTAGGGCAGGATCAGATATTCGAATGTCTATAGGGTCCAGTGTTATGTATGGCTTGCATATACGAGTGCTTCAGGGTTGGTGGAAATTTCATGGATGATTTTTGTGGGGTTAGCCGGCCGGTTGTGAGATGTCTAGCCTTTCCTCTAGGGAGTGAGGATTGAGTGTTTGACTGTGCTTATGAGTATTGTTAGGGTGTTGTGATGATGCTTGAGACAAATACGGGTAGCTGTGGAAGGTAGTATGGGCCCGTACTACTGAAAGCACAGGACCCATATGCATAGCAAGGAAGTCACAACCCCTAGGGCTTCGTTGGGATTTGGTTCCCCGTTATGATATGTGGATTATCTAATTTCATCCTGGCGTATTTTTAGTATGGTGACTACGAGACGAGTTGAGATCGGATCCGGTTCGGGATCTGGAGCTGGCAGTCAGGGTGGGCTAGCATTGTCAGAGGACCGTATCAGGGAGATCATTCACGAGGAGGTGGTTACTATTGTCCGGGGGCAGATTCCGAAGATGTTCGGGTCTATCAAGACCGCGATGATGGAGTTCTTTGATGATCGATATGCATCCATTGTTGAGATGGCTACTGATGTACCTCTGCAGTCGTGGCGGCTGCAGATGTTGGGACCGGTCGGGCCTTTCAGTATAGGGACTTCAATAATACGAACCCCCAAACTTCGATGGAGTTCAGGACTTGATCTTAGCCATGAGGTGGCTATCTAATGTTGAGGGATGCTTCTTCACTTGTTCTTGCCCAACTGACCAGAAGGTCAAGTGCTCTCTGAACCTCCTGAGGTCCGGAGCGAAAGATTGGTGGAGACTTGTTACGGGATTGTATTCTGCTGAGCAGAGGGCTGCGATATCTTGGGATCATTTCATGGAGATGTTTCATACTCGATATGTTCCACGGGTCGAGTGAGAGAGGTTGGCTCAGGAGTTTTTAGACCTGAAGCAGGGATCGAAGTCGGTGACGGAGATCACCCGGATGTTTACTGAGAGGGATATGTTTTTCCCTGAGTTTGCTTCAGAGCAGGCTCAGATGACCCGTTATCTGAGCATGCTCAAGACGGATATCAGGCAGTTTGTTTCTATCCATCGGTATGATTCTTTTTTGGAGTTGCAGGAAGCCGCCAGGTGGCGTGAGCTTAAGATAGATCTTTAGTTGAGAGAGTAGAGGACGGCCCCGACACAGTTGCAGTCGGCACCGAAGTGGTTCCAAGCTGCTGATTCTAGGTCTGGAGGTCAGGAAGACCGCACTTGAGGGAAGTGCGTAAAGGTTCATGACGGAGCATGCCGATTTGGTAGTGTGTGCCACAAATGTGGCAAGGAGGGGCATTATGCGAGGGACTGCCGCCATTCAACCCCAGTTTAGAGTATGAGGATTTTCTATCATTGCGATTAGGCTGGCCATCTGAAGGTCAACTGTCCGTTGCACGCCGCCAAGCCGTCGCAGGCCCCCGCTCCAGCTACATTGAGGATCACTGATGGGTGCCAGGGGAAGTCGGAGCCCCGAGGGCTCGAGGTTGCGCTTTTCAGATGACCTCCGAGGAGGCCAGAGCAGCTCCAGATGTTGTAACTGGTATGTTTCTATCCGTTATTTTGTTGATTATGGTTATGGTATGCTTATATATATATATATATATATATATATATATATATATATATATATATATATGTATATATATATATATATGTGTGTGTGTGTGTGTATTTTGTACCTTGCTAGGTACGTTCCTAGTGAACTCCTTGCCTGCTTTAGTGTTATTCGACTCGGGTGCAAGTCGGTCCTTTGTTTTTCGGTCTTTCAGTAGGGAGTTTGTTATGCCTTTAAGGGAATTGGAGTGTACGTTGCGAATTTCCATCACCAACGAACACGGGGTTTCTGCTTCTTCAGTATATCCAGGTTGCATTCTGAAGATTTTCGAGGTATCATTTCCGATCGATTTGATCCCTATTCTCATGGGGGATGTCTGCGTGATTGTGGGTATAGATTGGCTGAGCCGTTTCGGTACTATGATTGATTGCAAGGGCCAATGTGTGGTAGTTCGAACCCCAAGTTGGGGAGAATTGGTTATTTATGGAGAGGGCACCAGGATGGGTTCATGGTTTTGTTCTGCAGCCAGAGCTTGGCAGTATATTCAGCATGGGTGTGCGGGTTATTTGGCTTATGTGGTGGATACGCGGGTTGGGGATCAGGTTTTAATTTCAGAGGTCCCGGTGATCAGGGAGTTTGCTGATGTATTTCTGGAGGAGTTACCCGGTGTGCCTCCTGAGATGCAGGTTGAGTTCAGGATCGACCTCGTGCTAGGTGCGGCCCCAATTGCCAAGGCGTCGTACCGTTTGGCACTGCCTGAGATGCAGGAGCTATCATCTCAGCTGCATGAGCTGCTAGGCAAGAAGTTCATACGTCCGAGCAGTTCTCCGTGGGGAGCACCAATTCTATTCGTCAAGAAAAAGGATGGTTCACACCGGATGTGCATCGATTATCGGGAGTTGAACAAGTTAACGGTGAAGAACCGTTATCCCCTTCCGCGGATTGATGATCTCTTTGATAAGCTACATGGAGCATCTTGGTTCTCCAATATTGATCTGAGGTATCGGTACCATCCGGTCAGGGTGAGAGAGGAGGACATGGAGAAGACCGTGTTCCAGACTCGTTATGGGCATTACGAGTTCGTGGTGATGCCGTTCAGGCTCACCAATGCGCCAACGGTATTTATGGATTTGATGAATCGGGTATGCAGGTCGATGCTCGATCGCTCGGTTATCATGTTTATTGATGATATCTTGGTGTATTCCAAGACCAAAGAGCGGCATGAGGAACATCTACGCGAGCTTATGGGGGTTTTGAGGCGAGAACGACTTTATGCTAAGTTCTCAAAATTCGATTTTTGGTTGCGAGAAGTTCAGTTCCTTGGACATCTCGTTAACCAGAATGGGATTTTGGTCGATCCGGCCAAAATCAAGGCGGTGATGCCGTAGGAGGTTCTGAAATCTCCCTCGGATATCAGGAGTTTCTTGGGTTTGGCAGGGTACTACCAGAGGTTCATTCAGGATTTCTCCAAGATTACAGTACCACTCACTCATCTGAAGAGGAAGGGGGTGGACTTCCGGTGGGGCCCTAAGCAGCAGTCAACATTTGAGACCCTTCGGCAGATACTTTGTGAGCCCCCAGTTTTGACCCTCCCTAAGGGAATCTGTAACACTCTAAATTTTCAAGTAAAATTTTCATTTTTAAAAATCACATGAAACCCATTATCACATTTCTCGAAAACCACAAATGTATAAGTTGTCAAAACACCAGTCAACAATTGTTTGATAATATCCCAGAATCCTCAAAAACATAATCTCTAACTGGTGTGTACAATCAAGCCGACGCCTTCCCGCGATCCTGAGAGGTAGCTAAAACATATATCACACAACACTGTAAGCACGAAGCTTAGTGAGTTCCCCAAAATACCATATACAAATAATTAGCCTCTCATGGCTAAATCTCAATAAGGACCCTCCAGTCATGTGTCTCAGTGAGGACCCTCCGGTCTCACAGCTTGGGTCAGACCCTCCAGTCTGGTATCTCAGTGAGGACCCTCCGGTCTCACAGCTCGGGTCGAACCCTCCAGTCTGGTATCTCAGTGAAGACCCTCCGGTCTCACAACTCGGTTTGGACCCTCCGGTCCTAACTCAATAAATCATAGAACTAATATACAGCATAAATCACAAAGACAAAATGCATAATATCACATAACTCAGTATAAGCACATAACACCCTCCAGTCAGTAACTCAAATAAGATCCTCCGGTCAATAACTCATATAAGACCTTCCGGTCACACAATATTACCACTCAGGTAAGTATAGTGAGAAGACTCACCTCGTAAGCAAAGCAAGTATGTATCGTACTCAAGGATCGGTCTAGACTCCGCCTACATATCATAATCATCTCTAATTAACACTTTATAATCATAACTCTAAAGATACTAGGCAATCCCCTTTACTAACTCTTATAAAGGGTGAAAATACCATTTTACCCCTTCATGGCCTCCATATCTATAACTTGATCAAACCCTAAAAGTCAATGGAAATCAACATTCGAGTCAACAGTCCATGTTGACCCAACTCGCCGAGTGCTTCTATGCGACTCGTCGAGTTCCTCCTGTTCTCAGAAAAATCAGGAAAGCTCCAACTCAACTCGCCGAGTTGTCTCATCGACTCGTCGAGTTTACACGCGTCCAAACTATTGGGGAAAACCCTAACCGACTCGTCGAGTTGGCTCATGCACTCGTCGGGTCTCTCTAGTCCAATTCTCATTTAGATGATTCTAAGCTGAACTAAAGTCCCAAACTCTAGATCTAGCATACCAAGGCTGAAATACCACGTAAAGTTGCAAGCTTTACGTCCATGCATGGCACCTAGGGCTCAAAAATCTAAAACAAAGCTCTATATAAGGTTTAATGTATGAAACTTGGCCAATAACTTGATAAAGCTTGAATCTTTATGCTCAAGGGACCTCATATTGTCCAGATCAGAAATTTCAACTTCATGTCATGCTCAAATGGCTTAAAGACTCAAATAGGAGATGAAAATGGACACAAGCTCCCTAGAGAAAAGATCTAACCGAAAAATGATCAAGGTGATAACTTTTTACCTCCAAATAGCAGCTAGCACTGAAGGAACATTGGATCCAAGGCCTTCTTCTCGTTCCAAGCCTTATGCTCTTCAATCACCTTCCAAAAATACACTAGAACATACAATCTTAGCCTTTCTCTCTCTCACAAAAGGATGCAGCTCATTTAGGGTTTCTCTCAGAGTATTAAGGTGATAAGGGATGTGGAAATGAAGGCTTAATGTCCTTTAAATAGGGTACAAACCCTGAAAATTAGGGTTTTCACACTCAGCACCTACTCGTCGAGTTGGGTCCACCAACTCTTCGAGTAGATTCTAAAAATCTTGCAACTATCTCTATCTCTACTCGGCGAGTTGGGGCCTCCAACTCGTCGAGTCACCCCAAAAAATAAATATAACTTAATTAAATATTATACATGGGAGTCGGGATGTTACTGAATCGAGGATTTTGTGGTTTTTTGTGATGCGTCCATCACTGGGTTGGGGCAGTTCTCATATAGAGAGGACGAGTGATAGCATATGCTTCGTGGCAGCTAAAGTCGCATGAGACGAGATATCCCACGCATGATCTTGAGTTGGGGGCGGTGGTTTTTGCCCTAAAGATTTGGATACATTACTTTTATGGGGTCCACTGTACTATCTACATGGATCACAAGAGTTTGAGGCATATTATGGATCGGCCGAACTTGAAAAAGCAGCAGCGCAGGTGGCTGGACGTAGTCAAGGATTGTGATTGCGAGATCCTTTAACATCTGGGTAAAGCGAATGTGGTGGCGGATGCCTTGAGCCGAAAGTCGGTTGGACCTTCTGTTGGGGTGTCATGTATGAGGATATCTATGGATTCTCCGCTTGTGGGGTTGATAAGGGAGGCTCATGCTGAGGGGGTGCAGGAAGAAAATTAGAAGATTGAGAGGATCAGGGGCGAGATCACCAGGTTTGTTCCGGACAGTTGTGGTTTGTTGACCCGTTGCGGTCGGGTATGGGTTCCTATGTCTGGTGGGGTCAGACAGATTGTGTTGGAGGAGGCTCATAAGTCTCATTTTTCTATCCATCCATGGGCCGCCAAGATGTATCGGGATCTGAGGTTTAGCTATTGGTGGTCGTGCATGAAGAGGGATATCGCTTGGTATGTCGAGAGGTGCTTGACCAGTAGGATGGTCAAGACCGAGCATCAAAGGCCGCATGGCAAGCTGCAGCCTATGGAGGTTCCCATGTGGAAATGGGAGCAGATATTGATGGATTTCATCACCATGTTTCCGAAGACGGCAAAGGGTTTTGATGATATTTGGGTCATCGTTGATCGATTGACCAAGAGTGCCCTTTTCCCGGCGATACAGGAGAGCTCGTCGGCTGAGAAGTTGGCCGATGTGTATATTCGTGAGATCGTTGCTCGCCATGGGGTTTCGGTCTCCATTGTTTCAGACCGTGATGTTCGGTTTAGCTCCTGTTTTTGGCAGAAGTTCCATGAGGAACTGAGCTCGAGGCTGCACTTCAGCACAACTTATCATCCGCAGAACGACGACCAGAGTGAGCAGACCATTCAAACTCTTAAGGATATGTTGCGAACATGCATAATTGATTTGGGTGGGAGCTGGGACTCCTACCTTCCTCTTGCAGAGTTCTCTTACAACAACAGTTTCCACTCCAGCATTGGTGCTCCACCTTTTGAGCTTTTGTATGGGTGGAGATGTCGTACCCCAGTCTGTTGGGGCGAGGTTGGTCACAAGGTCATGGGTCGGACCGAGGTGGTTCTTCAGACTCTAGAGATGATTCAACAGATCAGGCAGAGACTACAGACTGCTCAGATTCGGCAGAAAATCTATGCCGAACGGCACCGATCTGAGTTGGAATTCCAGGTCGGTGACGTGGTGTTGTTGAAAGTCTCACCTTGGAAAGGTGTGATTCGTTTCAGGAAGAGGGGGAAATTGGGTCCCCGATATATTAGATCGTTCCAGGTTATTTCCAGGGTTGGCAAGGTTGCTTACAGGTTGGACCTTCCCGAGGAGCCCAGTCAGATCCATAGCACTTTCCATGTTTCGCAGCTACGGAAGTGCGTGTTGGACGAGGATGCGGTTGTGTCATTAGATGACATTCAGGTTGATGAGCGCCTGAACTATGTTGAGAGGCCCGTCGCTATTTTGGAGAGGAAGGTGAAGGTTTTGCGAAGTAAGGAAGTACCTTTGTTAAAGGTACGATGGTAGCATCAGAGGGGCTCCGAGTGGACCTAGGAGCCAGAGGCTGAGATGCGGGAGCATTACCCAGATCTGTTTGTTGCAGCAGACTTATAGACGAATTCTAGATCAATTGGGGGAGAGTTGTAACATCCTGGGCTTTCATGTATTTTCAAATCCTTCCTTTGGTAATTTAAATATGTCATTTTGGTCCTTGAAGTTGGTTGGAATTATCCCTAAGAAGCCCTAGTGGCAAATTGGTAATTCTTGGGAGCTTGAGTTGTACGTTGGGCGTCCATGTGGGTACGCTAAGCGTACTAGGGCGCGCCCTAGTACGCTGGGCGTAAACATATGTACGCTAGGTGTACGTATTTCCGGGTGAAAAACCTAAATTTTAGGGTTTATGGAGTATTTAAGCACCATTATGGATCATTTTGCCTCACTCTTTCAGCCTCCAAGTTCTTAAGTCGTTTTGAGTAAACCCTAACCCCATAAGTGAGCATCTTGAGCATAAAGTGTGATATTGTGTGTCAAAAGGAGAAGGAAGCGCATCAAAGGAGTCAAGGAAGGAAAGCAGGCTTGTAGATCTTGGATAATCATCTTCTTGGGAAGCTCCAGAAGGTAAAAAGCTTTTACCTTCATGCTTGGATTGTTTAGATCTTGTTTTGGTAGCTTTTTTGGTGTTTTTCTTGTCCCAAAAGTCCCAATCTTGTGCATACTTTGTTTTGGACGTGTTTGGCTATCCTTTCAGACCCAAGGATGGGTTCTAAGTTATAAAAATGAGGTCCCTTTAGCTAGTTATGTTCCTTGTTCTTTGTAGAAGGTCTTAATGGATTAAGACCATGTATTAAGGACTTTTTGGATGACCAAAGTCATAAAGTTTGAGACTTTATGGTTCTAGAGTGCTTTTGAGTCATGGATCTGAAGTTTGAGCTTAAGTGCTTAATCCATTAAGCACTTATGAAAGGTATTGGGCCATCTGTTGGACTTTGATACTTGGGCCCTAATGGACTATCTGGATAAGTGTGTTTTGGGCTCATTAGAGGATCAGACCTTTGGATAAGGCCCAATAAGGAGTTGGGCCCAATTTGGAAAATTCGGCCAAGTGTGGGCCTTGAAGTAATTTGGGCCTTTTGGATCTAGATTTGGACTTGGGCCTTGTCCCATTAGGGAAATGGTAAAATGGACATTTACCCTAAGTATGGGTCCTTAGTCAAGAATGGTATTCCAATTGGTAATTGATGTTTGTTTATTGTGATAGTTCGGGATTTTCCGTGAGTCAGCAGTCGGATGTTTCAGTGCAGTTCGACATTGTGAGGTGAGTGTTCCTCACTATACTTGTTGGGTCGAAGGCACCAAGGCCGACCCTTTTGGAATGGGTATCCTGATTATTGCATAATTGAGTATTATAGTGATCTGTTAGATCTGTATCCTGGTAGATAGGATAATGATATGCTTATTGATTTGTAAGATATGTGTTTGTCTGTTGATTGATTATATGTTTATGAGTTATGTATATGTAGACATGTGTGTGGTTGGCTTGAGGCGGTCCTGCTTTGTGCTGAAGGCCAACAGACCCAGAGCCGCCCTGATAGACTGAAGGCCTGTGAGGCGGATCGGTCAGGCCGAAGGCCCGAAGAACGGCCCAGACAGACTAAAGGCCCGGTGCGGTGGTCCAGACATGCTGAAGGTTCTGTATGCGTGATATCGTTGTGATATTTATGATTATGTGTTGTGGTGGTATTTTGGAGGAAACTCACTAAATCTTTAGGCTTATAGTTTTGGATTGTGTTTCAGGTACCTCAGAGGACCGCGGGAAGGCGAAGGCGTGATCGTGCACCTCCTCATGTTTTGTTTTACGATTTTGGGATTTCTCTGATGTGAAACTTATTTTGAAAACAATTTGTAAACAATTATGGTTTTGGGTTTGTTTAAAAAGTTTAAATTTTCAAGAATTTTATGAATGTTACAAATATTGTGGAATTTGTTCCCAAAAATATGATAAAGATATTATCAAAGCATTTCAGAAGAAATGTATTTTAATTACATTTAAAACGTTGGGATGTCATTGTCAATACAATACATAAGCATAAACGGAAAAAACATAGGCCTTACAAGCATCTATTATTCTACTGGCCTATAATCCAAAAAACTCTTATCTGATCATCACACTTATGCTCTTGTGCCACTACCTGTAATACAAGAAACTGAATGGGTCAGGCTTGGGAGCCTGGTGAGCACATAGGGTTTTCAACCCACAATAATTAAATTCTTTAGTTTCATCAAATCATTCAACCCGATTACCCATTCCCATTATCCTCACTTTCTGTCCCTAAATAATCTAATTCAAGGGACCTATCCTAAGGTGTTAGGGAAAACATGCGATACTTTTCAAGACTCAGAACAAATCTGATGCCACTTGCCAAGTTCTGATACCCTTGTTAGGAAGTAATGCGAATAACAAGCAAAACTATAAGAACACAAAGACACAACATTTACGTGGTTCGGTCAAGGTAACCTACGTCCACGGGCAAGAGGGGAGTATTATTTATTTCAAAGTTCACAAATAGAGGTTACAAGTACAATTCACCTGAGATCGTCCTACTCACTAAGGATACAAGATACAAGACACAAGACTCCTTAAATAACTCTGCATGCATCCCTCTTTATACTTGAGGGATCAGACCTAAAACCCTAATGGGACAAGCCCATTAGCCTATAGGCCCATGAATGGTGACAACCAATCATATTCCTCCATGCAGCATATTCTAGAACATTCTTCCATGTTATACAACCCATGAACATCAACAACACACATGATGGACCATCTTGACCATAGTGGAGCAACATGATGCACATGTGGAGCATCATGATCACTAATGGCCCAACATCCATCATGGTGGCATAACATGGTGTATTTCTTGAGCATGGTCATCTTCTAAGAAAACATGGATCAAAATGGCACAACAAAGGAATCAAGATGGCGCATCATGTACCAAGATGGTACATGATGGCACACCATCTCCTTCATGGCGCAACTTCCCTTCTTGATGGAACAACAATATCTTCATGGCTCTAAATCTCCTTGGCTTAACATCACCTTGGCGCAACTTCATACATGATGACGCATCATGTTATCATTTGGCACAACATCCCCAAGGTTGGTGCAACTTCCTTCTACATGGCGCAATATTATGTTCCATGTTGTTCCAAGAGCTCCACGCCACTCCCGATTGCTCCAAACCACTCCAAGTTGCTCCAAACCTCCTTTTGGAAGATCCTTTCCATTTTCACTTGATCCATTCCTTTGTCTGATGATCCAAAGCCATCTCAAATGATCCGTTTCTTTGTCACTTGCTCCATGAACCTCAAGTGCTCCATTAAGATCTAAGTGCTCCAAATGCTCCATAAGAATGCTCCAAATTCTCGAGTCATATTTAACAATATCTACCTTCACTTGAGCATCCTCTGAAATCCACCTTAAACAAGAACTTCCTCTCCCATCTTGCCATCAAGCCCCGAAGGGGCTTACCTCCTGCAAACATCCAAGTCTAAGCAAAGCTTGAACTTCTCTCTTGGCAACGACCTTGTCACCATGTCTTTTGGATTCTCCTTGGCACTAGACTTTTGAATGCATAACATGTAATAAAGCATGATAGGTTTCCCCACCTTCAAAAGAAGACTCTGAACAAGACTAACTGCCAATGATCTTCTTATCTCCAGATCACTTTCACGGTCCAAATCTATCAATCCAACCAAGTCTGTATGTCATGAATTTGCACCATACACCAGAAAAACATCAAGCGTTCCCTTCAGATGTCGCAAGATCCACTTGACCACTTTCCAATGAGCTTTTCCCCGATTGTCTCGAACCGCCAAAGAAGTACCAACATCTTTGGACTTATCACGATAGAACGACCGCAAGACTTTCTCAATGTAGTGAGAAATATATAACCATCCTGCTCTTCTGCCACTACGAATCTCCATCCTTGTTATCTTCTTTTCATCTCCTAAATCTTTCATCTCAAACTCATTCTCTAGAAGCTTCTTCAAGTTGACTTTCCCGACATCAGCATCACCAGACACTTCTTCCCTGGGTTGATGAAACGTCCTAAAAATTAAGACCAATCATTTTTGTTTTTAAATTAGTAAAACTATTATCCAAAACATCATCACAAAAACCATGGTGAAACAAAGTGTATCAACTACATCACGAAACATTAGAGTAACATAAAAGGCGGAACGAGGTGGTGTGTGCACTGTAATCATCCCGGACTCTTCCCCTTCGAACCAGAAGTACCTGAAACCATAAACTGGAAATTGTAAACATAAAGCTTAGTGAGTTCCCCAAAATACCACATACCATACATAATAAACATATAATGGGCCCCGTCCGTCATCGGGCCCCGCTCGGTATACAGATATGTCATTCATCGGGCCCCACCCGGCATCGGCCCCCACGCGGTATAGATATAAACATATAAACATATAAACCCATAATACACGCAATAATCGCAAATATAAATAGCATACAGAATGGTCATCGGGCCCCGCTTGGTAAACATGTTAATACATAACATATGCAAGAGTCACACAAACATCTAGCATCCTAAATATAACAAACCATGGGCTAGCATTGGTGCCTTCGATCCGCTAAACACGGTGAGGAAACTCACCTCTAGCTGCTGAAACACTCAAATGAATCTTGGTCAGCTGGTCCGGAAAAATCCCCACGCTAACATCATCAAAATAATATCCAATTCATAATTGGATCTCAACCCATAATCAAGAATCTAAGCTACTTGACTCATATCTAGGGTAAAAGACCATTTTACCCTTTTTATTACTTGGCCCAACACCAAGGCCCAGACAACTACTCAAAAAGCCCAAATCCTAAATGGCAACCTAAAGCCCAATATGGCCCAATCATTTAAATTGGTCCCAAAACCCATCATGGGCCTAAAATCCAAGGAAGCCCAATATACTAGTCAAAAGCCCAAATCATAAGTCTAGTGGCCCAACAAAGCCCAATCTTAAATGTCCAAAGCATGGTCCAACACCGAGAATCGCCAAGCCCAAAGGTCCATCTGTTGAGTACGTGGGGCGTACTCACCTCATACGCTTAGCGTACTCCGTCCGTGGTCAATACGCATAGTGTATGAGCTGGGTATGCCCATCGTACTCCCCAGACTACCAAACCACTTCATTAAGAACTTAAACAGTTAATAACTTTTGCCAAACTCTCAGATTTGGTCCCTAAGGGTTACTTAATATGTAAAGTTGGCAACTTTACACCCATGCATGGTTTAATGGGACTCAACACTGAAAAAGAATCTTAATAAAGCTCTTAACACTTTCGTGGAACAATATCTTTCACAAAGTTTGCATTTTTATGAAGAAGGGACCTCCATAGAGCTAAGATCTAACATCCATTGCTTCTAGAGTAGATCAAAAGCTCAACTTTAACTCCAGATACTCAAAAATGCATAAATAACTCCATAAGATAGATCTAGCACAAATGACCATCAAGGTGAGAGCTTTTTACCTAAAAAGGCTTGCAGTTGTGAAGGTATCTCTACAACTACAAGCTTAAGCTATTCCTCCAAGTGTTCTTCTTCTTCTTCTTCACCACAAAACACCAACAAACTCACTTTCAAGCTTAAATATCACCAACTACACTTAAGGTTTCGTTTTCAGGGTATAGGGAGATGGAGGCTGGTTAATAAATGTCATAGATGTGGTTTAAGATGTTTAATTAGGGTGCAAACCCTAAAAATTAGGGGTTTCCCCTGCACCACGTACGTCGTGTATACTCCACATACGGCCCACGTATGTGGGTGGAATCCGCGATCAATTAATGGGCTAGTACACTAAGCATACTCATAGAGTACGCCCCGCGTACTAGCTCGGGGACCAAAATGTAAAGAATTTGCATTAAAGGGATAAAAAGGGAACATGCCAAATTGAGAATGTTACAGTTGAACAAGGGATTCCTCACTAGGTCAAAAGAGGGAAAAATGAGATCTAGACTCATGCTTAGAGTCTCAAACTATACCAAAACTCAGATCTAAAGACTATATCACAGAGAATGACTCAATGATCCATAAATTTGCCAACTTTATGGATCACATGCATGCAATCCATCACAATCATGCAAAAAGGAGCTTAAAACTTTGATCTAGCATGCAAGAGGTAAAAAGTTTCGAGCTTTATGACTTACAATGATCCAAAAGCTCAAGAAGAAGGTAAGGTAGAAGCTGAAATGCCAATAGGTTGCTCCACCAAGGTCTTCTTCCACTTTAATGAGTCAAAAACCACCAAAGAATGCTTCAAAGATCACAAAAATAGCTAAGGACTTCAAATGGGTCGAGATTAGGGTTTCTAGGAGGCAAGAGAGTGAGGGAGGCTAAGGATGGGCATCCCTAGCCCTCTCATTCCATTAAATACCCGAAATATTAGGGTTTTGGTCATCAGGTCGTTCTCACATCGTGAGCATTCAAAGTCTCACATCGTGAGACTCAAAAACATGGGTCAACTAGTTAACGGTCACTCACGATGTGACCACCATGTCTCACGTCGTGACCTTCTTCCAAAGCTAAAATTTAAGAAATTAAGTACCTCCATGATCTGGGTGTTATAATTTTCCCCCACTAGAATCAGAATTCGTCCTCGAAGTCCGCTGCTGCAAATAACTTGGGATAATGCTCCCTCATCTCCTCCTCGGGCTCCCATGTCCATTCTAAACCCTTGTGGTGCTGCTACTGCACCTTTACCAGATCCACCGACTTGTTCCATAGAGCCTTCGTCTTCCTGTTTAGGATGGCAATAAGTCTCTCAATATAATTCAGGCGATCATCCACCTGAATATCCTCCAATGGAACCACCACAAAATCATCAACTAAACATTTTCGCAGCTGAGAGACGTGAAACGTGCTATGGAACTGACTAAGCTCCTCGGGTAGATCCAAGCGATAAGCAACCCTGCCCACCCGGGCCAAAACCTTGAAAGGACCGATATACCTGGGGACCAACTTTCCCCTCTTCCTGAATCGGATGACACCCTTCCAAGGCGACACCTTCAGGAGCACCATGTCCCCAACCTGGAACTCTAGATCTGATCGATGCTTGTCAGCAGAGCTCTTATGCCGACTCTGAGCTGTCTAAAGTCTACCCCGAATCTGCTGAATCAACTCGATAGTCTTGAGTACCACGTCAGTACTCCCCATTACTCGCTGACCAACCTCACCCCGACATATCGAGGTCCTGCACTTCCTCCCATAGAGCATCTCAAAAGGAGGTCGATCAATGTTGGCATGATAACTGTTGTTATACAAAAACTCCGCTAAAGGGAGATACGTATCCCAACTTCCACCGAAATCTAATACACACGCCCGAATCATATCCTCCAAGGTTTGGATAGTCCGTTCGCTCTAACCATCAGTCTGCGGGTGGAAGGACGTGCTAAAATGCATATGAGTACCCAACTCCTCGTGGAACCTCTTCCAAAACCTGTAGTAAACCGAACATCCCTGTCTGAAACCACTGAAACCGGCACCCCATGCCGTGCCACAACCTCCCTGATGTAGATGTCGGCCAACTTCTCTGCAGAGATACTCTCCTAAATCAGAACGAAATGCGCGATCTTGGTTAGTCGGTCCATGATGACCCATATCAAATCCACTTTGTGCGTTGTCCGTGGCAACTTCGTGATGAAATCCATGGTAATCTCTTCCCATTTCCAAACGGGAATGTCTAACGATTGCATCTTGTCGTGAGGTCGCTGATGCTCGACCTTGACTTTCCTGCAAGTCAAGCACCTCTCCACATACCATGCCACATCCTGCTTCATACATGACCACCAATAATCAGGCCAGAGGTCTCTATACATCGTTTTCGCTTCAGGATGAATAGAGAATCTCGACTTGTGCGCCTCTTCCATCGAAACCTGTCGCACACCACCCTAGTACAGAACACACACCTTCTGATGAAGGGTCAATAACCCCCGACTATCATAATCGAAGGAAGCCACCTGTCCCACAATGCACTCACTCTTTCGGTGCTCTTCCTTCATAGCCTCAATCTGAGCCTCTCATATTTGCTCCAAGAGTGTAGTAATCATTGATGCGTGCAAATAGCTACACCTAATTTTATTATTTATAACCTAACTACCTTAACTAACTAATTGCACCTAGGCAGTGTACCTACTCAAAATTATAGAATAGTTGGGTAAGTCGGGTGTCGATCTCAGGGAACGGTTTTGACTAATTAATTTATCTACTATTAAATTAACCTAATGTTAGAGCAAAGAGGGGGTTTTATCTGATTTTGCAAGACCAGACGAACTTAAATCACAGAATTCAATCAATTAATTAAAAAACACTCCTGTCTAGTTTGAATCCACTTCTTTATTTATGTTTAGCTAATAATTATGGGTTATTAAAGTTGGTCACCAATTATTATGTAATTAGCAATTCAAGTCCAAATTTACTAATCTTTTTACCAATTCATGAACTACCTTGTATGGTCACACATAAGCAAAACACAGAATTAGTTATTAATTATAGGTGAGCTATGTAAGATTTATCTAAACAAACACAATTATGGTCATAAATTATGTCCTCTAGCACAGCTAAATTAGTTACTTTTATCACTTATCTAAGATTTTGGTCGATCCTAGCTCTAGCAATTCAATTTTCACTAAATCACTAGGTTTCAAGTTCATGTAATTTAATGGTTACTAAGCTACACAGAACATGAACTTAAGCAACAAAGAAACTAAAATAACATGCTAGGTAATGATAATCAAACACAAGCAATTTACCAACTAATCAAATTCAATAGTCATTGAGCTAAAACATAATTCAGAAGCTTCATCTAGCTAGACAAGAGCTGCTAGATTCAACTACTCATAGTAACAAGTAAGCAAAAACAAATCAAATTATCAAACATGTTCATAACTATCAAACTAATTAATTAATTATGAACCTTTACTCCTTTTGATGTTGAAAGCCTTTTCCAGAACTCTTCTTCTGCTCAAAATCGTCTTCAGCTAACCTTCTAATCAGCCAAAAACTCTCTAAGTCGTAATGGGCAAGCGAATTTATAGTTTTCTGATTTCCCGAGTTCACGTCGTGAACCATAAGGATTTACGTCGTGAACCATAAGGATTCACGTCGTGAATGCGATCTTTTCGTATTCGACAAGGACTCTTCCACCCGGATGCAAATCTTCTGGAACAATCGATTCACGTCGTGAACATCAAGTTACTCACGTCGTGAGCACGTCTTTTTGGTGGAATTTTTTTATCCTTCTTCCCTTCGAGCCTCCAAAGTTCCAAATATTGTCAATTCTGGTCCCTTACTTCCAAAATGCCTTACTTTGGCTGCAAATTACAATTTATCCTTATAAGTATCATAATTCTATGCAAATAACCAAAATATTAAAAAAATGTAAATAAATATTGCCTAAAAATGTGTATAAATATGGCAATATCAAAATACCCCACACTTGTTCTTTGCTTGCCCTCAAGCAAATCTAATTATTAAATCAAACCTCCATCACCAATATCACATAGAACGATCCAACTCAAGCTCAGCCTATATGCTAAGACCTCAACGCATGCATTTGTGTCTAAAATTTTTCCTAAGTAACCCCCCTTAATTCTAAATACTCACAATCCTCATAAACACTCGCCCACTTCTTTTGAACAACGCTCATTTTATGCAACCCTCCGAATCCATCCTAAGAAAGCTTTCTAACCTCAAGGTATTTTTGTAAAGCCACCCAAGCATACATAAACTAGAGAATTACAACTTTTAGAAGATACCACAACTTGGAGCTCTTGAATTCTTCTTTTCTTTGATATTTGATCTTAGATTTCTTTGAATTCACCACCTTTTTGTGTAACTTTCGCATCTTCAACTTTTGAGACTTCAGAATTTTTGATCTTTGATCTTCATACTTTGATACTTTTATGCTCCAAAATTCTTCAATTTCTTTACTTTTGGTAATTTCTCTCTCTTTTTTTTACATGTACTCACTTTATATATATATATATATATATATATATATATATATATATATATATATATATATATATCACTCAAAAACCTACATGCTTAAGCAGGGGCGCTTTACTTCAACCCTTATTGGTTAAGGTATTATTCTACGTGCAATGACTACCTAAGCTTTCCTGGATGCATTTCAGGTTTAGGCTGCTAAACATATTGCATCCCTCAAAAACCTACATGCTTAAGCAGGGGCGCTTTACTTCAACCCTTATTGGTTAAGGTATTATTCTACGTGCAATGACTACCTAAGCTTTCCTGGATGCATTTCAGGTTTAGGCTGCTAAACATATTGCATCCCTCAAACTAAGCGAGGTTGTGTTTTTGTCCCATGATTTCACTAGAATAAAGGAGGCCACAAATGCACTATAACGTGTATCGGCTCAACTAAACATTTGAGGTCTTATCAGATCATCCCAATGCAACACTAACAACTTAAGTTCAAATTATTATTACTAGAGCTAATATTAGATTATTATTTCAAACCTATGAAAATTTTAAAATTTCCTATAATTTCTAGCAATTTACTTTTTCGACCCCCTACCCCACACTTATTACATACAATGCCCTCATTGTATGCATAAAATAAAATTAAAAGCAAGAAAAGGGAGAAAAAGGAACAGACTCCCATGGGATAGAAGTGGCAAGATCGAACTCCAAACGTGTAGTTGACATGTGCATCTTGAATATGGAACTTCATCTAAATAGGAACTTGGACTTCAACTCGCGAAAGATGTAAGTGAGCTAACAAGCGAAAAAGAAATGAATCGAAACTTCAGTCTCCCACAAGAATGGTGTAAGTCTTCAAAATGTATAGAATAATGTGGGAAAGCATACGCCACTTTGTATAGTAGAGGAAACAACCAGCATGCGCGTCATAAAAAACCCCAAATATAGTGAAAATGGGAAACTCACAACGTGAGTAATATAGGCTCACGACGTGAGGTCGCAGGAATGCGGAATCTGAAATCTATAATAACTCAACTCACGACGTGAATAGTGTATGCTCACGTCGTGAAAACTGGGCGACTGAAAAATGAAACTGCCCATTCTTCTTATTACTTTTGGCATCCCATTCCAATTTCTAAATTGATAAAGACACTTCTGAATGCAGAATTTCTATGATTCCTTTCTAATCTCATCCTCTCTCTCAACTCACCCCACACGTATTTTTAATTGTGGGTCTCGACTCTTAACTCTAGACTTGTAACGACCCTTGACTAGACGATCATGACTCTTGACTCGACTTTACTCCCTTCCCAAGACTCCTTAGCAAGTTGTAATCAAACAACCAAAAGAAAATAAAAGTAACATAATAATAAACCAACAATTTTTCAACAATCCGTACAAAGTGTTCGAACTAAACAACTAAAACCAAATAAACTAGAAACTAAAAACTAAAAAAAAAAAACCAAACTAGCGATTAATCATCTTCCTCTTCATCCCGAGCTCCACTAGTGCCTGCCCCATCTCCTCCTTGGCCTCGATACTCGCTCATCCTAGGGCAAATTGGGTAATGATACCCTAAATGAGGAGGCTGCTCCACATGGAAATGTTGCACCAAATTCTCCATTGCCCCACCAATCCAGTTCATGCTCAAGGAAAGCTGGTCAAAATACCCTGTCATATCACCCCCAAAGTCGGGTCCTCCAGTGAGTGCTGATTGGCGAACGGGCTATCCTCTTTCCCTTCGTCCTCTCACATTTCTTCTCCTCAACCTTGGTTGTGGTGCGGGTTGATCACCCTGCTGCTCACCACCATCCTCATCATCCGACCCCAAAATACCCCAGTGAATTCCATAATTTTTGACCACCCGCATGGTCTCCAAATAACCCATACTAAACTCATGTTCATCCATGCAAGTCATGGAACGAGCGATACCGGGAACAAGCAACCCATACGACCGGGCCAAACGGGTAATGAATTGCCCTCCACAAATAGGGCTCCCGGGGCGAGAACTGGCAGCAGAGTCAGCCAGAAAGCGTGCCAAAAAGTAGGGAATGTTGCAACACACTCCCGGCTGCAAAATGCACCATAAAAAGAATAAATTTTGCTTTGTCACCTTGTCCCCATGCCTTCTATGATTGATGGAGAAAGTGATAAATCGGTGTAGTACTCGGTGGATAGGAGATCGAATGCTGCTCTCGGGGGACACTCCGGAATTGAATATTCCAGAGGCAATATTATGCCAGAAATCAAACCCAGTGACATCATCCGCATACCCTCTAGCTGCATCCCTCAAAAACATGCCAAACTCGGGAGTCATAGCCTCTTGGGGATTATATATCCCCACCCTCCAAGAAAATTCCATGAGGCTGCATTCCCGATACTCACCCCCGAGACGGAATACCAAAGCTTATTGATAATGGGGGTCTTGGACATTCTCTTGGAATGTAACTGTTGAGAAAAACTCAACACAAAGCTCCTTATATACCCGCTCTTGGATGCGAAAAAGGTTGAGCCATCCCGAGCAAGTGAACGAATAACCATTTCCAATAAATATTTTGGTCAGAAACGGGGACAGCCTATCCATGAGTCCAACTTCCCTCAACCGTGTCCAATTGATGGTGGGTGCGACTGCAATCTCCCGGTTGTAAAGCCACCCCAACCGATTGTTCCATTGGGTCAAGACTTCTCGGGACATCGTTGTTGGGAAATTGTAGAACGGGTGTAAACCCGCCACTCCAATCGGTACTTCCCTTCTAGGAGCCATTTCTGCAATAATAAGCAGCAAACAAAACCAACAAAAACAAACCAAGAGATTAGAATTAAAAGAAACAGCAAAATGTCCAGTCCAGAATTCACGTCGTGAATTCCGAGGAATTCACGTCGTGAGTTCGTCATCGCACCGTGAAACTATCTAATTTCTATACAAATCGGGTCAATACAATACTTGGGGTTTTATGCTAGATCATTTCTAAGTACATTGTAGGCACATGCAGTAACGATTTCAACATTTAGGGTATCAATTTTTAATAACTAAAGAAAAGTAAACCCTAACCCCTAAATCTAGCAATTAAAGCAATAATAAACAATGGGAAGAAGATTAATGTACCTATTTTGGAGGATTACGTAAGCAAAAGAGGATTAAAGAACGTGTGTCGGCCGAAATCGAACAAGAGGGGACCAGTCGCCTCTTTCACTTCGTGGGAATAAAGAAATGTTTTGGTCAAAGAGGGTTATGTGTTCTTTAATCTGTGGTCCCGAGTATTTCAGGATTCACGTCGTGAATCCTAAAAGGTTCACGTCGTGAATTCAGTCTGGGCTTAAAAACTGGGCCATTCAATCTATACCAAAAATGGACTGGACTAAAAATAATGGGCCATTTAATTTAATAGAAAATGGGCTAATTATGGATTAATGATATATTGTCCGTTACATCCTGAACTCACGTCGTGAATCGTAATAATTCACGTCGTGAATACTGTAAAATTTTTATTAATTCCAAATTTGTCTATTAACTAGATTCTTAATTATTACCACTTAATTTTTAGGGACCTCACACTCAGTGTTTAATTATGAATATAGTGATTCAGACGATATGATTGATTTCCTAAAAACTAAAAATGCAAAAAGAAAAAGAAAGAAAACGCAAACCAAACTCGGGTTGTCTCCCGAGAAGCGCTTCTTTTTGAGGAGTCGTGAGCTGGACTCCGTGCCTCCTATGTTGACTCGTCAGAAGAGTCCACCATCAGGATCTTCTGCTCCTTGAAACGCCTCTTGTAAGCTTGCACTCGACGAATATACGCCTTTTTAGAATTCTTTTTTTAGCCTTGACTTCGTTTCCATCGAGCTTGCGTTTGATCCCTTGAGTCTTCAATTTTTCATCATTTTTAAGCTTCATAATATCCTCCTCCTCCTTCACCACTGGGCTAGTCACCTTTGATGTAACCTCCTCTTCATCACTAGACATATCATCACTTTCCTTACTCACCCAAGATGTTGGTGTTTTATAAGCAAACACCTCGAATACAAGTGGAACAGAAGCTCTTGGCTTGGTGCGCTTGACTTGCTAAATTGTTTTAATTTCTTCTTCCATAAGTTTCTCCAATTCTGCAAGCTCATTGTCATCTTCAATATTGAACACTTCACCTTGAACATCATATCCTTGGAAACCATCTTGTAGTCCAAAAGTTTCTTCTTCATCACCAACCCTCAACGTGAGCTTGGATTCTCGAATATCGACAAGAGCCCTAGCAGTATTTAGTAAAGGGCGACCAAGAATGATGGGGATATTCACATCCTCTTTCATGTCAATCACTACAAAGTCAACTGGGAAAACGAATTTCCCAATTTTTACAAGGATGTCTTCTACTATCCCTCTTGGGTGAGTCACTGAACGGTTTGCCATGTGGATTGTCATCTTCGTAGCCTTCATCTTCTGAATATTTAATTTTTGATAGAATGAAAATGGCATCAAATTTATGCTAGCCCCAGAGTCGGCTAAAGCATATGTCTTCAAATTATTACCAAACTCACATGGAAGAGTGAGGCGTCCAGGATCTCCCATCTTTTTAGGTATCTCTCCCAATACAGCCCTTGAGCTTTGTTCACTTAGAATGACCTTGGAATTCTTCCTTAATTCTTGACGAGTGTCTATTAAGTCTTGGAGGAACTTCGCGTATTCTGGAATTTTCGAAAGCGAATCAATGAGAGGAGTATTAATAGGAATACCCTTTATTTGTTGAATAAACTCCAGATGTTCCCTTTCCAGTGGGCTAAGATGTGCTCGAGACGGGAATGGCAAAGGCGGTTTATAAGCTGGAACATATATGATTTTATTCTGTTCAGACCGAGCCCACGTCGTGAGCATATCGAGCTCACGACGTGAATCTAGCGTTTCAGCAGCTTCTTCGTTTTTGAGCTTGGACTTCTTTGGCTTCGGTTCAGATGGCTTTGGCTCCACTTCTAATGCTTCCAGGAACTCATAAATCGCCTCTTCTTCAGTATCAATGGCCATGACGTGAGATTGGGTCTTTTTTTCAAGAATTTGTGGAAAAAATCTCTCATTCACCAAAGTTGTAAGTTGGCCAAGTTGGGTTTCAAGGTTATGGATGGAGGCTTGCTGATTCTTCAATGATGCTTGCTGGTCTATCATCATGGCCTGATGATTCTTCATCAAAATTTGTTGTTCCTTCATCATTGTCCTTTTACCAGAAACTTCCATGAAACAAACTAACATGGACTCCAAATCAGTTTTCTTCTCAGCTGGTGGCTGCTCCTTTTGATAGAAACCCCGGTCAGTCTGCCTGAATTTCTCATCCTTCTGTTTCCTGTACTCGTCATATGGCAGCCACTCCTTCTTTGGTTTCCTCCAATCTTCATCATACTTGTCCCCACTTGAATAACAAACTTGAGCTTTTTTATTTCCAAAATCATCCAAATTACAATCTTTTGTCAAATGTGGGCCACTACACCTTTCGCAACCAACTCGAATCGCATGAATTGATTGGTCCATTTGGGTCAATCTCCTATCCATGTTATTAAGCATTGCCATCACAGCAGCCATCTCTTCAATTTGTGTACCTCCACTGCCTTTTATTCCATCACGCCCTGGGTTGTGATACTCACGAGAGTGCTTTGAAAATTCTTCAATTATCTCCTTGGCCTGATTTGGGTTCTTCTTCGTTAGTGGTCCTTGCGAATCAAGGAGTTGTCTAGTCATGACATTCACCCCATCATAGAATATCAACATCTCTTGCTGAATATTGAGGTCATGTTGAGGACAATTCCTTAACAACCCCTTGTAGCGCTCCCATGCCTCGTATAATGACTCCCCCGGATTTTGCTCAAATTTGGCAATCTCCTTCTTGAGTTTAGAGATTTTGGAGGGTGGGCAAAACTGATCTAGAAATTTCTCACACAATTGGGCCCATGTGGTGATTGTACCAGATGGAAGTGCCTTCAACCAGTCTTTTGCAGCTCCCTTTAAAGTGACTGGTAGCATCCTTAGCAAAGTTCTCTCCCTTGGGATATTAGGAGTATTAAAATAATCCGCAATATCATTGACCTCGTCTAAATGTATGAAAGCATCCTCATGATCCTTCCCATAGAATGGAATATCCTTAAGTACAGTAAGGATGTGTCCCTTTAACTCGAATGTGGCATTGGCAGGAATCGTAGGATATACTAAACCCGGCCCCACATCATCTCGAATGCGCTTCTTGTAGTCCCCCATGGCCATCTCATCAATGTTCGCCATTTCGTTCTCCGGCTCGTTCTCGGGTTCACTCGTATAAAGTCCAAATTCTGTTTCTGATTCGTACTCGGACTCGTGTGGATTAGGAAATTGATTGAAGACTTCAAACTTGCTCTTTGAGGCTGAACTCGATTCTCCTGTTTTCTTTCCTGGCTTCCTTGAAAAGGCTGATTTCAGTTCTTGTAAAGGCGACTTCTTATTATTCTTTTTGTGCAACGTAGACTCCGGATCTTCAAGCGGTGGCACCAAAGGTGTGTTGGATCCTCTGGTCATCAACTCCTGCAAAACAGACAAAATAAAAACGTAAAACTGAACAAAAACCAAATAAAAATTTCCTACAGACTAGCCACCACGACGTGGTAAAGGCTACCACCTCGTGTTGTCGCAGAAAAGAAAAACGAAAAAAAAATGAGAAAATACTGAACTCACGTCGTGAACTTAAGGTTCACGTCGTGAGCCTAGTACTAAAAAAAACTTAATTTGAAAAATAACTTTTTGCAGGTTTTACCCCACAAAAAGGATCGATCAACCTAAAGCAAACAAATCAAACAAATCAAATAAGCCGTTCCCCGGCAACGGCGCCAAAAACTTGATGCGTGCAAATAGCTACACCTAATTTTATTATTTATAACCTAACTACCTTAACTAACTAATTGCACCTAGGCAGTGTACCTAGTCAAAATTATATAATAGTTGGGTAAGTCGGGTGTCGGTCTCAGGGAACGGTTTTGACTAATTAATTTATCTACTATTAAATTAACCTAATTTTAGAGCAAAGAGGGGGTTTTATCTGATTTTGCAAGACCAGACGAACTTAAATCACAGAATTCAATCAATTAATTGAAAAACACTCATGTCTAGTTTGAATCCACTTCTTTATTTATGTTTAGCTAATAATTATGGATTATTAAAGTTGGTCACCAATTATTATGTAATTAGCAATTCAAGTCCAAATTTATTAATCTTTTTACCAATTCATGAACTACCTTGTATGGTCACACATAAGCAAAACACAGAATTAGTTATTAATTATAGGTGAGCTATGTAAGATTTATCTAAGCAAACACAATTATGGTCATAAATTATGTCCTCTATCACAGCTAAATTAGTTACTTTTATCACTTATCTAAGATTTTGGTTGATCCTAGCTCTAGCAATTCAGTGTTCACTAAATCACTAGGTTTCAAGTTCATGTAATTTAATGGTTACTAAGCTACACAGAACATGAACTTAAGCAACAAAGAAACTAAAATAACATGCTAGGTAATGATAATCAAACACAAGCAATTTACCAACTAATCAAATTCAATAGTCATTGAGCTAAAACATAATTCAGAAGCTTCATCTAGCTATACAAGAGCTGCTAGATTCAGCTACTCATAGTAACAAGTAAGCAAAAACAAATCAAATTATCAAACATGTTCATAACTATCAAACTAATTAATTAATTATGAACCTTTACTCCTTTTGATGTTGAAAGCCTTTTCCAGAACTCTTCTTCTGCTCAAAATCGTCTTTAGGTAACCTTCTAATCAGCCAAAAACTCTCTAAGTCGTAATGGGCAAGGGAATTTATAGTTTTCTGATTTCCCGAGTTCACGTCGTGAACCATAAGGATTCACGTCGTGAACCATAAGGATTCACGTCGTGAATGCGATCTTTTCGTATTCGACAAGGACTCTTCCACCCGGATGCAAATCTTCTGGAACAATCGATTCACGTCGTGAGCATCAAGTTACTCACGTCGTGAGCACGTCTTTTTGGTGGAATTTTTTTATCCTTCTTCCCTTCGAGCCTCCAAAGTTCCAAATATTGTCAATTCTGGTCCCTTACTTCGAAAATACCTTACTTTGGCTGCAATTACAATTTATCCTTATAAGTATCATAATTCTATGCAAATAACCAAAATATTAATAAAAACGTAAATAAATATTGCCTAAAAATGTGTATAAATATGGCAATATCAATCATTGTCATCCTCAAACACATATCTCTGATCGGAGCAGCGACCGTCTTGCGGATGAGAACATTGGTCGCCACGTTGGCCTTCCCCAGATGGTAAATGATCTCACAATCATAATCCTTCGCCACATCCAACCTTCTGCGCAACCTCGTGTTTATATTTGGTTGATCCATCAAATACCTCAGGCTCTTATGATCCGTGTAGATAGTACAACGGACCCCATAGAGGTAGTGTCGCCAAAATCTTCAGGGAAAACACCACAACCCCCAACTCCAAATCATGCGTCAAATAATTCACCTCATGAGGCTTCAGCTGCTTTGAAGCGTATGCAATAACGCGACCCCTCTACATCAGAACTGCACCCAAACTCGTGATCGACGCATCACAATAAACCACAAAATCCTCAACACCCTCAGGCAGGGTCAGAATCGGCGCCTCACACAATCTCTGGCTGAAGGTCTCAAAAGTTGCCTACTGCTCAGGCCCCCAGCGAAAAGTGGCAATCTTCTTTGTCAATCGAGTCAGAGGAACCGCTACCTTAGAGAAATCATGAATAAATCTTTGATAGTAACATGCCAACCCAAGGAAACTCCGAATCTCAGATGGATACCTCGGAACCTCCCACCTCATCACCGCCTCGACTATGGCCGGATCGACCAGAATATTGTTCTGGTTGACAAGGTGCCCCAGAAACTGCACCTCGTGCAACCATAACTCACACTTGGAGAAGTTCGCATACAATCTCTCCCTCCTTAAAGTCTCCAATACCTCCCCCAAATGCTCCTCATGCAGCTCCTGAGTCTTAGAATAGACCAAGATATCATCAATAAACACAATCACATACCGATCGAACATAGGCATGCATACACGATTCATGAGGTCCATGAATGTGGCTGGAGCATTGGTGAGCCCGAAAGGGCATCACCACGAACTTTTAATGACCATAACGAGTCTGGAAGGTCGTCTTCTGCACGTCCTTCTCTCTGAACCTCATCTGATAATAACCCGAACGTAGATCAGTCTTGGAAAACCAATATTCATCCTCAAGCTAGTCAAACAAATCGTCAATACTTGGGATTGGATAACGGTTCTTCACCGTTAGCTTATTCAACTTCCGGTAGTCGATAGACATCCGATGTGACCCATCCTTCTTCTTCACAAACAGGATCGGCGCTCTCCATGACGAACTACTCGGCCAAATGAATCCCTTGTCTAACAACTCATGTAACTGTGTAGACAACTCCTGCATCTCTGGGGGTGCTAACCGATAAAGTGCTTTGGCTATCGGAGCCGCACCGGGAACCAAGTCAACATGAAACTCCACTTGCCTCTCCGGAGGAACTCCATGCAAATCATTTGGGAACACATCCGGATATTCCATAACAACTGACACATCATCCACAATCGTCTTACCCTTCTCCTGGGTATCCACAACATAGGCGACAAATCTAGAACAAACATGCTGAAGATAGCGCCTAGCCCTAGCCATTGAACATAAAACTGGCCCACGTTGAACACCCTCTCCCTGAATCACAAACCCTCCCCCACTTGGGGTTCAGATACGCACCAACTGCTTCTCACAATCAATCATTACCCCATTGGGGCTCAACCAATCCATCCCCACAATAACCTTGCTCTGACGCAGGGGAATAGGAACCAAATCAATCGGATACTGCTCGTCGAACAACTCCAGGACACAACCCCGATGAACCTTAGATACCCGCACAGGACAGTCATAAGCAATCTCAACCTCCAATGGACAATCCAGCTCCCCCGGAGCATCGACAAACCTCTTGTTGAGCGCAAGAGATACAAAAGATCGAGTAGCCCCTGAGTCAAATAATACCAAAGCAGAGACACTGTCCACAAGGAACGATCCTAAAATAAAACACACAGATATAAGCAGAAAATCAACATAAATAAAGAGATAAGGAGAAGATACATACCCTTCACCACATCTGGTGCTGCTCGAGCCTCCTCGGTTGTCAGCTGGAAAGCCCTGCTCCTCACAACAGGCGCATCCGCCTTGCCCTGGCGGCCATCCATGATCCTCAAAGTCATCGGAGCGGGAGCTGCAACTGGTCCCCTTACTGCTAAACTCGGGCAGTTGGCCTTCTTATAGCCCCTCTAATTGCAATGGAAGCAAATCAGATCAGATACCTGGGTGTTGGTGGTGGTAGCAGTGTAATCCCTGCTGAAACTGATGTGAATTATGAACATTGGTTTGGCATGCGGAATTAAAGATTGCACAATGAACATGGTGATTTGGGTGTTGGATAAGTTGTCTAAGTCCATAACTATTTCTGGTATGTACTTGACCCGACCCGGCATGGTCCATTTGGGTTGCATGGCATCATGCATTTGGATAGACTAAATGAGAGAAATAACACTTGTGGTTTATTAATATATTATAAGTTCTAATATATTAATAGTATTATTTAATTAGTATTGATCAAGAATTAATCTAGGATTAATTAAGTGATCAAAAGATGACTAATTAAATATATGGGTTGATCATGTAAATCATCCATAACTTGTATAGTGGGCTAAAAGGCTTCATGGATAATCAAGTTGGGTTAAACCCATTGAATGCTCCATGGAGGCTCCATGGGAGTTACAAACCCATGGGTCATGGAAATGAAGATTCATGCCACATTAGGGTTTACATGGTGTAACCCTAGATGTGACACACTATATAAGCAACATGTTCTCCACCAAAATCGGCGACAATAAGAAACAAGAGGGCTAGGCCGATTTTAGAAGTGTGTATTCTCTCTAAAGTCATTCCAATTGCATTTGGTGTTGTGTGAAGCATTTGAGGCATCACACTTGGGGTGCTAGGCTCACAAGGTTTCAAGGATCATAATCAACAACAAGGTAAGTTATTCTATCTTTTATTCAAGTTAAAAATGTTCCCCATGTATGCTAGATGGGAATATAACCTTGGAATTCAACTTTGCATGATTATTAGACAAACATAGATCCAAGGTTATTAGGGTTGCATGTACACTTAGGAAGTGTTAGAATGCTCAAAACCCATCAGTTCAAGAGATGTATTGAATATGTATGGTGTTACAAAAAGGGACATACATCTACATCTACATAAATAACACACACTCACACACTCAACTTTTACATCTCTCAAGCACACCTCCATAAGTGGTATGAACCCACCTTATATAGAGGTGTTTACATGTCTCTCTCTTACTCTCTATCTCATGAGTCAAAAGGCTAATGCACCACATGCAAGTGGGTTTTACAACAGTCAACACATTACAAAGTCAAACATGGATAACTTTGCACCCCAACATTGTTAGGAATGGATGACCCACTTCAAATCTTCCAAACTCGAGCAACTACGCGATCCAAGCCTCAAGGGTGACACATGTCGAAATAAACTTCAAATCTTCAATTCTTCCATGATTCTTCAATTTGGGCTCTAGGATGTGAGACCATACAAACCAAGCATCAACGAATGATCAAGAGATTCTCTCAAACTCCAAATAATCACCCAAAAGTTGAGCATAAAAACACACCCCAAAAATCTTCAATAAAACCAAACCCATTTCGAAACGAAATCACTTCCAAACTTCTAATTGCATCATTTCGTGTACTTCAAAAATTCAAGGTCACTTCCGTCGTCAAATCCGCTTAATATGAAAAATTCAAGTTCGAATTTCCATATAAATTTCTCCCCCTTTTTATAATCGAAATTTAATTATAAAACCTTCAGGGAAAGAGAACGTGCTCTATTCGGAATTTTTCGTGTCAAAACTCCCCCTTAACATGTGGCATAAACTTTGTGTTTCAATCCGGGAAACCCAAAAAATCTTCAATTTTTAACTTCGTTCATGGACCGCCTTTGACAAAATTTCTCAAAAATGGGTAGAAATTGTCAATTTCAAAATTCTGCAGTGACCCGGTGCGCCCAAAGCAGCCAAAAATGCAAAACTCTCCCCCTTTTCCGAAGCTGGGTAAAAAGCATCAATTTGCATAAACTTCAGGGGCCTGAAATGCACAATCTTCAATTTTACAGCAAAATCAGTCCTTTTTCGAAACTGAGTACTTGCTGCCAAACAGTCGAAATTTCAGGGACCAAATTCGAAAATTCTTCTTTTTCATTCCAAACATACGAAAAATTGTCCCAACATTCGAAAATTTGTCCCAACATTCGAAGAGTTGTAAAAGATGTTAAACTTTCGTAAGTTTAGGGGCCATTTTCGTAACATTTGCCTTTTGCATTAATTTGTCGAAATTTTCTTCAGTTCGTAGGAAACTTCATCTTCCCCAATCAAACGAAAAAATTCACAGCAACGTACGAAACTTCATGCAAACGTACGAAATTTCATCCCTTCATACGAAATCATCTGCCCATATGAACGAAACTTTTGAGCACGATTTTAACAAAAGTTTTTCTCTCTCCCCTTCGTTAGATTCAATCATAGCACCAAACTAACGAAAATTTTTCACAATCATTTTAACGAAAACGAAGGCATACGAAGCCTCTGAATCTTGTCTGAATCATTCAACCACTGAATCAAGATTCAAAAAAAAAACTTTCGTTCGTTCAACAGCAACTCATCATCAAGAAATCTGAACATGCGTGCTTTAACCCCAAAATTGATTCCATAACTCAGTCCAAATCACGATTCCAAACATTCGACTGTAAAATCAACGACCATATAGGAACTCTTCGTACATCAACCCAATCGACTAAATCACCAATAGCGAACCATTCGATTGTTAACCCAAGCACCTCGATTCCAAATCTTCGTACATCAACACAGTTCTTCCAAATCAAAATTATCGACATCAAGAACAAACACATCAACTCCAAAAACTTCAAGGCTTCGTCTGTTTGATTGAAACCAAAATCGTCGTCGATTTAACGAAGCATCAAAATCTTCGTTTTTTATTCAAGCCTTGATATCATAATCTAAAACTTTCGAAATCATCATAACTCCTCAAATCATCACTTCGTTATCAAACAATCTGATTTCGACTATTTGATACAAGATCAACATCCGAAGGTTGTTTATCGTCACTGTCCTTTACACATGAACAAGAACACACTGAATTTTCGAGATTAAGACCCAAATTAGGTATGATGTTGACATCAATAGCCCATATTCATCTTGTAACAAACGATTTCAACATCCAATCCATCTATTCATCAATTTCAAGCTGAGTTTGACTTTTCTTCATTTTGACTTTTCGAAAATCAAATGCAAATAAACACGAAATCCATGTTTGTAATGCCAAATTTCAGATCTAAACATGAATATTTCACTGTTCTTCATCACCTTCAAACGTTCATGACGATATTCATCAAAATCAAAGATTTGATTGCCAATTTCTCAATCGTCAATATGAACAATATTTACTCGTTATCAAACAATTTACACAAAATCGACTCACAAATCAGATTAACAAATAACGCTTAATCGATTTTTCAAGAATTGTTGAAACGAAAACTAAAAGTGAGAAGAGATTGATTAATATGCAAACTAAGAATATCAGTCGTATACGCAAACGATGAACAACAGATGAATTAGATCCGAATACATTTAATGAATCTTTGTGGGATTATCTTTTTATGATATCGGATTGAAACAAATGTATGGGCTCAAACAGTGATTGATTAATGGACTCAATTAACGATATCAGATTAAAACAAACTTTGGGCTCCATCGATGAACAGTAACAACTCAAGATTAATGTTTGGGCTCGATATTTTTGGATCGAATGAACAATAACGAAATTTATTTTGATTTTAGGCTTGATCTTAAAAAAAATATTGGATTATCAAAGGGGTTTGAAACAAATTTAATCCAATGAATCAAAACGATCAAAAATCAAGAACGCAACGCATAAATTCAATGAAATTAAGAGATATCATAGAGAGAGACTCACCAAAAATGCTTCAATTGTGACAAATTTTGCCAAACCGAGAATCGTTCTTCAAAAAATCATGTTGATCTTTGAAGACCCGCTCTGATACCAATTGATGTGAATTATGAACATTGGTTTGGCATGCGGAATTAAAGATTGCACAATGAACATGGTGATTTGGGTGTTCAAGAGATGTATTGAATATGTATGGTGTTACAAAAAGGGACATAGATCTACATCTACATAAATAACACACACTCACACACTCAACTTTTACATCTCTCAAGCACACCTCCATAAGTGGTATGAACCCACCTTATATAGAGGTGTTTACATGTCTCTCTCTCACTCTCTATCTCATGAGTCAAAAGGCTAATGCACCACATGCAAGTGGGTTTTACAAAAGTCAACACATTACAAAGTCAAACATGGATAACTTTGCACCCCAACAGAAATGACCCGTCCTGCCGCACTTGAAGCAGCTAGAACCACCCACCCTGCACACCGCATCATGCATTTTGCCGCACTTGCCACAGTGGCCCCGACCCTACTGACCTCTCGATCTTGAATCAAAAACCTTGGGCCTCTTGCCTGAACTCGCCGAACCCTGAACCTAATTCGATTTCCTTTTCCTCTCCATCTCCAAGTCTATCCCCCTCTCTCTGGATCTCGCTATCATATCATCCAGTGTCCTGCAACTGGATCGGCTCACAAACTGCCTAATATCGCTCCTCAACATCTCATGGTATATTGCCTTCTTCATCTCCTCATCCGCCACATACCGTGGAACCAGTAACGCCCTCTCACGGAACATAGCAGTGATCTCTGCTACTGTCTCAGTAGTCTGGCAAAGGTACTAAAACTCCCTCGCCAACTTTTGGACCTCTATCACAGGTGCGAACTCAGCCCGAAATCTCGCCACAAAATCTTCCCAAATCATGGACTCAATTGCCTCGCCTCCCAAGGCATGTCCAACCTCTCCCACTAGTCTTGAGCTCTGTCTTTCAGAAGAAAGGATGCAAGTATGACCTTCGCCTCCTCAAGGCAAAGGCTAGATCGGAAGGCGTTCCCGACATCTACCAACCAACGCCTGATCGCAATCAAGTACTTCTTCCCGAAGAACTCCGGGGTTCCACATGCCTGAAACTCGTGGAAAGTCAAAGTGCGAGCTCCCATCATCGCCACCATCTCAGAACGATAAACGTCGAAACGCTCATCCAGAATCTCCATGATACCCTCATTGACAGTACTGAAGATCATAGGAGTTTGCTCAAGAATATTATGGGTAATCTCTGATGATCTAATGCCTGATTGTGATATTATTGTCTGATTGTTTACTCTCGGGTGGGTCATCTGTTCGACTGCCTATCTGATCCCTGACTACGTATGACTTTATGAATTATATGAAAGACTAGGATATAGCCCCTGAAAATTGCATGAAAGACCATGGGAGGACCATGACACTTGTATGAAAGACAATGGGAGGACCATGGCAACCGTACGTAAGATTGTGGGAGGACTACAACATTCACACGTTTTGTACTGCTATGTATGTGGTATGTATGTTGATAGGTCAATGATAGAGCTGAGGACTCTATATATATGCACTGTATGTATGGTGGAATATGTGGTATATTGGGGAACTCACTAAGCTTTATGCTTACAGTTGTGGATTAAACATTTTGCAGGTAGTTCGCGAGAAGAGCTTGGCGGGACTGTACACACACATCAAAGATATTCGTTTTCACAGTTTTGTAAATTTAACTCTGTTAATGTATGATTTTCAATCAATCAAATGTTATTCAATGGTTTTTGAAACAATGGTTTAATTGGTTAATCTATTTTACAAATGAAAAATCTCTTTGAAAATTTTGGGACGTTACAAATGGTTTATAAGACTTTTTTTCTTAATTTTTTTCCAACTTAGAAAGAATATTTTACAATATTTTTTTAAATTTTTCTCCAACTTTTGCATTGTCTCGTATACATTAGCAAACCAATTTTTCTCATTGATTATAAAACACTTGGTTTGATGAAGTACAAATATGATTTTTTTTTATAAATAATAATAAAACGATTAATCATCCCGTACAACTCTAAAATCCATAACACTCCACCTCACCACCATTCAATACATACAACGAGGCGTGTGCACCAAATCATATGTCCGCACCGCACCGCACCGCACCACACCGCAAAATACGGTTTAGATATTCCCAGTGTGGTTTGCGGTTTATAATTTTGTCAAACCGCCCCATGCGGTGCGGTTTGCGGTTTTTAATTATGAAACCGCGGTTCAAACCGTACCGCACCGTACAACACACACATACATATATATATATATATATATATATATATATATATATATATATATATATATATATATATATATATATAAATAACTAAAAAAAGTAGTAAATGAATAATAAACATAAACGATTTTTTTTTGGAATAGAATGCAATTTGACAGTCTTAACTACTTAACTAAAATTATGTTTTTGTTTATTTAAAATTACTTTTTAAACAAATAATTGTTTATTTAAAGTTACTTTTTAAACGAATAATTACATTTTTGTGCTAATTATTTACATGTTATTTTTCGTTTAGTTTATAGTATTTTTTGTGCTAATTAAATTTTCTGCACCACAACAAAACCACATTGCAACGTATAATGCGGTTAAAAACTTTCGTAGTTCGTTCTCTAAACTACAACGTGAATGCTCATACTAATGCGTATAAATTAAAATACATAACATTTTTAGTAATTCATCAAACCGCATAAAAACCATCTGCACTGCACCGCATAACGCGATTTGAAACATTTGCGGTGCGGTCTGTGGTTTCCAAAAATCTCAAACCGCACTTGCGGTGTGGTTTGTGATTTTAACTCTAAATCACACCAAACCGTACCGCACACACCCTTACATACAACAATCATACAAGTCCACCTCACCTCCTATATAACCCTCATCTCAACCCATTCCAGATGCTTTAAAATCCACCACCTAATTTAATGTTAATAAATAGCAAGACACTAAATTTGAGGTAATGTTATACATAATACTAAATTTGAGGTAATGATTTACACTCATTTTTGCATAAAAATGAGAGAAAATTCGGATAATAACCAAAAAAGGAGATTGGTTTGAAGAAAATAACCAAGGAAAATCAAATTTTGGAAAATGACCACAGGATCCGCAAAGCACCATCTGCGGAACCATTAAATGCTCTGTGGATCCTCTACAGCTCTACGGAATTGTTGTTTATTGATTTTTTTTAATTTTTTTTCGTTTTTTCGTTTTTTTTGCGTTCATTTTCGTTTATTAATATTAATTTTTTTAAATACACTAATACCTTATGTGATTATGTAAATAATTTGACAAAAAAATGTTAAAAATAATAAACTTATGTTTGATATCAGTCCACAGAACTCTTTGGGAATCCACCCTCTGCGGATCCATTAAAGCATCTGCGGATCTAGCTACAGCTCTGCGGAATGTTGGTTTTTTAATTTTTTTAATTTTTTTTTCGTTTTTTTTTGCATTCATTTTCGTTTATTAATATTATTATTTTTTAAATACACTTATACTTTATGTGATTATTATGTAAAAAATTTGACAAAAAAGGTTAAAAATAATGAAATGTTTTATGTAATACGTTTGCTACTGATGTATGTTTTTCATGTATTTGTACTGTTTTGTATTTTATGTTCTATGGAAGAAAGTAAAAGTTAACTCAACTGGTTTTGTAAATAACCTAATAATGAAATGTCTTATATATATATATATATATATATATATATATATATATATATATATATCAGTGTACACCTCTGCGAAGCAGTACACACCTCTAAGGATCAGTGTACAGCTCTGCGGATTTGTGCAAATCTCTAAGGATCAGCGTACACATCTGCGGATCAGTGCATACCTCTAGGGATCAGTGTACACCTTTGCGGATCAGTGCACACCTCTAAGGATCAGTGCACACCTCTAAGGATCAGTGCACACCTCTACGGATCAGTGCACACCTCTAAGGATCAGTGTACACCTCTGCGGATCAGTTATAGAAGTTATAGACGTATTTAAGTGGTTATTTGTGAGTTTGTGAGTTTCAATTACTAGTAGAAGTTGTTTTTTCGTTGTGTTTGTAGAGAGTGATTTGTAAAATGAGTTTTATTATTTTATGTACGGGAGGGTCGTGGCAGTTAGTTAATGGAGTTGAGGTTTACGTTAGAAATAATGTGAAAAACTATGGTTTAAATCTTCCTCCTAACATTGACCATGAAATGTTATTACAAATGGTTAGAAGTAAGGCAGGTGTGTTAAATAGTCATATATGTTTGTCTTTTAAACACCTGGAGTTAGGGTATGTCATGGAGCTTGGAGATGAAACTGATGTATTTCAATTGAGACATGTAATGTCTGAATCAAAGAAGACGGTGCATTTGTATTTAACGGTGGTAGGTGAAGAAGATGAAGAACAAGCAGTGGTTAACAACCAGTTTAATCCAACAAAAACTAATAGAGGTCGTAGAGAAAGCCAATGTGATGGAAACCGTTCAAGGGGAAGAGGAAATCACACTTTTGTATCAGATAATGACAAAGAACCAAAAGTGGACATGACTGAATTACAACGTGAAAATTTGTTCGAGTTTGGAGAAGTTCCTAAAATTGATGATCGAAGATGTGAGGAAAAATCAAATGAAAGGTGGTCGGATGATGAGTACACGCAACGAAAAACTGCTTTTAATCCATGGTATTGTATTCCTTCTATTCCTGATTGTCCAGAACCTATTCTTGAACCTGGACCATTTCACAGTTTAGGTCCGAATGATAAATTAATTGTCAATCAAACCTATAACACCAAAAAAGAGCTAGCATTTTCTGTTAAATTCAAAGCCGTTAGAGAAAAGTTTCAGATAAAGGTTGAAAAATCTTCAAAATCTCGGTACCAGGTTGTTTGTATGCAAGAAAACTATCATTGGCGTTTATACGCATGTGTCATAAAGGAACAGAAATGTTTGAAATTAAGACGTTTAATGACGAGCATACATGTTCTTCATTGCTTATACACCCAAATCATAGGCAAGCAAATAGTGAAGTTGTGGGGACCATAATACATAACATTATGGGTCAAGGAAGTTTGAGAGTTTGGAAGCCTAATGATATAATTAGAGATATAAATGCTTTGCTACAAATAAATATGAGTTATTCACAAGCGTGGCATGCTAGAGAATTTGCTTTGGGATTGATGATGGGGACCCCCAAAGAAAGCTTCTCCAAACTTCCAATTTTTTTTCACAATGTGAAGAAACATAATCCTGGTACTGTGGCGTACATAAAAACTGATTCAGATGATCGTTTTGAGTATTGCTTTTTCACTATTGGATGTGCGGTAATATATTTTTAAATATATTTGTTATTATCTTAAATGTTTATAAACAATTTATATTGTTAATATATTAATGGTTTTTATATTGTTGTTGCAGATACGTGCTTTCAGAGAGTGTTGTAGAAACGTTATTATTATGGATGATGCTCATTTGAAGGGAAAGTACAAAGGCACCATCTTGCATGCAGTAGCCATGGATGGCAACAATCAGATCTTGCCTATTGGGTATGGAATTTGCCCAAAAGAGACTACAGATTCTTGGACATGGTTTCTTGAAAAACTACATGAATGCATTGGTGATGTGGAAGGTCTGACAATGGTCACAGATAGAGCACCCGCAATTGCTGTAAGTATTCAAAATGTTTTTCCAAATGCTCAACATGGATTGTGTGGTTTTCATCTAATAGGAAACATAGTCCACACCTTTGGAAAAAACAAAAAAATAGCAATTTTGTTTTGGAAGTTGGTAAGAGCTTACAAAACCACTGAGTTTGAATTCTATTGGGGGAGACTTCGTAATATAAGAGATGATGTAGCGACATATCTCATTCAAATTCCACGTGAGAAATGGACCAGAGCGTATTGCCCTACCACGAGGTATGATTATATGACCTCAAATAGTGCGGAGTCCATGAATGATGTATCAAATAAAGCAAGGAAGTTGCCTATATTACCACTTCTTGAGTTCTTTCGCGCACTTATGCAGAAATGGTTTTACAAACGGCGGATGGCTGCAGGTATGATTATGTTTAATTTTAAATTATATGATAAATGTCATATATAATAATATATGTTTGTTTTAATAGAAAAAAGTACAACAATACTAACGAAGTGGGCTGAAGATATAGTTAAAAAAAATAAAGAGGGGATTCAAGGATGATCGGTATCCGGTGTTGACAATACAACATATCAAGTGCATGACTTCAAAAGCGGCGGCATAGTGAATTTGAGGGAAAAGACTTGTTCTTGCAGATATTTGCAACTAACTGGTTTGCCATGTGGTCATGTGATAATGGTTTTAACGCACTTGAAAAATGATCATTGTGGCCATATGGCTATAGATGCTTATAAAATTGAAACATATCGAACAACGTACGAGCAGGCCGTATACCCTCTTTCAGAACTTAGTGATTGGGAGGTTCCAGATGACCTTATGGTTGTTAACCCTCCTGTGATGGAAATACGTCAAGCCGGTAGACCAAAAAACACCAATCGTATCCCATCTCAAGGTGAGGAACCAAAAATAAGAAGGTGTACTAGATGCCATAACACAACTCATAATGCAAGGACGTGTAAGGAAATCGTTCCAAAGAACCAAAGTAAAACTAAAAAACGTATTGAGGCTTCAGGGAGTGGGATAAAAGCGACAGAAGAGGAACAGACGCAAGCGAGCGAAAACCAATGGCAGCATGAGCCAGAGAACCAATTGACACAACATACCGAACAACAATGGCAGCAGCAGCCAGACAACCAATGGACACAACAGACCGAACATCAATGACAGCAGCATCCAGACAACCAATGGACACAACAGACCGAACATCAATGGCAGCAGGAGCTACATAACCAATGGGCGCAAGAGACCGAATACCAACCGCAGGAAGAGCCACAGAACCAATGGCAGGGTTGCACCGAGTACCAATGGCAGCAAGATCCAGATAACCAATGGACGCAAGAGATAGTAAACCTAGGGACACAAGCAACAAATAACCCATGGACGGAATACGAAAACAGATCAAAGTTTCCGTGGTTCGATTTGAATGAATGAAGTTTATTTCAAAGTATGTTTATTATGAGGGTTGTATGTTTATGTTTTTTAAGGTATGTTTTGTAACCTATAAAAAACATGAAATATTTGTATAATTTTAATTAGGTTATTTATATGCACCGGTTTGTATTACGTTATTTATATGTATTTGGTTTGTATTAGTGTATTTTAAAAAGAAATTAATATTAATAAACTAAAATTAACGCAAAAAAACGAAAAAAAAAACCTTTTTTTGTCAAATTTTTTACATAATAATCACATAATGTATTAATGTATTTTAAAAAAAAATAATATTAATAAACTAAAATTAACGCAAAAAAAATTAAAAAAATTAAAAAAAACAACATTCCGTAGAGGTGTAGCAATTCCGCAGAGGGCTTAATAGATCCGCAGAGGGTGCTCTGCGGATCCTTTGGTCATTTTCTGAAATATGTTTTTCCTTGGTTATTTTCTTCAAACCACCTATTGTTTTTGGTTATTATCCGAATCGTAAACATTAACATTTGTCAAAATGTTAAAACACTGTAAGAGCAAGTCAAACTACATTGATTCTTACTGTAGTTTCAAAGACTTTGTTCCTGTCTCCGGTGCTTTTCACTGTGGCTTGAAGACTTTGTTACACCACTTCTTTGCATTGTGGTTGACAGCTTTCTCCCGTACTTCCCCTTCCCCACCATCCCTTCAAAAATCCTCACACGCTTCATAAAGAAATATATTTGTTCTAATTCAAAGAACCCTGATCGTCACCCCACAACCACCATTAACGTCGTCGGTCTGGCGAATGCAGGCATCGGAAGTCATCAGAGCGGGAAACTAAGCCCAAGGTCTTCAGATGTTTGTGAACATGACAAATTCTTACCAATCACTAGCATTGGTCTAATAATGATGAAGGAGTTACCGGTTAATGAGTAAGGTCTCTCTCTTTCTCTCTCTACATGCTCGCTTAGGGTTTTGGGTAAAGAGATGAAAAAAATCATCTCACTTCTCTCTCAGTCGACATCAACCTTGCAACCGTCCATGGTCTTAAAGGGCCATAAAAGAAGCAGCTGACAGGACGGTGGTTGAAATAGAGCTCCCAAGACAGCAAGCCAAAGGTAACAATTCCTCATTTTAGTTCATTATTCACATATTCATTGAATTTTAGTTCTGATTAACCATCAACTAATCACACCGCCCTCTTCCCCCAATGCTTTCTCCTTCTTTTTCATCTAATTCATTTCTATAAAAACCCAACACGATTTCATTTTCAAAGAACCCTACTGCGACATGTCGATATGGGTTTGTCTAAAGTTTTGGTTAATCGATTTGTTATTTAGGAGTTTTATTTAATTTTGATTCGTGGAATTTTAAATGTTTTGCAACCTCTGAAAGAAGAACATTTGACAAAAAACGCACTCAAGCAGGTTCTCTAGCTTTCCCCTGTTCTATCTTATTATTCTTTTTATTTTTTTTTTTAAATTTTTTGTTGTAGAGGTGTTGTGTGTAGCAGCAAAAGGATGAACATGAATAATCTTTTGTTATTTTTAGGTTGCCTGAATACAACATTGAAAATGACTTATTTCCGAGATGGATTTATGAAATATGTTGAAAAAAGGGTATTTTCATATTGGGGATTTGTAGCTTCAGGTACTACTTCATTCCCTTCTACAACTTTCCATTTTCCTTTTCTAAGTATGGTTTACATATATTATTTGGACAGGGCTTGATCGTCAATTTTGATTTTAGGGTCACACAAAAGATATGGTGGAAACCATGGGTCTTTAAATCGGAGATAAATGTTATTATATCCTATTATTTCATATTGCTTTTACTGCCATTTTGTATGTTGAATAATATGTGTTCGATTTAATATTACACTTTTAATGAATGAAATGAATTTCTTAAATTGAAATGAAAGGTTACATATTGTTTATATACAAGAGGAAAGAGAGTCAAACTAACTAACTCTCAATATATACAAACAGGTCCTTCATCTTTCAATAAGTACAATTATAACCTCTATTATTAAATGGCTCAAATGGTTTCCAAATATGGCTTTTGAAAGATACTATGAATACTGATGTTGCTATCTCAAAAGCATCTTTCCGGTAAACTTGAGTATTGTTGGTAACATTTTCCCCAATCTTAATACATTTTTGGGTTTCTCCTCCCATTTTATTTGTTTTATGGTCAATAGAAATGGGATTTCCATGGTTGAGGGTGAAGGCCTTTCTGTTGAGGTACAAATAAAGTTTGTTTCATCATATTCTCATGGATTATTTATGTAATAAACTAATTGTTTCAGGATCTTGGAGATGAGTTTGAGAAATATTTCCAGGCATACTATGACCAGACTGAAGTTGGAGATCGTTTTCACCTTTTTGGTTTTACTTTCTCTAAATCCTCTACCCCGGTTCATGGTAATATTTCACTATCTGAATATAAATTTTATCATTGATTGAGTGCTTTAAAAAATCAATTAGTTGATATGATCTAATTACGAGGAAGCATAAGAAATGTAGAGACTTCATTATCTAAATGAGATGCTCCTGGTAAGTTATGCACTCATTTTTCCTTAAATAGGTTTTCAAGTTTTTTTCTTGAATATACCGAGTCCCTTTTTTGAAAACTCGCATATCACTTCTCATACCTCTTTGTTTAATTTCATTTCTTTTATAAAGTTTTGTGCAATTCTTTATATCTATGAAAACCTTTCCTTTTATCTTCATCTTTTTTATAAATCTACTCAACTACAACATCACACATTCAATTTTTTTGCTTACTAGGACATGTAAATTTGGAAAAAAAAAAATACTTATTATAATAATAGAATTTTTAATGAAAAAATAATTGTGAGTAACATTAGGATGCTGTAATGAAACAGTAATTGAGAGTATGTTGTTATTTCGTGCATTTAGCAACATTTCTTCCAAAATACATTGCATCTATCGAGAAAAAAAAAGTTAAATGTATAGTTTGAATTTTTTTTTTTTTGTTTAATTATAGGTAATAGGTTCTCAAACTCCATACAATGCAAGACGCTTCCAAAATACATTGCATCTACCGGGAAAAACTATGTATAATTTGGAACTTGACTACAAGCCCGTTACTATTATTGTTGATGTTGAAGTTGCTGTTACACCTGATGTACATGTTGGTATGCTTATCATCTTGGCTTCACTAATAAATTATTTAATAAAAGGAACGTAAACAATAAATTCCTTGATGATATATAGATTTTAAAGGGTTAAAACTTAGAAGTCTATCCAATTATAGCTATAGCAATATAGTTTTACAAAGTTCAATGTTATTTAATGGATTTACAATACCAAATATGTGGTAGTTAAATTCCAGAAAATGAAATTGCAATGCTATTTATGTGATATTTAAGAAAGTATTGGAAGCAGGTTGTTGTTTTTAGAACTGAATCTGTTCAGATATCACTGTGCCGGTTCATAAAAGTTGGAACCGACAATGACCGGTTTTGGTTCTTATTTGTTTTTTTTTTAGAATCGGTACCTGTTGGGCACCTGCTAGGGACCAGTTTCGAGACTACGTATCCGTAACTGCTGGATGCCTAGAACCGAACCATCGGGTACCATTATTTCATTAATGAAAATATATATATATTTTATTTTTAATACACTAAAACTAATTGTATTACTTAAGTGAATAATGATTCATGCATTAATTAACATTTTCTCCTTCGAGTCAAGTATTTTGATGATTTACTTTAAAGTATTATGTTAAATCTATAAATATTTTGATGGTTTAAGCTTTAGCCGTTGGCAAGTATATTCAATTTTGGATGGTTTAACTGCAATTAACATGTAAAAAAGATGGTGAAATGTAAGATTTTTTATCGGTATACAATGCTAATGAATAAAGGAAAACTGGTTGATGATGAAATGGAAAAACATTACAGCCGGAAGCATCATCCCTTCATTGCTTTTCATTTAAGATTAAGTTATGATTTAACTTTTTCCCCAATTTATAAACTAAAGATCCGTGATTATGGTTATGTCACAAAAACATATTACATATTGCTTAAAATTACGCCGCAACTCGCGGCCTTAAAACCTCGTTTTCTCTAAAAAATGATATTAACACCACAAATAGTATGAGTTGGAAATGCCTTGAAACAGCTTACTTTTTTGGACCACTTCATATTAATGTTCTTATTGTTGTTGTCAGTCGGTTTCAAATTTGGGTTTAAAAAGTCAACTTGGATGGTCTTCGAAAATAAAAAAGGTGAAGAGACATTTGCAGTGCAACATTTATTCTATCATCAATGGTTACCATGAGTGCCTTTTTATTATAATATTTTTAATACTATGAATTTTAGGTCGGTTCATATATATATATATATATATATATATATATATATATATATATATATATATATATATATATATATATATATATATCACGGTTGGTTGATATTAATAAAACAAAATAAAGACTATAATAATAACAATCATTAATTATGCAAACAAATATTTCTTTTACATAATTTATACATCTAATCATTTAAAGTATTTAACTTGATTAGGTTTTCGATAGTTGTTTACTTATAACATTTTGAGAACAGAATGTTAATTTTGTGGGATTATATCCTATTTTTTGAGCCACATTTTTTGTTGATTTATCGGAGGTAAGTTTAAGATGGAGAAGCAATAAAGTGATACATGACATAGTATTAATTAGGATGTTTATTATAGTGACACATGGCAAAATGATAGTAAAAATATAAAACTATTTTTTTATTATATAATATCATACTATATTATAAAGAAAGTATTTTTCCTTTCACCACATTTATTGGAAACTTTCATCTATTTTTTCTTTCACCACATTCATTTGAAACTCCCATGATGTTTCAATTTCTTTCTAAAAATAATTATAAGTTGGTTAATAAGGTTAAATAAATATCAAACCTAAAGTGTAATCATATATAAACTAAATTTCAATATTAAAATAATATCTTTACTTCTACTTATTATACTTAATTTATTAGTTTTAATATATTGTTGGATGTAAACCATTATCATTTAAAGATACAATTTTGGAACAATTTGTATAAAATACTTAAATTATTAATTTGAATATAATATTACAGGGTCAACTTAAATATAAATTTTAGTTTAATTTAACCAAAGAATATTTCGTAAATAATTAAAAATGATTAATTGTAGTGTTTTTCTAATAATTATTATAAGTTTGTTAATAAGGTTAAATAAATATCAAACCTAAAGTGTAATCATAAATATATTAAATTTCAATTTTAAAATAATATATTTACTTCTACTTATAAAGTTATGTATATAACTTTTAAGAAATTATACTTAATTTATTAGATTTAATATGTTGTTGTATGCAAACCATTATCAGTTTAAAGCTACAACTTTTGAACAGTTTGGACAAAATACTTAAATTGTTATTTTAAATATAACATTACAATGTCAACTTAAATATAAATTTCAGTTCCACTTAAAAAACCAAAGAATATTTTGTAAATAGTTAAGAGTGATAAATTGTGGTGATAAATGCAAAAACTAAATTGTAATTTCAATTTAACTAAATATTTCCTAAAGATATTTTTATAATCGTTAAAAGTTTTCAAATAAGTAGCTTAAAATAACTTTCGATAACAATGGTTAAAAATAACTAAATAATAAATGATTATATTGTTAACTTTAAAATCAAAAAACAATGTTTGATGTTTTAAATAATTATAATGATAAAAATTAAAACATTAAGCAAATAAATTTAAAAAAAAAATAATTAACAATAACAGTTATAAATAACATTAAACCATATATTATATTTAATTTTATTCATGTGTAACTCACGAGTAGAAGTCATTCAAACGATTGAGATTATGCAGTTATAATAGATGTATATATTATCATATAATTCAAAATAATCAATACATTATATCAATTTAGTATACGAATTATTATATCAAATTTAACAACAACGTTATTGCTATATTAAAAAACATATATTTGTAAAGACTTCAACTGTATAGTTGTTTATGCACAACGCGCGGACATTCTCCTAGTTAGTATATATGGAGATGAAGATGATGCTATTCATTAAACTAATCGGATTTGAATCAGTCGTTTCATATATTTGAGTTGGATAAAACTCTTATAAAAACATTCATTCAGGCCGTTCCAAACATATTTTAGGTCCGAGACGAGGAAAAAGACCCTTAAAATTCACAAATTTCATGAAGTTTTTTTATAATAATTCAACAATTGAAAAAAAATTACTTTTACTAAATTCTAAATATAACATTTTCGATTACAAAAATCCACATATTTAAAAAAAAATACTTCTTCTAACTTTTTGAGATGCAAAATCAATTAAAATGTTTTATAGATATAAGCTTTTTGGGCCCTTTTAAAAGATGGTTATGGACGGTTGGCCCTATCACTCACTCTTTCGGACAGACCTGGATTGACTTGACCAAAAGGAAATAAAGTTAGAATTCAAATTCCTATTTTATGGAATGATACCCACATAATGAAAATTTAGTTTAACTCATCCACGATTTTGATTGTTTACTTTGATCTTCATTTGTTAAATAAATAAAGAACAACAAATATTTTTTTTTGTCATTATATTGAATATCATACATGATAAACAATTTGTAATAATTATTACATAAATAAAAGGGTCAATGGTCTAGCAATAAAGAATGACTCTCTCAAAGGAGAGATCATGGGTTCAAATCCCAGTGAAGATATAGATGGTTAGAAATATATTAGATAGTTTGCCGTTTAAAAAAAATAAATATTACATAAACAAACAACAAGTAAAACATTAAAGTCTAAACAGTTCCATATTATAGTTTTGTAATTTAAGATTCACATGCAACCTGAAAAACATGATTATCCTTCTGTAACTAGTATAAATGTGATAATCTATAACAATTTAAAAAAGCTAATGTTTTATTATTGCGAAAAAAAAAATAATAAAGACAATAAATTGAAAATCAATCTTTGGTTAATCTTTGTAAAACTTTAAATAAAATCCCAATAGAAGACGAGTCAAATAACTTATTATGTTAACCCCCCTCCCCCTCAAACTCACAATGCGATAACAATAAACATTAATAGTCTGTCAGTTAATAAGAGAAACTGAGAGACCGATTGAAACGTTGTGAAGATATCAACAATATGCAAAGTCAAGGGAACAGACGACACCGAGATGGTTCTGATCTATAGATGATGGTGAATGAAATGACAGTCAATCTCAATATGATTCGTCCGCACATGGAAAACATAATTATTTGCAATATGCATCATGCATGACAGTTATATTGTCACCATGTAAGGGGGCATGCTAAAAAACAAAAACTCGTATATCAACAAGAAGCCATAACAACCAAACAATTGGTAGTCACGACAATAACACGATACCCAGTCTATGTAGAAGATGGAGAGAAACATCTTGTTTCTTATTTTCCATGAGATAAGTAAATTGTTGGGAATATATTTGTATTAATTTGATGATGCAAAAGATATACTTTATAGTTATAGTTTTACTGCTCATTGTAGACAGTTAGTCTTGTCTAAGCAAGTGTAAATAATACAATTTAGACAACCTGATCTGGCAGAGTTTGTTTAGTTAGTTAATCTGAAGTACAGATGTTATTCGGGTCAGAACCGAACCGAACCAACTCGAACCCGAATAACTCGAAAACCGAATGAAGGTAATTGCATGAGCCGAAAACCGAACCGATTAACCAATATGGGTTCGGTTCGGTTCGGGTATTAATCGGTTCAGTTCGGTTATTACCCGAATAACCCGAATAACATGTATAAGATGATTAAGGACCTAATATAACCGGAAAAATCCGAATAAACCGTATTAGGATTTTATAGACCGAATAACCCGAATAATAAAATAACAATGTACTTCTATACATCAACATAAAACATTCAAAGACTAACATAACACAATAACACATTGAAAGAATAATATTTACATAGTAGATTAACATAATGAGAATTAATTTCTTATTTGAGTTTCTTGAGTTGGAACCCAATTTTCCATGACTAGAGAAAGTAGGAATTCGTGAATCCTTAGAGACAATAGGAAGGGTCAGTTTTTGAGAGTTTGAAACAAGAGGAATGATCGACAAAAGTGATTTCGAGTTTGGAAATAGTTGAGAAGATTGGTCGCTTTTGAAACGACGAGAACGAGCATAGGGTTTTTTCTGTTCTGAACGACAAGGACAGAAGTATGAATCGTGATTTTGATTTCTGTCGATCAGAGAAAGGGGACGATGAATGCTTATTCGGGTCGGGTATTTAGAACCGAATAAGCTCTTATTTGGGTAACCCGGACCGAATAACCACATAACCGAATAAGCATAATATAGATACCCGAAACCTGAATCGAATTGCTTATTCAAGCCTAATTCGGTTCGGTTCGGGTTTTTGGGCCAAATTCTCATCCCTAGAATCTGAAGATATGTTGATAGAAGTTCATATGTTGAAGACTGAAGACCAGATCTGAGCTGCCTTATCTGATCAGATCTGGTACTAATATATGAAGTCTTGGTACTGCTGAAGATCATCCCTGGATGATTAAAAGACACTATCAACACCAAAAGCACGAAGATATCATTCACTGATGACTAATCAGTGTTTCCATACACTGATGACACAATGATCACATGATACGCTGAAGACATATACACTGGTGGTTCTACACTATCAGCTGAAGCTGAAGCTGATCAGCGGATGTCTTCATGACGTTGACGCTGATGCTCTGATCAGTGTATGTTGTGCTAATGTTGATGTCCGAATCTAGAGCAAATCTGAATTACTTGGCGAATAAGTATTCTGAAGATCTTATCTGATATGTTCCTTAAATACCAAATCTACTATTATCTTAGAAGATTCAATCCCATCAAATCAGGGTTTTGATTTAATTAGAAGATCTGGAGAATCTACAGAAAGTTTATCTCCTAGGTTTAGACTAGTATTTATACTAGTCTCTCTTATTAGTTGAGAGATGATGATTTGAATTGTATTCCGAGTGAGAGAGTTTCTATAGATAGATCTGATAGTTTTTTGGTGAGTTCTTAGATTGTACTCGTTCTCTTTGTGAGAACCTTCGTTCTCCTGGTGAGAACATTTTTTTTAGTGAAAAAACCTGATAAATAAAATTGGTGTTAATTTGTCAAATACTTGTGTTATTATTTCGTGTTTCTATTAGATTCATACACAAGTGTTAGGGTTTGGGACCTAACAATTGGTATTAGAGCCGGCTAGAACATTCGTTCTATGATTTGTTAAAGATTCAGAAGTTCAATCACTATTCAGAAAACTCAAAAATCAGAATAAGAAGAATAAGAAGAATTTGCATGGTCCTTTTAATGTCTCTCAGATGAGAGAACAATTTCTAAGTGGAAGGATCAACAAAGATACAAAAGTTTTTGATGAAGAAGAAAACAAGAATAGTTAAAACAAATAAAAGGGCAGTCGATGCATGTCCTTTATCATGTTTTCCTGAACTGATGTATGGTCCAAAGACACCTCTATCTGTGTTCTTCATTGCTGAACTGGATCTGAAACAAGAAGATATTGAAGTGTTTAAGAAGGATCTGGTTGAAAGGGAGAAAGCTCACTCTGTTAAGTCTTCACACACTGATAAGTCAGTTTCCACTAACAAGGTTGTTCACTGTCACACCCCCACACCAGACGGCGGAAATGTCCGGGGGTGGAGGACTTCATTTGTAGTATCAGTACACATGCATCATAGTAATCAAAGTACAAACAACCATTGTATTTAAAAAGTATAAGTATTTACATGTGTTCAATCATTGTATATTGAAACCAAAATAGTTATACAAAAGAAGATATGACTCAAAATAGCTCCATCTTCTCAAAAAGCTCGGGGAGTACCTGTTTATTGTTTCCCTGAGAATACAAGTAATTTGAAAAGGGAGTATCAACATAAAGTTGAGTGAGTGCATAAGTGTTTATGTTTAAAAGGATGTCTCTGTATCTTGCATATGTAAACTTTTCCAGAAAATCCTATATTTTCTATTGTATATGAAAAGTAGTTTTATTCCCATAAAACCGTTCTATTTGTAAACCAATGTTCTGTATTTGTAAAACTTGTAACTGAGAGTGTGCCTGGCTTCACCAGCTGTTATTGAAAACTGTATTCAACCATTGTAATTTGTATTATGTAAACTGGTACTTTGAAGGTGTACTTACGTTTAGTTGATTATACACTAACGTATTCTGAAAACTGTATCCAAGTTCACCCTATACTATGTCTCTTATATTAGGCTACACCACATGATACTATCTACATGGCTACTTTATAGATCCTTACTCCTAATCCCTTGCATCGTCACCTGCTTCATCAAGGATCATCTGGAATGCTCTTGCCTTTGGCTTCAGTGGCACACTTGGTCTTGCTGCTTCATTTTTCTTCAGGAAATCTTTTGACATATGCCCCTTGTCTCCACATCCGTAACATACCTTATCATTAAATTTACAATACTTGGAATAGTGACCGATCCTCCCACACTTATAACAAGTCACTTCTCTGTCGCATCTCCCATAATGCTTCTTCTTGCACTTTTCACACCACTTGGCTCCATACGTTTGGTCATCCAGGTTAGACTTCGAGAATCTTCCTTTCTTATCGGAGCTTGAGGATCCCTCAAGCTTCCTCTTTTCTCCTGCCTTATATTTTTCTAGATTCTTTTCTCTAATTTGGGTTTCCACATTCTTGGCTGCTCTAACGGCTGTCTTCACAGTAGTTGCCATTTTTACTGTTGCACCGAAGTCCGCTGGCAATCCGTTAGCAAAACTATCTATCTTGGATAGCTTAGTAGGCACCAAGTAGGGGAATATCTTCATCTTCCCAGTGAATGTGGTGGCATACTCATCAACACTCATCTTCCCTTTCTTCAGGTTCGGAAACTCGTTGTTTAGGTCTATCAAATCTATCTCTGAGTAGTATTGCATTTTTAACTTGTATGCAGGTACTCAAGAGAAGACTTATATCATCTCATGGGTTTTGAATCAAGATATATTAAAGTTGGCATCAAGAGGTCAAATGATACAATTGTCAGTGCATGATTGAGTATTGTCATTGTGAAAGCATGTGTGGTGTTATAATGTAGGTATGTCTGGTTTAAAATAAAATCTATGCCTACATGCCTGGCTACCTCTTTGCTTCACTTTCTCTATTGGGAAATAGTTGTTGCGATGCATGCATAAGATGTCAATGCCAAGAAAAAGACTTTTTCTAGCTACATGTACATTTCATGTAGAAAAGCATGGGTACAAAAGTTGTTAGGAAGAATGGTCTGATCTCTTTGTCTCTTTAATAATGTTGACATCCCGAAAGTTGTGATGAAACTTAAAGCATTATTAGGTCCAACTTGTTCAATTAGAATATATATATATATATATATATATATATATATATATATATATATATATATATATATATATATATATATATATATTGGTAAACTGATTCATGCACTTTATTTCTATTTTATCTCTCCTATTATGTGGATTCTCTTTTTGGGAAAACAAGCATACTAAAGTTTCACATGGATCAATTGTCAAAAGCGTCTCTCCAAAGAAATAGCTTGGATCATCGACAAAACATATCATCACAACATGTCATGTGGAAAGACAAGCACAATGCAACTACAGCAAGATTTCTGCAAGGGTACTGGTTTAGTTAATGTGTTGTCACATTTACCTGTCATCAAAGAAAGAGGCTAGTCACTTGGGAAAGAGTTTATACATGATTAGATAGTGTTTTCCTCTAAACCTGCAAGGAGTACAAAGCTGAAATTTCTGAAATTTGATTAAAGAAAGTAAAAGTTGTCTCTCGAGAAAAGCATGGACCGAAAGGTTTTCTTAAAAAAATTATCAGGGGCATTTTTGTCACAATTCTAAACGAATCGTAAAAAAACGTTTTTCCAAAGTTTTTTAATTAGTTTTCTTTTAAGTTAAATAAATAAATAAAAAAATGATTTTTTTTATTAGTTTTCTTTTTAGTTAATTTTAGTAAAATAAAATAAAATAAAATCGTTTTCCAAATTATTAGTTAGTTTTTATTTGTAGTTTTTGAATTTATTTATTTTTAGTCTTTTATATTTATGTTGATATGATTTAAAGGTTAAAAAAATGTTGTGCAGGTCTTCTCAGCAAAGGTTTTCAAATGTATATTTTCTATCTGCTTGATAGATATAAGGGGAGAATACACTGGAATAATGAAAAGTGGAGTTAAACCTTCATTACTGGGGGGGGGGGGGATTTAATGTTGTTTCTGATGTTCAAATTATCTATGAACATCAGAGTTATTTACCCCTTAAAATTCTAACAATGATATTTTTATTGTGTATTCAAAGTTCTTTGGTTTTAGACACTCATTTGCAGTTGAATAAGAGATAGCATGGATGTTTGATCATGTGATGTTTTTAGATAGGTCTTGGTGACAGACTACTTAATGTGTCAATACACATTTGGTTTAAGATTTTCAAATTCATTTCACCACTTTAATGGAATTGATGAGAAATGTCATACTTTATGATCATACACTGAGCTGACAAAGTTTCTCAAGATGTTGGAAGAAATGAACCACAAGTTTAGGGGAGTAATCAAATTTGAAAACGGCAACTCAACTGAAAATTGACGCGCAGGTAGAAATGGTTTTTGAAGCTGAAACCTATGATTCATCAGGTATGGTCACTCGTTCTAAAATCATTGTGCCTTTTATGTTTTGACGGTGACATTAGCCAAATATGTAACTGTTGACAAATCATTATCCCTGGAAAAAATGTTGTCGCATATGCCTTAAGTCTCGTGTCATCTAGCAGTTAATGACCTAATGAGACTTCACTTCAGAAGTCTTTAACCCAACAGGTCATGTTCCTATTGGTTGAGACTAAATGAGCCATTCATCTCTTGTGTTGAATCTGATAGCGAAGTCTATTCTTCAACTAGAGATATTTGCTTGGTCACAAATGAAAATTCTTTTAAGGAAAGGATGTTATCCCTCTCTTTTAGCCAATCTTTTTCTTTATACCTGTAATATCCCAAAATTATGAGGTAAAAATTTCATTTTTAAGTCAACCAAAACATAAAATTATCTTTAAGTCAACATTCAATAATCTTTTTCTAAATATTCAAAAGTACTTTATAAGAAAAAAGTTTTCAGAGTACAATCCCAAATTCATCATAATGCGGAAACATGGGTGGATGCGCTGCGATCAAGCTGGGCCCTTCCCTTTCAAACCGGAAGTACCAGAAATCATAACCATAAAAACCGTAAGCACAAAGCTTAGTGAATTCCCCAAAATATCGCATACCATACATACCATTGGGCCTAGCCTTCACATTGGGCCCAACCCGCTTATTGTGCTCAACCCACCATAATGGGTCTAGCCTTACCAATCTAATGGGCCTAGCCTGATCATACAAATACAAAAGTCACAAAGACCGTTAGCACCTACATAACATACAATGGGCCTAACCCCTCCTGATCCATGGGCCTAGCCCAACATACAAATGAGCCTAGCCCGACATATAATGGGCATAGCCCAACATACCACACAAGAGTCACAAAGACAATTAGCATAACAGAACCTAGTGAGTTGGCATTGGCGCCTTCAAATAACTACTCGGACCGTCGAACCGGATAACCTCGCGCCAACTACCAATAAATACAATATTAATCAATAATTAACCTGATAACCTAAAATCTGAGGCCCACTCCATAAACCAACTTCCTAAAGGGTAAAAGGCCATTTTACCCTTTTCTTACTTGTTCCATAACCAAGGTCCAGCCAAATGCACAAAAGCTCAAAATGGCAACCCAAAGCCCAAATCAAAAGCAACAAAAGCCCATTATGGCCCAATAACCTGATTGGGCCCCAAAAGCATCATGGACCTACTTCCAAGAAAACCCTTAGTCTATACATGGCCCAAGGTCAGAAGAATAATGGCCCAACAAGGCCCAAACCTCAAAAAGCCCAGAAAGACATACTGGGGGGTATGCCCCACGTACTTACCCTCGAAGCACAAAGTACAAGCTGATAATGCATGAAACCTTCATTATGCTGAGCGTACTTCCTGTGTACGCCCATCGTACTCATCAAGGACCAAAAATCCATATTAAGCTCTTAATGGTTAAGACAAAGACTTCCAAACTCAGATATAACCCTAATGAGATGTCTTAACACATAAAGTTGGAAACTTTACTCCTTTTCATGGCTTAATGGGACCAAAACCTTAATAAAATCCATAGAAAACACCCAAATGCATGCATGGTCCAAAATAATTCATCAAAATGACATTTTTATGAACAAGGGACCTCCCAAATGCCAAGATCCAACATTCTAAGCTCTTAGAGTAGCTCATACTCACAACCCAAAATACTCCTTAAACTATATCTAACACCTAGAGTCATCAACATAGAAACTTTATACCTCCAAAAGGTAGATCAAGATGCAATAAGCCTGGATCCAAAAGCTTCAAGCAATCCCACACTTCTCTAAGAAGTTTATTCGTCTTCTATGAACACCAAAAAGCATGAAATACCACCAAAAGCTCAAAAACCACTCAAATGAGGGCTAGGGTTTCGTTTATAGGGTTTAGAGGGATGGAGGCTGAAGATAATAGGGTTTGGTGGTGAGTTAACGAGCTTAAATAGGGTCCAAGACCCTAAATTAGGGTTTGGGTATGACTGGAGTACGCCCTGCATACTTTTGGTACGCCCAACGTACCCCCTTAAGCATCCGTGATCATTATACCTAGTATGCCCAACGTACTCGAATGTACTCTCCACGTACCCGGTTTAACCCTAAAACCACCAAACTTCCGAATGCCATAACTTCTTCGTTCTAAGTCCGTTTCCGACGATCCTTATATCCACGGAAAGGTGACGAGAAGCTCTACGCTTCTATAAACTCATCCCTTCCTTAAAACCTCCCGAACAAAAACCAATATTCATAAAAGCCCAAGCTGACACTTTACCGATATACCCCTTGGCTCCAAAACACAAACCGAACTCCCGGAACACCTAAATTACATTACCCACACCCAAATGGGTCTAAATCTCTCTTTTCCAAAGGACCTAATCCTTATGATACCTGATCTTTGGGTCACTGTCCTGCATTAGGAAACGATTCAGAACAGGGCGTTACAATAACGGTATACTCTTATGTTCATATAACTTTGACTAGATAGTGTCCCTAGAAGAATGTTGTTGTATGTGACTAAATCTCTTTAAGTATCTCATTAGTGAGACCATCTGTTGAGATGCAATTGAGTCACCCACTCACACTGTTAGTCTAGCATTGTCTAACTTTCAAAGTGAGATTGCCTAGTCCTGATCATAAAATTATTATAAGGCTTGGGTGTTTACTCTATGATTAACTATTTTTTATCCAGACCTTGTTCCTAGAAGCATACTTGTTGTATGCATCAAGTCTCATGTTCTGCTGAAACATCAAGCATAACCCATTGGCTCACACTAATATCATTGTATATTCTTGAAAGGACATTTTGATTTATGTTTTAATAATCGATAGTAAATCAGAGTAAAGAACACGTAGACATAAATAAGATCTAGTTTCAGCTCAATAAATTCCGGAATGAGTACAGAGAAAGTTTGAGTACTGAAGTGCTCAAAATTGTTACGACTCTCTACAATATTTACCCTATTTATAGGGTACTCATGGAACCAAAAAATACTAGGACTCGACATTACATTGCGAATCATAAAATTCCTAGTAAATACATTACATAAAGAGTACATGTGACCACTCGTTATTTACATATTACTCGATAATGAGTTTACTACCGATTTGACATATCACAACAAAACATGACTCAACATTCTCCCCCTTTGTAATAAACTATCGAATCTTCAAACTTTAGGTAGTATCTTGACAGTTTGTAGAAAAACCTCTCGTATCTTCATATACCAATGAATAATCTTCTTAATCTTCGCTCTGTCTTTATTCTCGTTTCTTTGACAGTTGTTGATGCAAAGTAGGATACGGCTAAGATGTGAATTCGAGTATCGTCATCGACACGAAATAAGAACTTTTTCTTAGTCTCCTTCTCTCCTTTACCAATAAACACGACTCCAAGTGGATCATGAACAAACTCTCCATTTTCATAATCCTTTATGCTTATTTTTCCTTTTAACAGTTCCTTAGGAACTTTTGATCTTCTATTGAAGTGAGTAGAGAGATCGACATCAGTTAGTGCCAGATGAGCAAAATAAGCACTCAGAAAAGTCTTGATATTCCCATATCCAAGAACATAGGTGGTTTTGTCTGAAATTTCACTCTTCTTGAGATCGCCCATCAATAATGCAGTTTTAAAGAGATCATTTCACATTCATGAGTGGAAAATCTGCAATCGTGAATTCAAATGGCACATTGTTTGCACGAATCACCTTGTATCGAAAACTTTGCAACAATTCTTCAAACAACACATCATGAGTAATCGATACAAACTTGATGATTTTCACTAACGGCCATAACTCCTCCTCTCTCTTTCCAAGCACTGCATGGAATCATATCTTCAAGTTTTTAAATTCCTCCTTGTCCTTGTAATTCCCAAAAAGTTTAAATTGAGAAAATACAAACAATGAGTAATTAACTGGAAAATCCAATTGATTAAAATTTGTATTCTCAGTTTCATAACTCTTCCTTGGCTTGACCATAAATTCTTCATCTTCACTGAAAGATGTTCTTTCAATCAATTCGTAATTACAGACTTTATTTGGATCACCCTTGTTAAGGCTAGGTGGATCATCTTTCCTCTTCCTTATAATTCTATTCGGCTACCTCATCTTTTCCATCTTGATTTCTTGCGACCTTTTCTTTTCTTCAGCTGAAGCCTCGACTCAAACACCCTTCCCTTTATCTTTGGGATCAACCGTTGAAGTATTCTTAACCACAATAGAACTCGGACCTCCTTCTCTAATACTTATCCCTTTCTTTTGTAACTTGGATAAGTCGATATCGACATTTGGAGTAGTTGTAATTGTTGTTGATGATGTCACTACTGGTTTCATCGGTATTGAAGTTGGAATTTGTGTGGACATTACTTTCCCCACAACTTTTTTTATATCTTCACCGCTCACCTTCGATGAACCAATCCCCTTTTCTCCCCTTATGACACATTCATAAAACGTGGAGCATTAGTTGGAAGTCGCAGGACCAAACCCAGTATAGGTGCCAATTAAGACTTAGATCTGGATTCAACAAAGGAAACCATTGCAAATATATATTCTTAGGAAAGCAAAGATTGTGATGTAAAATCAAATTTCGATAGAGTCTCTTGAAATCCAATAAGAGACTTCACAATTTTATCGAACACCTTCCCATCTACTTTATTCTTTAATTTCAAATCATCAGAGTAATCTTTATTGAAAGCAGTAATATCCTCCACCAAACGAGTTGTAGCTCTAATCAACACGTTAACCTTCTGAGTAACAACATCACAAAACTTATCAAGTTTCTAAACTTCTTTAGAGAATAATTCACTTAACTCTTTGATCTTCAACTCGGTAGAATGCTTTGAATCAGTCACCATCTTCTCAAATATCGCATGATGCTCACGAGTAGCATCTTGTAATTTCGTATGTTCATAGTCAAAACTACGAGAATGAGTAGCCAATCTTTCATCAATACTCTTGTCAACACCTTCAATTAAATCCATAGTCCTCGAATCTTGAGACTTTAATATAAGAACTCGACCTCAACCCCACTAACAGAAGACTTTCCAACACTATCATTGAGAACCTTAAAGAATCGAATTCAAATTAGAGTTGAGAATCTTGAATTGTTTACCAGACATGATAACATTATCAAAAAACATCATCTCCAATTCTACAAACCTAATCATGACATCGTCTTCATTTTCATCATCATGAACGGTGACCTTTGGTTCTGTTGATTGGGATGAAAACAAAGTTGAAATAGGCTCTTGCATCATTTCTTGAAAAGTTAGAGAAACCACAGGAACATAAGTAGGAATGATCGTAGAAGTAGGTAGTGGAATGAAGGTGGTGGAAGTGGTGGTGTAACATTTGAAGTACCAAGAGTGGATGTCGAAATACCTTCACCCATATTAACATTTGAGTCTGTATTAGATACATTATCAGTGATGGTTGAAGTAATACCCTCCTCCACATTAGACATGGAAATATGAACTTCGGGTGGTGTGACCATTGTCTTATCAGGGATTAAAGTGGTAATAGGTTCACTAGAATCGATGTTTGGATCCACATTAGATGTGTTCCCAGTAACATTGGGAATACTTATCTCCTTGAAATTTGATTTGACATTTGTACCCTTTCGTGGTGAAGTGTGAAATAAACTTGTGACCTTCTCAACTATGTCGTCTTCTTTTTCTTCACTATCTCTGTATTTCAACCGTTTGTAATGGTGTGGAAGTTGCAGTAGAAGGCTCATCATGTAACGTCCCAAAAATCATGACATACAATTTTTTGTTTTAAGATTAATAAATCATTAATACATATCTTTCCCATAAAACCAAGGTAAACAAGTTTTAGCAAAACATCATCAAATCAGAGCAATTCACAGAATGCGGAAACATGTGGTGTGTGCTTGTAACATCCTAAAATTCAAGCCCAAAAATTTCATTTTTAATTAAGTATTTCACAACTCAGTTTACCAAAACATTTCCCATGCCATGTCATTTGTAAAAAGAAACATAACAAAGTGTCTGAAAATAATATCGTCAAAAGTAAAATAAATCAGAGTACATTCCCAAAAAACTCCATGCGGAAACCATGTGTGTGTGATGCGCTGCTACACCGCCGACTCCTTCCCCTTAGACGAAGAGGTACCTGAAACCAAAACTAAAACTGTAAGCACAAAGATTAGTGAGTTCCCCCATCATACCACATACCATACAATCACATAGCATACATACTACCGGGCAATTCTGGGGCGCCCGACCTACCCATGTCAAGCCATTATGGGGTGCTGACCTACCCATGTCAAGCCATTCTGGGGTGCTGACCTACCCATGTCAAGCTATTCTGGGGTGCTGACCTACCCATGTCAAGCTATTCTGGGGTGCCGACCTACCCATGTCAAGCCATTATGGGGTGCCGACCTACCCTCCGGTCTATCTCAACCGAACACGGGGGCTATTTCACCCCTTACTACTAACACATAATATCATATCATAATCATGTTGTCAGACATATCTGGGGTGTCCGACCTACCCATTGGTCCTAGCGACCGGATCGGGGATGAGTCCCCTACTACCGATACTAACCCACATAACATAGTAACTAGCAAACTAGCATACTCACATATCTAGCAATCTAGCATACTCACATATCCAACAATAACAGACCAGCCAATTATCACAGAGATAATCGTCCCAACTATCAATCACTAGTGGGCCGGCCTTGGTGCCTTAGACCCACTTCTACTGGAAGGTAACTCACCTCGATGTCGCGTAGTGTCTGAACTGTCCTCGGCGTGAAGGTCTGCTCTCCTCGACTCCTCAATCCCTACACGACAGCCTTCAAGTCATCAAACCGAACATACAACCCTAACCAGGGTCAATACCACAACCAGGCAAAGTCAACATTGGTCAAGGTCAACACCCAGTTGACCTGACTCGCCGAGTTGGTCTACCAACTCGTCGAGTCCATACTCCACTAACCCGATCCAACCCCGACACCACTCTTTGAGTCTAGCAAGAACTCAACGGGTTCTCCTTCATTCAAACCATCAGGACCATCTTCATCCGACTCGCCGAGTTCGTTCATGAACTCATCGAGTTCATCTTCATCCATAAGAAGATGTTCAGTCTATGACTCGTCGAGCTCCTCTCGAACTCGCCGAGTCCGTCTTCATAAGTTGGGAGATTGCCTTGGACTCGCCGAGTCTGTTCTAGCACTCGTCGAGTCCCATGATTTTCAGGTCCAAGGCAAACCCCTGGCAGGCTAAGCGTTCCTTCCACTCAACCAAAACCATTTCCAGAAGACGTTTTTGGGGAAAAAGCGTCTCGACTCGCCGAGTCACCCAAGTGACTCGCCGAGTCCCTCCTTGTCCATTACTATACAGTCGATTTCAGTGGGACTTAATGCATCCAACACATAGATCTGACCTCTTAGTGTCCTTTTTATACGTAAAGTCACGAGCTTGGTGCACATGCATGGGATCTTTGGCTCAAGAAGCCATAAAAGATGGCCTACAAGATGCATGGGGTGTTTATGCCAACAAAGTTGGCATCTTTATGCCATAAAGACCCCCAATGGCCCCAGATCTGAAGTCATAACTTCATATTACACTTCACAACCCGAAAATGGCTTAGAAAGCCCTAAATATACCAAGATCCAATCCCTAGAGATGATTATTTACATGGAAGATCAAGATAGGAGCTTTTTACCTTAAATGAGCTGGAAATGGAGCACAATCTCTAGATATCTAAGCCTCTACCCGAACTCACAAGCTTCTTTCTTCTTCTCAAGCTTCATACTTCACTAAATGCACCAAAATGACCTTAGAACACACAAAAACGGCTAGGGTTTCGATATACAGATCTCTGGGAGTGATAAGGGCAATGGAGGCTGAGATAGAGTGTTTAAATAGGGTGCAAACCCTTAAATTTAGGGTTTTAATCAAACAACACCTACTCGCCGAGTCAGTCTCTGTGACATCCCTATTTTTACGGCCAGAAAAGACCGATTTTGATTATGCTTTTTAATAAAAATCAGAGTAACTTCTTGAGAAAAGTATTGCGGAATTTGTTCCCAAAACAAAATATGATATAAATTTTATATTTCTTAAAGAAATGTATTTCCATTGCATTACAAAAACTCGGGATGTCAATCATCGATACAGACCATAAGCATAAACTAAAAAGAAATAAACATCTTAGGCTACAAAACACTATCTGGCCTCAAATCCGTAATCTCTCGTCAAGTCATCCAACTATGCTTTTGCCACTACCTGTAATACAAGAAACTGAGTGGGTCAGGCTGGGGAGCCTGGTGAGCATATAGGGTTTTCAACCCACAATAATAAGTTCATTATTTATTTTCATCAAATTGCTAACCCGACTACCCGTTCCCGTTATCCTAACTTTACGTCCCTAAAGCATCTATTATAAGGGACCTATCCTAAGGAATTTCATCGGGATGGACGCTACTGCCAAGGGGATTCCTTTGCCATATGTGTCCGTAAGGCAACCATGGGGGGGGGGGGTGGAGTACATCTTCAGAAACACCTACAGGTTGCGAGCCTGCTAGCATTCCACTGGACTGCCTAGAAAAGTCCGTGGTCGTCATCTATACTCCGCTAGACGACTGGATCATCTTAAACATCGTAAACATCGAGGCCTCTCATCATTTTAACACACATTATCTATTTCATCTACCCATTGTTCTACCGAACATATTTGTAGATATAAATACATACACAGTCCAGATCTGAAAAACAATGTTTACATCCTTCATCCAACATAACTTTCAAAGCATAAAATATTTATACAGCCTAGATCTGAAAAATAATGTTTACATCTTTCATCCAGCATAACTTTCAAAGCATAAAATATATATACGGTCTAGATCTGAAGAAAAAGTTCAGATCTGAAGGAAAGAAGTTCAGATCTTTCATCCAACATAGATCTCAAAGTATACAGTTTAGATCTGAAGAAAAAGTTTAGATCTGAGATGAGAAAGTGTAGATCTGAAGGAAAAAGTTTCAGATCTGAAAGAAAGAAGTATAGATCTCTCATCCAGCAAACATCTCAGGTAAACAGATTACATATATATACACATAGCACATAATTTATATAAAATACTTCATATCTACGTGTAAGAAGAAAGTGACTATACACTCACCTGATACAGAGTGATTTGGACAGCACCTCGCTTCTAAAAATAATCTTCTTTGACGAAACTGGGAAGTTTGCTTGAAAATCGGGCTTCGTGCGAGCAGAGTTTCAAACCGAAAAACTCGTTTTCTCGGAGACTCCGGGCTCTCTGAGGTTTTCTTCTATTGCTAGAAAGGTACCTAGGCTTTGAGGGGTGTTTGGGAGAGTTAGAGATAGAAAGAAGTTAGAGAGAGAAAGAGAATTGGTGTGAAAAAGTGGGCAGCCTCGGCCCTCTATTTATAGCCCAGACTTCGGACTTACGCTGGGCGTACCGAAGCCTTACGCTGGGCGTAAGTTCGGATAAGGTGCGAGGTGGCGGTCTCTGGGTGGTGCGACGTGGAGCTTGATGGGGCGAGGAGTGCGAGGCGTACGTTGGGCGTACCGAACTCGGACGCAGGGCATAGTTTGCGAGGCTACTTGGCGTGTTCCGAAGCAAGGACTGATCAGCGTTGGATGGTCCAGATGTTGCCACGTCATCACAGTTTCGCAATTTCAAGTGCAATCTTTAAAAATTTGTAACTCTCGCGTACGAGCTCTGTTTTTGACGTTCTTTATATCCACGTGTAGGTGGGAACGTACTCTACAACTTTCGTTTGGACTCCGTCGGCTAATTTCGAATTTATTTTAAAAGTTATATTATTAACAGGCCTGGACAGGATTGGTCCGTTAAAATCTCATAACTTCTTCATCCGATGTCCGTTTTTGTCTGTCTTTTCATCGTTACGCTACTATTAACGAGATCTTCGATTCTCGTTTAGGTTGTGTCGGCTAAAAACCGCTCGATCTAATATTCGAACTTCGGGCTGTACACCGCTAAGCCGAAACTTCGAAAAATCATAACTTCATCATACGAAGTCAGATTTGGGCGTTCTTTTTATGCACGCTCTCGGTTTAGTGTTTTCTACGACTTTAATTTAGATCGCTAAGGCTAAAAGTCGATCTATCGTAAATTCACTATTTACGCTTCCCGGTGTCATGCCGGTTCCGTCGCGAAACTTCGATGGGTCATGACTTCTTCGTTATAACTCGGATTTCAGCGTTCTTTATATCCCCGGAATCCTTGTTTCGACCACTACAACATTATGTAGAGATATCGGCTTTATCTCACAATTTAATTTTGACGCTTATTTTTATCCTTTATTTATTATACATTTATAAATAAGTAATAAGCACATAATTCACATAATACTCAAATATTTCATCTTTATTACTTCAAAAAGAGTTACAATAGTTGACCTAGACTATTACATCGTCTAAAAATGCTTAGCCCCGAAACCCGTGTGTTACAATTCTCTCCCCCCTTAGGATGATTCCGTCCCGGAATCATGCATCAGCAAACAGATGTGGGTAGCGACCCATCATGTCACTTTCTGTTTCCCAAGTGAGATTCGGCCCATTCGAATGTTTCCATCGGACTAGCACTAAGTCGACCATCTTGCGTCGTAACTTTTTAGTCTTACGGTCAACAATTGCCTTGGGCTCTTCGATCAGCCTCTTATTATCATCCATTCTTAACTCTGAGATTGGAATTATGTCGGGAACTTCTCCCGTGAATTCCCTCAAATAACACACATGGAAGGTGCTATGAATACCATCTAGCTCTTCGGGCAATTCCAGCTTGTAGGCTTGGTTCCCAATCTTCTGAAGAACTTTGAACGGTCCAATAAACCTTGGACTCAACTTTCCTCGTTTCCCAAATCTTATAAGTCCCTTCCATGGTGAGACCTTAAGAAGAACCGAATCCCCAACTTCGAAGGTCACCGGTCGTCTTTTCTTGTCAGCATAGCTCTTCTGACGATCCTGAGCTGCTAACATCTTTTCCCTAATCACCTTTAACTTCTCAGCAGTCTGATGGACTGTCTCGGGGCCCATAAACTGCTTTTCTCCGGCTTCAAGCCAACAAGACGGTGTACGACACTATTGTCCGTACAAGGCTTGATAAGGTGCCATCTTAATACTCGAATGGTAACTATTGTTGTAGGAAAACTCTACCAGAGGTAAGTGTTCATCCCAGTTACCTTGGAATTCTAGGGTACACGCTCTTAGCATATCCTCCAACGTTTGAATCGTTCTTTCGCTCTGACCATCGGTTTGCGGATGATAAGCTGTACTTAAACACAATTTCGTACCCAATTCCTCTTGTAGACTCTTCCAAAACCTTGACGTGAAACGACTATCACGATCTGATACAATCGTTAAAGGAACACCGTGAAGTCTTACCACCTCCTTCACATAAGCATTTGCGAGCTTATCCATCGACCATCTTTCATTAGCTGCTATGAAGTGTGCACTCTTAGTGAACCGATCAATGACTACCCAAATCATGTCGTGACCGTCCTTCGTTCTAGGCAGTTTAGTGACAAAATCCATACTAATTTCTTCCCATTTACCCATGGGAACAGGTAAAGGTTCTAAACTCCCATATGGTTTCTGATGTTGTGCCTTAACTCTCGCACATGTTACACACTCTGCCACATACTTCGCAACATCGAGCTTCATCGTCGGCCACCAGTAATAAGGTTTCAGATCCCTATACATTTTTTTGTTGCCGGGATGAATCGAGTACATGGTCTTGTGAGCTTCGTCCATCAGAAGATCTCTCATTCCTCCCGTTTTAGGTACCCAAATCCTATCTTGGAATACCTTTAATCCTTGACTGTTTGTATCGAACACTAACGTTTTGCCCAAACGTTCCTCCTTTCGGTCATTTTTCTCTGAAGCTTCTTCCTGAGCTTTCTTGATACTTTCCACAATAGTCGAGACAACTTCTATTCTCAACGTTCTTGGCCTTTTTCTTTCAAGGCTCATTTTTCGGCTCAAAGCATCAGCTACGACATTTGCTTTACCAGGGTGGTAAAGTATCTCGCAATCGTAATCCTTAAGAAACTCTAGCCAGCGTCGTTGCCTCATATTCAACTCTTTTTGATCAAAGAGATACTAAAGACTCTCATGATCAGTGAAAAGCTTGCACCTCGTGCCGTAAAGATAATGTCTCCATATCTTTAGTGCAAATATCACCGCTGCCAACTCCAGATCATGAGTGGGGTAGTTCTTTTCGTTTTCTTTCAATTACCTCGATGCATATGCTATCACCTTATCCTTTTGGGTCAGAACGCAATCTAACCCAATTCCAGATACATCGCTATAAATTGCGAAGTCTTCAACTCCATCGGGCAGAGAAAGAATTGGTGCTTCACACAACTTCTTTAACTTCTCGAATGCTTCTTCGTGCTTCTCACTCCAAATATAAGTAGCTCCTTTATGGGTCAAAGCTGTCAATGGAGCACCTATCGATGAAAAGCCTTGGATAAACCTTCGGTAATATCCGGCTAATCCCAGAAAGCTTTGGATCTACGTAGGACTCTTTGGTCGCTCCCACTTCATCACAGCTTCAATATTCGTTGGGTCAACCATGATCCCTTCTTGGTTAACCACATGACCCAAGAATTGGACTTCTCGAATCTAAAAATCACACTTGGAGAACTTTGCGTACAGCTTCTCCTTCTTCAAAACTTCTAGCACCTCTCGTAGATGCTTGCCATGCTCCTGCACGCTTTTAGAGTAAACCAGAATGTCATCTATGAACACTATCACGGATTTATCGAGGAACGATTTACAAACCCTGTTCATCAAATCCATGAATGCTGCTGGAGCATTGGTTAGTCCAAACGACATAACCAAGAATTCATAGTTCCCATATCTTGTTCTGAATGCGGTTTTCTCAATATCTTGTTCTCACACCTTCAGCTGATGATATCCTGACCTAAGATCGATCTTGGAGAAATAACTCGAACCTTGCAGCTGATCGAAAAGGTCATCAATCCTCGACAATGGGTACTTGTTCTTCACCGTTTCCTTGTTCAGCTCTCTGTAATCTATGCACATCCTCATGCTTCCATCTTTCTTTTTCACGAATAACACCGGAGCTCCCCAGGGTGATGAACTAGGTCTAATGAAATTGTTGTCCAATAACTCCTGAAGTTGCGTCATAAGCTCCTCCATCTCCGCCGGTGCTAATCGGTTTGGTGCTTTTGCTATTGGTGTTGTTCCTGGTAACAAGTCTATTCGAAACTCCACTTGTCTATCAGGGGCAATCCAGGAAGATCTTCGGGAAAGACTTCTGGATAGTCACACACCACTGTTATATTTTACATCTCCTTCTTCTCTTTCTTAGCATCGATCACAAATGCCAAGTATGATGTGCATCCTTTGGACAAACATTTTATGGCTTTAATTAGGGAAATGATTCCAGAATTCACTCTACGTTTGTCTCGGTAGACCATAAATGACTCTTTCCCAAGCGGGTTCACTCTTACTATCTTCTTCTTGCACAGTATCTCGGCATCATTGGTGCTAAGCCAATCCATTCCCAGTACGATATCGAAACCGTTTAGCTCAATAGGTAACAGCTCCTCGTGGAATTCGTTTCCGTTCAAGTCGATGACGATATTCCTAATGTAATTGCTAACAGGTATGAATTTGCCACTGGCAACTTCTACAACTAGGGAATCATCAAGTTTTTCTATAGGCAATGCTAGTCTTCCACCAAATTTATGTGATATAAAGGAGTAATTTGCTCCAGAATCAAATAATATATTGGCAGGCAATCCATTTACAAGAAAGGTACCTGAAGCGATGTCCGCTACTTCCTTCGCGACTTCCAGGGTCATCTTGAAAGCTCTGGCTTTTGGCTTTGGTGGGACATTGGGCCTTGCCGCCTCCTTTTTCTTTGGGCAATCCTTAGCGATGTGCCCTTCCTCATTACATCCATAGCACACCTTCTTGTTGGATGTGCACTCGTTGGCCTAATGCCATGTCCTTCCACATTTGTAGCAAGTCACCTCTTCGCTACATTTCCCTGAGTGTTTCTTTTTACACTTTTCGCACCACTTTGCTTCGTTTCCTCCTCCTCCATATTTCTTTGAACCAGACTTGTTCCCTTTGTTAGATTTTGACGACCCCTCAAACTTCCTCTTTTCGCCAACCTCAAACTTGCTGGCGGCCCTCCCCTTGATCATTTCCTCAATAGACTTGGCGGCCCAGATAACTGCCTCCAGAGTAGGTGCCTGGCGGACTGGCACAACGTACTCCCATGGAAGTCCCTTTGCATACTTGTCAACTTTTGTCAGCTCGTCTGGAACGATGCGCAAAGAAAACTCCATTTTGTCAGTGAAGGCATTGGTGTATTCATCAATGGACAAGTTTCCCTTTTTCAATGTCAGGAACTGGTTCTCTAGCTCAAGCATATTTTGGGCTGAGCAGTACTTGCGCTTGAAGTGTACCAAAAATTCTGCCCAAGTCAGCTACAGTGGCTCATTGGGGCTTAGGATCTTCCCCAGGGTGTTCCACCAGCGAACAGCGCCACCTCTGAACTGACGCACTGCAAATGTGGTCTGTAGCTTGCCTTTGCAACCACATGTTATGAAAGCCAATTCCATCTCCGATATCCAGTCCATGACTCCAATTGGATCCTCCTTTCTCGTGAAAGTTGATGGCTTACAGGTTGTGAAGTCCTTATACTTGTATTCGTTCCTCTCATCTCCTACATCTTGGTTGTTCCTCCTAATCACCGGGGGTTCCACCTGACTGACAATGCGACTGTTATTCCCTTCTTCAGACTCTCCGTTACTTCGCTCTGGTTGTTCAACAGGCATTGAATGTTCACTTATGTTATCCAACAACAGTTGTCTCATTTCTTCCCTCTGCTCCGCCATCATAGCCCGAATCATGGCTTGAACTCCAGCCATTGTGACTGGCTCAGGTGCAACTTCGACTATCGGCACCTGCTCAATCACTTCGGGACGAGGCCGCTGATTCCTGTTTTCATTTGCGTTTCCAGCTCCACTTCGAGTCTTTTCCATTTCGATCTATACACCAAATTAGGTGGATTTAGATCTTTATTCACGATAGACGTTTAATGTCCCCTTATCACTCCGAAACGTTACATGCTAGTTCTAATATCGTACTCGTACGCTTAGAATCCTAAACACATAAGGTTTCCAGATCCGGTCGGCAACAGACCATAGATCCGAACAAATAATAGCACATAAGGAAAAGCATAAAGCATTTAGCATATAAAAGCATTTTAGGCATCTTTCCTAAAATAAACTAGTGCTCGTGTCTAAAATATGGAAGACACTCATCTCACGATCATCGCTTAGCATTCTAAGTTTAAGTTTAGAAATCCTATAAATTCCTAGTTCGCTTAAACTAATGCTCTGATACCAACTGTGACATCCCCATTTTTACGGCCAGAAAAGACTTATTTCGATTATGCTTTTTAATAAAAATCAGAGTAACTTCTTGAGAAAAGTATTGCGGAATTTGTTCCCAAAACAAAATATGATATAAATGTTATATTTCTTAAAGAAATGTATTTCCATTACATTACAAAAACTCGGGATGTCAATCATCGATACAGACCATAAGCATAAACTTAAAAGAAATAAACATCTTAGGCTACAAAACACTATCTGGCCTCAAATCCGTAATCTCTCGTCAAGTCATCCAACTATGCTTTTGCCACTACCTGTAATACAAGAAACTGAGTGGGTCAGGCTGGGGAGCCTGGTGAGCATATAGGGTTTTCAACCCACAATAATAAGTTTATTATTTATTTTCATCAAATTGCTAACCCGATTACCCGTTCCCGTTATCCTCACTTTACGTCCCTAAAGCATCTATTATAAGGGACATATCCTAAGGAATTTCATCGGGATGCACGCTACTGCCAAGGGGATTCCTTTGTCATATGTGTCCGTAAGGCAACCATGGGGGGGGGGGGGTGGAGTACATCTTCAAAAACACCTACAGGTTGCGAGCCTGCTAGCATTCCACTGGACTGCCTAGAAAAGTCTGTGGTCGTCATCTATACTCCGCTAGACGACTGGATCATCTTAAACATCGTAAACATCGAGGCCTCTCATCATTTTAACACACATTCTCTATTTCATCTACCCATTGTTCTACCGAACATATTTGTAGATATAAATACATACACAGTCCAGATCTGAAAAACAATGTTTACATCCTTCATCCAACATAACTTTCAAAGCATAAAATATTTATACAGCCTAGATCTGAAAAATAATGTTTACATCTTTCATCCAGCATAACTTTCAAAGCATAAAATATATATACGGTCTAGATCTGAAGAAAAAGTTCAGATCTGAAGGAAAGAAGTTCAGATCTTTCATCCAACATAGATCTCAAAGTATACAGTTTAGATCTGAAGACTAATTTTGAATTTATTTTAAAATTTATATTATTAACAGGCCGGGACAGGATTGGTCCGTTAAAATCTCATAACTTCTTCATCCGACGTCCGTTTTTGTCTGCCTTTTCATCGTTACGCTACTATTAATGAGATCTTCGATTTTCGTTTAGGTTGTGTCGGCTAAAAACCGATCGATCTAATATTCGAACTTCGGGCTATACACCGCTAAGCCGAAACTTCGAAAAATCATAACTTCCTCATACGAAGTCAGATTTGGGCGTTCTTTTTATGCACGCTCTCGGTTTAATGTTTTCTACGACTTCCGTTTAGATCGCTAAGGCTAAAAGTCGTTATATCATAAATTCACTATTTACGCTTCCCGGTGTCGTGCCGGTTCCGTCGCAAAACTTCGACCGGTCATAACTTCTTCGTTATAACTCGGATTTCGGCGTTCTTTATATCCCCAGAATCCTTGTTTCGACCACTACAACATTATATAGATATATCGGCTTTATATCACACTTTAATTTTGACGCTTATTTTTATCGTTTATTTATTATACATTTATAAATAAGTAATAAGCACATAAATGCTCATAATTCACATAATACTCAAATATTTCATCTTTATTACTTCAAAAAGAGTTACAATAGTTGACCTAGACTATTACATCATCTAAAAATGCTTAGCCCCGAAACCCGGACGTTACAGTCTCCGACTCGTCGAGTAGGTCACTTAAACTTCCCGCGGATCCCGTCTCTACTCGACGAGTTGGGCCACCAACTCGTCGAGTCCCAGAGAAAATACATACAATTCTTGAATAAAATACATACCAGGAATCAGGTGTTACAAATCTCCCCCACTTATTTTAGACTTTGTCCTCGAAGTCTGCTGCTCGGTCCTGAAAAAGTTCGGGGTAATGCTCCCTCATCTCGTCCTCCGGCTCCCAGGTCCATTCCGAGCCCTTGCGATGCTGCCACTGCACCTTTACCAGCTCCACCCTCTTGTTCCTCAGATCCTTTGACTTCCTGTCAAGGATTGCCACTGGCCGCTCGATGTAGTCAGGCTGTCATCAACCTGAATATCCTCCAAAGGCACCACCGCCGAATCGTCTACCAGGCATTTCCGCAACTGGGAGATATGAAATGTGCTATGTATCTGACTGAGTTCGGCCGGCAGATCCAGCCTATATGCCACCTTGCCCTCCCGGGCTATAACCCTGAAGGGTCCAATATACCTTGGGCCCAGCTTGCCCCGCTTCCTGAATCGAATGACGCCCTTCCATGGCGACACCTTCAGGAGCACCATATCCCCGACCTGGAACTCCAGGTCCGACCGACGCTTGTCGGCATAACTTTTCTGCCGACTCTGAGCAGTCTGAAGCCTGCTCCGAACCTGCTGGATCCTCTCTGTAGTCTTGAGTACCACTTCGGTACTCCCCCTGACTCTCTGCCCGACCTCTCCCCAGCATATCGGGGTCCTTCACTTCCTCCCATACAACATCTCGAAAGGATGACGGTCGATGCTCGCATGATAGCTGTTATTATAAGATAACTCCGCCAAAGGAAGGTAAGTATCCCAACTACCTCCGATGTCTAAAACACACGCCCGCAGCATATCCTCCAAAGTCTGGATGGTCCGCTCGCTCTGGCCATTCGTCTGCGGGTGGAAGGCGGTACTAAAATGCAGACGAGTACCCAGCTTGTCATGGAACTTCTTCCAAAACCTGGAAGTGAACCACTCATCCCGGTCGGAAATCACTGAAACTGGCACCCCGTGTCGCGCCACCACCTCCCTGATGTAGATGTCGGCCATCTTTTTGACCGAAATACTCTCCTGGATCGGAATAAAATGGGTGCTCTTGGTCAATCGATCAACGATGACCCAAATCGAATCCACTCATCGCGCGGTCCTGGGAAGCTTCGTAATGAAGTCCATAGTAATATCCTCCCACTTCAACAGCGGGATATCCAACGGCTGGACCTTGCCGTGAGGTCTCTGGTGCTCAGCCTTGACCTTCCTACAAGTCAGACACCTTTCCACAACCCAAGCTATGTCCCTCTTCATACAAGGCCACCAATAATCGAGACGAAGATCCCTATACATCTTCGTCGCCCCGGGATGGATAGAGAACCTGGATTTGTGCGCCTCTGCCATCAATACCTGGCGCACACCCCCATGATAAGGGACCCACACCCTACGGTGAAGAGTCAACAATCCTCAGCTATCATAGTCGAAGGAGGAAACCTGGCCCATAATTCGCTCACACTTCCAATGTTCCTCCTTCATGGCCTCCTTCTGGGCCTCCCGAATCTGCTCCAACAGCGGAGTCACAACTGTCATTCTCAGACAAATGTCCCTGATTGGCGCTGCCTTGCGGCTAAGCGCATCGGCCACGACATTGGCCTTCCCCGGGTGGTAGACGATCTCGCAATCGTAATCCTTTACCACATCAAGCCACCGACGCTGCCTCATATTCAGATTTGGCTAGTCCATGAGGTACCTCAGGCTCTTGTGGTCCGTGTAAATGGTACAACGAACCCTATAGAGGTAACGACGCCAAATCTTGAGGGCGAAAACAACAACCCCCAACTCCAAATCATGTGTCGGATAATTCGCCTCGTGAGGCTTCAATTGCCTCGATGCGTAAGCGATAACATGCCCTCTCTGCATCAATATTGCGCCCAAACCTGAGATGGACGCATCACAATATACAACAAAATCCTCCATGCCCTCCGGCAGGGCTAAGATTGGCGCCTCGCACAATCTCTGTCTCAAGGTCTCAAACGCCGCCTGCTGCTCAGGCCCCCAGCGAAAGACCACGACCTTCCTCGTCAGTCGGGTCAGGGGCACGGCTATCTTGGAGAAGTCCTGAATGAATCTCCGATAGTAGCCCGCCAATCCCAGAAAGCTCCGAATCTCGGATGGAGACCTCGGAACCTCCCATCTCATCACGGCCTCCACCTTGGCCGGGTCAACCGAAATCCCATTCTGATTGACAAGGTGCCCTAAAAACTGCACCTCGCGCAACCAGAACTCGCACTTGGAGAACTTCGCATACAAGTTCTCCCTCCTCAAGGTGTCCAGGACCTCCCGTAAGTGCTCCTCATGCTGCTCTCGAGTCTTGGGATAAACCAAGATGTCGTCGATGAAAACTATCACAGACCAATCCAACATCGGTCTGCACACGCGGTTCATGAGGTCCATGAACACGGCAGGAGCATTGGTGAGCCCGAAAAGCATCACCACGAACTCATAGTGGCCATAACACGTCCGAAATGCAATCTTCTGCACATCCTCCTCTCTGACCCTCATCTGATGATACCCTGAACGCAAATCAATATTGGAGAACCAAGATGCTCCCTGTAGCTGGTCAAAGAGGTCATCGATCCTCGGAAGTGGGTAACGATTCTTCACCGTTACCTTATTCAGCTCCCGATAATCTATACACATCCGATGCGACCCGTCATTCTTTTTTACAAACAGAATCGGGGCTCCCCAGGGTGAACTGCTCGGTCTAATGAATCCCTTGTCTAACAGCTCCTACAGCTGTGTAGACAACTCCTGCATCTCAGGAGGAGCCAACCGATACGGTGCCTTGGCTATCGGAGCCGCACCAGGGACTAGGTCGATCCTGAACTCTACCTGCCTTTCTGGAGGTATCCCAGGCAACTCCTCGGGGAATACCTGCGCAAACTCTCGTACCACTAGCACATCGCCCACTGTCGCCTTACCCGCCTCCCGGGTATCCATAACATAGGCGACAAATCCTGCACAACCCTGCTGAATGTAGCGCCTAGCTCTCGCTGCTGAACATAAAGTTGGTCCTCGCTGTGGCCTCTCGCCCTGAATCACCAGCTCTTCCCCACTCGGGGTCCTGATCCGCACCAACTGCTGCGCGTAGTCAATCACTGCCCTATTGGGGATTAGCCAATCCATACCAATAATAACCTTGTTCCCCCGCAAAGGTATGGGAACCAAGTCTACCAGGTAACGTTCCTCGAACAGCCTCAAAACACAATCTCGGTAGACCTCTAATGCTCGTACTGATCGGTCGTCCGCAATCTCGAACTCTAAAGGGCAATCCAACATGCCCGAAGACTCAGGAAACTTCTTGCTAAGCGCAAGAGAGACAAACGATCGGGTAGCACCCGAATCAAACAATACCTGAACTGGGATACCGTTCACATGGAACGATCCTAAACAGAGCACATACATAACATATCAAAATCACAACGACATAAAACAAAAGCATAAGAAAGGAATCGTACCCGTCACCACATCGGGTACAGCGCGTGCCTCCTCGGCTGTCAGCTGAAATGCTCGGCTCCGCACCACTGGAGCCTCTACCTTGGCCTTCCGGCCATCCGTAACCCGCGCTGTCACTGGAGTCGCCACCGCCGCTGGCGCTGCTGCAGCCGCTGCTGTTAATCTAGGGCAGTTGGCCTTCTTATGGCCCCTCTGATTGCAATGGAAGCAAATCAGGTCTGCCATCTGCACTGTGGGGGCGGGGGCAGTACAATCTCTGCCAAAGTGCCCCATCTTGCCGCACTTGTAGCAGTCGGTCGATCCCGCTCTACAAGCTCCCTCATGCGGCCTGCCGCATTTCCTGAAGCTACTCTGGCCTGGCTGGCCCTTCGAACTAACGTCGGATCCCTTGGGTTTCTTCCCCGAAACCCCTGTCACATGCTCAGTCTCTGCTTTCCTCTTCCTGGCGTGCTCCAAATCGAGCTCCCTCTCCCGCGCCCTGGCAATCATAGACTCCAGGGTCGGGCAGGCTGAATAGTTGCATGCTCCCGAATATCAGCCCTCAACATATCATGGTAGCGGGTCTTCCGCATCTCCTCATCCCCCGCATACTGGAATACCAACAGGGCCCTCTCCCTGAACTTGGCGGTGATCTCCGCCACTGACTCAGTCGTCTGCCTCATGTCCAAAAACTCCCTGGCCAGCTGCTGAAGCTCCACAGCCGGCGCAAACTCAGCCCTGAATTTGGTCACGAAATCTGACCACGACATAGCCTCCACAGCTGGGGCTCCCAGCGAGTCACCGAATGACTCCCACCAGTCCATGGCTCTATCCCTCAAACATCCCGCAGCAAAGCGAACCTTCGACCCTTTCGGGCAGAAGCTCGTCAACTGCGCAGACTCAATGTCTGCGATCCATCTCCTGGCAGCAATGGGGTCCTTCCCCCCGTGAAAGTCCGGCGCACCACTCCCTCTGAAGTCCTTGAAAGACAGTGTGCGCGTACTCGCTTGGCCAGACGACAAATCACTCCTGAATGATCGGAGGCGATCCTCCATCAGCTCGATAATCCCCTCCTTGATCGACCCGAAAATAACCGGGGTCGACTCAAGGATACCTCTCGTGATCTCAGACGCGATGAACTCGCGTAGCCCGTCGTCAACCTGCTCGGATCCTGCACCCGAGCCCGATCCTGATCCTGATCCAGAACCTCCTGCTCCATGTCGTGTAACCACCATATTGAAAATAAACATGCAATCGTCAGGATCATACATACTCCCGAGAGGTCTCACACACTCTCCAAATTTCTTGGTTCCATCTCGGCCCTCCCTGACTCGAGTACGGATCCTCTGCTTCCAGTAGTACGGGCCCATACTACCTTCCACATATATCCGTACTTTCCTCAAGGATTGCCTCAACTTCGCCAAGTCCCTTAACTAATATCCCTTTCCAACTAATCTCATCCTAGGCTTTCCTAGGGCACTCTCTAACCTACTCTCCGCCATCAGCTGCACTAGGAGTCCCTACCACCCTTCCCTAACTAGCTTGCTGATACTGTTACATATCCGCTTACTAGTTAGTTAAAGTTAGCCAGGACCCCTATAGCATAAAACAAGCAGCATTCATGCATTGAGTAACCACATCAAGCATACCCTAACCAGGCTATCCTACTGCTGACTAGACAGTCCTAGCATACAGCTCATACAACAAGCATTCAAGGCATCCTCCTAGATCCTTAGCCCTAGTCTAGCATGCAGTTCTCAGGATCTTTTAATCCCTCAGTTTGAGTCTAGACACCCCCGAGGGTGTGTCCGAATCCCTCAAACCAGGGCTCTGACACCAACTTGTAACATCCCAAAATTCAAGCCCAAAAATTTCATTTTTAATTAAGTATTTCACAACTCAGTTTACCAAAACATTTCCCATGCCATGTCATTTGTAAAGAGAAACATAACAAAGTGTCTGAAAATCATATCGTCAAAAGTAAAATAAATCAGAGTACATTCCCAGAAAACTCCATGCGGAAACCATGTGTGTGTGTGATGCGCTGCTACACTGCCGGCTCTTTCCCCTTAGACGAAGAGGTACCTGAAACCAAAACTAAAATTGTAAGCACAAAGCTTAGTGGGTTCCCCCATCATACCACATACCATACAATCACATAGCATACATACTACCGGGCAATTCTGGGGCGCCCGACCTACCCATGTCAAGCCATTATGGGGTGCTGACCTACCCATGTCAAGCCATTCTGGGGTGCTGACCTACCCATGTCAAGCTATTATGGGGTGCTGACCTACCCATGTCAAGCTATTCTGGGGTGCTGACCTACCCATGTCAAGCCATTCTAGGGTGCCGACCTACCCTCCGGTCTATCTCAACCGAACACAGGGACTATTTCACCCCATACTACTAACATATAATATCATATCATAATCATGCTGTCAGACATATTTGGGGTGTCCGACCTACCCATTGGTCCTAGCGACCGAATCGGGGACTAGTCCCCTACTACCGATACTAACCCACATAACATAGTAACAAGCAAACTAGCATACTCACATATCTAGCAATCTAGCATACTCACATATCCAACAATAACAGACCAGACAATTATCACAGAGATAATCGTCCCAACTATCAATCACTAGTGGGCCGACCTTGGTGCCTTAGACCCACTTCTACTGGAAGGTAACTCACCTCGATGTCGCGTAGTGTTTGAACTGTCCTCGGCGTGAAGGTCGGCTCTCCTCGACTCCTCAATCCCTACACGACAGCCTTCAAGTCATCAAACCGAACATACAACCCTAACCAGGGTCAATACCACAACCAGGCAAAGTCAACACTGGTCAAGGTCAACACCCAGTTGACCTGACTCGCCGAGTTGGTTTACCAACTCGTCGAGTCCATACTCCACTAACCCGATCCAACCCCGACACCACTCGTCGAGTCTAGCAAGAACTCAACGGGTTCTCCTTCATTCAAACCATCGGGACCATCTTCATCCGACTCGCCGAGTTCATTCATGAACTCGTCGAGTTCATCTTCATCCATAAGAAAAGGTTCAGTCTATGACTCGCCGAGCTCCTCTCGAACTCGCCGAGTCCGTCTTCATAAGTTGGGAGATTGCATTGGACTCGACGAGTCTGTTCTAGCACTCGTCGAGTCCCATGATTTCCAAGTCCAAGGCAAACCCCTAGCAGGCTGAGCGTTCCTCCCACTCAACCAAAACCATTTCCAGAAGACGTTTTTGGGGAAAAAGCGTCTCGACTCACCGAGTCACCCAAGTGACTCGCCGAGTCCCTCCTTGTCCATTACTATACAGTTGATTTCAGTGGGACTTAATGCATCCAACACATAGATCTGACCTCCTAGGGTCCCTTTTATACGTAAAGTCACGAACTTGGTGCACATGCATGGGATCTTTGGCTCAAGAAGCCATAAAAGATGGCCTACAAGATGCATGGGGTGTTTATGGCAACAAAGTTGGCATCTTTATGCCATAAAGACCCCCAATGGCCCCAGATCTAAAGTCATAACTTCATATTACACTTCACAACCCGGAAATGGCTTAGAAAGCCCTAAATATACCAAGATCCAAGCCCTAGAGATGATTATTTACATGGAAGATCAAGATAGGAGCTTTTTACCTTAAATGAGCTGGAAATGGAACACAATCTCTGGATCTCTAAGCCTCTACCCAAACTCACAGGCTTCTTTCTTCTTCTCAAGCTTCACACTTCACTAAATGTACCAAAATGACCTTAGAACACACAAAAACGGCTAGGGTTTCGATATACAGCTCTCTGGGAGTGATAAGGGCAATGGAGGCTGAGATAAAGTGTTTAAATAGGGTGCAAACCCTCAAATTTAGGGTTTCACTCAAACAACACCTACTCGCCGAGTCAGTCTCCGACTCGTCGAGTAGGTCACTTAAACTTCCCGCGGATCCCGTCTCTACTCGACGAGTTGGGCCACCAACTCGTCGAGTCCCAGAGAAAATACATACAATTTTTGAATAAAATACATACCAGGAATCAGGTGTTACAGTGCTCTGCAATCATCCCGAGTAATTCCAATTAAAAACCGGAGTACCTGAAACATAAACTAAAAACTGTATGCACAAAGCTTAGTGATTTCCCCAAAGTACTACATACCAAACACATAAATAGGCCCAGCCCTGGGGTTCATTAAAACCTAAAAAGAAAGTATGGGCCCCCGACCTGGGGTGTATTTCAATTCGATGATAATAAAATGGGCCCCGCCCTGGGGTGTATTTCAACCCGATCATAACATAGGGGGCCCCCACCCTAGGGTATATTTCAACCCAAACACACATGCAAAGGTCACAAAGACAATTAGCACAATCCAATGGGCTGACATTGGTGCCTTCGACCCATGAGTACAGTGAGGAGACTCACCTCCTGACTGAGTACCCCCCGCATACTCAGTGGGTACGCTAAGCGTACGCCCAAGAAACCCAGTATACACCGCGTACGAGGAGGTACGCCCCGCGTACTGACCCTGCCCACAACCATCCTGAAAACGACTTAATCCCTTAAGCCAAGACTTCCAAAACCTAAGAATAACTAAATATAAGTGACTTGATCCGTAAAGTCGAAGGCTTTAAACCTTTGCATGACTTAATGGGACCCAAATCAAAACCCTAAGTCCCAAGCTTCACCAAAAGACTACCAAATTGTAACACCCGTGACTTGAGGTAATGCTAATTATTTAATCCTTGTAATTAAATGTTGGGTAATGAGATTAATGTTGGACTATTTGAGTTGGGCCTTAAGTGAGAGGGTCGTTAGTTATTGGGTTGTCCGAAGACGTGCGCGGGGCATAATGCAGCATTGGATGCGGCGGCAGGGAGGGGGGGTGGGGGAGGGGGTAATACGCGTACGCACAGCGTACGCGAGCAAACTCAAAACCCTAATTTTTAGGGATTAAGACATATAAATACAGTTGGATTAGGTGTCTAAGCCCATAACTATAACTGGTATGTACTTGACCCGAAAATAGCATGGTCCATTTGGGTTACAACTCTCTGGAACAATTTGATAGGATGGATATTTGAAAAGAGGTTATTGTGATTTATTAATATACTATATGTATAATATATTAATTGAGAAATCACATTATTTAATTAGTATTGGTCAATAATTAATTTGGAATTAATTTAGTGATCAAAAGAGACTGATTAAAGTTACGGGGACTGATTAGGTAAATCAGTAATACTTATAGTTGACCCATGATCCATGTTGACTAGGGTTGGATGAAACCTATATGAGAGTCCATAAAGGTTTAGCCCAAAAGGCCTATGTAATGTGAAGACTCATGGGTGATTAGGGTTTGCATGGATGAAACCCTAGGCTATAAAAGAAACCCCTAACTCCCTAAAATCGGCCCCATGCACACAAAGGAAGAAGCTAGCCGATTTTGTGCTCCCTAACCTCTATCTCAAGTTCCTCCTTTTGTTCTTGGTTTGTTGTAAGACATTTAAGGCATCACACTTGAGGTGTTAAGCTCCTAAAGGCCAAAGTTCTTCTAGCTACATCAAAAGGTAATCCTCTAACTAGCTTTATGATTCATATGTCAAAGTTTTGTATGCTAGTTTAAGCTTCATGCTTTGGAAACCAATATTGCATGTATAATTAGAGAAAACTTATATCCACCTTGACTCAGAAAACCTAGACATATATAACCCTAATTTTAGGGTTTAAGACATATAAAAACCTCATTATGTCCCAAACCCTAGCCTCCTTACCAGCCACCTTGACTCAGAAAACCTAGAAAGCCTACCATTCCTCATCTTTGTGTGATTTTGTTCTTGTGAAGCTCATTGTGGTGTTTTAAAGCTTGGAAGGAGAAAGAGGAAGTTGAAGAAGAGGAACTTGAGTAGCTTGAGCTCAAGGATCTGAGATATCATCACCATTTAGCACTCATTTGAGGTAAAAAGCTCACAACTTGCCTCATGTATGCTTAGATCTATGTTAATGTTGTTTTGGACCTCTTTAGGTCCCAAGAATGGATTTTTATGGTTCAAATCTGTCTCTAGGCTTAGGGTTGCCACCCTTAGTGCTATATGAGTCCCAAGAACAGAAAAGTTTCAATCTTGAAGGTCTTATTGTGTTCATGCATGAGTTTTAGTCATTTCCATGGAAGTTAGTTGCCATATTTCAAGTTTGGGTCTATTTGGTGGGTTGCAAGCCACCAAGTAATCGACTTTATGGATTAAGACACTTTAGTGGACTCAGATCAGCGTTTGGAGTATAAGTTCTTAAGGGATTAAGCCCTTTTTGGAGTTATGGCTTAATAGGTTAGTACGTTGGGCGTACAAGCCCGTACGCGCAGCGTACAAGCCATGCAAGTTGTACGCTTAGTGTACAGAAGAGTACACCCCGCGTACTCACTGGATATGAGTTTTCGTCATTTGGGCATCGGTTTGGGCCGATCTTTCGACTTCTTAGATATTGGGCCTTAGTGGGCCATCAAAAGTCAGTTAGTGGGCTAACGACATGTTTGGGCTTAAGGGAAGGCCCATTTGAGGAGTTGGGCCCAATTTAGAAAATTGGGCCGTAAGTGGGCCATTAGTAGGCTTGGAAAGGCTTTATAGAATTGGACCACTGATGTTATGGAATTGGGCCTAGGTTATGGTCCAAATTAGATCAGGGGTAAAATGGTCATTTTACCCTAAGAAGGAGTATTGGATTTTGACTAAGTGTTATTTTGGTAATGTTAGCTCCAGGAGTCGTCGGAGCAGCCGTTAGAGATTCCTTACCGTGAGATTCTGCATTTAGCTTTGTGAGGTGAGTTTTCTCCTGTAGGAACGGGTCTAAGGCACCAAGGCCGGCCCATATGTATGCTTATATGTTTCCAGATTTTATCCAATGCCGGGCGGTGCCCGATGTAGGTTTATATGTTTCCGTATTCCGATCCGCTGTCGGGAGGTGCCTGAGGACTGTTTGTATGCTTGATGTCTTCGTGATTCTTGCATGTGTCTATTTTGTATGTTTCCGGATTACGGTCCGATTCTGGGCAATGCCCGAGGAATGTTTGTATGCTTCCGGATTTCGGTCCGATGTCAGGCGGGGCCCGAGGAAGGTTTATATGTTTATGTTATGTGATTATTTATGTGTATTTGTTGATATGTTTATATGTATACAGAGCTTTTCTCGATGTCGGGCAGGGCCCGATGCCGGATTTCGATCCGATGTCGGGCGGGGCCCGATGTAGCGGGCGGGGCCCATTATATGTTATTATGTGATTATGTGTATGGTATGTGGTAGTTTGGGGAGACTCACTAAGCTTCGTGCTTACAGTTTTTCAGTTTTCGTTTTAGGTACTTTCGGTAGCAAGGGGAAGAGTTCGGGATGACTGCAGTGCACACACCATTATTTTAGCCTGGGATGTTTTACTCTGATATATGTGATAGATGTTTGTGATGTTTTGAGATACAATGACTTATGATTTTATGTGATGAATTGACAACTATGGTTTTTATAAATAACTGAAAATGAAATTTTTGGACCGTATTTTTGGGCTGTTTAAGTTGGTATCAGAGCCTTGGTTTGAGGGATTCGGGCACACTCTCGGGTGTGTCTGAACTCAAACCGAGGACTTGGTATAAATTTTTTAAAAGAAAAACCTTTTTTATAAAAAGGATTTTAAAAAGAGAAAAAGGGTGTGGTGGATGCAATCAGCCGAGCTCAAGTTTTTTATATTATGATATGATTTTGAGAACTGCATGCTAGATTAGGGCTAAGGCTTTAGGAATGATGCGTTGTATGCCTGTTATATGTGTATGAGAACTACATGCTAGATTAGGGCTAAGGATCTAGGAAGGATGCCTTGTATGCCTGCTGTATGAGCTTATTGAACTGTATGCTAGTAATGATTAGTCAGTAATATGATGGCCTGATTAGGATATGCTTGGTTTTGATTACTCAATGCTTGAATGTTGCTTGCTTCGTGTTTTTAGGAGTTCTAGTTATCTTTAATTAACTAGTAAACGAATACGTTAAGTTACATATTACGACGACTAAATAATTTCAGAAGGTTAGGTCTAGCTTTATTTTGCAGCTTTTGTTTGACTCCATCCGTTGTAGGGTAGGACCTCTCATTCGAAGAATTATCTAGTCTAAGTGATATGTAATGATATTCACGAGCTAGTTAGGGAGAGATAGCATGGAATTCTTATGCAGCGGATGACGGAGAGTGGATCGGAGATTACCCTAGGGCAAGCCTAGGATGAGATTAGCGTGAAGAGCAGTAGTAGTAGAAGGGACTTGGTGGAGTCAAGGCGATTCTTGAGGAAAGTACGGATAGATGTGGAAGGTAGTATGGGCCCGTACTACTGAAAGCAGAGGATCTGTACTCAAGTCAAGGAAAGCTGAGATGAATCCAGGGAACTTGTAGTGTGTGTGATCCCTCGAGTTATGATGAGTAATCTGATGTTTGTTATGGTGTATTTTCAATATGGTGAGGCTACACACTAGACCAGTAGGCAGTTCAGGTGTCGGTGAGGGATCAGGCTCGGGTTGTGGAGTCGGGAAGCTCGATGATCAGATGAGGGAGTTCATTTCATCTGAGGTCACGCGCAATATTTTGGACCAGACTCCTGTAAACTTTAGTACGGTTAAGGAGGGCATCTTGGAGATTCTTGACGAGAGGTTGGGTGCATTCCGCACCGAGATGGCGGCCATGTTAGGGGCACACATGATGACATTCAGGGAGTTCAGAGCTTGTGGAGCTCCAAACTATCATGGGGATCGGGACCCTATTGCTAGCAGCAGGTGGTTGGATGATGTCGCCAACGCCTTCCGTACGAGCCGTTGTCCCGAGGGGTACAAGGTCCGACTTGCTTCCTGTCTCCTGAAGGACAGAGTACGTGATTGGTGGGAGGAGGTCAGACATGCCACTGGAGATGATGCAGCTCTTGATGCGATGACCTAAAGTGACTTCTCGGCCAGGTTCAGGGCCGAGTTTGCACCTGTGATTGAGGTGCAACAGCTTGCTAGGGAGTTCCAGGATCTCTAGCAGACCACTGAGACAGTGACTGAGATCACCGCCATGTTCAGGGAGAGGGCCCTTCTTGTTCCGCAGTATGTGGCGGACGAGGAGATAAAAAAGGCCTAATACCATGAGATGTTGTGGAGTGATATCTGCCAGTTTATGAGTCGATCCAGCTGCAAGACACTGGAGGATATGATTGTGAGGGCTCGGGAGAGGGAGCTGGATTTGGAGATGGAGAAGAAGAGGAAACCATAGGGGGTTCAGACAGGGAGTGCGGGCAAAAAGCCCAAGGTATCATATCATAGATCGAGGAGCTAGCAGGGCTGTAGCCGTTGTGGCAAGTGCGGCAAGTTACACGAGGGAACGTGCAGGGCGGGTAGTTCGGGCTGATTCAAGTGCGGCCGAACTGGTAATGTCAGCAGGGATTGTATTGCTACCACCACGACAACATCTGATCTGATTTGCTTTCAGTGCAATCAGAGGGGCCACAAGAGGCCCCAATGTCCGAGTTTAGCAACACTAGGACAGGTGGCGGCACCCTCTCCTGCTACATTGAGGATTACCGACGGCTGCTAGGGTCGGGCAGAGGCGCCAGTGGCGAAGAGCAGAGCCTTCCAGCTGACAGAAGAGGAGGCGCGTGCAGCTCTCGATGTTGTGACGGGTATGTATCTTCTCCTTATCTCTTTATTTATGTTGATTATTGCTTATGTTTATGTGTTTCATTATAGGATCGTTCCTTGTGAACGGTATATCTGCTCTGGTATTATTTGACTCGGGGGCTACCCGGTCTTTTGTGTCACTTGCGCTCAGCAAGCGATTTGTAGGAGCTCCAAGAGAGTTGGACTATCCACTTGATGTATAGATAGCGGATGATAGGACCGTTCGGGTTGCGAGGGTTCATCAGGGATGTACACTGCAGTTATTTGATGAGCAGTTTTCTGTAGATTTAGTCCCCATTCCCCTGTGAGGGAATAAGCTTATCGTGGGTATGGACTGGTTGAGCCCCAATGGAGCAGTGATTGATTGCGAGCAGTAGCTAGTACGAGTTAGGACACCAAGTGGGGGAGGGTTGGTGATTCAGGACAAGAGGCCGCAGCATGGGCCAACTTTGTATTCAAAAGCGAGAGTTAGACGCTACTTTCAGCAGGGTTGCGCAGGTTATGTTGCCTATGTTAAGGATACTCGGGATAAGGGTAAGGCGACAGTGCATGATGTATCGATCGTACGAAGTACCCGGATGTGTTTCCAGAGGATTTTTCTTGGATACCTCCAGAGAGACAGGTAGAGTTCAGGATTGACTTCATTCCTGGTGCGGCTCCGATAGCCAAGGAACCATATCGGTTGGCTCCTCCCGAGATGCGGGAGTTCTCTACGCAGCTGCAGGAGCTGTTAGACAAGGTATTTATCAGGCCGAGCAGTTCGCCATGGGGAGCCCCGATTCTATTCGTGAAGAAGAAGTACGGGTCACATCAGATGTATATAGATTACCGGGAGTTGAACAAGGTAACGGTGAAGAACCGTTATCCCCTCCCGAGGATTGACGATTTATTTGATTTGCTTCATGGTGAATCTTGGTTCTCCAAGATTGATCTGCGATCGGGTTATCACCAGATGCGAGCCAGGGATGACGACGTACAGAAGACAGCCTTTTGGACTCGTTATGGTCACTATGAGTTCGTGGTGATGTCGTTTGGGCTCACCAATGCTCCTGTCCCGTTCATGGATCTCATGAACCACGTGTGCGGACCGATGTTGGATCGGTCTGTAATAGTCTTCATCGATGATATCTTGGTTTACTCTAAGACTCAGGAGCAGCACCTGAGGGAAGTGTTGGAGACACTGAGGAGGGAGAGACTTTTCGCGAGGTGCAGTTTCTGGGGAACCTTGTCAACCAGAAGAGTATTCTGGTCGATCCGGACAAGATAAAGGCCATGATGCAGTGGGAGGTTCTGAGGTCTCCATCTGAGATTCAGATTTTTCTTGGTCTGGCGGGTTACTATCATAGATTCATCCAGGATTTCTCCAAGATTGTTGTTCCCTTGACCCGACTGACCAAGAAGTCGGTGACATTCCGCTAAGGGCCTGAGCAGCAGGCAGCCTTCGAGACTCTTAGACAGCGGTTGTGCGAGGCACTGATTCTGACTTTGCCAGAGGGCGTCGATGATTTTCTGGTTTACTGTGATGCTTCGATCGCGGGCATAGGTGCGGTGCTGATGCAGCGGGGTCACGTGATAGCATACGCTTCGAGGCAGTTGAAGCCTCATGAGGCGAACTACCCGACACACGATTTGGAGCTGGGGGCTATGGTTTTTGCCCTCAAGATTTGGCAACATTACCTCTATGGGGTTTGTTGTACCATTTAAACAGACCACAAGAGCTTGAGGTACCTGATGGATCAGCTAAATCTGAACATGAGGCAACATCGGTGGTTAGATGCGGTGAAGGATTATGACTGTGAGATCCTTTATCACCCGGGGAAGGCCAATGTGGTCGCCGATGCTCTTAGCCACAAGGTAGTGGTGGCTCCGATTCGAGACATATGTCTGAGGATGACAGTGATTACTCCGTTGCTGGAACGGATCCGGGAGGCGCAGGCTGAGGGTATGAAGGATCGTAGGCCAGGTGGCCTCATTTGATTATGACAGTCGTGGGTTGTTGACCCTGCATCAGAGGGTCTGGTTTCCTTACTGGGGCGGTGTATGCCAGGTTCTGATGGATGAGGCTCACAAGTCGAGATTCTCCATCCATCCCGGGGCGACGAAGATGTACCGGGATCTTCGCTCTGATTATTGGTGGCCCTGCATGAAGCGGGATATAGCATGGTATGTGGAGCGGTGCTTGACTTGCAGGAAAGTCAAGGCCGAACACCAGCGACCTCATGGCAAGATGCAGCCGTTGGATATTCCCGTGTGGAAATGGGAAGACATCACTATGTATTTCATCACGAAGCTTCCTAGGACCGCACGTAGAGTGGATCCGATTTGTGTCATCGTGGATCGGTTGACCATGATTGCTCACTTCATCCCGATCCAGGAGAGTATGTCGGCTAAGAAGTTAGCCGAGATCTACGTACGCGAGGTAGTGGCACGTCATGGAGTGCTGATTTCGGCTGTGTCAGACCGAGACGTTCATTTCACTTCCAGATTTTAGAAGCGGCTGTTTGGTTTTGAGCATTCTAACACTCCTATGGTGTACATGCAACCCTAGATGCTTTGGATCTATGTTTTCTCTAATATACATGCAAACTTTGTTTTTCCAAAGCATCATCCTAACTAACATACAATGGAGTATCTTTACTACAAAATTCTAGTTAGATGACATACCTCTTGTTGTAGCTTGTTATCCTTGATGTATTTGGCCTTTAAGAACTTAGCACCAATAGTGTGAATGCCTCAAATGGAATCACAACACACCTAGGACAAAGGATAACTTGATAGAGAATGGCTTGCTCTAGAAATCGGCTCTATGACTCTTCCAAAGATCACTAGTGCACCTTTCACCAACCAAGGGGCTTCTTATATAGTGTGGCACAACTAGGGTTACACCATGCAAACCCTAATGTGCATGACTTTTCACATTCCTTAGGCTCCATGGGTTTTAACCTCCATGGAGTATCCATGGGTCACCATATGGGTTTAGCCCAACATAAAGAACTATGGATCATAAGCCTACTTTATAAGAATGAATGATTTACACAATCAATCCCCATATATTTAATTAGTCTCTTTTGATCACTAAATTAATTCTTGATCAATACTAATTAAATAATATGATTTCATGTTAATATATTAGAACTTATAATATATTAATAAATCATAAATAACCTCTTCTCAAAAGTCCATCCTATCAAACTGCACTGGTGATATGCAACCCAAATGGACCATGCTACTCTCGGGTCAAGTACATACCAATTATAGTTATGGACCTAGACACTAATCCAACAGTCTCCCACTTGGATAAGTCTAATAACTATTATTGCAAGTACGACTCCACAACCCGACTAGCAATCGTAGCTCTTAAAAGCCGTTGTCGAACTCTGATCTAGTCAATGACGCGTCCATTAGATAAGGGATCATATATTCCTCCATTCTACAAGATATCATATGAACTGAGACATGGATTATGATCATTCTCTCTGTCCATCTGTTGTTTCCCGATTTCCGATTTATGACGACCAACTAATTAAACAAATCAAATCAGTCCAGGCTCGGCCGAGCGCTTAGGGTTGTCATCACTAAATCATCTAGGGGCCCACAGATATCGCTTTTATCCCTCCAAGGGTAAAAGGAATGGATAAACTTCGACTCAAATGCTTGCTTGTACTTACTCATTAAATCACACACAACGATATGTTTTATAACACCAAGTTACTGGTGCGTTTACATATGTCAATGTTCAACCGACTTGTAAACTACAACTCACATGTCTTGGTTTTAAGAATATAAGATATTATCGTCTCATGATCACTCGTAATAAATCCATGAAGTGATGCAAATGAGTGTGGGTTGAATCCAATAATCGAATCCTATTCCAGGAGTACTCATGAACACTGCAACTATGTCTAAAACACCTAGACAAACTACAGACCCATTCACGACAGTCTTGCCTCAATACCTACTTCCAAAGTATGATCGACTGTGGATGGTTTGAATAACCTAGTTATTCGGGATGTCAAAACATGCAAAGTGAAACACAATAATAATAATAATAATACTAATCCTATATAGCCCAAAAAACTTTTGAGTCATATTGATTACTCATTATTTATTGTATAATGTTTCGAATAATCAACTTAATACTTGAATTAAAACAATAGATATGCCATGCTCCAAGCATACACACTATGTTTGTCTAAACAATAGTTATGCCATGCTCTAAGCATGCACACTATGTTTGTCTATGGTTCTTACTTTGTGAAATAGATCAACTGAACACATCTTCAATGAAACTTATTTCACAATTCCAAAATTTTATCACCAACGTAAGAATTCCAAGTTCTTGTCACTGCCAGAATGTGTTAGATTCTAAACTATCATGCAATGATTCATTTGTAATGTCTAGGTACCAAAAGTCACAGAGACTTGACAACATACATTACAAAGTATTCCAACGAAGTCTCAAATTCAAAGTACATTCCTTTGAACATCCTTCTTGCATTAAGTTTTCTAATTTCACACATATTTAAAGAATAACTTCCACTTATGGAAACATTTCCATATTCCCATTTTGACCATCACTTTTGAACAAGAGTTACCTCTTCTCAGAGTATGTCAATATGGTCCTTTCCAAAATTTAAAATATACTTCCAACTATTCATGAGCAACCAATCTTTGGTAAACCTCCGATTGTCCTCGAAAATTGCTTAACCATTTTAGTCATATTCGGTTCTAGACCTTTTTCCCTCTTAATGCCCTAGGCATTTGGAAAACGGATGAATATTATAGCACATGTAATCGATCCTATACTCGAAGCATATATGACACGATTCATGATGTCTTACATAAAGACATGATACTTGACCAGTCTTTTGCTATAATTTTTCTATTTGCCATGTTCTCATCATTCGAATTATGAAAAGGGATGCCGTAATCATAGTCGAATTTTGAGAACGCAATTATCACATCCATATATAGAATTTCCTTATGTTGAACCATTCCAACATAACATTCATATATATATTTGACTAAATTTGATTAAAATCTCAATATAAGCTTTTAGATTTGAAATGAAGTATGAATTCCTCTCCCTTAATTATAGCAAAACAACTTTTCAACCCCTACAACTTGCGAATTGAAACTTTTGTTTTCTATAATTAACATTGCTAACTTGCAACATTCATCATAATTGATTATGCTCCCACTAGCATAACAATCATTACTTTTACTAGCATAACTTTTATGCTCCCACTAGCTTTGACATGTACCCAGAAATCAGTTGGACTTCTAGAAATCAATACTTATTGACTTTCATTACCAAAGTTCAGATTTCTGATACGAGATGCTTTGATAAGACTTTATCTAGGCTTCTCAAAAACATACACCTTTCCTTAGATAGATCACATGTGTGTCTAAACAATTTAAGAACTTATAGCAATAAGTCTCAAATGTTTAGACTTTTTGCCATTCCTCACAATTCGTATTATCAAAAGGTATGCCGTAATCATAATCAAATTTGAGAATGAAAATATCACAACTGCTATCTCCTTAAAATCTACTTAGTGAAAGCGTTTCCTCACCATCATTTTCATGAATCGGAGAGAAACCTTATGACACTTGGATTTTAGGGTGTATGTGTTCCTATCCATGTGAATTTATCAAACCATAATCAAAAGACAAGGTTAGTCACAAATCCAAACTCATATGGATTGAACTAGTTCAATCTTAATTTCTTACCACTTGGCAGAACAAGGGTCTGCCATTGCTTCCAGGTTGTTATGAAAACAACTGAAAACTCATAGAACTCACATGCATAGTCAACTTTAATTGGATTGAGCACAAGAATAAGAACATGTCAACACGATAGGTTACAAACCTCAAGTCGTGTGCTAGTGATAAACAATAGGTTTTCTTCTCGATCAGTTCTTGAAACTTTTCAAGATCTATAAGAATCCCACTGACCTCTTGACATATAAGATTCTCTGTCAAGTACCATTCCTTGACAAAACAAATATTCAAGAGTTAGTGCGGATTCTTATCAAGATAAACACTTCACACTATTGGTCTTAGTTGGTCTTTGTCCTTACCAAGACATCACAACTTACCAATTTCAATTGTACAATAGTAAAATATTTAACTCTACATTTGATGAGTGTTATAAACCTTTCCTAAGATTATGTCACTCAAGGCACAATCTTGGAGTATGACTCTAAGACTTGTTTTGGAACGAAGTATGACTCATCTTCTTGATTTAACCATTTCAACAATTCACGATTCCTCTTTTTAGCCGTACAAATGCACTAAGATATACTTAGAGGATCAATTGTGACATGGTTTTCATAATCATTAAGATGATCATAAAACACGATACTCAAGTACTCTCCCATCTTTTCAGATTGGAGAAACTTTTATCTTTCTGCCCAATTTGATTCTTCTCATTCGTTCTGCCATACATTGAAACTTTTCCAATGTTTCAGAATTATACTTAAACTTGTAAGCATAACCATATTTACTAAACTTTAGTAAATCATGACGAACAGTCTTATCGTTCTCTATGGGGGGACTGACTAGCGCACACCCAGTGTGCCTGATCCCCTAGTCCTTCACTTGACTCAAATATACATGTGAACAAGAAATTAGTCTTAACTTCCCAAAGATGAAGGTTCTCATTCATCATACACTACGAGTTGCATGATTCCAAGTTTCTATCCAACTGAAACTTGGGTGATGAGAATCTTTCCTTATTTGGTAAATTATGACACTACCATAAACGAAAGAATCAAATTCATATTCCAATATTGATATCAATGGAAACATATAAGCAACAACTTTCCACAAATGCCATTGTAAGGAAATTTTTAAAATAAGATAAATTTCAAATTTTTTCCTTTATTCATAAAAATTGCGGAAAAGTTATCCTTAAAATACAAATACAAGTGAAAATATGTTGTTATCTATTCCTAAGCAATCTATCATAACTCTTAAGAAGCAGCTCGCAAATCTGATCATCGAACCATGCCATCGAAATCTATCTCTTTGCGATCAGATTCAACATACTCTTCCTTTAAGATTCCTTTCATTTCTTTGATTCTTCAAAACATCAAAATGTAATTACATTACATCATGTATTAAGAATCTCCAAATAGGATCTTAATAGAGTTAGATAGTGGACTTACCTGAAGCAGAGTCATACGCTCTGACTTGACCATGGCCGACCCCTTTCCATTTGGAAGAGAAAGCTTTTCTGGACTTCCAATGTTACCATTGTTAATGTCCATGGAAGTTTGGGAAGTAGACCTTCCAATCAAATTTGATTTACCAGTGCACCAAATCATTGTTGATTCAGCAGCAACAAACAAATAGGTAAGATCGATAAGGGTCATATCGCGGTCTGTCACATAGTAGTCCTTAAAGAACCCGCTATATGACTTAGAAAGTGATTGAAGAACCCAGTCAACAGCCAACTTCCTTGAGACTTCGACACCCATCTCTCCCAGCTTGTCAATATGTAACTTTATCTCCAAGACGTGAGCACATACAGAGTTTCCTTCCTGTCAATAGGGCTTTGAGTGACCTTGAACTTGTAGGTGAGGGAGAATTATTGGAGGAGGTGGAGGAAGTGAAGTTCCACTACAACACGAAGAAGGGATTAATCTTTCACCTTGATAGCCTTGTGGAAAATCATCTTTATAATTAAAGCTTTTTCAAAAGATTCGGGAAGACCATAGTTGTTTGAAATTAGACATTTATGAGGTAGAAATTCAATTTTAGTTGATTTTAGTCCTTAATATAAGAGCCAACATGAAATATTAAGGCTAGGACCCAACACAATACTTTACAATTCGGAATAGGGATGCCGTAATCCAAATTGAAAAATATTTGAAGGTAGGTAAATGACGATTTACCAATTTCCACCACTAAAAACGAAAAATAATTTTAGGTTTTAAGTGAATTGAAACTCCTAGATCCTTTGAGATTCATTGAACTTTTCAATGGCATGTTTAAATCTCGATTGTGCCCTTCAAGTTTGTGACTGGGATGTCGAGGATCACAAACAAGGTGTGAATAACCATGCAAATTAGCTTGGTACACCCAATGTTACAACCACCTAATCAATGTGCCGATTAACCACACACGCTCCATTGATCTATGATTAACATCAAGCTACCCTTTGCCACGGACTGTCAGTCCCAGATTAGTGTGTCGGTTAACCACACGCGCTCCACTAACGACTTAACAAGGTGCAAAGTGCAATTTCATGGGTTAGCACCAAATTCACATTTTCCTAAATAACTAAGATTGGGAATTTATAAGTGTTTAGTTACTTAGTATTTCATTATACTTTTAATAAGAATTTAAATGTCCTGTCAAACCCGTTCGGCTAACGACCCTCCACCAGTCAAGGAAGCGGTGGGTAAGAGTGGACACCCATTAAACTGTCATTTTATAGGCAGTAACCCTATACCCCCCTTATAGACCGGCTTCGTGAATGAGGCATACTAACGGTAAGACTGACTTTACTCTTATACATATATATAAATATTTAAACCTATAATCATACAATAGTATAAGGGTAAAATTTTAACTTTTAAAACTCTAGGAGTTGGAACTAAAGTATTCAAAAAGTGAAACTTTACAAATTCCAAAACTTGAGGGCAAGTTTTGAAACTTGTAAAAACTTTTCAAATCCATAACTTATGAGTTTAATATAGGTTTTAATGAAAATACTCTTGAAAATCCATAACTTGAGGACAAGTTATGGAGTTCATAAAACCATTTATGGGAAAAGACTCTTCAAGTTCATAACCTATGATTTTAATGATCTCTTTAAAAGAAAATTTTTCATTTTCCATAACTTGAGGACAAGTTATGGAATTCATCAAAAAAACATTTAGATCAACTATTGTAACTTACAAAATCAAATAATTTGCCTATGATCTAAATTAAACTAATAAGAACAAGACAATTCATATCAAACAAATTACATGTAATTAGCCTAACCATATAAACTAATAAAAAACATGAAACTTTGACAATTATCTTTAAAATTGGATAAGCATGATCATTACCACATCAAAAACAGGTTTATAAGTTCAAAAATAGTTTAGGGTAATGATCATAGTCCAATTCCAGCCTTAAAACTCGAAAATCTGCACTCTGGAGCACCAACTCGTCGAGTGCATGAACTAAATCGGCGAGTTGGTCAGAATTGTGAAGGGACTCGACGCGTTCCCCAGTGGACTCGACGAGTCCACTGTCCAGAAAGCTGAAATTCGATTTTTAAAGTATTTCCAAGCAAGTAGCATCAAGTATATTGGAAAAAAATCCTAGGCTCTGATACCACTGTTGGGTTTTGAGCATTCTAATACTCCTATGGTGTACATGCAACCCTAGATGTTTTGGATCTATGTTTTCTCTAATATACATGCAAACTTTGTTTTTCCAAAGCATCATCCTAACTAGCATACAATGGAGTATCTTTACTACAAAATTCTAGTTAGATGACATACCTCTTGTTGTAGCTTGCTATCCTTGATGTATTTGGCCTTTAAGAACTTAGCACCAATAGTGTGAATGCCTCAAATGGAATCACAACACACCTAGGACAGAGGATAACTTGAGAGAGAATGGCTTGTTCTAGAAATCGGATCTATGACTCTTCCAAAGATCACTAGTGCACCTTTCACCAACCAAGGGGCTTCTTATATAGTGTGGCGCAACTAGGGTTACACCATGAAAACCCTAATGTGCTTGACTTTCCACATTCCTTAGGCTCCATGGGTTTTAACCTCCATGGAGTATCCATGGGTCACCACATGGGTTTAGCCCAACATAAAGAACTATGGATCATAAGCCCACTTTATAAGAATGAATGATTTACACAATCAATCCCCATATATTTAATTAGTCTCTTTTGATCACTAAATTAATTCTTGATCAATACTAATTAAATAATATGATTTCATGTTAATATATTAGAGCTTATAATATATTAATAAATCATAAATAACCTCTTCTCAAAAGTCCATCCTATCAAATTTCCCTGGTGATATGCAACCTAAATGGACCATGCTACTCTCGGGTCAAGTACATACGAATTATAGTTATGGACTTAGACACCAATCCAACAGCGGTTTCATGAAGAGATGGGTACCTGTCTTCACTTCAGTACCGCTTTTTATCCTCAGACGGACGGGAAAAGTGAGAGGACGATTCAGACTCTAGAGGACATGCTGCGTGCGTGCGTATTATACTTTGGTGGTGTGACAACCCGTAATTTCCGTTCTTATAGAAAGTCAAACATGGTCAAACTAAAGTCAACTAATATTTTATTCTATCTTTTATAAGTTAGAATAATGTATTTTATGGGTTTAATCATAGTATTCAAAGTGTTGTTGTGATAATAAGGGTATGGCTTGAAATCCGAGAAGTCTCGCATGTCTTTTCTTCTTTTCCTTCGCACCGTACACCAACCTCGGACCGGGAACACTTCGGCCGTAAACGAGGCCGCAAATGGCTTCGGGCCGTATACCCTTCGGACCGTCAAGCCTTCACCATATATATAGATTTAGTTCATTATTCCTTCATTTCTCACATCTTCCAGCCAAGAACTCTCAAACTCTCTCAAGTATCATCAAGGGAAACCTTCCTTTCTCTTCAAAAACGTGAGTGATTCATCCCGATTTACTAGTTAATCTTCTTATTCACGTGAAGCTCTTTGATTTCATCCATGAATTCAACACTTTTTGTTTAGATCTTCAAATCATCATCTTTTCACCAAGAACACCAAGAACACACACTTGTTCTTGGGCCGTAAACCCCCTAAAGACTTCCTAAATGGAAGTATCTCTTCTATCATCTTGTTATCCATTAGAAAAACTTGATTCAAACCATGAAGCAACCACTTATTTGCATGATCTTCAAGAGTTCACGGCCGTGAACCCTTCATTGGGCCGTGAACCCTTCTTAAGATCATGATATGGCCGTGAACCCTTCATCCATGGCTGTAAACCCTTCATAGGATCAAGCCTTGTGCCGTAAACACTTCATGTGTGTCCGTAAACTCTCCTATGGCCGTAAACACTTATAGTGTGGCCGTGAACACCCTTTCATCAATCATATGTGATTGTAACACTTCATTTCAAGTGTTTCCTAGTTCCTAAGGTTGTTTACCTTAGCATGTTAGTTATATACACTAATTATATACATATATGTATTATTATATGCTTAATAGGATCCGTTTGTACTCGAGACTTCACTTGGCATACTTAGCATCCTATATCAAACTTTCATCCGAATCACTCACATCAGGTGAGTTCATACCCCTATAATCTATCTTTTAAATGATTTTAAATGCTTTTAGGGGGGGAATACAAGTTGAACACAATCTAATTGTGTTAGTAAATACTTGTGATATCAATCACATAAAAGATTTCCTTATGCTTTGAATCTTTATTTTTATAATAAAGGATTACCCAATACTTCCATAATGACTTAAAGTCATGTGAACTCTTTTCAAAATCACATAAACTCTTTTATGATACCGTTAAACTCTTTAAAATGTATTTATAATTCTTTTAACTTATAATTATCAAAATCATGTTCATATATGTATAAGTATATAAATAACACTTAAAGGGCTTAGGACTAATGAGTTGCCTTATTTCCTTTTCCTTGTTTGGATGTGGGCTTAAGGTGGGGTTATTTGTCCGAAAGCCGTTTCTCTCTTAATTTTATATATATATATATATATATATATATATATGGGAATATAAAAGGTTACTTTAGTTGGTATCATTACCTTTGTATCATGCTGAGCAAATGGGTACTTTCAGGACAGATCATGCTAATAAGATAGAACGTATAAATTATAATAGGTATAATTTATGAAACAAACGAGGAATCTATTTTCTAGATAAGTATACGAGGTCTAAACTGCTTTGTCAAGAAAAGGATATAATTCGATCTTTACTCAATCTAAAATGTGTTGGTACGTATTCAGGACATAGCAATACTTGTTATGTTACATTCTTGTAACCAGAGTCTCCTGGAGGAAGAGCAGGCATTATGTGTATAGATCTATATGGGATTGACAATCCCACACCCCGACTGTTAGCTACAGTCCGCTAGACTAGCCATGGGGTGACAAATGTCACATATTCAGTTTCGACGCCAGTAGGTTGTCGTGTTCATTCTAGTCCAACATGGTTACAACTTTATCACATTTTAACCCTAATTAACCAGGTTAATATTAGGGTAGTTATTCACCAGTAGTTAATCTTTTTAAGAAATACTACTATAGTAATCACTTTCCATAATCAAAACGGAACGGTTTTATGAGGATTTAAAACTACTTATCTTAACGGTTTTATGAGGATTTAAAACTACTTATCAGTTGTAAAGCAGAAAATATAGGATTTTCTGGAACGTAGTCATTCACTCTCTTTAAACTAGTATAACATAAAGGACCTTTAGTGGTTAATTCTATAATTCCTTAGTTTATACATCAGTGTTATATATAAATAATATCCGATAGGTAGTGGAATGTGTGATTTCCGCCTTACTTCCTGTTCCTTGTTTGGTTGTGGGCTTAGGGCATATTCACACATTTAACTGTCCATTCGATATTAGGTTATATATAATTAGTATAAACTAAGTAATTACAGAAAGAACTATGTTGGTTATCATTTTTATCATATCAGAAAATATAGAATTTTCTGGAGGAACAAGCGAACTTTTCCAAGAACTTGGAGTATACTTTATATAACTAAAATAATTATGAACTCACCAGCTTAAATGCTAATCTACTCTTTCAAAATAACTTGTATTCTCAGGAATCCAGTAGACAGGTACACTCCCGGAGCTTTTGAGAAGACTGCCTAGTACCGTGCTGCGTCTTATGTATTCTACCGTATCTACTTTGATGTTTGAATATGTAATGTTTAAACACTTATGTAAAGCTTATACTTATAAATGCAATGGTTGTTTGTACTTTGATTACTATAATGCATGTGTTGTGATACTTACATGACGTCCTCCGCCCCCGAACGTTTCCTCCGTTCTAGTTTGGGGGTGTGACAGGTGGCAGTTGGGATACGTATCTTCCGTTAGCGGAATTTTCGTATAACAACAGCTACCACGCTAGCATAGATCGACCTCCCTTCGAGATGCTCTACAGGAGGAAATGTAGGACCCCAGTCTGTTGGGGCGAGGTCGGTCAGAGAGTCATGGGGAGTACTGAGATGGTACTTAAGACCACGGAGAAGATCCAGCAGGTCCGGAGCAGGGTCCAGACTGCTCAGAGTCGGCAAAAAAACTATGCCGACAAGCGTCGTTCAGACTTAGAGTTTCAGGTGGGCGACATGGTCCTCCTGAAGGTGTCACCTTGGAAAGGTGTCATTCGGTTCAGGAAGCAGGGTAAGCTGGGCCCCATGTACATCGGTCCGTTCAGAGTTTTGGCTCGAGTGGGTCGGGTTGCTTATCGTGTGGATCTTCCAACAGAGCTCAACCAGATCCACAACACTTTCCATGTCTCTCAGCTGCGGAAGTGCTTAGTGGTTGACTCCGTAGTTGTGCCTTTAGAGGATATTCATGTAGATGATAGCCTGAACTACATCGATAGACCAATAGCCATTATCGACAAGAAGACGAAGGAGTTGAGGAACAAGAGGGTAGAGCTGGTAAAGGTGCAGTGGCAACGCCGCAAGGGGTATAAGTGGACTTGGGAGCCTGAAGAGGAGATGAGGGAGCACTATCTGGAGTTGTTCATGGCAGCAGACTTCGAGGACGAAGTTTGATTCAAGTGGGAGACAATTGTAACACCCGTGACTTGAGGTAATGCTAATTATTAAATCCTTGTAATCAAATGTTGGACAATGAGATTAATGTTGGACTATTTGAGTTGGGCCTTAAGTGAGTGGGCCGTTAGTTATTGGGATGCCCGAAGATGTATGTTGGGCGTAAGCTTGGTGTACGCGGCGCGTAATGCAGCATTGGATGCGCAGGGGGGAGGGGGTAATACGCGTACGCGGTACGCGAGCATACTCAAAACCCTAACTTTTAGGGTTTAAGACATATAAAAACCTCATTATGTCCCAAACCCTAGCCTCCTTACCAGCCACATTGACTCAGAAACCCTAGAAAGCCTACCATTCCTCATCTTTGTGTGATTTTGTTCTTGTGAAGCTCATTGTTGTGTTTTAAAGCTTGGAAGGAGAAAGAGGAACTTGAAAAAGAGGAACTTGAGTAGCTTGAGCTCAAGGATCTGAGATATCATCCCCATTTAGCACTCATTTTAGGTAAAAAGCTCACAACTTGCCTCATGTATGCTTAGATCTATGTTAATGGTGTTTTGGACCTCTTTAGGTCCCAAGAATGGATTTTTATGGTTCAAATACGTTTCTAGGCTTAGGATTGCCACCCTTAGTGCTATATGAGTCCCAAGAACAGAAAAGTTTCCATCTTGAAGGTCTTATTGTGGTCATGCATGAGTTTTAGTCATTGCCATGGAAGTTAGTTGCCATATTTCAAGTTTGGGTCTATTTGGTGGGTTGCAAGCCACCAAGTAATCGACTTTATGGATTAAGACACTTTAGTGGACTCAGATATTCGTTTGGAATTTAAGGTCTTAAAGGATTAAGCCCTTTTTGGAGCTATGGCTTAACATGTTAGTACGTTGGGTGTACAAGCCCGTATGTGCAACGTACAAGACATGCAAGCTGTACGCTTGGTGTACAGAGGAGTACCCCCCGCGTACTCACTAGATATGGGTTTTCGTCATTTGGGCCTCGGTTTGGGCCGATCTTTGGACTTCTTAGCTATTGGGCCTTAGTGGGCCATCAGAAGTCAGTTAGTGGGCTAATGACATGTTTGGGCTTAAAGGAAGGCTCATTTGAGGAGTTGGGCCTAATTTAGAAAATTGGGCCATTAGTGGGCCTGGAAAGGCTTTATAGAATTGGACCATTGATGTTATGGAATTGGGCCTAGGTCATGGTCTAAATTAGATCAGGGGTAAAATGGTCATTTTACCCTAAGAAGGAGTATTGGATTTTGACTAAGTGTTATTTTGGTAATGTTAGCTCAAGGAGTCGTCGGAGCAGCCGTTAGAGATTCCTTACTGTGAGATTCTGCATTTAGCTTTGCGAGGTGAGTTTTCTCTTGTAGGAACGGGTCTAAGGCACCAAGGCCGGCCCGTATGTATGTTTAGATGTTTCTGGATTTTATCCGATGTCGGGCGGTGCCCGATATAGGTTTATATGTTTCCAGATTCCGATCCGATGTCGAGCGATGCCCGAGGAATGTTTGTATGCTTGATGTCTTCGCGATTCTTGCATGTGTCTGTTTTGTATGTTTCCGGATTACGATCTGATGTCGGGCAATGCCCGAGGAATGTTTGTATGCTTCCGGATTTCGGTCCGATGTCGAACAGGGCCCGAGGAATGTTTATATGTTTATGTTATGTGATTATTTATGTGTATTTGTTGATAGTTTTATATGTATACCGAGTTTTGCTCGATGCCGAGCGGGGCCCGATGCCGGATTTCGATCCGATGTCGGGCGGGGCCCGATGCCGGACTTGTCCGATGCCGGGTGGGGCTCATTATATGTTATTATGTGATTATGTGATTATATATATGGTATGTGGTAGTTTGGGGAGACTCACTAAGCTTTGTGCTTACACTTTTCAGTTTTGGTTTCAGGTACTTCCGGTAGCAAGGGGAAGAGCTCAAGATGACTGCAGTGCACACACCATGATTTTAGCATGGGATGTTTTACTCTGATATATGTGACAAATGTTTGTGATGTTTTGAGATACAATGACTTATGATTTTATGTGATGAATTGATAACTATGCTTTTTATAAATAATTAAAAATGAAATTTTTGGACCGTATTTTTGGGATGTTTCACAAATCGTGCATGGAAGGTTTATACTCATCAAGATCCAAACCTTATGACTCCATAACCCCAACAAAGGCCAAAAATGAAGCTCAAAGCTTCTGGAGTAACTTCTACTCAGAAGAACCACCACAAAGGGACTAAAATCATGAGAAAGTGCCACCTAGCTAGATCTACAAGAAAGAGTTGGTCAAGGTCGAGACTTTATACCTCCAGAAGTTAAATCTAGGTGAACAAAGCTTGGATCCAAAAGCTCCAAGTCAAGCAATGACTCTTCAAGAAGTTCCTTCTTCCTCCTCAAGCACCAAAAACACTCACAAATCATTTTGAAGCTCAAGAATCACTCAAATGGGGGCTATGGGTCGATTTCTAGGGTTTAGATGGATGGAGGCTGAAAATATTTGTTGGATTAGGTGTCTAAGTCATAACTATATTTGGTATGTACTTGACCCGGTTATAGCATGGTCCTTTTGGGTTACCTTCACCAAAGCAACTTGACTGGATGAATAATGGAGAAAGAGGTTATTATGGTTTATTAATATATTATTTGAATAATATATTAAAAGAGAAATCATATTATTTAATTAACATTGGTCAAGAATTAATTTAGAATTAATTTTGTGGTCAGAAGAGGTTAATTGAATTAAGGGGACTGATATTGTAATTATGTGATAATTGAAATATGGGTTGAGGATCCCTAAGTTAAGGGATGGACGATTTTATGGGGAAGCCCATGAAGAAATCGTCCAAGGGCTAGGTTCTGGAATATTCCTATGGGCTGCTTAGAGCCTAAGCAACCGGATTAGGTCTTTGACTGAAACCCTAATTCCTCACCTATATAATGAACCCTTGGGCACTAGAATTCGGCTACCACAACCCTAAAGGATTACTAGAGCCGATTTTAGCCTCCTCCCTCTCTCTCTCTCTTGCATTCTCCAATTGCTTTGGTGTTTGTGATCTACTAGAGGCATCACACTTGAGGAGCTAAAGTTCTCAAAAGCTCAAGATCTTCAAGCTACAATCAAAGGTAACATTCTTACTAGTTTATTTATGTTGATTTCGGTTTTTGTAGTATGCTAGATTAGGGTTTGCAAGTCTTGGACATTGTTGCATGTACAATTAGAAAAACTAGATCCAAGCATTAGGGTTTGCATGTGCACCATAGGATTGTTTTTATGCTCATAACCCAACTGTATTAGGGTTAGGTTATGAGATAAGGAGCTTAAATAGGGTCCAAGAACCTAAAATAGGGTTCTGGTCTGACTGGAGTATGCCCAACGTAGTTATGGTACGCCCAGTGTACTCCGTAGAGCACCCACGACCATCCCGATCAGTACGCCCCGCGTACTGCTCTTTTCACTAGTACGCTACACGTACGCCCCTCGTACCCGACCAAGCCCTAAAACCACTAAACTTCCGAAGGCCATAACTTCTTCGTTATAAGTCTGTTTCCAATGAACTTTATATCCACACAAATGTGAAGAGAAGCCCTACACCTCTATCAACTCACTTCCGCCTAAGAACTTTCCGAACAAAAACCCAAAATTCATAAAGGACCGAGATATCAAATTACGATTATATCATTGGGCTCCGAAACACAAATGAACACCCGGATCACTTAGACTATAATAACCACATCCAAAAAGGGTCAAATCCTTTCTTCCCCAAGGCCCAAAGCCTTATAATGACTGATGACCGGGCCACGACCCCGAACAATGAAATGATCCGAAACTGAGTGTTACACATCAACATACAAAGCTCAAAACTTCTGAAATCTTTTGAAAACACCAACAACTTTATGCTTCTTCTTTTCCGGATCAACATCATAAATTTCTCCTCGTGATTTGACTTTCTTCTTAACCATTTTAGGTTTCGGAGGAAAAACCTATGAGGTAGAATCCACCATAGCACTTTTCTCAATTTGCTTATCAACAATAATCTCTAATGGCTGCTTAGAAGTAACATCAGTAGATTTCTCAGGAATTTCTTTTACAACTTTCTTTGAAACTCATTTCGAAGACCTCTTAAACAGTTTTTGCAGAAGCCTCTTTCTCAACAGCTTTAGGCTTATACTTAGGTCTCTTCTTCGTAACGTGCGAGTCAGTAGAAGTTCCTTCTTGAAAAATGACTTTCTTAGGATTTGCACAAGAAGAAGTAATATTCAAAGATTCTTTGTAAGAAACCAATATCAAATTCGTAGGTGACACTAGGTTGATCATAACATCTAGAATTCGACAATCCACATAATGAAATTGCATATAACATTTACATTTTTTTCTAGTTTGCAGTCTCTTATTTTTGTGAATTGGTGTTACTTTGGTTTGATGTTAGGTTGATATTTATGTTGTTTAAATGTTGATACTATATAATTCTCAGATAATGGACGAAAACCACACTAATGTTGTTGATTGTGAAACATCTTTAAAAAAGAAAAAACCAAAATTCGTATGGGATAATCTTACCTTCATGGTGTTTGTTGATGTGTACTTGATTCTAAGAAAAGGCCATAGACCCAGTACTCACTTTTATATGGTTGGGTGGGATAATTTACAAAAACACATGAAGGGCAAAACATGCTACAACCTTGAAAAAAAAACAACTAACAAACAAATTGGAGAACATGAAAAAAGAGTGGAAGCTTTATAACCGCTTAATGAGGCTTGAAACCGAACTCGGTGGGACGAGAAGCCTAATAGAGGCACCTCCTGAGTGGTGACAGGAGAAAATAAAGGTATGATTTACTATTCTTTTTAATTATTTGAAGTTATTATTATTACATAGGAAAATCGATGAATTAAACATTATATTTTTGTCTTGCAGGAGAATAAAGAATATGCTAAATTTAGGAACACAAATTTTAGCATATTTGATGAGAAATATGATCTTTTGTTTCAGGATTCTGTTACCATTGGAGACCAGACTATGACTTCGATACAATTAGGGGTGAGCAAAGGCGGGTACCCGCCTAAATTTGAAGAAACTAGAACCAGAACCGGCGGTTCCTAAAATATTGGAACCGGAACCAGAACTGCCGGTTCCAGTTCCGATTCCGGATACCCACTCTTAACTCTTAAAACAAGATTTTGTTACTATAAAATTTAAACTTTTGAAAAAATTAAATAAATTAAGAGACACTCAGTTGAGCATTGAGCATTTATTGTCATAGCCTCTTCATTTTAGACTTTGCATAATGAATTCATGTTAATAGAAGATGGTGACTATGCCTTTATATAGAAAAGACTCACCCTCCCATTCTTTACATATTGTCGATGTGGGATGGATTCAACCTTCAAAATAATAATACCTACTGTCTCTTTTCAGTTGATTTTAGATATAATTAAACCTATCATATTTATCGTGGTTTTACTTAACTAGATACTATTTTTTAATACTTTACAAGAAAATGGTGGAATACAAGTAAAAAAATTAGTACAGTACATAACTTCATCTAAATTCACTTTAACAAACATATCTAAATCAAACAAAAAATTAACACCGTTAATGCTTTGAAGGACATGAACATTATATGTATACTTTGATAAAGAAAAAAATAATTAATTATTTGATTCCTTGCACATTCACACGCTTTAGAACTATTTTGAGTGAAGAATATGTGACTATTTCTCTCGAACAAAAGTTTGTTTATGAACAATTCAAATATCACTTGCAGTGAATATAAATACAAGATATGAGGAGTTGTAATGGATAAAGGGCCGGGAACAGACAAAGTGCCTAAAAATCAAAGAAATACAAAACCTATATATATATATATATATATATATATATATATATATATATATATATATATATATATATATATATATATATAAACCGGTTCTGTCGGGTACCCAACGGGTAGCGGTTCCAAAAAATTGAGAACCGGAACCGGAACCGCTTAAGGCGGTTCCAAGATTTGAGGAACCGGAACCACTTAGTCCGGTTCTGGTTCCAAGGCGGTTCCGGTTCCGTAAGCGGGTACCATATTCCAATGCTCACCCCTGGTTACAATTTCAAAACAATCTCAATCCGAACGAACAAAATATGAAGGGCAACGGAGATAGTGATGAAATCAATTTAGATGATGATAAGCCTCTTTTTCCTAGTTTCCATGAAAGTAGTTCAAGTAAAAGGAAGAGGTATAAACTTGTTTCCAACAATCGTTCAACCAAGAGTAAAAGTTCAATTTATGAGGAAAAAGTATATGCTTTATTGGATTCCATATCAACAAAAAGCACACAAACGTTTCCACAAAATAATCCTTCCCCAACAATGTCATCAAGTTTCCTGATTTTCGTGAAGGGTCCAAAGAATTTTCACAAGCATTGCTTGTCTTCACCAAAAAGCAAAATCGTGAAGCTTTTATGTTTCCAACGACTGACGAAGCCAAGATGGAGTTTCTTAAGTTACTTATGAAATAATGATTTGTCATTTGACATCATGTCTTATCGTTTTATGTGTTATGCTTTGCCATTATGTGTTATGCTTTGACATTATGTGTTGTCCTTTGATGTTATGTATTCGACATTTTATAATATGTATTATTGTTTTTCGTTATGTAATAGACATTTTATATTATGTGTTATTGTTTAACATCTCTTTATTTGTATTATGTAGGATGGATAGTGATTACTCTAATTCATCTGATGATAATGAAGAATGTTGGGTGGAAGAGGATAAAGAATTTGAAATGTTATGTGGATTAGCTTTGAAAGGGATAATACTAGTGTAACGTCCGTGTTTCTGAGCTAGGCATTAATTTTGATGTAATAGTCTAGGTTAACCTTTGTAACTCATTTTGAAATAATAAGAATGTATTATTTGAGTATTATGTGATTTATGCCTAATTGTTGTGACTTAATTGAATTAATGATAATTTAAGCGTTAAAAATAAAATGTTAGATAAACCCGATATCGATACATGAAGTTGTAGTGGTCGTGGCAAGGTTTCCGAATATATAAAGAATGCCGAAATCCGAGTTATAACGAAGAAGTTATGACCTGTCGAAGTTTCGCGACAGAACCGGCACGACACTGTATGACATAAAATACGAATTTAAGATAGAGCGATATCTAGCCTTAGTGATCTAAACGGAAGTCATAGAATTCGTTAAACCGAGAGCGTGCATAAAAAGAACGTCTAAATCTGACTTCGTATGAGGAAGTTATGATTTTTCTAAGTTTCGACTTAGCGGTATGCACCCCGAAACTCGAATATGAGATCAAGTGATTTTTGGCTGAAAAATCTAAACGAGAATCGAAGATCTCGTCGATAGTAGTCCAACGGTGAAAAGACAGACGAAAATGGACGTCAGATGAAGAAGTTATGAAAGTTGTAGATCTTAGTCTCACCTACACGTGGATATAAAGAACGTCGAAAACGGAGCTCGTATGAGGAAGATATGATTTTTTAAATAATTAAAATATATAAATTTAATTATTTATTCGGATAATATCTGAAGAGCTGACGAGTCTGATCTGATCCGAAGGGTACGCCCAACATACTAGGTGTACGCCCCGCGTACATGTCGACACCGAGGTACGCCCTGCGTACGAGATAGCTACGCGCAGCGTACAGTTGCTTTCCTCGGCCTAGAAGTGACCACGTTCCACCATCCGAAGCTCGCCACCTGGCACCTTATCCGAAGTACGCCCAGCGTAGGGCCTCGGTACGCCCAGCGTAGTCCGAGGTCTCGCTACTATAAATAGAAGGCCGAGGCTGCCGATCTTTTTTGCTCAAAATCCTTCTCTCTCTCCCATATTTCCTCGTTTTGCGTGCAAGAAATACCCCTGAAGCCCTGGTATCATTCCCGAGACCCGAAGCAAGTCCCGAAGCCTCGAAGATCCCGAGAAGTAAAGTTTCCGAGCCGAAACTCTGCCCGCGAGAAGCCCGGTTTTCAAGAAAAGCATCCGGTTTTATCGGAAACGATTGTTTTAAGAGACGATGTGATGTCCGATCATCGTCTTATCAAGTGAGTGTATATTTGTTTTCTTCTAACACATAGATATGAAGTATTCTTTATAAAATACGTGCTATGTGTTTATATATTATTTGTTTATTTGAACTAGTTGTTAAATGGATGTTTTGTACAGGTTTTAAGTTGTATATAAATGTATATATTTTATCTACTAATATGTTGGGTAGAACATGGGTAGATAGTTGGTGTGTGATGAAATAAAATGATGAGAGGCCTCGATGTTGTTGTTGATCTAGTCGTCTAGCGGAGTATGGATGACGACCACAGACTCTTTCTAGACAGTCCAGTGGAATGCTAGCAGATTCATAACATGTAGGTGTTGTGAGCGATGTGTTCACCGGTGTACTCTATCCCCCTCATGGTTGCCTTTAGGACATCTATTGTCAAGGAAACCCCTTTGCAGTAATGTCCGTCCCGATGAAAATCCTAGATTAGGTCCCTTGTAATAGTTGTTGTCATAGGGACGTAAAGTGAGGAAAACGGGAATGGGTAATCGGGTTATTGTTGGTTGGTGAAATTAAATATAATTATTTATTGTGGGTTGAAAACCCTATATGCTCACCAGGCTCCCAAGCCTGACCCACTCAGTTTTTCTTTGTATTACAGGTAGTGGCACGAGAGCATAAGTTGGATGACATTGTCAAGATATTTTTGGATTATAGACCAGTAGTTATATGTAACTGTTGGAAGGTCTATTTTGTATTGTTTATGCTTTTGTTCTGTATCGGAACATGACATCCCAAGGTTTTGTTATATAATGAAAATACATTTCCTTATGAAATGCTTTGATAAATTCTTATCATATTTTGTTTTGGGAACAAATTCCGCAACTATTTTAATCAAAGGATTACTCTGATTTTATTTAAAAGCGTAAATGAAACCGGTCTTTTCTGGCCGTGATTTTGGGGATGTTACAGTTGGTATCAGAGCATTAGTTTAAGCGAACTAGGAATTTGTAGGATTTCTAGACTTAAACTTAAAATGCTAAGTGAAGATTGTGAGATGCGTGTCTGTTATATTTAAGATACAAGCACTAGTTTATTTATGAAAGTTGCCTAAAAAGCTTTTATATGCTAAATGTTATATGTTTGCCATATATGATATTATTTGTTCGGATCTATGGTTTGTTGCCAACCGGATCTGGAAACCTCATGTGTTTAGGATTCTAAGCGTAGGATTACGGTATTAGAACTAACATGTAAGCGTTTCGGAGTGATTTGTATAATTATCTATCGTGAATGAGGATATAAATTCACCTTATTCGGTGTATAGATCAGCGATGGCAAGAACAAGAAGTGGCGTTGGAAACGCAGACGAAAACAAGAATCAACGGCCTCAACCACCAGTGATTGAACAAATACTTGTTGTAGCAGTAGAACCTGAGCCAATGACAATGGCTGGTGTACAATTGATGATTCAGACGATGTTGGATCGTCAGATGGAAGAAACTAGACGCCTGCTTCAACAGAATCGTGAAGAACCTTCGATGCCGATTGTTCAGCCTGAATTAAGTGAAGGGCAGTCGGAAGGAGGTAACTTCAGTGGGACTGTTGGTCAAACCAACCCACCAATTATTAGACAAAACAATCGTGATGGAGGAAATGATGGAAGAGGATTTAAATACAAGGATTTATGGCATCCAAGCCACCGTGTCTATCCGGAAGCCCGACACCGGTGCAAGTTATGGACTGGATCTCTGAAATGGAGACAATGTTTGAAAGTTGTGAATGCAGTAACAGGCAGAAGACCGCTCTTGCGATCCCTTTGTTAAAATCGGGCGTGTTGAGTTGGTGGAAGCTGTTAGCTGACTCTATGCCCAAGGGAGAAGCGAGCAAAATGTCTTGGGAAGACTTTGTGGAACAACTGAAACTGCAATACTGCTCCGAGTAGGACCTTCTGGAAATCAATAATGAGTTTCAGAATTTGAAGAAGGGAAAAATGAGCGTTACTGAATACGCTGCAAGTTTCACAGAAAAGATGAAGCTTATTACATACCTAGTTCCAACTGAACTCTCTAAGGTTAACAAGTTTGCCCTCGGATTACCAGCGGATTTTGGTCCAATGGTTAAGCAAGCAACCACATTGAAAGCCGCCATCTGGGCTGCTAAGAATGTTGAGACTCAGATCAGGGAGAATGGTCTGGAGAGATCAGAGGTTGGTGAGAAGAGGAAGTTTGATGGGCCTTCAGGGTCCAACAAGAAAAATAAATTCTCAAAATATGGTTCGAGAGGAGGAGGAGGAGGAGGCGAGGCGAAATGGTGCGACAAATGCAAGAAGAAGCATCTTGGGAAATGTGGCGGGGAAGCCACATGCTTCAAATGTGGAAAGTTAGGGCACTATGCTAACGAATGCACCCTCACCAAGAAAGTTTGTTATGGGTGTGGGGAGGAGGGGCACATCTCGAGGGGTTATCCGAAAATGAAGGAAGCAGCAAGACCCAACATTCCACCAAAGCCGAAGGCGAGAGCCTTTCAGATGACACTGGAAGCTGCTAAAAAAGAAGCTGATGTCGCTTCAGGTACCTTTCTCGTAAACGAATTGTCTGCCCAAATTTTATTTGATTCTGGAGCCAACTACTCCTTTATTTCGCATGAATTTGGTAGAAAACTAGCTTTGCCTGTCGATAGACTATATAATGCTTTATTAGTCGAAGTTGCTAGTGGCAAGTTTGTACCTGTTAGCCATCGTATGAAAAACATCTTAATTGATTTGAATGGGAATAAGTTCCACGAAGAATTATTGCCTATTGAGCTAAATGGTTTCGACATTGTGCTGGGAATGGATTGGCTTAGCGCCAATGATGCCGAAATATTGTGCCGAAAGAAGATAGTAAAAGTAAACCCGCCAGGGAAGGAGTCATTTATGGTGTATGGGGACAAACGCAGGGTAAATTTTGGAATCATTTCTCTAATGAAAGCCAGAAAGTGTTTGGCCAAAGGATGTACATCATATTTGGCATTCGTGATTGACGCAAAGAAGGAGAAAAAGGAGATGAAGAGCATTCATGTCGTGTGTGAGTATCCGGAAGTATTTCCCGAAGATCTTCCTGGATTACCACCTGATCGACAAGTAGAATTCCGTATTGACTTGTTACCAGGAAATACGCCAATAGCAAAAGCACCTTACCGATTAGCACCAACGGAGATGAAGGAGCTGATGATGCAACTTCAGGAGTTATTGGACAAAGGTTTCACAAGACCTAGTTCATCACCCTGGGGAGCTTCGGTGTTATTCGTGAAAAAGAAAGACGGGAGTATGAGAATGTGCATTGACTACAGAGAGCTGAATAAGGCAACAATAAAGAATAAATATTCGTTGCCAAGGATTGATGACCTGTTCGATCAACTACAAGGCTCAAGTTACTTTTCAAAGATCGACCTAAGGTCAGGATATCATCAGCTGAAGGTGAGAGAGCAGGATATCGAGAAGACTGCATTCAGAACACGATATGGACACTACGAGTTTTTGGTTATGTCGTTTGGACTAACCAATGCTCCAGCAGCATTCATGGATTTAATGAACATGGTTTGTAATCCGTTCTTTGATAAATTTGTGATAGTGTTCACAGATGACATTCTGATTTATTCGAAAAGCCAAGAGGAGCATGTCAGACACTTGCGAGAAGTGTTGGAAGTCTTGAAGAAGGAGAAGATGTATGCAAAGTTCTCCAAATGTGATTTTTGGATTCGAGAAGTCCAATTCTTGGGTCACGTGGTCAACCAAGAAGGGATAATGGTTGATCCAGCAAAGATTGAAGCTGTGATGAAGTGGGAACAACCAAAAAGTCCCACGGAGATCCGAAGCTTTTTAGGATTAGCCGGATATTACCGAAGGTTTATCCAAGGCTTTTCTTCGATCGCTACTCCACTAACAGCTTTGACCCACAAGGGAGCTACTTATGCTTGGAGTGATAAACACAAAGAAGCATTCGAGTTGCTAAAGAAGAAGTTATGTGAAGCACCAATTCTTTCTCTACCCGATGGAGTTGAAGACTTCGCTGTCTATAGCGATGCGTCTGGTGTTGGGTGGGGTTGTGTTTTGCCCAAAGAGAAAAGGTGATAGCATATGTGTCTCGACAGCTGAAAGAGCATGAAAAGAACTACCCCACTCATGATTTGGAGTTGGCAGCGGTAGTATTTGCTCTAAAGATATGGAGGCATTACCTCTATGGCTCGAAGTGCAAACTTTTCACTGATCATAAGAGTCTCCAATATCTCTTTAATCAGAAGGAATTAAATATGAGGCAACGACGCTGGCTAGAATTACTTAAGGACTACGACTGTGAGATACTTTACCACCCCGGTAAAGCCAATGTTGTTGTTGATGCTCTCAGTCAGAAAGTCAATCTTGAAAGAAAAAGGCCAAGAACGTTGAGAATAGAAGTTGTCTCGACAATTGTGGAGAGTATAATGAAAGCTCAAGAGAAGCTTTAGAGAAGGATGACCGAAAGGAGGAACGTTTGGGCAAAACGTTAGTGTTTAGTACAAACGGTCATAGACTGAAGGTATTCCAAGATCGAATTTGGGTGCCTAAGTCAGGAGGAATAAGAGATCTTCTGATGGAAGAAGCTCACAAAACCATGTACTCAATTCATCCTGGCAGCACTAAAATGTATAGGGACCTAAAACCCTATTATTGGTGGCCGACGATGAAGCTTGATATTGCAAAGTACGTGGCCGAGTGTGTGACATGTGCAAGAGTCAAGACACCACATTAGAAACCATACGGGAGTGTAGAACCTTTACCTGTGCCTATGGGTTAATGGGAAGACATTGTTATGGATTTTGTCACTAAACTGCCCAGAACAAAGAATGATCACGACATGATTTGGGTGGTCGTTGATCGCTTCACTAAGAGTGCGCACTTCATAGCAGCCAATGAGAAATGGTCTATGGATAAGCTTGCGAATTCTTACATGAAGGAAATTGTGAGGCTTCACGGTGTTCCGTTAATGATTGTATCATATCGTGACAGCCGTTTCACCTCAAGGTTTTGGAGAAGTCTACAAGAGGAATTGGGTACCAAGTTGTGTTTAAGTACAACTTACCATCCACAGACTGATGGTCAGAGCGAACGAACGATACAAACGCTCGAAGATATGATGAGAGCATGTACCCTGGAATTCCAAGGTAACTGGGATGAACATTTACCTTTGGTAGAATTTTCCTACAATAATAGTTTCCACTCGAGCATAAAGATGGCACCTTATCAAGCTTTGTACGGACATAAGTGTCATACGCCGTCTTGTTGGCTTGAGGCTGGGGAAAAGCAGTTTATGGGACCGGAGATAGTCCATCAAACTGCTGAAAAGCTGAAAATAATCAGGCAAAGAATGTTAGCAGCTCAGAATCGTCAAAAGAGCTATGCTGACAAGAAAAGACGACCGATGACTTTCGAAGTTGGAGATTCGGTTTTGCTTAAAGTCTCGCCGTGGAAGGGACTTATAAGGTTTGGCAAAAGGGGAAAGTTAAGTCCAAGGTTTATTGGACCGTTTAAAGTTCTTCAGAGGATTGGGAACCAAGCTTACAAGCTCGAATTACCCGAAGAATTGAATGAAATTCATAACACTTTCCATGTGTGTTATTTGAGGAAGTTCACGGGAGAAGTTCCCGATATAGTTCCAATTTCTGAGTTAAGAATTGATGAGAACAAAAGGTTAATTGAAGAACCAGAGGCAATCGTTGACCGAAAGACTAAGAAGTTGCGACGCAAGATGGTCGAATTAGTGCTTATCCGTTGTAAACATACGAATGGGCCAAATCTCACCTAGGAAACGGAGAGTGACATGATGAGTCGCTATCCGCATTTGTTAATTGATGTGTGATTTCGGGGACGGAATCATTCTAAGGTGGAGAGAATTGTAACGCCCGTGTTTCTGAGCTAGGCATTAATGTTGATGTAATAGTCTAGGTTAACCTTTGTAACTCATTTTGAAATAATAAGAATGTATTATTTGAGTATTATGTGATTTATGCCTAATTGTTGTGACTTAATTGAATTAAGGATAATTTAAGCGTTAAAAATAAAATGTTAGATAAACCCGATATCGAAACATGAAGTTGTAGTGGTCGTGTCAAGGTTTCCGAATATATAAAGAATGCCGAAATCCGAGTTATAACGAAGAAGTTATGACCTGTCGAAGTTTCGCGACATAACCGGCACGACACTGTATGACATAAAATACGAATTTAAGATAGAGCGATATCTAGCCTTAGTGATCTAAACGGAAGTCATAGAATTCATTAAACCGAGAGCGTGCATAAAAAGAACGTCTAAATCTGACTTTGTATGAGGAAGTTATGATTTTTCTAAGTTTCGACTTAGCGGTATGCACCCCGAAACTCGAATATGAGATCAAGTGATTTTTGGCCGAAAAAATCTAAACGAGAATCGAAGATCTCGTCGATAGTAGTCCAACGGTGAAAAGACAGACGAAAATGGACGTCAGATGAAGAAGTTATGAAAGTTGTAGATCTTAGTCTCACCTACACGTGGATATAAAGAACGTCGAAAACGGAGCTCGTATGAGGAAGATATGATTTTTTAAATAATTAAAATATATAAATTTAATTATTTATTCGGATAATATCCGAAGAGCTGACGAGTCTGATCTGATCCGAAGGGTACGCCCAACATACTAGGTGTACGCCCCGCGTACATGTCGACACCGAGGTACGCCCTGCGTACGAGATAGCTACGCGCAGTGTACAGTTGCTTTCCTCGGCCTAGAAGTGACCACGTTCCACCATCCGAAGCTCGCCACCTGGCACCTTATCCGAATTACGCCCAGCGTAGGGCCTCGGTACGCCCAGCGTAGTCCGAGGTCTCACTACTATAAATAGAAGGCCGAGGCTGCCGATCTTTTTTGCTCAAAATCCTTCTCTCTCTCCCATATTTCCTCGTTTTGCGTGCAAGAAATACCCCCGAAGCCCCGGTATCATTCCCGAGACCCGAAGCAAGTCCCGAAGCCTCGAAGATCCCGAGAAGTAAAGTTTCCGAGCCGAAACTCTGCCCGCGAGAAGCCCGGTTTTCAAGAAAAGCATCCGGTTTTATCGGAAACGATTGTTTTAAGAGACGATGTGATGTCCGATCATCGTCTTATCAAGTGAGTGTATATTTGTTTTCTTCTAACACATAGATATGAAGTATTCTTTATAAAATACGTGCTATGTGTTTATATATTATTTGTTTATTTGAATTAGTTGTTAAATGGATGTTTTGTACAGGTTTTAAGTTGTATATAAATGTATATATTTTATCTACTAATATGTTGGGTAGAACATGGGTAGACAGTTGGTGTGTGATGAAATAAAATGATGAGAGGCCTCGATGTTGTTGTTGATCTAGTCGTCTAGCGGAGTATGGATGACGACCACGGACTCTTTCTAGACAGTCCAGTGGAACGCTAGCAGGTTCATTACCTGTAGGTGTTGTGAACGATGTGTTCACCGGTGTACTCTATCTCCCTCATGGTTGTCTTTAGGACAACTATTGTCAAGGAAACCCCTTTGCAGTAATGTCCGTCCCGATGAAAATCCTAGATTAGGTCCCTTGTAATAGTTGTTGTCATAGGGACGTAAAGTGAGGATAACGGGAATGGGTAATCGGGTTATTGTTGGTTGGTGAAATTAAATATAATTATTTATTGTGGGTTGAAAACCCTATATGCTCACCAGGCTCCCAAGCCTGACCCACTCAGTTTTTCTTTGTATTACAGGTAGTGGCACGAGAGCATAAGTTGGATGACATTGTCAAGATATTTTTGGATTATAGACCAGTAGTTATATGTAACTGTTGTAAGGTCTATTTTGTATTGTTTATGCTTTTGGTCTGTATCGGAACATGACATCCCGAGGTTTTGTTATATAATGAAAATACATTTCCTTATGAAATGCTTTGATAAATTCTTATCATATTTTGGGAACAAATTCCGTAACTCTTTTAATCAAATGATTACTTTGATTTTATTTAAAATCATAAATGAGACCGGTCTTTTCTGGTCGTGATTTTGGGGATGTCACAACTAGCTCGTAACGTACGTAGGCCATGTCACACTTCAGACCGCACAGGGCACATGTTTATTAATGAAGTATTAAATGGCCATCCTAGATGATGTTATGAGATGTTTAGACTGCACGTACCAGTTTTTAGATAGTTATGCATAGATCTTGCTACAAATTACGGAGTGCAACAAACATGAAATATATCTATTGAGGAGTCTGTAGGAATATTATTGATAACTTTGGCTCATGGATGTAGCAATAGATTTGTGCAAGATTTTTTTTAATCATCGAGGGGAAACAATTCATAGGCATTTCCATACAGTTTTGGAAGTCGTGCTAAAGCTGAGTGTCGACATCATCAAGCCAGACGCAAACTATAATGACGATGTTCCTGAATATATATTAAATAACCCTCGATATCGTCCAATGTTCAAGGTATTATCCAATGTTCAGTTACTTGGTAGTCAAACTTTAACAAATTATTTATTTATGATATCTTTTTGTATTTGAAGGATTTCATTGGTGCTATCGATGGGACACACATTAGGGCATTACTTCCACAAAAAGAGGAAGCAAAGTACATTGGTTGAAACAAATATGCAACACAAAATATAATGGTTGTTTGTGATTTTAACATGTGTTTTACATTTGTATGAGTCGGTTATGAGGGGATTGCACATGACAAACGAATTTTCATTGAAGCCTTACAGAGTCCAGATCTTAATTTTCCATATCCAACGGGTGGTTAGTATAATTTTTTTAGTAACACAAGTTTTATGTTTTTAATACTTGTTTGAAACGAATAACAAATGTTTGTTTTATTTACAGATAAATATTACGTTGTTGATGCCGGATATCCAAATACCAGAGGGTATTTTGCTCCATACAAATGCACAGATATTCATTATCATTTACCTGATTTTCGACATGGACACACGGCTGCTATTCGTGAACCTCGTGGACCGAAAGAGAAATTTAACTATCTCCACTCATCATTACGAAATATCATTAAACGAACTTTTGAAGTGTGAAAAGCTAGATGGGCGCTATTAAGAGACATGCATGTTAATTACAAGTACAAGAACCAAGTAAGAATTGTGATAGCATCGATGGCGATCCATAACTATATTAGAAAGATTGGTAGGTTTGATGAAGCGTTTAATAGGGTATGACAAGAATCCTACAATCTCATACAAGGTGGTACTAGTAGTGAAGTTTACGAAGAAGGTCTAAGTACACGTCGCACGAGTGATGATGATTTGTATATGGCAACGATACGAGATATTATTGCACAATATATAATCACATTGTGGGGATGAATGTAATATGGCGTTATCTATGATATTTTTCTATGAATTATTTACAATTTGTATTTTGCTTTTATATGAACGTAATTTTAATATTACCATGGTCTAATAAAAAAATTAGAAATATTTTAAAAGAAATTTATATTTTATATTTTCTAATAACATGTTTACAAAATTATAATATGCGTGTAAAAAAATTGTTAAGTATAAAATAGTTTCTGTAAAGTAGTAAATCATTGTAAATATGTAAACATGTCATTTTTAGTCATTTTACATCTAAACGTTAGGTCCCGTTTGATAGTTGCTGACTGAGAAAGTGTTGACTGAGAAATATCTGTATGGGTAAGAAATCATGGCTGAGTAAGAAACCATGTTGTTTGATTCTACGTCTGACTGAATTGACTGACTAATGAAAAATGACCATTTTACCATTTGCTCTATACAGTGAAGTAAATTACACACAAATCCTTTAAAAATTCCAAATAAAAGTTATAAAAGAAATCATTATTTTTATAAAGTTATAAATAAATTCATTGTTTTTCAACAATTCAAACAATTTATTCATTGACCAAAATTGATACAGAGCAACAGTAAACATAAAAATAACACTTTTACCAAATTGCCCCTGCTCCGTTTTTATTCCAGACCATTCCATGAGCATAGAACTTTGACCATATGTCTTGTAAAAAACAGATCCTCTCATCCATATCTTTAATAATCTACTAATTTTGAATTTCTTGATCCAGAAAAACCAATTGAGAATCAACAGACCTGGCATATACTTGCTAATCTTGAAATTAATCAAAAAAAGACCAACCTGCCATTTTCTCAAAAAAAAAATCCAAATCAATAACCAAAAATGTTTATTCAATATGCCATTGTAAAGATCCCACTGAATTGAAAGAATTAACATAAAAAAAACTTCAAATTCTTATTCCCCTGTAACTTTATCATCCAAAAACTCCAACAGAGCAAAAAATAAACTAAAAATAGTTATAAAAAGATAATTCATCAAATTAACCATTATCTTTTTCAATGGGAATTCCCCATTTCCTTCTCACATCATTATTAAATCCCTATCCATTCTTAATCCCGATCAATTTAAGCATGATGTCTTCAAAGATATTCAGAATCAACTTATTTTGACCATTCTTCCATTTCTTTGATAAAAAATCAGTTTATAAAAATCGATTGTGGTGCAGAGCGTAAATCATTGCAATAATCCAAAATTCAAGAACACCAAGAGGATGAATCAGAGCAATAATCACAAATTAAAGAATAATCGCAGATCGATTGAGAGAGGGAAATACATACCGACAGATGTAGGGATGGAGGAGGAGGCGGTGCCGATGGGTACGACGGCGCTGGACGGGGATGATGAAGGCGACGGTGAGAGAAGGCAAAAGTGGCGTTGATATTTGTTCTTCTTTGCAGATGTCGGAGGTAGGCAAGATGAAGGAACGCTTGAGAACTGCGAAGGAGAAGGGAAAAAAAAGGAACGAGTCTTTCTGTTTCAGTAAGCGGCCTTTTTTTGGATGACTGGGTAAGACCTTCATGGCTGAGTAAGATGCAACATATCATGATATCAAACGCAATGAGCTGACCGAGTCAGCCAAATAGGTCTGACCTGACCGGGTCAGCAACAAATCAAACAGGGCCTTAAGCTAAACACTTTTTAAAACAACTTTTGACTTTTATCCCTCAAAAACTAATCCAAACATATTTTAAAAAACTCATTTTGCAAAAAAGTATTTTAAAAAATAACTTTTTAAGTTAAAAGTTAATCCCAAAATCCTGGAACTCCATAACTTATCATGCTAACAAAATTTAGATTTTTTTTTTTATATATACGAGTAACCTATTTCATGTTTATCTTATTTTTTTATATGATTAGACTTTTTATTAGTGGATTTTTAATATTTATAAAATCTATACATATTTATTTTCAACGAAATCTCAATACTCGTTTGAACATATAGTTTTGTTTTTACCAATATGAATATAATGATGTAACCCTCTAATATTCAAGTTGCACTTATGAAAATGTAAGACTAAGTTATATATGTAAAAGAAGATCAATTTAATTGTATTTTATTTCGATGAATAACATGTAAAAAATATATCTTGCATTCAACTAAATATCATATACTAAAACATGGTTTAATAATCACAAATATATTCATTTCTATTGATGGTCTTGGCCAGCATATGTCTCCTGTGGAGTACCGAACTATCATTCGTTACCGCCTCATGATTCCCATATTCTCAATTGACGAGATATGCCCAGTTTGACGCAAGGCATGTTTGGATACCTTTGGGGAACACGCGGTTCATTGTAGAGAGCTCCCTGGTTTCAAGTACAGACATGATGTGGTTCAGGATGTTCTCTTTGATGCTTGTCGGCGTGCTGGTATTTCTGTGAAGAAAGAAGCGTCGGTGAACTTTTTGACGGACCCGCAGGATGGAAGGTCCACACTTAGACCGACTGACATTTTGGTCTTTGGATGGATAGGAGGGAAGCATGCGTGCGTGGATCTTACTGGGGTCTCTCCTCTCGTTGGTTTGGGGAGCGGGGGTTTCACAGCTGGGCATGCCGCTTTGAAAGCCGTTGCGTGCAAAGTGGTAAAGCACTAGAATGCATGTATAGAAAATCAACATGTGTTTGTACCTTTTGCATTCGATACATTTGGTTTTCTCGCACCAGAGGCGGTGGAGCTCCTCAATAGAGTCCAACAGGTCATGTATTCTAATGTCATATCTCCTAGATCCACAAATATAGTTTTCAAAAGAATTGGTTTTGTCATCCAAAAAGGGCTAGCGGCGCAGCTTGTTGCCCGTTTGCCTTCAATCGATATGTATTGAACCATTTATTCTAACAATTATAAAAGGGTCCAATTCATTTCATTCCCAAATTTTATTTATCCCACATTTGTTGATTTGCATAACAAACGAAGGCCCACCAAAACATCATTCATCAACATTTACATGTAGAACTTTTATTGCAAATGTTTTTCATTATTTGCAATGATATAAATGAAACATAAATAAACCATAAATTGTCTAGCATCTCGACTCTCGACATCTTGATTTGGGATATTATTTGTTCTTATCACCATAAACACTTAACAAAATCTCACTTTTGAGATTAGGAGAGGAACTTGCAGTAAAAATAATAATTTTAAGCAAACCAGTAAATAAAATAAAAGAAATAATTGTAAGGGATAATGACTTAGGAGGGTAATAACGTTTCTGGTTTGTCCATATTAGGTCCCTAACGTATTTTTTATGTGTATTACACCATTAAGGTTGTTATAATCGTTTAGAAATAATCTCTTTTACCGGTTTCTTCCTGTTAAAATGACTATTTGTAAACTGTTAGAATAATCTTAATGGTGTAATACGCACAAAAAATACGTAGGGACCTAAAATCGACAAACAGAAAACGTTATTACCCTCCTAAGATTTTTAGTATTTATTATTTTGAATATATATTTTTAAGATTTTTAGTATTTATTTTTATATGTGTATTTCATATAAAGTTGTTGAAATTAAAAAGAATAAAAAGTAGAAAGGTTTGGATTGGATTGGATTGGATTTTGTAACCACATCATCATGAACACCGACTCAACAATCGGGCGTTCCATATGAACCGTCGGTCTAGAATCCACCCAATCCACCACATCACGGATAGATGAAAACACAAGAAGGTCCAAATGAAGCCAATGCCCAACCCGACTCCAAACCTGATCAGCAACCGAAAACTGCAGCAACAAATGCTTCACACTTTCTTGAGAATTATGACACACAGGACACAATAGGGAATCTATCATCACCCCCCTTTCCACCAGTTTAGCTCTTACCGGAATGCGATCCGAAAGCACACACCATAAAAAATGTTAATTTTAACAGGGACAAAACGGTTACACCTAGTAGGCATACTACCAATAAGAAGCGTCATATCATTAACCCAATTCCGTGCTGATTTAACAGTAAAGATACCCGACGATTCAAGCTCCCAAGACCACTTATCCGACATTTCCCCTATGCGAATAGGATTTAATATCTCCACAAGATAATCAAATTGGGTCGATTCAGCCCCTCCTCTAATCCCCCGACGCCAATGAAAATTCCATCCACCTGAATCCCATTATTCACTTACTCGAGTATCTTGATTAAAGGCTAAAGCAAAGAGCCTCCCGAACCGCTCCCTAAGAGGAATATCCAAGCACCAAACATCCTTCTAGAACCTCGTTTGAGTCCCATCCCCCACCACTCTATACATGGAATTAGAAGGAATACAACCATTCTCATGGAGATGATTAATGTATCCTACAATCTTTTGCCAAACACCCCCTCCAGTTCCTATTCTGGAATCGTCCGAAAAACCACCACCTTCCCCATGACAAAATTTGACAATTTTAACCCAAAGAGCTCCCTTGTCATTAAGAAACCGCCACTTCCATTTATAAAGAAGGTCGAGGTTAAAAGCATCCAAACTACCAACCCCAAGACCTACAAGTTTCTTATTTAAAAAGTAAAAATTTACTATAGGCATTTATAGTTTCATACGGGGATAATGACTTAGGAGGGTAATAACGTTTCCCGTTTGTCCATATTAGGTCCCTAACGTATTTTTTGTGTGTATTACACCATTAAGGTTGTTATAACCGTTTAGAAATAATCTTTTTACCGGTTTCTTCCTGTTAAAAAGACTATTTGTAAACGGTTATAATAACCTTAATGGTGTAATACGCACAAAAAAACATGTTAGGGACCTAAAATGGACAAACAAGAAACGTTATTACCCTCCTAAGTCATTATCCCTAATTGTAAAGACGTAATAATAGATCGAAAGTTACATATTATGCTTTTAAATACTTATGATCTTCTAATATCTTATTTGAAAATTTTAGATCTCATTTTAGTAATACAAAGTTTATGATAATATTCAATATATGAATTCTACATAAAAAAACAAAAAGAGAAGAGACAGTTGCCGTGGAAAATAGGGATGAGGTTTTGATTAAATTATTTGTATCTATTAAAATAAATAAATAAATAAAAGATAAATTTACTTCATTCCTGTAAAGTTTTTTCTACAACTTACACAAAAAAATAATGATTTTCTACTAAAAATCATAAATTTCGCATTAAACACTGCAAAATTATTAAATGATCTATGAAATTACCAAATATGTAGATAAATAAGCTCATGGGCTGCAAATTTTTCTTAATAGACGATTAGTGGTCCTCATTATAAAACATATAAAAGTTAATTTAAATCAAAATAAACAAAACATATAAAAATTAATTTAAATCGAAATAAACGGGGTAAAATAGTAAATTTCAGAAAAAAAAATTCTCGAAGAGTGTAGTAAACAAATATATTCCACTGTCGTCTTCCTTGAGCATAAAAAGTCGGGGCGAAATCAGTCAAAGCATCCTTCGCTGCTCACACACGCATCTGTCAGTCACGTAAGCGGATTTCACTAACATACGCAGCAGCGATTCCCTTCTTCCTGCATCTCATTTTCAACAACAATGGTGAAATACAGGTGGATGTTACTCGTATTGTCTCTCATATTGCTTGTAGAAATGCAGTTTTCTTCTGCAATGGCAGCTCCAGGTGAGCCCTTTCACGAACTTCTACACTTGTTTACTAGTTTCACTCTTGTTTCTGAGAATATTATTGGATTTCTGGTTTGAAATTGAAATTTTATCTATGTTTTTTGATTTGCTTCTTTATCGGTTCGGAAACGATTAACGTTTGTGTTCCGGTTTATCCTCCGAGCATTTGAGCTGCAATTTTCTGAACTGCTGATCACTTTAACACATTCTAGCTATGAAGAGTTGAATACTCGTGATTATTCGTTAAAATGTGTAGATTTGTTATCTGGAATCAATGCGCAAGTGAGTAATTCCCAACCGGTTGAAAAAACTAAAAACGATCTATACTCAGGTAGTGATTACTTTAGGGTTTTGAGTTCGCAGATAAGTCCGCCATGATCGAATCTGGAAATGTGTGGAGCAGGTTTTGGTGTTAGAAAAAGTTACCGGAAAGAATCAGCCAGTTGTATTCCACAAATTACTAAAAGCTTCGGAAACAAGTTGTAATATGCATCTTAGAGCTATTTCCTGATAAAAAAATTCGACTCCTAATTTGATCAATCCACTTTTCTCAACTTGTCGGTGTTTTTTTCCCCTTGCATTTATGTAAATATATCTGTGATTGGTGAATAGTGGTTTGGAGTAATTGAATCACAATGCTGTCCTCTGATCCTCTCTACTTCTATTAGTACCTAAACTAGGGGTTACATTATATATTCCTTTTTAGTACTATGAAAGACTTTCATATACGAGCATTAAAAGTTAAAACTGTGTATCATAACTATTTTCCTCCATTAAAGCAGGTTGCCCCTTGGACATAACAGGCTCAAATCTTACTCAAGCTGCCATCCTTTGTTCCAATACAGAATCTAGAGCAAGTTGTTGTCGTTACATCAATGCTCTTGTTGCAGTATCTGTTGTTCATTATGCAAATACAACCAACAATTTAGGAGTCACTCCAGAATTATCCAAAATTTGCCTCCAAACCATATCTGAAACTTTAGAACTACACGGGATGACAAGAAACGCGACACTTTTCTGTGGATTTGGAACCAAAATTCCTGTCAATTATGAATGCCTTGGAAGAACAACTGTTAACCAGATGCTCGAATCTCCAAAATTCTCAAATGTCACTCTAAATTGCAAAGTCCCATTTGGAGAAAATGGTTGTAAAAAGTGTTTGAATTCTGGCATCTTGTTTATAAGAAACCTAGTGGGAACAGGAGACAATACAACATTAAGCACTTGTAGAGATGCAACATTTGTCTCTCTTGCTACCCAAGTTGATGACGTGTCAGCTTTTGAGATAGCTGGTTGCTTTTTTGGAGTTCAAGGCCTCAATAACATTCCATGTAAGTAAAGATTTATAAAGTTCTACATTGTGAGTGGATTATGAATATTTATATGATTCTTTTTTTTTTCTATCTTTTTGTAGTTTTGGGATCCTCTCCTCCTACATTTCCACCTGAATCATCTCCAACCCCGCTTGCTGCTAGCCCTAGTCAACTATCTTTGACCACACCGAATTTACCAAAACGCCACTCCTATCATCTCTCACTGGTTCCTGGTATTGGTATTGGTGTTATAGCACTAGCCACTTTGATGCTTGTACTAATGATTTTCCTTATTCGTGGGAAAACTAAAGAACTTGAATCCGATAAATCTTCAATGAGAACATTTTCTCAACCAATGAGAAAGTTCCAAGAATGCCCTTCATCCATGTTTAAAAAGTTTAGCTATAAGGAAACTAAAAGGGCAACTAATAATTTCGGTACCCTTATTGGACAAGGAGGATTTGGTAGTGTATACAAAGCTCAATTTAATGATGGATTATTATTAGCAGTGAAATGTATGGATAAAGTTTCAAAACAAGCTGTTGAAGAATTCTGTAAAGAAATTGAGCTTCTTGCAAGACTTCATCATCGACATCTTGTTTCCTTAAAAGGATTTTGCATTGAAAAACATGAAAGGTCAGTTGTTTATAAAATAAAACTAGTTCTTTTTATAGATGTTGTAAATGAATAGTTTTGTAAATATTGCTTCTTGTTTTTGTAGGTTTCTTATGTATGAATATATGGCAAATGGGAGCTTAAAGGATCATCTTCATAGTATGCATCTTTAAATATATTTCTTGTGCTAATTACAGAAATACCATTATTTAACCATTTCAATTTTCCTTATTCCGATAAAACCATAAAAGCTACAAACATTTTTACAATTTAACAATTTTGACCTAATATTCAAAATGGTTGATTTGGAAAACTTTAGTGGTTTGATTGGAAAAAATAAAGTATTAGTTGTTAAATTGCAAAAACTGCACAATTTTTTTTTTCTTTTATGTAATTTGCCAAGATTTTTTTTAATTTTTTTTTCTTTCTCTGAATTTGTTATGCTTGTGTGTAGCTCCAGGTGTCCCTCCGCTGAGTTGGCAGACAAGAATTCAAATCGCAATCGATGTGGCAAATGCTTTGGTAATAATAATAATAATAATAATAATAATAATAATAATAATAATAATAATAATAATAACATAAAAGAAATTTAACATTTATTTGGAAATGTTTTTGTTTTTTTTTTTTTTTTGGTATTCAGGAATACCTCCATTTCTACTGTGATCCTCCTTTGTGCCATAGAGACATAAAGTCTAGCAATATATTACTTGATGAGAATTTTGTAGGAAAGGTAAAATATGCTTTAATTAATCAATCTATTGAATTTTTAAAAATAAATTAAAGTTTCATCTTCTGATATTTGTGATCCAGGTGGCAGATTTTGGGCTTGCATATGCTTCTAAAGATGGATCCATTTGTTTTGAACCAGTCAACACAGAGATCAGAGGAACTCCTGGTTAGAAAAATATTTCTTCTTCATAATCAAAATCTCATACTTTATGATTCTAACAGAATTGGAATTTGAGATTCCATTCCAAACACATAACATTTTGTGATTCCGATTCCGATTCAGGTTACATGGACCCGGAATACGCCATAACACAAGAACTGACCGAAAAAAGCGACATCTACAGCTACGGTGTTGTACTTCTGGAATTACTAACCTCAAAAGAAGCCATACACGAAAACCGAAACCTAGTCGAACTATGCCAACCCCATATGAAATCGGAATCACGATTCATGGAACTGGTAGACCCCGGAATTGGTGATTCCTTCGATACAGACCAACTCCAAACTATTGTAACAATCATAAAATGGTGCACGCAAAAAGAAGGGAGGGGTAGGCCTTCAATTAAGCAAGTGTTGAGGCTTTTATACGAGTGTGCGGACCCCATGCATAATGGGTTTGTTGAAGCGGTGGAGGATGAGAGAGGGAGAGGGAAAGGGAATAGGAGAGAGAAAGATGGGAATGGGAATGGGAATGGGATTAGTTGGGATGGGAGGGGTTTGGCGAGTTCTTCTAGCACTTCAAGGTCTTATTGTAGTAGGAGTTTTTTGCTTGAGACTACTGGATCATATTCATCTCCTCCTCAATCTCCTTCCAATTTGTCTTCCATTTAAGTTCATGTATACATTCGATTTAAGTTTCTACATGTACATACACACTATAATCATCATCATCATTGTTCGTTTGTTACTTACTACTGGCTTTTCTATTGCTATTCAAAACAAGAACAGAAGAAGTTGGGTGTTTGGGAGTAGTTTAGAGAGATTTTGTTTTTTGTTTTGTGTATTAAAATTTCCTTCAACCCTATTGTTTTTTTTTTTTTTTTCATTTAGATTTTGTTTTTTGTTTACATTTTAAAATATAAATGGATTTATCTTCAAAATGTTGATTCATAAAGGTAAACAGTTTTGCATGGAAGTTAAGATCAACTTTGAGATAAACAAAATCTGGATTTATATTCGACATTATACATACAAATTTTTTTCGATTAAAACAGAATAATGGTATTTTTCAAGCAACTATCAACAACTCCAAAAAACCCTAACTAGAGATCTTTTTCTTCTTTGAAGATGTTCGTATAGATAAATGAGAACATGATTATGAAACTACAAGTATGTTTAAGAAGATATACACAAATACAACTATAATGATACAAAATGTTATGATCAAAGCATAACTTGAAGAAAAAAAAACATGTAAAAAAATCTTTCACAAAATCAAACCACTTTACCCTTGCTCAAGAGAACATAACCAACCACATTCACATAAACCAAGCTCTTTTCCCACAACCCCCTCTCAAAAATTAGTCCCTAGGCCCTAGGGTTCTTCAATCATCAACCTCTGAAATAACAACCAACTTTTGGAAACATCAAATCAAATCCATGAAAACATTTTCATCTTTTGACTTGTAATCCATAATCATATGAATTAAAAGAACACGTGGCATGTCTCTTTTGATCCATCTTTTCTTCACACAAATCCACTAGGGTTCTTGAATCATCAAAAGCTCACGTGCCATGTGGATGTGGCAATTCTTCTTCAAATCCATCACAAGAAACACACTTTCAATCACGGGTTTCTCACAAAAGTTGTAAAAACCACACCCTTCTTTAAATTTCCAAAAATACCCTTAGCAACCAGCAGCCACCAAGAACTTCTTTTTACTCACCGGTTCCTCAAGCAACACAACAACATCATCCAACTTCTCAAACAACTCCTCAAGTTCACTAACTCCAAATCTCCTATAATCCAATTCTCTCTTATACCTTTGTTGATAAATCGCCTCAAAACACCCCAAAAAAATCCTACACGAATAACTCACCAAAATCTCCTGTAACTCAAACCTAAACTTATCCAAACTCTCATCTTGTTCTTCCAAAACTACCCTTTCCTCATCCGAAAACTCATCAGAAGACACCACACCCTCTTCCCTACCCTTCCCTTTCCTATCATTCTTGGGTAAACATTTCCTCAAATACACAAACTTCCTCTGCCCTTTTCCTTCAATCGAAATCTTGTCCCCCATTTTCTTCAAAAGATTCACAAGTTTCAAAGTTCCATATTCAGAAACATAAAGAGGCCTCCCAAAACTTTTCTGATATTCACCTGGAAGCCTCCCGAGAGGCAAACACCCACCGAAAGATTCTAGAAGCTTCATTAGTTGACCGGTCAAACCTACCAAATCGCCAGGCTGGACCCACATCTGTTCATAAGAACCAACATGTGGTAGACTATAAGATCTTGATGTTGTAGTGTTGTATTCGGATACCATGTTTGTATTATAATAGCTTTGTGAGATTCCTCTATACACAATCGCCTCTTCTTCATTTTGAAAATCTGAATTTTCAGTTATTTGGCATCCCATTAAAAAGGTGGAGACATCACGGGTGGGGGGTAGGGGTAGGGTACGTGAGGTAGGGGGGAGGGGGACAAACCCTTCTCCACGAACTACACTAGGCCAATCCCAAACAAAACTACCAGCATTACTTAAAGCAGATGAAACACCAACACCAGATGGAATCACAAGAATGACAGTGTACCCACGTTGACCAAGAATGTGTAATGCAGGAGAAAAGTCAACATCACCTGAGATTAACATGATGGAAGAAGGAGGAGGGTTGTCTAAAGCAAAGAGAAACATGTCTACAAGAATAGCTTTATCAGCTGCATCTTTTCTACCGTTTGGGACATCTATGAGCTTCACACCTGTTCTTTGACAGCCTTCTCTTAGTCTTCTAGGAAAGGCGTTGAAGTCGCCGTATGCAGAAAACATGGTGACAGCTCCGCTGATTATAGGGTGGAGACGTACGGCCATGCGGATGTTTCCGGCCACATCTTCAGGGCGGATGTCGCTAGGGACAGGGCAGTTTTCCATGTCCCAGAGTATGGCGATTGGACCATCTGATTGGTTGGTTGAATTTGGAGAAAAATTTGTGTTTTGCATTGAGAAGTGTGATTGTTCCATGGATCCTGATGATAGAATGAATGCTGATGTGTTTGTGTTAGCCATTAATAGTACCTGTTGATTGTAGAAAAGAAACTTATTAGCTTCTTTGAAGTTCACATTCGTGTAAATTGTAATTAGGTGAATCGAATTTAAAATGGATATTTAGTGAGGTTTTTGCACGATTGGTTTGGCATTCAAGTGGAACAAACGTACGTCGATGAAATAAGAATCAATCGTATTAACACAGGTGAAATCCGATACTCAACCAAGCTAAAGGATCTTAACTTGAGCACTACGACAATCGAATTGACAAGATGAATTGGAATAAAGATTCGAGCATCAAATTAAACAAGGAAATCATTCTAAAACGGTAAACCACGACCTAAATAGATTATAATTGAAAGAAATACGAAACCAGGAAGACAATTAACAGAATCAATAGATCTGCAGCTGCGGAAATGAACGAATTGAATCGTGGATTGAAGATTCAATGATTTACAATCTTTATAAGAATCAAAAACCCATGTAGAGGGGGAGATTTATTTACCTTGGCGAAAGTAGAAAGGTGTTCTAGGGAGTGAAATTTTGATTCTGAAACGTAATAGCGAGAAGGGTTGTTTTTTTCACCAAAATCTGGTATTTTAGGGGAAAAGAAAATGCTTAACGTGCACCGACCCGGACAATAAATTGAGGTCACCGCCTACACGGCCCCATTGTGTCTTAAGAAAATCAAAATGGATATACGGATGAGTAGATAAGTAGATAACTATCAATTACAAATGATAAAGTTTACTTTATGTTTTATGCTTAAATCTTAATAAAAAATCAAATAAATTATATGCTAGTATTTTTTAAAAATATTTTATATTGCAGCTGTTAAAGATTTTTGAAAAGTTTTAGTTTTTAATTTTTAAGAAAAAAACTTAAGAGTTTTCTTTTTTTAATAGAAACTTTTAGGTTGTATGTTAAACAATTTTTTTTATTGAAAAGTTGCTTCAAATAGCATTTAATAAAATATGTCGGCATATTATAACAAATTTAAAGGATTACCTTTGAAAATACTATTTATACATTTATCTTTTTTTAAACATGTCATTTTATATAATTTTATACATTGCAAAAGCTTTATACTATTTTTATTGAACACTCATATATTCGTAAAAACTAAACCTTTTAACTCATATATTCATAAAACTAAACCTTTTATACTATTTTTATTGAACACTCATGCATTTGTTATATTTACAGTGAACTACATGTTTAGTCCTCGAGGTTTGCTATTTGTAATATTTAGGGATGAGCAAAAACTGAACCGAAAACAAAAAACCGAGATAACTGAAACCGAAAAACCAAAACCAAAGCAATAACCGACGGTTTAGGTTTGAATTTTACAAAAACCGAAAAATAACGGTATGGTCCCTGTGGTATGCATTTTTTTGGGGTTTCAGTCCAAACCTTGACTTTTTTGGATTCATAGTCCTTTTGGCCTAGTTTGTACGTAGAATTGGCCCATCGACTTAACTTTCGTTAAGTTGTTGTTGTTAACCCCCTCATGTGTCTCTCACATGAGGGTATATTTGTCTTTTCACTTCTAAGGGATCATTTTTGCAACTAAAAAAATATATCCTCTTTTTTCTTTTTTTAAATTAATATTTATATATTTATTTTAATAATTAAAAAAATAAAAGAGGTCTCTCTCTCTCTCTCTCTCTCTCGTAAAAAACACATACATAGAGCCATTGAAATTAAAACACACGTACACTAATTACTATGTTTGAAACCTGCATCGATTTAGGAAGGATTCACTGGTACACAGACACACATACTTTTTGAAATCGATTGAGAAATTGAAATTGATTGGGACAAACCAAAGCCCTTTAGGAATCGAATCGTTTAGATAATTCTCTCCCATTCAGATTCGACTTAACGATTCGTATTCACCCAGAGATTTTCGGAATTGGTCCAAACAAGAAGTTCCCTAATGTGATTAGGGTTTCGAGTTTGTTACATGTACACAAATTAACAGGAAGGAACCAGTTAATTTGTTTGAAGACACATCGAGAATATGTAGCTTCCCGTATGTGAAATTGTTTCCCCAAAGTTGCAACACATTTAATTCGACAATTCTCTTATATACTCCGACGAGATTGTTGTTGCACCTTCATCTTCTCTATGTGTTTACTCCATCTTCAAACTATATTGCAGATTCTGAAAAAGGTCCGATTTGGAAATCAAAATTGTGCTAGTGTGATAGCAAGAGGGGAAAGAGAGACTGGGAGATATGAGTGATTTTAGATTTTGTAGTGATTTCGGATTTCAGATTTTTGCAGAGGCTACCAACAGAAGAGGAAAGAACGTCGATGATGTTGACAACGGAGATTTCTTAAATTCAAATATGCTTCTCGTCCCTTCAAGGTGAGTTCCCCATTTTGTTGAATTCACCAAAATTCTGAAATTCTTGATCAACCTTACCTTGAACAAACATCGATAATTCCAATTTTGAAATTCTAATTCCTGTGGGAGTAAATCAATTGATAGTTTATGTCCTACTTTCGTTAAACTTGGTCAGGGTCTCTCCACCAGACCAGATCTTTTTCCACCTGAATTCCTTGAAGAACTCTCTCCGGGTAACATTTTTCCAATTGTCAGTTGAGACCATTTTCATATGCCTAACAGTTGACATTGACACCATATTTGTATGATTGAGCAGGATGATTTGCCAACATTCCCAGATGTAGAGGCATTTGCTTTCATTGAAAAAGAGCTCGGGATCCATTAAACTAATACGTAAACGTAGTAACTAGTGATGTTGTTTGTAACTTCCATTACTTGAGAGAGAGAGAGAGAGAGCTCTTTTATTTTTTTAATTATTAAAATAAATAAATAGGTATTAATTTTAAAAAAAAAGAGGATATATTTTTTTAGTTGCAAAAATGGTCCCTTAGAAGTGAAAAGACAAATATACCCTCATGTGAGAGGCACATGAGGGGGTTAACAGCAACAACTTAACGGAAGTTAAGTCGGGGGACCAATTCTACGTACAAACTAGGCCAAAAGGACTATGAATCCAAAAAAGTCAAGGTTTGGACTGAAACCCCAAAAAAATGCATACCACAGGGACCATTTTTGCAATTTTGTCTATTATTTATTATGTCTTAAACTTTTAGTTTTAGACTTTAGACTTTAGATTTTATCTCTTTAATACTTTATGATTATTTTCAACAAACTGTCAAGAGTGTTAACTTTGATCTTTTCAACACTTTTATGCTTTTAGAATACTAGAATCCGTACTCTTTATTATAGTATATTTAAATTAGATACAATACTATTTATCACAATGTACTTTCACTGGGTTTGAACCCAAAAACTAGAAAAAAAGGAGCTCATAAACCCGCAGTTTAAAACCGAAAACCCATAAACCCAACCCGAAAAACCGAAAAAACAGAACCATGCAAAAACCGAACCTATATGGGTCGGTTCAGTTTTTATGGGTGGTTTTATACGTCAAAACCGAACCTATATTGGCCTGCTCAGAACCCAGTCTAAAGCCAAGTCTGGGCCTTCGCCAACGCGAAGGGCGCTGATAAGGCGGTTAAGGTGTAGAGTCGCGCCTAAACCCCTTCTCCAGGAAATCATACCCTGGCAAACGTGGGACCAGTCAGAGAGTCTCACTCGCCCATTAGACGATAGCCACGATCTTCGTAAACGTTTGGAAGATCTCCTTCCAGCCAATGAGAGAACGAGGCAAAAGTCGTGACGGAGGACCCTCCAATATGGGTCCACCACGTCGCACCTCACGAGGGAATCCTCAACAGAATCAGCTGAGAGACACACCTCTCAAACAGGTATAAAAGGATCAGGGAGGGGAAGGAATTATCTCTTTTCTGTAATCAATTACCATCTCTCTCAGATCTCATACTAACTAGATCGTCGGAGCTTCGTCCCGGTAACCCCTCTCGGGCGTCGACTAACGATCTCTTTCCTGTTTTGTACTGTGATATCAGGGGAGGTCATCTTCGCAGAGTTCACCGGCAATCTCGATTCAACCATTCTCTGTCATATCACCACATTTGGCGCCATCCGTGCGTATCTTTAGAACGATACATCCACGCAACAAATTCAACGAGCAACAATGGCAGGCGAAATCCCAATAGTGTCTGGAGCACTAGAAAAAAGTCTGTTGCGTCCGATGCAGACACTAAAAGGAGGGAAAACTTCTGTTCAGGAAAGGCATGCCTTAAATCGCACTCCAGTTTCACAAACGTCATCTAGTTCTGCACTACATACGATAACAACTCTCACGGCCAGCCTCTGGCGCCCAACAGTCAACACAATTCCACAAGTGGTGATCGTAACCACAAATCGTCATATCACAACAGTTTAAAAACCGAAAAACCGACTTTCAATGGTTTAGTTTGGTTTTAGCCAAAAACCGACTCATGCTCATCCTTAGTAATATTTGTAGTCCACAAGATAGATATGTTATACATTTGGTATTTATGTAACGTTTCCAAAAATTACAAATAGAATTTTTAAAAATAGATTAACCAATTAAACCTTTACTTCAAAAACCATTGAATAACATTTGATTAATTGAAAACCATACATTATCAAAATTAAGTTTACAAAAACATGGAAACGAATATGTTGATGCAAGTGTACAATCATGTCGAGATCACGAACGACCTACAAAATGTTTTATCTACAACTGTAAGCATAAATCTTAATGAGTTCCCCAATATATCACATATTCCGCTATACATACAATACTCGACTCTAGCGTCGAGCAACCAAAACTCCTACCTACATACATATATCATACGTAATGGGCCCACCCCAAGAGTTTGTGGGCCCAACCCAACTCCCATAACGGGCCCCGTCTAAACATACATAACGGGGCCCACCCAAGGAGTAAACGGGCCCAGCCCAGACTCCCTTGTCGGGAGCTACATCCTGATCTTTCGTACTATTGCCAGAGGCCAAATCCTATTCTTCCATAAAATGTCAAAGCCATACATTGTGGCACTAGATTGACATTCAAACAAATGATCAACCCACAAGCAATAAATCAGACAAGAACCATATAGTCGGGCATTACACCAAAAGTTCTTAGGCTATCCAACTTGACTACATACAATCTCTTACGATAAATATACAACAACAAATCAATACTATAAATACCCTAACCAATTATGACACCTAGCAGAATCAAATAAACCTCATACAAGACTCTATCAGGCTAGCATACCGTGACACTAAGTATCCTAATTGCATAAGCATAACAAGGAGTTAACCTAGTCAACTAGCATACCCGTACTCTAACAGTACCTCTATCCTACTGTGACATCCTCATTTTCACGGCCAGAAAAGACCGATTTTGTTTATGCTTTGTTTGAAAATCAGAGTAACATTTAAATAAAAGTGTTGCGGAATTTGTTCCCAAAAACAAAACATGATAAAGATTTATCAAATCATTTCCAAAGAAATGTATTTCATTAAAACCTCGGGATGTCATGTTCGATACAGATCAAAAGCATAAACAATACAATACAAGCATTACTACATTTATTCATATCTACAGGCTTATAATCCCTTATCTCTCATCCAAACATCTATGCTCATGCGCCACTACCTGTAATACAAGAAACTGAGTGGGTCAGGCTTGGGAGCCTGATGAGCACATACGGTTTTCAACCCACAATAAATAAGTTTATTAACTTTATCAAACCAATCAAACCCGATTACCCCTTCCCGTTATCCTCACTTTACGTCCCTAAAACATCTAACACAAGGGACCTAGTCAAAGGACTTTCATCAGGGTGACAACACTACTTCGGGGGTTCCTCAGCAATTTATGTCAAATAAGGCAACTATGTGGGGGATGGAGTACTGCTGGTGAGCACACAGTTCAAATAAACACCTACAGGTTGCGAGCCTGCTAGCGTTCCACTGGACTGTCTAGAATAGTCCGTGGTCGTCATCTATACTCCGCTAGATGACTGGATCATCAATAACATCTATAACGAGGCCTCTCATTATTTTATTTTGTCACACAGCAACTATTACATCTACCCATGTTTTACCCAACACATTTTGTAGATATAAAATACATATACAATTTAAATCATTTAAAACATGTATAAAATCTTTCACCCAGCATAGACAACAAGTATTCAGACAATATGCACACATAGAACGTAATTTATATAAAATACTTCATATCTATGTGTAAGATGAAAGTAACTATGCACTCACTTGAAAAGGTGGTGACTCGGTACTTGGACAGCACTTCGTTACTCTTAAAACAATTTACTTCGACAGAACCTAGTATCATTACCACTACGGTTTAGTCTAATATTCACTGAGACTAATTAATAGTCTAACTATTATTACTATTATATAAGCGTTAAATAATACTCTTCACCCACTATGTACAGACAGGGACCATACATAAAACACCGGAGGGCAGGACCATTTTGGCATATAGCACTTCTGAAATCCAACAACCATATGCGACCCTTTAAACCAGATTCCCCGTACCGCGAGTGGTTAAAAAGATATTATAACGACACTTATATAATCCATAATAATAGCCTAAATAATTATTATAAAGTCCTAATAACGTTACTATAATTAATAAAAGCTATATTAAAAATAGTGTAGGCGTAGCTCACTTACAGCGGGTTTTCTCGAAAATCGGGTTTCGCTTGGAGCAGCGTTTCCGAACCGAAAGACCCTTTTTCTCGGGACTCCGGGAGCCTCGAGGCTTCCTTCAGGTGCTAGGGGGTTTACCTAGGCTTAGGGGGGGGGGTTAGGGGGTAGTGAGAGAAAGTAGAGAGAGAAAGTGGTGATGGAAGGGGTGAGAAAGCCGGCTGCCCTCGTAGCCCTTTTATAGGCTGATCCTCGGACGTACGTTGGGCGTACAGGTCCTCGGACGCGGGGCGTAGTATCAGATAAGGCCGACAGGTGGCGCTCTTCGGATGGGGCGACGTGGCTTGGTTTCGGACCAAGTAAATGAGTCCGCGCAACGTAGAGCCCTCGTACGCGGGGCGTTCTTCCGAACGCGAGCGTCCTTGGTTTACGCGGGGCGTAACCCTCGCATGCAGCTTCGTAATTTTGAGTCTCGATTTCAAAAATTCTTATCTTTCACATACGAGCTCCGTTTTTGACGTTCTTTATATCCACGCGTAGGTGGGATCGTACTCTACAACTTTCATTTAGACTCCGTTGGCTAATTTTGAATTTATTTTTAAATTTATATTTTTAACAGGCCGAGACAGGATTGGTCCGTTAAAAATTCATAACTTCTTCATCCAACGTCCGTTTTTGTCTGTCTTTTTATCATTACGCTACTATTAACGAGATATTTGATTCTCGTTTAGGTTGTGTCGGCTAAAAACCTCTCGATTTAATATTCGAACTTCGGGCTGTACACTGCTAAGCCGAAACTTCGAAAAAGCATAACTTCCTCATACGAAGTCAGATTTGGGCGTTCTTTTCATGCACACTATTGGTTTAACGTATTCTACGACTTTCGTTTAGATCGCTAAGGCTAAAAATCGCTCTATCGTAAATTAACTATTTACGTTGTGCAGTGTCGTGCCGGTTCTGTCACGAAACTTCGACAGGTCGATAACTTCTTCGTTATAGCTCGAATTTTGGCGTTCTTTATATGTCCAGAATCCTTGTCACGACCACTATCACTTCATGTATCGATATCGGGTTTATTCAAAACTTAAATTTTGACGCTTATTTTTATCCTTTATTAATTATAACTTTATAAATAAGTAATAAGCATATAAATTCACATAATTCACATAATACTCAAATAATTCATCTTTATTACTTTAAAAAGAGTTACAATAGTTGACCTAGACTATTACATCATCTACTAATGGTTAGCCCCAAAACACGGGCGTTACACCTACCATGCAAAGGATATATAATGGGATACGTGGCATAATGAGAAACTCACTTAAACTGAAGAACCAGAGAAGCACTCCAACACTCTTGCACCTTGCACTGCTCAATCCTACGAACTAACTAACACTAAAAGAGATAAATCCTCAGTCACAATCCAATTCCTCCAAGTTTGACCCCAAGTAAACTTGTCAAAAGTTAACAGTCAACGGTTAACAAAAGTCAACTATCAACCAAGTCAACAGCCACCATGACGTGGAGACCTCTTGGTCACGTCATGGGCATATCGAAACAAAACAGTCGACATGCAGTAGACCACCTCGTCGTGGCGGGCTCTTGGCCACGTCGTGGTTTCTAGTCGGGAGCCAAAATCTTTATTAAACACTTAGTCCTTTCAGACCAAGAATCAAAACTTTAGATCTACTTCTTCTCATTAAATTAATGGATAAATTTTCCAACTTTATCCAATAATACCTCACCATGAAGTAAGATCTTAAACCCTAAGTCCAAAATGGCATAAATCTTACACCAAACATGCATAGATCTAATGACAAGGTCAAGCTACCAACTTTCTATAAAAAAAAGGTCCAGAAGACAATCCTTAGTGTTTAGAAGGGACTGGAGTCATCTCAACTCCAAGCACACTACCAAAAAGGGACCAAAACCATAAAGATAGGCCAAAAGCTAGATCTAACAAACTAGGAGCCAAAGTTGAAGCTTTATACTCACAATGGTACATAAATGAAGTCACTTTGCTAGATCTACACTTGATCTCTTCACCAAAACACTTTGCAAGCAACTTCATCTTCAAGCTCCACACCAAAACAATGAGGAATGAACCTTCAAGTGATCAAGAACACCAAGAACACCTCAAGAACACACAATGGGGATAGGGTTTTGAGATAGGGGTGGATACTGAAGAGAATGACCTAACCCTATAGTTAAGGTCCTTAAACGTGAGAGAAACAGAAACCCTAAAAATTCATGGGCTTAGGCTGCAGTAGCCACCACGTTGTGGAAACCATCTTGCCACGTCGTGGTGCTCACCAGAATACGCGATCCATAAAAGTTATCCCAAGTCGTGGTCATCCATGCACCACATCGTGGCATATGGTTTTTCCCAAAAACCCCATATTTGATCTTGTTATGTTTTTAGCTGGTCCATTCTAGAAAACGGGTGTTACACTCTAGCTCACAGTTTCGTTATTTCATGTAACCCTTTTATAGCTCTCTTCGTTTCAAATACTATTTTCTAACCTAAACGCTCGCATTCAATCATATTTCAGTAGCTTAACCCTTCGATTTAACAATGATAAACTATATCATTGTCATTGCTCAGCTACCTTGGCACAATATGGAGTAGGAGAAGTAAATGCTTTAAAGAAGACGTTATTCGTATCTATGGTTTGTACCCGTTGTTCTTGCATTTGATCATGTGTTTGTATATAATAATTTATCTATTAGTTGAATTTTATAAAAAGGATATTATATTTTTTTTTAGAGAAAGACAAACACACACACACACATACGCCCACTCCCTACATACTCTTATATTACTCATATTGTCTCAAGAGACTTGAACTCTTAACATATGACTGATGGGCACCTTTCAAACAACACATGATATTGATTCGATACAAGACCTTTGGTGATATGATAATATCTTCATCATAAAAATGCTTCATGGTGAGAAGTTCACCCAATTCCCAGTAATAAGATACATAAACAATCAAGTAGTTTATTTCGATGTTATTGACATTGATGACTTTGTAATGTTTGACATTTTTTATAATGATGAAAGAGCTTACCTATGATGAAAGTACCCTCGTTCCTTATCCTTAATTGTTTCCCCATGCTGACTAACACACATACACACACACACACACACATATATATATATATATATATATATATATATATATATATATATATATATATATATATATATATAAGAAGGCCAACCTTATGAATAGTAAACTTAATGGATTTTTGGCATATTTGGTCAACCTTTTTACATGTTTTCATATTTTGTCCTTCTTTTTGTCCCCTATTTTGATAGTTTCAGATTCCTCAAATGGTATGGTACTACCAACCAAACATGTTGGCTACCAAAAAATTTGGTTACCAACATTTTTGGTTTGGTTGGTAACATGTTGGTTGGTTTTTCGTGGTACATATTTGTCAGCCCTATATATAATGCAAATAATAGTAATCTACTTTCTGTAAGTTTATATGTGACTATCGTTTTATATGGAAGAACACTTTCAATATGACTGCTATAAATATGATGATAAAGGGTATTTATAAATCTTTGATTTTTCATTTCCATTTTTAATTATAAAAATATTAATTTTCTTTTTTACCTGTGATTTCCACAGATTGTAACCTAGTAAGTTAATATTTAAATATTATGTTTGCTCTTACTTGCTGCCAAATATTTAAGTTGAAGAAGAAATTTTAAAGAACCGTACATCTTGAAATTTTTTATATTTTCCTTTACATTGTTTCACATATTATGCATCATATCTGAATATTTAAAAAAAATCATTTGCATGAAGTGCGTGAATATTTTAATGAATTGTATCATAAAATGTAAAATGATTTAAATCAAATTTAATTCAAACTACGTAGTTTCGGTAAGTTTTTTACCTATGTTTATGTAACACTCATAAAAATCATGCCAAATTTGAACTTTTAAAAATATTCCAAAACCATTAAATCATTACAACTAGTTTTCAAAATGTTTAATATCAAAGTTTTCCAAGAAACATAAACAAAACATGAGGAGTTGTACGATCACGCCTTCGCCTTGCTGCAATCCCCTGATGTACCTGAAACAATAAACTGAAACTGTAAGCCTGAAAGCTTAGTGAGTTCCCCCAAAATACCGATACACTGCACATAACACATATACAAAATAACAGCATGTACTGGGTCCACAACTTTAGAGACTGGATTACCCCTGGTCCCACAGCTCACATCTGGATTGCCACCGAGCCCACAGTATGAGTCTTCCTCAGCTCGTATATGGAATGTTCCCGAGTTTGTTGGTTACCGCACGGAGCAGTATCACCTCAACCCACCCCACATAATATGTCGACATATAACACAACTAATGCACATACAGATGATCACATAATACTACAAGTAGTCCTATAGATCTACCTAACTGGCATAGCAACTAGCATGCAGCACTAAATCATACTCAACATACTACCACTGCTAGGATATCATATCCAATGGGCCAGCCTTGGTGCCTTAGACCCCTTAGTATAGTGAGGATAACTCACCTCGCAAGTATTGTCGAAGTACCGAAAACCTCTGATCGCTGTCTCACCGGAAATCCCAAACTATCACATAATAAATATCAAGTTAATACCCAAAATAACCTTCTTGACTAAGTGTCCACACAACTCATTAAATCCATTCTCATTATTGGGCCAAGGCCTAATACCAAGTCCTTAACTTGAAGGTCCATATATATATAAAGCCCACTATTGTAAATTGGGCCCAACCTCCTAATTAGGCCTAACCCCATGATCCACTATCACTACATGGCCCAAAATATCTTATTTACAGAGTCCAGCAAAGGCCCAATTTCATTTAGTCCATAAATAGCCCAAAACCCGAAGTCCATTTGTCAAAGGCCCAACAGAGGACGTACGCGGGGCGTACTCCTCTGGTACGCGGGGCGTACTCATCCAGATGTTGACCACCATCGGGGTGGTTGACCCAGTACGCTGGGCGTACTCGACGTTTTGCCAAAACCTTAGTAAGTGCTTAATGGCTTAAGCACTTAAGCCCAAACTTCAGATCCAGAGACCTAATATGCCTAGGATCCAAAAAGTCATGAACTTTATCATTTTGGACGTCCATAAAGCTCTTAATGCTTGGTCTTAATCCATTAAGACCTTATTTTTCCATGCATGGGACACATAGAGCTAATGGGACCTCATTTTTTATCACTCAAGGTCCCTTAAATAGTCTAGAAGGACAACCCTTTTTGTCCAAATCACATCATGCACCACCTTATGGCTTTTTGGGACAAGAAATGCTTCTATTAAAGTAAAATGATGAGATCTATACATATATGCATAAAGTTTGGAACTTTATACCTTCTGTAGCTTCTTGGGCACAAGATAACTTCAGATATACAAGCTTGATCTCTTTCTCCAACTCTTTGATGCAATAGCTTCCTCTTAAAGCACTCAAGAACACACTCAATAAGCTTAAACACACAAAGGAAAGGCTAGGGTTTGGGGAAGACGAGTATAGTCTGTGGATGCTGAGGTAAGGGAAGGTTTGGTGCTCATAATGTTGCTTATATAGGCCCCAAACCCTAAATATTAGGGTTTCATCTAGACATTAGTACGCCCAGCGTACACAAGTGTATGCCCAGCGTACTAAGGCGTACCTTAGTACGCTTAGCATACTCTTATGTACGCACAACGTACTCCCTCTTGGCCCAAGTTTGCAAACTTGGCCCTTAAACTTATCTTGTCTTTTCACTTCCAACCCCAAGGACTATAAATGACAAGGTAATGATAGAAGAGGGTTCGGGAATACCTGGCAAATCTTGGGATATTACAATTCTCCCCCACTTGACTTAGACTTCGCCCTCAAAGTCTGTTGCATAAAATAGATCCGGGTAATGCTCCCACATCTCAGACTCGGGCTCCCAAGTCCACTCGGATCCTTTCCGATGCTCCCACTGTACCTTTACCAAAGGTATCTCCTTGTTCCGCAGAACCTTCATCTTCCTCTCCAGAATGGCCACGGGCTTCTCTACATAATTCAGGCGCTCATCAACCTGAATATCATCCAACGCTACTACTGCCTCTTGATCCATGATGCATTTTCGCAATTGCGAAACATGAAAATTGTTGTGTATCTGACGGAGCTCCTCCGGAAGATCCAATCTGTATGCAACCTTGCCAATCCTGGCGATAACCAGAAATGGTCTGATGTATCGGGGACCTAACTTTCCCCTCTTCCTGAAGCGAATCACACCCTTCCAGGGTGAAACCTTCAATAACACCATGTCACCTACCTGGAACTCCAACTCAGATCGGCGTCTGTCGGCGTAACTCTTCTGCTGACTCTTAGCGGTCTGCAGTCGCTGTCTAATCTGCTGAATTTTCTCTGTAGTTTGCAAGACTACCTCTGTCTTTCCCATCACTCTATGACCAACCTCACCCCAACTGGATTTTCTCTGTAGTGCAGCCGCGTGCCCAGTTCCTCGTGGAACTTCTGCCAGAAATGGGAGGTAAATCTAACATCTCGATCGGAGACAATGGAGACTGGGACTCCGTGGCGAGCAACAATCTCGCAGACATATACATCGGCCAACTTCTTGGCCGATGAACTCTCCCGTATGGCCAAGAAATGGGCACTCTTGTTCAATCGATCCACGATGACCCATATAGCATCACACCCCTTCGCTGTCCTCGACAACTTGGTAATAAAGTCCATCATGATTTGTTCCCATTTCCACATGGGAACTTCAAGGGGCTGCAGCTTGCCATGAGGCCTCTGATGCTCGGCCTTGACCATCCTACAGGTCAAGCACCTCTCGACGTACCAAGCGATTTCTCGCTTCATGCGCGGCCATGAGTAACTCAAACTCAAGTCCCGGTACATCTTGGTGGCCCCCGGGTGAATAGAAAATTGAGACTTGTGAGTCTCCTCCATAACTATCTGTCTGACCCCACCTGACATCGGAACCCATACCCGACCGCATCGGGTCAACAATCCCCGACTATCCTGCACAAACCGGGCGTTCTCGCCCCGGATCCTCTCCAGTTTCCAGTTCTCCGGTCGCATACCCTCAACCTGAGCATCTATGATCAAACTCACAAGCGGAGAATCCACCGCTATCCTCATGCATACCGCTGGGGTGGAAGACCCAGCTGACTTGCGGCTCAGAGCGTCCGCCACCACATTCACTTTACCAGGGTGGTAAAGGATCTCGCAATCGTAGTCCTTGACTACATCCAGCCACCTGCGCTGCCTCATGTTCAGGTTCGGCTGATCCATGATGTGTCTCAGGCTCTTGTGATCCGTGTATATGGTATAGCAGACCCCATAAATGTAATGTCTCCAAATCTTGAGAGCGAATACCACCGTTCCCAACTCCAAATCATGTGTAGGGTATCTCATCTCGTACGGCTTCAGCTGCCGTGATGCGTAGGCTATCACCTGTCCTCTCTGCATGAGGACCGCCCCCAGTCCTGTGATGGATGCATCATAGAACACCACAAAATCGTCAACTCCCTCTGGAAGAGTCAATACTGGAGCCTCGCACAAACGCTGACGGAGGGTCTCAAACGCCCTCTGCTGCTCAGGGCCCCACCAAAAATCTACCCCCTTCCTCGTCAGACAAGTGAGGGGTACTGCAATCTTGGAGAAATCTCGTATAAATCTCTGGTAGTACCCTGCTAATCCCAGAAAACTCCTGATGTCTGAAGGAGATCTCGGCACCTCCCACTGCATGACTGCCTCGATTTTGGCCGGTTCGACCAAAATCCCTTCCTGGTTAACGAGATGTCCGAGGAACTGGGCCTCTCGTAACCAAAACTCACACTTCGAGAACTTGGCATACAGTCGTTCTCGCCTCAGAACTCCCAACAACTCCCTGAGGTGCTCCTCGTGCTGCTCTCGGGTCTTGGAATACACCAAGATATCATCTATAAATACGATGACCGATCGATACAACATCGGTCTGCAGACCCGGTTCATCAGGTCCATAAATATTGCTGGCGCGTTGGTGAGCCCAAACGGCATCACCACGAACTCGTAATGACCATAACGAGTCCTAAACGCGTCTTCTCCACGTCCTCCTCTCTGACCCGGACCTGATGATATCCCGACCTCAAATCTATCTTGGAGAACCAATATGCACCCTGTAACTAATCAAAGAGAATATCTACCCTCGGGAGTGGATAACGGTTCTTCACCGTCAACTTGTTCAACCCCCTATAATCTATGAACATCCGGTGCGAACCATCCTTCTTCCTGACAAAGAGGATCGGTGCTCCCCATGGAGAACTGCTCGGTCAAATGAACTGCTTGCCCAGCAGTTCCTACAGCTGTGATGACAGCTCCTGCATCTCGGGTGACGCCATTCGGTACTACGCCTTGGCGATAGGGGCCGCACCCGGCACCAGGTCGATCCGAAACTCCACCTGCCTCTCCGGAGGTATCCCTGGCAGCTCCTCCATGAACACGTCAGCAGACTCTCTAACCACTGGAACCTCTGAAACTGGAGTCTGACCCCTGACCCGCGTATCCACCACATACGCTAAATAACCTGCACACTCATGCTGAATATAATGTCGAGCCCTGGCAGCTGAACAAAACCCTAATCCCACTCTGGTGCCCTCGCCATATACAAACGGTTCTCCCCCACTTGGGGTTCTAACCACTACCTGCTGACCCTTGCAATCAATCATGGCACCGAATCGACTGAGACAGTCCATCCCCACAATCATGCACACACCCCTCATGGGAATTGGAATCAAGTCTATCGGGAAAGATACCCCAAAGATCTCCATCTCACATCCTCGGTAGACTGACGAAGCAGAAACCCCGTGTTTGTTGGCGATAGAGACTCGCAACGAACACTCTAGCTCGCCTACTGGCATACTGAACTCTCTACTAAAAGTCTGAGATACAAACGACCGACTCGCCCCCGAGTCAAATAAAACCAATGCATGCAAGGAGTTCACTAAAAACGTACCTAACCACATGTACAACAGATAAGCATAAAACAGATATAATAAAAGGAATAGAGGATAGAAACATACCAGCAACCACGTCTGGTGCTGCCCTGGCCTCCTCGGCTGTAAGCTGGAAGTCATGCCCCTGAGCCTTCGGAGGCTCTGCCTTAACTGGCCTCCCATCTGAAATCCTCAATGTAGCTAGAGCGGAAGCCTGTGTCGGCTTAGCGGCAAGCAACGGACAGTTGGCCTTCAAGTGGCCAACCTGATCATAGTGATAACATAACCTCATACTTGGAACCGTGGAGGGCTGGCGACAATCCTTCGCATAATGCCCCTCCTTGCCACACCTGTGGCACCCACTGCCAGCTCGACAAACCCCAGAATGTCCCTTGCCGCACTTTCCACAAGTGCGACCCTGCTGACTCCCGGTCCTAGAATTAGCGGTCTTAGACCGCTTCGGCGCCGGCTGTAACTGCGTCGGGGCCTGCCGCTGCTCCCTCAACTACAACTCAATCTCCAACTCACGCCGCCTAGCGGCCTCCTGTAAATCCAGAAGAGTATCACATCGTTGTGTGGCAACAAACTGTCGAATGTCAGTCTTGAGCATGCTCAGATAACGTGTCATCTAGGCCTGCTCAAAAGCAAACTCCGGGCAGAAAATCGCCCTCTCAGTGAACATGCGGGTGATCTCCGTCACCGACTCCCCATCCTGCCTCAAACTCAAAAACTCCTGAGTCAACCGTTCCCGCTCAACCCGTGGAATGTATCGAGTGCGGAATATATCTCGGAACTGCTCCCAAATAACAGCAGCTCTCTGATCATCAGTGTACGACCCTGTCGTCAATCTCCACCAGTCCTTGGCCCCTAGCCTCAGCAGGTTCAGGGCACATCTGACCCTCTGGTCAGTAGGACACGAGCAAGTAAAGAAACACCCCTCCACATCAGAAATCCACCTCATGGCTTTGATGGGGTCCTGAGTCCCATCAAAAGTAGGGGGCTTTGTGTTATCGAAGTCCCTGTACTGAAAAGCCCGACTGGCTCCTCCTCCTCCTACCGTTGTTACAGCCGATGCAGCTGCAGCGGCAGCCGTCTCTGCAAGGGCTGCGTAGCGCTCGTCGAAGTACTCGACCATGGCGGTCTTAATAGACCCAAACATCTACGGTAGCTGGGCCCAGAACATAGCGGCAACCTCATCATGCAGGATATCTCAAATCCTGGCATCTAGCTCCTTGGTCCCCATCTGCACCACAGTCCCGGGTGTTGTTGGCCCCTCCTGACCTCCGTCTCCTAATCCTGATCCTGACCCGGATCCAGTCACAAAGCGTCTCGTAACCACCATTCTGAAAACATACCAAGAAGATATCAGATAAACCTCATAATAACAGGGGACCAACTTCCAACTAAACCCTACGGGTTGTGACTTCCTTGCTACGCATATGGGTCTTGTGCTTTCAGTAGTACGGGCCCATACTACCTTCCACACCTACCCATATTTGTCTCAAGTATCACCACAACACCCTAACAATATATATAAACATAGCGAGCACTCAATCCGTACTCCTAGAGGAATGCTAAATATCTCATAACTGGCCTCTCGGCCTCGCACGACTCACCCATCCATGAAACTTCCACCAACCCTGCAGCACTAGTGTATGCTAATCATACATAACGCTGGACCCTATAGACTTTCGAATACCTGATCCTACCCTAAGCCCCCAATCAAAAAGGATAGAACATAAGGCCAAATCAAATATTCTCAGGCCATAAGATCTTAATTATGCATAACCGTGATGCATACACTAAGCAACTACAGTAATGATGCCAATTCCATATAGAGGAAACCCTAGGCTAGAAGGCATCATGTAGTCAGACAATTCTATCATGCAATTCCTGAAGATCCCTAGCCTAGTACTAGCATGTTGTTCTAACATATCACAGTATCAAATAACTGTATGGTATTTTGGGATCTACTTACTGGCTCCGGCTCATCGTACACCCTGCATCCTCCTTTGATATTTTGAAAACCTTTTTGAAATCATTTTGAAAATCTTTTCCTTGGTTTGAGACTGGATTCACACAAGTATTCCTCCAATTCACTCAAACCAAGGCTCTGATACCAACTTGTAACACCCACAAAAATCATGCCAAATTTGAACTTTTAAAAATATTCCAAAACCATTAAATCATTACAACTTGTTTTCAAAATGTTTAATATCAGAGTTTTCCTAGAAACATAAACAAAACATGAGGAGCTGTACGATCACGCCTTCGCCTTGCCGCGATCCCCTGATGTACCTAAAATAATAAACTGAAACTGTAAGCCCGAAAGCTTAGTGAGTTCCCCCAAAATACCGATACACTGCACATAACACATATACAAAACAACAACATGTACTGGGTCCACAGCTTTACATACTAGATTACCCCTGGGCCCACAATATGAGTCTGGATTGCCTTCCGGGCCCACAACTCACATCTGGATTGCCACCGAGCCCACATTATGAGTCTCCCTCAGCTCGTATCTGGAATGCTCCTGAGTTTGTTGGTTACCGCACGGAGCAGTATCACCTCAAACTACCCCACATAATATGTCGACGTATAACACAACTAATGCACATACAGATGATCACATAATACTATAGGTAGTCCTACAGATCTACCTAACTGGCATAGGAACTAGCATGCAACACTAAATCATACTCAACATACTACCACTGCTAGGATATCATATCCAATGGGCCGGTCTTGGTGCCTTAGACCCCTTAGTATAGTGAGGATAAATCACCTCGCAAGTAGTGCCGAAGTACCGAAAACCTCTGATCGTTGTCTCACCGGAAATCCCAAATTCTCACATAATAAATATCAAGTAATACCTAAAATAACCTTCTTGACTAAGTGTCCACACAACTCATTAAATCCATTCTCTTTATTGGGCCAAGGTCCAATACCAAGTCCTTAACTTGAAGGTCCATATATATATATATATATATATATATATATATATATATATATATAAAGCCCATTATTGGCCCAATTACTAAATTGGGCCCAACCTCCTAATTGGGCCTAACCCCATGATCCACTATCACTACCTGGCCCAAAACATCTTATTTACAGAGTCCAGCAAAGGCCCAATTCCATTTAATCCATAAACATCCCAAAACCTGAAGTCCATTTGTCAAAGGCCCAACAGAGGACGTACGCGGGGCGTACTGGATTTACGCTGGGCATACTCGATGTTTTTCCAAAACCTTATTAAGTGCTTAATGGATTAAGCACTTAAGCCCAAACTTCAGATCCAAAGACCTAATATGCCTAGGATCCAAAAAGTCATGAACTTTATCACTTTGGACGTCCATAAAGCTCTTAATGCTTGATCTTAATCCATTAAGACCTTATTTTTCCATGCATGGGACACATACAGCTAATGGGACCTCATTTTTATCACTCAAGGTCCCTTCAAGAGTCTAGAAGGACAACCCTTTTTGTCCAAATCACATCATGCACCACCTTATGGCTTTTTGGGACAAGAAATGCTTCTATTAAAGTAAAATGATGAGATCTATACATATATGCATAAAGTTTGGAAATTTATACCTTCTGGAGCTTCTTGGGCACAAGCTAACTTCAGATCTACAAGCTTGATCTCTTTCTCCAACTCTTTGATGCAATAGCTTCCTCTTAAAGCACTCAAGAACACACTCAATAAGCTTAAACACACAAAGGAAAGGTTAGGGTTTGGGGAAGACGAGTATAGTCTATGGAGGCTGAGGTAATGGAAGGTTTGGTGCTCATAATGTTGCTTATATAGGCCCCAAACCCTAAATATTAGAGTTTCACCCAGACATTAGTACGCCCAGCGTACACAAGTGTACGCCCAGTGTACTAAGACGTACCTTAGTACGCTTAGCGTACTCTTATGTACGCGCATCGTACTCCCTCTTGGCCCAAGTTTGCAAACTTTCCCCTTAAACTTATCTTGGCTCTTCACTTCCAACCCCAATGACTATAAATGACAAGGTAATGATAGAAGAGGGTTCGGGAATACCTGCGAAATCTTGGGATGTTACAGTTTACATACATGACAACCACATATCACATATGCACTAACCCATATATATACTACTTATTATGCAAATTTGGTCAAATGCTTAATTTTAAGAGGTATAAACATTACTTCAATATTTACAATCCGTTTATGCATGCAGAATAAGTAAATCTTATCCGGTCAACTATTGAAAAAGTCAAATAAGATGATAAGATTGAGAATTGGTCAAAGTTTGACCAAGTATCAAAGGATTAGTTTTAAGAGGTACAAACCTTACTTCAATATTTACAATCCGTTTATGCATGCAAAATAAGTAAATCTTATTCGGTCACCTATTGAAAAAGTCAAATAAGATGATAAGATTGTGAATGGGTCAAAGTTTGACCAAGTACTCCACATAATCAATTGAATCGCTCTAACACTCTATACACGTTATAAAATCATTTCCACTATATCTCTCATACCACTCTCAACCATCGGTCTTCATGAAACCCTAAAATACGCTCCCCCGAAACTCAGCCTCTACTACCACCACTCACCGCCACTGTTACAAACTATCTACACCCGTCGCTTTGCGTGGGTAAACATATATATATATATATATATATATATATATATATATATATATATATATATATATATATATAGAGAGAGAGAGAGAGGTAGGTTCAAATGTTTCTCACATATATTGTGTACTAGAATGCACCAATAAAATTTTAGTAAAAATTATATGTATATTAAATGATATCCATACTTATAATTCTTTTTTTTGGAAACTAATTAAATTCATTATTAATGTCAACAACAATATTCTTTTAGAATGAATCCGTATCTAAAAGCATGAGAGTGTATTCTAGTAGAATACACTCTCGTTCTTCATATTCCATACAACTTTATTGTATTTTAAGTGAGTGAGTTCTGAAACAAAAAACGAATCCTTACATAAAAGCCTAGATGCGAATTTATTCTGAAAGAATATTATTGCTGACAATAATGACGAATTTAATTAGTTTTCATAAAAAAAAAATTATAATTATGGATATCATTTAATATACATAAAATTATGGAAATCATTTAATATCTATATTTATTTTATTAAATAATTATTTAATTTTACTAAATTCCTATTGGTGCATTGTAGCACACAATAAATGTAAGAAACACATTAACCTAGCTCTCTCTCTCTCTCTCTCTCTCTCTTTATATATATATATATATATATATATATATATATATATATATATATAAAGAGAGAGAGAGAGAGAGAGCTAGGTTAATGTGTTTCTTATATTTATTGTGTGCTACAATATATATATATATATATATATATATATATATATATATATATATATATATATATATATATATATATATATATATATATATATAGGGGAAGACTCATGCGAAAATGCAAAGAATATGCGAAAATACGAGAAACAATAAGAACATTACACATCATTAATCATGGTTTATAAATTTTGTTTTATTTAAATTATTTAAAAAGGGTATATAAGTGATTTAGTGAAAACGCATTTGAATCGGTTTATCAAATTAATAACCGTATACATTAACTGCTTCATTAAATTACAAATAACTTCTTCATACAATGTATGAACGACGCATTCATCTTCACGACATTAACTGAATCAGTTTTTCGTCTAAATTTTATTCGTAGATTATAAAAGATAATCGTTGATTTTAAAAACATTGAATTACGATTTGGAAAGATGGCTACGCAAGAATTTGAAAAGTCTTATTCTTCTGATTTAAATCATGAAGGAAATGAATCTTTCAAATATTTAGCTATTGGAACTTCACAATCAATGTTAAACGAAGGTGATAAAGGTAAGTTTTCAACCCTTATTTTTTATATATTTTGATGTTAAAATAATATATTTACATTTGAAATAGATGATTACGCAATCATTTAAAATCATTATCTTCTTCTGATTTGTTCAATGAAGCAACTGAATCTTTCAATCATTATTCAATTGGAACTTCACCTTCAACAACAAACGAAACTGATAAGGGCAAGTTTTCATACTTTATATATATATATATATATATATATATATATATATATATATATATATATATATAAATAAACTTCAATATTTAGCTTTTTGAAATTTTGACAGGAATATCAAACATAGATCAACAAGATATGTATCTTCCAAATGTTCCAACACATTTCATTCCTAAAAAAGGACAAACCGTGTCAACTTTAGATGAAGGAATTGAAATGTATCGAAAATATGGAAAAGTTGTTGGTTTTGGAATTAGATTAGGATCAACAACTACATATGGTGACTTCAGTCTAAGAAAAAAACATGTAAGATGCAACAGATATGGACAACGAAGGAAAAATCCATTGATACTCTTACATCCAAAAGACTGAAAAAGATGGAAAGAAAATCATATTCTAAAGTTACAGGATGTATGGCGATGATTGGTTTTGACAGAGATTATAGAACAAATACTTCATTGTCTATATGCATTTGAAGAAGCACACAACCATCCACTTACTGAATTTAATGAAGAAAGTATATGTTCTCCTAATCACCGACTTAGTATTTTTGATCAGGAACTTATTTTTAAAGCTTCAACTATCAACATTGTTGCAACTAAAGCACACAAGATACGAGCATCATTTAAAGGATGATATGATCATTTTCCAGCAACAAAGAATGATTTCAAGAATTTTTGGAGAGATTATACCAATATTGTTGGACTAAATGATGCTCAATGTGTTGTAGACCAGTTGATAATTCGCTGAGATAATTATCTAAATTTTCATTTTGAATATAAGTTAAATGATGAGGAACTAAGTGCTATGTTATAGGTTGATGAAACAGAAAAAGAAAACTACTCTAAGTTTTTAGATGTTATTTCAATGGATGCAACGTATAGAACAAACATGTATGATTATATATAACTAGGAAAAGGTTCGTGCGTTGAACGGGTGAAAGTTTAGTGGCAAAAATATAAAGAAGTAAAAATAAAGTGCCAAAATTACAAAGATGAAAAGTTTGTTGAAACTTTAGTGGCAAAATTAGTAAAAATAAAGTATCAAAACTATAAAGAGGAAAGGTTTGTTGAAACTTTAGTTTAGTGGCAAAATTATAAAAAAGTAAAAATAAAGTGGTAAAATTATAAAAGAATAAAGAAAAAGGTTTTAAAGAAATAAAAGTGAGAGTTTAGTGGCAAAAATATGAAGAAGTAAAAATAAAGTGGCAAAATTATAAAAAGGAAAAGTTTGTTGAAACTTTAGGCAAAATTAAGAAAAAGTAAAAATATAGTGTTAAAATTATAAACATGGAAAGTTTGTGGCAAAATTAAGAAAAAGTAAAAATATAGTGTTAAAATTATAAACATGGAAAGTTTCCTGTTGAAACTTCCCATGTCCTTTAATATATATATATATATATATATATATATATATATATATATAGAGAGAGAGAGAGAGAGAGAGAGAGAGAGAGTTAGGTTCAATTGTTTCCAACAAGTATTGTGTGCATGTGTGCACCAATCACAATTTAGCAATTTATTTATTATTTATTTAAATATGTAAGGGTAATCATGTAATTTTTCATTTTAATGCCTTATTTAGTCTGATTTTTATCCCTTTATATTAGGCAATGATTTATGATTCCTGTTTTATTTATCATCTTCATTATAAATCCGATTGAAACGTATTCCACACACAGGCACACAATTCTCGATTCCAAATTTCGTATTTCACACACAGATAACAATTGTCGACTACCAAATCCGCTTATTATTTGAATCGATGGAGTTTCAATCTGGAAGTCGCAAACAGGTATTTGTTTTTATTCTTTGAATTTTTTTTCTAATGTTTTGTCATATGCATATGTATCAACTCTTTTAATCTTTCAGGATAATGATGATCAGAATACCCTCAAGGATCTGGGCGATGTCAATGATCCCAAGAATCGTGTGAATTCTGATGTGAATGCTAAAAGAAGATGTAAAATATGCTTTGGATTTGGTCATGACAGCAGAAACTGTCCTTTTGCATTGAAGAAAACATAGAACTACAAGAAATTCATCAGCATTGGACGTTTTTAGATATTATTATGTTTGATTTGATTAAAGATTATGTTTTTGATGAACTACATGGTATTATTTCAGTAAAATAAAATTTTGTTTGATGAAATTTACGTTTGTCTATCTTATATATTTATGTTATTACATTGTTTTTTGTTTTTCTGATATATGTTTGTTTAGAGAATTAGAATTATCCAGTTATCATTCATACACAGTTATATACATCTCATTCTGACGGAATATATAAAAAAACTTCTTCAATACATTTCAGAAAATATGTTTCACGGTTCATAAAATCAAAACACATAATGTCAACAATAAATTGTGTAAACAATGAGAATACAACGATTTTAACTTAAACATTTTCAAAATTCAAGTCTTTTTGTCATCCATGTTGATATAACATTCTAGTGGAATTATTTGAAAATATCACATATTAAAGACTTTTATTAGCCATTTATACATATTATTCTAATAGAATAATATACAGACAATACGATATGTAGAGTTTTATAATCCATGTTTACACATTCTAATGGAATTATGTACTAAATAAATTGTTTTGCATATTATTTTTTAAGATAAAAAAATATTGTTTATTATAGTAAGATATGAATATTTTTTTATCTTTAGTATGTTTTAAAACAGAATCAAATCGGAATCATTATTTATTTATCAAATGATCCCTAGGATCAAGCCTTTTAATTTGCATAGTATCCGTGTTCATCCCTATTTCTTTTCTATGTCAGTTTATCATACTTTATTTTTTCGTATTCCATAGCTATGGGCGATGAAGTACCAGATGTCAATACTCATATTTATCAGGAACAATATTTTGCTAGTGATGATGAAGATGGAACTGAAGATTTCGATTTTCCTGATAATGATACACTAAATGATGGCGGATTTGAAATAGGAGAAAGCAGTAATCCTAATCTAGGTAAGGTTTTGAATCTTTTGTTTAATTTCTCATTGTCTATCAGGTTTTATACTTGTTGAAACATGTTTAACATTAAATGTTAATGTGTTTTCATTGATTAAACATACAGAGGACGCAAATCATGCAGAAGACGAAAATCATTTGATTGATGAAGATACAGAGGTTAATATTAATTTCACTGAAGGTACTAAATTCAGTTAAGGATATTGAAATTATTACATACTATTTTAATTATGTCAGAATAATTATTTTCTTCGTGTTTTCATTGATTAAACATACAGAGGACGCAAATCATGCATAAGACGAAAATCATTTGGTTGATGAAGATACAGAGGTTAATATTGATTTCACTGAAGGTACTAAATTCAGTTCAGGATATTGAAATTATTACATACTATTTTAATTCTGTCAGAATAATTATTTTCTTCATGTGTTTTAAACAGGACAACCACATGATACACATGATTACGTTTCACCTGGTGGCACATTGTATTGGACCCCGATTGTTTCAGACGATATCAAACCAAAAGTAACATCAAAATTTGATTCATATGACAAAGTTGTAGCAATGTACAGAAACTATGCATTAGAATCTGGCTTTGATGTCAGGCTTGGAAGAGTCAAAAAAACGAATAATGGGATTATTGCATATAAACATTTGGTATGCAATCGGGAAGGTAATCCAAATACTAGTAAAGTAGATACTCTGGACATTCAGCATAATAAAACTCAAAGAAGGAAAGATTTATTTAGGAGGAATTGTAAAGCGAAAGTTGTTTTAGATATAATTCCAGGTACTCTTAAATATGTCGTGAGTGATTTTGTCGAACAACACAATCACGAGCTGTTTAGCAAGGGCAATATGTATTTATCTCGTTCAAAGAGAAAACTTGATTATTCCCAGGAAATTTTCATTCATAATATGTCAACGCAAAATATTGGTCCTGTAAAAGCACATAGACTGTACAGTGCTCTTCAGGTCGGTCCTTCGGTTCGAGGTGGATTGGTTTCTGATTTCAAGAATGCTAGGAGAAATCTGAATTGTTACATAGGTGGGAGGGAAGCGAAATTCCTTGTTGACAAGATGAATGACAGGAAGAAAAATGTCCCATCATTTACTTTTGAGTATAAAGTCTTGAACAAAAGATTGAATGCTCTATTTTGGGCTGATGAAACATCAAAGTATAACTACAATTCGTTCGGAGACGTTGTATCACTCGATGCCACATTTAGCATGAATAAGTATTTCTAATCTTTAATACTTTTACAAATAGATTTTTTTAAGATATGTAAAATAATATTTTTTTTAATAGGTATGATATGGTTTTTGTTCCGTTCACTGGCATTGATAACCACAAAAAATGTGTAACATTTGGTGCTGGACTTTTAAGTAAAGAAGATGGAGTTTCTTATGAATGGTTGCTTAGAGCTTTTTTGAAAGCTTTTAGAAAACAACCTCAATTGGTTATATCTGACCAAGATCCAGCTTTGAAGAAAGCTATTGATACTGTTTTCCCGTTGGCACATCATAGGTTATGTATGTGACATATTACTAAGAAGTTGCCAAATAAGGTATGCACATAAAGACTATTATCCTTACTTTGTTGTCATGGATATATTATGATTTACCTCAATTCTAACAGAATCAATTTCTTTACAAGATACTTTACTCATTCTCATTAAATATACATTTATACAGATTTTATCAATTGAAGATACAGCCACCAATCAAAAATTTCGCAAGCGTTTTTACTCTATAATTTGGAATTCTAAGCTGGAACCACATGACTTCGAAAATGTATGGCACACGATGTTAGAGGAGTTTAAAATTACAGATAACAGTTGGATGAATACCATGTATGGTTTGCGAAGATATTGGATTCCTGCATTTTTCAAGCACATTCCAATGTCTAGTCTTATGCGAACTACATCACTGTCTGAAAGTCAGAATTGGTCATTCCAAACAACTACATTAACCGGTTCTTATCTTATCATGTTTATGATGACATTTGATTCAGTCATGGAACGACAAAGACATAATCAAATTCTCAATGATTTTAATACTGCCACAACTTTTCCTAAATTCATTACCCGTAGTCCGAATGAACCTCATGCTTCAAAGGTATATACACGCAAGATTTTTTATCAAGTTCAGAAGGAGATATCAAGAGCAGAAGATAATTGTTTCCAAAAAAATGTGATTTCTTCCAACGGTGTGGAAACAATTATCGTTTTGGAGAAAAAAAACAACATAACCACTACGCAACCAACTGATGTCGATGTTGATGAAAAAGACGAGGAATACAATTACGATTGTCTTATAAGAGATACTGAATACACGGTATATCTTTCTTTTTCACAAAAATAGTACATTTTATCCTTTGATTTTAATTTCTAAATGCCTACAACTAAAAACTTATCCTTACTCATCTTACATCGTACAGGTCACACACTCAACAAAAGACGGTTCATTCAAATGTACTTGTATGCATTTTGAACATGTCGGGATCTTATGCAGACACATATTCTGTGTGTTTAAGTACGCTGGCATCGAACAACTTCCTGAAAAGTACATTCTAAAACGTTGGCGCAGGGATGTTATTCCAACAGAATTACTTAGAAGACGGTTCACTAATTCTTTTGACGATTCTAATTCCGACATGACTGCTATTGATATTTTCAACACAGTTGACCGTTGTGTTTCTTTTCTTAGTCATGATGCAGCTAAATTGAAGTTATACCTTGACGAGAAGAATAAGTTGAATTTTTTTTTTGTAGATGATTGTCCGAATCATGAAGTACCGACCATAATAGAACATTTCAACAAGCTTCTAGGCGTGATAGTTCCTGATGTAGTATCTGATGTTAATGATATTCAGAATCCTTCAGATATTCGGAACAAAGGATGTGGCAGTCGTGGGAAAAGATTAAAATCTAAAAAAGAGATGATTGAAAAAGAAATCTCGAAACTGAAGAGAAAGTGTGCTATATGTAAACAGATGGCTCATCATGACAAAAGAAATTGTCCTTCAAAGAACGTCCAGACGTAGTTCTTTGTTTGTTAGTTTTTCAGTTTTATTAAAATCACATTTTCATTTTACGTTGGTCAATTCACATTCAATGTTATCTTTTATGTCTTTGAATAAAGTTTTCACTTTGACTGTTAGTGACCATGCCCTTCTAATTACACATATTCATTCCAATACAATTTTATACTAATTTTTTCAGAATTACACATTTATACACACATATTTACTTTAAAAATGGATACATTATACGTAAAAGCACATTTTTCATATACATCCCATTAATAGATGATGAATTATTACAACATACTCTATTATAATCATAATTGTAAAACAATTCTATCAGCATCAAAAAATTATAAACCACAACCTAGTCACAAAGTATTCACTTTCACTATTAGTAAACATGCCCCGGTCATTAAATATACTTATGTTTATGTTTTTTTATTTCTTAAAAATAAAAATATTCCGAAATACAAATATTTAGTAAACTCATTCTTTTCATACCTTTAATTATTTGTTACAACTTTTTCCATTTTTTTTTTCAAATTCATTTTCATGTTAACTAGATGTTTTATTGCTTAATGAAGTATAAACATACTAAATACTAATTAAACATATTCATTCCAAAACACTTTTATACTGATTTTTACAAAATTACACATTTGTACACACATTTATTTTCAACAAGAAACCTTTATACCAAAAGTTATATTCCCCATATAAAGCCCCATCATCAGAAAATGAAATATTACAAAATATTCTAATCGAATTATAACATTAAAACCATTCTACCAGCATAAAAAAATACTACCCCCATACCTAGTCATGATTTTTTTTTCACAATTTAATTCTGCATTTTATTTTTCCAAACAGCCCACCAAAGAACTAACATTCACCTAATGATGCTTCAACCAAAATGGGTTATTCACAATTAAGAACATAATCACTCATGACAGCATACAATGCATCAACACAACCTTTAACCCAAAACAAACATTCCATTAGAACATATAATCTAACATATAGATACCAAATGTTCAAACCTTCTGACAGACAAAGTACTTTTCCCAAAAACACAAAAAAAAAGTTTAAACTACTGTCATGTCAGCATCTAACTTCAAAATACCAAACTACCACTTCAATTTCTTAGCGACGACCCCTCGTTTTTCTCTTTTTCTTCCTATTTTCAGCTGACTGTTGTATAATCATTGTTTGTTCCAAAATATCCAGCTTACGAAACGCTTCAAAATCTGTAACTATCATACTCTTATACTTGTTGAAGTCAGCTGTCAACAGTCTTGCCATGTATTTCATTATTAACTTAAGTATAGCAGTCACATCACCCGACTTTTTACCTGTAAGCCCACACTCCCAACGCCCTTCACTTTCACCCATGTAACTTTCCATATGCCTCATTAGGTAGATTCCACAATCTGTTCCAGCCTGTTCTACCTGCCAAGATATGTTCATCACCCGCCCCGCCTTAAAACTTAAGGCTTTTGCCATTGGATGATGTTGTGATGTTAAGTAGTTGCATAATAGTTTTTTCTGTCATTGAATACAACAAATACATCAAATATAGTTTATAAACATTTTTTATAATGAAAACAGAATGCTCAGAATATTATTCAGTATCTTACCACCAAATTTGGTATCATTCCATATTTCCTATCTAAGGTTCCTGTTCTCTTAACATGATCCACTATGTAGTATGAACTTGATCTCAGATCAAAGATCAGTAGGTAATACTTTGCATCATCAACTATTGGGAAGAAAACCTTGTACACAGTAAAAAACAAAGTTAAATTAACATTAAGTGATGCAACAATTAATACACACACACAATATACGTACAAGTGCAACATCTCTGAAACTTGGCTTCACATCAAATTTCTTAATGTAGATTTGCAACAGAGTAGCAAAAAGCCTACATTTTAGATCTTCCGTTTTTAATTCTTTCAGAATCTCTTCTATCTGTAAACATCCACATCATCACAAAATTTTTATTCTAAAAAAATTAAACTACAATTTAAACATACTTTACAAAAAAATTCCATACCACAATAGTTGTATCGAAGAAAAATCTTGACAACGATGATTCATCCTTGTAGTTCTCCATTTTATTTAAAAACCCAGCCCAACAATCAATTACTCTAGAATGTAGAAACATTCCTTGATTAAATTGAAATGCAAAACCCTGTTGCAACACATGACCTGTTCCAATGTCCCAAATCTCATCCCTGTACCACAAATTACATATAAAATCAATGTTCAAAAAATTACATTTTTATTCTAAAAAAAATTAAACAACTTATATATACTTACCCATCATCTCTATTAGATGCAAAAATTGAATTGCAAATTCCTGATTCATCCTTACTCAGTTTATCCCCAACCTTAACAATTCTTTCAATATACGGGGAATGGAATATCTTTGCCTTTTTAGGGATACGTTTTTCCCTTACTTCAATGTCAGCATCTTCTGCAGCATTCTCAACCTGTTCTCCTAAATTTATTCCAACCATATCTTCCCCCCTCAATCCTGACATTAGCTTTTTCCTTCTATACACCTGTAACTCAGTTTCTTCCAACATATGAATCATTTCATCATTCACTCCCGGAAGCCGATGAAACTGGCTCATTGTTAAATCATTGGTGTTAACAGGGGTATTATAACTTACATCTTTCTCTATATTAACTTCACTAATTACCAATCCTCTAACAGGTGAAGTATCATCTCCATTGCCATCGACCATATCATTCCTATTCACCTCATTATACCCCTCTGAATCATTCACCTTTGTGTTGTTTGTGCCTTCATGATTTCCCCTAAAAAGCTCATTCATCTTTTCCAACCACTCTTTCAACAACACACTATTAGGGAACTTTTCCAATCCATCCTTCAACGCAACCTCCATAGTACTTTTTTCTGTTAGAATTAACCCATAACTATGCTCTAAAACAGCAGCGTACGCCTGCAATACATATTATTACTTTTTAATTACACTACAAGAATATTTCAACAATTTTACTATCAGAATATTCACATATATTCTATCAGAATGTATGATCAAATTTAAAGTCTAATAATCACAAACTAAATACTTATGCAACACAAAAATATAATTTTACCTCCTCATCTCCAAAATCCCTCCTAAAACTGACCAACTGTTGATCTTCACCCCCTGTTTCATCATTAATATCGACATCGTCATGCTCATCACGAAACAACCTTCCGAACCCTCCCAAACTGATTTCGTATCGTTGAATCTCTAATAAATTGGCACCAGTTATATGCCCAATAAAAGGTACCCTTTTGTCTAACTTCATAGAATACTTCATGTTGTACACGTACACCAACTATAAAAAAAAAAATTTAAAACAAACATTAACTAAATAAACATATAAATAAAACATTAATAACCAATCTATAATATCATATAAGACCATTGAACACTTACTAGAAGGAGTGTAATAGGCCCAGTGTAGTAGCTTGATTTGTCATCTCTTTTCCATAGATTCTTCCTTGATCCCAAACAGTCGAGCATATACTTACACCAATTTAACTTTGAAAAGTCTTGTACTAACACCAACTTCCTTACCACTTTTACTTGATTTGTTCCCATCAACATTGACTCTATGAAGTTGTTGATGAAAAGAGTTAAAAAATTTAGCCTAAACATCAAGCTATCTTTTGATGTGGCCTGAATTCTCCTTAAATACTCCTCACCATTGAACTTATCACCAGTATATTGTCCCCTCCATTCTTCCAGAATTTCATTCCCCTTGTCACACAATGGCAACTCATTGAAGTCTTCTCAACCAATTAGCAACCCCATCATATCATGTACTGTTTGCTCTGTGATCTCAATAACAGAGTTTTGTAGGACAAGTCTTCTACTATCAGCATCATAAACATCTAAAAGGTAGTAGCATAGTTGGCCAGGATAACTTGTTATATTCACTTGCAGAATTGACCCAAAACCCATCCTTAATATTGCTTGTTTTTGTTCCGGTGACATGCCCCTAACAGCTGCAGTGATGTTATCACATTTCATTCTGGTTGACAGATTTCTTAATCCAGGTGGGTATTCCTTAGTTGTTTTTCTAACATGATCTTCTTTTTCCTCTTTCACAGATTCATCAATTCCCTTATTCTTTATATTCTTTAGAATTGGAACTCTCTCATGTGTTATCTTTGATCTTATCTGCCTTTCAAAAAGTAGTACATTTAGAGGTTTAGGACTTTTCTTTTCTGCAACTGGTTTATCAAGTTTTTTCTTTGATCTTCTTTCTCGTTTTATGTGTTGTTCTTCTTCTTGTACTTGTTCTGCTATAATACATAACAAATATAAGAATGTATAGTAACATGTATTAAGTGATGACATAAAACACAATATTAGCACTTATTATTATTCCATCAGAATATAACACAAACTACCAAATTATCATGCCTTGTATTCAGATTCTTAATTTATACTTCTAGAATAAATCACCACCATAATACAACAAGCACATTTTTGTATTCCACTCCTACATTCTGAACATTGAAATACATATATTCATACATATATTCATATTCTATTATAATATATTACATATGCAATGTATCAATTAACAAAACCATGGTGCCCAAAGTCATAGACATTTTCTTTTATTGAACTGTTTAATTTATTCTACTGGAATATTTACCAAACAAATAACAACAACCAACTTTCTAAATCCCCCTTTTACACACTGAACATTGACATACATGTATTCATACACATGTTCATGTTCTATTAGAATATATTACATATGCACTTTATCAATAAACAAAAAACTATACATTTACTATTATTAGAGTTTCAGTAACCAAGTACACACATCATATACACTTTATAGAAACTATACCAGTAGAAAAAAAATTAAAAAAACAAATTCCACCAGAATATCAGACATTACAACTTAAAGAATCAAATCAACAATACATTTCTATACTTACACCCATATGATACCATACATTCTACTAGAATAATAATAATTGCTAATATTCTACACACCAAACACATAACATTGAATTCATGTATTCTATACATTTTACAATTGAGATTGAAATAGATGTATTTATATACATATGCATATTCTACTAGAATATATTACATATTCAATATATCAATCAACAAAACAAACTTTAAATTTACCATTATTAGAATTTTAATGACCACACTATACACATAGTATACACATTAAAGAAACTAGAACAGTAGAAAAACAAAATTAAAAAGACATATTCCACCAGAATTTTAGTAATTACAACTCCAAATATATAATTAACAATCCATTAATATACTTACAATCAGATGATGATTAATATTCTAATAGAATTTTTCCACCAAACTTCAATTCTATCATAATTTAAAATCATGTTTCCACACCTTTCTACGAAATCCATGATTAATTCTAATAGATTAAAAAACACTTTCACGTTCACAGAAATACACCATTCTAACTGAACAAAACCATCAAACTACTTATTCCAACTAGATTACTATCACTAACTTTATCATACTACCGTTGAATACTCTACCCATCATGTATTATTAAGAAATTACATAATAATCACAAATTCATTTTGAAAACGCAAATCATACCTACAAAAACGTCTCTGAATATACTTGTAACAGTTTACTACATTCTAAAAAAACACAAAACAAACACATAAAACAATAAATTCTTACCTTCTGCTTCGGCAATGAAATCATCGACATCATCTTCAAGATTTAATGGCGTCTCCACTGTGTTCTTGAACTTGGACTTGAAGGAATTCGATCGTGTACTCCTCATTCTACAAGAATCAAGTTTACAGAAACGCTAAAATGCCGACTCCGTCTTCTAGGCTTCACTGTCGATATTTATATCCAAACCCTTTGACGAATCTTCCAATTCTAAAGAACGATTACACAAAATCAGAATATGCTTCAAACTCCGAAAGGTTTGGGTGTTTGATTTTGATTCTATGCGAAATGTTTGGGATTATCGGTGGAATCCGTTCCATAAATAAGACGGTTTCCTAATAAACTGTCGATGCTAAATACCATTTTACCCTTCCGTGCCCACTCATTTAATGAAACCCCCTTAAAATGTTTTTTTTTCCATTTAATTTTAAAAGAAAACCACTTTCTTAATTTACCACAAATGATTGGCCTAGAATGCATAACACAAGCACACAATACTTAGCAAAAACATTATAACCTAACCCTATATATATATATATATATATATATATATATATATATATATAAAATAAAATATATTATACAATAATTTATATTATTTTTAATAATTTCAGGTACAATATGATATTTGTTCCTTTCACTGTTATTAACAACCATAAAAAGACAATCAATTTCGGATCAGGACTAATATCAGATGAAACAATTGAGTCATACTCCTGGTTATTAGAAGCTTTTATGGCAGTACATAAGAAAAAACCAACCATGATTTTGACAGATATGGATCCAGCTTTAACTTCTAACATATCAAAGGTGCTTCAAGGATGTACTCATAGATTATGTATGTGACACATAATGTCAAAAAATCCTTCAAAGGTAATAAATTGGTTTATTCATTAAATTTAATATATCTTATGTAAAAATACTAATATCTAAACATTTTAAATGACAGATTGAACCTGATGCTGTTTCAAATTCATATTTCAAGAAACGCATAAATCAACTAGTTTGGAGTATGAATATTGAACCATCAGAATTTGAGTTTAAGTGGGATATGATGTTGAATGAATTTTATTTGAGGGAAAATAAATGGTTAGATGATATGTTCAACAGGAGAGACAAATGGATTCCTTCATATTTTAAAGATATACCTATGTGTGGCCTTATGAAGACTACATCTTGGTCTGAAAGTTCAAATTCATTTTTCAATGTTTTCTCCAGTCCAACAAACTTACTTGTAAACTTTATGTTCAATTTTGACACTGCGCTTTCAAAGCAACGTCATGAGCAATAAATATTGGATATTGCATCAAAAGATACTTCTCCCCAAGTTTTATTTGCACTTGATCCTTTGAAGATTGAAAAACATGCATCATTGGTGTAGACACGAGAAGCATTCATTAAAGTGCATAAACAGATTAAAAAGGCATCTTATCAGTGTTTTCAAAAGACTTCTATCATAGTTAATGGCTTTTAAGAATGCACAATCATTTACAAAGAAATTAAGTCAGGCAAAAGACCAGAATTTAAGGTTAATTTAAATGCTATTTATTAATGATATTTGTTTACAATTATTTTAAGTTTTATAATTATATTTGTCTAATTAAATATTATTATTATCTTTCGATGCACATGAACAAACAATTGATTATGAATGTTTGCATTTCCGATTTTTTGGAATCCTACGTAGTCATGCTTTTAGAGTTCTAATAGATTACGACATTTTCAACATACCTGATAAATACATTTTGGATCGATGGAGAACGAACATAGTGGATGTTGGTTTTCAAAAGGTAAACCAAAGATGGTGAGTATGCAATACAAATATTTCGAATCTCTTGCAGGATAAAATTTACCATATTGGATAGATGTAGGGTTGATTGTGGACCAATCATTTTAGTTAAATTAAGAAAGTGATTAATAAATATTATTGAATTAAAAATAATTGAAAAATACCATCTAATTTCATATAAGATTATTTTAGTGGATTGAGATAAAATTTAAAAAAGAAAAATTCCAGATTTTTGGGGATAATTAATTCTCTTGATTTAAAATTTCTGATTTTTTTAATTAATTCAAACATAGTTTTAATTATACTCGATTTTATTCTGTCAAAATGTCATTCTGTTAGAATGATATGCTATAAGAACATCAGGATAAATATTTCTGACAGAATACATATTTTGATTAAATGAACTTCTTGACGAAATACAACATTTTTGAACCAATTGTTGAAAAATAACAAGATCCTTGTATATTCTTGGACATCTTAATGTAGATTCATAAATAATCTTACAAAATGTTAGAAAAATGAAATAAATTCTTAAAAAGCATATCATGCTTAAATATACAATTCTTGAAAAATTGAACTTGATCTTCTTCAATGGTCCAGACTCCAGAGTCGACTTGATTCCAACCAGCCTTATGCGAATGACATTCTATGAGACTAACATAAGACGAGAATTACAATTTGTAAGAATACCCTTTTGTGAGAATACATTTTCTTCATCATCTAATAGATGCAATGCTCATATCTTTGCAAAAAATAAATAAATAAATACACATTATCAAATCCTATGATAAAATAACCTTACAAACTTTAGTGATTCTAACATAATGTATACCACACGGTCATAACCAAATAATTTTGTATGAGAACCCAAAGAATATTGTCCTTCTTTATTCTCAAAGAATATTGCTCTTCCTCATTCTAAAGTCTTCACCATTCTAAAAAAATATTTGCAAGTTTTAAATAATATTCGTTAGGTAAATCAAATAAATTTCATGACTTTATAATGAAACAAACCAAGCAAATATTGGATAACAAGCTAAGAATATGGAATAATGAAACAAACCAACTCACTATGAAAGGGAAAATGGTCAAAATAGTAAAATGGTGTAGAATAACAAGCTAAGAATATGGAATAAGATGCGTTCTGTAATAACGGTAGACTTTTTTTTTTTTAAGTTGTCACTCAAAAAAATATAAATAATAAAAGAATCAAACAATACATTCGTCATGAGAATTGTAAATTTATTGTATTATAAGTTGTATCAAATTTTGTGAAAATAACTTATAATTTGTTAATCAAATTGATTGAAAAATCAAATTCCAATAGCAAATATTGATTGAAAAATCAAATTCCAATACAAAATATTAAAGTTTCTCACGTGATCAACAAATTAAGGAACTAACATAAACAAAAAACAAATCAAAAGGATTAATGAACACTATTCGAATTGTGAGGGATAAACGTAAATTAAAAGTGCATAAATATTTACATATTTGCTTTGGAAACTGTCCAGCACAAAACTTATTTATAAGGTAATTGCCAATGTTCCAAATATAATAATCATTTAATCGGTCCATTATTATTATTATATATATATTAAAATTATAAACAAAAGGAACAGTTAATATGACACCTTTTGCCCACTTTTGAGAATTACATTCTCAGTCCTTCTATTTTCCTCTGTGTTTCAATTTGTTAATCTAATAATGTATTTTTGTTTGTGTCCCACCTGGCAGAAACGGCCCTCCTACTTAAGTTGCTTGCTTCTCGATTTATGACATTTTCTCCATTAAAAAAAAAACACCGCCTCGATCTTCCAGATCATTCCCACCGCCTCGCTTATCAGTTCCTTCCATTCCCTACCGGCCTCCAAACCACCGCCTCAGTCGGGTGTTCATCGGGTTACTGTCGACCATGGTCACCGCCTCGACCGCTCACCGCTCCACCGCCTCATCCGTTTAATAGTCGAACGTTAGAGGTTGCCACTGTTTGCTATCGACTTCTTCACTTCACTCGCTGATCAACACTCCCTCTGCTAAGTTAAAGCAAGTCGTTTCGGGTACTTCCATGCGCCCTATCTACACTTTCTCCTCTGTTGATGGATTCTGGAGGCTTCGTTTGTATTTCGCTTGCCTTCTAGAGGGATATGATGAAGACCAGGAAGAGAATCACTAACAATCAAAAGTCGAATCTTAACTCGGTATGTAATTCCGCCGACTCCAATTTTTTCCCTAAATTTCTTATTTCTAGACGGAGATGGAGACCCCGGTGACGACCATATTCAAAGATTCCTTTCTTTCTCCGCCTACTTCCAGCAGCGATTGATCGGATATGTGCTGATTTGGTGGGTTGCATATTTCATCTGTGTATCTACTATAAATTGAAGTCCTCTTCTTCTGTTGCTGCAGGTAGTCTATCCAAACTCCACATTTCCTCATTAAACCTTGTCTTATGTTCGTCTTTTTGTGTTATTACTGTGATTCAGGGCAAGAAAATGAGGCTTATGACATTTGGCTGAAAGAAGTCGAAAAACTGAGGGCATAAATCGAAAGGATAGGGTTAGTTCGTTATCCAGACAAGCAACCAATTCATCCCCGATGGAAAACAAGTAAGTAATTCGTTTTATTAAAAATCTGATGTTGCTTTTGAGCTTTTTCTGGATTTCGGTGTGGTGTAGAGCTGCATGCTTAGAGAATTGAAAGTTCTGTTTGGTGATTCTGGTCTGTAGGCAAAAGGATGACTCACCGTTCGTCTGCACTTGGGAAAACACCTTCTGGTATGATTCATATTCAACTTTTTGATTTTATACGCCCCGTTATCAATTGAATTGTCCAAAAATTGTAGTATAATATGATAAACTAAGGAATTCCAATTCCCCCATAAATTGGAAGAAAATCATTATCTATTTCTAGATTTCGCCCCTTTTGTAGATTGCTCTTAAGCATGGAATTATCTGTTAATGTCCTTACTTGCTATGTGTTATTATATATAAGATACAAGGAAGTTTATATTGAATGCTACCTTTTGGGGAAAGTTGGATTACTACACCATAAAACGTACAGTTGTTATATCTAGAAGGTGTTATGAATGTAAAATAAATTTAAGAAGTTCAAAGGCATTCAAGTAATCTTATGTGTTCGTTAGTATGATGAGGAGGGCATTGATGTCTTTTTCACACAGAAGAGATCAAGAAACAAGTCTCTTTCCCACCTTCAAAATACATTGCAACTTTTGTTCCATTGACTTAAGCATCTGAGTCCTATTCATCTATATTTACCTTCTTGAATATTAACAGTTATTTTAATGGCTGATTTATTAGATTATATAACCCTTTATGATAATGTAGGTAACAGAAGATTACAATATCTATTGCAGCAACGTCGTAATCGAACATGTGATGACTGTGGTGCACCTGATCCTAAGTGGGCGTGAGTTTTTTTAACTTCAATTAAAAGAACGTTAATTTTCAAATATTTACTCAGTAAAAAAGAAAATGGTAAAACTTTAAACTTTTCTTTCCTTTCCCTTAATTCAAGAACACTAAAAACTGTCAGCTAATCTTCTCTTTCTTTCCAACCCTAGAACGTGAATAAAATAATTAGTTTCCTTTCTTTTCCCTTTTTCCTTATTTCTTTTCCTCCAAAAGAAAATTAGCAGCTATATACATATGATTGTGCTTTATATTTTAGCCCTTCTTTTTTTTTTCTTTTTTATACATAACCAGTTTTCTACAATTTTTTTCCATGAATAATCATATGAAAATGTTTCGTCTTGAATTTTAGGTCAGCTAATATTGGAGTGTTCATATGCTTAAAACGTTGTGGTGTTCACAGATGTCTTGGTGTTCATATTTCCAAGGTTACCCCTCCCCAAATAAATAAATAAATACATTGTTGAACCAAATTTTAATGATAATAATCTGAATTTGGCAGGTTTTACCAATGACATTAGATTCATGGAGTGATGTTGAAATTGATGCCATGATTGAAGTTGGAGAAAATGCATCTGCAAATTCAATCTATGAAGCATATATTCCTCAAGGAATTTCTAAACCTAGACCAGATGCTACTCAAAAAGATTGTTCAAAATTTATCAGGTGGACGATTTTGCCCTTGTCATCTAAAACATGCCTTTTTGTTCATCTCCTCACAATTTATTTTTTTAAAAGACCTTGTATTTTTTCATTCTTTCGAGAAAAGCCCTCAGCTTTGTATTTTTTTTTTCCCGGAAAAGACTCGAACTTCTAAATGTTTCAGACTAAACCGTCAGCTTTTTTACTTTTTCTTGAAAAAAAACCCACATTTTACAAGTTTTTTTTTGGAAAAAAAATGACAAAGGTTACATTGGAAAAAATAAAAAAAAAAATTACATTTTACTTTCACGTTTATGAGTTTTTTTTTTTTTTTTTTTTTTTTTTTTTTTTTTTTTTGCTTCTATGAATGGATGGACAGGAACACATGAAAGATATGCTCAGACCATTTTTCAATTGCTGTTATATGATTGTGAGAGTTTACTCATTCTGTTACAATTTTCAATTAATGTGTCTATGTTTCTTTTTTATTCATGTTATTTCTTTTGATTCTGTTTGCTGTTATTTTCCTAGGTATTAAGCTTTGAAATTAATGAAGCTCTATTTGTTATCATGCATTCAATATAAAGTAATCTATTTGTATAATTAATATCTGAATATAAAAATATATGAATCATTATTGTTTGTGCAGCTGCACTGTGGGAGTTACCCCTGTTCAGAGCACCTTTTCGTCTCCCCTGCTTCGCCTAAATTGTATTCAAATTGCCATTCCAGTCCTTGATTTTCCGTCTTCTCCATCATCTTCGTTGAGGTTCTGGTCCGAGGTCGGTAATTTTGTGCTTTTTTTCTACACTTTTTTTTCCATATCAGAAAAATTGATTGTTGTTGTTGGTTTTTTGGAGATAGATTCAATTTAGCAATGTACATTTTTTTTTATTCTTTTTTTTATAGCATACTACAATACTTTGATATCTTTTCTTATTAACACATTGTCCTGTGAAAATTCTATCCAATTATTGGATTGTATTTTCTTATTATAACATTTACACGTTTGTAAATAGACAAATCTCCTACAATGGCAACGTACTTTATTGTGGCTAACAACTTAGGCAATGTACTTTACTTTGACGCAAAAGCAACAAACACCTTGCGGGGGGAAACTTTCTAGTTAAGATTAAAAAGAGAAATGTAACCCCACCAAGCACTGTACTACCGGATCATAACTTTATGAATTTGATAGAATAATCACAAACCAAAGCTATCAATAAAAGCTACATAAAAATATACCTGGAATAATTTTGTACTGTTAAATAAAAAAAATATAATTGGTAGAAGATGTTTTAGTGTTTATGCTATCTTTTAGGTTATATTTATCAATCCGATATTAAAAGATATAAAAGATGAGAGATGTATTAACTATTAAGTGTTGATGATGTTTTTAGAGGACTCAATGCTATAGCTCATCTTAAGGTCTTGAAACTTTTATCTATTGTGTAGTTCATTAAATCATATACAAGTACAAGATCCCAATTGTTATTTTTGTTAATAATAAACACTTGTTTGAAAACAACCACTAAAGTCTTTAGTGAACTTGAGATTTAATTATTTAAACATTGCAAAACAAAGTGGATTAGTGGTGTATTTCACAAACTTACATTTTAAAATAAACTTATACATTTAAGGAAAAAGATAGAATAACTTGACCAAATTAGCAGGTAAATAAGACAATATGAAACCCATAAACAAAATAATGGCTTTCTTACTTGTGTATCTAAATTTTGTTTCATCACTTCACTCAATTTCACCACACCATAAATATACCATTTTCCTAATCAAGAAAACAGTCAGAGAAAAATTTAATTTGTTAGGAAATTGAAATATCACTTAATGTAAAATAGAAGACGTATCAAACATTAGTAGGTTGTCATCACAATCACATGAAATCAATATATCAATACATCTCTTGTATAACTATAAAAATTTACATATGGAATTAATATATCTTTATTTTTATGCAAAACATGTAAGATATAAATCATATACACATCTATACATATATGGTCTATTTATAAATATATAAACAAACTGATTACGCCCCAAAAAGACAATAAAACTTTTGTTTTAAATACTCAAATTTGTAAATGAGAAAAAGAAAATCAAATGTATTTAACAGAAAGTGTGAAAGTACATAAAAACCCTTCTAAAAATGTTCAAGATGAAGAAGCCAAGGTCCTTTCAATGGCAGCAACATAGAACTCTTTAGGCATCGTCCCAATCACCGATTCACACTTCTCTCCATTCTTGAACACCAACACAATCGGCACAGCTTTGATGTCATATTCCTCTGCAATTCGTGGGTCTTGATCGGCGTTCAGCACGAAACACTTCACTTTTCCGGCGTACTCGCCGGCGATTTCTTCAATCACTCGGTGCACCATCTGACATGGTCCACACCAACTGGCGTAGAACTCGACCAGCACCGGAGTTTTGCTGTCAAGAACCGATGTGTTCCATGATTGCCCCGACACCACTGTTGCTGTAATCGGAAATTTATGAAGAAATTAACAGATTTGAGCTATAATCCCCAAATTTAATCAGCACAAAACAGATGAAGAACGCTCAAAAAGGGATCATAATGTTTAATAATTTGAACTAGTAAACTTTAAAACAAGAAATCCCCCAATTTAATCTCAATCTAGTAACGAATTCCAGTAACCACAACTATATTCGGAAAATCTTATGATCGAAAATAAATCCCACCAAAAAAAGGAAAATCAAGCTATGATCATAAAAAAAAACTTCGCCCGAATCAACAGGCTATTTCGTGATTTAGTTGTTAACGGAAAGAGATTAAATAAATACCTTTAGATTGGCGTCCCATGGAGAGGACTCGAAGAGGAGAACTTTTTTTGGATTGGCGAAAAGAGAGAGATGAGAAGCCATTAATTTGATGAGGGGAAGCAAAGGAGGAAGATCGTGGTGCAAAGTGGGAATGATTGGGAGGAGAAGGTTGAGGTAAAAGGGAGTAAAGAGAAGAGGAAGAAGATACATTTGCCATGATTGGATTATTGATGGAAGAATCGATCAGATCTTCGTTTGAGAAGGAGCGATCATGGATCAGATCTAATTGGGGACGTGGAGAGTCGAAGATGAAGAAGATGAAAACCAGGGAGAGTGATGCCGATGAAGAAGAGAGAAGACAAAGTGAACACGTTAAAATGGAGAATTTTCAATTTTGTATCGAATGAAAATGAGTTGTGATGGATAAAATATTCAGTTGGTTTTTAAGTAGTGATTTTTAAAAATATATTTCTTTGAAATGAAAATTATCTAAAAGGAAATTAAGTAAACTAACAATTATAAACAGTTTTTTTTTTTTTTTTCTTCAGTTTTTAAAAAATGATAATTATCTTCGGAATGAATTATTCCAAAACGTCTTATTCTAGACTGTTTCTTAACCTGGAGTTTTTTTTCTAGTATTTCTTTTTCAAAGAAGTTTATTTATTTTTATCTAAAATCTCAATTTCAAAATGTTTAAAATCACTGTTTTTCAATCAAAATGTTTGATTTTAAGTTATATTATTGTATATTTTTTTTACTATGTCTATTTAACTTTTTGATAGATTTTAATAAAAAACACTTTTTTTCGAAATTTCGGAACTGTTTATCGGATTTCGGATTTGTTCTTAAATTTTGAAGCTTTTTTTTCTTTTTCAAACTTCAAATTTTTAGTCCGGAATGTAAGTCCCAAAATTTACTTTTTTGACATAAAAAATTATTTTTGCTCGATCCAAAATCTTTCATTCTGGACTTGGTGATTGTTTTTCAAAAACAATTTTTTTTAATATTTTCTTCAAATACACACGTTACATTGTTGTTAGATTACTCAATTTCATTTATCTGTATATTTTTCATTTTTTTTTTGTAATTTGCTATAAAGAATATTTAATTAGTAAATAAAAAGAAAAATGTTTGGAAAATCCTATTTTTTTTGTGGGGAAAACTGTAATAAAGTCTTTACATATTGGTCTCAAAAGTGATTTAGTCGTTATATCTTTTTTTATTCAATTAAGTCTCAAAAACCGGTAATCGTATTCAATTTAATCATTTTATTCGGTCAACAGATCATTCAACTTTCAAAAATTACATTTTTGGCCCATTTTTTAAATTTTATTACATATTTGGTTCAAAGTTTACACTTTTGGCACAAATTTTAAATTTCATTACAAATTTGGTCCAAAATTTACCATTTTGGCCAAAATTTTAGAGTTTTGTTATGAATTCATCCTAACTTTAGTTTTTTTTTTTACAACTTTTTTTCTCAAAATATTGTTTCAAATATGTCTTTTCATTACAAAATCATATTTATACAAAAAAAAAACATATTTTCACATAAAAATCTTATATTTTCTATATAAAACTTTTTTGTATACGAAATACTTACTTATAAAAATAGGTATTTATTAAGTATATAAATATATATAAATCCGTTTTTTATAAAAAAAATATATATAGACATGTATTTTACAAAAAAAAAAATGAATACAAACACCTATTTTATTATAAATACATTTGTATGCAAACACATAATTAAAAAAAATGTATACAAACACTTATTTCATAGTAAACTTATACATTTCCTTTATAAAAACATATTTATATCCACCCAAATAAGTGTTTGTATACATTTCTATTGTAAACACATATTTATATATATGTTTTTATAAACACCTATTTTATAATAAATGCATTTGTATTCAAACACGTTTATATATAAAATATATTCAAACACGTATTATATAAAAAAAATTCAAACACATTTTTATAAAAGAAATGTATACAAAAATGATTTTATAAAAAATATATATATACACACCTATTTGTGTGCATATATATATATATATATATATATATATATATATATATATATATATATATAATATACACGTTAGTATGAAATATGTGTTTGTTTACATTTTTTATAAATATGTGTTTGTATACAAATGTATTTATAATAAATAGGTGTTTATGTACATTTTTTTTTGTAAAATACGTGTTTGTATACATTTTTTTTATAAAAATGGATTTGTATATATTTATGTACTTAATAAATACCTATTTTATAAATAGATATTCCGTATACAAAAAAAATTTAAAAAAAGTTTTTATATAGAAAATATAAGATTTTTTATGTGAAAATGTGTTTTTTTGTATAAATATGATTTTATAAAGAAAAAACATATTCGAAACAAAATTTTGAGAAAAAAGATGTAAAACAAACTAAAGTTAGGAGGAATTCATAACAAAATTCTAAATTTGGCCAAAAGGGTAAATTTTGGACCAAATTTGTAAAAAAATTTAAAATTTGGGAAAAAAGTGTAAATTTTGGACCAAAATTGTAATAAATTTTGAAACCTGGACCAAAAATGTAATTTTTGAAAGTTGGATGACCTATTGATTGGGTAAATGGGTTAAATTGAATACGATTACCGGTTTTGAGACTTAATTAAATAAAAAAAATATATAATGATTAAATCGATTATGAAACCAATATGTAAGGACTTTATTGTAGTTTTTTTTCTTTCGGAAAAGTCATTATTAGAAATTGTTGTGAGATATTCATTAAAAATACCAAATATACATATGTAATATTGATTGCAAAATACCTATATTTGTAAGGAAAAAATAAATATATGACTGTTATGTATATAATATTAGGTATAAAACCATCATAACTGACTTCATTTTAATTAAAAAACACAATTTTCTTTTATTGCTAGCTTCTCCCTATTGTTTTGAAATTATATTATTTTTTATTTCGTGATTCATCCCAACATTTATGTATTTCGAAGGTGTTTTTGTAACATTCCGCCAAATAAATAAATAATAATAACTAAAATAATAAATAAATAAATAAATAAAATTAAATAAATAAAATGAATAAATAACAGCCCAGGCAGTAATAATTGATCAGTGTTAGCCGTGGGAGTTAAATGATATAAATTCCAGAATTTTGGTGTCTATATTGTAACATTAGGACCTGGAATGTGAAATATTTTGTAGATGAGGGGTTGTTATGTAAATTACTAGACTTAAATTGAAAAGAAAAGAGAGGGAGGGACTGAAAGTGTTAAATTGGTCAATGTTTGAACTGGACGGGGGCTTTAAACCCGTCAGCCTCCTTCCCTCGTCCCATACACAACTCAAAACCCTAACCATAACAATCTCTCAGCCGCCACCACCTTATCCTTCCATCTTCCAGCCGCCGCCACCCCCTTGACACCTCCAACCTCTTCGTTGCTACCCTGTACCGTCAAAGCCAATCATCGCTGTAACTTCCGGCGGCCGACAAATACCATCACCGCAAGTTGGCGTCGTACCAGTCAGAGAGATCGAAAGACGAAGTCTAGGCTGTCGCCGCTACTGTTCTCGGTTAGAAGTCACAGACATTTTCTTTTCCATCTCTTTCTGTCACGTATTGCTGCCATTATTTCGACAACCACAAGCCGCCATGAGGGTGGCTGAGTTCGTATGAGTGTATTTCATAGTTGGGGCTCATGTTTCGTGTTTCGTGTGTGTGTGTGTGTGTGTGTCGTTGCTACAGTCGTGAGGTGCGTGGGTGCGTCTTTGGCTGGCCGGAAAGTGAGAAGAACCACCAACGTCGCTGTGTTGCCTTTTTCTGCCGCCATTCCGTTTTTCTGCCACCATCAGCCACCATATGTGGGTGGTTGTGTGAGTTTATTAGTGTGTGTGTGTGTCACGTGTATGGGTGTGTTGTGTTGTTGTTCATGTATTGGTGTGTTTTGCTTGACCTAGAACCAAAAAAGAACCCACCACCACCACCGTGAGGTGGTAGCTGCCACCTCATGTCGCCGCCAACCACCATTTTTGGTGGTTGTGTTGGGCCTTTTATTATTCTTTTGGTGCTAGTGTGTGTGTGTTGTAATACGTTGTATGTGTTTTGGATTGTTGGAATAGTACTCAAACCGCCGCCGTGTGCGGGTGGCTGCCGCCATTGACCTCCGCCGACCACCACTGCCTGAGGTGGCAGTGGGTGGTGCCCAATTTGTTAATTATATATTTATTTATTTATATAATCAATTAACTTTAGGGGTTGGAAACCCTTATTAGGGTTTATAAAACCCTAATATCAAGAAAACCCTAATTGGAGTTGGTCGGGACCCGCGTTAAAACTATTAATTAAACCAAAAATAACAACTTAATAATTCTCCACAATTAACTTGATGCAATATTAGACTTAATGGATTAAGTCCTTAATGGGTTAAGTGTTCTTACTTAACCCTAATTGTCATTTCATGTGAAACCTAATCGTCATTTCATGTGAAACCCTAATCGTCATTTCATGTGAAACCTAATCGCCATTTCATGTGAAACCTTAATCGTCATTTCATGGGAAACCTAATCGCCGTTTCATGTGAAACCTTAATCGTCATTTCATGAGAAGTGGTCACTGTTGCATGTGACTATGATCTGTGATCGGATATTGACTCAAGTATCTTCCTGTAGGTGTTTGGAAGTGAGTTGAAGTTGGTAGAGCCCTTCATTGCTACAGTGGTTTCTGTGCGCACATCGAGATGAGTTTCGCCTCACTGTACTCGTGGGTCGAAGGCACCAATGCCGGCCCATTAGTATTGATTATCTGCTAGTAGAAGGATGCCCTAGGGATTAGTCATGTAGGATAGAGTGAGGAATCTTGATCTAAGCTCTCTTACATGTTCCTTGTTTGGTTGTGGTTTTAGAGTAGGATCACCTGTCCGGGTGATTATCTCACCTCTGAGTATATACGGTTATGCATTCCTTGGATTGTTGATATTTAGTATGATGTTATGCTGTAGTGATCTGTTAGATCTATGTTCTGGTATTGAGTATGCTGATATGATGTAGTGATCAGTTAGACCTGTCTCCTGGTAATGAGTATGTTGCTTTGTGGTAATAACCTGTAGAACTGTATGTTATTTGTGCTTGTTGGTTATCATCTATGGAGTGCCCTTAGGGACTGTCGGTGGTTATGTAGGATAGCCTGAGAACTCTTGGTCTAGGATCTCTTGCCTGTTCCTTGTTTGGTTGTGGCTCTAGGGTAGGACTATCTGTTCGGGTGGCTATCTCACATCTGGTTACTTATGGTTACGCATTCTATGGGGGTTAGCTGGTAGCGGGACTGTATGTTATGAGAGGATTAGTAGGTAGTAGTGAGTTTTATGATTGTTGTTTGCATGTATTATGTGCCTACTTGATCATGATTGTTTATATGTCGACATATTGTGTTGGTTGGGTTGAGGCGGTCCTGCTTTGTGTGGTAGGCCAAGATACCCGGTGCGGGCCGACTGTGAGTCGTAGGCACGGAGGCTCGGTAGGAGCGGTAGGGTTGAGGCGGTAGGCCAACAAACCCTGGGTATTCCAACCCGATGGTTGATTGGACCCGACATATTGGTATTCCAACCCAAGGATGATTGGGCCAATATGCATATGATACGAGGGTATTCCATTTCGAGGATAACTGGACCCATCGTGGACATGCCTGGTATTCCAGCATGAGGCTGATTGGGCCAGACATGAGTATTTGCGTTTATGCATTGTTTTGTGTGGTGGTACTTTGGGGGAAACTCACTAAGCTTTGTGCTTACAGTTTTGTTTATGGTTTCAGGTTTTTCAGATGATCGGAGTTGCAAGGCGAAGGTGTGACCGTACACATCCTTGATTTTACAACAAATTGGATCTTGGGAAACTCTGATTTTCAAATAATGGTTGAGAACACTATTTTTATAAACATTTTATTACTAAAAGGATCGTTTTGAAAAGTTTAAAATTTGTTGAAAATTTTGGGATGTTACAGTTTTTTTATTAGACCTCTAGTAGGCTTCATAACTTCCTCCGACACCTACCTTATGGATTATAGAAAGAGGTTTATTGGGTTTTTTTAATGAACACTTTCAATCTTTCACTATAGTTTTATGCATTAAATTTCAATATGGAGACGTATAGATAGTTGGTAAAATATTATTATACACGGTTTGAGGTGCAAAATTAAACTTATAAAACTCCATAAAAAATATATACAAAACCTAGCATAAGCTCTAATAGAGGATGCAAGAAAGATGGTAGAGAGATTTGATTGTATTTTGTTAAAACTATGCAATTTTTTATGGTTCTATACTTAATATTAGGTACATAACAACCACATATTCTCTAATGCCTATTTGTAAATATTATCACAAAATGATAGTTTGGAATACGAAAATGTTTGCGAAAACATGACTTTATTTTTTCCAAACAAAAATGTTTTGGAAAAAAATCGTTTAACTTTTTAAAGCATGAATTACATCATTGCTAAATTTACCGAAATGTATCTTTTAGTTTGCATCACAAAGTTTAATCATATAAATTATGTATAGCAATCACTGGGCTTTTAGCCTAGCGATGTCAAGTGTTGTTCTCTCATAATGTTTTAATATACTTCTAATATAATCTATTCAATCAGTATGATAATTTTCCTTTAAAACTGTAACGTGGAGTCTTCGTATACTATCGTGCATTTGACACCATCTCCGCTCTGACCTTCACAATTGAGGTTCTGAATTATATTTGGTCAATGGCGATTACAACTATTTTTTTAACAATTAAATGATTTTATTAGAAAAAAAATTAGCAAATAGCTAACAATTAATTACATAGGAATAGACAAAACTGGATTTAACATCCACGAGACACAACTTACACTAATCCTATTCCGATTAACAAACAGCATAGGAGTAGTCTATCAATCTATCAATCAACGAATTCTTTGCGACGGTCTGTTGGCTAAAAAGAATGACATTTCGAAAATTCCAAAGAAGCCACCACATAATCATAACTATAGAATTCAAACCCTTTCTTTTCATGTTGGAAAGATGAACTGTTTCGAGCCAAATAATTACATCTTTAAGATCCATAAATGTTGAAATGTTGATGTCACACCATTTCCCAATGAACCCTAAAGGTCCGACGCCAGTTGGCATAAGAGAAAGACGTATGTCTTGTCTTCAAGGTTAGAGTTACATATGCCACAAATAATAGTCAGAATATCTAAACCTTTCGAATCGAAATTTAACCTAGAAGGAAGTCTCTTTTGTGAAGTTGCTAACTAAAAGCGTTTACCTTACTTGGAATGGACTTATTTCACCTTTTGTAGGAATAGTACCATCCAGAAGAATATAATCATCTATATTCCTTCTAACTTTCGAAATCGTAAACTTATCAATGACACCCAAATTACAAACCCACATATCTTTGGAATTTGAAAAATGAAAATCAATAAGTAAATCTTACAATTGTTGAACATGAGTTAAAAGAGTTCCTACAAGAATCAGTGTTGTCCAATCCCACTCCCCCGTGGCTCCATTCCATCTTTCGCTTATAGGGCAATCTTTTTTCGTTACAAAACATACAATCTTGGAATGTCTCATCAAAGTGTTGTCTCTAGTCCATTGATCTTGCCAGAACAGCGTACAAGACCCATCACCAATTACCCTTTTAATAACATTATTAGCAATGATCCCGAATTCATGCAATTGGTTGATTGTACCAATAATCTTGGACTACACGCCCGTAGTCGAAATGACTCCTACTATAATTATCAAAACATAAGTCAAGTTATCTCAAATTTTATTATCAGAGTTTCCAAATCAAACATCAGAGTAAACATCTCAGGCTAAAACATCTTGGTGTATGCAATGCAGTCATCCCGAGCTCTTCTCTCTGCTACTGGAAGTAGCTGAAACCAAAACTGAAAACCATAAGCACGAAGCTTAGTGAGTTCCCCAACCTACCACATACCATACACATAATCACATATACTGGGCCCTCGCCCCTACATCGGGCCCCGTCCGGCATCGGACAGTGTCCGACATCAAGCCCCGCCTAGCATCGAGCGTCGCTTGGTATACATATTTGTTTCTTCCAGGCCCTGCCTGTCTCTGGGCCCCGCCCGATATACTCATACAAACTATATCATATAATCATACTAGCACATAAAGAATCATACACGGTACTATATGCTCCAGTCCTAAGGCCTCGCCTATCTTAGGCCCCGCCCCTGCTCTACTAATGATGAGATATGGAACCCCGTCCATACTCAGCTCGTGATGAGATACTGGACCTCGCCCACACTCACCTTCCTACCAGGCACATACAAGTATCACAAAGACAACAAGTATAACTAAACATGCATACATTCATCGGGTACCACCCAGTCCTAAGGCCTCGCCTATCATGGACCTCGCCCCTACTCTGCTAATGATGAGATATGGGACCCCATCCACACTCAGCTAGTGATGAGATACGGGCCCCCGCCCACACTCACCTCCCTACCAGGCTCATACAAGTATCACACAGACAACAGGTATACTAGAACACATAGACATCGGGTACCACCCGACATCGAATTGTAGTCCGGAACATACAATCATACATATATACATACATACATATACGGGTCGGCATTAGTGACTTAGACCCATTCACACAAAGGGAAACTCACCTCGATGCTGAAATCCCGCAGATAATCCTCTGGCTGCTAGCTGACAAATCCCCGAACTGTTGATCCTTCGACTCCCCGAGCTACTAGTCATCATATATACTAATTAAGTTCGGGATTCTCATAACTTAGCCATAAGTCCTCACTGGGGTAAAAGACCATTCTACCCCTCACATACACTTGTCTATGGACTCTACTCAACCCTTTTGAACCCATTCCATACCTCACAACCCTCCAGGGTCAACCTTGGTCAAAGTCAAATTCAACATCCAAGTCAAAGTCAAAGTCAACCTTGGTCGAGTTTTCCCTTCAACTCGTCGAGTTCCCATGGATCACAGAACTGTGAATCGCGATCCAACTCGTCGAGTTCTTCCTTTTAATAGAATCGGGATTCCTCGACCCAACTCGTCGAGTTCCTCTATGAACCCGTCGAGTTCTTCAGTCTATTAGCCTTTCTTAATGCATTAAGCCCTTATCATTTAGATCTACAATCTATACTCTGAATCTAAACTAAAAATGCTTCTGGAAGGGTAAAGTTTCCAACTTTACCCATTAGTATCTTTCCTAAATGGATTAAGCTTAAACCCTAACCCAAAAAGGCCAAGGTCTTAATCTAAATCATCACCAAAACAGCAAGATAACCCATGGGGTCATAGATCTAGACTCTAGGGGCAAGAAGATCTCGTAAATCTTCAAGCTTTATCCACATGCATGGCCCATTTGGAGCTAGAAAGGCCAAAATATAGGCTTAGAGGTTGCATGGGACTTCCATGCCCATAAAGTTGGCACCTTTATGCCATGAGAGTCCCTCTAGACACTAGATCTGAAGTGTTCTTCACTTGGGACGTCCAAATCCCAAGAGTCATATCATTTGGACCAAAAACCACATAAAGATGCTAAAATGGAGATCTAATCAACTACTAGTCAAGTTTGAGACTTGATTACCAGAAAATGACGAAAATGGAGTGAGGTTTATGGATCTAGCAACTCTTCCTTATTCCTTCAAGCTTTCCTTCCCTCCAAGCTCTTCAAGCACTCACAATAACACTCGAAATGGATCACAATAGCATTAGGGTTTCGAGATCTAGGGTTTGGACAATGGAGGCTGGAAATGAGGCCAAACCCTAGTCCATAAAGTGTTTAAATAGGGTGCAAAATCCCGGATCTAGGGTTTCCCAAACCCCGTCCAACTCGTCAGTTGGTCCCCTTAAACTCGTCGAGTTGGTCTTCCAAAAACACGTGTGACAACATTCCTACTCGTCGAGTTCTCACCTTTGAACTCGACGAGTTGCCTTCATGATTGGAGGTTTTCTTTCCTTAATTGGCCATGCAGAGCTTTTATAACCTTACACCACATATCATTATTATTATTGAGAAAAACACCATTTCCATTTAAATAAGATTACATTATTAAAAGCATCCAATGACCCAATATCCAACCTACCTTTAGTTTGATTAGCCAAAATATCATCCCATTTGATCCAATGAAGCTTTCCTCACTAGCCCTCAACTTTTATAGATATTTATTAACAACACCAAACAACATAGACATAAAGTATATACCTAGAGAACCCAGCAATGACTTTAAAAGCATAAATCGACTCACTATGGAAAGTAACTTGATTTTACAAGATGACATAATTCCCTTAAATCTTTCAATTACCGAATTCCATCCTAAAAACCAAGACATCCTAGCCTCAATCGGCAATCCTAAATACAAAAAGGCAACTTGGCAGCCTTTACACCTGTTAGAACCTTAATTATTCCACATAAAGGAAATGAATATTAACAACGAAATGATTGGGTTTTTGTAAATTCACTTAAAGGCCGAAAACCATAAAAAAACAATGGAGAATTCCAATCAAATTAGGGATATTTTTCCAACTCTATTCACCAAAAAATATCACGTCATCAGCATAAAAATATGAGAAATATATAAATCACTATCTCCAAGAGAAATACATCTATATAAGCGTGCTTATACTGTATCTTCTATTGCCACATATAATCCTTCCATAGCTAATATGAATAAGAAATGAGAAAAAATATCTCCTTGTCTCAACCCTCTCTACTAAGAAATTCATTAGAATGACATCCATTAACGAACACAGAAGAGCAAACATTAGAGAGGCATGCTCTAATTAAAGCACACCAATTACCAGAAAAACCCATGAAAGATATCATAGAAAAAAACCCAAGAAAGTGAATCGTAAGTTTTCTCAAAATCCACTTTGAACATCATAAGACCTTTTAGTGGTCAACTTGCACAAGTCAACCACCCAATTTACAATTACCGACCCATCTAAGATTTGTCTTCCTTTAATGAAAGCATGTTGCTCTGAACTCACCACTATATCAATAACCTTTGCTAATCGAAGATCTAAAAGCTTTGCAATAATCATATATTGGATGCCAACAAACTTAATTGGTCCATGATCCTTAATAACAAGAGGATTTACCACCTTAGGAGTTAAAGTGATAAATGAAGAGTTGCATCCCGATGGAATAAAATTCAAGTGAAAAAACTCCACCACAATGGCATATGTATCATGACTAATCAAATCTCAATACCTTTTGACAAAAACAAAAGTAAAACCATCTAGTCTTGAGGCCTTGTCACTACCACAAACCCAAACTGCATCATGCAGTTCCTTAATCGGCGGGATGACATCCAACACTTGTGACTGATTTGGATCCATACTTCTAAATTAATGACTACAAGTACTCAATCGAACCCCCTTAAAAAAATTTCAAACTTATTTTTGTAATATTTTAAAAACTCGGATTAACCCTATCTGTTTGCGTGATCCACTTATCGTCCACCCGTATTCCTTTAGCAGTCTCGTGTCGCCTCTTATTCTTCATGATTCTATTGAAAAACTCTGTATTTTCATCTCCATCCAAGGCCTACTTAATTTCACATTTTTTAACCAAATCACTACATTCAATCTTCTCCATTTCATATAACCTATCAAGATTTTTTTCCTCTCCATTTCTAGCACATGTGAGCCGAGACTAGCTTCCAAAAGCTTATCAATATCCATTAATTTGCTTTCAACCACCCTCTTGTTGGTTTTTGCAACAATATTAATAGAACACTTCCATTCCTTGATTTTAGTTTTAAGAAACTTTAATTTGTCTTTAAAATAAGTAAAAGAATTAGATTTATCTCCTTGAAATTCAGCCCATGAAGTTCGAACAACCTCATCAAAGACATCCATTTCTAGCCAAGAATAAAAAAACCGAAATAGGGAAGGTCCGTAATCAAACGAAGCATTCTTCAAAATTATAGGGCGACGATCAAAGACTTTTCTATCGAAAGCAAACACCATAATCTATGAAAACTTATGAGTCACAAGTCACTAGAAATACATGTAACTCAATTTATCACCATTCCGTGTACTTCTAGAGAAATTAAATCCACCATTAGAATCTCTGGCAAAGCTATGCATAAATTGTGTTACCAAGAATTTATTGATAGTATTTATCCAAGTTGAAGCACCCTATGTACTTTAAATGTCGTTAGACATATACTATACCAGTTATTTCCACCGATTATACTTCAAACTTAATCTTTTTCCTATCGATGAAGACTAGGATTTTGTGCTAAAATTCAAGATGAAATAGTGGAAATAAGAAATATTGAGGGTTGATAGTATATTTTTAGAATCCATCTACAAACTTCAATGAACTTGTTTTCATCACGAAAAAGATTTGAAACAAAAATTACAAAAATTTGTAGGTTCTGTGATGTAAACCGTATGGACCTAAGATGTCCATGTAAATATTTTCAAGTGCGAAACATGGTAAATAATCATCAAAAAAAAAACTTGCAAAAAGTTTTAACAATTTCAGGATTCCGTCCGTTAAAAAATAGCACGCCCGGTGGGACTCGAACCCACAATCGCCTGATTAGAAGTCAGACGCCTTATCCATTAGGCCACGGGCGCTTTTTTGTTTTAATCTCTCACTTATATTATGACAAACCCATCTTAAATAATAGTCTTATATCGTTACAAAATTCAAGTATATTAACTAAATGAGTAAATTACAAAAAATAGTCCCTGTCGTTTGATCGAATTCGCAAGTTTGGTCCAACCTTTGAAATTTTGACAAATACCATCTTATGGTTTTGAGGAATTACAGTGATGGTCCTGAGTGATAACCCCGTTAAAAATCAGATGTTAGATCTCAATAAAATGACAAGTATACCCCTTATCTTTTAGTTTATGATTTTTATTTTAATTTGTAGAATTACAAAGACTAAAAATAAAACTACAAACAAAATAAAACAATAAACCCTAACATAAAAATTCATCATCCTTCATTTCACACATACTCTCCGTCTCTCCCCTCTCACTCTCACTGTCTCCAGCACCATTGCCGACTATAACCGTCGACCACCACATAGGCTACATCACCACATGCATCTCCTTCGACAGCTCCCACTTCGTTTCCCACTTATCTGCCGCAATCAGTATGGTGTTCCCCACGACAACTATCGTCACATCCACTCACCCGTCTCCTCCCCCATCCTTTCCCATCCGACAACTTTAACCCACACCATCAAAAGAAACTAAAGCGATCTCCTGCGCTTTCCCCCTATCAGTTTTTACTCAGTCATGACAACAAATTGTCAGGCTTCTCTGACCAGATTCACAAGCAACAACTTGTTCAACCTCTTAAAACCTAAAAACCTGTTAAAAAAACGTCTCAATCGAACTCAAACTCAACTTGAAATATATGCAAATTAGATGTTGATTTTGTTTACTTTTGTTTGGGTTTATAAAATCCAGAAGTGAGATTTGTAGTTTGTCGATCTCCCATTTGATGTTATCACGACCAAGGATTCAGGTGTTTGTTGTGCTGGTTTGATCTAATTGCAGGCGATGGTTGTGAATCTGGAATGAACATGGAAAGAAGATGAAGATGGTGGTTGTCGTTTTAATGAACCAAAATGCAAGGGGTGGTTGTGGGTTTAATGAAACTTGGGACGAAGATGAAAGATGATATGCATACCACATTTATTTTTTGGGTTTTATTTACTTTTGATTTCATAAATATGGAATGAAAAATCAAGATAAATCACTGTTTTTTTTTTTTTCATTAGTGTTTGTGGTTGATTAATTTTGATCCTAGTTTTGATTTTGTAAATATGCTTGAGAAGATGATCGAATGGAAGGAGAGAGACGATGGTTGGGTGGTGGTTTATAGTTGATAAATGTTCACGGGAGATGTGTCTGAGAAGATGATGAGAAGATGATTAGATGGAAGGGAGGAACGTTGATGAGGTGGTGGTTTGTTGTAAGGTGCTGGTAGCCATTAATACATATATATGATAAAAAAAATTAAAAAAAAAATAAAATGATAAAATACCAAATTAGGGGTAGTTTGGTCATTTTATACATATTTAACGGAGCTTTTCTAACGGATTTAGATGGAAGGACCGTTTGTATAATTTTTTTAAACCATAGGGATGTTAGTTATCAACTTTTCAAAGGTTGGACCAAACCTACGAATCAGCCCAAACCATAGGGACTAAAACTGTAATTTACTCTAACTAAATATTCCCCATTTTCACAGCTAAAATTAGCCAAAAAAAACTACCAAATTATTCTTCAAATTTCATGGTATTTAAATCCATTATTAATTTTTTTTTTTAAATATAAGTTTACATTCTAAATACACCAAATGTAGTGGGTTCCGGTGTACGATTATTAGAAGCAGAAATACAAAGTCCTAAGATTTTGCGAGTGTCAGCAGGATCAATAACCCCATCATCCCATAATCTTGCCGTCGAATAATACGCACTGCTTTCCTTATCATACGCCTCAATAAATTTCGCCTTACTCTTCTCTTCATCCTCCTTTGACCACTGTAAAGTAAAATCACCAAATTACCCCTTTATGATGTGGCTTTTAATAAATTGATCACTTTTTTTTTTTTTTTAATTAATTATTATTTACCTGGATTCCCTCCTTTTTCTTCTTGCTTTTTTCTATCTCAGACATCACCCCAGCCGCCTGTTACAATTTAAGATCAGTATACCATTTTGACTATTTTTCAAATACCCAAAATACCCTTTGACCAAAAGAGCATGGAGTCTACCTGAGCACCACCCATCACACCTATTTTGGCATTCGGCCAGAAGAACATAAAATCCGGACTATATGCCCGCCCACACATTGCATAGTTTCCAGCCCCAAAGCTTCCTCCAACAACAATAGTAATCTTCGGTACCTATAAAAAACACACACAAGGGTATTTTCGTCATTTTACTCTTGAAAGACTATTCTTAAGGTTATTTATTCCTTCTCTTAAACCGTCTACAACATTTCCGAGAAATTCAAAGAACTTACATAGAACTAACTCAAAGCAAATGTCCAAAGGCCAAAGGGCATTTTCGGAATATATAATATATATGAAAATATGAAAAAGAAACTAACCTTTGCACATGAAACAGCCATTACCATCTTTGCTCCTGCCTTTGCTATACCATTTGCCTCTGATTTTGATCCAACCTATCACATCACAACAAAATGGGGGCTTCAAATAACAACATACTTTGCTAAATTACCATTTTACCCTTCTCCTCACATACCATGAATCCTGTAATATTTTGAAGGAACACCAATGGAATATTCCGTTGAGAACATAACTCGATAAAATGGGCTCCTTTAAGAGCAGATTCACAAAATAAAACCCCATTATTTCCAATTATACCCACTGGTTGTCCAAGAATTCTACCAAATCCTGTTACAAGTGTCTGCAAAATGCAAAGGTGAATACTAAAAGAACAAAATCTTAACAGAAATAGGTTCAGGGGTAAAGTGGTAATTTAGCCCTCACAGTGCCATACAATTGCTTGAATTCATCGAATTCACTTCCATCAACTATGCGAGCAATAAGTGATCGAATGTCAAATGACTGTTTTAGGTCTGTAGGGGCAATTGATTGAAGCTCCTTCACATCATACAATGGCTCTTTGTAATCAGAAATCATGCCTTGTAAATTACGGATTACCCCTTCGTTCCCAGCCATGTGTAAGTTCTTAACAATGTTTCTTCCTATACATAGTGCATGAAGTTCATCTGCAAGTATGAAGGGCAATTTCGTAAAATTAGTATCATTGATAGCAAACTATAATAGCAATGCACTTATTTGTATTTATCAATGAAAGCAATATGCAACATGCAACATGTGAAAATTTTATAAGTTTCAAGTTATATAAAAAGTAAAGTAAGTTGCTATTTATGGATAAAAAGTAAAGTAAGTTGCTATTTATGGAAATTTGCTCTACTTTTATTTATAAAAAAATAAATAGTTTACCTTGAGCAAGATAATCTGAAACACCTGATATCTTGCAATGAACATCTGCACCTCCAAGATCTTCAGAAGATACTTCTTCACCAGTAGCAGCCTAAAAAACTAGTCTTTTTAGATAAATATATAAAAACCAAATATAAATTATAAATAAAACACAAGAATAACATATATATCATCTAAAATTACCTTTACTAGTGGTGGGCCTGCTAAGAAAATGGTGCCATTTCCTTTAACCATGACACTTTCATCAGCCATGGCAGGTATGTAGGCCCCACCTGCTGTGCAAGAACCTAATACAAGGGCAATTTGGGGAATACCTTGGGAAGACATGAGGGCTTGGTTGTAAAATACTCTACCGAAATTATCTTTATCTGGGAAAACATCAGCTTGTTTTGGAAGAAAAGCACCACCACTGTCAACAAGATATATACATGGTAATCTGCATTTAGCAGCAATTTCTTGAGCTCTGAGATGTTTCTTGACTGTAATGGGATAGTATGTGCCTCCTTTGACTGTTGCATCATTTGCAATGAACATACAGAGTTTTCCATGTATTGGTCCTATGCCAGTTATGATACCTCCAGATGGAAGACATTCTTCATATAATTCGTGGCCTGCAAGCTTGTATTGAATGTAAAAGAAATGAACAGATGAAGAAGAAGAAACGAAATTGGCAAGAGATTGTTGCTTATCATATAATTCCAGTGAAATGATTTGAAAGTTCTGTTTTCAGATCTTTCTTATCACGAAATTAGATCAAAGAATTTAGAGAAACTCCTCTTGTGGATCAAAATGTTTGATCCTAAATTCTAAAAGTAAGTTTCTAACCTGGGAAAGCTCAAGAAACGAAGAAGAAGAATCCAGTAACCGATCGATTCTCTCCCTTGGAAGCAGTTTGTTCCTACTTTTATGCCTCTTTATAGCTGCTGCTCCTCCACCTTGGGTAACCTTTTTACATAAGGAATACAAAATCGTTCAAAAATCACTTCATACCACTAGCATGCAGTCCGAATTTCTACATCTACAGTCCAAATCGATATCTCAAATCCCGTATTTCAAGATGCAATCGCGTTAACAAATTAGCGCTTATTCAAATACATTCATTGCAAGCATTTAAATTCACGAGTACTAAATTTTTTGCTATAGGTAGCCAGTCGCATCATTTACATCCTCAAATTACTAGAAATTACACAGCTGAATTTACATCCAGAAGTAGAGAAAACAAACCTGATTGATACGAGAGTGAAGTTGAGAAATGACAGATTCCATTTCCTTCGAGTTTCGAATAAATGAATCGGAAGTCCGGTCGATACCATCGGGAAGGACATTGTGTCCTTGCGGCTGGGTGCCGTAATCGCGATTGCTTGAATACATCATCTGGGTGGAGCTGATTGATGAACGCCATCGATATGGAGATGATACTGAGCTGGATTTTGCACTTCTTACTAAGAACCCTAACATTTTAGCTTTACTGTATTTCTGGTGTATAAGGAGTGAAGACGATGATATATAAAGCAAGCAAAATGGAAGATAAACTATTATGCGTAGTGTTTAGGTTGGCTTTGCTTTCTGCTTGTGTGTAATTCATATCCCGTTATCGATACGCATACATTTGAAAATTAATATCACAATATAAAACTAATTATTTATTATTATTATAGATATAGAAATTAATTGCCATGACTTGAAGGTGCCTATAATAAGAAAAAAGGTCAACTTTGAAATGCTAAAATTATATGCGGAAAATGGTACAAGACTAAAATCATTGAAGTTTAATAAATCGACTTAAACCGTTTTTTATCGGTTTTATTATATGGGTTTAATCTTATTTTAGAAGAAACCATCCGTTTCAATTCGGTCTAGAACATAGTATAAAATCGGTTGTTATGGAACTGCTCTCGTCCTTAGTTTTTGCTGTAGCTAAGATTTTATTTTAGGATATGTCAAATAATTTACAAAATATGAATAAGTAGCAAAATACTTAAAATAGTAACAAAGCTCAACGGTTTTCAAAATATTGTATAAGAGCATCTCCAAAGCTACGCCTCTAGATTTCAGTCCGAACAGTTCAAACCGGTTTTCAAAATATTATATAAGAGCATCTCCAAAGCTCAACGGTATCTGGTACCTCCCCCTTGAGGTCAAGGGTTCAAGTGTACGCCCATCATACTCACGTGTACGTCCATTATACTCCACCTTTGATGCACCACGAGTTGCTGACTTACACTCGGTGTACAGCCTGGTACGCCCAGGGTAAAGGCCTTATTTGCGACAATTTTAAAATATTAAGGGTTGAAATGAAAATACATGACATCGGGTGTTACAATTCTCCCCCACTAGAATCAGACTTCGTCCTTGAAGTCAACCTCTACGAAGAGATCAGGATAGTGCTCACGCATCTCAGCCTCGGGCTCCCAAGTCCACTTAGAGCCTTTCTGATGTTGCCATTGAACATTAACCAAGTTCACTATCTTGTTCCTCAAGGTCTTGACTTCCCTATCCAGAATCGTCATCGGCCCCTCGATATAATTCAGGCAACCATCGATCTGAATGTCCTCCACAGGAATCATAACTTTCTCATCGGCCACACACTTCCTAAACTGGGAAATATGGAAGGTGTCATGAATCTGAGTCAACTCCTCGGGAAACTCTAATCGGTATGTCACCTTGCCCATTCGGGTTAACACTCTGAAAGGGGAAAATAAACCGGGGGCCCAGCTTGCCCTGCTTCCTGAATCGGATAACACCTTTCCAAGGTGATACCTTAATGAACACCAAATCTCCAACCCGAAACTCCGACTCAGAGCGTCGCCGATTCGCATAACTATTCTTTTGGCTCTCGGTCGTCAGCAACCTCTGTCTGACCTGTTGAATAAGCTATGTCGTCTTGAGCACTATCTCGGTGCTCCCCCATGACTCTTTGCCCGACCTCTCCCCAACAGATAGGAGTCTGACACTTCCTCCCATACAGGAGCTCGAAGGTGTTGGATTAGCGTCTAAGCCCGTAACTATATTTGGTATGTACTTGACCGGGTTGTGCATGGTCCTTTTGGGTTGCCTTCACCAAAGCAACTGGACAGGATGATTTATGGAGAGAGAGAGAGAGAGGGGTTATTATGGTTTATTAATATATTATATGAATAATATATTAAAAGATAAGTCATATAGTTTGATTAATATTGGTCAAGAATTAGTTAAGAATTAATTCTGTGGCTAAAAGAGATTAATTAAATAAAGGGGGACTGGAACTGTCAATTATAAGATAATTGACTTTGGGCTGTGAATCCTCATGGGCATAAGGGGGACGAAATTTGGAGTGGAAGTCCACTCTAATTTCGTCTAAGGGGGCCTTATTCCAGAAGGTTCTTAAGCTGCTTAGGGCCTAAGTCATCCAATTAGGGTTTTGACTGAAACCCTAGCAGCTCGGCTATTTAAGGGACCCAGGGCTTCAGTTTCGGCTAGACCAAGAAACCCTAGAGTTACTATAACCGAAAATGTGCCTCTCTCCTTCTCTCTTCTAGATCATCTTCTTGCTTTGGTGTTTGTAAGTCATTAGAGGTGTTACACTTGTGACAGTAAGCTTCCTGAAGATCGAAGATTCTTGCAACTATTGAAAGGTATCATCTAAACTTGTTTTGTTATAGATCTCGTTTTTCAAAGTATGCTAGATTAGGGTTTACAAGCTTTAGATAATTTGCATGTACAATAGAGAAACCTAGATCCAAATGCTTTAGGGTTTTGCATGTGCACATATGATGTTCTTTTGCTCAAAACCCATTAGTGGTATCAAAGCCTTGGCTGTTTTTCTTTTGTATTTGATGCACAGATTAATCGTTCAAAGCAAAAGTTTTTTCGTTTTTTTTTCTTCTGGCTGGTGACCACGACGTGGTGGCGAGTCAGAGTGCAAATCTCGGGATTTTAGCTTATTTTGACTTTGGATAATTACCAAAATTGTTTTTAATTAATAAAATCTGATTTTTATTGATTCCATGTGATTATCTTAGTCAAAATAAAAGATTTTTATCATTTAATTAGATAATAATTGACTATTTATGATAAACCTTAATTATTTGAATTATTTGATCAATTATCTTGCATGAAATTGGATTAGGTCAAAATTAGATAATCACCAATTAATTGTTTAATTATTATTTGAATTTTGATCTAGATAGTTTCAAAACTTGCCCTCAAGTTTTGGAATTTAATTTTTTGGATTAAAAGTTTAATTTTGAAATAATTAAATTCCAAACCCTAGAATTTTACAAGTTTAAAATTCACCATATACTATTGTAATATTATAAGAATAATTATTATATATGTATAAGATAAATGCTAGTCTTACCGTTAGTAGGCCTCATTCACGAAGCCGATCTATAAGGGGGGTATAGGGTTATGGCCTATAAAATGGTCGTTTAATGGGTCTACACTCTCACCCACCGCTTCCTTGATTGGTGGAGGGTCGTTAGCCGAACGGGTAGGATAGGACAACCTAATTCCTCATTAAAAGTATAATGATTAATAAAGTAACTAAATGTTTTTATAAAATTCCCAATCTTAGTTACTTTAGGAAAAATGTGAATTTGATGCTATTCCATGGAATTACACTTTGTACCCTTGCTAAGACATTAGTGGAGCGTGTGTGGTTAACCGGCACACTAATTTGGCTCTAAGCAAAGGTGACAAAGGGTGACTCATTGTTTGTCATAGATCAATGGAGCGTGTGTGGCTAACCGACACATTGATTAGGTGACTGTAACATCGAGGGCACCAAGTACATTCGCATGGTTATTCACACATTTTTTATGATCCTCGGTATCCCAGTTACAAACTTGAAGGGCATATCGAGATTTAAACATGTCATTGAAAAGTTCAATGAATCTCAAAAGATCTAGGAGTTTCAATACATTTAAAACCTAATTGTTTTCGTTTTTCATGGTGTAAATTAGTGAATCGTCATTCACTTACCTTCAAATTATTTGCAATTTAAATTACGGCATCCCTCTTTTAAGTTGTAAATAATGTTGTTGGATCCTAGCCCTAATTTCTCATTTGGGTGTTTAATTGGGGATTTTTATCTAATCAAACTTTGTCTCTTTTCCTTTTCAGATGTCGAACTCAAACAACGCTCAAGGCTCGAACTCTTCCGGCTCATTCTCATTCATGAATTTGTGTGGGAGGGTAATCTTCGATGGAAACAATTTTAATGATTGGATCCACAACATACGAATGGTTGCTCGCTACGAGGACAAGGAGTATGTCCTCGACAAGGAGCTGAAGGAAGTAAACCTCGAAACTGCTACTCCCGAGGAGATTGCTGCTTATGAGACCCATGGGCGAGATGCTACGAAAGTCCATTGCATCATGCTCGCCACCATGACGGTAGAACTCCAAAATTCCTACGAGGACTTCTATCCCTACGAGATGCATCAAGATTTGATGGATAGGTACCATCAAAGCGCGATGCAGGAGAGGTACGAGATCATCACTTCGATGATCACGACCAAGATGAGAGACGGAGAGTCTGTCACTGCTCATCTCCAGAAGATGCAGAGATATGTTGACCGCCTGCAGAAGTTAAATGTGGACTTCAATGAGGAGCTGGCGATTGACATAATTCTTCACTCCTTACCTCTTTGCTACAACCAGTTCCGCATGACCTACCACATGAACAAAGAGGAGGTCACGTTGAGCAAGCTTTAAGGGTTGTTGAGGACTGCTGAGAGCAACCTCAAGGATAAGTCTGTTGCATCAACTCCTACTGCTGCCTCCGTCTTGGCTATTGGGCAGGGGAAGGGTAAGAAGAGGAAGGCTCCTTCCAAGAGCCATCATAAGGGAATGTCTCACGATGGCTCCTCTTCTAGTGGAACCAAGGTTGGTCCCGCTGCACCCACCTCCAAGCCAAAGGATGCAGAGTGCTACTACTGCCACGAAAAGGGGCATTGGAAACGAAGCTTCCCGAAGTACCTGCAAGATATAAAGGATGGAAAGATCAAGCCATCCTACACAGGTATTTACACTATTCAATCTAACGATTCATCACATGCTATTTCTTGGGTACTTGATACAGGATGTGGTTTTCACATTTGTTCTGATTTGTAGGGCCTAAGAAGAAATAGGGATGTGGAGCATGGGAAGATAAACTTGATCATGGGGAACAGAAGATCGTCGCCTGTCACCAAGATTGGAGTTTACTCTTTAGTGCTTAGTAATGGATTAGGACTAGATTTGAATAACTGTTGCTATTCGCCAGAAATGACAAGAAACATGATTTCTTTTCATGGTTTGTATAGACAAGGATTTAGATATTCATTTGATAATGAAAAGAGTTCTATTAATGTTTATCTTAATGGTGTTTTCTATTTTGAAGCATTGTCTTGTAATGGAATATATGAAACTGTGATTGTTGTAGACAACTTAGGAAATGATGTGTTGCATATCGATTCATCCAATAGTTTGGACAAAGCATGCTTGTGGCATTGTCGTCTTGGACATGTCAACAAGAAGCGCATAGCCCAACTCCAAAAGGATGGAGTGTTGGAGTCATTCGACCTTAGGACGATGACGTATGCGAGTCTTGTTTACTTGGAAAGATGACCAAGTCACTCTTCACTGGTACTTGTGAAAGGGGTGAGGGTTTATTGGATCTCATACACACCGATGTGTGTGGGCCCTTTAGATCCACCACAAGGGATGCAAGCCGCTTCTATGTGACTTTCACCGATGATTATAGCAGATATGGGTATATCTACTTAATCAAGCACAAGTCAGAAACCTTTGAAAAGTTCAAAGAGTTTAAGCAGGAAGTGGAGAATCAGTTGGGCAGGAAAATCAAGATGCTTCGATCCGATCGAGGTGGAGAGTACCTTAGTCTTGAATTCCACGACTACCTCAAGGAATGCAGAATAGTTTCACAATTGACGCTACCTAGGACACCGCAGTTGAATGTTGTAGCTGAGAGGCGTAATCGAACCTTACTCGACATGGTTCGTTCCATGATGAGTCGTGCTTCGCTACCTATCTCATTCTGGGGGTATGCCTTAGAGACTGCCGCCCATATCCTTAACCTAGTATCTACAAAGAAGGTTGCCAAAACACCTCACGAGATGTGGACGGGGAAAGCTCCCTCGTTGGAACATATCAAGGTTTGGGGTTGCGAGGCTTTCGTAAGACGAGAGACTCACGACAAGCTCGAACCTCGTAGTGAGAGGTGTATTTTCATCGGCTACGTGCAGAAGTCCTTTGGATATCTATTCTATAGACCGAGCGGTAATGTTGTCTTCGTTGTGAGGAGATGGGTTTTTCGAGAGTGAGAAATCATAAGCCAAGGGGACAGTGGGAGACAAATCGATCTTGAAGAGCTTCAATAATCGAACGATGAAGGAACCTCTAACACTGGCGTTCAACATGAGGAGTAAACTCCTGTTGAACCGATTGACGATTCCTTACCTCTTAGACGTTCTGAAAGAGTTAGCGTTCCACCCCAGTTTATGGGTTCCATATTACTACTGAAGGGGATATGTTTATTAGTGATAGTACACTAGTAAATTTGTACGAACCTAACATCTACAAGGAAGCCATGGCAGGCCCGGAGTCTGAGAAATGGAAAGAGGCTATGGACAGCGAGATTCAGTCCATGTATGACAACCAAGTTTGGAATTTGGTTGACAACGTGCCAGGTCGTAAGACGGTCGGGTGCAAATGGATCTTCAAGAAGAAGACCGACATGGATGGGAAGGTACACACTTATAAGGCGCGATTGGTTGCGAAGGGCTTTACTCAAACTCCCGGAGTTAACTATGATGAGACCTTCTCACCCGTTGCGAAGATAAAGTCTATTAGGGTGATGCTAGCCATTGCTGCATTTCGTGACTATGAAATATGGCAGATGGACGTCAAAACCGCTTTCCTTAATGGGAAGTTGGCTGAGGATGTTTACATGAGTCAGCCAGAGGGTTTTGTCGATGCGAAGCATCCTAATAGAGTGTGTAAACTTGAGAAATCCATTTACGGATTAAAACAAGCGTCTTGCAGATGGAATCTTTGTTTCAACGAGAAAGTCAAAGAGTTTTGCTTCATGCGAAGCGAGGATGAATCATGTGTATATGTCAAAGCCAGTGGGAGTATAGTTAGCTTCCTCGTATTGTATGTCGATGAAATACTACTCATAGGAAACGACATCCCGACCCTGCAGGAAGTTAAGTCCTGGCTTGGGAAGTGTTTCGCTATGAAGGACCTCGGAGAGGCTGCCTATATTCTGGGAATAAGGATAGTGAGAAACAGAAGAAAAAGACTAATAGGACTTAGTCGGAATACTTACTTGGACAAGGTACTAAAGCATTTTAGTATGGAGAATTCCAAGAAATGGGAGTTACTGATCCAAAGTAATGCCAAATTGAGTAAGACTCAAAGCCCGAGTATCGAAGTCGAGATAGCAGAGATGAGCTGAGTACCTTACGCTTCTGCAGTTGGCTCGATCATGTATGCTATGACTTGTACTCACTCTGATGTGGCCTTCGCTTTGAGCATGGTCAACAGGTATCAAAGGAATCCTGGCAGAGCACATTGGACCGCAGTTAAGAATACTCTTAAGTACCTGCGGAGGACCAAGGAATGGTTTCTAGTCCTCGATGGGAGTGATGACTTAAAAGTGCGATGGTATAGTGACGCCAGTTTTCAGACTGACCGAGACAACTACCGTTCTCAGTCGGGCTGGGTCTTTACCCTGAATGGAGGAGCAATAACTTGGAAAAGTTCCAAGCAGGAGACCGTAGCTGATTCAACGTGCGAATCAGAGTACATAGCGGATAACAAAGCGTCAAAGGAGGCGATATGGTTGAAGAACTTCATTGGAGACCTTGGAGTTGTGCCAGCCATAATGGAGCCCATGGAAATTTTCTGTGATAATGAAGGAGCGGTTGCCTTAACCAAGGAACCGAGGGATCATGGTAGATCTCGACATCTCGACAAGAAATATCATTTTATTCGACATCGGGTGGAAGAGGGTATCGTCAGAGGATAACCCAGTAGATCCCCTTACGAAGGGACTGAGTAGGGTTAAGCACTTGCAGCACGCTAGGAGCATTGGACTGAAGGACGATATTAGTTTAGAATAGATAGCTTCGAAACGTGTAATAGATAAATTGTAATTAACATTTGATGATTAAATAAAGGAGTATTATTTATGAGTAAAGTTACTGTCTTATGTTAATTGTTTACCTATTGTTTCATTTTGCATGTTTTGACTTCCTGAATAATAAGATTATTCAAACAGTCCACAGTCGCTCATACTTTGGAAGTAGGTGTGAATGAAGACTGTCATGAGATGGTTTGTAGACTGTCTAAAGTGTATTAGACATAGCAAAAGTTTGATGCAACGTTCATGAGTGCTTATGAATAAGATTTGAGCATTGGATTAAACCCACGCTTGCTGGTATCACTTCATGGAATTTATCACGAGTGATCGCAAGACGATAATATCATATGGTCTTGAAACCTAGATATATGGTTTATTGTTTGCATGTTGGTTGTGCATTGATAATGCGTAAACGCATCAGTAACTTGATGTTATAAAACACATTGTTGTGCATGATTTGATGAGTGAATGGTAAATGCATATAAGTTGAAGTTTATATGTTCCTTTTATCCTAAGAGGGTAAATGCGATATCTGGGCCCCTCGATGATTTGGTTTGACTTATGTGTCGGGCCCGGTCGGGACTGAATTGATGTGTTCAATTAAGTTCTATGTCAGACGAATCAGAGATCGAGAAACAAACTGCTGCACAATAAGTATGACTATGTTCCATGTAATTTTCCGCACGATATCTAGAACGGAGGACCATACGATCACTTATCTAAAGGACAGGTTACTGATAAGATCAGAGTTCGACAGCGTCTTTGAGAGCTACGATTGCTAATCGGATCCTGAAGTCGTACTTGCATTTATAGTTACTAGACTTATCCAAGTGGGAGACTGTTGGATTAGTGTCTAAGCCCATAACTATATTTGGTATGTACTTGACCCGGTTGTGCATGGTCCTTTTGGGTTACTTTCACCAAAAAAACTGGACAGGATGATTTATGGAGAGAGAGAGGTTATTATGGTTTATTAATATATTATATGAATAATATATTAAAAGAGAAATCATATAGTTTGATTAATATTGGTCAAGAATTAGTTAAGAATTAATTCTGTGGCTAAAAGAGATTAATTAAATAAAGGGGGACTGGAACTGTCAATTATAAGATAATTGACTTTGGGCTGTGAATCCTCATGGGCATAAGGGGGATGAAATTTGGAGTGGAAGTTCATTCTAATTTCGTCTAAGGGGGCCTTATTCCAAAAGGTTCTTAAGCTACTTAGGGCCTAAGTCATCCAATTAGGGTTTTGACTGAAACCCTAGCAACTCAGTTATTTAAGGGACCCCAGGGCTTCAGTTTCGGCTAAACCAAGAAACCCTAGAGTTACTATAGTCGAAATTGTGCCTCTCTCCTTCTCTCTTCTAGATCATCTTCTTGCTTTGGTGTTTGTAAGCCATTAGAGGTGTTACACTTGTGACAGTAAGCTTCCTGAAGATTGAAGATTCTTGCAACTACTGAAAGGTATCATCTAAACTTGTTTTGTTATAGATCTCGTTTTTCAAAATATGCTAGATTAGGGTTTACAAGCTTTGGATAATTTGCATGTACAATAGAGAAACCTAGATCCAAATGCTTTAGGGTTTTGCATGTGCACATAGGATGTTCTTTTGCTCAAAACCCATCAGAAGGGAGGCATGCTAATGCTAGAACGATGGTTGTTGTTGTAAGAAAACTCAGCCAAAGGAAGGTAGGAGTCCCAGCTCCCACCAAAATCAATGATGCAGGTCCGCAACATATCCTCATGCGTCTATATACCAACTACCAAGATACATATATAACAGGTCACTACAACATAACAACATACTAAATACCAACAATCCAAGGGATGCGTAACCGTATATACTTAAAGGTGTGATAGACACCCGAACAAGTGATCCTACTCTAGGGCCACAACCAAACAATAAACAAGCAAGAAAGCTTAGATCAAGAGTCCTTAGTCTATCCTACATGACTATATACAATCCCTAAGGCATCCCTCTACTAACAGATAACCAAAACTAGTGGGCTGACATTGGTGCCTTCAACCCACGGGTACAAAGGCGAACATCACCTAAAATGAAGAAACCCAAGAACACTATGACACGCTCCTTGTTACACTGCTTGCTCATGCGGATCCACTAACATCAGAACCATATAAAATCTTAATCACCAATCAAAACCCTCAAGTTTGACCTAAAGTCAAACATGGTCAAAAAGTTACCAGTTAATGGAGTCAACAAAAGTCAAAGTCCAAGGTTAGCTGAGTACGCCCTGCGTACTCAACTTACGCCCCGCGTGTAACGCCTGTGTTTCGAGGCTAAACATTAATTCGATGATGTAATAGTCAAGGTCAACCATTGTAACCTATTTTAAAGTAATAAAGATGAATTACTTGAATATTATGTGAATTATGTGCTTTTATGTGATTATATACTTGTTTGTAAAGATATAATAAAAATAAGCTTCAAAAAAAGAAAATGTTAGATAAGCTCGACATCGATGAAGAAAGTTGTAGTGGTCGTGACAAGGATTTCCGAAGATATAAAGAACGCCGAAATCCGAGTTATAACAAAGAAGTTATGACATGTCGAAGTTTCGCGACAGAACCGGCACGACACTGTGTGACGTGAAAAGTGAGTTTACGATAGAATGCTTTTTAGCCTTAGATTCCAATCTAAACAAAAGTCGTAGTATACGTTAAACCGAGAGCGAGCATAAAAAGAACGTCCAAATTTGACTTCGTATGAGGAAGTTATGAATTTTCTAAGATTTGGCATAACAGTGTGAAGCCCGAAATTCGAATTATAGATTGAGCGATTTTTAGCGGACACAACCTAAATGAGAATTGAAGATCTCATTAATAGGAGCTCAACGATAAAAAGACAGATGAAAACGGAGCCCGTATGTAGAAGTTATGAATTTTACGCGGTCATTTAACAGTATAATCTCCTCCTACTGTTAAATTTAAGATCGGTCGAGAATTAGCCAACGGAGTCAAAAGTAAAGTTGTAGATCTTGTTTTTACCTACGCGTGGATATAAAGAAAGTAGAAAATGGAGCTCGTATGTGAAAGTTACGGAGTTTAGAAGTCGGCAGGGTGCTGCTGCAAAATGGGTGATGTACTGGCACAATGTAGGCTACCCACGTTCTGCCACCAGAATGGTGACACCTGGCCTGGACTCGACGAGTAGAAGTACCAACTCGTCAAGTAGAGCTGTTTCACAGCCTATAAACGGAGTGTCGGGGGAAGCTCATCTCTCACACCTTCAACCTTCACTTTCTCTCTCTAAACTCTCTCTCTCTAACTCCCCCCCCCCCAAAGCCTAGGGTAACTCCCTAGCACTAGAAGATAGCCCCGGAGAGCCCGAAGTCTCCATGAAAAAGAGTTTTTCGGTTTGAAACTTTGCCCGTGCGGAGCCCGGTTTTCAAGCAAACTTCCCGGTTTCGTCAAAGAAGATTATTTTAAGAAACGAAGTGTTGTCCGAATCACTCCTTATCAGGTGAGTGCATAGTTAATTTCATCTTACACATAGATATAAAGTATTTTATATAAATTAGGTGCTATGTGTGCATATTTACTTGAGATCTGTGCTAGATGAAAGATTTAAACTTCGTGTTTTTCCAGATCTAAGCTGTATATGTATTTTATACTTTGAGATCTATGTTGGATGACAGATCTAACTTCTTTCTTTTCAGATCTAAACCTTTTTCTTCAGATCTAGGCTGTAGATATATTTTGTTTACAGATCTGAACCTTTTTCTTTAGATCTAGACTGTAGATATATTTTGTTTACAGATCTGAACCTTTTTCTTCAGATCTAGGCTGTAGATATATTTTGTTTACAGATCTGAACCTTTTTCTTCAGATCCAGGCTGTAGATATATTTTGTTTACAGATCTGAACCTTTTTCTTTAGATCTAGGTTGTAGATGTATTTTGTTTTCAGATCTGAACCTTTTTCTTCAGGTTTAGGCTGTAGATGTATTTTGTTTACAGATCAGAACCTTTTTCTTCAGATCTGGACAATAGATGTATTTTGTTTTCAGATCTGAACCTTTTTCTTCAAATCTAAAGTTATAGACGTATTTTATATCTACAAAAATATTGGGTAGAACATGGGTAGATAAATGATGAGGTATGAAAGATGATATAAATGAATATTGGTAGCTGCACCACAACCGGTAGATGATTTTGAAACACGATGTACTCTAAACATCCTAGCAGATGCGCCTATAGGATAATATCGGCAGCTGCGCCTAATAGAGAACATCATAATCCTGGCAGCTGCGCTTAATAGATGATATTGGCAGCTGCGCCTAGTTGAGAACAACACAATCCTGGCAGCTGCGCCTAAAGGATAATATTGGCAGCTGTGCCTAATAGATGACATTAGCAGTAATGGACTTCGTGCGTATTCCGTAGGATAAACCTTAGGAATGAATGAATGAAGGATAGCTGATTCTTAGGGTAGATCATTAAGAATAAAGAAGATAATGGGGATGGGTAATTGGGTTGAATGCTTGATGTTTAAACATAATAACTATATTATTGTGGGTTGAAAACCCTATGTAGTCACCAGGTTTCCCAACCTGACCCACTTAGTTTATTTGTATCACAGGTGTCGATATAAAGCTACACTATACTGACTGATTAAAGAGATGTAGATCACTAGTGCATATGAATATAAGTTATGTTTATGCTTATGTTTCTGTATTGACGTTGACATCCCAAAGTTTTAAAAAGAATAAAATACATTTCTTCGGAAATGCTTTGATAACATATTTATCATGTTTTCTGGGAACAAAATTCCGCAACACTTTTCTATAAAAGTATACTCTGATTTTAAAAATGAAGCATAAACAAATCGGTCTTTTCTAGCCGTGAAAATGGGGATGTCACAGTTGGTATCGGAGCATTAGTTTAAGCGAACTAGGAATTTTAGGAAAATTTCTAGACTTAAACTTAGAATGCTAAGCGATGATCGTGAGGCGTGTGTCTATTGTATTCTAGGTAGTACAACTAAATAGACACGGGCACTAGCTCATTTTAGGAAAGATGCCTAAAATGCTTTTATGTGCTAAATGCTTTATGTTTGTCGTATATGCTATTATTTGTTCGGATCTATGGTTTGTTGCCGGCCGGATCTGGAAACCTTACGTGTTTAGGATTCTAAGCGTTCGATTACGATAAGGAGGATTTAAACGTCTATCGTAAATAAAGATCTAAATTCACCTACCTTGGTGTATAGATCAACATGGTGAGAACCCGAAGTGGACTCGAAAATGCAAATGACGACAAAAATAGCAGCCTCGTCCCCAAGGGATATAGTAGGTGCTGATAGTAGAAGGTGCACCAGAGCCAGTCACTATGGCTGGAGTACAAGCCATTATTCGAGTTATGATGGTTGAACAGAGGGAAGAAATGAGGCAACTTTTGCTGAATAACAGGAATGAACCTTTGATGCCTATTGAACAATCAGAACTGAATGACGGACAGTCAGAGGAAGGGAATTACAACCGCACTGTCAGTCAAGTTGAACCCCGAGTGGAAAGAAGGAATGACTCAGAGAGGGGAATCGACAGGGATGGATGTATGTATAAGAACTTCTTGGGTGCCAAACCACCGAGTCTTTTCGGAAGTCCAAAGCCAGTAGAGATTATGGACTGGATCTCCGAAATGGAGATGGTATTTGAAACCTGCAACTGTAGCAACAAGCAGAAAACCGTCTTTGCGGTCAGACAACTGAAGACGGAAGTTTTAAGCTGGTGGAAGTTATTAGCAGATACAATGCCACGAGGAGAAGCTCTGAAGATGTCTTGGGAAACGTTCATGGAACAGTTGAAAATGCAGTACTGCTCCGAGATAGATCTGATAGATCTAAACAATGAGTTCCAGAACTTGAAGAAGGGGAGGATGAGCATTGATGACTATGCTACTGCATTCATCGAGAAGATGAAGTTATTCCCATGCCTGGTGCCGACCGAACTCGCCAAGATAGAGAAATTTGCTAACGGATTACCATCAGACTTTGGCCCAACAGTCAAAATGGCAAGCACGTTGAAGGCAGCCGTTAGAGCAGCCAAGAATGTTGAGACCAAGTTAAGAGAAAGGGGTCTGGAGGGAACTGAAGTCGGTGAGAAAAGGAAGTTCGATGGATCCTCAAGGTCCAACAAGAAGAGAAATTTCTCGAAGTCATGTTCGAAGAAGTTCGAAGGAGGAAAAGGTGAAGTGAGATGGTGCGATAAGTGCAAGAAAAAACACTCTGGTAAATGTGGCGATGAGGTGACATGTTTCAAGTGTGGGAAGTATGGGCATTAAGCCAACGAGTGTATATTCAAAAAAAGGGTGTGTTATGAATGTAATGAAGAAGGACACTACAAGCAAGACTACCCAAAAAGGGAAGGAGCTACAAAGAAAAATGTATCGCCAAAGCCAAAGGCAAGAGCATTCCAGATGATCCTTGATGAAGCAGGTGACGATGCAAGGAATTAAGAAGAAGGATCTATAGAGTATCCGTATAAATAGGATCATGTGATGTAGCCTAATATAGAAGGCATAGTCTAGGGTGAACCTGAACATCTATGTAATCGTTTCAAGAGATAATATAAAACCTTGATTTTGTAATCTGATGTGTTAAATGATTGTGTGAAATTCTTGAATGGTGACTTGGAGAACTATGAGACAATACTTGGGACGAGTATGAGTAGGTGTGAATGGTAGTAGAGGCCTATACTACCGGAAGCACATGACTCACACTTGGATCAGGGAAGGTCACGAGGTTACCAATAAGCTAGTAACTGATTCCATTTTGTTCATGTCTGTCGCTACCATCATTTCGGTAATGACTAAGAAGATGATTGTTATTCCGACCCGAGTGGTCATATCAATTGATTCCGACTAGTATGAGTATGTTACGTGGTCCAGAGAACGAAGGTCGATGTAGCATCTGACTTAGGCCAGAAGCTTGAAGTGAAAGATAACCGAAACAATCGGTAGAGGTTGTCGCAACGATTGTGGAAAGCATAAAGAAAGCTCAGGAGGAAGCTTTAGAGAAGAATAACCAAAAGGAAGGACGTTTAGGCAAAACTTTGGTGTTCGGTACAAATAATCAAGAAGTGAAGGTATTCCAAAATGGGCGGAGTAAGAGATCTTCTGATGGAAGGAGCTCACAAGACCATGTACTCGATTCATCCTGGCAGCACTAAGATGTATAGGGATCTAAAACACTACGACTGGTGGCCGACGATGAAGCTTGATGTTGCAAAGTATGTGGCCGAGTGTTTAACATGTGCAAGAGTTAAGGCACAACGTCATAAAACATATGGGAGTTTAAAACCTTTACCTGTACCAATGGGTAAAAGAGGAGGTATCACCATGGATATTGTCACTAAACTGCCCAGAAAGATGGTCTATGGATAAGCTTGCACACTTCACGGTTGATCGGTTCACTAAAAGTGCACACTTCATAGCAGCCAATAAAAGATGGTGTATGGATAAGCTTGCACACTTCACAGTTGATCGGTTCACTAAAAGTGCACACTTCATAGCAGCCACTGAAATATGGTCTATGGATAAGCTTGCAAATGCTTACGTAAAGGAAGTAATAAGACTTCACGGGGTTCCTTTAACGATTGTATCAGACCGTGATAACAGTTGCACGTGAAGGTTTTGGAGGAGTCTACAAGAGGAATTTGGTACGAAGTTGTGTTTAAGTATAGCTTACCATCCACAGACTGATGATCAGAGCGAAAGAATGATTCAAACACTGGAAGATATGCTAAGAGCATGTACCCTGGAGTTCCAAGGTAACTGGGATGAGCACTTACCCCCGGTAGAGTTTTCCTATAACAATAGTTACCATTCGAGCATCAAGACGACACCTTACCAAGCTTTGTGTGGACATAAGTTTCGTATGCCGTCGTGTTGGCTTAAAGCCGGAGAAAAGCAGTTTATGGGCCCCGAGGTAGTCCATCAGACTGCCGAAAAGTTGAAGGTGATTAGAGAAAAGATGTTAGCAGCTCAGGATCGTCAAAACAGCTATGCCGACAAAAAAGACGACTAATGACATTCGAAGTTGGAGATTCGGTTTTTCTTAAAGTCTCACCGTGAAAGGGACTTATAAGATTTAGGAAAAAAGGAAAGTTGAGTCCAAGGTTCATTGGACCGTTCAAAGTTCTTCAGAGGATTGGGGACCAAGCCTACAAGCTAGAACTACCAGAAGAACTAGATGGTATTCATAACACTTTCCATGTGTTTTATTTGAGGAAGTTCACGGGAGAAGTTCCCGACATACTTCCAATTTTTGAGTTAAGGATGGATGAAAATAAGAGGCTAATTGAAGAGCCGGAGGCGATTGTTGACCATAAGACGAAGAAGTTGTGACGCAATATGGTCGACTTAGTTCTTGTGCGATGGAAACATCCTAATGGGCCAAATCTCACCTAGGAAACGGAGAATGACACGATGAGTCGCTATCCGCACTTGTTTGTTGATGCATGATTCCGGGACGGAATCATCCTAAGGGGGAGAGAATTGTAACGCCCGTGTTTCGAGGCTAAGCATTAATTCTATGATGTAATAGTCAAGGTCAACCATTGTAACCTATTTTAAAGTAATAAAGATGAATTACTTGAATATTATGTGAATTATGTGCTTTATGTGATTATATACTTGTTTGTAAATATATAAAAAAAATAAGCGTCAAAATTAAAATGTTAGATAAGACCGATATCGATGAAGAAAGTTGTAGTGGTCGTGAAAAGGATTCCAAAGATATAAAGAGCGCCGAAATCCGAGTTATAACAAAGAAGTTATGACATGTCGAAGTTTCGCGACAGAACCGGCACGACACTGTGTGACGTGAAAAGTGAGTTTACGATAGAATGCTTTTTAGCCTTAGAAATCTAAACAAAAGTCGTAGTATACGTTAAACTGAGAGCGAGCATAAAAAGAACGTTCAAATCTAACTTCGTATAAGGAAGTTATGAATTTTCTAAGATTTGACATAACAGTGTGCAGCCCGAAATTCGAATTATAGATCGAGTGATTTTTAGCCGACACGACCTAAATGAGAATTTAAGATCTCATTAATAGGATCTCAACGATAAAAAGACAGACAAAAACGGAGCCTGTATGTAGAAGTTATGAATTTTACGCGGTCATTTAACAGTATAATCTCCTCATACTGTTAAATTTAAGATCGGTCAAGAATTAGCCGACGGAGTCAAAAGGAAAGTTGTAGATCTTGTTTTTACCTACACGTGGATATAAAGAACGTAGAAAACAGAGCTTGTATGCGAAAGTTACGGAGTTTAGAAGTCGGCAGGGTGCTGCTGCAAAAGGGGTGACGTGACACAATGTAGGCCACCCACGTTCTGCCAGCAGAATGGTGACACCTGGCCTAGACTCGACGAGTAGAAGTACCAACTCGTCGAGTGGAGCTGTTTCACAGCCTATAAATGGAGTGTCGGGGGAAGCTCATCTCTCACACCTTCAACCTTCACTTTCTCTCTCTAAACTCTCTCTCTAACTCCCCAACCCACCCCCCCCCCCAAAGGCTAGGGTAACTCGCTAGAACTAGAAGAAAACCCCGAAGAGCCCGAAGTCTCCAAGGAAAATAGTTTTTCGGTTTGAAACTCTGTCCGCGCGGAGCCCGGTTTTCAAGCAAACTTCCCGGTTTCGTCAAAGAAGATTATTTTAAGAAGCGAAGTGTTGTCCGAATCACTCCTTAGGACTATCAGCAGTCCCAGTGGGCAAACAGCATGCCCTGTGGGTTATCAGCAACCCTGGAGACTATCTACAGTCTCAGTCACACATAAACAACATAACACAATAATAACAGTTAGACCCACCTGGTCATCACAAATACAACTATTCTACCATACATGTAATAATAAGTGAGGAGACTCACCTGATACTGATGACAGATAAATCTCACACCCGGTCTTCCGGAACTAGACTCCACCTAATAACACAATAATTAACCCTAATTAATTATTAAGGTCCATAACTCAAATCAGAAGTCCAAATCCCACAATTAAGCCCCTTAAGGGCAAAAAGACCATTTTGCCCCTTCCATGGTCCAAAACCCTAAATCTTGACCAAAAGTCAAAAGTCAGCAAAAGTCAATTGCCTAGCGTGTACGATGGGCGTACACTCCTCCTACACATGGCATACTCGAAGAACCAGGCGGGTCGGGGTCAAGCCTGGCTACGCTGGGCGTAGCCAGAAGTACGTGGGGCGTACATCGTCTGATCCCAAAAATCACTCCAAAATGTCTTAATCGTTAAGACATGCAATCCAAACATATATCTGACCTCCAAAGAACGTCTTAATGCATAAAATCCATAACTTTAAGCCTTTGCATGGCTGAAAAGAGCTTAAACCTTAAAACCATAACTTAATCCATACTCAACACCACCAAACTCTTGCATGGCTGGAAAGGGACCATCAAGCAACCATTTTTATGAATCTAAGCACTCTAATACATCTAAAAGGACATCCAAAATACTATGGAGTAACCCATACTCACAAAGGTCCAAGATTTGGGACAAAAAGCTCATAAAACTCATTTAAGAGATCTAGAAAGAAACACATCAAGGTATAAACTTTATACCTTCAAAAGATGCACAAAGTGAGGTAGTTTCTAGATCCACAAGCTTGCGAGCAACACCACCTTCTTCAATAGTCTTATTCGTCTACAAGAGAGCACCAAGATCACTAACAGGCTTTAAAATCTCCACACACAAGGCTTAGGCTCGAGAATAGGGTTTGAAAGGAGTGGAGGCTGATCATAAATGTCCAAGGGAGGCATAAGGTGGATTAAATAGGGAGAAAACCCCTAAATTTAGGGTTTAGGAGCTGAGCTAGTACGCCCTACGTACTAGCATGCATCCTGCGTTCCAGGTATCTTACAAGTATGTTGCACGTACCTCACGTACGCCCAATGTACGGGATGAAGTACGGATCTTTTAACAACAATGGACCAATAGCGCAAACTTTAATTAAGCCAAGGGATAAAATGGTAATAACTGAAAATCGGATATTACAATTCTCCCCCACTAGAATCAGACTTCGCCCCCAAAGTCAGCCTCGAAAAATAGATCAGGGTAGTGCTCGTGCATCTCAGTCTCGGGCTCCCAAGTCCACTCCGATCCTTTCCGGTGTTGCCACTGAACTTTGACCAAGTTCACTACTTTTTTCCTCAAAGTATTCACTCTCCGATCTAGAAGTGCCACGGGCCTCTCGATGTAATTCAGGCGATCATCGACCTGAACATCCTCCAAAGGAACCACAGTTGTCTCGTCAGATATACACTTCCTCAACTGGGAAACATGGAAGGTATCATGAATCTGCCTCAACTCCTCCAGTAGCTCCAACCGTTAAGCCACCTTGCCCACATGGACCAACACTATGAAAGGGCCAATAAACTTGGGGCTCAGCTTGTCCCGCTTCCTGAAGCGGAAAACACCCTTCCAGGGTGATACCTTCAGAAGCACCAAATCTCCCACCTGAAACTCTAGCTCAGAGCGTCGCCAATCCGCATAACTCTTCTGGCGGCTCTGGGCTGTCAACAATCTCTGCCTAACTTGCTAGATAAGCTATGTAACATTCCGACTCCCAAGTATAATTTTCGAAAGCTTTATGTTCATTTTATTGAGGGAACTCAATGAGTTGGAGGCCCCAACTCGTCGTGTCGAACCTAGTCAGCCTGCGTGGTTTTTGACTCCTACTCGACGAGTCAAGAGACCCTGACTCGACGAGTAGAGGTTGTGAATGGAAACCCTAAAATTTAGGGTTTTCACCATATTTAAAGAACTTATGGGCCGTTTCTAGCCTCCCTCATCGTCATTTCAGCCATAGGAAACCCTAGATCGAGTCCTAAACCCCCATTGTGTGTGTTGAGAGCTTGAAAGGTGTTATTTGTTGATTTTGGAAGGGAAACTTGAAGAGTGAGGAGCTTGGATAAAAAAGGAGGAAGTGGATCTGTCATCTACTTCGTTTTGGCAACCAATTTGAGGTATAAAGCTAATACCTTGACCCTTTCTGTTGGGTTTTGAGCATTCTAACACTCCTATGGTGTACATGCAACCCTATAAACCTTGGATCTATGTTTTCTCTATTATACATGCAAATATTAACTATTCCAAGGTTTCATCCTAACTAGCATATTATGAAGCACCTATACTACAAAGTTCTAGTTAGATGACATACCTTTTGATGTAGCTTGATGTCTTCAAGCTTTAAGAGCTTAGCCCCAATAGTGTGGAAGCCTCAAATGGAATCACAAATCACCAAAACACCTTGGAAGAACTTGAGAGAATATGTATGCACACTAAAATCGGCCCACTCTTATTTTCACACACTTGTGCCAATTTTGTGAGCCAAGGACCCCTTTATATATTATGGAGGATTAGGGTTACATCCATGTAAACCCTAATACCCATGACCTTTCATTTACATAAGATCCATGGTTTAAAAGCTCCATGGACCACCCATGAAAGCTTAGCCCAACCTAAATGAACTTGGCCCATTCCATATATATAAGAGTCCATATTTAATTAGTTCTTTTTGATCACTTAATTAATTCTAAATTAATTCTTGATCAATACTAATTAAATAATATGATTCCATATTAATATATTAGAACTTATAATATATTAATATAAATCATAAATATACTATTCTCAAAAGACTATCCATATAAATTGTGCCGGTGAAGTGCAACCCAAATGGACCATGCCGGGTCGGGTCAAGTACATACCAAATATAGTTATGGACTTAGACATTAATCCAACAGTCTCCCACTTGGATAAGTCTAAAACTATTATTGAGTATGACTTCAAAACCTAACTGGCAATCGTAGCTCTTAAAGCCGCTGTCGAACTCTGACCATGTCAATGACTTGTCCATTAGATAAGGGATCATATATTCCTCCATTCTAGATATCATATGGACCGAGACATGGATTATAATCATTCACTCTGTCCATTTGTTGTTTCCCGATTTTCGATTTATGATGACTGACTGATTGAACAAATCAAATCAGTCCTGGCTTGGCCAAGCACTTACATGTGTCATCGCTAAATTATTGAGGGGCCCACAGATATCGCTTTTATCCCGAAGGTAAAAGGAATGGATAAACTTCGACTCATATGGCTTGTTCTACTACTTGTTGAATCATACACAAAGGCACGTTTTATAACATCGAGTTACCAAATGCGTTTTCGTGCAATCAATGTATAACCAACTCATAGTAACAACTCATATCTCTAGGTTTTAAGAATATAAGATATTATCGTCTCATGATCACTCGTGATAAAATCCATGAAGTGATTCAAATGAGCGCGGGTTGAATCCAATACTCAGAACTTATGAGCACTCATGAGTGTTGTAGCACCACTTTGTCCACCAACTTGGACCTCTACAAACCAACCCATGACAGTCTTGATTCATATCTACTTCCAACATATGCCCGACTGTGGATGGTTTGAATAACTTAATCATTCAGGAAGAGCAACTTAGTTATTCTGGAAGTCAAAACATGCAAAGTGAAACACAAGAATAAATGAATCAAATATGGTATCAAACCCTATGAATATAAATAAACACATTTATTTATCACCATACTGATTACTCATTATTCATTGTTTCGGTTTTATCAACTTTATACTTGAATTAAAAACACTAGTTGTCCCATGCTCCAAGCATGTACACTATGTTTTTCTTAAACAATAGCTTTGCCATACACCAAGTATACACTCTATGTTTGTCTATGATCCTTACTTTGTGAAATAAACCAATTGAACATAATTTCAATGATTCTAATTTCACACTCCCAAATCCTTATCGAAAAATGTGAGAATTTCAAATTCCTATCATTTATCGAAATCTGTTTAGAGTTTAAACTTATATGCACTGACCCTCCTGTAATGAATATGTACAAAGTCACAAAGACTTGTCAACAATCATTATAAGGTATTCCAATGGAGATCAACTCCATTGAAACTAAGTCTCATATTCAAAGTACATTGCTTTGGACATGCTTCTTGCATTAACTTTTCTAATCTTACACAGATAACTTCCACCTATGGAGACAACTCCATATTCTCATTTTGACTATCACTTCTGAATAAGAGATGCCTCTTTTCAGAATATGTCAATATGGTCCTTCCAAAATTAGCACTATACTTCCAACTGTCCCTGAGCAACCAATCTTTGGTAAACCTCAGATTGTCCTCGACAATTGCTTAATCATTTTAGTCATATCCAATTCTAGACCTTTTCCCTTCTTAATGCCTCTGGGCATTTGGAAAAATTTAGAAATGACAAATATTATAGCACATGCAATCGATCCTGTACCCAAAGCAAATGGTACACGATTCATGACGTCTCACATAAAGACATGATTGTAGACCAGTCTTTTGCTACAATATTTTTATTTGCCATGTTTTCAAAATTTGACTATGAAGAGGGATGCCGTAATCATAATCGAATTTTGAGAACGCAATATATAGAATTTCCTTAAGTTGAACCAATCCAACATATATATATATATATATATATATATATATATATATATATATATATATATATATATTCTTGACTAAAGATGATTAAGGTCTCAATCTAAGCCTTTAGAACTGAAATGAAGTATATCCTCTCCCTTAATTATAGCAAAACAACTTTTTCAATCCCTGCAACCTCACGAATTGAAACTTTTGTTTTCTATAATTAACATTGCTAACTTGCAACACTAACAATAATTATCATGCTCCCACTAACATGATGATTATTAGCATAACACTTATGCTCCCACTAGCTTTGACATGTACTCAGAAATCAGCTGGACTTCTAGAAATCAATACTTTATTGACTTTCTTACCAAAGTTCAGATTTATGATACGAGATGCTTTGGTAAAACTTTATCAAAATCATACACCTTTCCTTAGATAGCATGCATGTGTGTCTAAACAATTTCAGAACTATGAAAAGGGATGTCGTAATCATAGTCTCAATTGTTTAGACCTTTTGTCATCTGCTTCAAATCTACTTGGTGGAAGTGTTTCCTCACCATCATTTTCATGAATCGGAGAGAAACCTTATGACCCTTAGATTTTATGGTGTATGTGTTCTTATCCATGTGAATCGTCAAAACCATAGTCACAAGACAAGGATAATGACAAATCCAAACTCATATGGACTGAACTTATGCAATCTTAACTTCTTGCCACCTGGCAGTACAGGGCCTGCCATTGCTTCCAAGTTGTTATGCAACCAATTGAGAACTTTCAGAACTCCTATGCAAAGCCAACTTTAACTGGAATGGGCACATAATATGTCAACACGATAGGTTATAAACCTCAAGTCGTGTGCTAGTGAAGAACCTCAGGTTTTATTCTTGATTAGTTCTTGAAATTCTTTTTAGGATCTTTAAGACTCCCACTATCCTCTTGACATATAAGACTATCTTGCCAAATATTCAAGAGATAGTGCGGATTCTTTATCAAGACAAACACTTCACACAATTGGCCTTAGTTGGTCTTTGTTTTATCCAAAACATCATAACTTACCAATTTCAAATGTACAAGAGTAGGACACTTTTACTCTTACATTTGACAAGTGTTTTAAACCTTTCTTTAAGATATGCCACTCAAGTTATAATCTTGGAGTATGACTCTAAGAATTGTTTTGGAACGAAGTATGACTCATCTTCCTGATCTAACCATTTCAACAATTCATGACTCCTCTTCTTAGTCATAAGAATGCACTAAGATGACCTTTAGAGGACTAATTGTGATATGATTTCTAAATCATTAAGATGATCACAAACATGATACTAAAGTACTCTCCCATCTTTTCAGATTTGAGAAACTTTTATCTTTCTGCCTAATTTGATTCTTCCCATTCGTTCTGCCATACATTGAGACTTTTCCAATGTTTCAGAATTATACTTAAACTTGTAAGTATAACCATATTTACTAAACTTTAGTAAATCAAATAGTCTTAACGAGCTTTGTGGTGGACATGACCAGTGCACAAGAATGTGTACTCGATCCCTTTAGTCCTTTACTTGACTCACACATCCATGTGAACAAGTAATTAGTCTTGATTTTCCAATGCTTGAAAGTTCTCATTCATCATACTATTCAACTTGCATGATTCCAAGTTTCGGTCCAATTGAAACTTGGGTGATGAGGAACTTTCCTGATTTGGTAAATTTAGACACTACCACAAATGAAAAAATCAAATCCATTTTCCAATATTGCTGTCAGTGGAATCATATAAGCAACAATTTTCCACAAATGCCATTGTAAGGATACTTCAAATAAATAAAATTAAACAATTTTCTTTTATTTTAAAACTTTGCGGAAAAACTTATCCTTACAATCCACATGGAAAATTGTTGTTATCTATTCCTTAGCAATATATCATAACTTCTTAAGCAACTGCTCAAAATTCTGATGCGATCGAAATCCACCTTCAGGATCAGAATCAACATATACTTCCTTTAAGATTTCTCTCTATTCTTTGATTCTTAAAACATCAACATGTGACCCAGTCACATCATGTAATGAGGATCTCAGAATAGAACTTAACAGAGTTAGATAATAGGCTCTACCTGATGTAGAGTCAAACTTATTGACTTTAACATCCTTAGGTAAATTTGGCAGCTTTGCAATCAACGCCCCTTCCTTTGGCAAAATAAACATATGGACCCTTTGGTAATGGGACTATCTCAAACTTAGCCTTTCTCTTTACCATTTGGTCAACCGGGTTGACTATGGCCAATCCCTTTCCATTGGGAAGAGAATGCTTTTTCTGGATTTCCAGTGTCACCATTGTCACTGTCCATAAAGTTTTTGGGAAGTTGATCTTCTAATCAAATTTGCTTCACTATCGTTCCAAATCATTGTTGATTCAGCAGCACCAAGCAAATAGATATGATGATTAAGGTTCATGTCATAGTCTGTATCATAGTAGTCCCAAAGGAACTCACTATGTGACTTAGAAAGTGATTGAACATCCAACTTTCTCAAGACTTTGAAACCCAACTCTCCCGGCTTGTCAATATGTGACTTCATCTCTAAGATGTGATCACACATAGACCTTGCTTGCCATTAGGGCTTGAGTGACCTTGAACTTGTGGGTTAGGGAGAATAATAGGAGGAGGTGGAGGAAGTAAAGTTCCAAGAGATTTGGGAAGATCATAGATGTCTGAACTCGACATCTTTTGGGAGATATTCAAGATAGTTGATTTAAAGTCCTTAATATAACACCCAATATGAAATATTAAGGCTAGGATCCAACAACCTATTTATAACTGGAAGAGGGATGCCGTAATCCGAGTTATAAAATTGTTGAAGGTAGGTAAATGACGATTTACCAATTTCCACCATGAAAAACGAAATAATTTAATTAGGTTTTTTACTTGGATTTGAAACTCCTAGATCTTTTGAGATTCATTGAACTTTTCAATGGCATGTTTCAATCTCGAGTGTGCCCTTCAGGTTTTGTGACTGGGATGCCGAGGATCACAAAACAAGGTGTGAAGTAACCATGCAAATATATTTGGTACCCTTAATATTTACCCCTCAATCGATGTGCCGGTTAACCACACGAGCTCCACCGATACTATGATAAATATTAAGTTACCCTTTGCCTACTTTGTTAAATCCAGGTTAGTGTGGCGGTTAACCACACACGCTCCACTAACGGTTTAAACAAAGTACAAAGTGTAATTTCATGGATTAGCACCTTATTCACATTTTCCTAAGTAACTAAGATTGGAAATTAATAAAAGGTTTAGTTACTTAGTATTTATCATTAATACTTTTAATGAAGGGAGAATTATAGTCCTTGTCCTACCTGTTCGGCTAACGACCCTCCACCGGTCAAGGAAGCGGTGAGTGAGAGTGGACACCCATTAAACTGCCATTTTATAGGCAGTAACCTTATACCCCCCTTATAGACCGGCTTCGTGAATGAGGCCTACTAATGGTAAGACACCTTGCTCTTATACATATAATATATTAAACTTTTAATATTATAATAGTATAAGGGTGTATTTTAGACATTTAAAATACTTGGTGGTTTAATCTATTAATTAAACTAGACTTTTAATTTAATTAAACTCAAACCATATATTTATGCATTAATAATACTCTTTTAATTAAACGCTTTAATTAACTATTAATAAAGTCCATAAGAGTTAATTTGAACTATTCAACAAAACATCATAATTCCAATTATTAAACTCAAAATTAAAATCATTTAATTAATTGTTTAAGTTATGAACCCAAGAGTTTTAGAATTCAATTCTTTTTTTCATAAAAAACTTTTCTCAAATTCCACAACTTGAGGGTTTTGTAATTTTTGAAAACCTTTGGATTCCATAACTTATGGAATTAATGGTGTTTTATGATGAAACTTTCCATGTTCCATAACTTAAGAACAAGTTATGGAATTCTTTAAAACATTAACACCAAATTTTGTAACTCCATAAAAACTTTGAATCAAATTTTTTTTTTAAAAAAAAAACTTTCATATCAATAACTTATGGAAGTTTCAAAAACCCTTAAGATCACAACTTTAAAAAAACTTTTGAGCTCCAAAATTTTATGACAAAATATGTAACTCCTTAAAACATTTAGATCAAACTTTTAAAACTAATAAAATAATCATATCATTTTATCTTTTACTAAATTTGACCTAATTCAACTCATATAACAAATTATTCAAATTTTACAAATAATTCGTTTTTCACAAAACAAGTAATTATCTTAAAATTTGACAAACGTCATGTTTTTTTTTCCTTTTTTTTCAACTTGAAAATAAAACATTTGCATCAATATAACAGAAAACAACCAGGCTCTGATACCACTGTTAGGTTTTGAGCATTCTAACACTCCTATGGTGTACATGCAACCCTATAAACCTTGGATCTATGTTTTCTCTATTATACATGCAAATATTAACTATTCCAAGGTTTCATCCTAACTAGCATATTATGAAGCACCTATACTACAAAGTTCTAGTTAGATGACATACCTTTTGATGTAGCTTGATGTCTTCAAGCTTTAAGAGCTTAGCCCCAATAGTGTGGAAGCCTCAAATGGAATCACAAATCACCAAAACACCTTGGAAGAACTTGAGAGAATATGTATGCACACTAAAATCGGCCCACTCTTATTTTCACACACTTGTGCCAATTTTGTGAGTCAACGACCCCTTTATATATTATGGAGGATTAGGGTTACATCCATGTAAACCCTAATACCCATGACCTTTCATTTACATAGGATCCATGGGTTAAAAGCTTCATGGACCATCCATGAAAGCTTAGCCCAACCTAAATGAACTTGGCCCATTCCATATATATAAGAGTCCATATTTAATTAGTTCTTTTTGATCACTTAATTAATTCTAAATTAATTCTTGATCAATACTAATTAAATAATATGATTCCATATTAATATATTAGAACTTATAATATATTAATATAAATCATAAATATACTATTCTCAAAAGACTATCCATATAAATTGTGCCGGTGAAGTGCAACCCAAATGGACCATGCCGAGTCGGGTCAAGTACATACCAAATATAGTTATGGACTTAGACATTAATCCAACACTTTCATGCTTAGATCTTCTGCTATGGACATTTATGGTCATTTTTTGGGTTTAATGGAGCTATTATTGGGTTTGAGCTTGCCACAAGGACATGATCTCACATCTGGACTCCTCTAGGCCCCAAATTCATAAAGTTTGCAACTTTACGTGGTAAATATGCCTTAGGAAGCTAGATCTACAATTTGGAGCGTTGGAATAGCTTAAAAACGCCTGAATGAGAAATGGACTGAAGGGACTCGACGAGTTGCATGGTCAACTCGACGAGTCAGATGAAGATTGGTCGTTTATGGTTTCTGCATGGACTCGGCGAGTCAGTGAACTGACTCGACAAGTTAGTTAGGGTTTTCCCGACATTTGGACACCGCATGGACTCGATGATTTGTCTGGAAACTCGACGAGTTGACTAGGGTTTTCACGATTTCTCGAGTTTTGGAAGAACTCGACGAGTCAGTGGGCTACACTTGACGAGTTGGGTCAACATGGACTGTTAACCTTGACCGTTGACTTTGACTTTGACCAAGGGTTTACCAGTTGGACTTTTGAGGGTATTTTGGTAATTTGGGGTTTTGATGGACTTGGTCCTATGGTGGTTATAGGTGGTGGAGTTCGTGGCTGTGATTCGGGAGTTTGATTTTATCACCACAGTTCGACATCGTGAGGTGATTTCTTCTTACTATATCAACAAAGTCTAAGGCACCAAGGCCGACCCTTATGATTTGTATCCTAGTTATAGAATGGTTTCTATGTTAGTGATCTGTTAGATCAGTATCCTGCTTATAGGATTATGCTATGTTAGTGATATGTTAGATCGGTATCCTGGTTGTAGGATGGTTGTTATGTTAGTGATCAGTTAGATCGGTATCCTGGTTATAGGATGGTTGCTATGTTAGTGATCTGTTAGATCTGTATGATTATTTGTACATGCTAGCTAGCGTATGATATTTATGTGCACATGACTGTTTGATTGGGGGTTTGGGTTGAGGCGGTCATGCTTTGTGCTCGTGCCAACATACCCAGGGTGGACCGGATAGACTGCAGACCTGATTAGGGCATACTAGTCAGGCTGAAGGCCCGACGAGCGGTCCGGATAGGCTGAAGGCCCTGAGAGGAGATCCAGACGTGTCGATGGCTCGGAAAGCGGTCCAGATAGACTGATGCATGTGAGGCCGTCCAGTCAGGCTGATGGCTCATTATGCATGTTGTTTGTTTATATGATATGGTTATATTTGTATGGTGTTGGTATTTTGGGGGAAACTCACTAAGCTTCGGGCTTACAGTTGTTGATTATGTTTCAGGTACTTCTGATGATCGCGGGAAGGCGAAGGCGTGATCATGCACCTCCTTATGTTTTTATGATTTGGTTCTGGGGATACTCTGATGTTTAAACTATTTTGAAAACAAATTTGTAATAACTATTGGTTTTAAATGTTTTAAAAAGTTTTAAAGGCATGATTTCATGGGTGTTACAAGCTCGGTCATCTTCAGCACTATCTCCGTGCTCCCCATGACTCTCTGTCTGACCTCACCCCAAAAAATAGGAGTCTGACACCTCCTCTCATACATAAGCTCAAAGGGAGGCATGCCAATGTTGGTATGATGGCTGTTGTTATAAGAAAACTCAGCCAACGGGATATAGGGATCCCAACTCCCACCAAAATCAATGATTCAGGAACACAACATATCCTCGAGCGTTTGAATAGTCTGCTCGCTCTCCCCGTCCGTCTACGGATGATATGCAATACTGAAATGTAACTGGGTACCCAAATCCTCGTGAAACCTCTTACAAAACTTGGAAGTGAAACGAACATCGCGGTCCAACACAATCAAAGTCAGCACCCTATGCCGAGCCACCACCTCTCGGACATAAATATCCACAAGCTTCTTTGCAAAAGAGCCATCACTTATGGATAGGTAGTGAGCACTCTTCGTCAAATGATCCACTATCACCCAAATAACATCAAAACCACCCACAGTCTTCGACAATTTTGTAATGAAATCCATGGTGATCTGATCCCACTTCCATAGTGGAACCTCTAAGGGCTGCAACTTGTTGTGAGGGCGCTGGTGCTCAGCCTTGACCTTCCGGCAGGTCAAACATCTCTCTACAAACCAGGCCACATCCCTTTTCATACACGGCCACCAGTAACTATGCTTCAGGTCAAGATACATATTAGTAGCCCCTGGATGAATGGAAAATCTCGACTTGTGGGCCTCCTCCATCAGCACACGTCGAGCCCCACCAACATAAGGCACCTAAACCCGCCCGTTAAGAGTTAAAACCCCCCTGCTGTCGATATCAAAAGCTGAAATCTCCCCGATCACTCACACACTTTTCCGATTTTCTTCCTTTATGGCCTCCGACTGTGCTTCTTTGATCGTTTCCAAGATTGGGGTCATCACAGTCATCCTCATACACACATTCTGAATCGGGTTACTGACCGCCCTCCGGCTCAAGGCATCGACCACCACATTGGCATTTCCTAGATGAGACAAAATCTCATAGTCATAATATTTCACTACATCCAACCACCTCATCTGCCTCATGTTCAGGTTAGGCTGATCCATAAGATATCTCAGGCTCTTATCGTTCGTGTAGATGGTACACCGAACACCATAAAGATAGTGGTGCCAAATCTTGAGAGCGAAAACCACCGCCCCCAATTCCAAATCATGAGTAGGATACTTCACTTCATGAGGCTTCAACTGCCTCGAAGCGTATGCGATCACATGTCCCTTTTGAATTAACACAACACCCAACCCTGCAATGGATGCATCACAGTAGACCACAAAATCCTCAACTCCCTCACGAAGGGCAAGTACTGGTGCCTCACACTGTCTCTGGTGAAGAGTCTTGAATGACACATGCTGCTCAGGCCCCCAACTAAACACAACATCCTTCCTCGTCAACTTAGTGTGAGGGATAGCAATCTTGGAGAAGTCTCGAATGAATCTCCGATAATATCCTGCCAAACCGAGGAAGCTCTGAATCTCAGATGGAGACTTTGACACTTCCCACCGCATCACCGCCTCTATCCTGTCTGGTTCGACCAAGATACCGTTCTAGTTGACGAGGTGTCCTAGAAACCAAACCTCGCACAACCAGTAGTCACACCTGGAGAACTTGGCATAGAGCCTCTCAATCCTTAAAACTTCGAGAATTACTCGCAAATGCTCCTCATGATGCTCTCTGGTCTTCGAATAGATCAGAATGTCATCGATGAAGACGATCGCCGATCGATCCAACATGGGCCTGCACACTCGGTTCATGAGATCCATGAACGCCTCCAGTGCGTTGGTGAGTCCAAAAGGCATCACCACGAACTCGTAATTTCCATAACGAGTTCGGAAGGCTGTCTTCTGAATATCCTCCTCTCGCACCCTCATCTGATGATAGCCATACCTAAAATCAATCTTGGAAAACCAAGATGCCCCCTGCAACTGATCGAAGAGATCATCAATCCTCGTAAATGGATAACGATTCTTCACTGCAAGCTTGTTCAACTCCCGGTAATCAATACACATCCAGTGTGAACCATCCTTCTTGCTGACAAAAAGAATCAATGCTCCCCAAGGAGAACTTATCGGCATAATAAACCCTTTTCCTAATAGATCTTGAAGCTAAGAGGACAACTCATGCATCTCAGGAGGTGCAAGACGGTATGGTTCCTTGGCAATTGGCGCCACACCAGGGATCAGATCGATCCAAAACTCCACTTGCCTCATAGAAGGCACACCCGGTAACTACTCGGGTAAAACATCGGGAAAATCGGGTACAACAGGAACATCAGAAATGGAAACCAATCCCTTCTCCTCATCTCGAGTATCCACTACATATGCTAGATAACCCATACACCCATGTTGCAAACTCTACCTTGCCCTGGCGGCAGAACATAAAGCTAATCCTAACCTAGTACCCTCAACACTCCCCCACTAGGATCTCGAACCATCACCAACTGCCTCTCACAGTCAATCAGAGCCCCAAATCGGATCAACCAATCCATGCCCACGATAACACAAACATCTCCAATAGTAATAAGGATAAGATCTATCGGATACCCAACGCCAAAAATCTCTAACACACAACCCTGGTAGATGTCAGTAGCAGAGACCGGACACTCATCAAGTATAGAGACTCTCAATGGCCTGCTCAAGGCCTCCCGTGAAATACTAAAACCACGACAAAAAGATGATGACACAGAAGACCGACTCACACATGAGTCAAACAACACAAGCGCTGGTATAAAATTCACAAGGAAATTACCTACATGAACAATAACATAAGCAACATAAATAAATCAGCAGAATAATAAAGAACACATACCAACCACAACGTATGGAGCTGCTCGAGCCTCCTTTGATGTCAACTGAAATGCTCTCCCTCGAGCCCTCGGTGTCTCATCCTTCCCCTGCCGACCATCAATAATATGCAGGGTCGTGGGGGCCGGATTCTGAACCACCCTAGATGCAAGTTGAGGACACTTGGCCCTCACATGACCTGTCTGGTTGCAATTGAAGAAAAACCGAAATCCATTGGGGTAATCCCCAGCCAAATTCCCATCCTTGCCACACATGTAGCAAGCCGTCCCTGACCGAAAGGGTCCTTCATACCCCTTGCCATACTTACCGCAAGTGCGAACCTTCTAGCCTCCAGCTCTTGAGTCAGCAGGCTTAGACCGCTTAGTCACCGGCTGCAACTACACTGGTCTCCTATATCTCACTTAGATCTCCCTCTCCTCTCTAGCCTAGTTCTCCAACTCAATCTCTCTCGTCCTGGAATTGGTCTGCAGCTCAGCCAATGTCCGATACGATGTGTTCGCCACGAACTCACAGATGTCCCTCCTCGGAATACTCAGATACCGGATCACACGTGCTTGCTCAGTCGACACGTGCTCAGGGCAGAACATGACCCTCTCATGAAATATCCTGGTGATCTCAGTCACTGTCTCTGTCTTCTGCTTGAGAGACAGGAACTCCTGGGCCAACCTCTCTCTCTTAACCATTGATACAAAATCATCTCTAAACATCTCAGTAAATCTCTCCCAGGTCACCGCAGAATGCTCTGCAAGAGAATAATCAGCTGTCACAAACTTCCAACAATCCTTCGCTCCCAAGCGAAGCAGGTTCAGCGCGAAACAAACCCTCAGATTCTCAGTACAGGAGCAAGTGTAAAAACAACCCTCAACCTCAGAAATCCATCTCATCACAGCAATCGGATCCTGGGCCCCCATCAAACTCGGGTGGCTTCATGTTGTTGAATTCCTAGTACCACAAAGAATCACCCCTGCGGTCTCACAGCAGCAACAACTGCGGTGGCTGCGGCAACAACAACCTCAGTGACGGTGGCATAACGCTCATCAAAAGTCTCAATCAGCATGGTCTTGATAGACCTAAACATATCTGGTATAGCCCCTCTGATCACTGCGGCCACCTCAGCGGAAACAATCCTACGAATCTCATCATCACTGACACTCGACCTCTCGGGGTCACTAGAGCCTGAACCTCGGGTAACCACCATACTAAAGCACATAATAAAACCATAAGAATCATGATAAAGCACATACACAAACATCCACACACTCCTACAATTTCCTTAGTTCCTTAAAATTCCTTCTTTAGTCGCGTACGGATTCAGTGCTTTCAGTAGTACGGGCCTAATACTACCTTCCACACCAACCCGTATTTGTCTCAAGTCGTCCTCTCAAGACCCTAAGCCACAAGGACTCTATTTCTCAAAATCAACTATACACTCGCCCTTCTGGTTCCTCATAACCATGACTAAGCATCTAGACACTCATTCTAGCCTGCTCCCCAACATCGCTCCGCCTCACAAGGTGTTCGTTGTCCTCGCCATTTTCTTCGCGCATGCCAATTGTACACAATACGAGACTCGATAGACATTCAAATAAATGATTCTACCTCAAATCCATAAAATGAGGAACATGAAGAAAGGCTAAATCAGGCATTCTAAGGTTATAGAATCCTAACTATGTACAATTATACAACATACACCAAGCAAATAGCAATGACAGATTCAATTTCATAAGAACAACTCCTAGGCTAAAGGCATCACAAATCTCACAACCCTATCACACAATTCCTGTAGGATTCTTAGCCTAACACTAACTGCATGTAGTTTTATCTGCTCATAAAATATCAGCTCTACATTACTCATAATATAAATTGAGATATTTTGGGAAACTACCGCTCGAGCTCTGGTTGATTGTACACACTGCTTCACTGGGTTTTTCTCCTGTAAAAATCTTCATTTCTTGGAAAAGTTTTTATGAAAATCTTTAGATCCTTAGTTTGAGTTTGGAATTACTCTAGAGTTCATCCAAATCCCTCAAAAGTCAAACCAGGGATCTGATACCAAATTGTAACACCTCAAATTTCAAACCAAAATTTTCATTTTTAAATTACCCAAAGTATTGTTCATAAACCAAGTAATCGGAAAAACATAAGTGTCAAATACAAATCATCATCACAAAATATCAGAGGGCCACAAAATTTCCAGTAACAAATCCCCCAGCGAGTGTATACAATCAGACCTTCGCCTTCCTGTGATCCTCATAAGTACCTGAAACACATATAATCAACAACTGTAAGCACGAAGCTTAGTGAGTTCCCCAAGATACCACATACAACACAACATAAATAAACAACTATGGGTTATCAGCAACCCTAGGGACTATCAACGGTCCTAGTGGGCAAACAGTTCCTCAAGACCAAAAGTCAAAAGTCAGCAAAAGTCAACTACCCAACGTGTACGCTGGGCGTACACTTCTCCTACGCGCGGCATACTCGAAGAACCAGGCGGGCCAGGGTCATGCCTGGCTACGCTGGACGTAGCCAGAAGTACGCAGGGAGTACGTCATCTGATCCCAAAAATCACTCCAAAATGTCTTAATCGTTATGCAATTAGATATCCTAATTTGAATATAAGGAAGTTTAAAAAATGTAATTATCCCATTATAAGATAATTAGATAATGAAATTATTCTTTAATAAAGATCCAATACTAATTAATTAAATATTTAATTAAAGATAATTTTAAATCTTAATCGTTCAAATATTAATTAATTAAAAGGTTAATTAAATTATTCGATTTGAACCTTGTAATTTAAAATACACCCTATACATATGTATAAAAGTATAATACTATATGTATAACTAAAAGTCAGTCAAATCAATAGTAGGCCTCATTCACGAAGTCACACTATAAGAGATGTATAAAGAAACGACCTATAAAATGATGGTTGAATGGGTGTCCTTTTCACCCACCGCTTCTTTGTGTGGTGGAGTGTCGTTAGCTGAATGGGTTTGATAGGACACTAATCACATTAAATGTATAATGGAAAAGTACTAGAACCTTGCATAAAATCTCACTCTAGTTACTTTAGGGAAAATGTGAAATTGTATGTTAATCCATGAAAACACACATCATTTCTTTGCAAGTCGTGAGTGGAGCGTGCATGGTTAACTGACACACTATCGTGGGACTACAAATATGAAATGATGGCGCATAATCGAATTTATGGTCACTACTACAAATACACCCTTTTACGACGCTCAATGTGTGTCGTAAAACGCTCAGACGACACGCAAATGCGTGTCAAGGAAGGCCCTGTCATAATGAAAGACGACACACATTTGCGCGTCGTCTATTTACGACGCGCATTTATGACACGTATTTACGACACACATTTATGACGTTCCTTTATGACAAGCAATGCGTATCAAGGAAGCTCTGTCATAAAGGAAGATGACACGCACGTGCGTGTTGTAACCTTACGACGCGTGTTTATGACACACAATGCGTATCAAGGAATCCATTGTCATAAAGGAAGACGACACGCACGTGCGTGTCGTAAATGTTGAATCAAAAGGTATTTCACCTCACAGCCAATTCACTGAGGTATTTATGATTTCAAGAAAACCATAAAATCAACTCAAGTGAATAAAATCCCAATTCTTTTAGGTTGATCCACCTATATATATATATATATATATATATATATATATATATATATATATATATATATATATAGGGCTAGGTTATTTGTTTCTTACATTTATTGTGTGCTAGAATGCACCAATAAGAATTTAGTAAATTTAATAATTATTTAATTAAATAAATATAGATATTAAATGATTTCCATAATTATATGTATATTAAATGATATCCATAATTATAATTCTCTTTTTATGGAAACTAATTAAATCCGTTATTAATGTCAGCAATAACATTCTTTCAGAATGAATTTGCATCTAGGTTTTTATATATGAGTTCGTATTTTGTTTCAGGACTCACTCACTTAAAATACAATAAAGTTGCATCGAATATGAAGAACGAGAGTGTATTCTACTAGAATACACTCTCATTCTGCTGGAATACACTTTCATTCTTCTAGATATGAATTCATTCTGAAAGAATATTATTGTTGACATTAATGACGAATTTAATTAGTTTCCATAAAAAAGGAGTTATAAGTATGGATAGCATTTAATATATATATATATATATATATATATATATATATATATATATATATATATAATTAATACTAAATTCATATTGGTGCATTCTAGCACACAATAGATGTGAGAAATATTTGAACCTGCCTCTCTCTCTCTCTCTCTATATATATATATATATATATATATATATATATATATATATATATATATATATATATATATATATATATATATATATATATATATATATATATATATATATATAGCAGAAAACATCCCCAAGGAGACTCAGGTCATATAATTTACAATTTTACCCCTTCCATGTATTATTATACATAACTGTCATGATACCAGTTAGATTCTCTTTAATTACATGATCATTTCATTTATATAGACACTAAGTTCATTCACCTCCCATAAAAGTTTACACAAGACGAAACCATGAAAAGAGCAGCTATAATCGACAATCGGAGGAGAAAACCCAACTAAGTGCAAGCATATACATGAGGAGAAAACCCAACTAAGAGCATATGTTTGAATAACACAAAGATCCAGTTTTCTTGAAATTTTACCTTGTGTTCAACTTGAGAAGCTTCAGAAGGTGAGAAGCCCTTGAATGTGTTCAATTTAGCATCAGATTCATGGCTACCAGGCGCTTCTTCCACTTGTGTCGACTTTCTTCTGCTCTTTCTCTTCTGTTACTAGGTTCTCTGGCCAACCGGGGAAGTTGACTTTGCCTGAATCGTTTCAACAGGAACACCAAGCTCAACAACTGACTTCTCCAATACCTTAATCAGACCTAGGGCACGTAAATTTGAGCAGTCTCCAACGATGTCAGGTGAGCCCAAGGTCGTCAGCGAAGCGAAGTCAGCCGGAGGAGAAGTAACCTAACGTCGTCGGAGGAGATGTTGTCGGCAAGGCGAGGTGAGGCGAGGTTGCAGAGTCGATCGATTGTAGAGAGTGTAGTGACTGATCAGTGAGTGTTTTGATTTTTGTTTGAAAATCCCTAGGATATTTTAGTAGTACCTCGATTTTTGTAACAAGAGATATATGGGCGCATTTCATTAAAATTATAAGGAGACGGTTATAGAGGACGTCTGTTTAAGATAAAGCACCCTCAATGTTTTTTTTTCTTTTTCTTGAGACACTAATTTACGGGCACGCAATAATGTGTGACCTAAATCCTTAAATTTTTTGAACAGATGACACTATTTTAAAGTCACTCTCTTTTGAGTAACAAAAATCAGTTTGTGTCGTGGTTTGCATGTCGTAAAAGGGTGTTTTTGCAGTAGTGGGTTGTTGATGGAGCGTGTGTGGTTAACCATCACATCAATGTGAGATCATAAACGACCTCGAGGATGTCACGCGGGTTTGCATGGTTATTCACATCTTATTTGTGATTCTCAGCATCCCAATCACAAATAGAAGAGCATAATATGAGATTAAACTTGCCATTGAATAGTTCAATGAATCTCAAAAGATCTAGGAATTTCATATTAAATTGAAATTGGTAAAGTGCTATACCTACCTAAAATAAATTTGCAATTAGATTACGCCATCCCTCTTCTTAATTTCTAATTGTATTTATGGATCCTAGCCTTGAATATTATTTATTAAGGATTGAATCAACTAACTAAAATCATATATCTTGTGTTAAATTTTCGGAAATGGTGATCTTCTTCCTCCTCCGCCCACTCATAACTTCACTCTTTTATCGATCCTCTCAAAGGACAAGCTTACTGGTCTAACCCACATGGAATGGATGTGTAATTTGAAGATGACATTGCGGTATGAGAACAAAAAGAATGTTCTCAACACTTATGTTCTAAAAATTGATAAAGAAACTGCTACTCCTGAGGAATTGGCTGAATACGACCAACATGTTAATGACACCACTAAGGTTGCTTGCATTACGATTGCAACCATGACACAGACCTTAAAAAATCCTATGAGGACTACTCGCCTTATGGAATAAACTTAGATCTTTTTCAAATGATCCACAAGAAAGCGAGGCAAGATGTAACACCCGATTCAAAGTACTTCTCAATTTAGACCCTTGTTGTGTAAATTTTGGCTCTTTGGTCAAAACGCCAGACGTTTGGCTTAGGACGCTCGACGTTCAAACGCCAGGCGTTCTATGATGGACGCCATGCGTTTGCATTCAGATACCAAACCCTAATCTTTAGGGTTTGCACCCTATTTAAAGAACATTATGGCCTCTACACCCTTCACAACTCCAGCCTCCATCCTCATTTCGAAAACCCTAAGTGTGTATGAGATTTTGAAGCCTTGGTTCATCTTTTTGGTATCATTTAGTGTTCTTAATAAGAGAAGGAAGATCTTTGGATTATTGTGGTTGCTCTCTAGCTTGTGGATTTAGACTATTGGCATCGTGGAGCATCATTTTGAGGTATAAAGTTAAGAACTTGATGATCATATCTCTAGATCTTGTTTATGTTAGAAGTTTATGCTTATTAGCCCTATTTTCTTGGTATTTTTGGGTAGGAGCTACCTTAGACCAAAGGAGTTGTCCTTTGGACGTTTTAGGGTATATTATGTGGTAAAGTTGTGATCTTGGACCTTCCTTTCACTCCATGCAAGTTTTAAAGTGTCTTAATGGGTTAAGGAGTTGGAGTTTTGGCTTTTGGGCTCATTGTAACCATGCATGGACATAAAATTTGCAACTTTATGGCTTTAGACGTTCCATTATGTCTGGATCTGAAGTTTGGACTTGATATCTTAAGCCATTAAGTCATTGGTTTGGAAGTTGGTGAACAGCGATCAAACGCCAGGCGTTTGCATGTGAACGCTCGACGTTCGAACGCCAGGCGTTCTGCGCAGAAGCCCAATGGGTCGATTTTGGGCCTTGTGCCATTAGGGGGTTGTGGGCTTTGGTCTAGCATGTTGGACTTCCTTGGATTTTAGGCCCATGATGGGTTCGGGCCTAATTTGGTAGATTGGGCCACATATATATTGGGCATTAGGATTTGGATCTTTGTATGGTTGAGTTGGGCCTTGGTTTTGGGCCAAGTTAGATAAAGGGTAAATTGGTCTTTTACCCTAGCTTAGACTCTTAGATATGGGTCAGAATCTAATTATTAACTGGATGTGTTTTATGATGACAGCGCGGGGATTTGCCGGACCAACTGACAGAGATTTATCTGAGTGATTCAACAGTTAAGGTGAGTTTCCTCATTGTGTTTAGCGGGTCGAAGGCACCAATGCCGGCCCATGGTTTATTATGTTAGGATGCTAGATGTCTGCGTGAATCTTGCATGTGTTATGTGTTGGTATGCTTATCGGGCAAGGCCCGATGTTGGGTAGGGCCCGATGACTGTATTGTATGCTATTATCTCTGTGATTATCGCATCTGTTTGTATGATTATATGTTTATATGTATACCGGGCGGGGCCTGATGACTGACAGATCTGTGTACCGAGCAGGGCTCGATGCCGGGCGGGGGCCCGATGAAAGGCGGAGCCCACTATGTGTTTGATATGTACGGTAGTGGTAGGGGTGAAATAGACATGGAATCCGGTTGAAATAGACCGAAGGGGATTGCAAGCACCCATATATATGCTTGGTTGTATGTTTGTATGGTATGTGGTATTTTGGGGAACTCACTAAGTTTTGTGCTTACGATTTTATGGTTACATTTTCAGGTACTTCTAGTTCGAAAGGGGAGGGCTTGGCTTGATCGCAGCGCATCCACCCATGTTTCCGCATGATGATGATTTTGTACTCTGATAACTGTTTTTCTCGTGAAACGCTTTTGGGATAACTGGAAAAAGGATAATGAATGTTTGGCTAAAAGATAATTAGTGTTTGATCGAATTAAAATTGAAATTTTTACCTTGTAGTTTTTAGGACGTTACACAAGAGCGTTATGAAGTCGTCAAGGCCCTTATGCCCTATGGCGTGCAAGTTGAAAGAAGGGGAATATGTGTGTGCTCATGTGAAGAAAATGCATAGACACGCAGAGAGATTGAAAAAGATCAATTTAAACTTTGACAAGGAGCTTCCCATTGACATGGTGTTCAAATCCTTGCCTAGTAGTTATGTTTAGTTCATCTTGAACTATTATTTGAATAATACTAGACCATATTGATTGAGCTTCATAATATATTGCAAACAACTAAAGCATGTATAAAGAAGTCTCATTCTAACAGTGTTGCAAGTGCCTCAGTCATGACCATTCAATAAGGAAAGGGAAATAAGAGAAAGGTTCATTTCCAACCCAAGTGGAAAGGGAAATCCCACGTTGGAGAGTCCAGTGGGTCAAAGGGAAATGTCACTTAATATATAAACTAAAGATCGAACCAAATCTTCTCCATCATATCCATGATACATAGTAACATAAACAACAACTAGACTCAAATCAACAAAGAAAGAAAAACCCACGTTTTTCCTTATTCTTTATTGATTAAAAAACATAGGGAATGGAGAGGGAGGCACCACTAAAACTAGGTAACAAGTAGAGAGAGTTTAGGGTTCTCGTGTAAATTGTTTCCATAAAGATACATTTGCATTTCTTTTATATTAACAGTAATGGGTATTCTCTTTAAAACCTTTGCAAGTCATCACGTTAGTAAGCTTATAACCTTTAAATAATTAATTAAATTAAATTATTGTGTTAATAAATCAACCATTTTATTTATTCAATTAGTAAACTTTTTTCATATATTTTTCTTTATTTCGTAAATAATGAATAACCATTTAATTTACTCTAATCGGTAAACAATAAATTTATCACATATGCATGTATTATTTATTTCATGTATTTAAATTCTCTTTATGTGTGACCCTGTAGGTTCACATATAATTAGAAACACATAGATTCAACATTTTAACTAATGACCACACAATCCACAGCCAAGTGTTTGAAATCCGAATAAATCCTAAATCTCTTAATCACTACTAAGCAATTCATATACTATGTCTATATATCCATATTTGTGTGACCTTTATTGGAAATGTTTCATGGAATTTAAACGTTAGTAGTCCTTTCTAGTGACACATATGATCTTATTTCTAGACCGTGGTTGACCGACGGTGGCTCTTTCACCATAAATTTGAGAGACACGTCAAGTTTGACTATTTTTTAAAATCTTCGATGAGAACTTTATCCTGACAGTCAAGTCCTTCAAGATCTTTATCGTTCTTAACATTGTTTTTTCTCACAACTGGTCTATACGTCAACTTGATGTTACACATCTAAATATATGGTCCTTGGGAACCTATATGAACGTACCAACACACATTATTTGCTATATCTAATGCATTCTGACTCATGGTCTTTAGCTTTGTATGTCCTCAATGGACCGTTTTGTCTCTTACACCAACACGGACGGAGCGAGATGTCCTGAAACATGTCGATCTACATGTGGTGTTATTGTGTATTTCCTTGTGATAACTTTGTCTTTTGGTCATTCAAAATAAATCATATTTTATCTCATTTAGTGACAAAGTTGAATATTGCAATATCACAAATGTTGTGGTTGTGGAAAGAAATATGGCATTTTAATCTCCATATTGAACTTTATTGTTCATTGTCTCATGCAACAATAGTGTTTGTGATAATGTCAACGCATTCTATTTAGCTTATAATCTAAATACAACACTACAAAATCAAACATGTGGAAATATATTTACATATTCAAAGAGAACATATTGCATTTGATTAAGTTAGAGTGCTACATGCCCCCGTCACCTCACGATTTTGTTAACATCTTTACGCATGGATTCTAACCTAATAGTTATATTTTGAGTTTATGTCTGGTTTGAGCAATCGAGAGCATATAGCTTTGATTATACTTTTGTGTTAAATAATATATACTTTCATTATTTTTTGTAATGGATAAGTGTGACATTGTGCATTATCGTCGTATTGTACACATATATATTTATTCTAATGAAGTGCACAATAATGGTAAGAGGGTTTCTCATAATTTCTTTTTATCAACAAATATATAAAATAATATAAAATTGAAATATGTAGTTACATCATAATTTGATTTACATTTAATCAAACTCAACTAACTTACATGATTTAGGAGTTATAAAGTTTAAACCATTAGGATCAATACTTGAAGCCGTCCATACCTATCTAGTTTATTCCATTACAATATCAAATTTCACATTGACATTGTTAAGCCTCAACCCATATCTCTTTTCCTAAATCTTAGCATGTTACCTTAGAGCAAAACCAACATACAACCAATCAAATCAACAATATACATTGCAAATATTCTAAAAACATGGTAGTTTAGAATTTGATGTTATTGTTATTAGATCTGATGTTGTTGTTATTAGATGTGATGCAATTTTTGGGCGATAAAGATGGATGGATGTGGGATCTGAACCCTAACGAGATGTTATTGGTTAGTGATGCTCGATGATACATTGATGTTGGTTTACTATAATCGGGGATGACGGAAACGAGATGGAACAAGTACATTCCTATAAAATAAATGTGTTTGTTTGGTGGGTTTTACTGGACATGATTCCCATTAAGCAGAATTTGGTAGAGAAAAATATATATTTGTCCTCGGTATTGTGGAGTTCAAACTGACGATGCTTCTCATGTTCTCTTACTTTGTGATGTGGCGGTGTAGTTGTCGCGCCAGATTTCTTGTTGAGTTGATCTTATATTTTATAAAGTGTTTAATATTATTGAGCTTTTTATCTTGGGTGGACAGGGTGCAATTTTCGAAAATGAAGAGGAATGCGAGGGATACTTTAGTGTGTATTGGTATGTGGGTGATTTGAAGTTACAAGAACAACATCATTTATTAGTCAAGTCATTTCCCCAAAAGTATTTTGTTTGATAAGATTGTTATGTTATATTTTGATTGGTTTGATAGTAGGAACAAAAAATGCAAATAGGTTGGAACGGATGGCTGCAAAATATGATTCTTAATACCCTTATGTAATTGTGTTATTTGTTAGCTTATTGCTAGTTTTATTTATAGATTCTTGGTTGTTAAAAAAAAGTCAAAAAGTCCTAGACTTGGCTAAGTTAGAGCATCCAATATTCACAATTTAATGGAATAATTGAAAAAATATATGTTTCATTAATTGTTTGTAGACTTTTATGCTTTATAGAAAAAAGAAAGTTGTATGAAAAACTAAATGACATAGCGATTCATTAAACTCAAGAGTTCAATGCATTACATATATCTTTAAATTTGAGAAGAAACTAAGAAAACACTCATTGTCAAGCCTTGAACCTAAATCTCTTAGCCCAAATCTGAACATGTCACACCAAAACGTCTTGAACCCAAATCTCTTGTCCCAAATTCGAAAATGTCACACCAAATCCAACCAGAGACAAAAAAAGTCGTATCATTGTATCGATTGTTTGTGGTTTCAAGCCAAATAGTAAAAAAAAAAAAAAAAAAAAAAAAAAATGTGAGTTCCGTTCCTAAATCAAATATGGAGGAACCAAATTACATATTTGGCTCCAATCGGTTTCGATTCCAGTTGGGTTCCAAGAACATTTTGCTCACCCCTAATTGTTAGTGTTCAGAATCAAACCGAACCATAACTGAAAAATCAAGAACCAAATTTATGGATATAAAGGAACCAAAAACCGGACCGAATTAGATTTGTAAACCAATCAAGAATGGAAACAAAGATTCATGCTAGAGTTTGCATTTGATCTATAAAACTTAACATACAAGATTCGCCTCTCAAAAATAAGTCGCACAAATTATCAGGTGCTTGCTTGCTTGCTAATCTGGTCTAATATATAAATACACACCCAGACACAGTTAACAAGATCACAATCCCACATCTATAATAAAATCATACCCAAATCTTTTATATCTTTTCCAATTCACCTTTTACATCTAATCAGATCATTGTTTATCAAGTCTACCAAGGCCCTGTTAATGTTCTTCGTAAGCATAGCCTCTTACTCCCCCATGGCAGCTTCATCTTCTCCATTACCTGTATAACAAGATTCGACTTTTCAGAGTCAAAGGATGAAATATTGACATTGAATTATATGAAAAGGGTTTTTGTTAAAAAGAATTAAATCACAGTTACAGTGATCTATATGAAAAAATTTAGTAGGGAAAACTTTTTGAGCGAAAAAATGAATTTATACATCTGGAATTTGGATATGAAAAACACAAAGTTTTGACTCCAAAAGTCAACTGAGAAAAGTGGAAGATGAAGTAATCTCTTCGTACCTGATTCCTCTGCATCTCCGTGATCTCTTCCTGCAGTGAAAATCGATCATCAATAAACACAATTAAGCGAGTTTATCAATGTGATAACGATGATCAAAGATAGATTTACATTAAATACCTGCTTTTTCATTAATTCGTGGTTTAATTCTTTAAGTTTTGCAACTTCTGCTTCCAATTCCAAAGTATACGCCTGTAACAAGATCGTTAATTTTGGTTCTCTAATCATATGGTATGAACAGTAGGATAATGGAAACTGACCTGCTTTCGAGCCCTAGATCTTGCAGCAGATTCTCGATTTTTGATCATTCTCCTCCGCCGTCTCTCCACCACTTTCTCTAAAGTCCCGCTGCTTCTCCGCCCACGAAAACCACCTTCATCAAAAGCATAAAAGGGAGGCGATGGAGTTGAATCCATGTTAGTTTTTGGGATCAAATTACGTGGAGATCCTGCACCAGGACCCCCAAGTTTCTTCATGTTCATCACTCCATTCTCGACCCCATTAGCTTGAACCACATTAATCTTCATCGGGTTTTCAGATTTACCATTCAATGGCGCCGTGAAGTCCAACGCCGCTTGCTTCAGGAAAAGAGGCTGCGGCTGCGACTGAGGCTGAGGCTGTGGTTTTTTATTTGGATTTGGTTTTGGTTGCAGGTTGAGTCCAATTTTATTCTCTGTGATTTGCTGTTGAAATTCATGGTTTTGAAACCCGAAAATGAAGCTATTGTTTTCGACATTCTGTGAAACATCACCAAAATACGAGCTGTTTTGAGCGTTCTGAGGTCTCATAGATCCTTCATTCGATTGAATTTGGTTATTTTCAGTTACGACGCCTGCTTTCAGTAAGAAATCCTCTAATGTCATCTCCCCTAAAGTGGGTTCCCGTTGCTCCGCCTGTAAATTAATTTCTCCGATTAAATCGCCGCCTTTTCCTCCACCGTTACTCTTCATCAACTCTCGCCAGACTTCATCGACGGTTTTCTGGCTAAGTGTTCTTGGTAACGTCAATGATCCTTGTCTTTGTATATTCCCGTTACCGTTATTCGGGATTCCAAAATTAGAAGTCGACGCCACTGATTGAGTCTCTTCCGCAGTCCAAATGTTCTTCAAAAGTTCATCCATGTTCATCGATCCAAAATCCTTCCCACCTCCACCTATTGTGTTCTGTAGCTCATCGAAAGTTAAGGAATAAATTGAAGATTGTCGGGTTAATGGCGAATTTGGTGCCATTTGTCTGATTCCATTCATCTCTGGTTGCGATGTGTCAACGAAGTTTCTGAAGTTGATAAATGAACTCATGTTCTTGAATCTTGAATCTCCAAATCAAATGGAATGCAGATGAATCGCTATGGCTTTGATTTCTTCATACCCAGATGCAAAATTCGTCCAAAAAAGAAGAGAAAGTTAGTCAAAAATTAAAAAGTACCAAACTTTCTTAACAAAGTAATAACAAGAATCTAAGCTTTAGTAACAAGATTTTTGCAATTCTAATTCAATAGGATATTCGTAAGCAAAGCAAAACAATATTAAATTATTAATGGTTTAATTCATAAAATAAGGAAGAAAAAAGGGTAATGATGAACATGTTAAAAAGTCCAAGTTTGACTTTGAAGTGAAGATTGAGTTATCAATATTATCATTTTCATTCATAAAATTGGACATAAAATAGTATTAAAATAAATATCTTTAGGGTTAAACTAACAAAATCAGAGCCAATTAAGCTAAAAATTCTAAATCCAGTTGGAATATTCAAGATATGAAATGAACTAATCTCTATGTTGCTTCAAAGGTCAAAATCCCCAAAATACCCAGATGCAATAGCTACAAATCTATGCATCAAATTATCAAGAAAGATTAGCATAAGAACATATATAATCAAAATCACAATCTTTATGCATAATTTTTTGACTTTTTTTTTATCTTTCTTTGTGCTCACATAAGAGGAATAAAGCTAGAACACTATCCATAAATATGATTAGAACTATACTTAACAACAAAGCAACAATTTCATCATCAACTAGATACAATAAACCAAGAAACCCAAAGATCTGGATCCAAAAACTTTGGACCAATCACATCAAATGGTAAGTAAAATAAGTTTTAAAGAATTCCGAAGATCAAATCTTTATCATAGATAAAAGTTGAAAAGAAATAAAAAAAGAAGAGAAAACTAGAGAGAAATATCTTCAGCTGAGTGTGAAATTTGAAGACGGTTTTACCCTTTTAGAGTGAGAGATGAGAGGGAGAGGGTGGAGGAGAAGAGCAGCGTGTCCTTTCGTTTCTTGTTTGCTCGGAAGAGATGACAAGTGTCTTCTGCTCCTTTTAAATGGTAAAAACTTCGGCACTCAATTCATTCATCTTTGTCTTCATAAAGCGTAGGTTGTTGAGATTTATGCAAGTGTTTCTAAAAAGTATATATACACCCCGTTATCTTTCTACTTTTTCATAAATGCCCCTTCATTCTTCGAAATTCATTATAGATCATATGTTGTTTTTGCTACACACAAGTGTAATAGAATCGAGCTAACTACCGAGAAACTAAGATCCGACTCGAAAAATACTTTAAATGGACTCAATTTAGGTTGAGTCAAGTCAAGCTACTTGAATATATTATCGATACAAGCATAATAATTAAAATACTCGGCTTCTGAAGCTTGAGAGATTAATCATGTCGGAATTAATATGAAATTAACAAAAAAATAATTGTGTTGTTTGTATGTGAATTTATGAGGTTACAGACTTAAAATCACAAAGAGAACAGTAAATAATAAATATTTATAGTAATAAATTTTATTGTTTACAAACTATAAAATAAATAAGAATAAAATGTTAAAACCCTAGAAGCTCCCAAGAGGATCCCTAGCCGCAATCCATATGTCCCACTCTCTGTCATCTTCGACTTCAATGTAAGGAAGAAATAAGGTAATGTGATGTTGGTCGACCGGAAGTTTACCAACTCATGTTTATGCTAGGTGTGGATCTAAGTCTTCATTTTTTAACACCTTATGACTGAATAAATGTTGGTCTTAATATTCTAATTAGATCCATGACTTTGGGGAATACAAAATTTAAAATACCAATTTTTTTCGTTGCTATTTGATCAATAAATTGTTATGCATTAATCCTAACAAATTGAACTTAGTCAAAGTTACATTTTTACTCTCTATACTATTAATATTTACATAGCAAAATCTAGTCTAACTGATCTTGAGAGCTTAATCATATATCCAATTGAAATTTAATACATAATTGAGTTGAGTTTTGAAAGTACCAATTACTTCAGTAAGCTTGAACACAAGTTTGAATATTATCGATTGAGAACGAATTGAATTTTGAGCTTTGTGTTTTCTAATCGATACGAGCTAGATCTTAACTTTGTATCGACTCAACTCGATAACAATATTGATGCTGCAAACTCTCTTATTTTTTGGTAGATCTTTAATGTCTTCAGATTAGGTCGATGTCGTCTTATATGAAATGCAAATAAACTGTACCATCCAACTTAGTGATATCATTCATATAGAAGATTATAAAACATTACTCCTTTGATTCCAAAGGTTACGTTTTGGAAGTTACACAAACAATAGGTTTGGATTCCGGTCCAACTTTGGTTGTATGAAGCCAATTACAGTGTCACTAGTCTATGAAGGAGCTCTTTACGACCTAGGCAACTCTTATGATCCTAGCATGGTGTTAAAAGTCATTTTTTCACACTATATATATACACTTTTGCTATGTGTGTGGTGTGGTGTGTTTATTGGGTTGTTAGTATTAAACATTTTGTTGAGGTTATAAAAAAGAACAAAGGTTATTTTATAACAAAAAAAAACAATAAAATAAAGGAACATTTTTGTTAATCACGTCATATTTGATTTATGGTAACCCAAACTAAAAACTAGAACTCTACGTTCTTAAATATATTTATAAGAAAAATACCAAATACATAGTTATCTAGATTATGGACGAAATTCGACAATCGTGGGCTATTAAATCTGATGAAGATAAACAATGAAGAGGGTTCTCGTCTTGTTGATGGGGAGTCGGTATTTCTCTATCTTTGAGTTAGTTGGAACAAGTTAGATGACAAATAATTAGTCTCCGTACTTTCAAACAAGTGGAAAGCTTAGGGACGTATTATGTAAATATAAGTGATAAGTTGATAACAATAAAAAAAAGGAATATTTAAATAAGAAGAGTAAAACGTGGACCAATTATAGTGTCTTTCTGATTGCCCGATGTGGTCTTTTAACCAATGAGAGTATGCATTGTGGATGAATCCTAGTCGCCCATTTTCTCTTTAAGACAAAGAATAATGCAATTTTTAAAGCTTTTTATGCAGAGAGGAGTTGGTGAGTGGGGAACATGAAGATATGGAAATCCATCATCTTTTAATCCTCCCAATTTGATTCCTCAAATCTCAACCATCAATTTAATTCATGTGCGTTCAAGATCATTTGTAGATGTACTATTTTATTACCATATTATAAATTATAATATAATTTTGATTATGTAAAAAACAAGTATATTATATATTATATATATTAATTCAACTAAGCCAAGAGTTTATTTTGTGATCGATATATTTGTTAGACAATTTTTAGTATAACACCACAAATTGTATGACACAATACATGGAGGCTACAAAGTTCAATAAAGTCTCAAATAGTTAAATAAAACTCACTCGTAACTTATATTTATTTGTGAAGTGTATTCTAAACGTCTTGTTAGTTTTTATATAAAAATTTTGTTCTTTCAAAAAAATAATAAATAAATAAAATGAAACCAAAAAAATAATAAATAAAAGAAGTTAGCCAAGTTCAACTATATTAAATTTGGCAAAAATATGTTAACAGTTCAATTTTCATCTAAATGAAGTTAAATTAAAAGTTGAATGAACTTCTTCAAAATTAAAAACATGTTCCACAAATTTTTTAAGTCAACAGTTTATTTGAATTTCTTTGCAAATTTCTGTAGCATCGATTTATATACTATTTATAATTATTTTTTGATCAAATACAAAAGTAGATTGCAAATATGATGTCATGTAGTTAATGAGAATATGTCATTTTAACATATGTTAAATAAAAAATAAGAATCACAGTGGTTAGATTTTAAATTCTTTCAAAATTAAGTGATTTTTGTTGACCGAAATAATATAAATCATACAAAAACTAAAATATATTTTTAATGTATATTGCCATATTTTAATTCATTATAGTAACTTTACTCCTTATCGAACATGTCCAATCCATCTATTGTGCTGTCTTGGCTAATAAGAATAAACTACTTTCAACCAACTTTAGGATTTTTATAAATAAAAAAAAAAGTTAAAAAAAATGATAAAATAATAAACTCTATACATGCTTCAGGTTATTGATGTTGGCGTAGATACAAAGACATGTGTCTAAGGATGTGATCATTTTCATGTGCCACCGTATCCCAATCTCTATACAAGTTGTACTATTCCTGTATTCCATGTGACGCCAATATTACTTCTATTTTTCTCTTTATTTAATGGATCTTATGTCTCGAAATATCCCATTCATAGAAAACCCACATGGTTTTGTTTCTTTAGTGTTTTATACAAAACCCTATAGATATATGCAAAGAAGCTAAAAGAGAGAAATATGAACAATGTTGGATGCACTATGTATATTTCATATTTTGTATATGTGTAATGTTGCTAGTACATGAGTATTTATAAGTAAATACAAACAATCCTACACTACTTGTAACACTATATATTCATGTATAAAAGGATAAAAGGAATCCAACACTAACCATCTAACTATTTTGATGACACCAAGGAGTGCTAATAATTAACTCCTTTAACTAACTTATTTATCATCCCTTTCTAGCCAAACGGTGAGAGCGATGTGAAGCTTGTTGGGTAGAGTTTTGAACTATGGAATATATACCATCTTTGTAAAAACATCATAACATAACAAACATTGAAATATTAAGAAAGCGTTATATATTGTATAAGATAAATATCAATTTTAATATGTTTAGTGTGTTAATGAAATGTTGGATTGGTCGCTAAGTGGCCAGCATCAACATTTTCACACCATAAGGTTGATGGGCAAGTACTCAATAACATTGTTATTAAGGCCAGGGTCGGCCTTATGTAGAGATAAACAAAGATAGGGCTTAGGGCCCCCACTTAAACTCAATTTCCGATTATCACGTCCATATTTCATTTGGCCGTTCCCAAAAAAAATCCAATTCCCTGCACGCCTAACGCCTCAAAAGAGGTTATGTTCTTCTTATTGTACAAGCGACGATTACTGCTCTTCTTCTTCCTTCTCCATTCTTGGCTTGAACACTCTTGATCACTCTGAAGTCGGAACCGCTGAAATACATTACATTTTATTCTTCTTCTTCCTTCTCCATTCTCGGCTTCTTCATTCTCAATTGAAGGTTGTCACAGACTCACAGTATCACTGAAACGGTAATATATTTGCAATTTTGTTCACTTTTCACTTTTTATTTTTCCATTATCTGTCATATTGTCATTTGATTATCTAATTATGGTTGATACTTAAAGCTGATTAGGGTTATTGGCTTTGGTTTCTGGAATTGGAATGGAATCAGAATTTATTTTTTTCGATCAAAATCATGTTTGTTTTAAAAATCCCGATTGTAGGTAGATTGGTAGTGACCATGTTCAATCAAAATCGTTTCTGAGTTGTCTGACTATACAACATATCTTGTTCTTTAGCAGATTCAAACGAGAATGAATCTTTCTTAATCTGATTTTTTATTCCATGGGTTAATACTTTTCGGTTCTTATTTTTTCATTTATCTAATTTATTATTCCATTGTTCATTGATTACAAAGACCACAGTATATACAATTGGTGAATCAAGTTGGATTGTTGGAACGGATTTGAGTTTTCAGTTTTCCATATTTGACAAGGGGCCCCAAATTTTTGGTTCGCTTAGAGCCCCCAAACCGGTTGAGACGGCCCTGATTAAGGCACAATACTTCTTCTTAGTACTAGAGGAGACAATTGTATGTTCCTTCTTACTACTCCAACTAATCACACTAGGCCCAAAAAAGACACATACAATAGCCTTATTGCATTAGTTGATTGGCAGTCATCATCACAAGAAGCTAGACCAGCATCTGAGCAGGCATGAATTACACGAGAAGAGGCACACATAATAACAAAACCATGAGAAGTCGTACCATAAAGATATTAGAATATGTTTGACTACCACCCAATATTGATCAGTAGGGGTATGAAGAACCCAACATAAACGATCTCAAAACAAGTGATGACTAGATAATAGAGTGTCAGTAACAATGATCTCATCAACATAAAAAAAATGACATATATAAGATGTAGAGGTTCAACAAACAAATAAAGACATGTCAAATATGTAAACCCAAGAGTAAGGCCATGTTTGTTTGGCTCTTAAAAGCTCTTAAAAAGAAGCACAGATTCAAAGCGTTTGTTTAGGACTTAATTTATCCTCTTAACTAGGTATGACACGGGCTGATTAAAAAAAATTGAATATAAGATGTAAATATTAAGTATTTTTTTTAAATAAAATTTTAAAATAAATACAAACGAATTGATGAACAAGTAAGTAATTCAATCTATATTAATAAAAAAAACTATTGACATGTTTTAAATAACTGTGATAAATACAAATGTGTAACAATTAAGCATTTTTTAAAGTAAACTTTCGAAAAAATACAATACAAACATTAATAAGTGTGTAATTAAATCTATAATAATAATAATAGTAATAGTAAACTATTTACATGTTGTAAATAATTGTTATGAATCACAAATTTCCAAGAACTTTATTGAATACAACATTAGATGTTATATTGCTAAGTTTACTGTTATTGTCTAAAATTAATATTTTTAATCTATCTTTGATTTTAACTCTGGACAATACAACATGCAACTGCCCACAAGTGAACATTGGTTGTCTCAAAAAACAACATCACATTCGATAACGACTGTCATTGACTATTGTTTATTATTATCGCAAAACATACAACCAATAAAAATTGTTTTCTCTAAAATGCGAAAGGAATCATTTCATCCGAAAACGTTAAAGACAATCTTGGAATAAACGTATGGTTTTCTTATATTACTTTCAGAAATCATCTTTGCTTCTATAACATGCTTACCCAATGTTATAACCTGTAACCTCATTATTTTTTGTATGTGCTTATTTTTTTACGTTTCGATGTAACTTTTATCAATATATTCGTCAATAAGTCGAAATATAAAGAAATAAGAAAGTACATACAGATAAGCATGAAAACATAAAAGAAATTACGTCGAAACCTAGACGAACTCGAATTTATATCAACATGTATATAAGCACGTGTTGATATAAATTAATAAACGAAAGTTTTAAATTTACTTTGAAACGTTGACCACCTTGAATTTATACTGACGCGTACATAAAAATAAGCACGTAAAAAATAGTTTTTTTTAAGTTAATAAACGGAAATTATTATATGTGACCCGACTCATACGTAGGAAATGTACATAAAATTAATCATAGACACATAAAAAAAATTACGTCGAAACGTAGACAAACTCAAATATAATACATTTGTTTAAGTTAACAAACGAAAGTTATTATATATATAATCCGACTCCTAAATGGGAAACATATATAAAATTAAGTACGAAAACGTAAAAACAATTACGTCGAAAATTAGACAAACTCAAATTTCAACGAACACGTGTATAAAAGAAAAAAACAAGTAAGTTTTTTTTTTCTAAAAAAAAAAAAGAAAACAAATAACAAACGAATATTCTAAATTCGCGTCGAAGCGTTGATCACCTTGAACTTGTACCGACACATATATATAAAAATAAGCGTGTAAAAATAGGTTTTTTGGTTATCGAATGAAAATTATTAAAAAAAATCAAATTATATATACCACGGATGATAAACATAAATGTTTAGAAAATGGTGAAAGTAATATTTTACAAAGTTCAAAGTTAAGGGGGTCAAAATAACATTTTAAATAGTAAATGGGTGGAAAAGTCATAAACTCATAAACATAAAATATAAACAAAATTGCATAAATGGTCTCTATGGTTTACATATGGTCACAAACTTAGTCTATCCTACCTAAAAAGACCAAAAGTAAATAACGGTGTGAGAAAAAAACCATCGACACAATTTTTGGAAGCCACAAGGTCCATGTTGTATAAAACAAATACGTAAAGACTAAGTTTGCAACATTTGGTAAACAACACGGACCATTTATGTAATTTTGTTTTAATTAATCTAGTAAAATTAATTAATATGAATTTATATATTGAAGTTTATTATCTACACTAATATACATTAATTAACATATTAATAAAAATAAGAATCGACAAATGAAAGGTTACTATGCACATTAATATACATTAATTAATATGAGGTGAAATTTGAATAAAAAAAGAAAATCTACAAAAATGACAAATGGATATTAAATAATTCGAAAAAAAATAAAAATGACATGTGTCAATTAAATGAGATAATGACATGTGACAAAATAATTTTTATTTATTACTATTGATTGGATAAATATGTCTGACCAACTCAACTACAAAATAAATTCCGAAAACAAAAAGAGCACGCCTTATCTTAGGCTAAGGGGAATGGTCACCACCAACACAATAGAAAAGTGGTGTCATCTATGCGTCACGTCAGCTTCACTACATGTCTACCACCAAACCACTAGCCATTGGAAATGGTTATCACTCATTTCCATTTATTTATTTATTTTGACATTAGTTTAAATTAAAAAATATTTTTTAAACAAAAAAAACATAAATATTAATTAAAAAGACATTATATTAACTAAAACACACAATTTTAAATCCTAAATTACTTAAAAACATTAAAAATTAAAACCTAAATTATTAAAAAACATAAAAAACATATAATATACTATCCGTCATTGTTGTCGTCCTTGTCGTTGCCGCTCTCGTTTTCATCATCAGCGTCCTCATTCTCCTCCTCGTCGCCATTGTGTTGTTGGGATTGCCTTTGCCATATGTGCTGAGTCAAATCATGGCGTAGATTGTGATGTGTTTCACTGCTTTGTATTTCCAATAGTCTTGTGAAGTATATCGGGCTGCCGAATTGTATTATTGCAGGTGGATAAAGTATGTCTTCCGGACTATACATACAATTGTCTTACCCTCTTCTTCTATTATCATGTTATGTAAAATAAGACAAGTTGTCAACATCTTTGTCAATTTTGTCTTATCTCATGCTCGTGTCAGATATTTGATTATGTGTCACTTTTGTTTGAGGTATGCTGTATGCCCAAATGCTCGTGTCAATTTTGTCCCTAAATTGATTATGTGTCACTTTTCTTTGTCACTTTTGTTTGAGGAATGATGTGGAACGAGCATTTGGGCTATCCACCTGCAATAATACAATTGTCTAATAGGTGTTGTGCATTTTTGTATTGTACTAAAACCACGTTTACCTCTAGCATCTCATCTCAATTGAAAAAACTCATAATTCTTTGCCAAATCTCTAGCTATGTGTATAAATAAGTTTATACTAATACGAAAACAATCTTCAAATTTTGATAGGTCGTATAAACTATCAGGGGAAAAGTAATCACGTACCATAAGTTTGTGTGTCGCGATACGATCCCGATCGATCGAAATTCTATGCTTCTTCTCGACATTTGAACTTTCGCCTCTTTGATGCATCGTATCGTGTGCCGCGGACAACAAGGTGTGCAAAACCAACTCATCATCAAAGTCATTATCATCGGATGAAGAAGAAGAAATTGAACCCATAATATTATTCATATTGTATGAAAGTGTGTTTCTTTTGTTGAAAAATATGTGTTAGTGTGTGTGTGTGTGTATATATATATATATATATAGGTTAAGTTTTAAATTTGATTTTTTTATTTCTTCCAACTATTAAAAAACAAAAAACGGTCCAAAAAAGCCACGAACCAATCACATTGCTCGTCTTCGTCTGTAGCCGCTACTATGCCACAAGACACCCACCCATCTTTGGGGCGGTGTTCACGCATGGTTTTCTTTGCCACGTAGGACCTCACGTGTAGGGTGAGGCCCAATACCGGAACGCCTTATCTTTTCCGATCCCTACCCACGTCACCCTCTATTTTCTTGTAGCCATGAAATAAGCTCCAAGGCATCTCTCCCTACATCTCGTCGGACGAGGACCACCGTCGTCATCCCCTGCAACGTCGCACACACCATCGTCGTTGCAGGCCACCATTGCATGCACCGTTAACACCACTGCCCCTTCTCCTCCCTCCCACCCTCTCTGATCTGCCTCCTTCTGCCAACGATGATGCCGCCGCCATTTGTGACAACCGCGAGATGTCCGTCACTGATCACCATTAGGAAAGAGTACGAAAAATAGATGTAATAGCTTAATATTGTAATATTTGATTTTGAGATAATAAAAATCAAATGTGTCGTTACATTCATTTGTTGAAATGACTATTAGGCTAAAAAATAAGCGTCCAAAAAGTTGTATCGTTTTTTTAAGCTGGCTAACATACTTGGAAAGTACTCATTAACGTGATCCCACAGATATAAGATTCGTAAAAATTCGAATCCAAAGGAAAGAGTTATGAATTTTATAAAAATAAAAATCAATCGTGTAATTAAAATTATTTATGTCAAAACAATACTTAAAGATTGGTTGTGTTTTGATTAAAATGGCAAAAAGGAGATTCATAATACTCCTTAAGATAAAAACTTTAGGACAAAGAGTATAAAAAACAGGATCCGTATGAGAGATATGATTTTTGTAAAATCATTTATTTTTACCCTCGTTGAACACAAAATTAGAGTCAAAACCAGCTATAGCAACCTAAAGGAGAGTTGTAGTATCCACAGAGATCATCACATAGATATAAAGAGGGCTTAGATCGGAGCTCTCACGAAGAAGTTATTATTTTTACAAAATCTTTTCGTGCGCATGAGGTGAGCGCCTATGCCCGTCGAGCACCTAACACCAGATTCGAGTAGATTGCGTGTGACGTGGCCAATTGGGGAAGTGACACATGACCTTCTCTGGATGGAGCCACGATGATCACACTCGATGCGCACAGATATTTGCGTCGCGCGCACGCCAAATCCGTGACTATAAATAGAAGGCTGTGTAGATCACTTCTGCACACCATTCTCACACTCTCTCTGCATCTCTTGCAGTTGTTGCCCCTTGGAGCGGTCCCCGGAGTCTCGAGCCCGATTGAAACCTACACCAACGGTCTCACGCGACTAGGGTGAGTTCACGACCCCAATTTCACTATTTTAAATGTTTTACGGGGAGAATACATGTTTATCAAACTGCTTTATCAAAATATATGTATATCTATAAATATCAATCGATTTATAAAGCTTGAAACCTTAGGATAATGTAGTTATAGATACTATACCTAATTGTAAGCTATGATATTATGTCTAAGAGTTATGATGCCCTATAGTCTAGGAAGATATATTACCTAGATGTTATAATGGCCAAATCCGTAGGATAACATAGTAACTAGAAGTAATGTTTGTCAAATATAAGGATATGCACCGTACCCAATCATTACTCTGCCCAAATATCCAGTTATCAAATTAACCATAATTAGGGTATATATGTATGGAAAACAATATATATATATATATATATATATATATATATATATATATATATATATATATAGTAGATAATTATGAGATCTAAAAGATATAATTATCAAATATAAAATTAAAAGAGTTTATATTATGATAGTTATAGAACTCACTAAGAAATATAAAAGATATAAGATAAAAGATAAAATATCTAACTCCTTGAGCTGTTAATATTCATTCTTAGCCTGATTAAATTTGGCTACCCCGAACCTGTAATCGTTGATCTTGCAAGAGCTAGAAAGATATGTATAGATCTATACGAGAATTGACACCCAACTGCAATTGCTAGCTACAATCCCGGCAAGATAACTTTCTTATTAATCCGTATTCACCGTCCGATCAAGCGTCGTGCCGGGGTAATCACTAGTCAAACAACGTCAATTATGGGGGCTGATGGTAATACATTACAACCACCTTAGAGATCCGACTACCAATAGGGACGCCTTAGAGTGGTAGATAAAATACGTTAGGATTAGTAAAACATCCTAAAAGATAGTAAATTATGATTAATAAAATATCCTAAAAGATAATAAGATAAGAAAATGATCGTTAAACATTTTCTTATTTCTCTCCAAATCCTTCCCAATCGGAAGGAAAGTTAGGAGGGAAAACGATCCTTGCATTTTCTTCCACTTCCTTCCACCTCCTTCCTTTAATGAAACTCGTGAACACCAATTTCTTTTATTTTTCTTCTCACTTCCACCCATTTTCTTTCTTTTCTCTGTTAAGTTGAACTTGGGAACGGGCTGATGACCATTTAACTCTTAAGCCCGACCATATGGAAGGTTTTTTTGCTACCTTCTAGGGTTTATGCAACTATAAATATCGCTCACTAGGCGCCATATTCCATACCCCTGATCATTCGATCTTCTCTGCTATCCTCTCTCCCTCTTTCTGTGATTTTTGCTTCTGCAAAATCATGTTTCTTCCGTTTATGAGTAATAACTTTGTGTTTATTCCTTCTCCCATAGTTGTTAGAATGAAGAATAATATGCATCAAATCTTTGGTGTTTACGCTGAAGCTTACAACCTTAGAGCGACGTAAAAACGTTTAAGGACAACTTCTTTCGTGCAGTCGTTTACTAGTCAAAGATCTGCACTTACGATGTTGGTTTTACTTTACTGTTACGTCTTTTAATTTCGTTCGATAACGGAACAGTCTGCCGCTACCCCTTTCTTATAATCATATCTGATCGTGAATGATCAATCTGGTTTCTGGACGAAACCTGTTAATAATAATTGGATTTATTATTTCTAACTAATCGACATATAATTCTCAATATTATTATTATTTGTCGGTTTTCTTGTGTGTCTATTGGATATGATATTCAACTGGTTTAGCCTAAATTTTATTTGGAATTTCTAGAGTTATTATCTAGGGTACCGAATCGTATCACCAAACCTTAAATTTTATTTGGAATTTCTAGAGATATTGTTGAAAAGGTAAACTGTTTGTTCATTGTACTCACCCTAAAGATGGGAATATAGTCCTAAGGCATGGCACAATTGGTTCCATATACTTGTAGAAAATGCCAACTATTTGACTAGCAACAACTTTAGCATGAAAGTTTTAATTAGAATATGAATTTAGCTCGCTTTGATAGTGTGTTTTATGCCAACAACATAGTAGGATATACATGATTTAGCTATTACACGAATCATAAGATGGGATGGTATGGATCAAGTAAGGAAAAACATATGGGACATGTTGAAAAATAATTTAAGCAATTGATTATGAAAACTATGTTTAAGTCTTTACGTTTTTATATTACGATATTGCATATTTTGTTTTCTAAATAACTTAATCAACTTTATATTAGTTATATATATATATATATATATATATATATATATATATATATATATATATATATATATATATATATATATATATACACTAGATGTTTAGTTAATATTACAGCTTTATTTCAATAGGTAAAAAGAACGTCACGAGAATGTATAACGAGAGAAACTAGACAACATTTATTTAAAAACTAACCTTTTAGTCACTGTATTTTGATAAACTCGATATAACTCAAAGTAAATTACAAATTTGGTCCTTATGTTTTATTTAAAATTATAAGTTCAGACTAAATCTTATAATTATTTCAATCTCAGTCTAAAATAAACATAAATATTATATTTGTCAAACTTAATTTTTAAATATCATATTTACCCTTAATAAAAATTTAAAATATCGTATGTCTTTTTTAAATATCAAAATATCATAAATGTCTTTTTTAAACATCAAAATATCAATAATAATATCTAAAATATCTTCTATTCACATTACACAACATGATAATATTCAACAACAACAAAAAGTAAGCCATCAAGGCAAACATTCAATGGAGAGAACTGAAGATGAAACATTTGTTTGTCAAGAAAAAGACATTCCAACAATTTAAAAGTAGACGTTCATCATTATAGATGTAGACATACTATGGTTATATTTTTTTTAACTATTATTATAATTTTAAGATATAAGGCTAAAAAGTGTCATGCTTTTTTTACCAATGGTAAAAGGGCGTCACATAGGGGTCATGTAGATTTTTACAATTTTCACATTTTTACTACAACGTATGGTGTCGTGCCTATGATGTTTTTTTTTTAATTTCATTTTAGAAAAAGATTATTCTTTTTTTTTAAAACCATATTAAAATTTAAAATAACATAAACTTAAAAATTACAATTTAAAAATCCTAAAAACTAAAAAAAAAACATGAAAATTAAAATTACATTGAAAACCTAAAAATTAAAAATAAAACATGATTTTAAAATTTTAAAACCTAGAAAAAAACAAAGCATCGAATTTTCAGTTGTGTTTCAGATTATATTTTTCCGAATCGATGCTTTCATAATTCTTGCCGCTTCTTGATCTCATGGGTCGAGGTGCCTCACGTCTTGCATTAACAACGTATACTCGGTGATTCGGACGGTTTCATCCATATGCCTCTCCAAAGTTGAATTTAATTGTGTCATTTGTGTCATCATTTCTTCCAATCTAGCTGGCTGCTCGGTTCCGACTGAAGAATTTGAAGAAGTCGCTTTCCCTTTTCCTTTTGCTCGAGCTTTTGTTTTGTCCCTTCCCATTGGACGAGGAGGCGGGCATATTTCTTCAATGTCGTCATTATCATCATTAAGATTAACACCTACGCGACCATCCGATGAGACTTGTTGCGAGCTCGAATATGAAGATGTCCGACTTCTTTTCGGCAGATTTGCAATGTCTTCATGTGTTGCAAGTTCCCTCCACCTAATGTTTCTATTGACAACTTCCCGAACATGAATAAACTTAAAAGACTTTTGCATATCATCTTGGAATGTAGTGTGTGTTTTTTTCAACAAACTCACTTCACTTTCTCCGCTAGCCCATTGCTTCTCAAAGTTTGTGTAAATTCCATTCCATTGTGTGAAGACTTTGTTCATAAGATTCCATTTGGAGTTACATTGGTCGGAGGTCCGATAATCTGGACTTCGACTCATTCCCCTACAAAAGCGCTCTGTGATACGTAACCAAAAGTGATCACAATTTTGACCCTTTCCCGTGCCACCATCTTCAGATATGTCGACCTATGCCCTTGCTAACTCAACTTCTTCTTTTTGTGTCCATCTTCTCGGATCAGCCTTCCCTTTCTTTTGTTGTTGAGGTTGTTGTTGCTATTCTTCGTGTTCGGTTGAAGGTGTGAAGGGAGGTTGGGATGGAAATTGGGTTTGAGATTGAGATTGGAAATGGAATTGTTGGGGCATTTGAAATTGTGAATAAGAGCTAGGAACACCATCCATTTGTGGCCGGTAAGGTGGTGTTGATGACGGATCGTAGTCGAAAAGTGAGTATTCGTTGTTAACATTTTGGTTTGGAGCATTTTGTTTGGAAGAGTTTGGATTGTTGGAAGAAGACATTTTCAAAGTAAAAATTGTTGTTGAGAGTGTATAGTGGTGATTTTTTAAAATGTGATTTGTATATATAGTAGATTAAAAAGAAAAAAAATGAAATATGCCAAAACTAGCCGTTGCCGACCGTTTGACAACGTTCCATTCTTAAAATCGCCACAAAAATCACACATTTGCCATCGGTAAAGGACCACCGACGGTGAAATCCCCTTCACGAAGCAGTGTTCACCGGTGGTGAAAGGGCGCCACGTCGGACACCGCCGGTGTCCCCTGTACGATACCGTTCAACCTAAAAATGATTATAAACTATTAAAAACATTGTAAAAACGGATTTGGGCAGATATGATATTTTGAAGGTTTATAAAAGATAAATATGATACTAGAAAATTAAGTTTGACAAATATGATATTTTAATATTTAAGAAGGAAATATCTTAAATTCTCTTTATTTTTATATGGTATATTCATTAAAAAAATTGAAAAATCAAAGGAAAATATTAAAAAAAAAAATTAGACTAAATTTGAAATTTAAATCATCTGTATAATTAATATATTCAGTTATTTCTTTTCATAGAAAATATAATTACCCAATTTACTAAAATGGGCCAATAAAAACACCACACGAACACAACTATAATCTGTATTATAGTCGAGGCCCAATTCATCTGGGTCCACTTTGTAGCCCAATTATGTTAGTTTTAGACAATGGGCCCACAAACAGCACACTTTTAAATACTCACTCTCCCTCTCACCGCCGGGAGAACCCTCTCACTGTCTCCCTCATTCTCAATCGTAAAACCATTTCAAAAAAATTAGCAGAACGTTCCTCCGCCGTCGTCGGCGGAGCTGTGCAGGATGACAAGCTCAAAACAACACCCTAAGCTTCTGTCCAAACAACTCTCATGGTCTCCGGACATCCACCGCGACATAGAATGGCAGAAGCTTAAGATCAAACAGCTACGTCGTTTCCGCCACCGCCGCAGCAAGAGCATCGACGCTTCTCCTGAAGTTGACGTCACTGATGATGATTTGAAGGAGCTTAAAGCGTGCTTTGATTTAGGTTTCGGTTTTGATTTCTCTAGCGATTTGGATCCGAAACTCTCGCAAGCTTTTCCCGCTCTAGAATTGTACGCCGCCGTTAACCGGCAGTACAATCGCAGACTCCTGTCAAGGTCTTCGTCGTTAAGTTCTGATTCATCTTCAACCTCATCAACCCCCATCTCCACACTTATCGATCCAAGTAAACAAAATTTCGTATTCCGATTACTTTTTTTTTTGTTTTCGTAAATCTCGATTAAATCCAGTTCTGATTTGAATTGTTATACAGGCGATGATCCGGAAAAGATGAAGACGAAATTGAAACAGTGGGCGCAAGTGGTTTCGTGTTCTGTTCATGAAGCTTCTTCACAATCACAAATCACAACCAGTGACAAACATAATTAAGAGTTAGGAGATTTATATAAGGTACAATTCGGTATAACTTTTGTGCCTTTGTCATAAGAAGAATCGAATGTACATAAGTTTATCAGTTCAAAAAAACTCCATTGATGAAAAGAAGGAATGGACATCAGATTCTATCTAATCCGATAGAACATTCCACCCAAAAACTTTCAATAATTGAATAAATTATGTACAAAATCTTAACATTGAAGTTGTCTAACTGAAATAATGATTACTTCTTCTTGTTCTTCTTCATGTCTTCTTCATAATTCATGAATCAATGGAAATAGCATCCGATCTTTCGAATGAAATGAAAAATCAATGATTTATTTGTTAATTGTTAATTGTAATTTTTTATACAAAAAATGTGCTTTCTGTTACGTGGTAAACACCCATCCAAGAAGACACACATGTTTAACAAATCAGAAAAAGGTGAGAATGAGTTTTGCTTGACACAAGAATCGCAAAGCCAAATTTCACTTTCACGTGAAAATAGTTCCCAAAATTTGTTTTATATCTGTCTTCAACAATTGAATCTTTCTTTCTGACATATCCAAGAAAAGGGACCACGCTTTTTTGCTTTCAATAAATAAACCCAAACAAATCATCATTTTCTTTCTACCTTTTTAGTTGCAAAAATGCATCACACATATTGCTTGTGATTTGTGAACTAACTTTTTCCATTAAAAATATCTTTGGGTAAATATTTCATTAGTCTTTTCTTTTTTATATACTTTTAACAAAAAAAAAAAAAAAAAAAAAAATTAACCTTATACCATCTATAAATTATTTTAGCCTTTATTTCATGTAATATGAACAATTAAACACAAAAAGTAAAATAATAATTAGACAATATTAATTTGCAAATAACTATGGACACAATTGGTTGTTTTTTATTTTTTCAAAAAATAAGAGAAGAAAAAAAAGTACACGAAAACTTGTAACAAGTCTCCTAGATGAAGTGCACTTACCCCAATTTGAGTCAACATAAGTAGATAAAGACAAGAATTAAGATTTGACAATACTAATATCCTCTCCATGTGCACTTTTTATATATCTTAGAACCTAACTATCTAGTTCAAGATGAGATTACGTTAGAGAATATAAGTATATGATTACATAATCTCTTGTAATAGCGACATATATGAGTTTTCCAACTAATTTTTGGTATCCAATCATAATTATCACAATTTAATTCAGTCACCGATAGTCAAAGTTAAACTCTATATGAGTGTTAATCGGGCTTACACGTATTTCTTTGAACTTAATGTCAATTATTATTAATAGTTAAAGAATAAACACAAAAGACGATTATTAGTTTGATAACATGCAAAAAGGTTTCACCATAGTGCAAAATTTCTTTCTGACAAAAAAAAAAAAGTAATTCTTTGAACTTAATTTCACAAGATGATTTGTATTTAATCTTATTTGCCCACTTACACTCAATAATGTTCTGCTTGAACCAAAGACAAACATTAAGATTTGACAATACTAATACCCTCTCCATGTGCACTAGCTATATACCTTAGAACCTAACTATATAGTTGAAGATGCGATTATCTTAGAGAATATGCGTATATGATTATATAGGGTCTTGTAATAGCGACATATATGAGTTTTCCAGCTAATTTTTCGTATCAAGTCATATCAAGTAAAGAATTGTTACAATTTAATTTGCAGTCACCGATAGTCAAAATTAAATCCATATAAGTGTTAATCGACTTACAAGGAGACCATGTCCACATATAATAGATTAAGATAATATTTACATTAGAACAAACATAAACCTTGATTAGTTTTTAGAACTTAAATTCCATAAAATACTTTAAAAAATCTATGGTTTATACTCGAAAATTTGAATTTGAAGAAATATTTTACACCTTTGACTTCTTGATCACTATTTTTAGTGTTAATAATGTTTGTCCACATAAACCAACAAAACAATAAACAGGTTTGTATCAAATAATATAGATGGAATAATCGAATCTTATTTGCTTAATACATGCTCACAAGAAAGAAGTTTCATTCTATTGTTTAAGAGTTTAAGTAAGTCCCTAAATAGACTTAATAAGTTCACAAAAATAGTATTGTTTCTTTTTTAAATAAATAAAAAGGAGTATAATTCTTCATCAAGTTATTTATATAAAAAATCATTATTAATGTCTAATTGATACAGTTTCTAATTATTATTAGTAGTTAAAGAATAGACACAACCAATGATCATTAGTTTGGTAACATACAAAAATATTTTATTATAGTGCACATCCTCTTTTTGAGAAAAAAAAAATCTCTAACAACAAGTAATTTTTTGAACCTTTAATTCACAAGATGATCTCTATTTAATTTTATATGCCTACTTACACCCGACAATGTTCTTGCTTGGTGGAAATACGGTAATAATTCAAGTACTATTTTCATAAAGTGTATCCACTTTATCGTTCATGGAATAAATCTGATATTTATCCTTATAGTTTGCGTAAGATATTTCCTTCCACGATATAATCATTAAAATGTTTATGTAGATGTAGATTTTCACTTGACATCCTAAAACTATAAATCCCTATTAAATTATCATTATTTCTTATTAAAGTTTCACTAAAACTCATTAAGAGGTTCTTGGAAAAAAAATACCCTCACATCTAGAAAAAAATATCCACCCTAGAATTCGTAAATACAATTACATTATCACTTTGAAACACTTAGTAGTCTTTTAAGTTGATTTTTTTGGAAGAATAAAGACTTACAAACATTTTCAAAATTGTAGGGATAAATATGTGTCTACTCCTCTTAATATGTGTCTACTAGTGACCCTCTATGGCCCAACAACATCCAAATGGACCATTTCAAGTCCACACCATTTATGAACACTTAAAGAGAATGGTTCATGTGTTTGTTTAGCTTTTTAAAGTTTTGTTTTCAAGAAAAATCAACACATTATCATATTGGTAACATAGTCTATGGTGTTAAGTGTCCAACACAACAAGTAGCAAGTAAATTCACATTTTCACTCTTATGTGAATTGTAGCAATCAATATAATAAATAGCCCCCCTTCCATTCTATATTGTCCATTTTAAACATAAAACCTAAACATAACACTAGTAAGATTGACAAAACCTTTATATTATTTTAATACCCCTCAATCTTAACGTCAAATATATCAATTATAAAAAAAAAAAATTATTGCATAAAGAATGACATTAAGCTAAAAAAATGATTTAGTGGAAAGGTCAATTTCACATTTACAATTTAATTATAGCTTCCAATGTTTCATCTCTAATAAATAAACGTAAATATCATTTTTCAATATGTTTAGTTTTTTTTTTTCATAAAACACAAGGTTTTGCTGGCAATATAAATTGCGACCCTATTGTCACAATGCAATAAAATAAAATTCGATCCAATTATATTCAAATCATTTATAATTTTATTACACATGTTATTTTTCAAGTGATTATGGACATCACACTATATTCGGCTTAAGCTGAGAATCTGGACACAATTGGTAAACAATAAGAGAAGACATTAAAAAAATACACAAAAACATATAACATGTCTCTGGATGCAGTGCATTTACTCCAAATTAAGTCAACATAGTGAAACAAAGTTACAAAGATAATCATTTAGATTTGACAATACTAATAACTCTCCATGTGCACTATTTATATACCCTAGACGTTAAATATCTAAATAAGATTATCTTGGAGAATATGCGTGTATGATTGTATCGAGTCATTTAATTACGAGATACATAAATTTGGTATCTAGTCATATCAAGTAAAAAACCATCACAATTCAATTCGCAATCAATCATCGATGGTCAAAGTTAAATCCATACTAGTGTTAATCTACTTACAACTATGCATACAATGTTCATATGTAATAGATTAAGACAATATTTACATTAGGACATACATAACCCTTGTTATGTTTTTAGAACTTCAATTCCATAAAGTACTTAGACATATCTACGGTCTTTACTCAAAAAAATTGAAATTGAAGAAATATTTTACACCCTTGGGTTCTTGATCATTATTTCTAGTGTTAATAATGTTGTCTACGTAAACCAACAAAGCAATAATCCATTTGCATCAAATTTAATACAGAATAATCAATTCTGATTTTCTTAAGACTATTCTCATCGTAAGGATGAAGTTGGCTTTTCATTCCATTAAGGGTTCTGATTAAATCCATAAATAGACTTACTAAGTTTGCAAAATTAAGTATTTTTTATAATTAAGTAGGAGTATAAACTTTATCATCAAGGTATCTATATATCTATATCTATATCTATATATACTTATAAATGAGACATTTTTCCAATCATCTCATGCATTTGAAACTCTCACACAAATTTCCAAACACCTCATGCATTTGAAACTCCCACACATTTTCACATTCAAAGTAATTAATCACACGTCATACACTTTATATAACTTAAATTTTGTAGCTACGAATGAAACTATGGATGGTGAATTTAGAGCATGACATGAACAAACAATTGATTTTGCTCCTACGTACTTTAACAGAATAATCATTTTGCATTATTTATAAGTATAAATTATCATATCTATCTACATTTATATCTATATATACTTATAAAAGAGACATTTTTTCTTGCACCACATGCATTTGAAACGTCAATAACTTTTCAATTTCTTTCTAATAGTTATTATAAATTGGTTAATAATGTTAAATTAATTAAAAAAACTAAATTCTAATAAAAAATTAACTAAACAACAATATTAAAATATCATATTTTACTTCTATTTAAAAATTACCACTTTATGTTTTTAACATGTTATAGTTAACTTATTAGTTTAAATATGTTGTCGTACGTGAACAATTGTCATTTTAAAGTCACAACTTTGGTATAATTTATAATTTTATGAAAATTAGTTAAATTATTTATTTCAATAAAATGTTAAACAGTTAACTTAAATCAAAATTTCAGTTAAACTTGAAAAAAATCGTGATATTATTTATAAATTGTTAAAAGTTATAAATTATAGTGTTAAACCTAAATTGTAATCCTAAATTAACAAAAAAAACATATTTTTTATAATTATTAAGAATTTTGATATAAGTAGCTTAAAAATAACTTACAATAAGAATAGTTAAAAGTAATATTATATAAAAAATTATAATGTTATCTTTAAGAACAAAAATAATTTTTTTGTTTTAAATAATTACAATAAAAGAAACTAACAATATTAATCAAATAAATTTTAAAAACATTAAATTTTTTAAACCAAATTAAAATAATTGAGAGTTTCCAAATACATTATTTTAAATAACTTGCAATAGCAATAGTTAAAAGTAATATAATATACAAAAATTATATTGTTTCCTTTAAAAACAAAACCAATGTTTGATATTTTAAATAATTACAATGATAGAAATTAAAATCTTAAGCAGATAAACTTTTTAAAATTAATTGATCATAACAACAACTATAAATATCATTAAACCATCAATAGTTATTTTCACTAGATGATTTTATTTTATTTTAAAGGCTCGCTTACACCAATAGTGTTTCTAGTTGGTGGAAGTGTGGTAATAATTCAAGTATTGATTTTATGAAGTGCTTCCATTTTATCGTTTATGGCTCCAATATTTATACTTAACAATTTTTTTAAGATATTTTGGTTCAACAAATTTATTAAGGTTTTAAACAAAACAGAAAAGAAGAATTGAAATGAGAGTAATGAATTGAAGAACCTTTTTTTGGAACCGACAAACATATATATAAATAAAGAAACCGCCTCTAGCAAGTAGCTAGAGACGGGGTAGTACAAAGATAAGAAGTACAAGAAAGGAAGCTTAAATACATAACAACGGAACTGAGCACCATTCGCTCCATTTCAAGGTCCTACCATAAGTTCCCCGAAAATTGATCCAAGTGAAAACAAGAGATTTTATCATGTCTTCTACCTTCGCTTGTGATGTTCGCCGGTTATTAAAGAGTCGATCACTCCTCGCCTTCCAAATGCTCCACAAGGTTCCATAGCAGATAACCTGAAGAATGCGCCTTTTCTTAGGACAATTCCCGCATCTAGCAGGGAAGTCAATAACCTCCACAATTGTGTGAAATGGCGTGTGATTTATACCACACCATTTGAGGATCCATTCCCACACCTCTCTTACAAACGGGCATTTAATCAGTATGTGATCCCCACATTCCTCACCATGATTACAGTACGTACAAGCTATGGAGTCCAACCAAACTCCCCTTTTTTTAAGCGCCACAGCCGATGGAAATTTGCCTAGTTTTGCCCTCCACACAAAACATGAAACTTTTGGTGGAACCTCTTTTAACCAGTCCATTTTCGAAATGTTGGTTGGGATACTTTGGTCAATTATGCTCCTCAAACAATGTACCGAGTAAATCCCATCAGACGCAATTCTACACCTCCACTCCATGATCCCCCCAACGATAGATTTTGAGATTACATCAGAAACAGGAATTCCAAGTTTCACCAATTCCTTTTTTGCCCCTGCTATGTTTTTCCATACACCCGCAATTCTATTATCCGCATAATGATCATCAGGTTTGGATTGGAGGTTATGTATGCATGACACTACTCTATACCAAAGCAGAGATGGATCTGATCTTAATCGCCACCACCATTTTACCATCAGTGCTATGTTTAGAGCCCTGATTGATCCCACACCTAAACCCCCATCGTGCTTTGCTGCTGCAATCTTATCCCAAGAGACCTAACAGATTTTTGAAGTGTCATTTGAACCACCCCAAAGGAAGGCCCTCCTAATTTTTTCCAATTGTTCAAGTATTCCCGTAGGAGCAACAAAGAGGGAGAGATAATATGTAGGCAAATTACCTAAGACAGATGTGATAAGAGTGAGCCTCCCCGCAAATGAAAGGTTTTTGGATTTCCAGGACGTAAGCTTAGACAGGAACTTATCAATAATTGGCTTCCAATTTTTTTCAGATTCATATTCGCTCCAACGGGTACACCTAGATAAGTAAAAGGTAGGCAAGAAGGTTCACGTCCTAAAGAGGAGGCCCAATGGGAAGCTTCTGATGTTGTGGAACCGATTCCAAAAACTTTGGATTTGTTAAAATTTACTTTCAAGCCGGATGAGACATGAAAGCACCTCAAAATTCGGGCAAGGTTTTGAATGTTTCTCTCCGACCATTCGCCTATAAAGAGTGCATCATCCGCGTACAACAAATGAGAGATATCACCGGTCCATTATTGGGAATTTGAACTCCCTTAAAGATACCTTTGATACAAGTTGTCTTTAACGCCACATTAAGTCCTTCCATGGCAATGACAAAGAGAAATGGTGAGAGGGGGTCTCCTTGCCTCACCTCCTTTCCATTGAGAACTCCTTGGTTGGAACACCGTTGACAAGCACGGATGCTCTAGCCGACTTTATACACCCCTGATCCACAACCTTCACTTCTCTCCAAATCCCATTTGAATGAGTATCGAGTCTAAATATTCCCAATTTACTGAGTCAGAAGCTTTGTCAAAGTAAGCATTGAAGAGCAAAATCTTTTTCTTGACCTTTTTTACGAATATTTAGATTTCTACTTAATATCCTATGACTATAATTCTCCGTTAAATTATCATTATTTTTAATTAAAGTTTCACTAAAACTCATTGAAGTAATTCTTGAAAAAATACCATCGCATTTAAAAAAAAATATCCACTCTAGAATTAGTAAACGCAATTCCATTATCGCTTCGAAACATTTTAATAGTTTTTTAAGTTGATTTTTTCTAAGAATAAAAAAGTTACAAACATATTTTAAGACTTTATCTTTTGATTTTAACAAAAAAACCCAATCATCACAACAGAAATCATGAAGTATAGTAAGAAAATAGATAAATAAATGTCTACTAGTGACTCTCACTTTCCTACATCCAAGTAGACCATTCACCAATTTCACACCATTTGTAAAATTTTAAAGAGAATGATTCATGAGTGTTTAATTTTATGACATATATGACATAGTTTAATGCTTTCTTTTCCTAATGAAAGTTTTATTTTTTCAATCAAAATTAACATATTATCATATTGGTAACCTAATTTACTATGCCAAGTGTAGTACACAACAAATAACAAGTAAATTTACATTTTCACTCTTATGCAAATTATAACAATCAAGATAATTAACTACCCCCCCCCCCCCCCTCTTTCATACCATTATGCATTGTCCATTGTAAACATACAACGTGAACATAATATTACTAAGATTGACAAACCTTTATATTATTTTAATTCCCCTTAATCTTAGCATCGAATACACCAATTATAAAAAGTTTATTGCATAAATAATGACATTGAGATAGAGAAAAGATTTCGTGAAAATGTCAACAATATGTTCAATTGATTTCACATTTACAGTTTAATTATAACTTCCAATGCTTCATCTCTAATAAATAAACATCAATTTCGTTTTTCAATATGTTTTATTTATTCATAAAACACAAGGTTTTGTTGTAATATAAATTTAAACCTATTATCATAATGTAATAAAACATGAGTCTATCCTATTATATTCAAATCATTTAATGATTTTATTACCAATATTATTTCACAACTCTATATTTAGCTTAAGCTGAGAATCTGTACATAATTAATCTTTTTTTAATAAGAGAAGACATTAAAACAACTACACAAAAATACGGATGAGCTTTAGAACCGGACCGCCGGTTTCCGGTTCCGGTCCTGGTTTTTCGGTTATTTTTCAAACTATAACCGGTTGATCCGGAGCTTGTAAATGATTCAATATTTAACCACATTATGACTTTTTACATTATAAATTGAAGTACAAACACTAAATTACATGATGAAAAAAGAATCAAGTAATTTCGACTTCATATGAGTGAGTTATGCGCATTTTAAAAGCGGGACAGATTTCAAAAAAAATGTTGAAACAGAAAATACGCAACATCGATATGTTGTCTTCCGAGATCTATAACTGATTCAATATCTAACCAAAATATGTGTTTTTATAATCTAAAATGAACTACAAACACCAAATTACATGCTGGAAAAAAAATTAAGTAATTCCGACGTTATATGAATGAGTTATGCTCATTTAAAAAAAATTGACAAATTAAAAAAAACAAACAAAAAATGTTGAAATAGAAAAAACGCAGCATCGATATTCTTTCTTTTGGGGCATGTGTCTCATTCAATATCTAACCAAAACATATGTTTTTACAGTAAAAAATGAATTACAAACTCCAAATTATATGTTGGAAAAAAAATCAAATAATTCCGACTTCGTATGAGTGGGTTATGCTCATTTTAAAAAACGAGAAAAATATCAAACCAGTTCCGGTTTTAAGAATCGGGACCGGTTTTCATAAAAATTGAGAACCGGTAACCGGACCTTGTTACCAATTCCGGTTCCGGTTCCAATCCGGTTCCGGTTCCGGCAGTTCTAATGCTCATCCCTACACACATCACAAATGAAGCAGAAGATGAAAGAACAAGAACTCCAGGCAACCATCTTGCTTCGTGACCTTCATATATGAAGGAAATAGACCAAAATTATTATTGAAGAACCACACAATTTTGAAAAAAAAATATTAAAAATAAAAAAATAAAAGAGAAACAAACCAATAGTCTCTTATGTGAAGCAATACAAACATGATTTAATTAGCTGGGGTGCAAGATAAGCATTGATCTTCCTGTACATATTTTTTAAACATGGACGAACAAGGACAAAGAAGAATGCCTGAAACCTGTAGAAGACGTAAACTTTTATTAGAAGAAAAATTAAAGATCGAACAAAACTTGTAAAACTAAATGATAAAAACATTAGATCAAACCAAAGAATGAGAATAAGAGCACAAAAACATATTAACAAATACAAATTTGGTGTAGTGAAGTAAACAAAACCAAAACCTTTAGTTATAAACCCACCTCATTCTTATTCAAGTCATCATCTGGTTTTGCAACAAAAACTCAACACCCAAAGATTAACTGAAGATAAAAGATCGAAAAATTAACAACAAACAATCATGTACATCGAGCTGGAGAGCAGATGGAGGAGAAAGATCTGGAGGGTTGCGATGGTGGGATGCCTTTGGCATCCATCTCGAGATGGGTTTCTTGAGCACAATGAAAGAGTGGCATCGGTTTTTAGAGAGAAATGGGGGAGAGAATTGATAGAGAGAACTCAATGTAGAAGATATGAGATCGAGTATTATTGAGAAATAGGTTTTTGAAGGCATAACAGATCAACAAAATCAGATGTTGAGGGTATCTGGGCGACATATGAGGGACTGTTTAAAAATTTAAATTTTTGTTGACTCTTTCTAGTCAAAAGGAAATTTTTGTTTAAAATTTAAATCATCTATATTCGGAAAGATAAGTGCTTCAATTTGAATGTTTCAATATTAGACATGTGAATTTATTGTGTATTAAACACTTGTACCTATTGCATTGTATTTTGTAGGATTTTAATTAAATATTATTTTAATGATGAATTGTTGTACTATTAGCTTAAACACTTAAACGACTTAAATATATTTTTAGAAAATAGTAAGGTTTGTATAATAATATAGTAATATATATATATATATATATATATATATATATATATATATATATATATATATATATATATATATATATATAAAATGACTTGAAATGGTGATTATATTATTTAGTTCGAGTTTTGGATGAAACTTCATTATTAATACATAATATCTATTTTGAGTTTTGACGACCGGTTTATATTTAGGTTTTTTTTTAATTACATCTAAAGTTTTTATGTTTATATATATGATTTGTCAACATATTTATCATATAATTTTGCTCATTCGAAACGTGTGGGTATGCACTTAGTTTATAAATACTCTTGACGAATATATGTGGAATATCATAAATAACTATGAGGAATATATGGCGTGTTATATAAGTATTCGAGATAAATGAATATAAATTTTGTAAATACTTTTATGGAGAATATGTGTATCATGATCTTGATAGATTATGTGTGAGAAATAATGTGGATGCTCTTGATGAGTATTTATAGGATATATATATATATATATATATATATATATATATATATATATATATATATATATATATATATATATATATAATAAATGTTTTTTTTAGGAAAACACAAGATGTGATGATGATTTTGATAAGCTTATACAAGAGGGATAATGATTTGAAAAGCTAAGGAATTTTTGATTTTGTTTATATTTGGTCACTAAAATATTTTTATGCTTGATTTATCCAAAGATTTATTAAACACTCTTACATTTGGTCATTAAACTATTTTTTGTACTTGATTTACCCATTTTTTTTAAAAGTTGTTCACATTATACCCATGAATTTTTTTAAATGTTCACATTATACCCTTATTACCGGTAATGGTGGGTTTTGTCAGTTTTCGGCGTCTTTTATGACAAATTAAGATTTTTCCAGTCATCTTATTTGGTCAACTGTTTGTTCTTGGTGTTTATGTGTGCAAAATCACTTGAACTCGAACTCAAAACACACAATCTCGAAAACCTACAAATCGAGGGCTTCAGGTTCGATTTTTCAAGGGATTTGAACCCTATTTCGTTTGGCAATCAGTTCATTAGTTCGAACATCAAGATTTAAGATTTTTTGGATTCCAATACACCTGTTCATTTTGTTCCTTGTTCAAATTTATCAAACCGAAGTATTTCATCCCTGTCTTCTTCTTCTTCTTCTCCTCATTCTTTCTTTTCACCAGATCGGACTGGCGATTCATTCGAACCAAATACAAACTTGAGTTCATTGTCTTCTTTGTTCTCTTCTTTATTCCCAATGTTAAGTAGTTTATCCGCTTCTTCTTCTTCATTATTATCTTATCATCACTATCGTCATTTCCGAAATATTCATTTTGTCGTGTTTAGTATATAAAGATCCCTTGTAATATCTAGGAATGAGGAATTTTTTCGAATCAAAATTATATTTCTGAAATTAGGAATGTCTTCTAAATGCGTTTGAGGGTACTTGGCCTGAATTTGCAAAATGACTGGATCCAAAGCCTGTATAATATCAGTAGCACCCGAACTTCCTTTATCTGTGGTAGATATCGGTTTGGTTGTGGCAACAGATACTGGAGGGATTTCCCCATTTATTGGGTTAATTCACTTCTTAGCCCATTAAGTCATCATGAGAATGACCCACAAAGTTGGAAAATCGTGAATTTATAGTGACTTCATTGGATTGTGTCGAAATGTTCAAAGGAAACGCAATCCACCATCCATAGTACCATGTTTAAAAAAAAGAGGGACGAAGTATAATGCTTTATTGATAAAATTATGATCTTAGGATTTCAGTTTGCATTCCAACCACACTCGGAACTAAAAGGTACATAAGAGTGTGACTAGAATCATCACCACCCCCTGCCATCATGGCAGTGGTGGCCGACAATGATGATCCCCCTGTGGTGATTATGATTAGGGAATGGGTTTCGACTAGAAGAAGAAAGAGAAGGAGGAGGATAATAACATGTACCTTGAGATCGATATTCACAGCCAAGGAATCCTTTGATCGGTTGATTCACCTCAACCCATCACAACCTCTTCCTTTCGTTTCTCTCCTTCTCGATCTCCACTGCTAGCCGCAAGTACGCAAGGAAGAACAAAGGATCGGTTTTCTTGGGTTCAAGAGTTCACAACTATAGGGTTTGAGAAGGGATGGTATATCCAAAATGTTTTGGGCTTCAAGGTAAGTCTAAATTTACATAACTTAGAAGCCCCATGCCACAAATTTTAGAATTTACAAAAAGGGCCCCTCAACTTTTTCATAATTTATTATTTGGCCCTTATGACCAAAATTTTGACATTTAAAGTATTAAAACCCCAATTTAGCCCCTAAGATTTAATTGTTTTCTTTATAAGCACTCTCCATCATTTTATTCTTATTCTTCTTGTTATTAATTTTATTTATTTAGTGAATTAATACTTATAATTTTTTATTAAATAATTAAACGGAAAACAAGGTGTTACACAACATTTTCCCTTGCCATAAGGCACATATTCCTTTCACCACCACTACCTTTTTCATCTCCAGAAGACAAGTATCCTTCGACATCTCTTGATACAGTGTCTATAAAAGTGTAACACCCGGTTCCTGGTACGTATTTTAAATAAGAATTATGCATATTTACAAAGGGACTCGACGAGTTGGAGGCCCCAAACTCGTCGAGTAGTAATTGGATATGTGGACGTGGGACTTGAAGTCTACTCGACGAGTCGAGGAGCCTCGACTCGACGAGTAGGCCTGCCAGAGTGAAACCCTAATTTTCAGGGTTTGCACCCTATTTAAACACCTTAACACCCCCACTATGGCATCCCTCATCGCCTCCCTTAGTCCAGAAAACCCTAATTCGAAACCCTAACCCATTTTGAGTGTTCTTGAGACATTTTGTGTGGTTTTGGGTGGTTTTGAAGCTTAAAAAGGAAGAAGAAGCTTGGGGGATTATGAGGAAGCAAATAGATCCAGAGGTTGTGCTCCATTTCCAGCTCTTTTGAGGTATAAAGTTCATACCTTGATCATTCATCTACTAGATTTCTTCTTGGAGTGGTATAGGGCTTTAAGAAGCCATTTTTGGAACCATTCATGGATGCAAGCATGTTTTGGGGTTTAGATTTTAGATCCAGAGTCTTTGAGGGACTCCATGGCATAAAGGTGCCAACTTTATGGCCATGGGAGTCCCATGCATCTTATGGACCACTTTTTTGGGTTTTTTGAGCTGAATAGCCCATGCATGAACGTAAAGTTTGTAACTTTACGTGTTATATCGACCCTAGGAGGTCAGATATATGTTCTGAATTATCTAAGCCCGACTAAGATCGACTATATAGTTTTGGATCATGGGGGACTCGACGAGTCGTTCTTAGGACTCGGCGAGTCGGATAATGGTTTCCCCGAACCTTCTCTGTTATTTAGCAACTGTTGAGTCTAGAAGATGACTCAGCCAGTCAGACGTGTTTTAGACTTAAAGATTAAGAACTCGACGAGTCCAAGGATGAACTCGCCGAGTCAGTGAGCAAATGTCCCGAATGTATGAAATGGGAACTCGACGAGTCTAAGGAAGGACTCGACGAGTTAAAATGGAAAGTCCCAATTTTGTCATAAGGAGAAACTCGGCGAGTTAGAGGGTAACTCGACGAGTCATATCGCAAATTCAAGGTTCTATGAATTATGGAACTCAAAGAGTTGATGGACCAACTGGGCGGGTTGAGTCAACCAAGATGTTGATTTTAACCAGAGCGTTGACTTTGACTTTGACCTTGACCATTACCCAAGATTGACCCTTAAAGGGAATATGAATATGAATAAGTGACTAAAGGAGACTGTTATATGTAGGAGTTTGAGGAGAGTCGATCCCAGCACCGAGGACAGTTTGGTTACTGCACGACATTGAGGTGAGTTACCTTCCAGTAGAAGTGGGTCTAAGGCCACAATGTCGGCCCACTAGTAGGAGTTGTTTGTTAGATGATTGTATTTGTGATAATTGTCTGGTATGCCACTATCTGTTACGCTTTATGTGCTAGGATGCTATGATATATGTGCTAGTAGTAGTAGGGGTGAAATAGTCCCCAATTACCGGTTGAAAGATACTGAAGGGGTAGACAGTACCCATGCATACCTAGCAGTATGTTCATGTTATGTCATTATGTGGTAGTGGTAGGGGTGAAATAGTCCCCAGTTACCGGTTGAAAGATACCGAAGGGGAGGTCAGCTCCCAGTTACCGGTTGAAAGATATCGAAGGGGATTCCAGTTTCCGGTTATGCCAGTCAGATACCGGTTGAAAGATATCGAGGGATAGGCATTATATGCTTATGGTATGTGGTATGATGGGGGAACTCACTAAGCTTTGTGCTTACGGTTTACAGTTTTTGTTTCAGGTCCTTCTTCTTTGAAGGGAAAGGAGCCGACACGGTAGCAGCGCATCACACCATCATTTTTCGCACCATGATGTTCTTGGGATTGTACTCTGACATAATTATTCCATGACATGTTTTATGACATTTAACTTATGGGTTTATGGGTTTGATATGATATTGATGATGTTTTCAGTAAACTATTTTATAAAGTACTTAATTAAAAACAAAATTTTTGGTCTTGAAATTTGGGATTTTACAAGTTGGTATCAGAGCCTTGGTTTGAGGGATTCGGACACACTTTTCAGGGGTGTTTGGACTCAAATCGAGGGTTTGAAAGATTTTTACAAGAAAATAGTTTTCTAAAATTTAAAATAAGGAGTTTTAAGAAAGAACAAGGTGTGTGATGCGTGCAACCGGCCGAGCTCAAGTAAGTTTTCCCCAAGATACCCATACATGTTATTGTTGGGTTTTGAGCATTCTAACACTTCCTAAGTGTACATGCAACCCTAATAAACCTTGGATCTATGTTTGTCTAAGGTACATGCAAAAAATTAATTTCCAAGGTTTATAACCTATCTAGCATGGTATGGGGTACTTTTAAACATAAAAGAACTAGATGAATTACATACCTCTTGTTGATTGCTGATTCCTTGGAGTTTGAGAGCCAAGCACCAATAATGTGAATGCCTCAAATGGAAATCACAAATCACCACAAACTTGGAAAATGTATGAGAGAGTATACTAACACTTAGAAATCGGCCACCACTATTACACACACACTAGGGTCTTATTTCATGCAACATGAGCTTGTTTATATAGTGTGCATGGTTAGGGTGAAACCCTAATAACCCATGTCTTTTCCTTTCCAAGGATCCATGGGTTAAAAGCTCTATGGATCATCCATGGACTTCCATATAAGCTTAGCCCATTAACAAATGAGTATTAGCCCACACCATATAAATATAATAGCCCATGATTTAATTAGTCTTCCTTTTAATCACTAAATTAATTCATAATTAATTCAAGATTAAAACTAATTAAATAACATGACTTTATATTAATATATTATAACTTATAATATATTAATAAATCATAAGTATATAATTCTCATAAAATTATCCATAAACAGTTTGGGTGAAGTGCAACCCAAATGGACCATGCCGGGTCGGGTCAAGTATATACCAAATAAGTTATGGACTTAGACACCTTATCGAACAGTCTCCCACTTGGATAAGTCTAATAATTGTATTTGCGTATGTTACTTCAGGAACCAACCAGCAATCGTAGCTCTCGAAAACTCTGTTGAACTATGAAGCGCCATTTTAGATAAGTGATCATATAATCCTCTGTTCTCATGATATCAGCCGGACAAATACATGGAACAACGTCGTACTTATTGTCCAGCAGTTTGTTTTCCGATTTCCGATTTGTTTGACAAAGAACTAAATTGAACACATCAATTAGGTTCTGACCGGGCCCGGTACATAGGTCAAAACAAAATCATCGAGGGGCCCAGATATCGCTTCTAATCCTCCAAGGACTAGAAGGAACAGATAAACTTCGACTCATATACTTGTTTCTACTACTTGTTGAATATACACAAAGGCACGTTTTATAACATCAAGTTACTGATGCGTTTACGTGCAATCAATGCACAACCAACTCATAGGTAACAACTCATATCTCTAGGTTTGAAGACTTATATGATATTACCGTCTCACGATCACTCGAGATAAATTCCATGAAGTGATACAAGTGAGCGTGGGTTAATTCCAATACTCATAACTTATGAGTACTCATGAATGTTGTAGCAACCATTGCTATGTCTAAACACATTTAGCCATCTACAAACTCGATTCATGACAGTCTTAATTCATACCTACTTCCAACATATGAACGACTGTGGAGTGTTTAAATAACTTAGTCATTCGGAAAGAATAACCTAGCTATTCTGGAAGTCAAAACATGCAAAGTGAAACATAATAATAATCGAATCCAATGTGGTCTCAGAACCCTTTTGAATATAAATAAAACCACCTTTTATTTATCACCATATTGATTACACATTATTCATTGTATAATGTTTCAAATAATCAACTTAATACTTGAACAAAAACAACAGTCGTCCCATGCTCCTAGCATGTACACTTTGTTTTTCTAAACAATAGTTATGCCATACTCCAAGTATGCACACTATGTTTGTCTATGATCTTTACTTTGTGAAATAGATCAATTGAACATGATTCCAATGATGCTCATTTCACAATCCCAAACCCTTATTGTAAATGTAAGAATTCCTAATTCCTACCATTTACCAAAAATATGTTAGATTTTAAACTTATATGCACTGATCCTCTCGTAATGATTATGCACAAGGTCACCAAAACCTTGTCATCAGTCATTACAGAGGATTCCAAAGGAGATCAACTCTATGGAAACGAACTCTCATATTCAAAGTACATTGCTTTGAACATCCTTCTTGCATAAAAGTTTCTAACTTTCTCATAGATTCTTAATATCCAACTCCCAATATGGAAAATTTCCATATTCCTATTTTGATTATCATATCTGAACAAGAGCTACCTCTTTTCAGAATATATCCATATGGTCCTTCCAAAATTTAACACTATACTTCCAACTGTCTCTGAGCAACCAATCTTTGGTGAGCCTTAGATAGTCCTCGACAATTGCTTAATCATTTTAGTCTTATCCAATTCTAGACTTTTCCCTTCTTAATGCTCTGAGCATTTGGAAAATTTAGAAAGGATGAATACTATAGCACATGTGACCGATCCTATACCCGAAGCATATGGGACACGATTCACGATGTCTCACATAAAGACCTGATACTGGATCAGTCTTTTGCTACAATATTTTTTATTTTCCATGTTTTCAAAAATCGACTATGAAGAGGGATGTCGTGATCATAATCGAACTTGAGAACGCAATAGAATTTCCTTATGTTGAACCATTCCAACATAAAATTCATATATATATCCTTGACTAAAGATGATTAAGAACTCAATCTAAGCTTTTAGAATTGAAATGAAGTATAATTTCCTCTCCCTTAATTATAGCAAAATAACTTTTTCAACCCCTACAACTTTACGAATTGAAACTTTTGTTTTTCTATAATTAACATTGCTAACTTGCAACACTAAACATAATAATCATGCTCCCACTAACATGATGATTATCAGCATAACACTTATGCTCCCACTAGCTCTGACATATTTCCAGAAATCAGCTGGACTTCTGAAATTTAGATTCGTACACCCTTTCTTAGATAGCTCACATGTGTGTCTAAACAATTTCCAGAACTATGAAAAGGGATGCCGTAATCATAGTCTTAATTGTTTAGACCTTTGCCATTTCTCACAAGTCCATGTTAGTGTGCCGGTTAACCACACACGCTCCACTAACGACTTTGAGAATGCAAACATCACAATTGCTATCTACTTAAAATCTTCTTAGTGAAAGCATTTCCTCACCATCATTTTCATGAATCGGAGAGAAACCTTATGACACTTAGATTTTATAGTGTATGAGTTTCTATCCATGTGAATTTGTCTAAACCATAATCACAAGACAAGGTTAGTAACAAATTCATCCTTACATGGATTGAACTTGTTCAATCTTAATTTCTTGTCATCTGGTAGCACAAGGCCCACCAATGCTTCCAAGCTGTTATGCACACAGTTTAGAACTAACAGAACTCATATGCATAGACAACTTAATAGGAACAGACACAGAAACAAGATTTATGTCAACTTAATAGGTTTCAAACCTTAAGTCGTGTGCTAGTGATAAAACTCAGGTTTTACTCTTGATTAAATCTTGAAATCCTTTCAGGATCTTTAAGACTCCCACTGTCCTCTTGACATATAAGTTTCCCTAGTCAAGAACCATTCCTTGACAAAACAAATATTCAAGGGATAGTGCAGATTCTTATCAAGATAAACACTTCACACAATTGGTCTTAGTTGGTCTTTGTCTTATCCAAGACATCACAACTTACCAATTTCAAATGTACAGGAGTAGAAAACATTTTACACTACATTTGATAAGTGTTTTAAACCTTACTTTATGTCACTCAATGTTACAATCTTGGATTATGACTCTAAGAGTTGTTTTGGAACGAAGTATGATCCATCTTCTTGATTTTAACCATTCCAACAATTCATGACCCCTCATCTTAGTCATAACAATGCACTAAGATGTCCTTAGAGTATGAATTTGTGATATGGTTTCATAATCATTAAGATGATCATAAAAACATGTATGATCCATCTTTTTGATTTTAAGCATTCTAACAATTCATGACCCCTCATCTTAGTCATAACAATGCACTAAGATGTCCTTAGAGTATGAATTTGTGATATGGTTTCATAATCATTAAGATGATCATAAAAACATGATACTAAAGTACTCTCCCATCTTTTCAGATTTGAGAAACTTTTATCTTTCTGCCAAATTTGATTCTTCTCATCCGTTCTGCCATACATTGAAACTTTTCCAATGTTACAGAATTATACTTAACCTTATAAGTATAACCATATTTACTAATCTTTAGTAAATCATGACGAATTGATCTTTGTGGTGGACCTTGACCAGCACACACCCAATGTACCTAATTCCTTAGTCCTTCAATTGACTCACATATGCATGTGATCAATGAATTAGTCTCAATTTTACAAAGATGAAAATTCTCATTCATCATACAATACAACTTGTATGATTCCAAGTTTCTGTCTAACTGAAGCTTGGGTGATGAGAACCTTTCCTCATTTGGTAAATTCAGACACTACCACATATGAGAGAATCAAACTCATATTTCCAATATTGCTAGAAACATACAAACATCAATTTTCCACAAATGCCATTGTAAGGGGACATAATATAAAATAAACTAAGCAAAACTTTTATTTCTTTATTAAAATGCGGAAAAATATTCCTTACAATGCAACTTTAAATGAAAACTATGCTATTACATATTTCTTAGCAATCTATCATAACTTTTAAGTAGTGGCTCAAAATCCGATCCTCGAACCATGCGATAGAAATCCATCTTCGTGATCAGATTCAACACACTCTTCTTTTAACCTTCCTTTTGCTCGATCCTGCTAAACATCAAGATGCAACCTAGTCACATCATGTAATAAGAATCAACAATTAGGAACTTTAACAAAGTTAGATAGTGGACTTACCTGAAGCCGAGTCAAACATTTTGTCTCTACTTACTTTCAAATATTTCAGGTATTCAGGGCAGCTTCGCTTCCAATGTCCCTTCTCATGACAATAAAAACATATAGACTCTTTGGGAATGGTACACGAGACAATCACAGACTTAGCCTTTCCCTTTACTTTTTGGTCAACCGGGTCGACCAAGGCCGATCCCCTTCCATTGGCACGAGAAAGCTTTTCTGGACTTCCAATGTTACCATTGTCCATGTCCATGGAAGTTTGAGAAATAGATTTTCCATCAATATTTGCTTGACCATTGCGCCAAATCATTGCTGATTCAGCAGCAACAAGCAAATAAGAAAGATCTATTAGGGTTATGTCAGGATCTGTCATATGGTAGTCTTTAATAAACTCACTATATGACTCAGGAAGTGACTGAAGAACCCAGTCAACAGCGAACTTCCTTGAAATAACAGCACCCAACATTCTCAACCTGTCTATGTGTGACTTCATTCCTAAGACATGAGTGCACACAGGTCTTCCATCTTTATGTTTCATTTCTAGTAGAGCTTGAGTGATCTTGAACCTTTCAAGTCTTCGGGCTTGTGGGTCAGGGAGAATAAATGGAGGAGGTGGGGGGAGTGAAGCATGATGTTGAGGGACATCATCTTCAGGAGGAAAGCTTGTTTCAAGCGATTTGGGAAGATCATAGTTGTCTGAACCAGACATCTACAATGGGAGAAAATCAAGTTAGTTGATTCAAGTCCTTAATATAACACCCAATATGAAATATTAAGGCTAGGACCCAACACAATATTTTATAACTTGGAAGAGGGATGCCGTAATCCAAGCTATAAAATATTTGAAGGTAGGTGAATGACGATTCACCAATTTCCACCATGAAAAATGAATAATTTATTAGGTTTTAATTGGATTTGAAACTCCTAGATCTTTTGAGATTCATTGAACTTTTCAATGGCATGTTTCAATCTCGATTGTGCCCTTCAAGTTTTGTGACTGGGATGCCGAGGATCACAAAACAAGGTGTGAATAACCATGCAAACTCACTTGGTACCCTTAATATTATCACCTAACCGATGTGCCGGTTAACCACACACGTTCCACCGATCTATGATAAACATTAAGTCACCCTTCGTGATCCTTACTAGTCCAAGTTAGTGTGCCGGTTAACCACACACGCTCCACCAACGGCTTGGTAAGGTACAAAGTGTGAATTTCATGGGTTAGCACCATATTCACATTTTCCTAAAGTAACTAAGATTGGGAATTTATAAAAGGTTTAGTTACTTTATAATATTCATTATACTTTTAATGAGAATTTAAAGTCATTGTCCTACCCGTTCGGCTAACGACCCTCCACCGATCAAGGAAGCGGTGGGTGAGAATGGACACCCATTAAGTTGCCATTTTATAGGCAACAATCTTATACCCCCCTTATAGACCGGCTTCGTGAATGAGGTCTACTAACGGTAAAACGACTTGATCTTATACATATATATAATAATTAACCATTAATGTTATAAATAGTATAAGGGTTGAATTTTAACTTTTAAAACTCTAAGGGTTTGGAATTAAAGTTTATTAAAGTGTGTGAAACTTTACAAATTCCAAAACTTGAGGGCAAGTTTTGTAACTATCCAAAACTTTTCATTTCATAACTTATGAATTAAAGGTTCATAAAAATGAAGACTCTTCATTTTATGTAACTTATGTGTTTTAAATGTGTGTTTAAAAGAAGTGACCTTTGGAAATCCATAACTTGAGGACAAATTATAGATTCCATTAAAACACATAAATGATCAAGAATTAATCCTAAACAATTCAGCAAATAATTCCTATCATCTTCTAAATTCATAAGAACATGAACATGATCATCAAAGTTTCAAGAATTATATGAACACATACAAAGCATGAAATTTTGATATAAGCTATTGTAAATGGATTAGAACAACCATTACACCAACTAAAACAAGTTTTAAAACACCAAAACAGTTTAGGGTAATGTTTCTAGTCCATTTCCAGCAGCAAAAGTCGAAAAACTGCATTCTGAGGCTCCTACTCGCCGAGTGCACGAACCTACTCGGCGAGTAGGATGAGTTTACACATGAACTCGGCGAGTCCCCCCATGGACTCGGCGAGTTCATCAGTCAGACAGCAAAAAATCGACTTTTTATCACTATTTTGCATCAAGTATCAAACAAACAAGCCTAGGCTCTGATACCACTATTGGGTTTTGAGCATTCTAACACTTCCTAAGTGTACATGCAACCCTAATAAACCTTGGATCTATGTTTGTCTAAGGTACATGCAAAATATTAATTTCCAAGGTTTATAACCTATCTAGCATGGCATGGGGTACTTTTAAACATAAAAGAACTAGATGAATTACATACCTCTTGTTGATTGTTGATTCCTTGGAGTTTGAGAGCCAAGCACCAATAATGTGAATGCCTCAAATGGAAATCACAAATCACCACAAACTTGGAAAATGTATGAGAGAGTATACTAACACTTAGAAATCGGCCACCACTATTACACACACACTAGGGTCTTATTTCATGCAACATGAGCTTGTTTATATAGTGTGCATGGTTAGGGTGAAACCCTAATAACCCATGTCTTTTCCTTTCCAAGGATCCATGGGTTAAAAGCTCCATGGATCATCCATGGACTTCCATATAAGCTTAGCCCATTAACAAATGAGTATTAGCCCACACCATATAAATATAATAGCCCATGATTTAATTAGTCTTCCTTTTAATCACTAAATTAATTCATAATTAATTCAAGATTAAAACTAATTAAATAACATGACTTTATATTAATATATTATAACTTATAATATATTAATAAATCGTAAGTATATAATTCTCATAAAATTATCCATAAACAGTTTGGGTGAAGTGCAACCCAAATGGACCATACCGGGTCGGGTCAAGTATATACCAAATAAGTTATGGATTTAGACACCTTATCCAACAATTATGTTATGATATGATATGATTATGAGAAGAACTGCATGCTAAATTAGGGCTAAGGATCTAGGAATGATGCCTTATATGCCTATTGTATGTGTATGAGAACTGCATGCTAGGTTAGGGCTAAGGATCTAGGAAGATGCCTTATGTGCCTACTATATGTGCTTATTGGGTTACATGCTATAACTGATTAGTCAGTAATACGATGACCTGAATAGAATATGCTTGGTTTGGTTACTCAAATCTCGAATGCTGCTTGTTTTGTGCTTTTAGAAGTTCTAGTTATCTTTAATTAACTAGTAAACAAATACGTTATGTTACATATCACGAGGACTGAATAATTTCAGAAGGTTAGGTCTAGCCCTATTTCGGAGCTCTCGTATGAGTCTAACCATTATAGGGTAGGACCTCACATTCGAAGAATTATCTGGTCTTAGTGATATGTAATGGTATTCGCAAGCTAGTTAGGTAAAGGTAGCAGGGATTCCTTGTGCAGCTGATGGCGGAGAGTAGGCCGGAGAATTACCCTAGGGTAAGCCTAGGGTGAGATTAGTGCAGTGAGAAGTAGTAGTAGAAGGTGTTGGATTAGTGTCTAAGCACATAACTATATTTGGTATGTACTTGGCCCGGTTATTCATGGTCCTTTTGGGTTGCCTTCACCGAAGCAACTGGACAGGATGATTTATGGAGAGAGAGAGAGAGAGAGGTTATTATGGTTTATTAATATATTATATGAATAATATATTAAAAGAGAATTCATATAGTTTAATTAATATTGGTCAATAATTAATTTTGTGGCTAAAAGAGATTAATTAAATAAGGGGGACTGGAACTGTTAATTATAAGATAATTGATTTTGGGCTGTGAATCCTTATGGATATTGGGGGGGGGGGGGGACGAAATCTAGAGTGGAAGCCCACTCTAATTTCGTCCAAGGGGCCTTATTCCAGAAGGTTCTTGGAGCTGCTTAGGGCCTAAGTCATCCAATAAGGGTTTTGACTGAAACCCTAGCAACTCAGCTATTTAAGGAACCCTTAGGGATACAAATTTCGGCCACTGGAGAAACCCTAGAGTTACTATAGCCGAAATTGTGCCTCCTCCTCCCTCTCTTCTAGATCATCTTCTTGCTTTGGTGTTTGTAAGCCATTAGAGGTATTACACTTGTGATACTAAGCTCTTGAAGATTGAAGATTCTTGCAACTATTGAAAGGTATCATCTAAACTTGTTTTATTACAGATCTCGATTTTTTCATAGTATGCTAGATTAGGGTTTGCAAGCTTTAGATAAATTTGCATGTACAATAGAGAAACCTAGATCCAAAGCTTTAGGGTTTTGCATGTGCACATAGGATGTTCTTTTGCTCAAAACCCATCAGTGGTATCAGAGCCTTGCTTGGTTTCTATGGTATTTGATGCTTGGTATGTTTTGCTTATTTTGACTTAGGATAATTACCATAATTTTTTCTTATTAATAAAATACGAATTTTATTGATTCTTTATGATTATCTTTGTCAAAATAAAAGATTTTGTCATTTAGTTAGATAATTATTACCTTATTTGATAAATATTAATTATTTAAATTATTTGATTATTATCTTGCATGAAATTGGATTCGGTCAAAATTAGATAATCACCAAATTATTTGAATTTTGATCTAGATAGTTTTGAAATGTTTCAAAACTTGCCCTCAAGTTTTGAATTTGAATATTTGGATTAAAAGTTTAAGTTTGAAATATTTAAATTCTAAACCCTAGAATTTTACAAGTTTAAAATTCACCCTATACTATTATAATATTATAAGAAAAATTATTATATATGTATAAGATAAATGCTAGTCTTACCGTTAGTACGCCTCATTCACGAAGCCGATCTCTAAGGGGGGTATAAGGTTGCTGCCTATAAAATGGCAGTTTAATGGGTGTCCACTCTCACCCACCGCTTCCTTGATTGGTGGAGGGTCGTTAGCCAAGCGGGTAAGATAGGGCAACCAATTCCTCATTAAAAGTATAATGATTATACAAAGTAACTAAATGTTTTTATAAAATTCCCATTCTTAGTTACTTTAGGAAAAATGTGAAAATGATGCTATTCCATGAAATTACACTTTGTACCCTTGCCAAGACGTTAGTGGAGCGTGTGTGGTTAACCGACACACTAATTTGGGTCTAGCAAAGGGGGCAAAGGGTGACTTGATGTTTGTCATAGATCAATGGAGCGTGTGTGGCTAACCGGCACATTGATTAGATGACTGTAACATTGAGGGCACCATGTACATTTGCATGGTTATTCACACATTGTTTGTGATCCTTGGTATCCCAGTCACAAACTTGAAGGGCATATCAAGATTTAAACATGCCATTGAAAAGTTCAATGAATCTCAAAAGATCTACCAATTTTCAATACATTTAAAACTTAATTTCTTTTTCGTTTTTCATGGTGGAAATTAGTGAATCGTCATTCACTTACCTTCAAATTATTTGTTGTTTAGATTACGACATCCCTCTTCTAAATTGTAAATAATGTTGTTGGATCCTAGCCCTAATTTCTCATTTGGATGTTTAATTGAGGATTCCTATCTAATCAAACTTTGTCTCTTTTCTTTTCAGATGTCTAACTCGAACAACAACAACGCTTCAGGCTCAACCTCTTCATGCTCATTCTCACTCATGAATTTGTGTGGGAGGGTGATTTTCGATGGGACCAATTTCAATGATTGGATCCGCAACATTCGAATGGTTACCCGCTACGAGGACAATGAATATGTCCTCGACAAGGAACTGAAGGAGGTGAATGTCAACACTGCTACTCTAGAGGAGATTGCTTCCTTTGAGGCCCACGAGCGAGATGCTACGAAATTCCATTGCATCATGCTCGCGACTATGACTGCAGAACTCCAAAAGTCCTACGAGGACTTTTATCCCTATGTGATGCATCAGGATTTAATAGACATATACCACCAGAGTGCCAAGCAGGAAAGGTACGAGACCATCACTTAGATGATCACTACCAAAATGAGGGATGGAGAGTCTGTCATTGCTCATCTGCAGAAAATGCAGAGATATGTCGACTGCCTGCTGAAGTTAAATGTTAACTTTGATGAAAAGCTAGCGATTGATATTATTCTTCATTTACTGCCTCCTTGCTACAACCAGTTCTGCATGACCTACCATGTGAACAAATAGGAGGTCACGTTGAGCAAGCTTCAAGGTCTGTTGAGGACTGCTGAGAGCAACCTCAAGGATAAATCTGTTGCATCAACTCCTACTGTCGCTGCCCTCATCTTGGCTATTGGGCAGGGGAAGGGTAAGAAGAGGAAGGCTCATTCCAAGAGCCACCATAAGGGAAAGTCTCATGATGACACCTTTTCTAGTGGAACCAAGGCTGGTACCACTACACCCACCTCCAACCCAAAGGATGTAGAGTGCTACTACTGCCATGAGAAGGGGAATTGGAAACGAAGCTGCCCAAAATATCTGCAGGACATTAAGGATGGAAAGATAAAACCATCATACGCAGGTATTTATACTATTAAATCTAATAACTAATCGCATGCTATTTCTTCGGTTCTTGATACAGAATGTGGTTTTCACATTTGTTCTGATTTGCAGGGCCTAAGAAGAAATAGGGATGTGGAGCATGGGAAGATAAACCTAGTCATGGGAAACAGAAGATCGTCGCCTGTCACCAAGATTGGAGTTTACTCTTTAGTGCTTAGTAGTGGGTTAGGACTAGAGTTGAATAATTGTTGCTATTCGCCAGAAATGGCAAGAAACATAATTTCTTTTCATGGTTTATATAAACAAGGATTTAGATTTCCGTTTGATAACGAAAAAGGTTCTATTAATGCTTTTCTTAATGGTGTTTTGTGTCACACCCCGATCCTTGTCGGAATCGATCAAGGCGTGATATATTGTTCAAAGTCTCATGACAACTATGTTATAATATGATTAGATTCAATTAAGTACTAAGTATGCAAACAAGATCCACAACGTACAAATACATATCCAAATACGAACAACATTTATTACATCAAATTTAAATTGTCTTGTGGATTTCTAAGGCGCAACCTATTTTTCATCATTCTTCATTCTTCAAATCTGCACCATGGGTAAAAACAGGTCAACTACTAGAGTTGGTGAGTAATCAAATTTTAGTAGAGAAAATTGTGAAGTTGAAACATTTATAATTTGAAATTTGTTTTCTTTTGAAGTCGACAAACAATAGTATTTGAGATAACGGTTTATAAATCAAAAATTGATTAACAAATGATAACAACAACAATAAGTCCTCACCCTATATATATATATATATATATATATATATATATATATATATATATATATATATGTATATATATATAAATATATAAAGGATGGAGCATCTAATCATCATACACACTCAACCACGTGCGATCAATCACCTTAGCGTCCCAAGGCGGGGTGGTCAACCCAATAGCGCTATTATTGTCCATAACGTACCTCAAGAATACACGCATAGTCATGGAGATTAGACTAAAAATGGTAATGCACTACAAGTACATGTAGCGTAAACAAACAATAGTTATACAATTAATGACTCACGTATAAATGTCCCAACAATGTCTCAATTGTGATAAAACAATAAAATGAAGTTGGAACATATTAGAACCACATGATACACCCCAAAAGTATTGAAAATTATAAAGTATGGGGTAGATTACTCACTTTAGTCCCAAAACGAAATGCGTGTGTCGTACGATAGACGGTTCGGGTCAAAATGGCGTAGAACCTAATATAATTAATAGTTTTGGTTTAGGAACTGCTAAACGAGAATGGAGTATTAATACAAATAATTAGACACATATTCTTATATTAGATGAATTAACAATAATTCATTTTGATTATAATATTAAGGTATTTATTTGTTAAATGAATTTTAAATTGAATTAATTACTTTGCATAATTAATTTATATTTTCAATTTAGGCCAGATTTTAATAATTTCTTATTAAAATAATAACTTGCCCAATTATAATTATTTACAGATTTTAACAATTATTTATATGAAATAATCATTAAAATGCATTTTTACATGCTTAAATGCTTAGGAAAATGGTTTCAAATAGTAAACAGTGTTGAAAAATTATGAAATTATTAGGAAATCATTATTTCATACAATATGAATTACTGTAAAATTTTTATATTTTTCTGAACTGTTTTATTATTTATTTAATATTTTAATGATTAAACAACACAAAATTCGGGAAAAATAGTAAATTATTCCCAAAAATTCTATAAAATTAACCATAGTTTTATAACATGATATAGAGCCCAGTGTATAAGTTTCAGATGTTTGTGACTATGGGAAGTAGTTTTTATATATTTCATTATTAATTAATCAATAAAATCATATATAATAGTAAGCAGAAATATAAATGCATGAAACTTCATATATCATGTTTAATCAATATATAGGTCATCCCAGAATTTTCTCAGAATTTATTGCATGCAACAAGTATTTTATGTGAATTATTGCCATACTTTATTGCAATAATTATAATAATTCAATAAAAATAAGTTATTTTCTGAAAATTTCCAGAACTTCTTATTTTATTGATGGTATTCTGAGAAAAATCATATTTATGCATAAAATGAGTTTTAGATATTTTGGTGGATTTAATTTGTTTCTTGTATGAATTTGAAACTTTTAACAACATACCTTGATGAATGCTTCAAGAGGGATGAAGATTTGAGTATAATAGATTGTTCTTGGATGGAATATGAGTATTTCTTGGAGGAAATTTCGAGATTGAGAGTGAGAGAAAGAATAGAGAAGGTTTAAGTGGTGAAGAGAATACAATGTTGGGAGAAAAAGGAAAGGAAAGTGGATGGGAGGTGTGAGTGGGAGACCATGAGAATAATCTTTTTGCTTTTGATGGTCTTCATAATTTCCCACTAACACAAGCATCTTTTACATAATTAATATAAGAGTTTTATAAAATTTAATGTAAAGTTTATAAAAATAGAGTTTTATAAAATTTAATGTAAAGTTTATAAAAAGGGAGTTTTATAAAAGATAGGTTATTATTTGATTATAACAATCTACTTTGATTTGAAGTTTAATTATAGCATTCAAGTTTGATTCTTTTAATTTAATTAGAGCATTATACTTTGATTTGATTTTAATATGGTATCATAATTTAATTTGATTATAGTTATAACGTTGTACTATACTATGTTGCTATTAACGTCAATTTATATCGTAGTGTATAGGTTTTGATCCTATTAGCGTCAAGTAATCTTGAGTAGGGTTTATTAAATTTCCAATGTTGTTTAGCACTGTAAAGGCTAAGGAAAATCAAACACATGAATTTTCCAAATGATGTTTTCTCATTAAAGTAGCGAATTGTACAGTTATTACATAACGTAAACCCTAACATACAAGGGTTAAGGGAGTTGACCGGTTTGACTTGTTGACTTAGTTTGACTTTGCCTTGACCGAAATTTGACGGTTGTCACATCATCCCCCCGTTAGAAGGAATTTCGTCCCGAAATTTTCATTTTGACTGGGATTTCGAGAGTTTGGGAAGAGATGTGGATACTTTTGTTTCATCTGATCCTCGCATTCCCTGGTGAATTCGGGTCCTCGTTTAGCGTTCCAGCGGACCTTCACAATGGGAATATGACTTTGCTTTTTTCTTTTGATCTCTCGATCCATGATTTCTACCGGTTCTTCCACGAAGTGGAGACTCTCGTTGATTTCAATTTCGTCACGAGGTATCACGAGGGTCTCGTCGGATAGATTTTGTCAATCATATCTTCGGGGTTAAAATATAGTTTTATTAGTTACCTATAGCGACGACTCGTTGTCACCACAGGTTTAATCTATTACGATGACTTGTTGTCGCTATAGGTTTTTAACAAGGGCCAACGACATACCTATAGCGACACACAAGTCATAATTTGCATGCGTGAAGACTTGGAGTACTTTTTAATGAAAAGTGTGCTACTGGGGAAATTGGAAACTGGTACGTAGCTTCAAAGTCAAGAATATGCAGTAGGCATGTGATGCATTAAATGCATGAGGCACACAAGTCATAATTTTCAGCACCATATACGGATATGTGTGTGAATTGAAGAAGAAGGTTACGACTCAAAGAATATATATATATATATATATATATATATATATATATATTCATTTTCTTCTTCATTTGTTAGATACACAATAACCATAACATCATAGACTATATATATTAAATTTTTGTTTGAAATTTTGACTAGTTTATATTCCGCGAGTGTTACCGAAATCATTTATCAATTTTTCAGAAGTGCTTAACTTGTTTTGTTGCATTCCCACAACTTGCTATTAATTACTTCTCCCAATTCACTTATATAAATCATCACATTCTTATCGCGACTTTTAACTTCTCCCTCACAAATGGATCCACCTGCAGATCACCAAAACCCCATAGATGACCTCGATTGGTTTCAATACTTTGATCATCAAGATCTTTTCAGGTATATATATATATAAACGTTACTCATTACACAATCTTTCGCACAGAAAAGTGATTTTGTCGACATTGATCAAAACATGGTTTGGATTTGTAGTGATCAAAAAGAGTCTTTCATCGTGTTGGATTTGATTATCTTGAGTTTTTTTTTTTTTTTGGATTTTTGCAGTGGTGACATGCTCGACCATCGTGATTACGAGTTGTCGGAAAAATTGCATGAAGTGCTCGATCAGAACGTTTCCACAGTACTTAACAAAGATCAAAACATCATTTCTAGAAATGAGTTTCACGATTTAGATCCCCTTAAAGACATAAGCTTATGGGATTGTTGGGAGGATGGTAATTTACCATTGGTTAGTTTCAGTGAAAACTGTAAATCCGGTGGTGAGGCTACATGTAGTTCTAGTGCTGCCACCACTGATCACGGTGGCCGGAAGGTGGCAAAGAGATTGAGACCATTGGAGTTTGAAGAGATAGCGAAGTACTTTGAGATGCCGATAATCATGGCGGCAAAGGAACTAGGGATAGGGTTAACATTGTTGAAGAAAAGATGCAGAGAGCTAAACATAAACAGATGGCCTCATAGAAAACTTTCGAGCCTACAATCCCTCATTCAAAATGCCAAGGTAAATTACGATAATAACCTTCTATACATTACTCATGCATGCATGCCTGCACTTGGTAACCAAAGTAGTTTTGGTCTTTTCTAAAATTTAATTATTAGTTTCTTTATAACATAAACAATGGCCCTAGGCATATTCCACATCAATTCAATTGATTTACTACGATTTCCTGATTTATATTTATATAAACTTAACTCATTGTAAATTTTGTGAACTCACACGAAAAATATATTGCATCTACCTTTTTTTTAAAAAAAAAACTAGGAGTTGGGATTAAAGGAGGAGATAGAGACGTTAGAAGGGCACAAGAAGATGATGGAGAAATTGTCAGGTATGGAATTGACAGAAAGAACAAAGAAGCTTAGGCAAGCTTGCTTCAAAGCTATTTATAAGAAGAGAGGACTTAACAATCCTTAGTCCTTACCTTTTCTCTTTAACGTATTTTTGGATGTAATCAAGGAGTTTATTTTTTTTTTATTTTTTTTAATTTTTTTTTAGTCATTTTGTTATGATCAGTGGATTTTAATCTACATTGTATGTGTTTTTCTCTTGATAGTTTGATACCCTTTTCAGTTTCATTGTGTTAGTCTATTGATTTTTAGTGCAGAAAATTTTGTATAATTTGGGTATTATAGTTTGTATTATGTATTTAGCCATATTCTTTTCGTAGATATGATCGAGCTTGAGTACATGACATAAGACTAAGCTTTTTCGAATGAGTCTCGCCATAAATACGAAGACTTTGACCGTCGGCGAGAGGAATACGAATGAACTTATCGTAACATACTATTTCAGCATGGTTTTGGGATAGCCAATACATTCCTACGATGATGTCGAAGCTACCAATTTCCATAGGAACTAAATTGACAGAAAATTTATGACCGTAAAAATTGAAAGTGCAATCTTGGATGACTGCATTGAGTGAAACGTATTTTCCATCGGCGACTTCTACGGTAAAGTACTCATCAAGAATCGTGCGAGATGTGTGAAGTGTGGGCTCAAATTCCAAAGACACAAAACTTTTATCGGCACCTGAATCAAAAAGTACTGACGCGTAGCAGTCATTTATGAGAAACGTACCATTTACGACCTTGTTATCGGTCTTTGCTTGGGTTGCGGTAATGACAAAGGCTCGGCCTTTGGGAGCTGGAACCTGCACTGTTGGATTTGCCTGGGCTTGGGTGTTGATGATATTGACTAGCCTAGGACACGCGTTTCTGAAATGGGTGGGGTCACCACAGTTGAAGCATGTTCCAGTTGGATACCGGGTTTGTGTTTGCTGATTTGAGGGTAGATAGAGTGGTCGCTGACTTTTTGGTGCACGACATGTGTCCGCCAAGTGGCCATAGCGACCACAATTCGTACAGAGGCGACACGGGCTGGTGGTCATATGGTGATAGTTACAGTGGTTACATAGGGGGTGAGGTCCGGTATACGGATTTTTATTCGGTTGGGCTTGTGGGGTAACTTGGGTGATAGGAGTAGCAGGGGTAATAACAGCATGGTTGTGGTGATGACTTTTCCGCTTCTTTTTGTCATGTCGGTGGGAGGACTCGGACTTGACAATTAGGGGGGTCTCAGGGGTCGGCTTTTCAGTTGACATCTTTGAACCCTTGCGTAGGAGGACACCATCGTTCATATTGTCCTCGTTGAGTTGACCTGCTATTTCAATGGCAGATTCTAGGGTAGATGGCCTGCTGCTGGTCACCGAATCACGGATCTGGCGTGGTAACCCTTTGATGTAGCGGCGTATTGCAGTTTTCATAGGTTGAACCATGTGAGGTAGGAGTCTCGAGAAATCATGGAATCTATTGGTGTAGGTCGCGTTGTCGCCTCCCTCCTGTTTCAGATTCCAGAATTCATCCTCGAGAGTTTGCAATTCGCTGTCAGGGCAGAACTTCTCCATCATGCGTTCTTTTAGTTTTGACCAGGTCATTCCCAAGGCAACAGCCTCTCCCTTTGCCCGTTTTTCTAGGTTCCACCATGTGAGAGCATGACCTAGGAGGCACCCTGTAGCATGACGGACCATCAGGTCCTCAGGACACTCGCTATGGATGAAAGTACTCTCCATTTCTTCAATCCACATGAGGAGTGCGGTGGCACCATCGATGCCTTTGAAGTAAGGCGGATTGCAGTCACGAAAGTGCTTGAACGAGCAACGAGGAGTGGTTGCTGGAGCTTGGGGCTGAAGAGAATGAAGTTGGGTTGCAATTGTTGGGATGACGTTTGCTACCTCCTTGGCGATAAGGGCAGCTAGCCTTCGGTTGTTGCGAGCAGCGTATGGGGGTCGTAATGCCATCTACGAGAAACACGCATATGGACTTGTGAATTATTTGTAAATTGATTATGGAAATAAAGTTTTTAGACATTGTTGGGTAAAATAATTTTAAAACACTTGTTGGGCCATGGTTAGGAGTGTTGGGCACCTTTTGGGCTTTCCATGGTTACTAAATGTGAAACATGTAGCACTTGCGTGGGCCCCCACAAAACTAAGTTTTCACATGTCTTTCCCACTTCTAGGCCCATTAGGGAACTTAATAGTCCAATGAGTTGGCCATTTTGGAGTGTATCCTTTCAGATACGTTTGATAAGGTCGGGTATTTTGATGGCTCAAAAGTAATGTGAATGACGCGCTTTGGCCTATAGGTTTGGGAACTCTCGCCTTTGGTCCCCAGGTAAGCAAACTGGTCCCTCGGTTGATTGGGATGTATACGAATGCTTACCTAGTCAGGACTTTCGGGCTACCGGCACCTCCCCCTTCCAGTTACTACGCGTCCATTACTATGATCCTACCCAACTAGAGTGGATGGCTTTGAATTTCCTATGAGCTCTAAGGAATATATACGTATATACAAAACTACTTGAATATGTGTATGATTTTCAGAGAAAGAGGAGAATATTCACAAGTGTATGCACACATATAAGTGTCAGGAGTAATACGTATGCATATAAGGGAGCAATTAACACACAAAGGTATTCCTAGAATTTTCTAAGTGCGAATTGCATACAGTTGTGTGTGCATTTTATAAACTAGCATACGAGAGGACCCTAGAGGCTATAGACTAGGTCAAGGCAATTAACCTAATTCCCTATAGTCAAGGGCTCTGATACCAATCTGTCACACCCCGATCCTTGTCGGAATCGATCAAGGCGTGATATATTGTTCAAAGTCTCATGACAACTATGTTATAATATGATTAGATTCAATTAAGTACTAAGTATGCAAACAAGATCCACAACGTACAAATACATATCCAAATACGAACAACATTTATTACATCAAATTTAAATTGTCTTGTGGATTTCTAAGGCGCAACCTATTTTTCATCATTCTTCATTCTTCAAATCTGCACCATGGGTAAAAACAGGTCAACTACTAGAGTTGGTGAGTAATCAAATTTTAGTAGAGAAAATTGTGAAGTTGAAACATTTATAATTTGAAATTTGTTTTCTTTTGAAGTCGACAAACAATAGTATTTGAGATAACGGTTTATAAATCAAAAATTGATTAACAAATGATAACAACAACAATAAGTCCTCACCCTATATATATATATATATATATATATATATATATATATATATATATAAATATATAAAGGATGGAGCATCTAATCATCATACACACTCAACCACGTGCGATCAATCACCTTAGCGTCCCAAGGCGGGGTGGTCAACCCAATAGCGCTATTATTGTCCATAACGTACCTCAAGAATACACGCATAGTCATGGAGATTAGACTAAAAATGGTAATGCACTACAAGTACATGTAGCGTAAACAAACAATAGTTATACAATTAATGACTCACGTATAAATGTCCCAACAATGTCTCAATTGTGATAATACAATAAAATGAAGTTGGAACATATTAGAACCATATGATACACCCCAAAATTATTGAAAATTATAAAGTATGGGGTAGATTACTCACTTTAGTCCCAAAACGAAATGCGTGTGTCGTACGATAGACGGTTCGGGTCAAAATGGCGTAGAACCTAATATAATTAATAGTTTTGGTTTAGGAACTGCTAAACGAGAATGGAGTATTAATACAAATAATTAGACACATATTCTTATATTAGATGAATTAACAATAATTCATTTTGATTATAATATTAAGGTATTTATTTGTTAAATGAATTTTAAATTGAATTAATTACTTTGCATAATTAATTTATATTTTCAATTTAGGCCAGATTTTAATAATTTCTTATTAAAATAATAACTTGCCCAATTATAATTATTTACAGATTTTAACAATTATTTATATGAAATAATCATTAAAATGCATTTTTACATGCTTAAATGCTTAGGAAAATGGTTTCAAATAGTAAACAGTGTTGAAAAAATATGAAATTATTAGGAAATCATTATTTCATACAATATGAATTACTGTAAAATTTTTATATTTTTCTGAACTGTTTTATTATTTATTTAATATTTTAATGATTAAACAACACAAAATTCGGGAAAAATAGTAAATTATTCCCAAAAATTCTATAAAATTAACCATAGTTTTATAACATGATATAGAGCCCAGTGTATAAGTTTCAGATGTTTGTGACTATGGGAAGTATTTTTTATATATTTTATTATTAATTAATCAATAAAATCATATATAATAGTAAGCAGAAATATAAATGCATGAAACTTCATATATCATGTTTAATCAATATATAGGTCATGCGAGAATTTTCTCAGAATTTATTGAATGCAACAAGTATTTTATGTGAATTATTGCCATACTTTATTGCAATAATTATAATAATTCAATAAAAATAAGTTATTTTCTGAAAATTTCCAGAACTTCTTATTTTATTGATGGTATTCTGAGAAAAATCGTATTTATGCATAAAATGAGTTTTAGATATTTTGGTGGATTTAATTTGTTTCTTGTATGAATTTGAAACTTTTAACAACATACCTTGATGAATGCTTCAAGAGGGATGAAGATTTGAGTATAATAGATTGTTCTTGGATGGAATATGAGTATTTCTTGGAGGAAATTTCGAGATTGAGAGTGAGAGAAAGAATAGAGAAGGTTTAAGTGGTGAAGAGAATACAATGTTGGGAGAAAAAGGAAAGGAAAGTGGATGGGAGGTGTGAGTGGGAGACCATGGGAATAATCTTTTTGCTTTTGGTGGTCTTCATAATTTCCCACTAACACAAGCATCTTTTACATAATTAATATAAGAGTTTTATAAAATTTAATGTAAAGTTTATAAAAATAGAGTTTTATAAAATTTAATGTAAAGTTTATAAAAAGGGAGTTTTATAAAAGATAGGTTATTATTTGATTATAACAATCTACTTTGATTTGAAGTTTAATTATAGCATTCAAGTTTGATTCTTTTAATTTAATTAGAGCATTATACTTTGATTTGATTTTAATATGGTATCATAATTTAATTTGATTATAGTTATAACGTTGTACTATACTATGTTGCTATTAACGTCAATTTATATCGTAGTGTATAGGTTTTGATCCTATTAGCGTCAAGTAATCTTGAGTAGGGTTTATTAAATTTCTAATGTTGTTTAGCACTGTAAAGGCTAAGGAAAATCAAACACATGAATTTTCCAAATGATGTTTTCTCATTAAAGTAGCGAATTATACAGTTATTACATAACGTAAACCCTAACATACAAGGGTTAAGGGAGTTGACCGGTTTGACTTGTTGACTTAGTTTGACTTTGCCTTGACCGAAATTTGACGGTTGTCACATTTTGTATTTTGAAGCATTGCCTTGTAATGGAATATATGAAACTGTGATGGTTGTAGACAATTTAGGAAATGATGTGTTGTATATCGATTCTTCCAATGATTTGGATAAAGCATGCTTGTTTAATTGGAAAGATGAACAAGTCACCCTTCACTGGTACTTGTGAAAGGGGTGAGGGTTTATTGGATCTCATACACACAGATGTGTGTGGGCCCTTTAGATCCACCGTAAGGGATGCGAGCCGCTTCTATGTGACTTTCGCTGATGATTATAGCAGATATGACTATATCTACTTAATCAAGCACAAGTCAGAAACCTTTGAAAAGTTTAAAGAGTTTAAGCAGGAAGTGGAGAATCAGCTGGGCAGGAAAATCAAGATGCTTCGATCTGATCGAGTTGGAGAGTACCTTAGTCTTGAATTCCACGACTACCTCAAGGAATGCGGAATCGTTTCGCAATTGACGCCACCTAGGACACCACAGTTGAATGGTGTAGCTGAGAGGCGTAATCAAACCTTGCTAGACATGGTTCATTCCATGATGATTCGTGCTTCACTACCTATCTCATTCTGGGGGTATGTCTTAGAGACTACTGCCCATATCCTTAACTTAGTCCCTACAAAGAAGGTTGCCAAAACACCTCACGGGATGTGGACAGGGAAAGCACCCTCATTGGCACATATCAAGGTTTGGGGTTGCGAGGCTTTCATAAGACGAGAGACTCACGACAAGCTCGAACCTCGTAGTGAGCGATGTATTTTCATCGGCTACCTACAGAAGTCCTTTGGATATCTCTTCTATAGATTGAGTGACAATGTTGTCTTCGTTGCGAGGAGAGGGGTTTTCCGAGAGCGAGAACTCATAAGCCAATGAGACAGTGGGAGGCAAATCAATCTTGAAGAGATTCAAGAATCGAACGATGAAGGAACCTCTAACACTGACACTCAACCTGAGGAGGAAACTCCTGTTGAACCGATTGACGAGTCCTTACCTCTTAGACATTCTAGTAGAGTTAGTGTTCCACCTGTGTTATATAGTTTTCATATAACAAGTGAAGGTGATACGTTTATTAGTGACAGTACACTAATAAATTTGGATGAACCTAATAGCTACAAGGAAGTCATGGCAGGCCCGGAGTCTGTGAAATGGAAAACGGCTATGGACAACGAGATTCAGTCCATGTATGACAACCAAGTCTGGGATTTGGTTGACAACGTGCCAGGTCGTAAGACGGTCGGGTGCAAATGGATCTTCAAGAAGAAGACCGACATGGATGGGAAGGTACACACCTATAAAGCGCGATTGGTTGCAAAGGGCTTTACTCAAACTCCAGGAGTTGACTATGATGAGACATTCTCACCAGTTGTGAAGATAAAGTCTATTAGGGTCATGCTAGTCATTGCTGCATTTCATGACTATGAAATATGGAAAATGGATGTCAAAACCGCTTTCCTTAATAGGAAGTTGGCTGAGGATGTTTACATGAGTCAGCCAGAGGGTTTTTTCGATGCGAAGCATCCTAGTAGAGTGTGTAAGCTTGAGAAATCCATCTATGGATTGAAGCAAGCATCTCGCAGATGGAATCTTTGTTTCGATGAGAAAGTCAAAGAGTTTGGTTTTCTACGAAGCGAGGATGAGTCATGTGTATATGTCAAAGCCAGTGGGAGTATAGTTAGCTTTCTAGTATTGTATGTCGATGACATACTACTCATAGGAAACGACATCCCGGCCCTGAAGGAAGTTAAGTCCTGGCTTTGGAAGTGTTTCGCTATGAAGGACCTCGGAGAGGCTGCCTATATTCTGGGAATAAGGATAGTGAGAAACAGGAGTAAGAGACTAATAGGACTTAGTCAGAATACTTACTTAGATAAAGTACTAAAACGTTTTAGTATGGAGAATTCTAAGAAAGGGGAGTTATCAATCCAAAGCAACGCCATACTGAGTAAGACTCGGAGCCCGAGTACAGAGACCGAGATAGCAGAGATGAGCCGAATACCCTACACTTCCATAGTTGGCTCAATCATGTATGTTATATCTTGTACTCGCCCTGATGTTGCCTTCGCTTTGAGCATGGTCAGCAGATATAAGGGGAACCCTGGCAGAGCACATTGGACCGCAGTCAAGAATATTCTTAAGTACCTTCGAAGGACCAAGGAATGGTTTCTAGTCCTCGGTGGGAGTGATTACTTAAGCGTATGAGGATATAGTGACGCTAGTTTTCAAACAGACCGAGATAATTATCGATCTCAGTCAGGCTGGGTCTTTACCCTAAATGGAGGAGCAGTGACTTGGAAAAGTTCCAAGCAGGAGACCGTAGCTGATTCAACATGCGAATCGGAGTATATAGCGGCAAGCGAAGCGTCAAAGGAGGAGATATGGTTGAAGAACTTCATTGGAGACCTTGGAATTGTACCAGCCATAAAGGAGCCTATAGAGATATTCTGCGATAATGAAGGAGCGGTTGCCTTGACCAAGGAACCAAGGGATCATGGCAGATCTCGACATATCGACAGAAAATATCACTTTATTAGACATCGGGTAGAAGAGGGACTCCTCGTAGTGAAGATGGTATTGTTAGAGGATAACCCAACAGATCCCCTTACGAAGGGACTGAGTAGGGTGAAGCACTTGCAGCATGCTAGGAGCATTGGGCTGAAGGACGATATTAGTTTAGATTAGATAGCTTCGAAACGTGTAATGGATAAATTGTAATTAAAATTTGATGATTAAATAAAGTTGTATTATTTATAAGTAAAGTTGTTGTCTTGTGTTAATCATTTACCTATTGTTTCGCTTTGCATGTTTTTACTTCCTGAATAATAAGATTATTCGAACAGTCCACAGTCGTCATACTTTGGAAGTAGGTATGAAAGAAGACTGTCATGAATTGGTTTGTAGACTGTCTAAAGTGTATTAGACATAGCAAAAGTTTGCTACAATGTTCATGAGTGCTTATGAACTAAGATTTGAGCATTGGAATAAACCCACGCTTGCTGGTATCGCTTCATGGAATTTATCACGAGTGATCGCAAGAAGATAATATCATATAGTCTTTAAACCTAGATATATGGTTTATTGTTTGCAAGTTGGTTGTGCATTGGTAATGCGTAAATGCATCAGTAACTTGATGTTATAAAACGCATTGTTGTGTATGATTTGATGAGTGAATAGTAAATGCATATAAGTCGAAGTTTATCTGTTCCTTTTATCCTAAGAGGGTAAAAGCGATATCTGGGACCCTCGATGATTTGGTTTGACTTATGTGCCGGGCCCGGTCAGGACTGAATTGATGTGTTCAATTAAGTTCTATGTCTGACGAATCAGAGATCGAGAAACAAATTGCTGGATAATAAGTATGACTATGTTCCATGTATTTGTCAGCACGATATCTAGAACGGAGGATTATATGATCCCTTATCTAAAGGACAAGTTACTGATAAGATCAGAGTTCGACAGTGTCTTTGAGAGCTACGATTGCTAATCGGATCCTAAAGTCGTACTTGCATTTATAGTTACTAGACTTATCAAAGTGGGATACTGTTGGATTAGTGTCTAAGCCCGTAACTATATTTGGTATGTACTTGACCCGGTTGTGCATGGTCCTTTTGGGTTGCCTTCACCGAAGCAACTGGTCAGGATGATTTATGGAGAGAGAGAGAGAGGTTATTATGGTTTATTAATATATTATATGAACAATATATTAAAAGAGAAATCATATAGTTTAATTAATATTGGTCAAGAATTAATTAAGAATTCATTTTGTGGCTAAAAGAGATTAATTAAATAAGGAGGACTGGAACTGTCAATTATAAGATAATTGATTTTGGAAGGTAGTATGGGCCCGTACTACTGAAAGTAGAGGATCCGTACTCGAGTGAAGGAGGGCTGAGATAGACCCAGGGAACTTGTAGAATGTGTGAGACCTCTCAAGATTATGTATGACTTTGACGATTATGTGTTTTGTTTCAGAATGGTGGTGATTATGCGTCACGGACCACGAGGTTCAGGGTCTGGGACAGGATTAGGTTCATGTACGGGTGCAGGTTCCGAGCCAGTTGATGAGGGACTACGTGAGTTCATTGCTTCTGAGATCATGAGAGGCATCCTTGAGTCGACCCCAGTGACTTTCGGGTCGATCAAGGAAGGGATTATCGAGCTGATAGAGGATCACATCAGGGTATTTCAGAGTGAAATTGCGGCCACTCAGTCAGGGACACATACACTCTCTTTCAAGGACTTCAGGGTATGTGGTGCACCAGACTTCCACGGGGTGAAGGACCCCATTGTTTCCAGGAGGTGGATTACAGACATAGAGTCTGCTCAGTTGAAGAGCTCCTACCCTGAGGGGTCGAAGGTCCGGTATGCTGCATGTTATTTGAGGGACCGAGCTCGAGATTGGTGGGAGGCGGTCAGTGATTCTTTGGGAGCCCCAGCCATCGAGGCTATGACTTGGTCGGGTTTTGTGACCAGGTTTAAGGCGGAGTTCATGCCAGCTGTGGAGCTTCAACAGCTGGCCAGGGAGTTTCTTGATATGAGACAGACTATTGAGTCGGTAGCGGAGATTACCGCGAAGTTCGGGAAGAGGGCCATATTGGTGCCTCAGTACGTAGGGGATGAGGAGATGCGGAAACCCGACTACCATGACATGTTGAGAGCTGATATTCAAAAACATGTCAGCTACTCGGCCTGTCCGACACTGGATGACATGATTGCGAGGGAGAGGGAGAGGGATATTGATATTGACCACATCCGAAAGAGGAAGGTGGAGAGTGAGCAGGATACTAGGGTTTCAGGGAAGAAACCCAAGGGATTCGAGTCTAGGTCGAAGGGCCAACAGGGACGGAGCTGCTGTGGGAAATGCGGAAGGTCACATGAGGGAGTTTGCCGGACTCGGGGATCGGGCTGCTATAAGTACGGCAAGACTGGGCACTTTGGCAGGGATTGTACTGCCCCTACCCCCAACTTTTAGACATTAGACCTGATTTGCTTTCATTGCAATCAGAAGGGCCATAAAAAGGCCAACTGCCCTATATTGACAGCAGCAGCAGCGCCAGCTCCAGTGACCCTGCGGATCACGGATGGCCGATAGGGCAAGACAGATGCTCCAGTGGTGAGGAGTCGAGCCTTCCAGTTGACCGTCGAGGAGGCGCGTGTTGTACCATATATGGTGACGAGTATCTTCTCCCTAACTCTTATTTCATGTCGGTTATGATATTTATGTACTGTGTTTATCTGTTATATTTAGGATCGTTCCATGTGAACGTCATCTTAGTTCAAGGTTTATTTGACCCGGAGACTACCCGATCGTTTATCTATCTTGCCCTTAGTAAGAGGTTTTCTGAGACTTCGGGGATGTTGGATAATCCCTTAGAGGTTGAGATTGCTGACGAACGATCTGTCCGAGCATCATAGGTTTTCATAGATTGCGTGTTGAGGTTATATGACGAGCGTTACCTCGTAGATTTGGTTCCCATTCCGGTATGTGGGAACAAGGTTATCATAGGCATGGACTGGTTGAGCCCTAATGGGGCGGTGATCGACTGTGCGCAGCAGCTGGTGCGTATCAGGACCCCAAGTGGGGGAAAGCTGATAATTCAGGGCGAGAGGCCGCATCGAGGACCAGCTTTGTGCTCAGCAGCGAGGGCTAGGAACTACCTTCTGTAGGGTTACGCAGGATACATCGCCTACGTTATAGACACCCAGGAACCGGGTAGGGCGACTGTGAGCGATGTGCCAGTGGTGCGAGAATACCCGGACGTATTTCCATAGGAGCTGCCTGGGATACCTCCGGAGAGGCAAGTGGAGTTGCATGAGTTGTCTACACAAGGGATTTATCAGGCCGAGCAGTTCGCCTTGGGGAGCCCCGATCCTGTTTGTGAAGAAGAAGGACGAGTCGCATCAGATGTGTATAGACTACCGGGAGCTGAACAAGGTAACGGTGAAGAACCGTTAGCCACTCCCGATGATTGATAATCTTTTCGACCAGCTACAGGGAGCATCTTGGTTTTCCATGATTGATTTGTGCTCAGGCTACCACCAGATGTGATTCGTAGATGAGGATGTACATTAGACTACTTTTCGGACTCGCTATGGCCATTACGAGTTTGTGGTGATGCCCTTCAGGCTCACTAGTGCTCCTGTTGCGTTCATGGACCTCATGAACCGCGTGTGCAGACCGATGTTGGATCATTCGGTGATAGTTTTCATTGACGACATCTTGGTTTACTCGAAGAGGCAGGAGTAGCACGAGGAGCACTTACGAGAGGTGTTGGATACCCTAAGAAGGGAGAGCTTGTACGCCAAGTTCTCCAAGTGCGAGTTCTAGTTGCGCGAGGTGCAGTTTCTGGGGCACCTTGTCAACCATAATGATATTTTGGTTGACCCGGCCAAGGTGGAGGCCGTGATGAGATGGGAGGTTCCGAAGTCTCCATCTGAGATTCGGAGTTTCCTAGGGTTAGCAGGCTATTGCAAGAGGTTCATTCAGGACTTCTCCAAGATAGCAGTACCTTTGACCTGACTGACGAAGAAGGCCGTCGTATTTTGCTAGGGGCCCGAGCAGCAGGAAGCGTTTAAGACTTTGAGGCAGAAGTTGTGTGAGGCGCCAATCTTAGCCCTGCCTGAGGGCGTGGAGGATTTTGTAGTATACTGCGATGCATCCATTTCGGTATTGGGCGCAGTATTAATGCAAAGAGGGCACGTCATCACCTACGCCTCGAGGCAACTGAAGCCTCATGAGGCGAACTACCCAACGCATGATTTGGAGTTGGGGGCGGTTGTCTTCGCCCTCAAGATTTGGCGACATTACCTCTATGGGGTCTGTTGTACCATTTACACGAATCACAAGAGTCTGAGGTACCTCATGGATCAGCCGAATCTGAACATGAGGCAGCGTCGGTGGCTAGATGTGATGAAGGATTACGACTGTGAGATACTCTACCACTCGGGGAAAGGCCAATATTGTGGTTGATGCTCTTAGCCGCAAGGCAGTCCCGATCAGAGAAATTTGCTTACGGATAACAGTAGTGACTCCACTTTTGGAGTAGATCCGAGAGGCCCAGAAGGAGGCTATGAAGGAGGAACATCGGAAGAGCGAGAGAATTGTGGGTCAGGTTTCCTCCTTCGACTATGATAGTCGTGGGTTGTTGACACTACACTGACGCACAAATCCATATCATGGAGGCGTGCGCTAGGTTTTGATGGAGGAGGCGCACAAATCCAGGTTTTCTATTCATCCCGGGGCGACGAATATGTACATAGATCTTCGTCCTGATTACTGGTGGCCTTGCATGAAGCGGGATGTAGCCTGGTACATAGAGAGATGCCTGACCTGCAGGAAGGTCAAGGCCGAGCACCAGAGGCCTCACAGCAAGACGCAGCCGTTGGATATCCCCATGTGGAAGTGGGAAGATATTACTATGGATTTCATCACAAAGCTTCCCAGGACCGTACGAGGGGTGGATTCGATTTGGGTCATCGTGGATCGGTTGACCAAGAGTGCTCACTTCATACCAATCCAGGAGAGCATCTCGATCGAGAAACTGGTTGATATCTACATCAGAGAGGTGGTAGCTCGACACAGAGAGCTAGTTTCCGTGATCTCTGACAGTGACGTGCGATTCACTTCCAGATTTTGGAAGAAATTCCATGACGAGTTGGGTACTCGTCTGCATTTTAGCACGACTTTCCACCCCCAGACGGATGGTCAGAGTGAGCGAAATATCGAGACCTTGGAGGATATGTTACGAGCCTGCGTATTGGACTTCGGTGGTAGCTGGGATACCTACCTTCCCTTGGCAGATTTTTCCTACAATAATAGCTACCACAAGAGTGTCGACCGTCCTCCCTTCGAGATTTTATATGGGAGGAAGTGCAGAACCCCGATATGCTGGTGTGAGGTTAGGCAGAGGGTCATGAGGAGTACTGAGGTGGTACTCAATATGACAGAGAGGATCCAACAGGTCCGGAGCAGGCTTCGGACTGCTCAAAGTCGGCAGAAGAGCTATGTTGACAAGCGCCTATCGGACCTAGAGTTTCAGGTGGGAGATAGGGTTCACCTGAAGGTGTCACCTTGGAAATGTGTCATCCGATTCAGGAAGCAGGGCAAGTTGGGCCCTAGATACATTGGTCCTTTCAGGGTTGCAGCCCGGGTGGGCAAAGTAGCTTATAGAATGGATCTGCCAGCCGAGATTAGTCAGATCCACAATACCTTTCATGTCTCCCAGTTGCGGAAATGCATGTTATATGACTTCGCGATGGTGCCTCTAGAGGATATTCAGGTTGACGACAGCCTAAACTACATCGAGCGACTCGTAGCCATCCTCGACAGAAAGACAAAGGACCTGAGGAACAAGAAGGTCGAGTTGGTGAAGGTGTAATGGCAGCACCGCAATGGCTCAGAATGGACTTGGGAGCCAGAGGACGTGATGAGGGAGCACTACCCCGAGTTTTTTCCATATATAGCAGCAGACTTCGAGGACGAAGTCTAAAATAAGTGGGGGATATTTGTAACGCCCGGTTCCTGGTACATATTTTAAATAAGAATTATGCATATTTACAAAGGGACTCGACGAGTTGGAGGCCCCAAACTCGTCGAGTAGGAATTGGATATGTGGACGTAGGACTTGAAGTCTACTCGATGAGTCGAGGAGCCTCGACTCGACGAGTAGGCCTGCCAGAGTGAAACCCTAATTTTCAGGGTTTGCACCCTATTTAAACACCTTAACACCCCCACTATGGCCTCCCTCATCGCCTCCCTTAGTCCAGAAAACCCTAATTCGAAACCCTAACCCATTTTGAGTGTTCTTGAGCCATTTTGTATGTTTTTGGGTGGTTTTGAATCTTGAGAAAGAAGAAGAATCTTGGAGGTTCAAGAGGAAGCAAGTAGATCCAGAGGTTGTGTTCCATTTCCAACACTTTTGAGGTATAAAGCTCATACCTTGATCATTCATCTACTAGATTTCTTCTTGGAGTAGTTTAGAGCTTTAAGGAGCCATTTTTGGAACCATTCATGGATGCAAGCATGTTTTGGGGTTTAGATTTTAGATCTAGAGTCTTTGAGGGACTCCATGGCATAAAGGTGCCAACTTTATGGCCACAGGAGTCCCATGCATCTTATGGACCACTTTTTATGGTTTTTTGAGCTAAATAGCCCATGGATGAACGTAGAGTTTGTAACTTTACGTGTTATATCGACCCTAAGAGTCCAGATCCATGTTCTGAATAAGCTAAGCCCGACCGAGATCGACTATATAGTTTTGGATCATGGGGGACTCGACAAGTCGTTCTAAGGACTCGGCGAGTCGGATAATGGTTTCCCCCAACCTTCTTTGTTATTTAGCAACTGTTGAGTCTTGAAGATGACTCAGCCAGTTAGACGTGTTTTGGAGTTAAAGATTAAGAATTCGATGAGTCCAAGGATGAACTCGCCGAGTCAATGAGCAAATGTCCCGACTATATGAAGGGGAACTCGATGAGTCCAAGGAAGGACTCGACGAGTTCAAATGGAAAGTCCCGATTCTGTCATAAGGAGAAACTCTGCGAGTTAGAGGGTAACTCGATGAGTCAGATTGCGAATTCGAGGTTCTCTGAATTATGGAACTCAATGAGTTGATGGACCAACTCGGCGAGTTGACTCAACCAGAGTGTTGACTTTGACTTTGACCTTGACCATTACCCAAGATTGACCCTTAAAGGGGATATGAATATGAATAAGTGACTAAAGGAGACTGTTATGTGTAGGAGTTTGAGGAGAGTCGATCCCAGCACCGATGACATTTTGGTTACTACACGACATTGAGGTGAGTTACCTTCCAGTAGAAGTGGGTCTAAGGCCACAATGTCGGCCCACTAGTAGGAATTGTTTGTTAGATTATTGTCTTTGTGATAATTGTCTGGTATGCCACTATCTGTTACGTTTTATGTGCTAGGATGATATGATATATGTGCTAGTAGTAGTAAGGGTGCAATAGTCCCCGGTTACCGGTTGAAAGATACCGAAGGGGTAGACCGTACCCATGCAAGCCTGGCAGTATGTTCATGTTATGTCATTATGTGGTAGTGGTAGGGATGAGATAGTCCCCGGTTACTTGTTGAAAGATACTGAAGGGGAGGTCATCTCCCGGTTACCGGTTGAAAGATACCGAAGGGGAGGTCAGCTCCTGGTTGCCAGTTGAAAGATACCGAAGGGGAGTCCAGCTTCCGGTTATGTCGGTCAGATACCGGTTGAAAGATACCGAGGGATAGGCATTATATGTTTATGGTATGTGGTATGATGGGGGAACTCACTAAGGTTTCTGCTTACGGTTTACAGTTTTTGTTTCAGGTCCTTCTTTTTCGAAGGGAAAGGAGCCGACACGGTAGCAGCGCGTCACACCATCATTTTCTGCACCATGATGTTCTTGGGATTGTACTCTGACATAATTATTCCATGACATGTTTTATGACATTTGACTTATGAGTTTATGGGTTTGATATGATATTGATGATGTTTTCAGTAAACGTTTTTATAAAGTACTTAATTAAAAACAAAATTTTTGGTCTTGAAATTTGGGATGTTACAAAAAGCTTTCTTACTTTCCCTTAGTTCCTTTGCTCTTCTGGCATAGTAGGTCGAGTCCTTAATCTTTAGTTTCATAGGTTTGTTAGATTTCCAGTCCCTAGAAAAGTGATTTCCAAGGTCACATTTATGGTAAATGATTTTTGGTTTGGTTGTTAGAGGTGTGAAATGAGTTTGGGAATCTGAAGATGGATTCATCAAAAGGTTTAGTCGATAAGGAGTTGGGTTTTGATGAGTTTTGGATATGGTTGATGGTTAAATTGATGAGGAGCTGGGTACGTTGATTTGTTGTTGTTCGGATAGGATTTCCGATTCTGGTTATTCTTCCATGGATAAGGATGTCAGTTGTATTTCATGGTTAACATAGCAAACTCGTGTTGGAAGGCTTGTTCTTCAAAAACCTAATCATAATTGAAGTATTTTATGAGGTTGGAACATATGACTCGTGAGGATGTGGTTCCTTCAGAAGAAAAGTTGGTGGGGGTATAACTTGTTGAACTGACAAGTGTAAGTGGCCCACATGAGATTTCCCTTAGAGTTTGTGCAACATCTGATTCATGACCTTGAAGTTCATCAAAAAGTTGAAAAAGAGCCAACCTTTTCAAGGAACCATTAATTTACAAACATTATTTGACATTACCACATCCCTTTCTTAAATTATTTATGAACTTATGGTTATTTTCAATGGGAGTTCTAGAGACTCCATGGACAGTGAGATTGTGCACCAAAATACGAAATATGTTGGAAACGACAAGAACAAATTCTCCATGAATAGTTGTCAAGATTTTATAGTCATTGACAATAGATGTTAATATTTTGTATTTGACATTTTTAGAACCTTCCAACAAATCCTTGAGGGTATCCTAGATTTCATTTTCCCTTTTGCATAATTTGATGTGTTCAAACATATATGGATGCCAAAGATCATCTATGAGAAGGCAAGATCGTCTACATATATTAAGAGTTGTAAGTGGAGCATTGACAAATGCTTCTTGTCCAAGAAGTTGAGTAGCTACAACTCTTACTGATGTGACTCACGTCACAGTTCCTGCTCAACCCTGTCGTGACTTAAGGTTTTTACCAATACATTTTACTCAAAATTATAAAGTCTTCAGCTGATTGATCCTGAAAACGGGTATTACAAGTTATCATTGTTATTCATGGGACTAACGACTTGATTGGGTATTTGATTCCAAATTGTAATGACTAGGCAAGGTTAATGTGGTCACATCGTCACCTTTTTGATAAAGACATTTTTAACCTATAAATTTTGAGTTGCCCCTACACAACCTACAAAAACATAGGGGGCCATTTAAACCAACAAACAAAAGTTCATAGGGTATTAGTTGTTGGATTAGGTGTCTAAGCCCATAACTATTATTGGTATGTACTTGACCTGAGAGTAGCATGGTCCATTTGGGTTGCATGGCATCAGAACAATTTGGATAGACTTTTGTGAGTAGAGGATGTTTATGATTTATTGATATATTATAAGTTCTAATATATTAATATGAAATCATATTATTAGTATTTATCAAGAATTAGTTTGGAATTAATTTTGTGATCAAAAGAGACTAATTAAATAAATGGGGATTGATTTGGTAAATCATTCATTCTTATAAAGTGGGCTTATGATCCATAGTTTCTTCATGTTGGGTTAAACCCATGTGGTGACTCATGGATACTCCATGGAGGTTAAAACCAATGGATCATGAGGAATGTGGAAAGTCATGAGTTACATGGTGTAACCCTAATGTGCACATTATATAATAAACCCCAAGGCTCATGAAATTGACACTAGTGGAACACAAGAGGGCAAGCCGATTTTATGAGTGCAAGTATTATTCTCTCAAGTTATTCCAATTGTTGGTGGTATTGTGTGATTCCATTTGAGGTGCAACACTTGGGGCACTAAGTTCTTAAAGGTCCAAGGCTTCCAACTACAACAAAAGGTATGTCTTCTAACTTGTTTTATTACCCAAGTATCAATGTTTTGTATGCTAGTTAGGGTAGTACCTTGGAAAGTTCAAGTTTACATGTATAATAGAGAAAACATAGATCCAAGGTATTTAGGGTTGCATTTACACCTTAGGAGTGTTAGAATGCTCAAAACCCAACAGTGGTATCAGAGCCTAGGCTTGCTTTCTCATATACTTGATGCTTATTGTTTTTCCAATGTTAAAAATGTGCCATTTTCACATCTGACTGCTCACCACGACGTGGCAGCTTTTACCACGACGTGGTGATGCACCTGTGAGCAAAATTTTGTGTTTTGGCTTGCTATTGGATGAGGATCATTACCCCAAACTATTTTCGAACCTAGAAACCTGTTTTTCAAGAGGGTAATGTTCTTGCTTGTCCAATTAAAAGATAACTGTCAAAGTTTCATGTTTTGTAATTGTTTATATGATTAATTACATGATATATGTTTGATATGAATATTCTTGTTCTTATGAGTTTAATTTAGTTCATAGACAAATTGATTATTTTTGTAAGTTATAATATTTGATCTAAATGGATTTTGATGAATTCCATAACTTGTCCTCAAGTTATGGAAAAATGAAAAGTTTTCTTTTAAAGTGATCATTAAAATCATTGTTTATGAACTTGAATAGTCTTTTTCCCATAAATGGTTTTATGAACTCCATAACTTGTCCTCAAGTTATGGATTGTCAAAAGTCTTTTCATTAAAATCTATATTAAACTCATAAGTTATGGATTCCAAAAGGTTTTGAAAGTTACAAAACTTGCCCTCAAGTTTTGGAATTTATAAATGTAAAAGTCTAACTTTTGAAACATTTAATTCCAAACCCTAGAATTTTTAAAAGTTTAAAATTCAACGCTTATACTATTATAATATTATAGGTTTAATATATATATATATATATATATATATATATATATATATATATATATATATATATATATATATATATATATAAGAATAAAGTCAGTCTTACCGTTAGTAGGCCTCATTCATGAAGCCGGTCTATAAGGGGGGTATAAGGTTATTGCCTATAAAATGACAGTTTAATGGGTGTCCACTCTCACCCACCGCTTCCTTGACCGGTGGAGGGTCGTTAGCCGAACGGGTAGGATAACACTCTAATTATCCCTTCCTTAAAAGTATAATGATAAATATAAAGCAACTAAACACTTATAAATTCCCAAATCTTAGTTACTAAGGAAAATGTGAATATGGTGCTAACCCATGAAATTGCACTTTGCAGCTTGTTAAGCCGTTAGTGGAGCGTGTGTGGTTAACCAGCACACTAATCGGGACTGAAAGTGCGTGGTAAAGGGTAGCTTGATGTTATTCATAGATCAATGGAGCGTGTGTGGTTAACCGACACATTGATTCGGTGGTTGTGACATTGGGTGTAGCAAGCTAAATTTGCATGGTTATTCACACCTTGTTTGTGATCCTCGGCATCCCAATCACAAACTTGAAGGGCACAATCGACATTTAAACATGCCATTGAATATTTCAATGAATCTCAAAGGATCTAGGAGTTTCAACTCACTTAAAACCTAAAATTCTTTTTCATTTTTTCGTGGTGAAAATTGGTAAATCGTCATTTACCTACCTTCAAATATTTTGCAGTTTGGATTACGGCATCCCTCTTCCAAATTGTAAAATATTGTGTTGGGTCCTAGCCTTAATATTTCATTTGGGTGTTATATTAAGGATTTAAATCAACTAACTTGAATTTATCCCTTGTAGATGTCTAGTTCAGACAACTATGGTCTTCTCGAATCTTTAGGAACAAGTCTTCCACATGAAGATGATATTCCACAATATCATATTTCACTTCCTCCACCTCCTCCAACTATTCTCCCTAACCCACAAGTTCGAAGACTTGAAAAGTTCAAGATCACTCAAGCCCTATTGGATAGCAAACACAAGGATGGAAAGTTTGTGTGTGCACGTGTCTTGGAGATGAAGTCACACATTGACAGGCTGAGAATGTTGGGTGTCGTGTTCCCAAGGAAGTTGGCTATTGACTGGATTCTTCAGTCACTTCCCAAGTCATATAGTGAGTTTGTTAAAGACTACTATGTGACAAACCATGACATTGATCTTACCTATTTGCTTGTTGCTGTTGAATCAACAATGATTTGGCACACTTGTTAAAGAAAATTTGATTGGAAGATCTACTTCCCAAACTTCCATGGATATTGACAATGGTATCATTGGAAGTTCAGAAAAGCATTCTCTTCCCAGTGGAAAGGGATCGGCCATGGTCAAGTCATTTGACCAAATGGTAAAGAAAAATGCTAAGTCTGAGATAGTCCAGTGTACCATTCCAAAGAGTCCATATGTTTTATTGCCCAGACAAGAGGCATTGGTTGCGAAGCTGCCGTATCTACCTGTAGAACCATGAGGATGGTAAAGTCAGAGTGTATGACTCTACTTCAGGTAAAATCGACTATCTAACTCTATTAAGTTCCTATTTGGAGATTCTTAATACATGATGTAATGCAATTATATTTTGATGTTTTGTGGAATCAAAGGAAGCTTAAAACAAGAGTAAGCTGAGTTTGATCGCGAAGAAATGGATTTCGTTCAGATGGTTCGATGATCAGATTCTTGAGCTGCTCCTTAAGAGTTATGATAGATTGCTTAGAAATATTTAGAAACATAGTTTTCATTTGTAACTGCATTGTAAGGAAAAGTTTTCCGCAATTTATAAATAAATAAAATTTTTATTTTGTTTTATTTTATATCTCCTTACAATGGCTTTTGTGAAAATTGATGTTTATGTATATTCTAGCAATGTTCGATATGGATTTGATTCTTTCGTCTGTGGTGGTGTCATAATTTACCAAATAAGGAAATATTCTCATTACCCAAGTTTCAGTTGGATAGAAACTTGGAATCATGCAACTTGTAGTGTGTGATGAGTGAGAACCTTTGTCTTTGGGAAATTAAGGCTAATTCCTTGTTCACATGTATATGTGAGTCAAGTAAAGGACTAGGGGATTGGGTACACTGGGTATGCGCTGGTCAGGTCCACCACAAAGATTGATAAGTCTATTCGTCATGATTTACTAAAGTTTAGTAAATATGGTTATACTTACAAGATTAAGTATAATTTTGAATTGTTGAAAATATTTCAATGTATAGCAGAACCAACAAGAAGAATCAAATTAGGCAGAAAGATAAAAGTTTCTCCAATCTGAAAAGATGGGAGAGTACTTTAGTATCGTGTTTTATGATCATCTTAATGATTATGTAAAACCATATGACAATTGATCCTCTAAGGACATCTTAGTTCATTTGAATGGCTAAGAAGAGGAATCATGAATTGTTGAAATGGTTAAATCAAGAAGATAGTCGTACTTCGTTCCAAAACGAGTCTTAGAGTCATACTCCAAGATTGTGCCTTGAGTGACATAATCTTAAAAAAGGTTTATAACACTCATCAAATGTAGAGTAACATGTTTCTTACTCTTGTACATTTGAAGTTGGTAGGTTGTGATGTCTTGGTAAGGACAAAGACCAACTAAGACCGATTGTGTGAAGTGTCTTTCTTGATAAGAAACCGCACTAACTCTTGAATATTTGTTTTTCAAGTAATGTTCCTTGAAAAAATGAATCTTATATGTCAAGATGTCAGTGGGAGTCTTAAAGATCTTGAAAGTTTCAAGAACTAATCTTGAGTAAACCTATTGTTAAACACTAGCACACGACTTGAGGTTTGTAACCTATCGTGTTGACATATTCTTGTTTCGGTGCCATTCCAGTTAAAGTTGACTATGTATGTGAGTTCTACGAGTTCTCAATTGTTTGCATATCAACATGGAAGCAATGGTAGGCCCTTGTGCTGCCAAGTGGCAAGAAATTAAGATTGAACAAGTTCAGTCCATATGGGTTTGGATTTGTCACTAACCTTGTCTTGTGATTATGGTTATGAAAAATTCACATGGATAGGAACACATACACCATAAAATCTAAGTGTCATAAGGTTTCTCTCGAATTCATGAAAATGATTGTGAGGAAACGCTTTCATTAAGTAGATTTTAAGGAGATAGAATTGTGATATTTGCATTCTCCAATTCAGTTATGATTACGGCATCCCTCTTCATAATTTGAATTATGAGAAATGGCAAAGGGTCTAAACATTTGAGACTTATTGCTGTAAGTTCTAAAATTGTTAAGACACATATGTGAGCTATCTAAGGAAAGGTGTATGATTTTGAGAAGACTAGATAAAGTCTTATCGAAGCATCTGGTATCAGAAATCTGAACTTTGGAAAGAAAGTCAATAATTATGGATTTCTAGAAGTCCAACCGATTTCTGGATACATGTCAAAGCTAGTGGGAGCATAAGTATTATGCTAATAATTATCATGTTAGTGAGAGTATAATTATTACGATAAGTGTTGCAAGTTAGCAATGTTAATTATAGAAAATAAAGGTTTCAATTCGCAAAGTTGCAGGGTTTGAAAAGTTGTTTTGCTATAGTTAAGGGAGAGGAATGTATACTTCATTTCAATTCTAAAAGCTTAGATTGAGATTTTAATCAAATTTAGTCAAATATATATATATATGAATGTTATGTTGGAATGGTTCAACATAAGGAAATTATATATATGGAAATGTTAATTGTGTTCTCAAAATTTGATTATGATTATGACATCCCTCTTCATAATCAAAATTATGAGAACATAGCAAATAAAAAATATTGTAGCAAAAGACTGATCAAGTATCATGTCTTTATGCTAGACATTATGAATCGTGTCCCATATGCTTTGCGTATAGGATCGATTACATATGCTACAATATTCTCGTGTCTTAAATTTTCCAAATGCCTAGCGCACTAAGAGGGAAAAAGGAATAGAACCGGATATGACTAAAGTGATTAAACAACTGTTAAGGACAATCTAAGGTTCACCAAAGACTGGTCGCTTAAGGACAGTTGGTATGAAAATGAATGGACCATATTGACATATTTTGAAGAGAGGAAACTCTTGTTCAGAAGTGATAGTCAAAATGGGAATATGGAATGTTTCCATATTGGGAGTTGAAGAATAGATGAGAAAGTTAGAAACTTTTATGCAAGAAGGATGTTCAAAGGAATGTACTTTGAATCTGAGACTTCATTTCCATGGAATTGTCCTGTAACGATATCCAAAGGAATATTTTGTAATATCATTGGTCAAGTCTCTGTGACTTTTGGCACCTAGACATTACAAAAGAATCATTGCATTATAGTTTAGAATCTAACACCTTCTAGCAGTGACAAGGATTTGGAATTCTTACACTTGCAATAAGGATTTGGAATTTTGAAATGAGCATCATTGAAATGTTTTTCAATTGATCTATTTCACAAATTAAGGACTATAGACAAACATAGTGTGCATGCTTGGTGCATGCTTGGTGCATGGCATAACTATTGTTTAGACAAACATAGTGTGCATGCTTGGAGCACGGCATGACTATGGTTTTAATTTAAGTATTAAGTTGATTATTCGAAACATTATACAATGAATAATGAGTAATCAATATGGCTCAAAATTTTTGGGGCCATATAGGATTAGTATTGTTCTTGTGTTTCACTTTGCATGTTTTGACGTCCCGAATAATTAGGTTATTCAAACCATCGACAGTCGATCATACTTTGGAAGTAGGTATTGAGGCAATACTATCATGAATGGGTATGTAGAAGTGTGTTTTGGTCATAGCACTAGTTTGCTACAGTGTTCATGAGTACTCCTGGAATAAGATTCGAGTATTGGATTTAACCCACGCTCATTTGAATCACTTAATGGATTTTATCACGAGTGATCATGAGACGATAATATCTTATATTCTTCAAACGGAGACATGTGAGTTGTAGTTGTAAGTCGGTTGCACATTGACATATGTAAACGCACCAGTAACTTGGTTTTTATAAAACATATCGTTGTGTGTAATTCGATAAGTAAGAACAAGCGAGCATTTGGGTCGAAGTTTATCCGTTCCTTTTACCCCATGTGGATAAAAACGATATATGTGGGCCCCTCGATGATTTAGTGATGACACTCCTAAGTGCTTGGCCAAGCCTGACTGATTTGAGTTGTTCAGTTAGTCGCTCGTCATAAATCGGAAATCAAGAAACAACAGATGGATAGAGAGAATGATTATAATCCATGTCTTAGTCCATATGATATCCAGAATGGAGGAATATATGATTCCTTATCTAATGGACACATCATTGACCAGGTCAAAGTTCGACAACCGCTTTTAAGAGCTACGATTGCTAGTCGGGATTTTCGAGTCATATTTGCAATAATAGTTTTAGACTTATCCAAGTGGGAGACTGTTTGATTAGATATCTAAGCTCATAACTATTGTTGATATGTACTTGACCCGAGAGTAGCATGGTCCATTTGGGTTGCATGGCATCAGAACAATTTGGATAGCTTTTGTGAGAAGATGATATTTATGGTTTATTAATATATTATAAGTTCTAATATATTAATATGAATTATTTAATTAGTATTGATCAGGAATTAGTTTGGAATTAATTTGTGATCAAAAGAGACTAATTAAATAAATGGGGATTGATTTGGTAAATCATTCATTCTTATATAGTGGGCTTATGATCCATAGTTCTTCATGTTGGGCTAAACCCATGTGGTTACCCATGGATACTCCATGGAGGTTAAAACCCATGGATCATGAAGAATATGGAAAGGCATGAGTTACATGGTGTAACCCTAATGTGCACACTATATAAAGGAGCCTCATCCAATCAAAATCGGCACTTAAGTAATACAAGTGAGGGCTAGCCGATTTTGGTGCATAATAATCTTCTCTCAAGTTATTTCAATTGTTGGTGGTGTTGTGTGAACCATTTGAGGTGCAACACTTGGGGCACTAAGCTCTTGAAAGGTATAAGGAATCAAGCTACAACAAAAGGTATGTCATTCAACTATATTTTGTGTTGTATATACTCCATAATATGCTAGTTAGGATGATACCTTGGAAAATTGATATTTGCATGTATAATAGAGAAAAAAATAGATCCAAAGTATATAGTGTGACATCCCCTTTTTCATGTCCAGAAAATACCGATTTTGTTTATGCTTTATAAAAATCAGAGTACTTCTTTTAATAAAAATGTTGCGGAATTAGTTCCTAGTAAAACATGATAAATACATTATCAAAGCATTTCCGAGGAAATGTATTTTTATTCATTTTAAAAGATTTGGGATGTCATCGTCAATACAGAAACATAAGAATAAACAGAACTTACATTCATTTACACTAGTGATCTACATCTCTTTTAAATCTCTCAGTGTAAAGTAGCTTCATAATGACACCTGTGATACAAATAAGCTTGAGTGGGTCAGGTTGGGAAACCTGGTGAGTACATATGGTTTTCAACCCATAATAATATAATTATTATGTTTAAACATCAAACAATCAACCCAATTGCCCATCCCCATTATCTTCTTTACTCTTAAGGATCTACCCTAAGATTCAACTATTCCTCGTTCATTAATTCCTAAGGATCATCCTAAGGAATCGGCACGAAATCCATCATTTTCAGGGTTTACTCAACAGGCACTAAGTCGCATAGTCGCCAGGGTTTATACAACAGGCACTAAGTCGTATAGTCGCCAGGGTTTATACAACAGGGTACATCTGATTGACACGCAGTTCAAAACATCTGGTGAACACGTAGTTCAAAACATCTGGTGAACACGTAGTTTAAAACGTATGGTGAACACTTAGTTCAAAACATATGGTGAACACTTAGTTCAAAAATACCTAGTGAATACGTAGTTCAAAAACACCTACAAGTTACGAGCCTGCTAGTGTTCCACTAGACTGTCTAGAATAGTCTGTGGTCGTCATCTATACTCCGCTAGATGAATAGATCATCAATAACATCGAGGTCTCTCATTATTTTATTTTATCACACAGCAACTATTACATCTACCCATGTTTTACCCAACACATTTTGTAGATATAAAATACATATACAGTTTAAATCATTTAAAACATGTATAAAATCATTCATCCAACATAGATAGCAAGTATACAGATAATATGCACACATAGCACATAATTTATATAAAATACTTTATATCTATGTGTAAGATGAAAGTAACTATGCACTCACTTGAAAAGGTGGTGATTCTGAACTCAAACAACGCTTCGCTTCTTAAAAATAATTTCCTTCGACGAAACCTAGTATTATTACCACTAGAGTTTAGTCTATTATTCGCCGAGACTAATTAATAGTCTAGCTATTATTACTATTATATAAGCGTTAAAAAATACTTATATAACCCATAATAATAGCCCAAGTACTTATTATAAGTTCCTAATAACGTTACTATAATTAAATAAAAGCTATATTAAAAATAGCGTAGGCGTAGCTCACTTACAGCGGGTTTTATAGAAAACCGGGCTTTGCTTGGAGCAGCGCTCCCGAGCCAAAAATCTCTTCTTCTCGGAGCCGTCGAGCACTCCGGGGCTTCCGCCTCGTGCTAGGGAGGTTCCCTAGGCTTTTCGGGGGGGGGGGGGGGGGGGGTTCGGGGCTAGAGAGAGGTTATAGAGAGAGAGTAAAGAGAAGAAAGAATGGGAAAAGTGTGAAGAAAATGAGGGTGGGAGAGGTTCTACTTATAGGGTGAAAAATGGCTGAACTTCGTGCCACATGTCACCATCTAGTGGCAAGACTTGGGGAGAAAGCAATGGCCAAGATTTTGCCACATCACCCATTTTCGCACAGCACACTTCCGACTTCTAAAATCCATAACTTTCACATACGACCTCCGTTTTTGACGTTCTTTATATCCACGAGTAGGTAAAAATAAGATCTACAACTTTTATTTTGACTCCGTCGGCTAATTATCGACCTATCTTAAATTTAACAGTACGAGGAGATTATACGGTTAAATGTCCGCGTAAAATTCATAACTTCTACATACAGACTCTGTTTTCGTCTGTATTTTTACCGTTGAGTTCCTATTAATGAGATCTTCAATTCTCATCTAGGTCGCGTAGGCCAAAAACCGCTTGATCTAAAATTCGAGTTTCGGGTTGTGCACTGTTAAGCCAAATCTTAGAAAATTCATAACTTCCTCATACGAAGTCAGATTTGGGCGTTCTTTTTTTGTATGTTCTCGGTTTAACGTATACTACAACTTTTGTTTAGATTTATAAGGATAAAAAGTCCTCCATCGTAAATTCACTATTTACGTCTCCCGGTGTCGTGCCGGTTTTGCCATAAAACTTCGACGTACCATAACTTCTTCGTTATAACTCGGATTTCAACGTTCTTTATATGTACGGAACCATTGAGACGTATTCTACAAATTGGTTAAGATTATTTATTCTAAATAATATTTTGTCAAAAAGTCATTTTCGACCCCTATTATCTCTAAATTGACGAGCCCGGATCTACGGGCATTACATATAGGGTTGCATGTACACCATAGGAGTGTTAGAATGCTCAAAATCCCATCAGTGGTATCAGAGCCTAGGTTTGTTTTCAATTATACTTGATGCTACATGTTTTTTCCAAAGTTGAAATTCTGCCATTTTTGCATCTGACTGCTCACCACGACGTGGTGATGCACCTGTGTGCAGAGTTTCGGGTTTTTGCTTGCTATTGGATGAGGATCACTACCCTAAACTGTTTTTTGAACCTAGAAATTTGTTTTCCAAGAGGGTAATGTTCTTGCTTGTCCAATTTAAACATAATTGTCAAAGTTTCAAGTTTTATATTAAGTTCATATGATTCTTGAAAAATGTTGATATGAATTATGCATGCTTATGAGTTTTGTTAGATCATAGAAATTATTTGACATGCTTGTTAGTTTAATTGATGATCTTAAATGGCATTTGATGAATTCCATAACTTGTCCTCAAGTTATGAAAAAATTGAAAAGTTTTTCTTTAAAAGAGTCATTAAACTCATAGGTTAAGGAAAAATGAAGAGTCATTTTCATAAATAGTTTTATGAACTCCATAACTTGTCCTCAAGTTATGGATTCTCAAGAGTCTCTCTATTTAAACATATATTAAACTCATAAGTTATGGATTCCAAAAATTTTTTGAATAGTTCAAAACTTTCCCTTAAGTTTTGGAATTTGTAAAGTTTCACTTATGAATACTTTAATTCCAAATTAAACCCTAGAATTTTAATAGTTTAAAATTCAACCCTTATACTATTATAATATTATAGGTTTAATATATATATATATATATATATATATATATATATATATATATATATATATATATATATATATATATATATATATAAGAGTAAAAGTCAGTTTTACCATTAGTAGGCCTCATTCACGAAGTCGGTCTATAAGAGGGGTATAAGGTTGTTGCCTATAAAATGGAAACTTAATGGGTGTCCACTCTCACCCACCGCTTCCTTGACTGGTGGAGGGTCGTTATCCGGACAGGTAGGATAGGACTCTAATTCTCCCTTCATTAAAAGTATAATGATGAACATAAAGTAACTAAACACTTAGAAATTCTCAAATCTTAGTTACTTAGGAAAATGTGAATATGGTGCTAACCCATGAAATTGCACTTTGCACATTGTTAAGCCGTTAGTGGAGCGTGTGTGGTTAACCGGCACACTAATCGGGACTGACAGTGCGTGGCAAAGGGTAGCTTGATGTTAATCATAGATCAATGGAGCGTGTATGGTTAACCGACACATTGATTAGGTGGTTGTAACATTGGGTGTACCAAGTTAATTTGCATGGTTATTCTAATACTCCTTGTTTGTGATCCTCAGCATCCCAATCACAAACTTGAAGGGCACAATCGAGATTTAAACATGCCATTGAATAGTTCAATGAATCTCGAAGGATCTAGGAGTTTCAACTCACTTAAAACCTAAAATTCTTTTTCGTTTTTTCGTGGTGGAAATTGGTAAATCGTCATTTACCTAACTTCAAATATTTTGCAGTTTGGATTACAACATCCCTCTTCCAAATTTTAAAATATTGTGTTGGGTCCTAGCCTTAATATTATTGGATTAATGTCTAAGTCCATAACTATAATTGGTAAGACTTGACCCGACCCGGCATGGTCCATTTGGGTTGCATGGCATCGGGACAATTGGATAGACAAGATGAGGAAAAAAGGATACTATTGATTTATATTAATATATTATAAGTTCTAATATATTAATATATAATCATACTATTTAATTAGTATTGATCAAGAATTAATTTATAATTAATTAAGTGATCAAAATGAACTAATTAAATATGGACTCTAAGATATATGTGTGTGATGGGCCAAGTTCATTTAGGTTGGGCTAAGCTTTCATGGATAGTCCATGGAGTGTTTAACCCATGGATCATATGAAATGAAAGGTCATGGGTATTAGGGTTTAACCCTAATCTCCATACTATATAAAGATGTCCTTGGTTGGTGAAATTGGGACTAGTGTGTGTACACAAAAGGGCAAGGCTGATTTCACTAGAGAGAACCAAAGTATCCTTATTCTCAAGGTTATTCCAAGTGTTCATGGTGTTGTGTGAACCATTTGAGGTGTCACACTTGGGGCACTAGGCACTCAAGCTTCACGAAGACAAGTTACATAAAAAAAAGGTATGTATTCTATCTATTTTATTACCCAAGTATATGATATTTGTATGCTAGTATAGGGTAATATCTTGGAAACTTCATATTTGCATGTATAATAGAGAAAACATAGATCCAAGGTATTTAGGGTTGTATGTGCACCATAGGATGTTGTAGTATACTAAAACCCAACAAATATTTCATTTGGGTGTTATATTAAGGACTTAAATCAACTAACTTGAATTTATCCCTTGTAGATGTCTAGTTCAGACAACTATGGTCTTCTCGAATCTTTAGGAACAAACCTTCCACATAAAGATGATATTCCACAATATCATGCTTCACTTCCTCCACCTCCTCCAATTATTCTCCCTAACCCACAAGTTCAAAGACTTGAAAAGTTCAAGATCACTCAAGCCCTATTGGATAGCAAACACAAGGATGGAAAGTTTGTGTGTGCACGTGTCTTGGAGATGAAGTCACACATTAACAGGCTGAGAATGTTGTGTGTTGTGTTCCCAAGGAAGTTGGCTATTGACTGGATTCTTCAGTCACTTCCCGAGTCATATAGTGAGTTTGTTAAAGACTATTATGTGACAGACTACGACATTGATCTTACCTATTTGCTTGTTGCTGCTGAATCAACAATGATTTGGCGCACTGGTAAAAGAAAATTTGATTGGAAGATCTACTTCCCAAACTTCCATGGATATTGACAATGGTATCATTGGAAGTTCAAAAAAGCTTTCTCTTCCCAGTGGAAAGAGATCGGCCATGGTCAAGTCATTTGACCAAATGGTAAAGAGAAAGGCTAAGTCTGAGATCGTCCCGTGTACCATTCCAAAGAGTACATATGTTTCTATTGCCAAGAGAAGGGGCATTGGTTGCGAAGCTGCTGTATCTACCTGTAAGACCACACAGATGGTAAAGTCAGAGTGTATGACTCTACTTCAGGTAAAATCAACTATCTAACTCTATTAAGTTCCTATTTGGAGATTCTTAATACATGATGTAATGCAATTATATTTTGATTTTTTGTAGAATCAAATGAAGCTTAAAAGAAGAGTAAGCTGAGTCTGATCGCGAAGAAATGGATTTCGATCGCATGGTTCGATAATCAGATTCTTGAACTGCTGCTTAAGAGTTATGATAGATTGCTTAGAAATATTTAGAAATTGCTTAGAAATATTTAGAAACATAGTTTTCATTTGTAACTACATTGTAAGGAAAAGTTTTACGTGTTTTATAAATAAATAAAATTTTGATTTTGTTTTATTTTATATCTCCTTACAATGGCTTTTGTGAAAATTGATGTTTATGTATATTCTAGTAATGTTCGATATGGATTTGATTCTTTCGTCTGTGGTGGTGTCATAATTTACCAAATAAGGAAATATTCTCATTACCCAAGTTTCAGTTGGATAGAAACTTGGAATCATGCAACTTGTAGTGTGTGATGAATGAGAACCTTTGTCTTTGGGAAATTAAGGCTAATTCCTTGTTCACATGTATATGTGAGTCAAGTAAAGGACTAGGGGATTGGGTACACTGGGTATGCGCTGGTCAGGTCCACCACAAAGATTGATAAGTCTATTCGTCATGATTTACTAAAGTTTAGTAAATATGGTTATACTTACAAGATTAAGTATAATTTTGAATTGTTGAAAATATTTCAATGTATAGCAGAACCAACAAGAAGAATCAAATTAGGCAGAAAGATAAAAGTTTCTCCAATCTGAAAAGATGGGAGAGTACTTTAGTATCGTGTTTTATGATCATCTTAATGATTATGTAAAACCATATGACAATTGATCCTCTAAGGACATCTTAGTTCATTTGAATGGCTAAGAAGAGGAATCATGAATTGTTGAAATGGTTAAATCAAGAAGATAGTCGTACTTCGTTCCAAAACGAGTCTTAGAGTCATACTCCAAGATTGTGCCTTGAGTGACATAATCTTAAAAAAGGTTTATAACACTCATCAAATGTAGAGTAACATGTTTCTTACTCTTGTACATTTGAAGTTGGTAGGTTGTGATGTCTTGGTAAGGACAAAGACCAACTAAGACCGATTGTGTGAAGTGTCTTTCTTGATAAGAAACCGCACTAACTCTTGAATATTTGTTTTTCAAGTAATGTTCCTTGAAAAAATGAATCTTATATGTCAAGATGTCAGTGGGAGTCTTAAAGATCTTGAAAGTTTCAAGAACTAATCTTGAGTAAACCTATTGTTAAACACTAGCACACGACTTGAGGTTTGTAACCTATCGTGTTGACATATTCTTGTTTCGGTGCCATTCTAGTTAAAGTTGACTATGTATGTGAGTTCTACAAGTTCTCAATTGTTTGCATATCAACATGGAAGCAATGGTAGGCCCTTGTGCTGCCAAGTGGCAAGAAATTAAGATTGAACAAGTTCAGTCCATATGGGTTTGGATTTGTCACTAACCTTGTCTTGTGATTATGGTTATGAAAAATTCACATGGATAGGAACACATACACCATAAAATCTAAGTGTCATAAGGTTTCTCTCGAATTCATGAAAATGATTGTGAGGAAACGCTTTCATTAAGTAGATTTTAAGGAGATAGAATTGTGATATTTGCATTCTCCAATTCAGTTATGATTACGGCATCCCTCTTCATAATTTGAATTATGAGAAATGGCAAAGGGTCTAAACATTTGAGACTTATTGCTGTAAGTTCTAAAATTGTTAAGACACATATGTGAGCTATCTAAGGAAAGGTGTATGATTTTGAGAAACCTAGATAAAGTCTTATCGAAGCATCTGGTATCAGAAATCTGAACTTTGGAAAGAAAGTCAATAATTATGGATTTCTAGAAGTCCAACCGATTTCTGGATACATGTCAAAGCTAGTGGGAGCATAAGTATTATGCTAATAATTATCATGTTAGTGAGAGCATAATTATTACGATAAGTGTTGCAAGTTAGCAATGCTAATTATAGAAAATAAAGGTTTCAATTCGCAAAGTTGCAGGGTTTGAAAAGTTGTTTTGCTATAGTTAAGGGAGAGGAATGTATACTTTATTTCAATTCTAAAAGCTTAGATTGAGATTTTTATCAAATTTAGTCAAATATATATATATATATATATATATATATATATATATATGAATATATATATATATATATATATATATATATATATATGAATGTTATGTTGGAATGGTTCAACATAAGGAAATTCTATATATGGAAATGTTAATTGCGTTCTCAAAATTTGATTATGATTACGGCATCCCTCTTCATAATCAAAATTATGAGAACATAGTAAATAAAAAATATTGTAGCAAAAGACTGATCAAGTATCATGTCTTTATGTTAGACATTATGAATCGTGTCCCATATGCTTCGCATATAGGATCGATTACATATGCTATAATATTCCCGTGTCTTAAATTTTCCAAATGCCTAGCGCATTAAGAGGGAAAAAGGAATAGAATCGGATATGACTAAAGTGATTAAACAACTGTTAAGGACAATTTAAGGTTCGCCAAAGATTGGTCTCTTAAGGACAACTTGTGGTATAAATGAATGGACCATATTGACATATTCTGAAGAGAGGCAACTCTTGTTCATAAGTGATAGTCAAAATGAGAATATGGAATGTTTCCATATTGGGAGTTGAAGAATAGATGAGAAAGTTAGAAACTTTTATGCAAGAAGGATGTTCAAAGGAATGTACTTTGAATCTGACACTTCATTTCCATGGAATTGTCCTGTAACAATCTCCAAAGGAATATTTTGTAATATCATTGGTCAAGTCTCTGTTACTTTTGGCACTTAGACATTACAAAAGAATCATTGCATGATAGTTTAGAATCTAACACCTTCTAGAAGTGACAAGGATTTGGAATTCTTACACTTGCAATAAGGATTTGGAATTTTGAAATGAGCATCATTGAAATGTTTTTCAATTGATCTATTTCACAAATTAAGGACTATAGACAAACATAGTGTGCATGCTTGGTGCATGGCATAACTATTGTTTAGACAAACATAGTGTGCATGCTTGGGGCACGACATGACTATGGTTTTAATTCAAGTATTAAGTTGATTATTCGAAACATTATACAATGAATAATGAGTAATCAATATGGCTCAAAAACATTGGGGCATATAGGATTAATATTGTTCTTGTGTTTCACTTTGCATGTTTTGACTTCCCGAATAACTAGGTTATTCAAACTATCGACAGTCGATCATACTTTGGAAGTAGGTATTGAGGCAAGACTATCATGAATGGGTCTGTAGAAGTGTGTTTTGGTCATAGCACAAGTTTGCTACAGTGTTCATGAGTGCTCCTGTAATAATATTCGAGTATTGGATTCAACCCACGCTCATTTGAATCACTTCATGGATTTTATCACGAGTGATCATGAGACGATAATATCTTATATTCTTCAAACTGAGACATGTGAGTTGTAGTTGTAAGTTGGTTGCACATTGACATATGTAAACGCACCAGTAACTTGGTTGTTATAAAACATATCGTTGTGTGTAATTCGATAAGTAAGTACAAGCGAGCATTTGGGTCGAAGTTTATCCGTTCCTTTTACCCCATGTGGATAAAAGCGATATCTGTGGGACGCTCGATGATTTAGTGATGACACTCCTAAGTGCTTGGCCAAGCCTGCCTGATTTGATTTGTTCAATTAGTCGGTCGTCTAAAATCAGAAATCTGGAAACAACAGATGGACAGAGAGAATGATTATAATCCATGTCTTAGTCCATATGATATCCAAAATGGAGGAATATATGATCCCTTATCTAATGGACACATCATTGACCAGGTCAGAGTTCGACAACGGCTTTTAAGAGCTACGATTGCTAGTCGGGATTTTGGAGTCATATTTGCAATAATAGTTTTAGACTTATCCAAGTGGGAGACTGTTGGATTATATGTCTAAGCCCATAACTATTGTTGATATGTACTTGAACTGAGAGTAGCATGGTCCATTTGGGTTGCATGGCATCAGAACAATTTGGATAGACTTTTGTGAGAAGAGGATATTTATGGTTTATTAATATATTATAAGTTCGAATATATTAATATGAATTATTTAATTAGTATTGATCAAGAATTAGTTTGGAATTAATTTGTGATCAAAAGAGACTAATTAAATAAATGGGGATTGATTTGGTAAATCATTCATTCTTATATAGTGGGCTTATGATCCATAGTTCTTCATGTTGGGCTAAACCCATGTGGTTACCCATGGATACTCCATGGAGGTTAAAACCCATGGATCATGAAGAATATGGAAAGGCATGAGTTACATGGTGTAACCTTAATGTGCACACTATATAAAGGAGCCTCATCCAAGCAAAATCGACACTTAAGTAATACAAGTGAGGGCTAGCCGATTTTGGTGCATAATAATCTTCTCTCAAGTTATTTCAATTGTTGGTGGTGTTGTGTGAACCATTTGAGGTGCAACACTTGGGGCACTAAGCTCTTGAAAGGTACAAGGAATCAAGCTACAACAAAAGGTATTGCATTCAACTATATTTTGTGTTGTATATACTCCATAATATGCTAGTTAGGATGATACCTTGGAAAATTGATATTTTCATGTATAATAGAGAAAACATAGATCCAAGGTATATAGGGTTGCATGTACACCATAGGAGTGTTAGAATGCTCAAAATCCCATAAAATATATGCACATAGAACCCTCCGGTCGATAACTCAAATAAGACCCTCCAGTCACACAACATTACTACTCAGGTAAGTATAGTGAGAAGACTCACCTCGTAAATAAGCAAGTAGATCTAGTACCCCACGAACAGTCTAGACTCCGCCTACATAACATAATTATCTCTAATAAGCAATTTGTAATAACCACTCGAGATGTTAAGCTAACTCCTCTACTAGATCTCAAAAAGGGCGAAAAGACCATTTTACCCCTCCATGGTCTCCAAAGTCCACAATTGACCAAACCCTAAAAGTCAACGGAAGTCAACACTCGAGTCAACGGTCCCTGTTGACCCAACTCGGCGAGTGCACCTATGTGACTCGTCGAGTCCCCCTTGTCCTCAGAAAATCGGGAAAACTCCAACTCAACTCGTCGAGTGGTCTCATCAACTCGCCGAGTTGTAGTGCGTTCAGACGATCGGGGAAACCCTTGCTGACTCGTCGAGTTGGCTCATGCACTCGTCAAGTCCCTTTAGACCAATTCTCTTTTCGACGATTCTAAGCAGAAATAATGTCCCAAACTCTAGATCTAGCCTCCGAATGCTGAATTACCACGTAAAGCTGCAAGCTTTACGTCCATGCATGGCATCTAGGGCTCGAAATGCCATAATAAGCTCTAAATGGGGTTTAATGCATAAAAGCTTGTCACTAGCCTGATAAAGCTTGGATTTTTGGACTCAAGGGACCTCATTCGGTCCAGATCTGATGTTTCAACTTCATGTCATGCTCAAATGACTCAATACCCAAAATATGGATGGGAGAAAGCCCTAAAACTCTCTAGAAAGAGATCTAACAAAAGAAATGATCAAGGTGGTAGCTTTTTACCTCCAAACAGAAGCTAACACTGTAGAACACTAGATCTAAAAGTCCCTCCTCGTTCCAAGCCTTGATGCTCTCCAACCTCCTTCTAAAAGTGCATTAGAACACACAAGATTAGCCTCTCTTTCTCTCACACAAGGTTATAGCTCGATTAGGGTTTCTCACAGAGTGGTAGGGTGATAAGGGAGGCGGGAATTGAGGCTTAAGGTCCTTTAAATAGGACACAAACCTTGAAAATTAGGGTTTTCTCACTCAACACCTACTCGTCGAGTTGGGGTCCTCCAACTCGTCGAGTAGACTCTAAAAATCACGCGGCCATTAACTCTTCTACTTGGCGAGTTGGGGCATCCAACTCGTCGAGTTGCTCTGAAATACGAATGCAAATTAATTAAATATTATACCCGGGAGTCGGCATGTTACAGTAACATTATTGCTATTGATAATGTGGTTACTCAATTGTTTTTTTAGGTGTTCAATAGGAGTATGAATGTCAAACTAAGTTGGGTCGTGTGACTTCAAAACCTCATTATTAGGGGGTGTTTAGGATTGTTTTTTTAAAGCAACTTATTGGCTTTTTGAAAAACCAATAGAAAATAAAATATGTTTGACAAACTCAAAAGCATTTTTCAGAATAGCTTTTCCATTAATTAAAAAAAAGCACATATAAAATTTGGCTTTTTGAACATTCTTAGCTTTTTAACCACAATAACTTCAACAAGGAGAATTTAAGCCTAACCTTTTTTTTAACTTAGTGGCTTTTACCACCACAAAACCTAATCTAATTAAAAAAAACTTCTTTTGTTATCGTCATAATTCAATAAACATTTTTGTCAAAAAAAAGAACACTTTTGAAACTCAAAAAGCAATCTTAGACTTGTTATTTCATACATGTAAGCTAATTAAGTTTATTTAAAATTATTCACTTATCTTAAATAACATTATATAATGTATTTTAATAAATGACTTATACCATAAAAGTCCCAAGTTTTACACACGTAATTGGAAAAAACTCTAACACTTTTTTTGGCTGGCTTTGGTCACAATTTTTATGGAGAGTTATCACGATAGCCCACTTAACTAGTTTCATGGTTAACTTTGTTATTTTTCTTGCAAAATTGGTCCCTGTGGTTAACTTTGTCATCTCACATCGCCACAAATTCAAAATCGACCCCCCAAACCGTCGCTAAGCCACAAATTGAGGCCTCCAATGTGTTCGCCCCACCCTTGCGACCACAATCCATCCAACCTCTCTGTCTCTAGCTCAGCCGGAGAACCTCGCTGCCGAAAACCCACCCTCACCAAAAAATGGCTGTTACAACCTCCACCACCCTCCATTCTCCAAATCGCTATCACCTTTCTACTCCTCTTCCCATCACAGACAAACCTATACCCTCAATTTCAAGTTCCTTTCGTCGGAAAAGTCTCGCTGGAAAATCTCAAAATCAGTCCTAAACTACAAGACATGTGGTGTAAGTTGAAAACGTTTTGGACATGTGGTGTAATTTTTTACAAACTACACAGACCAAATTTGGATTTTAAATCCAATTTTAGGACTGATTTTGCAAAAAAAGATAAAAGAGTTAACTATGAAACCGACTAAATGGGCTAGAATGAGTAAAAATTGTAGCTAAAGCCAAAAAAGAAAAAATGTTAAGAGTTTTTTTCGATTACACATTTAAAACTTAAGACTTTTATGGTAAAAGTCCATTTATAAAAAATTAAGAGATAATTAAAATTTTAATAGCCAAGTAATTGGAGTGGCTTTAAAGGCTGCAAATGTTTTATAGACGGAAGGTGGCCTCATGCCCTCATCTTTTAGGTCAACCAAAATTCAAGTTTCAGACCGCAAGCGTGGACTTCTTCCATGATCGATCATATTCATATTCATATGATCTACAACCTTCTAACTTAACTTTTACCCCAAATTTCCTCTACTTTACTTGAGGCGTTTTTCTTCCTACATCAATTGCAGATTCACTTCAATCTTTTCTCTGATTAGCACGAGAAATATGGGTTTATTAAACCCTAATCAAAGACCATCAAGAGGCATTCCATTAGATTCTCATATACCTAGCACCAGTAGCAGCAACAGCTCATCAACGTCATCATCACCAAGCAATACCCATAATTCGAGGAAGAAATGGTCCAATTTTTTGCCTGTATTCCTAGTCCTAGTTTTTATAGCTGAGATCAGTTTCCTAGGTCGACTCGACTTGATTAAGAACGCCGATCTCCTAAATTCATGGACGGAATCATTCTACCAATTTACGACGGCTTCCTTCTCATCCTCTTCTCTTGATACCGCCGATGAGGTATCAATGTTTGGGTTGTCTGAAGCCGCCTTGGATGTGTTAGATTCCGGCGATGGCGGTGAGAGTTGCGAGGAGTGGTTGGAGAGAGAAGACTCCGTGGAATATTCTAGGGATTTCAAAAGTGAACCTGTATTTGTCACTGGTGGCGAACAGGTTTTTGATTCTTATTCTAGTATCACTATTTATGCATTTCAGTGCTTTTAGTTTTACTTCTTGTAATCGGATATATACTTTCAATTTACATTCTTTTGGTAATCGAGTAAGATTCAGATTTTGATCTTATTGTCTGAGTAACAATAACAGATTGTTGTTCATTGGCTTAGGCTCCTTCATCTCCTTCATCTTGTTATCTATTAGTTGTGAATTTGTGAATCTGCAATCACTTATAAGCCTTTCATATAATGTCCCAAAGTATCCCCAATAATAAGCTCTAATCTGTAAACATGACTGTTGTTTGAAGGAGTGGAAATCTTGTGCTGTGAACTGCAAGTTTGGGTTTGAACAGAAGAAGGCTGATGCTGCATTTGGGTTACCCAATGGGGGTGGGACAGCTGGCGTTCTTCGATCAATGGAGTCAGCTCAATACTATGCTGAAAACAACATTGCCATGGCTCGACGGTGGGTAAGCACTATCTTAGATATTGCTCCAATCTTATGCAAAATCTTAACTTTTCTTTCTTTACATGATTGTTAGAGAAGGGTATTTCTGACAATGTATCATATTTCAGGAAAGGATATGACATCATTATGACCACAAGTCTGTCTTCAGATGTCCCTGTTGGTTATTTTTCATGGGCAGAATATGACATAATGGCCCCTGTTCCTCCAAAAACCGAAAAAGCATTAGCAGCTGCATTTATATCAAATTGTGCTGCAAGAAACTTTCGTTTACAAGCCCTTGAAGGCCTTGAAAAGTCAAACATCAAGATTGACTCTTATGGTGGTTGTCATCGAAATCGTGATGGAAATGGTAATTCTTTTTTTTCTTTTTTTTTTCCTTCAAATTTACATAAATCAATTTTTTTTTATCAAATTTACTTTCTTGATAGTAAACAAGGTTGAAGCTTTGAAGCGTTATAAATTCAGCTTAGCTTTTGAGAATTCAAATGAAGAAGATTATGTCACTGAAAAATTCTTTCAGTCCCTTGTTGCAGGTATATAATATATTAATATTAATATTATTTGTTTTGTTTGATATAATTTTATTTATAAACTTTTTTTTTCTTTTAATTAATTTCCAGGAACTATCCCTGTTGTTGTTGGTCCTCCAAATATCCAAGATTTTGCTCCTGCCCCTGGTTCCATTTTACATATTAAAGAATTAAAAGATATAAATCCAGTTGCTAAAACCATGAAATATCTTGCAGAAAATCCCATTGCATTCAATGAATCTTTAAGGTGATGAATAATATAATGATGTTTCTTAATCTTATTATACTTTTTGTGGGATTGATAATGACTTATGTATTGTGATTAATTTTTATTTTATTTTATTTAAAGATGGAAATATGATGGGCCTTCGGATTCATTTAAGGCCCTTGTAGATATGGCTGCTGTTCATTCATCTTGTAGATTATGCATTTTTCTTGCAACAAGAATCCGTGAAAAAGAAGAAAAAAGTTCCACGTTCCCAAAACGCCCTTGCAAGTGTAGAAAAGGGTCCGAAACTGTTTATCACATGTATGTAAGAGAAAGAGGAAGGTTTGAGATGGAATCGGTTTTTCTAAGGTAAAATTTTCATTCTGTTGTAATCCTCGATTCCATTCCCTCTTTGATTACTGCCTACCAAACACTACCTAAGTTTGACCGACAGGTCAGGAAATTTGACCATGGAGGCTTTGGAAACCGCAATTTTCTCAAAGTTCAAGTCTCTAAAACACGAACCAATTTGGAGAAATGAGAGGCCCGAAAGCATAAGAGGTGATGAAAATGTGCTCAAAATTTACAAAATCTACCCTCTTGGTTTGACACAAAGGCAAGCTTTGTATACTTTTAGTTTCAAAAGTAGTAATGCATTTGAAAGTCATATAAGAAGCAACCCGTGTGCGAAATTTGAAGTCATCTTTGTGTAAAATTACGACATTACCCCTCTTAAAGGTAAGGTTGGTATGTTGTTGAGATGGTGAAGTTCTAAGTAGAAACATGAAGGGGAGAGAGAGAGAGAGTAGTAATCATGTGATTGAATTTTGATTTCTTTGATTTTGAAATTATAAAATGTAAACCTTGATTTGATAGTATTTTGTTTGAGTAGTGAGAGGACGGAGAAAGATGGAACTTTATAATGTGTTTGTTTTGTTATTTTTAAGCAATGTAATACTAAAAACAACTAGAAATAAGAATCTAGTAGATATGAGTTTAAATGTTTTTGATGGATTGCTATTTCAAGAAACAACTTATGAATTTGTAGTAAAAAATTGAATTTAATTTTCGATGGACAAGAGTTGAGAAAAGTAAATATAAATATGGATATTGTTTGGGTCTAAGAAATGTGGCTTACACTAAGTTAATGTTATTTATATCCATTGCTTCATTTTGGCCACCAATAATGTTGTTTAATATCCAGATACATCTTATCCGACCCAGGATGAATAGAGTATCGCGTCTTGTGGGCCTCATTCATAACCACTTCTCTGAATCCCCCAAGTCTAGGGACCCAGATTCTATTCATGAAATAGTATGATCCGCCCTCCTTGGCTTCCAGACTTTTATTCATCCCACGCAGCATTTCATTTGCAATGTTTTTCGACTTCAACGCATGTGTTTGGGCTTCCTTGATTTGCGATGGTAGGTGGAATTGGATTGTTATGGTTAAGGTTTTCACCCGGCGACCTGAATATGCCTTTTTGCTCAAGGCATCGGCTACCACGTTAGCCTTCCCCGGGTGGTACTTGATCTCGCACTCGTAATCATTTAGCAGCTCAACCCATCCTCGCTGCCTCATGTTTAACTCTTTCTGATTCAGAATGTGCTGGAGTCTTTTGTGGTCGGTGAAAATGGTGCACTTTGTACCATAGAGGTAGTGCCTCCAAATCTTTAGGGCGAAGACCACCGCTCCCAGCTCAAGATCATGAGTGGTGTAATTTACTTCGTGCATCTTTAATTGCCTGGATGCATAAGCTATCACCTTCCCGCGCTGCATGAGGACACAGTCTAACCCTTGGTTCGAAGCATCGCAGTAGACCACGAAATCTTCGGTTCCTTCTGGTAAAGATAGTACTGGCGCGCTACAAAGGGCTCGCTTAAGGGTTTGGAAGGCGACTTCTTGCTTTTCTACCAAGTTGAAAGACACACCCTTTTGTGTCAAGGCTGTAAGGGGTTTGGCGATCTTAGAAAAATTCTGGATAAACCTTTGGTAGTAACCTGCGAGAACCAAGAATTGACGGATTTCTGTTGGGGTTCTCGGGATAGCCCAGCCTTCAATGACCTTTATCTTGGAAGGATCTACGTGAATCCCTTCCTTGCTGACTACATGTCCCAAAAAGTTTACGCTGCGGATCCAGAATTCGCATTTGGAAAGCTTCGCATAAAGTCTTTCAGCTCTTAGGGTTTCCAAGATTTGACGGAGATGTTGACCATGCTGTTCTTCGCTTCAAGAATAAATAAGAATATCATCGATGAAAACGATTACGAAATTGTCAAGGAATGGGCGGCAAACTCGATTCATGAGGTCCATAAATACAGCGGGGGCATTTGTTAGACCGAAGGGCACCACGACAAATTCGTAATGACCGTAGCGAGTTCGGAAAGCAGTCTTAGGAATGTCCTCATCTCGGACTTTGAGTTGATGATAACCGGATCTCAGATCTATCTTCGAAAAGTAACTAGCCCCTTGAAGCTGGTCGAATAGATCGTCGATTCGTGGAAGTGGATACCGGTTTTTGATGGTGAGCTTATTCAGTTCCCTATAGTCGATGCACATCCTGAAGGATCCGTCTTTCTTTTTAACGAAAAGAACCGGAGCTCCCCATGGAGAGAAACTTGGTCTTATGAATCCTTTATCCAGGAGTTCACTCAGTTGGCTTGATAATCCTTGCATTTCAGCAGGAGCCAACCTATAGGGTGATTTCACGATCGGAGTGGCTCCAGGCACGAGGTCGATTCGGAATTCGACTTGTCTTTCTGGGGGTATTCCCGGAAGATCTTCTGGAATACATCCGGGAATTCACATGCCACTGGAATGTCTTGAATGTTCACTTCCTCTTTGGTCTTATCCACCACATGAGCAAGGAATACGTAGTTCTTCTTGTGTAGACACTTTTGTGCCTTGATACACGAGATAAGGCGAAGGTTGGCACCAGGTTTATCGCCATAGATTATTAAGGTTTTGTGATCGGGGAGATGAAGGCGAACGTGTGACAACCCGAAATTTTCATTTGTATAATCTCTACAGTTAAACACTTCATATAATATTCAAAAACATTTCAGTACATTTTTGGCCGGATTTAAGTCCGTTTGGGTGTTTTATTTTATTTTTCGTCAAACGATTAAATAAAAGGAAGTGACGTTATTAGTGAGGGGTAGCAAACAAAACAATCAACACCTTAGCTAGGTGTTTACGGCCAAACAAGAGGTGTTTGGGCCGTAAACACCATTTTCCCAAGAACTCATGCATATAGCATGAGTTTACACACCTTTTCCTCATTTTCCACTTTCCACCTCAAGAACACCAAGCTTTTTCTCTCAAGTATCATAAGTTCATTTCTTCAAATCCGCCAAAATGTAAGTGTTTCCTTCCTAGATTCGTTCATACAACACTTAATCTAGTGTTTATACATCATTTCATCCATGGATTCTTGGTTCTTACTTAGATCTTCAAGTGTTCTTCAAAACACCAAGAACACCAAGAACACACACTAGTGTTTTTGGGCTCTAATCACTCTTACAAGCTTCATATAAGTAAGTGTACCCTTCCTATCTAGTTACTACTTAGTATACTTGTTAATCCCTTGGAAAATCATCCAAATCCCCAAGAACATATGTGTTTACGGTTTGGGGATCTCCCAAAACCGTAAACACCCCCAAATGGTGTTTTGATGCCCCTAACACCTTCAAATGCTTGGATAAAGGGCTAGAAACTTGCATGCATGAGCTAGAAACACCAAAACACGAAAAGGTTGAGGCATACATGAGTTTATGGCCGTAAACTCATGGGTTTACGACCGTAAACCCAAGTGTTTATGACCGTAAACTCTCAAGGATGGTCCAAGGACCGTAAACTCCAATGAGGGGTCCTTTTGTGCCCTAACCACTTCCTAAGCCTTTGATTCGAACTTAGAACCCTTCCTTGTGAGATATAGGACCTTGAAACACACAAATGCACCACTACCATGAGTTTACGGCCGTAAACGCATGGGGGAAATGGTCCAGAAACCGTAAACACACATAAGGACTACCAAATGAGGAGTTAACTCCAATGTGAGGCCATACTCTCCTTAGATGCAACCCTTAGCACTCCTAGCACTTGAAACAAAGTGTTTTCATGCATTAGAGTGTCTTTACTTGATTAATTAGTGATTAAATAACTAATTAGATATATTTATGTATCACTACATGTTACATAGGATCCGTGTGTGTGTTCAAGTCCTCACTTGACACCTAGCATCCTACCCGGCACTTCCATCCACTCCACTCACTGCAGGTGAGTTCATACCCCTAAATCAACCTTTTAAATGATTTTAAATGCTTTTATGGGGGGGAATACAAGTTGAACTGTTATAGTTATTGTGTCAATCACATGTGATTAATAACTAGAACAGATTACAAGATTTATTGCTACTTTCAGAGTTCCATCAAACTTTGGGTTTTCAAGTGTTTCAAACCTTTTATCAAATTCTTAAAATGCTAAAACTGTTTTCAAACTCTTTTAAACTTGTTTTATCTTCAAAACCATATCTATACTAATATATTTATATAAGTAAGACTTGAAGGACTTAGGACTGATAGCTCACCTTATTTCCTGTTCCTCGTTTGGTTGTGGACTTAGGGTATTCGGTTATTTGTCCGACTGTCGTTGAATTCTTAGTTATATATCATATATATTTGTGTTAGATATAAAAGTCTTCACTTCAGTTCGATACCTTTGTGTAACAAAGGCATGCAACCAACATTACTATTTAACTATAATAGGTATAGTTAAGGATTACAACTCCTTACTACTATTACAATGACACCTACCAGAGTCAGTACAGTAATGAGTCAATACATGCTAAATACTATACAAAGAGAATGCTATATACTATACAAGAGAACACTTTATACATTATACCAGAAAATACATTATACAATATACAAGAGAACATACTATAATTAGAATGCGACATACTACTTCTCGATACGACACTTCACAGTGGTATCACCGTGTAACCAGAGTCTCCTGGAGGGAGAGCGGGCATTGTGTGTATAGATCTATACGGGACAGACACTCCCACATCCCGACTGCTAGCTACAGTCCCAGCCGAAAGGCCAAGGGGTGACAAAATGTCACATTTCTACATATGACTCGGAGGGTCATCGGTTATTCAATCGTCAATCAGCATGGTTACATACGAGTTCACATTCAGACCTTTAATTAATACATTTAGAATTAGAGGCAAAACAGACTCCCCGAGGTGTATTGTACATTTAATACTACCTGGAGCCTGCATTTTCATTACATATAGCCGGCAGTGGCACTGTTGGGGTAAAACACTATTTTTCCCAATTACTTTACATAAATGAAGTTTAAAACTATATTTTCATACTGATAGTTTCATTGGGAAAACTTTTACATTTTCAAAGGATCAAACATGCAAACAACCGGGTCTTGGTAGAAGACTACTTTTATTGGAAAACATAGGGTTTCGAGGGAGTATACTATTTTCAAACGTTGAAGTCAGTTATTATACTACATTGTTGTAAACATTTTTATACAAGCAATGACACTAAATACTTATGAACTCACCAGCTTTATGCTGATAAACTCTTTCAAAATAACTTGTATTCTCAGGTCATCCGTAGACAGGTACAGATGCAGCTTTTGAGACGATGGAGCACATACGAGACTCATCTTTTATTTTGATTATACTTTTGGTGTCTTACAAACTGTACAGAACACGCTTGTATTACAATTATTATATTAATGCAATGGATGTTGTTGCTTGTCTTTACTATTATGCATTGTGATGATACTGTACATGACGTCCTCCACCCCAGAACGTTTCCGCCGTTCTCGGTTTTGGGGTGTGACAGATTGGTATCAGAGCACTGTTTATAGTGAATCAAGTATATCAACCCATAAAAGATATACGAACTATAAACACATCGGGATTAAAACACTCTGACCAAAAATATATACTTTTAAATAATAAAATATTTAACTAAGTATATATATACATCTATTTATACCAAGGTCAGTATCATACTAGAACAGAACAAAAGTATTAAGATTGTTGGACAGCACGATTAGGCTTAGAGACATATAGTCAAATCTGGGGGGATGTAGCCTGATCAACTACATTTCCCGAGGAGTGACTAGCATGTGCCTAAGAATGGTTGTGGTGTTGCAACAAGTCTAAAAACTTACCCACACTACTACAAGAACATTAGAACAAGAATACTATAGGAGTATTCTGCATTACTATGAATTACATATGTGAGAACTAAAAAGGTCGTTACTAGTAGGACAATAGTTGCTAAGTGGGTACGCCAAGGTTACATGTGACTAAGGCGCTATAGACTTAGAATCTGTGATCTTTGCTTTACTTCCTGTTCCTTGTTTGGTTGTGGATTTAGAGTTAGGGTCACTTATTCGAAGGTCTATCCTGTTTCGGTTGCATGTAATTGGTATGCACTATGCAAGTATTGAATCAACTAATAACGATCATCTTATAAGTATCTTAGATTAGTACGTCTATTAACTATTCTTTCCCCCTTTCTCGCGTAGATAGCATGGCTGGCTTTCATCTCCCTGGCGATCCGTACTATCTCAACCAAGGCATTGGAGGATGGCTTGATGACGAGCCGGAAGATGATCACCCAATCCCTTTGGATTGTCACCGTGCAGAAGGCTTTTCGGATAGCTCCGACTCTGAACCAGAAGTCAACAACCTACCCCCATTAGCTCCAAACCCCAACCCCCGTCCGACATTTCAAGGTCCCACTCCCATGTGGGCAATAACCTTGAATCGATGGAGTGATGAACAGGGTCAGCCCTCACCTTTCAACGGAGATCGAAGCTTTTACAACATAAGCGAGGGAGGTTCAGCTGACCGAGTCTTGCCCATCATGGTCCGTAGGATTGCTAGGAACGTCGAACAAAGCCATGCAGCCATCGGCAGAGTTGTGGAAATTGACGCCAACTCTAACCTTAACACTGTCCGTATCCGCCAACTCGAAGAAGCTATGGATAGGACTAGGAGGACCAATGAGGCTCTACAGCAACAACTGGCTGCATCCCGAGCCGAAGTCATGGAACTTCGAGTGCGTCAGAGAGCGCATGAACGCCATCTTCAGGAAGTTGTACGTCAAATGGCTGACCTAAGGGTTCGTCGAGGGATACCCGTCGCCGGTAGAAGATGTTAACTCATCTTTCTCTTTTGATTAAGGAATAGCCTAACTTTTCTATGCTCTATAGAGCACTTGTCTGTGAACTTTCCTAGCTTTGAAAGTACTCTAACTAGACTTCTAAACTGCCAACATTTTTCCCTTATGGTTTGATGTAAGACCTACTGTTAGGTCATTCTTCCCGAACACATTTTACATCATTAATACCAGTAATCTTGGTAGTTATCTAATGAGAAGTTCCTACTCTTGTGTTTTTCCTACTCTATTGATATGCTTCTATCTAACAATTGGACTATGGCGATTTAGTCCATGAAAAACTCTCCTCATACTTACAGTCGATACTTACTATTGTCCTCATATTTATAAATTTTCAGTAAAAGATGCCTCCTCGCAAGCGTCCGACCAGAAACACGCCTGCAAGTCAAACACCACCACCACCTCCTCCGCAACAGTTTGATGCGGTGATGTTTCAGGCAGCTGTAACCGCAGCTGTGACCGCAGCTATGGCCCAAATAAATTCTGGCGATGCAAGGGGAGCCGGAATGGGCACCAACTCTAGACATGGTGAAATCCACCCACGTACACAGGGGTGTACCTATAAGGATTTCATGAGCTGCAAACCAACATTCTTTAATGGGACCGAAGGGATCATTGCACTATCCCAATGGATCGAAAGAACTGAAGCCATCTTCGAGATGTGCTCGTGCCCCGAAGAGAGCAAGATAAAGTTCGCAGCTTGCACTTTTACCGAAAGGGCCTTGACATGGTGAAATGACCATGTCAAATCACTCTCTTTAGTAATAGCCAACGCCATGGGCTGGGACACACTAAAGGACCTTCTGACAAGGGAGTACTGCCCTAGGGGCGAAATTCAGAAACTCAAGGAGGAACTCTGGAACCTCAAAATGAAAGGGACCGACATAGTGGCGTATACAGCCAGGTTCTGCGACCTGGTGACTCTGTGTCCTAACATGGTCCCCACCGAAGGCAAGAAAATTGAAAGATACATCTGGGGTTTAGTACCCCCGTATCGAGGGAACGTTCTAGCATCACACCGTACGACCTTTGACAGTGCCAAGGAATTGGCCCAAAGGTTGATTGATCATGAAGTTCCTTACACTCCATCAGCAACCACAACGGTTGCCACTGCACCGACCAAGACATCCGACAACAAAAGGAAGCGGTGGGACCGAAAGAAGGGCAAATCAGCCCAATCCTCTTCAAAGAACCAACAAACGGTGGCTGTCCATGCTGCCACTACTCCTGCTGCCCCTGTACCAGCCAAAACATATGCAGGGAGTCTACCCAAGTGCACCAAGTGCTCTTTCCATCACAACGGCCCCTGCCGGGAAATGCACTGCACTAACTGTGACCGGAAGGGCCATACCGCCCGGTTTTGCCGAACACCACCCAAATCCATTTCCCAGGTCCCCAGTTCGGGAGTAAGCCAGGCCTGATATGGCTGTGGCGAGGTAGGACATTTCAAAAGAAACTGTCCAAAGGCTGGGAATACGGGAGGAGCAGGCAGACTACTTGCTATTGGCCACAATGAAGCAGTAGCAGATCCCACAGTAGTCACGGGTACATTCCTTCTCGATAACTCTTATGCTTGTATCCTATTTGATAGTGGGGCAGAGAGGAGTTTCGTAAACCAAAACTTTAAACACTTACTTAAACAATCACCGCAACCACTAAAAGAAACCTTCGTCGTAGAAATGGCTAACGGAAAGACAGAGAGTTCTAATGAAATCTACATAGGTTGTACCCTCACACTACATAACCATTCGTTTCCAATCGACCTCATACCAGTAGCAATCAAGAGCTTCGATGTCATTGTGGGCATGGACTGGTTGAGTCTCCATCGTACCGATATTCTGTCTTTCGACAAAGCAATCCGTCTGAACCTACCAAATAACGAAACCTTGTTGAGCTACGGAGACAAACCCAGTACGAGCCTTCGTATCATCTCAAGTATTCAAGCCCAGAAATATTTGCGTAAGGAATATCGCGCGTTCCTTGCACACATCGTCGACACGAGCCAGCAAACAAAAGACCTGAAAGACTTCCCCGTGGTACGTGACTTCCCCGACGTCTTTCCAGAAGAGCTACCGGGATTACCTCCCCAACGTCAAGTCGAGTTCCGAATCGACTTAATCCCAAGAGCCACCCCCATAGCCAAATCGCCCTATCGTCTAGCGCCTGCTGAGATGCAAGAACTGTCCGGTCAACTTAACGAGCTACTCAGCAAGGGCTTTATAAGACCGAGCTTCTCACCCTGGGGAGCACCAGTCTTGTTCGTGAAGAAGAAAGACGGATCGTTCCGTATGTGCATCAATTACAGGGAACTCAACAAACTTACGATCAAAAATCGTTACCCTCTTCCTCGCATAGACGATTTATTTGACTAACTGCAAGGGGCGAGTTACTTTTCCAAGATTGATCTGAGGTCCGGGTATCACCAGTTGCGAGTGCTTGAGGAGGATGTTCCGAAGACAGCCTTCCGAACTCGTTACGGACACTACGAGTTCGTAGTAATGCCGTTCGGACTGACCAATGCGCCCGCAGTATTCATGGACTTGATGAATAGGGTATGCCGTCCTTACTTGAATCAGTCCGTCATCGTCTTCATTGATGACATACTTATCTACTCTCGAAGTAAGGAAGAGCATAGCAATCATCTACGACAAGTCCTGGAAACCTTACGATCGGAGAAGCTATACGCGAAGTTCTCTAAGTGCGAATTTTGGATCCGAAGAGTCGAATTCTTAGGGCATGTGGTAAGCGAAGAAGGAATCCATGTGGACCCTTCCAAAATTAAAGCCATTGAGAACTGGTCAGCACCAAAGACGCCTACAGAAATTCGTCAATTTCTAGGCCTCACTGGCTACTACCGCAGGTTCATTCAAAACTTCTCTCGAATCGCGAAACCCCTGACTACATTGACCCAGAAAGGCGTGGCCTTTGACTAGGAAGAGAAACAAGACAAGGCATTCCAAACTCTGAAGCGAGCCTTATGCATCGCACCGATACTGTCCCTCCCCGAAGGGATAGAAGACTTCGTGGTATACTGCGATGCATCCAACCAAGGGCTCGGCTGTGTTATGATGCAACGAGGTAAGGTCATCGCCTACGCCTCAAGACAGCTGAAGACACACGAGGTCAACTACACCACGCACGACCTCGAATTAGGAGCGGTTGTGTTCACCCTAAAAATCTGGAGACACTATCTGTACGGTACGAAGAGCACCATCTATACCGACCACAAAAGCCTCCAACACATCTTCAACCAGAAAGAGCTCAACATGAGACAACGACGGTGGGTCGAGCTACTCAATGACTACGAATGCGAAATTCGTATTCATCCGGGAAAAGCCAACATAGTAGCAGACGCCCTAAGTCGGAAAGAATATTCTGGTCGAAGAGTCAAGTCACTAACAATGACTATCCATTCGCATCTATCCGCACAAATTAAGGAGGCTCAGCTCGAAGCTTTGAAACCTGAAAATGTAGCGGAAGAATCCCTGCGAGGAATGGATAAGAACCTGGAAGCCAAGGGTGACGGAGCCTTATATCTCATGGACCGGATCTGGACACCGAAGCACGGTGGCTTCAGAGACTTGGTCATGAAGGAAGCGCACAATACTCGATATTCCGTCCACCCAGGTTCAGATAAGATGTATCTGGATCTCAAGAAGTCATACTGGTGGCCTAACATGAAAGCAGAGATTGCTACCTTCGTAAGTAAATGCCTTACTTGCGCGAAGGTCAAGGTCGAATACCAGAAACTGTCAGGTCTACTCCAACAACCGGAGATACCCGAGTGGAAGTGGGAGCGGATCACTATGGACTTCATAACCAAGTTACCCAAGACAGCGGGTGGACTTGATACCATATGGGTCATCGTCGACAGATTGACCAAGTCCGCACACTTCCTACCCATCAAAGAAACCGACAAGATGGAGAAGCTCACAAGAACATACATTAGGGAGATCGTACGGCTGCATGGTGTTCCTATATCTATTATCTCAGATAGAGATAGTAGATTCACTTCGACGTTCTGGCAGTCATTACAAAGCTCCTTAGGAACGAGGCTGGACATGAGTACAGCCTACCATCCACAGACCGACGGACAAAGTGAGAGGACTATCCAAACTTTGGAAGATATGTTGCGAGCCTGTGTGATCGACTTTGGTAAGGCGTGGGATACCCACTTACCACTTGTCGAATTCTCGTACAACAACAGTTATCACACGAGCATCAAAGCTACTCTATTCGAAGCCCTATATGGCCAGAAGTGCAGATCCCCTCTGTGCTGGGCTGAGGTGGGTGACACTCAGTTAGCTAAAGGACGAGTTCCTAACAGCACTCTCACGGGTCCGGAAATCTTTCGGGAAACGACAGAGAAGATCGTTCAGATTCGTGAACGATTAAAAGCCTCTAGAGACCGACAGAAAAGCTACGCAGACAAACGAAGGAAACCTTTGGAATTCCAGGTGGGAGACCGAGTCCTTTTGAAAGTCTCACCCTGGAAAGGCTTGATACGCTTCAGAAAGCGTGGAAAGTTGAATCCAAGATACATTGGGCCTTTCGAGATCCTCGCTAGGATCGGCCCCGTAGCTTACAAATTCAACCTACCCCGCGAACTCAGTAATGCACATCCTACCTTCCACGTCTCAAACTTGAAAAAGTGCCTATCCGACAAGACTCTTGTAATCCCACTCGACGAGATCGAGATCGACGAGAGCCTCAACTTCGTGGAAGAACCTGTAGAGATTATGGACTGTGAGGTCAAACGAACGAAACAAAGTCGCATCCCAATAGTGAAGGTTCGTTGGAACGCCAAGCAAGGACCGAAATTCACATGGGAGCGCGAGGATCAAATGAGACTTAAATATCCTCATCTTTTTACTTTGTTATTTTGTAATAACTTAGTTGCCTGAACTCTAATTTCGGGACGAAATTCCCTCTAACGGGGCGATGATGTGACAACCCGAAATTTTCATTTGTATAATCTCTACAGTTAAACACTTCATATAATATTCAAAAACATTTCAGTACATTTTTGGCCGGATTTAAGTCCGTTTGGGTGTTTTATTTTATTTTTCGTCAAACGATTAAATAAAAGGAAGTGACGTTATTAGTGAGGGGTAGCAAACAAAACAATCAACACCTTAGCTAGGTGTTTACGGCCAAACAAGAGGTGTTTGGGCCGTAAACACCATTTTTCCAAGAACTCATGCATATAGCATGAGTTTACACACCTTTTCCTCATTTTCCACTTCCCACCTCAAGAACACTAAGCTTTTTCTCTCAAGTATCATAAGTTCATTTCTTCAAATCCGCCAAAATGTAAGTGTTTCCTTCCTAGATTCGTTCATACAACACTTAATCTAGTGTTTATACATCATTTCATCCATGGATTCTTGGTTTTTACTTAGATCTTCAAGTGTTCTTCAAAACACCAAGAACACCAAGAACACACACTAGTGTTTTTGGGCTCTAATCACTCTTACAAGCTTCATATAAGTAAGTGTACCCTTCCTATCTAGTTACTTACTTAGTATACTTGTTAATCCCTTGGAAAATCATCCAAATCCCCAAGAACATATGTGTTTACGGTTTGGGGATCTCCCAAAACCATAAACAACCCCAAATGATGTTTTGATGCCCCTAACACCTTCAAATGCTTGGATAAAGGGCTAGAAACTTGCATGCATGAGCTAGAAACACCAAAACACGAAAAGGTTGAGGCATACATGAGTTTACGGCCGTAAACTCATGGGTTTACGACCGTAAACCCAAGTGTTTACGACCGTAAACTCTCAAGGATGGTCCAAGGACCGTAAACTCCAATGAGGGGTCCTTTTGTGCCCTAACCACTTCCTAAGCCTTTGATTCGAACTTAGAACCCTTCCTTGTGAGATATAGGACCTTGAAACACACAAATGCACCACTACCATGAGTTTACGGCCGTAAACGCATGGGGGAAATGGTCCAGAAACCGTAAACACACATAAGGACTACCAAATGAGGAGTAAACTCCAATGTGAGGCCATACTCTCCTTAGATGCAACCCTTAGCACTCCTAGCACTTGAAACTAAGTGTTTTCATGCATTAGAGTGTCTTTACTTGATTAATTAGTGATTAAATAACTAATTAGATACATTTATGTATCACTACATGTTACATAGGATCCGTGTGTGTGTTCAAGTCCTCACTTGACACCTAGCATCCTACCCGGCACTTCCATCCACTCCACTCACTGCAGGTGAGTTCATACCCCTAAATCAACCTTTTAAATGATTTTAAATGCTTTTATGGGGGGGAATACAAGTTGAACTGTTATAGTTATTGTGTCAATCACATGTGAAATAACTAGAACAGACTACATGATTTATTGCTACTTTCAGATTTCCATCAAACTTTGGGTTTTCAAGTGTTTCAAACCTTTTATCAAACTCTTTAAATGCTAAAACTGTTTTCAAACTCTTTTAAACTTGTTTTATCTTCAAAACCATATCTATACTAATATATTTATATAAGTAAGACTTGAAGGACTTAGGACTGATAGCTCACCTTATTTCCTGTTCCTCGTTTGGTTATGGACTTAGGGTATTCGGTTATTTGTCCGACTGTCGTTGAATTCTTAGTTATATATCATATATATTTGTGTTAGATATAAAAGTCTTCACTTCAGTTCGATACCTTTGTGTAACAAAGGCATGCAACCAACATTACTATTTAACTATAATAGTTATAGTTAAGGATTACAACTCCTTACTACTATTACAATGACACCTACCAGAGTCAGTACAGTAATGAGTCAATACATGCTAAATACTATACAAAGAGAATGCTATATACTATACAAGAGAACACTTTATACATTATACCAGAAAATACATTATACAATATACAAGAGAACATACTATAATTAGAATGCGACATACTACTTCTCGATACGACACTTCACAGTGGTATCACCGTGTAACCAGAGTCTCCTGGAGGGAGAGCGGGCATTGTGTGTATAGATCTATACGGGACAGACACTCCCACATCCCGACTGCTAGCTACAGTCCCAGCCGAAAGGCCAAGGGGTGACAGAATGTCACATTTCTACATATGACTCGGAGGGTCATCGGTTATTCAATCGTCAATCAGCATGGTTACATACGAGTTCACATTCAGACCTTTAATTAATACATTTAGAATTAGAGGCAAAACAGACTCCCCGAGGTGTATTGTACATTTAATACTACCTGGAGCCTGCATTTTCATTACATATAGCCGGCAGTGGCACTGTTGGGGTAAAACACTATTTTTCCCAATTACTTTACATAAATGAAGTTTAAAACTATATTTTCATACTGATAGTTTCATTGGGAAAACTTTTACATTTTCAAAGGATCAAACATGCAAACAACCGGGTCTTGGTAGAAGACTACTTTTATTGGAAAACATAGGGTTTCGAGGGAGTATACTATTTTCAAACGTTGAAGTCAGTTATTATACTACATTGTTGTAAACATTTTTATACAAGCAATGACACTAAATACTTATGAACTCACCAGCTTTATGCTGATAAACTCTTTCAAAATAACTTGTATTCTCAGGTCATCCGTAGACAGGTACAGATGCAGCTTTTGAGACGATGGAGCACATACGAGACTCATCTTTTATTTTGATTATACTTTTGGTGTCTTACAAACTGTACAGAACACGCTTGTATTACAATTATTATATTAATGCAATGGATGTTGTTGCTTGTCTTTACTATTATGCATTGTGATGATACTGTACATGACGTCCTCCACCCCAGAACGTTTCCGCCGTTCTCGGTTTTGGGGTGTGACAGATTGGTATCAGAGCACTGTTTATAGTGAATCAAGTATATCAACCCATAAAAGATATACGAACTATAAACACATCGGGATTAAAACACTCTGACCAAAAATATATACTTTTAAATAATAAAATATTTAACTAAGTATATATATATACATCTATTTATACCAAGGTCAGTATCATACTAGAACAGAACAAAAGTATTAAGATTGTTGGACAGCACGATTAGGCTTAGAGACATATAGTCAAATCTGGGGGGATGTAGCCTGATCAACTACATTTCCCGAGGAGTGACTAGCATGTGCCTAAGAATGGTTGTGGTGTTGCAACAAGTCTAAAAACTTACCCACACTACTACAAGAACATTAGAACAAGAATACTATAGGAGTATTCTGCATTACTATGAATTACATATGTGAGAACTAAAAAGGTCGTTACTAGTAGGACAATAGTTGCTAAGTGGGTACGCCAAGGTTACATGTGACTAAGGCGCTATAGACTTAGAATCTGTGATCTTTGCTTTACTTCCTGTTCCTTGTTTGGTTGTGGATTTAGAGTTAGGGTCACTTATTCGAAGGTCTATCCTGTTTCGGTTGCATGTAATTGGTATGCACTATGCAAGTATTGAATCAACTAATAACGATCATCTTATAAGTATCTTAGATTAGTACGTCTATTAACTATTCTTTCCCCCTTTCTCGCGTAGATAGCATGGCTGGCTTTCATCTCCCTGGCGATCCGTACTATCTCAACCAAGGCATTGGAGGATGGCTTGATGACGAGCCGGAAGATGATCACCCAATCCCTTTGGATGATCACCGTGCAGAAGGCTTTTCGGATAGCTCCGACTCTGAACCAGAAGTCAACAACCTACCCCCATTAGCTCCAAACCCCAACCCCCGTCCGGCATTTCAAGGTCCCACTCCCATGTGGGCAATAACCTTGAATCGATGGAGTGATGAACAGGGTCAGCCCTCACCTTTCAACGGAGATCGAAGCTTTTACAACATAAGCGAGGGAGGTTCAGCTGACCGAGTCTTGCCCATCATGGTCCGTAGGATTGCTAGGAACGTCGAACAAAGCCATGCAGCCATCGGCAGAGTTGTGGAAATTGACGCCAACTCTAACCTTAACACTGTCCGTATCCGCCAACTCGAAGAAGCTATGGATAGGACTAGGAGGACCAATGAGGCTCTACAGCAGCAACTGGCTGCATCCCGAGCCGAAGTCATGGAACTCCGAGTGCGTCAGAGAGCGCATGAACGCCATCTTCAGGAAGTTGTACGTCAAATGGCTGACCTAAGGGTTCGTCGAGGGATACCCGTCGCCGGTAGAAGATGTTAACTCATCTTTCTCTTTTGATTAAGGAATAGCCTAACTTTTCTATGCTCTATAGAGCACTTGTCTGTGAACTTTCCTAGCTTTGAAAGTACTCTAACTAGACTTCTAAACTGCCAACATTTTTCCCTTATGGTTTGATGTAAGACCTACTGTTAGGTCATTCTTCCCGAACACATTTTACATCATTAATACCAGTAATCTTGGCAGTTATCTAATGAGAAGTTCCTACTCTTGTGTTTTTCCTACTCTATTGATATGCTTCTATCTAACAATTGGACTATGGCGATTTAGTCCATGAAACACTCTCCTCATACTTACAGTCGATACTTACTATTGTCCTCATCTTTATAAATTTTCAGTAAAAGATGCCTCCTCGCAAGCATCCGACCAGAAACACGCCTGCAAGTCAAACACCACCACCACCTCCTCCGCAACAGTTTGATGCGGTGATGTTTCAGGCAGCTGTAACCGCAGTTGTGACCGCAGCTATGGCCCAAATAAATTCTGGCGATGCAAGTGGAGCCGGAATAGGCACCAACTCTAGACATGGTGAAATCCACCGACGTACACAGGGGTGTACCTATAAGGATTTCATGAGCTGCAAACCAACATTCTTCAATGGGACCGGAGGGATCATTTCACTATCCTAATGGATCGAAAGAACTGAAGCCATCTTCGAGATATGCTCGTGCCCCGAAGAGAGCAAGATAAAGTTCGCAGCTTGCACTTTCACCGAAAGGGCCTTGACATGGTGGAATGGCCATGTCAAATCACTCTCTTTAGTAACAGCCAACGTCATGGGCTGGGACATACTGAAGGACCTTCTGACGAGGGAGTACTGCCCTAAGGGCGAAATTCAGAAACTCGAGGAGGAACTCTGGAACCTCAAAATGAAAGGGACCGACATAGTGGCGTATACAGCCAGGTTCTGCGACCTGGTGACTCTGTGTCCTAACATGGTCCCCACCGAAGGCAAGAAAATTGAAAGATACATATGGGGTTTAGTACCCCCGTATCGAGGGAACGTTCTAGCATCACACCCTACGACCTTTGACAGTGCCAAGGAATTGGCCCAAAGGTTGATTGATCATGAAGTTCCTTACACTCCATCAGCAACCACAACGGTTGCCACTGCACCGACCAAGACATCCGACAACAAAAGGAAGCGGTGGGACCGAAAGAAGGGCAAATCAACCCAATCCTCTTCAAAGAACCAACAAACGGTGGCTGTCCATGCTGCCACTACTCCTGCTGCCCCTGTACCAACCAAAACATATGCAGGAAGTCTACCCAAGTGCACCAAGTGCTCTTTCCATCACAACGGCCCCTGCCGGGAAATGCACTGCACTAACTGTGACCGGAAGGGCCATACCGCCCGGTTTTGCCGAACACCACCCAAATCCATTTCCCAGGTCCCCAGTTCGGGAGTAAGCCAGGCCTGCTACGGCTGTGGCGAGGTAGGACATTTCAAAAGAAACTGTCCAAAGGCTGGGAATGCGGGAGGAGCAGGCAGACTACTTGCTATCGGCCACAATGAAGCAGTAGCAGATCCCACAGTAGTCACGGGTACGTTCCTTCTCGATAACTCTTATGCTTGTATCCTATTTGATAGTGGGGCAGAGAGGAGTTTCGTAAACCAAAACTTTAAACACTTACTTAAACAATCACCGCAACCACTAAAAGAAACTTTCGTCGTAGAAATGGCTAACGGAAAGACATAGAGTTCTAATGAAATCTACATAGGTTGTACCCTCACACTAGATAACCATTCGTTTCCAATCGACCTCATACCAGTAGCAATAAAGAGCTTCGATGTCATTGTGGGCATGGACTGGTTGAGTCTCCATCGTACCGATATTCTGTGTTTCGACAAAGCAATCCGTCTGAACCTACCAAATAAAGAAACCTTGTTGATCTATGGAGACAAACCCAGTACGAGCCTTCGTATCATCTCAAGTATTCAAGCCCAGAAATATTTGCGTAAGGAATATCGCGCGTTCCTTACACACATCGTCGACACGAGCCAGAAAACAAAAGACCTGGAAGACTTCCCCGTGGTATGTGACTTCCCCGACGTCTTTCCAGAAGAGCTACCGGGATTACCTCCCCAAAGTCAAGTCGAGTTCCGAATCGACTTAATCCCAGGAGCCACCCCCATAGGCAAATCGCCCTATCGTCTAGCGCCTGCTGAGATGCAAGAACTGTTCGGTCAACTTAACGAGCTGCTCAGCAAGGGCTTTATAAGACCGAGCTTCTCACCCTGGGGAGCACCAGTCTTGTTCGTAAAGAAGAAAGACGGATCGTTCCGTATGTGCATCGATTATAGGGAACTCAACAAACTTACGATCAAAAATCGTTACCCTCTTCCTCGCATAGACGATTTATTTGACCAACTGCAAGGGGCGAGTTACTTTTCCAAGATTGATCTGAGGTCCGGGTATCACCAGTTGCGAGTGCTTGAGGAGGATGTTCCGAAGACAACCTTTCGAACTCGTTACGGACACTACGAGTTCGCAGTAATGCCGTTCGGACTGACCAATGCGCCCGCAGTATTCATGGACTTGATGAATAGGGTATGCCGTCCTTACTTGGATCAGTTCGTCATCGTCTTCATGGATGACATACTTATCTACTCTCGAAGTAAGGAAGAGCATAGCAATCATCTATGACAAGTCCTGGAAACCTTACGATCGGAGAATCTATACGCGAAGTTCTCTAAGTGCGAATTTTGGATCCGAAGAGTCGAATTCTTAGGGCATGTGGTGAGCGAAGAAGGAATCCATGTGGACCCTTCCAAAATTAAAGCCATTGAGAACTGGTCAGCACCAAAGACGCCTACAGAAATTCGTCAATTTCTAGGCCTCGCTGGCTACTACCGCAGGTTCATTCAAAACTTCTCTCGAATCGCGAAACCCCTGACTACATTGACCCAGAAAGGCGTGGCCTTTGACTGGGAAGAGAAACAAGACAAGGCATTCCAAACTCTGAAGCAAGCCTTATGTACCGCACCGATATTGTCCCTCCCTAAAGGGATAGAAGACTTCGTGGTATACTGCGATGCATCCAACCAAGGGCTCGGCTGTGTTATGATGCAACGAGGTAAGGTCATCGCCTACGCCTCAAGACAGCTGAAGACACACGAGGTCAACTACACCACACACGACCTCGAATTAGGAGCGGTTGTGTTCGTCCTAAAAATCTGGAGACACTATCTGTACGGTACGAAGAGCACCATCTATACCGACCACAAAAGCCTCCAACACATCTTCAACCAGAAAGAGCTCAACATGAGACAACGACGGTGGGTCGAGCTACTCAATGACTACGAATGCGAAATTCGTTATCATCCGGGAAAAGCCAACGTAGTAGCAGACGCCCTAAGTCGGAAAGAATATTCTGGTCGAAGAGTCAAGTCACTAACAATGACTATCCATTCGCATCTATCCGCACAAATTAAGGAGGCTCAGCTCGAAGCTTTGAAACCTGAAAATGTAGCGGAAGAATCCCTGCGAGGAATGGATAAGAACCTGGAAGCCAAGGGTGACGGAGCCTTATATCTCATGGACCGGATCTGGACACCGAAGCACGGTGGCTTCAGAGACTTGGTCATGAAGGAAGCGCACAATACTCGATATTCCGTCCACCCAGGTTCAGATAAGATGTATCTGGATCTCAAGAAGTCATACTGGTGGCCTAACATGAAAGCAGAGATTGCTACCTTCGTAAGTAAATGCCTTACTTGCGCGAAGGTCAAGGTCGAATACCAGAAACCGTCAGGTCTACTCCAACAACCGGAGATACCCGAGTGGAAGTGGGAGCGGATCACTATGGACTTCATAACCAAGTTACCCAAGACAGCGGGTGGACTTGATACCATATGGGTCATCGTCGACAGATTGACCAAGTCCGCACACTTCCTACCCATCAAAGAAACCGACAAGATGGAGAAGCTCACAAGAACATACATTAGGGAGATCGTACGGCTGCATGGTGTTCCTATATCTATTATCTCAGATAGAGATAGTAGATTCACTTCGAGGTTCTGGCAGTCATTACAAAGCTCCTTAGGAACGAGGCTGGACATGAGTACAACCTACCATCCACAGACCGACGGACAAAGTGAGAGGACTATCCAAACTTTGGAAGATATGTTGCGAGCCTGTGTGATCGACTTTGGTAAGGCGTGAGATACCCACTTACCACTTATCGAATTCGTGAACGATTAAAAGCCTCTAGAGACCGACAGAAAAGCTACGCAGACAAACGAAGGAAACCTTTGGAATTCCAGGTGGGAGACCGAGTCCTTTTGAAAGTCTCACCCTGGAAAGGCTTGATACGCTTCGGAAAGCGTGGAAAGCTGAATCCAAGATACATAGGGCCTTTCGAGATCCTCACTAGGATCGGCCCCGTAGCTTACAAACTCAACCTACCCCGCGAACTCAGTAATGTACATCCTACCTTCCACGTCTCAAACTTGAAAAAGTGCCTATCCGACGAGACTCTTGTAATCCCACTCGACGAGATCGAGATCGACGAGAGCCTCAACTTCGTGGAAGAACCTGTAGAGATTATGGACCGTGAGGTCAAACGAACGAAACAAAGCCGCATCCCAATCGTGAAGGTTCGCTGGAACGCCAAGCGAGGACCGAAATTCACATGGGAGCGCGAGGATCAAATGAGACTTAAATATCCTCATCTTTTTACTTAGTTATTTTTTAATAACTTAGTTGCCTGAACTCTAATTTCGAGACGAAATTCCCTCTAACGGGGGGATGATGTGACAACCCGAAATTTTCATTTGTATAATCTCTACAGTTAAACACTTCATATAATATTCAAAAACATTTCAGTATATTTTTGGCCGGATTTAAGTCCGTTTGGGTGTTTTATCTTATTTTTCGTCAAACGATTAAATAAAAGGAAGTGACGTTATTAGTGAGGGGTAGCAAACAAAACAATCAACACCCTAGCTAGGTGTTTACGGCCAAACAAGAGGTGTTTGGGCCGTAAACACCATTTGCCGAAGAACTCATGCATATAGCATGAGTTTACACACTTTTTCCTCATTTTCCACTTCCCACCTCAAGAACACCAAGCTTTTTCTCTCAAGTATCATAAGTTCATTTCTTCAAATCCGCCAAAATGTAAGTGTTTCCTTCCTAGATTCGTTCATACAACACTTAATCTAGTGTTTATACATCATTTCATCCATGGATTCTTGGTTTTTACTTAGATCTTCAAGTGTTCTTCAAAACACCAAGAACACACACTAGTGTTTTTGGGCTCTAATCACTCTTACAAGTTGAACTATTATAGTTATTGTGTCAATCACATGTGATTAATAACTAGAACAGACTACATGATTTATTGCTACTTTCAGATTTCCATCAAACTTTGGGTTTTCAAGTGTTTCAAACCTTTTATCAAATTCTTTAAATGCTAAAACTGTTTTCAAACTCTTTTAAACTTGTTTTATCTTCAAAACCATATCTATACTAATATATTTATATAAGTAAGACTTGAAGGACTTAGGACTGATAGCTCACCTTATTTCCTGTTCCTCGTTTGGTTGTGGACTTAGGGTATTCGGTTATTTGTCCGACTGTCGTTGAATTCTTAGTTATATATCATATATATTTGTGTTAGATATAAAAGTCTTCACTTCAGTTTGATACCTTTGTGTAACAAAGGCATGCAACCAACATTACTATTTAACTATAATAGGTATAGTTAAGGATTACAACTCCTTACTACTATTACAATGACACCTACCAGAGCCAGTACAGTAATGAGTCAATACATGCTAAATACTATACAAAGAGAATGCTATATACTATACAAGAGAACACTTTATACATTATACCAGAAAATACATTATACAATATACAAGAGAACATACTATAATTAGAATGTGACATACTACTTCTCGATACGACACTTCACAGTGGTATCACCATGTAACCAGAGTCTCCTGGAGGGAGAGCGAGCATTGTGTGTATAGATCTATACGGGACATACACTCCCACATCCCGACTGCTAGCTACAGTCCCAGCCGAAAGGCCAAGGGGTGACAGAATGTCACATTTCTACATATGACTCGGAGGGTCATCGGTTATTCAATCGTCAATCAGCATGGTTACATACGAGTTCACATTCAGACCTTTAATTAATACATTTAGAATTCGAGGCAAAACAGACTCCCCGAGGTGTATTGTACATTTAATACTACCTGGAGCCTGCATTTTCATTACATATAGCCGGCAGTGGCACTGCTGGGGTAAAACACTATTTTTCCCAATTACTTTACATAAATGAAGTTTAAAACTATATTTTCATACTGATAGTTTCATTGGGAAAACTTTTACATTTTCAAAGGATCAAACATGCAAACAACCGGGTCTTGGTAGAAGACTACTTTTATTGGAAAACATAGGGTTTTCGAGGGAGTATACTATTTTCAAACGTTGAAGTCAGTTATTATACTACATTGTTGTAAACATTTTTATACAAGCAATGACACTAAATACTTATGAACTCACCAGCTTTATGCTGATAAACTCTTTCAAAATAACTTGTATTCTCAGGTCATCCGTAGACAGGTACAGATGCAGATTTTGAGACGATGGAGCACATACGAGACTCATCTTTTATTTTGATTATACTTTTGGTGTCTTATAAACTGTACAGAACACGCTTGTATTACAAATATTATATTAATGCAATGGATGTTGTTGCTTGTCTTTACTATTATGCATTGTGATGATACTGTACATGACGTCCTCCACCCTAGAACGTTTCCGCCGTTCTCGGTTTTGGGGTGTGACAGAACGGCCTTCTCGTAACACATTATATCAGCATGGTGGGGGCTTAACCAATCCATGCTGATTATCACATCAAAACTCCTAATATTTACTGGCATCAAGTCTATTTGAAATGAATGATTGTTTAGCGTTAATGTGCACCCTACATAGATATATTTGGTTGTTTTAGTTTTACCATTATCCATTTTCACCGTGAAGGCTTCATTGAGCTTCTGGGGTTTTGATTTAGTAAGTGTTTGAATCTATTACTAACGAAACTTCGCTCAGCCCCACTATCAAATAAGATGCATGCGTACGAGTTGTTAAGTAGGAACGTACCAGTAACAACTGATGGGTCCTGCACTGCTTCACCTTGACCCATTGTCAATACTCTCCCTGCTGCTCCTGCCCCTTGATTGTTTGCTTTGGGGCAGTTGCGCCGGAAATGGCCGGTTTCTCCACACCCATAGCAGGTGTAACTGGCCCCAACATTGCTGTTGTTGTTATTGTTGCGGTTGTTGTTGTTGTCGTTGTTGTTGTTGTTGCAGTTGTTATTGTTGTTGTTGTTGTTTGACTATTTGTTTTGTTGCGGGTAAGTTCTGCAGTACCTTGTTGTGTGACCCTTTCGGTTGGAGCTTGTGCAGTGCATTTCTCTACATTCTCCTTGATGGTGGAAATTGCATTTGCTGCACTTAGGTAGGGTCCCTGAGTATTGCTTGGGATTATTTGGTGTGGATGAGGCTGGAGCATGTGGTGTGGTGGTAGCTTGAGTTGCAACATGGACAGCCACAATTTGTTGTTTCTTTGATGATACAGAGTTTTGTTTTCCCTTTCGCTTGTTGTTTTTCCCCTTCTTGCTCTCACCTTCTTTCTTAACCTCCGCTTCTCCTGTTTTGGCACCCTTTTTGTTGCCATGATCATACAATTTCTTGGCCAGCCTCTTTGCACTATCAAACGTCTCAGGGTTTGCCGCAATGACGTTCCCTTGGATTGGCGCGGTCAATCCCCAGATAAACCTCTCAATCTTTTTCCCTTCTGAGGTGATCATTCCGGGACACAAGAGAGATAGCTCGCTAAACCTGGATATGTATGCATCGATATCGGAGTTTTGAACCGTGAGGTTCCACAACTCTTGTTCCATCTTCTGAATTTCGCCTCTTGGACAGTATTCAGCCAACATCATTTCCTTAAGCTCTTCTCATGGCATCGCGTTCGCCACCGGGAGTGTCATGGCCTCTACGTGGCCATTCCACCAGGAGAGAGCTTGATCAATGAATGTGCAGGCCGCAAACTTGACCTTGCACCCATCCGGACACCCGCAAATTTCAAAAACTGATTCCACCTACTCAATCCATCGCTTCAGGGCTATTACGCCTCCTGTTCCATTGAAGGTTCGAGGTTTGGCGTTGGTGAAGTCATTGTAGGTGCAGGTTCGTGTGGTTCTGTGGTTTGTTCCTTGATTTGTGCTTCCGATTCCCTGTCCGTTTCCTTCTCCGTTGTTTCCGTTGCGAATCTGCGCAAGTGCTGTAGTGACCGCAGCGGACACTGCTGCTTGGAATGCAACTGAGTTTATTTCAGGCGGGGTCGGTGTTGCGTTGTTTCCATGGTTGGGTCTTTGAGGCATCTTTCTGTCAAAGAACGGAAAGATGTTGAGTACATATCGTATTCCGAGTTTTAGAATTTTACAGACTCGGCGAATCGAGTGTGCATTTAAGTGATTCCATGCATTAACATAAAACAAGGAAATAAAACACATAGCAGATAACAACATCACGACTAAAACATAAAGCATTTCCATTAATACTAATTGTTTTTAATACATGAAAATTTGCCAAAAAGGCATACAGTACATGGGAAAACATATAATCCGACAGCATGACGACCCTATGAGTAGTGTAATCACTTACACATATGGTCGTTAGTACATAGAGTAAAACATAGAGAAGGAAATCGTAACGGGAGCACATGAACAGGTGCTAACTACGATGGGACGGGTCTGCCAGCAATATCATATGCCGAAATGTCGTGCGACTAGATTAGCCATCTCGGTCATCTCTCTGACCACTTCGTCTCTCTCGTGCTCGGCCTGAACCGCTCGGGCCCCCGTCGCTAAAAGTTGTTGCCGAAGAGTGGCAACCTCCTCCTCTAGGGAGGGAGTCCTATCTACGGGATCCCGTGGTGCTATGGAGTGATCCTGCACTGTCTCGGAAGTAGGAGGTTCGCTAGGTTCTTCATTCATATTTCCATCCTCCCCTGTGATCTCATCGTATTCCCCAAACTCATAATCCGTCTCCACGTGGTGATATGAAAAGTTTTATGGATGACATTAACCAAAGTATGCTTCTACTTGGCAGAATACATATAAAAGATTTAATTCAATCCTTCGTGAACATAACAATACAGAAGTGATCATATCAAGTTATTAACTCTTAAGTGTGGCTTTAAAGTTTAAACATTGATGGATTCATTTTGTCATATATTTTCATTCAACTTTTATTTATTATAATATATGAATTTACTTTTAGGTTGGTGCAATGACGACCACACGGTTCCTACATGGATATTTTAAGTCGGATTATTTATCGTAAGTTCGATTAGAACAAATTGTCATATAATAATAAGAAATAACATAACCAAAATTAATATAATATGTAATGGTAGGTGTAAAATGATTATTGATGTTGCAAAAGCTATAAAGATATGAGTATTTGATCTCAATAGTTAAATTAATAAAAATAAAGTTGATGCGATGAGCTTATAATTATTATAGTGTAAATAATCTTTATATTTTAATCCATAATAATAATAATAATAATAATAATAATAAATGGCTGGTTGGTTAAGCCATGGAGTTGTGCTTCGGAATATCCCTTTTCTTGTGGTTGAAAGGGTTTCAAAATCCTATGATCATATCACGCTTAGGAATTCGTTTTTGTTTAACGGCAACTACATCCTTTAAATTTTAGAGCTATCAAATATATAGAACGGAAAACCAACAAACATGCTACTATTCGAACCAAGAAAGTTGACAATCAATATCTTTGATAGCCAACATGTTTATTAGTAATACTGTACCAATTAAATAATCATAGTACGACAATGATATAGAACTTTAAATACAACGGTACTATCGTACCAACCAATTTATTTCTTATATATATACCGTACCAATTAAATAATCATAGTACGGTAATGGTATAGAACTTTAAATACAACGGTACTATCGTACCAACCAATTTATTTCTTATATATATATATATATATATATATATATATATATATATATATATATATATATATAGGATCGGGTGAAAACTCTTTTTTTCGTTGAGGACACCTTAAAAAATAAAAAAAAATACAAATCAGAAAATCGAACATAATACTACATCGGAGAGAAAAAAAATAGGAAATTTTTTTTTGGATCATCAAAATTGAAACATGGATCATTTTTATGATCCATGATTCACTTTTTATGATCCATGATTCAATTTTAATGATCCAAAAATTTTTTTTCCAATTTTTTTTCTCTTCGATTTAGTACTAAGCTCAATTTTATGATTTGTATTTTTTTTTTCAATTTTTTAAGGTGTCCTTACGAGTTTTCACCGAAACATGAAAATGAGAAAAAAGTTTGTATATATCATTACCAATTTGTAGCAACCAAACAAGTTGGTGCCAATTATACGGTACTGATAGCAAAAATTTTGTATCAACTACAGTTGATATGTTATACGGTTTAAGGACAAATAAATCGATAACGTACCATATATATATATATATATATATATATATATATATATATATATATATATATATTAGTTCAAATGAGACAAAATATATTGTTGTGAGACATGTGGATGCGGATGTAATATGTCACACCCTCGAACCAGACGACGGAATCATCCGGGGCTTGTGTGACTATCAATTGAATTATCATCACAATGAATATACATGAAACATAACACAATCATCACCAAACATTACATATTACAACTGGTATTGTTCACATCAAGTACATTGTCTTAGATAACATGTTCCCAAAATATTAATTGTACGATGAATGACATTACACAAAATAAATCCACACACTTGAAGGTTCTTCTGCTTAACGATTACCTGAGAATACAAGTTATGTTGAAAACGGTCAACATATATAATGTTGGTGGGTTCATAAGCATGTTTGAATGAAAGATTTTGTATTGTTTGTAAATCCCAGAAAATCCGATATTTTCTGCAAAAAGTCTGAAAAATGATGTGAAAGTCGAGTATAGTTGCAATGTGTGAATTTCATAGTAAAAACATGTATGAGTATGCAGTCCAAATTTCTTTGTATTCTTTCTGTTGTAAGTAGAAGGTATTTGAATAATAGTGTTTCCCCAGAAAATCCGATATTTTCTGATTTATAAAATGTTGCAGTCCTTGCATTATCGTATGATTTGTTTGGCATCAATATGATTTACGAGTTTTGATTTCCGTAATGTCGTGATGGTAATGGATCTCTATATGAGTCGTTATAACCATGCATGATAGTGACTGAATTGCCTGTCTTGGTATTTTTCCAAACGTCGGATTTTGATCAAGGTTTTGTCACCCTAGACTGGCCTAGTCTAACTATAGCGAACAGCTCAGGTGTGGGGGAGTCACCCCCGTATAGATCTATACACAAACTCTCGCTCTCCCTCCAGGAGACTCTGATTATAACTATAGGCTACGACCATACACTCAATGGTGTCAACCGACAAGTCTCACTAGATCCCAATTATTGCCACATGAATATGTATACATTATATGTATTTAGAATTTCGAACACCACATGATACATGAACGTGAAAGGATAAGGCCCAACAAACATGAAGAAAAGACAACTATGGCCCATTAGACATGTAAGTTATTTCAAGGCTTGTTAAGTATGCAATGGACACATTAGAAGCACATTAAGCATACGATGAATTATTTCAGGCTAAATTAGTATGTAAATGGGCCACTAAGGCCCAATAACATGTAAATGCTAATTTAGGTCCATTAAGCATGTAATTGGATCGCGAAGGCCCAATCGGCATGAAATGATTATATTGGGCCCAATAAACATGCATATGGATCACGAAGGCCCAATAAACATGTATAGCGAGTACCAGGCCCAATAATCATACCGTTGTTGTATTTCGTTTGTTTGCTATAGTATAGTTCATTTAGTCGAAATATTTATACATAATGTTATAAAAAGTCCAGTGTTTTGTTATAATGATATTTTTAGTTTGATACGTCAAAATTCTATAATTTGCACCCGTATTTATTACAGATTACACTTTAGGTCCCTTAAGAACTAATTTAAACATTTAAAGGCTTATTTTTACATAAAATGTCATTTTGGTCTATTTTAATTAAAAATAACATTTTAGCCCATAAATTTATAAAAAATTATATTTTCGCCCCAAATGTTTAGTAATTGACGGGTTTGGCCCAAAAATACATATATTGACATTTCAGCCCATTTCTGCAGAAAATTTCATTTTCAGCCCTTATTTGAATAAAATGACATTATCGGCCCAAACTTTATAAAATTTACATTATTGGCCCAATTTTGAAATAAGTGTCATTTTCAGCCCCTAAATTTGTAAGTTTTCATTTTTGACTCGAGTTTTGATCAAATAACATTTTTGGTCCATAAAAAATTATATTTTTGCGATTTGGGCCCAAAAAGCCGTGAGGCCCAAATTAAGGCCCATAATGCAAAATGTTACACTTTTGGTCCTTTGGAAGGTATAGTTGTTAGAAAAACTCATTTTATACAAATGTGACCCTTTTGATCCTTACAAAACCGTAAGTAGCAAAATTTTCCCTATCTTTTGTTTACTTGTCAAAAATGATCCTTATACAAGATTTTTGTTTTGTTTTTCACATCTTAGGCATGTATAACACTTTTATCCTTGTAGTATGATGTTTAGAGTGTTTTAGTTTATGAATCTCACCCATTTTTGTTAGAGTGTTTGAGATTCATCAAGATTTATCACATAATCACAACATAAACCAAGAAAATCACACATAACATGCATAAATACATAGATCTACACATAAACACTTGTATTTCTCCCCAAAAACATGTAAAAACCGAAAACAAGGGGGTATGAACTCACCTTGCTTGTTTGTTCTCGGTTTGGTGAAGAAAAGAGAGAGGTTCCGGCCCTAGCAAGCTTTCCTTGAGTAGATCTTGAGCTTATGGGGTTTTCTAAGAGTATGATCACAAACAATGTTTAAAAGGAGTGATCTGACATAAGAATGAAGTTATATAACTTGGATATGTAGGGACTTACCAAGGAAAGATGATTTTTGGTGGAAATCTCCTTGAAACAACTCTAGATCTTCGAAAATTTGGAGAAGAAAGGAGGTTTTCTAGAGAGAGTTTCTTGAAAGAATTTTGAAAGAATTGAGGTGGTGTGAGGGTGTTTCGGCCGAGAAGAAGAAGGGAGAAGAGAGAGAGAGAGTGAAGTGATGTTGCATGGAAATCCACAATGCAATAAGGATGTGTCTAATGCTCATTAAACCTCCTAATTTCATTTTTTTTATACTCATTGGGCCGAGAATGGGCTCAATGAATGAAGATGAAATGGATTTGGGCTCAAATCCTTGGCTTTGTTCGAATTTCATGGGCCCAATATTATTTTTCGGCCCATTGGGCCCATTAGATGGTTCACGGCCCATTTAAATGAAGGAATTGGAGTTTATGGCCCATTAAGGCCCATTAGGGTTAGAATGAATCATTCTAGGCCCATATGGTCCAAAATGTTATAGATTTATGAATTGGGTCCACTTAGAATCCAAATAGGGTTTCTAAGCCCAAAATAGTCGAATTGAATGCTTATTGGTCCATTAGGCCCAATAAGAAAATCCTAGTCCATAAAGGACTTGAACTAGGATTTTTAGGGTTTTCAACTCCCAATTGACTTTCTGAAATGTTTTGCATAGAGTTTTGAACTACAGTTGTGGATCTTGACTAAGTTTATTGTCATAGAATGAACATAGTGTATGATAACAAGTTAGAGTTACAAATATTATCATAGATGACATTTACATGATCATAAAATTTCCTGGCTAAAATGCCAGTTGTGACATAATACGTAAAAAAAAAAAATTATATGGTATGGATTTTCATTATTTTTATCATAACAAAAATACAAAAAATAATAATAATAATAAAATCTTTATTTTAGTCCAATATTCTAACGATAATATTTTTCATAAATAAGTACTATTAGTAATATTTTAATAAGAGTATTATTAATATTTTCAAATTTTATATATCATAGAAAACTAGTAAAAATATTACGCATATTATATTTTTATGAACAATATATTTAGCTAAAATATATAACTAGAATGAAGAGTTTTTTTGACAAACCTTCAAAAATGGTCACTGTGGTTTCACAAAATCTGAATTTTGGTCCCTAATTTACAAAAACCTCACGGATCGTCCATGTGGTTTCAAAACTTTTAACATTTAGTCCTTCCGGCTCACTCCGTTAGCATTTCACCGTTATCTCATTTTTCAATATTATATTGCAGGGGCAATTTCGTCATTTCAGTTGTAACCTTCTCTCTTTAAAAGAAATTGTATGCCCGATTTTTGGGCAAACCCTTTACCTTTCCGCGATCGTCATCTCTCTACTCATTTCCACTGTTGCTCGACCGTTGCACCCTTTAAGACATCCAATCGCTTCTGATTCAAAGATGGTGACTTGCAGATGTGGGAATGAAGCAATGAAGATCACTTCATGGACGGATCGTAACCCTGGAAGACAATTTTGGAACTATACAAGATGTGGGTTCCTTCGATGGTCTGATCCTACTATGTGTGCTAGGGCATTGGTGGTGATTCCAAGTTTGATAAGATCAATGAATCGATTGGAAGAGAGGGTTGCCATTGTGAGTGCAGAATTGTGTAACTACCGGTTGATGTTGTTTTGTTCATGGGTGTTCTTTTTTTAGTTTTATTTTAATCTCTAAGTATCTTGTGAAAGTTTGGATGGTAATGGAGTTTTGGTTTTTGGTTTGTAACCGTTGCAAGGGTTTTTTTGATTTTAATCGAATAGGGGTTTTTTTTGCTTTCAGTTTATGTATGGGGTTTTGGAATTGGTGTTGTTGTATTTGGTTTATGTATCAGATTAATGTGTAATGGAGTGGTAATGGTAATGGTAATGGAATGTAGTTTGTTATAGTTGATTGTTGAATTTCTTAAATGTTTTTGAAATGCAATTGTTAAGTGTATTGTAAATGGATCTTTAAGATGGTTTTGATTTGCAATTGAAATGGTTCAAAGTCATCAACTGTTGCAGTATTAGCTCCATCATTAGCTTGGCAACTTGGTTCCTCTACATGGTAAGTTCCCACTGGTTCTTCAGTTTCAACTGCACTAGTGATCACTTCTTCTTGAGTTTTAATTTCATGATTGACCACTTCCTCTTGAATGAAATGAATTTGTTTGCTAGCTTGTGACCTTATATATGGCAGAATACTCTTTGAGTAATCATGCCCTTCATCAACATCTAATACTTGTGACTGCTCATAATCAGGGTTTACAGACTTGTTTAAATCAAGCTTTCTACTACATGATCCTGCTTCTCTCCTCCAAGGCTTCTTTCTATTCATTTCAGGTGATACACTATCAAGCTCCAACTCTTCAATAACAACTTTAGAAGGAGACTTGTAATAACTAGCTACCCTTGTCTGACCAATTTCAATATACACCCTTATAAGTCTATGTTTAGGGACATACGATACCATTTTAAGTACATCTTGGTCATTACCTAAAGGCATTAAGCCATAGTCTAAAGGGTATTCAGGGATACAAAAATGGTAGTAAAGGGTTTGCTTAGTTTTGTACCCTAGTTCTCGGACCATGTCATCAAGCTCATGAACTGAAAATAAATCAATGTCAACATCATCTACATATGCTACAACACCATCAACGTATTTCCTTCCAGGTGCTTTGGTGAAGACACCACTGTAGTGTATCTTCAACGTGAAATAGTTGTCATAACCTTCTGCAAACACAAAAAAAGAAAGAGTAAAGTCAATGATTTCTCTACGTGAACACAATCGACCAAGAAAAAACAAGTTTTGTTGTAGTATCGTACCGTATCTTTTTCCCAAGTCCTGCACGGTTGCAAATTTTTCTCGAAAACACCATATTGATAGCACCATTGCAATTCCTTCTGCTTAAACCCTAAATCCCAATTTCTGTTCTTGCTTCTACGATGGGAATGAACCCGATGATTACAAAATGTAACTGGTTATCGTGACGTGCAAACAATAGGTAATCATTTCATATTAAAGAGAGAATTTTACAACTGAAATGACGAAATTGCCCCTGCAATATAATATTGGAAAATGAGTTAACGGTAAAATGCTAACGGAGTGAGCCGGAAGGACCAAATGTTAAAAGTTTTGAAACCACTGGGACGATCCGTGAGGTTTTTGTAAATTAGGAACCAAACTTAAGATTTTCGGAAACCACAGGGACCATTTTTAAAGTTTTGTCATTTTTTTGGATGTTAATAGCGACAAAAATTAGTGCTAACTACAGATTTTTTTTATATGTTGATTTTCGAAATATTTGGCGAGGAAAGTTTTTTTTTTGTTTGTAAAAGTTGAATGAAATATAATGTATAGTTAGCATTCAATGGATTAAACCTATTCATAATCTAATGACATATAGTAATTCAATACATATGAAGTTCAATAACCATTGAACTTATTAACGGGAATTTTTTTTTAATCTTTAAATATATGTCATAAATTAGGTTTTGCAATAAAGGGTTTTTATTAAATATGTTTAATTACACTTTGTAGAGTTGAATCCGTAAGAAAAAAAAATGATAGAACTTTCTGAAAAATAGAATGACAGTGTGATCCATTAAATCTTATAAAATTCAATGCATTCTGGATGGCCTAAGCCTATGAGGTTTGTGATTACTCCAAACTCTACACATGTCACGTCTTATTGTCACATCACCCCGATATTCTTTTTAATTTCCCTTTCAGTTGAGAAATTGTCATTTTTCAGTTCAACTTACTTTTTAATTATATTTTTTAATACAAATAAAAATAGCAATTTACTAAACACATATACAAGATTAATAAATATTCAATTTATTTATAAAACTAGATTTACGTTTAATAAAAACTAAATTATTCATTAATTCAAACTAATACATTGTTTGTGTATATTTATGTGTGGTTAAGAGTAAATATAATATCGTCTTTGTGACACCAAAATATTTTTTTACCTTTCCGCTTACGCGTACCCTTTTTTTTACTTCAAAAATGTCACGTCACCCCAATATTCTTCTTCATTTTCATTTCAGCTGAGAAATTGTCATTTTTCGGTTCAATTCACTGTTCAATTATAATTTTTAATAAAAATAAAAATAATAATTTACTAAACCAATATACAAGATTAATAAATATTCAATTTATTTATAAACTAGATTTACGATTAATAAAAATTAAAATATTCATTAATTAAACTAATATATTGTTTGTGTATATCTATGTGTGGTTAAGAGTAAGTTAATATCGTCTTTGTGACACCAAAACAATTTTTTTATCTACCCTCTTGACGCATACCACCATTTTGACTTTAAAAATAATTTAATAAAATAATTAATATTAAATAAATCTTTAAATAAAAACTTGTAACATAATTTTGTATTTTAGTATACAAATTTAAAGTCACAAAGAGAAATGAACGATAAGTAAGATTGCGAACGTATGAGATACCATAAATATTGGTATTCTTAAAACATTAGAAAATAAAAAGGTTGAATATTAACAAACCAGGTTTGATATTTAGAGGGAGCACATGGGTTTTGTGGCGGCTTGGCTTTGGCTTGATTCGTGTGGCCGCCTCTTCCCTCTTCTCTAAAGACACGTCTCCACACGAACGACCGACCACCAATCACCTCTCATTAATATCCACCAAAAATAATCCAATATTAATTTAATTATTACTTCTACTTAAGGAAATCGATAGTATTTTTTAACAAAAAATTTAGTTACGTACCATCTGGCTTACAAAAATTTGTTATGCTTTTAAGAGTGTAATGGTTTGTTTGGAACATATATTCGATGTTATAAGTTATAACTATAAAAGGTCACCTTGGAGATTAAGGAATCTAAGATATTATATCTATAAAAGGTAACCTTGGAGATTAAGGAATCCGAGATAGAAATACAAATGCGAGAAATCAGAGAAAGAAAAACAGGTGCAAAATATAATTCATAAATCGCGTATATACATCACTTCAAGAAGAGATGAGGGTGACATAGAAAGAAAAGAGTGCAAGACTGGGTGAAGAGTTAGAGAGATAGAAAGACAAGCGTGAGGTAATAGAGAAGAGCGAAACCTTACTCAGTGTCAGTATGATGACCAATGTCAACATGAATGACAATGTTGGCGTAGTGAGAGACAGAGAAACGTAGACGTTAACGTGATGAGAGACAAAGAGACGTGATGCTGAAGTTAGGACATTTTGTTTTACTATTTATGTATTTTCTTTTCTTTAATTTTGACTTTTTTTTGTTGATTTATTTCGACTATTATGATAATTTTGATATTTTTGACTAAATTTGATTGTCTTGCCCGATTACTCATCGAATAGTCTGATTAATGACCACTTTAATCGATTTTGATAGAGTCTGGCGAAAACGACCGATTACCACTTTTCATAGGTGAAGGGAGACTGCCAAGCGTTTAGGCGACGATTAATTGACCGCTTAGACAGTTTTACAACACTGGGTTTTTCGCAGGTGTCACCTACAAAAATCTCTAATTTACCTGCGAAAAACATATTTTATCACATAGTTCTCTATGAATTTTAACAATATAACAAAAATAAGTACTCTTAAAACGTAAACACGTATAAAAATGTGTAAAAGGAAATAACAAAAAAAAATACTCATTGTATCCATTTTGTGAGAGAGAAAATGTAACGCCCGCAGATCCGGGCTAGTCAATTTAGAGACAATGAGCATCAAAAATGAGTTTTTGATGGAAGATTATTTAGAAGGAATAATCTTAACCAAGTGGTAGTATATGTTACAAGGGTTCCGTACATATAAAGAACACCGAAATCCGAGTTATAACGAAGAAGTTATGGCCCGTCGAAGTTTTACGGCAAAACCGACACGGCACCAGGAGACGTAAATAGTGAATTTACGATGGAGCACTTTTCAGCCTTATAAATCTAAACAAAAGTTGTAGTATACGTTAAACCGAGAACATACAAAAAAAGAACGCCCAAATCTGACTTCGTATGAGGAAGTTATAAATTTTCTAAGATTTGGCATAGCAGTGCACGACCCGAAACTCGAATTTTAGATCGAGCGGTTTTTGACCTACGCGACCTAAATGAGAATTGAAGATCTCATTAATAGGAACTCAACGATAAAAAGACAAACGAAAACGGAGTCCGTATGAAGGAGTTACGAATTCTTCGCGGTCATTTAACAGTCTAATCTCCTCGTACTGTTAAATTTAAGATCGGTCGAGAATTAGCCGACGGAGTCAAATTGAAAGTTTTAGATCTTATTTTTACTTACGCGTGGATATAAAGAACGGCGAAAACGGAGCTCGTATGTGAAAGTTATGAATTTTTGAAAATCGGCTGATTTCCACCATGTGTGCGATGCCACGTGTCAGCACCAGGCTGTGTCTGGGTGTCTTCAGCTGGCTCACGACGTGAGCATCATAAAACTCACGAAGTGAGTGACCCTCCAGCCCCTATAAATAAGAGGTTAATCCCTCTTCATTCTTCACACCTCTCATCACTCCCCTCTCTCTCTATAACCTCTCTCTAGCCCCGAAACCCCCCGAAAAGCCTAGGGAACCTCCATAGCACGAGGCGGAAGCCCCGGAGCGCCCGACGACTCCGAGAAGAAGAGCCTTTCGGCTCGGAAATTCTGCTCCAAGCGAAGCCCGGTTTTCGAGAAAACCCGCTGTTTTGTTAAGGGAAAATTGTTTTGAGATAACGAATTGCTGTCCGAGTACCGAGTCACCACCTTACCAGGTGAGTGCATAGTTACTTTCATCTTACACATAGATATGAAGTATTTTAATATAAATTACGTGCTATGTGTGAATATTATCTATATACTTGCTATATATGCTGGATGAACAATTTTATACATGTTTTAAATGATTTAAACTGTATATATATTTTATATCTACAAAATATGTTGGATAAACATGGGTAAATGAAATATGAGTCGGATGATGAGGTGAGAGGTGAAATAGACCATTAGGTGAGGGTGAGAGGTGGACGATGTGAGAAGCCTTTTACCCAAATGTTGGCCCCGTCATCTAGCAGAGTATGAATGACAACCACGGACTATTCTAGACAGTCCAGTGGAATACTAGCAGGCTCGCAACCTGTAGGTGTTGTGAACGATGTGTTCACCGGTGTACTCTAAAAACCCATTGACATGTTTTGCGAGTGGACTCTCGAAAACGATACTGTCAATAAACGAGATAACCCTGGCAGCTGTGCCCGAAGGACAATACCGGCAGTTGCGCCTCATAAAGAATGTCACAATTCTGGCAGCTGCGCCTAAGTGATAGAACTAGCAGATGTGCTTGACAGCTGTGTCATAGGCAACGATGGACTTCGTGCCTACTCCTTAGGACAGTCCTTAGGAATGAATTAACGAGGAATAGTCGATTCTTAGGGTAGATCCTTAAGAGTAAAGAAGATAATGGGGGTGAGTAATTGGGTTGATTGTTTGATGTTTAAACATAATAATTATATTATTGTGGGTTGAAAACCCTATGTACTCACCAGGTTTCCCAACATGACCCACTCAATTTATTTATATCACATGTGTTGATATGAAGTCACATTACACTGAGAGATTAAGGAGATATAAAATCACTAGTGATAATGAATGTAAGTTCTGTTTATGCTTATGCTTCTGTATTGACGATGACATCCCAAATGTTTTAAAATGGATAAAAATACATTTCTTCGGAAATGCTTTGATAACGTATTTATCATGTTTTTCTGGGAACCAATTCCGCAATATTTTTATTAAAAGAGGTACTCTGATTTTTATAAAGCATAAACAAAATCGGTCTTTTCTGGCCGTGAAAAATGGGGATGTTGAAACATCCCAAAAATACAACCCAAAAATTTCGTTTTTAAAACATTATTAAAACCATCAACCATCCAAAATCATAATCATGTATCATAAAACATCATAGTATCTGTCTCAAATCAAAATCTCATATCCAAATATCAGAGTCTAACTCCCAGGCTGAAGACTGTGGTGTGTGCCATGCGATCATCCCGAGCCCTTCCCAGTGCTAGTGGAAGTACCTGAAACCAAAACTGAAAACCGTAAGCACGAAGCTTAGTGAGTCTCCCCAATCTACCACATATAATCTACACATAGCATGTAACTAGGAGATACGGGCCTCGCCCACACTCGTGGAGATACGGGCCTCGCCCACACTCTGCTAACTGGGAGATACGGGCCCCGCCCACATTCCGCTATCTAGGAGATACGGGCCTCGCCCACATTCCACTGTCTAGGAGATACGGGCCTCGCCCACACTCCACTATCTCTGAGGTACGGGCCTCGCCCATGCTCAGCTACTTCGAGATACGGGCCTCGCCCACACTCGGATATGATGAGATACGGTCCTCGCCCACACTCAACTACTAAACACATCATACAAGTATCACACAGACAACATGTAAAGCTAATCTAATGTTCATACATCATAATCAACTACTACTATGAGATACGGGCCTCGCCCAAACTTTGCTAAGATAGGATACGGGCCCCGCCCACATTCAGCTACTATCATATCATACTCTGGGCCGGCCTTGGTGCCGTAGACCTGTTCCTACTGAAGGAGAACTCACCTCGTATAACTGGCTGCTGATATCCCGAGTGAGAAATCCCTGTTTGCCGCTCCGGCGACTCCCCGGCTACAAACACATAACATTCTAAATCAACTGATGATTCCTCATGGAGTAAATGACCAATTTACCCCCTGGTCAAAGTCAAAGTCCTTGTCAGAGTCAACTTCCAGGTTGACTCTACTCGCCGAGTCCTACTATGAACTCGTCGAGTTCCCGAACTCACAATTCTCTAACTCGCGACTTGACTCGTGTCACACCCCAAAACCAGAATGACGGAAACGTTCTGGGGTGGAGGACGTCATGTGTAGCATCACAACCAATGAATAATAGCAATCATAGCAACACAACCATTATAGTGAATACTTGAATAAAAATGTTTACATCAGTTTGAAACTTTGTCTGAAACTTGTTTGAATTACATCAAATAGCTTTGTAAAGTATAAACATAAAACTCTTATTGCTCCAGCTTCTCAAACATCCAGCAAGTACCTGTCTACTGATTTCCTGAGAATACAAGCAGTTTAAAAATATCAACATGAAGCTGGTGAGTTCATAAGCGGTATTTTGTAATGAAAACTTGTTGATGAGCTTGTAAAGGTGTTCGTATAGTTTCAAGAAAATCCGATATTTTCTTTAGTGAAAATGTAGTGTTTTCAGTTCTGTATAAAACCATGAATGTTCGTTACTGAAAACTATAGTGATATGCGAAAATAATGCTTCATGTGACTAGCTAATGCTAATCATGATGCATAAGTATTTCGTACGTGAAACCATGGTATGATCGATTCTGTTTGAAAACCCTGGAAATTCTCCAGTTGTAGTGTGTATTAGTTCTATTTAGTAAAATAAAACTGTTGAAGAATGACAGTTTGTAAACCAAGAGTGATTTATACATATTGTGAGTCGTATAACCATACTTGATATGACTAGAGACCTTTCCAACGTTCTTCAGGCGTCGAGTTAAATGACATTTGTCACCCTAGGCATGCCTGCCCAACTGTAGCTAGCAGTTCGGGTGTGGGATTGTCAGTCCCGAATAGATCTATTCACAAATCTCACACTCTCCCTCCAGGAGACTCTGGTTATACTATGATAGGATTTATCCTTGTACAACTAAGGGTACAGTATTGAAGTAGTGCCTCACAGTATCGTACAATCTAGTTTACATGTAGTGTAGTAGCGTTCTACCATAGTGAAAATCCATATGTATACCGTATGTAGTGATAATTACAGTTATGAATACCATGATAAAGTAGTGATGTAAACTGTAAACTGTTTCTGTCTTAGTGCATATGTTTAGTAGTGAAAGTTTCTGTACTTGTTATGTTTAGAAAATACCAAACTATACTAATTATAGTTTGCATGTATAACGTAGTGAATATCGAGTCCGGAAAACTATGCAATTTTAGTGAAAACGTCTCTTATGCTCAACACAGTACAAAAAGGTTAAAGTATGAGAATTGCATGAGTTTTATATTGTTGAAAACATTTATGTTTGGCTTGTATTCCCCCCCTGAAAACATTAAAAACACGGAAAATGTAGGGGTATGAACTCACCTGTAGTGAGCGATACGACTGAAGGATCGGTCTAGGATGCTAGGTGTCAAGTGAAGACTTGAGCACACACACGAATCCTAATTAGCATATAAGGACACATATATGCATAAGATTAGTGTTTATACAACTACTCATGAAAGGTAACACCCTATTTGGACTAGGTAACTCTAAGATTGAAGGATATGAATCACATATGATTGCATACTAAGGGTGTACGGCCACTCAAAGGAGTTTACGGCCAAAATGGCATGACCAAGGGAGTTTACTGCCCATGAGTTTACGGCCCATGAGTTTACTGCCCATGAGTTTACGGCCCATTAGTTTACTACCCATGAGTTTACGGCCGTAAACTCATGCTACTTTGTGCATATGGGTGTTTTAAAGGGAAAGAAGTATTGAAGAAGGGTTCTAGGTTCATGTCCAAGCCTTAGGAAGAGTTTAAGGTCCAATTGCACCACAAACTAGGGTTTACGGCCAAGGGAGATGCTCTTGGCCGTAAACACCTCATGTTCTTGGAAAAAGCTTGATTTCAAGGCTAGCATTTTGAGTCTTAACTAGATAACAAGTATAGGGAAGTCATACTTACGATTTGAAGGCAAAGGAGGGTGTTTTCGGCCCAAAACACCTAAGTGTTCTTGATGTTCTTGAGAGAGTTTTCGAGTTCCAAGCCTTAGAAATGGAAAGAGTGCAGAAAAATCGACCAAGCATCATACTTATAGGCTGGAGTTTACGACCATCATGAGTTTACGGCCGTAAACTCATGGTCATGGCCGTAAACTCCTCATTTTTAGGGTTTATGGCTTAATCAATGGTTTGGAACTTTAGTTGACCCATTCTAACACTTGTTCCCTTGATGTACTAAGCTTATAATGCTCAAACAGACTCTAAACAGTGCTAAAAGTTAGCAGAAACAAGTCTGACTTTGATTGAAGTGAATAGTTTGTACAAGATAGAAATTTCGGGTTGTCACATCATCCCCCCGTTAGAGGGAATTTCGTCCCGAAATTAAAGAATAGAGTACAATCATGAACTTGGAAAGAGATGGGGGTACTTCTGCTTCATTGAATCCTCGCGCTCCGAAGTGAATTCAGGACCTCGCTTGGCATTCCAGCGAACCTTCACTATCGGGATGCGACTCTGTTTCGTAAGTTTGACTTCCTGGTCCATGATTTCGACAGGTTCTTCCACGAAGTGTAGACTCTCGTGCAAATCAATCTCGTCAAGAGGAATCACAAGTGTCTCATCGGACAGACACTTCTTTACGTTCGATGCGTGGAAGACAGGATGAATGTTGTTGAGCTCTCGAGGTAACTGGAGTTTGTATGCTACGGGACCGATCCTAGCAAGAATCTCAAAGGGTCCAATGTACCGTGGGTTCAGCTTTCCACGTTTTCCGAAGCGTATCATGCCTTTCCATGGCGAGACCTTTAAAAGGACTCGGTCACCCACCTGAAATTCCAAGGGTTTTCGTCTCTTATCGGCGTAACTCTTTTGTCTATCTCGTGAGGCTTTCAGTCGTTCTCGGATTTGTATGATCTTTTCAGTTGTCTCTCGAATGATTTCAGGACCAGTGAGAGTGCTGTCAGGGACTTGACCCCTGACTAGCTGCGTGTCACCCACCTCAGCCCAGCACAGAGGGGATCTGCACTTGCGGCCGTAGAGGGCTTCAAACGACGCAACCTTGATACTGGTATGGTAGCTGTTGTTGTAGGAAAATTCAACCAAAGGAAGATGAGTGTCCCATGACGTGCCGAAGTCAATGACGCAGGCTCTCAACATGTCTTCCAATGTCTGAATTGTTCTCTCACTCTGTCCATCTGTCTGAGGATGATAAGCCGTGCTCATATCCAATTTAGTTCCAAGAGCCTTCTGTAGCGATTGCCAAAATCTCGAGGTAAACCTGCTATCTCGGTCGGAGATAATGGATACAGGTACCCCATGAAGGCGAACTATCTCTTGAATGTAGATTCGCGTGAGTCTCTCCATCTTGAAGTTTTCTTTGATTGGCAGGAAGTAGGCGGACTTCGTCAACCGATCGACAATTACCCAGATGGCGTCGTGCCCACTCGGAGATCTGGGTAACTTGGTGATAAAATCCATCGTTATCCTTTCCCACTTCCACTCAGGTATTTCTGGGTGATGAAGTAAACCTAAGGGCTTTTGATATTCCACCTTTACCTTGGCGCAAGTGAAACACTTGCCCACGAAGGTTGCAATTTCCGCTTTCATGTTCGGCCACCAGTAGAGTTGTTTGAGAGCCAGATACATTTTATCTGAACCTGGGTGAACGGAGTACCTCGTCTTGTGAGCTTCGTTCATGACAACTTCTCTGTAACCACCATACTTCGGGGTCTAGATACGGTCCATGAAATAGTAAACTCCGTTTCCCTTGAGCTCTAAGTTCTTGTCCATTCCTCGCAATGATTCATTCGCCACGTTCTCTGGTTTCAAAGCTTCCATATGAGCCTCTCTGAGTTGCGCGGATAAATGGGAATGGATGGTCATTGTTAGTGCCTTCACCTTACGCCCTGAATACTCCTTTCGACTGAGGGCATCTGCTACCACATTGGCCTTGCCGGGATGGTAGCGAATTTCGCACTCGTAGTCACTGAGTAAATCTACCCATCGCCGCTGTCTCATGTTCAACTCCTTTTGATCAAAGATATGCTGCAAGCTCTTATGGTCGGTGAAGATAGTGCACTTGGTTCCGTAGAGATAGTGTCTCCAGATCTTTAGCGCAAAGACAACTGCTCCCAACTCCAAATCGTGAGTTGTGTAATTGACCTCGTGTGTTTTCAAATGCCTCGAGGCATAGGCGATGACCTTTCCTCGTTGCATGAGCACACAACCTAGGCCCTGATTGGATGCATCACAATAGACCACGAAGTCTTCCGTCCCTTCGGGCAGGGACAAGATAGGTGCGATGCATAGGGCCTTCTTTAATGTTTGAAACATAGTGTCTTGCTTGACTCCCCAACTAAAGGTTACACCTTTTTGTGTCAGGGTAGTTAAAGGCTTAGCGATTTTGGAGAAATTCTGGATAAACCGACGATAATAGCCCGCGAGACCCAAGAATTGACGGATTTCTGTGGGTGTCTTTGGTGCAGACCAATTCTCTATCGCTTTGATCTTTCAAGGGTCCACGTGACCGGGAAAATTCACCTTCCTGATCCAGAACTCACACTTTGAAAATTTTGCATATAGCTTCTCCGCCCTTAATGTTTCCAACACCTGTCTCAAGTGCTGTTTATGATCATTCTCACTCCGAGAATAGACGAGTATATCGTCGATGAACACGATCACAAACTTGTCTAGGAAAGGGCGGCACACTCGATTCATCAGGTCCATGAATACTGTCGGCGCGTTGGTCAGACGAAAGGGCATTACTACAAATTCGTAGTGTCCATAACGAGTTCGGAATGTTGTCTTGGGCACATCATTCTCGTGAACTCGCAACTGATGACACCCTGATCTCAGATCTATCTTTGAGAAATAACTGGCTCCCTGAAGTTGGTCGAAGATATCGTCGATTCTGGGTAAGGGATATCGGTTCTTGATGGTCAGCTTGTTCAGTTCTCGGTAGTCAATGCACATCCGAAAGGATCCATCTTTCTTTTTCACGAATAAGATTGGAGCTCCCCAAGGTGAGGAACTCGGCCTTATGAATCCTTTGCTGATCAGCTCATTGAGCTGGCTGGATAACTCTTGCATTTCCGCTGGCGCTAAACGGTAAGGAGACTTAGCTACAGGAGTAGCTCCAGGGATCAAGTCAATACGAAACTCGACTTGACGCTCGGGAGAGATTCCTGGGAGATCTTCAGGGAAGACATCAGGAAAGTTGCAGACTTCGGGGATTCTCTCGAGGTCTTTACCCTTTTGTGTCTCATCAACAACATGAGCTAGAAACGCATGGCATTCCTTCCGCAGGTACTTCTGAGCTTTGATGCACGAAATGATACGGAGGTTTGAACTGAGCTTATCACCGTAAATCATGAGGGTTTCGCCAGAGGGAAGATTGAGGCGAATGGCTTTTTCGAAGAAAAGGATTTCAGAACGATTGGGGCTTAACCAATCCATACCAATAATGACATCGAAACTCTTAATAGATACAGGCATAAGATCGATGGGAAAGGAATGATTGCCTAAAGTAAGATTACAGCCTAGGAATATGTCGTTCGCGCTCTCTTTTTCTCCGTTATCCATCTCGACGGTGAACGTTTTGGTTAAAGGTTGGGATTTACATTTGATTAGGTGTTTGAATGCATGACTAACAAAACTCCTCTCCGCACCAGAATCGAAAAGAATGCATGCATGAGAGTTGTCAAGGAGGAACGTACCCGTAACAACGGTAGGATCAGCGACCGCTTGCTCCTGGCCCATCGCCAGAACTCTTCCTGTATTGCCACCAGTTGTTGCCTTGGGGCAGTTTCTCCTGAAGTGCCCAACCTCTCCACATCCATAACAAGCTTGACCAGCACCTGCTCCCGCAGCCTGGTTGGTTGGTTGGGTTGGCACCTTGCAGTATCGAGCTGTGTGTCCCTTCTTTCCATAATTGTTGCAACTCAACTCACGGCAGGGTCCGTGATGATGGAAGTTACACTTGTTGCATAGAGGTAGTTTTCCAGCATAAACACCGGTAGGAGATTGGGTGGCTGGGACAGTAGTTGGAAGAGCAGCAGGAGAAGTAACAGCATAAACTGCCACTGTTTGTTGTTTCTTGGAGGGCTCCTGCGAAGAATGACCCTTCCGCTTGTTCCATGATTTCTTCTTCTTCCCACCACTTTCCTTTTGTGGATCGGGAACAACTGTCACCTCATCCAGATCGATTCCATGATCGATCAGAGTCCGAGCCAGATCCTTGGCGCTTTCAAATGTAGTCGGTCTAGCAGCCAAGACATTCCCTTTGGTTGGTTGCGTCAGTCCCCAGATGTACCTCTCGATTTTCTTGCTTTCCGGGGTGACCATTTCCGGACAGAGGAGAGCCAGATCACAGAATCTAGCGGTGTAGGCAGCGATGTCGGAACCCTTCATCTTCAAATTCCAGAGTTCATGCTCCAACTTTTGCACTTCACCCCTCGGGCAGTATTCCGCAAGCATGAGTTCCTTCAGTCTTTCCCAACCCATGGCATTTGCCACCGGCAGGGTTAGGGTTTTGACTCGACCATTCCACCAGGTCAAAGCTCTGTCGGTGAAAGTGCAGGCGGTGAACTTCACCTTGTTTGCTTCGGAACAGGCGTAAATTTTGAAGATGGATTCGATCTTCTCGAACCATCGAGTCAGAGCGATGACACCTCCATTTCCGTCCAAGGACTTGGGTTTTGCAGTCATGAAGTCCTTGTAGGAACACTCCTTTTGATGTCCCTGACTTCCATCTTGTCTCTGTGGGTCGGTTCCACCTCCAGCCCCACCAGCATTCACTTATGTCATTGCTGCAGTTACGGCAGCTGTAACTGCTGCCTGAAACATGACAGGGTCGAACTGAGGAGGTGGTGGTGGTGGTGTGTTGTCGTTCCTTCTGATGGGTCTTCGTCGGGGAGGCATCTTTTTCTAGAAACAATCTGGAAGAAGAGGGTGGTAAGTCCTCAAGATATATGAAACAGGATATATCTCATCCTGATAACAAAAGTGTTCTACCAAGCGATAAGCACAGAAAGGTTACTAATGCAAGTAAGTTATCGCTTAAGGAAGAAGAGGTAGCAACACTTGAAATGAATCTGTATACTGAGTTTGGCTCTAGCTAAAATAATCCTATAGTATTTTATGTGGGATGATTTTGGTAAGTTTTAGGCCTGTTGTAACACTACAGTCACTCCCAAGCACATGTTGGTCATGTCTCGAATGAATATAGTTGATCAGGCTATATTGACCGTAGACATGATTACATAACTGCCCAGGTTTAACCGCAGTGCCCCAACATCCAAATACTTTTTGTTTTCTTCTACTAATGACACGAATTCTGTTATGTATGCATGCTCGTATACTTTTTATAAAAATACTTATATTTTTGAAAGTATACTCTTAGCGTAGAGCACTTAGGCCCCTTAGTGTTTATAGTTGTATACCACGTAAGGTTCGGTATACTAGTTCGCTATAAACAAGGGCTATGATACCAATCTGTCACACCCCAAAACCAGAATGGCGGAAACGTTCTGGGGTGGAGGACGTCATGTGTAGCATCACAACCAATGAATAATAGCAATCATAGCAACACAACCATTACAGTGAATACTTGAATAAAAATGTTTACATCAGTTTGAAACTTTGTCTGAAACTTGTTTGAATTACATCAAATAGCTTTGTAAAGTATAAACATAAAACTCTAATTGCTCCATCTTCTCAAACATCCAGCAAGTATCTGTCTACTGATTTCCTGAGAATACAAGCAGTTTAAAAATATCAGCATGAAGCTAGTGACTTCATAAGCGGTATTTTGTAATGAAAACTTGTTGATGAGCTCGTAAAGGTGTTCGTATAGTTTCAAGAAAATCCGATATTTTCTTTAGTGAAAATGTAGTGTTTTCAATTCTGTATAAAACCATGAATGTTAGTTACTGAAAACTATAGTGATATGCGAAAATAATGCTTCATGTGACTAGCTAATGCTAATCATGATGCATAAGTATTTCGTACGTGAAACCATGGTATGATCGATTCTGTTTGAAAACCCTGGAAATTCTCCAGTTGTAGTGTGTATTAGTTCTATTTAGTAAAATAAAACTATTGAAGAATGACAGTTTGTAAACCAAGATTGATTTATACATATTGTGAGTCGTATAACCATACTTGATATGACTAGAGACCTTTCCAATGTTCTTCAGGCGTCGAGTTAAATGACATTTGTCACCCTAGGCATGCCTGCCCAACTGTAGCTAGCAGTTCGGGTGTGGGATTGTCAGTCCCGAATACATCTATTCACAAATCTCACACTCTCCCTCCAGGAGACTCTGGTTATACTATGATAGGATTTATCCCTGTACACCTAAGGGTACAGTATTGAAGTAGTGCCTCACAGTATCGTACAATCTAGTTTACATGTAGTGTAGTAGCGTTCTACCATAGTGAAAATCCGTATGTATACCGTATGTAGTGATAATTACAGTTATGAATACCATGATAAAGTAGTGATGTAAACTGTAAACTGTTTCTGTCTTAGTGCATATGTTTAGTAGTGAAAGTTTCTGTACTTGTTATGTTTAGAAAATCCCAAACTATACCGATTATAGTTTGCATGTATAACGTAGTGAATATCGAGTCCGGAAAACTATGCAATTTTAGTGAAAACGTCCCTTATGCTCAACACAGTACAAAAGGGTTAAAGTATGAGAATTACATGAGTTTTATATTGTTGAAAACATTTATGTTTGGCTTGTATTCCCCCCTGAAAACATTAAAAACACGGAAAATGTAGGGGTATGAACTCACCTGTAGTGAGCGATACGACTGAAGGATCGGTCCAGGATGCTAGGTGTCAAGTGAAGACTTGAGCACACACACGAATCCTAATTAGCATATAAGGACACATATATGCATAAGATTAGTGTTTATACAACTACTCATGAAAGGTAACACCCTATTTGGACTAGGTAACTCTAATATTGAAGGATATGAATCACATATGATTACATACTAAGGGTGTACGGCCACTCAAAGGAGTTTACGGCCAAAATGGCATGACCAAGGGAGTTTACTGCCCATGAGTTTACGGCCCATGAGTTTACTGCCCATGAGTTTACGACCCATGAGTTTACTGCCCATGAGTTTACGGCCGTAAACTCATGCTACTTTGTGCATATGGGTGTTTTAAAGGGAAAGAAGTATTGAAGAAGGGTTCTAGGTTCATGTCCAAGCCTTAGGAAGAGTTTAAGGTCCAATTGCACCATAAACTAGGGTTTACGGCCAAGGGAGATGCTCTTGGCCGTAAACACCTCATGTTCTTGGAAAAAGCTTGATTTCAAGGCTAGCATTTTGAGTCTTAACTAGATAACAAGTATAGGGAAGTCATACTTACGATTTGAAGGCAAAGGAGGGTGTTTTCGGCCCAAAACACCTAAGTGTTCTTGATGTTCTTGAGAGAGTTTTGAGTTCCAAGCCTTAGAAATGGAAAGAGTGCAGAAAAATGGACCAAGCATCATACTTATAGGCTGGAGTTTACGGCCATCATGAGTTTACGGCCGTAACTCATGGTCCTGGCCGTAAACTCCTCATTTGAGGGTTTATGGCTTAATCAATGGTTTGGAACTTTAGTTGACCCATTCTAACACTTGGTCCCTTGATGTACTAAGCTTATAATGCTCAAACAGAGTCTAAACAGTGCTAAAAGTTAGCAGAAACAAGTCTGACTTTGATTGAAGTGAATAGTTTGTACAAGATAGAAATTTCGGGTTGTCACAACTCGCCGAGTCGGGGCGTAGATGATGGGTTTTAGGTACAACAAATAAACTAGAAACAATTCCTAAGTTCACATGCAACCTACTTTGGATCTATGTTTTAACTATTGAACATACAACTTTGAATTGCAAAACAAGAACCCTAGAGGAGAGAGGCTAATTTCGAAATTAACAAACTAGGGTTTAGGGTTTACATACCTTTCAATTGTTATAGCAAACAATTGATAATCCCTTGATCTTGATCTTGATCTTCTTGGAAGCTTTAGCACCACAAGTGTAATGCCTCTAATGGAATCACACCCAAACTAGCAAGAAGGAAAGTAGAAGAGAGAGAGGAGAGGGAGTATGCAAAATCTCGGCCTTAGGGTTTCTTCAAAAGAAAGAGTGACCAAAAACATGAACCAGGAGGCTCCTTATATAGCTGAGGGATCTAGGGTTTAAGGGAAACCCTAGTTATCCTTTGCTTAGGGCCTAAGCAAACCCAAGGGCCTTATCCAAGCCCCTATGGACGAAATTATTAGGGTTTCCCCTAAAGATTTCGTCCACCCTCTTCCAAGGGGTTTCTAGAGCCTTCCACTCAACTATTAGATAATTGCAAACTAGTCCCTGCACCTTATAATTAATTCTTTTAACCCCAAAATCAATTCAGATTAATTTCTGGCTAACAATTAATTAAACATAATGATTTCTAATTAATATATTAATCCATTAACATATTAATAAATCATTTATATATATATTAATTTATTAATCTTATAAATTAATATCTCTCCTTTCATAATTTCCTTGTCCAGTTGCTAGGTTGAGGGCAACCCAAAAGGACTGTGCTGCTATCAATTCAAGTACATACCAATTATAGTTATGGGCTTAGACACCTAATCCAACAGTCTCCCACTTGGATAAGTCTGTAACTATAATTGCTAGTATGCCTTCTAAATTTGACCAGCAAATTGTAGCTTCCAAAAAGCTGCTGCCGAACTCTGACCCAGTCAGTTATGTGTCCTAAGATAAGTGATCATATAACCCTTCGTTCTGCTTGATATCCCCAGACAAAAGACATGGAATGTAATCAATCTGTTTTTCCAGAATCTATGTTTCCCGATTCCTGATTTGTGATGATGTAGAACTTCTAATCGAACACATCAATTTAGTCCTGGCTGGGCCCAGCACATAAGTCAACACCAAATCATCGAGGGGCCCACAGATATCGCTTTTCCTGTTTGGGCAAAAGGAACGAATAAACGTTGACTCATATGCTTGTATCTTTTACTTATCAAATTATGCATGACAATACGTTTTATAACACCAAGTTACTGATGCGTTTTCGTATCACCAATGCACAACCGACTTGTAAATTACAACTCATATATCTTCGTTTCAAGATTATAAGATATTATCATCTCAGTATTACCCGTGATGAATTCCATGAAGTAATACTCTGAGCGAGGGTTTATCCAATACTCAAATCTCAATTTCTGAGTACTCATGAACATTGCAGCAATTCTATTGCCATGTCTATCCTTAGACAATCTGCAATCCAATTCATGACAGTCTTAATTCACTACTTACTTCCAAGAGTATGAGCGACTGTGGAGTTTGAATAATCTCATTATTCAGGAAGTAAAACATGCAAAAATGAAACACAATAATAAACAATCGACAAAAGGTAGTAGCCAAACTTATAAATAATACTTTATTATTTAATCACCAAAAGTCAATTACATTTACTTTGTTACAAGTTTCAAAAACTAATCTAACTACTAAAACTAATATCATCTTTCAGTCCTATGCTCCGAGCATGCTGAATATGCTTAGCCCTACTCAGACCCTTTGTGAGAGGATCTGCTGGGTTATCTTCAGATGACACCCTCTTTACTATAAGATGGCCTTCTTCTACTCTATGTCTGATGAAATGGTACTTTCTGTCGATATGTCTGGTCTTACCATGATCTCTTGGTTCCTTTGTCAAGGCAACCGCTCCTTCATTATCGCAGAACAGTTCCATAGGCTCCTGGATGGTTGGAACAACTCCGAGATCCCCGATGAAGTTCCTCAACCAAGCTGCTTCTTTCGACGCTTCACTTGCTGCAATGTACTCTGATTCACAAGTAGAATCAGCCACCGTATTTTGCTTGGAACTCTTCCAAGTAACTGCTCCTCCATTCAGTAAAAATACCCAGCCCGATTGAGAACGGAAGTTATCTCTATCCGTCTGAAAGCTGGCATCACTGTAACCATCTACTCTCAAAGTATCACTGCCACCAAGCACAAGAACCCAGTCCTTTGTCCTTCGCAAATACTTGAGTATATTCTTAACTGCTATCCAATGAGCTCTACCTGGGTTTCCCTGATAGCGACTGACCATGCTCAAAGCAAATGCCACATCAGGGCGAGTACATGTCATAGCGTACATGATCGATCCGACAGCGGAAGCATAAGGTACACGACTCATGTCATCTATTTCAACATCTGTACTCGGGCATTGAGTCTTACTCAATTTGGTATTGCTCTGGATAGGTAGCTCTCCCTTCTTGGAATTTTCCATACTAAACCTCTTTAGTACCTTATCCAAGTATGTGCTCTGACTAAGTCCAATTAGTCTCTTCTTTCTATCTCTCAATATTCTAATCCCAAGAATATAGGCAGCTTCTCCAAGGTCTTTCATGGCAAAACACTTTCCAAGCCAGGACTTAACTTCTTTCAAGGTTGGAACGTCGTTACCAATGAGTAATATGTCATCGACATATAACACCAGAAAAGTTACTATACTCCCACTAGCCTTGATATACATACAAAACTTATCTTCACTTCTAGAGAAACCAAACTCTTTGACTTTCTCATGGAAGCAAAGATTCCAACTACGAGATGCTTGTTTCAATCCATAAATGGATTTCTCAAGCTTGCACACTCTATTGGGGAACTTTGCATCAACAAAACCCTCTGGCTGACTCATGTAAACATCTTCAGCCAACTTCCCATTAAGGAAAGCAGTTTTGACATCCATCTGCCAGATTTCATAATCATGGAAGGCAGCTATGGCGAGCAATATCCTAATAGATTTAATCTTAGCTACTGGTGAGAAGGTCTCATCATAGTCAACCCCTGGGGTTTGAGTGAAACCTTTTGCAACCAGTCGAGCTTTGAATGTGTGCACATTCCCATCCATGTCTGTCTTCTTCTTGAAGATCCATTTGCACCCAACTGTCTTGCGACCTGGTGCACTATCAACCAAATTCCAAACTTGGTTGTCATACATGGACTTAATCTCGCTGTCCATTGCCTCTTTCCACTTGGAAGCCTCTGGGCCTGCCATTGCTTTCTTATAAGTGACTGGTTCATCTAAGTTTACCAGTGTTCTGTCACTTATGAATGTGTCACCATCTGAAGTAATATGAAAACCATACAACTCAGGTGGCACACTCTCCCTAGTGGATCTTCTAAGAGGTAATGAGTTATCAATTGGTTCAACAGGAACTGTTTCCTCTGGTTGAATGCTAGTGTCATCTAAGGTTCCTTCATTGGCTGACTCTTGAATTTCTTCAAGGTCAATAGTGCTCCCACTGTCCTCTTTGAATATGAGCTCTCTTTCAAGAAAGACTCCTCTTCGTGCTACAAAGACCACGTTCTCACTAGGCCTGTAGAACAAATATCCAAAAGACTGCTTTGGGTAACCAATGAAAACACATTTCTCACTTCTAGCTGCTAGCTTGTCGTGAGTCTCTCGTCTTATGAAAGCTTCACAACCCCAGACTTTAATATGTGCTAACGAGGGAACTTTCCCTGTCCACATTTCGTGAGGTGTTTTGGCAACCTTCTTTGTAGGGACAAGATTGAGGATGTGGGCGGCTGTCTCTAAGGCATACCCCCAGAAGTGAATGGGAAGCGAAGCCCGACTCATCATAGAACGAACCATGTCTAACAAGGTTCGATTACGCCTCTCAGCTACACCATTTAACTGTGGTGTCCTAGGAGGAGTCAATTGTGAGACTATCCCACATTCTTTCAGATAGTCGTTAAACTCGATACTAAGATACTCCCCGCCTCTATCGGATCTAAGTATCTTTATCTTTCTGCCCAATTGATTTTCGACTTCATGCTTAAACTCTTTGAACTTTTCAAAAGTTTCTGACTTATGCTTGATCAAGTAGATATATCCATATCTGCTATAATCGTCAGTGAAAGTCACATAGAATCGATTAGCATCTCTTGTAGTTGATCTGAAGGGCCCACACACATCTGTGTGTATGAGATCCAACAGACCTTCACCTCTTTCATAAGACCCTGTGAATGGTGATTTTGTCATCTTTCCCAAAAGACAAGATTCACACATGTCATCTGACTTTAGGTCAAATGATTCCAACACTCCATCCTTTTGGAGTTGGGCTATGCGTTTCTTGTTAATGTGTCCAAGACGACAATGCCACAAGCATGCCTTGTCTACACTATTAGACAAGTCAATATTAAGTACACTATTTCCTAGGCTATCAACACAAGTCACTGTTTCATACACACCATTACAAGGCAAAGCTTTAAACATAAAAACACCATTCTTATAAACAGAAATTGAACCATTCAAATCATTAAAAGAATATGTAAAACCTTGTCTGAACAATGCATGAAATGAAATAATGTTTCTCGTCATCTCAGACGAATAGCAACAATTTATTAAATCTAATCTAACATCATTACTAAGCAGAAGCTGATAAACTCCGATCTTGGTTACTGGTGAAGACTTTCTGTTTCCCATGATCAGGTTTATCCTTCCTCGCTCTATCTCCTCACTTTCCTTTAGACCCTGCAAATCAGAACAGATATGAAAACCACATCCTGTATCAAGGACCTATGAACGAGAAGATAATGAGTTATTAGCAGAAATAGTGTAAATACCTGCCGAAGATGGCTTCACTTTGCCATCCTTGATATCTTGCAGATATTGTGGGCAAGATCTCTTCCAATGCCCCTTTTGGTTGTAGTAAAAGCAAACTGCCTCTTTTGGATCAGAAACATGGGGAGTGGAACCATTGGGCTTAGCCTTTGGGCCATTACTAGATGACCCAGCTTGAGCCTTGCTCTTCCAGTTTTGCTTGGGAGGACCTTTCCTCTTTTTCCCCTTTCCCTGTCCAATAGCCAAAACAGGGGCACTCGTAGGTGTGGAGGGTATACTTTTACCCTTCATCCCTGCCTCAGCTGTCTGCAACAAGTTGTGCAATTAGGCCAAGGTCTGCTCAGTATTGTTCAAATGGTAAGTTAGAATAAACTGACCATAACATTCAGGAAGTGAGTTCAAGACCATGTCAATGGCCAATTCCTCATCAAAGTGAATATTGAGCTTGACCAAACGCTCTATGTAGCGTTGCATTCTTTGCACATGTGACACTACCGACTCCCCATCCTTCATCTTGCAAGCCATGAGTGACTTGACTACTTCGAACTTTTCTTGACGAGCTCGCTTATGGTACTTTTCCATAAGGTCCTTGTTCATCTCGAAAGGCCAGTAGTCCTCATAGTACCTCTGCAGTTCTGGGGACATAGTTGCCACCATGATGCATGCCACTTTGGTAGCATCATCGTAATGTTTCTTGTAGGCAGCAAGATCTTCAGGAGTAGCTTCATTCTCATCAAGCTCTTTGAGCTCCTTTTCAAGAACATATTCTTTGTTCTCGAAACGAAGAGCCATCTTGATGTTGCGCATCCAATCGTTATAGTTTGAGCCATCCATAACGACTTTGGAGCAGATATTGAGCAAAGAGAAGTTCTGGTTGGAGGAGGATGAAGCAGAAGTGTTTCCAGGAGTAGACATCTGAAAAGAAAGAAAGTTTTAGTTAGATTTCAAGATACCTTAATAGAATAACCCAAAGATATAATATCAAGGTTAGGATCCAACTATGAAGATTCACAACTTAGAAATGGGATGCCGAGATCCAAGTGCAAATTTCATAAAGGTAGGTGAATGACGATTCACCAATTCCACCATTAGACGAAACAAACGAAGTGAAATTCCTAATTCTTTTGAGATACATTGAAACTATTCAATGGCATGTTTTAATCTCAGATTATGCTCTTCTATTTGTGACTGGGATGCCGAGGATCACAAACAAGATGTGAATAACCATGCAAATGTGCTTGGTAACCTCATTGTCTTTATCATTAACTATTGATGTGCTGGTAAACCACACACGCTCCATCAAAATGACAATTATGAGATACCCATTACTACTCTTTATTAGTGCCTTTTAGTGTGCTGGTTAACCACACACGCTCCACTAACGACCAATAAAGCATAATGTGCAATTTCATGGATTAGCATACTTTTCACATTTTTCCTAAAGTAACTAGAGTTGGGATTTTGAAAATAATGTTCTAGTACTTTCTTTAATATCATTATACTTTTAATGAGAAGTAGTTGTCCTATCAAATCCGTTCTGCTAACGACCCTCCACTAATCAAGGAAGCGGTGGGTGAGAGTGGACACCCATTCAACTACCATTTTATAGGCAGTTTCCTTATACCCCCCTTATAGATTAGCTTCGTGAATGAGGCATACTAGCGATTTGACTGACCATGTTCTTATACATATATAATATTAAACTTTTAATTATAATATATATATAAGGTGTGTTTTAAAACATTTTAAAACTTCAAGGGTTTATAAATTTCGAAATTTAAGCTATTAAATTTAAATTTAAATAAACCAATTAACTAGATTTAATATTTATCTTTTAATTAACTATTAATCAAATTATTAAATCTTGTAAGGATTATCTAATTAACTTAATCCATTAATTTAATCCTAATCCTTATCCCTCTAAATTTCGAAAATTAGGGTAAGGATAATTATCCAATTAATCTAATTAAGTAACAATTATCCAAAACAAGAAACCCTAGTTATCCTCTAGCATATTTCGAAATTTACAAGGGAGGAGGCTAGGGTTTTCAAAACCCTAACCCTAATTTCGATTAGGGTTCTTTGGAGGCTAGGGTTTTCGAAAAAACCCTTTGATCCAAAACCCTAGAAATCGAAAATTTGGCCTTTAGGGTTTAATAGCTATAAACCCTAATTTGCAATTCAACAATTGTAGCAATTCAATTTAAAACAATAATGGCTCTGATACCACTGATGGGTTTTAGGTACAACAAATAAACTAGAAACAATTCCTAAGTTCACATGCAACCTACTTTGGATCTATGTTTTAACTATTGAACATACAACTTTGAATTGCAAAACAAGAACCCTAGAGGAGAGAGGCTAATTTCGAAATTAACAAACTAGGGTTTAGGGTTTACATACCTTTCAATTGTTATAGCAAACAATTGATACTCCCTTGATCTTGATCTTGATCTTCTTGGAAGCTTTAGCACCACAAGTGTAATGCCTCTAATGGAATCACACCCAAACTAGCAAGAAGGAAAGTAGAAGAGAGAGAGGAGAGGGAGTATGCAAAATCTCGGCCTTAGGGTTTCTTCAAAAGAAAGAGTGACCAAAAACATGAACCAGGAGACTCCTTATATTGCTGAGGGATCTAGGGTTTAAGGGAAACCCTAGTTATCCTTTGCTTAGGGCCTAAGCAAACCCAAGGGCCTTATCCAAGCCCCTATGGACGAAATTATTAGGGTTTCCCCTAAAGATTTCGTCCACCCTCTTCCAAGGGGTTTCTAGAGCCTTCCACTCAACTATTAGATAATTGCAAACTAGTCCCTGCACCTTATAATTAATTCTTTTAACCCCAAAATCAATTCTGATTAATTTCTGGCTAACAATTAATTAAACATAATGATTTCTAATTAATATATTAATCCATTAACATATTAATAAATCATTTATATATATATTAATTTATTAATCTTATAAATTAATATCTCTCCTTTCATAATTTCCTTGTCCAGTTGCTAGGTTGAGGGCAACCCAAAAGGACTGTGCTGCTATCAATTCAAGTACATACCAATTATAGTTATGGGCTTAGACACCTAATCCAACAGTCTCCCACTTGGATAAGTCTGTAACTATAATTGCTAGTATGCCTTCTAAATTTGACCAGCAAATTGTAGCTTCCAAAAAGCTGCTGCCGAACTCTGACCCAGTCAGTTATGTGTCCTAAGATAAGTGATCATATAACCCTTCGTTCTGCTTGATATCCCCAGACAAAAGACATGGAATGTAATCAATCTGTTTGTCCAGAATCTATGTTTCCCGATTCCTGATTTGTGATGATGTAGAACTTCTAATCGAACACATCAATTTAGTCCTAGCTGGGCCCAGCACATAAGTCAACACCAAATCATCGAGGGGCCCACAGATATCGCTTTTCCTGTTAGGGCAAAAGGAACGAATAAACGTTGACTCATATGCTTGTATCTTTTACTCATCAAATTATGCATGACAATACGTTTTATAACACCAAGTTACTGATGCGTTTTCGTATCACCAATGCACAACCGACTTGTAAATTACAACTCATATATCTTCGTTTCAAGATTATAAGATATTATCGTCTCAGTATTACTCGTGATGAATTCCATGAAGTAATACTCTGAGCGAGGGTTTATCCAATACTCAAATCTCAATTTCTGAGTACTCATGAACATTGCAGCAATTCTATTGCCATGTCTATCCTTAGACAATCTGCAATCCAATTCATGACAGTCTTAATTCACTACTTACTTCCAAGAGTACGAGCGACTGTGGAGTTTGAATAATCTCATTATTCAGGAAGTAAAACATGCAAAAATTAAACACAATAATAAACAATCGACAAAAGGTAGTAGCCAAACTTATAAATAATACTTTATTATTTAATCACCAAAAGTCAATTACATTTACTTTGTTACAAGTTTCAAAAACTAATCTAACTACTAAAACTAATATCATCTTTCAGTCCTATGCTCCGAGCATGCTGAATATGCTTAGCCCTACTCAGACCCTTTGTGAGAGGATCTGCTGGGTTATCTTCAGATGACACCCTCTTTACTATAAGATGGCCTTCTTCTACTCTATGTCTGATGAAATGGTACTTTCTGTCGATATGTCTGGTCTTACCATGATCTCTTGGTTCCTTTGTCAAGGCAACCGCTCCTTCATTATCGCAGAACAGTTCCATAGGCTCCTGGATGGTTGGAACAACTCCGAGATCCCCGATGAAGTTCCTCAACCAAGCTGCTTCTTTCGACGCTTCACTTGCTGCAATGTACTCTGATTCACAAGTAGAATCAGCCACCGTATTTTGCTTGGAACTCTTCCAAGTAACTGCTCCTCCATTCAGTAAAAATACCCAGCCCGATTGAGAACGGAAGTTATCTCTATCCGTCTGAAAGCTGGCATCACTGTAACCATCTACTCTCAAAGTATCACTGCCACCAAGCACAAGAACCCAGTCCTTTGTCCTTCGCAAATACTTGAGTACATTCTTAACTGCTATCCAATGAGCTCTACCTGGGTTTCCCTGATAGCGACTGACCATGCTCAAAGCAAATGCCACATCAGGGCGAGTACATGTCATAGCGTACATGATCGATCCGACAGCGGAAGCATAAGGTACACGACTCATGTCATCTATTTCAACATCTGTACTCGGGCATTGAGTCTTACTCAATTTGGTATTGCTCTGGATAGGTAGCTCTCCCTTCTTGGAATTTTCCATACTAAACCTCTTTAGTACCTTATCCAAGTATGTGCTCTGACTAAGTCCAATTAGTCTCTTCTTTCTATCTCTCAATATTCTAATCCCAAGAATATAGGCAGCTTCTCCAAGGTCTTTCATGGCAAAACACTTTCCAAGCCAGGACTTAACTTCTTTCAAGGTTGGAACGTCGTTACCAATGAGTAATATGTCATCGACATATAACACCAGAAAAGTTACTATACTCCCACTAGCCTTGATATACACACAAAACTCATCTTCACTTCTAGAGAAACCAAACTCTTTGACTTTCTCATGGAAGCAAAGATTCCAACTACGAGATGCTTGTTTCAATCCATAAATGGATTTCTCAAGCTTGCACACTCTATTGGGGAACTTTGCATCAACAAAACCCTCTGGCTGACTCATGTAAACATCTTCAGCCAACTTCCCATTAAGGAAAGCAGTTTTGACATCCATCTGCCAGATTTCATAATCATGGAAGGCAGCTATGGCGAGCAATATCCTAATAGATTTAATCTTAGCTACTGGTGAGAAGGTCTCATCATAGTCAACCCCTGGGGTTTGAGTGAAACCTTTTGCAACCAGTCGAGCTTTGAATGTGTGCACATTCCCATCCATGTCTGTCTTCTTCTTGAAGATCCATTTGCACCCAACTGTCTTGCGACCTGGTGCACTATCAACCAAATTCCAAACTTGGTTGTCATACATGGACTTAATCTCGCTGTCCATTGCCTCTTTCCACTTGGAAGCCTCTGGGCCTGCCATTGCTTCCTTATAAGTGACTGGTTCATCTAAGTTTACCAGTGTTCTGTCACTTATGAATGTGTCACCATCTGAAGTAATATGAAAACCATACAACTCAGGTGGCACACTCTCCCTAGTGGATCTTCTAAGAGGTAATGAGTTATCAATTGGTTCAACAGGAACTGTTTCCTCTGGTTGAATGCTAGTGTCATCTAAGGTTCCTTCATTGGCTGACTCTTGAATTTCTTCAAGGTCAATAGTGCTCCCACTGTCCTCTTTGAATATGAGCTCTCTTTCAAGAAAGACTCCTCTTCGTGCTACAAAGACCACGTTCTCACTAGGCCTGTAGAACAAATATCCAAAAGACTGCTTTGGGTAACCAATGAAAACACATTTCTCACTTCTAGCTGCTAGCTTGTCGTGAGTCTCTCGTCTTATGAAAGCTTCACAACCCCAGACTTTAATATGTGCTAACGAGGGAACTTTCCCTGTCCACATTTCGTGAGGTGTTTTGGCAACCTTCTTTGTAGGGACAAGATTGAGGATGTGGGCGGCTGTCTCTAAGGCATACCCCCAGAAGTGAATGGGAAGCGAAGCCCGACTCATCATAGAACGAACCATGTCTAACAAGGTTCGATTACGCCTCTCAACTACACCATTTAACTGTGGTGTCCTAGGAGGAGTCAATTGTGAGACTATCCCACATTCTTTCAGATAGTCGTTAAACTCGATACTAAGATACTCCCCGCCTCTATCGGATCTAAGTATCTTTATCTTTCTGCCCAATTGATTTTCGACTTCATGCTTAAACTCTTTGAACTTTTCAAAAGTTTCTGACTTATGCTTGATCAAGTAGATATATCCATATCTGCTATAATCGTCAGTGAAAGTCACATAGAATCGATTAGCATCTCTTGTAGTTGATCTGAAGGGCCCACACACATCTGTGTGTATGAGATCCAACAGACCTTCACCTCTTTCATAAGACCCTGTGAATGGTGATTTTATCATCTTTCCCAAAAGACAAGATTCACACATGTCATCTGACTTTAGGTCAAATGATTCCAACACTCCATCCTTTTGGAGTTGGGCTATGCGTTTCTTGTTAATGTGTCCAAGACGACAATGCCACAAGCATGCCTTGTCTACACTATTAGACAAGTCAATATTAAGTACACTATTTCCTAGGCTATCAACACAAGTCACTGTTTCATACACACCATTACAAGGCAAAGCTTTAAACATAAAAACACCATTCTTATAAACAGAAATTGAACCATTCAAATCATTAAAAGAATATGTAAAACCTTGTCTGAACAATGCATGAAATGAAATAATGTTTCTCGTCATCTCAGACGAATAGCAACAATTTATTAAATCTAATCTAACATCATTACTAAGCAGAAGCTGATAAACTCCGATCTTGGTTACTGGTGAAGACTTTCTGTTTCCCATGATCAGGTTTATCCTTCCTCGCTCTATCTCCTCACTTTCCTTTAGACCCTGCAAATCAGAACAGATATGAAAACCACATCCTGTATCAAGGACCCATGAACGAGAAGATAATGAGTTATTAGCAGAAATAGTGTAAATACCTGCCGAAGATGGCTTCACTTTGCCATCCTTGATATCTTGCAGATATTGTGGGCAAGATCTCTTCCAATGCCCCTTTTGGTTGTAGTAAAAGCAAACTGCCTCTTTTGGATCAGAAACATGGGGAGTGGAACCATTGGGCTTAGCCTTTGGGCCATTACTAGATGACCCAGCTTGAGCCTTGCTCTTCCAGTTTTGCTTGGGAGGACCTTTCCTCTTTTTCCCCTTTCCCTATCCAATAGCCAAAACAGGGGCACTCGTAGGTGTGGAGGGTATACTTTTACCCTTCATCCCTGCCTCAGCTGTCTGCAACAAGTTGTGCAATTGGGCCAAGGTCTGCTCAGTATTGTTCAAATGGTAAGTTAGAATAAACTGACCATAACATTCAAGAAGTGAGTTCAAGACCATGTCAATGGCCAATTCCTCATCAAAGTGAATATTGAGCTTGACCAAACGCTCTATGTAGCGTTGCATTCTTTGCACATGTGACACTACCGACTCCCCATCCTTCATCTTGCAAGCCATGAGTGACTTGACTACTTCGAACTTTTCTTGACGAGCTCGCTTATGGTACTTTTCCATAAGGTCCTTGTTCATCTCGAAAGGCCAGTAGTCCTCATAGTACCTCTGCAGTTCTGGGGACATAGTTGCCACCATGATGCATGCCACTTTGGTAGCATCATCGTAATGTTTCTTGTAGGCAGCAAGATCTTCAGGAGTAGCTTCATTCTCATCAAGCTCTTTGAGCTCCTTTTCAAGAACATATTCTTTATTCTCGAAACGAAGAGCCATCTTGATGTTGCGCATCCAATCGTTATAGTTTGAGCCATCCATAACGACTTTGGAGCAGATATTGAGCAAAGAGAAGTTCTGGTTGGAGGAGGATGAAGCAGAAGTGTTTCCAGGAGTAGACATCTGAAAAGAAAGAAAGTTTTAGTTAGATTTCAAGATACCTTAATAGAATAACCCAAAGATATAATATCAAGGTTAGGATCCAACTATGAAGATTCACAACTTAGAAATGGGATGCCGAGATCCAAGTGCAAATTTCATAAAGGTAGGTGAACGACGATTCACCAATTCCACCATTAGACGAAACAAACGAAGTGAAATTCCTAATTCTTTTGAGATACATTGAAACTATTCAATGGTATGTTTTAATCTCAGATTATGCTCTTCTATTTGTGACTGGGATGCCGAGGATCACAAACAAGATGTGAATAACCATGCAAATGTGCTTGGTAACCTCATTGTCTTTATCATTAACTATTGATGTGCTGGTAAACCACACACGCTCCATCAAAATGACAATTATGAGATACCCATTACTACTCTTTATTAGTGCCTTTTAGTGTGCTGGTTAACCACACACGCTCCACTAACGACCAATAAAGCATAATGTGCAATTTCATGGATTAGCATACTTTTCACATTTTTCCTAAAGTAACTAGAGTTGGGATTTTGAAAATAATGTTCTAGTACTTTCTTTAATATCATTATACTTTTAATGAGAAGTAGTTGTCCTATCAAATCCGTTCTGCTAACGACCCTCCACTAATCAAGGAAGCGGTGGGTGAGAGTGGACACCCATTCAACTACCATTTTATAGGCAGTTTCCTTATACCCCCCTTATAGATTAGCTTCGTGAATGAGGCATACTAGCGATTTGACTGACCATGTTCTTATACATATATAATATTAAACTTTTAATTATAATATATATATAAGGTGTGTTTTAAAACATTTTAAAACTTCAAGGGTTTATAAATTTCGAAATTTAAGCTATTAAATTTAAATTTAAATAAACCAATTAACTAGATTTAATATTTATCTTTTAATTAACTATTAATCAAATTATTAAATCTTGTAAGGATTATCTAATTAAATTAATCCATTAATTTAATCCTAATCCTTATCCCTCTAAATTTCGAAAATTAGGGTAAGGATAATTATCCAATTAATCTAATTAAGTAACAATTATCCAAAACAAGAAACCCTAGTTATCCTCTAGCATATTTCGAAATTTACAAGGGAGGAGGCTAGGGTTTTCAAAACCCTAACCCTAATTTCGATTAGGGTTCTTTGGAGGCTAGGGTTTTCGAAAAAACCCTTTGATCCAAAACCCTAGAAATCGAAAATTTGGCCTTTAGGGTTTAATAGCTATAAACCCTAATTTGCAATTCAACAATTGTAGCAATTCAATTTAAAACAATAATGGCTCTTATACCACTGATGGGTTTTAGGTACAACAAATAAACTAGAAACAATTCCTAAGTTCACATGCAACCTACTTTGGATCTATGTTTTAACTATTGAACATACAACTTTGAATTGCAAAACAAGAACCCTAGAGGAGAGAGGCTAATTTCGAAATTAACAAACTAGGGTTTAGGGTTTACATACCTTTCAATTGTTATAGCAAACAATTGATAATCCCTTGATCTTGATCTTGATCTTCTTGGAAGCTTTAGCACCACAAGTGTAATGCCTCTAATGGAATCACACCCAAACTAGCAAGAAGGAAAGTAGAAGAGAGAGAGGAGAGGGAGTATGCAAAATCTCGGCCTTAGGGTTTCTTCAAAAGAAAGAGTGACCAAAAACATGAACCAGGAGACTCCTTATATAGCTGAGGGATCTAGGGTTTAAGGGAAACCCTAGTTATCCTTTGCTTAGGGCCTAAGCAAACCCAAGGGCCTTATCCAAGCCCCTATGGACGAAATTATTAGGGTTTCCCCTAAAGATTTCGTCCACCCTCTTCCAAGGGGTTTCTAGAGCCTTCCACTCAACTATTAGATAATTGCAAACTAGTCTCTGCACCTTATAATTAATTCTTTTAACCCCAAATTCAATTCTGATTAATTTCTGGCTAACAATTAATTAAGCATAATGATTTCTAATTAATATATTAATCCATTAACATATTAATAAATCATTTATATATATATTAATTTATTAATCTTATAAATTAATATCTCTCCTTTCATAATTTCCTTGTCCAGTTGCTAGGTTGAGGGCAACCCAAAAGGACTGTGCTGCTATCAATTCAAGTACATACCAATTATAGTTATGGGCTTAGACACCTAATCCAACAGTCTCCCACTTGGATAAGTCTGTAACTATAATTGCTAGTATGCCTTCTAAATTTGACCAGCAAATTGTAGCTTCCAAAAAGCTGCTGCCGAACTCTGACCCAGTCAGTTATGTGTCCTAAGATAAGTGATCATATAACCCTTCGTTCTGCTTGATATCCCCAGACAAAAGACATGGAATGTAATCAATCTGTTTGTCCAGAATCTATGTTTCCCGATTCCTGATTTGTGATGATGTAGAACTTCTAATCGAACACATCAATTTAGTCCTGGCTGGGCCCAGCACATAAGTCAACACCAAATCATCGAGGGGCCCACAGATATCGCTTTTCCTGTTAGGGCAAAAGGAACGAATAAATGTTGACTCATATGCTTGTATCTTTTACTCATCAAATTATGCATGACAATACGTTTTATAACACCAAGTTACTGATGCGTTTTCGTATCACCAATGCACAACCGACTTGTAAATTACAACTCATATATCTTCGTTTCAAGATTATAAGATATTATCGTCTCAGTATTACTCGTGATGAATTCCATGAAGTAATACTCTGAGCGAGGGTTTATCCAATACTCAAATCTCAATTTCTGAGTACTCATGAACATTGCAGCAATTCTATTGCCATGTCTATCCTTAGACAATCTGCAATCCAATTCATGACAGTCTTAATTCACTACTTACTTCCAAGAGTACGAGCGACTGTGGAGTTTGAATAATCTCATTATTCAGGAAGTAAAACATGCAAAAATGAAACACAATAATAAACAATCGACAAAAGGTAGTAGCCAAACTTATAAATAATACTTTATTATTTAATCACCAAAAGTCAATTACATTTACTTTGTTACAAGTTTCAAAAACTAATCTAACTACTAAAACTAATATCATCTTTCAGTCCTATGCTCCGAGCATGCTGAATATGCTGAGCCCTACTCAGACCCTTTGTGAGAGGATCTGCTGGGTTATCTTCAGATGACACCCTCTTTACTATAAGATGGCCTTCTTTTACTCTATGTCTGATGAAATGGTACTTTCTGTCGATATGTCTGGTCTTACCATGATCTCTTGGTTCCTTTGTCAAGGCAACCGCTCCTTCATTATCGCAGAACAGTTCCATAGGCTCCTGGATGGTTGGAACAACTCCGAGATCCCCGATGAAGTTCCTCAACCAAGCTGCTTCTTTCGACGCTTCACTTGCTGCAATGTACTCTGATTCACAAGTAGAATCAGCCACCGTATTTTGCTTGGAACTCTTCCAAGTAACTGCTCCTCCATTCAGTAAAAATACCCAGCCCGACTGAGAACGGAAGTTATCTCTATCCGTCTGAAAGCTGGCATCACTGTAACCATCTACTCTCAAAGTATCACTGCCACCAAGCACAAGAACCCAGTCCTTTGTCCTTCGCAAATACTTGAGTATATTCTTAACTGCTATCCAATGAGCTCTACCTGGGTTTCCCTGATAGCAACTGACCATGCTCAAAGCAAATGCCACATCAGGGCGAGTACATGTCATAGCATACATGATCGATCCGACAGCGGAAGCATAAGGTACACGACTCATGTCATCTATTTCAACATCTGTACTCGGGCATTGAGTCTTACTCAATTTGGTATTGCTCTGGATAGGTAGCTCTCCCTTCTTGGAATTTTCCATACTAAACCTCTTTAGTACCTTATCCAAGTATGTGCTCTGACTAAGTCCAATTAGTCTCTTCTTTCTATCTCTCAATATTCTAATCCCAAGAATATAGGCAGCTTCTCCAAGGTCTTTCATGGCAAAACACTTTCCAAGCCAGGACTTAACTTCTTTCAAGGTTGGAACGTCGTTACCAATGAGTAATATGTCATCGACATATAACACCAGAAAAGTTACTATACTCCCACTAGCCTTGATATACACACAAAACTCATCTTCACTTCTAGAGAAACCAAACTCTTTGACTTTCTCATGGAAGCAAAGATTCCAACTACGAGATGCTTGTTTCAATCCATAAATGGATTTCTCAAGCTTGCACACTCTATTGGGGAACCTTGCATCAATAAAACCCTCTGGCTGACTCATGTAAACATCTTCAGCCAACTTCCCATTAAGGAAAGCAGTTATGAATACCATGATAAAGTAGTGATGTAAACTGTAAACTGTTTCTGTCTTAGTGCATATGTTTAGTAGTGAAAGTTTCTGGACTTGTTATGTTTAGAAAATCCCAAACTATACCGATTATAGTTTGCATGTATAACGTAGTGAATATCGAGTCCGGAAAACTATGCAATTTTAGTGAAAACGTCCCTTATGCTCAACACAGTACAAAAGGGTTAAAGTATGAGAATTACATGAGTTTTATATTGTTGAAAACATTTATGTTTGGCTTGTATTCCCCCCTGAAAACATTAAAAACACGGAAAATGTAGGGGTATGAACTCACCTGTAGTGAGCGATACGACTGAAGGATCGGTCCAGGATGCTAGGTGTCAAGTGAAGACTTGAGCACACACACGAATCCTAATTAGCATATAAGGACACATATATGCATAAGATTAGTGTTTATACAACTACTCATGAAAGGTAACACCCTATTTGGACTAGGTAACTCTAATATTGAAGGATATGAATCACATATGATTACATACTAAGGGTGTACGGCCACTCAAAGGAGTTTACGGCCAAAATGGCATGACCAAGGGAGTTTACTGCCCATGAGTTTACGGCCCATGAGTTTACTGCCCATGAGTTTACGACCCATGAGTTTACTGCCCATGAGTTTACGGCCGTAAACTCATGCTACTTTGTGCATATGGGTGTTTTAAAGGGAAAGAAGTATTGAAGAAGGGTTCTAGGTTCATGTCCAAGCCTTAGGAAGAGTTTAAGGTCCAATTGCACCATAAACTAGGGTTTACGGCCAAGGGAGATGCTCTTGGCCGTAAACACCTCATGTTCTTGGAAAAAGCTTGATTTCAAGGCTAGCATTTTGAGTCTTAACTAGATAACAAGTATAGGGAAGTCATACTTACGATTTGAAGGCAAAGGAGGGTGTTTTCGGCCCAAAACACCTAAGTGTTCTTGATGTTCTTGAGAGAGTTTTGAGTTCCAAGCCTTAGAAATGGAAAGAGTGCAGAAAAATGGACCAAGCATCATACTTATAGGCTGGAGTTTACGGCCATCATGAGTTTACGGCCGTAACTCATGGTCCTGGCCGTAAACTCCTCATTTGAGGGTTTATGGCTTAATCAATGGTTTGGAACTTTAGTTGACCCATTCTAACACTTGGTCCCTTGATGTACTAAGCTTATAATGCTCAAACAGAGTCTAAACAGTGCTAAAAGTTAGCAGAAACAAGTCTGACTTTGATTGAAGTGAATAGTTTGTACAAGATAGAAATTTCGGGTTGTCACAACTCGCCGAGTCGAGGCGTAGACTCGTCGAGTACCTCTACTTCCAGATCGTTGTTCTAACTCACTGAGTCCTCTTCCACTCACTGATTCAACTCACAACTCTAAAATCGGAGAAATCGGTAGTTTACGGTCCCACTCGCCGAGTCCAATGAACGACTCATCGAGTCCTATGCATGTCTTCACTAAACAGTTGATTCTAATCAATTCCAGTGCATCCAATTCATAGATCTGAGCTTCTAGGGCCGATATTACACGTAAAGTTGCCAACTTTACGTTCATGCATAGAGGTATGAAGCTAAAACACCAAAATAAGCTAGAAATGGGAACATAGGGTTTGGAACAAGGCCTTGCTTTGCATCAACGTAGCTACTTTGAGCTCCTGGAGCTCAATGATGTCCAAATCTATAGTTCACTACCCTAAGGGGGCTCCAATCTTGAGTTTGGACCTTGAAATGTCCCAAAAGTGGCAAAACAAGCATGTATGAAGATCTACTAGGAAAATGAACAAGGTAGAGGCTTTATTACCAGATGTAGTAGCAAATGGAAGCTAGCTTCTGGATCTCCTTCTTCTCCTTTGTACCTTCTCTCTTTCCTTCTCTTCTACACTTCCAAGAATACACTAAAACACTCAAAATCAAGAAGGAATCACTCAAACTCACCAATGGAGGGATAGGGTTTTGAGGGGGAACGCTCTAGAGGTGCTGGAGGCTGGGATGGGGGCTATAAGGACGTTTAAATAGGGTACAAACCCTAAGGATTAGGGTTTCATCCAGACTGGCCTACTCGTCGAGTCCAGGTGCGGACTCGCCGAGTAGATCACTTAAAACCCGCGTCCAAACCTGGCATCTACTCGACGAGTTAGGGCTACTACTCGTCGAGTAGCTCTTTATAAAATACATTTAATAAATTAATATGTACCAGGAACGGGGCGTTACAGATGTCACAGTTGGTATTAGAACATTAGTTTAAGAGAACTAGGAATAAGGATTTATTTCTAGACTTAAACTTAGAATGCTAAGCGATGATCGTGAGGAGTGTGTCTATTATATTTTAGGTAGTACACCGGAATTGACACAAGCAATAGCTTATTTAGGGAAGATGACTAAATTGCTTTTATGTGCTAAGTGATTTATGCTGCCTTATATGTTTTATGATGTTAACGTTTGATCGGATCTATGGTCTGTTGTCGACCAGATCTGGAAGTTTTATGTGTTCAGATTTCTAAACGTTTAATTACGGTATTAGAACTGGCATTTAATTTTCAGAGTAATAAGGAGGATTGCACGTCTAAATCTTCTCTATCTATATTCTCGTCTCGATGCAATGAATGCATGCTTCCGTGAAAATAACGTCATGGTGAAGACTCATAGAGAATTGAGTAAATAGAGGAAATGAAATGGCTTACGATAGTGGATGACACCTATCAGAAGATATCGTAAGAGTGGTATCTTGCCTTTAGAATATGTCAGATAGTACGTTTAGAGGAGTACGGTACGTCCGAAGTACACCTTCGATTGGCGAGATGATGGAACGATTGGCGTAATTCCCGAAGTTGTCCCATCGTATGGCATTTCCACCACCAACCGAATTGAAGTAGAATTGATGATTGAAGATAGCATGGAAGAAGTCCTAGTAGAGTCTAAGAAAATTTTATGATTGTTTGGACACATTTATATGTGTTAAAATTATTATTATTATTATTATTATTATTATTATTATTATTATTATTATTATTATTATTATTATTTGTGATAATGACTTGGAAAACTGCGAGACAATACTTGGGACGAGTGTGAGTAGGTGTGAATGGTAGTAGAGGCCTATACTACCGGAAGCATAGGACTCGCACTTGGATCAGGGAAAGTCACAAGGTTACCAAGAAGCTAGTAATTGATTCCGTTTTATTCAAGTATGTCGTTGCCATCGTTTCGGTAATGACTAAGAAGATGATTGTTATTCCGACACTAGTGGTCATATCAAATCGAGTCCGACTAAGATGAGTATGTTACGTGGTTCAGAGAACCAAGTTCGATGTAACATCCGACTTAAGTCGGAAGATTGAAATAAAAGATAATCAAAGCGATCAATAGAGTTATCGCGACAGTTTCTTGTAGCTAGAAATGCTACCTTTTAAGATGTGATCAGAACATGAAGGAAAGTATATTCCATTCCGGAATTTGACTCTAAGAGACCTGAGTCTGAACGTTGCAACATACGATGATAGGTCATTAGAATATGACACATCGGTCCATTGTAGTACTCAAATAAACTTATCTTAAGTTAAGAAGAAGAAGGAGTCTCTGATAAAGATCGAGGTTGTGACATGAAGGTCATGATTGAAAGTCTAACGAGGCATAGAGAACGGGTGCAAGATCAAGCACCGCTTGCAGTCAAGAAGACCAAGAGTTAGAGACGCATTCGAAGAAACATAGAAGTTACAATTATTACCTAGGATAAAGAGATAACATATGGAGTCATTATACAGCCTTGTTTCGTTGATGATTCCGGGACGTAATCATCCTAAGGGGGAGATAATTGTAACGCCCGCAGATCCGAGCTAGTCAATTTAGGTGGTGTTTGTTTTTTGTCTGCAGATCTGCGTGACCTCTTTTGTCTGCGCCGCGTAGACCACGCACAGACATTAGCCTTCGCAGACTGTTTGTTTTTTTTGAAGACTGCAGACCTAAAAATGTCTGCGCGCCCTCTTCTTGGCGCAGATGTGGACCAGAGTTTTCTAACATCTTCAGACATCTTCTAGGTTAAAAAAAACACATATAGCTTCATTTTTTTTAAGTTTTTTTTATTTATATTTTTTCCAACTTTATTAATGATAAACAATTTGAAAAAAAATTACAAAACTTAAAAAAAAACGTTCGACGATACAAACATGATATTTTTGACAAATTTATAAATAAAGATTTATTACAATAATAGTCGTTGAAGTTGTTTATATAAATATGAAAAAAAAAATCATAATATATTCTTATATTTTTTTGCCAAATTTTGTAAAACATTATTTAATACAGTATCGTCAATTTCTCGAGAAAATATTTATGGTACGTTTTTAATGGATTTAATTGAAAAAATCAAAGTTTATTTCCATCCATTTATGTATCAAATTTTTTGATCCCTAATTATAATGTTTAGTTATAACTTTGCAACAAAAGTTGTTGGTTTTTATCAAATATATACGTTAATTCATACCATTTTTATTTTTATTTTTTATACAATAATAGATAAAAGTTGATCTAGATTTGTTAATTATCTATAACAAAGTCATAAAAATATTAAAAAAATCACTTTGAAGTTTAAAAAATTCAGTTCATTTAGATTTCAGTTTATTTTACTAGCCCGCAGATGTTAAAAAAAACAAACAATCTTCTTTTTTCAGACTGCAGCCGTTTGGTCCACCTCTTCTACTGTAGAGGTCTACAGATGTGGTCCGCAGACTGCAGACATTTTGCATTAGAAAAAATAAACAGCACCTTAGAGACAATAAGCATCAAAAATGAGTTTTTTATGGAAGATTATTTAGAAGGAATAATCTTAACCAAGTGGTAGTATATGTTACAAGGGTTCCGTACATATAAAGAACGCCGAAATCCGAGTTATAACGAAGAAGTTATGGCCCGTCGAAGTTTTACGGCAAAACTGGCACGACACCAGGAGACGTAAATGGTGAATTTATGATGGAGCACTTTTTAGCCTTATAAATCTAAATAAAAGTTGTAGTATACGTTAAACCGAGAACATACAAAAAAACAACGCCCAAATCTGACTTCGTATGAGGAAGTTATGAATTTTATAAGATTTGGGATAGCAGTGCACGACCCGAAATTCGAATTTTAGATCGAGCGGCTTTTGGCCTACGCGACCTAAATGAGAATTGAAGATCTCATTAATAGGAACTCAACGGTAAAAAGACAGACGAAAACGGAGTCCGTATGAAGGAGTTACGAATTCTTCGCAGTTATTTAACAGTCTAATCTCCTCGTACTGTTAAATTTAAGATCGGTCGAGAATTAGCCGATGGAGTCAAATTGAAAGTTTTAGATCTTATTTTTACCTACGCGTGGATATAAAGAACGGCGAAAACGGAGCTCGTATGTGAAAGTTATGAATTTTTGAAAATCGGCTGATTTCCACCCTATGTGCGATGCCACGTGTCAGCACCAGGCTGTGCCTGGGTGTCTCCAGCTGGCTCACGATGTGAGCATCATAAAACTCACGATGTGAGTGACCCTCCAGCCCCCTATAAATAAGAGGTTAAGCCCTCTTCATTCCTCACACCTCCCATCACTTCCCTCTCTCTCTAGAACCTCTCTCTAGCCCCGAAACCCTCCGAAAAGCCTAGGGAACCTCCATAGCACGAGGTGGAAGCCCCGGAGCGCCCGACGACTCCGAGAAGAAGAGCCTTTTTGGCTCAGAAACGCTGCTCCAAGCGAAGCCCGGTTTTCGAGAAAACCTGCTGTTTTGTTAAGGGAAAATTGTTTTGAGAAACGAAGTGCTGTCCGAGTACCGAGTCACCACCTTACCAGGTGAGTGCATAGTTACTTTCATCTTACACATAGATATGAAGTATTTTAATATAAATTACATGCTATGTGTGAATATTATCTGTATACTTGCTATCTATGCTGGATGAACAATTTTATACATGTTTTAAATGATTTAAACTGTATATATATTTTATATCTACAAAATATGTTGGGTAAACATGGGTAGATGAAATATGAGTCGGATGATGAGGTGAGAGGTGAAATAGACCATGAGGTGAGGGTCAGAGGTGGACGATGTGAAAAGCCTTTTACCCAAATGTTGGCCCCGTCATCTAGCAGAGTATGGATGACAACCACAGACTAATCTAGACAGTCCAGTGGAACACTAGCAGGCTCGCAACCTGTAGGTGTTGTGAACGATGTGTTCACCGGTGTACTCTAAAAACCCATTGACATGTATTGCGAGTGGACTCTCGAAAACGATACTGTCAATAAACGAGATAACCCTGGCAACTGTGCCCGAAGGACAATACCGACAGTTGCGCCTCATAGAGAATGTCACAATTCTGGCAGCTACGCCTAAGTGATAGAACTAGCAGATGTGCTTGACAGCTGTGTCATAGGCAACAATGGACTTCGTGCCTACTCCTTAGGACAATCCTTAGGAATGAATTAACGAGGAATAGTCGATTCTTAGGGTAGATCCTTAAGAGTAAAGAAGATAATGGGGGTGGGTAATTGGGTTGATTGTTTGATGTTTAAACATAATAATTATATTATTGTGGGTTGAAAACCCTATGTACTCACCAGGTTTCCCAACATGACCCACTCAGTTTATTTATATCACAGGTGTTGATATGAAGTCACATTATACTGAGAGATTAAGGAGATATAAAATCACTAGTGATAATGAATGTAAGTTCTGTTTATGCTTATGTTTCTGTATTGACGATGACATCCCAAATGTTTTAAAATGGATAAAAACACATTTCTTCGGAAATGCTTTGATAACGTATTTATCATGTTTTTCTGGGAACAAATTCCGCAATATTTTTATTAAAAGAGGTACTCTGATTTTTATAAAGCATAAACAAAATCGGTCTTTTCTGGCCGTGAAAAATGGGGATGTCACAGAAAAGGTGAAAAATCATAGTGTAAAAAAATGAGAAAACACTTTCTTTTAGCTTGAATAGTTGCCCACTACCCAAACTTTTTTTGCAGTCTAATTAAGTATTTCTTGGCCATTTGATATTTTCGCAACCCATTAGCATGAATTCGAATATATTGTTGGTGATTTTAGTATCATCATGTCATTTTATGTAATTGGAACTAACATGTGAGCTAAGGGGCTTTATAATTTGTACTCTAATATATGTACGTGTATGTGTGGAGTGCACACATGTATACGATCGAATTAGAAGTCGGTTCGATGACAAGTCGGGGGTTCGGGGGCAGCGCCCCTGGGTTCGGGGTTTCCAAAGGGGTGGCGCCCCTTTGGCGGGGTCTAGGGGCAGCGCCCCTAGCGGGGTCCAAGGGGCAGAGCCCCTGGCTGGGTTTGGTAAAACTAATGATGGCCAACCATTGATTTCGTCCAAGGGTCCAAGGGGCAGAGCCCCAAAAGTCTCCGAATTTTACATATGGGAACATAGTGGGAAAATCGCATTCTTGAGGGTGATTATGGTAAAACTGACGAAATTCGTCATTTTTGGAAACCATTGATTTGCTCTTTAAATTCTGGATTTTCCTGACTTGCTTCCAAAGCAACTCATGACGGCTAACCCTAAGCGGCAAACCCTAAATCTCGTTTATTGTATAAACGACTCTTCTCTTTGAGAAGAGATACGCAACCATTAGCTCTCTTTTCTTTAGACGAACATAGAATCCTTCTAGCAATTTGGCTTACGGTGTCTATGCCTAGATTCGTAAGTGTCCTCTTGGATTATCCTAGACTGAATTTCTTGCAACCCAGACATAGGGTAGAAATATCAGTTTGGAAAGTGTTCACACGATCCAAGGGGTATCCAGATCTCCAACATAAACCATAATTCATCCAACAGATACAAGCTACGAATGGCAATTTTCAGAATTAGCCATGCCTAAATCTTAAAAAATATTAATATTAAGTAAAAACGACCTAAAAGGGCAATGTAGTTTTTGGGTAAATTATATCAATCGTCTCTCGTGCATGGTCCAAAACTTACGTTTAGTCCCTATTTTCAAAAATTAATTCGAACCGTCCCTGTATTATTATTTTTTTCCACTCGAGTCGTCTCTGAATACATAAAATGACTATTTTCCCTTAATAACTTATTTATTAATTTTCTATTATATATTTATCATTTTTTTAAATTAAAAATAAAAAATAAAGTGGATATCCCCACCCCTTCCTTTTCCCCAATTCCTTCTTTGTTTTCCTAGTTTCTCACCCACTCCCGACAACCACCTGTCCTCCTCCTTTCTTCGACGAGACTAACCAGCCAAAAATTGTTTGTTTTCCCCTCTTTCATATCACCATTGTAACGACCCAGATTTTCTACACATATATCTACAGGGATATATCAGAGTTTTTCTAACAATGCAGAATTCTATTAATTAAAACACTTTAAATCGCAAGTTTAATCACAGGTTTACAATAAAATATTACATATAAATTAAGGCAACAAGGAAAGAAATACAAAAATAATAATCTACTATCTAGCTATTGTCCCTGTCCGCTACCTTCTCTCGTACCACGGCTGCTACCTAAACCTGCAAAACATGAAAACATCTTTACAACATCAGACAACAATGTCTGGTGAGTTATATAATTTCTATTTCATGTTAATATACTCCTCTTCTATCTCTTTCTATCTTTCCATACTCTATCTTTCTTCTTTTTTCTTTCTCTACTCTACAATCTATCTCTTTATCTAATAGCATACACTATTATTCTTTCTTTTGCCATCTATCTCTTCTATTCTTCTTCTCATATTTACTTTATACTCTTTCTCTATCTCATATCATCTTTCTTCTTTTCTTACCATACTATACTCTTGTCTCCATCTTTATTATCTCATCTATTTCTTTCTCTATTATCTACTCTTTTCTCATACTCTTTCTTAGCCTTTTCTCAGGCTCCTCTCATACTCCGTACATTCTTTATCTTCCCATTCTTTATCTCTCATATACTCTTCTTGCTCTATATCTCTCATCTTCTTTTAATCTATCTATCTATTCTCTTATGCGCCATCATTCTAATCTCATCTAGACCCAACGATCATATCTCATACTCTAATCACATCTACTTGCTAAGGGATACAACATTCCATTATATTGTCGGGTAAGCTCATCCAGACTTACTCTTCTATTTTATGATCACTCGTGGATCCTTAACCATTCTTCTTCTATTGAATCCCTTCATGGATTCCTCACTCTTAATCCCTCAAGGATTATATCTATGTACATAAAAGAACTCCTTTACCTTGTTCCACTCATGAAACCCTTCTCTACATCTTATCTAACCATACATATTCTTATTCTCGCAGGAATCTTCTATCTATTTTCCCTAAGGAATCATCATCTCATTCCCGAAGGAATCATACTCTTTTCCCTAGAAGGAACCTTTATCTCATTCCCGAATGAATCATCTTTCTACACTTATCTGTCTCTATTATGTAACTCATCACATAATATTTGTCCCATGTACATTCTGTTTCTTTATCTCATCAAAATATTCTTATAATCATCTAGTACTTAAATCATTAAATACTTAATCTAATTCTTCTTCTCGTATCTCTTTGGTATTTTACACAATGCCTTTCTCATCTAATCATACATACACTTTCATACACGGGATTATAATACATATAATCCCATTCTTTTCTCATCTACATCTCATAGGTATTACTCATAATACCCTTAACATCTACTCATACATACATACTCTATCATATGATAATGCATATAATCATATGTTTTCTCTTTTTACCATCTCTTTGGTATCTGAAAACTACCCTTTTCATCTCATGATTAATATTCTAGGTATACGTACATGCTATGTGTGACATCCCCAATTTCATGGCCAGAAAAGACCGATTTGTTTATGCTTTATTTTAAAATCAAAGTAATCTTTTAAAGAAAACAGTTGCGGAATTTGTTGTCACACCCCAAAACCGGAACGGCGGAATCGTTCAGGGGTGGAGGACGTCATGTTTAGTATCACGAGATATGTATATGGTAAGAAAGTAATGAACAACCATTTCATTTCGAAAGAAAGTGTTTACTGATGGGTTTTGAGCATTCTAACACTTCCTAAGTGTACATGCAACCCTAATAACCTTGAATCTATGTTTTCTCTATATACATGCAAATTTCTTTTTCAAGGTTATTTCCTAACTAGCATGGCATGGGATTACATAAAACATAAAAACTAGTAGAAATACATACCTTGTTGTTGCTTGGATTCCTTCAAGACTTTGTGAGCCTAGCACCCCAAATGTTGTGCCTCAAATGCTTCACACAACACCACAAGACTTGGAATAACTTGAGAGAATACTTCTAGCACTCAAAATCGGTTATGCCCTCTCTAGTAACACTAGGTCCACTTTTTGCTAGCCATAGGGTTCCTTTTATAGTGTTGTCACAATTAGGGTTTACACATGAATGCCCTTAATTGTCATGACTCTTGATTTCCCATGACCCATGGGTTTGTAACTCCCATGAACTATCCATGGAGCTCCATATGGTTATAACCAAACCCATAAACCATGGATCATTAATCCACCATAAAAGAATTGATGATTGTCATAATCAACCCTATATATTTAATTAGTCTCACTTTGATCACCAAATTAATACTTGATCAATACTAATTAAATAATACTATTATTAATATATTAGGACTTATAATATATTAATAATCATAAGTGCCTTATTCTCTCATTTAGTCTATCCAAGTATTGCAATGCCATGCAACCCAAATGGACCATGTCGGGTCGGGTCAAGTACATACCAAATAAAGTTATGGACTTAGACACTATATCCAACAGTCTCCCACTTGGATAAGTCTAATAACTATATTTGCAAATATGACTTCAAAATCCGACTAGCAATCATAGCTCTTTCAAAGTCTCTCGGAACTGAGATGATGATGATACGCCATTTAAGATAAGTGATCATATAATCCTCTGTTCTCATGATATCAGCCGGACAAACACATGGAACATGGTCTTACTTATTGTCCAGCATTTGTTTCTCGATCTCTGATTTGTTTCGACATAGAACTAAATTGAACACATCAATTAGGTTCTGACCGGGCCCGGTACATAGGTCAAAACCAAATCATCGAGGGGCCCAGATATCGCTTCTATTTCTATAAGGAACAGATAAACTTCGACTGATATGCTTGTACTAACTACTTGTTGAATTACTCACAAAGGCACGTTTTATGACATCGAGTTACCAATGCGTTTTCGTACAATCAATGAATAACCAACTCATAGTCAACAACTCATATCTCTAGGTTTGAAGATTTATATGATATTACCGTCTCACGATCACTCGAGATAAATTCCATGAAGTGATGCAAGTGAGCGTGGGTTGGATACAATACTCAGCACTTATGAGTACTCATGAATGTTGTAGCAACCATTGCATTGTCCAAAGCACTTTTAGACAAATCATACAAGCCAAATTCATGACAGTCTTAAATCAATACTTACTTCCAAAGTTTGACTGACTGTGGATGGTTTGAATAATAACATAATTATTCTGGAAGTAAAAACATGCAAAATTGAAACATAGTAAACAATCAACACAAGATAGTAACACCTTACTCATAAATAAATAACAACTTTTATTTATCATCAAATGTCAATTACATTTTACAAGTTTCAGGAATCTAATTATTGAAACTAATATCGTCCTTCAGCCCAATGCACCTCGCATGCTGTAAATGCTTAACCCTGCTCAGTCCCTTCGTGAGGGGATCTGCCGGGTTCTCATCTGATGATACACTCTTAGCCACGAGGAATCCTTCTTCTATTTGATGTCTGATGAAATGGTATTTTCTGTCAATGTGCCTAGATCTCCCGTGATCTCTCGGTTCCTTAGCCAAAGCAACCGCACTTTCGCTGTCACAGAAAATTTCCATTGGCTCCTTTATAGCTGGTACAACTCCAAGGTCTCCGATGAAGTTCTTTAGCCATATCGCCTCCTTAGCTGCTTCACTTGCTGCTATGTACTCTGATTCACAAGTAGAATCAGCTACTGTCTCCTGCTTGGAACTTTTCCAAGTAATTGCCCCTCCATTTAGGATAAAGACCCAGCCTGACTGAGAGCGGAAATTATCCCTATCAGTCTGGAAGTTAGCATCGCTATATCCTTCCACTCTCAAGTCATCACTGCCTCCGAGGGTAAGGACCCAATCCTTAGTCCTCCGCAGATACTTGAGAATGTTCTTTACCGCTGTCCAGTGTGCCTTGCTAGGGTTCCCTTGATATCTACTGACCATGCTCAAAGCAAAGGCCACATCAGGGCGAGTACAAGTCATAGCATACATGATCGAGCCCACAGCGGAAGCATATGGTATATGACTCATTTCAGCTATCTCAGCCTCTGTACTCGGACTCTGAGTTTTACTCAGCTTGGCATTACTCTGGATTGGTAATTCTCCTTTCTTGGAATCTTGCATACTGAACCTCTTCAGCACCTTATCCAAGTAAGTACTTTGACTAAGTCCAATTAGTCTCTTACTCCTATCTCTCAATATCCTTATCCCTAGGATATAGGCAGCTTCCCCAAGGTCCTTCATAGCGAAACACTTCCCAAGCCAGGACTTAACCTCCTGCAAGGTTGGGACGTCGTTTCCTATGAGAAGTATGTCATCCACATACAACACCAAGAAGCTAACTATGCTCCCACTAGCCCTGACATACACACAAGACTCATCCTCACTCCTAGAAAAGCCAAACTCTTTGACTTTCTCATCAAAGCAAAGATTCCATCTGCGAGATGCTTGTTTCAATCCATAAATGGATTTATCAAGCTTACAAACTCTATTAGGGTATCTTGTATCGACAAAACCCTCTGGTTGAGCCATGTAAACATCCTCAGCCAACTTTCCATTAAGGAAAGCGGTTTTGACATCCATTTGCCATATTTCATAATCATGAAATGCGGCTATAGCTAGCAATACTCTAATAGACTTAATCTTAGCTACTGGTGAGAAGGTCTCATCATAGTCAACTCCCGGAGTTTGAGTAAAGCCCTTCGCAACCAGTCGCGCTTTGTAAGTATGTACCTTCCCATCCATGTCGGTCTTCTTCTTGAAGATCCATTTGCACCCAATTGTCTTACGACCTGGTACATTGTCAACCAAGTTCCAAACTTGATTGTCATACATGGACTGAATCTCGCTGTCCATAGCCTCCTTCCATTTAGCAAACTCAGGGCCTGCCATGGCTTCCCTGTAATTATTAGGTTCATCCAAATCTATTAGTGTACTATCACTAATAAATGTATCACCTTCAGTGGTGATGTGATAACCATAATAAAAATCAGGTGTGTTCCTCACCCTAGTGGAACGTCTTGGAGGTACAAAATCATCTATCGGATCAACAGGAGTTTCCTCCTCAGGTTGGTCGATAGCATTTGAGGTTCCTTCACCACTTGACTCTTGAAGCTCTTCAAGGTCAATTTGTCTCCCACTGTCCTCTTGGCTTATGAATTCTCTCTCACGAAAGACTCCTATTCTTGCTACAAAGACCACATTATCATTGGGTCTGTAGAAGAGGTAACCAAAGGATCTCTGTGGGTAGCCGATGAAAATACACCTCTCACTTCGAGGTTCAAGCTTATCATGAGTCTCACGCCTCACGAAAGCTTCACAACCCCAAATTTTGATGTGGTCCAAATTGGGAACTTTCCCAGTCCACATCTCGTGAGGTGTTTTGGCAACCTTTTTAGTAGGGAATAGATTAAGGATATGGGCGGCAGTCTCTAAGGCATACCCCTAGAAAGAGATTGGTAACGAAGCTCGACTCATCATGGAACGAACCATATCCAACAAGGTTCGATTGCGCCTCTCAGCTACACCATTCAACTGTGGTGTTCTGGGAGATGTCAATTGTGAGACAATCCCACATTCCTTAAGATAGTCAAGGAACTCAATGCTAAGATACTCTCCTCCCCGATCGGATCGGAGCATCTTGATGTTCCTGCCCAATTGATTCTCCACTTCCTGCTTAAACTCTTTGAACTTTTCAAAGGTTTCTGACTTATGCTTGATTAAGTAAATATATCCATATCTACTGTAATCATCAGTAAAAGTCACATAATAGCGATTAGCTCCCTTGTAGCAACTCTGAAGGGCCCACACACATCCGTGTGTACAAGGTCCAACAAATCTTCACCCCTATCACAAGTACATGTGAAGGGTGACTTTGTCATTTTTCCAAGTAAACAAGACTCGTAACTATCATCTGACTTGAGGTCAAATGATTCCAAGACTCTATCCTTTTGGAGTTGGCCTATGCGCTTCTTGTTAACACGTCCAAGACGACAATGCCACAAGGATGCTTTATCCAAGCTATCTGAAGAATCAATATACAACACATTATTTCCTAGATTGTCTACAACATTCACGGATTCATATACACCATCACAAGGTAATGCTTTAAAGTAAAATACATCATTGTAATAAACATTAATAGCACCATTTTTATTATCAAATGAAAATGAAAAACCTTGTTTGTACAAGCCATGAAAAGAAATAATATTTCTCGCCATTTCGGGCGAGTAACAACACTTATTCAAATCTAACATTAACCCATTATTAAGCAATAAAGAATAAACTCCTATCTTGGTAATAGGTGATGCTTTCCTGTTGCCCATGACTAAGTTTATCTTCCCGTGCTCCACTTGCTCACTTCTTCTTAGTGCCTGCAAATCAGTACAGATGTGAATACCACAACCTGTATCAAGCACCCAAGAATTAGCATTAGATGAGTTATTAGACAATATTGTGTAAATACCTGCATGGGTGGGTTTAACCTTCCCATCCTTTACATCTTGCAGATATTTAGGGCAGCTTCGCTTGAAGTGTCCCTTATCCTGGAAATAAAAGCATTGTGCTTCCTTTGGGTTTGAAGAAGGAGTAATGGGACCTTTCTTTGTCCCACTTGAAGAGGAACCATCAAGAGTCTTACCCTTGGTACCCTTCGAAGGGTTTTTCCTCTTCTTACCCTTTCCCTCCCCAATAGCCAGAACAGGGGCTGTTGAAGGAGTAGAAGTAGCAACCGCTTTACCCTTAAGGCCATTTTCAGCTGTCCTTAAGAGTCCTTGAAGTTTGCTAAGTGTGACTTCCTCCTTGTTCATATGATAAGTCATACGAAACTGATCATAACTTGGAGGTAAGGAATGGAGAATGATGTCAATCGCCATTTCCTCAGGAAAGTCAACATTTAGCTTCAGCAACCGGTCAACGAACCTTTGCATCTTCTGCAAGTGACCGGTGATGGGTTCACCATCCTTCATCCTTGCGGTTATCATGGAGGAGATGATTTCATACCTCTCCTGACGCGCGCTCTGATGGTAACTTTCCATCAGATCCAGGTGCATCTCATAGGGGTATAAATCTTCATAGGATTTTTGAAGTTCAGGAGTCATGGTGCCCATCATGATGCATGCTACTTTAGTAGCATCCTTTTCATGTGCAACAAACTCCGCAAACTCTTCAGGAGTAGCAGTGGCTTCATTCACAACCTTAAGCTCCCTATCGAGGACATATTCTTTGTCCTCATAGCGGGTAATCATTATGATGTTTCTGATCCACTCATTGAAACAAGTTCATAAGGGAAAAGGAGCCTGTTGGGTTTGAGCCAGAAGCATTGTTGGAAGACATCTGAAAGGAAAGAAAGACAAGTTTCATTAGATTAGGAATCCTTAATAATTCACCCAAATGAAATATTAAGGCTAGGATCCAACAAACTATTTATAGTTGGAAGAGGGATGTCGTAATCCATACTATAAAATATTTGAAGGTAGGTAAATGACGATTTACCAATTTCCACCATAAGAACGAAATATTTTATTATTAGGTTTTATTGGTTTTGAAACTCCTAGATCTTTTGAGATACATTGAACTTTTCAATGGCATGTTTGAATCTCGATTGTGCCCTCTCAAGTTTGTGACTGGGATGCCGAGGATCACAAACAAGGTGTGAATAACCATACAAATTGACTTGGTACCCTCAACAATATTACCTAATCGATGTGCCGGTTAACCACACACGCTCCACCGATCTATAATAAGGTCAAATTACCCTTTGCCACTCTTACTAGTCCATGTTAGTGTGCCGGTTAACCACACACGCTCCACTAACGACTTGGTAAGGTACAAAGTGTAATTTTATGGGCTAGCACCAATTTCACATTTTCCTAAAGTAACTAAGATTGGGAATTTATAATGTATAGTTACTTTATAATTCATTATACTTTTAACGAGTATTTAAAGTCGTATCCTACCCGTTCGGCTAACGACCCTCCACCGATCAAGGAAGCGGTGGGTGAGAGTGGACACCCATTAAGTCACCATTTTATAGGCAACAACCTTATACCCCCCTTATAGACCGGCTTCGTGAATGAGGCCTACTAACGGTAAGAATGACATATTCTTATACATATCTATATAATAAAATTATAATAATAGTATAAGTGTTGATTTTTAAACTTTTTTAAAAATCTAAGGTTTAATTTGGAATTAAAGTATTAAAGTGTAAGACTTTTCAAATTCCAAAACTTGAGGGCAAGAATTGAAACTATTCCAAGTCTCTTCAATTTGTAACTTATGAGTTTTAATGGTTCATAAAATGAAGACTCTTCATTTTATGAAACCTCTTTAGTTCTTTAATCATAATTAAAAGAAGTGACTCTTGGTTATCCATAACTTGAGGACAAGTTATGGACACCATCATAGCCATTAAGATCATGAATTAAACATACATGGAGGTTACATATAATCCCTATGATCTTCTAAAACTCATAAGAACACAAATTCATGTCAAGCAATTTCAAGAAATCATATAAACATATACAATACTTGAAAATTGATAAAAGTCATGTAAAATGGGTTAACATAATCATTATCATTTTGAAAAACAGATTTTACAAGTCCAAAACAGATTGGGATAATGATCTTAATCCATTTCCAGCAACAAAACTCGAAAAAAAACTGCCTAGCACGCTCCTACTCGCCGAGTGCATTATTCTACTCGCCGAGTAGGATGAATTTGTTCATGGACTCGGCGAGTCCTCCCCATGGACTCGGCGAGTCCAGTCGTCAGAATGCAGAATTTTCGATTTTTAAGCAGTTTTGCATCAAGTATACAGAAAACAATCCTAGGCTCTGATACCACTGATGGGTTTTGAGCATTCTAACACTTCCTAAGTGTACATGCAACCCTAATAACCTTGAATCTATGTTTTCTCTATATACATGCAAATTTCTTTTTCAAGGTTATTTCCTAACTAGCATGGCATGGGGATTACATAAAACATAAAAACTAGTAGAAATACATACCTTGTTGTTGCTTGGATTCCTTCAAGACTTTGTGAACCTAGCACCCCAAATGTTGTGCCTCAAATGCTTCACACAACACCACAAGACTTGGAATAACTTGAGAGAATACTTCTAGCACTCAAAATCGGTTATGCCCTCTCTAGTAACACTAGGTCCACTTTTTGCTAGCCATAGGGTTCCTTTTATAGTGTTGTCACAATTAGGGTTTACACATGAATGCCCTTAATTGTCATGACTCTTGATTTCCCATGACCCATGGGTTTGTAACTCCCATGAACTATCCATGGAGCTCCATATGGTTATAACCAAACCCATAAACCATGGATCATTAATCCACCATAAAAGAATTGATGATTGTCATAATCAACCCTATATATTTAATTAGTCTCACTTTGATCACCAAATTAATACTTGATCAATACTAATTAAATAATACTATTATTAATATATTAGGACTTATAATATATTAATAATCATAAGTGCCTTATTCTCTCATTTAGTCTATCCAAGTATTGCAATGCCATGCAACCCAAATGGACCATGCCGGGTCGGGTCAAGTACATACCAAATAAAGTTATGGACTTAGACACTATATCCAACATTTACAATGTGTGTGTTCACAAAACATAGAATTCATACACAAATAACAAAACAAGACTTGAAGCTATAATGCTTCATCTTCTGAATCCCCAGCACGAGCACCTGTCTAATAGTCTCCTGAGAATACAAGTTATTTGAAAGAGTTGATCAGCAATTAAGCTGGTGAGTTCATAAGATTTTAGTGATGTGAGTAAGTTGTAAAGTGTTGTTGAAAATGTAGATGTAAAATGTTGTAAGTTGTAAGTTCTGTTTTGAAAATTTCGCCTGTTCCTCTAGAAAAACATATATTTCCTACTTTGATGGAAGTTTAAGTAAAATGACACTACAACCCTTTCTATGGGTACTAAGTGGGTACAAGTTATATAAGACTCAGAGTAAACAAACAATCAATTGTGCGCATCTGCCCTAAACTCACAACCAAACGAGGAACAGAAATCAAGGCGGATAGCACACATCCCATTGGTTGTTAGATCATCGTCATATATAACCCTGGTGTATTCACTTGTTACTCATGGAGTTAATTGTAATGGTTCCTTTATATCTAATGAAAAGTTCTGTAAGAAAACCCATATTTCTTATAATAAAATGGTGACCACAGTGACCACTTTTATAATAGCTTAGTTTATACTGATATATCTAATCTAATATCGAATAGAAAGTTAATTGAGTGAATCTGCCCTAAGCCCACAACCAAACAAGGAACAGGAAGTAAGGCGGAAAGCACCATCCAACTACCTATTGGGTATTAGTTTTATATATAAACATGATGTATAAACTAAGGTATTATATAGTTACTCACCTAAGGTCTTTTAAATTGTATTGGTTTAATAAAATGGATTAAACCCTCTACTGGGAAGTTTCTAGTTTTGTATACCAAAAGTACTGATTTTGGAAAGTATGTTTTGTACTAGAAAACTGTGCTTTGACTCTGTGTCCTATAACCTGACCCATACCTGGTATCCTTATGATGACTTAATGTATACTAAGCATACAAATATATAGAATCGAATAGAAAATAGATTGGGCGATTTCGTTCCAAGCCCACAACCAAACAAGGAACATGAAGTGAAGCGAAGAGCACACATCCTATTACCTGTCGGACCCTATTGGTATATATATATATATATATATATATATATATATATATCCTGTTATGTATACATTAAGGAATCATAAGACTAGCATTATGGTCCTTTCTTTTAAACATAGCCTTCTACCAAGGCATCTTCTGTTAAACGTAGCCTTCTACCAAGGCATCTACTGATATGTGCTTGACTCGACTGTTTCGTTTGTCGTTTGTAAAAATGTATGTTTTCCCTAGTTTATAACTATCTTAACTCGAAAATAGTTTGAGTTTGACTTTCAAGTGGTACTGTCACTTTTTGAAAGTAATGGGAAATGTAAGTACATAGTTGTCGTTTATAATGACATGCGGATGTACTGATGACCTAAAAACATGTTTGTTTTATTATGGTCATAATGTGAAGGCTAGAACCCCTACTAAACGTTCTACTGTCTAGAGATTAAGGGAACCAAACGCGACCTCTGCAAATTCTTGCAAGCCGTGTAATTCACATTTGTTATATGATCATGTATACCTAATATAACTATCACCTTTTGTTTAAAACAATGAGTTAGTGATCAATTGGTATAATTAGATCCTCTGTGTGTTCTCATGCTATAGCAACCTAACTTGTTTGTTTTGTACTGTATATTGTACGTTCTGTTTGTTTCTCATAATTGTGTGTTCTCTCTGTATGGTATTGTTTGTTTCTCTTCACTATATGTTATGTATGGTATTGTTTGTTTCTCTTCACTGTGTGCTTGACTCATGTATGATCTGACTCTTTGTGTGCTTCATTGTACTAGAAGTTATGAGTAGCATTCTCCTAAACTATACCTATTATAGTTTACTAATGTTCTACTTGGACTGTTATTGAATAGACTCATTTATCTACTAAGTTATGCTTGTACTTTAAAAACGGAGTTTTGTATAACTATAAAGTAACATAACTTTAAAAGAGTTTTTGAAATGTTTTGACAACTTATAAATGACATAAGTAACATTTTGAAAGATGTTTATAAAAAACATTTACACAATTATCATTGTGGTTCAACTTGTATTCCCCCCTTAAAACATTTAAAACAGTTAAAAGATTCATTACGGGGTATGAACTCACCTGATGTGGGTGATTCAAACGGGTATGCGTGTAAGGATGAGAAGTTCCACGAATGAAGTCCCGAGACACAATAAGTCCTAAATGACATATAAGGACACATATTGACATGAATATAGTGTTTATAAACAACTATATGAAAGGAAACACCTTTCAGGACTAGGAAACACTTCCACCAAGTGTTGGAATCACATGTGATTCAACAAAGGAAAGTGAAATGGCACTAACATGTGTTTACGGCCATAGGTTACGGCCCAAGGGAGTTTACGGTCGTAAACTCATGGTCAAACATGCCTAATGTTGGTTTGAAAGCTATGGAAACTTTAGGGACTTTTGTTCTACACTTGTATGAAAAAGACCAACCTCTTGAAGGCTTTTGATGAGTTTACGGCCGTAAACTCATGGTCATTATGTATTTGAGTGAAGTTTAAGGTCCTTCAAACATCAAGGAAGGGTTCTAGGTCACTAGCTTTGCATCTTATAGGGTTTATAGTCCATGCATGCTTCAACATTGAGTTTACGGCCAAGGAAGATCTTGGGCCGTAAACTCAAGATGTCTTGGGGAAATGCATGTTTCAAGTCTCTAAGCATGATTCCTAACTAGATATGAAGTATAGGGAAGTATACTTACGATCTAGAAGCTTGAAATGGTTGATATTGGCCAAGAACACTAGTGTGTGTTCTTGGTGTTCTTGGTGAAACTTGAAGATCTAAGAAAAGAATGATTTCTATGGATGAAATCATGTAAGGATACTAGATTAAGAGATGTATCAACAAAGCTAGGAAGAATACTTACTTATATGAAGATCTTGGAAGAAAGTCTTGATGATACTTGAGAGGATTTGAAGGAAAATCGGCCAAGGAATGAAAGAATGGGAAAAACGGCCAAGTATCATCTATATACCCTTGAGTTTACGGCCACATGAGTTTACGGCCGTAAACTCATGGTCTTGTGGCCGTGAACTCATTTTGATGAGGTTATGGTTTGATTTGCTACACTGTGGTTCTAGCAGGTACTTTCTAACACTTATTCCTTAAGTGTATTAGGCTCAAACTCCTTAGATTGACCTTTAACCGGGCTAGAACTCAGTACTAATGAGTTTGACACTCATTTGAGTTGATTGACTGGGCTTTAAAATCAAAAAAATTTCCGGGTTGTCACATTTGTTCCCAAACAAAATATGATAAAACTTTATCAAAACATTTCTCAAAGAGAATGTACTTTTCATTAAATAATAAAACCTCGAGATGTCATGTTCCGATACAGACCAAAAAGCATAAACAGTACAATTTAACCTTACAGCAGTTATTTACAACTACTGGTCTATAATCCAAAATCTCTTGTCAAGTTAACCAACTTATACTCTTGTGCCATTACCTGTAATGCAAAGAAAACTGAGTGGGTCAGGCTTGGGAGCCTGGTGAGCATATAGGATTTCGACCCACAATAATATAATTATTATATTCAATCATCAATCCAAATTTCCCATCCCCATTATCTCCTTTATTTCTTAAGGATTTACCCTACGAATCACCTATCCTTTATTCATTTATTCCTAAGGATTGACCTAAGGAATTGACACAAAGTCCACCACTGCCAAGGTCCTCAAATTACAACTGGTAAACACTTAGTTCAACATACTTAACAAACACCTAGTTCTAACACTCCTAGTGAACACTTAATTCAAAACATCTGGTGAATACTTAGTTCTAAAACACTTAGTGAACACACTCAGTTCAACAACACCAAGTGAACACATCTAGTTCAAAAATACTTAATGAACACATTGAGTTCAAAAATACCAAGTGAACACATAGAGTTCAAAAATACCTAATGAACACATTGAGTTCAAAAACACTTATTATTTCGTCTCACATCAATTATTTCAACTACCCATGTTCTACCCAACATATTTGTAGATGCAAACACATATACAGTTTAAATCTTTTAAAACCTGTATAAAACATTAATTCAACATCCATCTCAAGTAAACAAACAATATATAAACACATAGCATGTACTTCATAGCAAATACTTCATATCTATGTGTTAGAAGAAAGTAACTACACACTCACCTGATAAGACAATGATCGGACAGCACTACGACATGTAAAGTAGTATGCTTCGATGTAATCGGGATATCTTCTCAAAACCGGGCTTCTCGCGGGCAGAGTTTCGGCTTGAAAACTCTATTTCTCGGGATCTTCGGGGCTTCGAGACTTGCTTCGGGTGTCGGGATTGATACCGGGGATTCGGGGGTACAACTTGCCAAGAAAAAGGAAGAATAAGGGAGTGAAAGGAAAGAAATGAGCAACCAATTCGGCTGGACTCGCATCCTATTTATAGGAGGGGTCTGGCCTCCGAACGCAGCGCGTTCCGCCATACGTCATGGATTATGAACTTCGTACTTGACAGGCGACAGGACTGGCTCTGGGCTCTGAACGCGGGGCGTTCCCGAATTGAATGCAGGGCGTTCCCCCCTCGGTGTGCGTGCCTCGAACTTCAGAAATTCATATCTTTCGCATACGAGCTCCGTTTTCGATGTTCTTTATATCCACGCGAAGGTGAGATTATGCTCTATAGCTCTCATTCAGACTCCGTCAGCTAATTTTGACTTTATTTTTATTATATTATTTTTAGTAGGTCGGGACAGGAAAACTCCGTTAGAAATTCATAACTTCTTCATCGGACGTCCGTTTCCATCTGTCTTTTCACCGTTGGACTACTATCGACGAGATCTTCGATTCTCGTTTAGATTGTTTCGGCTAGAAATCGCTCGATCTCATAATCGAACTTCGGGCTGCATACTGCTAAGCTGAAACTTAGAAAAATCATAACTTCCTCATACGAAGTCAGATTTAGACGTTCTTTTTATGCACGCCCTCGGTTTAACGTATTCTACGACTTTCTTTTAGATCGCTAAGACCAAATATCGCTCTATCATAAATTTACTATTTACGTCGCGCTATGTCGTGCCGGTTCTGTCGCGAAACTTTGACAGGTCATAACTTCTTCGTTATAACTCAAATTTCGGTATTCTTTATATATTCGGAATCCTTGTCATGACTACTACAACTTAGTTAAGATTACTCCTTCTGAATAATCTTCCATCAGAAAGTCATTTCCAACGCTTATCGTCTCTAAATTGACTAGCCCGGATCTGCAGGCGTTACACTATGATACATGTTTCTAAACATATACCTCATACATACACTACATATATGTGCATGCTCTGATACATGACTTAAAACGTATATCTCATAAGCATACAAACATGCATACATATAACTAAATATATATAACTGTTGGGTTTTAGTATACTACAACATCCTATGGTGCACATACAACCCTAAATGCTTCCGATCTATGTTTTCTCTAATTATACATGCAATAATGTTTCCAAAGCATTAAGCCTACAACTAGCATACAATTGACATAAACAACATAAAATACTAGTTAGGAGTTTACCTCTTTATGTAGCTTGTAGAACTTGTTGTATTTGGCCTTTAAGAACTTAGCACCCCAAGTGTGATGCCTCAAACGGTTCACAACACACCTAGGACAAAGGAGAACTTTAGAGAGATGTTACTAGCTCCAAAATCGGCTCTAATCAACTCCAAGAACTCTAGTTCACGATTTTGGGTGCTAAGGGAGTCCTTTTAATGTGTGGCAAAGTATAGGGTTACATCCATGCAAACCCTAATGCCCATGACCTTTCATATTACTTAGGCTCCATGGGTCAAACCTCCATGGACTATCCATGGACTACCATATTGGTTTAGCCCATCCTAAATAACAATTGGCCCACACTATAAGAATCATTGATTTACCAAATCAATCCCCATACATTTAATTAGTCTCTTTTGATCACATAATTAATTCCACATTAATTCTTGATCAATACTAATTAAATAATATGATTTCATATTAATATAATAGAACTTATAATATATTAATAAATCATAAGTAACCTCTTACTCAAGTATCCATCCTATCAAATTGTCCTGGTGATATGCAACCCGAAATGGACCATGCTACTCTCGGGTCAAGTACATACCAATTATAGTTATGGGCTTAGACACCTAATCCAACAGTCTCCCACTTGGATAAGTCTAGTAACTATTATTGCAAGTACGACTCCAAAATCCCGACTAGCAATCGTAGCTCTTAAAAGCCGCTGACGAACTCTGACCTAGTCAATGACGCGTCCATTAGATAAGGGATCATATATTCCTCCATTCTAGATATCATATGGACATGAGACATGGATTATAATCATTCTCTCTGTCCATCTGTTGTTTCCCGATTTCCGATTTATGACGATCGACTAATTGAACAAATCAAATCAGTTCAGGCTTGGCCAAGCATTTAGGGTTGTCATCACTAAATCATCGAGGGGCCCACATATATCGATTTTAACCCACATTGGGTAAAAGGAATGGATAAACTTCGACTCAAATGCTTGCTTGTACTTACTTATCAATCACACACTATAATATGTTTTATAACACCAAGTTACTGGTGCGTTTACATATGTCAATGTGCAACCGACTTGTAAATTACAACTCACATGTCTTGGTTTCAAGAATATAAGATATTATCGTCTCACAATCACTCGTGATAAAATCCATGAAGTGATTAGATGAGCGTGGGTTTAATCCAATACTCGAATCTTATTCAGGAGTACTCATGAACACTGCAGCAAACTTGTTCTATGTCTAAAACACCTAGACAATCTACAGTCAGATTCATGACAGTCTTGCCTCAATACCTACTTCCAAAGTATGATCGACTGTGGATAGTTTGAATAACCTAGTTATTCGGGAAGTCAAAACATGCAAAGTGAAACACAAGAATAATCGAATCCAATATGGTCTCAGAACTTATGAATATAAATAAAACACATTTTATTTAATCACCATATTGATTACACATTATTCATCGTATAATGTTTCGATTAATCAACTTAATACTTGAATTAAAACAATAGTTATCCCATACTCCAAGCATGCACACTATCTTTGCCTATGGTCCTTTCTTTGTGAAATAGATCAATTGAACACATCTTCAATAAAACTCATTCCACAATTCCAAATCCTTACCATAAATGTAAGAATATCAAATTCTTTCCATTTACTATAATCTGTTAGATTCTAAACTTATATGCAATGATCCTCTTGTAATGACTATGCACAAAATTCACAAAGACTTGGCAACAAACTTTACAAAGTATTCCAATGGAGAGCAATTCCATGGAAACGAAGTCTCACATTCAAAGTACATTCCTTTGAACATCCTTCTTGCATTAAGTTTTCTAATCTTACACAGAATTAAAGAATAACTTCCACTTATGGAAACATTTCCATATTCCCATTTTGACTATCACTTCTGAATAAGAGTTACCTATTCTCAGAGTATGCCAACATGGTCCTTCCAAAATTTACACTATACTTTCAACTGTCCATAAGCAACCAATCTTTGGTAAACCTCAGATTGTCCACGACAATTGCTTAACCATTTTATTCATATCCAGTTCTGGTCCATTTTCCCTCTTAATGCCCTAGACATTTGGAAAATTCAGAACACATAAATATTGTAGCATATGCAATCGACCCTATACCCGAAGCATATTGGATACGATCCATAATGTCTCACATAAAGACGTGATACTTTACCAGTCTCTTGCTATAATATTTCCATATATAGAATTTCCTTATGTCGAATCTTTTCAACATAACATCCATATATATTTTTGACTAAACTTGATTAAAATCTCAATCTAATCTTTTAGAATTGAAATGAAGTATGAATTCCTCTCCCTTAATTATAGCAAAACAACTTTTCAAACCCTGCAACTTTGCGATTTGAAACTTTTTGTTTTCTATAATTAACATTGCTAACTTGCAACACTTACCATAATAATTATGCTCCCACTAGCACAATAATTATTATAAGATTACTTGACTAACAAATATTCAAGAGTTAGTGTGGTTTCTTATCAAGACAAGCACTTCTGACAATTGGTCTTTGTTTTATCCGAAACATCACAACTTACCAATTTCAAATGTACAAAAGTAGAAAACATTTTACTCTACATTTGATAAGTGTTATAAACCTTTCTTAAGATTATGTCACTCAAGGCTCAATCTTGGAGTGTGACTCTAAGATTTGATCTTGGAAATATGATTCACCTTTTGACTTAACCATTTCAACAATTCACGATTCCTCTTCTTAGCCATACAAATGCACTAAGATGTCCTTAGAGAATCAATTGTGATATGGTTTCATAATCACTAAGATAATCATAAAATACGATACTCAAGTACTCTCCCTTATTCTCAGATTGGAGAACTTTTATCTTTCTGCCTAATTTGATTCTTCTTATTCGTTCTGCCATATATTGAAACTTTTTCAATGATTCAAAATTACACTTAATCTTGTAAGCATAACCATATTTACTAAACTTTAGTAAATCATATAGAATAGTCTTATCGTTCTTTGTGGTGGACCTGACCAGCGCACAACCAAGTGTACCCGATCCCCTTGTCCTTCACTTGACTCACATATACATGTGGACAAGGAATTAGTCTTAATTTACCAAAGATGAAAATGCTCATCCATCACACAATACAAGTTGCACGATTCCAAGTTTCTATCCAACTGAAACGTGGGTGATGAGAATCTTTCCTTATTTGGTAAATTTTGACACTACCACAAACAAAAGAATCAAATCCATTTTCCAATATTGCTATCAGTGGAAACATATAAGCAACAATTTTTCACAAATGCCATTGTAAGGAAATTTTAAAAATAAGATAAATTTCAAAATTTTCTTTATTTATAAAAATTTCAGAAAACTTATCCTTACAATGCAAATACATATGAAAACTATGTTGTTATCTATTCCTAAGAAATCTATTATAACTCTTAAGCAGCAGCTCAAAATTCTGATAATCAAACCATGCGATCGAAATCCATCTCTTCACAATCAGAATCAACTTACTCTTCCTTTAAGTTTCCTTTCATTTCTTCGATTCTTCAAACCATCAAAATGTAATTACATTACATAATGTATTAAAAATCTCCAAATAGGAACTTAATAGAGTTAGATAGTGGATTTTACCTGAAGTAGAGTCAAACTTTTTGACTTTACCATCTTTGCGATCTTTCAGGTAAATATGACAGCTTCGCAACCAGTGCCCCTTGTCTTGGCAATAGAAACATATGGACTCTTTGGGAATGGTACACGGGACAATCACATACTTAGCCTTTCCCTTTCCCTTTGAAAGAGAAATCTTTTCTGGACTTCCAATGTTTCCATTGTCAATGTCCATGGAAGTTTGGGGAGTAGATCTTCCAATCAAATTTGCTTTACCAGTGCGCCAAATCATTGCTGATTCAGCAGTAACAAACAAATAGGCAAGATCGATAAGGGTCATCTCGTGATCTTTCATATAGTAGTCCTTAATGAACTCACTATACGACTCAGGGAGTGACTGAAGAACCAAGTCAACAGCCAACTTCCTTTGAGACATCGACTCCTAACATTCCCAACCTGTCAATGTGTGACTTCATCTCCAAGACATGTGTACACACAGACCTTCCATCTTGGTTTTCGCTAGCCAATAGGGCTTGAGTGACCTTGAACTTTTCAAGTCTTTGAACTTGTGGGTCAGGGAGAATTATTGGAGGAGGTGGAGGAAGTAAAGTATGATTTCGGGGAACATCATCTACACGAGGAAAGCTTTTTCTAAAAGATTCGAGAAGACAATAGTTATCAAAACTAGACATCTACATGGAGAAATTCAAGTTTAGTTGATTTAAGTCCTTAATATAACACCCAAAATGAAATATTAAGGCTAGGACCCAACACAATATTTTACAATTCGGAATAGGGATGCCGTAATCCAATTGCAAAATATTTGAAGGTAGGTAAATGACGATTTACCAATTTCCACCATGAAAAAGGAAATTGATTATTAAGTTTTAAATGAATTGAAATTCCTAAATCTTTTGAGATTCATTGAATTTTTCAATGGCATGTTTAAACTCGATTATGCCCTTCAAGTTTGTGACTGGGATGCCGAGGATCACAAACAAGGTGTGAATAACCATACAAATTAGCTTGGTACTCTCGATGTCATTTATCACCTAATCAATATGCCAGTTAACCACACACGCTCCATTGATCTATGACAAACATCAAGCTAACCTTTGCCACACATTGTCATTCCCATATTAGTGTGCCGGTTAACCACACGCGCTCCACTAACGACTTAACAAGGTGCAAAGTTCAATTTCATGGATTAGCACCAAATTCACATTTTTCCTAAGTAACTAAGATTGGGAATTTATAAGTGTTTAGTTACTTGGTATTTTCATTATACTTTTAATGAGAATTAATGTCCTATCCTACCCGTTCGGCTAACGACCCTCCACCAGTCAAGGAAGCGGTGGGTAAGAGTGGACACCCATTATACCGCCATTTTATAGGCAGTAACCTTATACCCCCCTTATAGACCGACTTCGTGAATGAGGCCTACTAACGGTAAGACCGACTTTTTACTTATACATATAATATATTAAACTTTTAATATTATAATAGTATAAGGGTGTATTTTAAACTTTTAAAATACTAAGTGGTTTAATCTATTAATTAAACTATACTCTTAATTTAATTAAACTTAAACCATGTCATTATGAAATTATTAATTCTCTTTTAATTAAACACTTTAATTAACTATTAATAAAGTCCATAAAGATGTAATATGAATTATTCAAAACATCAAGATGCTAAAACAAAATTAAAACTATTTAATTTATTATTAAGTTATGAATCCATGAGTTACACTTCTGAAAACTTTTCAAATAACTTTAGTTTTAGAATTCAATGTCTCATAAAAAAAACTTTTCAAATTCCAAAACTTGAGGGCAAGTTTTGTAACTCTTGAAAACTTTTAGAATTCCATAAAAGAGACTTTCCAAGTTCCATAACTTGAGGGCAAGTTATGAAACTCTTCAAAGCCATTTATAACAAATTTTGTAACCTTTGAAGACTCTTGGAATTCATAACTTAAAGAGTTAATGAATGAGACTTTTCACATCCATAACTTATGGAAGTTTCAAAACTCTTATGATCATAACTTTTGAAAAAGACTTTTGAGTTCCAAAATTTTATGAAAAAATTTGTAACTCCTTAAAAACATTTAGATTAAACTTTTAAAACAAATAAAATAATCATATCATTCTATCTTTTAATAAATTGACCTAATTCAACTCTTGTAGTAAAATGACTCAGATTTTACATATAATTAGTTTTTCATAAAATCAAGTAATTCTTAAAATTTTACAAACTTCATGTTTTTTTTTTCAACTTTGAAAATCAAACATTTGCATCAAATATAATAGAAAACAACCCATGGCTCTGATACCACTGTTGGGTTTTAGTATACTACAACATCCTATGGTGCACATACAACCCTAAATGCTTTGGATCTATGTTTTCTCTAATTATACATGAAATAATGTTTCCAAAGCATTAAGCCTACAACTATCATACACTTGACATAAACAACATAAAATACTAGTTATGAGCTTACCTATTTATGTAGCTTGTAGAACTTGTTGTATTTGGCCTTTAAGAACTTAGCACCCCAAGTGTGATGCCTCAAATTGTTCACAACACACCTAGGACAAAGGAAAACTTGAGAGAGATGTTGCTAGCTCCAAAATCGGCTCTAATGAACTCCAAGAACTCTAGTTCACAATTTTGGGTGCTAAGGGAGTCCTTTTATAGTGTGGCAAAGTCTAGGGTTACATCCATGCAAACCCAAATGCCCATGACCTTTAATATTACTTAGGCTCCATGGGTTAAACCTCCATGGACTACCATATTGGTTTAGCCCATCCTAAATAACAATTGGCCCACACTATAAGAATCATTGATTTACAAAATCAATCCTCATACATTTAATTAGTCTTTTTTGATCACATAATTAATTCCAAATTAATTCTTGATCAATACTAATTAAATAATATGATTTCATATTAATATATTAGAACTTATAATATATTAATAAATCACAAGTAACCTCTTACTCAAGTATCCATCCTATCAAATTGTCCTGGTGATATGCAACCCGAAATGGACCATGCTACTCTCGAGTCAAGTACATACCAGTTACAGTTATGGGCTTAGACACCTAATCCAGCAATAACAACATAAAGAGAGTGTGTGTGAGAGAGTTATAACTTACCTTGTTAGTTGGTGAAGACCGACTAATTCATTCTCTTTAATTCTTCAATTGATGCATCTTGTTCCTTCTTCTTTTCTCAAGGCTTATTCATACAACATGTCAAGTCCCTTAGAACATGTCTTAGCCTATAAGAGCATATATACTTTCAAATGTCAAAATGATCACTTAATTAACATTTCATTATTTACTTCTAAATCTAATCCAAAAAAATGAATTAAGCATCCCATACTACCTAATTCATTACACTCTCATCTCTAAATGCATCAATTCAACATTACCACTAGTTAGGGTTTCAAACCCTAACTTCCCATTTATAGATTTTACCTTGGAAATCACATATAGATCTTGTTCAGCTCCTAAACACTCTAAATGACATAAATAACAAGCTTCCTAAGAGTAATATTTCATATCTAACTCAATTTCATAAATCACCATTAAAGCCCTACAAGCTTAAAAATGGAGAAAATGATTACCTTTAGGAGCTTTCCATGTCCAATGCAAGCCACATGCATCCTTGATCGCTTCTTGATCCTTCTCCAATCTCAAAATCGCCAGAGCTTGGCTATGGAGGGTTTGGGGGTTCGTTATGATGATAATGAAGGCTTAACAACCTTTAATTTGTTTGTGACACGATGCCGTGGTGAAGGGTTTACCATGTTGTGGTGGCCTAAATGACCCCGTGGTCTTCTCTTCTCCGTGTTGTGGTAAGGTTTCTATCGCGCCGTGGTGACCAATTGACTCTGGTCTATGGCAACTCACTTACGCCACCGTGTTGTGACATGCTATTCACCATGCTGTTGCCACTAGAGATCAGCAAAGTACATTCTTGATTACATTCCAACTTTGGGGACAACTTTTCCTCTAACTTCTAACCTTCATATCTTCTTCCTCTCTAACCCGTTTTCTATGATCTTTATAACCACAGGAAGGTGGGAACATACTCTACACTTATTTTAAGTCATTTTTACAGAATTAATATGGTTATTAATCTATTAAGTCATAAACTTGGCCCCAAAAAGCATCAAAAATACCCATTTTACCCTTTTGGCCAAAATGCATCTTCTCATGCATTCTTTCTCTTGAACTAATCATATTACCTCTTCTAAGTGACTTAAACTATTTTTGGCCATTTTCATGAAGTAACAACTTCATAAACTTATAACATTCTCTAAAATGACCAAAGTACCCTTTTGGTCAATATTTGACTAAAAGTCAAATATCTCTAAATTTCAGGTTCTTACACCCATCATCCATGTCAAACAACCCTCTAGAAACCACAAACAATTATCGTCAATCTCCACCACCTCTAATTACAGTCAATATCCACCACTTCCACCATTTATGAACCATATTTGATTATCAAACATCAAATATCAAACCCAAAATGTGCATTCAGATCTGAAACTCAAACCCTTGATGAATTTAGAACCCACTCTAATACACATTTAGATCTGAAACTCAAACCTATATCGGAAACTCAAACTTGGAGTAGAGGTTACTAGAGAGACGGGGATCAGAGAAGAAGCAAATTCATATCAGATAAGAAGCAGATTTGGATATGAGAGCGGTGAAGCTTTTGATGACAACGGAGCTAAAGAGGGGGTCGACGGAGATGAATATGGGATTGTCGGAGATTCAGGTGGGGGTCGGGGCTTGGATTTATTGACGTGAAGAGATGAAGAAGAGTGTCTGATAGTGGTCTGGTCTGGTGATAGAGAATGGAGAAGGGGGTAAATCTTTTCTCTAATCTTGGTTCATATGTGTAGAGGTAAAATGAAGTTGACGAGCATTTTGAGTGCAAACCAAAAGTTCACTCGTAATATATTTCCTAAAACCTTAAAGATGTAAGCAAGGTATTTTATGAAGAACAAAGCACAATTCGTGTGGGTTTCATTACCGGAGAACTGGGCGGAGGAGGGAGACGATGGTGGCAAATGGTGGAGGCGGAGTTCTTCTAGAAAGAAAATGAGAGAAAGAGAAGGCCCACTTTATTTTGTAAATGTTATAACTAATAAAAAATAAACAATCAAAAAGAAAGTAAGCAAGGGAAATATAGTCTTTTCATGTCTCGCAAGGGATGAATCGTGCAAATTTAACCTAACGAGGGATGAAGCGTGCAACTTTTAACCAAACAAGGGACGGTCCAAGTTAATTTTTGAAAATAGGGGCTGAACGTGCCTTTGACACATGCACGGGGGAGCGATTAATGTAATTTACCCTAGTTTTTATTTTGTACACATTTAGTCTTTATTATTATTATTTATTGTTTTGTAAAATAAGCGCTTCAACTTGTTCTTTTTTTACACACTCAGTCCTTATGACCGACTACTCCAACTTAAGTTCTTAGTTTGTACTTAGTCCTTAGTATATATATATATATATATATATATATATATATATATATATATATATATATATATATATATATATATATATATATATATATATATATCTGCAAAATAAGTCCTTGTTTTTGTACACATTTAGTCCTTATGACTTGTTTCTTTAGGTTTTGCTCACGTGACATTCTACGTGGAACAATCATTAATGAGGTGTTCTCACACGTGGCTCGTTTGGACAGTGGAATCACGTGTCGCTTCTCTTGGTTTTGATAATAACATTGTAACTTCAATATTCGTAACTGTTATAGTACAATACCAACTACATTTAATACCATTACCAACTATTCAATAGCAATACCAACTACATTACATTTGGTAAAGAAAATACATTAGCCATAATGATTCCAATACCAATACCACTAAATTTCACTTCATTATAGAAGATTACAAGTTATTTTAACCCTATGATTACATGAATTTTTCTTCAGCTCATTCACTTCTTTATTGAGACAGGAAACCTACTCTTTAACAACTGTAAGCTCATCTTTAAAATTCGGGGTCAATTTGACATGTTCTTCATCAACCTATTGCCAAAATTTTCACTTTTTATCTAGTTTCTTTAGTAACAAAAAACAAATTTTAAGCATGTAAGAAAGAAGGTCAATTTGAAAAGACCAGAAAACTCATTTACTGAAAAATGGTCAAAATCAACATACCAAGGAATTAGGGAAGACTCTAAACCTTTTTCCAGGGTGTTCTTTTGTCTTGGAAGTGCAAATCCGAGTTGGGATGAAGCAATCACAAAGAATCTCGTTGTCCGCTATAAAGATAGATGAAACTGAAGCCAAATATGTGTAAAGATAGATGAAACCGAAGCCGAATGCATATTTTTCTTGGCGAAAACTAGGGCACCAACATTATTTGACCGATTCATGAATTAGGTTAGTGATATAAGTGAGAGACGAGTCATGTATGAGAACACCTCATTAATGATTGTCTCATATAGGATATCATGTGAGCAAAATCTGAAGTAACGATCATAATGACTGAATGTGTACAAAAACAACAATGATTTATTTGCAAAAAAAAACATTAATGAATAAATGTATACAAACTAATAACTTAACTTGAAGTAGCCGGTTATAAGGACTGAATGTGTATAAAACAACAAATTGAAGAACTAATTTTACAAAAAAACATAAAATAATGATGACTAAATATATATAAAATAAAAACTATATTATCTTTTTAGATTAGATACTTTCCCTCAATTACTTATATATGTAATTTTTGACAAAACTTCAAAAATGGTCCCTTTGGTTTCCGAAAATCTGAAGTTTAGTCCCTAATTAATAAAAACCTCACAGATGGTCCCTGTGGTTTCAAAACTTTTAACAAATGGTCCTTTTCGCTAACTCCGTTAACATTTAGCCGTTAAGTGAAGAGCATTTCTGTCATTTCACAACCACAGGGACCATTTATGAAGTTTTGCCTTAATTTAAAAAAAAAAAAAAAATAAATATAATTATTTAATATTAAAGGGCCCCACCTCTCTCTCTCTCTCTCTCTCTCTCTCTCTCCCATATACACAGTGAAACACTAGAACCTATCCTCCCCCCATTTTCACCCAAATCCAGCTAAATCGAGACGCACACAAAGGCTTCAACTCCACTATCTTCGAGTTAGAATCTGAAACCTACGTAGGAGGTCTGATGACCTCCTTATCACCGCTGAAAGCCATAACATCTCCTAACCCTCCACAATGTCATCGACGACCACCATAGCAGTCCCGTCAGTGGGGGGTCACATCTGTTCTGGTGCCAAAGAAGACAAAAGCAATGAAAATGGATCGTCAAAAGCTTTGTGGGAAGCTTTAGGTCTCTCCTCCATCCTCGCGCTTCCAGCCTCCGCGACATCTCCAGACTCACTCCAATTAAAGAGTTCAAACAGTTCTCCAAGAGAGAGAAGCAGCCGCTCGAGAATGTTGGGGTCCTATGGACGATCGAGTTGCAGGTATCGTCTCACTTCCATCATGCTCGCATTATGATCGTTTGTAAGCGGCTGGGTGATGACTTTGCTTAAATTTCGTGGATTTGCACGCCCTAAAACAGCTTTGGAATCACCCAAATTAGCGACGAACAATTTCTTATTCCATATGATCCCAACCCGACAACAAGAACCAATTGAATAGATGTTAGGTATGTGTTTCAGTGCTTCAGGCGCAAAATAGATGAATCCTTTCTCAGTTTCAGCAACCACATTTCTAAGCACTTGTTTGTTAATCTCCTCAGTTTCATACCTTCATCCATGCACATGCCCCTGTTATCTGTTGGATTTCATATACCAAGGTATGGATGAATCATTGTGCATTCATTCATAATAAATTATAAGACTAGCTATCCACATAAAGTGTTCGATGAAATGACAAAACCAAAACATTGCCCTGTTCCACCATATTATACATTCAGTCGAGCAAATTTATTCACAAATATGCAATGATAAGATCTGAGAATTACTGTAGAATCAACAAAAGCAAAAGAATTCAATGAATGCAGAGAATGTTGAGCAAAATATGGTGATTAATGAGTTCTAACCACTGCGGGAGATCCAGGGGAATAGATCTACTGTTTTCTCAACGCATTTGATGGGTTTCGTAGACAAGTGAAGAGGACCTGATGATTGTTTGTGTGTGTGTGTGTGTGAGAGAGAGAGAGGGTGGGACCCTTTAATATTAAATAATAATTTTTTTTTTATTTTTTTTAAATAAGGCAAAACTTCATAAATGGTCCCTGTGGTAGTGAAATGACAGAAATGCCATTCACTTAACGGCCAAAAGCTAACGTAGTTAGCTAAAAGGACCATATGTTAAACGTTTTGAAACCACAGGGAGCATCTGTGAGGTTTTTATAAATTAGGGACTAAACTTCAGATTTTCGGAAACCACAGGGACCATTTTTGAAGTTTTGTCGTAATTTTTTTCAGAAAAAATTAATAATAACTAGGTTCAGTTAAGAACATAGTTTTAATAGTTTTAATGCAAGACGCAAATCAATGTCATCCTGATCGAGGACTCGGAAGACCGAGAAAAGGAAGAAGACCCAGACCTCGAACCAAAAGAAACCGACCCAACTACCTTGGTCTCGACGGAAGTGGAAGACGTGGTTGAGGTATCTCTCAATTCGGTGGCAGGTCTATCTTCTCCAAAAACCATGAAGCTAAGGGGCCACGTGATGGGGCAGCCGGTGGTGGCTTTAGTTGACCCAGGAGCCACCCATAATTTCATATCCCTCAATCTCGTGGAAGACTTGGGCATTCCGGTGCAAGATACTGAACCCTATGGAGTTCGGATGGGTACAGGTGATTGTGAAGAGGGGCAAGGCATTTGTAAAGGGGTTCTCTTACAGCTTCACGAGATCGACATGGTGGAGGAATTCCTTCCTCTCAGACTGGGAAGTTCAGACGTGATTCTAGGAATGAAATGGTTGGAAACGCTGGGAACCACCCAAACAAATTGGAAAGAACAGTCAATGGCGTTCGAAGTGGCTGGAAATCCGGTTTGTCTCAAGGAGGATCGTTCCCTCGGGAAGTCCCTTATCTCTCTTAAGGCCATGGCAAGAGAATTGAGAAGGAAAGAACCAGGTGTATTGGTGGAGCTAAGCAATGTCGAACTGCAGGTCACAAATTCACCTCCGATTCCTAAATTCTTGGCAGGGGTCTTGGACCGGTTCCGAGATTTATTCAGTGAGCAAAAAGGGCTACCGCCGACCCGGTCTATCCAACATAAAACCGAGTTAAAGGAGGGATCTCTACCAGTCAATGTTAGACCATACCGCTATCCTCATTTTCAAAAAAATGAGATAGAGAAGATGATCCAGGAGATGTTAAGAGCCGGGGTCATTCAACCAAGCACCAGTCCATACTCAAGCCCCGTCATCTTGGTCAAAAAGAAAGACGGGTCATGGAGGTTTTGCATGGATTATCGGGCCTTAAACCGGGCCACCATTCCCGATAAGTTCCCCATACCAGTTATTGACGAGCTGATAGACGAGCTTCATGGGTCTTCAATTTTCAGCAAGCTGGACTTACGTTCCGGGTATCACCAAATCCGTGTCCGAGCAACAGATGTTCACAAGACCGGTTTCAGAACCCACGACGGACATTACGAGTTTAAAGTAATGCTATTCGGTCTTACTAACGCCCCGGCGACCTTCCAGGCCCTAATGAATGAAATCTTCCGACCATATTTACGGAAATTCATTCTTGTTTTCTTCGATGACATTCTCGTTTACAGTCCAAATAACGAGGTACACCAACAACACTTAGCAGCAGCCTTCAAAAAACTGGAAGAACATCAGCTATACTTGAACCAAAAAAAATGTGAGTTTGCAAAAACAAGGCTCTCTTATTTGGGTCATGTCATCTCAAGTGAAGGGGTATCGGCAAAAGGAGAAAAGATTGGGGCAATGTTAGAATGGCCCACCCCCCGTAACATTAAAGAGCTAAGGGGATTCCTTGGGCTCACTGGTTATTACCGGAAGTTTGTCCGGAATTACGCCCAAATTGCCCTTCCCTTGACAGAGCAGCTTAAGAAGGATCGGTTTGGTTGGGGGGACAAGGCGGAAGAACTTTTCAAAACCTTAAGAAGGCCATGACTACCCTACCGGTCCTAGCCATGCCCGATTTCCAGCAAACCTTTGTGGTTGAGACGGATGCCTCCGGCTTTGGATTAGGGGTGGTGTTATCGCAAAACAATCGACCGGTGGCCTATTACAGCTTTACTCTGGGAGTTAGAGCAAGAGCGAAATCCATCTACGAAAAAGAGCTCATGGTGATGGTGAAAGCGGTTGTCAAATGGAGGTCCTATCTGTTGGGATGAAGGTTTGTGGTCAGAACGGACCAGAAAAGTTTGAAATACATCCTGGAACAACGCGTAATTGGAAACGACTACCAACGGTGGGTGATTAAGCTGATGGGTTTTGATTTCGAGGTACGATATCGCACCGGAGCCAGTAACTGAGTAGCAGATGCCCTGTCACGGCGGGACACTGTCATTGCATGCAATTCAGTAAGTATGACCCTATGGGGAAGCTGGGACAAACTTAAAAAAGAATTGGAACAAGATGAATTTGTGCAAAGGGTGAAACAGGACTTGGAAACTAGTCCTCAAAACCATAAAGGCTTTACAGTTTTCTTTGGGAACTTGATGTACAAAGGACGACGGGTAATTCCCGCCGCTTCCCCGCTAATTCCGGAAATTATCTCGATATTTCACGGCTCCCCAATCGGAGGCCACTCGGGAATCAAAAAAACCTACCAACGGGCAGCAGCGGAAGTGTATTGGATCGGAATGAGAGAAGCTATCACAGAATTTGTCAAAAAAATGCACCATCTGTCAGCAACACAAGACTCTCACCACCTCTCCGGCCGGGTTACTTCAGCCAATTCCAATACCTGACCAGGTCTGGGACGAAATCACTATGGATTTCGTAGAAGGCTTACCTCAATCTAAGGGGTGGGATACGATATGGGTTGTGGTAGATCGCCTCAGCAAATACAGCCATTTCATACCACTAAAACACCCATTTTCAGTAGCTACTGTGGCAAGCAAATTCATGATCGAGGTGGTGAAGTTGCACGGGATGCCTTTAGCCATTATCAGTGACAGGGACAAAATATTCTTAAGTCAATGCTGGAGAGAGCTTTTCAAGCTCCATGGGGTAGATTTGAAACGCAGCACGGCGTATCATCCCCAATCGGACGGGCAGTCTGAAGTAGTAAATCGCTGTCTCGAGACCTACCTTCATTGTTTTTGCTCGGGTAAACCAAGGCAGTGGGCTAACTGGTTGTCTTGGGCCGAATATTGGTATAATAGCTCTTACCATTCAGCCACAGGTCTTACGCCTTTCAAGGCCCTATATGGGCGAGACCCCCCACCCCTGATCAGATATGAGGGACAACAGACCTCAGTGGATGCTCTTGATCAGCTGCTGGAAGATAGAGACAATACCCTGGATGATCTCAAGATGAATCTCATTAGGGCCCAGCAAAAGATGCAAGTTCAAGCCAACAGGAAAAGAAGGGATGTGGAATATCAGGTTGGTGACTGGGTATACTTGAAATTACGACCCTACAGGCAAAGGAGTTTGGCTCATAGAAAATCGGAGAAGTTGGCACCCCGTTATTACGGGCCCTTTCGTATTCAGGAGAGGATTGGGAAGGTTGCTTATAAGCTTGAACTACCACCAACCACTAAGATCCAACCTACATTTCATGTATCACAGCTCAAAGTTGCCACGGGCACTCCAACTCTAGCAAGGGATTTGCCTCCTCAGCTCAACGAAGACTTAGAGCTGGTGACCCACCCAGAAGAAGTGCGAGGGGTTCGATATAAGAAGAATGAAGGGGCTACAGAAAAAGAAGTTTTAATTCAGTGGGAAGGGCTAACAGAGTTTGAAGCAACGTGGGAAGATTTCTACAAAGTGAACATGCAGTTTCCCAATTTTAACCTTGAGGACAAGGTTAAAGTGTGGGCCGCCGGTGTTGACAAGCCTCCACTCCTTCATGTTTACACTCGTAAGAAGAAGAAGCAGCCCACAGATGACAACCCAAATGAGCAGAATCAGCCCACTTACCCACAGGGGACAGTCCAGGGGTAATTCCGTCCTTTTAATGTTCCTGCAGCTGTTGTGTGGGAAACACTGGTAGTGGGGAGGGAATGTTTAACGTCTTCATTGCAGTCATTTGTCTTTTTCTTTAGTATTTATAGCTGGAGATGATGCCTTTTTATTTATGTCGAGAATTTGTAATTGCTTATGCAAAACTTGGAGAGCACTCACCTCTCGAAAGTGAGATCTATCATTTTGTTCTATGAAAATCATCTCAGTTCATCTCCATTTATCTCTTATTTGAATTCAGTTTCAATTTAGATAATCAATTTTTAGTGTGAGCTTATCACGTTGCAGTTAGTTAAGAAATGTTAAGAACCAATAAAACTGAACCCCAATTAAACTTCAATAAAATGGAACATAAGGCGGGTTTGTAAACTTAAAGTATACCTACCCAGAATAAGTTAGCAGAAAGACAAATAAATCAAGAAACATAGGAATAATCAAGAAAGTTAACTTCTTGATACCTCGGGTCGACCATCTTTCTTTTTTTGTATTAATTGCATCTTTTAATAAACCAAAACCTGCAACAAAGGAAAAATGAAACACTTCATGGAAATAACAATAATTTCCAATCTATCATTGTTGACCAGATACATAATAACAACTTCATTTATGGTTTTTAGTTTAACAGATTAATAGAAATATTTAACCAAAATGAAATACACTAAATGTATACTCATATATATAATTTATGATCATACCTTTCAAGAAGAAAAACTGTCAGATCAAGAAATGGTCTCTCATTTTATATTAAAAATTGTTAATTCATTCAATAAGAGAAATAAAAAGGGCAACAGACATGGCCGTTACTAAAGAAGTCAACTGTATCATACGTGTTTTCACTGAAGAACTTCCATTGTTCATTTCTGCCATGACCCCCACTGTTATATATATATATATATATATATATATATATATATATATATATATATATATATATATATATATATATATATATATATATAAACCCACCTGATGTGTTCTCTGGAATATTGTTTACATAAAATGCCTACAGCTATGAAAAAACAAAAAATGCTATTATTTTCACTTTTTAAGTGTAGCTCGTCTATTCTGACTCTGAATCTGGAATATTGATCTTATTATTTTAACATAAAACGTATATGCTATCATTTTCACTTTTTAACAGTATAAATTCCATTTTTATGCAGTTTTAAAAGTAGTTGCTATTGAAGGAAGGTACTGCAATGGATGATAGAATAGAAGTAATCTTACCGGTTCTTTGAAGCATTTCATAAAACAGTTGATGTGCATCTTCAAATCTAATAACTTCGAACAAAAAAAAATCCAATCCTTCTTTAACTGGGTGCCTTTTTAAGTCACCAACATAAGATAACGACACCAGTTGAAGGAAAGATATAGGATGCTAAACACTTGACAAATCTATTGAAGAACATACAGAAAAAGATATCAAATGTATTTTTTTACTCACTCTTCTGATTTCTGAACATGATGATGCGTTGTTTCATCCTCCTGATTTCCTACGACTTGTGTTGAAGGGTCACTGCAGGCGGTGGTGGTGTTACCTGTTTAAAGGTTCACCGGAAAAGTAATTCTTAAGAAACCCAACACCTCCGGTAAGCAAAAGAAATCAATGAAATTAGCAGATGAAGAACGAAATCATTAACATATATAGTCACTTGTTCTTGCCCTCGAAGTGATAAGCAAATGTGGATGAATGCTATTGGAACTTAGAGGCGGTGTAGCAAGCTGAACGAAAGAGAAAGAGAAAAGAAGAAGAAGGGACACGTGGAAAAAAAGAGGCGGCAGAGGACACGCGGAAAATATAAACGTTTGACAGGAAGCAGGAAATTAATTAAAAAAAAAATTCATCTAACAAAAACCAAAGATAGAAGAAAAATTAAAAAAGAAGCTAGTAAAGAGAAACACAAAAGATAGAAGGACGAAATATGACAGAAATTAAGAATGTAAGTAGAAGGGGTGGAATAGACAAACTGTAGCTAAGGCAGGAGAATTTTAATATATAGACAAACTTGCAAGAATGGTCCCTATGGTATGTCGAAAATTGCCACTTTGGGCCAAACAGGTTTGGACTAGCATAAATGGTCCAAACGTTTCCATTTTGTTGTGAGTTTGGTCCATTTTGGTTTATTTTTTATAAAATGACGATTTTGCCCTTGTATCTTCTTTTTTTCATATTTTTCTTACAAAATTTTTTTTAAAAAATGCTCTCTCTCTCTCTCTAACATCCAACAAAAATTAGATATGTGATGTTTTCCCCCAAACACACACACACACACACACATCAGACTGCCGGACGACCACCTCCACCACCTACCGGACGACCACCGCCACCACCTACCAGACCACAGCACCACCGTACGACCACCATCTTCGCAATATCTGTTCGCCGTTGCCGTCACCCTTCGCCTACAAAAAACCACCGCCACAACCTTCACTTATTTCTCCGACCAAGCCATCTGTTCTTTGCGGAACTAGAGCAACACCGCCTACTTTCTCCGATGTCCCTTACCATAAAACACAATGTATCGGGAACCACAAGTCGTCGCCGAAATTAGGGCTTTCAATTCCTCCGCTACTAGGGTTTCAGAGCCGCCGCTACTGGGGTTTTCAGATGCGGTAGTCGTTTGGGAGGGAGGACGACATAAGCAATGGCGGTTGAATCCCAATAGATCCTAAACTTTTTCGTTTGCTTCGTCGCTCAAAATGGTTGTCTGACTTCGTCTCTTTCCTTCTCCAACCACTGTCGTCACCTCTGCAAACCCAAACGTCGTCTCTCTCCATCTCCAACGACGATGCCTTCTAATCAGATCTTGAAGACGAAAACCCTAGTTGTAACACCCAAATTTTCAAAACAATTTTTCATTTCAAAACATACTTTCCACCACATAAAAATCACAAAATCATAATAAATCTCTGTATCATCACAAAACATGTCCCAATATCTCATATAAATAAATCCTCTCTCGTGTGTACGAATCATGCCGGCGCCTTCCCGCGATCCTCACTAGTACCTGAAACACATCACACAACAACTGTAAGCATAAAAGCTTAGTGAGTTCCCCAATATACCACATACAACACATACGCCACTCGAGGCTACAATACGACCCTCCGGTCCGATGTGTCTCAGCGGGACCCTCCAGTCCCGTAGCTCGTTGGACCCTCTGGTCCGGTCATAGCTCGTTGGACCCTTCGGTCCGGTCTGTATCGTTGGACCCTTCGGTCCGGTCTATATCGTTGGACCCTTCGGTCCGGTCTATATCGTTGGACCCTTCGGTCCGGTCTATACAAAACATAGCATACATATAACACAATGCACATAATCTCATACATACACATAGCATACAAGACCCTCTGGTCTACACATAAATACCACTCTAGGTAATGTATAGTGAGAAGACTCACCTCGGATGTCTCGGATAATATCCCGCCCGTGTATATACTGATCTAGCCTCTGCCTATACACATAACATAATCATCTTAATCAATCACGACTCTCTAGGCTAGACTAGACTCTCACATGTCCTCTAAGAAGGCTAAAAGGCTATTTTACCCTTCAAACAGTCCACAAGTTCCATTGTTGACCAAACCCAAAAAGTCAACAAAAGTCAACGGTCAACCCTTGACCAGACTCGCCGAGTGCACAAATGTGACTCGGCGAGTTCAGTCGTGAACTCGAGTCCTCTATCCCCCTTCTGACTCACTGAGTCATTCCCCCAATTCGGCAAGTCACTCACTGTGTGATTCACGGGAAACCCTAACCCTGCTCGCCGAGTCTGCCCTTGGACTCGGCGAGTTCATGTCATGCACAAACTCAATTGACCTCCTGAGGTCAGATCTGTTCCTTAGAACCATAGATCTGACCTTCCCAAGCCTGATAATCACGTAAAGCTTGGATCTTGACACTCATGTGACGCCTAGGAGGCTTTACTTGGTGATTTAGCCCCAAAAACAACAACCTGAGCTCATTGCCTCCATAGCTCAACATAAAGCAAGCTGGAATAAGCTCTTTAGACCACTATGGGTCCAAATCCGAAGTCTCAAAGTGAATAGGGGCCATATTCTTACAACTCCTTCCAATAAAAGACATAAAAACTCTACATCTATGGATTCCATCAACAAAACAGATAAAGGGGCGACATAATACCTCAAAGATGAAGTCTTTTGCTCGAAATCCCCAGATGCACAACCTCCTTGGTCCCCTCCAAGCTGGAATCACCTCCTAGAAATCCGGATGTTACAATTCTCCCCCACTAGAATCAGACTTCGCCCTCGAAGTCTCTCTCAGCAAATAACTTTGGGTACTGTTCACGCATCTCTAACTCCGGCTCCCAAGTCAGCTCGGACCCCTTCCGATGTTGCCACTGGACCTGAACCAATGACACCTCCTTGTTTCTCAAAACCTTGATCCTCCTATCCCGAATCGCGATCAGCCTCTCAACATAGTTCAGGCTCGCATCCACCTGAATGTCCTCAAGGGGAACCACTGCCAACTCATCGGCGATACACTTCCTCAACTGAGATACGTGGAAGGTATCATGAATCTGACTCAACTCCGCAGGTAGTTCCAAACGATACGCTACTCTGCCCACCCTGGCGATCACCCTGAAAGGACCAATATACCGAGGCCCCAACTTGCCTCTCTTCCTGAATCGGATCACTCCTTTCCAAGGAGATACCTTCAGGAGGACGAAGTCACCAACCTGAAATTCGAGCTCGGACCGTCGTCTATCCGTATAACTCTTCTGACGGCTCTGGGCCGTCAGTAACCTCTGCCTGACCTGCTGAATCTGCTCGGTCGTCTGAAGCACAATCTCCATACTACCCATCACACGTTGCCCGACCTCACCCCAACAAATGGGAGTCCGACACCTCCTCCCATACAACAGCTCAAAGGGTGGCATACCGATGCTCGAATGATGGTTGTTGTTGTAGGAAAACTCTGCCAAGGGTAAATATGTGTCCCAACTCCCTCCAAAGTCCAATACACATGCCCGAAGCATGTCCTCGAGCGTCTGAATCGTCCGCTCACTCTGCCCGTCTGTCTGTGGGTGGTATGCGGTACTAAAATGCAGCCTCGTACCCAACTCCTCATGAAACTTCTTCCAGAATCTGGAAGTGAAACGCACATCTCGATCTGAGACGATCGAGATCGGCACTCCATGCCGTGATACCACCTCCCTCACGTACAACTCTGCCAACCTCTCAGCGGAAAAGCTCTCACTGATAGCAAGGAAGTGAGCGCCTCCTCCATCAAGATGGTACGCGTTCCACCCACGAACGGTACCCAAATCCGACCCTGAAAGGTCATAAGTCCTCGACCATCGGTAATGAACTTCGATACCTGTCCGATAACCCGCTCTCTCTTCCGGTTCTCCGGCCTAATGGCCTCAGCCTGCGCCCCTCGAATGGTGTCCAACACCGGAGTCATCACTGTCAATCTCATACAAACATCTCGTATCGGGGCACTCTCCGCCCTGCGACTCAGGGCATCAGCTACAACATTAGCTTTGCCCGGGTGGTACAGGATCTCGCAATCATAGTCCTTCACCACATCCAACCATCTCCTCTGACGCATGTTCAGGTTGGGCTGATCCATCAAATACTTCAAGCTCTTATGGTCCGTGTATATGGTACACCGAACCCCGTACATGTAGTGACGCCAGATCTTGAGGGCGAACACTACTGCCCCCAGCTCCAGATCGTGGGTGGGATACCTCGCCTCGTGAGGCTTCAGCTGTCTCGATGCGTATGCTATCACATGCCCTCTCTTCATTAGCACCGCTCCCAGCCCCGATATCGATGCGTCACAATACACCACAAAGTCCTCCATTCCCTCCGGAAGGGCTAACACCGGGGCTTCGCACAGTCTCTGGCGAAGTGTCTCGAAGGAGGCCTGCTGCTCTGGGCCCCATGAAAAAGCAACACCCTTCCGGGTCAATCTGGTGAGTGGCACGGCGATCTTGGAGAAATCCCTGATAAATCTCCTATAATAGCCGGCCAACCCGAGGAAACTCCTGATCTCGGTGGGGGATCTCGGCACCTCCCAACTCATCACTGCCTCAATCTTGGCCGGATCGACCAAAATCCCATTCTGGTTAACGAGGTGCCCTAGGAACCGGACCTCTCGTAACCAGAAATCACACTTGGAGAATTTGGCATAAAGCCTCTCCGATCTCAAAACTCCAAGTAACTCTCTCAAATGCTCCTCATGCTGCTCTCTGGATCTCGAATACACCAATATGTCATCGATGAACACGATCACCGAACGATCCAACATCGGTCTGCATACTCTGTTCATGAGATCCATGAATGTCGCCGGTGCATTGGTGAGCCCAAAAGGCATCACCACGAACTCGTAATGCCCGTAACGAGTCCTGAATGCTGTCTTCTGGATATCCTCATCTCGTACTCTCATCTGATGATATCCAGACCTCAAGTCGATCTTGGAAAACCAAGACGCTCCCTGCAACTGATCGAATAAATCGTCGATCCTCGGTAAGGGGTAACGGTTTTTGACCGTCAGTTTGTTCAGTTCCCGGTAATCAATGCACATCCGGTGTGAACCATCCTTTTTCTTGACAAAAAGGATCGGCGCTCCCCACGGCGAGCTACTCGGCCGTATAAACCCCTTCCCCAGCAGCTCCTGAAGCTGCGAGGATAACTCCTGCATCTCTGGTGGCGCAAGGCGATAGGGCGCCTTGGCGATAGGCGCTGCCCCCGGAACCAAGTCAATACGGAACTCTACCTGCCTCTCGGGAGGTACACCCGGCAACTCCTCGAGGAAAACATCCGGGAACTCACGCACTATCGGAACCTCATCGACCGACCTCAGTCTCTCTGCATCTACTCTCGTATCCACCACATAAGCCACAAACCCACTACAGCCCTGTTGTAGACTTTGCCTCGCTCTAGCGGCCGAACAAAATGCTGAGCCAGAACAGGTACCCTCGCCGTACACCGTAAGTACTCCCCCACTGGGGTCTCGTATCGTCACCAACTGTCGCTCGCAGTCTATCACAGCCCCAAATCGGCTCAACCAATCCATGCCTACTATGACACATACGTCCCCCATAGCAATCGGGACCAGATCTATCGGGAACTCGACACCGAAGATCTCGAGTACACATCCTCGAATCACATCAGTAGCATACACTACTCGCTTGTCGGCTATAGAAACTCGTAGAGGTCGACTCAATGCCTCTCGCTGAACACTGATGTGTCGACTAAACGCTATCGACACAAATGACCGACTCGCACCCGAGTCAAACAACACCAAAGCAGGTACAGAACACACAAGAAATGTACCTATGCATACCTCAAAATAAGCATAATATCACAAACTCAATATAAACCGAGGAAAGAATACATACCAGCTACCACATCGGGTGCTGCGCGGACCTCCTCCGCTGTCAACTGGAAGGCTCTCCCACGAGCCTTTGGCGCCTCGGCCTTCGCCGGCCGACTCTCTGTAGCTCAAACAGCAGGCGCAGATCCCTGCGCTGATCTCTGCAGTAGTTGTGGGCACTCGGCCTTCCGATGGCCGGTCTGGTTGCAATGAAAGCAAACCGTGAATCCCTTGGGGCAGTCCCTCGCATAATGCCTCTCCTTCCCACACTTATAACACACCCCAGCTTTGCATGTCCCCTCGCGGCTCTTGCCGCACTTTCCACAAGTGCGACCCTTCGGACCCCCAGATCTCGAATCAGCGGGCTTTGCCCGCTTGGCTGCCGGCTGAGACTGTGCCGGTCGCCGATCCACCCTCTGAGACTCGGCCTCCTCCCTGGCCCGCGTCTCCAGCTCAATCTCCCTCTTCCGGGCATTTTCCTGGAGCTCAGCAAATGTCCGATAAGTCGAGTTCGACACGAACTCCCGTATATCCCTCCTCAAAACACCCAAGTACTGGCTCATACGTGCCTGCTCAGTAGACACCTGCTCAGGGCAGAACATCGCCCTCTCATGAAACTTCCGGGTAACCACAGTAACCGAATCAGTACCCTGTTTGAGGGTCAAGAACTCCTGAGCCAATCGCTCCCTCTCCACCGGAGGAACATACTCATCTCGAAACATCGTGGTGAACCTCTCCCAGGTCACCGCAGTCAGCTCTGCAGTAGTGAAGTCTGCCGTCACAAACTTCCACCAGTCCTTCGCTCCCAAGCGAAGCTGGTTCAGCGCAAATCGAACCCTCAGATGCTCTGGACACGAGCAGGTATAGAAACAACCCTCAACATCGGTAATCCATCTCATAGCAGCAATCGGATCCTGCGTCCCATCAAACTCTGGTGGCTTCGTGTTGCTGAACTCTCTGTACAGCAACGAGTCACCCCCCTGCGGCCTGGCAGCAGCAACGGTTGCGGTGGCCGCAGCAACAGCTGCATCAGTAAGAGCGGCGTACCGCTCATCAAAAGCCTCCATCATCGTGGTCTTGATAGACCCGAACATCTCTGGAATCTCAGCGCGGATGGCAGCAGCCACCTCATCATGAATCATCTGGCGGAGCTCCTCATCGCTCACAACCCCCTCGCTAGTCCCTGGCCGGTGGCGCGTCCCAACCATGATGTCTCTCTGAAATACAACCAAGATATCAGAGACTCGCTCGAGTATACTCGCACTCGATAACTCAACCCTACTTGCTCCTTAGTACCCAATGGATTCTTACTTAGGGTGCACACTGCTCCGGTGTCTTCAGTAGTACGGGCCCTATACTACCGTCCACACCGTATCAGCATTCACTCTAAGTCCTCCTCCTTGGATTCCAGATCACAAGTACACTACATCTCACTGGCATAGGCTACCCTTCGGTAGGCCTCCCAACAGCTCCTCACTGCTACCTATTCGCTCTCAAGCATCATATAGCAACAAAATCATTCCTAGGCTAAGGCATCACAGATCAGGCCACTCTAGTCCTAATATGATCACCTAGCCTACTCTAGCATGCATAATATCTCATAATATCTCATAACACATAAGGTAAGGGTATTTTGGGAAATCACCGTTCGGGCGCTGGCTGATCGTACACACTGCTTCCTTCTGCCTTTCTCAAAATCTTTTATTCTTTTAGAAAAATTGTTTATTTTATGAAAACTTTCTCATCTCCTCAGTTTGAGTTCAGATTCATCCGAAGATGCACCCGAATCCCTCAAACCAAGGCTCTGATACCAACTTGTAACACCCAAATTTTCAAAACAATTTTTCATTTCAAAACATACTTTCCACCACATAAAAATCACAAAATCATAATAAATCTCTGTATCATCACAAAACATGTCCCAAGATCTTATATAAATAAATCCTCTCTCGTGTGTACGAATCATGCCGGCGCCTTCCCGCGATCCTCACTAGTACCTGAAACACATCACACAACAACTGTAAGCATAAAAGCTTAGTGAGTTCCCCAATATACCACATACAACACATACGCCACTCGAGGCTACAATACGACCCTCCGGTCCGATGTGTCTCAGCGGGACCCTCCAGTCCCATAGCTCGTTGGACTCTCTGGTCCGGTCATAGCTCGTTGGACCCTTCGGTCCGGTCTGTATCGTTGGACCCTTCGGTCCGGTCTATATCGTTGGACCCTTCGGTCCGGTCTATATCGTTGGACCCTTCGGTCCGGTCTATACAAAACATAGCATACATATAACACAATGCACATAATCTCATACATACACATAGCATACAAGACCCTCTGGTCTACACATAAATACCACTCTAGGTAATGTATAGTGAGAAGACTCACCTCGGATGTCTCGGATAATATCCCGCCCGTGTATATACTGATCTAGCCTCTGCCTATACACATAACATAATCATCTCAATCAATCACGACTCTCTAGGCTAGACTAGACTCTCACATGTCCTCTAAGAAGGCTAAAAGGCTATTTTACCCTTCAAACAGTCCACAAGTTCCATTGTTGACCAAACCCAAAAAGTCAACAAAAGTCAACGGTCAACCCTTGACCAGACTCGCCGAGTGCACAAATGTGACTCGGCGAGTTCAGTCGTGAACTCGAGTCCTCTATCCCCCTTCTGACTCACTGAGTCATTCCCCCAATTCGGCAAGTCACTCACTGTGTGATTCACGGGAAACCCTAACCCTACTCGCCGAGTCTGCCCTTGGACTCGGCGAGTTCATGTCATGCACAAACTCAATTGACCTCCTGAGGTCAGATCTGTTCCTTAGAACCATAGATCTGACCTTCCCAAGCCTGATAATCACGTAAAGCTTGGATCTTGACACTCATGTGACGCCTAGGAGGCTTTACTTGGTGATTTAGCCCCAAAAACAACAACCTGAGCTCATTGCCTCCATAGCTCAACATAAAGCAAGCTGGAATAAGCTCTTTAGACCACTATGGGTCCAGATCCGAAGTCTCAAAGTGAATAGGGGCCATATTCTCACAACTCCTTCCAATAAAAGACATAAAAACTCTACATCTATGGATTCCATCAACAAAACAGATAAATGGGCGACATAATACCTCAAAGATGAAGTCTTTTGCTCGAAATCCCCAGATGCACACCCTCCTTGGTCCCCTCCAAGCTGGAATCACCTCCTAGAAATCCGGATGTTACACTAGTTCCGAATGAGAAGGGTGGCGGTGCTAGGGTTTCGTTCGAGCGTTATGGTTTTAGGAATTCGAGTGTTAGGGTTTCAGGAACAGATAGGGCTTCAGGACATGGGAGTTAACAGAAGAAAGGAATAGGGTGGCAGAGGTTGGTAACGGCGGCGGTGATGGCGGATAGTGGCGGCGGTTAGGGTGTTTTTGAGTGTGTTTTCCTGAGAGAGGTGAGGGTGAGGAGATGAGATGTTCCACTGATGGGGGAGAGAGAGAGAGAGAAATTTTTTCTTTTCTTTTTTCATTTATGTAATAAAAAAATTGAAAAAACAAAATACAAAGGACAAATTCGTCATTTAAAATCAAAATGGACCAAAGTCGCAACAAAATAAAACTTTTTGGACCATTAGTGCTAGTCCAAACTTGTTTGGCCCAAAGTGACAATTTTCGACATACCACAGGGACCATTCTTGCAATTTTGTCTAATATATATATATATATATATATATATATATATATATATATATATATATATATATATATATATATATATATATATATATATATATACTATGTTAAAAAAAACAGAATATTAAATACAATCTGAAACCATTGGAAAATTAGTTTCTGACAAGAGACATGATCTAAATTGTCGTTGCCTTGTATATTCTTCTCAATTCTCATAGCCATCCATATGAGTTAAAACACAGCACGACCCTTACCAATATCCAAAAGGCATCCGCACCCCCCTCCTCCTCCACCAGTCCACCCTACAAAAATGGCCACACTTCTCTCTCATCTTCCTTCAACATCACCGTCTTCCCCTCTTCTCACCATTTTCCGGCGACATGTCAGCTTTCTCTGTAAAATTCCTCGCACCCAATTCATTTCTCAGTCCGATAACCAATATCAGTGCCACCAGGCTCTATGCAAACCCATCTCAAACCGCCGTGCCAGCTCCTCCTCAGGCGCCGGAGGAGATCACGGCTGAAAGACTGGAACCCAGAGTCGAAAAGAAAGGTGGGTATTTTGTACTGAAAGAGAAGTTCCGGCAAGGTATTAATCCACAAGAAAAGGTGAAAATTGCTGCTGAACCGATGAAACTGTTCATGGAAAATGGGATTGAAGATCTTGCAAAAATCCCATTCGAAGAAATCGATAAATCTAAAGATACTAAAGACGATGTTGATGTCAGACTCAAATGGCTCGGTCTGTTTCACAGAAGGAAGCATCAATGTAAGCCCAATTTAGATCTTACTTACTGTTCATAATTTCAAGATTCGAATTGAACTTCGATTTATCACTTCACATCACCATAAAGATCATAACTTTTGATTCAAAAACAGTTCAAAATCGTTTATTCCTGAATCTTTAGATCAAACAACAACCTACCCACCCATTAATTTTTAGATTCTCATATTTGTCAAGCTCTGATCTTGTTATCAATGGCGTTTAATCCACAGATGGCCGGTTTATGATGAGATTGAAGCTTCCAAACGGCGTAACAACAAGTGCCCAAACCCGATACTTGGCTAGTGTCATAAAACAATACGGCGAACAAGGTTGTGCTGACGTCACCACACGTCAAAACTGGCAAATTCGAGGTGTTACACTATCTGATGTGCCATCAATCCTAAAGGGTCTCGATGAAGTCGGCTTAACAAGTCTTCAAAGTGGTATGGACAACGTAAGAAACCCAGTTGGCAACCCACTTGCAGGGATCGATCCTTATGAGATTGTGGACACACGACCTTACACGAATCTTTTATCACAATTCATCACTGCTAATTCGCGAGGGAATCCCGAGTTTACCAACTTGTAATCTTCTTGGATCTTGGTGTAGTACTTTTATTTACTTTCTGTAAAAAGAAAGATTTTGACTTTTGTACTGGTTTTTACAGGCCCCGAAAGTGGAATGTGTGTGTGATTGGTTCGCATGATCTTTATGAGCACCCTCATATCAATGATCTTGCCTACATGCCAGCCACAAAGAATGGTAGATTTGGGTTCAATTTGTTGGTGGGTGGATTTTTTAGCCCGAAAAGATGTGCGGAAGCCATCCCTCTCGATGCGTGGGTCCCGGCTGAAGATGTTGTCCCGGTTTGTGGTGCGATTCTTGAGGCGTATCGGGATCTTGGTACAAGAGGGAATAGACAAAAGACTAGAATGATGTGGTTGATTGATGAACTTGTAAGTCGTTTTTTCGAAATCTTGAGTAAAAAAGCGACTTTTTTATTCTTGAAGGGCTAGTTTTGCTAAATTGTGTAACTTTGGGTGTAGGGTGTGGAAGGGTTTAGATCCGAAGTGGTGAAGAGAATGCCGGAACAAGTGTTGGAGAGGGCATCTTTGGAAGATCTTGTTGACCCAAAATGGGAGAGAAGAGATATGTTTGGTGTGAACCCACAAAAACAAGAAGGCCTCAGTTTTGTAGGCCTTCATGTTCCCGTGGGTCGCGTCCAGTCATCAGACATGGACGAGCTTGCACGGTTAGCCGATCAGTATGGCTCAGGTGAGCTTCGACTAACCGTGGAGCAGAATATTATAATCCCAGATATCGAGAACTCAAAAGTCAAAGCTTTGCTTGACGAACCTCTTTTGAAAGAAAAGTTTTTACCCGAGCCACCTATTTTGATGAAAGGGTTAGTGGCTTGTACGGGTAACCAATTTTGCGGGCAGGCGATAATCGAGACAAAAGCTCGCGCTTTGAAGGTTACAGAAGAAGTCGGGAGACTTGTTTCTGTGACCCATCCAGTGCGGATGCATTGGACGGGCTGCCCGAACACATGCGGGCAGGTTCAAGTTGCGGATATAGGGTTCATGGGATGCATGACTAGGGATGGAAACGGAAAGGTTGTTGAAGGGGCCGATGTTTACTTGGGGGGTAGAATTGGAAGTGATTCACATTTGGGGGAGATTTATAAGAAGGGTGTCCCTTGTAAGGACTTGGTGCCTGTAGTTGTGGACATATTGGTTGAAAAATTTGGTGCTGTTCCAAGAGAAAGTGAAGAGGGAGAAGAATGAAAAGAATATTGGTGCAAAGGTAACAAGTGTACATCCACATGAAATGAAGGGGCTAAAAGTGAAAGTTGTAATGTTACCTAGAGGTACAGTGAGTTTAATGTTGTCCAAAATTCCACACATATCTTTTACTATTGCTAATTCGGTAATTTTGTCATAATAATTATGTAAAAATTGGGAATTCATACGGGACTGCTTCCAATTTAACATTTTAAATTAATTTTCTCTCCTATTTATAAATATGATACGTTTTTTTTTATTATCTTTTTTTGCTAAGTACAACATCAACCCAAGCCTTGATAGTGTCACGTTTTGGGCTTAGGTTGCGATTCATTGGGCATTTATTAAGAGCATTGTGTTTTTATTAGTACAATGTAACGTTATGTGTCCAGCATAGAAAGGGATGTTTATGCTACCAATTCATGCTTAGGATTGAAGGAGTGGTCTCGGAAACCAGTCGGCGAGTTCGGCAGTTTCTTAACGAGTTCAACCCTCTTTCTTTTCCTTCCAACTACCAATCAAAAGGCTAGTATTTAAAAAGTATTTAAAAAATATTATATATATATATATATATATATATATATATATTAAAGGGCATGGCAAGTTTCAACATTTCCTTTCCATGTTTATAATTTTAACACTATATTTTTAATTTTTCTTAATTTTGCCACTAAAGTTTTAACACACTTTTCATTTTTATAATTTTATCACTTTATTTTTTAATTCTTCATATTTTTGCCATTAAACTTTCACTTTTACTTCTTTAAAACCTATTTTCTTTATTCTTTTATAATTTTACCACTTTATTTTTACTTTTTTATAATTTTGCCACTAAAGTTTCAACAAACTTTTCCTCTTTATAGTTTGGGTACTTTATTTTTACTAATTTTGTCACAAAAGTTTCAACAAACTTTTCCTCTTTATAATTTTGACACTTTATTTTTACTTCTTTATATTTTTGCCACTAAACTTTCACCCGTGCAACGCACGGGTTTTTTCCTAGTTTTAATTGTAAAAGGTGTGACAAAAGTGGAAACCCATACCTTCTAAATGACAAATTTTTGATGCTGTGACAAATCCTACGTGGACTGTGGCGAGTAGGACACCTCTCTCTCTAGTCTTATAGTGTTTGGTATAGAATGTTCGGAGAATGACTTAGGAGTTAGGACGATAATTAATTTTCAAATTTGTTAAAAAAAAAACTTATTCAAGTTTATCCGGTACAAAAAATGTTTATAAACTAAGACATTTGTACAAACAATATCATTAAAGTACACATTTTGTTCTTATCATAACTTATGGTAACTGGTTACTCAAGGTTAGTGGGTTAAAGTTATCGAAAAAAAATAAATGCAAAATTGGGAAGGAAAATGACTTAGAGGAGTAACTAAGTTTCAAATTTGTTAAAAAACATCACAGTTTAGCCATTAAAAAAAATCAGTGAATTAAGTTCTTTATACAACAAATACTATCATACTACACCTTTGTTCGTATCATATTTTATGGTAACTAACTGATTTAAGTTATTAGATGATTTGACATATTTATTACTGATTGGCATATTTATTGTTTGGTTGGTAAGCCATGCCTAATCAACATTAAATGATATATCATAGCCTTATTAATCGATTTAGGGCATAGAATTCCTTTTGAAAGACGTCTTCTATATGTGAAAATTTTCAGATATACTTACTAAGGAGTTACGGCAAACCCTGTTTCATTCAGGATTAGTCGTTGATGTTATCCAAATTCGAGAAGGGTACCCAAAGTCATAAGACTTTGCATCATCACGTGTCCTATTTGTCTTGGAAATATGTGTGTTTGAGTTGGAGATCCTCGATTTATTACAAGAAGCCACGAGATAAGAAGAAGCAGTAAGTTTTTAACTAGATTCTATTACATAAAACCTATAAGCCTTAGAATTTTCCGTATATCCAATGAATATGCAATCAATTCCATGCTTGTAATGTCCCACCTTATTGCATATATAAGGATGTGCATAAGCGGGTACCCCCTACATTGGCCGGAACCGGAACCGGAACCGAAACTGGAACTGACGGTTCTTCTAAAGTTGGAACCGGAACCGGAACCGGTGTAAGCGGTTCTTATAGTTTAGGAATCGGTCCCGGAACCGACGATTCCGGTTCCAATGTCGGGTAACCAGGTTACGTTTTCTTTATTTTTTTGAAATACGAATCATATGATATTTATCCATTACAATTGACAAAAAATTAAGCATTTTAATGACAAAGACTTAGATACTAATCATTAAAAAATTACAATGACAATACAAGTAAAATAGAGGTATTTTTTTTATGGTTTTTCATACATTGTGAGATAGGACTTTAATATGTTATACAAAAATGAGTCACAAAGCGCCATTATATGTATTTTAATATCATGATTTCTTATGAGTTGTTTATATTATGGTTGCTATTGTTCTGTAAGGTTATTATATGCAACATAAATACAAATTGAACTTGATTTGTAATTAACAAGAAATGTTATATATATATATATATATATATATATATATATATATATATATATATATATATATATATATATATATATAGGGAAAAAGGAATATACATTACAGCCCCACCTAAGCTTAGGTACTAAACCTCTTGAAAATACATTGTTTTACTATATAAAGATTACGGTTAATGGATTCACGATTAATACTTCAAGATGTAAATTCAAGATCGACACAATAGGGTTTAGGGTTTAGGGTTTAGGGTTTAGGTTTAGGGTTTACGGTTTAGGGTTTAGATTTAGGGTTTAGGGTTAGGGTTTAGGGTTTAAGGTTTAGGGTTTAGATTTTAGGGTTTAGGGTTTAGGTTTAGGGTTTAGGGTTTAAATTTAGGGTTTAGTAATGTTCACTTGGGTGAAGTAATAAACGATTATTGAAGAAAGAAAACAGAGATGGTAAAACGATAATGAAAGAAAGAAATGTTATGGAAGATAATATATTTACCAAGTGAAACCAAACCGGGCATATTTAGCATGTTAAAACGACATATTTTAGAGGTTTAGTACCTAAGCTTAGGTGGGGCTGTAATGTATATTCCCTATCCCCATATATATATATATATATATATATATATATATATATATATATATATATAAAGCGGTTTCGGCGGGCAACCAACGGGTAACGGTTTCGAAAATTTGAGAACCGGAACCGGAACCACTTAGGGCGGTTCCAGTTTCAGAACTGGCGGTTCCTAGGCGGTTCCAGTTCCAAAAGTGGGTACCCGCTTCTGATGCTCACCCCTAGTTGCAACTCCAGCACACCAACTTCCTTTTCTTTTTGTTGGATTTATTGGGAACATTTTGTTTATGTTTTTCCATGCCATTTGTTACCGGATTTCGTATGATTATTTTTAACCATATTAACAGAGGGTTGTCTAGGTTCAACTTTGCTTTTTTTTTCTTTTCATTTTCTTCTATCCAAAGAGACTCTTCAATGCGAAAATGACTACCAACTTGAACCAATGCCAATTCCCCCTTTTGATGTTTTAAAACATGTTTGAAATCTTTCAGGGATTGGGTAATTTGACCATCATACTTGATATAACAATGGATTCGTCCATATTCAGATTGTGTAGTTTGAATTAACCCAAAATGAGAAGTGTTTCATTGTATTGTTCCATCACAAACCTTGAATCAATCATCTTATGATTATTAAAATCGCTAACCATAAACTTCTTGCTAGAATAATCTCCAACAATGTTTATTTTTTTGATTCAAGGGTGTCAAACAATTCTTTTGCACTTTCGACAGTTTGGTAGATATCAAATAAAGAAATACATTTACCATTCAAGACCAGTGGTGTAGCTAGGATGAAAGTCAACTCGGGTCCTATAAAAAAATAACAATTAGATACTAACAGTTAGATACTGTAACAAAAAACCTATTGAAATTTCTCTTTAAAAAAAATCAAATGTGTAGAAGAAAATCAAACTGTTTGACAAGATTAAGTACCAAAGTGAGAGAATAGATAGACTAAAAGACAAAATATTGGGTATCACACAGTCAAAATAAGAACATTTATTAACAATAATAATAATTTAATATCCATATATATGGTCGAATCCACATTCAAGTGAGGGCCATGCACCCTACTAGTTATACACTAGCTCCGCCACTATTTAATACATGACCTTTGTAGATATAGCCATTGTTCTCGCATTTCCTTTTAATACTGGTTTGTTCCAATGTCTTATCTCTAATATCCTCTAATATTGGGGTACTCAACACACACACACACCACCTTCAATGTAGTCAACATAAAATGAGTCTTTTTCTGCAAGCGCCTAATGTCATTCTCTTAATACTTCTCCATTTTGCAGAACTGCGAAGTCATATCTCTGATTGTCTCATCCATGACAACCAACATAAAATATCAATTCAATTGTTAGATTCGATACACACTGCGAACATGGTATAGGTTTTATGGAAATCTAGATTACTTGTCGATTGTGTAAGATCACTTTCCGAATTGATATTTTGACTTTATGCTTGTGTATCATGAAATTTAATTTAGGATAATCCACAATGATACCTTTGATTCTAGCACATAAACAAAAGCCAAATTTCTAAAGAGAATTGTGAAATTTATGAAACAGAAAGAATGCAAATATTGATCAGGAAAAATCGTACTTGCCTTCATAAATGCAATATATATATATATATATATATATATATATATATATATATATATATATATATATATGGGGATAGAGAATATACATTACAACCCCACCTAAGCTTAGGTACTAAACCTCTAAAATATGTCGTTTTAACTTGCTAAATATACTCGGTTTGGTTTCACTTGGTAAATATATCATCCTCCATAACATTTATTTCTTTCATTATCGTTTTACCATCTCTGTTTTCTTTCCTCCATTATCGTTTATTACTTCACCCAAGTGAACATTACTAAACCCTAAACCCTAAACCCTAAACCCTAAACCCTAAACCTAAACCCTAAACCCTAGACCTAAACCCTAAACCCTAAACCTTAAACCCTATACCCTAACCCTAAACCTAAACCTAAACCCTAAACCCTAAACCCTAAACCTAAACCCTAAACCCTAAACCCTAAACCCTAAACCCGAAATCCTATTGTGTCGATCTTGAATTTACATCTTGAAGTATTAATCGTGAATCCATTAACCGTAATCTTTATATAATAAAACAATATATTTTCAAAAGGTTTAGTACCTAAGCTTAGGTGGGGCTGTAATGTATATTCCCTTTTCCCTATATATATCTATATATATATATATATATATATATATATATATATATATATATATATATATAGGGGATAGTTTACTTGAGATTAAAAAAGGTAGAGATCTTGAGATTCAACCTGAGCCATACATTTCTCATTTGCCGCTCTAACGCTCCAGTGTACCGACAACAACAGTGTATGCGTAATCATAAATGATTATACATATATATCTGTTCACAGACTGAGTAATCATATATGATTATGATAGTTGGTGGTAGAAAATGTGATGTTGACAGAGGTGACAGTGGTATAAGTGACGGAGATGACAGTGGTGTGGTCGGCTGGTGTCAGAGGTGGTGGTAATGGTGGTGACGGTGGTGGTTGTGGTGGTGGGGATGGTGGCGGAGGAGAAAGGAACGGGTGACGCTATATAATCATTTATGATTATAACAGGCATGTCGTGCCAGTACGTCGGAGGGTTAGAGCGCCAGACTTGAAATATATATGGTTGAGGTTCAAAACTATTGCGTCGATCTTGAATCTACATCTTCCAGTGTTACATATGAATCCCCTAACCCCGATCTTTTTATAGTAAAACAACGTATTTTCATGAGGTTTAGTACCTACGCTTAGGTGGGGCTGTAATGTATATTCACTTTTCCTATATATATATATATATATATATATATATATATATATATATATATATATATATTGATAAAATGGCCGTTTACACTAAACTAGTTGTAGTTGGAACACCGCCAGACACCCAGAGGTGCTATCCCTTGGACCCTGCTAAGGGCGCTACCCTTTGGATGGTTGGACCCCGTAAGGGTCACGACCCCCTTAAAAAATGTTGCAACACCTTACAAAGACAAATGATAACAACATAACCACAAGCAACACAAAATCACATACTTTCTAGGCCTACGCCCAAAATTCAACTAATCAACTTGTATAAACGTGATAATACATATCACTTTTTGTTCGATACATAGAACCTTTACTCAAAACAATCTTATATTCAAAAGGATTCCACCACCTTTCGTTGTGACCACACGATCCTCTTCTATCAAAACAACCTTTTTGAGAAATTAAATTGTCTTACTTTTTATGTCTACAAATATTACTAGTCACTAATATTATAACATATGTCATCATTTCACCAATCAATTCAATTTGATTTGATATATTCCTAATATACTCTTAATGAGATAGTTAAAAAAAATGGAATGATGACACTTGTAATAATATTAGTGGGTAGAATATTTGTAGGCATGAAATGTAAAAAGCAATTTTATTTCTCTTTTTTTAATCTTTCAACAAAATTTTTGTAACAGTGTTTAGTCTGCGATCATGAAAGTGATGTTTAGTTGTTTACATCTTTAAATTGGATTTAGCATATTTTTATAACTTTATTTTCTGTAATTCTTTTTAGAACAAATTACACGAATGGTCCTTAAAGTTTTGTTTTTTTCCCTAAAGTAGTCACTACAAAACCTTTTTTCCCTCAGATGGTACCTACGGAGCAAACCTTGCACACAAAAGGCCCCTGTAACTAACTTTGCTAACAGATTCTGTTAAGTTTTGTTAAATGACAAAAATACCCTTTGTTTTATGCACACAGATGGTCCCCTCTCTCTCACACACACAAGCATTCTCCCAATACCACCAGGTTATGATTTAGGGATTTTCTCAATTGCTTCAAAATTTTAAAAGCCAAATTGATGGCTTAAACAGAAATTTGTGGGCAAACTGTGTTTTAGTCGTAACTAAGAACTTTGCACCATGGAAAGATCATTCAGACAAAAGATCAAACACTTGGTGGGCAATAAGATCAAACATGTTTCCCTTTGTTAATTGTAGCATTTTACAAACTTGAAAGAACAACTGAAAGCATAAACATCATTTATACACCCATCACTATAAAAAAAACATAATTTTGAATCAAAGATCCAATCACAATGAACAACATGAAGCAGTTACATAAATAATCAAATGTAAATCAAAGGAGAGATGAAGAAATGCTGACTAGTCAAACCCCACCTTACTCACCTAAATCCCTTAAACACCCTTCATCCACCCATCGATATCTCCCAAGATCCATCAATTACATCCACAAAGAACAACGTCTCCTCTTCACCCTAATCGGAATAATGATCGGTATTGCCTTCGTCATCCTCATACCATCCTTTACCACCATCAACATAACCGATACCGGTAGAGGATATGAAATCCCACATGTACAATAAAAGAGAAAGTTCAAGAAGAAGAAGTCCTCTACCTGTAACTTCCTCGAACTTAGCTCCGGGAACGGGAATAACGATATGAACAGTTCTGTAACAAACGACGATGAACATTTCTATAACAAATGGCGATCCATGAAAAACTGATATTGTGCTTCTTTTTGAACCACACCTTCATCCAGATTTCTTTGTTCGTGATTCTTTTTACAGCCATAGATAAAAAAGGGAAACACTATGTGTTGGAGAAGAAGATGTTTTAGGAGTGAGTTTTTTTGACTTTTTCTTTTTATATATATATATATATATATATATATATATATATATATATATATATATATATATATATATAGGACCATATGTGTGCAAGACACAGGGTATTTTTGTCAATTAACAAAATTTAACAGAATCTGTTTACCAAAGTTAGTCACAGGCCTTTTGTGTGCAATGTTTGCTACATAGGTACCATCTAAAGGAAAAAAGTTTTGTAGAGACTATTTTTAGAAAAAAAACAAAACTTTAAGGAGCATTCGTGTAATTTGTTCTTCTTTTTAAAAATTAAAGGTACGTATCCACGTTGGCACTCAAGAGCGTTGGGGTGATTTTTAGGCGCCGCGTAACCCTTTTGGTAGTTTGGCTGGAAAAACTTGGGTTAAACGCGGTGCAACCATAAATTTTGTACCCGTGAAAATACGATTGTACAGTACAAGATACCAATGCAATGTCGATGATAGTTTACTTTCTTGTGAAGCAAAGCGTATACACGTGTACGCGTCAGATTAAAGCTACTCGGATTCTTATTCTACATATAAAGCAAGCGAACACATCACCCATTTCTGTGAGATATTCGCGATTTTGTCCTCAATTTCACAAATATAAACATTCGAATCAATCATATCAATCAAATTATCCGCTTTCTTTTTTCAATTTTCGAATCATTTCTGATACCTAAAGCGATCAATTCCTGGTTAACCGGAAAACAATCTCTGATCATCTTCATCAGTAGCGATGGGTGGCTCTCATAGTCGTGAAGGTCTTGATCTCTCGGATTCAGATGATTATGAAGACAGAGACGAACAATCAGAAGAGGAAGAAGAAGAAGACGAATATCAAGATGCGCAAGAAGAACATAAAAAAGCTCCGATTAATTCCGTGGATGATCTCGATTCAAAGCTTAAAGCACTTAAGCTGAAATACTCTTCTGTGGAAAACCCTAATTTGAAGAACGCGGTGAAGCTGTACCTTCATATCGGTGGTAACACTCCTAAAGCTAAGTGGATTGTTTCTGAAAAAATTACTAGTTATAAGTTTGTTAAAGTTCGTAAAATTGAAGATGCTGATTATGACGAGTTTGATGATGACGATGATGATGATGAGAGTAGCGAGGGTTTTTGGATTTTGAAAGTAGGATCTAAGATTAGAGCTAGGGTATCGGTTGATATGCAATTGAAAATGTTTGGAGATCAGCGTCGTGTTGATTTCGTTGATACCGGAGTGTGGGCGATGAAGTTTGTCCGAGATGAGGATTACCGTGAGTTTTTAACTAGGTTTCAGAATTGTTTGTTTGAGAACGTGTATGGCTTGAAGGCTACCGATGAGAATAAGGTGAAGGTTTACGGAAAGGATTTTATGGTGTGGGCGAAACCAGAGGTTGCAGATGATTCCATTTGGGAGAAAGATGATGATGAGTTATGGAGGAGTACTCCAACAAAAACAACTCCACAGAGAGGTAGCAATGATTTGCTGGAAGAATTCGAGGAAGCAGCATCTGATGGTGGAATACAGAGTCTGGCATTAGGAGCACTTGACAACAGTTTCCTGGTGAATGATTCAGGTGTACAGGTCGTAAAGAATTTCAGCCATGGAATCCATGGAAAAGGGGTTTATGTTAAGTTCGATAACGGAAGTAAAAACATTGGTGGTTCTTCACAATATTCAAATCGAACACCTCAGAAGGCTCTGTTAATGAAAGGCGAAACCAACATGTTGCTCATGACTCCATTGAAAGAGGGAAAACCTCATTCCTCGGGTGTAAACCAACTGGATATAGAAACAGGGAAGATCGTCACCGAATGGAAATTTGAAAAAGATGGAGCTGATCTCAACATGAGAGACATCACAAACGACACAAAGGGCTCACAATTGAATCCTTCTGATTCCACATTCTTGGGTTTAAACGACAACATTTTATCTCAATGGGACATGAGAGATCGAAGAGGGGTAGTTCAAAACATCGCAGATTCCGATTCCCCGGTTTTAAACTGGACAAAAGGACATCAATTCTCTAGAGGAACGAACTTCCAGTGCTTTGCTACCACCGGCGATGGTTCAATCGTCGTCGGCTCCATCGACGGGAAGATCCGGTTGTACTCCACCACCTCCATGAGACAGGCGAAGACTGCATTCCCAGGGCTCGGTTCCCCAATCACTCACGTTGATGTGACATATGATGGGAAATGGATACTCGGCACCACTGACACTTATCTCATTCTAATCTCTACTCTTTTCACCGATAAAGATGGAAAGACAAAAACCGGGTTCAGTGGTCGAATGGGGAGCAAAATCCCAGCTCCGAGGTTGTTGAAGCTAACTCCGGTGGATTCACATACTGCCGGAAAGCAGAATAAGTTTCACGGTGGCCGGTTTTCATGGGTAAGTGTACTAAGTAGGTTCTTTTTTGCTCGTATTCTTTCTTTAGTTACTGTAGCTTCTGTATGAAGTGGGTTTGGGTGATGAAGACTGTGGATTGTGGTTTTTTCAGGTGACGGAGAGTGGGAAGCAAGAGCGGCACCTGGTGGCGACGGTGGGGAATTTCAGTGTGATTTGGGATTTCCAGCGAGTGAAAGACAGTGGACATGAATGTTACAAGAATCAGCAAGGTTTGAAAAGCTGTTACTGTTATAAGATTATGGCGAAGGATGAATCGATTATAGAGAGTCGGTTTATGCATGATAAATATGCGGCGGTGAGTGACTCGCCGGAAGCACCGTTGGTGGTGGCGACCCCCATGAAAGTTACCTCCTTCAGCATGTCTGATGGAAAAGGCAAACGGAGATTTAAATAAATATTTTATGGGTGCTCCTATTAGCACGAATTTATTCGTGTATAAGCAATCAGTAGACAATCAATCCCATCATCATATTTGTTTTCGATTTTTTATTTTCAATTGTTTTTATATTTTACATTTTATTCCCTTTCAATTAGATGTAAGTTACAAAACAAACTCTTCTAATTTTTATTCTTTTTAATTTCAACAACTTTATATGAAATACACATATAAAAATAAATACTAAAAATCTTAAAAATATATATTCAAAATAATATCAATTAAAATGTTAAGGTATGTATTCTAACCATTTTCAATAAATTTATTTTTCATCAAAACGTTAATAATATATTTTATTATTTTTAAAATTCATATTATTAACATCAATCAATTTATAACTTTTTTAACCCATTGCTAAAACCATTATTTAAGTAAAATTAATCATAATTTAATATGTATTAGAAAAACCTAAAAATGACAAAAGAACCGTTAAATCAAAATAGGAAATCTCATACGAAGCTTACGTGTGACCTAATGAAACCCTAATTTAGGGTGTTGCACCATATATAAGCACCTTAAGTCTTTAGGGTTGGACACATCACCGTTCGAAACGGATATCCATCCAATGGACATAAATGAAGCAGATGAAAGTAATTATTTTTTCGATGACACATCACAATTCAAATCGGATATTGTATAAATTCATTAGTATATTGTTACAATAATGTTAGCATCGAGTGGATTTGTTAGCTACTGATAATAATATAATTGGCAGGTGTTCAATTCTCCTCAAGAATTGATGGATTGGGTGTAAAATGTGGCAAATACTTTAGGTTATGTCATCGTCACATCAATTTTGAATAAATGATTTTGACGATGGAAATTTGGGTACTCCTATATGCACGAAGGATTCGTATATAAAGGTCAGATATGACATTTGACAAGATAAAATTAATTTGTCCCTCAACTTGCAAAGATTTTTCAAAATACACCCTTAATGTTTTATAGTATTTACTTTAAACTTTATTATTTTTTGTTATATGGTTAAAAAAAAGTTTTATTTTAATTTATAACTCTTTCCTATTTGTTTTCTATCAACCATCACCGTATAAATATATCATATTAGAAAACTTTTTTTCTTTTGTTTTTATAAACCATTTAATATATATTAGTCAATAATTTTTTTTTTTTTTATGTTTTATAACTCTAACGTTTTCCTAATTAATTATATTATATTTTATTATATTATTAATTTTAATTTTAAATATATTATTTTTTACTATTGGTTATACATGATTCAATGGGGATTGAACTTCTCATTCATTACATTCTAGCTATAATGCATTTTTATTCCATTCAATGTTGTAATACCACTTTTTAACCTATTAATCATAAAACCCTCGATGGGGATGATCATACTTTATCATCATTTTTTATTTTAATATATATATATATATATATATATATATATATATATATATATATATATATATATATATATATATATAAAACATTTTTTAGTTGGTGTTGAACACTTTAAAATTCTCAATCATTAAAAAGAGATAATGTTGAAAATAATAATAATAATAACCATGTGTTTTAGTATATATATATATATATATATATATATATATATATATATATATATATATAATAAGTTTAGTTAATAAAACAAATCAATAAACAAAACAGTAAAATAAAAACTATAAAGTGGAAAGTGGAAAGTGGAAGGTAGATTTTGTTACTTTAATAGAAAATAAGAGGCATTAAATGAAAAATGATAAAATATATTAAAAACTCAGGGTCCTCCTATATACACGAATTTTTCGTGTATTTGTTGCATTGAATTGCGTGCCGAATTATTTTATCGATAAATATGTGTGCCGATTAATATGTGTGCCGAATTATTTTATCGATAAAATATAATATTACAATTTTATACCTTCGGTTTACATTGTAGTTTTAGAAAAGACCCTAGATTTTATCAATTTAAATCTTAAACCCTTAAAACTTTATTAATTTTGAAAACTAACAAGTAGAAACATATTAATTATTCATAAAAGTTGTTTAATTAAAATGATCTCATGAATACATTTATAAAAAAAGTAATAATGAATATTATTAAATATTAATAGAAAAAAATTAATTTGTTAAATAAGAAATATAAACTATGAAACATTAACAAAAATAGAAGGGATAAAAATAAAAATTTGGTTACAATTTCTTTCTATATATAGAGGATTCGTATTTCTTATATGGTACATTGAAAGCGACTTGCTGAAAGTAACTTTCCTTAAAAGCAAATATATGATATTTGTTAAAAATATAGATTTTATTAAATGACAAGTTGGAAAGAATGGATGGGTGACACATATTATGAGGTATTTGTACTTAACCTTTCTTATTATTATTATTATTATTATTATTATTATTGTTATTATTATTATTATTATTATTATATATTTTTTTCTCTTTGTTATGTTTAGAGAGATGATATTCATCCAATGGAGACAAATGAAATAGATGAAAATAATAGCTTCAATGAAAGTAACTATTTTTTCGACGACACATCACCATTCGAAACGGATATTCATCCAATGGACACAAATGAAACATATGAAAATGAAAGTTTGAACGAAAGTCGTTATTTCTTTGATGACACGTCACCCTTCAAAACAAATAAGGTATAAATTCATTAGTATGTTGTTACTGTAATGTAAGCATCAAGTGGATTTGTCTGCTACTGATAATAATATAATTGTCAGGTGTTCAATTCTCGTCAAGAATTGATGGATTGGGTGCAAAATATGGCAAATACTTTAGGTTATGTCATCGTCATAAAAAATTCTAAACGTAACTTTAATGTTGTATTTCAATGTGACCGTGGAGGTACATACAAAAGTACACAAATCTCCAAAAAAAAAACAGGGACAAAAAAAATTAATTGTCCATTTAGCCTACAGGGTAAATATTCGTCAGTAGATAATTCTTGGAAGATAAAAATGATATGTGAATTTCATAACCATGAGCCGTCATTATATTTAGAAGGTCATCCTTATCCACGACGACTAACTGAATATGAATGTCGAATAGTGGAAGATTTGTTGAAAAAAAATGTCAAACCAAAAGATATATTATCTGCACTAAAAAACCTAAATCCGAAAAATGTATCTACTCTCAAAACTATCTACAATGCAGACGAAAAACTTCGACGTAGGGAGAGAGAAGGTAAAACTCAAATGCAAGGTGTTATGGAATTTCTAGATCAAAATGGATATGTTTATTATAGTCGTGCAAATGTTTTGACAAATAAGTTAGAAGATTTATTCTTTGCTCATCCAAGATCATTAGAAATATGGCGTGCATTTCCACATGTCTTGTTAATGGATGCAACATATAAAACAAACAAGTACGGGATGCCTCTATTGGAGATTGTTGGTGTAACTCCAACAAATATGACATTTTCCATTGCATTTGTGTACATGCATGAAGAAAAACAATCCAACTATGTTTGGGCTTTAGACTGTCTAAAATCGGTAATGGAAGGATGTATGTTGCCGCGTGTTATTGTGACTGATAGAGAAATGGCTCTCATGAACGCATACACTATTATATTTCCAGATGCTAAAGGATTACTTTGCAGATGGCATATAAATAACAATATCATGAAGAAATGCAAATCATGTTGGGATGTTCTTTATACGTCATGGACGAGGTTGGTTAACTCTGAAACAAAGGAAGCATACAACAAGAATTTGGCACAAGTTGAAAAAACTACGAACAATTATCCAGGTATTTTTAAATATACACTATAATATGTTATAAATCATTACATCAACTGAAATTTTTTATGTATTTCAGATGCATTTTCTTATCTAAACAAAACATGGTTGACACCACACAAAGAAAAGTTTGTGTCTGCATGGACCGATAAGTTTCTTAACTTTGGCAATCACACAACTAATAGAGCTGAAAGTCAACATGCCAAGTTAAAAAGATATGTCGAAACATCAAGATCAGATATCGCCAAATCATTGAAGCGTATTGCTGATGTTGTTGAGTCACAATACACAGGTATAAAAGCGAGTCTTGCGCATAACAAAATTTTCATTGTACATCGGTACTACGAAATACCACATCTAAAACCATTGTGTCGTTTCGTTTCAATTTATGCACTTGATATCATTTTCAAAGAATATGAGCGGTCCAAAGAATTTGGATTTGTTTATGAAAATTGTGGATGTCAAGTACGTACAAGTTATGGGCTGCCATGTGCGCATGAACAAGCTATATTTGTTAAAAAAGGTCATTGTGTACCGCTTCATTCAGTAGATAAGTTTTGGAAGAAACTTGATTTATTAGAATGCAAATCGTTAGAAGATGATAAATTGGGTTGTGCAGTTGAGGTAAATATGTTTAATGCTCATTACGAAAAACAATCAAGACCTGTTAAGTTAAGTTTAGCAAGGAAGTTACTAAACTTAATCACGCCGTCAACAACTTCAGTTTCTGAACCTGCTACTCACAAAAATACTCGTGGGCGCCCCTCCTTAAAGAAGAAACTTTTCAAGAAAACCCATATCGATTTAAACCACGACCCACCAACTCAACATCCACCACCTCAAGATCAACCGACTCAAGCGCCACCAACTCAATATCCGTCTCGACGTAGCATTTCTACTTATACGCCTGATTATATGCGGTCTAATTTGTTTGATCTAAACCAGGAGCCGGATAGGCACAGTACGTACTCGTTCCGAGAACCTCCAATGTTCAACTCAACTTTTAATCAGGAACAATCGATGCATAGCTCGTACTTCAACCAAGAACAAGTAATGTATAATTCAGATCCACTTATGAATGAAATTCCGTATGAATTTCATCCATATGTCACAAACATACAAAACGTGAGGGGAGATGGAAATTGTGGATTTCGTGCAATAGCTGCGTGTCTCGGTTATAGTGAAGATAATTGGCGTCAAATCCGCTTAGATTTACAGAATGAGTTGTTAGCACACCCAGCTGAGTACGCACAGATTTTTGATTACGATTTAAACACCATACACCACTCATTGAATTTCAATGGATCACATTTCGCACCAACAGATCATTGGTTGATTATGCCGGTCACTAGCTTTCTCATTGCTAACAAGTATAATGTAATAGTTATTTTTCTAAGCAAAGATAGTCCGTCAACATGTTTTCCACTATGGCTTGGTCCCCAAGACATCTCAACTCATAGAGTTGTTGTTATTGCTCTTGTTAGAGGTGATCATTATGTGAAGGTTGATTTACATGGAGGATATCCAATGCCTACTATTTTACCACTTTGGCGTCACAACAGATCATCACGGTCTGCTGGATGGGAAACTGTTTATGCTGCTCGCCTGAATTCCTACATTTCTCCATTTGCAACACACAATAATTGTAACAATTCTACAGTTATAATATCTGATAATTAGTAAAATCAAATTTATGTTTTGTTGTTTATAATTATTAAGATCTGTATAAATTAAAACAAAATTGTTATATATGTGCGATTCTGATGTTTCTAATATATATATATATATATATATATATATATATATATATATATATATATATATATATATATATATATAGAGAGAGAGAGAGAGAGAGATGTTCAAGACTAAAACCATTAAATAATAAAATAAATAAAAAATAAACATAAATTAGTAACTTTCATTAATTATTAAATGCCTTTAATTTCATTAATTATAAGGCTTAAGGAATATGTGGCTGTTATGTACCTAATATTAGGTATAGATCCATTAAAAACAATATAGTTTTAATAAAATACAATCAAATCTCTCTACTATCTTTCTTGTATTCATTTTCCATATAACTCTTACCTATATATATATATATATATATATATATATATATATATATATATATATATATATATATATAAAAGCTAAAGTTTCAAAAAGTATAAGGTATGATATGAAAATCAACTATAAATATAAGGGCATTTAATGAAAATTGTAAAGTAAACATTGATTTAGTTTAATATATTAAAAACTGTCAAAACTTCCGGTGATGTACATCAAGTCAATCAAAAATTCGTGCATTTGGAATTTAATTCGTGCGGTTAGAATTACCCATATTTTATTTGTAGCTGTCTAGTCTATATATCGAATTCAGTGAGATGTAAAGTGGTATGTTTTCTGTTGATTTTTTTTTTTTTTTTTTTTTTTTTTTTTTTTTTGGATGCTTGACTTTGCAAAGAAAGAATGATTGGAGTTGATGAAAGTGTGTTGATTTTTTTTTGCTTGATCACTCATGTTTGCTACAACTTTGATTCAAACAAATTGAAATTTAATATTAGTTGGATTTGGAAATTTCAAATGTTTATTTTTTGTTACATGGTGTGTACCCATAAGGCAATCGCCTTCGATGAACCGTTTATTACAGGGTCAATCAAATAACCCTGTTTGCCTTAAGGATATATCTTTCTTAAAAAGGTTACATTAGGATGTAAAATTCATGTCCATTGTTCTTGCCCCTATTATGTAGAATGTGTTGAATATGGTTGCTATTGCCAATTATATTCTAATTGGTTTTGGTTATTTTGAGCCTTTGTATCAATGTTACAGATAGGTTCTTTGATTTTTCAATACATGTACTTTTTATTAATTGCAATGTAAAATACCGAGCATTTGAAAACTTAAAGACGACAACCCTAAAGCTCTATTTTGTGGACTGGTATCCAACCACTATTGAACCGAGATTCCCGAATACCGAATTAGGTAGAAAGTTGATATAGAGTAAACATGACAATCCGTGCTTATGAGTCATGTAAGCCGGTCAGACACAAATTTACACGATACAAATTTGTCAAAAACAAAAATGACACAAATTATAAAATGTGTATTGGGTATCAAACAAGAACACGACACATTACACCAGGGGCGGTCAACCATTTTGGAGGCTCTAAGCGAACCAAAATTTTGGGACCCTTTCTACTCACCTTATATTGCAATAAAAGTTGTCCTAATCGTAACTTTGTAATCTCTTTGACTCTTCAACGAGGACCTAAACACAATCAATATATTCACATTATTACCTTAAACTAAAAGTTAGCATCTTCCAATTTATAACACCTAATTAAATAATTATGTACATTAACTTATGTTCATTTTTTTTAAATATGTATTTCGAGTTACTTAACTTTTAATTAGAATATCAGTTACAATTAACGTACCTAGGTAATAATGCTTATAATACTTAAAACCTTTAAAAAACCGAAATGACTTATAAATTTTAATAGTCCAAAGCCACCCATTTTGCAAATCCAGTCCATAGTCGCACTTTATATACATCTCCTAATTACTTTGCACTTTATACACATCTCCTTTATAGGCTACTGTACTTGGTGAAACAAAATAAAAGAAAAGAAACAATATATAGTCATGGGATTGCTTTGCTTGCTGAGAGGAAGTGCCAAAATTATAAGAAGAAAAGAAAATATTATCAAGGCACGTAGGAAGGAGGGGGTCCATCTTGATGTATTGTTGATTTATATAAGGATAAAAGAAGGCATAAAAAACAAGATATTAAAGAAAGCATATCATCATATGGAAGGATATAGAATGGTAGAAAAACAAAAACAATATTAAGTTGGCTTAGATCACCTTGCATAAGTCAAAGCAAAATTACATGGTTTGTTTTCGGTTTTTCTTACCCATTAAGGGCTATATGCAAAAACCGGGGTTCTGTAGTCAATTGACAATGAATAATTTAAAAAAATTAACTCTAATATGCTATTAACCCTAATAGATAATCAGTCCATATTAGAAACTGATATACATATCAAACATAAGCCTAATAGACTAATCAAGAAAGAATCAACAATGGAGAATAAGAGGAAGAAGAACATACTGTTTCAAATTTTAGTTCTTGTCTTCTTGATAGCCTTGAAGTTTTCAGTTTTGACTTTCAATTTTGAACAATCAACAATGGAGAATCAAAGGAAGAAGAACATGATCGAGGATTGACTAATCAAGAATGGATTAATATTCAATCGGGATTGGTTTCTGCTGAGAATAGAGAATCAAAGAATGAGAAGGGAGAAGAACTCAGGCTGATGATTTTTATGGCATGCGCTAATGGAGATAGAAGAATTGACTAATCGAGATTTGATTAATTGGGTTAAAGGGGACCCTTAGAATTGGGGGCCCTAAGCAAGGGCTTAGTAAACTTAAAGGTAAGGTTAGCCCTGCATTACACGAATAGGCACGTTTTAACCATTTTACACGAAAACACATGAATTTACACAGATTTAATTCATATCTATGAGTGTTTATATCTATTGATACGTGTTTCTATGTGTCTATGTGTCGCATGTTTATACGTGTCAACACGAATTTAATTCGCATCTATACGTGTTTAAACATGTAAATTTGTGTTTGACATAGGGACGGAGCCAGAATTTAATAAAGGGGGCTGACGTCGTAAAAATATATTCAAGTATATCTTATATCAAAATAATGTAAAAGAGTCTACAATCTTGAAAGAGAAAATGACTATAAATAATTCCTTTAAGCAGAAGTTATACCGATCATTGCAAAAATGACATTTCAAAAATTTTCAACTGACAGTAAACATTGATTTATAATTCTCCATTAACATGTTAATATTAAAAATTATCTTAATTATTGATACATATGTTTCATTAAATGAATTGTACTCGTGATATACTCTATCATTATCGTTATAAGAAACAAAATATCATTTATAATAATATAGTTAATGGAAATTAAAAAATTATTGTATATACAAGAAAATTAAAAAACATATCTTGTTCTTAAATGGAGAAGATATTGTAGTACAATAGGCAAGTAGCGACAAATAAAAAAGTTGGCGTTTTTTTTTCAGTTTGGAAATTAGAGCGTTGGTAATTTGAGTAATAAATAATTTAATTAAATCATAGGAGGGGGATGGGCTATAATTATACATATGAAATGCGCTTATCTAATTAGTACACTAAGAATGTTGGGGGTGGCTGGGCATCCGGCTGCCCCTATAGTAACTCCGCCACTGGTTTGATACGCGTAAGACACAAAACACGAATTTAAAATTTGTATCAACACAAATAGACACGAAACACCAATTTCTAAAACACATACATGGAAAAATCGTATCATATATCAAATTATCGGGTCTAATACCGAACACCGAACCGAATTAACATTACCGATACCTAGAATGGTATCGGTTTTCAGTACTATCACCGATGTGACGCTACTGAATCCCAAATTTTATGATGTTAGAGTACAGAGTAACGTTCTATATTAGCATAAACGGTGCCGGTTTGGTACCGGTTCCTGATTTGGGGTCTGGAATTTTGGTACTTTTGCTCATCCTTAGCTTCAACCCATGTTGCTTGAAACCCATCTTTAGCGACAGCCAAACAGATATCCAGTTTCACATCCCATTAGGTACGTGGCCCACTGTATGATGGACAGCCCAATACCTCGGCTTAATGCATCGGAAAGAATGTGTCATCAACAATCAACAGTAGTGGGAGCAACTACGTCAACAACCACTTTTGGCAATGATGCTCCCAATGATGGGTAGGAGTTTCTTCCGTCGATCACTTTTTTTATTTTTTTTGTCAATTTTTAATTTCAAAATAGGTTTTCTCCCTAATTTTTGACAAGATGAATTTATGATTGCTCATTAACTGATTTTAGGATAAGGCTTAGGATTAGGGATGTCAAAAATCCCCGTAGGACCCTGACTTTGCAGGACCCCGTTTCCATACGGGAGTATTTTTACAATTTTTTCCGCGTTTTAGGGCGACTTGGGGGCGGGTTTTATTCCTGTTTAGTTTTTGGAGTCGAGGGGCGGGGGGCAGGGTGTTCCGTCCCGAATACCTCGTGTGGGCCCCAAAATAATTACCTTATATTTAACTATTTTATATATAAAATTAAATATTAAACTTAAAGGAGTGATTGTGTAATATATGTTTTGTATTTGAATAATTAGTGTAATATGTAAAACTAAATGAAATAAACGAGTTAAAAATACGGTAAATAACGTTAAACAGGGGATTTTAGGTCAAACGAGGTTAACGGGGAATTCGGGGGAAACAGGGGTTGGAGACACTTGCAAGTTATTAATGTTTTGAGAAAGAAAATAAAACATTAAAATATTTTTTTTTGTTTTTTTTTTAAATTAGAACTATTTACTTGTTAAAGTTTGGTAAATCTAAAATTGGTTTTAAATTTAATTTTTGTATTTAAAATTAGGTTTAACAAAAAGACACAAATTGTTTAAAACTGGTTCTAAAAAAGTGTTTATGGATATTCTATATGCATATAAACATACCAATTGGACACAGATTTTGTCTACAATCCAATAAAAGATCTAGTGTTATGAGGAGACACTTGCAAGTTATTTATTTGTAATGCAAAAGGTTTTACTATGACTATATATTATTTTTTTATAAAGTTGTCTATTATTCTTAATTATGTAAATTGATAAATATTTCAGAAATCGGTCGAATTTCTTCAAAATTACCTTCCCTTCCTTCGCAACATTTGATCATTTACTTATCCTAAACACAAATTTAAGCTTCCAAAAACAAAACATTAAAGAATTTTCCCCCACCCCTTTTCCCTCTCACAGGTTTTTAGTTCAAAACAATAAATGGAAAAAAGTTTGGAGTTAAGGTCACTAAAACAAGTTTTGGCATATTCTGATATTCATATCCCACCCTGCATTCTAACTTCTGTATTTATGCCTCGTTATAGATTTACCAGTTTCATATGACAAAATGCTAGTATAATCTAAAAAAAATACAATATTATTGACTAATAAAAAAACTAATACCTCTTTCGAAAAAAAAAACTAATACATAAGTTGGTAGGTTGCCATTTTTCTAAACATAACCATAAATTTCATGATAACTCTTTAACAAAAGTGAAATATTTTTTGTGTTTGTCTCTTTATGTGTTCTTCCCTTGGCAATCATCCACATCATGTCATATAAATTAACTTTAAGTTCTGAAAACCAAACATCAGGAAGCAAAAACTTAATAAAAAATAGATCTTTGTATTTAATTAAATATATTTTTCATGTATAATATATAATTTTTTTTTACCGTATTGTTATGCCTTTTCTATTAGTTAGAATTTCCGGAAGTCTTCCGCTCAAATTGTTGTTATTTAAATATCTGTTACATAAAATAAAATAGTAAACTATATTATCACTCCTAAAAAAGTTCACTTACAATTCAATTTCTTGTAATATTTTTGGTTCATGATATATATAAAATGAATGGAACAAGAACAAAAAAAAAATGTTATGAGAGCCTCAAATTCTCAGCAAAATTGGAACGAAAAACTTATTGGGATCAAAATTGAAAAAAAAAAAAAAAAAAACAAATATATGTAAAATTGTTTAAAAATAGCAAAACAACTTACAGTTCACGAAGGTTTGGAAGCGTGCCTAGCGAATCTGGAAATGGCCCCTCAAATTCGTTTTCATCTAGATGTCTTTTTACCATATAAAACAAATAATAAAATGCTTCAAGAATTTATAAAAAAAAAACAAATATAAATTGAAGAAAAAAAAAATAAATGTGGAACTTACAAAACTTCCAAGGCTTTCAATGGACTCATATCAGGGATAGGACCCGTAAGCTTGTTCATGCTTAGCCGACTGCAGATATTATTACACAAATATTAAAAAAAAATTAGAATAATTCTTTTTTGTAAAATGACAGTGTAGTTATTTCGCGATAAACATAAAAAAAAAAAAATATCATTTGCTGATATAAAAGACTACTTACAGTTCTTTTAAAGCAGTTAATCTGACAATTTCTTTAGATAATATTCCTGCTAACGAGAGTCCAGTTAAGTTCCTAATCACATAGTAAAAAATAATAAAATTTAAACCCATGAAACCATCAAGATATATGTAAATTGGACCAAAAGCATGACAAAATGCTGTTTAAGGGAAACAAAATATAATATACAAAACTATCGGGCCATATCTGTAAATACAAAATAAACCAAAGGATGAAAAGTGTAATTTACCAAATACTTACAAACTGATAACTCGGATTCGTGACCCTTCAGAACAGCCGATACCAGACCATGGATGTTCTTTAGGCAAGCACGGATCGCCATTCCAGTCATCCGGTGGGTTCTTTAAGCTTTGCTTCAACATCCGCAATGCCATCGCTACAAACAAACAAATTCATATTTTGAATTCGTAATTGATAGTTTCGTTTGGAAAATTTATCAAAAAAGTTGTTTGTTTCAGAAGAATGTAAGAATCACCATGGTACCATCTCTACCAAGAGTAGCTCCACCGAGAGGCAAAATCTGATAGATCTCGCCGGCGTTAATCAAAGGTCCGATCGGCATGTCACTCCTCGGAGTTAGAACGATCTCTGTGGTACCGGAGAGAGGCCATTCTGTGCCGTAAACCGTCACGCCTCTGGTGGTAACATTTAGATCTTGATAGAAAGTTTCGCCGTCGATGGAAACGGTGAATACTCTCCAACTATAAGGACTTATACTTCGATTGTCTTGGAAATACAACGCGACGTAGTACCGGTTGCTCGGAAGGGCACACGGCGGCCATTGTAAAGTCAGATTCCTACCTCTGCTCGTCGTTGACGCCGAGAGGAATACCTTCACCGGTGGCCGGTTCCAAAATTCCGATGATGTTACGTTCGCTTGCGATTGTACTGTAGGGTTTCCGTCAATGAACGGTTGCCAGTATCGATTGAATGGATCATCTGGAAAACTAGTTCATTTGTTCACGAATTCCTCAATCAGAATTTATCGATCTAGGGTTTTTTTTTTATTTGATTAAAAAAGGGGACATGTTTTGAATCTGTTCATACCGTATAAAATCTCCATCGGAGGCGAAGTTCGTCCGAGCAACCGTGATCAATCCATACTTTTCAAAATCCGTTGAGTTATATAAAGATGGATCGAGATTTATCAACTCTAACAACGAAATAAAAGGACTCGACGGAGGTTTGGTGTGCTCATTCGACGCCAAACACACGCTAATCGTTTTCGCATTTGCAGTCACGATTATCTCGTAATACGAGCTGAGTCCGTTTTTGTAATCCTCCGTCGTATTAACAGTGCTCCACTTAGTACCATCGATAATCTGATCAAAAATCGGTGGCACAATTCCGCCATCGAATCCACCATAGAAGTAGGTGGTACGGATGAGGAATTTCCCGCCCTTGGTGACCGGAAACTGATAGCAGTGTTTGCCTGGACCGGAGGGGAAGTAACGTAGGGTGGTGAGTACGGGTAGAATATCGGTCCTGTTCAAGGTTGTTAGGTTTCCGGCGACGGCGTAGCCTTCGTCCCTTAAGTATGTTATACCTTCTTGTTTAATGTCGTTTCTGGAACCGCAATTGATGAGGTAACCACGAGGAGAAGAGAAAGGAGGGCCGGCGGCGGAGGAGAAGAAGGGGATGATATGAAGCCATAGAAGGAAGAAGACGGGATGAACATGGTGGCGATGGTGGAGATGCATTAATTTTGAATTCGTTTATGAAGTTTTCTTCTTCTTGGTGTTGGAGAGATGGGGCGGGAGGAATACGTGGGAGAAGAGTGGCTGGCCGTTTACATACGATTTATGAAAATAAATGATTGAGTAAATTACATTTTTGGTCGTTGAACTTAGTTGACTTTGCAGTTTTAATCCAACAAAATGTTTCTTACAAATTTGGTTTTCGTTTTAGGTTTTTGTAAGTTGTAACCTTTTTAGTTTTTATCATAAAATAACTATATTTTACTTTATATATTTTTATGGATATAGTTGTTGTATATTTTAAATTTATATTATTATTTTATTAGTTTGCCTTTTTTTTTGTTACCCTTTCTATCGTATGAAACTTCACCGCTGATCACCATCGGACATCCTTACGCTACCCGATATGGAACAACTTTCACACACAAAAGCTATTGTGGAGGGGGGTTTCCACCGATGAACACCTCTCCAAGTTATAGTATGTATCTTATGAAGTGGGGGGTTGTCATGAATCCTCACAAGAGGCTTGTCTCTATCTCTTTCTTTCTCTCTTTTCTTAACTAGTGAACACCATTTCCACAACCATGTGAAATGGTTTGATGACGAAGTTGCTTGTATTCCATACGCGAGGATAACCCATATCCTTATAGCAACCATCTCCCTTTATCAACCCTGTCCCTTTTATTTTGTTTCTCTAGTCACCTACTCATTCCCTTCCCTATAAATGTAACTCCCTCAAAACAAAATTCAAAATCCAAACAAGATATAGTTACAATTCCATATGTAATTACAACAGATTTCCTGACATAACATAGATAGTATAAGGGAAAATGTAATGCCTGCAGATTCGGGCTACTCAATTTACAGACAATAAACGTTAAAAATGACTTTTTGATAGAAGATCATTTAGAGTAAATAATCGTAACCAAAGTTATAGTATATGTCACAAGGATTCAGTACATATAAAAAACGCTGAAATCTAACTTATAACGAAGAATTTATAACCCGTCGAAGTTTTGCGATTAAACCGACACGACTCTGCATAACGTCAAAAGTGATTTTTTGACGAAATACTTTTTAGCCATAGAAATTTAAACGAAAGTCGTAGTAGACGTTAAACCGAAAACGTGCATATAGAAAATGTCCAGATCTGACTTCGTTTGAGGAAGTTGTGATTTTTCTAAGAATTAGCATAACAGTATACAACCCGAAAATCGAATTTTAGATTGATCGATTTTTAGCCGACACAACCTAAATAAGAATTGAAGATCTCGTTAATAGGAGCTCAAGGATATAAAGACATTCGAAAACGGACGTCGGATATGAATTTTTAACGGACTTTAACTGTCTAAGCCTATTAAAATATAACTTTAAAAATCAACTCAAAATTAGTCGACGGAGTCTAAACGAAAGTTGTAGATCACATCGCTACCTACGTGTGGATATAAAGAACATAAGAAACGGAGCTCGTATGATAAAGTTACGGATTTTAGAAGATAATCAATTTTTGGGATTAATCAGCGAGTGACACGTGGCAAGATCTAGGCCACACCTCGTTCCCCAGGACTTTGCACAAGATCGCGACATGTGGAATGAGTACGCCCAACGTAGCTCAGAGTATGCCCAGCGTACTGAGTACGCCCAACATACTCTTCGCGTATGCCCTGCGTACGAAGTTGCTGGAGCCTATAAATAGAAGACGTTTTTCACTCTTTTTCCCACACCTCTTCAAACAGTTCTCTCCCAAACCTCCCAAGGTCTTAAGACCTTTTCTCTAGCCTTCCCTAGGAGTTAGTAGTGAGTTCCAGAGCGCCAGAAGGCCCCGAAAAGAAGAGCTTTCGGCTCAAAATTTCTGCCCGCGCAGAGCCCGGTTTCTCGCTAAACCGCATGTAAGTTGAGTTATGCTTACCGTACTTTAAGTATAACTTATGTTTAAGTTCATTATCTTTATTATGAACCTTTAAACAAGATTTATCACTAATTGAAAGTCGTTATACTGATTGATCTAATTACGAGAGAGGTGTCTAGAACGGTCACGTTCGCTTGGTTATTGGATTTCAGAAAAGCTATATGCCGAAATGGTCATGCCTCCCAACTGTCATACCTGGATGATCCTTACTTGATAGATCATGAAGTAAACTTTAAATAAATGATGAATCTAGACTAATAATTAGTTGCAATAAAAAATAAACTAAGGCGTAATGATAACGACACTAGGTTACATCAAAGGAAAAGACAATTGCTAGAAGCGAAGCGTTGCCCGAATTTCGAGTCATCACTTAAACAAGTGAGTGCATAGTTACTTTCATCTTACACATAGATATGAAGTATTTAATATTAATACATGCTATATGTGCTTATTATCTGTGTTCCTGATATCTATGCTAGATGAACGATTTATACATGTTTTACTTGATTTAAACTGTATATGTATTTTTATACCTATAAATATATTGGGTAAAGATGGGTAGATGAAAGATGATATGGATGATGAGAGATGAAAGATGAAATAAATGATGAGAGGTGAAAGATGATGAGAAGCCTTGACTTTAAAGCTGATACGGTCATCTAGCAGAGTATAGATGACAACCACAGACTATTCTAGACAGTCCAGTGGAACGCTAGCAGGGTCGCAACCTGTAGGTGTTTTTAAACTACGTGTTCACCAGATGTACTCTAAAAAAACTTGACAGTTGTGGACTTAGTGCCTTATGAATGAACATTGACAGATATGGACTTGGTGCCTAATGGATAGCATGGGCGGCTGTGCTGAACAGATAACATCGGCATCTATGGACTTAGTTCCTGTTAGATAAACCCTGGCAGCGATGGACTTCGTGCCTACTCCTTAGGAATGAATAAATGAAGAATAGATAATTCGTAGGGAAGATATTTAAGGATAAAGAAGATAATGGGGATGAGAAATTGGGTTAATTGTTTGATGATTAAACATAATAGTTATATTATTGTGGGTTGAAAACCCTATATGCTCACCAGGTTTTCCAACCTGACCCACTCAGTTTATTGTATCACATGTAGCGGTATGAAAGATACATTATGCTGAGAGATTCAAGGAGTATTAGGCCACTAGTGTAATTACTTTAAGGCTTGTAATATTTCATTATGATTATGTTTCTATATTAACGACGACATCTCAATGTTTTAATATAAATAAAATACATTTATTCGGAAATGCTTTGATAATATCTTTATCATGTTTTATGTGAACAAATTCCGCAATATTATTCTTCAAAAAGGATACTATGATTTTAAAAATAAGCATAAACAAATCGGTATTTTCTGGCCGTGAAAACGGGGATGTTACAGAAAAGAGTTGGCCTAATGAGTACTTTCCATTCTATCTTAATGAATAGGCAAAATTTTTACATATTTATCTAGTACTAATACATGTCAATATATTCGTACACCCTAAAATCATAATTCTTCATAAGCTTCTAAATATATTTTAACTAGGCGTAACCTCGCGCGTTGCGCAAGAATGCATTTAAGTGGTTAAAATATTTATGGAAGAAAATAGAAGTATGTTGAAATTTACGTTTTTAGTTATGTTTTGGGCATTAACCGAATTATCAAATAACATAAAAATCCATCAACTTATATTTGGATACTATCTAATATAGTCCATATCTTATAAACTTTACTTTTACTTTTATAATATCCAATATATATTATAAGTTTTTGTATAACATTAATATAATCTACTTTTCTTATGTCCGATAATATTTTTTGGATAAAATAAGAAATAAGTTGTTTTGAATGAGCTATTAATAAACAATATTGAACTAATAAACTTTGTATTACATTATTTATATTACTGTAGGTTTGTCCAAGGACGGTGTTAGCCTCGTTCCGAATGCCATCGGTACCTTGACTCGTGAATCTCCTACCATTCCGAATTTCGCAGTTAACGACTTGGTGTAGGCTTCCTAGTTGATAAAAATCCCTTCCGAACTCTGTCTAATATTAAAACCAAGGACAAAATTAATAGGACCCATTGAGGTCATCTCAAATTTAGTCTCCATCAACTTTTGGAATTCAACAATCTATCTAGGATTGGTTGATCCGAAAATGATATCATCAACATAGATTTGGACGATCATCAGATGGTCACCATCTTTTTTACGAAAGAAGGTTGGGTCGACCGAGCCTTGTTTAAACTTTGATTGTTTTAGGAATCGGGTAAAGGTTTCATACCATGCTTGAGGAGCTTGTTTTAAACCGTACACAACCTTATCCAAAATGTAGCAATGGTTTGGATATTTCTCTTTCACAAAACCTGGTGGTTGCTCTATGTAGACCGTTTCCTCTAACTCACCATTCAAAAAAGCACATTTGACATCCATCAGATAGACTGCATAGACGGGGTAAATACGAACAGATTCAAGCCTTGCAACCGGTGTGAATGTCTCTTCGTAGTCTATGCCTTCTTCCTGGAAGTATCCTTTTACAACCAACCTAGCTTTGTTACGGATAACATTCCCTTCCTTGTCAAGCTTGTTCCGAAACACCCATTTTAAACTGACCACAGAAGCATCCTTCAGAGTTGGAATCAATCTCTAAACTTTGTTTCGTTCGAATTCATAAGCTCTTCCTACATAGCTTGCACCCAATCAGAGTGATAAATAGCAACTTTTACAGTCTTGGGCTCAATTTTGGAGATAAACGAATTAAACATGCAAAATTCCATCTTTGAAAGTAATGCAATTTGATTCGCTTTTTGTTGAGCTCTCGTGAGAAATCCTAAAGATGGAGCTCCGATGATTTGAGTTTTGGGATGATCTTCGGTCCATTTTATTAATGGTGGGTAGTTTGGATCATACATTGGGTCTAATTCGGCATTAATATCTTCGAATTCTGATTGAACGTCGTCGGAATCGTTATTTTCATTGTCCTTCTCCCCCTGGGAATTTTCATGTGACTCAACGTTTGGAATTTGATTCCCCCCTGGATTGAAATATCAATACTGAATTCAGGGTTTGAATTCTCCCCCTCAACAAATGTATCGATTGTGGAGGTTGAAGTGGAACCCTCCCCCTGGAATGTAGTAGAAGTAGGTTGTGTTTGGGGTGGAACTCCAGACGTCTTCGGAATATCAGTGTTCACTTATGGATCCTTCAGAATTTGTGGTTCGGATTCGAGATCTTTTGCAGCATCGTCGATGATTTTCTTTAACTCATCCTCTTGATTATCCTTAGCCTTTGATTCAGAGGAGATGGCTTTCTTAGGCTCATCAAACAAATTCATGAATTTCTCATACAAGTTCATCAGAGGAATCGTTTGAGACAGTATGGATGGAAAAATCTCTTCGGATGGATTGTTAGACTTCTAATACTTCTTGAGATAGTTGTCATCAAAAGTGACATAGTAGGTTTCTTCACTTCTTTTGGATTTCTTGTTCAAAACCCTATATGCCTTCGAAGTAAGAGAATACCCTAAGAAGATTCCTTCGTCTGCTTTCACGTCAAATTTGTTCATTTTCTGTTTGGAGTTGAAAATGAAACACCTGGAACCAAAAACATGAAAGAGCTTAACGTTAGGTTTTCGTTTATTAAGAATCTCGTAAGGAGTGATTGGGAATCTTTTGTTAATCAAGGAGCGATTCTGAATAAAGCAGGTGGTTCCGATCGCATCAACCCAGAAATAGAGTGGTAAGTTCGCAAATGAAAGCATGGTCCTCGCAGCTTCGCAAAGAGATCGATTTCGTTTTTCAACGACTCCGTTCTGCTGAGGAGTGTAAGGAGCAGAGAAATTGTGAGAAACTCCCTTCTCAGTCAAGAATTCTTCAAACACTTGGTTTTTGAATTTAGAACCATTATCATTATGAATGTTCCGAACTGGCTTTTGCAATTGAAGTTCAATCAGCTTGATAAAATCCTTTAGCCTCGAGGTAGCATCAGATTTCTATTTAAGAAAATAAACCCAGTTAAATCGAGAAAAATCATCTACAATAACCAAAATATACTTGTTACCACCAACACTCTCAATGGCAGATGGGCCACAAAGATCAATGTGTAAGAGTTCAAGTGGCTCGATAATTTTGGTATTGATAATTGTGGAGTGACTCTTCTGACTTTGCTTTCCTAATTCACAAGCTGCACACAGATGTTGCTTGTCATACTTCAAAAGAGGAAGTCCTCGCACAAGGTCGCCAAGTACGAGTTTGTTGATATCCTTGAAATTTAAATGCGAGAGCCTTCAGTGCCAAAGCTAACTATCATCCGAAGATGCTTTCGTAAGAAGGCAAATGGCTGGCTTCCCGACTATTGGTTTAATGTTCACAGGAAATATCTCTCCCTTTCCTTTGGATTTTAATAGCACCGCCTTCGTTTTCTTATCTATTATTTCAGATCCTTCATCATCAAAAGAAACCTTCAGCCCTTTACCTACAATCAATTGAGAAACGCTTATGAGGTTATGTTGCAGGCCTTCTACATAAGCTACCTTCCGAATAGTGAATTCGCCATTCGTGATCATGCCATATCCTTTGATCTCTCCTATGGCGTTATTTCCATACTTCACTTTTCCACCATCCTTCAATGTTCGGAATTCCCTGAGATCTTCCCTCCTCCCTGTCATGTGACGTGAACAGCCACTGTCAATGTACCATTATGAGTCGTACTGTTCGTCACGTATCACCTACAAAATTAAGAGAGATTTAGGAACCCAAATTTGCTTGGGTCCTTGTGAGGTTTTCATAAGAACAGGAAATGTTATAGATTCATCTACTAAATAAGATCTCTTTATTAACATTGAATTCTCTCTTTTCATGATTTTGAAAACAATAATCATTTCATAATTGCGATTTCTTTTAAAAGAATTTTTTGTTTGTTTTGAAGCTATTTGTTGTTTGACAACCTTTTTAGCAATTTTCTTTTCCTCCTTTTTCAACTGAGCTTCAGAATCCTTGGAAGAAATTATGGTTCTGAAACTAGTTTGCCTTTGCCTTTAACATCTTTTGATGCATGGGCAGTTTTAGAAAAATTGGAATTATGAGAAAATTTTGGTTTAGCCTTTTCAAATGATTTCGAAACTTGAGATTTTGCATTATTTTCTGGTTTTGCAACAGGTTTTGCAACCATAGGTTTCACAACCTGTTTCGGAACAGAATTTGGTGTCGAACTCTGAACAAGAGTAGATTTCACATTTCGAACCGGAGATCTTACTGAATGAACATCACTGTAATTAGAATAATGACTTTTCCAGAATTGTTTCCTGGCTTGTTGATTTTTCTTGTATCTATTGTTTAGTTGCCTTTTCTTTGCAATCATTTCTTCAGCAGACAAATGAACCTTAGATCTAGGATTTTCCTTTCGTATCTTAGGACATGACGGTTCGGAAGAGGTTTTGCATGGGACATCTTTGGTGCCACTGGGACTTGCTTGATCGCAACAAGGATTGGCAGAATTGATGGGATTTGAGACATATCTGACTTTCGTCTTCCAAGAGATAAATTCAGACAGACCTCTTGTCTCATCTGCATTGTCTATTGGACCATCCTAGAAAAATTCAGGACAACCAGCAGCATTATCATCCTTAACAATGGTTGTTAGTTCTGGAGTATCTTTTTTGTCTAATCCAGTTGTTACGAACACTTGGTTCAGAACTATTTTGACTTTCGGAAAAATGCCAGCCTTTTCTTTTAAAACACATGAACCTTTATTTTCTATAGTACCAACATATTCAATAGAGTTTTCAATTATTAACTTATTCTTAGGTTCAAATTCATTTTGAACAAAAGCCGAACAATCAATCTCATCCTCTACATAAATTTCACTCATGTCGCTCTCATCAAATTCAGAAACATTGTTAGCATCAAATGTGTTTTTTGAACTCAATTTCATGCACAAATCACAATGAGTCAAATTTTTGCACAATATCAGATTTAATTTTCTTTCTATCTTTTTCATCCAAAACTTGTTTTAACATATTCTTATGGTTTTTGGATTGTATGTAAGCTTCAATTTTGTGAAGACCCACTCGATATGCATCTGAGACCTCTTCGGAAGAATCTATGGATTCGAATTTATAACACTCTTCATCGATTTCATCCTCTTTCAATTCGTGAAAGGGTAAAATCATTTTGTGAATCTTTTGCCTATTTCACAATAAAGATGCAGTTGAGTAATGTTAAAATACAACCGCTTCGCAATTAAACAAAAAATATTTCGTTGTTTTAAAAGCGCTAAATTGTCTCGTTTCAAATAAATGACATCATCCCTAGACCTAGTCAACTCAATCTCCAGCTTCTCTATCCACATACGTCTCTCTTCACTTTTACTTGTTATCCTGCTGATTTGATTAGTTAGGTTAGAATTGTTTAGACGAGTTCTCTTTAAACTATCAGTAAAACTAGAGAAAGTATAATTCAAATCATCTAATTCAGATTCATAGCGTGTAGCAGGAATATTAAGAGATTGAAGTATGGAATGTACCTTGTTGATGATATTTTCACACTCCTTCACCTGTTCTGAAACCGGTCTCGCTGCGAAACAGCTTTCAGTAGGACGACCTGCATCAGTTGCGAATTCCTTCTGCTCCGAGACTCCGCTTTGCACCAATAGACATTTCCCAACATACTCCTGCACAACAGCCTTCACAACAAAGCATTCACCATGCGTTGGCTTTCAGACCTCTTCATCTTCCGAATCAGTTGACCATACCTCAACTCGTCCAAACTCATCCCCATCCTCCTGCACGATCAAAGCAGGTTTCACATTCTCTGCATTCTTTCTGTTCCTCAGTTCTTGTATCTTTTGAAGATAGTAATCTTCTTCCTTCTTCTCATTCAACCTTCTCAACATGCATTCTTTGGCAAAATGGTTTTTACCATGGCAGTTATTACAATCGTAGCCAGAATCACCAAGCAGCTTTTTCTCTTGCTTTTCTTCATCCTTTTGGGAGCTTCTGAAGCCTTCATACCTTTATTTCTCCAAATTAAAGTTTCCTGACCTTTTTTTATTTTTGAATCGTCCAAAGTTCTTTTTGATGAACCTTTTGGGATTAGAAACCATCGGTGCTTGTTCTTCCTTGGTAAGTTCAAAATCGGAGAGGTCAGATTCCAAATCTTCTTCTGAAACCTTTTTGCCCTTCGCAACTAGGGCCAACGATCCCATGCTAGAAACAACTTTCACATCCTTCATCACTTCGTCTTCATGAGATCTAAGAATACCCACTAGTTGTGCCAAAGAATAGTTCTTGAACTGTTCATGAGCTTTCACAGTTGATACAACTGTTTTCTATTCAGATGTTAAACCATTCATAAACGTAAGTTTCTGCTCCATCTTTTTACGCTTAAGATTGTGCTTAAGCATCCTGCTCTGTAGATGATTGAAGCGATTAAAAGTCTGATCAAGTTTCTCTTCAGGTTTCTGAACAAAAGCACCAAACTCTGACAAAAGCAAGGTTTGTACAGAGTGTTCTAGATCTGCATCGCTTGAGTAAAGTTCCTTCAACCTATCCCATATTTCCTTGGCTGTGTCACATGCACTTACCAAACGAAAAGTGTCTGGAGGAAGAGCGAACCTGATGATTCTCATCGCCTTGACATTGCTTAAATCCTTGTCTTTTTCATCATTAGGAGTATGTTTATGATCAATCAGAATATCGTTGTAATCTACTTGGGTTTTAACACCTTCCTTGTAGCTGTGTGAGAGAAAGTTTGCATTGTGAAAGCCTCCCATATTAGGGTTCCAAGTTCTTCATGACCAATAACATAGTCTTCAAAGTGTAAAGCCCAAACTTCATAGTCTTGAGGGAAAAGGACTGGGATCCTGGTAGTCGATCCAATGCTGCTAGAAAGATTGAAAGAAAGGATGTGTGGATCTTCTGGATTCATCTTTGACAAGATAATCGAAACTGTAAAGAATCAGATGTGTAAGATACTAATCGAGTTTAGGGTAAAACAATGACCCATATCTAACGTCTATAATCGATGAAAACGATGGAGACGGCTAGAACAGATATGATAAAAACTCAAAACCCTAGTAAGCTCGATAGAAGATATGCGTATGTATTACACAATCTCCTGCTCTGATACCAATTGTTGAAATAATAAAATAATGATCGATAGATTCAAAACAGTTTAGTTGAATCAAACAATAAGAACAAAGATTGAATGTGATTGAAAGAGTGCCGAATGCTTTATTATCAGTATCTTAGAAGAGTTCGATTAGAACTTCTCTGTAAAGATACGTAGGGCTGCAAAAACATTAACCCTAAACCGATACATGCATGCTATATTTATAGTCTAACCCTAGCACCATAAAGACGGAAGGACATGCCCAATCCGATAATAATAAAGACTAAATACACACATAATCAATATTGACACAATACCATAAATATCCCAACATGTTGTGATCTAACTGTAGTCTTTCATGCAAGTGTCACAAAGACAATCTAGCAACCTACATAGTATAGTGAGAAGACTCACCTCACAGACGTAGTCAATAGCTAAGAACTCTCATAGCCAATGAATGGGTGCTAAACACCTCATAATAAACCACATAAGGTAAACCCTTAATCCACTTTCTAAAGCTAGACAATTGAACAAAAGTCAACCAAATCAAAAGTCACCGGTGAAAGTCAACTATAGATGGTCGCCACGTCGTGGCCTTCCTTAGCCATGTCGTGGCTGTTTTCCAACAAAACAGTCAAGTAAAGCCCAACCATCACGCCGTGGTGAGCAGGCTACCACACCATGGAAATTGGGCGCTCATAACCTAATGGATCAAGTTGTCAATCCATTAAACCACCCCATTCCAATTTTCCAGAAATCTTCCTAAGGCTTATCACAACATAAAAATCGATGCTTTTTAGACATGCATTCCCAATGCAAGTCTATCACTCCAAGTTGATCAAAAATGGAGAAATGTAACCTAAAACTCATACTAAGTTCACAAAGCACATCTAAATCTTAGATCCATAAGATATAATGCTCATGGGACTCAGAAAAATCATAAAGTTGCTAACTTTATTCCATCCATTCACTCTAACCAAACCTACAGACCAAAAAATCATAAAGTCACTTAATATTATATCTAAGGATTTAATGAGTAAGGTGAAGAATTTTTACCTCCAAATGATCAGAAATGAAGTGAAGATATGATATCCAAGCTTAAACCAAACACATAAACATCAAGATGAGCTCCTTCTTCTTTCAACCTTCACAAAGATGGCTTCACACACTCAAACACACAAATGAAGGCTAGGGTTTGGATGTAGTATGATCTCAGAGGGTGGAGGCTGCCAAATGAGGTAACCCTAGGAGTTAGCAGTCTTAAATAGGGAACCAATCCCGAGAATTAGGGTTTAGCCCAAAATAGATGTCATGTCGTGGCAGGCATAACTCCACGCCATGACATCGAGCATATGTGCGTTTATACCTTAATGGTTTCCACGTCGTGGCCAGGACAAAAGTCTATAAATTGCATAAATTAATTCATGGAAGGAATGCCTGAAAGATGGATGTTACAAGAATCATTGTCACTGAATATATTAACAGGAGTTAAATTTCTAATACCTAAATCAAACAAAACTTTCAGAATCCAAACAATTTTACAGGTTATAGAACCTAATGCCATGTATTCTGATTCACTGGAGGAGCGAGAAACAATTGACTGTTTCTTACTCTTCCACGAAATCAAAGATTTTCCAAGAAAAACTTGATATCCAGTTACGAACCTTCTAGAACTAAAACATTTTGCCCAATCAACATCAAAATATCCAGACAAATCAAAAGTATCATATTTAGTTAATGAAATTCCTTTACCTAGATTACCCTTAAGATACCTAAGTATCCTAAAATCAATTTGAAGATGAGACTTCCTGGTTTTATGCATGAACCGACTTCAAATTTGTAGACAATATGAAATATAAGGTCTTGTTATAGTTAAATAAATCAATTTTCCTACCAACTTCTGAAATTCAGTAATATTATTGAGAAAAACATCATTTTTATCAAGGTCTCTATTTGCAACAAAATTCGCTTCAAAAGGAGTCTTAATAGGTTTACAAGCAAGCATACCAAACTCATGTAATAACTCAGGACAATGCTTCCTATGATTAAGACAAACAACATTATTAATATCTATAACTTCTATTCCAAGAAAATAACTTAGTTTCCCAAGATCTTTAATCAAAAATTGAGTTTTTATAAAATGTTTCACTTTATTAATTTCATTTATATCATCCTCTGTCAAAATTATATTATCTACATACACATGTTGTACAATCACGAAGTTATTTTTATTCCTAACAAACAGTGAGTAATCATTTACAGTTTGCTAAAACCCAAAATTAAGTAAACAAGTGCATTACTTTTCATTCCATTTCCTAGGGGCTTGTTTCAGCCCATAAAGATATACCTGAGGAAGTGTCATGTACACATCTTTATAAATATCACCATATAGAAAGTATTATTTATATCCAATTGATAAACATGCCAAGATTATTAAATGACATAGAAATAACAAGACAAACAGTCATAGTTTTTGCAACTGGAGTGAAAGTTTCCTGATAATCTATTCCCCCTTCTTGATTGTAACCCTTAGCAACTAATCTTGCTTTATACTGTCAACTTCTCGATTAGGTTTATATTTAATCTTATAAACCCATTTACAACCAATTGGTTTTCTGTTTTTAGGTCAATTAGTTATCTCCCATGTATGATTTTTATAGAGGGCTTCTATCTTATCATTCATAGAAGTAATCCAGTTAGGATCTAGAGAAACTTCTTTCTAACTACTAGGTTCAATAGTTTTATTAAGATTAGCAACAAAGAATTTAATTACATTATTTAAACAAGAATAGTTAATAGTATTTTCGATTCCATATCTATTTTTTCCCTCAACCACATAATCATTAAGTCTGACAGGCATACGCTATTCCCTCCTAGATCTTGAGGACCCCCTACGATTGTCCTAAAGAAGGCAAACGATTTTATCGACTACTTTCCTCAGTAACATCAGATGGACTTGGTATAGTCTTACCAGATGAACGCACTTATGCCTTGCTAGTTTGGTTATTGACTTGTGTAGTATCAATAACAGTCTCTTTTAGAGGCTAAGCTGCACTAGAACCATCCATCTGGTGGTTAACACTCAATTCATCATGATTAATAGTATCAATTATATATTCAAAACTATTTAAATCATCATAGGAAAAAGGGTCCACAAAACTAAAAGTATCAAACTTTTCATCAATAGATGTTGACTTTATTTTAAATGGGCAAACAGACTCATAAAACTTAACATTTCTGGAAACAAAAACAGAATTTGTATCAAGACTCAATAATTCCTTTCTTTTCTAAAGAATATCCTAATAAAACACACTTTTCAGCACATTTAGAAAATTTATCAGTATTATTTAGTTTTGTAGCAAAACACAAACTACCAAAGACTCTTAAATGATCAAAAAAGGAGTCTTATTAAAAACAAGTTCATAAGGAGAAAAACCATTTGAAACAGAAGTTGGCGTCCTATTTATTAAAAAGACTGAAGTCAAACCAGCTTCTCCCTAAAACTTAACAGAAAGACTAGACTGAAAAAGAAAGGACATACCAACATTAAGAATGTGTCTACGTTTTCTTTCAACTACACCATTGTGTTGTGGTATATATACACAAGATGTTTGGTGTAAAACGCCATTAGTTTCAAAAAAAAAACTTTTCATTTGATAGTGCAAAAATTCAATTCCATTATCAGACCTCACAGTCTTGATACTTGACTCAAATGGATTTAAAAAATAAAACAAAATAAAACAAAACAAGTATACACTTTTATTTTACTTTTTAAAAGATATACCCAAGTGCCCCTTGTGAAATCATCAATAATAGTCAAGAAAAACCTATAGCCTTCTCTAGTTGCCACTTTATAGAGTCCCCAAACATCTAGATGAATCAATTCTCCTAATTTAGAGTTCATATAAGTACTCAAAGGAAAAGACTCACGACTCTTTTTAGCCTTGTGACAGACATCACAAGGTTGATAAGAAATATCGTCAAAACATAATTTTTCTTTCAAAGAATTTAAGGCTTGATCGACATGATGACCTAATATACTATGCCATGTAAGTTTAGAGACACAACATTTAGCAGGACTAACTTTGCAAGAATTACTTGAGGGAAAAGAATCAAGGTAATGTAATCCCCCATACTCTCTACATTCTCCACGCTCTCCTTTAAATGTAAAGACTGAATTTTACAATCATGTTCATTAAAAACAACTTCACATTTTGTGTCTTTGCACAATTTATTTACAGAAAGAAAATTCACATTAAAATCAGGAACATCAAACATATCAAAAAGTGTTAAATTTTCTGAAAAATGCAAATTTTCAGTTGGAAAAGATGTTTAGATTTATGTTTTAATCAATCAATAGTAATTCAGAGTAAAGAACACGAAGATCTAAATAAGATCTGGTTTCAGCTCAATTTATTCTGGAATGAGTATAGAGAAAGTTTAAGTACAAGAGTGCTCAAGAAGTTACGACTCTCTACAGTACTTACCCTATTTATAGGGTACTCACATAATAAAAATAAAATACTAGGACTCGACATTACAATGCTATTCGATAATATGACTAGTAAATACATTACATAAAGAAGACCCGTGAACACTCGTTATTTACTAACTACTCGATAACGAGATAACTACCTATTCGACATATCACAACAAAACATGACTCAACATTCTCCCCCTTTGTGATAAACTGTCGAATCTTCAGACTGAAGGTAGTATCTTAATAGTGTGTACCAATACCTCCCGAATCTTCATGTACCAAAGAATGATCATTCTAACTTATGCTCTGTCTTTATTCTAATTTCACTGACAATTGTTGATGTGAAGTAGGATATTAGAAAGATGTGAATTTAAATATCTTTCAACATCATCGATGTGAAATAGAAACTTCTTTTTATTTCCATTCTTTCATTTCCAATGAAAACAACTCCAAATGGATCATGAATAATCTCTCCATCTTTGTAATCTTTTATGTTCATCGTTCCTTTCAACAGTGCCTTAGGAACTTTTTGACACTTTATTGAAAAGAGTAGAGAGATCGATATTAGTAAGAGCCAGATGTGCAAAATAAGCATCCAAAAAAGTCTTGATATGCCAATATCCAAGAACATAGGTAGCTTTATCTGGAATTTGAAATCTGCAGTCGTAACGAGATCATTCACATTTATGAGTGGAAAATCTGATATCATGAAATCAAATAACATGTTATTCCCACGAACCATCTTGTATTGAAAATTCTGCAAAACTCCTTCAAATAACGAATCAAGAGTAATCAATACGAACTTGTCTATCTTCACTAATGACCACACTTCCTCTTTGTTCTTTCCAAGCACTGCATGGAATCGTATTTTCATATTCTTAAATTCCTCCTTGTCTTTGTAATAATCAGTAAGCTCAAACTGAGGAAAGAAAAATAATGAGTAATTAACTGGAAAATCTAGTTGATTAAAATCAATATTATCAGTTGCAATAGTTGATGTTGTCAACACTGGTCTCATTGGTATCGAGGTTGGAATTTGAGTAGAAGTCATGGTGGTTGTCGAGGCCAACAAAATTAATAACCCTAAATATTACACACTAAAATAGTGTATAGTGGGTAAGGGATCGAATCCACAGAGATTGGTTCAATTTTATAACTCTATGAAAAAATCTCTTTGTAAAAATATTAGTAAAATGACAATAAATTAAAAATGGGGGGTTTGGTCTTTTGAAATACTTGAAATAAATTAGAATTAAACTAAGATTTAAATGGACAATTCAACAAAAATAAGAGTTTGATGTAAAATCAATAAGGTAAAGATGGTTGACTTAAGGTTTCCTCACTTTGACTTTTGATGAACATATCATTAGAATCCAATGGTGCAATACTTGATTTAAATCCTTAATTTGGTTATAGTAATCCAAGAAGCTTGAGATTACCTAGACTTTTCTTAGTTGTTAAAATGGTTAGAGAAGCTCATAACGATTTCCTTAGTCAAAGTCACAATTTCCATTAAGCATGTAATTAGTGAAAGTCAACTAGCATTAAGAACCAAAAAGTCACCAAATCCAAGAGGAGTCAAATGCTTTCACTACCATGTTGGAGGAAATGTTTTTATGATTGTGTGAAGCAAAAACAACACAAAAATCATTTGTTGCTTGCTAATTTCAGGATCCTTTACTTAATCAAGAAATTACCCAACTAATCACCACAAACACATTTAAACTCATGAATAAAAACATACAAGTAGTGATAATATGTTAAAACACAAAACATTCCCATCAAGATTTAAGAACAAGTTCATGGATTCTTCAACATTCAACAAAAGTTCAAAGGATTCAACAAAAGTCAACCAAGTTTAGTTTAGCCAAGCATGGCTAAACTTAAGAAAACAAAGTTAGAAAAGATTGTACCCAACATTTTACAAGAATCAAGAGGTGAAAAGATGATGTTATTGAGGTGTTTTTGGCCTTCAAAAAATCTTCAAAACTCCAGAGAGAATGCCCCAAAATCGGATGTCTAAGAGTATAAAAAAGTGGCACACCAACCTCCCCCATATAGCTCAAAACAAGAAATCCCGAAAATGCCCCTGCAGGGCCTTGCGCGACCTGCGTGCTGTTGCGCGGGTGGGTTGCATGGGTAGTGCCTGATATGGGCTTCTTTGAGTTTTTGGGCCTCCAAAGCATATCCCACTAGCCCATTTTTCTTCATTTTAAGCCCAATTTGGATTTTCAAAATCACCCATAGCTCGTAATCTCGCCCGATTAATAATCTTCACACGCTCAAATATTCTTCCGGTTCTTGCAAATTCAAACTTCATTTTCTCCAAGCCTTCAAATACTCATCAAGCCCGCTCCATGCATCAACTTCCATTATTATAAAGCCCAAGATCCTTGACATCCTCTAAGTCCAATCGCTTCCTAGAGATCCCACTCCGCTAATCTCCTTAAAATCTGCAATTAAGCTCACAAAACTAGAAAGTACCCGCAATAGCCATAAAATAACAAAAAGGACAATATGCATGGAAATTAACTAAATTATGGATGAAATATGCTAAAATAAACTATAAAAAGAAGTAAATAAAATGAAACTATCAAGTCACCTTCCCCACAACTCTCTGTTAAATATGACTTGAGCATTTGGATGATGCTCATGGCGCATTTTGAGCACTTAGATCATAATGGAGCACTTGGGGTTCATGGAACATGTGGCAAAGGAACATATCTTCTAAGAAAGGAAGGGATCATCAGACAAAGGAAAGATCAAGTGAAAAAGAAACAGATCTTCCTAAATGTGGCTTGGAGAAACTTAGAGTGGCTTGGAGCAACTTGGAGTGGTTTGGAGCATCTTTGAGCAAATTGGAGCAACTTGGAGCAATATGTTGCGCCACAAAGATGGAAGTTGTGCCATCCTTATGGATGTTACGCCAAGCATAGAGAATGTTGCGCCATGGGGTTATATCTTGCGCCATTCATGAAGGTGTTGGGCCAAGAGGAAAGGAGTTGTGCAAAATAAATGGATGTTGCGCCATGAGGGAGTGAAGTTGTGCCAAAAGGTTGATGTTGCACCACCAAGGAGTGGAGTTGAACCAAGGAGGAGAAGTTGCGCCATCTTGAGGAGAAGTTGCGCCATCCTCATGAGATGTTACGCCATTTAGGACCATCTTCGTAGATGATGCACCATTTCGATTCCATTGTTATGCCATGTTGATCCATGTTTTCCTAGAAGATGATCATGCTCAAGAAATACACCATGTTGTGACACCATGATGGATGTTGGGCCATTAGTATTCATGATGCGCCACCTGTGCATCATGATGCTCTACTATGGTCAAGGTGGTATGTCATGTGCGTTGTTGATACTCATGGGTTGTATGACATGGAAGACTGTTTCAAAAGATGTTGCATGTCAGATTGTGATTAGTTGGCACCTTTCATGGGCCTATGGGCCAATGGCCTTGGCCCATTAGGGTTTTAGGTCTGATCCCTCAAGTATAAATAAGGATGCATGCTAGGTCATTTTGTATCTTGAATTCTAGAGTGTTAGGCGTATCTCTATGAAAATTATACTTGTAACCTCTGTTTGAGAGCTCTAGAATATTGAATATTCCCCTCCTGCATGTGGACGTAGGTCACCGTAACCGAACCACGTAAATATTGTGTCTTGTGTGCTTTTGGTTTTGCTAGTTATCCGCTTTACTTCCTAATAAGTGGTATAAGAGCTGCAGTTTGTATTCCTGTGATTGAAGATTTCTACTCACAAGTTTGATTTGGAGAAATTCAGTGGTTCAAATGACTTCACATTGTGGAAGGTGAAGATGAAGGCTCTTCTGGTTCAATAAGGATGTGAAGCGGCACTGGAAGGAGATACATCAATTCCTGAAGACATGGCGGCTGAAAAGACGGTGGACATTCTTATGAAGGCACATAGTGCCATTCTGTTGAGCTTAATAGATGAAGTACTGAGCGGGGTCATGGATTAAACAACTGCTTCTGGGCTCTGGGATAAACTTTGTGACAAGTACCGGAAAAACTCACTGACGGACAGGTTGTATCATAAACAAATGTTGTACACTCTTAGAATGTCTGAAATTAACCAAGTGAAGGATCATCTGGATAACTTCAATAGGATCATCTTGGATTTATAAGGTGTGAATGTAAAGATTGAAAATGAAGATCAAGCACTTATCCTCTTGTGTTCACTGCCAAATTCTTATGAAAATTTCGTTGATACCATGTTGTATGGTAGGACAACGTTCACTGTGAATGATGTGAAGGATTATTTGATGTCCAAGGAACTGAAAAGAAAAGTTTCAGTTAGAGAAGAAGTTTCCAGTTCCGGTTTGTTCGTAGGCAAAGGAAGAACATCATATAGAGGTGGAGGTAACAAAGGGAAGTCAAGTTCCGAATATAAAGCCAAAATCAAATGTTATAATTGCAAGGAAAAAGGGCACTTCAAAAGAGATTGTCCATTACTGAATAAAAGGAATAATGGTGTTGGACCAAGCAACAACATTTTTGTTGTGGTTCAAGGAAATTCTGATGATGGGGATGATGGTAAGGTTTTGACAGTATGTACATCTAGTTATGCTGATGATTGGGTCTTGGACTCTAGAGCATCCTATCATATGAAAAACAATCATGACTGGTTCAACTCCTTCAAATAATGGAATGGAAAAATCAAGATGGGTGATGATTGGGTGAGCAGTATCAATGGCAGTGGCACGGTGCAGATCAAGATACACGACGGTATAGTCAGAAAACTGGATTGTTGGTTCGTCTCGGAGCTTCGAAAGAATTTGATTTCTCTTTGCACTTTAGCGAAGGATGGATTGAAGTATTCTGGAGAGGGTGACTGGTTAAGATTCTACACGGGTGCCCTTTTGGTTATAAAGGGAAGGATAAATCCTCATGGGATTTATACTCTGGATGGCTGTACGGTTGGGGGAACGGTGACTGTATCCTAATCCTTGGCTCAGTATGATGATGAAAGGAAGTTATGGCATCATAAGTTGGGGCGTGTGAACGAGAAGGGGTTGTTTTGTGAAGATGCAACTGGAAATGCTAAACCTGGTAATCTTGTGTTCAAGAGATACAACGCAGGGTGAAGTTCAGTTTAATTCAACACTCAAGCAAGGAGATCCTACAGTGTTTTCACTCAGATCTATGGGTCCCCTCTCCTGTGAAGTCTCATTGTGGATGTCAATACTTTGTGAGTTTTATCGATGATTACTCAAGGAAGACCTGGATGTACTTTCTAAAGACAAAGGACCAAGATGATGTTTGGGTGGTTCAAGGAGTTGATGATGATGGTTAAGAAAAAGACCGAGAACCATGTCAAGTCACTTAGAACAGAAAAAGGATTGGAGTTCTTCAAGGCTTCATTTGACAAGTTCTGCAAAATAGAAGGTATAGTGAGGCATCACACTGTACAACTAACACCACAACAAAGCGGAGTGGCAGAACGGATGAACCAAACAGTGGTGGAGTCAGCACTGCTTGCCATCTGGCGAATAGATCTCCATCAACTGCAATTGATTGTAAGACTCCTCAAGAGGTGTGGTCTAGAAACCCTCTGAGAATTTTGTTTTACAAATGTTTGGATGCCTGCTTATGCTCGTGTGAATGATGGTAAACTGGAGCCGAGGGTAATGAAGTGCATATTTCTAGGATATGCATATGGAGGGAAAGGTTATCGTCTATGGTGTACAGAAAAAGGAAAGTCTCCAAAATTCGTTATTAGCAGAGATGTGACCTTTGAATCTGGTATGTTTAACTAGAGAGGAGGTGGTACAAGTGTTATGAGGAACGATCAGGGTACTAGACAGAAGGTGGAGTTTGAATAAAAAACACCACACATTTTTGTTATAAATATGGAACAACAGGGTGGCATGGATCAGCATAGGCGTGAGGAATCCCCTGATCAACCCAGGGAAGAAGTGTCTGGTGATGTTGATGCCAGGAAAGACAACTTGAAGAAGCTTCTAGAGAATGAGCTTGTGATGAATGATTTAGGAGATGAAAAGAAGATAACAAGGATAGAGATTTGGAGTGATAGAAGAGTAGGTTGGATATATATTTCTCACTACATTAAGAAAGTCTTGTGGTCGTTCTATCGTGATCAGTCCAAACATGTTGGTACTTCCTTGTCAGTTTGAGGAAATCGGGGGAAAACTCATTGGGAAGTGGTCAAGTGGATCTTGCGACACTTGAAGGGGACACTTGATGTTTGTCTGGTGTATGGTGCAAATGCATGACATATGGACTTGGTTGGATTTATAGACTTGGACCATGAAAGTGATCTAGGGATAAGAAGATCATTGGCAGTTGGTCTTGTTCACAGTCTTCTTTTGAAGGTGGAGAAACCTATCATGTTCTATGATAGGTTTTGCATTCAAAAGTCTGGCACCAAGTTGAACCCGGAGGACATGGTGACAAGGACGTTGCCTACGGAGAAGTTCAAGCTTTCCTCAGACTTAGTTGATGTTCGCAGGAGGTAGGTACCTTTGGGGATGAATGGCAGGATGGGAGAGGAAGTTCTTGTTTGAGGTGGAGTTCTGAGGATGCTCAACTCAAGGTGGAGATTGTTAAATGTGACTTGAGCATTTGGATCTTTCTCATGGAGCATTTGGAGCACTTAGATCACAATGGAGCACTTGGGGTTCATGGAGCATGTGACAAAGGAATGAATCTTCTGAGAAAGGAATGGATTATTAGACAAAGGAACGGATCAAGTGATAAAGGAACGGATCCTCTAAAAGGTGGTTTGGAGCAACTTAGAGTGGCTTGGAGCAAGTTGGAGTGGTTTGGAGCATATTAGAGCAACTTGGAGCAGCATGGAGCAACATGCTGCGCCATGAAGATGGAAGTTGCACCATCCTTATAGATGTTGCACCAAGCATAGTGGATGTTGCGCCATGGGGTGATATATTGCGCCATTCATGAAGGTGTTGGGCCAAGAGGAAAGGAGTTGCGCCAAAGGAATGGATGTTGCACCATGAAGGAGTGAAGTTGCGCGAAGAGGTTGATGTTGCGCCATCAAGGAGTGGAGCTGCACCAAGGAGGAGAATTTGAGCCATCTTGAGGAGAAGTTGCACCATCCTCATGAGATGTTGCACCATGGAGGAGATGTGGCGCCATCATGGACCATCTTGGTACATGATGCGCCATCTCGATTCCTTTGTTGTTCCATGTTGATCCACGTTTGACTAGAATATGATCATGCTCAAGAAATACACCATGTTGTGCCACCATGATGGATGTTGGGCCATTAGTGTTCTTGATGCGCCACTTGTGCATCATGATGCTCCACTATGGTCAAGGTGGTTCGTCATGTGCGTTGCTGATACTCATGGGTTGTATAGCATGGAAGAATGTTCTAGAAGATGCTGCATAGCGGATGGTGATTGGTTGACACGTTTCATGGGCCTATGGGCTAATGGGCTTGGACCATTAGGGTTTTAGGTATGATCCGTCAATTATAAATAGCGATGCATGCTAGGTCTTTTTGTATCTTGAATTCTAGAGTGTTAGGCGAATCTATATGAAAATTGTACTTGTAACCTCTATTTGAGAGATCTGAAATAAAGAATACTCCCCACCTGCATGTGGACATAGGTCACCTTGACCGAACCACATAAATACTGTGTCTTGTGTGCTTTTGGTTTTGCTAGTTATCCGCTTTACTTCCTAACACTTTCCATTTTTCTTCACCACTAACCTTTGATGAATCAACCCCCTTTTCTCTCCCTTGCGACACATTCACAGAGTGTGGAGCATTGGTTAGAAGTAAAAGAACCAGATCTAGTATAGGTGCCAATTCAGACTTAAAACACAATTTAATTGAAGAAGCTATTGTAGAGAGTGATTCTTGAGAAATCAAAGTAGTTGATGTAAAATCAAACTTCAAGAGTGTATCCTTAAAACCAGTAAGAGACTTCTCGATTATATCAAACACTTTCCCATCTGCTTCATTCTTCAATTTCACATCACTAGTGTAGTCTTTATTAAAAGAAGAAATATCCTCCACAAAACGAGTTGTAGCACTAATCAAAACATGGATCTTTTCTATAATAGTATCACAAAACTTATCAAGTTTCTGGACTTCTTTTGAGAATAAATCACTGAAGTCCTTTATCTTCAACTCAATAGAATCTCTTGAAGTAGTCACCAGGTTCTCAAATAACACATGCCTCTCACGAGCAACATCTTGTAACTTTGTAAGTTCACCATTGAAAGTTTGAGAATGAGTAGCCAACCTCTCATCGATACTCTTATCAGTACCTTCAATTAAAGCCTTAGTACTCAACACTTGAGACTTTAATAGGTATTCGACCTCGACCCCACTAATAGCATACTTTCCAGCACCATCATTTAAAAATTGAAGAATCGAATTCAACTTAGATTTGAAAATATTGAATTATTTTCCAGATATGATAACATTATCAGGAACATCATCTTCATCTGGATTATAATAAAATTCTGTAAATCCAACCTTGACATCGTCTTCATCATCTTCTTCATTAACAGTTGCATCTGCATCAGTAGATTGCGAAGAGAACAACGAGATGATTGGTTCTTTCATAACTTCTTGAAAAGTTGGAAGGTAGTGGTAGTGGTGGTGGAACAGCTGAAGTATCGAGAACTGATGTCGAAATCCCTTCACTTATCTTAACATTTGAGTGTGTATTAGATATGTTCTCAATGATATTAGAAGTTATACCCTCCTCCAGATTGGACTCGAAAATATTAACTTCAGGTGGTGTGACTAGAGTCTTCTGAGGGATTGAATTAATAACAGGTTCACCAGAATCGATGTTTGGATCCACATCAGATGTGTTCCTAGTGACATCAGGAATACGTATCTACTAGAAATTCAATTCGACATTGGTATCCTTTCATGGTGAAGTGTGAAATGTACTAGATTCGTCTTCTATTTCTTCACTATCTCTATCCGTCTCAACCGTTCGTAATGGTGTATGAGTTTTAGTAGATGGATCGCCAGCAGTAAAATATCTAAACTTCTGAAATCTTTTCAACACCAACAGCTTTACACTTCTTTTCCTGATCAACAACATCAGGAACTTCCCCCCGTGATTTAACTTTCATCTTAATATTTTTTAGGTTTCTTAGGGACAACCTATTGAATAGAATTTACACTAACACCTTTCTCGGTTATCTTATCAACAACTTTCTCTAATGGCTTCTTAAAACTTACTCCTGTAGACTTCTCAGGAACATCTTTCGTAACCTTCTTTGAAACTCGTTTCGAAGACCTCTCAGAAACAGTTTTCGTAAAATCCTCTTTCCCAACAACTTTAGGCTTTGACTTTGATTTCTTCTTTGTAACTTGCGAGTCTGTAGAAGTTCCTTCTTGAAAAGTTACTTTCTTAGGGTTGCACCAGAAGAAGAAATATTCATATAACCTTTGTAAGTCACCAATATCGAATTCGTGGGTGATACCAGGTTGAGCATGGCATCAGGAATTCGACCAACCACAGGGAATATAAGTGGATCATCGATTACAGATTTCGAAATGAAAATATTAGGAAATTATGCAACCTCAACATTTATAGTGTAACGCCCGTAGATCCGGGCTAGCCAATTTAGAGACAATGAGCATCAAAAATGAGTTTTTGATGGAAGATTATTTAGAAGGAATAATCTTAACGAAGTGGTAGTATATGTTACAAGGGTTCCGTACATATAAAGAACGCCGAAATCCGAGTTATAACGAAGAAGTTATGGCCCGTCGAAGTTTTACGGCAAAACCGACACGGCACCGGGAAGCGTAAATAGTGAATTTACGATAGAGCGACTTTTAGCCTTAGCTATCTAAACAAAAGTCGTAGAAAACGTTAAACCGAGACCGTCCATAAAAAGAACGCCTAAATCTGACTTCGTATGAGGAAGTTATGATTTTTTGAAGTTTCGGCTTAGCAGTGTACAGCCCGAAGTTCGAATGTTAGATCGACCAATTTTTAGCCGACACAACCTAAACGAGAATCGAAGATCTCGTTAATATTAGCGTAACGATAAAAATACAGACGAAAACGGACGTCGGATGAAGAAGTTATGAACTTTTAACGGACCAATCCTGTCCCGGCCTGTTAAAAATATAAATTTAAAATAAATTCAAAATTAGCCGACGAAGTCTAAACGAACGTTGTAGACTACGTTCCCGCCTACGCGTGGATATAAAGAACGTCGAAAACGGAGCTCGTATGCAAAAGTTATGATTTTTAGAAGTCGCAAAAGGAAAATTGCGAGACTGATGCGAAATTGGTAACGTGGCATGATCTAGGCCGTTGCTTGCTGATCACGCCTCACTTCGGATGAACGACACGTCGACTCGCATTACGCCCCGTGTCCGGAACAGGGTACACCCAGCGTACTTCGTTCTTGTGTGGTCCGAGAAGTGCACACGTAGCCCCATCCGAAGAGCAACACCTGGCACCCTTATCCGAACTACGCCCCGCCTAGCCAAGGACTACGCCCAGAGTACGTTCGAGGCTGGCACCTATAAAAGGGCTGTGAGGCTGGCGAGTTCCATGCACATTTTCCACTTCTCTCTCTAGTTTCTTTCTCTCTCTAGACTACCCTAACCCCCCTAAACCCTAGGGAACCCCCTAGCACCCGAAGGAAGCCCCGAGGCTCCCAGAGTCCCGAGAAAAAGGGTCTTCCGGTTCGGAAACGCTGCTCCAAGCGAAGCCCAGTTTTTTATAAAACCCGCTGTAAGTGAGCTACGCCTATGCAATTTTTAATATAGCTTTTAAATAATTATAGTAACATTATTAGGACCTTAAAATAATTATTTGGGCTATTATTATGAGTTATATAAGAGTGTTGTTTAACGCTTATATAATAGTAATAATAGGTAGGCTATTAATTAGTCGCGGTTAACGTTAGACTAAACCCTAGTGGTATTGATACTAGGTTTTGTCAAGGGAAAATTATTTTGAGATAACGAAGCGCTGTCTGAGTTCAGAATCACCACCTTAACAAGTGAGTGCATAGTTACTTTCATCTTACACATAGATATGAAGTATTTTTTTGTAAATTACGTGCTATGTGTGCATATTATCTGTATACTTGCTATCTATGCTGGATGAACGATTTTATACAAGTTTTATATGATTTAAACTGTATATGTATTTATATCTACATAATATGTTGGGAAAAACATGGGTAGATGAAATATGAGTTGGATGATGAGTTGAGAGGTGATATAGACCATGAGGTAAGGGTGAGAGGTGGACGATGTGAGAAGCCTTTTTCCCAAATGATGTCCCCGTCATCTAGCAGAGTATGGATGAGAACCACAGACTATTCTAGACATTCCAGTGGAACAATAGCAGGCTCGCAACCTGTAGGTGTTGTGAACGATGTGTTCACCCGGTGTACTCTAAACCCTGGCGATCATGCAGACTTGGTGCCTAAACCTTGGCGATCATGCAGACTTGGTGCCAAAATCCTGGCAACTATGCGGACTTAGTGCCTGTTGTATAAACCCTGGCGACTATGTAGACTTAGTGCCTAAACCCTGGCGACTATGCAGACTTAGTGTCTGTTGTATAAATCCTGGTGACTATGCAGACTTAGTGCCTAAACCCCGGTGACGATGGACTTCGTGTCGATTCCTTAGGATGATCCTTAGGAATGAATGAACGAGGAATAGTTGATTCTTAGGGTAGATCCTTAAGAGTAAAAAAGATAATGGGGATGGGTAATTGGGTTGATTGTTTGATGTTTAAACATAATAATTATATTATTGTGGGTTGAAAACCCTATGTACTCACCAGGTTTCCCAACCTGACCCACTCCAGCTTATTTCTATCACAGGTGTCGATATGAAGTTACATTACACTGAGAGATTTAAAAGAGATGTAGATCACTAGTGTAAATGAATGTAAGTTCTATTTATGCTTATGTTTATGTATTGACGATGACATCCCAAATGTTTTAAAAATAAATAAAAGTACATTTCTTCGGAAATGCTTTGATAACGTATTTATCATGTTTTATTGGGAACAAATTCCGCAATATTTTTATTAAAAGAAGTACTCTGATTTTTATAAAGAATAAACAAAATCGGTCTTTTCTGGCCGTGAAAATGGGGATGTCACAGTTGGTATCAGAACATTAGTTTAAGCGAACTAGGAATATGGATTTATTTCTAGACTTAAACTTAGAATGCTAAGTGATGATCGTGAGGAGTGTGTCTAATAAATTTAGGTAATACACCTGAATAGACACAAGCAGTAGCTTATTTAGGAAAATGCCTAACATGTTTTTATGTGCTAAATGATTTATGATATGCATTATATGATCGGATCTATGGTCTGTTGCCGACCGGATCTGGAAACTTTATGTGTTCAGACTTCTAAACGTTTAATTACGGTATTAGAACTGGCATGTAACTTTTTGGAGTGATAGGAAAATTTACATGTCGATCGTAAATAAAATCTTTCCTATCTTAATTCTCGTCATTACACACCGAACGTCTGAATTGGTGTATAGATCGAAATGGCAAGAACCCGAAGTGGAGTCGGGAATGCAAATGGAAATAGGAATCAACAGCCCCCAGTGATTGAGCAAATACCTGTTGTAGAAGAAGCTGCACCTGAACCAATCACCATGGCTGGAGTACAAGCCATGATTTGGGCTATGTTAGCTGAACAAAGGGAAGAAATGAGGAGGATGTTACATGAAAATAGGGACGAACCTACCATGCCCATTGAGCAACCTGAGCTGATTCCCGAGCAATCGGAGGAAGGGAACTATAGCCGCCCTGTGAGTCAAGTTGGGATTCAAGGAGAATGAAGGAATGGCCTGGAGAGGGGAAACGACAAGGATGGAAGAATGTATAAGAACTTCTTGGGTGCCAAGCCACCAAGCCTTTCCAGAAGCCCGGAGCCGGTTGAGATTATGGACTGGATCTCCGAAACAGAGATGGTGTTTGAGAGCTGTGACTGTAGCGACAACCAAAAGACCGTCTTTGCAGTCAGACAACTAAAGACTGGAGTGCTAAGTTGGTGGAAGTTGTTGGCAGATACAATGCCACGAGGAGAAGCCATGCGAATGTCTTGGGAAGCATTCGTGGAGCAGTTGAAAATGCAGTACTGCTCAGAGATAGATCTGATAGACCTAAACAACGAATTTCAGAACCTGAAGAAAGGAAAGATGAGTGTGGATGAGTATGCCACCGCATTCACCGAGAGGATGAAGCTATTCCCCTACTTGGTGCCTACTTAACCCTCCAAGATAGATAGGTTTGCTAACGGACTGCCCACAGACTTTGGCCCAACGGTTAAAATGGCAACTACTTTAAAGACAACCGTTAGAGCAGCTAAGAATGTAGAGACCCAGATAAGAGAAAAGGGTCTAGAAAAGGATAAGGCGGGAGAAAATAGGAAGTTAGAAGGATCTTCAAAATATAACAAAGAAAGGAAATTCTCAAAGACTGAAGGAGGAGGAGGAGGTGAAGCTAAGTGGTGCGAGAAGTGTAAAAAGAAACACTTTGGGAAATGTAGTGAGGAGGTGACTTGCTACAAATGTGGAAAGACAGGGCATTACGCCAGCAAGTGTACATCCAACAAGAGGGTGTGCTACAGATGTAACAAAGAAGGGCATGTTTCTAAAGACTGCTGGAAAAAAAACGAGGCAGCAAGGCCAGAAACGCCACAAAGGCCAAGGGCATTCCACATGATCCTCGACGAGGCAGAAAACGACGCGAGAAATCGAGGATGAGGTGTTCGTATCTGAAGATCGAGTTATGCAGTAGCCATAGTATCGTATGATGTAGCGTACTAGAGGCATAGTTTAGGGTAAACTTGAACACTTATGTAATAATTTCAAGGAATAATATAAAACCTTCGTTTTGCTATCTGGTGTGTTAAATTGTTATGTGATCTTCTTGTATGGTGACTTGGAAAACTGCGAGACAATACTTGGGACGAGTATGAGTAGGTGTGAATGGTAGTAGAGGCCTATACTACCGGAAGCACATGACTCACGCTTGGATCAGGGAAATTCACAAGGTTACCAAGAAGCTAGTAATTGATACCATTTTATTCAAGTATGTCGTTACCATTATTTATGTAATGACTAAGAAGATTGTTGTTATTCCGACCCTAGTGGTCATATCAAATTGAGTCCGACTAAGACGAGTATGTTAAATGGTTCAAAGAACCAAGTCCGATGTAGCATCTGAATTAAGTTATAAAATTGAAGTGAAAGACAATCAAAGCGATCAGTAGAGGTATCGCGATAGTTGCTTGTAGCTAGGAATGCTACCTTTTAAGATGTGATTATATCACATTAGAACATGAAGGAAGGTATAGTCTGTTCTGGAATTTGACTCTAAGAGACCTGAGTCTAAGCGTTGCAACCTACGATGATAGGTCATTAGAATATGACACATCGATCCATTGTAGTAATAAAAGAACTTATCTTAAGAAGAAGGAGGAGTCTCGAGTAAGGATCCATATTGTGACTTGAAGGCCATAATTTGGAGTCTAACGGAGCAGGTGCAAGATCGAGCACCGCCTGCAGTCAAGGAGTCCAAGAGTTAAATACTCGTTCAAAGCAACATAGAAGTTACGGTTATTACCTAGGATGAAGAGATAACGTAAGGAGTCATTATACAACCCTGTTTCGTTGATGATTCCGGGACGTAATCATCCTAAGGGGGAGATAATTGTAACGCCCGTAGATCCGGGCTAGTCAATTTAGAGACAATGAGCATCAAAAATGAGTTTTTGATGAAAGATTATTTAGAAGGAAAAATCTTAACCAAGTGGTAGTATATGTTACAAGGGTTCCGTACATATAAAGAACGCCGAAATCCGAGTTATAACGAAGAAGTTATGGCCCGTCGAAGTTTTACGGTAAAACCGGCACGACACCGGGAAGCGTAAATAGTGAATTTACAATAGAGCGACTTTTAGCCTTAGCGATCTAAACAAAAGTCGTAGAAAACGTTAAACCGAGAGCGCCCATAAAAAGAACGCCCAAATCTGACTTCGTATGAGGAAGTTATGCTTTTTTGAAGTTTCGGCTTAGCAGTGTACAGCCCGAAGTTCGAATGTTAGATCGAGCAATTTTTAGCCGACACAACCTAAACGAGAATCGAAGATCTCGTTAATATTAGCGTAACGATAAAAATACAGACGAAAACGGACGTCAGATGAAGAAGTTATGAATTTTTAACGGACCAATCCTGTCCCGGCCTGTTAAAAATATAAATTTAAAATAAAGTCAAAATTAGCCGACGGAGTCTAAAGGAAAGTTGTAGAGTACATTCCCGCCTACACGTGGATATAAAGAACGTCGAAAACGGAGCTCGTATGCAAAAGTTATGATTTTTAGAAGTCGCAAAGGAAAATTGCGAGACTGATGCGAAATTGGTGACGTGGCATGATCTAGGCCGTTGCTTGTTGATCACGCCTCGCTTCGGATGAACGACACGTCGCCTCGCATTACGCCCCGCGTCCGGAACTGGGTACGCCCAACGTACTTCGGTCTTGTGTGGTCCGAGAAGTGCACACGTAGCCCCATCCGAAGAGCACCACCTGACACCCTTATCCGAACTACGCCCCGCGTAGCCAAGGACTACGCCCAGCGTACGTCCGAGGCTGCCGCCTATAAAAGGGCTGCGAGCCTGCCAAGTTCCATGCACATTTTCCATTTCTCTCTAGTTTCTTTCTCTCTATAGACTACCCTAACCACCCTAAACCCTAGGGAACCCCCTAGCACCCGAAGGAAGCCCCGAGGCTCCCGGAGTCCCGAGAAAAAGGGTCTTTCGGTTCGGAAACGCTGCTCCAAGCGAAGCCCGGTTTTCTATAAAACTCGCTGTAAGTGAGCTACGCCTATGCAATTTTTAATATAGCTTTTAAATAATTATAGTAACATTATTAGGACCTTAAAATAATTATTTGGGCTATTATTATGAGTTATATAAGAGTGTTGTTTAACGCTTATATAATAGTAATAATAGGTAGGCTATTAATTAGTCGCGGTTAACGTTAGACTAAACCCTAGTGGTATTGATACTAGGTTTTGTCAAGGGAAAATTATTTTGAGATAACGAAGCGCTGTCTGAGTTCAGAATCACCACCTTAACAAGTGAGTGCATAGTTACTTTCATCTTACACATAGATATGAAGTATTTTATATAAATTACATGCTATGTGTGCATATTATCTGTATACTTGCTATCTATGCTGGATGAACGATTTTATACAAATTTTATATGATTTAAACTCTATATGTATTTATATCTACATAATATGTTGGGAAAAACATGGGTAGATGAAATATGAGTTGGATGATGAGTTGAGAGGTGATATAGACCATGAGGTAAGGGTGAGAGGTGGACGATGTGAGAAGCCTTTTTCCCAAATGATGTCCCCGTCATCTAGCAGAGTATGGATGACAACCACGGACTATTCTAGCCAGTCCAGTGGAACACTAGCAGGCTCGCAACCTGTAGGTGTTGTGAACGATGTGTTCACCCGGTGTACTCTAAACCCTGGCGATCATGCAGACTTGGTGCCTAAACCTTGGCGATCATGCAGACTTGGTGCCAAAACCTTGGCGACTATGCAGACTTAGTGCCTGTTGTATAAACCCTGGCGACTATGCAGACTTAGTGCCTAAACCCTGGCGACTATGCGGACTTAGTGCTTGTTGTATAAATCCTGGCGACTATGCAGACTTAGTGCCTAAACCCCGATGACGATGGACTTCGTGCCGATTTCTTAGGATGATCCTTAGGAATGAATGAACGAGGAATAGTTGATTCTTAGGGTAGATCCTTAAGAGTAAAGAAGATAATGGGGATGGGTAATTGGGTTGATTGTTTGATGTTTAAACATAATAATTATATTATTGTGGGTTGAAAATCCTATGTACTCACCAGGTTTCCCAACCCGACCCACTCCAACTTATTTCTATCACAGGTGTCGATATGAAGTTACATTACACTGAGAGATTTAAATGAGATGTAGATCACTAGTGTAAATGAATGTAAGTTCTGTTTATGCTTATGTTTCTATATTGACGATGACATCCCAAATGTTTTAAAAATGAATAAAAGTACATTTTTTCGGAAATGCTTTGATAACGTATTTATCATGTTTTACTGGGATCAAATTCCGCAACATTTTTATTAAAAGAAGTACTCTGATTTTTATAAAGAATAAACAAAATCGGTCTTTTCTGTCCGTGAAAATGGGGATGTCACATATAGGAACATGAATACCTGATTGACTATAGACTTCTTTGAAAATAAGACTCCAAAACTGAGCATTCGAATTCTCATTTGTCATTTTAGAGTGCGAAATTAAAGCAACAAACTCTGCCCAAAGCAACGATGCATAATCGACTTGCATACCGTAGTATAATCCTGTCACAACTTAGTAGAACTAAAATTTTGATTTATCCATACCAGTACTCCGAATAGTCAAATATCGAAGCTTAATCCCAAAGAATAAATTCCAAATACTTGCATAATTCACCTTCTTGAAACTACTCACGAGCGTGATAGGAGGCTAATATCCCATCTCATTAAACATCTCAAGTATCTGATTAGTTGTAGGAGTTTCGAACTGACCTTCCAATGGGAACTAAAGAATTTGAGTAAATTGTTTCCTCGTCAAACGCTTATTATTCTGTGATTCCATCTGGAACATGATAATCTCAGCTGATTTTTGTACACAACATTAGAAGCAGCAAGTGACAACCACTTCATTAGAATAGAAAACAACACAAATAGAGCATGAGCGAGACAAGAATCCTTCATACATTGAACAAGCATCTGTAATTCTACAGGATAATGTTCACCCCTGGATCAAACCAAACAGTGTTCGATTGAATTTTTATATTCGGCATTGAAATTTCATCTTCAGTGGTATTGAATTGCACAAAATTTTTGTTAACAATAGACATGATGAACAAGGAAATTTTGATTTGAAATGTAGAGAATGGTTAGGGTTCTTGCGTAAATGCCAGGAATCAGAAGAGGTTAAGTGAGCGATCACCCAATATTTTATAACGGACGTCAAATTTGAATTCAAAATAAGTTCCAATCACCAATAACCACGTGTAAAGTAAGTAGTTAAAACGACATCACCCTTTGCTGCCACGTCTAGAAGTAATGAGCGCTTTTCTCGAGCCATGATAAAGCAACAGAAACGTCCCATCCAACGACACATTGTGCATTCCCAAAAGAACTGAACCATCACCCCTTTTCATTAAGATCCAAAAATCATTTGTCGTTATGGAGGTTGGAACTCATTCACCTATGGGAATTGTAAATGAAATCATAATCCATACTTGTGAAATCTAGGTCTGAGTTGGTAATACCCATAACCTCGAGGATTTCAGTGCTTGAGTGTTCTAAACGAAAAGATAGAATCAAAATAAGAAAATTTTGGACTTTTTGAAATCAAAGAAGCTTTGAGATAAAACCAAAACTATCCCAGGCAAATATTCTTCATTCGTCATCAAGAGAGATATCTAATTCCTTGTGTGGTGTCCCGTGAATTACAATCGAATACTTAATAAGCTCTTTAGGTGGCATCATTTTCATACAAATTCGCAACTTGACATAATCACAAATAGTTGTAAGAAAGTACTTGTATAACCAGTGTAGCCTAGAACAAGTAAATTTTGGAAAAAATTTAGAAACTAAAGATCAAGACAAATTTTCATACAGAAAACTCATGTCATAAAAATAAAGAATTGGATCTTATTGGGAAGAAATGACTTGGGATTAGTATATTCCACGAAGATCACACAAAAGAAATGAAAATGAGAAAAATGATTTAGGATAAAAAAAAACAGAATTTTGACATACCTACATCCTGGTTGTTTTAGACCTGAAATGTCTTGGGCATGCGTCATTATGTGTACAAGTGTAAGAACTTTAGGGTGAAAAAGATTGGTTGTGAAAATTCATTGTACCTCTGCGAGTAATAGAACCTTGTAGCCATCTCTTAACTCAAATTGAGAAGAGAAAGGTAGCTCAAGGACTATTGCGAATATAACCTATTGGGAAGGAATTTTCGTAAGAAAGTTTTCATTAAGGATTCATACACAATGAGTCAATGAGGCTTTGGACAACATGTTGCAACATGCTTCTAGGGACTCTTAACTAGTGACGAGTTATGAATTGTACCTGATCCTTGTCGATATTTGCGTTGGCATGCTTACGAGCAACATGTTTCACAATGTACTCCAGAATCAAAAGTACAAACGCACGAAGAAAGAAAATATTTTTGTATTTCTGAAATTTTATGAAATGAAAAGACAAAAATAAAGAAAATATTTTTGTTTTTTTGATTTTCTGAAATAAAGAATGAAAAAGAAAAATCTTTTTGTGTTTCTGATTTGATAAAGGAAAAAACAAAATGGGAAAATATTTTTAGAGTTTTGAAGTTTATAAAAGGAAAAGACAAAAATCAAAGGAAATCTTTTTGTATTTTTCACAAAAATATTACCTATTGTTGTCAATCGATATTGATGACAAACAGCTATCCACCCACTGATAGAACATGAAAAGTTATCCTTGGGAAATCCGAAGTGTGGAAGAGTCCGAGATGATGAGTTCCAAATTGAAGTCTATTCCAAACAAGAAGATAAGTCCGAGATCCATCTTTGTGTTAAAATGTTTCTAAGTTTGTAATGAACATTTAATGTTTCAAGTACTATTTCGTTGTGTTCCTTTTGTTTGTTAGCATAGTACATGAGACAAGATCAACAAAAGCGGTTGTGTCAGTCTGTTGATCTTCATATGTCTGTTTGTCCACACTTACTTTTTCAGTTTGTCTTGTAGTTACTCCTTGGCTATTTAAGGAGTAGTTATTCTTGTACTAAAGTGTGGAATATATATCTTTTATCACATCAATCAAGAATTATCCAATCAATCATTCTCTTTAAACATTCTTCTTGTTCTTATATTACTTTACATTGTTCATACTTAATTCTTTTAACTTTTGAGCACTTTGTTGAATCTCTTAATTCTGAAACAAGACTGGTTTACCAGACTTGTCTGGATCTTTATTACAACCAGGCATTGATCTTAAGTTAACTCAAGGTTTGAGTTTTCAAACCATGTCCGCACAGATCCTTGCACTCACAATTGGGATCAGAGCCTAAGTGGTCGTCCTTTGAATCCATAAAAACATATTATAGTTGATTGTAGATTACATTGGTATCTGAATCATTTCTGTGTTCAGGATAAAAATTCTTCTATATACCACTTCGGCTCTAATATCTCATCTTCAATGGCTGCTTCTAATCAATCTCAACAAATATATTCAATGAAAATAACAAATAGCGTGGGTTGCCCAATGCGTGCCCCATTGCTAGTTATTGAAGAGTATGATCACTGGAAAGTTAGAATGGGGAGATTTTACTTAGTAACGAAAAAGGTGAAGAAATATGGAGATCAGTGAAAGAAGGTCCTCATGTTCCAGTAATACAAGTGGTTAGAGACGTTTCCACTCTCATGGGTCAAGAAGTACCTCCATATCTCTTTGACCACATTAAGTTGTGCAAATATGCTAAGGAGATTTGGGATACACTACAAGATTTGTTTGAAGGTTCAGTGTAACATCCTAATGATGATGTACTTCTAATTTTGACCCTATATTTAAATTATGTTGCATTTTGGTCCCTAAGTTTAAGAAAGAGTGCAAAAAGGGCCCTTAGTGGCATTTTGGTAAAATGGGACTTTGAGTACACTGTGCGTATGTGTGTACGCTAAGCGTACTGGGGCATGCCTTAGTACGCTGGACATACACCTCGTACGCAGGGCATACGTGGAAATCATACAACCCTAATTTTGAGGGTTTTAGCTCATATATAAGCATCATTAAGGCCTCATATCTTTTTCTTACCTAACCTCGTTCTGTGACATCGACCCCCAAAGGAACCCTAAGAGAAAGAGAGCAATTTTGGAGCCTTTAAGTGACTTTTGAAGTGGTTTTGAGGAAAGAAGAAGGCGGTGAGAAGATTTGGAGTTGATAGCACTTTGGATCTGGGATTTCTACCTTGTTTGCAACCTCTTGAAGGTATAAAGCTTGCAACTTTACCCCTCCATCATGTAGATCTTGATTCTTACTCTTTTAAGTCACTTTTTGGTCCCAAGATGGTGATTCTTGAGCATGGCCTGTTCTTGACCCATTAAGCCGTCCTTTCAGACCTTAGGAAGGGTCTTGAAGCATAAAAATGGGGTCTTAATGGTTGGTTTTTGTCCAAGCACTCTTTAGAGTGTCTTAATGTATTCAGATGATGAGTTAAGATCTTAATGGACATGCAAAGTCATAAAGTTGGAAACTTTATGACTTTTAAGGATGATTGAGCCTTGGATATGAAAGTTGGATGTAAGATCTTAAGGCATTAAGCTGTTAATGAGCTTTTGGGAAAACTGGGCATACACCCTGTGTAATTTGAGTACGCAGCACGTACGTGGTCAACCACCACGATGGTGGTCAATGCTCGAGTACACCCAACATACCTTAGGAGTACGCCCCGCGTACGCTCACTGTGTCGACTCGAATGGGTTGACTTAGTTGACTTGACCAATTTGACTTTGAATTTGACCAAGTTTGACTTAAGGTATTTTGGGATTGTGATTGATAATTGGTCATTTGGTTAGATAGGTGACGGTTAGAGATGAGATTCAGAGTTGAGACCTCATCAGCTTTTGTCCAGACTATGATGTAAGTTTTCCTCACTGTACTTATGGGTCTAAGGCACCAACGCCGACCCATTGTATTAGATATCCTGTTATCTGATAGTATGTTATCGTGCGGTAGTGATCTGTTAGATCTGTATCCTGGTATATAGGATGATGCTATGCTTAGTGATCTGTAGATTTGCCTGATTGTCTGATGACTGATTATATGTTTATCTGTTATATGTGCACATATTTTAGTTGGTGGTTGAGGCTTTACCGCTTTGAGTGTGGGCCAACATACCAGGGGCATTCCAAACTGATGGTTGATTGGGCCCGAGGGTATTCAATCTCGAGGATGACTGGACCTGTTGTATATTGGCATTCCAACCCGATGGTTGACTGGGCCTGGTGTATTCCAATCCGATGGTTGATTGGACCCATTGTATATTGGTATTCCTCCTAGGTTATTCCATCTCAAGGATGATTGGACCCGGAGGATGACTAGGCCTGGGGTATTCCAACCCGATGGTTGATTGGACCCGACATGTTGTTGTATATGTTATTTGTTTATGTTTTGGTACTTTGGGGGAACTCACTATGCTTTGGCTTATGATTTTTAGTTATTGTTTCAGGTACTTCTGATGATCACGGGAAGGCGAAGTCGTGACCGTACACATCCTCTGTTTTATGTACTTTTGATCTATGGGATACTCTGATATGGAACAATACTTTGAAAACAATAATTTTGTAAACATTCTATGATTTGGGGTTGTTTTAAAAAAGTTCAAATTTGTTGTGATTTTTATGGATGTTACAAGTTGGTATTAGAGCCTTGGTTTGAGTGAATTGGAGGAACACACATGTTAATCTAATCTCAAACTAAGGAAAAGAAAAAGTTTTCAAAATGATTTTCAAAGTTGTTTTCAAAATAATCAAAAGAGGATGTGATGTGTACAATCAGCCGAAGCCAGTAAGTAGACCCCAAATTACCACACTATTATTTGATGTTGTGATATGTTAGAATAGAATGCTAGTGATAGGCTAGGGATCTTTAGGAATTGCATGACAAAATTGCCTGATTATATGATGCCTGGTAGCCTAGGGTTTCTTTCTTATATGGAATTGACATCATAACTGTAGTTGCTTGGCGTATGCATCTTAGTTGTACATAACTAAGATTATATAGCCTGAGAATGTTTAGTTTAGTCTTATTTCCGGTTCTTTTTTGATGAAGGGATTAGGGTAGAATCAAGTATTTTATTGTCTATAGGATCCAGTGTTATGTATTATTAGCATACACGAGTGCTGCATGGTTGGTGGAAGTTTCATGGATGAGTTGTGTGGGGTCAGTCGTCCAGTTGCGTAATGTTCAGACTTCCTCTAGGCAGCGAGGACAGAGTGTATGCATATTCTAGTGAGTATTGTTAGGGTTGTTGTGATGATCCTCTGAGACAAATACGGGTAGGTATGGAAGGTAGTATGGGCCCGTACTACGTGAAGAACAGGACCAGTACGCGTAGCAGCGAAGTCACAACCCCTAGGGTTTAGTTGGGAATTGGTTCCCATGGTGTTATATATGTTTTATCTGATATCTCCCTGGTTTATTTTTCAGTATGGCGGTTAGGAGAAGATTTGAGGCAGGATCCGGATCAGGATCAGGAGCGGGAGCGGATGGCCAGGATAGGCTAATATTGACTGAGGACCGGGTTAGGGAGACCGTTTAGGAGGAGGTTGTTTCCCTTTTTCCGGGGGCAGTTACCGGAGATGTTTGGGTCTATTAAGACCGCTATGATAGAGTACTTTCATGATCGATACGCTGCAATTTATGAGAGTGTTGCTGTTGCAGCCACTGCATCCGTTGCTGCTGTCGGGATTGGCGCCGGGAGAGCCTTTCAGTACTACGAATTCGATAATACGAAGCCCTGGGTATTTGACGGAGTTTAGGATCCGATCATAGCTATGAGGTGTCTATCTGACTTCAAGGGGCGTTTCTTGACTTGCTCTTGCCCAACTGACCAAAGGTCAAGTGCGCTCTGAACCTTATTCGGTCTGGAGCTAAGGATTGGTGAAGACTTGTTACTAGCTCGTATTCTCCTGAGCAGAGGGTTGCTATGACTTGGGAGCAGTTTTCTGAGATATTTCGTTCTAGATATATTCCACTGGTGGAGTAAGAGAGGTTGGCCCTGGAGTACTTGGATTTGAGACAGGGGACTGATTCGGTGAAGGAGATCACAAAGATGTTTACGGAGAGAGCCATGTTTTTCCCTGAGTTTGCTGCTTCTGAGCAAGCTCAGATGACCCGGTACTTAAGCATGCTCAAGACAAACATCCGACAGTTTGTATCCACACTGCGTTATGGTTCATTGGTAGAGTTGCAGGAGGCCGTTAGTCGGCGGGAGATCGAGATGGAGCTCCAGACGAGGGAGTAGAGGCAGGCCCCGACGCAGTCACAACTTGCATTGAAGCGGTTCAAGGTCGTAGATGGTAGAATCGGGAGTCATAGGGGTCGTACTTGAAGGAAGTGCGGCAAGGTTCATGATGGATCTTGTCGATCTTCTTCGGGATGCCACAAATGTGGCAAGCAGGGCCACATTGCGAGGGACAGCCGACAACATGCTCCAATATCCGACATTAGGATTTGATGTATATGTATTTTATACCTGTTAATATGTTGGTAAAGATGGGTAGATGAAATAGATGATGAGCGATGAAATAAAATAATGATAGGCCTCGATGTTTAAGCTGATTTAGTCATCTAGCAGAGTATAGATGACGACCACAGACTATTCTAGACAGTCTAGTGGAACGCTGGCAGGCTCGCAACCTGTAGGTGTTTGTGAACGATGTGTTCACCGGTGTACTCCATCCCCCTCATGGTTGCCTTACTGGAATATATTGTTGAGGAATCCCCTAAGAAGTATTGTCATCCCGATGATGATCCTTAGGCTAGGTCCCTTGAATTAGATGCTTTAGGGACAGAAAGTGAGGATAACGGGAACTGGTAATCGGGTTGAATAGTTTGATGAAATTAATAAAATTAATTATTGTGGGTTGAAAACCCTCTGTAGATGAAATAGATGATGAGCGATGAAATAAAATAATGATAGGCCTCGATGTTTAAGCTGATTTAGTCATCTAGCAGAGTATAGATGACGACCACAGACTATTCTAGACAGTCTAGTGGAACGCTGGCAGGCTCGCAACCTGTAGGTGTTTGTGAACGATGTGTTCACCGGTGTACTCCATCCCCCTCATGGTTGCCTTACCGGAATATATTGTTGAGGAATCCCCTAAGAAGTATTGTCATCCCGATGATGATCCTTAGGCTAGGTCCCTTGAATTAGATGCTTTAGGGACAGAAAGTGAGGATAACGGGAACGGGTAATCGGGTTGAATAGTTTGATGAAATTAATAAACTTAATTATTGTGGGTTGAAAACCCTCTGTGCTCACCAGGCTCCCAAGCCTGACCTGCTCAGTTTCTTGCATTACAGGTAGTGGAAAAAGAGCACAAGAGTGTTGATCTGATGAGAGATCTATGGATTATAGGCCATTAGAATAATAGATGTTGTAACGCCTGTACTATTTCTGTTTATGCTTATGTACTGTATTAACAATGATATCCCAGTGTTTTCAATATAATGAAAACCCATTCCTTCGGGAATGATTTGATAATTTACTTATCATATTTTTGTGAACAAATTCCGCAACATATTTCTTCCGAAGTATACTCTGATTTTCAAATAAAGCATAAACAAATCGGTCTTTTCTGGCCGTGAAAATGGGGATGTCACAGTTGGTATCAGAGCATTAGTTTAAGCGAACTAGGAATTTGTAGGATTTCTAGACTTAAACTTAGAATGCTAAGCGATGATTGTGAGATGAGTGTCTACTATATTTTAGACATGAGCACTAGCTTATTTTAGGAAAGATGCCTAAATTGATTTTATGTGCTAAAGGATTTATTTTATAGCTATAAAGATGCCTTATATGTTATTATTTGATCGGATCTATGGTCTATTGCCGACCGGATCTGGAAACTTTATATGTTCAGATTTCTGAACGTCCGACTACGATATTAGAACTGACATGTAATTTTTCGCAGTGACAAGGAGGATTTAAACGTCTATCGTAAATAAAGATTTAAATTCAGCTACTTTGGTGTATAGATCAACATGGCAAGAACCCGAAGCATATTCAGAAACGCTAATGGAAATGCTAATGCTAACTAGTGGCCTGTGATTGAGCGTGCACCAGAGGTAGCGGCTACACCCGAGCCAATCACACTCGCTGGAGTACAAGCGATGATGCAAATGATGTTGGATCGTCAGATGGAAGATACAAGGTGTCTACTTAAACAGAATAGGGATGAACCCATTGTGCCTGTTGAATAGCCTGAACTGAATGAGGGTCAGTCAGAAGAAGGAAACTATAGTAGAACTGTTGTCCAAGATGGACCACCAGTGGTTAGAAGAAATAACCAAGATGAAGGGATTGAAAGGAACAGATGCAAGTACAAAGACTTCACGAATTGCAAACCATCAACTTAAGAAGATCCAATCGGAGTTATGGACTGGATATCAGAAATGGAGCTGGCTTTAATATCGTGTGGCTGCAAGGGCAAACTACAAACCAGTTATGCAGTGCGTCAGTTTAGAGGTGGTGATGTTCGCTGGTGGAACACCTTGGGGAAGACCATAAGCCCCAATGAGCCACTACAACTGACATGGGCAGAGTTCTTGGTCCACTTTAAATGCAAGTTCTGCTCAGCCCAAAACATGCTAGAATCAGAGATCAGTTTTTGACGTTGAAAAAGGGAAACATGTCCATTGACGAGTATACCAATGCCTTCACAGAAAATATGGAGTTTGCTCTGCGTATCGTCACTGACGAACTAACGAAAGTCGATAAGTATACGATTGGACTACCATAGGAGTATGTTGTGCCAGTATGCCAGACACCTACTCTTGAGGTGGCTATCTAGGCTGCTAAGTCTGTTGAAGAGATGATCAAGAGTAGAGCCGCCAACAAGGTCGAAGTTGGCGAGAATAGAAAGTTTGAAGGAAATTCAAGGTTCAACAAGAAGATCAAATTCTCGAAGTCTGGTTTGAATAAGTTTGGAGGAGGAGGTGGTGAAGCAAGATGGTACGATAAGTGCAAAAAAGAAACATTTTGGAAAATGTGGCGAGGAGGTGACATGTTGCAAGTGTGGAAATTCTGGGCATTATGCTAATGAGTGCACATTCAACAAGAAGGTGTGTTTTGGATGTAATGAAGAAGGGAATATTTCTAGGGACTGCCCGAAGAAGAAGGAGGCAGCAAGGCCTAATGTTCCGCCGAGGCCAAAGGCAAGAGCATTCCAGATGACCCTTGAAGCAGCAAGGGATGAAGCAGATTTCACTTCAAGTACCTTTCTTGTAAATGGATTGCCTGCCAATATATTGTTTGACTCTGGAGCAAATTACTGCTTTATATCGCACAAATTTGATGGAAGACTAGCATTGCCTGTAGATAAACTTGATAATGCTCTAGTTGTAGAAGTTTCCAGTGGCAAATTTGTAACTGTTAGCGATTGCATTACAAACATCGCCATCAACTTGAATGGGAATAAATTCTATGAGGAGTTGTTGCCTATTGAGTTGAACGGTTTCGACATCGTGTTGGGAATAGATTGGCTTAGTACAAACGATGCCGAGATACTATGCAAGAAGAAGATGGTGAGAGTAAAACCACCTGGAAGAGAGTCATTTATGGTGTACGGGGATAGACGTAGAGTGAATTCTAGAAGAATTTCCCTGATGAAAGCCAGGAAGTATTTGTCCAAAGGATGCACATCATACTTGGCATTTGTGATCGATGCAAACAAGGAGAAGAAGGAGATACAAAGAATATCAGTGGTGTGTGACTATCCGAAAGTCTTTCCCGAAGATCTTCCTGGATTTCCCCCTGATAGACAAGTGGAGTTTCGAATAGACTTGTTGCCAGGATCAACACCAATAACAAAAGCACCATATCGGTTAGTACCGACAAAGATGAAGGAGCTTATGATGCAACTTCAGGAGTTGTTGGATAATGGTTTCATTAGACCTAGTTCCTCACCCTGGGGAGCTCCGGTGTTATTCGTGAAGAAGTAGGATGGAAGCATGAGGATGTGTATAGACTATAGAGAGATGAACAAGGCAACGGTAAAGAACAAGTATCCATTGCCAAGGATTAACAATATGTTCGATCAGCTGTAAGGTTTGAGCTATTTCTCAAAGATCGATCTCAGGTCAGGATATCATCAGATGAAGGTGAGAGAACAAGATATTGAGAAGACCGCATGAGCATGGCAAGCATTTATGGATTTGATGAACAATTTTTGTAAACCATTCCTCAAAAAATCTGTGATAGTGTTCATAGATGACATTTTGATTTACTCAAAGAGCCAGCAGGAGCATGGCAAGCACCTGCGAGAAGTATTAGAAGTTCTGAAGAAGGAGAAGTTGTATGCAAAGTTCTCCAAATGCGATTTCTGGATTCGATAAGTCAAATTCTTGGATCATGTGGTTAACCAAGAAGGGATAATGGTTGACCCAACAAAGATTGAAGTTGTGATGAAATGAGAACGACCAAAAAGCCCCACTGAGATTCGAAGCTTTCTAGGATTAGCTGGATATTACCGAAGGTTTATCCAAGGCTTTTCTTCGATAGTTACTCCATTGACCACTTTGACCCGTAAAGGAGCTATGTATACATGGAGTGAGAAAAACGAAGAAGCATTCGAGAAATTAAAGAAGAAGTTGTGTGAAGAACTAATTATTTCTTTACCTGACGGAGTTAAAGACTTCGCAGTCTATAGCGATGCATCTAGATTTGGGTAGGTTGTGTTCTGACCCAGAGAGATAAAGTGATAGCATATGCATCTCGACAATTGAAAGAGCACGAGAAGAACTACCACACTCATGATCTGGAGTTGGCAGCGGTAGTATTTGCATTAAAGATATGGAGGCATTATCTTTATGGCACAAAGTGAAAACTCTTCACTGATTATAAAAGTCTCCAGTATCTCTTTAATCAAAAGGAATTGAATATGAGACAACGACGCTGGCTAGAGCTACTCAAGGATTACGACTGTGAGATACTTTACCACCCTGGTAAAGCAAATGTCGTAGCTGATGCTCTAAGTCAAAAAGTAAACTTGGAAAGAAAAAGACCAAGAGCGTTAAGAATAGAAGTTGTCTCAACGATTGTGGAAAGCATAAAGAAAGCTCAATGAGAAGCTTTAGAGAAAAATGACCGAAAGGAAGAACGATTAGGCAAAATGTTAGTATTTGGTAAAAATAGTCAAGGATTGAAGGTATTCCAAGATAGGATTTTGGGTACCTAAGATGGGAGGAATAAGGGATCTTCTAATGGAAAAAGCTCACAAGACCATGTACTCAATTCATCCCGGCAGCACTTAGATGTATAGGGATCTGAAACCTTACTACTTGTGGCCGACGATGAAGCTCGATGTTGCAAAGTATGTGGACGATTGTGTAACATGTTTAAGAGTTAAAGCACAACATCAGAAACCGTATGGGAGTTTAGAACCTTTACCTATACCCATGGGTAAATGGGAAGAAATCACCATGGAGTATGTGACTAAACTGCCTAGGACGAAGAACGGTCACGGCATGATTTGGGTGGTCGTGGATCGGTTCACAAAGAGTGCACACTTCATAGCAGCCACTGAGAGATGTTCTATGGATAAGCTTGCAAATGTTTATGTGAAGGAGATAGTAAGTCTTCACGGTGTACCATTAACGATTGTATCATATCGTGACAGTCGTTTCACATCAAGATTTTGGAAAAGTCTACAAGAGGAAATGGGTACGAAGTTGTGTTTAAGTACAGCTTACCATCCACAGACCGATGGTCAAAGTGAAAGAACCATTCAAACACTGGATATATGTTAAGAGCATGTACCCTAGAATTTCAAGGTAACTGGGATGATCATTTACCCCTGGTAGAGTTTTCCTACAACAATAGTTACCATTCGAGCATTAAGATGGCACCTTATAAAGCTTTGTACGGTTAGAAGTGTCGTACGCCGTCTTGTTGGCTTGAGGCCGGAGAAAAGCTGTTTATCGGCCCCAAAATAGTCCATCAGACTGTTGAAAAGTTAAAAGTGATTAGAGAAAGGATGTTAGCGGCTCAAGATCGCCAAAAGAGCTATGCTGACAAGAAGTGACGACAGATGACATTCGAAGTTGGAGATCCGGTATTACTCAAAGTCTTGCCGTGGAAGGGACTTATACGATTTGGAAAGAGAGGAAAGTTGAGTCCAAGGTCTATTGGAGCATTCAAGGTTCTTCAGAGGATTGAGAACCAAGCTTACAAGCTGGAATTTCCAGAAGAACTAGATAGCATTCATAATACTTTCCATGTGTGTTATTTGAGGAAGTTTACGGGAGAAGTTCCCGATATAATTCCACTTTCGGAGTTAAGGATGGATGAAAATAAGAGGTTAATCGAAGAGCCTGAAGCAATTGTTGACCGTAAGACAAAAAGGTTGCGACGCAAGATGGTTGACTTGGTGCTTGCGCAATGGAAACATACGAATGGGCCGAACCTCACCTAGGAAACAGAGAGTGACATGATGAGTAGCTACCCACATCTGTTTGTTGATGCATGATTCCGGGACAGAATCATCCTAAGGAGGAGAGAATTGTAACGCCCATGTTTCTAGGCTAAGCATTATGATGATGTAATAGTTGGGGTCAACAATTGTAACTTATTTTTAAATAATAAATAAGAATTATTTGAGTATTATGTGATTTATGTGCATTATATGTGCTTATAATGATATAATGAAATAATAATAATAATAATATGCGTCAAAAATAAAATAATAGATAAACCCAATATCTATGAAATGTTGGGTTTCAAAGCACTCCATGGATGATGGCAATGGGCCCCTTGATGAAGTGAAGGTTAAAAGCCCAAGACTTGTCTTTTCCCTATAAATAGTCATGTATTATTCATAATTAGGGTTAAGAGTGAGGCAAAATGTAGCCGTCACGTGAGGTTTCTTATGTAGTGTTAGATTCTTTAGTCTATGCTGAAAGTGTAATTTATTCCCCATGTTTTGAATAAATCGAGTGATCATTCGACATATCTTCTTTATTTGTGTTTGTTCTTATTTTCCGCATCTTGTTCATTAAATCACAATTAGGGTTTTAATCCCAACAAGTGGTATCAGAGCGGGTATTTGAAGATCTATTGATTTTTGAAGTATCGGTTCTTGATTTGGTGATTTTCTGCACAAGTTATTGAAGTTTTTGGTGTTTTGGCGTCTTGGAATCAAAATTCTGTTCAAGTTACTGTTCATGGAGATTTATGTTGTTCATCCACTGTTCATCGGGTATTTTTTTAATTTGATTCATTTTTCTGTTCATATTGGATCAGATCGTTTGCTGAATCCCAAATCAATTGATCTTATTCCTTTATTTTAAATCGGATCAGTTTCGTATTCAATTTTGTTTTGGCCCAATAATTCATCCATCACTGTTCATGAGGCGTGATAATCCATTTTTCATTCCTTGGCCCTTATGCAACATTCGGATTTCCAGGCATGACAATTTGAGTATTGCTTTTTGAGCTATGAGGAGGGACTCGACGAGTTGACGCCTAGACTCGTCGAGTAGGATCGCGATCTGCTGACTGGATTAATGAAGGGACTCGACGAGTCGATGGGTGGACTCGACGAGTCCGCGCTGTGGACAGAAATCCTAAATCTTTGGGCCTGTGCCCTATTTAAGGGTCCTTATAGCCCTCAATTGCGGCTACCAGTCTAGAGAGAGAAACCCTAGAGAGCTTGAACGAGTGGTATAAGAGAGAGAGCTTTTTTGATCCTTATTAGTGTGATTTTGCAAAGAAGAAGGTGTTTCCAGCAAGAGGAGGTCAAGGGGATTTCTATTCTGTGGGTTTCCAGCTTGGATCTGCAACTTTGAGGTAGTAAATCGATCCCTTCTTCTGTTTAGTATGAGATCCTTGAATTTAGGGTTTTCTATACCCTTTTATTGGCATGAAATGATGAGTATATTGTCCCTTTGAGTGTTAGACTCTGGATCTGGACCTTTAGAGGTCCAAAGAGCGTTATCCAACCTGCTTTATGTTGTTCCATGGAATAAATGATCTTAGGTTGCCTTTTTAGAGATGTTTTCACCAAAGAGAGCCCTATGTGTGTTGCATGAGTGTAAAGGTCGGACCTTTACGTGATTATTGTAAATGGGGAGGGCAGATCTATAGGTTAGAGAAGCGGATATGACCTCAGAAGGTCATTTGAGTGTTGCCATGGGCGCTACTCGCCGAGTTCATAAGTGGACTCGACGAGTCGAGTTGGGGTTGCCCTGCGATTCGTGACAGGTGAGTGAAGGGATGACTCGACGTGCCAAGTGAGGCTAGAAGGATTCTGAAGACCCGCATGGACTCGCCGAGTCGCCCATGTGCACTCGACGAGTTGGGTCAAAGTTTGACCGTTGACTTCAGTTGACCTCAGGGTTTTGGTCAAGCTGATCCAGGAGAGTTCAGGGAGGGATAAGATGGCCTTCTACCCAATCTTTAGAGATGAGGCTATGAGAGGGTATTGATCAGGAATGTTATTCGTATGATAGGAGGAGGCTAGGTCGGGACGTGAAGCACGAGAGTTTATCCAGATTCGTACGAGGTGAGTCTTCTCACTATACTGTACCTAGAGTGGTACCTATGTGTGACCGGAAGGTCTTATATGCGATGAGATGTATGTGCTGTATGCTGTTATATGATATGTATGTGTTATGTATGTTATGAATGATAAGGACCGAAAGGTCATCATGATGTGGACCGGAAGGTCAGGATAATATGGACCGGAAGGTCATTACGGGTAGGGCCGGAAGGTCTACCAGGGTTGTGGGACGGAAGTCCTCTGAGCAACAGTGACCGGAAGGTCTTATAGCCTTGAGTGGCGTATGTGCGTATGTGGTATTTTGGGGAACTCACTAAGCATTTATGTTTACAGTTGTTGTGTTATGTGTTTCAGGTACTAGTGAGAATCGCGGGAAGGCGCCGACATGATCCGTACACACTCATGAAGTTTATGTCTTGAGATTCTGGGATATGTTTTGTTATGATAACATTGGATACATTATGTTTTGATAGTACCTTATGAATAAAAGTATGTTTTAAAAATGAAAAATTGTTTTGGAAATTTACGTTGTTATACCTTATGTTATATCGGGTTTCTGTACGCTTGAATTCTTGTTTATCAAATCCAATAATCGACGATTTCTCTGAGAGTATGGCTTATCGTCGTTTGTAAATCAACGATTCCCGTTTTCTTCTACTGTTCATCGACGGTGGTTTTGTCCATTTATCATGTTCTTTGTAATCGTGGACTGCAATCAATAAAGCTTATCTATAATTGTCAAATCTATTTCTCATCCATTCCTAAGTCGATTACCGTGAATAAAGCCATTATCGAGATCAATTTTTATTTTATCAATTGATTCCATGATTTCATGTAACGCCCATAGATACGGGCTAGTCAATTTAGAGATAATAGGGGTCGAAAACGACTTTTCAACAAAAGATTATTTAGAATAAATAATCTTCACCGAGTTGTAGAATATATCTCAAGGGTTCCATACATATAAAGAACGCCGAAATCCGAGTTATAACGAAGAAGTTATGGCCCGTCGAAGTTTTACGGCAAAACCGACACGGCACCGGGAAGCGTAAATAGTGAATTTATGATAGAGCGACTTTTAGCCTTAGTGATCTAAACAAAAGTTGTAGAATACGTTAAACCGAGAACTTACAAAAAAAGAACGCCCAAATCTGACTTCGTATGAGGAAGTTATGAATTTTCTAAGATTTGGCATAGCAGTGCACGGCCCAAAACTCGAATTTTAGTTCGAGCGATTTTTGGCTTACGCGACCTAAATGAGAGTTGAAGATCTCATTAATAGGAACTCAATGGTAAAAAGACAGACGAAAACGGAGTCTGTATGAAGGAGTTACGAATTCTTCGCGGTCATTTAACAGTCTAATCTCATCCACACACGTTTTTACCTACGTGTGGATATAAAGAACGTCGAAAACGGAGCTCGTATGTGAAAGTTACGGGGTTTAGAAGTCGGCAGGGTGCTGCTGCAAAAGAGGTGACGTGGCACAATACAGGCCACACACGTTTTGCCACCAGAATGGTGACATGTGGCATGGAATCGGCGAGTCCGTACTTCGACTCAGCGAGTCGATCATGATTTCACCCTATAAATAGAAGTGACGGGTCATGCCATTTCCTCACACCTTCAAACCTTTCTTTCTCTCTCTAGAACCTCTCTCTAGACTCCCTTAAGCCCCCTAAAGTCTAGGTAAACCCCCTAGCACCCGAAGGAATCCCCGAGGCTCCCGGAGTCCCGAGAAAAGAGCCTTTCGGCTCGGGAACGCTGCTCCAGCGAAGCCCGGTTTTGCGAAAAACCCGCTGTAAGTGAGCTATGCCTACCCTATCTTTAGTATAGCTTATGTTTTAATATAGTAACATTATTAGGACCTTAAAATAATTACTTGGGCTTTTATTATGGGTTATATAAGTATCGTTTAACGCTTATATAATAGTAATAATAGCTAGACTATTAATTTGTCTCGGTGAATATTAGACTAAACTCTAGTGCTAATGATACTAGGTTTTGTCCGAGGAAAATTGTGTTAAGAGTAACGAAGTGCTGTCCGAGTACCGAGTCACCACCTAATCAAGTGAATGCATAGTCCCTTTCATCTTACACATAGATATGAAGTATTTTAATATAAATTACGTGCTTTGTGTGCATATTGTCTGAATACTTGCTGTCTATGCTGGGTGAAAATTTTTTATACATGTTTTAAATGATTTAAACTGTATATGTATTTTATATCTACAAAATGTGTTGGGTAAAACATGGGTAGATAAAATAGTTGCTGTGTGATAACACGATGAAAGACATCAATGTTGACAGTGATCCAGTCATCTAGTGGAGTATAGATGATGACCACGGACTATACTAGACACTCCAGTGGAACGCTAGCAGGCTCATAACCTGTAGGTGTTTTTGAACTAGGTGCTCACTAGGTATTTTTGAACTGAGTGTGTTCGCTAGGTATTTTTGAACTGAGTGTGTTCACTAGATTTTTTTTGAACTGAGCGTGTTTACTAGATATTTTTGAACTGAGTGTGTTCACTAGGTATTTTTGAACCGAGTGTGTTCACTAGGTATTTTTGAACTGAGTGTGTTCACTAGGTATTTTTGAACTGAGTGTGTTCACTAGATATTTTTTTTAAACTGAGTGTGTTTACTAGATATTTTAGAACTAAGTGTTCACCAGATGTTTTGGACTACGTGTTCACCAGTTGTAATATATAAACCTTGGTAACGATGAACTTTGTGCCTATTCCTTAGGATGATCCTTAGGAATGAATGAATAAGGAGTAGCTGATTCTTAGGGTAGATCCTTAAGAGTAAAGAAGATAATGGGGATGGGTAATTGGGTTGATTGTTGGATGTTCAAACATAATAACTATATTATTTTGGGTTGAAAACCCTATGTACTCACCAGGTTTCCCAACATGACCCACTCAGTTTATTTGAATCACAGGTGTCGATATGAAGTTACATTACACTGAGAGATTAAGGAGATATAAATCACTAGTGAAAATGAATGTAAGTTCTGTTTATGCTTATGTTTCTGTATTGACGATGACATCCAAATGTTTTAAAATGGATAAAAATACATTTCTTCAGAAATGCTTTGATAACGTATTTATCATGTTTTTCTGTGAACAAATTCCGCAACATTTTTATTAAAAGAGGTACTCTGATTTTTATAAAACATAAACAAAATCGGTCTTTTCTGGCCGTGAAAATGGGGATGTCACAGTTGGTATTAGAGCATTTGTTTAAGCGAACTACGAATATGGATTTATTTCTAGACTTAAACTTAGAATGCTAAGCGATGATTGTGAGGAGTGTGTCTAATAAAATTTAGGTAATACACCTGAATAGACACAAGAACTAGCTTATTTAGGAAAAAATGCCTAACATGCTTTTATGTGCTAAATGATTTATGATATGCATTATATGATCGGATCTATGGTCTATTGCCAACCGGATCTGGAAACTTTATGTGTTCACGTTTCTAAACGTTTAATTACGGTATTGGAAGTGGCATATAACTTTTCGGAGAGATAAGGGGATTTATACGTCAATCATAGATAAAATCTTTCCTATCTTAATTCTCGTCATTATACACCGACCGTCTGATTTGGTGTATAGATCGAAATGGCAAGAACCCGAAGTGGAGTTGGGAACGCGAATGGAAATAGGAATCAACAACCCCCAGTGATTGAACAAATACCTGTTGTAGTAACCGCACCTGAGCCAATCACAATGGCCAGGGTACAAGCGACGATCCAAATGATGTTAGATCGTCAAATGGAGGAAACAAGGCGTTTACTTCAACAAAATCAAGAGGAACTTACGATGCCTATTGAACAGCCCGAGCTGAATGATGGGCAGTCAGAAGGAGGGAACTACAGTGGGACGGTTGGTCAAGCCAACCCACCGATAGTTAGAAAAAACAATCAGGATGGAGGAAATGACGGACGTGGATGCAAGTACAAGGATTTCATGGCATCCAAGCCCCCGAGTCTTTCTGGAAGCCCATCACCGGTGGAAGTTATGGACTGGATCTCCGAGATGGAGACAATGTTTGAGAGTTGCGAGTGTAGCAACAAACAGAAGACCGCCCTTGCGGTCCCTCTGTTAAAGTCTGGAGTACTGAGCTGGTGGAAGCTACTAGCTAACACGATGCCCAAGGGAGAAGCAAGCAAGATGTCTTGGGAAGATTTCCTAGTGCAATTAAAGATGCAGTACTGCTCTGAATAGGATCTTCTGGAGATCAACAATGAATTCTAGAATCTGAAGAAGGGGAGGATGAGTGTCACCGAGTATGCTGCAAGTTTTACGGAGAAGATGAAGCTCATTCCTTATCTAGTTCCAACTGAGCTCTCCAAGGTCAACAAGTTTGCCCATGGATTACCAGCGGACTTTGGTCTAATGGTCAAGCAAGCAACCACTCTGAAAGCCGCCATCTGGGTTGCTAAGAATGTGGAGACCCAAATAAGAGAGAAGGGTCTGGAGAGATCTGAAGTTGGCGAGAAAAGGAAGCATGAAGGATCTTCAAGGTCCAACAAGGAGAGAAAATTCCCGAAGTCTGGAGGAGGAGGAGGTGAAGCAAGATGGTGTGATAAATGCAAGAAGAAACACTTTGGAAAATGCGGCGAGGAGGTGACATGTTTCAACTGTGGAAAGTCTGGGCATTACGCCAATGAGTGTACATCCAACAAGAGGGTGTGTTATGAATATAAAGAAGGGGGCATCTTTCAAAGAATTGCCGAAAGAAGAATGAAGCAGCAAGGCCAAACACACCACCAAGGCCAAGGGCATTCCACATGATTCTCGATGAAGCAGAAAACAACATGAGGAATCGAGGATGAAGACTTCATGAAGTTATGCAATAGCCGTGAGGATAGTATCGCATGGTGTAGCCTATTAGAGGCATAGTCTAGGGTGAACTTGAACACCTATGTAATCATTTCAAGGAATAATATAAAACCTTCGTTTTGTTATCTGGTGTGTTAAGTTGTTATGTGATTTTCTTGTATGATGACTTGGAAAGCTGCGAGACAATACTTGGGACGAGTATGAGTAGGTGTGAATGGTAGTAGAGGCCTATACTACCGGAAGCACAGGACTCACACTTGGATCAGGGAAAGTCACAAGGTTACCAAGAAGCTAGTAATTGATTCCGTTTTATTCAAAGTATGTCATTAACATCGTTTCGGTAATGACTAAGAAGATGATTGTTATTCCGACCCTAGAGGTCATATCATATCGAGTCCGACTAAGATGAGTGTGTTACATGGTATAGAGAACCAAGATCGATGTAGCATCTGACTCAAGCCACACGATTGAAGTGAAAGATAATCGAAGCAATCAGTAAGAGTATCGCGATCATTATTGAAATATGAAACTTGTAGCTAGAAGTGCTACATGCTAGAATGCGATTATATCACATTAGAACATGAAGGAAGGTATAGTCTGTTCTGGAATTTGACTCTAAGAGACCCGAGTCTAAGCATTGCAACATACGATGAGAATTCATTAGGACGTGACCCATCAGTCTATCGTGGAAATCAGAAAACTTAACTTAAGTTTGTTAAGAAGAAGAAGGAGTCTCTGATAAAGAGCGAGGTTTTGACATGAAGGCCATGATTGAAAGTCTAACAAGACATAGAGAACGGGTGCAAGATCAAGCACCGCTTGCAGTCAAGAAGATCAGGAGTTAAATACGCGTTCGAAGAAACATCAAAGTTACGGTTATTACTTAGGATGAAGAGATAACGTATGGAGTCATCATGTGAGCCATGTTTCGTTGATATTTCCGGGACGTAATCATCCTAAGGGGGAGATAATTGTAACGCCCGTAGATCCGGGCTAGTCAATTTAGAGATAATAGGGGTCGAAAACGACTTTTCAACAAAAGATTATTTAGAATAAATAATCTTAACCGAGTTGTAGAATATATCTCAACGGTTCCGTACATATAAAGAACGCCGAAATCCGAGTTATAACGAAGAAGTTATGGCCCGTCGAAGTTTTACGGCAAAACCGGCATGGCACTGGGAAGCATAAATAGTGAATTTACAATAGAACGACTTTTAGCCTTAGTGATCTAAACAAAAGTTGTAGAATACGTTGAACCGAGAACTTACAAAAAAAAAGAACGCCCAAATCTGACTTCGTATGAGGAAGTTATGAATTTTCTAAGATTTGGCATAGCAGTGCACGACCCGAAACTCGAATTTTAGTTCGAGCGATTTTTGGCTTACACGACCTAAATGAGAGTTGAAGATCTGATTAATAGGAACTCAACGGTAAAAAGACAGACGAAAACGGAGTCCGTATGAAGGAGTTACGAATTCTTCGCGGTCATTTAACAGTCTAATCTCATCCTACTGTTAAATTTAAGATCGGTCGAGAACTAGCCAACGGAGTCTAAATGAAAGTTGTAGATCTTGTTTTTACCTACGTGTGGATATAAAGAACGTCGACAATGGAGCTCGTATGTGAAAGTTACGGGGTTTAGAAGTCGGCAGGGTGCTGCTGCAAAAGAGGTGACGTGGCACAATACAGGCCACACACGTTTTGCCACCTGAATGGTGACATGTGGCATGGAATCGGCGAGTCCGTACTTCGACTCAGCGATTCGATCATGATTTCACCCTATAAATAGAAGTGACGGGTCATGCCATTTCCTCACACCTTCAAACCTTTCTTTCTCTCTCTATAACCTCTCTCTAGACTCCCTTAAGCCCCCTAAAGTCTAGGTAAACCCCCTAGCACCCGAAGGAAGCCCCGAGGCTCCCGGAGTCCCGAGAAAAGAGCCTTTCGGCTCGGGAACGCTGCTCCAGCGAAGCCCGGTTTTGCGAAAAACCCGCTGTAAGTGAGCTATGCCTACCCTATCTTTAGTATAGCTTATGTTTTAATATAGTAACATTATTAGGACCTTAAAATAATTACTTGAGCTTTTATTATGGGTTATATAAGTATCGTTTAACGCTTATATAATAGTAATAATAGCTAGACTATTAATTTGTCTCGGTGAATATTAGACTAAACTCTAGTGCAAATGATACTAGGTTTTGTCCGAGGAAAATTGTGTTAAGAGTAACGAAGTGCTGTCCGAGTACCGAGTCACCACCTAATCAAGTGAATGCATAGTCCCTTTCATCTTACACATAGATATGAAGTATTTTAATATAAATTACGTGCTTTGTGTGCATATTGTCTGAATACTTGCTGTCTATGCTGGGTGAAAATTTTTTATACATGTTTTAAATGATTTAAACTGTATATGTATTTTATATCTACAAAATGTGTTGGGTAAAACATGGGTAGATGAAATAGTTGCTGTGTGATAACACGATGAAAGACATCAATGTTGACAGTGATCCAGTCATCTAGTGGAGTATAGATGATGACCACGGACTATACTAGACACTCCAGTGGAACGCTAGCAGGCTCGTAACCTGTAGGTGTTTTTGAACTAGGTGCTCACTAGGTATTTTTGAACTGAGTGTGTTCGCTAGTTATTTTTGAACTGAGTGTGTTCACTAGATTTTTTTTTGAACTGAGCGTGTTTACTAGATATTTTTGAACTGAGTGTGTTCACTAGGTATTTTTGAACCGAGTGTGTTCACTAGGTATTTTTGAACTGAGTGTGTTCACTAGGTATTTTTGAACTGAGTGTGTTCACTAGATATTTTTTTTAAACTGAGTGTGTTTACTAGATATTTTAGAACTAAGTGTTCACCAGATGTTTTGGACTACGTGTTCACCAGTTGTAATATATAAACCTTGGTAACGATGAACTTCGTGCCTATTCCTTAGGATGATCCTTAGGAATGAATGAATAAGGAGTAGCTGATTCTTAGGGTAGATTCTTAAGAGTAAAGAAGATAATGGGGATGGGTAATTGGGTTGATTGTTGGATGTTTAAACATAATAACTATATTATTGTGGGTTGAAAACCCTATGTACTCACTAGGTTTCCCAACCTGACTCACTCAGTTTATTTGAATCACAGGTGTCGATATGAAGTTACATTATACTGAGAGATTAAGGAGATATAAATCACTAGTGAAAATGAATGTAAGTTCTGTTTATGCTTATGTTTCTGTATTGACGATGACATCCCAAATGTTTTAAAATGGATAAAAATACATTTCTTCGGAAATGCTTTGATAACGTATTTATCATGTTTTTCTGTGAACAAATTCCGCAACATTTTTATTAAAAGAGGTACTCTGATTTTTATAAAGCATAAACAAAATCGGTCTTTTCTGGCCGTGAAAATGGGGATGTCACATTTCATAAAGGTCGAATCTTGTTTCCAATTAAATTTGACATGAAGGGTTCATTATTAAGAATCAATTCTGGGAAGCTACTGATTCGTTATCAGGTTTCAAGATCTGAGAACGAACCACTTGGATGTCAATGGGAAGATGGTTTGGTCTGATTGCGACTGGGAAGGACTTCAACTGGGAAGAAGTTTGATGGATTGTAGTTGGTGTAATGGTCTTTGTCACACCCCCAAATTAGAATGGCGGAAACATTCGGGGGCGGGTGACTTCACGTAGTATCATAACAGTTGAATATTTGTAAAGAAAGTAAACATAACCATCATAAATACAATTTAAAAGTTACATTGTTGAATACAATACATGTCTCAAAATAAATTACAATATGATGATTTAATAAGTTTTAAGACTGACGTCTTAACGTCCCTTCCCCAAAAGCTGATGATTTACCTGTATTACTGAATCCCTGAGAAATACAAGTAGTTTTGAAAAAGCGTCAACAATTAAGTTGGTGAGTTCATAAGCGTTTTTGTATAAGAATAGTACCCTTTTCAGTGTAAAATAACAGAGTATGTTCCTAGAAAATCCAATATTTTCCATGTATGTGTGGTAGTTTGAAAAAGTTCCAAAAGACTGAATGTATAAGTGTTTTCCATACTTGAATTAGTATAAGTAGAGTTATATAAGTATATATATAATCACTAAGGCGTTTAACAGCCCCGTAAACCGAGATGTATTAATACCCCATGTGAGTTTTTATAACCGTGCTATTGACCCAGACTGCCTGTAACAACGTTGTTCAGGCGTTGGAATGATATGATGTTTGTCACCCCAGACCTGCCGGTCTAACTGTAGCTAACAGTTTAGGTGTGGGATTGTCAGTCCCATATAGATCTATACACAAATATCACGCTCTCCCAACAAGAGATTATGGCTTATAAAACAGGACTTAATCTGCGAACTGAACGGTTCGATGAATTCAGATATCTCACAAAATTTGGTATCACAGGTTTACTTATGAAAAGTCAATTTTCCTTGTGAATATAAGTTTTTCCTCTTTTGTTTATAGTATGTAAAAATATCATGAATATCTCGTAACTATACCTATTATAGTTTTAAAAAGGGTGTTCCGTTAGGATGAAAAACCTTGGTGTATTACCAACCTTGCATGAAAAGTAGTCTTTAACTTTAGTAGTTACGTTATTTTATGTATTTAACATTTATACATAAGATGTAGGTAAAACATTTGAACTTATAAGTATTTCAACGTAAGTTTTTCTTGTGTTTCACTTGTATTTCCCCTCGTAAAACATAGAAAAGACGTGAAAATAAGGGGTATGAACTCACTTGATAAGTGGTGACTCGGGCAGTGTGTCGTTTCTAGGAATGATCTTTCTTGACGTAACCGCGGGTTTCTGGCGAAGAAACGAGCTTCACGCGGGCAGCACTTCGACTGGAAATAATGTTTTTCTCAGGAACTTCGGGGTATCGGGACTCGCATCGTGTTTTAGGGGTGTTACCGGGGCTTTGGGGTAGTCTCGGGATGCTTAACACAGAGTAGAAGTAAGAGAGAGGATAGAAATGAGCAGCCTAAACCCGAGACCTTCGGTTTCTATTTATAGGGTCATTTTTTGGGTCTCACGTCGTGAACCAAGCTTATTCACGTCGTGAACTTGGTCTTCATCAGGTACGTAGTCGCGAGAGCAGTCTGTCAGGCTCCAGACGTCGTCAGCACTGAGTTCACGTCGTGAACCTCTTTTTCACGTCGTGAACTCTGACACAGTGTTGGGGTTCGCGCCCCGAACTTCAGAAATTCATAACTTTCGCATACGAACTCCGTTTTTGACGTTATTTATATCGACGCGAAGGTGAGATTATGCTCTACAACTCTCGTTTAGACTTCGTCAGCTAATTTTGAATTTAAAATTTATTATATTTATTTTTAGTAGGTCGGGACAGGAAAACTCCGTCAAAAATCCATAACTTCTTCATCCGATGTCCGTTTCGTCTGTCTTTTTACCGTTGTACTACTATTGTCGAGATCTTCGATTCTCGTTTAGATAGTTTCGGCCAAAAGTCGCTCGATCTCTATTTCGAGTTTTTAGCTGTCTACTGCTATATCCGAAACTTAGAAAAATCATAACTTCCTCATACGAAATCAGATTTTGACGTTCTTTTTATGTACGCTTATGGTTTAGTGATATCTACTACTTTCATTTAGATACCTAAGGCTAAAAGGTATTTTATTGAAATTTCGCGTTTTACGCTTAACAGTGTTTTACCGGTTTTGATGCGGATCTTTGATTGGTCATAACTTCTTCGTTATAACTCGGATTTGAGTGTTCTTTATATTTCTGAAAACCTTGACACGATATCTATCATTTTATGCAACCCAATTGAGATTTTTGAACAATTCGTTTTTGACGTTATTTTTATTGATTCCAAAAATAGATTATAATACTTGACTTTAGGTCATTATATTGACTTTAAATATCGGGTTGTCACATCATCCCCCCGTTAGAGGGAATTTCGTCCCGAAATTAATTCTAAGATAGGCATTTATGGACTAGGGAAGAGATGCGGGTGTTTTTGTTTCACATGATCTTTGCGCTTCTAAGTGTATTCAGGTCCTCGCTTGGCATTCCAGCGGACCTTCACAATGGGTATGCGACTTTGTTTTGTTCTTTTAATTTCCCTATCCATGATTTCTACTGGTTATTCTACAAAGTGGAGACTCTCGTTGATTTCAATTTCGTTCAGAGGGATGACGAGGGAGGATGTACGTTATTGAGCTCCTGTGGTAATCGAAGTTTGTATGCTACCGGGCCAGTCCTGGAAAGGATCTCAAATGGTCCGATATACCTTGGATTTAGTTTCCCACGTTTTCCAAAACATATTAATCCCTTCCAGGGTGAGACTTTGAATAGTACTCAGTCTCCAACCTGAAATTCCAAGGGCTTCTCGGATTTGGACAATCTTCTCGGTCGTTTCTCTTATGATTTCTGGGCCTGTGAGGGTGCTGTTAGGTACTTATCCGCTAGCTAGTTGTGTGTTACCCACTTCAGTCCAGCACAAAGGTGATCTGCACTTGCGGCCATAGAGGGATTCGAATGGAGCAACTTTGATGCTAGTGTGGTAGCTAATGTTGTACGAGAACTCGACCAATGGTAAATGGGTATCCCATGCCTTATCAAGATCGATCACACAAGCCCTTAGCATATTTTTCCAAGGTTTGAATGGTCCTCTCACTATGTCGGTCGGTTTGTGGGTGGTAGGCGGTACTCTTGTCTAGTCTCGTTCTTAGAGATTTTTGTAGTGACTGCCAGAACCTCGAGGTGAATCTACTATCTCGGTCCGAGATAATGGATATTAGTACACAATGCAGTCGCACAATCTCCCTGATGTAGGTTCTAGTCCGTTTCTCCAGTGTGTCTGTTTCATTTGTTGGTAGGAAGCATGCGGATTTGGATAACCTGTCGACGATCACCCAAAATGGCATCAAGTCCATCCGTTGCCTTGGTAACTTGATTTTTAAGCCCATTGCAATCCGCTACCACTCCCACTCAGGTATCTCCGGTTGTTGTAGTAAGCATGCGGGCTTTTGCTCTGTAGTTCATGATAAGACTCATCCTTGGCTCATCCATCCTCACCTCGTGTATACGAGTTGTATATAATTTAAATCAACAAAACCTTCGGTTGGGTGGCTCTGCCCCAAGTCCACAACCAGACAAGGAACAGGAAGTAGGGCGGAATCACACATCCTACATCTTGTTGAGTCTAAATTATATGCCACTCTTTCATATACAACTAGCAACGATAGATTAACCTAATGAGTTCTTATACTCTATTCTTGAACTTGACCTGCAGTACAAGTGGTCTTCCTCAGAGATCTCTTGGGTATGCTACGGGTGGTTACTGACTTCTGAGACTTCTTTGGTGCTTTCTGTTTCAAGTTTTCTATCTACTAAGCAGGCTAGAAGGTGTGGGACCCCTCGCATGGGTACTTCTAAAGTTTTGAAGTGATAGACGATATAAGGGTTTGCGTTATGGATTTGAAAATTTTCATCTGACAGCTGATTAAGGAAAAAGTTCTTTTACACGGCATAAAAAGAAATTTATGGTAAGGATTTAGCCGAACCGTGTCGGATGAGGATGTCGGAACTTCTCAACGAAGTAGATATTAAGTTATTCTGGAAGAGATGATTACTAAGATAATGAACAATTCTACGCACATAAGTTTTCAGCGCCTTCAGTTTTATTCTGTTATTTTGCTATGAATCCCCTTTTTAATTCAAAATTTGGCGGATACTACTAATACGAGGGTTCTGATAATTTTGAAACTATGAAATTTCATGGAATGATTCCTACTAGGTCTCTCTATCATTGCTTGGTGTACACAAGTCATATATAATTAAGATTTGGTAAGACAGTTGACTGAGCAACCCTGCCCTAAATCCACAACCAAACAAGGAACATGAAATAAGGCGGGATTACTCACCTTAAATATGCAAATCTTAATTATAAATGACCCTAATGTATACACTAAGCCATCATAGCTTACCTAATAGGGTTCTTAGTTTTATATGAATGTTGTAATTTGGTTCGAATGAGAGAGTAATTTTAATTATAAATAAATTATTGGGGTTTGGAAGCGTACCAAACTATAGCAGGGTTCTTTTATGTTTCCCCATTCTCTGGGGTCAAATTCCTCCTGCTCCCCCGTCGTTCTTCTATGTTGGATAGTCTCTCTTGCAATGTCCTTTCTCACCACAGAGATGACATATTGGACTTGTTCCAACGTTGGTAGTTGAAGTGATGAATTTGACCGGAGTCCTTCAGAAACGGGCGGTGTGCCCCTTCATGTTGCATCTATTGCAATGCAGTACTCGGCACACTCCATGATGATGGTAGCTGCACTTGCTACAGTGTGGGAGGTTTCCTAAGTATGGTGTGGTCGATATTGGGATAGCAGGGCTGATGGGGGTATTGACTGCCCCAACTTGTTGCCCTTTTGTAGGTCCTTGAGTTGAACAACTCCCTTTCTTGTTCTCGAACTTTCATTTCAGAATATTAGGTTTGAGGTTCGGAGTGTCTTTACAAGTAGGCACTTGTTGCTGAAATTAATTATCACCACGATCGGGATTGTCGATCGCATTTTTACTAACATTTGTGTTGTTAGCATTAAGGTGAGCCATGACAGCTGCTACGGCTGAGGTGACTGCAGCTTGAAACGTAGCTACATCTATCTGAAGGATTGGTGTTTTATCGGAGGGTTGGTTACGTTTCTTCGTAGGCATGATTCTGTTACAAGATGAGAAAATGAGCTCGTGAGCGATTATGGTTGGCTTTAGATGTATTCCAATAATTTATCCTAATATAAAATTTTCGTTTCGTCATACTGATCTCAAAGATTCGACCTACATCCCTATGATGCAGTCCTGGTAAAAGAGTAGAATGAAGTTTCTAGAATGGTTACCAGACGAGTGTCATCCGAACGAAGTTATCTTTGGTTGGTGGATACTACGATTCAGTTTTCGAAAAGATTTTAAAGTAATTCATAATAGAGTCTACAATAAATCGACTTATGAATTTGAGAAGTAATCACTCTTGATTGAGGTTTCGTGATCCGAATTATTGTTATTAGCCAATACAGGAAAAGACGATAAGTCCGAAACCTAATGTGAGTAATATATTCATTAACTCACTAGGTTGCATTATTTATTAGTTATTATTGTGACGAAAAGACACTCAAACACTTCGCGTGTAACACGCGTGGTCCTCCTACGTTCTCTGTTCTATTCTGGGTGATAATGATTTGTTCTCTCCTGATATTTATAGGGTGTCCTTCTCCTTCGTAGGTATATTGAACTTCTGCGCCGTCTTACTTCTGATTCTTACACCGATCTCCATTACTTCATAATGAAGAGTTCGAATCCCGGGGGTTCATGCGAATGCAAGTTTTTCGTTTTGTTATGCTGTTCTCGATGATTCGACCTACATCTTTGTTACGTTTCTATAGTACTGTAAAAGCATTTAAGTTATTAAGACAGAGTATTGACGTTAACATTTTAAGTTGGTTCGGGTTTTTACACGGATGCATCTTTTACTATAAAGATTAAAAGATGAAACGATTGTAAGACATCAAGAATGAACATGAATTTGATATCTCATAACCAAAACACTTAGTTCGATAGGGATCTTGTAAGGAATTGGAATTAGAAGTTCAATATAAGTACGACTTGTAACAAAATAATGTGAAATTGAGTGGTTATTTTTCAAAATGTAAGAAGTAAATGTCGATTGTATAGGTGTATTAAATACATAGAGTTTGGAAAACTTGACCTTAAACAGGTCTACAATACACCACAATTCTGGGAAAATCATCGACATTAAAATGACCTACCGAAAATGGATTTTCGCGGTCGAACTGAAAAAGCATGAAAAATAACTCTAAGACATCGCCGAAGACTTAGACTATAACCAAGCGAGTAAACAGAGGGCGAGTAGAGTATGATCTACTTCTTACTAGATCCGGCCCTGGATTTGGCTAACTGGCGTTCTCTTTCGAATATACGCCCATCTTGTACAACATGATGTTCTCGTAATCGTTGCACTTTGGCTTGCGAAGCCACCAGTTCTCCCTGCAAGAAGTTGGTACAATCCCTTGTTGCGTTATGATTGTCTTCCAGGTTGCGAAGACGAACAACATCGACACCAGTGGTAGCCTCAATCTGTACCACTCGGTTGATGATAGCTCTTCCCTGTTCCGTGTTGTGAGAAACGCGACGAACCAGCACGGGAGGTGCTCTATCTGCTGAACCTCCGACTTCTAGATTGTAGAAGCTTCGGTCTCCTTGGTAGGGGAAATTTTGACCTTGTTCATGACTCCACTTGTCTAGGTTTATGGCCCACAGAGGCGTCGGGCCTCGAAAGCTCTGATGAGGGTTCGGGTTCTGAGTAACTGGAGGTGGATTGTAAGCTTCTGATCCGGAATTGTCGTCTTCGAGAAAGTCTTCAGCAAAATCATCGTCTAGGGGAATTGCAGGCTCATCTTCTGGTTCGGCACTGAGCCAACCAGCATTCCCTTGATTAGGAAAGTACGGATCTCCGGGAGAATGGAATCCAACCATTGTTATCTAAGCGAGAATAGGGATATAAGAATTATCTAATATAATTAGTAACGGTAATTATTCATTAGTGTGACGCATAAGATGTTTTAGTTTCTCTGGCTGATCACTTCTTGGAAATCTCTCCTTGTTTCTCCTTGTCTCCTCTACTGACTGCTATGATGGAGTGGTTACACCTATCTGGGTTTGTCGTGCGAGAATGGAAGTGTCTAACGAATCTATGAGATTAAGGGTAACATTATGGGGCGATCCTTAGTGGGTCCTCCTATAACCGCGCAATGTATATAAGTTGTATATAATTTAAGATTAAATAGACCTTCGAATAAGTTATACTACTCCAAAACCACAACCAAACAAGGAAAAGGTAGTGAAGCATAGATCACAAATTCTAAGTCTATAAAATCTCAATTATATAAAACCTTGGAAGTATACACTCCGGAATCATAGACCTGCCAGTAAAGGTTTTTAGTTTTTATGGGTAAGATTTTATTTATTTGACGAATTCTAGATCTAACAAAATATTGAGGTTCACACGTTTATTTCAGTTCTTATAATACCATAAAATACTCCTATAGTATATGTAAGTTTGATTCTAGTGTTCTCTTTGGTACGTTTTTGACTTGTTGCTCACTACGACCATTCCCCGACATACGTTGGTCATATCTCGGACAAATACAGTTGATCAGACTATATTTATTCTCGATCTGATTACATACCCTGAGGCCTAATCGTAGCATCTCAACTTGCCTTAATACTTTTGTAAAAATTTGGCTATGATACTAGACCGATGCATGCATGTACTTATACTTTTATAAAACTAGCATTTTATTTTCTTAAAAGTATAGTTTGTGAAAACGTTTTGTCAGAGGGTTTTAGTCCCTTTGCATTTATAGTTTGTATATCTTATGTGGTTCGATATACTTAGTTCACTATAAACAATGCTATGATACCAATCTGTCACACCCCCAAACCAGAATGGCGGAAACATTCGGGGGCGGGTGCTTCACGTAGTATCATAACAGTTGAATATTTGTAAAGAAAGTAAACACAACCCTCATAAATACAATTTAAAAGTTACACTGTTGAATACAATAAATGTCTCAAAATAAATTACAATATGATGATTTAATAAGTTTTAAGACTGACGTCTTAACGTCCCTTCCCCAAAAGCTGATGATTTACCTGTATTACTGAATCCCTGAGAAATACAAGTAGTTTTGAAAAAGCGTCAACAATTAAGTTGGTGAGTTCATAAGCGTTTTTGTATAAGAATAGTACCCTTTTCAGTGTAAAATAACAGAGTTTGTTCCTAGAAAATCCAATATTTTCCATGTATGTGTGGTAGTTTGAAAAAGTTCCAAAAGACTGAATGTATAAGTGTTTTCCATACTTGAATTAGTATAAGTAGAGTTATATAAGTATATATATATAATCACTAAGGCGTTTAACAGCCCCGTAAACCGAGATGTATTAATACCCCATGTGAGTTTTTATAACCGTGCTATTGACCCAGACTGCCTGTAACAACGTTGTTCAGGCGTTGGAATGATATGATGTTTGTCACCCCAGACCTGCCAGTCTAACTGTAGCTAACAGTTTAGGTGTGGGATTGTCAGTCCCATATAGATCTATACACAAATATCACGCTCTCCCTACAAGAGATTATGGCTTATAAAACAGGACTTAATCTGCGAACTGAACGGTTCGATGAATTCAGATATCTCACAAAATTTGGTATCACAGGTTTACGTATGAAAAGTCAATTTTCCTTGTGAATATAAGTATTTCCTCTTTTGTTTATAGTATGTAAAATATCATGAATATCTCGTAACTATACCTATTATAGTTTTAAAAAGGGTGTTCCGTTAGGATGAAAAACCTTGGTGTATTACCAACCTTGCATGAAAAGTAGTCTTTAACTTTAGTAGTTACGTTATTTTATGTATTTAACATTTATACATAAGATGTAGGTAAAACATTTGAACTTATAAGTATTTCAACGTAAGTTTTTCTTGTGTTTCACTTGTATTTCCCCCTTAAAACATAGAAAAGACGTGAAAATAAGGGGTATGAACTCACTTGATAAGTGGTGACTCGGGCAATGTGTCGTTTCTAGGAATGATCTTTCTTGACGTAACCGCGGGTTTCTGGCGAAGAAACGAGCTTCACGCGGGCAGCACTTCGACTGGAAATAATGTTTTTCTCGGGAACTTTGGGGCGTTGGGACTCGCGTCGTGTTTTAAGGGTGTTACCGGGGCTTCGGGGTAGTCTCGGGATGCTTAACACAGAGTAGAAGTAAGAGAGAGGATAGAAATGAGCAGCCTAAACCCGAGACCTTCGGTTTCTATTTATAGGGTCATTATTGGGGTCTCACGTCGTGAACCAAGCTTATTCACGTCGTGAACTTGGTCGTCATCAGGTGCATAGTCGCGACAGCAGTCTGTCAGGCTCCAGAAGTCGTCAACACCGAGTTCACGTCGTGAACCTCTTTTTCACGTCGTGAACTCTGACACAGTGTTGGGGTTCGCGCCCCGAACTTCAGAAATTCATAACTTTCGCATACGAACTCCGTTTTTGACGTTCTTTATATCGACACGAAGGTGAGATTATGCTCTACAACTCTCGTTTAGACTTCGTCGGCTAATTTTGAATTTAAATTTTATTATATTTATTTTTAGTAGGTCGGGACAGGAAAACTCCGTCAAAAATCCATAACTTCTTCATCTGATGTCCGTTTTCGTCTGTCTTTTTACCGTTGTACTACTATTGTCGAGATCTTCGATTCTCGTTTAGATTGTTTCGGCCAAAAGTCGCTCGATCTCTATTTCGAGTTTTTAGTTGTCTACTGCTATATCCGAAACTTAGAAAAATCATAACTTCCTCATACGAAATCAGATTGTGACGTTCTTTTTATATACGCTTATGGTTTAGTGATATCTACTACTTTCATTTAGATACCTAAGGATAAAAGGTATTTTATTGAAATTTCGCGTTTTACGCTTAACAGTGTTTTACCGGTTTTGACGCGGATCTTTGATTGGTCATAACTTCTTCGTTATAACTCGGATTTGAGTGTTCTTTATATTTCTGAAAACCTTGACACGGTATCTATCATTTTATGCAACCTAATTGAGATTTTTGAACAATTAATTTTTGACGCTATTTTTATTGATTCCAAAAATAGATTATAATATTTGACTTTAGGTCATTATATTATCTTTAAATATCGGGTTGTCACAGTCCTGCAAACCGAATGGTTTTTGCGTATCTGTTCGCTTTTGCAGGTCAATTCTCAAGGTCAAAATTGGTATTGCAAACACTTTGGTGCAAGCGAACTCACTGAGAACGAAAGAAATCGGAATTGGTATTCAATTGGGATGAACAATGGTCATTGCAAAAGTCAAAATTGGCTGTGAATGGGGTTGAACTTTCTTTGAATCTCACTGTGCTTTCCACGAAAAACGAACCTGTGACGAACGTTCCCTTGTGGATGTGTAATGTGAACGAATGAATTGCGAATCAAAAGTCAATCAGGGGGAATATGATTGTGTACCTGCTCGCAATTGGATCTCAAAATGGAAAAGTCAAAATTTGAATGCGATTCGCATCGGGGTCGTGGACGACTGATTTGGAACGAATGTTCTTACCTGCAAAAATTATCGGATTCATAGCTCCCTCAAACATCAGAAAAAGCAAACCTGGAACGAACTTGAGGTCGTTTGTTAGTGGTTGGACCGAACGAAGGAATGACCGAAAGCGAATGGTGATTCGCCTGATGAAGCTAGGAACGAACCTGAGATTCACTTTCGGTCCGTGTCCATTTGAAACTACAGCGAAAGGAACGAATCTGGATTCACTTTGGGCTGTATTCGACCGAATCGGAAGCGGACCTATGACTGGGTTCGTTTATTAGCCTTGGAACGAAAGAGGGGAAAGCGAACCTGTGATTCGGTTTGGCGAAGGTTTCGCTTTTGTCATGAAATTGGATTCTGATGCTCGGAACGAAAGTGTAAATTCGGAGGTTATTGATTTCTTGGGTTTGTTATTTGATCGTGAGTTGTGTCGCTGTGCTCTTTCATCTACGTCTAAATGGGGAAGAAGGTAGTAAAGTTTAATTTTTGGTCCCTGCAACTTCAGCGCATTGACACTTTTGGGCCCTGTTGTTTTCACAGCTTGGTGATTATGGACCATTTTCAGATTTTGTCACAAATAAAGGGGGTGATGATGCAGAATTACAATTTCAGTCCCAGAATTTCTGCAAAGTGACAATTTCAGCCCATTTTTCGAAAAAGTTTACAATTTTAAGGGCTGGTGAACAGTTTTGAATTCTTTAACGCACATATTTTTTCGTGAACAGAAAAATAAAGATTCCATCAAGTCTTGGCGGTTCAGAAAGTCATTTTTCGTGATAACGTCAAATTTTCACGACCTTTTCAGATTTTATACTTCATCGTTTATATCATTTTGTCACGGTGGAGCATAGTAATTTTTATCCATTCAAGATCATTCTCATGACCATTAGAAGGCTTTATAATCACGTTTTCGATTATAAATCGGGGGAGAATTTGGTATGGTCATTCGAAATTGGATTTGTGACTTTTCAAAGTTGAATATTTTTGATAAAGCTTGTGGTAGAATTATGAAGGTAGCTTTTACAGTAGAAGTTCTTCATCGAGCTCTGCTAAAGCTTTCACAGAGAAGTATCCTTTACAGCGGAAGTTCTTTATCGAGCTCTGCTAAGGATTTGTCATATCTCCAACTTCTAGTATTTTCTCGATCAAGTGGCATTACGAATCTTAAAGTTTGGGTTGTTACATGATATTTTTTGATGGCTTATATCATTAGCTTATTTGAAGATCATTGTGACTTGGAGGGGGAGCTCTTCAAAGACAAGAAGTGATTTGGTTTCTTTGTTCTGAAATGGGTTTTTATGGCGGGTTTGGTTTTCATGAAGATTTTTTGGGATTACATTCGAAAATGAAGTTTAAAGATATTACTTCAGTGCTTGATTTATATATCCTAGAGCCCGTGTTTGAAGACTATTGAAGAATCAAGATTCGTGGATTGCTTCATCTATTCCTCGTTGCAAGATCTTTTTATTTGCTAGATGCTTGTTTTGGAAGTTAAAGCATTGTCATCCATTCCATATTTTGAGGGGGTGATTGTAGGGTTTCAAAGCACTCCATGGATGATGGCAATGGGCCCCTTGATGAAGTGTAGGTTAAAAGCCCAAGACTTGTCTTTTCCCTATAAATAGTCATGTATTATTCATAATTAGGGTTAAGAGTGAGGCAAAATGTAGCCGCCACGTGAGGTTTCTTATGTAGTGTTAGATTCTTTAGTCTATGCTGAAAGTGTAATTTATTCCTCATGTTTTGAATAAATCGAGTGATGATTCGACATATCTTCTTTATTTGTGTTTGTTCTTATTTTCCGCATCTTGTTCATTAAATTACAATTAGGGTTTTAATCCCAACATGAAGAAAGTTGAAGTAGCCGTAACAAGGATTTCGGGGATATAAGGAACGCTGAGCTTATGTTTAAGTTCATTATCGTTATTATGAGTAAGTTATGCTTACCCTAATTTAAGTGTAGCTTATGTTTAAGTTCATTATCGTTATTATGAACCTATAAAAAATATATGTGCTAAGTATTATAAAATATAAAGTGTTATTATAATACCTTTTAACTTCTCGCGGTACGGGGAATCTGGTTTGAAGGGCCGCATAGGGTTGTTGGATTTCAGAACAGCTTAAATGCCAAATAGGTCCTGCCCTCCGGTGTTTCATGTCTGGCCCCTGTCTATACATAGTGGTTGAAAAGTATTGTTTAACACTTATATAATACAAGAAAAACAATATTACTTAGACTAATAATTAGTCGCAACGAATATTATACTAAGATCTAGTGATAATGATATTAGGTTTCGTCGAAGGAAAATAAGATTGTTAGAAGCGAAGCGCTGCCCGAGTTTGGAGTCATCACTTTAACAAGTGAGTGCATAGTTACTTTCATCTTACACATAGATATGAAGTATTTAATATAAATTACATGCTATATGTGTATATTATCTGTGTTCTTGGTATCTATGCTGGATGAACGATGTATACATGTTTTTACTTGATTTAAACTTATATGTATTTTATACCTAGTAATATGTTGGGAAAGATGGGTAGATGAAATAGATGATGAGCGATGAAATTAAATGATGAGAGGCCTCGATGTTTAAGTTGATTTAGTCATATAGAGGAGTATAGATGATGACCACAGACTATTCTAGACAGTCTAGTGGAACGCAGACAGGCTCGCAACCTGTAGGTGTTTGTGAACGATGTGTTCACTTGTGTACTCCATCTCCCTCATGGTTGACTTACTGACATATATTGTTGAGGATTATTGTCATCTCGACGATGATCCTTAAGCTAGGTCCCTTGAATTAGATGCTTTAGGGACAGAAAGTGAGGATAACGGGAACGGGTAATCGGGTTGAATGATTTGATAAAAATAATAAACTTAATTGTTGTGGATTGCAAACCCTATGTGCTCACCGGGCTCCAAGCCAGACCCACTCAGTTTCTTGCATTACAAGTAGTGGAAAAAGAGCACATGAGTGTTGATCTGATGAGAGATCTATGGATTATAGGCCATTAGAATAATAGATGTTGTAAGGCCTATACTATTTTTGTTTATGCTTATGTACTGTTTTGACAATGACATCCTAATTTTATTAATATAATGAAAACCCATTCCTTCGGTAATGATTTGATAATTTACTTATCATATTTTTGGGAAAAAATTCCGCAACATATTTCTTCAAAAGTATACTCTGATTTTCAATTAAAGCATAAACAAATTGGTCTTTTCTGGTCGTGAAAATGGAGATGTCACAATCGCCAATGAACACGGGGTTTCTGCATCCATTGTGTATCAGGGTTTTGTATTGGAGATCTTCGTGGTGCCTTATCCGATTGATCTGATCTCTATCCCTATGGGGGATGTGTGTGTGATAGTAGATATGGACTGGCTGAGCAGGTTTGGTGCCATGATCGATTGTGAGGGCCAGCGAGTAGTAGTTCGAACCCCAAGTGGGGGAGAACTGGTTATCTATGGAGAGGGAACCAGGATTGGTTTAGGGTATTGTTTGGCAGCCAAGGCACGATAGTATATTCAACATGGATGTGCGGGTTATCTGTCTTATATGGTTGATACTCGGGTTGGGGAGCAGACTTCAGTTTCTGAGTTACCGGTTTTCAGGGAGTTTGCCGATGTTTTCCCGGAGGAGTTGCCCGGTGTGCCTCCCGAGAAGCAGGTTGAGTTTAGGATTGATCTAATGCCAGGTGTTTCTCCGATTGCCAAGGTGTCGTACTGCTTGGCACCACCCAAGATGCAGGAGTTGTCCTTTCGGCTTCATGAGCTGTTAGGCAAGTAGTTCATTCGGCCGAGCAGTTCGTCGTGGGGAGTGTTGATATTGTTCGTCAAGAAGAAGGATGGTTCACATCGGATGTGCATAGATTACTGGGAGTTGAAGAAGTTAACGGTGAAGAACCGTTATCCACTTCTGCCAATTGATGACCTCTTTAATCAGCTGCAGGGTGCATCTTGGTTCTCCAAGATCGATATGAGGTTTGGGTATCATCAGGTTTGAGTGAGAGAGGAGAATGTGGAGAAGACCGCATTCCAGAAACGTTATGGGCATTACGAGTTCGTGGTGATGCCATTTGGGCTCACCAATGCGCCTACTGTGTTTATGGATTTAATGAATCGAGTATGTAGGTTGATGCTCGACCGATCTGTTATCGTATTCATTGAGGATATCTTGATGTATTCCAAGACCAGAGAGCAGCATGAGGAGCACCTTCAAGAGCTTCTAGGAGTATTGTGGCGGGAACGGCTGTATGCCAAGTTCTCGAAGTGTGAGTTTTGGTTACGAGAGGTCCAGTTCCTGGGACATCTCGTTAACCCGGATGGGATTTTGGTCGACCCTGCCAAGATCGAGGCGGTGATGCAGTGGGGGGTTCTGAAATCTCCCTCGGAGATCAGGAGTTTCTTGGGTTTGGCAGGGTACTATTGGATTTTTATTCAGGATTTCTCCAAGAGTGCGGTACCCTTCACTTGTCTGACGAGGAAGGGAGTGGATTTCCGATGGGGCCCTGAGCAGCAGTCGACATTTGAGACTCTTCGGTGGAGGTTATGTGAGGCCTCAGTTTTGACCCTTCCGGAGGGAGTCGAGGATTTTGTGGTATTTTGTGATGCATCCATAACCGGTTTGGGGGCGGACCTTATGCACAGAGGACGAGTGATCGCTTATGCTTCGCGGCAGGTGAAGCCGCATGATACGCGATATCCTACTCATGACCTGGAGACATTATATTTATGGGGTATGTTGTACTGTCTACATGGATCAAATAAGTTTGAGATATCTTATGGATCAACCAAACCTGAACATGATGCACCGCAGGTGGTTGGATGTGGTCAAGGACTATGACTGCGAGATCCTTTACCATCCGGGTAACGTGAATGTGGTAGCGGATGCTTTTAACCGCAAGTCGGCTGGGTCTTCGTTTAGGAATGTGTGTATGAGGATATCCGTTGATTCTTTGTTTCTGGGATTGATCAGGGAGGCTCAGGCAGAGGGAGTCCAGAAGGAGAACTGGAAGCAGGAGAGGATCAGGGGCGAGATCGACATGTTTTTCACTGATATTCGGGGGTTGTTAACCGATGTGGTCGGGTTTAGGTACCAGTTTCTTTGGGGATCAGGAAGATTGTATTGGAGGAGGCTCATAAGTCTCGATTTTCTATACACTGGGAGCCACTGTGATTTTTGATTATTTAGGGAAGCCTTTTTAGAGTTTTATATTTTTGGTAAATGTTTTATTATCCCTATAAATAATCATTATGTGCTGTTTGCCCTCAAGATTTGGACAAGCACCTCATGCATGGTATGAAACTCTAACTCGATTCTTGAAACAATCCAAATTTAAACAAGGCTCGTTCGACCCAACCTTCTTTTGCAAGAAAGATGGTGACCATCTAATGATCGTCCAAATTTACGTTGATGATATAATTTTTGGATCCACTAATCCCAGATTAATAGCTGGATTCCGAAAACTGATGGAAACTAAATTTGAGATGAGCTCAATAGGTCCTATTAACTTTTTCCTTGGTTTAAATATTAGACAGAGTTCAGAGGGTATATTCATCAACCAGGAATCTTACACGAAGACCTTGCTTGCGAAATTCAGAATGGTGGGAGATTTAAAGGTCAAGGTTCTAAGGGCGTTCGGAACGAAGCTTACACCATCCTTGGACAAGCCATCAACTGATAGGACTTTATATTGACAAATGATTTAATCTTTAATGTATCTAACATCTTGTCGTCCAGATATAATGTTTGTTGTTTGCTATTGTGCCAGGTTTTAGGCGAATCCACGTGAACCTCATATGACTGCGGTGAAGAATATTCTCCGATACCTCAAAAGAACCACTTCTCTCAGAATCTGGTACCGTTCTAACTCTGGATTCTTTGCACAAGCATATTCTGATGCTGATCTTAGAGGATGCGGTCTTGATTGTAAAAGTACAACCGGAGGATGCCAGTTTCTAGATGGTAAACTGGTTAGTTGGCAATCTAAGAAACAAACATGCATCTCCTTATCCACTGCTGAAGCTGAGTATATCGCTGCTGCATCGTGCACTTCTCATGTAGTATGGATTTAAAGTCAGCTTCGAGACTATGTGATAAACATGAAGAGGATTCCATTATACTGCGATCCCGAAAGTGCAATTCGGATATGCCATAATCCAGTTCAACACTCTAAGACAAAACATATTGCACTGAGATATCATTTCATTAAAGATCACGTTGAGGATGGAAACGTTGAAGTACACTTTGTTAGATCCTCTGATTAGTTGGCTGATATCTTCATAAAGGCCTTACCAGAAACGACGTTCAATCATATTTAACAAGGTCTCGGAATGATAGAAGCTGATTCGGTTCCGAAATCCCTTTCATAATCGGAAATTACTATTCACGTTCCGAGCTTTAGAATGGTTCGGATTGTACTGTTCATCTGGGTTTCGGAATGCCTCTGTATACTTAGTATATTATGTGTTTTTCGATTGATTTCGAGCTTCAGAATGCTTCGGAAACCACTGTTCATTTTCGCTTCTGAATTTCTTTTTCTTAATATTTTTATCTTATTTTCTGTTTTATCTTTTTCAGAAAATCCAAAATTCACAAAAATATGTTCTTAATTTCTGCTTTATCTTTATCAGAATATCCAAAAACCAAAAAAATATTTTCTTAATTTTTGTTTTATCTTTTTCAGAAAATCCACAAACTACAAAATATTTTTCTTTTTATGTGTTATTTTCTGAACACATTTCTGTTTCAGGTACAAATTCTTCTCACCACAATTCAGAACAGTGGGGCAGGTATATAATTTTGAATCTTTATACTAGCTAAGTTTCCCTAAAAGCATGTTGCTGCATGTTGACCCTAGCCTCTGAGACTCTATGTTTGAAGCCTTAATGAAACTTTGACTCCGATCGTTTCTTCCCAATCAGGCTGATATTCACATAAGTCATTGAGCTACCTTACTCTTCTCATATCGAGTTAAGAGTGGAGTGCTTGATCATTCTTTTATAGTAGAGGTACACTTTTCTCTTCAGAACCAATCTCTTATTTCTCCATCAACCTTCATATTCACAAAACGTAACCCTTGAGACTCTCAACAATTACCACTGAGGTTTATGATTTCACAACTTCTGTGTTGATGATCTTGAAATCATAATAGCCATGATTTTGAGTGAGACCCAAAATATGAAAACCATTTCTGAATTGACGGTGAACAATAAATATGTTCTAGAATTTTCACCATGGAATTGACGCAAATAACCTTTTGGTTGGTACCTTAAACGTAAGAAATCTCATTTTTAGTTTTGAGTGGTCTTTATGAAAAGATCTCGACCCAAGACTTTTCTTCCCAAAAGATCCAGTTTTAATTTTTTTTTTTGAGATTTTAAGAAATATCTTGTCACTTAAAATAGATCCAAAGCTTACTTGTTATTATGGCTACACTGGCCAGGCAAGTACATCTTCCAGACTTTCGGACTAATATTAAGTTTCGGAATTTTGTTGAAGCTAAAGCCACCCTTGAAGCCTACTAAAAAAGAAGCCTTTCACTATTTCTTAATAAATAGATGATCGTAATTCAATGTGATTCCACACAAGCACTTCCAAATCTCTCTTGATTCAGAAGGAAGAGATCGTTGCCCGAGATCAATCTGCATTTCATGTCAATTATTATTTTGACATCACTAAATCCCAAAAATTTATTTTGCTTTATTTCTTTTTCTTTGGCACACTCTTGCACAAAATTCTTTATGATTTTTCAAAGTCTTGTACTAATTCATGTGGATTACTGTTATTCCGAGAACAGGATATGGTGTATTGGCTTTCATTCCGAATGATAGAAACTGAAACAACGGTTTTCTTGGAGGATAAGGAATCAAATTAAGGTGCGTCCTTTTTCACAGGCTGACATCACCCATGTCAGTTGTAACGTCGCCTAACACATACAGTTTTCACGTATTTCTAGGCCACTTTATAGGGATATGGGAACGTCAAACAGCGGATTTTTCTCTCTCCACTTATCACAGACATATAAAAGGGTTTCGACGGTTGATTTACTATCACACTCACAGAAAAAATCTCACGACCAAACCCTTTTCTCTCTCTACTCCTGTTCATCTTCTTCAACTGCAACAATGGCCAGTTCCTCTGAAACAACATCATTTGCTAATCAATCAACCTCTATAATCATGCTAAAACTAAAGGATGGTCAAAATCTGATTCTTGATATGGATTCTTCACGTTACCCTGAAACCTTGAGGCCAATGATCGAGTGTCTACAGTTTTCTCCATTGGCTCAAGCTCTGACGATGGCTGAATCGATTCCTTTGGTTCATCTGTCAAAGGCATATCCTTCTGCAATGGACATTCAGGCTGAGGTGATCATCTCCTTCAAGTTTGCTTCCAACAAGACCTCGATCAACAAATCTCAATTTTTCAAAATGCTAGGGCTCGATTCCTCTGACGGCCTAGTTGACCCAGACTCGATTTCATCCACTAATTTGATCAACATATTTTTCCAGATGGGGTATATTGCAGATATCTCTCTTTTTTCCAAGTTTAGGAAGCCCAATCTTCCTCCAGTATTGTATGGTCTTTTTACGCTACTCTTTAAAAGCTTTTCAGAACGAGTAGTAGTCTCAGACAGTGCTAGCAAGCTCTTCTGCACTCTCATTTATGGTGTCTACAATAGCATTAATCTGGATTATGGCTCCATTCTCTGGACTCAGCTCATTCAGAGTACCTCGTCTTCAACTCGTAATACTAAGATATCTTGTGCACATTTTTGGTCAATCGTGGTTAAATGAGCACTAGTTCACTTCAAAGTTCCAATCTCCGATGATGTTGTAATTACTGTGATTCCGATCCTACAAACATCGTCCTTCGTGATGTCTGACCCAGCCAAGTTCGCTTTTGTGGGATCCATCCCGGATGTAATGCTCGCAAAAGTACCTAATGACAATGCGATAGTAAATGAGTATCGTAAGAATCCTGTTTCTGGTGTTCGCCCTATGCCATATGAATTGCGAATGACGATTGAGGAGGCCAACAAGCCAAAAAGGGGAGCAAAGCTGAAGGGAAACGCAGGTCCTTCCGAAACTGTCAAAACACCGAAGAAGAAGGTTAAGAAAGCTGCTAGGAAACCGAGGTCACCATCTCCAGTACAAGAGGATTCAGAGTCAAGAACACAATCTAATTTGAGGGAGGATGAACCTATTCAGAATGAGGTTGAAGATACCGCGACTACTTCGAAACCACCTATTTCCAATCCAATTCCAAAGTTATCTACTCCACCTACCTGTTCTACACATGTTTCTGATTTCTTTCACATGCCCACTCCTCCACCTTCTCCGATCACCACTTCATCTCCCATCTCCTCCACTGTTCCAATTACCATTGCACCTCTACCGAATTTTTCTGTGGGTGTTTCTCTACCCCAGATCTCAGTTCCTTTATCTACTCCTTTCTATACCGACTCCACAGCAACCACAACTACAATCAGTACTCTGATGTCTACTGTCAACATATTTGATACAGGGGCATATGATTTCGGTGTTACTATTGGTACAAGCACTTCAAAAGCTTCACCATTGCGAGCAGATGATCCAGATCTCGTCTTTGGGGATGATCAGGAAGCTTTTCAGGAATTCACTTTCAGTCCTTTTTCCAATTATCAGGAAAGTGATGATGACAACACCCTAATGACTCAAAGGCAGTTTAAGCAACTTAACGCCAAGTTGGATTTGATTTTGGAGTCCTCAGTCACTTCAACCAATTATGACTTCATGCTCAAGTCTTATAAAGCAACTGTTGAATCACTTACCAAAGAGAATGCAAAGGTCCTAGCTGAAGCAAAAAAGACCTGTTGAAACAATAATAAATAGATCGATAGATTCAGAACAGTAAATTGAATCAAAACAATAAGAAGAATGATCAAAGTTGTGCTGAATGATTAATAATCAATTCCTTAGAAGAGTTCAACTTGAAATTTTCTGTAAAGACAATGTAGGGAATCACAAGAACGATTAACCCTAATACAATACATGCATGCAATATTTATAGCCTAACCCTAGCACCATAAATAAGGATGGACAGGCCCAATCCATTTAAAAAAGGCTAAATACATACATATGAAATTTGACTCAACACAATAAATAGCCCAACAATCTCCCCCTTTGTGTCAAATAAGGTAGAAGATTCTTCAGTGTTGTTGGCAATTCTAAACTTTAAACAGCTTCGGCATTAATCCAAGCAAAGTGTTGCGAAATGTGATATACCATTTGCTCATATCTGTGAAGCACTTCTTAGCTGCAACATCATTTGCTTTGCATTATTCAGTAATTCCCAAAATGTAGTTCAGATAGGGTGTAGAATAAAGATGCTTGTCTCATAAGGAGAACAAACACCTCTGAACATTCGTACCATCTCTAGCACTTTGTTGAAACGCCACACTCCAATTGTCCTTTCGGATCTTGCCAAGCCTCATCTTGCTGATGTCATTTGGAGCTTCTTTAGGTTGTACTGTTGGTTTCTTTCTCAGCACGGTAGCAGTCTCCACATCCATTTTACTAATTTCTTGAATGTAGGATACTAACATTATTTCAGGTGTGCCACTATAGGTTTGAATTTCTATTCATCTTTGGATAAAAGATTGAAAAAAGAAATCCAATCATATGGATTTAGGCACGGAAAATTAGCAAGAGTGAATTCAAATATCGATTTGCTTGCCCCTCGTGATGCTTTGAACTGAGCGTTAATAAAGATTTATGTTTCAACCGGACCAAAGACTTTCACAGCAGTAATCTTCTTCGAACTCCATGTTTGATATTTAGGCTTTCCATGTTTAAGATAGAAGGAGAAAAGCGAGTGATTGACATCGTTATCCGAATCAGGAGCTTTCTCTATCTTGTCAAAACATCAGAATAAAAAGGCCTTCGGAGTGATCAAAAAGTCAAGCTGAGACTCCGAAGTGTTTTCCAATTCAAACGAAACAACTGGCTCCAACCAGTAAACATTTAGATTATTCATTGCCTCGTTCAGAATCCACTCCATGGACCAAGGAGGGAAGAGGGCCTTCTGAGTTTTAAGTGTGACCTGTGCTTCACGAGCCTCCTTTTCACGAGCTTCAGCTTCTTTAGCAACACGATCAATTTCATCAAGCTCTTTGTCACGAGATTTTCTTTTAAGATTTTCCCCATCATCCTCCTCCTATTCTTCATCATCATTGATCAATTTTTCTTTGCCTTTAGATCCAGAAACTTCATTACCATTCTAATCTTTTGATTTCGGTTGTGGCTTGTGTTCGTACTCCCCAGATTCATCAGCTGGTTTCTTGGGTTCTGCATCAGATGGCTTCTTAGGTTATCCCCTAGTTTTGGAAGAGTGCAAGATTCTGAAACACCCTCTATACGATTAAGCATGGAGAATATTGGTTTGAGTTTTTCGGCCAGATGTTGTCGTACTGAGACCGTGAGCAACGAGTCATGAGTCTCTACAAGATTCTGTAGGTAGAGGTTAACATCTGTGACACAACTTTTGAGAACTGCCTTCTCGGAGTTAAGATCATCAATCTCTTTGGTGGCATGAGACAGCTGCACAGAAAGAACTTTTGCTTTCACATTTTTGACTACCAACTTATCCATGATTTTGTTTTCCGTGGAAAGATCCTCTTGTAGCTTATCAATCTTTGAAATGATAGAGGCCCCCAACTCCGCATTATCCACTCGGAGTTCTGCATGAACCTAAAACAAAGCTTTTTTCTCTGTTTGAAGAGTGGCACTGAAACTGGTGATAACTTTATTAGTAGATGCAGTATTTTGATTCGAAGATTTTCGGAATTCTGCCATAAACTGCGACACCTCAGAAAGTAGTTTTTCGAATTTCTCGGTCGTCTCCTTAATAGTTTGCTCGGAATTTTCAACTTCCTTTGTAGATGCAGCGAGACTTTTGGCATGCTCCTTGGTGAGAGTCTTAATTAATGCTTTGTGAGCCTCAAATGAATACTCACTGTTAGACAAAGATTTGGACGACTCGAGCTAAGTCTCCAATTTTTTATTGAGGGCCTTGAATTGACCTTCCGTCATTGGTGCATCATCATCATCACTCTCCTGATGAACAGTGAATGGGCTATAGTGGAAATCTTGAAAATCACCACAATCATCACCAAAGATCGTATCAGGATCATTTGTTCTTAAAGGTGAGATTAGGGTGGAAATAGGACCGATCGTAACACAAGAAGCACCTGCCCCCGTATCAGATACGTTGATAGTCACTTGAGGTGAACTCGTGGTTGTGGTTATGGTTGAATCGGTGAAAAGAGTAGTGGTATGGGCAATAGATATCTATGGTTGCGAAACACCAACATATATGTTTGGGAAAGGAGCGATGGTAATAGTGTAGATGTTGGTGTAGAAGAAATAATCGGAGAAGGTGGAGGAGAAGGAATATGAAAGTAATCATCTGTGATTGGAACAAAAGTTGGGATTGAAAATGATACCTTTGGATTGGAGTGAGTAGGAGATGGTTCCGAGACCACTGGTTGCGATGTCGCAGCAGTATCTTCGGTTTCGAGCTAGACTTGTTCTGTTCTACGAACCTCTGAGACAATGTGAGACTCTGAATCTTCCTCAGCGACTGGAGAAGGAGATTGCGGTTTGCGAGCAGCCTTCTTTACATTCTTTTTCGGAGTCTGATCCAACTCGGAAGGACCAGCTTTCGTCTTTTGTTTTCCGCCCTTTTTGGGTTTGTTCGCATCCTCCATGGCCTTTCGCATTTCAACAGTCAAAGGACGAGGACCAGAGGTAGGCTTCTTCTGATACTCGGTGATAAGCATATTGTCAGTCGGAACCCTGATGAGCATTGCTTCTGGAATAGATCCAACAAAGTCGAACTTGGTAGGGTCTGACACGATAAAGTTGGAAGTATGGAAAATAGGAATCGCAGCTATAGCAGAATTATCTTGCACTGGCATGTTGTGGCGAGTGATATCCCTCTTGATGATAACCAACCACAAACGAGCACAAGAAATCCTCGAGTGCCTGGTTGTGGAGAGGGTGCTCTGAACATGTTGTGCCTAAAATATTGAACCATAATCCAAGTTAATCCCAGAGTATAAACCGTAGATGATAGTGCAGAAGAGCTTGTTGGAACTGTCCGAACCCGTAACCCGCTCTGAGAAGCTCTTGAACAGTAGGGTGAAAAGCCCATTCCACATTGGAGGAAGATTGGGCTTCCTAAACTTTGAAAGTAGAGCGAGGTTTTCCAGATACCCCATTTGATATAACATTTCGAGAATCACAGATGAAGGACTTGATTCTAGATCGACTAAACCCTCAGATGAAGACAACCCTAGCATCCTACTAAATCTTGACTTGGAGATGGAGGTTTTGTGAGAATCAACCTCAGACGTGATCATGGACTCATTCTGTTGGTAGCTAGCAGTGGAGAACACCTTGGACAGATGGACCAAAGGGACATTCTCAACAATCGTTAGAGCTTGAGCCAAAGGTGAGAAACGGAGGCACTCGATCATCGGTTGTAGTGAATCTGCGTACTTGGAGGAATCAAGATCTAGAGTGAGGTTTTGATTGGGTTTGATGTTCAGCATCACCGATGAAGCAGTTTGTTCAGCAACAGATGGAGTTTCAGAAGAGTTAGCCATGGAAACGGTGGAGAAGATGATGAACAGCACAGAGAGAAAGAGGTATAATCGTCGGAGAGTTTGAATACTTTGATAGCTGTGAGAGAAAAGCAATCGACGATTTTCCTTTTATACGGAATAAGTGGATAGAGAGAATCGTGATTGACGTTTCCTTATCCCAATAAAGGCTCCTGGTAAATCGTGACAGTTGTACGTGTGTCAGGCGGCTTGGGTTTTTGAAAAGATGTGCCTTTTTGAAATCTTATCCCTTTAAATCCGCTGTTTCAGTTATGCACATTCGGAACAATAACCTGTTCTTGAAATAGAAAGCAATCATTCAGAATTAAGAACCTGACTTTTGAAAAATCACAAGGATTTTCGTGCATGAGTATGTCAAAGATAAAGAAATAAAGCAAGTAATATCTGGGAATCTTTGATGTAAATTATAAATTGACATGAAAGCAGTTTGATCCAGGGAAACGATCTCTTCATTATGAGTCAAGAGAGATTCAGAAGTGTATGTGTGGAATCCCGTTGAATTACGATCATCTGTTTGTTGAGAAACGGTGAAAGGCTTCTTCTCATTTAGGCTTTTTAGGGTGGTTTAAGCTTCATCCAAATTCTGAATCTCAACATGAGTCCGAAAGTCTGGAAGAAGTACTTGTCTGACCAGTGTAGTCATAATGACAAGTATGCTTTAGAATTATTTAAGTGGCTCGATAGTTTGGAAATCTCAAGAAAAATAAAAACTTGATCTTTTGGGAAGAAAAGTCTTGGGTTGAGAGCTTTTCGTAAAGATCACTCAAAATAAAAGAATGAGATTTCAAACATATAGGGTACGAACCATAAAGGTTTTACTCATCAATTCAGTGGTGAAAGTATCTAGAACGCATTAATTGGTTTCGGATAATGGGTTTCACTCAATTCGTGGTGATAACGAATTTAAGATCATAAACACAGATGTTGTGTAACCATAAACCTCAGTGGTAATTGTTAAGAGTCTCGAGGGTTACAGTTGTGGAAGTGAAGAGTATGGAAAAATAATGGAGGTGGTTCCGAAGAGAAAATGTACCTCTACTATATAAGACTGACCAAGCAGTGAACTCTTAACTCAGTTGAGAAAAGTAAGGTAGCTCAATGACTTATGTGAATTTATAGCCTATTTGGGAAGAAACGATTGGTGTTATCGATTCAGTAAGGCTTCAAACATAAAGTCTCAGAGGCTTTGGGCAACATGCATCTAGGGACACTTAAATAGTACAAAGAATTCGGAATTACAAACCTATCCCCATCGTTCTGATAATGAATATATATACCTGCAACTAAAATACATGTTGAAAATATCACACAAAATAAAATATAAAGAATGTTTTTGGTAATTTTGAGTTTTTCTGAAAAAGATAAAACAGAAATAAAGAAAATATTTTTGTGATTTTGGATTTTTCTGAAAAATAAATAAAAACAGAAAAATAAAGAAAATATTTTTGTGATTTTTGAATTTAATGAAAAAGAAATAAAAACAGAAAAATAAACTCAAACACAAATATATACAGTAACTTCTTAATCAGTCGAAAGAGACTTAATATACAAAGGATACAAAAACATCCGAACCTCCAAATGAACAGTGGACTCTGAGGCGTTCCGAGGGCTCAGGCCCATCGCAGCAAGACTAGTAGACTCCGAGTGACTCCGAAGGCTTGGAACCATTCGGAATTTAATGAAAGCTATCATATTGCAAAGCTGGTTTCGGAACAAAGTCTGCTTCTATCATTCCAAGCCCATGTAAAATATGATTGAATGATGATTCAGGAAGGGCTTTAGTGAAGATATCAGCAAGTTGATCAGAAGATCTTACGAAATGGGCTTCCACGTTCCCATCCTCTACATGTTCCTTTATGAAATGATACCTCAGTGCTATATGTTTCGTCTTGGAATGTTGCATTGGGTTGTGGCATATGCGAATAGCACTTTCAGAGTCACAATACAAGGGGATCCTCTTCATATTAATCTTGTAATCTCTAAGCTGACATTGAATCCATATCACTTGAGAAGTACATTAGGCAGCTACGATATACTATGCTTCAGCAGTCGATAGAGAGACGCATGTTTGCTTCTTGATTGCCAACTTATGAGTTTGTCGTCAAGAAATCGACATCCTCCAGTTGCACTTTTTCGATCAAGACCGCATCCTACAAGATCAGCATCTTAGAAGGCTTGCACAAAGAATCCTGAGTTGGAAGGATACCAGATTTCGAGAGACGTGGTTCTATTAAGATATTGAAGAATGTTCTTCACAACAGTCATATGTGGTTCACGAGGATTAGCTTGAATCTTGGCACAATAGCAAACAGCAAACATAACGTCTGGACGACTAGCTGTTAGATACATTAATGAACCTATCATTTGTCGATAGAGAGTTGTGTCACCTCCTGGCTTGTCCAAGGAATGTGTAAGCTTTGTTCCGAATGCCATAGGAACCTTAACCTTAGAATCTCCCACCATTCCGAACTTCGTAAGTAAGGTCTTCGTATAAGCCTCCTGGTTGATGAATATGCCCTCTTGATTATGTCTAATATTTAAACCAAGGAAAAAGTTAATAGGACCCATTGAGCTCATCTCAAACTTAGTTTCCATCAATTTTTGGAATTCAGCAGTTAATCTAGGATTATTAGATCCGAAAATGATATCATCAACATAAATTTGGATAATCATCAGATGGTCACCGTCTTTCTTGCGAAAGAAGGTTGGGTCGACTAAGCCTTGTTTAAATTTGGATTGTTTCAAGAAGCGAGTGAGAGTTTCATACCAAGCACGTGGAGCTTGCTTTAGACCATACACGGCTTTATCCAAAATGTAGCGATGGTTTGGATATTTCTTGTTGACGAAACCAAGTGGTTGTTCCACATAGACCGTTTCTTCTAATTCACCATTTAACAACGCACATTTTACGTCCATTTGATAGACTTCGAAATTTTTATGAGCTGCATAGGCAAGGAAAATGCGAACAGATTCTAGCCTTGCAACCGGTGCGAATGTCTCCTCGTAGTCTATGCCTTCCTCTTGGCAGTATCCCTTCACAACTAACCGAGCCTTATTCTGAATGACATTTTCTTCTTTGTCAAGCTTGTTTCGGAATACCCATTTTAATCCTACCACGGATGCATCCTTCGGGGTTGGGATCAATCTGCATACCATGTTACGCCCAAACTCATTAAGCTCATCTTGCATAGCTTGCACCCAAACTCATTAAGCTCATCTTGCATACCATGTTACACCCAAACTCATTAAGCTCATCTTCACAGTCTTAGGCTTATTTTGGAGATGAACGAATTAAACATGCAAAATTCCATTTTAGAAAATAATACAGTTTGATTCGCTTTTCGCTAAGCTCTTGTGAGAACTCCTGAAGAAGCGGATCCGATTACTTGAGTTTTGGGATGATGCTTGGTCCATTTGGTCAATGGAGGGTAATTTGGATCGTATGTTGGATCCAATTCGGCATTCACGTCTTTGAATTCTGATTGAGCATCAGAGTCATTATTTTCAATTTGATTCTCCCCCCTGTAAGTTTGCATGAGGCCCTTTGTTCGGAATGAGATGCTCCCCCTGGATTGGAATATCAGTGGTGACTTCAGGAATTGAATTCTCCCCCTGAACTGGTATATCAGTTGTAGAGGTTGAAGAAGAACCCTCCCCCTGAACCGGAGCATTCGTAGCTTGTGGTTGATGTGGAACATCAGAGCCCTTCGGAGTAGATGGTTCATTTCCAATGTCTTTGGCATCATCGTCAATGATTTTCTTCAGTTCATCTTCCTTATTATCTGCTGCTTTTGAATATGAAGAGATCGCCTTTTCTGGCTCGTTAAACATGTTCATGAATTCTTCGTAGAGATTTGAAAGAGGAATCTTCATCGGATTTGTCATAGGAAAAAATCTCCTCAGATTGACAATCAACCTTCTGATACTTCTTCATGTAATTATCATCAAACATGACATAATAGGTTTCTTCAATCTTTTTTAACTTTTGTTCAGAATCCTATATGCCTTCGAAGTAAGAGAGTACCCCAAAAAGATCCATTCGTCTACTTTCACATCGAACTTGTTTCATTGCTCTTTTGAATTAAAGTTAAACACCTGGAACCAAAGACATGAAAGAACTTGACATTAGGTTTTCCTTTATTTAGAATCTCATAAGGAGTAATTGAAAATCTTTTATTGATGAGAGATTTATTATGGGTGAAGCAAGCAGTTCTGATAGCCTCAGCCCAGAAGTAAAGTGGAAGATTCGCAAATGATAAGATCGTCCTTGCAGCTTCGCAAAGAGATCAGTTCCGTCTTTCAACAACACCGTTCTGCTGAGGAGTGTAAGGAGCAGAGAAGTTATGAGCAACTCCTTTTCCAGACAGTAATTCTTCAAACACTTGGTTTTTGAATTCCGAAACATTATCGTTGCGAACTTTCCGAACGTTCCGAACTAGATTTCGCAATTGAAGCTCGATCTGCTTGATGAAGTCCTTAAGCTTGGAAGTTACATCTGATTTCTGTTTAATAAAATACCAAGTGAATCTAGAAAAGTGATAAACAATAACTAGAATGTATTTGTTACCACCAATACTCTCGATCGTTGATTGACCACAAATATCTATATGTAATAGTTCAAGTGGCTCAATCACTTTGGTGTTGATGATTATCGAAGGACTCTTCCTACTCTGCTTTCCCTGCTCACAAGCAGTACACAGATGTTCTTTCTCAAACTTCAGAAGAGGCAAGCCTCGCACAAGATCACCAAGTACAAGTTTGTTGATATCCTTGAAATTCAAATGCGAAAGTCTTTGATTCCATAGCCATTTATCATCCGAAGATGCTTTTGTAAGAAGGCAAATGGTTGGCTTCCCTTTGATAGGATTGACATTCAGAGGATACATTTCGCCTTTTTGTTTGGACTTCAGATGCACTGTTTTGAATTTTTTCTTTATTATTTCGGATCCCTCATCATCTAATGATACTTTCAGACATGTACCTACAACCAATTGAGAAACGCTTATAAGGTTATGTTGCAGGCCTTCCACATATGCTAAATTCCGAATGGAAAATTCGCCATTTGTGATCATACCATATCCTTTGATCTCTCCTGTAGCATTATTCTCGTACTTTACTTTGCCTTCGTCCTTCAGCGATCGGAATTCCCTTGGCTCTTCTCTCCTCCCAGTCATGTGACGCGAACAACCACTGTCAATATACCATTCTGAGTCGAACTGTTCGTCACGAATCACCTACATAATTCAGAGAGATTTAGGAACCCAAAGTTGTTTGGGACCTCGTGAGGTTTTCTTAAGAACATGAAAAGTTATAGCTTCATCAACCCAAAAAGATCTCTTTATTAATGTGGAATTTTCTCCTTTCGTTATTTTAAAAAACAACAATCCGATTATTTTTAGGATTCTTTTTTTTAAAAGAATTTTGTGTTTGTTTAGTTTCAATTTGTTGCCTAGCTACCTTCTTCATAAACTTCTTTTCCTCCTTTTGTAAGTTTCCTTCGAATTCCTTGAATGAAATTTCAGGTTCCGGAACATCTTTTCCTTTGCCCTTAACATCTTTTGATGCGTAGACAGATTTTGAAACATTTTGTTTTGGAGGAAAATTTGGTTTCTTCTTTTCCATTGATTGTGATTGTTTTGTAAATGATGGTTTCGAAAAGTTTTTGGTTTTGAAACCTGTGAAGTTGAAGAATGTGGTTTTGAAAACTGTTTGGGCTTCAGAGATGAAGATACTTTCGCATTTTGACTCGCAAATCTTTCTGGGTTAACAGAATTGGAATTTTTAGATTTCCAGAATCGCTTTCTTTCTTTTAGGTTTTTCTGATATCTAACATTTAGTTGTTTTTTCTTGGCAATATGTTCCTCAGTTGACTTATGAATTTTAGCTCTAGGTTTCTATTTTCTAACGAGTAAGTCAGTCTGTTCGGAAGATGTTTCATTCGGGACATTTTTGGTACCGCTCGGACAAGCTTTATCATCTCATGGGTTAAGGCAATTTAATGGTTCTGTGACATATCTCCCTTTGGTTTTCCACGAGGTCATTTTGGAAAGACCTTTGGTTTCATCTGAGTTATCAATTGGTCCTGACCAAAAGAATTCATCGCAACCATCTACATTATCATCGTCTGCTAAAGACGTCAATTCAGATGTTTGATTTTTGTCCAGTCCGGTTTTTACAAAAACTTGATTAGGGACGGTTTGCACTTTCGAAAATACTGTAGCTTTTGCTTTTAAAACATCCGAACCCTTATTTTCAACAATTTGAACATATTCAGTTGAGTTTTCGGAAATCAACCTTTTCTTTGGTACATCCTCATTTTTTACAAAATTCGAACAATCGATCTCATCCTCTATGGAGATCTCACTCATGTCACTCTCGTCAAATTCAGAAACATTTTCAGCATCAAAAATGTTTTCCGAGCTCAATTTTGTCCATAAAGAGTGAAATTTCTGTACAGTATCAGATTTAATATGTTCTTTATCATTTTCATCCAACATTTGTTTCAACATGATTTTATGTTCTGTGGACTGAATATATGCTTCAATTTTGTCAAGTCCAATTTTGTATGATTCAGAAACATCATCCAAGGACACTATGGATTCACACTTATAACCCTTTGCATCGATTTCATCATCTTTCAATTCGAGAAAGGGTAAAATCATTTTATGTATCTTTTTCCCTATTTGACAGTCAATATGCAGCTGGGTAATGTTAAAATATAACCTCTTAGCAATCAAATAGAAAATATTTCTTTGTTTTAAAAGCGCTAAATTGTCTCTTTTCAAATAAATAACATCATCCCTAGACCTAGTCAGCTCTAACTCCAACTTATTTATCCGCATCCGTTTCTCTTCACTCTTGTTTGTTATCCTGCTGATTTGATCAGTTAGGTTAGAATTTCTTAAACGTGTTCTTTTTTAGCTATCACTAAAGCTAGTGACAGTAAATTTCAAATCATCTAATTCAGATTCGTTACGAGCGACTGGAATATTAAGAGACTGGAGAATAGATTAAACCTTACTGATGACTCTCTCACATTCACTGACTTGTTCTAAAACAGGTCTTGCAGCAAAACAATTGTCAGAGGCCTGCGCGCTATAAGTGATGTATCCTCTCAGCTCCGAAACATCACTGCAAACCATCAAGCATCTTCCCTCGTACTCAGGGACTCCATACTTCACTACGAAGCATCCACCATGCGTGGGCTTCCAAACTTACTTGTCTTCTGAATCTGTTGACCAGACTTCAACACGTCCAAACTCATCATTCTCCTCCTGCACAACCAAAGCAGGCTTAGAACTATCAACACTCTTTTTCTTTCTAATCTATCTTTCGAAGATAGTAAGCTTCATCGTCTTCTTCATCCTTCTTCTCAGTCATTCTTCTCAACATACACTCCTTGGCCAGATGATTCTTTCCATAAAAATAGTTGTAGTCATAGCCGGCATCTCCGATCAACTTCTTATCTTTCTTCACCTCATCCTTTTGAGAGTTTTTGAGGCTCTCACCCATTGCTTTGTCTGAACTGTAGTTCCCTTGCCAATTCCTGTTTTTGAGGCGTCCAAAATTTTGTTTCAAGAACTTTCTAGGATTTGACACCATTAGAGTGTATTCCTCCTTCGTAAGCTCACAATCTAAGAGATCTGACTCTAAATCTTCTTCTGCTGCCTTTTTGCCCTTCGCAACTAGGGACAATGATCCCATTCCATACACAATCTTCCCTTCCTTTGTTACTTCATCTTCGTGGGATCTAAGAATTCCCACCAGCTTCGCCAAATTATAGCTCTTAAACTATTCATAAGCTTTAACTGTGGACACAACGGCCTTCCACTCAGGCCTTAATCCATTCATGAAAGTAATCTTTTTCTCATTCCTTTCACGCTTAAGATTATGCTTAAGCATTCTATCACACCCCCAAACCGGAATCGCGTAAACGTTCGGGGGCGGAGGACGTCATGTACAGTATCACAACAATTGTAAAATAGTAATCAAAGCAGCAACAACCATTGTATTAATAACATAGTATTTACATTGTGTTCAAAACATTACTTGTATAACATTAAAACTATAGCAAAAGATAAGGCGTAAAGTTACGATGCTCCGTCTTCATAACGCCCGAGAAAGTACCTGCTACTAACTTTCCTGAGAATACAAGTGGTTTGAAAAGAGAGTATCAACATTTAAGTTAGTGAGTTCATAAGTATTTTGGTGGAAAAGACGAGTTCTTTATTATTAACAACGTTAATGTATTCTTCCAGAAAATTCAATATTTTCTTAGTAAACATATCGTAATCTTAGTATTTTGAGACTAAAAAGTATAAGTTTCTTATGAGTATAACCTGTGATTCGATATTCTGATTCATGAACTTAATATGACCCATCTTCTTACCTCCTATGATTACTTAGTGTATGCAAATTATATATAATAAAAATCGAACGAACAGTCGATTGGGTGAATTTTCCCTAGGCCCACAACGAAACAAGGAACAGGAAGAAAGGCAGAAATCACACATTCCATTGTTTATCGGATCTTCATTATATAGAATCGTATCGAATACATTAAGTAATCATAGACTTTAATAAGAAGAATACTCGTTATATGTTTTTATGAACTTCTGTTTGTACCATATTAGAAATAATATAATGTTTTACTTTTCGTGTAATTCATGTGTAAATTTAGTATTTTAATACTTTCAAATAATGTAATATAGTTTTATTATTTAAATAAAACCTTTGAAAGTACAATTACTCTGAAATCCGAATGTATGGTTAATAATCAAATAAAACTATTTGATAACATACAATTCGTAAATAAGTGTTAAATCCTTTGTAAACATATTCTTAGTTATATTCGTTCTACAGTAAAGCATTGATTTCGATAAGCAGTTGCGTTTATTTTCAAAAAGTCGAAATGTAAATTATTCACGTGTAAAATAATGATAATGATCCTGGAAAATCTTATATTTTCTATAATACCGATTTGTGGTTTTAAACATTCCAAAACCAAAAAAATATAGGATTAATTGCCATAATTAATTTCATGATATGTAGTTTTATTCATAAGTAAAACTAACTGAAGGTATATTTGGCATGTAAAATAGATATGATGTAAATATCTTGTTAAACTGTTTTAAAAGAAGTATATTACTACGTAAAATAATCGTTGTTTTATCCATGTGAGTTCTTATAACCATACTATATGACGGATATGCCTGATGCGACGTTCTTCAGGAATCTGAATGATATGACATTTGTCACCTTAGGACTGCCGGCCTAACTGTAGCGAACAGTTAAGGTGCGGGATTGTCAGTCCCGTATAGGTCTATACACAAATTCACGCTCTCCCTCCAGGAGATTCTGGTTAATAAGTCAGGACTTAAGGTCGTACTTAGATAAGTACACCACAAAGTGTCTCACAAATTTATTGTTTCAACGAGATTACGAGTAATACAGTGGAAAAACCTTTTAACAAATAAAGATGAAATTTTTCCATAAATATATGTTTAATATGATTGATATTGTGAATTTATCCATAAAGTATACCTATTATAATTTATATGTATGTTTTCATATCGTTTTCCTTACTTAGTAAAATAGTTCATAAGTTCCATAAACTATACCCATTATAGTTTTTATGCATGTAATTTGTGTAATATGAGCCTTTTGTATTTTAACAACCTTGAGAGTTTATAAGTTTGGTAACAAAAACGTTTAGTTAGTATTTTTACATACAATATTTATAAAATATATAAAAGAGTGAAATAAGAAATTTGTATTTTAAACACAATATTACTTGTGTTTTTACTTGTATTCCCCCCCTAAAAACATAAAAAAGTTTGGAAAAGTGTAGGGGTATGAACTCACCTCGAATGTGATAACGGTTTTGTTAACGGGATTGAAACGATGAACTTCGAGTCTAGAACACGTAACAATAGTTGTATCCTAATGTTTAAACACATATTAATGTGTGATTAAGATGATAATAAGCATAAGATGGTTATGAAAACACATGGGTTCCATCGGAACTTACCAAACTTATAGATATATGGAAGCAATTGATCTCCTGGAGTTGTCTGAACTTTGAAAGTGAATGAAATGTGTTTGATAATTTGAGAGAAAAAAGAGACTTGAATTTGAGAGTGAAATGAAGATGTTTTTGTTACTGGAGGTGAGAAATGAAGGAGTTTTATATTGAGGTATCTTAAGTATGAAGAAAAATGAGGAGGTGAGGTGATGTTTACGTTGGTAAACACAATTATCTTCTTGGAAAACTAACCTACTCCATCATGTGGCACCACATGGCAAGATTATGGGTAAATTCGGTTGTAAATGAGTACAATTCGGTCATGTATGACTGAATTCCCTTGAATTCAATGCAAAAGAAGAGGGAAATCGGTCTTAAGGTCAAAAAGAAGGAAGGAAATCGGTTTTGGGTCAAAGAGAAAAAGGAAATCGGTCATGGCTTCTAGAAGGGAAGTGAATTCGGTCCTTGCTTCATTCCTAAGTGTAAATTCGGTTTTAGTCTTCTAGAAGGAAAGGAATTCGGTTTCAAGTCAAGGTAAGAAGAGGAATTCGGTTTTGAGTTTGGGAAAAGATTCCCCAAACCAAATTCTATATATACATGTGCTATTTTATGTTTTAAACTTAATCCTTTTGCCAAACTTGAATTATACTACCCTAAACTAACTTAGGCTTTAATCCATGCTAAGTTGTAACTTATAAACAAGACCTAAAGGCTATAAAGGATATAATGCAACAAGGGTTGCAATGTAGATTCACTTGTGCTAGGTTAGGGTTTGGAATTTGCTAGGTTTAAAATTTCGGATTGTGACACATTCTGCTCAAAATATGGTTAAAACGATTGCAAGTATGATCAAGCTTTTCATCAGACTTCTGAGCAAAAGCACCAAACTCAGAAAGAAGTAGTGTTTGAACTGAGTGTTCCAGATCTGTGTCGCTTGAGTAAAGCTCTTTCAACCTATCCCATATCTCATTCGCTGTATTGCAAGAACTTACCAGACAAAACGTGTCTGGAGGAAGAGCGAATCTGATTATCCTCATCGCCTTGACATTACTTATCAGTTTGTCTTTTTTGTCTTGATAAACATCTTTGACGTATACAAGAAGATTATTGTATTCGGCTTAAGTCTTGATAACCCTCCTTGTGGCTGTGTGAGTGAACGTCTGCTGAGTCATGGCTTCCCATATTAATGTAACATAATCTTCAAGGCCAAGAATGTAATCTTCGAATGGATAATCTTAATATGTTTAATAAAGGCTAAATATATAGATATTAAATTTGACACAACACAATAAGTAACCCAACAAGACCATTCAAGCCTCGAAATCCACTATTTCAGAAGTGACAGCAAAAGTCGAAAAACTATATGCTGAAGTTACGCAGTTCATTGCGGACTTTCAGAAATCCTCTGATTAAAACATAGAGGGTGTCAACAAGGCAATTGCGGGTCTTAAATCCACATTGCAGATTAAGAAGAACGCTCTTTCGCGTGTTCGCTCTCAAATCCAAGTTGACAATTATGCGCTCAACATCGCTATTAAGAACAAAATTGAAAAACTTCAAGCGGACCTAGCTACTGAGAACAATATTATGGATAAGCTGGCTTAGAAGACTAAAAAAGTGAAGGTTATGTCGGCCAAGTTGAACTACGCCAACCGGCATCTAGATGATTTAGGGTCGGAGAAAGCTGTTCTCAAGAGTTGTGTTTCAGATGTTAACATGTATATGCAAAACCTCGTAGAGACTCGTGATTCATTGCTCACAGTCTCGGATTGAGGGTGTTTCGGAAAGTGATGCTCTTCTGAAACAAGGGGAGAAGTTAAAGAGAAAGAGAAGCCTAAGAAAACATCTGTTGAATCTGAACAGAAACAAAAACCGAACACTGGTAAATCAGAACAGAAACGAAAACCGAACCCTAAAGATCAAAAGGATAATGAAGCTTCTGGATCTAGAGGAAAAGAAATGATTGTTGATGATGAAGAAGAGGAAGAAGAATTATCTAAAGGAGAAAAGCTCGTAAGAAAGAAAAGAGACAAGGAGCTTGATGATATGATGAAACTCAGAAAAGAGTAAGAAGCAAAGGAAGATGAAGAAAGAGTTGTGAAGGTTACCTTAGAGACTCAGAAGTCCATGTTTCCTCCATGGACTCTGAAGAAGATTTAGAAGGAGGCGGTTGATGAACCAAGTGACTCTGAGGTAAGGACTCGTCAATTGGATCAACTGGAGTTTCCTCCTCAGGTTGATTGCTAGTGTTTGAGGTTCCTTCACCGCTTGACTCTTGAAGCTCTTCAAGGTGAATTTGCCTCCCACTATTTCCTTGGCCTATTCGTTCTCTCTCACGAAAGACTCATCTCCTTGCAACGAAGACAACATTGTCACTCGATCTGTAGAAGAGATATCCAAAGGATTTCTGTAGGTAGCCAATGAAAATACATCGCTCACTCCGAGGTTCGAGCTTGTCGTGAGTTTCTTTTCTCACAAAAGCCTCGCAACCCCAAACTTTGATGTGGTCTAATGTGGGAACCTTCCCTGTCCACATCTCGTGACGTGTTTTGGAAACCTTTTTGGTAGCGACTAGATTAAGGATATAGGCGGTAGTCTCTAAGGCATACCCCCAGAATGAGATAGGTAATGAAGCTCGACTCATCATGGTACGAACCATGTCCAGCAAGGTTCTATTGCGCCTCTCAGCTACACCATTAAGCTATGGTGTTCTAGGTGGCATCAATTGTGAAACAATTCCACATTCCTTAAGATAGTCAAGGAACTCGATACTAAGATACTCTCCTCCACGATCGAATCGCATCATCTTTATCTTCCAGCCCAATTGATTCTCCACTTCTTGCTTAAACTCCTTGAACTTTTCAAAAGTCTCTGACTTATGCTTGATTAAGAAAATATACCCATATCTACTATAATCATCAGTAAAAGTCACATAGAAGCGGTTAGCATCCCTTGTGGTGGTTCTGAATTGTCCACACACATCAGTGTGTATGAGATCCAACAGACCTTGACCCCTTTCACAAGTACCAGTGAAGCGTGACTTGGTCATCTCTCCAAGTAAACAAGATTCGCAAGTGTCATCCGACTTTAAGTTGAATGACTCCAAAACTCCATCCTTTTGGAGTTGGGCTATGCGCTTCTTGTTGACATGTCCAAGACGACAATGCCACAAGCATGCTTTGTCCAAATTATTAGAAGAATCAATATTCAACACATTATTTCCTAAGTTATCTACAATCATCACAGTTTCATATATACCATTACAAGGTAATGCTTCAAAATAAAATACACCATTACAATAAGCATAAATACCACCACTTCCATTATTAAAAGAAAAGGTAAAACCTTGTTTATACAAACTGTGAAAGAAAATAACATTTCTCGCCATATCGGCCGAGTAACAACAATTATTCAAATCTAAATTTAAACCATTACTAAGCAATAAAGAATAAACTTCAATCTTGGTCACAGGCGACACTTTCCTATTTCCCATGATTAAGTTTATCTTCCCGTGCTCCACATCCCTACTTCCTTTTAGTCCCTGCAAATCAGAACAAATGTGAATACCACAACCTGTATCAAGGACCCAAGAATTAGCATGTGATGAGTTATTAGATTGAATAGTGTAAATACATGCAAAGGAGGGTTTGATCTTCCCATCCTTTATGTCCTGCAAGTACTTGGGGCAGCTTTGTTTCCAGTGCCCTTTTTCATAACAATGGAAGTAGTCAGCATCCTTCAGATTGGAAGAGGGATTAGCAGAACCAGCCTTGGTCCCACTAGAAGAGGATCCATCAAGAGACTTTCCCTTGCGGCTCTTGTAGGGAGCCTTCCTCTTCTTTCCATTCCCATGTCCGATTGCCAAAACAGGGGCAGAAGTAGTAGTAGTAGTAGTAGACACAACCGATTTGCCTTTTAGGTTGCTTTATGCGGTCCTAAGAAGGCCTTGAAGCTTGCTAAGAGTGACCTCCTCCTTGTTCATATGATAAGTCATACGAAACTGGTCATAACAAGAAGGTAAAGAGTGTAGAATGATATCTATGGCCAACTCTTCATCAAATTTGACATTCAATTTAAGCAAGCGGTCCACGAATCTCTGCATCTTCTACAAGTGGGTCGTGATGGGTTCACCATCCTTCATTTTGGTTGTGATCATGGAGGCAATGATCTCATACCTCTCCTGTCGAGCACTTTGATGGTATTTTTCCATCAAATCATGATACATTTCATAGGGACAGTAGTCCTCATAGGACTTCTGTAGCTCAGCAGTCATGGTAGCGATCATAAGACACGACACCTTTTTTCGCATCCCTCTCATGAGTAGTGTGTTCAACGATTTGTTCAGGAGTAGTAGTGGTGACATCAATCTCCTTAAGCTCTTTATCTAGGACATATTCTTTGTCCTTATAACGAATAGCCATCCTGATGTTTCGAATCCAATCATTGAAGTTCGAGTCATCGAAAATGACCCTCCAACATAGGTTCATGAGGGAGAAAGAGCCTGAAGGGATTAGGTTGGAAGCATTGTTTGGGATAGACATATGTAAAAGAAGAAGAACAAGGTTTAGATTAGATGATAATTCTTAATATTACACCCAATTTGAAATACTAAGGCTAGGATCCAACACAATATTCTACAATTGCGAAGAGGGATGCCGTAATGCAATTGTAAAATATTTGAAGGTAGGTAAATGACGATTTACTAATTTCCACCATGAAAAACGAAATAAGTTATTAAGTTTTAATTGGTCTGAAATTCCTAGATCTTTGAGATTCATTGAACCTTTTCAATGGCATGTTTAAATCTCAATTGTGCCCTTCATGTTTGTGACTGGGATGCCGAGGATCACAAACAAGGAGTGAATAACCATGTAAATTAGCTTGGTACACCCAATGTTACAAATCACCTAATCAATGTGTCGGTTAACCACACACTCTCCATTGATCTATGTTAACACCAAGTTACCCTTTGCCACACATTGTCAGTCCTAGATTAGTGTGCCGGTTAACCACACATGCGCCACTAACGACTTAACAAGGTGCAAAGTGTAATTTCATGGATTAGCACCATTTCACATTTTTCCTAAAGTAACTAAGATTGAGAATTTTAATAAAAGTTTAATTACTTTACATTTTTATCATTATACTTTTAATGAGGGAGAATTAATGTCCTATCCTACCCGTTCAGCTAACGACCTTCCACCAGTCAAGGAAGCGGTAGGTGAGAGTAGACACCCATTAAACTGCCATTTTATAGGCAGTAACCTTATACCCCCCTTATAGACCGACTTCGTGAATGAGGCCTACTAACGGTAAGACCGACTTTGTCTTATACATATATATATATATATATATATATATATATATATATATATATATATATATATATATATATATTAAACTTATAATATTATAAAGTATAAGGGTTGAATTTTAACTTTTAAAACTCTAGGGTTTTGAATTAAAGTTTCATTAGTGTGACTTTACAAATTCCAAAACATGAGGGCAAGTTTTGAAACTTGTCAAAACTCTTCACATTCATAACTTATGAGTTTAATTGGATTTTAATGTATGAGACCTTTCATTTTCCATAACATGAGGACAAGTTATGGAGGTCATTAAAATTCATTTAGATCATATTTCTAACAAATAAAATTATCACATAATCTATGATCTAACTAAACTCATAATCAAGATAATTTCTAGTCAACAATTTGAAAGCAATTTTGTTTATCATATAAAAACAACAATTATTTTAAAACTTTGACAATTATCTTGTGTTTGGATGAGTACAAGCACTACCATATCATAAAAAAACATTTCCAATAATCCAAAACAGTTTGTGGTAGTGTTCCCAATCCAAACCAAGTCAAGAAACTCGAAATTTTGCACACAGAGCCTTCAACTCGTCGAGTACACGAACTGGACACGGCGAGTTGCTCTGTTACTGAGTGGACTCGTCGAGTCTGTTCATGTACTCGGCGACTTCACCAGTCAGAGGCCTAAATTTTGACTTTTTCAGCTTTGAAAAACTAGTAAACATCAAATATAATAGAAAACAATCCTAGGCTCTGATACCACTGTTGGGTTTTGAGCACTATAAGACTCCTATGGTGCACATGCAACCCTAAATGCTTTGGATCTATGTTTTCTCTATTATACATGCATATTTTCAATTTTTCCAAAGCATTGTCCTAACTGGCATACAAATTTCCAAATGAATAATACATCTAGATAGATGACATACCTTTTAGAGGACTTATAGTTCTTGACCTTTGAAAGCTTGAGCACCTCAAGTGTGATGCCTCTAATGGTTCACAAACACCAATATGCAAGAGGATGATTTAAGAGAATAAGTTACTTGTCTCAATGAGAAGGTGCAACCGATTTTGGTTTATGGAGGGTTCTTGTAACGCCCGTAAATCCAGACTAGTCAATTTAGAGACAATGAGCATCAAAAATGAGTTTTTGATGGAAGATTATTTAGAAGGAATAATCTTAACCAAGTGTTAGTATATGTTACAAGGGTTCCGTACATATAAAGAACGCCGAAATCCGAGATATAACGAAGAAGTTATTGCCCGTCGAAGTTTTTCGGCAAAACCGGCACGACACTGGGAGACGTAAATAGTGAATTTACGATAGAGGAGTTTTTAGCCTTATTAATCTAAACAAAAGTTGTAGTATACGTTAAACCGAGAACATACAAAAAAAAGAACGCCCAAATCTGACTTCGTATGAGGAAGTTATGAATTTTCTAAGATTTGGCTTAGTAGTGCACGACCTGAAACTCGTATTTTAGATCGAGTGGTTTTTGGCCTACGCGACCTAAATGAGAATTGAAGATCTCATTAATAGGAACTCAACGGAAAAAAGACAGACGAAAACGGAGTCCGTATGTAGAAGTCATGAATTTTACGCGGACATTTAACAGTATAATCTCCTCCTACTGTTAAATTTAAGATCGGTCGAGAATTAGACGACGGAGTCTAAATGAAAGTTGTAGATCTTGTTTTAAGTACGCGTGGATATAAAGAACGTCGAAAACGGAGCTCGTATGCGAGAGTTATGATTTTTCTAAGTCGGGAGGCTGCTGTGCGAAATCGGGTGACGTGGCAAAATCCTGCTCGTTGCTTCCTCCCCAAGGCTAGCCACCAGAAGGTGATATGTGGCATGGACTCGACGAGTAGGTCCCCTACTCGACGAGTAGAGCTACCAACCTCACTATAAATAGAGGTGTCGCGTTCCCTCATTCTTCACACCATTCCAACCTCTTCTCTCTCTCTGTAAACTCTCTCTCTAGCCCCCAACCCCCCCCCCCCCTAAGCCTAGGTAAACCCCCTAGCACCCGAAGGAAGCCCCGAGGCTCCCGAAGCCCCGTGAAAAGAGCCTTTCGGCTTGTGTACGCTGCTCCAGCGAAGCCCGGTTTTCGAGAAAACCCATTGTAAGTGAGCTACGCCTACGGTATTTTTAATATAGCTTCTAATTAATTATAGTAACATTATTAGGACCTTAAAATAATTATTTGGGCTATTATTATGAGTTATATAAGAGTGTCTCTTAACGCTTATATAATAGTAATAATAGCTAGACTATTAATTAGTCGCGGTTAACGTTAGACTAAACCCTAGTGGTATTGATACTAGGTTTTGTCAAGAGAAAATTGTTTTGAGATAACGAAGTGTTGTCCGAGTACCGAGTCACCACCTTACCAGGTGAGTGCATAGTTGCTTTCATCTTTCACATAGATATGAAATATTTTATATAAACTACGTGCTATGTGTGCATATTATCTGTATACTTGCTATCTATGCTGGATGAACGATTTTATACAAGTTTTATATGATTTAAACTGTATATGTATTTATATCTACATAATATGTTGGGTAAAACATGGGTAGATGAAATATGAGTTGGATGATGAGTTGAGACTGTTGAGTTTTGAGCATTCTAACACTCCTATGGTGTACATGCAACCCTATAAACCTTGGATCTATGTTTTCTCTATTATACATGCAAATATTAACTATTCCAAGGTTTCATCCTAACTAGCATATTATGAAGCACCTATACTACAAAGTTCTAGTTAGATGACATACCTTTTGATGTAGCTTGATGTCTTCAAGCTTTAAGAGCTTAGCCCCAATAGTGCGGAAGCCTCAAATGGAATCACAAATCACCAAAACACCTTGGAAGAACTTGAGAGAATATGTATGCACACTAAAATCGGCCCACTCTTATTTTCACACACTTGTGCCAATTTTGTGAGCCAAGGACCCCTTTATATATTATGGAGGATTAGGGTTACATCCATGTAAACCCTAATACCCATGACCTTTCATTTACATAGGATCCATGGGTTAAAAGCTCCATGGACCATCCATGAAAGCTTAGCCCAACCTAAATGAACTTGGCCCATTCCATATATATAAGAGTCATATTTAATTAGTTCTTTTTTATCACTTAATTAATTCTAAATTAATTCTTGATCAATAATAATTAAATAATATGATTCCATATTAATATATTAGAACTTATAATATATTAATATAAATCATAAATATACTATTCTCAAAAGACAATCCATATAAATTGTGCCGGTGAAGTGCAACCCAAATGGACCATGCCGGGTCGGGTCAACTACATACCAAATATAGTTATGGACTTAGACATTAATCCAACAGTCTCCCACTTGGATAAGTCTAAAAGTATTATTGAGTATGACTTCAAAACCTAACTGGCAATCGTAGCTCTTAAAGCCGCTGTCGAACTCTGACCTTGTCAATGACTTGTCCATTAGATAAGGGATCATATATTCCTCCATTCTAGATATCATATGGACTGAGACATGGATTATAATCATTCTCTCTGTCCATTTGTTGTTTCCCGATTTTCGATTTATGATGACTGACTGATTGAACAAATCAAATCAGTCCTGGCTTGGCCAAGCACTCACATGTGTCATCGCAAAATCATCGAGGGGCCCATAGATATTGCTTTTATCCCGAAGGTAAAAGGAATGGATAAACTTCGACTCATATGGCTTGTTCTACTACTTGTTGAATCATACACAAAGGCACGTTTTATAACATCGAGTTACCAATGCGTTTTCGTGCAATCAATGTATAACCAACTCATAGTAACAACTCATATCTCTAGGTTTTAAGAATATAAGATATTATCGTCTCATGATCACTCGTGATAAAATCCATGAAGTGATTCAAATGAGCGTGGGTTGAATCCAATACTCAGAACTTATGAGCACTCATGAGTGTTGTAGCACCACTTTGTCCACCAACTTGGACCTCTACAAACCAACCCATGACAGTCTTGATTCATATCTACTTCCAACATATGACCGACTGTGGATGGTTTGAATAACTTAATCATTCAGGAAGAGCGACTTAGTTATTCTGGAAGTCAAAACATGCAAAGTGAAACACAAGAATAAATGAATCAAATATGGTATCAAACCCTATTAATATAAATAAACACTTTTATTTATCACCATACTGATTACTCATTATTCATTGTTTCGGTTTTATCAACTTTATACTTGAATTAAAAACACTAGTTGTCCCATGCTCCAAGCATGTACACTATGTTTTTCTTAAACAATAGCTTTGCCATACACCAAGTATGCACTCTATGTTTGTCTATGATCCTTACTTTGTGAAATAAACCAATTGAACATAATTTCAATGATTCTAATTTCACACTCCCAAATCGTTATCGAAAAATGTGAGAATTTCAAATTCCTATCATTTATCGAAATCTGTTTAGATTTTAAACTTATATGCACTGACCCTCCTATAATGAATATGTACAAAGTCACAAAGACTTGTCAACAGTCATTATAAGGTATTCCAATGGAGATCAACTCCATGGAAACTAAGTCTCATATTCAAAGTACATTGCTTTGGACATGGTTCTTGCATTAAGTTTTCTAATCTTACACAGATAACTTCCACCTATGGAGACAACTCCATATTCTCATTTTGACTATCACTTCTGAATAAGAGATGCCTCTTTTCAGAATATGTCAATATGGTCCTTCCAAAATTAGCACTATACTTCCAACTGTCCCTGAGCAACCAATCTTTGGTAAACCTCAGATTGTCCTCGACAATTGCTTAATCATTTTAGTCATATCCAATTCTAGACCTTTTCCCTTCTTAATGCCTTTGGGCATTTGGAAAAATTTAGAAATGACAAATATTATAGCACATGCAATCGATCCTATACCCAAAGCAAATGGTACACGATTCATGATGTCTCACATAAAGACATGATTCTAGACCAGTCTTTTGCTACAATATTTTTATTTGCCATGTTTTCAAAATTTGACTATGAAGAGGGATGCCGTAATCATAATCGAATTTTGAGAACGCAATATCTAGAATTTCCTTAAGTTGAACCAATCCAACATGAAATTCATATATATATATATATATATATATATATATATATATATATATATATATATATATATTCTTGACTAAAGATGACTAAGGTCTCAATCTAAGCCTTTAGAACTGAAATGAAGTATATCCTCTCCCTTAATTATAGCAAAACAACTTTTTCAATCCCTACAGCCTCACAAATTGAAACTTTTGTTTTCTATAATTAACATTGCTAACTTGCAACACTAACAATAATTATCATGCTCCCACTAACATGATGATTATTAGCATAACACTTATGCTCCCACTAGCTTTGACATGTACTCAGAAATCAGCTGGACTTCTAGAAATCAATACTTTATTGACTTTCTTACCAAAGTTTAGATTTCTGATACGAGATGCTTTGATAAAACTTTATCAAAATCATACACCTTTCCTTAGATAGCATGCATGTGTGTCTAAACAATTTTAGAACTATGAAAAGGGATGTCGTAATCATAGTCTCAATTGTTTAGACCTTTTGCCATCTGCTTCAAATCTACTTGGTGGAAGTGTTTCCTCACCATCATTTTCATGAATCGGAGAGAAATCTTGTGACCCTTAGATTTTATGGTGTATGTGTTCTTATCCATGTGAATCGTCAAAACCATAGTCACAAGACAAGGATAATGACAAATCCAAACTCATATGGACGGAACTTATGCAATCTTAACTTCTTGCCACCTGGCAGTATAGGGCCTGCCATTGCTTCCAAGTTGTTATGCAACCAATTGAGAACTTTCAGAACTCCTATGCAAAGCCAACTTTAACTGGAATGGGCACAGAATATGTCAACACGATAGGTTATAAACCTCAAGTCGTGTGCTAGTGAAGAACCTCAGGTTTTATTCTTGATTAGTTCTTGAAATTCTTTTTAGGATCTTTAAGACTCCCACTATCCTCTTGACATATAAGACTATCTTGCCAAATATTCAAGAGATAGTGCGGATTCTTTATCAAGACAAACACTTCACACAATTGGCCTTAGTTGGTCTTTGTTTTATCCAAAACATCACAACTTACCAATTTCAAATGTACAAGAGTAGGACACTTTTACTCTTACATTTGACAAGTGTTTTAAACCTTTCTTTAAGATATGTCACTCAAGTTACAATCTTGGAGTATGACTCTAAGAATTGTTTTGGAACGAAGTATGACTCATCTTCCTGATCTAACCATTTCAACAATTCATGACTCCTTTTCTTAGTCATAAGAATGCACTAAGATGACCTTTAGAGGACTAATTGTGATATGATTTCTAAATCATTAAGATGATCACAAACATGATACTAAAGTACTCTCCCATCTTTTCAGATTTGAGAAACTTTTATCTTTCTGCCTAATTTGATTCTTCCCATTCGTTCTGCCATACATTGAGACTTTTCCAATGTTTCAGAATTATACTTAAACTTGTAAGTATAACCATATTTACTAAACTTTAGTAAATCAAATAGTCTTAACGAGCTTTGTGGTGGACATGACCAGTGCACAAGAATGTGTACTCGATCCCTTTAGTCCTTCACTGACTCACACATCCATGTGAACAAGTAATTAGTCTTGATTTTCCAATGCTTGAAATTTCTCATTCATCATACTATTCAACTTGCATGATTCCAAGTTTCGGTCCAATTGAAACTTGGGTGATGAGGAACTTTCCTGATTTGGTAAATTTAGACACTACCACAAATGAAAGAATCAAATCCATTTTCCAATATTGCTGTCAGTGGAATCATATAAGCAACAATTTTCCACAAATGCCATTGTAAAGATACTTCAAATAAATAAAATTAAACAATTTTCTTTTATTTTAAAACTTTGTGGAAAAACTTTTCCTTACAATCCACATGGAAAATTGTTGTTATCTATTCCTTAGCAATATATCATAACTTCTTAAGCAACTGCTCAAAATTCTGATGCGATCGAAATCCACCTTCGCGATCAGAATCATCATATACTTCCTTTAAGATTTCTCTCTATTCTTTGATTCTTAAAACATCAACATGTGACCCAGTCACATCATGTAATGAGGATCTCAGAATAGAACTTAACAGAGTTAGATAATGGGCTCTACCTAATGTAGAGTCAAACTTATTGACTTTAACATCCTTAGGTAAATTTGGCAGCTTTGCAATCAACGCCCCTTCCTTTGGCAAAATAAACATATGGACCCTTTGGTAATGGGACTATCTCAGACTTAGCCTTTCTCTTTACCATTTGGTCAACCGAGTTGACTATGGCCAATCCCTTTCCATTGGGAAGAGAATGCTTTTTCTGGATTTCCAGTGTCACCATTGTCACTGTCCATAAAGTTTTTGGGAAGTTGATCTTCTAATCAAATTTACTTTACTATCGTTCCAAATCATTGTTGATTCAGCAGCACCAAGCAAATAGATATGATCATTAAGGTTCATGTCATAGTCTGTTTCATAGTAGTCCCAAAGGAACTCACTATGTGACTTAGAAAGTGATTGAACATCCAACTTTCTCAAGACTTTGACACCCAACTCTCCCGGCTTGTCAATATGTGACTTCATCTCTAAGATGTGATCACACATAGACCTTGCTTTCCATTAGGGCTTGAGTGACCTTGAACTTGTGGGTTAGGGAGAATAATTGGAGGAGGTGGAGGAAGAGAAGTATGACTTCCATGAGCCAAACTCGGGAAGTCATATTCCTTAGGAAAGCTTGGTTTGGGAAGATCATTGTTGTCTAAACCAGACATCAACAATGGGAGAAATTCACGTAAAGTTGATTTTAAGTCCTTAATATAACACCCAATATGATATATTAAGGCTAGGACCCAACAAACTATTTTATAACTTGGAAGAGGGATGTCGTAATCCAAGCTATAAAATATTTGAAGGTAGGTGAATGACGATTCACCAATTTCCACCAAGATAAACGAAATGTATTATTAGGTTTTAATTGGTTTTGAAACTCCTAGATTCTTTTGAGATTCATTGAACTTTTTAATGGCATGTTTCAATCTCGAGTGTGCCCTTCAGGTTTTGTGACTGGGATGCCGAGGATCACAAAACAAGGTGTGAAGTAACCATGCAAATATACTTGGTACCCTTAATATTTACCCCTTAATCGATGTGCCGGTTAACCACACACGCTCCAACGATACTATGATAAACATTAAGTTACCCTTTGCCTACCTTGTTAAGTCCAGGTTAGTGTGTCGGTTAACCACACACGCTCCACTAACAGCTTAAACAAAGTGCAAAGTGTAATTTCATGGATTAGCACCTTATTCACATTTTCCTAAGTAACTAAGATTGGGAATTTATAAGTGTTTAGTTACTTAGTATTTATCATTATACTTATAATGAAGGGAGAATTATAGTCTTTGTCCTACCTGTTCGGCTAACGACCCTCCACCGGTCAAGGAAGCGGTGAGTGAGAGTGGACACCCATTAAACTGCCATTTTATAGGCAGTAACCTTATACCCCCCTTATAGACCGGCTTCGTGAATGAGGCCTACTAATGGTAAGACGACTTGCTCTTATACATATAATATATTAAACTTTTAATATTATAATAGTATAAGGGTGTATTTTAGACATTTAAAATACTTGGTGGTTTAATCTATTAATTAAACTAGACTTTTAATTTAATTAAACTCAAACCATATATTTATGGATTAATAATACTCTTTTAATTAAACGCTTTAATTAACCATTAATAAAGTCCATAAGAGTTAATTTAAACTATTCAACAAAACATCATAATTCCAATTATTAAACTCAAAATTAAAACCATTTAATTAATTGTTTAAGTTATGAACCCAAGAGTTTTAGAATTCAATTCTTTTTTTCATAAAAAACTTTTCTCAAACTCCAAAACTTGAGGTCAAGTTTTGTAATTCTTGAAAACCTTTGGATTCCATAACTTATGGAATTAATGGTGTTTTATGATGAAACTTTCCATGTTCCATAACTTAAGAACAAGTTATGGAATTCTTTAAAACATTAACACCAAATTTTGTAACTCCATAAAAACTTTGAATCAAAATTTTTTTTTTTTTAAAAAAACTTTAATATCCATAACTTATGGAAGTTTCAAAAACCCTTAAGATCACAACTTTAAAAAAAACTTTTGAGCTCCAAAATTTTATGACAAAATATGTAACTCCTTAAAACATTTAGATCAAACTTTTAAAACTAATAAAATAATCATATCATTTTATCTTTTACTAAATTTGACCTAATTCAACTCATATAACAAATGATTCAAATTTTACAAATAATTCGTTTTTCACAAAACAAGTAATTATCTTAAAATTTGACAAACGTCGTGTTTTTTTTCCTTTTTTTTCAACTTGAAAATAAAACATTTGCATCAATATAACAGAAAACAACCCATGGCTCTGATACCACTGTTGGGTTTTGAGCATTCTAACACTCCTATGGTGTACATGCAACCCTATAAACCTTGGATCTATGTTTCTCTATTATACATGCAAATATTAACTATTCCAAGGTTTCATCCTAACTAGCATATTATGAAGCACCTATACTACAAAGTTCTAGTTAGATGACATACCTTTTGATGTAGCTTGATGTCTTCAAGCTTTAAGAGCTTAGCCCCAATTGTGTGGAAGCCTCAAATGGAATCACAAATCACCAAAACACCTTGGAAGAACTTGAGAGAATATGTATGCACACTAAAATCGGCCCACTCTTATTTTCACACACTTGTGCCAATTTTGTGAGCCAAGGACCCCTTTATATATTATGGAGGATTAGGGTTACATCCATGTAAACCCTAATACCCATGACCTTTCATTTACATAGGATCCATGGGTTAAAAGCTCCATGGACCATCCATGAAAGCTTAGCCCAACCTAAATGAACTTGGCCCATTCCATATATATAAGAGTCATATTTAATTAGTTCTTTTTGATCACTTAATTAATTCTAAATTAATTCTTGATCAATACTAATTAAATAATATGATTCCATATTAATATATTAGAACTTATAATATATTAATATAAATCATAAATATACTATTCTCAAAAGACTATCCATATAAATTGTGCCGGTGAAGTGCAACCCAAATGGACCATGCCGGGACGGGTCAAGTACATACCAAATATAGTTATGGACTTAGACATTAATCCAACAGAGAGGTCATATAGACCATGAGGTAAGGGTGAGAGGTGGACGATGTGAGAAGCCTTGTTCCCAAATGCTGGCCCCGTCATCTAGCAGAGTATGGATGACAACCACGGACTATTCTAGACAGTCCAGTGGAACACTAGCAGGCTCGCAACCTGTAGGTGTTATGAACGATGTGTTCACCCGGTGTACTCTAAACCCTGGCGATTATGCAGACTTGGTGCCTAAACATTGGCGATCATGCAGACTTGGTGCCAAAACCCTGGCGATTATGCGGACTTGTGTCTGTTGTATAAACCCTGGCGACTATGCAGACTTAGTGCCTGTTGTATAAACCCTGGCGACTATGCAGACTCAGTGCCTAAAACCCTGGCGACTATGCGGACTTAGTGCTTGTTGTATAAATCCTGGCGACTATGCAGACTTAGTGCCTAAACCCCGGTGACGATGGACTTCGTGCCGATTCCTTAGGATGATCCTTAGGAATGAATGAACAAGAAATATTTGATTCTTAGGGTAGATCCTTAAGAGTAAAGAAGATAATGGGGATGGGTAATTGGGTTAACTGTTTGATGATTAAACATAATAATTATATTATTGTGGGTTGAAAACCCTATGTACTCACCAGGTTTCCCAACCTGACCCACTCAGTTTATTTATATCACAGGTGTTGATATGAAGTCACATTACACTGAGAGATTAAGGAGATATAGATCACTAGTGATAATGAATGTAAGTTCTGTTTATGCTTATGTTTCTGTATTAACGATGACATCCCAAATGTTTTAAAATGAATAAAAATACATTTCTTCGGAAATGCTTTGATAACGTATTTATCATGTTTTTCTGGGAACAAATTCCACAAGATTTTTATTAAAATAAGTACTCTGATTTTTATAAAGCATAAACAAAAAAATCGGTCTTTTCTGGTCGTGAAAATGGGGATGTCACAGTTGGTATCAGAGCATTAGTTTAAGCGAACTAGGAATATGGATTTATTTCTAGACTTAAACTTAGAATGCAAAGTAATGAATGTGAGGAGTGTGTCTTAGGTAATACACCTGAATAGACACAAGCACTAGCTTATTTAGGGAAAATGCCTAACATGCTTTTATGTGCTAAAAGATTTATGATGCTTTATGATGCTAAATGTATGATCGGATCTATGGTCTGTTGCCGATCGGATCTGGAAACTTTATGTGTTCAGATTTCTAAACGTTTAATTACGGTATTAGAACTGGCATGTAACTTTTCGGAGTAATAGGGAGATTTACACGTCGATCGTAAATAAAATCTTTCCTATCTAAATTCTCGTCATTGGACACCGAACGTCTGAATCGGTGTATAGATCGACATGGTGAGAACTCGAAGCGGATTGGGAAGCGGTAATCCGCAGCTTGAGCCACAAGTGATTGAGCGTGCGCCTGAAGTAGCAGCCGCACCCGAGCCAATCACCATGGCTGGAGTACAAGCCATGATTCGGGCTATGTTAGCAAAACAAAGGGAGGAAATGAGGCGGATGTTGCACGAAAATAGGGACGAACCTACCATGCCCATTGAGCAACCTGAGCTGATTCTCGAGCAATCGGAGGAAGGGAACTATAGCCGCCACGTGAGTCAAGTTGGGACTCAATGAGAACGAAGGAATGACCCGGAGAGGGGAAACGACAAGGATGGGCGGAAGTATAATAATTTCTTGGGTGCCAAGCCACCAAGTATTTCAGGAAACCCAAAGCCTGTTGAGATTATGGACTGGATCTCCGAAATGGAGATGGTGTTCGAGAGCTGCGGCTGTAGTAAAACTGTATTTGCAGTTAGGCAACTGAAGACCGGAGTCTTAAGCTGGTGGAAGTTATTGGCAGATACGATGCCACGAGGAGAAGCCCTAAAAATGTCATGGGAAGAGTTCTTGGAACAGCTGAAAATGCAATACTACTCAGAGATAGATCTGATAGACCTAAACAACGAGTTTCAGAACCTGAAGAAAGGGAAGATGAGTGTCGATGAGTATGCCACCGTATTCACCGAGAGGATGAAGCTGTTTCCCTACTTAGTGCCTACTGAACTCTCCAAGATAGATAGGTTTGCTAACGGACTGCCCACAGACTTTGGCCCAACGGTTAAAATGGCAACTACTTTAAAGACAGCCGTTAGAGCAGCTAAGAATGTAGAGACCCAGATAAGAGAAAAGGGTCTAGAAAAGGATAAGGCGGGAGAAAAGAGGAAGTTAGAAGGATCTTCAAAATCCAACAAAGAAATAAAATTCTCAAAGTCTGAAGGAGGAGGAGGAGGTGAAGCTAAGTGGTGCGAGAAGTGTAAAAAGAAACACTTCGGGAAATGTAGCGAGGAAGTGACTTGCTACAAATGTGGAAAGACAGGGCATTACGCCAGCAAGTGCGCGTCCAACAAGAAGGTGTGCTACAGATGTAACAAAGAAGGGCATATTTCTAGAGACCGCCCAAAGAAAAATGAGGCAGCAAGGCCAAACACACCACCAAGGCCAAGGGCATTCCACATGATCCTCGACGAAGCAGAAAACAACGCGAGGAATCGAGGTTGAGGACTTCATATCCAAAGATCGAGTTATGCAGTAGCCGTGTAGATAGTATCGTATGGTGTAGCCTATTAAAGGTATAGTCTAGGGTGAACTTGAACACCTATGTAATCGTTTCAAGGAATAATATAAAACCTTCGTTTTGTTATCTGATGTGTCAAGTTGTTATGAGATTTTTTTTATGGTTAATTGGAAAACTGCGAGACAATACTTGGGACGAGTATGAGTGGGTGTGAAAGGTAGTAGAGGCCTATACTACCGGAAGCACAGGACTCACACTTGGATCAGGGAAAGTCACAAGGTTACCAAGAAGCTAGTAATTGATTCCGTTTTATTCAAAGTATGTCGTTACCATCGTTTCGGTAATGACTAAGAAGATGATTGTTATTCCGACCCTAGTGATCATATCAAATTGAGTCCGACTACGATGAGTATGTTATGTGGTTCAGAGAACTAAGTTCGATGTCACATCTGACTTAAGCCAGGAGATTGAAATCAAAGCGATCAGTAGAGGTATCGCGATAATTGCTTGTAGCTAGAAATGCTACCTTTTAAGATGTGATCAGAACATGAAGGAAAGTATATTCCATTCCGGAATTTGACTCTAAGAGACCTGAGTCTGAGCGTTGCAACATACAATGATAGGTCATTAGAATATGACACATCGATCCATTGTAGTAATAAAAGAACTTATCTTAAGTTTATTAAGAAGAAGAAGGAGTCTTTAGTAAGGATCGAGATTGTGACTTGAAGGTCATAATTTGGAGTCTAACGGAGCAGGTGCAAGATCGAGCACCACCTGCAGTCAAGGAGTCCAAGAGTTAGATACTCGTTCAAAGCGACATAGAAGTTATGGTTATTACCTAGGATGAAGAGATAACGTAAGGAGTCATTATACAACCCTATTTCGTTGATGATTATGGGACGTAATCATCCTAAGGGGGAGATAATTGTAACGCCCGTAAATCCAGGCTAGTCAATTTAGAGACAATGAGCATCAAAAATGAGTTTTTAACGAAATATTATTTAGAAGGAATAATCTTAACCAAGTGTTAGTATATGTTACAAGGGTTCCGTACATATAAAGAACGCCGAAATCCGAGATATAACGAAGAAGTTATGGCTCGTCGAAGTTTTTCGGCAAAACCGGCACGGCACCGGGAGACGTAAATAGTGAATTTACGATAGACGAGTTTTTAGCCTTAGTAATCTAAACAAAAGTTGTAGTATACGTTAAACCGAGAACATACAAAAAAAGAACGCCCAAATCTGACTTCGTATGAGGAAGTTATGAATTTTCTAAGATTTGGCTAAGCAGTGTACACCCCGAAACTCGAATTTTAGATCGAGCGGTTTTTGGCCTACGCGACCTAAATGAGAATTGAAGATCTCATTAATAGGAACTCAACAGTAAAAAGACAGACGAAAACGGAGTCCGTATGTAGAAGTTATGAATTTTACGCGGACATTTAACAGTATAATCTCATCCTACTGTTAAATTTAAAATCTGTCGAGAATTAGCCGATGGAGTCTAAATGAAAGTTGTATATCTTGTTTTTACCTACGCGTCGATATAAAGAACGTCAAAAACGGAGCTCGTATGCGAGAGTTATGATTTTTCTAAGTCAGGACGCTGTTGTGCGAAATCGGGTGACGTGGCGAAATCCTGGTCGTTGCTTCCTCCCCAAGGCTAGCCACCAGAAGGTGAGATGTGGCATGAACTCGATGAGTAGGTCCCCTACTCGACGAGTAGAGCTGCCAGCCTCACTATAAATAGAGGTGTCGGGTTCCCTCATTCTTCACACCATTCCAACCTCTTCTCTCTCTCTGTAAACTCTCTCTCTAGCCCCCAAACCCCCCCCCCCCCTAAGCCTAGGTAAACCCCCTAGCACCCGAAGGAAGCCCTGAGGCTACCAAAGCCCCGAGAAAAGAGCCTTTCGGATCTGGAACGCTGCTCCAGCGAATCCCGGTTTTTGAGAAAACCCGCTGTAAGTGAGCTACGCCTACGCTATTTTTAATATAGCTTCTAATTAATCATAGTAACATTATTAGGACCTTAAAATAATTATTTGGGCTATTATTATGAGTTATATAAGAGTGTTGCTTAACTCTTATATAATAGTAATAATAGCTAGACTATTAATTAGTCGCGGTTAACGTGAGACTAAACCCTAGTGGTATTGATACTAGGTTTTGTCAAGAGAAAATTGTTTTAAGATAACGAAGTGTTGTCCGAGTACCGAGTCACCACGTTACCAGGTGAGTGCATAGTTACTTTCATCTTACACATAGATATGAAGTATTTTATATAAACTACGTGCTATGTGTGCATATTATCTGTATACTTGCTATCTATGCTGGATGAACGATTTTATACAAGTTTGATATGATTTAAACTGTATATGTATTTATATCTATATAATATGTTGGGTAAAACATGGGTAGATGAAATATGAGTTGGATGATGAGTTGAGAGGTCATATAGACCATGAGGTAAGGGTGATAGGTGGACGATGTGAGAAGCCTTGTTCCCAAATGCTGGCCCCGTCATCTAGCAGAGTATGGATGACAACCACGGACTATTCTAGACAGTCCAGTGGAACACTAGCAGGCTCGCAACCTGTAGGTGTTATGAACGATGTGTTCACCCGGTGTACTCTAAACCCTGGCGATTATGCAGACTTGGTGCCTAAACCTTGGCGATCATGCAGACTTGGTGCCAAAACCCTGGCGATTATGCGGACTTGTGCATGTTGTATAAACCCTGGCGATTATGCGGACTTGTGCCAAAACATGTTGTGCCGGGTTTTTTCATTGTTTCAACACTTTTTCCAATGTATAACCTTTTGGTCTACACCTACATATGAATTCAAAACTAAAAAGATCATATTATTTGCATGCTCCTGCCACCAGGCCCTTGTGCACACATTATTAGCCGATCCTTTTTTTCAAAGAGTAGATCCACAAGGGTACACTTGGGGAAAAGTAAGCAACGAAATGTGCAAATTATATTGGGAGGAGTTCCAGGTAGTTAATTATATGTGATAAATTATTTTTTGGTAAACATTTACATTTAAACTTATGTGTATGTTCTTAATGTGTAGAAAAAATGTTGTTAGGATGAAGCAAAAGACTCACTAGTAAAGAAAGTCTGGGTAAGTAAAGCGGCACAAACTTATGACCAATATCTCTACAACATGTGGAACCCAAAAAGAAACCCGCGGGCCTTTAAACCAGCTCATATTTCACTAGAAGCCTGGAACTCTTGGCAAGAAAAATGGAATACAGATGAATACAAGTTGAAACCCGAGCATAACAAGATAAATAGGCGTAACGGTGTGGTTGATGGAATAGCACAACCTACCCATAACGTTGGATCCGCAAATCGTTTGAAGATAGCTTCTGATTTGGTAATTTTTTATAATGGTTCATCAATGTTTATGTTTATGTGTATATTTTACATTTTATGGTATTTATGCAGAAGAGGAAATTAGGACGTGCTCCACCCTATAATGAATTGTTCTTGTATACACACACGAAGAATCACGATGGAGTAACATGTTTATTGCAAAGTATTTATTTTAGAGTAGCCACTTTCAGTTTTCCATATAATAAATAATTGTTGTTTTATTTTAAAATATAAATGTTATTTTATTTTTTGTTATTTTTGTTTTTTTATATATTACTACAAAGTAATTTGGATTTAATTTCTAAATTAATTATCCATCATTGCCTATGGAATCGTTGCTACAGAAGCATGTCTACGTAATTTGCTATGGAATCTGCTAGAGAATATACACCAAAGAATTTGGTAGGGATTCATCACCATAAAATTTGTTAGGGATTCACCATCACGGAATTTGCTAGAGATTCACCACCATGGAATTTGCTAGGGATTCATCACCACAGAATTTACTAGGGATTCATTGCCACAGATTTTGCTAGGGATTCTTGCTAAGGATTGAGATTCATCACCACGGAATTTGTTACGGATCCACTACAACGGAATTTGTGATGGAAGAACTGCAACAAAATTCACAACGGAATACCACCTACAACAGATTTCATTCCGTTGTCACATTTGCGACGGAATGATTGTTTCCCTCGCAAACCCTCGCTATAGGGTTTTTTGGGATGGAAATTGGTTGTCGCAAATTTCATCGCTATGCATCTTTTGCGAAGAAATTTCATCTTTTCTCAACGGATTCCTTCCGTTGTAAATCACGTTTTTCTTGTAGTGTCTTCTTATACTCAAAACCGAGAAGCTAGTAAAAAGGATAAGAAAAGAGGCATTTGATTATTATAAGAGGTTAAACATGCTTTAGAAGCATATGAATTTGATATCATTAAGTATAGAGGCATGATGTGTCTTAAAAGGTTAAGACGCAATGGGTAAAATGTAAAAGGATAAAGGCTTTCACCTTGTTTTCTCTCCTCACTCTTGAATTCGTTCACTTCTCTACTCCCTTTATTTCTCTCTTAAATGTTTAAGAGATATTAGAGGGGTGGATATACTTGATGCTCTCTTCTAAGACAAAAGATTGAATTTTGTTATTACAAACTTAAGCGCTTAATTGCAAAGAAGAACTAGCATTCAAGTCAACCTGGTAATTGTTGGTAGATACTTCTAAAGGAACTCTCTTTTGGTCTTGCCACACTTCATCATTACTAACCTCCCAAGAGGATTTAAGGTCTTCAAATGTTGTTACTTTCTTCCTTCTATAGTTGTTTTAATATTTCATGTTCATGTAAAAGATCCTTAGTGGTAAAAACTAGTTTTATGTTATTCAAAGCTTAAATGCTTCTGTTGCCATGTTTGTGTTTTTGTAACCGACTTTTTTTAATAAAACCCAATAATATCTTTGTGACTACTCCTCCGATGCACCACACTAGCACCCTTTTCTCCTAGATGATAAAATAGATCTTTGAGTTCTAATTTAATGCAAGATGAGGAAGTTGAAGAGGTTTATTATTTCGAGTTCTAATTTAAAAGTAGACGTAGAAGATGAAGACTTTGAAAGCTTAAAATAACCTAGGAAAAGAAGAACTAATGAATCCACACATAAATCGAACCCAAAATCCCTTACTAGATTCCATCATCAAAGCAAGATGAAAAGTTTTATTGCTTAATCGAATACCCAAAACTAGATCAAAGCTAACCCAAAATCATTTACATCTAGAATTAGTCAAAGACTAGTAGAAGCACTTGAAGATCTAGGTTTGGGATTTGCTGAAGAGGAAGCACACTGAATATCAGGAGATACTACTACATCTTTTTTGGGGTGTATAGCTCAGTTGGTAGAGCATTGGGCTTTTAACCTAATGGTCGCAGGACTTGTTGAGTTCAAGGACAAAAATGAATATGTAAATTTTCGTGTTATAAAATCTTGAAGATAACGACAAGCCGAGGATTGTGAAATCTTAAAGATGATATGTCTACGAAGAACAAATATAAAAGAGGAAATTACACGAATGGTCCCTATGGTTTAGGGTAATTTGCGCGTTTGGTCCCTAACTTATTTTTTTAACTCGGAAGGTCCCTATTGTTTGTTTTTGTTACGTGCTTGGTCCCTGGCTTATCTAAAAAGACTTTTTTACCATTGATTTTTTAATTTATTTAAATAAACACACCCCAACCCCACCCCCTCACCTTACCTTACCTACCCCACCATTTTTCTCTATTTAAATAATAGTTTTTTTAGGTAAGACAAGTACCAAGCGCGAAACAAAAATAAATAGTAGGGACCAAGCGCGTAACAAAAACAAATAGTATGGACCTTCCGAGTTAAAAAAATAAGTTAGGGACCAAACGCGCAAATTACCCAAACCATAGGGACCATTCGTGTAATTTACTCAATCTAAAATTATAAAGACTTTTGAATTTAGTATGATATGTTAATATAAAATTGATTTTCTAAGCTTTAAAAAATAATAAAAATAAATTTAATGCCACATCATCTACTATTTATATGTGAAAAGATAATTTTTAGTTGCCTAGGATCATTCTAAATTTAAGGAGCCAAACTAAACGAAATAACAATTAGAGACCAGGCGAAGTCAAAGTAAATAGTGATTGATTTATAATGACATTATCCCTAAGAAATAAAATAACCTAGGAAAAGATTAATGATTTATAAGGATAATAAATTTTATCACATGTCAACATTTAGTCACTTATGTTTTTTTTATACATATGACTATTAAACTTGTTAACATGTTTACAAAATACCATTATGGCATATTAGTATAAGTCATAATGACATTTTGTAAACAAGATAAACAAATTTAATGGTTATATGTGTAAAAAACATAAGTGAATAAATATGTATGATAAAATATATTACCCTTATCAATTACCAACTTTATAAGTATGCCGAAAAACAGAGAGACCATGTAGACTCGGCTTCTATTGTGTTAGCTACCGGATGTTGTATTCTTTTGGCTAGCTTTCTAGTCCAGATGTTGTAATAAAATTTTGTTAATTTGAAAATAATATTTTCATAGAAAAAATGTCAAATGCTAGGTGACAATTGATAACAAAATAATACATACTTATTATTGATAGGAAAATTATAATACTGTTTTTCTTTTACCGATACCCAACATTTTTCTTCAAAGCCTTAAGGGAGTGCAAGATGTGCGGTCGCACAGGACCCCGAAAAAAATATGGCCCGATTTTTAGCCAATTTATCAAGTTACGAAATGTATATATATTATTTGATTCAAATTGAAACATAAATTTGATTTTGTGTAGTTGGCTGAAGCGTGTTGTAGTGTTGGAATAATGGCCAGTTCGAATCCTACGGACAACAACTTTTTTTTCATACACCCAACTTACACTCCAACTTACACTTCTCACCCCTCATTTATTATTCATGTTTTACAACCTACCCAATATTTCAATTCCATTTATTAAATCAACTTTTAGAAATTATATTTTTGGCCCTCAACTTTTAGAAATTTGCATCAATTGATTATACTCCAACCCAACTTTTGCTTTACCATCTATGATCTCTTTCAATTTTGTTTATTAAATCAGTTTTTAAAATCAACTTCTATAAATTTGTATTTATCTCTTTCTATTGAATTAATTATTTTTTAGTTTTTCATTGTGATAATTCACCATATATATATATATATATATATATATATATATATATATATATATATATATATATATATATATATATATATATATATATATATATATATATTGAGGCCCATTTTTACTCGTCGCACAGAGCCTTTAAAATCAACGGACCGGCCCTATGTGGTATTGAAAAGTATATAAAGAATATTACTTGATCATTTTAAATTTAACTCAAAGTTTTATGTGTAGATCTTGAGACGCTTTTCCCCTCTAAATTAATTAAACCTCATTTGAACATGGGTTGCGTATGCTTTCTACATAGATTTCACAAAAATATTAGGAGCAACATGCAATGCACCAATCACATCCAACTTCATCTCGTTTTAAAAGGAATAAAACGTCAAACACAAGCCTTACAATATATACTTTTTCGTAGGAAATATACTATATTTCAAAATAAGCAATTTTAAATATGAGTTCTCTTGTTAAAAATTTCACATTTGGTTTTTATATATTTGTTAATATAAATAAAATATAAAAGAAAAGCTTTAAAAACAAAATTTGTAAACCGTAGAGGAGACAAGATTGGACGAAACTTGTTTGATACATTGGATCTTGAAGGGCTCCTAGGACCTGGGGTTTCCAAGGATATGCCACGTGTCGACATCTCATTCAACATTAAATATTCATAATTCATAATTCATAAACTTAATTAAATCATGTGAGGAAGAACCCACTATCGGTTATTTATTTACAATAAAATGTTTTAGGTTTGATTTTAGTGGTTTTTGTTGTAAGTCTATTTTTTTGGGAAAAGGTTAAAAAAACTGACCACATAAATTCTTTTATCTGTTCATTTTTAGCCATTAAAAATATTTTTATCTATTTTTAAGTAATGAATTTTTTAAAATAATATAATTTTAGTCACTTAAATTGTTTTTGTTTATTTTAAGTAATTAACTTTTCAAAATTCGTCTAATTTGAGTCCGTAGCATTTACCTAATTACATGATTAAAACAAGAAGATTTTAGAAAGTTCATTACTTAAATGTTGATAAAAATAAGTTGAATGGCTAATTAAAAAAATCAATTACATAAAAATAGAAAAAACAAATAAGTGAGTGACAAAAAATGGATAAAAATAGTTCATTGGTTAATTTTTACATTTTCCCTATTTTTTTTAAGTGTAGTGAGTTATAAGAAATTGTAATTCTTAAGGCTCAGAATATGTTCTTTCATAGTTGAGTTGTATACATTTATTAATTTTATATATTTTATATATGCGAAAAATGAATATACCCTTCAGGTATATAAGCTTAGGTATCCAACCCACCAAAATACGTCGTTTGTTTGATATATTCATTATAATGTTCTTAAACTTCGCCTCCTAACTTGATTTACTTTCAATATTTTCGAAATTTCACTATTATCTTCCTCTTACATCACATCTTTTTGCCGAACACCTAGTAGGCTATATATATTATAGTTGAAAATGAAAATTATGTAAGACGAAGATAAATGTGAAATTTATAAAAATCTTAGAAGTAAATCAAGTTAGAAGTTGAATTATAAGAACATTAGACAATTACAATGTATATATGATACAAAACCACGTAGTATGGTGAGTTTGAGTATCTAAGCTTACATACCCTTAAGGGTATATTCACTTTTCCCTTTATATATATATATATATATATATATATATATATATATATATATATATATATATATATATATATATATATATATATATATATATATATATATATGCGGATAGGGAATATACATTACAGCCCCACCTAAGCTTAGGTACTAAACCTCTAAAATATGTCATTTTAACATACTAAATATACCCGGTTTTGTTTCACTTGGTAAGTATATAATCCTCCCTAACATTTCTTTCTTCCATTATCGTTTTACCATCTCTGTTTTCTTTCCTCAATTATCGTTTATTACTTCACTCAAGTGAACATTACTAAACCTTAAACCTAAACCCTAAACCCTAAACACTAAACCTAAACCCTAAACCCTAAATATAAACCCTAAACCCTAAACCCTAAACCCTAAATCTAAACCCTAAACCCTAAACTTGTACCTAAACCCTAAACCCTAAACCTAAACCTAAACCCTAAACCCTAAACCCTATTGTGTCGATCTTGAATTTACATCTTGAATTATTAATCGGGAATCCATTAACCGTAATCTTTATATAGTAAAACAATGTATTTTCAAGAGGTTTAGTACCTAAGCTTAGGTGGGGCTATAATGTATATTCCATTTTCCTTATATATATATATATATATATATATATATATATATATATATATATATATATATATATATATATATATATATATATCAAAAGTTAATTATATGATTTTACTAAAATTCCATGCTTCTATGTGATGATGTTGAAGTTTAAGGAAATAAACATGGTAATATAAAGTACTACAACAAAACTGAAAATTTTAATAATTTAATTTTAAAAATTATATTATACGGAGTTACGGACTTTAAAGATGATATCCCATGTGAGGACCTCACTACTCTATTCTTTTTCTCTTTTAAATGTGTGTATATATGATTGTAGGCATTTAATATTTGTTCAAAGAAATGTTAATGTCAAATTAAAAAATTAAATAAAGAGTATTAGCTTAATTTTTTGTTTTAGAACAAAAATCGATATATATATATATATATATATATATATATATATATATATATATATATATATATATATATATATATATATATATAAACCTTATAATTAGTTTTGAAATATAATTTCACACAAATAAAAGTTATAGCGTACGATTTGTGGTTATTTTTGACAAACATATCCTATATTCATATTATTTTTTAAATAGGCCCGATAATTTTATCACTGTGGAGCCAAACATATTGCTACAATTAAGTTTTAATGGGACATGTTAGTTAAAGTTTGAATGGGACATGTTGGTTAATGGCAATATGTAGCAGGTAAATTATAGGACATATATCATAGTCATTCAACCGAGTCACAGTTTTTTTTTTTTTTTTTTTTTTTTTTTAAATAAGTTTATTAAGCTAGCAACAAGCTAGACAAAACAAAAATTATATCGAACAAATAAAAGAAATTAGGATCTTTAAGCCAACCAACCCAATTAAATTTAGAGAAATTGAGTAATCTAATTCATATAAACAAGTAATTTATTAATAATAACAAACTCTTATATATATATATATATATATATATATATATATATATATATATATATATATATATATATATATAAATGATCGTTTAGTTCAGAACAGTGCATTCCGAAGTTACCTCTCAGATACCAGTAGCATTTCGGAGTTGTATTTCGAAGAGTATTTTTTTTTTTTTGTGTTTTATAATTTTTGTGTTCATTTTTTGTTTTCTAAATAGAGAATTTTTGTGTTTTATATGGATTGCAAAAATGACAACCAAAAGTAATAATTTCATAAACTTAAATATGTTTTAAATAATATTATAATGTTCAAATAGACCCCAACTTTTGCCTCATACTCCATATAATTTCCGTGATTCGCTTGCGAAATGACGCGGCCCAGGTTTCTCAACGATCAACATCTCTAGGAACCAACATAAGAACACCCCACAATCATCTTTACTATCACTGGTATGGTACGTCTACGTCGTTTACAAGTGTAATTTTGAAACTATCAAGGAGCATTTCATCGGTGGGTTTGGTACCCCCAATACTTGATACCCACTAGGAGTTTGTGGATACGGGCTCACATAGCTATGAACCAATATTCATCTTTTGAAAAATAGTCGCTCTTCACATGAATGTCGTATATAGTCATTGTCAATCTCTTGAAATCAAAAACTCCCAAAAACCAGTGGGCAATCGGTATGTAGATAGGGATGTAAAGCTGCACAAAATGTTGAAATTAAGTAATCATCAAATAACATTTTCTTATAAATGACTATTACGTAGGTAATGTAATTGAAATACATGTATATTGTATCATAATCAGACCAAGGTGGGGTAAATGGATCTATTAGCCATGTTACTCCAGTAATATGTATCTGTGCTGAAAGTTGTCGACACAAATGTCCACCGAACATCATCCGGTCTACGCTCTATCAACAATGAGATCCGTATCATGATGTGTTGTCAATCAACACATGTATACAATAAAGTTAGAACTGTTAGTAAATGTGTGCTACGTAATGATCACATACATATATAACTTCCAACCAGCCCAAGTCACCGTCCCCGTATAAGCACGTCCAAAACTCAATTGTCGGTATAACATTGAGAAAATAATAACGCGACATCCCGTTCTTTATATAAGTGTGAATGGTAGGGTCTAAAAAATCGTCCAACAGTGTTGGCTGTTGGTGTGCAACGCCTTTCTTTTTCATATGTATCCATGAGGACTTATACCACACGAGTACATGTTTTTCTCGACGAGAATGCCTAACAGGTGGTGCAGGAATTTTGTATTCTTCCTGGAGAATCACTGTTATATTCGATGAGTCATTATATGCAGACATCTGCTCAGATTCACCATTCAGATGTTGTTCAGGTATACCTAACCCATAAATTGGTCCCATAAATAATTGTTTTGTGCAGTACCAACATCATCGATGATAAGTGCATGTATATGTCACACCCCCGAACCGGAACTACGGAAACGTCCGGGGGCGGATGACGTCATTATATAGTATCATAACAGTTGAATATAAATGAATCATAGAAACCCAAAACATCACACATTTAGATTACAAGTTTACATCGTTTGCATACTTTTCTTGTTCAAAAGTTAACAACAAATAGCTGAAAAGTAAAAGTTCATGAAGTAGCAACTCCTGCTCTCAAAAATAGTTTGGATACCTGCTCATTGGTTTCCTGAGAATACAAGTGATTTTAAAAAGTGTCAACAATTAAGTTAGTGAGTTCATAAACATTTTGTATGAAAAGGATTTGTAACTGCTTTGCGTAAAAATTATTTTGTATACTTCCAGAAAATCTGATATTTTCTTAAATTGAATTGTAGTCTTAAAACCCTAAGACCAAAAATGTAAGTAATGTTGTATTGAAAGATAGTATGTAGTTTTATCTTTTCATAAAACTGATGAAATGTAAGTTATCCCGTAAATCAAATGTTTTGTTAATCCCTATGTGAGTTATTATAACCATACTTAATATGACTGATATGCCTGAACGACGTTCTTCAGGCGTCAGAATTCGTAGACATTTGTCACCCTAGACTTGTCGGTCTAACTGTAGTGAACAACTGAGGTGTGGGGTTGTCAATCCCGTATAGATCTATACATAATTATCTCGCTCTCCCTCCAGGAGACTCTGGTTATAATGCATGACTTATGGTGTACACCAGGTAGGTACGATGAAGCGAATGTCTCACAAGAGCATCAACAGATTTACGTGAACTATGTCCCCTTTAATTATATTGTTGAATAATTATATGGTTCTTCTGAAATGATAGTATGATTTTGTGATTCCCAAACTATACCAACTATAGTTTATTATGAATGCTTTGTTATGTCCATTTATATAATCATACTTATATAAATATGAATAAGTTCAAATGTCTAGGTGTTTCAAGAGATTATTTCATATAAACATACACCTAGCACAATTTTGAAAACATCTAGTATAACAAAGTAAATATTTAGTTTTTTTATCCTTTTTAACAATATTTATCGGTACTAGTAAAATATAATCTAGCAAAACTTATTGTTATGCTTTTTGGGGTTTGTAACCCTGATTTAACCTCTTGTGGTTTAAATCATATATTTTAGTCAAAAATCCATAAAAATGATGTCATAAGCTTATTATGGCCAAATTTGTTTAAAAATCCATTTTTACATAAAATAATAGATTTTTTTGTTTCTTTTTGTAACGCTAATTTCTAGTTATTTTTGTCTAGTTTTAGAAACACGGGTCCATACACAACATAATTTGGGTTATAACACTCAAGATGGTAAAATAACTAGCTCATCTCCATATTTATCAAAATAATGTTTTGTCCATAAAATCTTAGCTTTTGTGTTTTTGAAGTAAAACTTTTTCTATTGAACATATCACATAGTTATGCTTGTTTATCTGCATCTCGATATTTACATACCACAAATAAGGGTTCTAAAATCTATTTATAATCACATTTCATGCACATAATATGGATTAACCAACAAAATCATGAAACATGCAAACATTTGTGTCAAAAACTAAACTTTACTTGTATCCCCCCCCCCTAAAAACATGAAGATCTCGAAAATGGGGGTATGAACTCACCTTGAGTGGTTCTTGTGTGTAGTTTGAAGTGTTGTGAAGAAGATTTTCGGGCCTAACACTTGGATGATGTTTGTGAACTTCTCGAAAATGTTAGTATCCTAAGGTTTAACACATAATAATGTGTGTAAGGATGATGAAACTAACAAAAACATGTATAAAAATACTAGAGTTTTATGAAATCCTTACCAAAAATCCGAAAATCACTTGAAGAAAAGGGAGTTCTTGGAGACCTTAGCTCGTTTTTGAGAGGAAAAGATGAGAGAGTTTGGAAGAAATGAATTTTTAAGTGTGGATGAGGCCTCTTCGGACGAAGTTTAAATGAGAGAGGGAAAGAGTGATTTCATTGTTGTTTGTTGGTTATTTATGTGCATTGCATGGAGACTTGGTGGATACTTGCATGCTCAACATGGAGGTATGTTGGATAAGAGGGTGTAAAGTTAGGAGGTCAAGTCACTAGGTCAAACCTTGGATTCTCCACCCAAACCGAGATCCTCTTACCGAGGTGGGGTCCTCGAGCTTAGGGACCACCGAGAACAGTAGGGTTTTCGGTCCAGCTTGGCAGCCTCGCACGATCTTCGGTTGAAGAGTGTTTCTCGGTTGCGAGGGTTCTCGGCCAAGAGGCTTCTCAGTCTTGAAGCTTCTTGGTCCCAAACTTAAAACATTCTTTATGCAAATTGTAATTTTTAGAAAATTTTGATCTATCTCATTAAATTTTTAAATGTTTATTACAACAAGATTGTGATGTGGTTTTATACTATCTATAGATACACCTTGCTTGATCAAAATTTCCTGGTTGTCACATCATCTCCCCGTTAAAGGGAATTTCGTCCCGAAATTAGTTTAGAGTAGGCACTCATGAACTGGGGAAGAGATGTGGGTACTTTTGTTTCATTTGATCTTCTTGTTCCCAGGTGAACTCGGGCCCTCGTCTGGCGTTCCATCGGACCTTCACAATGGTGATGCGACTTTGTTTCGTTCTTTTGACTTCCATGTCCATGATTTCAATAGGTTCCTCTATGAAGTGCAAACTCTCGTTTACCTCGATTTCGTCGAGTGGGACCACCTGAGTCTCATCAGACAGACACTTCTTGAGGTTGGACACATGGAAGACAGTATGTACATTGCCAAGCTCTTGTGGTAGTCGAAGCTTGTAGGCCACCGGACCGATCCTAGCAAGGACCTCGAATGACCCGATATACCTTGGGTTTAGCTTTCCATGTTTGCCAAAGCGTATCATTACCTTCCAAGGAGAGACCTTTAAAAGCACATGGTCACCGACCTGGAACTCCAAAGGTTTGCTCCGCTTATCTACATAGCTCTTTTGTCGATCCCGGGATGCTTTTAAGCGCTCACGGATTTGGACGATTTTCTCTGTGGTTTCCCGTATGATTTCCGGGCCTGTGAGCGTGCTATCAGGTACTTGTCCCTTTGCAAGCTGCGTGTCACCCACTTCGGCCCAGCACAAGGGTGATCTGCACTTACGTCCACAAAGGGCTTCGAATGGAGCGACCCCAATGCTGGTGTGATAGCTGTTATTGTAGGAGAATTCAACAAGTGGCAAGTGGGCATCCAAGTCTTTACCAAATTCTATCACACACGCCCTCAACATATCTTCCAGTGTCTGTATGGTCCTCTCGCTCTGCCCGTCAGTCTGAGGATGATAGGCGGTGCTCGTATCAAGTTGGGTTCCCAAGGACTTCTGTAGGGACTGCCAGAACCGTGAGGTGAATCTACTATCTCTGTTGGAGATAATAGATATTGGCACACCATGCAGTCGCACTATTTCTTTAATGTACGTCCTTGTCAGCTTCTCCATTTTGTAGGTCTCCTTTATTGGTAGGAAGTGTGTGGATTTTGTTAACCTATCAACAATCACCCAGATGGTGTCAAGCCCACCCGCTGTCTTGGGCAGCTTGGTTATGAAGTCCATGGTTATCCGCTCCCACTTCCACTCGGGTATGTCTAGTTGCTGAAGTAAACCTGAGGGCTTTTGATATTCTACCTTGACTTTGGCGCAAGTCAAACACTTGCCCACATAGGTAGCGATCTCTGCTTTCATGTTCGGCCACCAATAAAGTTTCTTCAGGTCCTGATACATCTTGTCAGAACCAGGTTTGTTTTGTGAGCCTCATTCATGACGACGTCTCTGTACCCTCCAAACTTCGGTGCCCAGATCCGATCTATGAGATAGTAAGCTCCGTCATCCTTGACCGCAAAATTTTTCTCCATTCCACGCAAGGATTCACTCATGACATTTTCAGGTTTTAAGGCTTCCAGCTGGGCCTCTTTGATCTGTGAAGACAGGTGATAATGGATGGTCATGGTTAGTGTCTTTACTCGGCGACCCGAGTATTCTTTCCGGATCAGGGCATCTGCTACCATGTTAGCCTTGCCCGGGTGATATCAGATCTCGCACTCGTAGTCGTTCAGTAGCTCTACCCATCGCCACTGCCTCATGTTGAGCTCCTTCTGGTTTAGAATGTGTTAGAGGCTCTTGTGATCCGTGAAGATGGTGCACTTTGTACCGTAAAGGTAGTGCCTCCAGATCTTTAGAGCAAACACTACCGCTCCTAGCTCGAGGTTAAGTGTGGTGTAGTTCACCTTGTGGGTCTTTAGTTGTCTTGACGCGTAGGCTATGACCTTCTCTCGCTGCATGAGTACGCATCCTAATCCTTGATTGGATGCGTCACAATAGACCATGAAGTCTTCCGTCCCTTCTGGGAGAGACAAGACCGGGGCGCTGCATAGAGATTATTTCAAGGTTTGGAAAGCAGCCTCTTGTTTCCTCTCCCAGATGAAGGTTACACCCTTCTGAGTTAGAGCGGTGAGCGACTTAGCGATCTTGGAGAAATTCTGTATAAACCTCTTGTAGTAACCAGCGAGGCCTAAGAATCTCCTGATCTCTGTTGGGGTTCTTGGTGTTTCCCAGCCTTCGATCGCCTTGATTTTGTAAGGGTCCATGTGTATCCCTTCTTCGCTAACCACGTGACCTAAGAAGTCCACTTTTCGGATCCAGAATTCGCATTTGGAGAACTTCGCATACAGCTTCTCTGCCCTTAATGTTTCCAATACTTGTCACAGGTGTTGACTGTATTCTTCCTTACTTCGTTAGTAGACTAGTATGTCATCAATGAATACTATCGCGAAGTTGTCTAGGTAAGGTCGACACACACGGTTCATTAGGTCCATGAATGCCGCAGGCGTATTTGTTAGACCGAAGGGCATTACTACGAATTCATAGTGATCGTAGCAAGTTTGGAATGCGGTCGTGGGGATATCTTCCTACCGGACCCGTAGCTGGTGGTACCCGGATCTTAGATCTATCTTCGAGAAGTAACTCGATCCTTGTAGCTGGTCGAATAGGTCGTCGATTCGGGGAAGAGGGTATCGGTTTTTGACGGTGAGTTTGTTTAGTTCTCGGTAATCGATGCACATGCGGAACGATCCATCCTTCTTCTTTACGAATAAGACTGGAGCTCCCCAAGGCGAGAAGCTTGGCCTTATGAATCCCTTGTCCAGTAATTCGCTCAGTTGACTGGAAAGTTCTTGCATCTCCGCAGGAGCTAGTCTGTATGGTGGCTTGGTTGTGGCTCCGGATATCAATTCGATTCTGAATTCGACTTGTCGTTCGGGGGTACTTGTTGGATTAGTGTCTAAGCCCGTAACTATATTTGATATGTACTTGACCCGGTTGTGCATGGTCCTTTTGGGTTGCCTTCACCAAAGCAACTTGATAGGATGATTTATGGAGAGAGAGAGAGAGAGGTTATTATGATTTATTAATATATTATATGAATAATATATTAAAGGAGAATTCATATTGTTTAATTAATATTAGTCAAGAATTAATAAGAATTAATTTTGTGGCTAAAAGACATTAATTAAATAAAGGGGACTAGAACTGTCAATTGTGCGATAGTTGAATATTGGGCTAATGGACTCCATAGAAGTTGGAGTGGACGAAATCTATGGGGAAACCTTTGACAACCCGAAAATGTTTTGCTTTGAAAGCTCAGTCAGTCAACCCAATTGAGTGTCAGACTCATTTCTAATGAGTTCTAGCCTTGTAAAAGGTCATTCTAAGGAGTTTTAGCCTAGTACACTTAAGGAATAAGTGTTTGGACGTATCAGTTGATGTTCTAAACCAACAATCGAACCGTAAACCTCTTCAAAAGGAGTTTACGGTCAGGGTGACTTTAAACTCCCTCCTATATATATATATATATATATATATATATATATATATATATATATATATATATATATATATATATATATATATATATATATATATATATATATTATGATCATTTTGATCATTTCTTCCCTTTCAAACTCAAGAACTTCCAAATCCTCTCAAGTATCATCAAGTTCATCATCCTAGATCATCAAAATTGTAAGTGTTCTTCCTTTGATTTATTGATACATCTCTTAATCTAGTATCATCTCATGATTTCATCCATGGAAATCATCTTTTCTTAGATCTTCAAGAAACACCAAGAACACACACTAGTGTTCTTGGACCTTAATCACCATTTCAAGCCTCTATATCGTAAGTACTCCCTCCTTAGCTTGTTATCTAGTTGAAACACCTGATTAGAGCCTTGAAAACATCATTTTTAGCCAAGAACAAGGTGTTTACGGTCTAAGAGTATCTCCTTAGACCGTAAACTCTAATGAAAGGTGCATTAGAGACCCTAAACCCTTCCTAAGGCTAAGCATGGTCCCTAGAATCCGATACCTTTGATTGAAGCCCTTGAAAACCTTCATTTGTGAAAGATTTGGTGAGTTTGCGGTTGAATCTCCTTAGACCGTGAACTCCATGACCGTAAGGTCAGTTAGACCGTGAACACATAGACCGTGAACACATGGACCATGAACACTTGGACCGTAAACCCTATGACCGTAAACACATAGGACCGTAAACCCTATGAGCGTAAACACATAGGACCGTGAACCACTTTGACCGTAAACTCCTATGGTCATGCCACATGGACCGTAAACTCAATAGGGTGGCCATACACCCTAGTTATGCAATCATATGTGATTGTATCCCTTAAATCTTAGAGTTTCCTAGTCTATAAGGGTGTTACCCTTCTTAATTAGTTGTTTAGACACTAATTTCATACACATATATGCCATTATATGTCATTTAGGACCCATTGTGTCTCGGGAGTTCATTCGTGGAACTTCTCATCCTTACGCGCATATTCGTTTGAATCACCCACATCAGGTGAGTTCATACCCCGTAATGAATCTTTTAACTGTTTTAAATGCTTTTAAGGGGGGGAATACAAGTTGAACACAATGATAATTGTGTAAATGTTTGTTATAAATATCTTTCAAAAGATTGCTTATGTCTTTTATAAGTGATCAAAACATTTCAAAAACTCTTTTAAAGTTATGTTACTTTATAGTTTAACAAAACTCCATTTTTAAAGTACAAGCATAACATAGTAGTAAAATGAGTCTTTTCAATAACAGTTCAAGTAGAATACTAGTAAACTATAAGGGGTATAGTTTAGAGGTTCAGTTCATACTAGATACTAGAGCACACTATAAAGAGAAACAGGGAGGTAGATACAATACATCAGAGAGACATACTATACACTGTACATGCTAACAGAAGGAACATACTAAGATACTATAACAGAACGAACTTACTAAGATGCTATAGCATGAGAACAACTACAGGATCTAACTATACCAATGATCACTAACGCATTGTTCTAAACAAAATGTGATAATAAATTGGGTATACATGATCATATAACTTTAATATGGATTACACGGCCTAGCAACCGGTTTGCTAAAAGTCGTGTTTGGTTCCCAGAATCTTTTGACACGGAGAACGTTTAGTACGGGAACTAGCCTTCACATTATGACCTTGATAAAACAGACATGTTTTAAGGTAACCAGTACTGCAGGTCGTCAATTCAAAAGACCCCTGAGTACTTACATTTTCCCATTACTTTCATATTGTGGCAGTTCCACTTGAAAGTTAATGCAAACTATTTTCGAGTTAAGATAGTTATAAACTAGGGAAAACTTACATTTTACAAACGACAATCAGAACAGTCGAGTCTAGTACATTCAGTAGAAAGGGACCATAATGCTAACCTTATGATTCCTTAATGTATACATCAAGGGATATATATAAATGGGATCCGACAGGTAATAGGATGTGTGCTTTCCGCTTCATTTCCTGATCCTTGTTTGGTTGTGGACTTAGAGCAGATTCACCCAACCTATTATCCGTTCGATCTTAGTTATATATATGTTTCGTATACATTAAGTCATCATAAGGGGTACCAAGTATGGGTCAGGTCATAGGACACAAATTCAATGCACAGTTTTCTAGTACAAAACATACTTTTCAAATAGAACATTTGGTAGACAAAACTAGAAACTTACCAGGAAAGGGTTTAATCCATTTTATTAAACCAGTATAACTTAAAGGACCGTAGGTGATTAACTCTATAATACCTTAATTTATACATCATGGTTATATATAATTAATACCTGATAGGTAGTTGGATGTGTGCTTTCCGCCTTACTTCTTGTTCCTTATTTGGTTGTGGGCTTAGGGCAGATTCACACAATTAACTATCTATTCGATATTAGATTACCTATAACTAGTATAAACTAAGTGATTATAGAAGTAACCACTGTGGTTACCATTTTTATTATAAGAAATAAGGGTTTTCTTAAAGAATCTTTTAATCAAATATAAAGGAACTATTACAATTAACTCCGTGAGTACCAAGTGATTACGCCAGGGTTATATACAACGACGATCTAACAAACAATGGGATGTGTGCCTTCCGCTTCATTCCCTGTTCCTTGTTTGGTTGTGGGCTTAGGGCAAATACACACAATCGATTGTTTGTTTACTCTGAGTTCTATATAACTTGTATCCATTTAGTACTCATATAAAGGATTGTAGAGTCATTTTTACTTATCTTTCATCAAAGTAGGAAATATAGGATTTTCTAGAGGAACAGACGAACTTTTCTAAACAAAACTTACAACATACTACAACTTACTAAACTTTCTACAACTTACTTACATCACTAAAATCTTATGAACTCACCAGCTTAATTGCTGATCAAATCTTTCAAAATAACTTGTATTCTCAGGAAACTAGTATACAGGTACTCGCGCTGGGAATTCAGAAGATGGAGCATAATAGCTTCAAGTCTTGTTTTGTTATTTGCTTATGTATTCTATGTTTTGTGAACACACACATTGTAAACACTTTCTTTCTAATGAAATGGTTGTTCATTACTTTGATTACTATGATGCATGTCTTGTGATACTAAACATGACGTCCTCCATCCCGAACGTTTCCGTCGTTCCGATTTTGGGGTGTGACAAAACCCATTAGAATTCGTCCAAGGCTTCTAAGGAGGGAGTCCATGGGCTGCTTAGGGCCTAAGCAGTCAGATTAGGGTTTCCTAGTTCAAAACCCTAATAGCCTCAATATATAAGGAACCCCTAAGGCCCCAAAAACGTGTGGAAGTAATCCCTAAGGGATCTTAGTCATTTTTGGTGCTCATCCTCCCTCTCATAAGTCATTCTCTTGCTTGTGGTGTTTGTAAGCCATTAGAGGAGTGACATTTGTGACTCTAAACTCCAAGACAAGAAGATTCAAGCCATTATTTTAAAGGTAATCATCTAGATCTGATCTTATATGATAATTTCGAAATATGTATGCTAGATCTAGGGTTTATAAGCTTTGGATGGTTGTTTCATGTTCATTAGAAAAACTAGATCCAAAAGCTTTAGGGTTTGCATGTACACCATAAGACTGATGTATTGCTCAAAACCCATCTGTGGTATCAGAGACTAGGCTGTTTGTATAATGTATTTGATGTATTTCATAATCATTCAAGCTTAAAATCGCAAAATTCTGTTTTCTGGGGGCTGGACTCGCCGAGTTCACTGGGAACTCGACGAGTCCAGTGTTGACTCGACGAGTCCAGTGTTGACTCGACGAGTCAGAGTCGCAGATGGCTGATTTTGCGGGATTTTGACCTATTTTGCTGTGGGATAATTACCAAAAATGTTTTTCATTAATAAAATCTGAATTTTATCAATATTTGGTGATTATCCTTACCAAAATAGAAGATAATGGTCAAAATTAAGACAATTACTTGTTTTATAAGATAAATATTAATTATTTGTAATTTTGTTTTGAATTATCTTGTAAGAAATTGAATTAGGTCAAATTTAGATAATCACCAATTAACTGTTTAATTGTTATTATTTGTAATTTGATCTAGAATGTTCTTGATAATGTTTTGAAAAGTTTCAAAACTTGCCCTCAAGTTTTGGAATTTAAATTTTTTATTAAAAAGTTTAATTTCGAAATATTTAAATTCTAAACCCTAATGTTTTGAAAAGTTCAAAACTTGCCCTCAAGTTTTGGAATTTAAAATTTTGATTAAAAGTTTAATTTTGAAATATCAAATTCTAAAACCCTAGTTTTTTGAAAAGTTCAAATTACACCCTTATGGTTTTATTAAGTTAATTAAGTGTATAATTAAAAGAGAGTTAATAAATCCATAATAATTTGGTTTATATTTAATTAAATTAAGATTATAATTAATTAAATTAGACCACATAGTATTTTAAAAGTGTAAAATACACCTTATACTATATAACATTTAAAAGGTTTAACATATTATATATGTATGAGTAAAGAGTCAGTCTTACCGTTAGTAGGCCTCATTCACGAAGCTGGTATCTAAGGGGTGTTTAAGGAAATTGTCTATAAAATGGCGATTGAATGGGTATCCACTCTTACCCACAGCACTCTTGACTAGTGGAGGGTCGTTAGCCGAACGGGCAGGATAGGACACAACCTTCCATTATAAGTATAATGAAATACGAAGTAACTAAATACTTTTATAAATTACCAAATCTTAGTTACTTTAGGAAAAAGTGAATTTGATGCAATTCCACGGAATTACACTTTGTACCCTTGCCGAGACAATTAGTGGAGCGTGTGTGTTAACCGGCACACTAAGTTGGGATTGACATTGGTGGCAAAGGGTGACTCGATGTTTGTCATAGATCGATGGAGCGTGTGTGGTTAACCGACACGTCGATTAGGTGACTGTAGCATTGAGGGCACCTCGTACATTCGCATGGTTATTCACACCTTATTTGTGATCGTCGGCATCCCAGTCACAAATGAAGGGCATAATTGAGATTAAACATGCCATTGAAAAGTTCAATGAATCTCAAAAGATCTAGGAGTTTCAATTCATTTAAAACTTAAACTTTCAGTTTTCGTTTTTCATGGTGGAAATTGGTAAATCGTCATACCTACCTTCAAATGTTTTGCAATTTGGATTACGTCATCCCTCTTCCAAGTTGTAGAATATTGTGTTGGGTCCTAGCCTTAATATCTCATTTGGGTGATTTATTAAGGACCCAATAAACTAACTTGAATTTCTCCCGTTTTGTAGATGTCAAATTCTGACAACTATGGTCTTCCTGAATCCGTTGGAAAGAGTTTTCCACATGAAGATGATGTTCCACGATTGGATTGTGGAAATGGAAATCATGCTTCACTTCCTCCACCACCTCCTATAATTCTCCTTGACCCACGTGTTCGAATACTTGAAAAGTTCAAGGTCACTCAAGCCCTATTGGCAAAAAGACACGAAGATGGAAAGTCGGCATGTGCTCATGTCTTTGATATGAAGTTGCATATTGATAGATTGGGAATGTTGGGTATCGATGTCTCTAGGAAGCTGGCTGTTGACTTGGTTCTTCAGTCACTTTCCGAATCATATAGTGAGTTCATTAGAGAGTACTATATGATGGACCGAGACGTGACCCTCATTGATTTAACTTATTTGCTTGTTGCTGCTGAATCAGAAATGATCTGGCGGACTGGTCAAGCAAATTTTTCTTGTAAATCAATGTCTCAACCTTCTATAGACAATGGCAACATTGGAAGTCCAGAAAAGTTTTCTCTACGCAAGAGAAAGGCTAAGTCTGAGATAGTCCCTTGTTCCATTCCCAAAGAAAGTGTGTGTTTCTACTGCCAAGAGAAGGGGCATTGGTCATGAAGCTGCCCTAACTACCTGAGAGATCTAAGAGATGGGAGAGTCAAGATGTATGACTCTACTTCAGGTAAAATCCACTATATAACTCTATTAAGTTCTTTTTTGGATTCTTAATACATAATGTGATAAGATTACATTTGGTGTTTTGCCGGATCAAAGAAAAAAAAGAAGCTTAAAAAGAAAGAAGTGAGCTGAATCTGGTCATGAAGAAATGGATTTCGATCGCATGATTCAAAGATCGGATTTTTTGAGCTGCTACTTTAGAGTTAGGATAGATTGCTAAATAATATTTACATAGTTTTCATTTGTAATCACATTAAGGACAAGATTTTTTCCGCAATAAAATAAATTTTGATTTTATCTTATTTATGTTTCCTTGCGATGGATTTTATGAAAATTGGTGTTTGAATGTTTCTATTGTTAGCAATATTGTGAATGGATTTGATTCTTAGTTATGTTATTTGTGGTAATGTCAGAAATTTACCAATTAAGGAAAGATTCTCATCGCCCAAGTTTCAATTGGACAGAAACTTGGAATCATGCAACTGGTATTGTATGATGAATGAGAAACTTCGTATTTTGGAAATTAAGACTAATTCCTTATTCACATAAGTATGTGAGTCAAGTGAAGGACTAGGAGATCTGGTACACAATGTTGTGCACTAGTTAAGTCCACCACAAAGAACGATAAAATGTTCGTCATGATTTTCTAAAAGATTAGTAAATGTGATTATACTTAAAAGATTAAGTATGATTCTGAATCATTGGAAAAGGTTTCATTGAATAGCAGAACGAATAAGAAGAATCAATTAGGCAGAAAGATAAAAGTTTCTCTAATCTGAAAAGATGGGAGAGTACTTAAGTATTTATTTTATGGTTAACTTAGTGATTTTGAAACCATATCACAATTGATCCTCCGAGGACACCTTAGTACACTAGTATGGCTAAGAAGAGGAATCGGAAATTGTTGAAATGGTTAAATCAATAGGTGAATCATACTTCGTTCCAAAATCAAGTCTTAGAGTCGTACTCCAAAATTGTGATTTGAGTGACATTATCTTAAGAAATTTTAACACACTCATCAAATGTGAAGTAGGAAAATGTTTTCTTGCTCTTGCACGTTTGAAATTGGTAAGTTGTGATGTCTTGGATAAGACAAAGACCAACTAAGACCAATTGTGTGTAGTATTTGCCTTGATAAGGACCTACACTAACTCTTGAATATTTGTTTTGTCAAGAAATGTTTCTTGACAAGAGAATCTTATATGTCAAGAGGTCAGTGGGAGTCTAAATGATCTTGAAAAGTTTCAAGAACTAATCAAGGGTAAACCTATTGTTAAACACTAGCACATGACTTGAGGTTTGTAACCTATCGTGTTGACACAATTTTTGTTTCTGTGACATTCCAGTTTAAGTCAACTATACATATGAGTTCTATGAGTTCTCAATTGATTGCATAGAGGCAAGGCATCCTGATCAATGGAAAGTACATTGATAGGTAGGGGTGAGCTGTTCGAAGACTTGGAAGCAATGGTGGGACCCTTGATGGCAAGAAATAAAGAATGAACAAGTTCTGTCCATAAGAGTTTGGATTTGTCACAAACATTATCTTATGATTATGGTTATGACAAATTCACATGGATAGGATCACATACACCATAAAAGCTAAGTGTCATAAGGTTTCTCTCCTTCATGAAAATGATTGTGAGGAAACGCTTTCACTAGGAAGATTTTAATGAGATAGCGATTATGTAAATTGCATTCTCAAATTCGATTATGACTACGGCATCCCTATTCATAGTTCAAATTGTGATATTTGGCAATTAGTTTGAACATTCGAGACTTATTGCTATAAGTTCTAGAATTGTTTAGACACACATGTGAGCTATCTAAGGAATGGTGTATGAGTTGTTTTCTAGAAGCTTAGATAAAAGATTGTCGAAGCGTATCGTATTAGAAATATGATCTTTGGAAATCAATAAGTATTGTTTTCTAGAAGTTTAGCTGATTTATGAATACATGTCAAAGCTAGTGGAAGCATAAGTGTTATGCTGGTAAGAATATAATCATCATGTTATTGGGAGCATGATTATTATTTTAAGTATTGCAAGTTAGCAATATTAATTATAGAAAACAATAGTTTCACTTTGCATAGTTGCAGGGGTTGAAAAGTTGTTTTGCTATAATTAAGGGAGAGAATATTATACTTTGTTTCAAAATCTAAAAGCTTGGATCGAGAAATTTTAATCAAAGTTAGTCAAAGGATATATATGGATGTTATGTTGAAAAATATTCAACTTAAAAGGATTCTATATATGGCAATATTATAGCAAGGAACTGGTAAAGTATCATGTTTTTCATTATGAATCGTACCCCATACGCTTCAGGTATAGGTTCGATTGCATATGGCTTCAGGTATAGGTTCGATTGCATATGTTGTGATATTTGAATGTTCTAAAATTTTCCAAATGCATAGGTCATCAAGAGGGAAAAAGGACTAGAACCGGATTTAACTAAAATAATTAAACAACTGTCAAGGACAATTTAAGGTTCGCTAAGGATTGGTCGTTTGTGAGCAGTTGGAAGTATAGTAATGAATGGACCATAATGACATTATTATGATTAGATATGATTCTATTAATAATGAGTTGTCATATGGAAAATATGGAAATGTTTCCATATTGGGAGTTGGACGTTAAGAATTTATGTCTAGATTAGAAACCTTTATGCTAGAAGAATGTTCAAAGGAATGTACTTTGAATGTGAGACTTCATATATATGGAATTGTCTTGTAACAATATCCAATAGAACACTTTGTAATTTCGTTGGCAAAGTCTTGGTGACTTTTGTGCAATAAGAGTACAAAGGATCATTGCATAAAATGTTAGAATCTAACATATTCTAGTAGTGGCGAGAACTTTGTGTTCTTACACTAACGATAAGGGTTAGGGATTGTGAAATGAGCATCATTGGAAATGTTTTCAATTGATCTATTTCACAAAGTATGGACCACAGGTAAACAGAGTGTGCATGCTTGGAGCATGGGACAACTGTTGTTATAATTCAAGTAATAAGTTGATTACCCGAAACAATGAAAAATGAGTAATCAATATGGTGATTAAATAAAGGTGTCTTATTTATACTCAAAAGTTTGGGGCCATATGGGATTAGTATTATTCTTGTGTTTCACTTTGCATGTTTTGACTTCCCGAATAATAAGATTATTCAAACCATCCACAGCTGATCATACTTTGGAAGTAAGTATGAAAGAAGACTATCATGAATCTGACTGTAGATTGTCTAAAGTGTTTTAGACATAGCAAAAGTTTGCTGCAGGGTTCATGAGTGCTCCTATAAGATTAGAGTATTGGATTAAACCCACGCTCACTTAAATCACTTCATGGATTTTATCACAGGTGATTAGTGAGACGATAATATCTTATATTCTTGAAACCGAGACGTGTGAGTTGTATTCTGCAAGTTGGTTGCACATTGATAATATGTAAACACACCAGTAACTTGGTGTTATAAAACATATCGTTGTGTGTGATTTGATGAGTAGGTACAAGCGAGCATTGAGTCAAAGTTTATCCGTTCCTTTTACCCAAAGTGGGATAAAAGCGATATCTGTGGGCCCCTCGATGATTTAGTGATGACACCCCTAAGCGCTTGGCCAAGCCATGACTGAGTTGATGTGTTCAATTGTAGTCTGTTGTCAGTCGTCATAAATCGGAAATCGGGAAACAACACATGAACAGAGAGTATGATTAAAATCCATGTCACAGTTCATACAATATCTAGAATGGAGGAATATATGATCCCTTATCTAAATGACAGGTTGTTGATAAGATCAGAGTTCGACAGCGTCTTTAAGAGCTACGATTGCTAATCGGATTGTACTTGCATTATAGTTACTAGACTTATCCAAGTGGGAGATTGTTGGATTAGTGTCTAAGCCCGTAACTATATTTGGTATGTACTTGACCCGATTGTGCATGGTCCTTTTGGGTTGCCTTCACCAAAGCAACTTGATAGGATGATTTATGGAGAGAGAGAGAGGTTATTATGATTTATTAATATATTATATGAATAATATATTAAAGGAGAAATCATATTGTTTAATTAATATTAGTCAAGAATCAATAAGAATTAATTTTGTGGCTAAAAGACATTAATTAAGTAAAGAGGACTAGAACTGTCAATTGTGCGATAGTTGAATATTGGGCTAATGGACTCCATAGAAGTTGGAGTGGACAAAATCTATGGGGAAACCCATTAGAATTCGTCCAAGGCTTCTAAGGAGGGAGTCCATGGGCTGCTTAGGGCCTAAGCAGTCAGATTAGGGTTTCCTAGTTCAAAACCCTAATAGCCTCACTATATAAGGAACCCCTAAGGCCCCAAAAACGTGTGGAAGTAATCCCTAAGGGATCTTAGTCATTTTTGGTGCTCCTCCTCCCTATCATAATTCCTTCTCTTGCTTGTGGTGTTTGTAAGTCATTAGAGGAGTGACATTTGTGACTCTAAGCTCCAAGACAAGAAGATCCAAGCCATTCTTTTAAAGGTAATCATCTAGATCTGATCTTATATGATAATTTTGAAATATGTATGCTAGATATAGGGTTTATAAGCTTTGGATGATTGTTGCATGTTCATTAGACAAACTAGATCCAAAAGCTTTAGGGTTTGCATGTAACCATAGGACTAATGTAGTGCTCAAAACCCATCAGTACTCACGAGAGGTCTTCGGGGAATACGTCGGGGAAGTTGAAGACCTCCGGGATGTCCTTAATGTTCCTTTCTCATCTCTTCTTATCGACAATGTGAGCTAAAAAGGCGTGGTTCTTCTTGTGTAAGCACTTCTGGGCCTTGATACATGAGATGATTCGGAGGTTCGTACTGGGTTTGTCATCGTATATGACCAAGGTTTTGTTGTTTGGTAGGTGAAGGCGAACGGCCTTCTCATAACACATAATGTCGGCACGGTGAGGACTTAGCTAGTCCATGCCGATGATAACATCAAAACTCCTTATGGTAACTGACATTAAGTCGATTTGGAAGGAGTGGTTATTCAAAGTTAGTGTGCATCCTACGAATACATCATTTGTTGTTTCAGTTTTTCCGTTGGCCATTTCCACGGTGAATGTTTCGTTTAGTGTTTGAGAGTTTTGTTTGAGTAGATTTTTAAACTTATGACTCACAAAGCTTCTCTCTGCACCACTATCAAATGGTATGCATGCATAAATGTTATTGAGGAGGAACGTACCGGTGACCACTGCAGGGTCTTTCATCGACTGTTCCCGTCCCCCCAGTATTTCTGTTGTTGTCCTTTGGACAGTTCCTCTTGTAGTGGCCTGTTTCCCCACAACCATAGCACTCTTGGCTCACCCCAACATTTATGGGTTTGGTGGCCGTAGTTGTGCGGATGTTCTGCAGTATCGGGCAGTATGCCCCTTCCTGTTGTAGTTTGTACAATGCATTTCCCGACAGGCACCGTTGTAGTGAAAATTGCACTTGTCACACTTTGGGAGGGTACCGACATATGGCTTGGTAGGTGTTGGTGCGGCTGGGGCGGTAGCGGCGTGAACCGCCACGAGTTGTTGTTTCTTTGCGGGCTCCTGGGTTGGTTGACCCTTCTTCTTGTTTCTGAACTTCCTCTTTTTATCACTTCCTTTTTTCTGTTCGGGGACGGGAGTCATTATGCCTTGTCGTACTCCATGATCAATGAGCCTTTGAGCGAGGCGCTTGGCGCTGTCGAAAGTTTTTGGGTTGGCAGCAATTACATTCCCCTAAATCTGGGGAGATAGCCCCATATGAAACGTTCTACTTTCTTGCTCTCCGAAGTGATCAATCCAGGGCATAGGATTGCCAGGTCGCTGAATCTGGCGGTGTAGGCTTCGATGTTAGAGCCGTTCATAGTGAGATTCCAAAGCTCCTGTTCTAGCTTCTGTACCTTGCCCCTTAGGCAATACTCTTCGAGCATCATGATTTTGAGATCATCCCAGCTCATCGAGTTCGCCACCGGGAGTGTTAGGGCTTTGATGTGGCCATTCCACCACGAAAAGGCCCTATCAGAAAGAGTGCAGGCTACAAATTTGACTTTGCTCTCCTCTGGGCAGGCACAGATTTCAAATACTGATTCCGTCTTCTCGAACCACCGAGTCAGAGCAATGACGCCACCGCTTCCATTGAAGGGCTTGGGCTTGCAGTTTGCAAAGTCTTTGTAAGTGCATTCTCTTGGTTTCCCTTGGTTTTCTCTTTGATTGGAGCTATTATTCCCATTTTCACATCCGTTGCTGTTACTGTTGATTTGGACGACGGCAGCAGCCACAACAGCTGTCACTGCAGCTTGGAACACTGCAGAGTCCATTTATGGGGGGAGGTGGCGGTGGTGGTGTTGCTGATGTGTTGTTCTTGTGCCTGTTATATCTTCGGGGTGACATTTTCTGCCACAAGGTGGAATGACGATAAGTTTTTGATATGAGTTATGGTTCGGACATTACTGTAATGGAACACCTTATTTGTATCGAATCTAGTTGTTATTGAGAGTTGCTTGTACTTTATAATTGAAATTTTACCATACTAAATAAAAATGAAAAGAAAAAACATAGCAGATAACAACATTCAATAAAATGAGATACATATCCGTTTCATTGAAGATAAGGTACTAGTACATAAATTTGGGGAAAATTGACCTTTAAGGAGGTCTATAGTACATCAAAAGATAAAAATTTGGCAGCATAACGACCCTCCGAATAGTGTAATCACTTAGACGTAGGGTCGGTCCTACATACAGGAAAAAGGGTAGCACCAACACATACCCATAAACCTAGTCTATAACAAGTTGTGAGTATGATGAATCCTACTCACGACGGGTAGTCCCCTGCGGTCCATGAGACGAAGTCGAGGCGCCATGTAGCTCTGCTAGCCGACGCTCGGTTGCGATCACTCTCTCCTCGAGAGCTGAGTGCCTCACCTGATACTCCCTCACCTCTACTCGAGAGGTGGTAAGGTCCTCAATGAGTCTGTCCATGGGATAGTAGTCTCTCTCCAGGTCTCGAGTCTATGCGTCAGTGACTTCCGCAACAGCTCCCAACTACATGACTCGGTTCGTCGTCGCTCTAGTCTGATCACCGAGGTCCGTGATTCGCTGAATGATGACTGGGAGGGCTATGTCAGCCGGTCCTCCGTGGATAAGGTTATAGTAACTTGCTGCATACCGAAAGGCGAACGTCGACGCTGGTGGCAGCTCCACCTCTCTAGATCTTCCGCCCAGTGGGGCATAGGTCCCTGGTAGCCAAGTCGGTTCGCGGGAACCCTGGCTACATAAGGAGGGTTGATAACCTCCAATTCCGCATCAGACTCCTCTTCTGGCTCCTCTTCATCCTCTTCTTCCTCTAGCTCCTCTTCAAACTCTTCTTCTTCGGGCTCCTCCTCCATGATCTCCTTGAGATCCTGCTTGATCCATCCTCCATTTCCCTGGTTAGGGAAATAGGGGTCTCCTGGTGCATGGAATCCTGCCATGATGGCTGTGCAAGAATGTGAGAAATGCATGAAAAGTTTTAGTGTATGTATCCTAAAATACTCCTATAGTATTTTAATTGTTTATGTTTGATTCTATAGTTCTTGAATTTTGGTAAGTGTTAGACTCGTTGTTCACCACGACCATTCCCCAACATATGTTAGTCACACCTCGAATAAATAGAGTTGACCAGGCTATATTTATTCAAGGTCTAATTACATATCCCAAGGCCTACCCATAGTTTTCAACTCATCATACTACTTTTATTATGTTCTCGTTATGATACTGCCCTTACTTGTATGTATTTATACTTTACATTAAATTATTATGATATTTTTAAAAGTATATTTGTAGTAGAGTGTTTTAGCCCCATTGTATTTATAGTTGTATATCTTGTATGGTTTGATATACTAGTTCACTATAAACAATGCTCTGATACCAATCTGTCACACCCCCGAACCGAAACGGCGGAAACGTCTGGGGCGGATGAAGTCATTGTATAGTATCATAACCGTTGAATATAAATGAATCATAGCAACCCAAAACATCACATATTTAGATTACAAGTTTACATCGTTTGCAAACTTTGCTTGCTCAAAAGTTAACAACAAATAGCTTAAAAGTAAAAGTTCATGATGTAGCAACTCATGCTCTCAAAAATAGTTTGGATACCTGCTCACTGGTTTCCTAAGAATACAAGTGATTTTAAAAAGTGTCAACAATTAAGTTGGTGAGTTCATAAACATTTAGTATGAAAAGGATTTGTAACTGCTTTGCGTAAAAATGGTTTTGTATACTTCCAGAAAATCCGATATTTTCTTAAATTGAACTGTAGTCTTAAAACCCTAAGACAAGAAATGTAAATAATGTTGTATTGAAAGATAGTATGTAGTTTTATCTTTTCATAAAACTGATGAAATGTAAGTTATCCCGTAAATCAAATGTTTTGTTAATCCCTATGTGAGTTATTATAACCATACTTAATATGACTGATATGCCTGAACGACATTCTTCAGGTGTCAGAATTGGTATACATTTGTCACCCTAGACTTGTCGGTCTAACTGTAGCGAACAACTGAGGTGTGGGGTTGTCAATCCCGTATAGATCTATACATAACTATCTCGCTCTCCCTCCATGAGACTCTGGTTATAATGTATGACTTATGGTGTACACTAGGTAGGTACGATGAAGCGAATGTCTCACAAGAGCATCAACAAATTTACGTGAACTATGTCCCCTTTAATTATACTTTTGAATAATTATATGGTTCTTCTGAAATGATAGTATGATTTTGTGATTCCCAAACTATACCAACTATAGTTTATTATGAATGCTTTGTTATGTCCATTTATATAATCATACTTATATAAATATGAATAAGTTCACATGTCTAGGTGTTTCAAGAGATTATTTCATATAAACATACACCTAGCACAATTTTGAAAACATCTAGTATAACAAAGTAAATATTTAGTTTTTGATCCTTTTTAACAATATTTATCGGTACTAGTAAAATATAATCTAGCAAAACTTATTGTTATGCTTTTTGGGGTTTGTAACCCTGATTTAACCTCTTGTGGTTTAAATCATATATTTTAGTCAAAAATCCATAAAAATTATGTCATAAGCTTATTATGGCCAAATTTGTTTAAAAATCCATTTTTACATAAAATAATAGATTTTTGTGTTTCTTTTTGTAAGGCTAATTTCTAGTTATTTTTGTCTAGTTTTAAAAACACGGGTCCATACACAACATAATTTGGGTTATAACACTCAAGATGGTAAAATAACTAGCTCATCTCCATATTTATCAAAACAATGTTTTGTCCATAAAATCTTAGCTTTTGTGTTTTTGAAGTAAAACTTTTTCTATTGAACATATCACATAGTTATGCTTGTTTATCTGCATCTCGATATTTACATACCACAAATAAGGGTTCTAAAATCTATTTATAATCACATTTCATGCACATAATATGGATTAACCAACAAAATCATGAAACATGCAAACATTTGTGTCAAAAACTAAACTTTACTTGTATCCCCCCCCCCCCTAAAAACATGAAGATCTCGAAAATGGGGGTATGAACTCACCTTGAGTGGTTCTTGTGTGTAGTTTGAAGTGTTGTGAAGAAGATTTTCGGGCCTAACACTTGGATGATGTTTGTGAACTTCTCGAAAATGTTAGTATCCTAAGGTTTAACACATAATAATGTGCGTAAGGATGATGAAACTAACAAAAACATGTATAAAAATACTAGAGTATCATGAAATCCTTACCAAAAATCCGAAAATCACTTGAAGAAAAGGGAGTTCTTGGAGACCCTAGCTCGTTTTTGAGAGGAAAAGATGAGAGAGTTTGGAAGAAATGAATTTTTGAGTGTGGATGAGGCCTCTTCGGACGAAGTTTAAATGAGAGAGGGAAAGAGTGATTTCATTGTTGTTTGTTGGTTATTTATGTGCATTGCATGGAGACTTGGTGGATACTTGCATGCTCAACATGGAGGTATGTTGGATAAGAGGGTGTAAAGTTAGGAGGTCAAGTCACTAGGTCAAACCTTGGATTCTCCACCCAAACCGAGATCCTATTACCGAGGAGGGGTCCTCGGGCTTAGGGACCACCGAGAACAGTGGGGTTTTCGGTCCAGCTTGGCAGCCTCGCACGGTCTTCGGTTGAGGAGGGTTTCTCGGTTGCGAGGGTTCTCGGCCAAGAGGCTTCTCTGTCTTGAAGCTTCTTGGTCCTTAACTTAAAACATTCTTTATGCAAATTGTTATTTTTAGAAATTGTTGATCTATCTCATTAAATTTTCAAATATTTATTACAACAAGATTGTGATGTAATTTTATACTATCTATAGATACACCTTTCTTGATCAAAATTTCCTGGTTGTCACAGTATAGTTCCATAATATTTAACTATTAACGATGTAACAACAGGTACACCATAAAGTTAAATAAAAATGTACGGAAGTGAAATAATTAACAATGTACCTCCACCCCCTGTGAGGTACCAACATCATCTCTGACACCCTTATTATTAAGTTTTAGAATCATGGCTACCGTAGCTTCTCGTTGTACAAAATGCATATCATGCTTCCTGAACTGCTTGCGACATTTATGAACCTTGTTTTGCAACTCAATATTATTTGGTCCTTATTAGTTTATGGTATAGTGGGTGGTGGTGGTGGGTAAGATGCATATGAACCTTTTGCAACATTTTGTCGTGCCTTCTTTTTTCAAGGCTCATCTGTAGGCGAGTGTTGAGGTGATGTTGTTAGAAAATGTGCCATGTGAACGTGTGTGGTAGCTAAATCAGGGCACTCAGTTATGTCATACAATGACCACATCCTCGTCCGAGAAGTCATTAAGAGAATTTTTAAACACATCAATGGCATCTTTTAATTTTACGGTGTCATTCTTCTTAACCATAGGAAATACACGAGATCGGAAAGAAAGAACAGAATGTGAGACATGAAAATATTCACTAAACTGGAAGCCGGTGATAAGACATGATTCTTTCTTCTCGAAATTCGACTCGTGCCCCCAATCTCAAAAACCATTTCATCTACTTCATTTCGAGGGCCAGCACAACTTCATGGCAAAATACGTAATGTAGAAGTAAATGATCCTCTTCTACCTATGTAGGAATATCTAACCACCTACCAAAACAGGTCTTTCAGAACATAGTCTCGTGTGACAGTCTCTTCCTAAGTGTTGTAAGAATATTCGCAACGATTTTGAGTTTGCAAGATAATGTAATTGATTCTTCAAAAAACTTGTCATGCTAAAAATAAAAGCAAACAAAGTAATTTTAAGGTAATTCGGAAGTTAAAATTGTGTTATGGAACAAAATGATGAACATTCTGAAGCTGTTCTTTGCATTCCAAAGATGTTCTTCGTGTTCCGGAGTTCCTCATGTTCCAGACATGTTCTGGAATAGTTTTTCTTTGTTCTGGAATAACAAGAGATATATAATACCCTAACACAATGAGTAAACTACATTTGGGTTGGTCATAAATCTAAATTAAACATCTACAACAAGTTCAGAACGTGTTCTGTGCATTTTAGACATGTTCTTCGTGTTCCGGACTAACTTACTTACAACAGTAATCTTAAAATCAAACTACTAAAAGAGTAGGAATGAAGGACTTACCTGTAAAATGACCAAATCATCAAGATCATGTTCCATATCTTCTTTGGTTCTTTAGTCTGAAATGTGTAGAAGGGGTCGGAATGGGTTTATAGTTTATTTTACAGAATGTATCGGAATAAAATCTGGTACCAAGGTTTGTAAATTGAGCTCCAGAACATGTCGGAGTGGTCCGAAATGGGCATTCCGGAATGTCTTTAATGGGCGGGTCGGGTTGGGTTTAGAGTCTGAAATGCTATCCTGAATAGCCTATTCTGAAGATGATGATTATTTTGCAAAAAAGATTTTATAGTGGTTAACTTTGTAATATAAAAACAAAAATTGTTAGATTATTCAATATCCCTTAAATTTAACCCTCACACTTCTATTGAAACCCAAAACAAAGTTTGGCTAGCAATTTTATCATACACACTACCTTTTTAGATTTGCTCTTACCAAACAAACGACTATTTTTAAAGACCCATCACCACATAAAAAAGTGGCTTCAATATAATCTTTAACCACCTTTCTATAAGCATAGAGAAGACCTTTTAATTATCATCTTCTCCTACTAAAAAAAAGTTATGATATTGATTTGATTTTTTTATAATTACGACCTTTTAATTATTTTTCTTGTTTTGTGATGATATTTTTAAGATGAAGGCTTGTTTGACAAAACTGTATGGTAGTTGATAGCTAATAGTTGGTAGCTAGAAACTGGAAGCTTTGGAAGCTGTTAGCTGGTAACAGATGCTTGGCAGCTGAAAGCTGTAGCTTTTATTTGTTATATGAGTATTTGGAAAAAAAAATAAGTGGAAGTTTTTAAGATGTATAAAATTACATAAAATGACAATTGTTTAAAAAATATAAATATAAAAATATTTTTAAGGGAAATTTTGGAAATTGATTAAAAAAACCCAATAGATTTTTCTTAAACACAACATGAAATAACTTTTAGATTTATAACATTTTGTTTAAACTAAAAACTAAAAACTCATACTCCTAAATGAATCTTTTTTGTTTAAATCAAACTTTTTGTTAAAAGGTAGAAGCTAGAAGCTCCAAAAGTTCGTTGCCAAACACGCCTTAGTCTTTGAGTTCTCTAATTTTAATGGTTGTCATAATATATATAAAAGAAAGGGCTTGCTAGAAGATTGGACGTACAAATACATAAAAAAAATAATAAAAAATAAAAAATAAAACCACAAATAAGCTTATATGACCCTTATCATATGATGATAATAGCTAAATGTATTTTTTTATAGGATTACGACACCGGTTAAGCCACCTAAGTGTCCTTGCAATTTTTTTCCTTAAGTTGATCCACAAGTGTAAAATGAGTTGTATCTCATATGTTAACTTTGTGTGAGCTTTGTAGCTATTTTTGTGCATTTTTTTATTCTAGAAACTCCAAATGACCCCAAAGAAAAGTAATAATTTTCGCTTCGTCGACGTGGGAGTGTCTATTGGAATTAGGTTGGGATATGTTGTATTGTAGCAACTCCTTTACCGAATTAAATGGTGACAATACAAAATTACACAAAACAAAAACTTGTTGCCATACTTCCTTTGTAATGGGATGTTTAAGGAAGATATGATCTCATTTTCGAGGCTTCAAGTTGCATAACTTTCAGCTTTTATACCTCGCTTTGTAAGATTTGTCTTTGTCGGTAGTCTACCATGCATGATCGGCCAAACTAATATATTCAGTTTACATAGTACCAAACCTATTCCAAGACCAGTAGGAGGGTGAACAATGGAGGGTATGAATGTCAATGTAATCCTGATACAAAGCCGTTGTGTAGGATTTTGATGGTTCAAAATTCCAACAACAACCTGATATTGCCATATTTATACACATTTTAGGCAATATTTTAATGTATTTTGATTAATATTTTGGTTATTTGGAAAGATACATGGTACTTATGAGAGTAAATTATATTTTGCAGCCAAAAGGAACAATCTTGAAGAAAAAGGACCAAAAGCAACAAGAAGTGGAACTTTGGAGGATTGAAGAATTAAATCCCTGCGAAAATCCCAAATCACAACGTGGTCGTGACTTACACGACGTGGAGTGAGTTTTATAGAAGATAAGTGCACGGGAAGTCAGAGTCCTTGCCCAAAAAGGATTCATCTTACATCACGACGTGAAATCCATGTTCATGTCGTGAATTACAATAATTCCCAGAACTATATAAATTCATTCACTTTTACGATTCAAGGAGTTCTGCCAGAGACTTGGAGGGCTTAGAGAACGATTTCTGGAGGAAGTTTAGTCAGAAAAACCAAGTCCAAGCATTGAAGGAAGGAGAATTTATTGAAGGTTTAGAGATTGAAGAGTATAATCATCACTTTCGTTTGGTACATTCAATTATGTCTTTATTTATTGAATTTGAGTGTGAGATTCCAACCATGAGTAGCTAAATCTAGTTGCTTCTATTTAGCTAGATGAAGCTTCAACTTCATGGTTTAGTTTATTAATTATGGATTTTTACTAGTTGGTTATGTGCTTGTATTTGATTGTTAATACCTAGCATGCTAATATTTGATACTTAAGTTGCTTAAATTCATATTCTGTGTAGCTTAGTGACTATTAAATTACATGAACTTGACACCTAATGATTTAGTGACCACTTAATTGCTAGAACTAGGATCGACCCAATCTTAGATAAGTAATTGAAGTAATTAGATTTAGCTGTGCTGGAGAACATAAATTATGACCATAATTGTGTTTGTTTAATAAATCTTACATAGCCAATTTCATAATTCATAACTGATTTTGTGTTGATTGTGTGTGACTATACATAGTCTTACATAATTAGTGAACATTAGTAAATTTGGACTCAAATTACTAATAATATAATATTTGGTAACCAACGTTATTAATCCACACTTAGTAGCTAACCATGGAGGAGAAGTGGATTCGAATAAACAGAAATGTTTTAGTAATTGATTGAATTTGATAGTTAGATGATTAAGTTTGTTTGAACTTTCAAAATGAGATAAAAACCAAATTATCTTTTACTTGTTTTAGATTAATCTTTAGTAGTTAGATTAGTTAATTCAATCTGTTCCCTGTGTTCGATATCCGACTGTTTGTGATATACTATTTGCGAAAAGGTACACTGCCTTTAGTCGAATAGCTAGTTAGATAGTAGGTAAAATTTCGTGTAATAATAATTCGACATGAACTTTTTGGCGTCGTTGTCGGGGAACGGCTCGTTTAGTTTTGATTTAATTGCTTTAGTTTAATCGATCCTTTTTGTGGGGTTAAAACCTGCAAAAAGTTAATTTTTAGTATTAGTTAATTTTTCTAAATAACCAAACTCACGACGTGAGCATAGTAATTTCGTAATTTTCTTTCGTTTTTGTTGTGACAACATAAGGTGGTACTCCCTACCACATCGTGGTGAACAGTCAGTAGGTGTTTTTATATACTTTTTGTTCAATTTTACGTTTTTGTTCTTGTTTTTGTTGCAATAGTACATGACCCATGGATCCAACACACCTTTGATACCACCGCTTGAAGATCCAGAGTCAGCCCTTTGTAAGAAGACGGATAAGAACGTAGGAGAAACTCAACCACTAAAGAAATCACCTTTCAAGGATCGTAAATCAACTTTTGGAAAGAAGAAAGGAAGGAACGTAGGTGAATCGAGCATTTCCTCAAAAGACGAAAGCAAAGGTTGAAAGCTTTGAGAAAAATCCTAATCCTCAAGAATCTGATTCCAAATCAGAAATCGAAGAAAGTAGCGAACCCGAAGAAAGTAGTGAATCCGAAGATGAGCCAAAAGACGAGATGGCGAATATTTCTAACATGTCCATGGAGGCATACATGAAAAGAATCCGAGAGGACATCGGTCCCGGTCTAGTGCAACCTGCAATTCCCGCTACCGCAAAATTCGAGGTTAAGGGACATATTCTTTCCGCACTTAAGGAAGTCCCATTTTCCAGGAAAAATCATGAGGATGCTTACAAACACCTTGATGAAGTCAATGATATAACTGATTACTTCAATATCCCGAATGTCCCATGAGAGAAGGTGTTATTGCGAATGCTTCCAGTCACTTTCAAGGGAGCCGCTAAGGATTGGTTAAAGGCACTTCCACCCGATGCAATTACTACTTGGGCGCAAATGCATGAACAATTCCTAGAACATTTTTTCCCACCTTTTAAAGTTTCTAAACTCAGGAAAGACATAGAAAACTTTGAGCAACAACTGGGTAAGTCACTCTACGAGGCATGGGAGAGATACAAGGGATTAATAAGAAATTGTCCCCAAAACTATTTGAATGAGCAACAAGAAGTATCAATCTTCTATGATGGGGTAAACGTGATGACAAGGCAACTCCTTGATTCTCAAGGACCTTTAACAAATAAAAATCCTAGTGAGATTAAGGAATTGATTGAAGAATTTTCTAAGCATTCGCGTGAATACCACAATCCTAGACATGATGGAGCGAAAGGCATTGGGAGTGGCACTTCTGAGGATATGTCAGCTGTTTTAGCTATGTTATATACTATGGACCGAAGAATGACCAAGATGGACCAATCCATACATGTTATTCATGTGGCGTGTGAAAGATGTAATGGTCCACATTTAACAAAAGATTGCCACTTGGATGAGAACAGGAATAAGAAGGCTCAAGTATGATACTCTAATGGAGACAAATACGATGAAGATTGGAGGAAGCCAAAGAAAGAGTGGTTTCCATATGATGAATATAAAAAGTAAAAAGAAGAAAAGTTTAGGCAAATTGGCTGAGGCTTTTATCAAAAAGAGAAACCACCACCTGAAAAGAAGGTCGATTTAGAGTCCATGCTTAATAGATTTATGGAGGCTTTGGAGAAACGACATGATGAGACCGATGCAGTGATAATAAACCAAAAAATTCTCATGGTCATCGATACTGAAGAAGATACTATCTTCGAGTTCCTAGAAGCCCTAGAAGTAGAGCCACATTTTCCTGGACCACAGCCGAAGAAGTCGAAGATCGAAGAAAAAATGGTTGTTGAATCATCGATCTCACGTCGTGGGGATCCCATTTTCACGACATGGGGTCAGTTTGAACAGAAAAAATTGACTGATATTAAAGCTTATCGTCCTCCGCTGCCGTTTCCTTCTCGAGCTAAGATTCATCTACTGGATCAAGAACATTTAAAGTTCATGAAGCAAGTCAAGGGTATCCCTATAAATACTACTTCTATTGAATCTTTGGCACAAGTACTTGAATATGCGAAGTTTCTTCAAGACTTACTCGATACTCGCCAACAACTAGAGAAGAATTCCAAAGTGATCCTTAGTGAGCAAAGTTCCAGGGTGATATTGGGTGAAATACCAAAGAAGATAGGAGATCCTAGACGCCTTACACTTCCTTGTGAATTCGGGAATAATATGAAGACTTATGCTTTAGCCGATTGTGGAGCAAGCATAAATTTAATGCCTTATTTGTTCTATCAGAAGCTAAATCTTCCAGATTTGAAGGCTACAAGAATGACGATTCACATGGCTAATCGTTCAGTGACTCATCCTCGAGGTATAGTTGAGGACATATTGGTGAAAATTGGGAACTTTGTTTTTCCAATTGACTTTGTCGTATTGGATATAAAAGAAGATAAAAATGTCCCAATAATCCATGGATGCCCTTTACTTAATACTGCTCGAGCTTTGGTGGATATACGCGAGTCAAAACTCACATTGCGAGTAGGAGATGAAGACATGACCTTTGGAGTGGAAGATGGATTTAAAGAAGCCGATACTCAACATGAAGTGTTCAGCATGGATGGCGGAAACGAGCTTGAGGAATTGGAGAAGTTGATGGAAGGAGAGATTCAAGCCATTCAAGAAGTTAAGCGTACTAAGCCAAGAGCATCCATTCCAACGGTTTTCGAAGTGTTCGCTTACAAAACTCCAAGTTCTTTAGTGAGCGGGGAAAGTGTCGAAGATTTGGTATCAAATGACGAGGAATAAGTCTTGGAACCACCAGCCTTTGTCAATGAGAAGATTGCCACTATGAAACGGAAAAGTGAAGAAAAAGCAGGTAGCGAACACGAGCTTATTGTGAAGAATAAGGGAGTAAAAAGGAAGCTTGAAGAAGGTGATGCGAAGGTGAAAAAAGAGAATTATAAAAAGGTTTACCTTAGACGAGTTCAAGCATACAAAAGAAGATGGAGAGAACAGAAGGTGCAGTTGGTGATTGACACTCCGAGCAATTCAACGTGAAGCGGCACGGAGTCTGGCTCATGACTCCTACAAAAAGAAGCACTTCTCGGGAGGCAACCCGAGCTCGGTTTGCATTTTTCTTTTCCTTTTCATTTTTATTTTTGTATTATTACAAGTTTAGTTATAGGATAACTAATCATTCAATTCATCTTGATTTTTAGATTACCGCAAAAATCAAGTGTGGGGTCTAGAATTTGTTTGAGTGGTAAATCTTTAGAAGAAAAAAAAAGATATTTTTAGAAAAGACATAAAATCCCCATCATCACGTTGTGGAGACCATCACCACGTCGTGGTCAGGAATTATTACGCGTTACATATTAAAGGGTTTTAAAATACACGACATGAATGTATATATTCACGACGTGGACATAAAGTTCACGAAGGGGGGGACCAGTTATACAAATGACTTCATGTTTCTTGACCATCACTTTCAAAAAAAAACTCACACACAAACGCTCATTAACCCCACATTCTGATTTTCTGTCGGGATTTATCAACGGTTTTCTTGAATCGTGTTCAGTCTCCTGCCTTGGTAAGATCTCTTTACTTTAGTTGTACTCATTTTCTTCTAGATTTAGACATTTAGGTTTAGGGTTGTTATTTGAAGTTACAATGTCAAAACTGGGTCTATTAGTTAGTCAATTTTGGTTGCATGTGTGTTACAAGGCTTTACAATAGCAGATTAGACAAACCCCAAGTGGTAATTTCATTTCGTATTGACTCTAGAATGACCGACCAAAAACCACGACACGAACTGGATTCACGACGTGGACTTCAAGTCCACGACGCGGACTTCAAGTCAACGACGTGGACTTCAAGTCCACGACGTGGACTTCAAGTCCATGACGTGAAAACTAGGTACAAAGCTTTCTGTTTTGCTTAATGACTTAATTTCTTGGTGGTTTGTTTGTTTTGCTTGTTGTTTGTTATTTTTCTCAGGTATAATGGGGCCTTATCGAGCAGTTCCACAGGAGTAGGATCACAATGATATATCAAGCATCCATCTACTTTACCGATTCCCGCAAAACACTTCACAAGAAATGCTCAACAATTATATGAACAGATTAGGGTGGTTGTACAACCGAGAGTTTGCAATTGCTCCATTGGTGGACTAAGCATGACTGTGTGGGGTTGGCATGGTCGTGGAAGTGGAGAGACATTGGGCGAAGTTATTTATTGGAGAGGGGTTTTCATTTCCATACAACGGGTGGAGGAATCTTTTCTCTACTCAAGAACCCGTTTATCGGGAATTGTCAGTTGAATTCTTTGTCACGGTGAACTTTAAAGAGAGAACTACCGACCCAAACTACAGCCGGGCTCTTTCGTTCCGTTTGGGAGGTGTATAACGTGAATTTCATGGAGAATGGGGCTATATACTGAAGAAGATACACAATCACCCCATTTTATTTTATTACTACAAGGTTGTGTTCGGGACTTTACATCGAGATTGCTAGATGTACAATTTTGGAGGAGCATTTCAAATCACGAGTAAAATTCTCGTGATGCTTGTGAAGGCCAAATTCGGTCTCCTATTTACCGGTTTCTACATCGTCTTATCACTTTCACCATTAACCATAAGAAACACGGGGATAAGGTGCCAACAAAAAATATGTTTTATCTTTGGAGCATTATTATACCTGGAGTTTTCTGTGACCTACCATACATGCTTGCACGATTTTTTAGGAAGAAGGAGGTTAGTTCTCGGCCCGGTAGTCCCATTATAGGTGGACATTTGGTCACTCGGCTCGCTCGTTCTTATGGTATTTTGAGTCCTGATTTTATTAGCAACCTTACACGGTTCAAGGATAATGAATTGTCAGTTCAATAATTGAGTGTTATTGAAAGATCTACTATGCCCAAGAGTCATTATAGAATGATATTGCTAATAATAAATGATCATGTAGGGTCACACCATATAGCAAATTACCGTCAATTGATTATTTATTAGTATAATTTGATTATTAATAAATATATCAACACTTGTATTTAATTGGAAAATTATTATTTCATGGAAATAATATTTTATTAATTTGGAATTTATTATTTGTGGAAATAATATTTATTGGAAAAATAACAACTTATGAAATATATCATAAAATATGATTACTTATAAGTTATATTTATATCTTAATAAACTAGTTCAATTTATATAAAATATAGTTTTATATAAAATAAGATATTTATATATTAATATTTATATCTTAATAAGCTAGTTACAATTTATATAAAAGATAGTTTTTTATATAAAATAAGATATTTATATATGACTAGTTGTATATATATATATATATATATATATATATATATATATATATATATATATATATGTTGGGAATTCTTTATATAAATGATTGATTTTTATAAAGATAACATGTATGTGTATATAAACTAGCCATGAGACAAATTTTGTCTTCTTTTGTGCATGCCTTTTCTCGAAAATATGAAAGACACCAAGCATGGTCTACTTTTGAATTGTTTAATGGTGCATGTCATGCTTGGAAGAGTGTTGTCCATGCAACTGTTTTATGGTCTCCCCTTGCTTTTTGACCATTATATAAGGAAGGACATGGAAGGTTGGAAGTGTGTTCTTATGAGCAATCTTCTTTTTCTTCTTTGGCTATGAAATCCGAAACTAGAGAGCACCATGAGGGTTGCCAAATTTCGAAATTTGAAGGCTCTTCTTCTCCTCCATCAAATTCCAACCTCCCATGAGGATCAAAGTCTTCAAAGGTTGTTTTGCTTTCCCTTCTATGGTTGTTTTAATCTTCCCAACTCTTGTGAAAAGATCATTGGTGGGTAAAATAGTTTTAGTTTTATTCAACTTTTTTAAAGTTTCCGTTGTCATTTTTACCGGTTGTGAAACCGGATTTTTGAATAAAAACTCAACAATTGGTATCAGAGCCAGGTTTGCCAGATTAGTTAGATTATTTTCTTAGTTAATGAAATCTTTGTTTTTCGAAAACATGGATGGTTTTCTCTTTGCAAGAAAAATCCATACATATTTTCTATGACAACTTTAAAATGTTTATAATTGTTATTTTTTGACCAAAAGTTTACATGCATCTTTTTGGTCATAAAAGTTGTCTTAGAAACACAAAGAGTTGTTTTATATATTTTTGAGTATATATATATATATATATATATATATATATATATATATATATATATATATATATATATGTTGGGTTTTTATTCAAAAAATCTAGTTTCACAACCGGTAAAAATGACAACGAAAACTTTAAAAATGTTGAATAAAACTAAAACTTATTTTACCCACCAAGGATCATTTTGCAAGAGTTAGAAAGATTAAAACAACCATAGAAGAGAAATCATAACAACCTTTGAAGACTTTGATCCTCATGGGAGGTTGGAAGTTGATGAACTGTGGCATGAAACTCTAAAACAAGAGTTCTCTAGAAGTATCCACCAAGCAAGAGTAGAACCATCAAAACATGCTAGTATTCACTTGTAATTTGTAGCTCATAAGCCTTTGAAATATATACCAAATATATGTTCAAAGGTGAAGCAACAAAGGGACTTTGTCTAGCATAACAATTCAAGATAATGGAGGAGAAGAAGGGCTTGAACTTTCGAAATTTGGCAGCCCCTTTGAGCCTCTCATTCTCAAGGTTTTGGAACTCCAAAGAAGAAGAAGAAGAAGCTTGCAAGAAGTGTTTCAAAAACCCTTTCGTGGTCTCTCTTATATAATGGCCAAAAAGTGAAAGGAGACCATAAAATAAAAAGAGAGACAACTTTGTCCCAAGCATGGCAAAAGAAGACCATGCTTGGTCTCCTTACAATTTTTCGAAAAAGCTAGACATAATGAAGACAAAAGTTTTCTCATGGCTAGTTTATATATATATACATATATATTATCTTTATAAAAATCAATAATTTTTATAAAGAATTCCCAACATATATATATATATATATATATATATATATATATATATATATATATAACTAGTCATATATAAATATCTTATTTTATATAAAACTATCTTTTATATAAATTGTACTAGCTTATTAAGATATAAATATGAATATATAAATATCTTGTTTTATATAAAACTACCTTTTATCTAAATTGAACTAGTTTATCAAGATAAATATAACTTTAACTTATAAATAATCATGCTTTATGATATATTTCATAAGTTGTTATTTCTCCAATAAATATTATTCCACAAATAATAAATTCCCAATTAGTAAAATATTCTTTCCATGAAATAGTAATTTTCCAATTAAATACAAGTGTTGATATATTTATTAATAATCAAATAATACTAATAAATAATCAATTGACGGTAACTTGCTATATGGTGTGACCCTATAGGATCATACATTATTAGCAATATCATTCTATAATGACTCTTGGGCATACTAGATCTTTCAATCTCCCAATTTGACAAGACTTATCATAGATTGATATAGACAGTGGTGAACGTCTAGCAACATTTCACTGCCCCCAATAACAGATAACGAAGAATGCCATTCATCAACATCCAATTCCCGAAAGCTCTAAGATTTAATTGATGTATTAAGGTAAGTTTATCAATTATCCCATTGTTATAGACATCCTGTTGAACATGAGCCTTATCGCAATCAATCTCATTTGTAATTCAACTTTGGGTAACGCACGTTAGATGTCTAACTCTTAACACATAAGAGGAACAAATCCCATCTTGCCTACATAAACCTCTTGAATAGTTCACACCGTACCTGAATATGACTTTTATAACTGCCCGTTCAAGGAACAACATTTGGTCATATAAAAGCACAATACTCCTTACACTTAAGTCCTATGAAACTTGGTTACCACCACTTGCCTACTTTCATCTAGTGAGAGTAAACCAATCCATTTCATATTAGTCTTACTTCATAATTGTTCCCACAATCATTACCGACTATGAACCTTTAGAATAATAAGATTATTCATGGATTAAACATGTTAATATAGAACACAACAAGTATTAATGTAATGATCATATCCCAATATATCAAAACATTATTTAATAGTTGTTGTTACAATGTTCCAATATCCAAATACTAAATTCAAATCAAAATCTCATTACTAGAATAATAAAAGTCTTATGGCTAAAGTGTGACCACTCATACTTAGCTTAAAAGGAAAGACTTTATTAATGGGATCGACTAAATTTAATTTGTGTGAATTCTGCAAATACAATTATCTCCCTATTTGACATTATTCTACGTATAGTTAAATATTTTGAAGAATATAATTGGTGCTCTCATGTGACATAGAGTTTCTTAGCTTGATTAAGTACACTCTATTACTCACAAAAGATTTCTAGGTTATCCCTGAATGGAAAGATTCAACCTAGTTTTTCAATGATCCAGTTCATCTAATTATATTTGATTTCAACTTCTGAAAAGTAGTGTATTCTTATTTAGTAGATTGTGCTGTTTTGTTTTGCTTGGACCTTATTCCAACTAAACTTACTCTTCATTCCATAGTGAAGCCATAATCCAATTATAATTCATAATTATCTAAATTTAAGTAGAAATCAAAATGATGTGTAACTCTTTACATTAAGATTTTGTTCTAAACTAATTATCTCATATACATTCTCTTAGCTCTTCTTAAGTACTCTTAGAATGTTCTCATAGTCATCTAGTGACTTAACCATGTATTCAATTTTGTATCTCATGATATGACATAAATGACGGATTCATTTTCCAAGCAAATAGAATATAAATCATTTCATCTAGCTCAACCTATGTGGTAGGTCCTTTGAGACAGACTCAAGAGGTGTCATGTAACTATGAAGAATCTTCCAAAGGAATCTTGTATCTTGACCTCTTTCAAGATGTTGTCATTTTATGCAAAAGGAATTTTAAAACCTTTTACATTCATCTTTATCTATCTCTTATTGATTTTAAATTCCAAGAATGTATCTTGTCATTCCTAAGTCATTCATTTTAGAAATACTTTCCGAGTCAAGGTGAAAACCACCTTGCATATTCGGAATGTCATTTCAAATGATTAAGTATGTCTCTTTCATACAAGATTAGGAATATCACTATCCTCCCAATAGTTCTTAGTAAACACATATACGTTCTTTTTCATTTTGATATAAAAGCATACCTTGTATCTTTATATTAAAATGACTATTCCAACATTGAGATGTTTGCTTTATATCCACAAGTGGATCTTAAGCTTTACACATTTGGTTAGGATAACATGGATTAAGGAAACCTCCAGGCTAAGATATATAGATATCTTCTAGTAGATGTCTATTAAGAAAAGCGATTTTTCTTGAAATCTATTTTCTATATCTCGTATTAAGAATATGAAGTTATAGTAAATAATATCCTCGTTGATCTAATCATAGCTACTTGTGAAAAGGTTTGATCATAGTCAATGTCATGAGTATGATAAGGACCATAGTCAATGACATGAGTATGAGAAAATCCTTATATAACAAGTATTACTAAATGTGTATATATATCCATGTATATATTATTTCTAGAAGAATCTCTTACTCCTTTTAGCCTTGCTATAGAGAGGAACATTAATAAAGCCCATACTTTATTATTAAACATGGATTACATCTCAATGTTCATGACTCTAAGTCATTTGTCACATCCAAGATCTGATATAACATTTTGATAGTTGATGGTTTAACTAGAAACCATCAAGAACTCATCAATGAGAGATTCCACATTTCTCAAGTCATAGATGATTTCTACCATTATTGTGAACAATTTGTGTTTATTAATAGCTACAATTCATGTTCAACAATTCCTTTGTTGAAACTAGTGCCAACAATTGTTACATCCGTCTATGGTTCTTGAGCTGCTTCAAGTTCCATGTGCCTCCCACTTGCTTTGTCATTAGAAGCTTGCTTTCTGCTAACTCATCTTTCAGAGGAATAAATGAACTTATTCTTGATGGGGTTGTATATAATAATCTAAATGCCCTTTTAGAATGTTCTACAATTATGTAATTAGTTGGTGTTTGTATTCTAGATACAATTAATAGTGATTGAAGTATAATCCCAAAAAGGTTAAAAGGAGTACATTTCTACCGATTAGAAAGTAAACTATATCAAGTAGAGTTTAATACGCCCATTGTCATCACGAAGGATTTAGATGGTACTACTGGGTTGTATCTTGTGCTCAATCAAAGACATTCATTAGAAAGGAAGTCATACACCAAAGTGTATAGTTCCTTAATAATTATTTTCTCTATACTTTAGTGAAAATATTATTAGGAATCTTTTATATATAAATAAGATTCATATATGTCAAATAAACTACATTATTTGCCTTCAAAGATTCCTTTCTTGAAGTTGGAATATGTGGATTTCATTTATACAATAAAGATAACAATGTCATGGAAAGTTTGATTTAAAACAAGTTTAAATCAAAAGTGCTTGCATATAGAACTTAATTTTATTTATAAAATGTTGATATTTACTTTGTAATTCTATTAAGAGATCTAGTCTCAGAAAATAGAAGTCAACCATTTCAGACTATGAGTATTATCGTTATAAAAATGATCTAGTAAATAATCAAACATTTAAATAAATAATTGAGACATAAATATTTAGACATGCTAAATTTAAAACATACATTATTCCAAAACAAATATTGTTTATTATTACAAGCAATTTATGTTCTAAGCATAAATAATAAACTAAACTTCGAGAGTGTAGTTCCAACTTTCTTGTGCTCAGCTAGTTACTCTTCTGTAAATATTTGCAATCAAGTTAAAAATATTAGATTAACATTCAAGTACCAAGTACTTGAGTGTTACACGAAAAGTATGAGTTCTATCGAGTAGATATGCGAAGTACTAGTCTCTTCCAGACTTTCTTTCTAAATAAGAGGAGCAGTTCCTCTACCAGTGTCCAGTTTCTTCACAAAAGAAACAAGATCCATCTATGTGGGCCTTATTGGATTTTTAGGCTTAAAGGTGTTTATTCCATAAAACATTGGCCTTTTAGAACATACAAGGTGACTCTTTTAGCCTTGCACTATTCCAACAAAATATCACTATATTTATTGGAATATTGCTTAACCTGTTATATTATTAGATATATATCTAAACTATCCAAAACTTCCTAGAAGTCATGAATAATTGTTCCTAGTATGATGTTAGAAGCATCGTGAGTATCACTATGATGCATTTACTAGGTATCATAATCAGGTCTATTGCTCAAAGCAATTTGTTTAGGAATAGGTCCTTTAAGTGTATACAATTTCACATCTCTCACGAGATTGTCTCTTAAGACATGAACCCATTCATTGAAGTTGTATCTATTGAATGTTATTGTTTCATCAAGTCATTTGAAGAGAAATGACAATTCATGGTTATGAGATTGGATTATATATCTACAAAATTTTAACAAACTTCATTTAGTATTTTCAATATTTAATATTTAATAATTAATACCCTTTTAGTTTCTGAAAACATTAATTATCAAAGTCTAGGATCCAAGTTGCAAAAACAAATGAATGGTTAGGTATCCTTTATCCCATTCATCTGAATTCAACCCGGTAGATATCGATTATCAATTATATACTACTATATAATTCCTAGATTTATGGGACCGCTAATAACGAATTTAATTAGACATGTTTGATCCCATCTAGGCCTCGGAACACTCTTGCTTAGGTATCCTTTATCACAAGAGATTTCCGATCAAATCATCCAATTTGAAAAACTTGTGTAATCGTCCTATAACTTGGTTATAGAAATCGCGAAAACACCCCGGCCATCAAAAGATAACACCAAGCGGTTAGATATCATTTATCCCACCAGTGCATACAAGAGACGTGTGAGTGTTCTTTAAAAAGGATTGCATAGATTTGAGGCTTGTAAGGGGTCTTTGATGTTTTTATAATTCTAGTTTAAAAACATGTTATATCATATTGTATGCATTCAACAAACCATGGTATACCATTTAAAAAATCTTATTTTATGAAAAAATTACATGTTAATAATGTTCTATATATAAAACTCGGTTTTATATAATTGACACGATCAAAGTTTTAAATTAATAACTAGTATTAAGTTATATCGTTTGAGCGCTTTAGAACATTTGGAAACCTTTTAATAAAACTTCATTTTAAAAAATAAGGTTTGGAGTTTGAGAAGTTTACAAATCTCTATTTTAAATTTATACAATTTTAATCCCAAAATTTTACCGGTTACTAGTTTTAACTTTTAACGATAAAGCTTGTTTTATTGTAAAACTATTTTTAGCATCTTATGTTAAAATGTAAATTTCATTAAAACCAAACTCCTTGTGATGTTTATTTATGTTCAAATATTATTTTGCATTTGAAAAACTAATTTATCAACCATGACATAATAATAATAACATAAACATAAAACAACACAAGCATGCATAACAGTTATAACATATGTGCATAAACTAAGCCATTAACTAGTAATAATTTTATGAGTCATAACAAATTTATCAAGTCCATTCCTAAAGGGACATAAGGGACTTTTATCTTGTAAAGTCTTCATGTGCTCCCACTTGCTTCAACACCTTGTAACAAGTTTATAAAAGTAATTTTATAAAGTTTGAGAAACTTTAATAAAATCAACTTTACAAACTTTTTGATCTTCAGAATGGCCACCATCTTCATTCTTGTTACATTTTTATAAAAATAAACTATTTCTAAAACCAATCTATTATTTACAAAAATTAACAAAAGAAAACTATCAATTTAATTATTACATGTCATATGAATAACTAAATAATTACAACCATTTTACATAAATCAAGACATGCAACAACACAAATGTCAATGGCTAGTTTATGCACATCATACATATTTATATACTAAAAATATATATAAAAAAAACTCTTTGTTTTCTAAGACAACTTTTATGACCAAAAAGATGCATGTAAACTTTTTGTCAAAAAATAACAATTATAAACATTTTAAAATTGTCATAGAAAATATGTATGGATTTTTCTTACAAAGAGAAAACCATCCATGTTTTCCAAAAACAAAGATTTCATAAAATAAAAAAATAATCTAACTAATCTTGCAAAAATGGCTTTAATACCAATTGTTGGGTTTTTATTCAAAAAATCTGGTTTCACAACCGGTAAAAATGACAACGGAAGCTTTAAAAATATTGAATAAAACTAAAACTTATTTTACCCACCAAGGATCATTTTGCAAGAGTTAGAAAGATTAAAACAACCATATAAGGGAAAGCATAACAACCTTTGAAGACTTTGATCCTCATGGGAGGTTGGAAGTTGATGAAGTGTGGCATTAAACTTTAAAACAAGAGTTCTCTAGAAGTATCCACCAAGCAAGAGTAGAACCATCAAAACATGCTAGTATTCACTTGTAATTTGTTGTTCATAAGCCTTTGAAATATATGTTGTAACATGCCCTTCAAGGGGTTTGGATGCTTGATGATGTAACTGCTGTGGGAGCTTTCCTGAGAACACAATCACAGAAGAACCGTTAGAGGACGACCGAGTGTTCTCCCGAGACGTCACTCCGACGATCAAGTTAGTTTTATGAGAGAGAGAATTAGGGTAAATTCAGTGAGAGAGAAGATGGATCCTTCCTTGAGGCGGAAGAGATCCTTTTATACCTGTTACTAACGGATCGTGGGGACCTCGTCCAACGAGTGTGATGCGTGGCCTCCTCTAACTGGGAGAATTATACCCACGTTAACTAACCGCATGGTTACGTCAGTTCTGGGCGTCACCGAGGCTTCTGCTCACATCCTGATTGGTCGTGAGTGAATGAGAAGATCACGGGGAATATTCGTCCCTCGTGGAGGGAAACGAACTCATGTCCCGGTGTTGGATTACTTGGTCCAAGGCCGGGCCTTCGCCAAGGTTTTGAAGAGATAACGTCTCGTTTGTGCTTCCGTTACATTTAACGTGACCGTTCATGGTAACGTTAACAAGTCCCTTAGGCCAATAGACTCATGCGTTTGTGACATAGCAGAGTTGTTCTGGTCTACTTACAGACACATGGTAGGCTGCTACTGGCAGCTTGTGCCGTTGGCAGGGCGAAATCGCCGTTGTTCGACGGTTTCATCATGAGGACGGTTCGCCGCCCCATTGATGGCATTAAAACCCTAGTTCCTCCTGGCGTTTCCTCATTGCTTACTACTTGTTTCTCTTTTCCCTCTTATTCTTGAGAAAGCCCATTCAACCTTTCCTTCGTATTTTCCATGGCTACTGTTCACGCTTTAGGAAAAGATCTTACCACTGAGGAATGGGAGTCTTTCGAGTTCTGATTCGGGTTCGTTCCCAAACACGGCGCGCAAATTCCCCTGTCCGAAGAGGGCAAAGTTGGGATTTCGATCGCCTATTCGAGGCAGGTCTTCGTTTTCCTACCACCGATTTCTTTAATCTGATCATCCGTAAATATTGGTTTTCAGTGAGGGAGCTAACTCCCATTCCTATAAACAAGATAGCAGGCTTTGAGCTCCTCTGCCGCGCTCTAGGTTGTCAACCAACTGTTCTGGCATTCACGCACTTATTCAACGCTTCCACTCAATTTGGGACCCGAACCCTTTCTCGTCGGCGGGGAGTCCCTACCCTTATTCACGACCAAAAGTTCAATAAGAACTGGCAAGAAAAGTTTGTGTGGGTGAATAATGATCTTGTGGTACTTGGAAACCCAAGGGTTAAGGTGTATGTTGACCGTGCTCCCACGCTTTTTGGTGCTGACAAGGAGCTAGCTGACAACTTGGAGAAGATCAGCATCAACGGCGAGGACTGGCTCGACTGCTTTTTGCCCCCGGTGGAATGAGCGTCGCTTGGAGGGCTCGTGGGAAGATGCCTGAATTCTTTGTTGATAAGGAAGGTATAACACTTGTTGGGTCAAAAATATGGTTTATACTTTTCTTTTCTAGGAAAATGTAAATTTATGTCTAGGACCGTAAACAGCTCAGTGTTTACGGCCGTAAACAGGTTTACGACCGTAAACCCTGTTTACGGCCCAATAGGTGTTTACGGCCGTAAACCCATTTACGACCGTAAACCCATTTACGGCCCATGTTTCTCATGTATATATATAGGGGTGAGGGGTGTGAGGAATAGATTGATGAACACATAGACTAGAGGAGCTTAAGTGTGTGCATTTGAAGGTGTTCTAGAGAGAGAGAAAATAGAGTGTGTGTTAGTGTGTGTGAATCTTGTATCCGGATCTTCATTCATATCAATACATACAAGATTCATCATCTTCTTCTTCTCCTTCTCTTCTATTTGATCTGACATCATCCATTTGATTGGGATTCCGCACCATCAAACGGATCTGATTCATACACAAGCAGATTAGGGACTTACAATTGGTATCAGAGCTTGGATTGTATCAGTCAATTTTGTCAGATCTGGAGCTTATTTGATCTTATTTTCGAAAGATTCCTGCGTTTTTGGTTAGATCTCTGAAAATTAGGGGGGGTTTGTTCTTTGTGTTTTTCATAAAAACGAGTTTTTGATCGAGTTTTGGAGCAAAAATGGTGAAAAACGTCGTTTTTTTGCGATCTGAAGCTGTGTTTACGGTCCGGAGTTTACGGCCGTAAACGTGTTTACGGTCGCCGGAGTTTACGGTCGGCGGTTTACGGTCGCCGGTTTTCGGTCACTGGAGTTGCGGCCTCGGCTCGGAATTCGGCTCAGTGAATGGCTTGAAGGACGGCTCGACTCAGCAGCAGCAAGCTTCGCATCAGCGCTTCAATAAAAAGGGAAACGGATTTGGGGGTTGCCGGGGATCGAACCCAGGACCTCTGGTTAATCAACTCAGCGCCTTACCAACTCCTCTAAGCATCCGTGTTGTTCCTTAACTCCCGTCTTTTATTCTTAAAGACTCCCATTCGGTTCCAAACTTTCGCAAACTTAACACTTTTAACCCCAAAAATCAATTTCTTTCATTTTTAAATTTCTTTTTCAACCAAAAATTATAGTTTTTAAATTTTGAATTTTATTTTTGATTTTTTACTTAAAATTTTGACTTTGACTTTTAAAATTTGACCTTTGACTTTAAACTTTAACTTTCTCATTTAACTTTTAAATTTTCAAATTTAGCTTTTCGGTTTGACTTTTCAAGTTTGACTTTTGAGTTCGACTTTTAAATTTGACTTTTGAGGTTGACTTTTGAGTTTTTAGTCAAAGGGCATATTTAAAAAAAAAACAATGAGTTCTTCAAATGTTCCAGTCAATAAAGTTTCATGTACTCCATCTTGTGAAACTACGATTAAGTTTCTTCGGGAACAAATTGATTTATTAAAAAGAGAAATTGAGGACCTGAGATATGAAGGATATCAACTCAGGAAAGGACAAAAACCCCTTAAGGCCCAGTTAGAGACAAAATAAAAGATTTTAAAAGAATTCAGACAGAATACAGTGAAAAATGTGAACTGTATGATTATGTTAAGAGACAAAATGATGAGTTAATTACTGAGCTTGATACATTAAAGAGACAATTTGAAACTGCAAATTTTGATTTTAGAAAATTTGATGGATCAAGCGAGGTAGTTGCCAACATGATTGATCACTGCATGCAGTTCAAACGAAACCAACAAAAGGGTTTAGGATACGATAGTGTACCTCCTCCTTGTAATCATACATATCAGTATCAACCCCTATCCAAGGATGAGATTGCCAACGAACCATTCATGGTTTATGGCAAGCCATCTGGTTTTGTTTCAGGAGGATTTATTAATGTTGAAAATACTAACGTTTCTACTTCCCCTGTAGATCAATCCTTAGATCAGTCAAAGCACAAAGTTGAAGGATCTGTTTCTGATAACAAAACTGAGCCTGAACCTGATGTTTCTGTTTCCAATGAACAACCTTCTGTTTCTGATATTAAAGTTGATGATACATGTTGTGATGCCTTTGATGCTTTTGCATCGGATCATGTTGAGTTAAATTTTTTTGACATATTTGATTATTTGTTTGAAAATACTGATGTTCCTGTTTCTAGCACATCTACTTCATATGCATGTAAAGTAGCAGAGGATGAGAACAAGGAGAACACCATTGAACAAACCAACATCTCCTTGAACTCTGAATCTGTTGCTTCGAACTCAGCTGCTTCTGATCAACCTGCTGTTCAGAAATACAGGCCACCAATTCCAGTGAAACAGAGTGCCTGTTGTAACTGTGCGTGTGGGAAAAGCAAGAGACAAGGCATGGATACGCCACCAGGGGCAGGAAGAAATAATTTCCAAGTGAAGAAAAAGACTTGTTTTCACTGTGGAACACCTGGACACATTGCCCGAAACCGTCCAAATCGTGCATACGTTCCTTACTATGCACAAGGCTGGCAAAACGCGCCAAGAGGGAGATACTTCAAAAGAAACCCCTCAAGGTCACGTTCAGACCATGATGACTGGAACGCGCAGAAGGCCAAGAATCCGCATCCCAAGGGCAAGAAGGGAATGTCGGCCAAGAAGCGAAATCCAAGAGATGCTCCCGTGAAGCCAAAATCAAAGTCATCTCAACGGCCGACATCAAGTTAAAAATCAAGTACCGAGCCACCCATCAGATCGAAAAAGAAATGGGTTAAACCCAACTACAAATGGGTTCCAAAGGCTCACTCTCCCAAATCTTCTAACGATTCTAATATTTCTTCATCTTCTGTTTGTGATAAACAGGATATGTCATGGGAGAGAGTACCGTGCAAGGATGACAAAGGTCGACCCAGTTTCAAAATGGACTGGGTTCCAAAGACCAACTAATTCCGCTCTGTGTCGGAGCAGCTATGGAGGCATATCATCAGACTTCGGTTTGTTGGTAGTGGCTATTCCAGGCACATGATAGGGGACATCTCTCAATTGTACAACATTCATAACTTTGTTTGGGAGTATGTGTCCTTTGCGGGAAGGGAAGAAAGGAAGGAATCACTCGTGGGGTTTGTGCTTAATGACATGAAGAATTTTCGGATCTGTTCTGAGATTACGCGTGCTGTCACCTTCTGGCTGCAAATTCAATCGGTGACTTACGGTTTGAGTTTTCTTCTCTATACTCCTGAGTTTTTCTTAAGTTGATTCGCTTTAAAGACTAATTTTTTGTTTTAGGATAGTTTAAATTTACGCATTTACTTTCGTTTCTCTCCTATGCACAAATTTAGGGGAGAAATAAAAACAAAACAAAAATTAGAAAAGTTATAAAAAATATATATGGTGTTAATGAAATGTGCTTGAGGGAGATGTTTTGGGAAGTGATATAATCAAGTGATAACAGGCAATCTGAGTCTGCGTAACGTACCCAAAGTTGAAGGGTCTATGCTCTGGGTTTGATGCGTTGGTAGGCACGAAAGATTCTAAAAGGACTTGACTAGGCAAAGTTGAACTTAAGGAATTCATAGACTTGACAAATCTTGACCTAGTTAGATCCGGTTAGCCTGACAATACGACGCTTGGATAGGTTGAGCAGGGAGATAAATATGGGAATCTACTGGTCACATTAAAAGAACCTGTATCTGGAACCGTGGATTAACTTTTCCTCGATGTGCGGATTCTGTCCTTAATTCCGGTATTGATGAGGTAACTGGTGAATTCTGATGAATTAGGTCTGTAGAAAATTGTTTTCTTTCTCTATCTGTATGTTAGTCATATGTTACCTCCTCTGCGTGACTCAAAATCCGACCTGGACTGTAACATATGCAATTCTATTTCTCTGCATCTTCTATCTATGCAATTCTTTCTATCTGTTAGCCATATACTGTCTCCTTTGCGTGACTCACAATCCGACCTGGTACACAGTATATGCACTATTCTACTTCTCAATCCCTCTAAAACTTCAGTTAGTCATATGTTTCACCCTCTGTGTGATTGGAAGAGATCCGACCTGGGTGTATAGCATATGCATTCTAAATCTATCTTCTTTCTCAATAATTGTCTGCTTACCCGATGTAAGGAGTATTCTGGAAGTCCTTGATTACTGGAGCATATCAGGAAGCGGGAACCATGTTCTAGTACAATTAAAAATTGAACACTTACAGATTATCTATAGATCTCGCTGCTCAATTTAGGTGGACAACAATATCTTTGGTCGTCGTCAGCTGAATGGTCCTTAAGGAATATTATCTAGGAACTTAGGATCACATTGTCTTGTCACTTATAGTATGTCCTAATTTTGTCACAATCTCTCGTGTTTAAGTGGAACACAATACCGGCGATTGACCAGATCTATTCATGAAGGAAGAGGTACTGATAAACGGATAAAGGCTGTCTAAAAACTTTGATCCCAAATCACTCTTAAAGTTAGATATCATTTTATTTTTGTTAAATTTGTTCATAGTTTTCTTCTAATTTAAATATTAAGGGAAAATTTAAAAATATATATATATATTTAAAAACCAAACAAAAATCAGAAAATTAAAAAAAAATCCAAAAATAGTGTTATTTCTGTTTTATTTCTTTTTCAGAAAATATGAAAAATCCAAAAAAAAATATTGTGTGCTAAATTTTCTTTTTGTTTTGTTTTGTCTTGAAAAGTGAATTCAGGTGAAGATGAAACTCATGGAGTTTGTGTCGAAGATTTCTGAGCCAAGGCTTCATCCGTGATCATCGAAGAATTCTCATTCGAAGGAGCAAGAAATGAAGATTATTCTTTCGACATTCAATCTTTCAACCCCAGAAGCAAGGTGAAGCTGAAATTGAAGATTATGTGACGGATTGCATTGAAGCCTCCTCAATCAGTCTGCTGTTATCTTAAACCTGCTGAAGTGATCCAGACGATTTGTTCTCTCTGATGTTCTCTCTGAAGATTCTCAAACTGAAAGCATTATCTTTCAAGAATCAGTACAAAAAGCCTCCTCACCCAATGTGCGTTCAATGTCAAATTCTGAAGAAAAGCCCAACTGCTCAAGATGAAGTCATTCATTGAAGATTCATATGTTCATCTTGAAGTCATGAAGATATCGAAGATTAAAGCTGAAGCCAAAGTTCCCAATGAAGATTAACAAGAAAAGCTAGCTACTTTTTAGGGGGAGCTTGTTGGGTCATTTAAGAAAAGAAAAGAAAGCTATAAACCAAGGGGGAGATTGTTGGGTCAAAAATATGGTTTATACTTTGCTTTTCTAGGAAAATGTAATTTTATGTCTAGGACCGTAAACAGCTCAGTGTTTACGGCCATAAACAGGTTTACGACCGTAAACCCTGTTTACGGCCCAATGGGTGTTTACGGCCATAAACCTATTTACGACCGTAAAGCCATTTACGGCCCATGTTTCTCATGTATATATATAGGGGTGAGGGGTGTGAGGAATAGATTGATGAACACATAGACTAGAGGAGCTTAAGTGTGTGCATTTGAAGGTGTTCTAGAGAGAGAGAAAAGAGAGTGTGTGTTAGTGTGTGTGAATCTTGTATCCGGATCTTCATTCATATCAATACATACAAGATTCATCATCTTCTTCTTCTCCTTCTCTTTATTTGATCTGACATCATCCGTTTGATTGGGATTTCGCACCATCAAACGGATCTGATTGATACACAAGCAGATTAGGGACTTACAACACTATTTTTCCCTTGTCCTCCCCCCCCCCTTTTTTTAGGCAAAATGCGTTGAAATCAGGGTTTTGGCTAACTGTCGATGCTTTCATTCTGTTTCCAGGTGGGGAGGAAAATATATTCTTGGAGTGGGATCTTCAGGGTCTGTTTGAGGGTGAAATTCAATGTCGTGAAGTCGACCTTGTGGAAGGTCTTCCACCTCCTGTTTCTGGTCAAGGAATCGAGGCTCCCCACGAGTCTCCCGCCGGCGCAGGCGGTGTCGTTGGTGATGGTGTTGGTGGTGACGATGAGTTAGCTTTCCAGGACGTCATTGTCACTAGTGCTTCCCAGAAGGATCCTACCCCTTCTGGGTCTCCAAGGAGTATTCGTCGTGTCAAGAGGCGCTTCGCTGTTCTGGAAGCCTCTCCCAGCGGTATTGCCAAGACCACTAGCTCTGAGCCCCCACTGCGCAAGAAACATAATATGAGTTTCTTGCTTGAGGGTTCCAAGAGCTCCACCCGTGCCCCCGATGAGGGTCCTTCAAAACTGCCGGAGGGGGCACCCAATCGGCGATTGAACTGCCCGGTCATATAGTAGAGGGAGACGCTGACAAGGCAAACCCTGTTCCCACCACTGGAGGAACCGAGGCGAAGACTGGGTCTTCACCTTCCCATGGTCTTGCATCAGCTTCTTTTGATAAGACCACAACCGTCCCCCTCTTTGCAGGTTCCCGTCTGGATACCTACAAGCCGCCTTGGAAGCTAACTGCCCAAGACCTTGTCTCTGATCATGACGCCGCTGCTGAGTGGTGTCGACACGCGTTTCCTCCCACTACCACTGAGGCCCTAGCGGTTCTATCGAATGAACACATGGCCGAAGGCTTGCGCTACGCCGCCGCCCAGGTGTCATCGTATTTGGTTGCAACCGCTGAACGTATCTCTGACATGGAGACTCTCTAGTCTGATTCTGATAAGAAAAGTATTGAATGCGAAGAGTTGAGGGCCCAGTTGGCGAAGATAGAAGCTGACAAGTGCAGTTGGGAGGCCGAGCGGGAGGTAGTACTATGCAAGAAGGCAAGCTTGGCTGATCATGTAGCAAAGTTGGATGAGGAGGCAAGGCGTCTAGATGATCGTGTAGGAGATTTGATTTTGGATAATGTGGGCCTGAGTGAGCGGTCAACAGAATTAGAGGTTGATCTGGTTACTGAGGGTACTACAAAAGGGGCGTTGGAGAAGAATGTTCCATGGATCCTTAGAGAGAGGGCTCAGCAGGGTGGTGGACCGATTGATCTAGATCCCTCAATTTCTCCAACGCTTGGTACATGTGCAGAAGGCTTGTGTTGCCGCAGGCGTAGAATAGGGTAAAAGGATTATCTGGGAGCAGGTAACTGCCGGGGAGTCTAACCCAAAGTCTGAGGGGGATGTGGCTTCCAGGACTCAAGAGATGGAAGATGCCCTGGTGGGTTTTACTTAGACAGACCTTGCCAACCACCTTCGCCTGGGCAGTCTGGACATGGCTGGGCTCCGCAGTCTCTGTCAAGAAGCTCAGAGCGATTGGTCAGGCTCCGGCCCAAACTTCGCTCCTGGTGATAAGTAGCCCTGTTTTGTCACTTGTTCTTGATGTGATTTCCTTGAACAATATTTTCTTTTTATTTGTTTTCTTATGGTCTTTTCCGCCCTCTGTGGTCATTTGAAAGTCCGGGGGTCCGGAAACTATGACAACATTTTCTTTATATTTGTGGGTATGAATGTTTGATATTGTCGCACATATTCTTTTTGTTTGGTTGCTTCATGCGTGGTTTATGTTGGCCATCACATGGTATTGATGCAGGGTCTGTTTACACATGACATGAGTTCTTTCACTGGTGAACTCTTTATGCTTTACTGAAGCTGGTCTTTGAGAAATTTGTTCTAATTTGCTGCTTAAAGACCCTGGATGTAGTCAAGATCGTCATCTTGAGGCTTGCCCAGTTTTGTTTTTTCTGATTAGTGGAAGATTATGAATCTTCTACACTTATGTCACATGTTCTTTCATATGTATGCTGTAATATGATTGACGAACATGTTTTGGGGGAAAGGTTATGATCATTTTTTGATAAAAACCCCCTGGCTGCCTCCTTGTAACGATTTCGCTCGTGTGACGTTGGATGATCAGACCATGTTGTCATACGGTAAATGTACATAGCTTCTTTGTTTTGTTTTTCAAGCTTGAAAATAAAGGGGCATCTAAATTACCCTTTTTGTTTACTCTAGTTTTGTTTAGAGCGTGATAAAATTTAGTAGTGAAGTAATTTTTGCTTATTACGTTTACATGTTAAAATTAATACACAATGCCTTCTCTACCAGTGATTCTACCTTTAACACTCGTTTTAAGAGTAAAAGTGTCGCAGGCTTTGAGCATTCCACGTTCTTGTAATGGCACGCCCGTCCCGAGTTTCTAGGACATAAGCACCATTCTTATGGGCTTCCATGATTTTGTACGGTCCTTCCCAAGTGACGCTGAGTTTCCCCAATGGTTCGGCATGGCTGGACTCATTCTTTCGTAATACCCATTCTCCAACTTTGAAGTTTTCGACCCGGACTTGGCGGTTGTAATAGTTCTCAGTTCGTGATTTATACAGTGCTTGGCGCAGCTGTGCCGCCTCACGTTTTCCGTCGAGCATGTCCAGGTCTTGGTGTCGCCCTTCTTCGTTGGTTGTTTCCTCGAAACTCTCTGTTCGTAGGGAGCCAGCTACTATTTCCAATAGGAGGACCGCTTTCGTCCCGTAGGTTAGACTAAATGGCGTTTCTCCCGTGCTTGACCTTGTCGTGGTACGATAGGACCACAACATTGTCGGGAGTTCATCCACCCAGGCGAACTTTGACCTGGGTGGCCTTTTCTTCAAACCATTAACTTTGGTTTTGTTTTATATTTCGGTTTGCCCATTGGCCTGAGGGTGCGCTACTGACGTGAACCGGTGATGAATTTTTTTTGTCTTCACACCACTCTTTGAAGGGACTTCCTTCAAATTGTGTGCCATTATCGCTTATGAGGATTCTGGGTGTGCCAAAACGGGCCAAGATGTTCTTGGTCATGAATTTTATCATTTGTTTGCCAATAACGTTGGCCAGTGGTTCTGCTTCTATCCACTTCGTGAAATAATCCACGACCACCAGCAAGAATTTCACACCCCCTGGTGCTGGTGGGAAAGGTCCCACTATGTCGATTCCCTATTGGTGGAAAGGTCGGGGGCTGGTGATGCTGGTCAACGACATGGCCGGTTGATTTTGGAAAGGAGCAAATTCCTAGCATTCTTTGCATTTCTTGGTTAGGGCTGCAACATCGTTGTATACGTCCGGCCAATATACCCCTAGGCGGAGTATTTTTCATGTGAGTGCTCGAGCGCCTTTATGTGCCGCCGCATCCCCCGAATGACTTTCTTCTAGGAATTTCTGCCCCTCTTCCTTGGAGATGCACCTTAGCCATGGACTAAGATACCCTCTTCGGTATAATTGGTTATCCCTGATTGCAAAATGTGACACCCTGATCTTGACTTTTCTTGCCTCCTCAGGATCATCTGGTAGCACGTCATGGCATAAGTAATCGACATACGGTTTGGTCCATTCCGGTGCAGTCGATATTGTATTGACATTCTGGTTATCGATACTTCTCCCTGGGAGCACTTCGACTAGCACTTTCTTTGTTAAGTGATCATAGGAAGTTGAGGCTAACTTGCTGAGAGCGTCCGCCCTTGCGTTTTTTCCCCGGGAGATTTGTTTTATGGAAAAGCTTTTGAACGTGCTGATTAGACTTCGGACTGCGTCAAGGTATTTCTGCATCCTTGAGTCTTTAGCCTCATGCGTTCCATTTACCTGGTTTGTGATAAGCAGTGAATCGCTGAGGGCTGCTAGTTGCTTCACGCCAACCTCCTTGGCGTGCCTCAGGCCTGCTAGGAGTGCTTCGTATTCCGCCTCGTTATTAGACACTTGAAAGTCGAATCGCAACGCGTAAGTGATCTCTTCGCCTTTGGGGTTCTGAAGGATCAGACCTGCGCCTGAGCCTTCCTTACGTGACGTGCCATCAGTGTACAGCTTCCAGGGCTCCTTACCAGCTTCAGGCTCGAGTTGGTCGATGGAGATTGTTGTTGGTACCCCCATGATGGTATCTGGGATTTCGACCAGGAAATCTGCAAGAGCCTGGGCTTCAATGCTGGTCCTGGGGTGGTATTGGATGTCGTGCTCACCTAACTCTATGGCCCATTTGGCCAGGCGCCCAGACTTTTTTGGCCTTAGTAGCACTTGCTTTATTGGGTAACTAGTCAGAATATCCACCTTGTGGATCTGGGAATATCTCCGTAGTCGCCTGACTGCATAAACCAGGGCGAGGACCAGCTTTTACAAGGCCGGGTAATTGACTTCTGGCCCTTGCAGGGCCGTGCTAACAAAATGAATGGGGATCTGCTTTCCCTCTCTCTCCACTGCTAGTATAGAGGAGATGGCCTCTTCAGACGCTGCTAAGTAGATCTGTAGTGTCTCCCCTGGGAGTGGGCATGTGAGAGCTAGGAGTTGTTGTAGGGCGTCTTTCAGTTTTTGCAATGCCGCATGCTTCTTCTGTCCATTTAAACTGTTTTTTTGTCTAAACATCCTTTGAGTGTCTGGTACAGGAGAATTGCTTTCTCTGCAGATTTGGCAATGAGCCTTCCCAACGCCGTCAACCTACCGTTGATCTCCTGTACCCCTTTGAGATTGTGGGGAGTTTTCGATTCGAGGAAATCCTGTATTTTAGTGGGATTGGGGAGAATCCCTTCTTTGGATACCTGATACCCAAGGAATTGCCCTTCCTCGACTCCAAAGGTGCACTTAGATGGGTTTAACTTCATCTGCGCTTTAGCTAGCGTTATGAAGGTTTCTTCCACATCTTGGAGTAATGTCTCCTCATCGCGACTCTTAATTACCATATCGTCAACGTAGACTTTGGTATTCCTACCAATTTGGTCGGCGAATACCTTGTCCATCATCCTTTGATAAATTTAACTATGCCATGGATCGTTGATGGTACGAGGTGTTGTGAGGAGATTGCCGATCGTCCGAGCAGGATGTTGTGTTCTGTCGGATATCGGATCACAGAGAATTCGATTGTTCTTGTGATTCGATCCCTCTCGTCATGACTGACCATCATTAAGATTAGTCGAATTATGCCCAATGACCACAAACTGTGTCTGGTGAACCCTATCAACGGCCCCCCGGTTGGGGGCTGTAGCCCCTCCTTCCACGCGTCTGGTAGTTGTCTAAAACAGTGCTCGTAGAGTATATCAGAGCAACTACCGTTGTCGATATATGTTCGATGGATTTTCGTGTTACGAATAAATCCAGATATGAGGAGCGGATCTCTCGAATCCCAGTTCAATGGTCTGGGATCGTTGCTCGAAAAACTGATATTGAGTAGATTTCTAGAGAGTACCTCTATTTCGTCCCCTGCTTGATGAGTCGTGTTTCTATTACGAGGATGAGAGATAGTAAGTACTTCCATGCCGTCATGCAGAGGTTTCTGTAGCAGATCAGGATGCGATATCGCCGTCTGAGATGATGAACCATTCGACGACGGTTGCCGGAAACTGCTCTGGAGTACTGGCCCCGTAATCGGTAAGATCTGCGCCATGAGCGCCTGGATTGGAGTCTGCGTTCTATACTCACAGTGGTGTTCGAAACAGTTCTGGTATTGCAAGCGTAGGTGTTGTCGGGCATAGATCGTTGTTTTACGAAGAACCAGTGTCGTTAACTGGCTGTATCACCCTGAGGATACATCCAGATGGCGCCAAATGTTGTAACGTGCTCTTCAAGGGGTTTGGATGCTTGATGATGTAACTGCTTTGGGAGCTTTCCTGAGAACACAATCACAGAAGAACTATTAGAGGACGACCGGGTGTTCTCCCGGGACGTCACTCCGATGATCAAGTTAGTTTTTTGAGAGAGAGAATTAGGGTAAATTCAGTGAAGAGAAGATGGATCTCTTCCTTGAGGCAGAAGAGATCCTTTAATACCTGTTACTAACGGATCGTGGGGACCTCGTCCAACGAGTGTGATGCGTGGCCTCCTCTAACTGGGAGAATTATGCCCACGTTAACTAACCGCCTGGTGACGTCAGTTTTGGGCGTCACCAAGGCTTCTTGTCACATCCTGATTGGTCGTGATTGAATGAGAAGATCACGGGGAATATTCGTCCCTCGTGGAGGGAAACGAACTGTTGTCCCGGTGTTGGATTACTTGGGCCAAGGTCAGGCCTTGGCCAAGGTTTTGACGAAATAACGTCTCATTTGCGCTTCCGTTACATTTAACGTGACCGTTCATAGTAACGTTAACTATATATATATATATATATATATATATATATATATATATATATATATATATAACTAGTCATATATAAATATCTTATTTTATATAAAAACTATCTTTTATATAAATTGTAACTAGCTTATTAAGATATAAATATGAATATATAAATATCTTATTTTATAAAAAACTACATTTTATATAAATTGAACTAATTTATTAAGATATATATAAATATAACTTATAAATAATCATACATTATGATATATTTCATAAGTTGTTATTTCTCCAATAAATATTATTTCCATAAATAATAAATTCCCGATTAGTAATATATTATTTCCATGAAATAATAATTTTCCAATTAAATACACGTGTTGATATATTTATTAATAATCAAATTATACTAATAAATAATCAATTGACGGTAACTTGCTATATGTTGTGACCCTATAGGATCATACATTATTAGCAATATCATTCTATAATGACTCTTGGGCATACTAGATTTTTCAATATATATGTATGATGTGCATAAAGTAACCATAGACCTTTGTGTTGTTGAATGTGTTGATTTATTTAAAATGGTTGTAACTATTTATTTATTGATATGATATGTAATAATTAAATAGATAGTCTTCTTTTGTTAATTTTTGTAAGTAATAGATTAGTTTTAGAAATAGTTTATTTTTATAAAAATGTATCAAGAATGAAGATGGTGGCCATTTTGAAGATCAAAAGTTTATGTAGTTGATTTTATTAAAGTTTCTCAAACTTTATAAAATTATTTTTTATAAATTTGCTACAAGGTGTTAAAGCAAGTGGAAGCACATGAAGACCTTACAAGATAAATGTCCCTTATGTCCCTTTAGGAATGGACCGGATAATTTTGTGATGGCTCACAAAATTATTACTAGTTAACGGCTTGTTTATACGCATATGTTATAATTGTTATGCATGTTTGTGTTTGTTTTATGTTTATGTTATTATTATTATTATGTTATGGTTGACAAAATTAGTTTTTCAAATGCAAAATAATATTTGAACATAAATAAACATTACAAAGAGTTTGGTTTTAATGAAATTTACCTTTTAACATAAGATGCTAAAAATAGTTTTACAATAAAACAAGTTTTATCGTTAAAACTAGTAACCGGTAAAATTTTGGGATTAAAATTGTAAAAGTTTAAAATAGAGTTTTGTAAACTTATTAAACTCCAAACCTTATTTTATAAAAGGAAGTTTTATTAAAAGGTTTCCAAATGTTCTAAACGATATAACTTAATACTAGTTATTAATTTAAAACTTTGATCGCGTCAATTATATAAAACCGGGTTTTATATATAGAACATTGTTAAAATGTGATTTTTTTCATAAAATAAGATTTTTTAAAAGGTATACCATGGTTTGTTGAATGCATACAATAACCATGATATAACATGTTTTTAAACTAGAATTATAAAAACATCAAAGACCCCTTACAAACCTCAAATCTATGCAATCTTTTTTAAAGAACACTCACATGTCTCTTGTATGAACTGGTGGGATAAAGGATACCTAACTGCTTGGTTTTATCTTTTGATGGTCGGGGTGTTTTCGCTATTTCTATAACCAAGTTATAGGCCGATTACACAAGTTTTTCAAATTGGATGATTTGATCGGAAATCTCTTGTGATAAAGGATACCTAAGCAAGAGAGTTCCGAGGCATAGATGAGATCAAACATGTCTAATTAAATTCGTTATTAGCGATCCCATAAATCTAGGTATTATATGGTTAGATATAATTGATAATCGATATCTACCGGGTTGAATTCGGATGGATGGGATAACGGATACTTAACCATTTATTTGTTTTGCAACTTGGATCCTAGACTTTGATAATTAATGTTTCTAGAAACTAAAAGAGTATTAATTATTAAAGATTAAATATTTAAAATACTAAATGAATTTTGTTAAAAGTTTGTAGATATATAATCCACTCTCCTAACCATGAATTGTCATTTCTCTTTAAATGCCTTAATGAAACAATTACATTCAATAGATACAACTTCAATGAATGAGTTCATGTCTTAAGAGACAATCTCGTGAGAGATGTGAAATTGTATACACTTAAAGGACCTATTCCTAAACAAATTAGTTTGAGCAATAGACCTGAATATGATACCTAGTAAATGCATCACAGTGATGCTCAAGATGCTTCTAACATCATACTAGGAACAATTCTTCATGACTTCTAGGAATTTTTTATAATTTGGATATATATATATATATATATATATATATATATATATATATATATATATATATATATCTTATAATATAACATGCTAAGCAATATTCCATTAAATGTAGTGATATTTTGTTGGAATAGTGCAAGGCTAAAAGAGTCAAATTGTGTGATCTAAAAGGCCCATGTTTTATGGAATAAACACCTTTAAGCCCAAGAAATCCAATAAGGCCCACATAGATGGATCTTGTTTCTTTTGTGAAGAAACTGGACACTAGTAGAGGAACTGCTCCACTTATCAAGAAAGAAAGTCTGAAAGAGACTAGTACTTCAGGTATCTACTGGATAGAACTCATACTTTTCATGTAACACTCAAGTACTTGGTACTTGAATGTTAATCTAATATTTGTAACTTGATTGCAAATATTTAAAGAAGAGTAACTAACTGAGCACAAGCAAGTTGGAACTACACTCTCGAAGTTTAGTTTATTATTTATGCTCAGAACATAAATTGCATGTAATATAAAACAATGTTTGTTTTGGAACAATTTATGTTTTAAATTTAGCATGTCTAATTATTTATGTCTCGGTTATTTATTTAGATGTTTGATTATTTACTAGATCGTTTTAATAACGATAATACTCATATTCTGAAATCATTGACTTCTATTTCTGAGACAAGATCTCTTAATAGAATGCAAGCACTTTTGACTTAAACTTGTTTTAAATCAAACTTATCCATGACATTGTTATCTTTATTGTATAAATGAAATCCACATATTCCAACTTCAAGAAAGGAATCTTTGAAGGCAAATAATGTAGTTTATTTGACATATGTGAATCTTATTTATATATAAAAGATTCCTAATAATATTTTCACTAAAGTGTAGAGAAAATAATTATTAAGGAACTATACCCTTTGGTGTATGACTTCCTTTCTAATGAATGTCTAGGATTGAGCACAAGATACAACCCAGTAGTACCATCAAAAGCCTTCGTGATGATAAAGGGTGAATTAAACTTTACTTGATATAGTTTACTTTCTAATCGATAGAAATATCATCCCTTTAACCTTTTGGGATTATACTTCAATCACTATTAATTGTATCTAGAATACAAACACCAACTAATTACATAATTTTAGAATATTCTGAAAGGGCATTTAGATTATTATATACAAACCCACCAAGAATAAGTTCATTTATTCCTCTGAAAGCTGAGTTATCAGAAAGCAAGCTTCTAATGACAAAGCAAGTGGGAGGCACATGGAAGTTGAAGTAGTTCAAGAACCATAACCTGATGTAACAATTGTTGGCACTAGTTTTAACAACAAATTGTTAAACATGAATAGTAGTTATTCATAAACACAAATTGTTCACAATAATGGTAGAAATCATCTATGACTTGAGAAATGTGGATTCTCTCATTGATGAGTTCTTGATGGTTTCTAGTTAAACCATCAACTACCAAAATGTTATATCAGATCTTGAATCTGACAAATGACTTAGAGTCATGAACATTGAGATGTAATCCATGTTTAATAATCAAGTATGGGCTTGATTAATCTTCCTCTCTATAGCAAGGCTAGAAGGAGTAAGAGATTCTTCTATAAAGAATATATACATGGCTATATATACATATTTATTAATACTTGTTATATGAGGATTTTCTCATACTCATGTCATTGACTATAGTCCTTATCATACTCATGACATTGACTGAAATCAAACCTTTTCACAAGTAGCTATGATTAGATCAACACGTATATTATATACTATAAGTTCATATTCTTAATATGAGATACAGCAAATAGATTTCAAGAAAGATCGTTGTTCTTAGCAGACATCTACTAAAAGATATCTATATAGCTTAGTCTGGAGGTTTTCTTAATCCATATTATCCTAACCAAATATATAAGGCTTAACATCCACTTGTGGATATAAAGCAAACATCTTAAGGTTGGAATAGTCATTTTAATATAAAGATATAAGGTATGCTTTTATATCAAAATGAAAAGAACGTGTCTGTGTTTACTAAGAACTAGGGGGGATAGTGATATTCCTAATCTTGTATGAAAGAGACATACTTAATCATTTGAAATGACATTCCGACTATGCAAGGTGGTTTTCACCTTGACTCGGAAAGTATTTCTAAAATGAAGGACTTAGGAATGCCAAGATACATTCTTGCAATGTGAAATCTATAAGAGATAGACAAAGATGAATGTTAAAGGTTTTAAAATTCTTTTTGCATGAAATGACAATATCTTGAAAGAGGTCAAGATACAAGATTCCTTCGGAATATTCTTGATATTGTCACATGACACCATTTTTTGAGTTTGTCTCAAATGGATCTAGCACATAGGTTTGAGCTAGATAAAATTATTTATATTCTATTTGCTTGGCAAATGAATCCATCATTTATGTCATATCATGAGATACAAAACTGAATACATGGTTAAGTCACTATATGACTGTGAGAACATTCTAAGAGTACTTAAGAAGAGCTAAGAGAATGTATATGAGATAATTAGTTTCGAACAAAATCTTAATGTAAAGAGCTACATATGATTTTGATTTCTAAATAAATATAGATAATTATGAATTATAATTGGATTATGACTTCATTATGGAATGGAGAGTAAGTTTAGTTGGAATGAGTTCCAAGCAAAACAAAATAGCACAATCTACTAAATAAGAATACACTACTTTTAAGAAGATGAAATCAAATATAATTGGATGAACTAGATCATTGAAAAACTAGGTTGAATCTTTCCATTCAGGGATAACCTATAAATCTTTTGTGAGTAATAGAGTGTACTCAATCAAGCTAAGAAACTCTATGTCACATAAGAGCACCAATTATATTTTCCAAAATATTTAACTATACTTAGAGTAATGTCAAATATGGAGATGATTGTAGTCATATAATTCATACAAATTAAAAGTAGTCGGACCCATTAATAAAGTCCATATATGGGTTAAGCATAATTAGTCATACTTCAGCTATAGGACTTCATTATTCTAGGAATGGGATTTTGATTTGAATTTAGTATCTGGATATTAGAACATTGTAACAACAACTATTAAATAATGTTTTGCTATACTGGGATATGATCATTACATTAATACTTGTTGTATTCTATATTAACATGTTTAATCCATGAATAATCTTATTATTAAAAAGGTTCATAGTCGGTCATGATTGTAGGAGTAATTATGAAGTAAGACTAATATGAAAAGAATTAGTTGACTCTCACCAGATGAAAGTATGCAACAAGTTGTAACCATGTTTCATAGGTACTTGTCAGAGAACTAGTACTGAAGGGACCCGCATCAAGATCATCTTATAGATCGCAGTTATGAGTGATACTTGATTAAAAGGTACTATCTTTGTGTCCTTAACACCTGAGACACATAGTGGGACTTAAGTGTAGGGAGTGTTGTGCTTAGATATGAACAAATGTTGTTCCTTAACCGGGCAGTTATAAAAGTCATTTTCGGGTATGGTGTGAACTATGCAAGAGGCTTATATAGTCAAGATGGGATTTGTTCCTATTATGTGTTGAGAGTTAGACATCTAACGCGCGTTACCCAAAGTTGAATTACAAATGAGATTGATTGCGATCCAAGGCTCATGTTAAACAGGATGTCTGTAACAAAGGGATAATTGATAAACTTACATTAATACATCAATTGAAACTTAGAGCTTTTGGGAATTGGATGTTGATGAATGACATTCTCCGTCATATGTTATTGGGGGCAGTAAAATGTTGCTAGACGTTCACCACTGTCTATATCAATCTATGATGAGTCTTGTGCAAGTGGGGGATTGAAAGATCTAGTATGCCCAAGAGTCATTATAGAATGATATTGCTAATAATGTATGATCCCATAGGGTCACATCATATAGCAAGTTACCGTCAATTGATTATTTATTAGTATAATTTGAATATTAATAAATATATCAACACTTGCATTTAATTGGGAAATTATTATTTCATGGAAATAATATTTTACTAATTGCTAATTTATTATTTGTGGAAATAATATTTATTGGAGAAATAACAACTTATGAAATATATCATAAAGTATGATTATTTATAAGTTATATTTATATCTTAATAAACTAGTTCAATTTATATAAAATGTAGTTTTATATAAAATAAGATATTTATATCTTAATAAGCTAGTTACGATTTATATAAAAGATAGTTTTTATATAAAATAAGATATTTATATATGACTAGTTGTATATATATATATATATATATATATATATATATATATATATATGTTAGGAATGCTTTATAAAAATGATTGATTTTTATAAAGATAACATGTATGTGTATATAAACTAGCCATGAGACAAGTTTTGACTTCTTTTGTGCATGTCTTTTCTCGAAAATATTAAGGAGACCAAGCATAGTCTACTTGTGAATTGTTTAATGGTGCATGACATGCTTGGAAGAGTGTTGTCCATGCTTTTGCTTTATGGTCTCCCCTTGCTTTTTGGCCATTATATAAGGAAGGGCATGGAAGGTTGGAAGTGTGTTCGTATGAGAAATCTTCTTCTTCTTCTTTGGCTATGAAAACCTAAACTAGAGAGCACCATGAGGGTTGCCAAATTTCGGAATTTGAAGGCTCTTCTTCTCCTCCATTCTCTTGCATTTTGATGCTAGACAAAGAATGTCCCTTTGTTGCTTTACCTTTGAACATATATTTGGTATATATTTTAAAAGCTTATGAACAATAAATTACAAGTGAATACTAGCATGTTTTGATGGTTCTACTCTTGCTTGGTGGATACTTCTAGAAAAATCTTGTTTTAGAGTTTCATGCCACTCTTCATCAACTTCCACCGGAAGATGTTGAGCAACCCATTGGTCAACAAGAAGAACAACCACGACAAAGGGGTAGGCGAAATGTTAGAGCCCGTCGGGAAAGGATCCAACCGCAACGCCCACCTCAAACATTTGAGGGTGGGGTACCAACCAACCCATTTCAAAGTTGGGATGGTACTTATTTAGACTATCTTCGCGGGGGTTTCAATTACCACAATCAAGCTATTGATGTCTTGTTTACTCTCTTAATGTGGAGCGACCTCCAACAATGTCGTCTCATTACCCACACAGTCCAACCTGGGAAGAGTTGTGGACAAGGCAAGGAGATGGAGCTAGACCATGTGGAGCACAAGAGGACGAGGATGATTATTAATCCTTTATTTAGTTTTTATTGTTTGTTTTGCTTTAGTTTTAAGTTTTTATTTGGTTTGTTTTCAACTTGTAACCAACTATGGGATGGATGTTTTCTTTTTTCCACAATCTGTTTACTATGTTGCAGATTTGGTGAGCTTTCGTAAGCAGAATATTTATAGAAAAGAGAAAGGAGCGTTCAAGTAAAGCCATGTAATTCAAACTTATGAGTCAAGGCCCACAATTTTTAATAAGTGTGGGGTTAATTTCGTAAGAAAATAGAAAAAAGGGAAGAGTAATGAAAGTAATAAATTCTTAAAAGGGTCTCAAAACATTTATAATTCAGCCGCACTTCACTTACATAGAAGAATTACTGTGCAACTGCATTCTGTGAAGACCCGTTTACACGACGTGGACCTTAACTCCACGTTGTGATTTTGTAAGTCATCGCGATTCCAAAAAATATTAACTTCGACATCACGACGTGGTCAGGATAATTGGCTTTTAACTTTTCTCTTTCAAAAAATGAAATGTGGCGTATGCTTTCCCACATTGATACACTGTGCTTTGAAGACCATAAACACCACACTTGTTGAAGATGCAAGTTTCGGATTCACATCTTGACCGACACATTTATTTATCTAAGAAGATCCAAGTTCCAGTTTCATATGCAAGATGTTCAAGTTCAAGTTATCCACGCTTTCCAACTCGATCTCGCAACTTCTATCGCATGGGAGTCGGTTCCTTTTTCTCCCTTTTATTGATTTTAAATTATTTTATGCATACAATGAGGGCATTGTATATAATAAGTGTGGGGTAGGGGTCGAAAAAGTAAATTGCTAGAAAATTTTAAAATTTACAATTTTTAAATTTTAGAAATAGATTTGAAATAATAATCTAAAAATTGAATCTAGTAATAATTAAAAACTTAAGTTGCTAGTGTTCTGTGGGATGATCCAATGCGAGCTCAAATGTTTAATTGAGCCAACATATGTTATAGTATATTTGTGGTTTCCTAAGTTTTATTGAAAAGTCATGAGATATGATAGATAATCTGGTACTTTGTATGGCATAATAAGTTTTGCAGTCTGCACCTGAAATCTATCCAAGAGAGCTTATGTAGTCATTCCACTTAGACTAATGCCTCTAACCAATAAAGGTTGAAGTTAAGCTCATTTGCCTAAGCATGTAGGATTTGAGTGAAAAAAGAGAGTTATATAAAAAAAAGATAAATAACCGAAAAGTGTAAGAATTTTGGAGCTGTCAAAGTATGAAATTCAAAGATCAAAAATTCTGAAGAATCAAAAGTTGAAGATACCAAAAATCAAACAAAAATGTGGTGAATTCAAAGAAATCAAAAAGCAAATATCAAAGAAGAAAATAATTCCAAGAGCTCCATTGTGGTATCTAAAGTCATAATTTTTCTAGATTATGTATGCTTGGGTAGCTTAACCTAAAATACCTTAATGTTAAGAAAGATTTCTGAGGATTGATTCGGAGGGTTACAGAAATGAGTGCCATATAAGCTAAGGGGTGAAGGTTCATAAGGACTGTGAGTAGCTAGGATTGGGGAAGTTATTAGGGTTTTACACACAAATATACGCATTGAGGTCTTGGTATAATGGCTGAGTTCAAAATGGATTGTCTTATGTGATGTTGGTGATGGAAGTTTGATTTAAAATAAATGAGTTTTGCTTGAGGGCAAACAAAAGATAACTGTGGGGTATTTGATATTGTCATATTTGTACACATTTTAGGCAATATTTTAATGCCTTTTGATTAATATTTTGGTTATTTGCAAAGATATATGGTACTTATGAGATTAAATTATATTTTGCAGCCAAAAGGAACAATCTTGAAGAAAAAGGACCAAAAGCAACAATAAGTGGAACTTTGGAGGATTGAAGAATTAAATCCCTGCGAAAAGCCCAAATCACGACGTGGTCGTGACTTACACGACGTGGAGTGAGTGTTCTAGAAGATAAGTGCACGGGAAGTCAGAGTCATTACCCGATAATGATTCATCTTACATCACAACGTGAAATCCCTATTCATGTCATGAATTACAATAATTGCCAAAACTATATAAATTCATTCACTTTCACGATTCAAGGAGTTCTGCCAGAGACTTGGAGGGTTTAGAGAACGATTTTTGGAGGAAGTTTAGTCAGAAAAACCAAGTCCAAGCATTGAAGGAAGGAGAATTTATCGAAGGTTTAGAGATTGAAGACTATAATCATCACTTTAGTTTGGTACATTCAATTATGTCTTTATTTATTGAATTTGAGTGTGAGATTCCAGCCATGAGTAGCTGAATCTAGTTGCTTCTGTTTAGCTAGATGAAGCTTCAACTTCATGGATTAGTTTATTAATTATGGATTTTTACTAGTTGGTTATGTGCTTGTGTTTGATTGTTAATACCTAGCATGCTTGCTTAAATTCATGTTCTGTGTAGCTTAGTGACTATTGAACTTGACACCTAGTGATTTAGTGACCATTGAATTGCTAGAGCTAGGATCGACCCAATCTTAGATAAGTAATTGAAGTAATTAGATTTAGTTGTGTTGGAGAACATAAATTATGACCATAATTATGTTTGTTTAATAAATCTTACATAGCCAATTTCATAATTCATAACTGATTCTATGTTGATTGTGTGTGACCATACATAGTTTTAGATGAATTAGTGAAGATTAGTAAATTTGGACTCAAATTACTAATAATATAATATTTGGTAACCAACGCTAATAATCCACAATTAGTAGCTAACCATGGAGGAGAAGTGGATTCGAACTAAACAGAAGTGTTTTAGTAATTAATTGAATTTGATAGTTAAGTGATTAAGTTTGTGTGAACTTGAAAAATCAGATAAAAACCAAATTAACTTTTACTTGTTTTAGATTAATCTTTAGTAGTTAGATTAGTTAATTAAATATGTTCCCTGTGTTCGATATCCGACTGTTTGTGCTACACTATTTGCGAAAAGGTACACTGCCTTTAGTCGAATAGCTAGTTAGATAGTAGGTAAAATTAGGTGTAGTAATAATTCGACATCACAACCCTATTTTGGTTTTCCATGTATAAATTATAGGAGTGAAATTGTAGACATTTTGTCTAAATTTTTTGGAAGTTTCACAATTATACATCAACAAGTTTCTTGTTTCTTCTTGTCTTGGTTGTTTAAACCTCCTTCGGGCTCGAATAATTCTTTCACAACTTCTATCTATATGTTGTTTTTAGAAGTGTGCTATCCTCCACCATTATTTAGAAAGTAGTGCGTAGTTATAGCCCCACGAAGTATATTTTCCTAACCCACATCGATCGATAGAAGCTAGTTCCTTGTCGCACAAAATCACAACTAACTTCTTTTTTAGGAATGACAATAAGATAGGTATGTGACGGGTATTAGTGAGACCCCTAACCCAATTATAAAATTGTATCCCAAAAGTGGTGTTATGTCGTCAGGTACCTTATTAGTAAATACCAATCGGGTTTGTGGGCATACTCACGTGTATCATGTATCCCATTTCTGATCTTAAAAATTTAAAGTTACCAATTAGAATATTCATTACCGAAAATCTGGTCACTATCTCATCCAAAAGACATCATGATTTTTTAAATAATTTTAATCTCTAAAACATCAATAAGTTTAATATATATATATATATATATATATATATATATATATATATATATATATATATATATATATATATATATATATATATATATATAATCACTATACAAACTAATAATATACAAATTTCATGAAAAACTAATAATTATTTTGACATAAATATAAAAACAACATTATCGTCAATTTCCGTTCTAACAAATAAGAAACAGTCGCATAATAAAATTTCTATTTCAAATATCATATATAATATTATAATATATATCTAACATCCGGTCCAGATATGAATTATCTTTCTTATATCTACTTTAAAAGGGTGGCCACGACGTGGCGTATCAGTTTGGACCGCGGGAATTTAATGACCCACCATGGTGTGGTCTTGAGGCACCACGACGTGGCGGATGTTTTTTAGTGAAAACCCTAATTTTTAGGTCTTGGACCCTATATAAGGAACATTAGGGCTAGGGTTTCAACCTCCATCTTCCTCCCAACCTCAAAAACCCGAACCCTAGCCTCCATTGAAGTTGAGAGCTCATTCTTGGTACTTTTAGTGATTTTAGAAGGAGAAGGAAGCTCTTGGTGAGGTGGTTACTTGGCAAGCATCATTTCTTCAGCTAAACTCATCTCTTAGACCGTTGTGAGTGTCCAAGACTCAACCTTTTCTTGCCATATATGTTGCTAGATCTCTTGTTTTTGTCTCCTTTTTTCATGATTTTGATGGACTTAAGTAATGGGATCTCATAAAGTTTGCAACTTTATGAATTTCCAGGTCAAAATGAGACTCTAGTATCTTGGATATGAATTATAATCAAGTTTTGAAGTCATGCATCCGATTTTGGTCATTAAACCCTATTTTTTTACCTAAAATGGAAAAAGCATGTATTGGACATGCAAGTCCATAAAGCCACGATTTGTAAGGTCACTTTGGAGTGCGAAACCTTTCTGGAAAACGACTTAATGGTTTAAGTTGTTCAAGCGCATCACCACGACATGGTTGAGGTCGCCACGATGTGGTGACTTGGTCTAAACCCTTCTGTTTTGGCGATATACGATAACGACGTGACCAAAGAGGCCACGACGTGGTGGCTAGCTGGGTTGACTTTTGACTTTTGATTTTGACCTGGATTTTGACCAAAGTTTGATCTGGGGTTATGTGGCTTATATGAGTTGTATAATGGGTTGAAATACACCCAAGGGCAAGGCCTATTGTCGTATATTTGGGTTGAAGTAGACCCTAGGGCGGGGCCTAATATTATTTAAATGGGTTGAAAGATACCCCAAGGTGTGGCCCCAGGGTGGGGCCCATATGTGTTGATCGGGTTGAAATACACTCCAGGGCTGGGCCCATATATGTATATTGGGTTGGATTATACCCTAGGGTTAAGCCTAGTTGTATGTTTGGTATGTGGTACTTTGGGGAACTCACTAAGCTTTATGCTTACCGTTTATGTTTATATTGCCAGGTACTTCCAGTTCAAAGGAAGGGCATAGCATGATAGCACAACATCCTCCCCTCATGATTTCCGCATTTTGAATAATTATACTATGATGTTTTGAATGTTATATTTGATGATGGCTTTTGGAACGATTAATGAATGAAATTGATAGTCTATGATTGAAAAAATTTATCATTGTTTTTAGGTTGTTACAAGTTGATATCAGAGCTTTGGGTTGAGGGATTCAGGCACACTCTCGGGTGTGTCAGGACTCAAACTGAGGAAATAATAATCTTTTTATAAGAAAACGAAATTGAATTTCTAAAAGGATTCTTACTAAGTAAAAGGGGTGCGATATGTTCAATCAGCCAAGCTCAAGTAAGTGGTTCCCAAATTACCCATACCCATCTATTATGATTAGTATGCTTGATATGAGAATTGCATGCTAGAGTAGGGCTAAGGATATCTTCAGCAATCATATGATAGAATTGCCTGATTTGTGTGATGCCATATAGCCTAGGGGAATTTGATGCTATGTATTACTTGGAATTGATATCGACTCAGTTAATTGCTAAGTGTATGCTTTCAAAGTTGTATACGACTAGGGTCATATAGCCCTAGAATGAATAATTTGGACTCCTTTCCTGTTCCTTGTTTGTTTGGGGACTTAGGGTAGAATCATCATTTGATAGTCTATGTGATTCTATTTGTGTATAACTTGCATGCATAAGGCAACCATCGATGTTGATTGAGATTCTCGGTAGTGCGAGCGGTGGGAGTTGAGGATTCCTAGGAAAGTCTAGGATATGTATGCTATTTATCATATGAATGATGTGTAGCTTGGTGATTTAGAGGAATCAGAACGAATCTTGAGGAGAGTACAGATAGGTGTGAAAGGTAGTATTGGGCCCTTACTACTGGAAGCACAGGATATGTACCTAAGACAAGAACATACATGCAAACTCTAAGGAGGACTATATATTGAGAATTACCTTGAGTCATATGCTGATTGTTTATATGTTGTGTTTCAGTTTGAGGATGGTGATAACTACTCGAGGAGGTTTTGGCTCTGATCTGGTTCAGGTTCTAGCTCAGGCACATAACCGATTGATGAGAGACTACGCGAGTTCATTTCAGCTGAGGTTACTCGCGGCATCTTGGATGCAACTCCTATGATGTTCAATACCATCAAGGAGGGGATTATGGATTTGATAGATGAGAGGATCAGGTCTTTTCGAGCTAAGATTGTTGTGGGTCAAATAGGAGCTCGAACTCCCTCATTCTGGGAGTTCAAGGCCTGTGGAGCTCCTAATTTCTTTGGGGCTAAGGACCCCATTGCTAGCCGACACTAGATCACTGACATGGAGAATGCTCAACGAACGAGTTTTATCCCTGAGGGGGCCAATGTGGGATTTTCATCCTGAATGTTGAGGGACCGAGCACGAGACTAATGGGAGGAGGTTAGCCGAGCTATAGGGTCAGCGGTAGTGGCATTCATGACCTAGGAGGATTTTGTTTCAAGGTTTCAAAGGGAGTTTGCACCAACTATTGAGGTGCAGTTGTTGGCGAGGGAGTTCCAGGACCTTCGCCAGACTACTGAGATTATGGCGGATATTGCTGCCAAATTCAGGGATAGAGCTTTGTTAGTTTAGCAATACGCTGTAGATGTGGAGATGAGGAAGGCAAGATACCATGATAAGTTGAGAGAGGATATTAGGTAGTTTGTGAGCTTCTCGGGGTGCAAGACCCTGAATGATATGATCGAGATGGCCTATGAGTGGAAGATTGAGTTGGAGCTTTGGACGAAGCGGAAGCTGGAGCAGGTACAAACAGCGGTGGGGTAGGCTAAGAGGCCCAAGGATTTCGATTCACGCACCAAAGGCCCGTAGGGCTGAAGCCGCTGTGGTAGTGTGGCAATCTGCACGGTGGGGCGTGTAGATTGATGGGTTCAATATGTTTCGGTTGTGGTCAGTCAGACCACATGAGTAGGGACTGCCCCAGGGGTGCTCTGATTTGCTTTCATTGCAATCAGACTGGCCATAAAAAGGCCAATTATCCAAGATTTTCAGGGGGAGCAGTGGCGGCCCCTGCACCGGCCACCTAGAGGATTACCGATGGCCTCCATGGCATTTTAGCTGACCACCGATGAGGTTTGCACAGCACCAGATGTGGTTACTGGTATGTGACTTATTCTTATCTTTTATTTCTTTCTTTATTTATGTTGATGATTATATGTGATCTTGTATAGGGACCTTTTTGGTCAATGGTATGTATGCTCGTGTTCTGTTTGATTTAGGTGCTACCCGATCCTTTGTATCTCTTGCGCTTAGCAAGAAGTTTTGTGATGCTCCCGAGACTCTAGATTACCCGTTGGAGGTCGAGATTTCGGATGACCGTACTGTGAGTTCTTCGAGGGTTCATCGTGGGTGTGTTTAGAATCTGTTTAGTGAGAGATGCTCCATTGATTTAGTGTTGATTCCTATGCGAGGATCGAAGGTTATTATCGGGATGGATTGGTTGGCCCCAATGGGGCCATGATTGACTGTGAATGCCAACTAGTGAGAGTTCAAACCCCAAGTGGGGGAGAATTGGTTATTCCTGGCTAGGGAGCTTTGCATGGGCCAACTCTCTTCTCAGCTGCGAGGTCCAGGATATATCTTCAACGGGGTTGTTCGGAGTTTTTGGCTTATGTGGTTGATACTCGGGTGGAGGGCACGACGATGTTGAGTGAGGTGCCCATTGTTCGAGATTTCCCTGATGTGTTTCATGAGGAGTTACTAGGAGTTCCTACCGATAGGCACGTCGAGTTTTGGATTGAGTTGATTCCTGGAGCGGATCCCATAGCCAAATGCTCTGTATCGCTTGGCACCACCTGAGATGCAGGAGTTGTCTACGCAGCTTCAGAAGCTGCTAGACAAGGGATTTATTCAACCGATCAATTGTCCATGTGGAGCACCTATCTTGTTCATGAAAAAGAAGGATGGTTCACACAGGATGTGTATTGACTACTGGGAGTTGAATAAGCTAACGGTGAAGAACCGTTACCTACTCCCGAAGATTGATGATTTGTTTGACCAGCTCTAGGATGCATCTTGGTTTTCCAAGATTGATTTGCGATCGGAGTACCATCAGACAAGAGTCATGGATGATGATGTGCATAAGACAACCTTCAGGACTCGCTATGGTCATTACAAGTTCGTGATGATGCCTTTCGGGTTCACCAATGCACCAGTAGCGTTATGGATCGCATGAATCGGGTTTGTAGGCCGATGTTGGATCGCTCGGTGATAGTATTCATAGATGATATTCTGGTCTACTCCAAGACCAAGGATCAGCACGAGGAAAACTTGTGAGAGGTATCGGAGACCTTAAGGAGGGATAGGCTATATGCTAAATTCTCCACATGTGATTTCTGGTTGCGCGAGGTGCAGTTCTTGGGGCATATTGTCAATCAGAAGGGTATATTGGTTAACCCGGCCAAGATCGAGGCCATGATGTGATGGGAGGTTCTGAGAACCCCATCTGAGATTCGGAGCTTCCTAGGTCCCGCGGGGTGTTATCAGAGATTTATCCAGGATTTCTCCAAGATTGCAATGCATTTGACCTGCCTGACGAAGAAGAATGTGACTTTTCGATGGAGGCCCGATCAACAGTTGGCTTTTGAGACTCTGAGGCAGAGATTATGTGAGGCACCGATTCTCGCACTTCCCGGGGGGTTGGATGATTTTGTGGTTTATTGTGATGCCTCTATTTCGGCATTGGGAGTTGTTCTTATACAGAGGGGCCATGTGATTGCTTACGCTTCAAGGAAGTTGAAGCCTCATGAGGCGAATTACCCTACGCATGATTTGGAGTTGGGGGCTGTGGTTTTTGCCCTCAAGATTTGGAGGCATTATCTCTATGGGGTTAGGTGTACTATCTACACCAACCACAAGAGTTTGAGGTATCTCATGGATCAACCGAATTTGAATATGCTACAGCGGAGACGGTTGGATGTGGTAAAGGACTATGATTGCGAGATCATGTACCACCCCGGTAAGGCGAATATGGTGGCCGATGCTCTGAGCCGCAAGGCAGTGGGTGCGTCTATCAGGGATAATTGTTTGCGGATTAGAGGCTATATTCCTTTATTCGTTCGTCTTTTATACTGATTGCCGAGAGTATATCTGCTGAGAAGCTAGCCGACATCTACATTCGGGAGGTGGTGGTTCCGCATGGAGTGCCAGTTTCAGTGGTTTCGGATCGGAATGTCCGTTTTACTTCTAGATTTTGGGGGAAGTTTCATGAGGAGTTGAGTACTCAGTTTCATTTTAGTACATCATACCACCCCCATACCAACGGTCAGAGCGAGCGGACGATTCAGACGCTCGGAGATATGCTTCGGGTATGTGTTTTAGACTTTAGAGGAAGTTGGGATACTTATCTTCCACTGGCCAAGTTCTCTTACAACAATAGCTATCATGTCATTATTGACCGACCACCGTTTGAGATGTTGTATGGGAGAAGGTGCAGGACCCCAGTTTGTTGGGACGAGGCCGAGCATCGGTTCATGGGGAGTACGGATATGGTACTCAATACGTTTGAGTTGATTCAGCAGGGGCGCGATAGGTTGCGAGTCGCGTAAATTCGGCAGAAAAGTTATACAGACCGGAGACGTTCAGACCTCGAGTTTCATTTAGGGGACTTGGTGCTTCTGAAGGTGTTACCTTGGAAAGGTGTCATCCGATTTTGGAAGCGGGGCAAGCTAGGCCCCAGGTTTATTGGTCCCTTCAGGATTTCCACCCGAGTGAACAAGGTTGCATACCACCTGGATTTTCCTAATGAACTCAGCCAGATCCACAACACCTTCCATGTTTTTTAGCTTCGGAAGTGTGTAGCCAATGAGTCTGTGGTTGTTCCCTTGGATGACATTCAGGTTGATGATCGCTTGAATTATGTGGAGAGACCAGTGAAGATCTTGGATAGGAAGACGAAGGCCTTGCGCAACAAGGTGGAATCCTTTGTCAAGGTCTAGTGGTAGCATCGGAAAGGTTCTGAATGGACTTGGGAGCTTGATGCAAAAATGCGAGAACACTACCCTGAGTTATTTGTAGAGGAGGACCTCAAGGACGAAGTCTAATTCAAGTGGGGGAGAGTTGTAACATCCGATCCAGGTATGAATCATCTTTCTTATATCTTCTTTAAAAGGGGTGGCCACGACGTTGTGGAACATCACCACGATGTGGCGTATCAGTTTAGACCACAGGATTTTAATGACCCACCACAGCGTGGTCTTGAGGCACCACGAAGTGGCGGGTGCTTTTTAGTGAAAACCCTAATTTTCGGGTCTTGGACCCTATACAAGGAACATTAAAGCTATGGTTTCAACCTCCATCTTCCTCCCAACCTCAAAAACCATAACCCTAGCCTCCATTGAAGTTATGAGCTCATTATTGGTGCTTTTGGTGATTTTAGAAGGAGAAGGAAGTTCTTGGTGAGGTGGTTACTTGGCAAGCATCATTTCTTCAGCTAAGCTCATCTCTTAGACCTTGGTGAGTGTCCAAGACTCAACCTTTTCTTGCCATATATGTTGCTAGATCTCTTGTTTTTGTCTCCTTTTTCCATGATTTTGATGGACTTAAGTAATGGTATCTCATAAAGTTTGCAACTTTATGAATCTCCAGGCCAAAATAAGAATTTAGTATCTTGGATCTGAATTATAATCAAGTTTTGAAGTCATGCATCCGATTTTGGTCATTAAACCCTATTTTTTTTTATCTAAAATGGAAAAAGCATGTATTGGACATGCAAGTCCATAAAGCCACGATTTTTAAGGTCACTTTGGAGTGCGAAACCTTTCAGGAAACTTTGGAGATGTAACTCTAAGGATTTGGTGCTTAATGAGAATCTTGATGCATTAAGTTACCTTTATTGGTTGGGGTTATGATTTTGGCTTATAGAAGGGTTTGAGGGTTAAAATTGGAAACTTTACCCATCAAGACCATGGAAAGGACCAGATCTGAGCCTTGGAGTTTTTGTAGCTAAAGGAAAAGGACTTAATGGTTTAAGTTGTTCAGACGCTCACCACGGCGTGGTTGAGGTCGCCACAACGTGGTGACTTGGTCTAGACCCGTCTGGTTTGGCGGTTTGTGACCACGACGTGGTAAAAAAGGCCATGACGTGGTGGCTAGGTGGGTTGACTTTTGACTTTTGATTTTGACGTGGATTTTGACCAAAGTTTGACCTAGGGGTATTTTTGGTATTTTGATCTGTATTCTGAGTTTTGGTCACTGTATTTATAAAAGTGACATGTAGAGTTGATTTCGGAGCTGCGTGTTGTTTCAGTTTTTCATCTGTCTGTGAGGTGAATCTTCTCACTGTATCCATGGATCGAAGACACCAATGCTGACCCATCATTGTGATATTGAGGATGGTAGCGATTATGTGGATTATATGAGTTGTATGATAGGTTAAAATACACCCCAGGGTGGGGCCTACTATAGTATGTTCGGGTTCAAATAAACCACAGGGCGGGGCCCATTATTGTATGATTGGGTTAAAAGATACCCGAGGGTTAAGCCTCGTTGTATGTTTGGTATGTGGTACTTTGGGGAACTCACTAAGATTTGTGGTTACAGTTTATGTTTATGGTTTCAGGTACTTCCAGTTCAAAAGGGAAGGCCCCACCATGATGGCACAACATCCTCCCCTCATGATTTCCACATTTTGAATAATTGTACTGTGATGTTTTGAATATTATATTTGATGATGGTTTTTGAATAATTAATGAATGAAATTGATAGTCTTTGATTAAAAACTTTTATCACTATTTTTGGGCTGTTAGAATATATAATCATTATCGCCAAAAACAATTATAAAAAATGTTTATATATGAGATTTCCATGTATACACGTTTGTATTGTACACATATGCATTACATCTTATGCGTATATGCACATTTTATATACACAATTTTTTTATGAAAATGCTTGTATATGCCTTGTTTAGAAGTCCATAAACTATTTTTTTTGAAAAAAATTTATGAATAAATATTCTCTGGTTTCCACAAATATGTAAATTCTCAAAAGATATATATATATATATATATATATATATATATATATATATATATATATATATATATATATATATATATATATATATATATATATATATATATATATATATATATATTAGGATCTTTCGAGAACTTATATACATTTATGAGAGAACCTTAAAATCTTTTTTTCCATAAATTCTTTTCAAAAAAAAAAAAATAGTTTATGCACTTCTGAAACATACATCTACAAGCATTTTCGTAAAAATAAAATTATGTATATATGAAATGTACATATATGCATATAACATTTAATGCATATGTGTATATCACAATATATATATATATATATATATATATATATATATATATATATATATATATATATATATATATATATATATATATATATATATATATATATATATATATATGAGGGTTCATGCGAAAATGCAAATAATTTGCGAAAACGCAAAAACAAGAAAAACCTATGAGATTGTGTCACCTCAACATTATATTTTGGACAATAATTCATCCAAACTTTGAAATACATGATGATAATCAATAATAGATGAGAAATTGTTTCATATTAGCAAAGTATGATTTTTGACATTTTTATTATGAAAAAATGAATTTAAAAATGGTTAAGGACGTTAAAAAAAAGTAATTATTAAAAACGCTTTTAAATCTATATTATCATAACACAATCCAATGTAAACTTATTATCTTTAATTTAGTGCTAATAAATTTATTTTTTATAGTACATGTGTTTGATTTTTATAAGATAAAATCTGTTTTCGCGTTTTCGCAAGATATTTATGTTTTCGCATGAACCTACTTTTATTTATATATATATATATATATATATATATATATATATATATATATATATATATATATATATATATAAACATTTTTTATTATTGTTTTTGGCGATAATGATTATATATGTACATTTTAGAGGTGTATAATTGTTCTTTTGAAAATGTGTTTGTGGAAGAAAGTTTTCGAAGTTTTTGTGAATATATGAATTTTTAAAAGATTCTCACAATATATATATATATATATATATATATATATATATATATATATATATATATATATATATATATATATATATATATATATATATATAGAGAGAGAGAGAGAGAGAGAGATAGGTTCAGGCATTAAAATTAATTATTGTGTTATTGTATGCATAACTGTGGGCCTATCAAAATTAAATAAATACTTAAATAATTAAATAAGTAAACAAGGGTATTTTAGTAATTTGATGAATAGCTTCCACAAATAGTCCCTGTAATCACGCTAGCATTCAGTTTTAACCTAATTTCTTTTCTTATATACACCTTCATCGATGTCTTCCAACCACTCCGCCACCAGCAGCAGGTCACCGCCTCATTCAATTACCGTTGTCGTTAGGGTGTTGGATGAGTTCGAAGAGGCGGCGTCGACACCAGTCGAAAGGTTAAGGCAAGTGGTTGATGTTATGGCCGTTGAGATGCACGCTGGTTTAGCCTCTGATATGTTACTCACCTTCGTCGACAATCTCCCAGACGGGTTCGTATAGCCATTAACACATATCTCGCTCATAGATGCATATATTATACTCTAAAATTAATGTATTTGTGATTCTCTTCCAAGTTTTTTGTTCCAAGCTTAACTTCTTGTGAGAAAAGCATTCCCTAGTGCTAATTTGATCGAATTCTTAATTCTTCCTACATTTGGATGCTTTTAATCAGTATCTCGAATTCTTATACTGTTAATTTCAACTCTTTTTACTAATGCTGTTGTTGTAGACTAATGTATCGTCTTTCTGGGTGTTGTTTTACATTGTATTCATCTTTAAAATATCAATTTTATGAAGGGAATTTGGGTTTGTTGATTCACAGGAAATGAAGAAGGAAGAAATTAGTTTTTTTTTGTTCTAGCAGCCTCTAGACTCAGTTTAGGGTTTCTTGAATTTTTGTTGAAGTTTGTGTGATTTTGGTCTGTAAAGATGAAATGAATAGGGGATATTTTGTTGCCTTCGTTATGAGATTTGATTGTAGCTCTTAGGATGCACACCAACTGGTCGATAAAATGCTTGAACCAACCTTTTCAATTTTTATTCAAGACCGTTATTCAGGGTATGCTTAATTTTCCTTTGGGTATGAACTATGAACTATGAACTATGAACTACGAAGCATGTGTTTTAAAATTAAAATCCAATTTTATCTTTCTTTGGTATAAAAATATATTTATTTTTTGAACGAATGGGGGAAATGCCCTCTTTTTTTTGTTGGTTTGTTGGGTACATAAGGGCAAGAACAAGATTGTTCTTGTATTTCTTTACTGGAATCCATGTAGAATGAAAGGAAACATGGGGTTCATTAAAAGGAAACGTAGAAGAGAGGGGTGAGTGGAATCATGAATTCTAATTCTGTTGGCATTTGTTCACGAATTGTATGAAATCACGAATCCAATTCTGTTGGAATGGAATCATGAATTCTAATTCTGTTGGAATGGAATCACGAATCCATTTCTCTTTAATGGGTTTTGCGTGACTTTATTTTGGTTTGCTTCTTTATGCTTGAATTTTATCTTATATTGTTGGTTTATAATGATCAAGTGTCGAATACCATTATTTTTGTAGGTACGAAACGAGAGATATCAAAGCAAAACATGGTACATATGAAACTTACAACATTCTACTGGAATAGAATCTTGAATTCTGATTCTGTGAGAATAGAATCTTGAAGATGAACATTGTATGGGATGAAGATGAACAATGACCACCAATCTTCCAAAAGAATGGATTATTCTACCAGAATAATATACAATATAATGAAAAAAAATATCTGGTAGAATGATCCATATATTGTGTTTTTTGTGTTATTAATAAGTGTAACATTCGTATAGAATAGTATATAATTTTTTTTTTCTTTTTTAAGAATGTAATGAAATTTTTTTTAACTTGTATCCCAAATTTTGTTATTCTTCAAAAAGTTCATTAGATCAAAATATATATTATGTCAGAATGTGTAATTCTTGTATGGTTCAATCATATTTGTTATTTTCAATATATTGATAAACATATTCCGTCAGAATTTTCGAATTAGGAGAATTATCATCCATACAATCAGATTTTTAAAATTAATAGAATCTATTTTCCTTAAAATATGAAATTTTCCTTTTTTAAATTTATGTTAATTGACTAAAATACCCTTAGAATGAAATTTGTTGGTATTGTTTAATTATATTTAATTTAATAATATGTATTATTCACTTTCCAAAATTAAGTAAAATGATTGGTCCACAATTATGCATACAATAACACAATATTTAGTTTGAATAGAATAACCTAAGCCTATATATATATATATATATATATATATATATATATATATATAATATAAAGGGATTATGCCCGTAATAGCCATATTTTGGGTATGGTTTACTAAGCACAAAAATCAGTTTTTACCCAAACAGACATGGATTTTGCAGAGAGCTACCTCCGAGGGCTTCGCGGAATGAATTTATGCTCCGAGAAATTGAAAAAAAATCATTTTTTTCATTTGCCATAAACCTATAAATGATCGTATCCCTTCGTTTTCGGCGATTCAACAGAGAAATAGACGTAGTTTGACGATTCACAGAAGTATCGTTGAGGAACGAAATACCCTAACTCGGAAGTATCTCGCCCTTGAATTACGAAGGTTCCGGGGAGCACCCTTTGCAGACCTCGCTATAGCCTCTGTGGATCCGTCAATTTTACGTATTTGCCCTTCCTTAATTTACCATATTGTCATTCCGCGGAGGGTACATTAATTCTGCGGAGCCCGTGGATGTCACCTCCGTGGATTGCATGTCTATTTGTAGAAACAAGCTTTTTTATGTCTATATTTTGGAAAGTACCCCAAAATTTGTCTATTTTGGGAATAATTCCAAATATAAATGGTTTAGGATCAAGTAAATGTAATCGGTAATTGGATGGATATAACCATCCTAGACTCGTATTTTTTTTGGAAAAAATTACTATGGGCGCGTTCGGCACGGAGCAATTGGGAGCGTTTGACAAAACGCTCTGTTTTGAACAAAAAGTCTCGTTTGACAATAGAAGCTTCTAGCGTTTAGTTTAAACAAAACGCTCCACATCCAAATGCTACTTCACGTAGCGTTTAACAAAATGCTACCAGCTAGAAACTACTCGCTAACCACTACATGTTATTTTTGCCGAAACGCCGTATGCCTAGTCTATAACCATTTACCTGTCCTAAAAATTATTCGTTTTGCTTTTTTATGTGTTGAGTTTGGTACATCGACTGTATATCATTATAGTACACAAGAGAAATGCCGACCGAATATCATTATAGTTCACAAAAGAGAAATGCATATAAACTATAAAGAGTTATAATGGTGGGAAGTTGAGATGAATTATTGTTGAGAAGATGACAACGATAGGGTTAGAGTTAGGTTTGACCATGACCACTAATTGCATGGTCAAACTGAAGTAGCATCTACAGCTCATCCACTACTCCCTTCAAAATAATATAACTTGGTAGATTCGGTATTTCATAAAATACGACGTAATTTTTATATTATGTCACCACAGCTTATTTCATGTTAATTTGCGTGGGTAGTGAATTGACCAACTCACATTTCCACCGCTTTTGGTCTTATGGGATTTTCAAGCGATTTGCTGTTATCATCATATTTTCAAATGCAAATTGATTTATTTGTATTTATCCTTTTTATGTTTTTACACTGGTGTACATACGTATCTATTAATATGTTATGGGTAAAAAATTTATTTTTTATTTTTCTCTTGAACTTGTATTTAAATCCCGGGTAGCCAAGATCTTGAAATTAGTCAATATCTTGGTATTTTCATCGTATTTCTTGTTATCTTTTATGCAGGACTTAGAGATTTGACTAGAAAGAAATAGACAAGATTAAAGGCACGTGGTCAAAGCACAATAACGTTAAAGTCCTTCGAGAATGACGGGTCAGACATGGATCAAGGAAGATTCCTGAAATTTAGGAATGTTTGTTATATATACATGTATAAATAAGACTAGCCGATTCACCACTCACGCACACATTATTGCTTATACTCTCACATTCTCTCTGATTACTATTGAGAACCATTACACTTACAATACAATCAATTAGCACTTATAATCTCATTTTTATTAATTGAAGTTCTAAGGCAGATGATATTATCACATCCCGAGGTTTTATGTTGGAGATCCAAAAGCATTAAGGGTTTTCCTCATATACCCATGTGTTCTCGTATTTACTTTTATTTGCTTACTGATATTTGATTGATTAGAATACTTTTACACATTTACTAGATCATTTTATTTGGTTTTACAATCATAATCTTACAAAGATACCAAGATATTCTATGATATCTTGGCACCTTTTTGAATATCTTAAGACTGGTTCTTTAAATTCATAAATTTCACAACTTTTACACTATTTTTGTCCAAATTATTATAAATGCACTTATCAATATTTCAAAACAAGTCAGCATCATCAAGTCATTTTCTGAATATCATTGCTCTCTTCCTACGATCTTGGGCATGACTACGATCTTTGGCTTATTTTAAAGATCTTAAGCATTTCACACTTTTACATTTTATTCTAAACATTACACCACACTTACTAATTTGGTTACAAAATTAGTTTATCAGTTTTTTACCAAAACAATTTGGCGTCATCCGTGGGACAAATGGTGTTATTATGTTTTTTCTTGAGATTATTTGAAAAGTTTTTCTTGTGATTTTCATTCACTTACACCTTTTTATACGGAAAATGTCTACTTTACCAAAATCCACATCTAGCACTATTACATCCCTTCCTGTTGGTCAAAACCTACCTCTACCTCCTGTTGTTAATCCACAAAGGAGGAGTGTTGAATACCCTCTACATCCTCACCAATCCAATATCCAGTAGGACAACCCAAGAAATGCCGGTAATCAGCTCAAGCTCCAAATTCATTTCTATGTTGAACAGGACGGATCGGCATATAACTAAGCAAAATGAAACCAACAAGATGTTGTTTAGAAGAATGGAGAGATTGATTTCATATTTGAGAAGACCTATGGAAACTACACCAACTCCATCTTCATTCTTGCGACCTAGGATCCCGAACTTCAAAACCTGTGCATCTTCAGAACGCCAAGCCGAAGACTTCATATCAAGACAGGCGCTTATTACTTCTTTCTCGCATCTCATTAACTTATTTAACAATCAAATTTTTTGTAGTTGAACTTTTGAGAGCTTAACAAGTGACCTTTACAGAGTAACTCAAGGCAATTTTGAATCTTCAAGGGATTATGTTAGCATATTTGGGGAAAAAAAGCACAAGATATTCCACATCTTGATGTTGCGACACCTGTGGAAGCCTTCAAGATGGGACTAAAGAAAGATTATCCATTTTACGAGGAACTTGTCATGACCCTATGCAAGAAATTAGATGAATTCAGAAGTAGAGACCCAAGATTTATTAGGATCAAAGAAGACAAGAAGATCCAGAAGAGGATGAACATGTCTTATGACCATCCCAATAGGAAGAACGAATCTTCCTCTAAAAAATCTTACAAAGCGAAACCATACTCAAGACCCGAGAATCATAGGGTTAATGTTGTGGAAGATGAAGATTATCCTAAAATATTTGACTATTGTTCTTCTATTAATATTTTAGGCCTGCTCTATGCAATGTGGGATCTTGGTGACAAGGCAAGATGGCCCAAGAAACATGACAAAACATCAGGATGGAAAGATAAATCTAAGTGGTGTTCTTACCACGAAGATTTTAGACATCTTACCGAAGATTGTTTCGCCCTCATAAAGGAAATCAGTTAACTGTCGAGCAAAGGACACTTAAAGAAACTCTTATGAAGAAGGAAAGATAAGATCAGTCAAAAAGTCGAAGATCCTTGAAGTCCTTCCCCATAGAATAGCATCTCCACCCTCAGATACCAAGGTAATTAAATTGGTCTCTGGAGGATTTGACATCTGTGGAACCTCTTATTCTATAGCCAAAATACATTTGAAGAGTTCCAAGATGGAAAAGGAAGACATGCCAAGAAGAATGAATTCTTGACCAACAAAAAGTATATATTTATCAACGAATACGATATGAAAGATGTGCTAGACCAACACCATGATAGTCTATGTTCAATCTACATCATTCTCCTGGAAACACTCAACAAGTTGAACATCCCGGATTCTAAAATTGTCCGAAGATCTTCGGTCTAGAGGGAATCAGTTGCAAGACCAAAAACTCCCTCGTAGAAATTAAGTTGCAAATATATATAGAGGGAGTTAATTTTATTCAACGTTTTTGTGTTTTTGACTCTTTGTCTTGTTATAATATAATCTTAGACAGGCCTGGAATCCATGATATGAAAGTTGTTCCCTCAACTTACCATCAATGTGAGAAGAGGACAATACCATGGGGAGTGGTCAAGATCAATAGTGACCAACAAGAAGCCAAGAATTGTTATACCACTTCGATGAAAAACTCATCTACAACTAGGAAGGCATAGCATTTAAAGAAAAAAAGAGATGTTCATGAAACCAAAGAGAGTGAAGTTAAAGATGTTTCATTAACTCCTGAGGATTCGGACATCAAAGTGCTAATAGGCGCAGATCTTGAGAAAGATCTTATCAAGTTCTTAAAAACAGAAAATCAACCTTCGCTTGGAAACATGTGGATTTAATAGGTATATCCAAAGATATAATAACTCATAAATTAAATATTAACCCAAGTTTCAGGCCAATTCATCAAAAAAGAAGAAAATTTACACCTAAGAGGAACTTGATCATCCAAGAAGAGGATGAAAGATTGCTTAAGGCTAAGATGATAAAAGAAGTAAAATTCCCAAGACGATTGGCTAACGTGGTGGTGGTTGAGAAGAAAAAATGGAAAACCTTCGTGGATGCTTCATCAGGATTTCAGCAAATCCAAATGGAACCTTCAGATCAATAAGATACGAATTTCATAACCCAACATGTATATATTGTTATACAGTAATGCATTTTCTCTTAAAAAATGGAGGTGCTACATATCAAAGACTCATTAATAAGATGTTTAAGGAATAACTTGGAACGACCATGGAAGTCTATATAAATGACATGGAAGTAAAATCCAAGAAAGCCGAGAACCGTCTCCAAGATCTTGAAGACGCCTTCAATATATTGGATGAGTTCAATACGAAGCTCAAACCTTCCAAATGCAATATTGGTGTGAAGTCTGCAAAAATCTTGGGCTACATGGTCACAAAGAGACGAATTGAAGCTAGCCCAAAGAAAATCAAGGCCATCTTAAATCTTTAATCCCCAACTTCGACCAAAGATATCCAAAGGTTTATAGGTAGAGATGCAACCCTAAACATATTTATCTCTAAGACATCTGAAAGATACAAACCTTTCTATTGATATCTTGAGAAGAAACAAGAAGTTTGAATGGACAAAGGAACATGAACAAGCATTTCAAGATTTGAAGAATAACTTATCTTTAGTTCCATTGTTAGCCAACCCTGAGGATGGAGAACCTTTGTTCTTATATTTGGTTGATTCCAAGAATACAACAAGCATAGTCTTGGTAAAAGAATAAGATGGTGCCCAACATTTGGTAAATTACATAAGTAAGAGTTTCTTAGGTGATGAAACCAAGTTCTCACATCTTGAAAAAACTGGTCATGTCTCTTGTCTATGCTTCAACTAAATTACGCCATTATTTTAAAACTCAACCCATTTGTGTGAAAACTTACTATCCGATTAAGAATGTGATGAGAAAGATTGAGATATCAAGAAGGATAGCCAAGTGTTCTGTATAATTAAGTACATATGACCTTAGATATGAGCCAAGATATGCTATAAAATCACAGGCATTAGCATATTTTATGGCTGATTTTAGTTAGGATCTTGAACCAGAAGCTGAAAAATAAAGTTCAGTGGCTTCAAGATATAGAAGAACCAAAGAAATTGACCCTCTTTATAGAGGGAGCTTTCGATGCTAAAGGATCAGTTCTTGGAGTCATACTAAAATCTCCACAAGGGGACATTATTGATGGATATATGGTGTTTAAGATCGAGTTAAAAACATAAAACTTCTAATTTTTCAATGGAAGACTTTGATAAAACTTGTAACATCCCGATGATGAGGTCTTTGGTCCAAACGCCAGGCGTTTGCGCACAGAGACCAAACCCTATTTTTTATGGTTTGCACCATATTTAAAGAACATTATGGCCTCAAACCCTTCACCACTCCAGCCTCCATCCTCATTTCGAAAACCCTAAGTGTGTATGAGAGTTTGAAGCCTTGGTTCATTTTTTTGGTATCATTTAGTGTTCTGGATAAGAGAAGGAAGATCTTTGGAGTATTGTGGTTGCTCTCTAGCTTGTGGATCTGGACTCTTGGTATCTTGGAGCATCATTTTGAGGGATAAATTTCAGATCTTGATGTCTCATTTTTTAGATCTTGATTTAGGGCTAGTTTATGTTCTTTTTGGTCCCAAAGACTTGATCTTTATGACCTTGGAATGCTCCAGAGGTTTGGACTGTCCTTTCAAGCATAATAGTGAGTCTAGAATCATAAAAGTGCAATATTGGGTCTTCATAATCTTATATGCAGGAGTTTTGGAGCATTATAGTTGATTTTGAGTTAGGATCTTGTTGTTGGGCTCATTGTATCCATGCATCGCCATAAAGTTTGAAACTTTATGGCTTTAGACGCTCCATTATGATTGGATCTGACGTTTGGACATGAGATCTTAAGCCATTAATACATTAGTTTAGAAGTTGGTACTCAGCGAGCAAACGCCAGGCGTTTGCATGGGAACGCCCAACGTTCGGACACCAGGCGTCATAGGGTGGAACGCCAGGCGTTCTCAGCAGAAGCCCAATGGATCGATTTTGGGCCTTGGGCCATTAGGGGTTTTGGGCTTAGTTTAGTTGGGCTTGTATATAAAGGGCAAAATGGTCTTTTTCCCTCATCATGAAAAGGAATAGACTAGACCATGGATTTGGGTTAAACCCTAATTATTGATTGGGTTTGTTTCTGGTTTTGGTTTAGCGTGAGGAGCAGTGTTCGCTGCAGATCGAGTGTTGTTTCGGTTATCTAAACATGGATCATCGAGAATCAACATGGAGCATCTAGAATCAACATGGAGCACTTGGAGTTGGAGTGGAGCATCAAGAAGAAGAATGGAGCATTAGTGATGTGTTATGCATCATTATGCGCCACTATTACACAAGGTGCACCATCCATGCACAAGGTGCACAACCTATGATCAAGGGGCGCCACTTTGGTGCCAGGGGCACCACCCTTGTGTGCCTTGATGTTTTCCAGGATTATTGAGGATTTATGGTGATCAAGAAGAGTGGATGTTCCATCTAGAAGAAAGGATGCACCACCAAGGTTCATGGTACGCCATCATGGGGCATGGTGCGCCACCAAGGTTCATGGTATGCCATCATGGCTCTTGATGTGCCACTCATTTGTAAAGTTCGCTACGATGCTCATGGACGATGCTCATGAGGTTGAAGGTTCTAGAAGTACCCACATGGAATTTCATGATTGGTTGGAAATTAGGGCATCCCCTTCATGGGGTAATTATGAATGGACCTAGCGCATCAGAAATAGGGTTTCCCATGCTTGCCTATAAATAGGTTCATATCCCTATCTTTTTACTTGCTAGTTTTTAGTGAGAGCTAAAAATAAGATACAAAATTGAGTGTTTGTAATAGTTCCTGAAAGTTAATAAAGTTTTTTCTCTCTCTCTCTCTCTCTCTATATATATATATATATATATATATATATATATATATATATATATATATATCATTCGCTCGTGGACGTAGTCACCTTGACCGAACCACATAAAATATTGTGTATAGTTTTGATTTAAGTTTTTCAGAAGTTTAATGCTACAAGTTTCACCAAAGTTTATTTTACCTTTGTCTGATGTGTTTAACTTGTTTTGTTGTTATTCCAAGAAAGGCAAGAGATTTCAATGGAGAAAACAAGATTTCTACAGGATTTGAAAAGAAAGTGAAGGGAATTAAAGTACAAGGGGTAGAGCGGAAGTTAGATAACCTAACTTTTCTATGTTAGTATTAGTACATTTTTCAAGCACACTATTTTCTAGTAACATTCATTTACATACACACACACACAAATTCCATATGTGATAAGTAAATCCCACAAATAGTCTTACGTTATGTATCCAAAAGAGTAAAATGGCCATATATTATGTGTGTAAAACAATAATACAAAGTCATAAACTTTTGTAGCTTTTAACAATACAAACACGTAAGCTTTTCTAGATTTTACCAAAACAAATACAAAACCATTTCTAGCTTTAACCCAAAACAAACATATAATATTTACTAAAATAACAAAAAAAAACTCCATAGATTTACCAAAATAAAAACACAAGCCTTCATGTCTTTTACTAAAATTAAGGCATAAGTCTAAAAACATTAACTAGTTCAATAAAACAAGCATTATCATAACATTTCCTAAATAATTTTACATATGCCCTATATTGGGAAAAGGTAACCTAGTACTCACCTCAAGAAGTTAGATTGTCTAATTTCCACTCCTCCCTTTGTCATTGTACTTGGATTCTCTATACTTTCTTTTCAATCCCTATACAACTGACACAATAGATATGTTTAGAACTTCATAATTTTATTCAAAATACACTATCTCATTCTAGTGTTTCAATATTTTTTTCTAACCGTTTTCCATATATATGTTATAACATCACTTTCCAATGTTGTTGTTACACATCCTTGGTGCTAATATGATGTACAAAATTTAGCTCGTGAGAAATCCTTTATGATAACAAAGTATTCAATTTATTCCATAATTCATGTTTAACTTCCATTTATCTCATACCCTTTATCAATTGATAAGAATAAACACAAATTAGTAAATGTAACATGATAATAGATTTGGATAACATGTTTATATGTACCAAGTCAACAATATACATGCTTAATTTCAAGAATCCAAACCAATTACTTAATTAGAGTTTAGGTTAATAGTTTTTAATCTATCAAAATGCTATTTAAATGTTTAATCTTGTGATTCTTATCTTTAAAACAAGTTTATAACACTAAAATCATCATCATCATTCAAAACTTCTAACAACACATGAAGATATGAAAACTATGGGTTAAGAGCGTTCTTCAAATTCAACCATTAAAGCTTCATAAGAAGAAAACTTACCTTTGATTCATATAAAGGGAGCTAAAATCTTGTTTCCTCAATTGAAATTTCTTTTTCAATTTTAAGCTCAAGAAGTCTAAAAATTGTTCTCCCATGTTTTTAAAGATTAAAGAGAGATTGGAACTGTTTCGAAGGTTATGAATGATAATGGACCGTCCTGGGGTTTTAATCTTATAATTTTTTCCAACCAAGTTACATGTTTATTTTTTATGCCCAGAAAAATGGTATGTGTTCTTCTATCTAAGTCCTCATTTAGGACATATATTGTTGGGTTATGGGGATACAAAAACACCACAAAGGCACAATGGAAGCAATAATAAAATCAATCCCACAAACTAAAAGAAGATCACATGTTAAAATAGATCTAATGCAACTAAATACAAAAAAGGGAGTTTAAGATTGCATGCCCTAGTAGTCTTTGTGTTGCGTGTTCTAGCCTGTGGAACGGATGATTAAAATCTAAAGTAGGATTTCTCTTTCATAGTCGCACCCAAAGAGTAGATAGACAACTACTAGACATATCCCTTGTTGATGAACACTCTTGAACACCACAAAACCTAAACGATTAGGTTTTTTATTGAAGGATGTGGCACGATGAAAGAGGGTTCGCATTGTGACAACAGTGATATCGGGATTTTGAGAGAAGATAGAGGACAATTAAACTTAGGGTTAAGAGACCAGTCTCAAATCTAATTTTGGGAACCTATATTTATATGGGGGGATCTAGAATCCTTATTGGATAATTACTTGGTCACTAAGTAATTAGCTATCAGATTTGACTTTTAAATCTTTACATTTAAACCCTTTTAGTTCTACAAGTTTCGATGATTTTTTAATCACCAATGAAATAACAAACTAAATCCATAATAAAATATCATGTCAGTAATTGCTTAAATTTTTTCCTTCCGTGTAACCCAAAAGGAATACGCTATTAATAGTAATATTGCTAACTATTGTGATTATGAGCATTATTTTCAATACAAACTTTAATCAGCTTATGCATAGTTTTTTTTTCAAACTTCAAACATCTATAACTTTATCATATTAGTTCATAATAGGCCGATTCTTTTTTCAAAGTGTTCCTTAATATGTTGAATACAATTTTCATTTAGAAAGTTTTTATATCAAGTTCTAGATCATGATTTATATAGTCATGAACATAGAGTTTTGCATATATTTCACACAAAAATTAATTGAGGTGTCATTTTCAAATTGCCATAACTCTTTCATTTCAACCCCGAATAGGTTGATTATGTTTTACACTTCTTCTTTTTTACCTTGGATACACACTGGCATAAAAAAATCATTGATTCTATACATAAGGACATTCCTTTTTCTAGTGAAACTCAAGCACTAAACTTTAGAACTAAAAATAAGGAGTAATGCTTTGTCTTTGTGTTTCTAATACTTTTTACATCTATAGAATCATACATAGGTAATTTTTATGATTTAGTTCACATAGTATAATACATTTTTTAGTGTTCTCCAACTTTATCTTGGTTTATCCAATGATTGCACAATATAGTAATCTATTTTGTTCCTTTTCCAAGTATAACAATCTAGTTTGATACATTCCTTTAAATCTATGTCCAAGTATTAAAACCTTTGCACCACTGTATTCCCAATAGAATTTATAACATATCTAAATCACATTTATGCCATAAAATAACTCATAGGACATGATTAACACTATTTTTCATGTTTTGTACCCTTTTGGCTTATTTTTCAACATTCTTGTATATAATCCTTTTGGACATATCTTTCTAGGATTTCAAGATTCTAACACACTTGTTATACATGCAGGTGGGTTAATCAAGCCTTATATCACTTATTTTATTCTTTATACTATCATTTGGTAATTTCTCTAATTTTTGTCCCACTTTCACATAAAAAGGCATACATTACCAATTCTATCATTTATTGTAGAAACAAATTTGTAAGCATGTAGCTTTTATTCATTAACATCTCATTACTTGTTTATAATATATTTCTCATAAACTTGGACATTTGATCATATTTTATATAATCTACACTTTTGTCCATCCTTCACGCATTGTAAAGACTAGATCTTTTTCTAGCAACAGACATAAAGATGATTAATCATAAAAATATGTTCTAACATCCTCAACTGAGTTTTAGGATGTTACATTGGAGATTTTTTTGAGTATCTCAAGAACAATTGTACTATTCTATGATAATACTGGTGTAATTTCTTCGGAAAAGTAGCCAAGATCTCATTAAATGTCATGTCATATACTCAAATAATATGATATCATTTGAGATAAGACAATGGAAAGGTATTTAAAAGCCACATGTAAGATAGTGTTGTGGATTCTCTGATGAAACTACTCTATATCTCTCACGGTGTACATGAGTGAGAAATATGTAGTGTATGGATGCGATTTTTAGTGGGAGTAACATGACTAGGTTATTGAAATAATATGAATTGTAACGTAAACATCTGCTTTGATTTAAAGAGTGGAATACAAGTAGTTTTTCCTTCAAGATAATATTATTGTTTGTATGTTTCGAAATTCTTAAATAAATTAAATATCATTGTAAAATAATCTAAAGGTCATTCTAAATGCTTTTATTAATTCTTTTCTATATGAATCAAAAAGATTTCTAAAGATATTATGAAATATTAGTTGATATCGATAAAGTGGATTTGGGAAATATCTCCACCGAATTCACTTACATTCATTTTCATGAAATGTAGGACAAGACCAGTTTTTTAGATCACTTCATAGGTTAATATCAAAAAGTGATTATCGATTAACATCATCATATTTTACTTAGACCTTAAATGCCTACAATTTAAACATGAACAACATTGTATATTGACATAAACTAATTTATAACGCCTTTCTAAAATATATAGGCTACAAGATATGCTTGGGTATATAGGGAATTATATAATGAGGAGTAAATAACCAAATAACTTATGCATTTTTAATCAGATAGATGTTTCTCAACCCTCTTGATAAATAATAATTGAATAAATATGTGTTGTCATACTAAAGTGTCACGGAAATAATCTTATTTCTCACTCTTGATCGAGAAACAAAATCATCGATACAGAAGGTTTATTTAATCCATGTCTTTTCCATCATACAAAAGAATAAAATCATGATAGAACAAGCTTAAAACACTAAAAAAGTTGTATGTGAAATGTATCCATGAAAGGCATCACATCTTTAAACCTATATGGAAGATACATACAAGTTAGTGTTATCTAAAGTGTGTGATGTCACTAGAATGTCATGTCCTACAAAATATAGAGATTTTCAATGTAGATGCATAATCATAACATACTGACGTCACTACCTGATATATATTGATCCTATTTGCATTTCCAAATAAGAAATGCAGTGGATAATATGATAACTATCTAGTATTAGTTGACCAAATATAAAGGGTTAAAAGTTGGACCAACTTCACCTAATACAAAAAATATTAATTTTGAATTAATCAAATTAAAAGGAAATTAGTTATTCCTTTAGAAGACCTTTCCTACAATTTTTAGGTTAGGAAAAACGAGCCAATTGGCGAAGTTTTAGCCTTGTCCTGAAAAGGGGCCTAAGTTATATAAGCATGATAAAGTCTAGATGCTCTTTATACAAAGATATGATTATTTCCTCTAAAACTAAATTTTGCATCCACGCATTGACGATATATAGAGCGTCTTGTAGGGTTTTTTTTTCTTGTATTGCTTGGATCAGTTATAGTAGAGTTATAATCTTGATTTCTGGATGACTATCATTGCATGAAGATAAATCGTGCGTATGAACTCAAAAAAAGGGAACAATTTAATCACATAGGTCGTAGAATTTAAACTACAACCACTGTCTTAGCACCTTGATCTAAGTAAGCTTATTGGTTAATCATTGTGGTTAACTTATGCTTCTATAATCGATTGGTCGATTCTTCACAAGCAACAACTTTAGTACTACTTATTTTATTCTATATTTTGTATCTTAAATATTTAATCAAATTGAAAACCAACATAGTTTATATTTGATGGTAAATGCAAACCATAATTTATCACCTTTCACTTCATGTGCTTCCCGGGACCCATGTGCAGAAAGAGTTAGTATAGATATCTCGTTGGGTGAATTCAATTTGAGTGAGAAAATTTGTTTGAATGGTTGAGGATATTTCAAATTACTAAGAAAATTACATTAATAAAACTTCTTATATATTTTGTACATAATATAAATTAGAGTAATATACAATTTTCGTCCTCTATGGTTTGGACAAATTCTTAATCTTGGTCCTAGTATTGGCTTTTTTGCCATGTATGTGTTGGAAGATAGTGCCCACGGTCACCATAGTTGGTAATATTACTATTAATAGTAGGGTTATTGTGGGTTACACACAAGGACATATGTTAGTAATAAATGGCACGAGGGTTTTATTGGGGTCTAGTTTGTTAATTAATTACATGTTTTATTAATTAATATGAAACACGTAGACTTAAGTGGTTTAAGTGTAAAGATTTGAAAGTCAAATCTTTAGGATAATTATCAAACTTATGGATAATTACTTACTGACCAAGTAATTATCCTATAAGGGTTCTAAACCCTCCCCTATAAATAAAGGAGCATAGGAACGAAATTTAAGAGTGAAAAACCCTAGAAATTTCGTTCTCCTCTCAACCACTCTTGAAATCTCGAAATAGCTCGAACGACATGTCACAGCACGTTGATCCTCGCGACGTGACAACGCGTTAGAAGGCCTAGCAATCTAGGTTTTATGTGTTGCAGTTTTTCTGGAGATGTCTGGTGTTGCTAGACCTGCTTCTTGGGTGTGACTATGAAAGAGGAGTTCTACATTGGATTCTTAACAATCTTTCCGTCAACGATACAAGATGGTTTAAAAGGACTACAAGGGCATGTTTACTTGTTTCTTTTGTTTATATTAGTTGTATTACATCTAGTTGAACATGGATATGACTTTTGGCTTATGAGGTTAATTGTGTATTGCTTCTATTGTGCCTTTGTGGCCTTTTAGATCCCTCAAAACCCAACATGATGTTCCATGTGGAGAGTTTTGGTAATACTGGTGGTCCTTGGGGCCATTAACCTCACTTAAGCTCTCTTACTAACATTGTAAAAAGACTTTATTACCTTTGGACTAAACTTGATAAAAGTTATAAACTACTATGACCATTTATGTAAATGTTAACGTTACTTCTTTATTTTCCAGCAAATCCCTCAATCATCTACTTATTTGTCTAGAAGAACCACTCATGTGTTGGGATTTTATTCAAAAATAGTTTCTAAAACATAAGATTTAGGCAACAGAAGACTTGATAATTTCGAATAACATAAAACAAGTTTATACCCACCAAGGATCATCTTGCAAGTTATAGAAAGATTAAATCACCAACCAAAGAAAAGGTGAAGAAATAACAACCTTTGTAGTTCTTTGGGTCCTCTTAGGAGGCTTGGAAGTTGATGGAGAATGATGAACTTTAGAGACACCAACAATGACTCAACTTGATGTACATGCTAGTCCATAAACTCTTAACTCTTAAGCTTAAAGTTCATAACCAATATGAACTTCAAGAGAGCATAATATGCAAGTGTTCTTCACATGTTCTTAACAAAACTAGAGAGAGTGGAAAAGGAAGAGCCTAAAATATGATTTCATCAAGTGCATGAGAAGCTAGTTTTCCAAGCATTTAACACCTTTTGATTAGTCATTATCTCATGGGCCTTAACACTTTAATACCCATGCTTTATGACATAAATTATCCATGCTTCTAAAGTATGACATGTGTATTAAACAAATCAAAAGACGCATTTTCTTGTCCCCTTCACATACCTACGGTTTTAAGAGAAGAGAGGGAAATATTTCTATAGAAAATCTTTCATCCTTTTATATCTTATAAACCTTATATTTGGTAAAAGACAAAAAGTCTGTATGGTCTAAAATGTTGTACATGACTTAATAAATCATACATTATGATATATTATGTTACTTGATAATGAAAATTATTATTTCCATGAAATAAATAATTTCCAATTAATTATAAGATTTTATTGAATAGTTATTAAAATCAATGTCTAATAAATAATCAATTGTATCAAGTTGTTGTTAGTGTGACCCATTAGTATCATATGTTAATTAGCAATATCACTTTAATATGATTCTTGAGCATACAAGATCCTTCAATCTCCGACTTGCGTTAGACTCATATTAGACTTATATAGATAGTGGTGAATGTCTAAAAACATTTCACCGCCCCTATCAACATATGACTTTGTACCATTCTATCAACGCCCAATTACCAAAAGGCTTAAAGTTATAATTGGTGTATAAGGTAAGTTCATCACTTATCCCTTTGTCACATACATCATATTGAACATGAGATACAAATCACGATCAATTTCATTAGGTGTTCAACTTTTGGTAAGGCGTCTTAGATGTCTAACTCTCAACACATAAGAGGAACAAATCCCATATTGACTACATAAGACTCTTGCATAGTTCACACCATACCTGAAAATGGCTTTTATAACTACCTGGTTAAAGACCAACATTTGACCATATCAAAGCACAATACTCCCTACACTTAAGTCCCACTATGTATCTCATGTGTTAAGGATACAAAGATAGTACCTTTTGATCAAGCATCATTCATGATAGCGATCCATGAGATGATCTTGATGCGAGTCAATTCAATACCAGTTCTCTGAAAAGTAGCTATGAAACTTGGTTACAACCCATTTCCTACCTCCATTTTGTGAAAGTAAACCAATTCAATTAATATTAGTCTTACTTCATAATTGTTACCACAACTATAATCGACTATGAACTTTTAGAATAATAAGATTATTCATGGATTCAATTTGTTAATATAGAACACAACAAGTATTGATGTTATGATTATATTCCAGTATATCAAAACATTATATAATAGTTTTTGTCATAATATTCCAATATCTAAATACTAAATCCAAATCAAAATCTCATTTCTAGAATAATAAAGTCTTACGGCTGAAGTGTGACCAATCATACTTAGCTCAGAAGAAAGACTTTATTAATGGGTTCGACTAAACTTAATTTGTGTGAATTCTGCTAATACTATCATCTTCATATTTGACTTTACTCTAGCTATAGTTAAATATATTGGAATATATGATTGGTGTTCTTTCATAACATAGCGTCTCTTATCTCGATTAAGTATATTCTCGAAGTCATAAAGATTTCTATGTGATCCTTCAATGGCAGAAATCAACATAGCTTTTCGATGAACTCATTCATCCAATCATATTAGATTTCAACTTCTAAAGTAATGTATTCTTATTTTGTAGTATATTGTGTCATTTTGTTTTGCTCGGACCTCATTCCAACTAACTTACTCTTTATCCACAATAAAGTCATAACCAATTATAATTCATAATTACATATATTTTTTTAGAAATCAGAATCTTATGTAGCTCTTTACATGAAGATTTTATTCTAAACTAATTGTCTCATATACATTCTTTTAGTTCTTCTAAACTACTCTTAGAGTGTTCCTATAGTCATCCGGTGACTTAACCATATATTTGATTGGTATCTTATGATATGCTCATAGCATGATTATATACCAGGTTATATGCATAATATGGCATAAATGAGGGATTCATTTGCCAAGCAAATCGAATATAAATCATTTCAGCTAGTTCAAACCTATGAGCTAGGTCCTTTTGAGGTTGGCTAAAAACTTAGTGCCATGTGACAATACCAAGATTTCTACAAGGAATTTTGATCTTGATCCCTTTCAAGAAATTTTCCATATATGCATAAAGATATAATTTTAAGAATCATTTTATCCATCTCTATAGATTTTAAATTTCGAGATTGTATCTTGTCCTTCCTAAGTCTTTCATTTTAGCAACACATTCTGAGTCAAGATGAAAAAGTCTGGCACGGTCAGAATCTAATTTCTTATGATTAAGTATGTCTCACTTATACAAGATCAGGAATGTCACTATGCTCCTACTAGTTTTTAGTAAACACACATGTTCTATTCATTTTGATATAAAAGCATACCTTATGGTTTTATATTAAAATGATGATTGCAACATTAAGATGGTTGCTTTATATCCACAAGTGGATCTCAAAATTTACACATTTTGCTAGGATAACATAGATTAAGAAAACCTCCACGTTAATCTATATAGATATCTTCTAGCAGATGTTTATTAAGAAAAGCGATTTTTCTTGAAATCTATTTGCTATATTTCATATTAAAAACATGATTAATAATATCTTTGTTGATCTAATTATAACTACTTGTGAAAAAGGTTTGATCATAGTCAATGTCATGAGTATGATGAGGACCGTAGTCAATGACATGAGTATGAGAAAATCCTTTTATAACAAGTCTTGCTTTAAATGTGTATACTAGCAACAAAATCAAAACTATCAACAACAATATTAGCCATTACAACAAGCCTACAACTCATTCTGTCTTTCACAGGAAAATACGATTTATTATCAATACATGCGGTATTCTCAAACAATTCCTGAAACCCAATTCCAAAGTTCTCTTCCCGAAGTATCCCAGTTTCATGATATTCAAAACTTAGAATATGACGATTCTAGTGACAAGTCCACTCCCGAAGAAAATTAACAAATAAGCGAGGAGCACCAACTCATAGCCGAGCAGAAACATGACTACACAAAATGACAGAAGTAAAAAATATGGTTCGAAAAAGAAGAGGTGGATTTGGATAGGGCGGATGCTGATGTTTCTGAAGATAAGCAACATGGAAATCAACAAAGGTCGGTTGCATTTTGGGTGTGGGTTCTATAGCATTTATGTTTAACCGGGAGGTTCAGATCGTGCATGGCACCAAGTAAACTCAAAATGGAAAAGACCTTGAAAAGAAATGCAACGATTTCAAATGCATCTGCAACCGTAAGATGAACAATCTTGCTAGCCGGAGATGCGAGTTCGATGATTTAAAAGATGCACAAAGCGAGTATGGAACGCTTAGTAATTAGAATCATTTTCCCAATGAAAAAGCTTAGGATGTTTTGAAACACCATGCAAAATGGTTGCAAGTAAAAAAAAGCCGTTGAAGACTCCCCGTCTCCTTCTTCAAAACGAAAAAAACATCTTCATCCAATGCCCAAACAACATATTCCGATGAACAATTTCCACCTGGATTCGACCAACAACAACATACGTTTCATGAAATAAACACATCACCTCGGAGATAACGAAAAAGAAAGAAAGTGACATCGGCATCATCAACACGAAATGAAATTGTTGATCTCGTCAACAAAATTGCCGACATCGATACTGTAAACAGAGAAGATACGAAAGAGAGAAAATGATATCGAGACGAAAAATTATATCTTGTGTGAGAAAATGAATAACGGAAAGCTCAATTGTTGGAGTTGGAGATACATGAGAGAGATATACAGTTTTTTCTCAATCTGCATGATCACTTAACATGAGAGGTTCTGCGGACGGTATTTGAACGGAAACAACAAATTGTAGCAAAATATGGTTGAGAGTTTTAAAATTATCATGTATTTTTTTATTATCATGCATTTTTTTATTGTCTAGTTTTTTTTTCATTTCCTTTTTATTAATTATCGTGTACTTTTTTAATTAAAAATATTATGTTTTATTTAATTTAATTTTTTCTAATTTAATTAAATTAAAAATATTCACGTCACAAATAGAAATAGATTGATAACATTTTCATTGAGAAAATAGAAAAGATAAAAAAGATAAAAGTTGATGTAACAAATTGAATGAGTTGGAGATAGTCTAATCCTCCACCCGTACAGTAACTCATGATTTCACAATGTAAGCGAAATTAGTGGTATTTTTGAACTACTTACCCAAAAATAGTTATTTTGTTAAATTCATACTCCATTCTATCCATTTTTTGTGATTTTTTTATTGCTTTTGTAAAATAAATGAAAAAGAAGAAACAAAAAGAGAAGCTGTCTCTTTGTATAAATAGGAAGCACAAACATGTGAGTTGCAGCTACTTATAGAGTTCGGAGGAAACAAGAGCCACTGTTCCTTTGTATTTTAAAAAATGGCATGCTTAAACATGCAACTCAATAATGATCAACAACAAGGAGGGTTCTTGGGACCAAGAATCTCTTTCTCAAATGATTTCTGTGATACCCAACAAACAGCGACCAATACGAAGCACACCACCAGTTACAGAGAAGCTCCTGTGACTTCCGATTTTGAGTTTTCGGTACCTTGTTTATCTTCAAATTCTGCCGATGAACTCTTCTTCAAAGCCAAAGTTCTACCATTGAAGGAGAAGGTGGTGACACTCAGAGATGAGCTTCTTGCTGCTAATGACGACGATGATGACATCTTCTTGCCAAAAAGTTCAGGGTGGTGGAAATTCGGAAGAAGTCAAAGTCTAAATCCCGCAAAGAAAGTTGAACATAAGAATCATGGTGGATTGGAGACCATAGATGAAGGAAACCAATATATCAGGTCAGTTACTACACGTTATTAAAAGCTTCTTTTCGAAAAGGGTAACTGAATTATCATGGATTTTGAGAAATCATTTTTATAAGATCTTCGATCTCGTAGATCTTCGATCCCGTCAACATTTCTATTTTAGTGTTGTGATACGAAATGAATAAAACTGTTTCTTTTTTTTTTTGCAGGAAATAATCTATCAATGTGATATGTGGCTGACCAACAACCAGGAAGGCTGGATCTTCATATTATTAGTATTTTTTTTATTAATCATGATATTATTTTGGAGAAAATTATTAGGGTTTTGAATTTGATCGTAGATGTTCAGTTTTGTATGCATTCATTTGCCTCTTTCTGTATTCTGTACAAATAGTTGGACCATATAATGTGACTTTAATTAGTTGAGAACTGTTCCACCATCGACAGTCTTTGTACAGAATTTGATCGGAATGTTATTATATTATTAGAGTTTGTGTATTTTAATATAATATTGCTTTTTCTTTCTTTTATATGATATTAATATATCTTGGTGTACTTCACGTGTAAGTGATTTTAATGGAAAGCAAAACTTGGATCTTGTTCAGCCCTCATCTCAACACATTAAGAATTAAAAATTGGATATTTAAAGATTTTTGCTGTCTTCTATATCCGGGAAGTTACTAGGAAGTTACCTTCGATGATATTACAAGAAAACATTAATGAAAATTTGTTAGAAAATTCTCAGTATTTTCGGAAATGTTACATTTTCTTTTGAAAATAAAAGTCTCGATTATTTCATTTTTGCTCAATTAACAAAAAAAATCATTTTTTAACAGAAAATGACATATTATCGTGTTTTTACAAATGATCGGGACTTTTATGTTTAAAAAAAAAAAAACTTGAGATTAAAGTGTAACTTTTCCGAAAATATTGAGACTTTTCTTACAATTTCCCAACATTAATCAACATAACCATTGAATGACCTACGGACTGATGGTTTTATTTTGGAATCGAAAAATGAAATATTTAAATATAAACCGAGCCTAGCAAGGCGCTAGGACACGGGAAAATAGAGGAGTACAAAGAAATTAACAATATAAAGGAGACATCAACTAATCTATCCAACTACGACTACATGTAATATACATTAATGTGTTGTTTATTTTTAAAAGGTAAAAGGTACGTAGTCCGTGGACCACATCTGCAAAAAAAAGAGGTGAATCAAACACTTACAGTTTGCAAAGACAAAAACAATGTTTGTTTTGTAAAGTCTACAGACTATTAAAATAAACTGAAATTTAAATAAACGGATTTATTTAAACTAAAAAGAATTCGTTTTAAAAACATTAATTCTCAATACACTTGTTACTTTTCTCTCCGATTTAAAGTCTAAAGACTCCACAAAAAACTAATTTTTTCAAAAATTAAAAGACTTTTCATATAAAATAAAGTTGTATAGAAAACACAAAGAGAGGTACCCTAGAATACAAGATTAATTGAGGTTATTAAACCAAATTTATGACATGAAATTACATATCAGAGAAAGGAAACATGGGGGCGCATTTTTTTTAACGGACCATATCAGTAGACTTGAAAAGAGAGTTATATATGTAGCCTTGAAAAGAGGGTTACGCAATCTGGTTCAAGAGAAAAGAACGCTTGAATATTTTATAAGGTTTGCGGTCTTCTAAAAAATAAACGATATGCGAGTTAAAATGTCTGTGTTGTCTGTTGCGCATTGATATGTTGCACACTGATAGGTGCATTTTATTTACTTTTTTATAATTTGTTTTAGCATAATTTATTTTACTTTTAGCTAATCATCATGCATATTTTCAGTTTTGTTATTTTATATATAGTCGGGTACTTTCTAGTTTTTTGTGTTTAATTGTAGATTTTTAAAAGACTATGATGAAGCGGGGAAGATTTGCAAGACAAATGGGACTGGTGCGGATCTGATCGAGATTGTTCATGCCATTGAAGAGATTTGGATGGGAGACTAGAATATATTGGAGCTTATAATGGATGGAGAGAAAGAGATGAGATGAGTTATGAGATTAAATGGGCTTGATCTTGAATGGAGATTAGAAGCAAAGAAAAGATAATTGGGCCTATTAATTTATGAAACCTTGAAGATATTTGGTCAAAGAATGAGAGAATATGTGATATGGGTTTAGCATGGGTGATTTAGAAGATATTTGGGCTTATATTTTTGGGTAGTGGCAGCTGGAGGAAAGCAATAAAGGAAATCCTAGTGAAAAAGGCATTTGCATTAAAGTCAAAATCTGGCCAACCGATCTCATGTGACCCAACAAAGGAAATCCTAGTGAAAAAGACATTTTCATGAAAGTCAAAATCTGGTCAACCGATCTCATGCGGTCGCGTGAGATCCAAGGCAAAAAAACCACGCGGTCGTTTGATTCTTGCATATGTAGTTTCGTAATTTTGCTTCTGGTCCTATTTAAGGGTAGTTTGGTGAGCACTTTCCAGATCCTTAATTTTAGATCATATTTTGAGTGTTTTCTCTGGAGCTTTTGGAGAACTTGAAGAACATCATTCTTCATCTATTTTCATCTTGTTTATGTTGAGTATTTCTAAACTATTTCTCTTTTGCTTAAACTTAGCCATGTTAGGCTAAGTTAATCTTAGTTGATATTGGAAGTAATCTTTGAATATTTGGTTTATTTTGAAGAATTTATAAACTTGTAGTTGAATCTTTATGGAAATATTTTCTAGAAAAACTTCTCTTTGTGTTTATATATCTTTAATCATGAGTTTAGATGTATGAATGTTATGTTTATTGGTTAATTTCTTGATTAAGTAATGGATCTTCAAATCAACAACCAACAATTGATTTATGTGTTTGTGTTCATTTCACTTAAGTCAAGAAAACATTTCCTACATAATGGTAATGAAAGAATTTTGTTTTGGTGACTCTTAAACGTTAATTCTAGTTAATTTTCACAAATTATGCGCTTCATTGAATTGTGACTTTGACTAAGAAAATGTATCATTCCCTCTATATTGATTGACGTCAACTTTTATTAGTTTAAATTATGTTTCACTTGTGTTAGTTAAACTATATTAATAATAACAAAAGCTAAAACCCATGTTTTTACTTCTCATTGTTTTACAAGTATCTTGTGGTGAGACTTTAATAGAGTTTGCAAATTGAACCAATCCTCGTGGGTTCAATCCCTTTACCATTATACGTTATTTTAGTTTGCAACAGGGGCGGATTTAGGGTGGGTCACCGGTGGCACCGGCAATCCCTAACTTTTCCGGCCGCAGTGGAAAATTTTTCGAAATTTTTTAAAATTTTTATTTTTTCTACTGTCGTGCAACCCCTGACTTTCTCGTGCACCCCCTACTATGAAATCTTGTGTCCGCCCCTGGTTTGCAAGATTTAGGGTATTTTTTGTTGGCCTCGAAAACCACTAAATTTTGGCGCCATTTTCGGATATTGGTTTATTTTTTATCAGTTTGTTTCTTTATGCCTAGATCTCTTCGTACAGGTACACTAGTTTACAATCCTGAGGTTGAAAAAGAAGAAAGGAATTTAGAAAAAGAAACAAGGCTACAACATGGTCAAACATCCGGAACTAATGTGGCGCCTATAATTCAATCCGAGTCCTTAAATGATACCGAAGTTTAACCCGAATTAAGCCCCGACTCTCGCCAAGAAATTCTTGAAACACCTCCCACCGATCTGATTCCAAACAACATCCATATACCATCCATACAACCCACAGTCCCTCCTATCATAATCCAAATTATAATGTATGGAGACGAAGTTCCCGAAAGGACCTTGAGGCAAAAGTTGGAAACAGATGTCACACAAACTCCAATTGGCATCGAAAATCCCATTTTGGAAGGAGGCTCAGAATTAAAGTCAAGTCTAGTTCATCATTTTCCTAATTTTTGTGGATTGATAACTAAGACCCTCACAAGTACATGAAAATGTTCCATGTCATTTGCACAATCATGAAGCCACAAGGTTCAACCAATGACCAAATCAAGCTAAGGGCATTCCCCTTCTCATGGGCTGATATAGCAAAATATTGGTTATTCTATCTTCCACCAGGGTCTATAAACTCTTGAATTGATATGGCGAGAGCATTTCTTGACAATATTTACTCCACTTATAGAGTTTCAAGCGTTACAAACAAGATATGTGGAGTTCGACAAGGTCCAAATGAGATATTGCGTGATTATTGGGAAATGTTTAATAGTTTGTGTTTGAGTTGCCCACAACATCAAATACCCAAGTAACTCCTCGTACATACTTTTATCAGGGTTTGTTGCCCATAGAAAGAAGATTTGTAGATACTTTAATTGGTGGAGATGTCTTTAGCAAAACTCTTCAACGAACAAGGCAACTCTTTAACACCATAGCCTCCAACCATCAACACTTTGGTCCACAACAAGACATGAAGAGGGATATGATAGGTTTTATAGGTTACAAAAAAAAATATGTGGCGGAAAAACTTAATCCTAAGTTCACACGCAACCTATTGGATCTAAGTTTTCTATATTGATTACAACAAACAATTGAATATCAAGAACCCTATGAATACTCTACTATTTTCAAAATTCATAAATGGTTTTAGGGTTTACATACCTTTAGATTATTGTAGTAAATAATCAAACAATTCATTGTAGAACAAGCTTCAGAAAGCAAGCACCAGAAATCCTGTGCACTAATGGTTTGTACCCAAACCCTAGCAATAGTGTAACATCCCAATGTCAAGGTAATTTCAGTTTCAACCCTATGTCAAGGTAACATCCCAATAGCCCTTGGGAGTGAAAAAGATTGCAAAATGGCCCATAGTGACAATATGGTAATTTGGTCCAAGTGTAGTACGTTGAGCGTACGTTATGTATGCTAGGCATAATATGGTGCGCCCTAGTACGTTGGGCGTACACCTCGTACGCGGGGCGTACATCAAGATTATGCAAACCCTAAACTTCATCAATACTTACTTCGTTGACTGATTCCCACATTGCCCTTTACATGTCCTAGAGTTGTGTCCCTTATTCTTTCATTTGCTACAAGTAACACTAATATGCTTCCTTGATAGCTTCTACACTCCACCATTGTTGGTCTATGGGATCCTTCTTCTTGTGTAGCCTTGACTTCATCACCTTGACTTCCCTCTGCTTTTTGCTCAACCTTTCACCCTCACTTTGTCTTCTCTTTTTCTTAGGCCTTCCCACCTGAGTGCGAAGTGGGGGAGGAAGTAGTTTTGTTGGACAATCATTTTTGGGCCACATGGCTCTCCCCTTAATGGGCTCCACCTTAAATGAATATGCTTTTAGCCATGTCTCTAGCCAATAGACCATGTGTACCCACTTGTAAATGTCAAGCTCATCCTATGAGTCTTTGCTCATTTCATTGAGAGTTGCAATTGCATGTATGCAAGGAATTCCAGTTAATTCCCATTTTCTGTAACTGTAAGTTTGCTTCCTAACATCCACCACATGCTGATCTTGCAAAGCTCCAGTTACCTGATACTTGTGTCCCTCATTCCACTTGGCAATATATTGTGAAGCAACTGCTTTTCCGGCATCTAGGATGTTTTTTGTTGTTAGTGTAAGTGGAACTTTAGCCTTTTTCATTTCCTTCATGACATTTCATATCCTCTTCATTAGGTATTCCCTAATGTACTATAAACATCCAATGATAGGTAAGTCCCTTCCTTTCTCTATATTCCCATTAAACACTTCACACATGTTTGAAATCAACACATCAGAAACTGCTCTTCCTATTGTACATGACAATAATATGGAATTAATACAATTATAAATAGTTGTAACATATAATGACCATATTGAAGCATTTAGAATTACCTGAAAAATGACTCCTTGCCTAATGTGCATGAGGAATCTGCTTCAACCACTCACATGCCTCCCTATCATAGTGGCTAAACCACCTCATGAAATGGTCAAATTTAGGAATGGTGGTTGTTGATGCACACCTCCATAAGTGGTCCCTATACTCAGTTTGTCTCCACTACTTTCTCATGCTGTCATGAATATGTCTGATACAATACCTATGATCAGCATTGGGAAACAATTCACAATTTGCAGGCAGTAAACCCTACATGAATCAAACTTAATAATTAGAATTAAAAACATACATTGAAAATGAAAAATTATATAAGTATGTCGTACCTTTTCTCTGTTACTTATGAAAGTATAATTTGATTTTGTTCCAAGCTCCAAGTCATCCTCAAGGTGTTCTAAAAACCACTTCCAGCTAGTTGTGTTTTCAGACTCAACAATTGCATAGGCTAAGGGATAAATTCCATTATTAGAATCCAAACCTACTACTGAAAGAACCAGACCAGGGAATGGGCCTTTCATGAAGGCACCATCCAAACCTAATAAGTCCCTAAGGCATACCTTGAAACCTTTTTTGAGTGGACCTAAGCAAACATAAATCCTTTTAAATTGCCTAGTAGGGGAAGCAGGGTTAGCCTCAAAACATACATCTATCTTCACGATGGTGTCTGGGTTGGTAGCTTGAAGTTCAAGAGCATAGTCCCTCAACATTTCATACTATTTTGTGTAGTCACCAATTACATGTTTTATTTCCAAATCTTTTTCCCTAAACACATTGTCCATCGAAACACCCACCTAGTATGTCTTGTGAAAGTGATCATGTATAGCTCTCAAAGGAATCTGTGGATTTTCCTCTACTTGATCTATTATTCTCTTGGAAATTAACGCAGCAATGCAAGCCCTAAGTTTCCTTGTTTGTAATCATGTGTGAGTTTGATTTAAGGTCGTTATAAACCAGTCAGACTTAAGGTGTGACCTAGAAGAGTGTATAAACCAACCACATTTAACTTTTTGTGACTAAACTTCTTTGCCCTTGCTTTTAGAAGTGGTAGCTTGACTACTAACTTGGCCTTTATTGTTGATAGGGACAACTCCTCTACACTGTGCCCTAAGCCTTAGATTGTCAATTTTTTAAAAGAATAGATTCCTTCTTGTTTCAAGTGCATGGACATCAATTTGCTCCTTCAATTCTTTTTTACTTTTAAAGTTCTGACCAACCATGAAAGATAACTTGTGTACTTGCCCAAAGCTGCACCTTTTTCTTTTCCTAAATTTTTGATAAGAGCTCTCATTTCTCTCTCTTGGTTTGATCCTTCATCCAGATCAAACTCCTCATTGTTTATGACTTCCATGTCTTCAGGTTCATCATCGGCATGAACATCATTCATACATCCTCCTTCAACATCACTGTCAACACTGAGAATCAAGTCTTCCATGTCCACATCCACATCTTGCATATTGTTTTCCTCATCCATTATGTAGTCCTCATCATCTTCATCTTCAGAGTGTTTCACTTTCTTTGGAACCTCATCACCTTCAGAGTTTGAAACCACATCTTCATACTCTGCATCATCATCTTCATACTCTGAATCATCCTCTTCACTTCCATATAAAGTGTCCATAAATTTGTCAAACAACTCATTAAATTGTTCATCTTCATTAGCAGGGGGTGTTGTAACATCCTTCAATATGCTCATTATTTGAACACCATTCATCTCAACAACCTCATTAACAATAACACATGTTGTAGCATCCTGATCAACAGTCTTTTCCTTTAATTCATCAATATTATCTAAATTAAGCCTCTTGCCACAAGAACCTTCACCTGTTTTGGAGTTCCCAACTCTACCCCTTCTATACTCTGGTGACAAAGCATCAATTTTACTCCTCATTTCTCTCTCTTGGTTTGATCTTTCATCCAGATCAAACTCCTCATTGTTTATGACTTCCATGTCTTCAGGTTCATCATCGGCATGAACATCATTCATACATCCTCCTTCAACATCACTGTCAACACTGAGAATCAAGTCTTCCATGTCCACATCCACATCTTGCATATTGTTTTCCTCATCCATTATGTAGTCCTCATCATCTTCATCTTCAGAGTGTTTCACTTTCTTTGGAACCTCATCACCTTCAGAGTTTGAAACCACATCTTCATACTCTGCATCATCATCTTCATACTCTGAATCATCCTCTTCACTTCCATATAAAGTGTCCATAAATTTGTCAAACAACTCATTAAATTGTTCATCTTCATTAGAAGGGGGTGTTGTAACATCCTTCAATATGCTCATTATTTGAACACCATTCATCTCAACACCCTCATTAACAATAACACATGTTGTAGCATCCTGATCAACAGTCTTTTCCTTTAATTCATCAATATTATCTAAATTAAGCCTCTTGCCACAAGAACCTTCACCTGTTTTGGAGTTCCCAACTCTACCCCTTCTATACTCTGGTGACAAAGCATCAATTTTACTCCCAAAAAGTATCAAATACATGTACTCACCAATAGGCTCATCATTAACATGGTTCATATTTCTCAATGGAGATTCTGCATGAACTTCAGCCACTTGATCATCATTTTCAGGTAATTCCTCAATCACAACTTTACCCTTTGCATTTGGAGACATGAAGTAAGTCAGTAAATTTGTCTTCACATGTTCTCTGTACACCTCAATCAGCTTATTATGTGGAATGTCTTTAGATAGATTGATAACATCCTGATCATTCCCTAAAGCTCTAAAACGAAATTGAAAGTTACCATTAGGTATCTTAAAATGGTAGTATATGATTGGGGAGTCTGAGACATCAACTTCATTTGTCCGTGGGTCTAGGTAACCTAGGTCAAGCATTATGGCATCAAGTTCATGTACAGAGAACTCATCTATGTCCACATAATCAACATAACACACTTCACCTCCAATGTACTTTATATCAGGTAACTTAGTGAACTTCCCACCGTGATGTAGCTTAATGCTAAACCATATAGGTGCACCCGATACAATAAACAATACATGATATCAAAGTCAAAATTTTGCATTTTTTAGTCTGAAAATCAAGGGGAAAATGCTTTAAATAGAAAGTTAAAGAAAACAGAGCAACTTACCAGATAGTGATGATACGTCCAAAGCTTCATTTTTTGGTCTGACCCACCACATTACATACACTATTTCGACTTCAAACGTATGGAATCACCTTCTCTTTATTGTTTCGATTAGGGTTTTTGGATAAGAAATGGGTGTTTTTTGCAGGTTCTAATGGACCAGAATAGTGAGGGAGGTGAGGAGTTGACGTGTATTTAGGATCATAAATGAGGGTTAAATAATTAAATTAGTCGTTGACATTACATCTACAAAAATGGACCCTAAATTGTGAAAAGACAAATATACCCTCACGTGGGAGGCATATGAGCGGGTTAACAACAACAACTTAACGAGAGTTAAGTTGGGGGACCATTTCCACGTACAAACTATACAAAAGGATCATGAAACCAAAAAAAATCAAGGTTTGGATTAAACCTCAGAAAAAAATCATACCACATGGGATCATTTTTGCAATTTTGTCTAACTTTTATATATATATATATATATATATATATATATATATATATATATATATATATATATATATATATATATATTAAACAACAAATCTAATCTACTTCTAAATTACTCCTTAAATTCATCTATATCCACGACGAGACTTGAACCCTCATCCTCAAGGAGGAAAGACAACACCGGATATCATTGGACTAAAAGCCTTTTGGTGTCTAACTTGTATAATCTCAACCAAAAACCCACCTAATTGGCACCCGTAATAAATTAATAAATTAAAAAGTTCTTAAATAATCTCAACCAAAACCCCTCCTAATTGGCACTAACTTTCTAAAAAAGTACGGATGACATGCGACACCTTTTGAACAGCCTTATTTTGCAAGTCGATAACTTGGACCCACGGCCGGCAGTAGATTTGGCATGACGGGGACTCCGAGTTTCCGACGTACAGAAGATAACAAATTTTGACTTATATGTATGGAAAGTAAGTAGCAATAGAATTACTAAAAAGATAATTCGGCACTTCAAGTTCAACATCAGAATCAAGAAGGAAGAACATACACGATGGAACTAAAGCCAGGCCTCTCTGCTTTCGTCACTGGGGGTGCCTCCGGAATCGGTATATTTTGAATTCATTTTATAGGTTTTAGTTTGATATTTACTATTCCCAACTTTTTTTTGACTAATTTAAACGCCAATTAACCATTTAGAACAAACGAGCTATCGGTTTAAATTGCAAGTTACAATCTGGTTATTCCGATTATAAAGGATCAAATGTTTTTTAGTTGGATTGATGTCGATCTGAAGACTTTAAACAACTACGCAGAAAATTGTGAAACAGGATAACTCAGTTCACTTTTGGATAAACTTATGTTTATTTCAGTGATTTACGCTTCATAGTAAATCGTTGCACAGTATGATTCTGAGAGTTATATATGGGTTTATGTTTACTGAGTGAATTCATACGCTTTTGAACTACAAAAGAATACAATCGAACCTAATTTCACTCCAATTGAAATTTAAACCCTTGAATTGCTCAGATTTATGTTCTTTTATCATTTTGTTTTCCAAAGAGAGATACAATTGGACTTTTGAAGTCAAAGATAGTAATTTCCAAGTCCACAATGGAAATCAAATCCCCAAATTTTCACAAAAAGATTGATCCAAATGTCACAAAAAGAAAAAGACTTTCATATTATACATCTGAATTGTGAATGAGCCTATATGAACCTTGAATTTGATATACAAACAGGTAGGGCTCTTTGCATAGCTCTTGCCCAAAAGGGTATTTTCGTCACAGTTGTTGATTTTTCTTCTGAAAGGGGAGAAGAGGTTGCATCACTTTCACAAAAAGAGAATCTCAAATTCCATTCCGGATTAAAATTCCCATCTGCTATCTTTGTAAAATGTGATGTCAGTAACAAAGGTAAAAACTCTTCATTTTCCTCTCTCATATTTTTTTCTTATAAATTTCATTAATTATTATTACATTCAATTTACAGGAGAAGTAGCTGCTGCATTTGAAAAACACCTTGAAGTATATGGGAGTTTGGATATTTGCATTAATTCTGCAGGAATTGCAACTTCAATCCCATTTTCCAAAGATGAAACAGATGGATCAAGATCATGGAGACATGCCATTAATGTGAATCTTGTAGCAGTTATTGATTGCACCCAAAGAGCTGTAAGTTTATATTATATAAATTGCAATATCTATATTTTATAATCATTTTTATCTTTATAATTTGATTATACACAGATTAAAATAATGGAAGATGCAAAAAGACGTGGTGTGATTATAAATTTGGGTTCAGCATCAGGGTTATATCCAATGATAACTGACCCTATTTATTCTGCTTCCAAAGGTTGTTATTTTATAATTCATATGAGAATAAACATAATCTTATATTTGTTATTTTACATTTTATATTTTTCTTTTTTGGAAAGGGGGTGTGGTTATGTTTAGCAGATCACTTTCTACCTACAAGAGAAAGGGTATTCGTGTCAATGTGCTTTGCCCTGAGGTGGGACCCGAGTCAATTTTATATTAAAGAAAACAATATTTCATTATATCACATGAGCTATTTATTTATTTAATAATGTGAGGAACATATTACATATTACAGTTTATTCAAACTGACATGGCTGAAAAAGTGGGGTCCCAGTTTATTGAACGAATGGGAGGCTATGTTTCCATGGATACCTTGATTCAAGGTATCTTTTATTACATCATTAGAAGAAGAAAATAAAAAATATCAAGATTAAAGTTTAAAGTTTATTCTTATTATTGCATTAAAAAAAAACAGGAGCATTTGAGCTTATAAGTGATGAAACTAAAGCTGGAGCATGTTTATGGATTACAAAACGTAGAGGAATGGAATATTGGCCAACTCCAAATGAAGAAGCAAAATATTTGATAACACCTTCGAGATTAAAAAATAAATTATTTTCATCAGTTGTCACCTCTAATCTCCACATCCCACAAAGCTTTAAGAAATTGTAAGTTCCTATGCAAGAAATAGCAATGTAGTTTCATTTCTTTCTATTACAATTTACAACAATGTACTTTCAATTATTTTTTCTTATCAAGTCATTGTATTTTGAAAACTCTATGCAATTAGGCTGGAGGGAGTGGTAGCACTCTTAGCACCTTGCCATATCACTTTTTTAACTGTCATGTCATTTTTTTGCCTGCCACCTCGTTTGCACCTTATTCTTAGCATTTCATAGGCAGTAGCACTCTATTTTTTTTTCTTTTTCATATTTAAGTAGATTATATTTTTTTAATACACAAACATTTAATATTACATAAATTATATTTTTTTAAAACATAAACAATTAATATTACATAAATTATATTTTTTAAATACACAAATATTTTATATTAAATTAAAAAGTTACAATAAATTAAAACTTAAAATACCTAGAAACATGACTTAATAAATAAAAAACACACTTCATAACTAAAGCAAAAAGGTCTTCCTCCGAAAACTGGCCTTCTAATTCATCTTCCGGTGGCATATTAAGATCAAGATTGTCGATCGTCTAAAGATTATCAGTCAAATGGCGGCGAAGATCGGCATAGATTACTGCGTTGTTGATTATCCTCCTTCTCTGTATCCATTCTTGACCACCATATTCAAGAAGTAGTTGTGTCTCGGGGATGACTTCATTCTCGTCGTACACATATATCACACGTTTCATTCATGTTCTAGTATCATATTAAGGCTATGTTTGGCATGCAAATTTTCGATTTTTTTTAAGTTGTCATGTTGGCAAACTAAAAAGTAGCTTATAAGCTAGCTTTTTGAAAAGCTACTCAAACTATCGTTTCAACGATCATATTGAGCATTTTTTTTTTATTCTCCCAAGTATACCCTTTATTAATTACAAAAAACTCAATCCTCTACATGCCATTTAAATATTTCAGCTAGTTTTACCAAGTGTCATTTTTTATCATCTAGCAACTAGCTTTTCAGCTATCAGTTAGTCTGCCAAACATATCCTTAGACATTATACTTTGAAAAATTTACCCAATTATACATTGAAAATGACAATATGACATTGATATCCAATGTATAATGTTGTAATAGGAAGAAAAGAAAGTAAGATGCTATAATAAACAAATTTTAATAAAAGTATGTTTTTATTTATTGCAATTAACCCTTTTATAAATTATAATTTTATTTATTTGAGACTTTTTATGCAGAATTGTTCACACCCTGAGCAGCAATTTCCGTAGTGCTACAAGTATAGTGCATGCAGCTTTGAAATTACCAATTCAACCAAATCATGTTCTTTTGAAAATTATATATGCTGGTGTCAATGCAAGTGATGTAAGGAAACTTTTTATTTAAACATTAACTTATATATATTTTTAATCTTTTTATAGGATATATTTTGTATAAAATGACAGGTGAATTTTAGTTCTGGTAGTTACTTTAGTGGAACCAAACAGGAAATCAGTTCTAGGCTTCCATTTGATGCTGGATTTGAGGTATATAAAAGTACTTTTTGATTTTAATGATATTTTGTTTGGGTATAAAATATAAAATATAAATTATAAAATTACAGGGTGTAGGATTAATTGCTGCAATTGGTGAAGGGGTTAAAAATTTAAAAGTTGGGACTCCAGCAGCTATCATGACTTTTGGAGCTTATGCTGAATTTGCCATGGTATTATTATATCATTTATCATCTTCAAATATATTTTCTTTTTTTTTTAATATATAATTTATTGAGTTATTGATATTTAATTTAATTTAATTAGGTTCCTTCAAAACACATTCTTCCTGTTGCAAGACCAGACCCTGAAGTTGTTGCCATGCTTACTTCTGGACTCACAGCCTCAATTGCTCTACAAAAGGTTCATTTTCATTTTAACAAAAATAAAAAATTATTTTATTTAATTCCATTTTACATATAATCTAGTCAGCCCAAATGGAGTCTGGAAAGACAGTTCTTGTCACAGCTGCTGCAGGAGGAACTGGACAATTTGCAGTTCAGGTAATTCAATTTTTTTTTTCTTTTTAAAATATATCACTTTCATCATAATTTAACAAAAAAAATATTCTTTTTTTTATATATGAAAAAATGATAGCTTGCTAAATTAGCTGGAAACAAAGTGGTTGCAACATGTGGAGGCAAAGATAAGGCTAAGCTTCTAAGGGATTTGGGAGTTGACCGAGTCATTGACTACAAAGAAGAATCGATTAAAAATGTATGTATATTTAATATTTCCTTTCATAAAATCTTTTCAAAAACACAAAATAAAGAATTTTTATTTATCTGTATAATATATTCAGGTTCTTAAGAAGGAATTTCCAAAAGGAGTTGATATTGTTTATGAATCTGTTGGTGGTGACATGTTTGATTTATGCTTCAATGCTTTAGCAGTTTATGGAAGAATGGTCGTCATTGGAATGATCTCTCAGGTAACAACATTTAATAGCAATCTACTTTTATTAAATAATAATATACTTTATTTTTTTATATAATTATCTTTCTTATTTCTCATTGTTTTAGTATCAAGGAGAGGATGGATGGAAACCAAGAAACTACACGGGTCTATGCGAGAAAATCTTGGCAAAAAGTCAAACTGTGGTATGTAAAATGTTGACTTTTTTACTAAAAATAGAAAAAATTGTTGCCATTTTTTTTCATTATAAAATTTTGCAGGCTGGATTTTTTCTTGTGCAATACCCTCACTTGTGGCAACAACATCTTGATAATTTGGTTCACCTTTTCTCTGTGGGAAGGCTAAAGGTGTCATTTTTATAACTTTTCTAGCATCTTTCTTGAAAAAAAAAATTCAAGATTTAATAGATTTATAATTTTGTTTTTGTCAAATTATTAGGTTGCAATTGACCCTAAAAGCTTTGTGGGTGTACAATCTGTTGCTGATGCAGTTGAATATCTTCATTCTGGTAAAAGTGTAGGCAAGGTATGCACATAGATACAAAAGGGCATTTTCGACTTTTTGTCACACTTGATAGAAATTTTATGTGTGTATTGTTAACATTAATCATGATGGGTTTTTTTTTTTGTTACAGGTGGTTGTTTGCATTGACCCGAGTTTCAGCCAACAAACTGCAAAGCTTTAAGCTTTTAAGTTTTAATTATAAATTAATAATCGTGTACACAATGTTGAAAATTTGAAGGATTTAAAGTTGGTATACGAAATAAAGGAAAGTTGTGTTTGATTAGGTGTTTTATTTTTCTGTTTCTAAACATTAGGGGCATATTTGTGTCTTGGTTTGTAGGTAAGATTGTTGTTGAATGTATATTTTGTAAAGCCTATAAAAAAAGGCTTCATAGGGGCTGTTTCTTTTTGACTTAATGGGTTAAGTACATAGTATGGATATGTAGATATAGATGTTTCTTTTTGACTTAACTTGGACAAAATGACTTAATGGATTAAGCAACAAAAAAAATCAGTAACCTTATACAATACACTAACCTTTTACGTGTTTGTCTTTTCTTCCGCCCAACTCATAATATGCTTAAGTTGATTAAAAATGTGGAATAGATTTTTTTTTTGAATATACAAGTAAAATGGTAGCTTAATCTTATTAATACGATTCTTTAGTTTAGGAAAAAAAAAAAAGACTATGTATACAACATTTTATTCATACAAACATCATTATTCAATTCAGTATTTTACCTATTCATGATTAATGGGGTGGCGTGGGGGACTATTGCTTATGCACCTACACTTACACCTAGTGACATTATGACACTTGCATTATTTACACATTATTACAAACACTTGCACGTTATGTACACATTAACTATGATTTTACATATTTGTTTTTTAATGTCGAGCCGTTAATACTTCTAGGCGATTTGTAAAACCTTCAAATGATTTTTCAAAAATACTAGTTGTTTGAAATTCTGCTTGATTAATCGATTCTTTGTTGTTGAGCGAGTAGATTGGCATGATTTTGTTGCAAAAGTTGATTATAATATATCCACCTTTTGGTGCTTTCCATTTCCTAGTCTTGAGGTGGCAAGATAAACATTTGCTAAGATGATCTGGTATTGGCTAATTGTATTCTTGATGGAAATTCATGTACTTCTTGGAGTGTTTTTCCATTCATGTATATTGTATTTATGAACCCATCGACAAGGTACTCTCATATGGTTAGTGGTTTTGTGTCTGTATAAAAATGACTTTCGGTCATGGTCTAACTATTGATAAAAATTAATTATTTAATGATTATTCATTATAATCAACAACACTATCTCATAGTCTTGCAAAAAAAATTGTTAGCCTTTCTATGTCCTCTTTCTCTTAGATTGATAGTATGTTTTTTATTTTTGTTCTTGTATTGATTTTTTACAGTGGATGTATTATGTATACTTAGTGGCACTGTTGTGGATAAATACTAGTGACAATCACATGTGAATATACTATATAATATGCACATATGAAAATACTATGTAATATTCACAAGTTAATATAGCATGTAACATTCACATGTGAATATACTTTAGTATTCACATGTGAATATTAAAAGGTATATTCATATATGAATATTACATGATATATTTATAAATTAATATTACGTGGTATATCCATAGCATGTAACATTCATATGTGAATATACATTTAATATTCATATATGAATAAATCCTTATTATTATGAAATAAGAATATATATATATATATATATATATATATATATATATATATATATATATATATATATATATATATATATATATATTTATGTGTATTTACATGTTAATCCGGGGACGGTTATACTTCAACACTTGAATAACATTTCAATCGATGGTTCCTAAGGCTTATGGTTGGTTGACCAAAAAGAGAAAGACATCATTGATGAAGACAATATAATTGTTATATTCACATGTTCATATTGTACAAATCAATATATTCATCACTTTTGATCATGTTACATTCACATATGAATGCTTTTCTTTAACAATACATATAGTCTATCCTAGTATAATGTTGAATTTACATGTAAAATATCATAATTACACTATATAAAAATAATTTACAAACCTATTGTCGTAGTTTGTTATTCATGTATAGGTGAATAAATGATATATTCACATTTTAGTAAAATAACATAAAAACAACTTAGTATGATTGAAAATTTAGTGACATTATTAGAAAATATATCACAAAGATTTTTTAGATTTTATTCACATGTGATTAAAACTAACAAATCGTGATGATGATGTCAGCACTAGTAGGAATGAAAACTTAGTGACATCATCACAAAATCAACCGTAATGCTTGGATTTCGACGAAATTTGCATGTTACATGAAATATGGTGTGATTTACAAAACTTATAGCTTTGCCACGACGTAAGGTGTTTTTCGGTTGTTCGGAACTATTTAAGGTCTAAAAACCGGGTTTTTTTTTATTTTTCGAGATTTTTTTAAATTATAATTAGATAATTGATTAGAAATCTCATCCTGATCAATTTTGTTTGTTAGTTGCATGAGTCAATTTTTTGGTTTGGTTTATGGGTTTTGGATTTGAAACAAAGGGTTTTGTGGGTCCATGGTTTTCTGGTTTTTTTGGGTTCAACCCCATTAGAATTATATTGCTATGAATGATACGGTACCTAATTTAAATATACTAAAATAACTACACAATGGCACCAAGGATAAAAGTACTAAAATAATTTCAATTATGTCTCAGAACATAATACAGAATATAACACAGGAATCAAGCATAGTAACATAGTAAACATTTTTTAAATATAAAATATATATAATAAATATAAGTAATATTTAAAAAATAATAGATCTTAAATACTATATACGGTGGGTCGGTTTTTAACTCATGAGCTGGTTCAGTTTTATTTGGTGGGTTTATAATACAAACCGAACCTAACCGCTAACATCGGTTTTTATAAAAATTGAAACCAACTCTGTTGGTTTTTGTTGGGTTTTCGGTTTTTCAATTTTGATTTGGTTAGTTTTTGTAAGTTTTTTGTCAAACTTTGAATCAAGGAGTCTTGAAGGTTGAATTACTCAAAGTTCATTGCACAAAATAAAGGAAAGCTGTGTTTGATCAGTTTTTCATATTTCCATTTCTAAACATTAGGGGCATATTTGTTTCCCAATTGTAGCCAAGACAATTGTTCAACGTATCTTTTGTGTTCTTCTAATTCCACATCAATAAAATTGACTAATTTATGATCTTGAATGAACTTTTTCCACATGATTAGTCCTTTTCTTTGCCGGAGATGATTTCATAGCCATTAATGCTAATTCTCATCTACCAAATTTATGATCTTATATCATGTTTCTTAAGGTGAAATTGTTGTTTAATTAATATACATGCCAAGCCAAATGGTGTAATTTTGTAGTATCTTATAAAAAGTTGAGAAAATAATACATTGGATCTATTAATTCTCTCTTAATCATCTCTTTTGATTTTGATAACAAAAATAGGAGGATATTTGATTTCTCTAACAAATTATCCATAAGACCACAATCATACCAAATTTTTAAAGCAACATTGAACATCATTCGTTTGTAATCAAGAAAGAAAGATCATTCACTTGAGCCACGAAAGATCCAATTTAAAAGAATCAATAGAACACCACATTACCCATACAAGTATATTTAATAGTTGACACTAAAAGAAGCAATAAAGCAATGCAAACTGTAAACATCTTTAAATTCTGAATAAAAGTTGGTAAAAAATCTTGAAAACCAACAGTAATATATGTGGAATCAAGAGAATTTTCCTATACGTATACCAAAATATATTCTCTTCTAAAAATATAGCGCTTCATAAAAGATCAAAAACATGTTTCTACCACTCTCCTAAATCCATTTCAATTCAAGAGCTCTCTAAGCTTCTCTTCATTCAAAAGCATGTCCAAGAAGCTCTTTTAGCTTTTTAGGTTGAGATCTTCATTTCCATTTTCCATTTTCTCAAAAACATGTTTTTCCAAAATTCCAGATATACCCTCAAAAAAGATTCTGTCTTCTTCATGTTGCGAGTGTTGAAGAATGAAATATTCTTCGGGCAGTTGAATGACAGTCAATGGTGTCCTCATGGTAGCCCAGATTCAGATTCAGTGCACATGACCCAATTTCATCGGGTTGTGTTTGAGTTGTCATCTCTGACATTGACCCTACAAGAAACCATGTCCACGTCAGCAACATAAATAACATCTTTTTTTTTTAATTCTTCAAAGTTTCAAAAATAATAGCATCAGCACAATTTGGTTCGTTTTTTTACCGAAGCTTAAATTAAACTGAAAAAAAATAAAAATAAAAAAATAAATAAAAAAAAAAACCTTCTACTTTCGTTTCTTTTGCTTTAGGTTTTACGTTTTTAGATTCATCAAAATAGGTTTTTTCGTTATTTTTCAAATTTTTTTTTGTGCTTATCTTTTTACATTAACAATTGCTTATAAAGGTTTAAAAAAATCGGTAAAAATATACTACACAAAACGTACAATAAGAGTACAAGTTAAGTAGATAATCATAAAGTTTAAAATAAAAAATAAATATGTAAACAAAACCAATAATCGTTGTTCAAAAAAAAAAACATCAGGTAAATGTAAAATAATAAAAAAAAAAATGAATGCTTTTTCAATAGAACTATTTTCCTTGAGAATTATAAAGAAAACCAAGATGGAAATAGTTAAATGGATAATATAATTAGTTAATTAATTATAGAACTATTTATATAACTAATTATATGTAATACTTTAAATATAAATTATATGTAATACTTAAATTAATTAATTAATCTATTAAGTTTATACACAAAACGACATTTTGAAGAAAAAAAAATCTTTTTTCTTTGGAACTTTTTTTTTTGGTTTTATAAAAAAAAGGTAAACACCCAACCCAAAATTTTCCAATTTTTGGTCTTTTTCACACCCCTAAAAATAACATACCTTGAACAACTTCTGAAGTCAACTCATCACTGATATTATCACATTGGTCAACACATGATACCCTTTCAACATCTTCTTCAATGGGTTCTTGATTTGAACAAAAATCTAATGATAGTTTTCTTATAAACTTCTTTGGGCTTCTTCGTGTTCTTTTACCTTTCTTTGTTTGTACATGCACTTGGATTTCATTCTCCACTTTATCTTCTTGTTCTGTGTAACAATATTTCCAAATTACAAAACATAAATTGTTAAAATTCAAAAATTAGGAATGTAACTACATTGAGTTGTTTATTATAGCATCTTACACAAATAAATAAAAAACAAAGAAATGGGAAACCTCTTACCTTCTTTAACTTTTTTATGCTTAAGTTTTTCTTTTTTAGAATCCGCCGCTTTATCTGATATAATAAGTAATAATAGTTAAGGAATTGAAAAAAAAATGGCCAAAAAGTATAAACAAAAAAGGATTATGAAAAAAAATAATTATACATACCAAAGTAATTCGATGTCCTTGTTTTTTTAGCACGTGGATGCATTTCCATTAGACAAACAGCTGCTTCTATTGCTTCTACACCATATCTTCTCACTATATTCACCTAAGCATAAAGGGTAATATAGTCATTTCTCATGTCCCCATTAAGTCAAAAAGACACAATGTAGGGTATATAATAACATTATCTTTTAAACAAAAAAAAAAAAAAGCAAAAAGTTTACCTGAAGTTTACAAGGTTCGACAAGATGAAAAAACAAAATATCACCCTGAAGTAACCTTTGTGCAATAGAAAATCCCCTCCATCCAGCACTTAAACCATGTCTTACTTTCAAATAATTCGTCTTAAACTCCTTTCCAGATTCATCAACAAGAATAACCGTTGTATCATTATCAGGCAAATGCACAACACAAAATTTCTTCGGTAAAATCTACACAAAAAAAAAAAAAACATCATATCAATATTCAATAGTCTATTTATCTATCTGTATCACCACAAAAAATATGTTAAAAAATGTAACGTATTTATATAATTATATGTTTCTTGATTCTTACCAACCAAAAACTGTAGAGAACATTTGAAGGGAGCATACATTTTGCAAACTTTGGTGATTTTGCATCTAAACGTTCTAATAAAATTGCTGCTCTTTCCATACACATGTATTGATCTTCAGCGTCATTGTAAATGTCACAAACTTTTGTTCTTTTTCCTTTACTATATATAATAATACAAACACTATGTATATGTAAATAAGTGAAAAATTTTAAAGAAAGTGTATGAAGAAGAAGAAATGGATGAAATGTCACCAACCCAGAAGCTTTCTTGGGCTTATCTGATACAATCTGTTCATAAAAATGAAAAGTTTAGTCATTATGAGATAATGTGTAAAGAACTTGAATATAACATGTAACGTTATGAAAATAGATTTAACGTAATTTAACTTCCTTTAAAGAAAGTAACAATATAAAGACGAAAACGCCCCTCCGCAACCTTAATTTCTCAGAAAACCTTAATCGAAACAAATCGCTACACACGAATCATGTAAGGGGAACAATACGACACAAAATATTTCAATTACATGGATTCCTAATGACAAACAAAGCCCAGAAAACTAGGGTTACAAAAGGTAAAAAAGTGATGAAAATTTGAAATTTATTTGAGGAAAGTTGTAAAACATGGTGAAGATCCAAGAAAACAAGAAACGAAGAGAGGTAAACATGAAACATTTTTATACAATTCAAGAAAAACACATCAAGAATCATCAATCTTGAACATAACACAGACTTCAAACAACAAAAGTAAACAAAACTTCAACAGATCCAAAACTGAATCTGAAATCGAGCATGAATCTGAAGTGGGCACAAACTTCAAAGCAAACTAAACTATCACCTGTTTATCTTTGGATTTAGCTTCCCAGGTCCCTTTAGAACCCCTCTTCCTCTTCTTCTTCTTCGTTTCAGATTTTAGATTTTGCTTCATCTGTAACTTGAAAGATGAAAATATTCAATAATCATAAGAAGACAAACATTTAAACATATGAAACAAAAAACAAAACCACATACGAACCTCTGAATCTTGTTCCACGAAAGTTTGCTTGTTGGAATCCATGTTTTTGACTTGCTTGCTTCTCTTCAAGTTTTTGTTTTGTGTTTTTCGTGTTTTATTTTTCTTTTTTAAAGTTTTTTCTTTTCTTTTTCTCTTGTCTACCTTAAACAACCGATGATGGCTTCGGGTGTGAATGTAGAGTGTGTCTACATTACTTGACAAAGCAGGTAAGAGAGTACAGTAAAGAAACACAGCTGTGATCCGCTGCATGCGGTCCTTTGGAAGAGTTGTCGGGGTGGAAGGATGATCTAGGCCGTTGAATTTGATCTAATGATTGATAATGGGAATCCTATAAATAAGGTGCAAGAGCTCTATTTCTCTTCCATTTCCTATATTGGTAAAGGGTCAACCTTAGAGGACCACTCAATGGATAGAAAATTGGGAAGGTAAAGAGTTGTAATTAACTTTTTATCATTTCGAAAAAGAAGATAAAAAGACTCGAATAATGTTTATAATCAAGTAAATACGTATACAATACAAACTATAGAAATTATAAGATAATGACTTAATGAACTAGAGTATTTTGATAAGATCGTCAAAAGTATGTGGTTTACATGTAAAGTAGATCGAATTTACATGACATGGTATAGATCAAATGAGTTGAATAGTTTTAAAAGCGTAGTTTGACTAATAAATAGTATGTGTAGGTGACCTAAAAAGTCGATTGAAAGAACTAGACCTCCTCATTTCGAACTAAATAGACTAAAGAGTAAATTACATATTTCTCCCATGTGGTTTGGTCTAATTTGCACTTTTGGTCCAATTCTTGAAAACGTTGATATGGTTGGTGAATGTGGTTTCCAAATATTTCATATGTTGGGTTATGATTCGGGATGTTATGGGGGGCGGAACCGGACCGGACCCGAATAAACTAAAAACCGAAGAAGACTAATTTAGAGGATTCGAAAACCGGACAGATTAAACCACTACGGTTCGGTTCAGGTATTAACCGGTCCGAATAACATCAATTTCAAGACCAATATGGTTCGGTTCGGGTATCAACCGGTCTGAATAACAAATTAAACCAATACGGTTCGATTCGGTTTGAATTCAAGAAATGGAAGAATCATTTTATGCAGTTTTTTACCAATTTCATAGTTAAGATAAAGTTGAACAATATTATTATACAGATGTTTTGCGATCAAACAGAAAATATTTCGTTGTTTAATCATTAACTTATTCTCTCTTCATCATAATAACATCATCTTGAAGTCTAGTTATATCTATTTTAAGGGCTTATATTTTCATCATTCTTTCCTCGCTTTTGAAAAACTCCCTGCTAAAACTATCACTAAGATCAAAATTCTTAATATGAGATCGCTTAAGACATTCACTAAAATTAGAAACTGCATCACGCAATTCAGTCAGTTCGGAATCATAATAACTAACAGTAATATTAAGAGATTTGAGAATAGAATGTACCTTGTTGATTACCTTCTCGCTTTCTCTTGTATATTCTTTGATACTTTTTTGCTGTGAAACACACTTCCGATTTTGCACCCTCATCAGTGAAATATTCTTGGTTTTCCAAATTTGTGCTTCCGACCATCAAACACTTTCCTTCAACATAGCTCTTCTTTTCTTTCACAACAAAACTTTTTCCATGAGTTGGCCTTCGAACTTCATCGTCTTCGGAATCAGTTGACCTCACTTCAAATTGTCAATCATTATCGTCTTCTTCAACTATCAGTGCTTTTCTAATACTTTTGGCTTTCCGAAGCTCTTCTATTTTCTGAGTGTAGTAAGCTTCATCTTTTGTCTTTTCTTTCTTCCCATGCACTTTTCTCAGCATACACTCCTTTTCAAAATGATTTTTGTCATGATAGTAGTTACAATCGTAACCAAAGTCACCGAGCAAATTTCTCTCAACTTTTCCTTCATCTTTCTTAAACTCCGTGTAACCTTCCCCTTTTTCTTTCTATAAACTAGAGTTGTGATCCATGAAGGTTCCATCACCATTGTTTCCTTTAAATTTTGAGTAGTTTTTCTTGAAAAACTTTTTAGGATTACTGACCATGAGCGTATTGACTTTGCTTGTGAATTCATCTTCCAAATTGTCTGAATTAGAATCATCTTGAATCATCTTTGATGATTTTTCTTTAGATCCTTTAGATTTAGCAACAAATGCTAATGGACTTGTATTCGGGAAACTTTTGGCTTCTTTAAGAACTTCCTTTTCACGAGATTTGAGAATTCCAACCAATTTGGCAAGAGAATAGTCCTTGAACTGTTCATGAGCTTTAATAGTTGAAACAATGAGCTTCCATTCAGATCTCAGACCATCGAGAAAAGTAACCTTCTGTTCGATTACTTCTCTTCTCAACTTATGCTTAATCATTCTACTTAGCAATGGTTAAAACGAGTAACAATTTGATCAATAGATTCATCTGATGTTTGTTCAAATGAACCAAATTCAGATAGAAGAGTAGTTTGAATCGAACGAAGTAAATCAACATCACCAAAATATAATTCTTTCAATCTTACCCAGATTCCAAGGGTTGTAAGATAAGAACTTACCAAACGAAAAGTATCCTAAGGAAGAGCAAACCTCGGGATTATGAATGCCTTTAAATTACTAAACAATAATTCTTTTTCTTAAGATAAAATTGTATTTTCATCAACAAGTTCATCAAATTCCTTTTGAGTGTATATTATTTGTTGGAGTCTTTGCTACTTTGTATGGTCCTTCTTTGATTGCACGCCAGATAGTCGAACCATGATTTTCAATGCTATGAATATAGTCCTAAAAATGAAGTGCCCATACTTCATACTCTTCTAGAAAGAGAATTGGAATTCGATTTGTAGAACTAATAGCACCATGAAGATTGAATGAAATAGAGTGAGAATCTTCTTTAGACATTTTTGAGAAGATTTCAACAAAAAAAGAGATTAAAATCAGATCTGTAAGCTACAAACAACTTCCAAACCAAAAATTGAATGATTCGAACTAAGAATTTTGGATCAAATTGCAATTAAAAGTTGCAAAATGCGGAATCGATCAAAAAATTCAAAGTAAGAAAAAATTATAGAAACAAAGAACTTCGAACAATTTTAGATCTGAAAATAGCTTACAAAACGACCTGCTCTGATACCACTTGATGAGAATTAAAGGAACGATAAATTCTAATATGAAAACGTCATATGAAGATGTAATCGATTTGAATGAACATAAAGTTGTAAATAATATATGTTTGCATTAATGGACAGAGAAAGAACAATTCGCTACAATGACTACTCAGAACTATTATGTAGCAAAAAATCTTATCCTTTCTACTAACTAATGCCCCTATATATAGGCGTCAGAGGAGCACTAGAAAGGAATCCTAAGTCGACAGTTTAGAACTGAAAACCTAAGATTAAATACATTCCAAAATCGAAATAACAACTACCTAGTTCAGAATTAAGAAAAGACACTAAACATTACAATCTTATTGTGAACAATGCATACAACTAGACACAACATATTTTCGAAACCTAACAAACTTGAAGTAAAATAAAGTGAAATGAAAGAAATAAATAATTTAGAATAATAACAATTTAAAGTCTTGTCATTAGTTTAAATTAAAGTATGAAAGAAAATTTGGTGTTAAATAAGACTTTTGTAGAAAGGTGATAAAAGTGTCAACTTAGAGAAACTTATGCTTGACTCGAGAGTGTTGAGTTATGAGGGTCTTTTGGCCACCAAGGTGCATAGAGGAATCGAACAGATAATCAAAACATAAACTTATAAACCTAAGAGAGGATCTATGTTCAACCATGTCTAGGCAACCTAATAAAGCAAAAACAAAAAAGAATGAGAACATACTTTTGTGGTCTTCAATTTCTTAGTCTTCGCTAGTTAATCAGACTTCGGAGGATCCAACAGAGAATCTCTCTTTTGTGATTGCACCTAAGAAACAAACAAAAATGCTAAAAATCATGCAACCATGACTTGCTCGAAAATTAGATAGATTTGAACCTCGGAGGCTGCTACGCAATGCGTGGACATGGTTTTCGGGTGTTTCGAGATCTAGAACATTCCAGATTTTCCATTTTCATTTAATTAATTAAACAATTAACTAATTAACAAACTAAAACCCTATAATTAGTCTATTTTCAGTTTTACTCGTTTTGTTATTGCGTGTAACCCAAAAGGATGCAGTGTGTGGACGTGGTTTTTGGGTGTTTCGAGATCTAGAACATTCCAGATTTTCCATGTTTCATTTAATTAATTAAAAAATTAACTAGTTAACAAACTAAAACCCTATAATTAGTCTATTTCCAGTTTTACTCATTTTGTTATTACGTGTAACCCAAAAGGACATTGTTATTAACAATAATATTACCAACTTGTTATGGTTATGATCACCATCTTTTAACAAAGAGTTGAACAAATAAGCTTTCTGGGCCATGTTTTTACATGTTATGGTTGAGTGGGATCTATTGGGGAATAAAAGTAAGTTATTATGAGTTTTTGGCCAAGTTACGGACCAACACATGAAAAGATTTTAGGATGATGGGTTAAAACTATTAATCTACCAATCTTTAGTCGGCGTGCCGTACTTTCAGAGCTGAACAAATTATATCAACATCTTTTTGTATTTTCTCTCACCCCTTTATTCTCCAAACGATTTTTTTCCTTCCCCTCCATGAACAGTATTTCCCCATCAAATCCATGACGTTTTAATGCTTAAAGATGATTGATGAAACCATGGTGAAATCCTTTCAAAATCTTGTATCAAAAGGTATATTTCTTCCTTATTTCTAGGGTCTGTATGGTATTATAAATCTGAAATTTATGCTCCATTGGCATTGTTCATGTTAATTTAGTGTTGTAATCCCATTCATTGATCCATCTCCGAGCTCCAACCAATAAATGGTTGTGCGATTTATGATATTGGAATTTGTTTTGATGGGTTTTCCAAAACCCTAGAGAATGAAATTTGAATTTGATGAACCTTGTCTATTATAAACTTGAGTTTTATGCTTAGTGAATGTATAACTTCAAATCTATGATCTATTTGTCAATTTATGACTTACAGTAAGATTACTTGGTGTTTGGTTCAAACCTAGCTTCCATGACAATGATTTAGGTATTCTCAATCATAAGGTTCACTAATTCTAAGCAAGCATTGATTTAAATTATTGATTCCAAGAAATTATATGAGCTTGAGTTTATGTTTTGATTATGTATTTCCAGTCAAATCTATGATTTATTTAACAATCTTTGTCTCATGTTGGGATTATGATATTGGTACAAAAACTTACTTGAAATTGGGGATTCTTAATCTTGTTAATTATGGAACTATGTTACAAGCTCTAATTCATGTACTGATCTTATCTTCATGACTAATATTAATACTTTACCATCCCATGGTGTTTTGAATAGCAAAATGTCCACATGATGTCATAAATGGTGTTTTAATGGTTGTAAAGTTCATAAGAGTGTTAGAACTTTATATTGAGTTATGTTTCAAGCTTGAAGTTTTCATAACATCCTTTTCCCTCATGAAAAATGGTTTTTGAAAAGTGTATGGTTATGGAGGGAATTAACTTGTTTGGTATTTTGAAGCAATTCCTCCACCTTTGGAGTTAAGTCATATTTGATCTTTTAAATTAAGTTTTTATAAAAAAAATTGCTCATATGAAGTTATTCCAATGATATGGACCAATTACGATTCCTTTTCCTGTTTAATTGAAGTGTTATGAACTCCTTTTGAAGTTCTTTGGGTTATTGAATTGGTTTTGGAAGTTTTAGTGAAAGTTGGATGTCTAAATGATAAATAAAACCCAAAGATCCATTTTTTGATCTAGTAATCGTGATGCGACTCGCGGAGGTCGTGACGCATCCTTGGGTTGTCGTATTTTTTGTCCTCATGATCTTGTCATGCTTTGAGTCTTGTTCACTCCTTTGGTCTCCTTTGTCTTCCTTAATTCACATCAGAACATTTTTGGGGTATTTTAAGCTAAGAATGTTAATTTGACCCATAGAAGGGTATTTTAGTCATTTGACACATTTTGATGATATTAGGTGAATATTTGGGAAGTTTGGACATCGAAGAATATCAAGTTGAGAAAGTTCTTGGTGATTATTAGCATTAGACTAAGGTGAGTACTTTTATCTTGGAACATTTGTCCCCATTATATGATTATGTTATATGTGTTTCCGTTTTTATGAAATAATATATGTATATATCTATTGTTTTGATCCTATATGTTCATAGATGTTTTCCTTGCTTGATATTATATTCGGGGACATCCTTAATTGAATTAAGAATATGTTTTGGAACATTTTATAAGTTAAGGTGGCTTTTTGTCTTATACTTTGATGATAAAGATTCTTACACTTTTGGTTTCTTATCCTAAAACTTTTTAAAACGCTTTCCTATCTTACCTTTGTGAATATGATAAAAAAAATTGGTTTTTCATTGTATGATAAAAAAAGGTTTTTCATTGTATGATAATATGTGTAAATACTAGCAGCAATGTGAACTTTGTGTGCATTCATGAAATATCACTTTTGGAAATGAATTAATACTTAAAGCAAAAGGATTTGTTTTTGGAAAAATGGTTTAAGCATCCTACTTGTACATGTCATGCTAAGATGGGTGTGACTTTGTGATTCCGTGTATCCAAAAGGACAATTCTTATGTTTTGTATTGTTTTGTTTGTGAGCAAAGTTCTAGATAACCCTCATGTGCACAAGGAGGTTTGCTACCCCTTGTATTGCCTGGGTGGATGACCCCTAGTGCATGTTTGGGGGTGTAAGGGCAAAAGTCGACAGTTTCATCTGTCATGCATTCTTCACACATGACCATCAACCCTTTGTTGTCAGGTGCTAGGGAAAAAGTTGGCAGTGTCGTATGTCATGAGTTATATGTATCCAATGTTTGTTTGTGATATGGACTTATAAGACTGACTTTGATGGGAGTAGTTGCATACCATCATACTTGTGTAAAAATTTGTTTTTTCCTTTTTGAAATTATTGGAACATAATCAACCTTTTGTTTGGAAACTAAAATGTTATGAGCATTTAAGACCCTTGTTTTAGTTTTTTTGAGCTATTATACTAAATTTGCTAATTTATACTTTGTTGGTTTTAGAAACCTTGAATTTTAGTAAAATTGAATCTCTACTTCCGTTATAGCTCACATGAGCACTTATTGGTTTAATCGTTTTTCTTTGGATTTCAATTATTAAAAAAGCCTAATCAGGGCAAAATGACTTGGTATTGTTTATTTGTTTAAGAAATTTATATGAGATTTGTCAAATATGACAATGCACCTTGATTATTGTTAAATTTCACCCTCAAATTAACCATTGGTGATTTTGTTTTTTTTAAGAAGGTATGGGATTGTAAATTTGTGTATGAGTTGGGTGTTGACTCATACATTATCAATATGATTTCTAACCATGAGATTGTAGTCTCTAGGATCCCCATAGCCTAACCCACTACGTTGATAGATTTTGTAGGTTAGTATATGTTGCCAGAAGCTTAAAGGATTTATAAGCTTTGGATATTTAGAAGACTTTCGTTTTAAGGACTTTTTAAGCCTTTGTTTTGATATTTTTGTGACACTCTTGCATTAAATATTCTATTAAACACTAAATGTTTTTAGGAATTTATGTTTCAGACTGTTATCCGCATTTGAACTCCAAAAATATTTCGCATTTAACATTGGGACCGATTTCCACAAACTAAAACTCTAAAAATATTATATCAAAGGCTATTTCAAATAGGCTCGTGTAAGGGGTGTTATAAAATGCACAAACTATCTACCACTTTTTGATGATGACAAACATCATTCCTTTTTCAAGTTAAAATGATAAAAACATAATTTAATAAAACCAATCACAATTCAAATAATATAAGTATAATAAAAAAACTCATGTAATCCTTCTCTTTTTTTTCAAAGCAAATATAAAGGAAAATGAAAGCTCCCCCTGAAACGAAGAACCTCGGTTGGAGGACTAAAACAAAACATGAAATTATAAATTTTCAAGAATATAACTTGACAAATGTTTTCCCCATATCGGAGGGATGCCAAAAAAGTACAATTTGGTCAAAAAATTACAAGTTGTAACGTCCCATTTTCACAACCAAAATTTTTCATTTTATTAAGGTAAAACTTCCCAATTATAAATCCATTATTAAGAAAATTAATCGTTTATTCCAAAATACATTTATTGAAAATCAGAGTAATATAAGAACACGAAATCTTCATGCTGTTGATGAGTGTATACAGTCCCACCTTCGCCTTCCCACGATCACCGATAAAACCTTAAAACATAAACAACTGGGTAAGCACAAAACTTAGTGAGTTTCCCCCGAAATATCACATACGATAAACATATAGATAAAAGCATGCATACATGAACCTTCATCATGATTGGACCGTCTCGCATGCCTACAAACTATTTGGACCACTCTCAGAGCCTTCAGCATGACTAGACTGCCTCATTGGTCCTTCAGCCTATCTGGACCGCTCTTCGGGCCTTCGACCTGACTGGACCGCCTCGCAGGCCTTCAGTTTATCTGGACCACCCTGCGTGTCTTGGCCTTCAGCACAAAGCAAGTCCGCCTCAACCCACTACCACCATATGTCGACATATAAACAATCAAGGATCAAGTAGGCACATAATATAGGCAAACATCAATCATACAACTCACTACCGCCTACTAGTCCTCTTGTAGCACATTGTCCAGCTACCAGCTAACCTCCATGAAATGTGTAACCATTAGTAACCAAATGTGATATAGGCACCCGAACAGATGATCCTACTCTAGAGCCACAACCAAACAAGGAACATGCAAGAAAGCCTAGACCAAGAGTTCTCATGTTATCCTACATTACTACATACAACCCATAGGACACTCCACTAGATTATAACCAATATACCACTACTAGAACATCCTATCATATAAGGATATATACATATATCTAGCAAATCACTACAACATAACAACATCCTATATACCAGGATACATAACCTAGTGGGCTGACATTGGTGCCTTCGACCCACATATACAGTGAGGGAAACTCGCCTCAATCGAAGAACTCTAAAACACTGTGATATGATTCCTTTTCTGTACTGCTTTCACCCGCGAATCCACTAACACCAGAACCATATAAAATCTTAATTAATATCCCAAAATCCTCAAGTTTGACCCAAGGCCAAACTTTGATAAAAGTCAACGGTCAACTGAAGTCAACGAAAGGCAAAGTCTAAGGCTGTTGAGTACGCCCAACATACTCAACGTATGCCCAACGTCCACGACCTGATCCCACTCCTTAATTAAGCACTTAATCCCTTAAGGTCTTTTGTCTAAAGCTGAGATCTAGACTCAAAGCATCGACTTAGTTATAAAGTTTCCACATTTATGACTTTCCATGGCTAGAAAAGGTCCAAAAGCTAAAACAATAACTTATTAATCCATTAAGACATCACAACTTTTGCATGGAAGGGATAGAAGGACCAAGATCATGTTTTTATGGTTCCTAAGAGCTCCATTATGGATAAAGTTTCCAACTTTACCCATTAAGATGGTCCAAACAACCAAGATCTAGTATTTAAGTCTCAAAGGGACCAAAAGTGCATCTTTCTCAACTTAATCCATTAAGTCCAAGTCTCCAACCATTAGATCTGAATCAATATGATGTTTAGATGTATAAAGTTTCGAAATTTATCCATAATAAGGTCACAAACTTTCAAGATCTAAACTTTATGCACTAAAGTGACCAAAAGCACATAGCACCTCAAACTAGCTAGATCTAACAAATGCATCATCAAGATTCAAACTTTATACCTCTAGAAGAAAGATCAATGTGAACAAGGTCACGATCTACAAGATCCAACGCAACCAACACTTCTCCAATGAGCTCCTTATTCTCCAATATGCACCAAGAACACTCCAAAGCACTCAAAAACACCTTCTTTAGCTCACAAGGCTCAAACTAGGGTTATGGTTTCAAGGTAGGACGTTGGAGTGGTGGAGGCTGAGAATGGTAAGGGTTTGGGGGAGTTAAGGAGCTTAAATAGAGATCAAACCCCTGGAATTAGGGTTTAGGTTTTTATCGTGTACGCCCAACGTACCAAGTTGATCCTCCGCGATTAGCCTAGCCTAGTACGCCCAACGTACTCGGCTTAACCCAAAACCTTCCTAACTTTTAACGGTCATAACTTCTTTATTGCAACTCCTTTTTTGACGATCTTTATATCCACGAAAAGGTATTGAAGAGACCCACAATATTATTTGGATATCTTGGACTAAAAACTTCTCGAACAAAAATCCATATTTCATGCAAGACCCCAGCCTATGACTTTCCTTTTCCTATCCTTCGGCCCAAAACACAATTCAAAGGTGAAGATCTTACATTCATCATTGCCTCCATCCAAAGGTCTAAATATTACCTCCTTAAGTCCTAAGGCCTTTACACAATTGACTTCAGTCCCACATACCTGAAATAAGAAATGACAGGAAATAAGATGTTACACAAGTACAAGAAACATGGTATAAAAAGAGCAATCACATGCGAGCATACCAACACTTTAATCAAACATGTCATATTTAAGCATGGAAATACATAGAAAAATATCAAGTGCACTTAATGAAAGTACATAAAATTCAGTATACAGATTGAAAGAAATTCAACCATCCACCAAAAATTAACAAGAATGCCAACTGAAAGTAGAGACTTCAAATTGAAAGAAAACTAAAATTCTGCACATAAGCACATACTTTATTATCAATCGAAAGAAAGGTAGCAATTACAAGATTCAAGTTGTAACGCTTGTTTTTTGTGGATATGTTGTTGGGGGATTTTTTTAGGATAATCAAGAAGAGAGTTTTGAGAAAAAAAAATATAGCATGCGATGCGCAAAATGGAGTGCCACAACGCATGTCACGTCACAAGTCACGACGCGGCCAAGTATGGGTTGGACACGTAGCTGCAAAAAGCCCAAACCCTAACCTCAAGCCTTTAGCCTTATTTAATGGATATAACTTCTAGGGTTTACCTATTTTGGCAACTTCCACCTCCGGTGAAACCCTAACCTCAAAACCCTAGCCCATCCCATCCCACTTCGATATTCTTGATGCATTTTGGTGAAGCTTGAGGAAGAAGCAAGGAATGGTTGGCACATCAAAGGATAGATCCATAGATTATAATCTTATTTTCCATCCTCCTGTAGGCACCACTCAGCCCTCGTGACCATGGAGGTTTTTCTATAGTGACTCTAGGGTAAGAGGCATAGCCTCGTGTTTGCAATGGGGGATTAGTCGGTGCACGTGAGCTGCCCGAAACCCTCGTTAGGGAAATTCCATTTCCCCAAAAGTATTCAAGATCCAAGCTTGATGGTTATATTTTCCTAAATCTAAGTTTGTAGCTCTATTGGTCCCTTTTTAGTCACATTCCCTTGGAGATTAGGAACTCCAGGTCCAAAAGATTTAGTATTATTGTATTATGGACCCATTATGGTGTTTTCATTTCACACTCATCTTTCCTTTTCAGCCAAGCAAGAAATTATAAGCATTTTTAACCTCTTTTAGACCTAGGGTTTAGGATATGTAGTTAGGGGCTTTCTTATCGATAAAATTAGAAACTTTATCCATTAATACCTCTGATTGAAGGGCTCTAGGGAGTTTGAACCTTTATATTAAGGGATTAAGTGCTTAATAAGAAAATAGGATACTGCCTCGAGAAGTGCAATGCGACCAAGGAAGGTTCACGTCGCGAATGTTGGTCTGCTGTCTCGACTGTTTTGTCACCTACTGAGCACGAAGCGACCAAGATTGTGGCGCGTTGAATTTGACCGTTGACAGTTGACTTTGGTCAAAATTAGATGGATTAGAGCTTTGGGTTGAGGATTGGTTTATGTTTGGTGTTAGGTGGTTTGTGCTATCAGATACATCAGTATTAACTCGTGTGCGAGGCTTGAGGTTGATCAACTAGATCCAAGTGAGTGTTATCACTATACCATGTGTGAAATTGTATATCCTTTGGTGTAGTTACTATTAGGGTACAAATATGCTAGTATACTAGATTAGTCTTCTTTATGTATGTGATTGGTTGATTGTATGATACTATTATGTGTTATGATTTGTAACGTCCACAAATTCGGGCTAGTAATGTAAGGTATAATAATAATAATTATGATTTTTATCGAACAATTAAAATCCTTGAATATGGTAGTTGTTCTTCATAAAAGTTACGATCTAATAAATAATTATTGTATACATGATATGCAAACAAATATTATTAGTGTATAATATTTGTAGAAGACCTTAATATAAAATTTATCGTTAAGCGATAAAGTAACATTAAAAATAAAAGATTATGTAGGATAAATAATCTAAAAGATTAGTTCGAGTTAAAATGAAAGAGTGTTTAGTTATACCTTGTATTGTAAAAATATTACATAGGCAGGAATTATGTTGATTACACACATTGTAATCTTGTCTAGTTATATACTAGGACTTAAAGGGGATGTTTAGTTCAATTAAGTTTAAATATTGGGTAACATCATATTAAGGGTGTGTATGATAGGGACGGAGAGTAGAACTCTGTTATGTGACACTATCAGGTGTCAACGTACAAGTTACGTACCAGAGTATCATATTGGATTCCTTTGGACAACCAGATATGGTGGGTCCGGTCAGGCAACTGAAACGGTATGCTTGGTCATCTACAAGAGTAAGATGGAAACACTTGATCATTCTAGACGGTCTTATGAATTACATTGCTAGTGTAGACTTATAACTCACATATCTAGATGAAATGGGATACCATATACATCAAATAACCTGATGACTTGAATTGCCTTTATAACTTACATCGGCCAAGGAAGCCCCTAGCTGTCTAGTCAAACCATTGTTCTAAACGATTCACCAAATGAGTTGATTCTTCCTGATAATCGTGGACTTGGATTTGTGAGAATCGGTTGGGATAGGTATGTATGGGTGTAATGTTTTGTAGGTATCTAAGTTGTAGGATATATCTATATTGTTTGGTAAAATTTGGTTTTGCAGGATTGATAATTATGGATTATTATCATAATAATATTGAAGGATTGAAAACCCTACATGTCTCACCAGGTTTCTCAACCCGACCAACTCAAATTATATGCATCACAGGTAACATGGCTAAAGTTGTTGGAACTTGATTAAGATGTCGAGTGATTAAAAAACAACATGCAATAGTGTTCAAGACCATTAGGTCTTTACGCTGTAACTTATGTTGTGTATTGATTATGACATCCTTAGTATTTTGTATATTGAAACAACATCTTTACACAAGATATTTTAATAAAACGAGACAATTTCTACACAATGTATTATTGTACTGGGATTTTCCAAAAACAAAGATATTGCGATTTTAAAGCGTAAGGAAAAGTTTTTTTTTTTTGAAAAATGGGGGATGTCACATGATTGGATTGGTTTTAGGTAGTATTAGTTGAATGTTAAGTGAATGTCGTAGGGATCGTACATAGTTTAATTTGGATGGCCTTAGAGTTTTGTTCTGGCCTTATTGCATGGTTATTGTTTGATATATTGCTTTCGGGTAGGATCATCTGTTTGACTGTCTATCTTATTTACTAAATATGTATGATTATGAATTCATAAGGAGAACGGTAGTATTAGTAATAGCCTTGGTATCGTTGTGAGATAGATAAGAGTCGGTGGTTGTATCGCGGTTGTGAATTTTATGTGTGGTAAATATATGGCATATCAGGGAACTAACTAAGCTTTATGGTAATGTTGTTAAGTTAATTGTTTTTCAGGTTGTTCTAGGGAAGGACGCGACATGACTGTACATTCGTACCGAATCATATTGGTATTCAACTTCCACTGGTTTCTAGTAATGACTATGTTTAAATCATGTGATTTTAAAACTAATGAATATTATGATATATTTTTAGAAGTGAGTTTTGAATGTTTAATTTGGTTCTAAATGAAAATTTAGGTTTGAAATTTTGAACGTTACACAAATTGAAAAACAATCATTAAAATTCAATAGCACACTTTGCAAATAAATTTTCTATATAAACCTCAAATAATTTTGAAGATGTCCACTTAATCAAAGAAGTCTCAACACATCTATATCTATAAATATCTATCTTTATCTTTATATACTTATAAAGGAAACATTTTTCCTTTCACCACATTCATTTGAAACTCCCATGATGCATTTTACTCAAACCATATTCATTTGAAACTTCTTACTTTAATGAATACCACTCAAAAGTCTCTTAATAATGATTAACCATTCAAAGGTTTTATAACTTATATAATATGTTTAATAAGAAATTAATGGATAGTCTACTATAAAAGGCCAATCTCTTTGAGTAGACACACAAACACCAATCACATACAAAATTCAAAGAAAACAAGTCTAAAGGTTTTTGTGTTGGTTTGAGAGCTTTGGACCATTTTTCGAACCATGTTATTATGTTAAAGTTTTTAATTTGTAAGTTTATTATATACTAATTCTTTATTTTATTTTATTTTTCTTGGTTTAACTATTCTTTTAAGACAATCATTGTATGTTGTGGTTGAAATTTTAATGTAAATTAGATTAAATTCATGTTATCGATCATATGTTATGGAATGTGATATAGATAATATTTAATTAAATATTGTGTATATGTTTGTATTTTTGTGTTGCTTCAAAGCAATAATTAATTAAGAATCATGGATATGTCATATTATCCATATTTCCATGTAAGTCTCTTTTAAAATGCAAATTGTCTATCTTATCACTTTATATTTTAGTATATGTTTAACATTTGAAGTATAATAATAAGTGTTTTTTAAAAGTTTTCTTTCACTTATTAATAATAATAAGTGGTTTTAAAATTAACGAACAATAGTTATAAATAATAAAATCAAATTATAAAAATCATGGATATGTGATATTATCCATGCAAGCCTCTTTTGAAATGCAAATTGTTAATCATATCACTTTATTATTTAGTATATGTTTTAATATTTGAATAATAATATTATGTGTTTCTTAAAAGTCTTTTTTAACTTATTAATTATAATAAGTGGTTTAAAATTAATGAACAATAATTTTAGATGATAATAACATAAAATTATAAATTACATAACGTTAGCTACAAATCAATTGTATTTTAAATGAACATCATTAATGAAATTAGAAAATAATTGCATAAGCAAAAATTTAAATTAATCAATCATAAAAATTGCTAAAAATAATACTAAATAGATAATTATATTTAATTCTATTAATGAGGAATGTGGGTTGATGTCAATGAATATTATTGTTCAAAATAGTTGAAGTTATATATATATATATATATATATATATATATATATATATATATATATTAGTGTAAAAATATTATGTCAAAATTAATGTCAATAACATAACCATTATGAACATATATTTTTCAATACTGTAACAATATATTTTTAACCTGCGCCGCGTAACGCGCGAAAATTCGTCTAGTCTCTTATAAAGGAGACCATTCAAATAAATATGATTCAAGACATGTCTCATTCTTGCACCATATTCATTTGAAACTCCCCCACTTCTTCAACTTACTCTAATTAATTGATAGATTAATTATATTTAACCTCTATAAGAATATTATTTAACATGCATGGTTGGTCATATTTGCATCTATTCTCTTTCCAAATATTTTATATGAAATACACACAAATACAGAAGAATGTTGTAGTTATCATAAGTCTAGAAGAAAGAGTTTAACGGTAAAATATGTCATGGGTGATAAGATCTTTTTGGGTATATGAGTATATCAATAGCTCAACCCATTTGATTGGTTTAAAGCAAATATATAAAAGTTTCAAAGCAAATGGAATGATATAGCCCATTGCCTCAAGCTTTTTTTCTATATTTTTTAATTCTATAATTTTATTTTGCATGATATTTATATGTTACAAATATTATAATTAGATACTATAACTGTTTTGTTGTGTTCGATTGTAGGAGTGAAAGATCTTTGAGTAACCACCAATCAACATTGATGTATATTTCATGATGTTGGATCATTCTTCAAATCTAAGAGTATCGTTAAGAAAGAATTCAACGGTAAAATATGTCATGGGTGATACGATCTTCTTTGGGTATATCAAAGATTCAATGCCTCAACCCATTTGATTGGTTTAAAGCAAATATATCAAAGTTTCAAAGCAAATGGAATGATATGGCTCATTGCCTCAAGTTTTTTTTTCTATATTTATTAATTCTATAATTTTTTTGCATGATATTATATGTTACAAATATTATAATTAGATACTATAATTGCTTTTTTTTTTGTGTTCGATTGTAGGAGTGAAAGATCTTGGAGTAACCAAAAATCAACGTTGATGTATATTTTATGATGTTGGATCATTCTTCAAATCAAAGAGTATCATTTTTAAATCAATAAAGTAATTGGTTAATTACATTATAATGTTATAATAGTACCGAAAAAAGTTTGGAAAAGTTAGAGACATTTTTATCACGAATCGATTTGTATTATTATGAATATACTTTAACATTTGTGGATTGTTGAAAATTTATGACTTGCTATTTCATATGTATCTTTTTTATTAAAACGTTTAATCTTTATTTCTACAATTTTCTAACAAAATATAAATAAGTTGTACATTTTAAGATATTGACATTAATATTAAATGTTATTTTAGATATTTAATTAGCCATTTTATTGACATGAATATTAAATTTTTTAGGTATTTAAATAACTCTTTTAAAAATCATGTTTTTCATCATTTGTATAAAAAACAATTTTATGTTTTGTTTTTGTTTTTTATGATTAAAACTATTGTAATTTGAAAATAGTCTAAAATTCATTAATGAAATGTAGGAACATTAAAATTTATATATAACTTTATTTAAAATTTATTTTTAATAGAAATTTGAGTTTTGACACATCTATATCTATATACTATTATAATAGAAATTAATTTTCTTGCACCATATGCATTTGAAACACCTATTTCAACTCAAAAGATTTTTTAACCAAAAATGAATTACTCACTACAATTCGAGGGTTTTATAAAGTGTGTGTGTATATATATATATATATATATATATATATATATATATATATATATATATATATATATGATTAGTTATGTGTAGTTATGATACTTTAAAATAACTAATCACTACAAATGAAGAAGGTTTTTTTTTTTTTTAACTTACGGTTAGTAAATGGTGAATGTATTCATATTAAATAAGAAAGAGGAAGATGCAAATTCATATAAACGAGTTCAGCTCGACAACCTCCATATTCATTTTCCTGAAAGTTAACATTTGATAGAAACATAATCCAAAAAATAATCTCTATTATTTACAGGATACATAATATAATTTATATATATATATATATATATATATATATAAGTTTCTATTATTTTTCATTTTTTAAAATTTACCTTTTGGATTTTGTTCATATTCCTTACAAATAAAATAAAACGAAATTTATGGTTATTTTGTTATATTATATATGGTTTATTATTTATTTATCTTAAGATTTATTAAGCACAAAAAACTAATATGTGGAATCCCATATATACTATTTTTTTCTACACTAGACGAGATTCTCCAAAAAATGATCCACAATAATACGATATGCACATGTGTCATTTGTATTATTATCAATATGTTCTATTTTCAGTATAATAATTTTGATATGTTATTAAATGTATTGTTGTTGTTGGTTATATTAACGTCTTGAACATACAATTATGCTTCATGTTCAAGTTTAGTGATGAAAGTATTAATATAATCAGATAATATGTATTGTGATTCCTAGGTTATAATTAGTTTCGTATTAAAATTATATCAAAAGTTCATTGGTTCATTTATAATATACATATTTTTTATCCTATTATTTTGTTATGTGCAACACGCAGACATACACCATTTTAATCAACATATTTTTTAAAAATATTTTATTAACATGCGCAATGCGGAAACATTCGCCTAGTAAATATTATAATAGAGACCAAAATACTTGATTCTCATACATTTGAAACTCCAATGATTCTTCAATTTCCTTTTAATAATGATTGTAATCAAATGCTTTTTATAATTATATTAAATAATGCTTTAATAATAAAACTCTTTACATTTCAACTAATTAGCTATTATAACTCTAATAGTTTTTATAACTTATGATATATACTAATTGGGTGATTTAGAATATATATATATATATATATATATATATATATATATATATATATATATATATATATATAGTTCATGGATATAAATTAGATTGTTAGGATTTAAATATTAAAATTCGGGAAAAATAGCTAAGAAGACAAAAATTTCTACTTCATGAGATAGAACTTGAACAATAATATTATTGTTTAATATGAGTTTTTGTCAAATAGATTATTATTACGTATTTATTTCTATTTTCTTTCTTCATGTTAAATTTATATTGTTTTCTAAATACTGTTTTCTATTATTAGAGTGTATGTTTTTGTTTGTCATTTTAATATTGTTTTTTAATTCTCTAATTTCTAATTTAAAGTTACCGTTTGTTGTTTCTATTATTAAAGTTTATTCTTTTGTTTGTCATTTTAATATTTTTTCTTAATTTTTTAATTTTCTCTTTAAACTTATCTTTTTGTTGTTGTGTTATAATTAATCTACAAAACTAACATCCAAAATAATCAAAATGGTTGCTAGGAAGTGATGAATGACATTGATAACATATAAAGAATAACTAAATATTAATAACAAAGAATTTGATGAAATGATTAGTATAAAAATTATCTATATTAATAATAATTATATAAATATTTATAATATCATATATGTATCAATAATATAATTATATTATTTTAGTCATCGCAATATATTAATCATAATTTTAATCACCATAGTTTTATTTCCGCGAAACACAAAAGTTTTTGCCTAGTAATATAATTCAATTAAATAAAACAAAACAACTAAATCGACTAGAATAATTAAACTAATCATTATATATATATATATATATATATATATATATATATATATATATATATATATATATATAACAAAATAAGCAAAAAATTGAACTCTCAAATATTTACGTATTTAACATATGTAATTTCTACCAAGCAATATTATAGATCAAATACTATTAGTTATGTCTAATTTTGTATATATTGGATGAAGATAACAAAGCCTTATTTTTTTAAAAAAATGACTTAATAGTTAGTTTTAGTTACATTAGCTATTATGGCAGTTTTACTTTGTAAACTGTCTTGATACATTTTTATAGACATGTTTATTTTAAGCCCAAATTAATTAGGTGATATATATATATATATATATATATATATATATATATATATATATATATATATATATATATATATATATATATATATATATATATATATATATATATATATATATATATATATATATGAGGGTTCAATTGAGAAAAAAAATGTTGAGAATAAAAAATCATGAATTTTGGTATATTTAAAATCATTTTTCGATAAAAATAGCTTCTTAAAAATTAAAAAAACGAAATAAAAAAACTATGTTTTTGTATATATTAAGGTAATGATTAACATAGTTTAAGGAAACATGTTTTGTTGGAAACACATGTGTATTCTTTATCCATTTCCGCTGGTACAACGGAGGCTTTTGCGGGAAAAATAAATGAGTGGCTGAGAATGATTCCCCCATTCTCAACCTTTTTTATTTTCTCAATTGAACTTACCTCTCTCTCTCTCTCTATATATATATATATATATATATATATATATATATATATATATATATATATATATATATATATATATATATATATTCTTTTTTACCTTTGATCACTAGTACGTGTCTATTTAAATAGTCAATTTTAGTTTTTAATATAAAGTCAATAATAAGGCCAAATATACTGAATAACTGTCACACCCCCGGCCGACGGCGGAAACGTCGGACCGTGCGGCGTTAGAATGTTGGATTACAGATATTAAACATACATTGTACAATACAATATATGACATAATTATTGAATATCTCATTTCCGAAAATAAGGGTTGCATTAGTTCGAATGCTTTGAACATTAGGCTTACATAGTACAACATATTACTAGTCTATATCGTTGCGTCTTGATCTCCCGTGATGCAAACTTCGATCCTTCGATTTCCTATGAATACATACGATTTTGAAAACGGTCAACATAATGTTGGTGAGATCACAAATTTTTACTTAGGTATTTGAAAGTTTCCTTTTTTGATGTGATATTTGTTTATGAATAGTGTCTTATACCTGCATTACTGCTTATTTATCTAGATCTCTCATATTTCTACTAGTTAATAGACAACATGTATTACATGCTAATGATATATTTGCCTATAGTTTGTCATACTTTACATTTAAACTATAAATGTATATATATCGTTATTCCTTTAGAGTATTCATCTCATCGATTGATTTTGTATACCAATCCTACTTTGAGGCGTTCCCCTTTATTTTAAATAATAATCAAATTAATTATTTAGTAACCAATTATGGATATATTAATTATCCTTCAATTAAGCAATTAATTAAATTATTAATCATATCCATACGGATAATTATAATCAAATAAAATCAACATTATTCAATTCATAATTATCTCATAACATTTAGGTCATATTTAATTATCTAATATTACCAAAAAAATGGATTATGACAGATTTAATAAAAGATAATTACCAAATATTAACCAAATAAATCAAGTTAGACAAGAAAATCTGAAATCAGGATCTGACGCACAAACTCGCCGAGTTGGAGGACCAACTCGTCAAGTTGCAGTCCAACACGTCGAGTCTGAAGAAACAACTCGACGAGTTCGAAGAACAGAATGACGATTATGTTTGCTCCTCCTTGTTCAAGTTCATATTAGTATCAATTTAATTGAAAACTAAACCTAGGATCTGATATCACTGATGGGTTATGAGCATAACATACAATCATATGTGTTCATGCAACTCGGGGTGTGTATGGGGCGGTTTGGTTCGGTTATTGGTCAAAACCGAACCATAACCATTATGATTGGTTAATGCAATTTGATAGCCATTGGGTATGGTTAATATTGGTTATGGTTAATGATTTTTGTCGGTTAACGATTTTGGTTAATGGTTAATATTGGTTAACCATAATGTTCATAATAATATAAATGACGAAAGTATACTGGCATAAAAAATGAAAAGAGAATACAAAAAGTCCTTGGCACTAATGTTTGTAACCTAGCTTATAGTAGTAGAATAAAATGTGTACATTTGATACTCAGAGTGAGATAACACATAGTCACATTCAAAATAAAAAACATTCAATAAAAATATAAAACATTAAAAAAAGTGACATTAATAACTTCATATATTGATAATTGATATTAACATTAAAATAAAGTCAAACATTCATACACGTTCAATGCGATTAAATCAAAAACTATAAAATAAAATAGTCAAACATTTATATTATGTGTTATCTGGATAAAAAAAGTCAATCACTCATATACATTCAATGTGATTAAGTCAAAAACAGTAAATAAAAAAATACTAATTTAAAAAAAATACATTCTTAATATATCACAAAGTGAAGAAGAACCAAAAACTTAACTTACCTAGAAGTCTTGATTATAAAGTAAAAAAATCCTTCGAATAGAACTATAAAGTCAAAACAATCTTTGATTAGGATTAACGGTGTGAGAAGCCTCCGATTAGGATTATGAGTGTGAAGATTAAACTAATTGTGAATAATGTTTACAAATTATAGAATTAACCGATTAGGAATTACAACATTAATTAATAATCTAACTCAATGCATGATTTGAAGATTGTGTGTGTCTGTGTGTTCTGCGTGATCTGCCTTTGATGGTTTGATTACTCGTTCGTCTCCTGATAAGTGAAGATTAATGAATTATATTTTGAAATTTCAATGGGTCTTAAATAAGTTTGACTATATTATTTTATATATAATCTATAATTTTTATGTATTAAAATATAAAGTTAACGGTTCGGTTAATAATGGTGCGGTTAACCTATAAAACCATAACCGAACCGTTTGTTATCGGTTAACAAAAATTAGAAACCAAACCAACGGTTTTTAAAATGGGTCGGTTATTATGGTTCGGTTATATCGGTTAATTTGGTTTTGGTTCGGTTTTTCGGTTATTATGCTCACCCCTACATGCAACCCTAATTGAAGATCTACGTTTTCTCGAATTGAACAAACAATAATGAACAACAAAGTATAAACCCTAGATCCCTAGTGTATAATCGAAATTCACATAGTAAAGGGTTATGAAACATACCTTTAAGATTGTTATCGTAAACAATCTTGAATCCGTGCTTGAAAGACCTTTGGTTGCAATCGCCACAAGTGTCGCGCCTGTAATGGTTCACAAACAAAATCAAGAAACCAAGGAATACTATAGAGAGAGAGGAATAGATCAAAATTTCGGCCAAGACACTAATAATGAAGGGTTAGGCCGAAATTTAACCCTAAAGAGGGTTTATAGAGGTGTTAGGAAGGTATTGCATAATGCAGATGTATCTAAGATAACCTTAATCCCTTAACTTCCTCCCTAAGGCATCTAAGGCACCCATAGAGCCCAAGGAAACCCTAGGAACATCTAGAATCCGTTTCCCCTACTATAGGGAGGTTCTAGAATTGTCCAATGCTCAACTATTGAGCATTGTCACCTTTAGTCCCTACAGTTTTAATTAATTCATTTAATCCCAAAATCAATTCCAAATTCATTTCTGTTTAAATATTAATTAAACAATATGATTTCTAATTAATATATTATTTCCATAATACATTAATAAATCATTTATTTTGATTTCTAATTAATTTATTAACCAATTAATAAATTAATAAATCATTCTTCTCTCTCTAACTGTCATCCTATTCAATTGCCAGGTTTGAAGGCAACCCAAAAGGACTGTGCTACCATCAATTCAAGTTTATACTAATTATAGTTATGGGCTTAGACACCTAATCCAACAATATTATCCTGATGATTTGAGTATAACCATTTTGCATGATAAACTATGATATAATATCTAACGATAATTTTGGAAATCAATAATTTATTACTTAGCATGTATTCCCACCTGGAAAACTTTGAAAATATTGAAAAGTGGGGCCGTAAACTCACATTCGAAGCGTGCTTTTCGACTTGGCGTTGCGTCGGGAAATTCGGTAGCTCGGGATCGCTCGAGAGAGGGATGGCTTTGAACCAGAGAGAGACTTATTTGAGGTGTGTAAGGTAGAGGGTCGAACTTTCTATTTATAATAGGGTTTTTAGGGAACGCGACACTTTTCTAGGTGCGCGTTGGCTCCACCCATAGGTCGACACGTGTCACTCCTTTGTTGGTCCACGTCTTCAAATCTCAATGAATTCCGATTGTCAGACACGTGCGACGTGTGTGACGTGCATGCACGAGCTCAGTTTGCTCGATTTTGTAAATTACATATCCTCCGAATACGAGCTCCGTTTTTGACGTAATTTATAGCCTCACGTAGATATCAATGAGTACTATACATTTCATTTATGTTGTATTGGCTTATTTTGTAGGATCCCAATGAAGATGACAAATGCAAAATTGAAGAATCAATGCATAATCGAAAAGACCCGATTTAAAGTTTAAGCACAATTTGTACAGATAATGAGGAAAGTACAAAAATGTAGAAGCATGTGCTTGCTTAATACACTACTCTCTCTCTAGAACTAATTTAGAAATATATACAATGTGGGTTGTCTCAAGCCTATACATGAAAACTATACAAGTATATATAAGCAAGATCTACCCAAAAACCCATATCACAAAGGATATGCCTAAGACATCATCCAATGGAGTGCTTTGCACCCTAACACTATCCCCCTCAAAGCTTGGAATAGATAACCCGAATTCAATATCCAAAAAGAGCAACTTTGCGAACAAGGCCTCAAGCGCGACAAATGTAGAAGCAACCAAAAAATCTTTAATCTTCAACGATCTTCTAATTCGGGCTCTAGAATGTCAGGCAATACAGTCCAAAGCAACAAGAACCATGACGAATCAAGAGGTAATTTAAAGGTCCATAAGTATCCAAAACGCATGGCAAACTACCCATCCTTAAGCTTAAAAGCACACCCCAAAAATCTTCATTTAGAGCAAACCCTTCATAAAAATGAATCATTTCAGAAGCATGTGCTTGCTTACTACACTACTCTCTCTTTCTTTCTCTCTCTCTCTCTCTCTCTCTCTCTCCCCCTCTAGAACTAATATAGAAATCTATACAATGGGAGCTCTCTCAAAACTATACATGAATACTATACAAGTATATATAGGCAAGATCTACCCAAAAACCGATATCACAAAAGGTCAGCCTAAGACACCATCCAAGGAGATCTTTGCACCCAAACATAATTTGACTTTATTTTTACTCCATATTTTATACCCTAAATGGCTTTTCAAAAATCATATCTTTCTCTTACGGGCTCTGTTCTTGATATTCCTTGTTTCTTCGGTTTTATAACTAGGAGTACTGCGATTCTCCTTCACACAACTTTTGCCAAAACTCAACCATTTTACGACACACATTCCTTGTGTGTGGTTGATTTTTAAATCTTGTAAAATCATCACTTCTCCATACGAAGTCAGAGTTTTACGAATTTTATATTTCCGAGTTTAGGGCGACGTATACATTCACAATATATGGTTATTTATCCTAAGGTTGATTTAGTGAAACCCCAAGAGGATAATGTGTAGGCATTATCTTAAGGTGCGTTAAGAGTAGGATTTCGGGGAAGAAATCTCTAGAAGGGGGGGAGAGTTGTAACACCCTATTTTCGCCTTACTATATAAACGACCAGTTATTTAAATAGACATTTTTAGAGAAGAATATTTAAGATAAATAGTCTTGATGAAAGTCGTAGTGATCATAAAAGCGAGAACGTGTATATAAAGAACATCTAAATCTGACTTCGTGAGAGGAAGTTGTGATTTTTAGAAGTTTCAGTGCATCAATGTGGGAGATTGAAATCAAAATTAAAATCAGCCGGTAGTTAGGTAAAAAAAATCTAAATAAGAGTTGAATATACCGTGAATAGGAGTTCGTCAATATAAATATAGTCTTGATGAAATTCGTAGTGATCATAAAAGTGAGAGCGTGTATATAAAGAACATCTAAATCTGACTTCGCGAGAGAAAGTTGCGATTTTTAAAAGTTTCAATGCATCAATGCAGAAGATTGAAATCAAAATTAAAATCGGACGGTTGTTAGGTAAAAAAAAATTCTAAATAAGAGTTGAATATACCGTGAATAGGAGTTCGTCGATATAAATACAGTCGAGAACAGATTCCATGTGAAAGAGTTATAATTTTTATACGTACTTTAATAGTCTAAGTCTGTTAAAAATATACCTTAAAAAATAAAGTGAGAATTAGCCGACAGAGTCTAAATAAAACTTTTTGTACTCGTCGATAGCTACGCGTGGATATAGAGAATGTAAAAAATGGAGCTCGTATAAGAAAGATATGATTTTCTGAAGTTTTTCGAAAAGTGCCCCGCGTAGGTAGGCACGACGTGTGCTTATAGAAGCAACGGGTATGGACCATAGGGAGCTTGACACGTGGCACGATTATGGAGAAACGACGTAGCAAGAGTGAACGGTGTGGCGTGCGTCCCAAAATCCACCTATAAATAGAAGTGTTTTGCTGCTCATTCCCTCACCCATTCAACCTTAACACCTCTGGAAACCCTCCCGCACCCCTGGCCCCGATACTCCCTAGTTTCCGGATACTTTTATCAAGGCTCTGGAGCTTCAATAAGCCCGACGAAAAGAATTGTTTGTGTCGGAGTTTTGTCTGTACAAATCTCGGTTGTTGCTAGAAACTCTTGTAAGTTAAGCTGCACTTAGTACACTTTAAGTGTAACTTATATTTATATTCATAGTCGTTGTTATGAATGTATAAATAAGATTTATCAGTACTTCCATTCATAATACTGATTGATCTACTTACGGGTGAGGTGTCTAGAATGGACATGTTGACTGGGTTGTTGGATTTCAGAAAAGTTATACGCCAAAATGATCTTGCCTCCCAACTGTCATGTTTGGCTGATCCTTATTTGATAGAACTCCCAGTATTCATGAGGATTAGTGAAAAAACTAACTTTCATTACCAGATTGTCATAGAATTAATAAGATATAGTAATATAGGATAATACTTGTTAGGCGCGTTACCCGCGAGTTGGATCGCCAGTAAGATCACCCAGATAACTGCCAATCGTATGAGTAACTGTCCAAGTGATTTATCTCACTATACTATGTATTACAATATATGTCCATGTATGTTAGGATAGAGAGCTAGTAGAGTAGAGCTGATAGTATAAACTGGTAGAGAATAAAGTATAAATGTGTCTATACTAGTAGAGTCTAAAGTGCAGTCTTTATGTGCATAATTGTTGTGATAGTTGAATTGTCTATTAAGAATTAGTTAGGGATGATGATGGAATAACAAAGAGGTCGAGAGCCTATATGCTCGTGTGTTGACGAAATAACATGTAGGCCATAAGTACACATAGACACGTGTTGACGAAATGACATGTAGGCTGTAAGTACACATAGAACCGTAGGTACATGTAGACCCATGTTGAAGAAGAAATGGCTGGGCCATGCGTCGAAGATGCACATATTATTGGCAGATCGTGAGCCATTATTTGTATGCGTGTATATGTATTATGGTATATGGTATTTTGGGGAACTCACTAAGCTCCGTGATTATCCAGTTGATTATAAATGTTTTTCAAGTACTTCATTGATTCGTGAGAAGCGCAAGGTTCGACTGTACACATGCGCATTCCCAACATGTTTCCGCATAATATAATTATACTATGATTTATTTGGATAAATAATAATGAAAATTTTGGGTTGAAAATAGGGATGTTACATTGAGGTTGAGGGTTTAAGTCTCGTCTGTGACATAACTGGTATTATGAGTATTTTAGAAGTAGGTTAGATTTGCTATTAAAAAAAAGGAGTTTTCTAGATAATTTAGGATGAAGGACTTGGAACTACCAAACATATTCTTAGTATGAGGATACTTAGATATAAATGTGATGGTATTATAAAACTTTCCCAACAAAAGTACATCAAGAAACTATTAGATAAATTCAACATGTTAGATGCTAAGTTAGAGAGACACATATGGTGAGTCATTTGAGAGTCTCAAAGAAGAAATTCTTAAAATCAGATAAAAAACAAGGAATAAATGACTAAATTATATTATAACTTGGGAATTGACAAACATATACTCGGTATGAGCATACTTAGATACAAAGATGCTGGTACTCTAAAACTTTCCTAATAGAAGTACATCAAGAAAGCTTTAAAGAAATTCAACACGTTAGATGCTAAGGCCAGAAAGACACATATGGAGAGTCATTTGAGAGTCTCAAAGAAGAGATTCTTAAAATTAGATAAAACAAGGAAAAAATGACAAAATTCCATTATAACTTAGTTGTTAGTAGTTTGATGTATATTATGGTATGCATTATGAAAGATATTGTTAATATAGTGGGAGTTGTCAGCAAATTCATGTCAAAAATGGGGAAAAAACATTAGGAAGAAGTCAAGTGGTTGGTATGTTACTTGAAAAATACCTCTGAGGTTTCTTTATGTTTCAAAATAAAGAAGGTAGTCTTAAAAGGTTTTGTCGGTGGAATTTTAGGAGATTGTGCATATTTGAGGAAACACATAATAGGTTATATGCTTAATATTGGGGGTACAACCATCAGTTAGATATCTATATTATTGAGAGAGTTGATATATAAAACATATAAAAATATATGCCAATTGTATATGCTGCCAAAGAGCTTATATGGTTGGGAAAATGTCATATTAGCCCAACGAACTTATCAAGTTTGTTTTAAAAGGTCACTCAATTATTTTTTTAGAATATTAAGGGAATGAAGTCACATTTGACCATTTTAAAATTCCCTTACAAGACCTGATACCGGGTGAATAGGTAATATGGGTGCCGACTAGCACTTTGACTCTCTCTCTCTCTACATCTCTCTCTCTCTCTCTCTCTATATATATATATATATATATATATATATATATATATATATATATATATATATATATATATATATATCAAATATACACACTATTTCGTTGTTGATGCCATCTAAAACCCTACCTGAAAAACTTAACAACCTAATTTTATCAATCTTCGACGACATATGGCGGCAATAGCCTCATCATCCCTGCTTCAACCCATCACCGCTCATCTCAGGTCGGCCACCATGGCGGCGCAACACCCTTTCTCCAACGGAAACTGCCGCTGTGGCGGGTCACAATGCTGCATGAAAGCTGACAAAAGTGACCCAAGTGTGGCGTCTTGAAGCACTTGTAAAGTGTGTGTTTTTTACACCCCCACCAACGACGATAAACTCTCTGGGAAGTAGTCAACTTGGTGTTTGGCAATAGCGGCATGAATTATTTATCAAATCGGGCATTGCCTTCCACCATGGCTAAGGATTGTCGGAATCTCTGTATTTGTTGTCTACGACAATAAAGCTGGAACTGTTTTCGCTGCACTGGCAAACTTCCGTTTTCATGGTTCATAAATCACAAGGCTCAGTTTTTTACTTTATTTCCCCTTCCAACTGTTCGTGAAAATGCCTAAATGAAAAAAATATAATTGCAGGGTTCAGATGGAGGGGTAAAACTACACTGAGGAATAGCTGCAAATGGATTGATCCTATATATCTTTTCTTGTTATGGATCATAAGCTTCACTGAGGAATAATTGCAGGGTTAAGGTGGAGGGGTAAAACTACACTGAGGAATAATTGCAGGGTTCAGATAAAGGAGTAAAACAACAAGGTAAGCCAGGGTCGAAAGGGTTTACGTGCGGTTTGGATTGCGAAATGGAGTCGTATTGGCAATTATTCAAAATGGTTTTGTATGTCGGGAGGTCGGATATGATGGGTTTTGAGCACTATAACATCCCTATGGTGAACATACAACCCTAATGCTTTGGATCTAAGTTTTCTCTAGTTATACATGCAATATTCTTTTTCCAAAGCAAGAAGCCTAACTAGAATACAAATTTGATATTTGAATCATAAAAAAACTAGTTAGATGATTACCTCTTGTTGTAGCTTGTAGATTTTGGCCTTTCAAGAGCTTAGCACCTCAAGTGTGATGCCTCAAATGTTTCACAAAACACCACCAACAATTGGATGACAATGAGAGAGAGCTTGGAGCACCAAAAATCGGCTATATCCTCTTAGAATACTCTTGGTGCCGATTTTAGGGGCTTAGAGGTTACATATATAGTGTAGAATTCCAAGAGTCACTTGTAAACCCTAATTCTTACACTTAGGCTTATGATCCAACAAATGATTTGGACTAACACTTCATGGACTATCTCATAAGCTTAGTCCATCACAAATCAATCATGGATCATTAGCCCAAACCATATGTACCACTGATTTACATAATCAGTCCCCGTTAATTTAATCAGTCTATTTTGATCACTAAATTAATTCCTAATTAATTCTTGATCAATACTAATTAATAATAAGATTTCTCAATTAATATATTATACTTATAATATATTAATAAATTACAAATAACCTCTTTCTCAAATATCCATCCTATCAAATTGTTCTGGTGAATGCAACCCAAAATGGACCATGCTACTATCGGGTCAAGTACATACCAATTATAGTTATGGGCTTAGACACCTAATCCAACAGTCTCCCACTTGGATAAGTCTAATAACTATAACTTCCAATGCAACTTCAAAATCCGATTAACAATCGTAGCTCTCAAAAGCCGTTGTCGAATTCTGACGCGTCCTTTAGATAAGGGATCATATAATCCTCTGTTCTTCAAGATATCATGCAGACAAATGCATGGAACATAGTCATACTTATTGTCCAGCAGTTTGTTTCCCGATTTCTGATTTGTTTGACATAGAACTTAATTGAACACATCAATTGAGTCCTTACCGGGCCCGACACATAAGTCAAGACAAAATCATCGAGGGGCCCAAGATGCAAAATGAAACAATAGTAAACAATTGACACAGGATAGTAACTTTACTCATAAATAAAACTCATTTTATTTAATCATCAAATGTCAATTACATTTTATCTATTACAAGTTTCTAAACTATCTAATCATTAAAACTAATATCGTCATTCAGCCCAATACTTCTAGCATGCCGCAGGTGCTTAACCGTACTCAGTCCCTTCGTAAGGGGATCTTCTGGGTTCTCCTCTGACGATACCCTCTTTACTACAAGGAGTCCTTCTTCTATCCGATGTCTTATGAAGTGATATTTTCTGTCGATGTGCCTGGATCTGGCATGATCCCTTGGTTCCTTGGTTAAGGCGACCGCACTCTCGCTATCACATAAAATCTCCATAGGCTCCTTTACAGCTGGTACAACTCCAAGGTCTCCGATGAAGTTCTTTAGCCATATCGCCTCCTTCAACGCTTCCAAGTTACTGCTCCTCCATTTAGGGTAAATACCCAGCCCGACTTAGAGCGGAAATTATCTCTGTCGGTCTGAAAGCTGGCGTCACTATACCCTATCACTCTCAAGTCATCACTCCCATCGAGGGTGAGGACCCAGTCCGTAGTCCTCCGTAGGTACTTAAGAATGTTCTTCACCACAGTCCAATGAGCTCTACCAGGATTTCTTTGATATCTGCTGACCATAATCAAGGCAAAGGCCACATCAGGGCAAGTACATGTCATAACATACATGATCAAGCCAACTGCAGAAGCATATAGTACTCGGATCATCTCTGCTATCTCGACATCGGTACTCGGACTCTGAGTCTTACTGAGTTTGGTATTGCTCAGGATGGGCAATTCACCTTTCTTGGAATTCTCCATGCTGAAAAGTTTCAACACCTTGTCCAAGTAGGTACTTTGACTAAGTCCTATTAGTCTTTTACTCCTATTTCTCAATATCCTTATCCCTAGAATGTAAGCAGCTTCTCCGAGGTCCTTCATAGCGAAACACTTTCCAAGCCAGGACTTAACTACCTGCAAGGTTGGAATGTCATTTCCTATGAGAAGTATGTCATCTACATACAACACCAGAAAGCTAACTACACTCCCACTAGCCTTGACATACACACAGGACTCATCCTTGCTTCTCGAAAATCCAAACTCTTTGACTTTCTCATCGAAACAAAGATTCCATCTTCGAGATGCTTGTTTCAATCCATAAATGGATTTCTCAAGCTTACACACTCTATTAGGGTACTTCACATTGACAAAACCCTCTGGCTGACTCATGTAAACATCTTCAGCCAACTTCACATTAAGGAAAACGGTTTTGACATCCATTTGCCATATTTCATAATCATGAAATGCAGCTATGGCTAGCATAACCCTTATAGATTTAATCTTCGCTACTGATGAGAAGGTCTCGTCATAGTCAACTCCATGAGTTTGAGTAAAGCCCTTCGCAACCAATCACACCTTATATGTGTGTACTTTCCCATCCATGTCGGTCTTCTTCTTGAAGATCCATTTGCACCCGACCGTCTTACGACCTGGTACTGATGGTTTTTGAGCATTCTAACACTCATATGGTTTACATGCAACCCTAGAAACCTTGGATCTATGTTTGACTAAGATACATGCAAATAATTATTTTTCCAAGGTTCTTATCCTAACTAGCATGACATGGGGTACTTGAATCAAATAAAACTAGTAGAATTACTTACCTTGTAGTAGTAGTTAATTGCTTGGAGTTTGAGAGCCTAACACCAATAATATGGATGCCTCAAATGGAAGTCACAAATCACCACAAACTTGGAAACTTGAGAGAATAGTCACAAACTTCTTGAAATCGGCCCTCTTAGTTTACACACATCAACTAGTCTTATTTCAAGAACCAAAGCCTCCTTTATATAGTGTGGTGGATTAGGGTTACATCCATATAAACCCTAATACCTATGTCTTTTCATTTCCATGAGATCCATGGGTTAAAGCTCCATGGAGTATCCATGGACTTTCCATGCAAGCCTAGCCCATTCCAAATAAGCATTAGCCCACACTATATAAATACAAGAGCCCATATTTAATTAGTCATACTTTTGATCTCTAAATTAATTCTAAATTAATTATAGATCAACACTAATTAAATAATATGATTTTATATTAATATATTAGAACTTATAATATATTAATAAATCATAACTTATACTATTCTCAAAAGATTATCCGTAAATTGTTCGGGTGAAGTGCAACCCAAATGGACCATGCCTGGTCGGGTCAAGTACATACCAAATATAGTTATGGACTTAGACACTATCTCCAACAGTCTCCCACTTGGATAAGTCTAATAACTATAGTTGCAAGTATGACTTCAGGAACCGATCAGCAATCGTAGCTCTTAAAACTCTGTTGAACTATGAAGAGCCATTTTAGATAAGTGATCATATAATCCTCTGTTCTAGATATCAGCCGGACAAATACATGGAACATGGTCTTGCTTATTGTCCAGCATTTGTTTCCCGATTTCCGATTTGTTTGACATAGAACTTAACTGAACACATCTTTAGTTCTGACCGGGCCCGGTACATAGGTCAAAACAAAATCATCGAGGGGCCCAGATATCGCTTCTAATTCTAGAAGGAACAGATAAACTTCGACTCATATGTTTGCTCTACTACTTGTTGAATTACACATAAAAGCACGGTTTATAACATCGAGTTACCAATGCGTTTTCGTGCAATCAATGCATAACCAACTCATAGGCAACAAATCATATCTCTAGGTTTGAAGACTTATATGATATTACCGTCTCACGATCACTCGAGATAAATTCCATGAAGTGATACAAGTGAGCGTGGGTTGAATCCAATACTCAGAACTTATGAGCACTCATGAGTGTTGTAGCCCCGCTTTGTCTAACATCTTAGACCTCTACAAGCCAACCCATGACAGTCTTGATTCATATCTACTTCCAACATATGACCGACTGTGGAGAGTTTGAATAATATGATATAAACCATAACATAATTATTCTGGAAGTCAAAACATGCAAAAAGAAATAATAGTAAACGATTGACAAGAGATAGCAACACTTTACTCTTAAATAACAACTTTTATTTATCATCAAATGTCAATTACATTTTACAAATTTCAAGATTATCTAACTACTAAAACTAATATCATCCTTCAGCCCTATGCTCCGAGCATGCTGGAGATGCTTAGCCCGAGTCAGTCCCTTCGTGAGGGGATCTGCTGGGTTCTCATCCGATGATACCCACTTTGCCACGAGGATTCCTTCTTCTATTCGATGTCTGATGAAGTGATATTTTCTGTCAATGTGTCTGGATCTCCCATGATCTCTTAGTTCCTTGGCTAAGGCAACCGCACTATTGCTGTCACAGAAAATATCCATTGGCTCCTTTATAGCTGGTACAACTCCAAGGTCTCCGATGAAGTTCTTTAGCCATATAGCCTCCTTTGCTGCCTCGCTTGCTGCTATATACTCTGATTCACAAGTGGAATCAGCCACTGTCTCCTGCTTGGAACTTTTCCAAGTAATTGCCCCTTTGTTTAGAGTAAAGACCCAGCCCGACTGAGAGCGGAAATTATCCCTGTCAGTCTGAAAGCTAGCATCACTGTACCCTACAACTCTCAAGTCCTCACTGCCACCGAGGGTAAGGACCCAGTCCTTAGTCCTCCGTAGGTAGTTGAGGATATTCTTTACCGCAGTCCAGTGTGCCTTGCCAGGGTTCCCCTGATACCTGCTAACCATGCTCAAAGCAAAGGCTACATCAGGTCGAGTACACGTCATAGCATACATGATCGATCCTACAGCTGAAGCATAAGGTATTCGACTCATTTCTGCTATCACAGCCTCAGTACTAGGGCTTTGTGTCTTACTCAATCTGGCGTTACTTTGGATGGGTAACTCTCCTTTCTTGGAGTTATGCATGTTGAACCTTTTCAACACTTTGTCCACATAGGTGCTTTGACTAAGTCCAATTAGTCTTTTACTCCTGTTTCTCAAAATCCTTATCCCTAGGATATAGGCAGCTTCTCCAAGGTCCTTCATAGCGAAACACTTCCCAAGCCAGGACTTTACTTCCTGCAGGGTTGGGATGTCATTTCCTATGAGTAGTATGTCATCCACATACAGTACCAAAAAGCTGACTATACTCCCACTAGACTTGATATAGACACAAAATTCATCTTCACTCCTTGAAAAGCCAAATTCTTTGACTTTCTCATCAAAGCAAAGATTCCATCTGCGAGGTGCCTGTTTTAATCCATAAATGGATTTCTCGAGCTTACACACTCTACTGGGGTACTCTGTACTGACAAAACCCTCTGGCTGAACCATGTAAACATCTTCAGCCAACTTTCCATTAAGGAAAGCGGTTTTGACATCCATTTGCCATATTTCATAATCATGAAATGCAGCAATGGCTAACAGAACCCTAATAGACTTAATCTTGGCCACTGGTGAAAAGGTCTCATCATAATCAACTCCCGGAGTTTGAGAATAACCCTTTGCAACCAGTCGTGCCTTATAAGTGTGTACATTACCATCCATGTCGGTCTTCTTCTTGAAGATCCATTTGCACCCAACTATCTTACGATCAGGTACATTGTCAACCAAGTTCCAAACTTGATTGTCATACATGGACTGTATCTCGCTATCCATAGCCTCTTTCCATTTAGCAGCCTCAGGGCCTGCCATGGCTTCCATGTAGCTGTTAGGCTCATCCAGATTTACCAGTGTGTTATCACTGATAAGTGTCTTACCTTCTGCAGTAATATGAAAACCATAATAATGCTCAGGTGCATTCCTAACTCTGGTGGAACGCCTCAGAGGTATAGATTCTTCAGTCGGCTCAACAGGAGTTTCCTCTGTTGGAACTTTGCTTAACAATGTGGGACTTATCCCACATTGGTGGAAGAGAAAACTTTCTCCCACCTTATATGTCTTGTCCCACTCATTTAATTAAATGGGTCAAGTAATGGGTTAAGCATATTGGGCTTGGGTTGTGGTGTTGGATTAGCCTAATTGGACTCAAAATAGGCTAATATCAAAAGAATATTTAATGGTCAAAAGATGGGCCTTGGGCCTTGGGGCTCTTGGGGTCTTCCTGATTAATTAAATAATTTTTAATTACGAAATTAATTTTTATTCTTTATTTTCATTAAATTCGTAATCAATGAATGACAGGTATTTGGAAGTTATTTTCGGTTTTGACAGTTTTTAACTGTCATAATCAATACCTATAAACACATGATTTCTGTCATTTGTGAGGGGTTACAGAAACAATCACCACAAACTCTCTTCAAAATTCGTTCTTCCTAAAGATGAAGGGGACATAGAAATTTCGACAGATTCAAGAGTACTTCTTGGATTGATTGTTGTATCCTCTAGACAGATCCCTACCAGGGAAATTTCTGTCTTAGGACACTGCAATTTGCAGGCCTCAATCTACATAATTTCGTTTTTTGTGTTTCTGTTGTAAACATAAATCTTCAAGTATGTTTTCTGTAAACTGATTCTTGTATATTACATATATATATATTTCAATTTCGTTTGTTTTATTTCTATTGCTCTTGTTGATTGTATACTTCTGTCATAACAATCTAAGACAGAAATCAAAGAGTGAAGAATGGATCAAAATTCCATCATCAAAACACATGTGGAAAAGCCTGAGAAATTCAAAGGCTCAGATTTTCGGAGATGGCAACAAAAGATGTTGTTTTATCTAACAACTCTTCATGTTTCCAATGTTCTCACTGATGATTCTCCCTCTCCTCCCACTGGGACAACTACTGCAGAAGGAGTAACACCACCCACTGCAGCCCAATTGGCAGAACACCAAAGGGCTGTGGAAACTTGGAACACAAATGAATATAATTGCAGAAATTATATTCTAAATGCCCTGGATGATTCCCTCTATGATATCTACTCTACCATCACTACTGCAAGAGAGATATGGGAATCACTGGAAAAGAAATATAAAACAGAAGTGGCATGTTCCAAGAAATTCGTGATTGGAAAGTTCATGAATTTCAAGATGGTGGATACCAAATCTGTCCTCAAACAAGTGGAGGAAATTCAAGTCATTGCACATGATCTTGAAGTTGAAGGTATGGGTATAAACTCTAACTTTCTTGTTGGTTCAATCATTGAAAAACTTCCTCCTTCTTGGAAGAATTTCAAATTATATCTTAAACACTTAACTGATGACATGAGTTTTGAGCAACTTGTGTTGAGAATTCGTGTGGAAGAAGATAACAGATTGAATGAGAAGGCAGATGCAAATTCCTTGGAACCAAGTGCAAACTTTGTTGGAGAAGCAAGTACTTCAAAGACAAAACACAACAACAAGAAAGGGAAGCAAGGCTCCAAAAACTCTTCCAAAGATGGCAAAAATCATGGCCCTAACAAGAAGAATTTCAAGAAGAATTCTGGTCCATGCTATGTTTGTGGCAAAATTGGACACAAGGCCAAAGATTGCAGATTCAGGAGGGGTCAAGGAGGAAACAATGGAAACAATGGTGGTAATTCTGGTGGAGGAAATTCTGGTCAAGCCAACATGGTTGAATCACCAAATCAGTTTGTTGCTGTGATTCAAACCAACATGGTTAGCAATTGTGTGGATTGGTGGATTGATACTGGAGCCACAAGGCACATTTGCAACTCTCGAACTATGTTTTCTACATACCAGAAAGTCTCGGATTCTGAACCAATGTTTATGGGGAATGGCTCTACTGCAAAAGTTGAAGGAAAGGGAAAAGTGAAGCTGCAACTGACTTCTGAAAAAGAACTCATTTTAAGTGATGTTTTGCATGTTCCTGAAATTACTAAGAATTTGATTTCTGGTCCTATTCTTAGTAACAAAGGTTTCAAACTTGTATTTGAGTCTGATAAGTTTGTTCTCACCAAGGGTGGGGTGTATGTTGGAAAAGGATACCTTAGTGAGGGTCTCTTCAAAGTCAGTGTCTTACCTTTGTACTATGGTGTTGAAACACCAAACAATGATGTAACCAATGTTAATGCTAACGCAATAATGGGCACTACTAGCCCCTCTTCTATGTATATGCATGATCCTTCAATTTTGTGGCATTCTCGTTTGGGACATGTCAATTTTCGTTCTATTCAAAGAATGGCAAAACTTGGCATGTTACCAAAATGTACATTAGATAAAAACAGAAAATGTGAGGTTTGTGTAGAATCTAAATTTTCACAACATCCTCATAAATCAGTTGAAAAATCTAATGAAATACTTGGCTTAATCCACTCTGATTTATGTGATTTTAGAGCAACACCTACAAGAGGAGGAAAGAATTATTATATATCTTTTATTGATGATTGCAGCAAGTATTGTTATATTTATTTGTTAAATACCAAAGATGAAGCCTTGAATTATTTTAAGAATTACAAGGCTGAAGTTGAAAATCAACTTGACAAAAAGATCAAAATTCTAAGGTCTGATCGAGGAGGAGAATATGAATCCAAAGACTTTGCTGAATTTTGTTCCTTAAATGGTATTATACATCAAACAACTGCTCCATATACTCCTCAGCAAAATGGAGTGGCAGAAAGGAAGAATAGAACATTGAAAAACATGATTAATTCAATGTTAATTACTTCTGGAGCACCACATAATCTGTGGGGAGAAGCATGTCTTGCAGCAAACTCAATTCTTAATAGAATTCCTCATAAAAAGAGTGATAAATCACCCTATCATCAGTGGAAAGGGAGGTTACCCTCTTATAAAAGGATGAAAGTGTGGGGTTGTCTTGCTAAGGTACAAGTACCTCTTCCTAAGAGGACTAAACTTGGACCAAAAACCATAGATTGCATCTATCTTGGCCCTGCCATGAATAGTGCAGCCTATAGGTTTCTTGTGTTTAAATCACATGTTGATGATATCCATAACCAAACCATCATGGAATCAGCAGAGGCTGAATTCTTTGAAAATATTTTTCCTTTTAAGGATAAAGGGAAAGAGGTTACCTACTCTAGGAAAAGACCTCTAGATGATGGACTAAATGATACCATTCCAGACAGAAGTTTACAATCAAATGAAGAGAGTTCTTCTAAGGTTCAAGAAGAGAACTTAGAATTCAGAAGAAGCAAATGGGGCAAAATTGCCAAAGATTTTGGACCTGATTACATGGCCTATGTAGTGAATAAAGAACCACAAACTTATAAGGATGCTATGGATTCTTCTGAAGCTCCCTTTTGGAAAGAGGCAATCAAAAGTGAGATCGATTCCATTGTGCAGAATAACACTTGGAAATTGGTAGATTTGCCACCTGGGCAAAAACCAATTGGGCACAAATGGATTTTCAAGAAGAAGTTTAGACCTGATGGTACCATTGAGAAGTACAAAGCTCGTTTAGTAGCTAAACGGTATCGTCAAAAAGAGGGTCAAGACTTCTTTGACACCTATTCACCTGTTACAAGAATTACATCAATTCGCACATTAGTAGCAATTGCAGCCATTCACAATTTGGAAATACACCAAATGGATGTGAAAACTGCCTTCTTGTATGGTGAACTAGATGAAGAGATATATATGAACCAACCTGAAGGGTTTGTGGTTAAGGGTCAAGAAAGCAAAGTTTGTAAGTTAGTTAGATCACTTTATGGACTAAAACAGGCTCCAAAGCAATGGCATGAGAAGTTTGACAACACATTACTCTCTAATGGATTTAGAATTAATGAATGTGATAAATGTGTTTATGTCAAACAATACAAGAATGCTTGTGTTATCATATGCTTGTATGTGGATGATATGCTTATAATGGGTACTAATTTGGATGTGATCAATCAAACCAAGAAAATGCTACACTCCTCCTTTTCCATGAAAGACTTGGGAGTAGTAGATGTGATCCTTGGTGTAAGAGTTCAAAGAAGATCAGATGGTTATACTCTTACTCAGTCCCATTTTATTGAAAGTGTACTTAAGAAGTTTGGACACTATGATGACAAGCCGGTAGTCACCCCTTTTGATCCTTCAAGTCATCTTAAGAAGAATAAAGGTGATAGTGTAGCTCAGTTAGAATATACTCAAATTCTTGGTAGCTTAATGTATATTATGAATTGTACTCGACCGGACTTGGCTTATAGTGTAAGTAGATTGAGCCGCTACTCCCACAATCCTGGGAAAGATCATTGGTATGCATTAGTGAGAGTGCTTAGATATTTAAAGCATACAATGAATTATGGATTGCATTACACGAGATATCCTCCTGTTCTTGAAGGGTATTGTGATGCAAATTGGATTTCCAATACCTCAGAGGCAAAATCCAGAAGTGGATATGTGTTCACTCTTGGTGGAGCTGCTATCTCTTGGAAATCATCTAAGCAAACTGTGAATACTCGTTCTACAATGGAAGCAGAGTTTGTTGCTTTAGACAAAGCTGCTGAAGAAGCAGAATGGCTTAAAAGCTTCCTAGAAGGTATTCCTCTGTGGCCTCAACCTGTTACTGCCATTGGCATACATTGTGATAGTATGGCTGCTCTTACTAGAGCACAAAGTCAGATATACAATGGCAAGTCGAGACACATTAGGCGCAGACATATTACAATAAGAGACTTGCTGAAGAATGGAATCATTTCCATTAGTTACATAAAGTCAAAGGAAAATATAGCTGATCCCTTGAAAAAAGGCCTTAGTAGAGAGCAAGTTCTCTTCACATCGAGGGGAATGGGCTTAAAGCCAACACAATGAGTCACCACCTGGCGGAAACCTAACCTAGCAACATTGGAGATCCCATGGTCTAGGTTCAATAGGACAACTAGTTGGGGAAGACTCAAAGAAGCACTAACACAAAGGTATGCTCACTCCTATGATATTTATTTTGTGTTTTTCCGTTGATGATATAGGGATGAATTCTTTATTCTTAATAATGCTGATAGCTTTTATAGTGGAATAAGTACGGATTGTTCCAGATTAGTATTACCTATGTGATATGGATGTGAGGTCGCATCTTTGGGAGCTGATATGGCTAAGCTCTCTAAAAGTCTCATGAAGAAAGGATCGTTCATGACCGAAATGAACACAACGGTAAGAAATGATCTATGCTTAGATATGATATGTGTGATACTTCTTATATTATTCTACTATAAAAAGTGGTTAGTTCAAGAATCTAGTTCACTATCCACAAAGTAGATCCAAGTAGTACTCACTATGAAAGGTTCAAGTTTTACAACACCTATTCAGATGCATGTCATATCTTACTTCCCTTATTTGAATATCAAAGTTCACTTATTTTCTATTCAAATGTGGGGTATTCTTCGAGTTTGAATAGAAAATATGGGGTATTGTTGGAACTTTGCTTAACAATGTGGGACTTATCCCACATTGGTGGAAGAGAAAACTTTCTCCCACCTTATATGTCTTGTCCCACTCATTTAATTAAATGGGTCAAGTAATGGGTTAAGCATATTGGGCTTGGGTTGTGGTGTTGGATTAGCCTAATTGGACTCAAAATAGGCTAATATCAAGAGAATATTTAATGGTCAAAAGATGGGCCTTGGGCCTTGGGGCTCTTGGGGTCTTCCTGATTAATTAAATAATTTTTAATTACGAAATTAATTTTTATTCTTTATTTTCATTAAATTCGTAATCAATGAATGACAGGTATTTGGAAGTTATTTTCGGTTTTGACAGTTTTTAACTGTCATAATCAATACCTATAAACACATGATTTCTGTCATTTGTGAGGGGTTACAGAAACAATCACCACAAACTCTCTTCAAAATTCGTTCTTCCTGAAGATGAAGGGGACATAGAAATTTCGACAGATTCAAGAGTACTTCTTGGATTGATTGTTGTATCCTCTAGACAGATCCCTACCAGGGAAATTTCTGTCTTAGGACACTGCAATTTGCAGGCCTCAATCTACATAATTTCGTTTTTTGTGTTTCTGTTGTAAACATAAATCTTAAAGTATGTTTTCTGTAAACTGATTCTTGTATATTACATATATATATTTCAATTTCGTTTGTTTTATTTCTATTGCTCTTGTTGATTGTATACTTCTGTCATAACATCCTCCTCAGGTTGAGGGCTAGGGTTTGAGGTTCCTTCACCACTTGACTCTTGAATTTCCTCAAGGTCAATTTGCCTCCCACTGTCTCCTTGGCTCATGAATTCTCTCTCTCGAAAGAATCCTCTTCTTGCTACAAAGACCACATTATCACTGGGTCTGTAGAAGATGTAACCAAAGGATTTCTGTGGGTAGCCAATGAAAATACACCTTTCGCTTCGGGGTTCGAGCTTATCGTGAGTCTCGCGTCTCACGAAAGCCTCGCAACCCCAAATGTTGATGTGGTCTAGATTGGGAACTTTTCCAGTCCACAACTCGTGAGGTGTTTTGGCAACCTTCTTTGTAGGGACTAGATTAAGGATATGGGCGGCAGTCTCTAAGGCATACCCCCAAAATGAGATTGGTAGCGAAGCTCGACTCATCATGGAATGAACCATGTCCAACAAGGTCCGATTGCGCCTCTCAGCTACACCATTCAACTGTGGTGTCCTAGGAGGTGTCAATTGTGAGACAATCCCACATTCCTTATGATGGTCAATGAACTCAGTACTAAGATACTCACCACCACGATCGGATCGAAGCATCTTAATGTTCCTGCCCAACTGATTCTCCACTTCTTGCTTAAACTCTTTGAATTTCTCAAAGGTTTCTGACTTATGCTTGATTAGGTAGACATATCCATATCTACTAAAATCATCAGTAAAAGTCACATAGAACCGATTAGCATCTCTTGTGGCGGTTCTGAAGGGTCCACACACATCCGTGTGTATGAGGTCCAACAAACCTTCACCCCTAGCACAAGTGCCAGTAAAAGGTGACTTTGTCATTTTACCAAGCAAACAAGATTCACAACTATCATCTGACTTTAGGTCAAATGACTCCAAGACTCCATCCTTTTAGAGTTGGCCTATGCGTTTCTTGCTTACATGTCCAAGACGACAATGCCATAAGGATGCTTTATCTAAGCTAGTGGAAGAGTTAATACACAATATATTATTTCCTAGATTATCTACAACAGATACAGTTTCATACACGCCATCAACAGGTAATGCTTTAAAATAAAGAACATTATTAAAGAAAGCATCAATACTACCATTATTATTATCAAAATAAAAGGTAAAACCTTTTTTATACAATGCATGAAAGGAAATAACATTTCTTGCCATTTCTGGCGAATAATAACATTTATTCAAATCTAATGTAAACCCACTATTTAGCACTAAGGAATAAACTCTTATCTTGGTGACAGGTGAAGCTTTCCTGTTTCCCATGGTCAAGTTTATCTTTCCCTGCTCCACATTCTCACTTCTTTTTAGTCCCTGCAAATCACAACATATGTGAATACCACAACCTGTATCAAGGACCCAAGACTTAGAATGAGGTGAGTTATTAGACAATATAGTATATATACCTGCATGGTTGGGTTTTACTTTCCCATCCTTCAAATCTTGCTGGTACTTTGGGCAGTTTCGCTTCCAGTGCGACTTTTCATGGCAATAGAAGCATTCAGCCTCATTAGGGTTAGCAGAAGGAGTGACAAAACCTTTCTTGGTTTTGCTTGAAGAGGAGCCTTCAAGGGTCTTACCCTTGGTACCCTTAGAAGGGTTCTTTCTCTTCTTCCCTTTGCCATGCCCGATTGCCAAGACATTGGCCGCAGTTGGAGTAGGAGTAGGAGTAGTAACAACCGACTTACCCTTTAGACCACTTTCGGCGGTCTTCAAGAGTCCTTGAAGTTTGATGAGGGTGACTTCTTCCTTGTTCATGTGATATGTGATGCGGAATTGATCATAACACGATAGCAAGGAGTGCAAAATGATGTCTATTGCTAACTCCTCAGGGAAGTTCACATTCAGCTTCAGTAAACGGTCCACATACCTTTGCATTTTCTGCATGTGGCCCGTGATGGGTTCACCATCCTTTATTCGGGTTGTTATCATGGAGGAGATTATTTCATATCGCTCTTGACGAGCACTTTGATGGTAGCGGTCCATCAAGTCCTGGTGCATCTCAAAAGGATAATAGTCCTCATAGGACTTTTGGAGCTCGGCTGTCATGGTGGCCATCATGATGCATGCCACTTTTGTAGCATCTCTTTCATGTACCTCATATTCAGCAAGCTCTTCAGGAGTAGCAGTTGGCTCGGGTACCTTCAGCTCCTTGTCGAGAACATATTCTTTGTTCTCATACCGAGTGACCATCTTGATGTTTCTGATCCAATCTGTAAAGTTGGACCCATCAAATATGACTCTCCCACAAAGATTCATGAGAGAGAAGGAGCTAGTAGGGTTTGAGCCAGAAGCATTGTTATTGGAAGACATCTGAAAAGAAGAGGGAATAGATTAGATTAGATATAGAGATAGTCCTTAACAAAACACCCAAATGTAATATTAAGGCTAGGACCCAACACAATATTTTATAACTTAGAAGAGGGATGCCGTAATCTAAGCTATAAGATATTTGAAGGTAGGTGAATGCCGATTCACCAATTTCCACCATGAAAAACGAAATATTTAATTAGGTTTTAATTGGTTTAGAAACTCCTAGATTCTTTGAGATTCATTGAACTTTCTTTAATGGCATGTTTCAATCTCGAGTGTGACCTTCAAGTTTTGTGACTGGGATGCCGAGGATCACAAAACAAGGTGTGAAGTAACCATGCAAATTACTTGGTACCCTTAATGTATTACCCCTCAATCGATGTGCCGGTTAACCACACACGCTCCATCGATACTATGATAAACATTAAGTCACCCTTTACCTACCTTGTTAAGTTCAAGTTAGTGTGCCGGTTAACCACACACGCTCCACTAACGACTTAAACAAAGTGTAAAGTGTAATTTCATGGATTAGCACCTTATTCACATTTTCCTAAAATAACTAAGATTGGGATTTCAATAAAGTTTAGTTACTTTAGTATTATCATTATACTTTTAATGAGAATTTATAAGTCATTGTCCTACCCGTTCGGCTAACGACCCTCCACCGATCAAGGAAGCGGTGGGTGAGAGTGGACACCCATTAAGTTGCTATTTTATAGGCAACAACCTTATACCCCCCTTATAGACCGGCTTCGTGAATGAGGCGTACTAGCGGTAAGACGACTTGATCTTATACATATATAAATATTATTAAACTTATAATATTATAAAGTATAAGGGTTGAATTTTAACTTTTAAAATTCTAGGGGTTGGAACTAAAGTTTTCAATATGACTTTACATGTTCCAAAACTTGAGGGCAAGTTTTGTAAACTTTCAAAACTTTTCATTTCTCATAACTTATGAGTTAATGGTTATTAAAAATGAAGACTCTTCATTTTTTGTGACCTATGTGTTCTTTTAATGGTTATTTATAAATGTGACTTTTGGTTATCCATAACTTAAGAACTAGTTATGGACTCCATTAAAACACATAAAGATCAAGAATTAATCTAATCAATTATTAGCACATAATTTCTATGATCTTCTAAACTCATATGTTTATGAATGTTCATATCAAAAATTTCAAGAATCGTAAGTACATATACAAAACTTGAAATTTTGATACGAGCTTTTGAATAAAACTTCGATTTTGAAGTTTTTTTTTTTTTTTTTTTTTTTTTTTTTTTGCATCAAGTATCAAATAAACAAACCAGGCTCTGATACCACTAATGGTTTTTGAGCATTCTAACACTCCTATGGTGTACATGCAACCCTAGAAACCTTGGATCTATGTTTGACTAAGATACATGCAAATAATTATTTTTCCAAGGTTCTTATCCTAACTAGCATGACATGGGGTACTTGAATCAAATAAAACTAGTAGAATTACTTACCTTGTAGTAGTAGTTGATTGCTTGGAGTTTGAGAGCCTAGCACCAATAATGTGGATGCCTCAAATGGAAGTCACAAATCACCACAAACTTGGAAACTTGAGAGAATAGTCACAAACTTCTTGAAATCGGCCCTCTTAGTTTACACACATCAACTAGTCTTATTTCAAGAACCAAAGCCTCCTTTATATAGTGTGGTGGATTAGGGTTACATCCATGTAAACCCTAATACCCATGTCTTTTCATTTCCATGAGATCCATGGGTTAAAGCTCCATGGAGTATCCATGGACTTTCCATGCAAGCCTAGCCCATTCCAAATAAGCATTAGCCCACACTATATAAATACAAGAGCCCATATTTAATTAGTCATACTTTTGATCTCTAAATTAATTCTAAATTAATTATAGATCAACACTAATTAAATAATATGATTTTACATTAATATATTAGAACTTATAATATATTAATAAATCATAACTTATACTATTCTCAAAAGATTATCCGTAAATTGTTCGGGTGAAGTGCAACCCAAATGGACCATGCCGGGTCGGGTCAAGTACATACCAAATATAGTTATGGACTTAGACACTATCTCCAACAGGTACATTGTCAACCAAGTTCCAAACTTGATTGTCATACATGGACTGAATCTCGTTGTCCACCGCCTCTTTCCATTTTGCAGACTCGGGGCCTGCCATGGCTTCCTTATAGTTGTTAGGTTCATCCAAATTTACCAGTGTACTATCACTGATAAATGTATCACTATCTGTAGTAATATGGAAACCATAAAACTCAGGTGTCATTCTAACTCTACCGGAACGTCTCAGAGGTAAGGAATCGTCAAATGGTTCAACAAGAGTTTCCTCCTCAGGTTGAGCGCTAGTGTTTGAGGTTCCTTCATCACTTAACTTTTGAAGCTCTTAAAGGTCAATTTGCCTTCCACTGTCCTCTTGGCATATGAGTTCTCTCTCTCGGAAAACCCCTCTCCTCGCAACGAAGACAACATTATCACTCGGTCTATAGAAGAGATATCCAAAGGATTTTTGTGGATAGCCGATGAACATACAACGCTCACTGCGAGGTTCGAGCTTGTCATGAGTCTCTCGTCTTACGAAAGCCTCGCAACCCCAAACCTTGATATGTGCTAACGAGGGAACCTTCCCTGTCCACATCTCGTGAGGTGTTTTGGTAACCTTCTTAGTTGGGACTAGATTAAGGAGATGGGTGGCAGTCTCTAAGGCATACCCCCAGAATGAGATAGTTAACGAAACTCGACTCGTCATGGAATGAACCATGTCCAACAAGGTTCGATTGTGCTTCTCAGCCACACCATTAAGCTGTGGTGTCCTAGGTGGCGTCAATTGTGAAAAAATTCCACATTCCTTAAGATAGTCATGGAACTCGATTCTAAGATACTCTCCACCTCGATCGGATCGGAGCATCTTTATCTTCCTGCCCAGCTGATTCTCCTCTTCTTGTTTAAACTCTTTGAACTTTTCAAAGGTTTATGACTTATGCTTGATTAAGTAGATATACCCATATCTGCTGTAATCATCGGTAAAAGTCACATAGAAGCGGTTAGCATCCCTTGTGGCGGATCTGAAGGGTCCACACACATTGGTGTGTATGAGATCCAACAAACCCTCACCTCTTTCACAAGTACCAGTGAAGGGTGACTTGGTCATCTTTCCAAGAAGACAAGATTCACATGTGTCTTCGACTTTAAGTCAAATGAATCCAACAGTCCATCCTTTTGGAGTTAGGCTATGCGCTTCTTGTTGACATGTCCAAGACGACAATGCCACAAGCATGCCTTGTCCAAACCTTTGGACGAATCAATATGCAATACATTATTTCCTAAGTTGTCTACCACCATCACAGTTTCATATACACCATTACAAGGTAATGCTTCAAAATAAAATTTACCATTATAAAAAGCATTAATAGAACCAATTTCATTATTAAATGAAAATCTAAAACCTTGTTTATACAACAATGAAAGGAAATAATGTTTCTCGCCATAATGGACGAGTAGCAACAATTATTCAAATCTAATTCTAACCCAATACTAAGCAAAAAAGAATAAACTCCAATCTTGGTGACAGGCGACACTTTCCTATTCCCCATGATCATGTTCATCTTCCCGTGCTCCACATCCCTACTTCTTTTTAGTCCATGCAAATCAGAACAAATGTGAAAACCACATCATGTATCAAGGACCCAAGAATTAGCATGTGATGAGTTATTAGACAGAATAGTTTAATTACCTGCATGGGTGGGCTTTATCTTCCCATCCTTCATGTCTTGCAAGTATTTGGGGCAGCTTCGCTTCCAATGCCCTTTGTCATGACAGTAGAAGCACTCTGCTTCTTTTGGGTTGGAAGAGGGAGTAGCATAACCACCTTTGGTCCCACTAGAAGAGGATCCATCATGGGACTTTCCCTTGTGGCTCTTAGAATGATCCTTCATCTTCTTCCCTTTCCCATGTCCAATTGCCAGGACTGGGGCAGCAACAGTAGGAGAAGGAACAACAGATTTGCCTTTCAAACTACTTTCAACAGATCTCAGTAGGCCTTGAAACTTGCTTAGAGTGACCTCCTCCTTGTTCATATGATAAGTCATTCTAAACTGATCATAACAAGGAGACAAAGAGTGTAGGATAATGTCAATAGCCAACTCTTCATTGAAACTGACATTCAACTTCAGCAAGCGGTCCACAAACCTTTGCATCTTTTGCAAGTGGGCCGTGATGGACTCTCCATCCTTCATTTTTGTTGTTATCATGGAGGCAATGATTTCATACCTTTCCTGTCGAGCACTTTGATGGTACATTTCCATCAAGTTATGGTGCATCTCGAAAGGATAGAAGTCCTCATAGGACTTTTGGAGTTCAACTGTCATAGTGGCAAGCATGATACATGACACCTTTGTCGCGTCCTTCTCATGAGCCCTATATTCAACAACCTCTTCAGGAGTAGCAGTTGCTTCATCCACCTCCTTAAGCTCTTTATCGAGGACATATTCCTTGTCCTCGTAACGAGTGACCATCCGAATGTTTCGAATCCAGTCATTGAAATTTGATCCATCGAAAATGACCCTCCCATACAAGTTCATGAGGGAGAAAGAGCCAGAAGGGTTTGAGCCAAAAGCGGTGTTGGAATACATCTGAAAAGAAAGACAAAGTTTAGATTAGATAAGAATCCTTAACATAACACCCAAATGAAATATTAAGGCTAGGACCCAACACAATATTTCACAATTCGGAAGAGGGATGCCGTAATCCAATTGCAAAATATTTGAAGGTAGGTAAATAACGATTTACCAATTTCCACCACGAAAAACGAAAATGAGTATTAAGTTTTAAATGAATTGAAATTCCTAGATTCTTTTGAGATTCATTGAACTTTTCAATGGCATGTTTAAATCTCAATTATGCCCTTCAAGTTTGTGACTGTGATACCGAGGATCACAAACAAGGTGTGAATAACCATGCAAATATACTTGGTGCTCTCGATGTTATTTATCACCTAATCAATGTGCCAGTAAACCACACACGCTCCATTGATCTATGATAAACATCAAGCTACCCTTTGCCACCCTTGCTAGTCCAAGTTAGTGTGTCGGTTAACCACACACGCTCCACTAACGACTTGGCAAGGTGCAAAGTGCAATTCATGGAATAGCATCAATTTCACATTTTTCATAAAGTAACTAAGATTGGGAATTTATAAAACATTTAGTTACTTTATAATTATCATTATACTTTTTAATGAGAATTAATGTCCTATCCTACCCGTTCGGCTAACGACCTCCACCAATCAAGGAAGCGGTGGGTGAGAGTGGACACCCATTTAACCACCATTTTATAGGCAGTTTCCTTATACCCCCTTATAGATCGGCTTTGTGAATGAGGCCTACTAACGGTAAGACTGGCTTGTCTTATACATATATATAATTATTAAACTTTTAATATTATAATATTATAAGGGTTGGATTTTAAACTTTTAAACGTCTAGGGTTTGGAATTTTAATGTTTCATAAATGAGACTTTTCAAATTCCAAAACTTGAGGGCAAGTTTTGAAACTCTTCAAAACCTCTTGAATTCCATAACTTAAGGAGTTAATGTTTCATGAATGAAACTTTTCATATTCCATAACTTGAGGACAAGTTATGAAACTCTTCAAGAAACATTTAGATCAAATTTAACTAATAAAATTATCATATAATTTATTATTTACCAAATTGACCTACTTTAACTCATAAAGCAAGATAATTTCAAATCAAAAATTACAAATGATTAGTTTATCATATAAACTAACAATTATCTTGAAATTTTGACAATTATCTATTAATTAGATGAGGATAATCACTACCATATAAAAAAAACAGATTTTATGATACAAAACAGTTTGTGGTAATGATCCTAATCCAATTTAGGCCAAAAAAACCCGAAAAACTGCCAACAGACTGTCCAACTCGTCGAGTCAAGCAATGGACTCATTGAGTTCATCATGAACTCGTCGAGTTCCTCATGGGACTCGTCGAGTTCAGTCTGGCAGAAAACAATTTTCATTTTTTGCTTCAACTTTGAATAATTAGCCATGCATCAATATAACAAAAAAACAGCCTAAGCTCTGATTCCACTTATGGGTTTTGAGCACTATATCATCCCTATGGTGCACATACAACCCTAATGCTTTGGATCTAAGTTTTCACTAGTTATACATGCAATATTCTTTTTCCAAAGCATGAAGCCTAACTAGCATACAAATTTGATATTTGAATCATAAAAAAACTAGTTAGATGATTACCTCTTGTTGTAACTTGTAGAAGCTGGCCTTTCAAGAGCTTAGCACCTCAAGTGTGATGCCTCAAATTTTTCACAAAACACCACCAATAATTGGATGACAATGAGAGAGAGTTTGGAGCACCAAAAATCGGCTATATCCTCTTAGAATACTCTTGGTGCCGATTTTAGGGGCTTAGAGGTTACATATATAGTGTAGAATTCCATGAGTCACTTGTAAAACCTATTCATACACTTAGGCTTATGATCCAACAATTGATTTGGACTAACCCTTCATGGAATATCTCATAAGCTTAGTCCATCACAAATCAATCATGGATCATTAGCCCAAACCATATGTATCACTGATTTACATAATCAGTCCCCATTAATTTAATCAATCTCTTTTGATCACTAAATTAATTCCAAATTAATTCTTGATCAATAGTAATTAAATAATATGATTTCTCAATTAATATATTATACTTTTAATAAGTTAATAAATCACAAATAACCTCTTTCTCAAATATCCATCCTATCAAATTGTTTTGGTGAATGCAACCCAAAATGGACCATGCTACTATCGAGTCAAGTACATACCAATTATAGTTATGGGCTTAGACACCTAATCCAACAGGATAAGGTATTGGATTCCTGGATTCGATTTGGGTAGTGATGGCTTTCCTTCATTAGGTAAGGATTAGCGGGAGCAAGGATTCGTTCGTCGTCAGTATGGGAGCCCTGCTAAGGCTGGGTTCGAATATAGCTTTGGAAGGATGTTGTAAGTATGGGTAAACTTTTTAGTCTGTATCAAGGTCGTGGGAGTATCGCCCAGGTTTTCTGGCGTATCTGGAAGGTCGTAAGGAGTGATTTCAAGGATAAAATCTAATTTAAGTGGGGGAGAGTTGTAACACCCTGTCTCGGGTCGTTTCATAATGCAGGGCTATGACCCGAGGATCAAGTATCATAAGGCTTCGGGCCTTGGGAATGAGAGGTTTAGACCCATTTGGTGGTGAATAATGCAGGGTGTGGGTACTAAGTGTTCGGTTTGTGTTTTGGAGCCCAAGGGTATAATGGTAAAGTGATGGTATAGGCTTTTCTTGAATTTTGGATTTAAGTTTGGAAAGTTTCAAGGAAAAGGAGAGTTGATAGGATTGTAGAGCTTCTCATTACCTTTCCGTGGATATACAGAACATCAAAATCAGAGTTGGACGAAGAATTTATGGCCTTCGGAAGATTGGTGGTTTTGGTCCCTAGCTGAGTATGTTGGGCGTACTGGCTCAATGTCTGGATCGTGGAGGCACCCACGTACGCTGGGCGTACGACTAGTAGGGGCAAACCCTAATTTTTAGGGTTTGTGCCCTATTTAAACATCTTAAGTTTCTTCTAGACTCTTTTACGACCAACCTCCACCTCTCCAAACCCTAAGAACGAAACCCTAATTGCCCTTTGAGTGTTTTGAGCTTAGAAGTGAACCTTGAGGGTGCTTTTGGTGATTTTACGGGAATAGGAACTCTTGGAAGTTGCATTGGTGTGGCTAGAGCTTGTGGATCTAGAATTATCATCAACTTAGAAAGCTATTTGAGGTATAAAGCTCTTAACTTGATGGTTCATTTTGTTAGATCTAGTCAGGGCTTGTTTTTGTGCTTTTTATGGTCCTTTAAGTCTTGCATGAGATTATGAGCTACTCCAGAAGATAAGGATGATATATCTTGGCATTTTTGAGGTCCCTTGTTCATAAAAATGCAATCTTGATGAGTTATAGTGCACCATGCATGAGTTAGGGTTCTTATTATGGATTTTATTGAGTATTGGGTCCCATTAAGCCATGCAAAGGAGTAAAGTTGCCAAATTTACGTGTTAAGACATCATTTGGGATCAGATCTGAGAATTGGACATAGTCGCTTAACCAATTAAGCTCTTAATGGCGAAGTTGTGCATGATGTGAGTACGCTGGGCATACCCAACTCGTATGCAGTGCGTACTAGCCTAAAGAGGCATACGCAGGGCGTAAGTCTGAGTACGCTGGGTGTACTCAGCAACCTTGACTTTTGTTGACTTTTGCGATTTGGGCCATATTTGGACTATTAGGGTTTTGGGCCTTGTTGGGCCACTAGTCTTTCTGACTTTGGGCCATTGTTAGGCTTTGGGACTTCTTGGATTTGGGCCCATAATGAGCTTCGGGTGTCATTTAGGAATTTGGGTCATATTGGGCTTTTGGAGCCATTAGGTTGGGCCTTGGATTTGGGCTAAGTAAGGAAAGGGTAAAATTGTCTTTTACCCTGGGGTTGGATAAGTGAAATCGATTCCTAGTTAAGGTTATGGCCCAATTATTCATTAGGATTTTTATTTGATTGTCTAGCGTGGGGATTTTTCAGTTCAGCAGCTCGATCACTTGTTTGACTGTCAGCAGACTGAGGTGAGTTTGCTCACTATACTGTAGGACCCTAGGATATGTTATGTGATTGTAGTCTTTGTGACTCCTGCTGTATGTGTTATATGCATGTGTCTGTTTGTTATATGTATGTGGGGTGAAATAGACCCGGTACGGATTTGGGCCGATGCATGAGTTGAAATAGACCCGGGGGTGAAATAGACCCAATACGGATTTGGGCCGACACATGAGTCGAAATAGACTCGGGGTGAAATAGACTCGGCACAACCTTGAGATGGCAGATATGTATGGTATGCGGTATCTTGGGGAACTCACTAAGCTTCGTGCTTACAGTTTATGATTAAAATGTTTTTTCAGGTACTTCTGGATCAAAGGGGAAGAGCTCGGGATGATCGCATTGCACACACACACACACACACCATGATTTCCGCTTTACTTGACTCTGATGTAATTGGGATGTTTGATTGATATACTATGTTTTCCTTTATGGATTTATAAACATGTTTGATTGGAGATTTTATTATTATTAAAAATCAAAATTTTGGCCTTAAATTTTGGAATGTTACAAATTGATAGGGCTAAATTGACATTAACCCTATATGGTTAAAGAACTTCATGTCAAAGTTGGGCATGAAACAAGAAGACTGTGTCACATATTATGATAACCAGAGTGCAGTTCACCTCGTAAAGAATCAAGTGTTTCACAGTAGCATGAAACTCATTTAAATAAGGTGCCACTTTATTATGGAATTGATAAGTGATTGTACTCTCAACTTAAAGAATATCCTTGATACAAAGAATCCAACAAACATGTTTACCAAGGCAACGACAACAACTAAGTTGAAGCTTTGTATGAATTCAAATAGTCTTTAAGATACTTAGAGATAAGGAGCTGTTGAGAGAGATTATGATTATAGAGTTCAAGATTTGATGACATCAGATTGGTTGATTAGCCTCCCAGTAGGATATTGTGTAGTTATAGGGCCTAATATTCCCTTTGACCGTATTTCCATTATGGAAACTAAGCAATGGGCCATTTTCCTTAAAGAGTGTATGTGGGGTCAAGGGGGAGAAGCCTTGTGTGGGGGCCGATGATAGTACCCCATAAGAAAGTTTTTTTAAGGCAATTCATATATTAGTTTGGCACTAAAATTCCAAGTTGTAGAGTAGGACAACAACTGTGGGGATAGATGTAATGTCGATGTAAGGGAAGTTACATAGTGGATAGGGCTATAAACGACATGAACGATGTTTGTTCATGTTCGTTCGTTTAAGTTAGACAAACAAACGAATGAACATGAACTGATAAAAGAATGAGTTTTCTTGTTTATGTTTGTAAACATGCTAAACGAACATAAATGAACGAACATAAACGAACATAGATAAATAAACATATATGAACATAAACAAACATATAATATAGTAATGTATGCAAACACAAGTGAATATATTGATGGTTTTTGAGCATTCTAACACTTCCTAAGTGTACATGCAACCCTAATAACCTTGAATCTATGTTTTCTCTATATACATGCAAAATTTCTTTTTCAAGGTTATTTCCTAACTAGCATGGCATGGGGATTACATAAAACATAAAACTAGTAGAAATACATACCTTGTTGTTGCTTGGATTCCTTCAAGACTTTGTGAGCCTAGCACCCCAAATGTTGTGCCTCAAATGCTTCACACAACACCACAAGACTTGGAATAACTTGAGAGAATACTTCTAGCACTCAAAATCGGTTATGCCCTCTCTAGTAACACTATGTCCACTAGGTCTTGATTTTGCTAGCCATAGGGTTTCTTTTATAGTGTTGTCACAATTAGGGTTTACACATGAATGCCCTTAATTGTCATGACTCTTGATTTCCCATGACCCATGGGTTTGTAACTCCCATGGACTATCCATGGAGCTCCATATGGTTATAACCAAACCCATAAACCATGGATCATTAATCCACCATAAAAGAATTGATGATTGTCATAATCAACCCTATATATTTAATTAGTCTCACTTTGATCACCAAATTAATACTAGATTAATACTTGATCAATACTAATTAAATAATACTATTATTAATATATTAGAACTTATAATATATTAATAATCATAAGTGCCTTATTCTCTCATTTAGTCTATCCAAGTATTGCAATGCCATGCAACCCAAATGGACCATGCCGGGTCGGGTCAAGTACATACCAAATAAAGTTATGGACTTAGACACTATATCCAACAGTCTCCCACTTGGATAAGTCTAATAACTATATTTGCAAATATGACTTCAAAATCCGACTAGCAATCGTAGCTCTTTCAAAGTCTCTCGGAACTGAGATGATGATGATACGCCATTTAAGATAAGTGATCATATAATCCTCTGTTCTCATGATATCAGCCGGACAAACACATGGAACATGGTCTTACTTATTGTCCAGCATTTGTTTCTCGATCTCTGATTTGTTTCGACATAGAACTAAATTGAACACATCAATTAGGTTCTGACCGGGCCCGGTACATGAGTCAAAACCAAATCATCGAGGGGCCCAGATATCGCTTCTATTTATAGAAGGAACAGATAAACTTCGACTGATATGCTTGTACTAACTACTTGTTGAATTATTCACAAAGGCACGTTTTATAACATCGAGTTACCAATGCGTTTTCATACAATCAATGAATAACCAACTCATAGTCAACAACTAATATCTCTAGGTTTGAAGATTTATATGATATTACCGTCTCACGATCACTCGAGATAAATTCCATGAAGTGATGCAAGTGAGCGTGGGTTGAATCCAATACTCAGCCCTTATGAGTACTCATGAATGTTGTAGCAACCATTGCTTTGTCTAAAGCACTTTAGACAAATCATACAAGCCAAATTCATGACAGTCTTGATTCATATCTACTTCCAACATATGACTGACTGTGGATGGTTTGAATAATATGATATATACCATAACATAATTATTCTGGAAGTCAAAACATGCAAAGTGAAACACAAGAATAATACTAATCTTATATGGCCCCAACACTTTGAGTGTAAATAAAACACCTTTTATTTAAGCACCATATTGATTACTCATTATTTATGTTTCGATTAATCAACTTTATGCTTGAATTAAAACATTAGTTGTCCCATGCTCCAAGCATGTACACTATGTTTTTCCAAACAACAATTATGCCATACTCTAAGTATACATACTATGTTTACATATGGTCCTCTCTTTGTGAAATAGATCAATTGACAATATTCCAATGATGCTCATTTCACAATTCCAATCCTCGTTGTAAATGAAAGAATACCAAACTCTTGCCATCTACTGTAATCTGTTAGATTCTAAACTTATATGCAATGATCCCCTTGTAATGACTATGCACAGAAGTCGCAAAGACTTGGCAACAGAAATTACAAAGTATTCCAATGGAAAACAATTCCTATGGAAATGAAGTCTCAAATTCAAAGTACATTCCTTTGAACATCCTTCTTAGCATTAAGTTCTTTAATCTTACACAGATTCAAAGAATAACTTCCACCTATGGAGACAATTCCATATTACCATTTTGACCATCACTTATGAACAAGAGTTGCCTCTTTTCAAAATATGTCAATATGGTCCTTACTCTATACTTCTAATTGTCCATGAGCAACCAATCTTTGGTAAACCTCAGATTGTCCTCGACAACTTTGCTTAATCATTTTAGTCATTTCCAGTTCTATTCCTTTTTCCATCTTAATGCCCTAGGCATTTGGAAAATTTAGAATGGATGAATATTATAGCACATGTAATCAAACCAATAGGACATGATTTATGCTATAAAATTTTTTATTTGACATGTTTTCATAATTCGAACTATGAAGAGGGATGCCGTAATCATAATCGAATTTTGAGAACGCAACATATATAGAATTTCCTTATGTTAAACCATTCCAACATAACATTCATATATATTCTTGACTAAAGTAGATTAAATTCTCAATCTAAGCTTGTAGAATTGGAGTGAAGTATAAAATCCTCTCCCTTAATTATAGCAAAACAACTTTTTCAAGGCTAATTGAAACTTTTATTTTCTATAATTAACATTGCTAACCTGCAATATTTAACATAATCGTCATGCTCCCACTAGCATAATGATTACCAGCATAACACTTTATGCTCCCACTAGCTTTGACATGTACTCAGAAATCAACTGGACTTCTAGAAATCAATACTTTATTGACTTTCTTACCAAAGTTCATATTTCTGATAGTAGATTGCTTTGATAAGACTTTATCAAAAACATACACCTTTCCTTAGATAGCTCACATGTTTGTCTAGACCTTTTGCAATTCTCACTAGTTAGTGTGCCGGTTAACCACACACGCTCCACTAACTATATGAGAATGCAAATATCACAACCGCTATCTACTTAAAATCTTCTTAGTGGAAGCGTTTCCTCACCATCATTTTCATGAATCGAAGAGAAACCTTATGACACTTAGATTTTATGGTGTATGTGTTCCTATCCATGTGAATTTGTCATAACCATAATCACAGGACTAGGTTAGTGACACTTCCAAATTCATAGGGACTGAACTTGTGCAATCTTAATTTCTTGCCACCTGGTTGCACAATGCCCACCATTGCTTCCGGGTTGTTATGCAAACAATTGAGAACTCATAGAACTCACAAGCATAATCAACTTTCAACTGGAACAGACACAGAAACAAGAATATGTCAACACGATAGGTTACAAACCTCAAGTCGTGGGCTAGTGATTAACTAAACTCTTGATTTAGTTCTTGAAACTATTTTAGAATCATTTAGACTCCCACTATCCTCTTGACATATAAGACTTCTCTTTGTCAAGAACCATTCCTTGACAAAACAAATATTCAAGATCTAGTGCGGATTCTTATCAAGTTAAACACTTCTCACTATTGGTCTTAGCTGGTCTTTGTTTTATCCAAAACATCACAACTTACCAATCTCAAATGTACAAGAATAGGAAACATCTTAATCTACATTTGACAAGTGTTATGAACTTTCTAAAGACTATGTCACTCAAGTTACAATCTTGGAGTATAACTCCAGGATTTGTTTTTGGCACGAAGTATGAATTATCTTTTGATTTAACCATTTCATCAATTCACGATTCCTCTCCTCAGGCAACAAACACACTAAGGTGTCCTTAGAGGATCAATTGTGATATGGTTCCATAATCACTAAGATAATCATAAAACAAAATACACAAGTACTCTCCCATCTCTTCAGATTGGAGAAAATTTTATCTTTCTGCCTTATTTGATTCTTCTTATTCATTCTGCCATACATTGAAACTTTTCCAATGTTTCAGAATTACACTTAAACTCGTAAGCATAACCATATTTACTAAACTTTAGTAAATCATAACGAATAATCTTATCTATCTTTGTGGTGGACCTGACCAGCACACAACCAAGTGTACCCAATCTTTTAGTCCTTCACTTGACTCACATGTACATGTGAACAAGGAATTAGTCTTAATTTCCCAAAGATGAAAACTTCTCATTCATCATACAATACAAGTTGCATGATTCCAAGTTTCTATCTAACTGAAACTTGGGCGATGAGAATCTTTCCTTATTTGGTAAATTATGATACTACCACAAATGAAAGAATCAAATCCATTTTCAAATATTGCTATTAATGGAAACATATAATCAACAATTTTTCACAAATGCCATTGTAAGGATACTTAAAATAAAATCAAATCAAAACTTTTCTTTATTTTAAAACTTTGCGGAAAACTTATCCTTACAACCCATATGAAAACCTTGTTGTTATCTATTCCTAAGCAATATGTCTCAACTCTTAAGTAATAGCTCAAAATTCTGATCACCGAACCATGCGATCAAAATCCCTCTTCGCGATCAGAATCAGCATATACTTTCTTTAAGTTTCTTCACTTTTCTTTGATTCTTAAAACATCAACATGTGACCCAGTCACATCATGCAATAAGAATCTCAGAATAGAAACTTAATAGAGTTAGACAATGGACTTTACCTGAAGTAGAGTCAAACATTTGACTTTACTATCCTTATGGACTTTTAGGTAAATTTGGCAGCTTCGCAACCAATGCCCTTCCTTTGGCAACAGAAACATATGGACTCTTTGGAAACGGTACACAGGACTATCACAGACTTAGCCTTTCTCTTTACCATTTGGTCAACCGAGTTGACTATGGCCAATCCCTTTCAATTGGGAAGAGAAAGTTTTTCTGGACTTCCAATGTTACCATTGTCAATGTCCATGGAAGTTTGGGAAGTTGATCTTCCAATCAATTTTGCTTTATCAATGCTCCAAATCATTGCTGATTCAGCATCATCAAGCAAATAGGTAAGACCATTAAGGGTCATGTCGTGATCTGTCATCAAGGAGTGACCAAGTCAACAGCCAGCTACCTTGAGACTTCGACACCCGACTCTCCCGGCTTGTCAATATGTGACTTAATCTCCAAGACCTGAGCACATATAGACTTTGTTTGCCAATAGGGATTGAGTGACTTAGAACTTATCAGGTCTTGAGACTTGTGGGATAGGGAGATTTATTAGAGGAGGTGGAGGAAGTGAAGTATGATTTCCAGTCCCACTAATGCATAACAAAGGGATTGATCTTTCACCTTGGTTGCCATTTGGGATATCATCTTCATTAGGAAGCTTGTTCCTAAAGATTTGGGAAGACCATAGCTGTCTAAACTAGACATCTATAATGGGAGAAATTCAAGTTAGTTGATTTAAAGTCCTTAATATTACACCAAATATGAAATATTAAGGCTAGGACCCAATAACCTATTTATAACTGGAAGAGGGATGCCGTAATCCAAATTATAAAATAGTTAAAGGTAGGTAAATGACGATTTACCAATTTCCACCATGAAAAACGAAATATAATTAAGTTTTAATTGGATTTGAAACTCCTAGATCTTTTGAGATACATTGAACTTTCAATGGCATGTTTGAATCTCGATTGTGCCCTCTCAAGTTTGTGACTGGGATGCTGAGGATCACAAACAAGGTGTGAATAACCATACAAATTGACTTGGTACCCTCAACAATATTACCTAATCGATGTGCCGGTTAACCACACACGCTCCACCGATCTATAATAAAGTCAAGTTACCCTTTGCCACTCTTACTAGTCCATGTTAGTGTGCCGGTTAACCACACACGCTCCACTAACGACTTGGTAAGGTACAAAGTGTAATTTTATGGGCTAGCACCAATTTCACATTTTCCTAAAGTAACTAAGATTGGGAATTTCTAATGTATAGTTACTTTATAATTCATTATACTTTTAATGAAAATTTAAAGTCGTATCCTACCCGTTCGGCTAACGACCCTCCACCGATCAAGGAAGCGGTGGGTGAGAGTGGACACCCATTAAGTCACCATTTTATAGGCAATAACCTTATACCCCCCTTATAGACCGGCTTCGTGAATGAGGCCTACTAACGGTAAGAATGACATATTCTTATACATATCTATATAATAAAATTATAATAATAGTATAAGGGTGTATTTTAAACATTTAAAATACTTGGTGGTTTAATCTATTAATTAAACTATACTTAATTTAATTAAACTTAAACCATGTCTTTATGGAATTATTAACTCTTTTAATTAAACACTTTAATTAATTTAATGAAGTCCATAAAGCTTGAATTTTACCTTTAAAAAATTCTAAGAGTTCAATTTGGAATTAAAGTGTAAGGCTTTTCAAATTCCAAAACTTGAGGGCAAGAATTGAAACTATTCCAAGTCTCTTTAATTTGTAACTTATGAGTTTTAATGGTTCATAGAAATGAAGACTCTTCATTTTATGAAACCTCTTTAGTTCTTTAATTACAATTTAAAGAAGTGACTTTTGGTTATCCATAACTTGAGGACAAGTTATGGACACCATCATTAGCATTAAGATCATGAATTAAACAAGCATGTAAGTTACACAAAATTCCTATGATCTTCTAAAAACTCATAAGAACAAATATTCATATCAAACAATTTCAAGAAATCATATAAACATATACAATACTTGAAAATTGATAAAAGCCATGTAAAACGGGTTAACATAATCATTATCATTTTGAAAAACAGATTTTACAAGTCCAAAACAGATTGGGATAATGATTTTAATCCATTTCCAGCAACAAAACACGAAAAGCTGCCCAGCACGATCCTACTCGGCGAGTGCATTATTCTACTCGTCGAGTAGGATGAATTTGTTCATGGACTCGGCGAGTTCAGTCGTCAGAATGCAGAATTTTCAATTTTTAAGCAATTTTGCATCAAGTATACAAAAAACAATCCTAGGCTCTGATACCACTGATGGTTTTTGAGCATTCTAACACTTCCTAAGTGTACATGCAACCCTAATAACCTTGAATCTATGTTTTCTCTATATACATGCAAAATTTCTTTTTCAAGGTTATTTCCTAACTAGCATGGCATGGGGATTACATAAAACATAAAACTAGTAGAAATACATACCTTGTTGTTGCTTGGATTCCTTCAAGACTTTGTGAGCCTAGCACCCCAAATGTTGTGCCTCAAATGCTTCACACAACACCACAAGACTTGGAATAACTTGAGAGAATACTTCTAGCACTCAAAATCGGTTATGCCCTCTCTAGTAACACTATGTCCACTAGGTCTTGATTTTGCTAGCCATAGGGTTTCTTTTATAGTGTTGTCACAATTAGGGTTTACACATGAATGCCCTTAATTGTCATGACTCTTGATTTCCCATGACCCATGGGTTTGTAACTCCCATGGACTATCCATGGAGCTCCATATGGTTATAACCAAACCCATAAACCATGGATCATTAATCCACCATAAAAGAATTGATGATTGTCATAATCAACCCTATATATTTAATTAGTCTCACTTTGATCACCAAATTAATACTAGATTAATACTTGATCAATACTAATTAAATAATACTATTATTAATATATTAGAACTTATAATATATTAATAATCATAAGTGCCTTATTCTCTCATTTAGTCTATCCAAGTATTGCAATGCCATGCAACCCAAATGGACCATGCCGGGTCGGGTCAAGTACATACCAAATAAAGTTATGGACTTAGACACTATATCCAACATATATATCAACATATAATGAACTTAAATGAACGGACATAAAAGAACAACATAAACAAACATTCATAAACATTATTGAACTAAAAAGATCATTGTTCATGCTCGTTCATTTAATCAAACAAACATGAATTTGTGTTCATGTTCGTTTGTTTATTAAATAATCGAACTTCCCACCGAAAGGTTCACGAACAGTTCGTTGAACGTTCGGTTCGTTTATAGCCCTGGTGGATGCGAAGAAACATTGTTGGGTGCATGTAGAGGATGTGGTGTCCGACATACCACATTTGTGGTATCTTGACACAATAGTTGTGATATCTTGAGGAGAAGTTGCATTGCCGATCAACGGGCTAATCAATTCAATGACATTTCTTAGGCCCAAAACCATCGATTCGATTTTGGGTCAACTTGTTCTTATAAATAGATCTTCATGTATGATTGTAACCATAAGGCAAAAAGCAGGTGTGGCTGCTTTTATTTATAAAATTTCTATCTAGTCCGTCCGTGGACGTAGCTCGATTTCTCCGATCAAGTGAAACACATTAACTTATTATGTTCTTTATATTTCTCTAATTAAGTGAATCAAATTCTTTATTTTTCTTCGCCTATTTTATTATTGTGTTGTGTTTGTCAACCCTTATCCCTATCACTTATAACATTAATCAATTGCTCCAAACTTTGGTCCAATTTGAGTTTACAAAGTTTCAATGGTGATTTTGAGACTCTAACTTCATGAATAATCCATTTGATTCAATGAAACTTGACTTTTATCTCTACCGTTTAAGAAAAAGTCTAATCATAAAGAGCAAAGTTTTTAATTTACTATAGTTATGATCAAGCAAAGTTGGGTTAAATCGTAACCGTAAATCTTATTTAATATTGGTTTCTTAGAACCTTATGATTTGAAAAACCTTTTGGAGTTGTGTAACAATTTGGTTGCCGGAGTAGGGGGTTTGTGTAAACTATGATTGCTTCATTGGATCTTTGATTACATGGCGGTAACATAATGGTTCTTGACACTAAATGCAAGCTGAAGTTAGTCCTTGTTTAGCTATCAAATTGTAGAGATAATTCTCAATAATCCATGGACAATACATCGTTTTGGGGATAAAAAAGGAATAAAAAAGAAACAGTAGATGATAACCATGAAAAATTATAATAAATCACAAAACAATCTCATAATCTAATTAAATAAGCATTTTAATTAATTTGTAAATATAGCTCTACTACTATCTTGTTCAATTTATTTTTTGTCATGGAGGTGCCCACAAAAGCCATAATGGCTGGACACTACCGGTAACCGTCCATCATGGACTTGCAAACATTTTTCGCCATAAGTCACGTTTGACTTTTTTAAAGTACATTATTTGTAAAAGTCAACCTTCAAATTGCAGCCTCTATCTGTTGGGCTCTATTGCCATTGTCTTTTCATGGTTAACCAATATCGGCTATATCACAATTTTTTTTGTCAATTCTCGACCTTATCATGCTCCTTGGAATCTAGTGTTAGCTCCCTTATCATATACCTTTTTTTCTTTAATTTTGAGCACGGAATTGGTGAAAATTGAACTGCAGTGCCTTTGTAAGATCGTATTTAGGGTTAACAGCCTTGATTTTGGACGTACCATCAGTCGAACTTCTTCTTTGGCTGATTAAAATAGGGTAAATAGCACAAAGACACTAAGGTGGTGTTTGTTTTTTGCCCGCAGATCTTCTTAGCCTCTTCTGTCTGCGCGACGCAGACCACGCGCAGACATTAGTCTTCGCAGACTGTTTGTTTTTTTGAAGACTGCAGACCTAAAAATGTCTGCGCGCCATCTTCTTGGCGCAGATGTGGACTAGAGTCTTCTAACATCTTCAGACATCTTCTAGCTTAAAAAAAACACATATATCTTGATTTTTTTTAGTTTTTTTGAGTTTATATTTATTCCAACTTTATTTCCGATAAACAAATTGAAAAAAAAAAAGTTACAATACTTAAAAAAAAATCGACGACACAAATATGATATTTTTCACAAATTTATAAATAAAAATTTATTAGAATAATGGTCATTGAAGTTGTTTATACAAATATGAAAAAAAAATCATAATATATTCTTATGTTTTTTGTGCAAAATTTTATAAAACATTATGTAATACAATATCGTCAATTTCATAGAAAAAATTTTATGGTACGATTTTAATTGATTTAATTGAAAAAATCAAAGTTTATTTCCATCAATTTATGTATCAAATTCTTTGATTCACAATTAAATGTTTAGGTATAACTTTGCGACCAAAATTGTTGGTTTTTATCAAATATATACGTTAATCTGTACCATTTTTATTTTCACTTTTTATACAATAATACATAAAAGTTGATATAGATTTGTTAATTATTTATAATAAAGTCATAAAAATATTAAAAAATCACTTTGTAGTTAGAACAATCAGTTTATTTAGATTTTAGCTTATTTTAGTAGCTTGCAGATGTTAAAAAAACAAACAGTCTTCTTTTTTCAGACTGCAGACGTTTGGTCCACCTCTTCTGCTGCAGAGGTCTACAGATGTGGTCCGCACACTGCAAACATTTTGCCTCAGAAAAAACAAACAACACCTCAGTTTACACCAAAATTCTAATTCGACATCGTGATTTTTTTGTCTCAAATTTGACACTTGTTTTCCAAATTTTTACAATTCTAACCACTTGACCGACCAATCCGGTTACCTGCTGACGTGGAATGATGACGTGTCAGTTTTGATGACATGACATGCTGACGTGTCAAAATTAAATTTTTTTTCACAAAAAACACTAAGTTTTCACTTTTTTTGATTTTGACACTAATTTTATTTTTTATTTTTTTCAATTTTGACACTTTGTTTTTTTGTTCCAAATCAAACATCATTTTTTCCAATGTTGTTCAATGTTTACCATTTTCCATTTGAAACCATATAAATATTTTTTAATACATTTGAAACCGTATAAATATATATTTTTTCATTTAAAAACCATATTGTTGTATAAATACAAGGTTTTTTTTACATTCAAACCATAATTTTATGTATAGATATGCAATAGTTACATAATAAGAACCAAAATAACCATACGCTTCGAAAAAGATCAACAAAAATTTATCATTTATCGCTTATGAAATATTATTTATTTTATTTTTTGTTGTAGATTTTACACATATTTTTATTCACAGTTAAATAATTTTATTAGGTATATATTGATATCTAATGTTTGTTTGAAGCATTGAAGAAGAGGTGAGAAATATCACAAAATACCAAAATTTAATAAGAATACTAAAATAGATGTAATAATGATGATATTTATCCTTCATAAATATTTTTGAAAAAAAATGAGCTAAAAGATATGATTTAATAAGAGCCACACCATGAGATTCAAGATGTTCATAATAATATTACAAATAAGATATGAGATGTAAAATTTCATAGGTTGCAAACATGACATCTGGGCTTTGATCGACTACACGCCTCCAAACTAATTTTAAAGTTGCGTATTTAATATAAAATACGGTTTTTATACAACTAATACATATTTATACATAAAATTATGGTTGAATGTAAAAAAAACCTTGTATTTTTATAAAAATATGGTTTTTAAATGAAAAAATATATAATTATACAGTTTAAAATGTATTAAAAAAATATTTATATGGTTTCAAATGGAAAATGGTAAACATTGAACAAAATTGAAAAAAATGATGTTTGATTTGGAACAAAAAAATAGAGTGTCAAAATTGAAAAAAATAAATTAAACTTAGTGTTAAAATAAAAAAAAAGGTGAAAACTAAAGGTCTTTTGTGGAAATAAAATTCAATTTTGACATATCAACATGTCACTTCATCAAAACTGACACGTCATCATGCACGTCAGTAGGTAACCGGGTTGACCGGTCAAGTGGTCAGAATTGTAAAAATTGGAAAACACGGTGTCAAAATGTAAACTTAGTATATTTTATGTTATTTACCCATTAAAATATGCAAGCACTTTGAAACAAAAAATACTTTCCATATTTCTTTAATGGATCAACAACGCATAACAAGACCAACTTTCTTTTTGGAATTAAATTTTTTGAATCATTTACAATGATGTAAATGTCGTTCACAATTACCGGTTATCATAACCCATTATAAACCATCCACTCCAATCATCGTCATAAGAATTTACTAATTTTGTATTAAGGTATAGGGACAATAGCACGGAAGTCCTTGTATTTATATATTTTTAATGGTTTTATTCTAACATCAATATTTTACCATTAGAATCTAGTGACGAATGTAGCATATAAAACAATGTGGTTCTCTAACAAGGTGAAACCGATAAAAATAAAAGAGAACAATATTTGTGGTGGATCGGGTCATTTACTTTGGAATGTTTAAACATGTAATAGTTATATTAAAGTTCTTATAATTGTACCAAGCATGGTCTTATGCCTTGAAATATTTGGATAATTATATCATTACTAATACTTTCTAAAACAACATTTTCAATATATGATATAAATTATCACTCAAATATCACCCATTTTGTTACGTATATTAGTCTTTAATCTTTATCAACTTCATTGCTGAAAATGCACATTCTACACCGATATTGCAAGAGATAAGATTAATGCATGTTTCAAACAAGAGCAAATAAAACTTATGAATGATCAATGCAAGTTACAACCGGTCCTAAAATTTTTACAAAGTAGGTTTTAAAAAATTTTCTATAAAAAAAACTAAATAAATTTAAAATTTTAGATGGTTCATACTATGAGACCAACTTCCTATATCTTAGATTTACCCAAAATAAAGCCCCAAACTCCCAAATTGTAGATACTTTTATTAAAAATGTCATTTAGCCTATTACCATCCGCTTAAATGGCATTTGTTTTCCATTAAAATTTTAAACCTTGGATGTTTATATTAAAAATGGTATTTAGCCTATTACTACTATATCAATTGGTTAAACTATATTTACATGGTGATGACACAAATTTTTAGTTGATGTAAAGGCTTTGGCCTTCTATGTGGGAAGTGGGATTTCAAATCTTGGTAACTCATTTTTCAAATTTAACCACAACCATATTAACCACATATTGAATCCCTCTTCCACGCACCAACATGTTTAGCGTCATGGGGTACATCATTTTACTTTCCAACACGAAATATTTTCCAAATCCCTCCGGAATCCCAACCCCGACTATCACCCATATCCCAACCCTAACTGTTACCCATATTGTCACCCATATCTCAACCCCAAATGTCACTCATAACATCACCCCTAATGCAAACACAAGATGAAGAAGATGTGGTGGTACTTGAAACACAACCGGAACCGAAAACCCAACCAAAAGGAAGGGGAAAGAAAAAATTGTGCAAAAAAAATCGAAAGCAGACTTGAATGGTCTTGCTCCTTCTAGAAAGTGACTCTAAAAGAAGATGATGTGTTGGCAATTTTCTACATTGTAACACTCGTGTTCCTGATGGGTTCAGAGTAGGGCTTATAGGAATCAAAAGCATGACTTTTTGGGAAAATTCATGTGTCACAATGTGCCCAAGAGGAGGAGGTCATGCTGTGACCAACCAAATGAAGGATCGTGTGTCTGGAGGATTGTCACGACGTGACACATAGGTGGTCATGACGTAACAAGGGTTGCAGCCTAAGCCCCTGATCTTTTAGGGTTTCATTTGTATTTAAATCCCATAAACTCGATTTTAGGATTCATTATCAGCCTCTATCATCCTCAAACCCGTAAAACTATAATCATATCCTCTCCTTCTGATTCTTGGCTCATTTTGGTGCTTTTGGTAGCTTGAAGAAGAAGGAGTGTTCTAGAGTGTTGATCCAGCAAGGAAGCTTCATTATCATCCTCTTGTGCTCATTCTGGACCTTTTTAAGTGTCCAAGATTCAACCTTTATGCTTCCAGGTTGCTAGATCAAAGTCCTTGTCCCTTTATCTTCAAGTTTGAGCAAATTGATGTGTTGAGATTCCATAAAGTTGGCAACTATATGGATCCTTGAAGCCTTTTGAGTAACATTTGGTTCAGATATGGGATTTGGTTGTGCTTTGGGTTAATTACATGAGTTTGGAGTCATTTTCTTGGCCTTTGCCCTAGATTGGATTGAGGACATGTATGGGATACGCATGTCCATAAAGTTGTCATTTTTATGGAACTTTGAGGTCCCTTTAAGCTTCTGGAAAAGTTAGAATCGGAGGCTTAATGGATTAAGGGCTCAAACCATTAGGTGGTTGTTTTAGACTGCGGTTACGACATGACCATAGATAGGTCACGACGTGACCAAGGAGGAGGCACGACAAGTTTGGCCGGTGATGTTCACGATGTGACTAAGGAGGGTTCACGTCATGATGCTTGTTGAGTAGGTTGTCCGTGACCGAGTTGGCTGAGTTGGAGCGAGACGATTTGGAATTAGGCTGAGTGTGCTCTCACGTCATGACCAAGGGATGGTCACGATGTGAGGCTCAATGGTTGACAATGTTGGTTGTTGACTTTGACTTTGATAGTTGACTTTTGGTCAAATTTCTATTTTTGAAATGAAGACTTAGGGTTTGCCTTGAGTGGATTATTAGGAAGTGCTTAGCACCCATCATTTGGCTATGAGAGTTGTTAGTTGTGGTCGACATGGCATCAGGTTGAGTTTTAGCCAAATTTATGAGTCAGGTGAGTCTTCTCACTATACCATGTAGGAAGACAACATGATGGCCCCTGGAAATTGTATGAAAGACCTGAATATGGCTCCCGAAAATTTGTATGCAAGACCAGGGTCTGGACCCTGACAGTTATATATAGGATGCTAGTTGTCTTTGTGATGCTTTCATGGAAGACTAGGAGGTGGCTCTTGGCACTTGTTTGTAAGACCTGGGTTTTGGCCCCCCGACCTGGCAAGGAAAGACCATGATGTGGCTCATGGAATGATAGTGATTGTAAAACTATGGATGACACATAGCATTCCCTATCAGGTATGATATATGGAATTTTAGGGAACTCACTAAGCTTTGTGCTTACGGTTTGTGGTTTAACATTTTTCAGGTACTTTCGGTTCCAAAGGGAAGGGTCCGGCTTGACTGCATCGCATCCCATGATGGTTTTTCCACACTGGATGTTATTGTTTTACTCTGATGTTTGAAAATACATTTTTACTTTAATTGGTTTTAGAACAAATGGTTGTTTGGATTTGATGGTTTAAAAATGAAAATTTTATCAGTATTTATGGGACGTTACAAGTTGGTATTCAGACACATTCTCGGGTGTGTCTAAACATAAATTGAGGAATTAGTAATCTTTTTGGAAAGAAAAATAAGTTTTCTAAAAAGATTTTTATAAAGAAAAGGGGTGTGATGCGTGCAATCAGCCGAGCTCAAGTAAGTGATCCCTATAATACCCATACATGTTATGTTATATGTTTTGCATGCTAGAAGTTAGAATAAGGATATTACACAGCTCTTGTTTGAGTACAACCGCTGTAGGGTTAAGTCTTTTAGTCGAAGGATTATTTAAGCTTTGTTACATGTAATTGTATTCATGAAATGGTTAGCTTACATTGGTAGGGGTCCTTCAGCAGTTGATGGTAGGGTGAGGTGGGAATTCTAGAAGAGCCTAGGAAGTACTTTAGTATGATTGGTGTGCTGCTTAGCGGATTTTTGGAATGTCAGTATGAGAAGGTGACTTAGAGGATTCATGATGATACTTTAGGAAAGTACAGATAGATGTGGAGGATAGTATTGGGCCCGTACTACTGAAAGCACAAGATCTACTTGAATTGGAGAAAGTAACGAGGATTCTAAGAAGCCTGCAGAATGAGGAATTCATCAGGTATGTTCTGATTATTGTATGGTTGCTTTTCAGTATGGCGATGAGCACTCGTGGAGGAGGTTCTTGTTCAGGTCCAGGCTATGGTGCTGCTCCGATTGATGAGAGGATTCACGAGTTCGTTTCATCTAAGATCACTTGCAGTATTATGGATGCGACTCATGTGATGTTTGGTACCATCAAGGAGGGGATCATAGAGCTGCTGGATGAGCGACTTGGGGCTTTTCGTGCAAATATTGTGCCTGGTTAGACGAGGACACATACTCTCTCTTTTATGGAGTTCAATGATTGTGGAGCCCCATAGTTCTTCGGGAAGAAGGACCCTATTACTAGTAGGCGGTGGATTGCTGACATGGAGAATGATCAACGGACTAGTTTCTTCCCTGAAGGATCAAAGGTGGGATTTGCATCTTTTCTTTTGAGGGATAGATCCCGCGACTGGTGGGAGGAGGTTGGTCACTCATTGGGAGCTGAGGCCGTGGCGGCCATGTCTTGGACTGATTTTGTGACGAGATTCAGGGCAAAGTTTGCACTGAACATTGAGGTGCAGCAGTTAGCGAGGGAGTTTCAAGACCTTCGCCAGACGACAGAGACTGTGGAAGAGATCACCGTCAATTTCAGGGAGATGGCTTTGCTAGTTCCTCAGTATGCTGTGAATGAGGAGATGAAGAAGGCGATGTATCATGATATGTTGTGGGATGATATACGTGAGTTTGTGAGCATGTATAGTTGCAGGACCTTGGAGGATATGATTTCCAGAACATGGGAACAAGAGATATATTTACAGCTTCTGAAGAAGTGGAAGCCGTTTCATACCCAGGTAGCGGAGGGCTTAGCGAAGAAGCCCAATACTTTTGATTTGTGAGTTAATGGCCGACAGGGTTGGGGCAAATACGGGAAACCGCACGATGGGGTATGTCGATCTAGAGATATGGGATGCTACAAGTGTAGCAGGTTTGGTCATATCAGTAGGGCTTATCCGTAGGGATCGAGTCTGATTTGTTTTCATGACAACCAGGTGGGCCACAAGCAGGCCGACTGTCCGGGGTTTTCCGGGGAGCAGTGAGGGAACCTTCTCCAGCTACACTAAGGATTACTGCTGGCCGTGAGGGAAAGGAGGAGGCTCCAGTGGTAAAGAGTCGAGCATTTCAGCTACAGGTCGAGGAGGACCGAGTTCCGTCATGGAATGTTGCAGGTATATATCCTATTTTGTTCCTTCATGCTTTTATTATTTATGTTTTGTGTGTGTGAGACACCATTTTCGGACTATTTAAGTATCCACCTATAATCGTAGTTTCTTTATGATTATCTGGATATTATTATTGTGGGATTGTCATATGCCATTTCGCATACCGGGGATCATGGTTAGAGGGTATTTGAATGAGTTGGTTTTAGACTTCGACATGGGAGACGATAGACAGTGGTAGAGTGAGCCCTAAGAAAAGAATAATTGGGTGTTATGCTTGGAGGATCGGCGGCTGGGCCGATTTGATGGTTTCAGTGCATTGAGTCTGAGGAAAATGTAGCATGAGCATATTGGATTTGAATGCATGATTCATATGAATCGTTTGTAGTTGTGAGGAAATGAAGGATTGGTTGAATCATTGGTGCAATGTTAGTTTCTTCCAAATTCACACCTTCAGAGCGTGGTTGTTGCATGTTCGTGTGGGTGTTTCTCCATAATAAGTGGGTCGTCGGAATGTTTATCTATCCGTTTTTTATAGCAGGGTTAAAAGTTCGTCGTCATCTATTGAAGTCGCTTGAAGATTGTGAAGTTGTACCAAGTGAAAGGTGCTTGGATATATCAAGTTTTCGTTGAGATAGTGGGGTGTATTTATCCGAATTTTGGGATGTGTGTAAGCTAGGTTGAATGTTCATGAACTTTTAGTTCTTACAAGCTCAAGTTGGTGGAAATCTTGAGTAGTCAAATTTTAGATGGCTTGGAAATTCAAATGGTTAAAAGGTTGATAGGGTATAGATAATTCCAAGTGGGGGAGAGTCGATTGGGGTTAATAGGAGTACCTTTAAGTGCAAGTCAACTTGAAGTTTCCTAACCAAGGTCAAGTGGATATACAACTTTGGTTGTGGTTTGAGCCAAGACTTAGGGAAATGATAAGGTTTAGTGGTCATTTGTAATAAGTGAAGCAAGGTCGGGGGCTCAGGTTATCTCGTTCGAGGATGTAAGAAATGATAGAGGCACATTTTGGATTTGGGGTTAAGTTCAGGTTGAGGGTTGTGTTAGGACCTCTCTGTCTTTTCTTGTCTGATGAAGGCTTTTGTAACACCCCGACATCAAGTATTTTCTTTTCTTGACCTAAAAGACAAATTTACTACAAGATTGGTCCTTACGCCATTTGTACATGGGGTGTACATTGGGCGTAGCCCGTTTAAGAAAGTTGCACATGCATGTGAGTATGTTGGGCATACTCATGAGTACGTTGGGCGTACGTGATAAACGAGCAAACCCTGGTTTTTAGGGTTTGATCACTATTTAAACATCCTTATCTCCTCAAAACCCTTTCCCTCATTAGCCTCCATCTCCCAAATCGTCCCTTGCAAACCCTAGTTCCTTGTGTGTGATTTTGAGCTTGATAAGAGTGTATTTTGGTTCTTGTTAAGGAGGACGGAGGTGGTAGATCATTTTGGAAGCTCAAGGCAAATTAGATCCATAAGTATTTCACCCTCAAGCATCCCTTGAAGCTAAAAAGCTTGGAACTTGATGAATATTCTCTATGGATCTTGCTAGTTCATAATTTTTATGCATTTTGGTCCCATAGTCTTGGTGTTCATGAGTATGGCTTACTCTAAACCATAAGAGCTATCCTTTCAGACATTTTTAGTTGCTAAGAACCATATAAATGTAATCTTGGTCCTTTTATCCCTTCCATGCAAGAGTTTTAATGTTTTGGTTAAATATTAAGTTAGGGTTTTAGCTTTTGGGCCACTTCTAGCCATGAAAATTCATAAAGGTGGAAACTTTATGAATTAGAATGATATTTTGGTTCTTGATCTGAGTTTAGATGTGAGGTATTTAAGGAATAAGCACTTATTAAGGACGAATGGGTCCAGACGGCGTACACTGGGCGTACCAAGAGGCACGCTGCGTGTACAAAGTTGATACCCCATGGACTGGAAGCATCCCGACTACGCCCACCGTAGTGACTGAGTACGTAGGGCATACTTAGTCTGCTTTGACTTTCCTTGATGTTTTGACTTTGACCTTTGACCAAGTTTGACTTAGGGGAATTTTGGGTATTTTGAGTGGTAATTTCAGTTTAAGGCCCTGTTATTTATGTAGGTAATCAGTAGAGGCAGTATTCATAGCCGTGATTTGTTCGACTATCTTTTCAGACTGTGAGGTGAGTTTCCTCACTGTACTTGGGGGTCGAAGGCACCAATACCAGCCTAGTAGGTTGTGTATCCTGGTTAGGATGTTGCTATATTGTAGTGACCTGTTAAGATATGCATGATTGTCTGTTGTTGTTATAAGTTTAATTTATTGCATATGTTGATATAGTACGGTTGGATTAAGGTAATACTGCTTTGTTCGGAAGTCAACAAATCCGATAGCAAGCCAGGCATAAGATGTGGGACAAAAAAGGGAAAGCTAGACTTATGTTGTGGGCTCGAGAGCAACCCAAACATGAGCTGTAGGCCAGAAAGGCAAGCCAGACTAAAACACCCCATTATTTCCTTCTTGTAAGTCAATCCAATTCAATCAAAACTCAGATTCGTTTCTGCTATCTGTTTACTGTGTTTAGGGCCAGTTTGAGAGTCTTTAAGCCTAGTACACTTAAGGGTTAAGTGTTAGGATGAATTAGCTTGAGTTCAGTGGTTTACATTCGAGCCGGAAACTTCATCAAAAGAGGTTCACGGTCGCAAACTAGGTTCACGGCCGTGAACCCAAACTAGGGCCGTGAACTAACCTCTATATTTATATCTGTCCTTCATTTATCCTTCATTTCTCATCCTCTTTTCCGTGATCTACAAGAATACTCTCGAGTATCATCCACACAAAGGCTTCTTTTCTCCTAAAAAACGTAAGCATTCATCCCCTATTCTTGGTTATGCTTAGAATCCCGTTTGTTCTAGCCTTGATTCATCATTGTTCATCATTGTTCTTCATCATCTTCAAGATCATCAAGGGTTTACGGCCGTAAACCCTTCATAAGGGCCGTAAAACCTTCATAGGATCTTGGGCCGTGAACTCCTATACAAGGCCGTGAACTCCTTTCTTTCAATCACATGTGATTATAACACTTCATTTCAAGTGTTTCCTAGCACCTAAGGTTGTTTACCTTTCATGATTAGTTGTTATATACACTAATTATACACATATATATGTCAATATATGCCAATTAGGATCCATTTGTGCTCGGGACTTAGCTTGGCATACCAAACATCCTATATCGTATCTTCAATCAAATCTCTAACATAAGGTGAGTTCATACCCCTTTAATCTACCTTTTAAATGTTTTTAAATGCTTTTAGGGGGGGGGGGGGAATACAAGTTGAACATAATCTAAATTGTGTTAATAATTGTATGTGATATCAATCACACAAAGGATTTCCTTATGCTTTTAAGGATTACCAAATACTTCCAAAATGACTTAAAGTCATACTAAATCTTTAAAGTCATGTAAACTCTTTTTGAAATACTGTTAAAACTCTTTTAATAATGTTAAACTCTTTGAAAAAGGTCTTATAAACTATTTCATATTATAATAGTTAAAATCATGTTCATATATATATATATATATATATATATATATATATATATAAGACTTAAAGGGCTTAGGAATAATAAGTTGCCTTATCTCCTTTTCCTTGTTTGGATGTGGTTTAAGGTGAGGTTATTTGTCCGAGGGTCGTTTCCTTCTTAATTATATACATTATACATATGGGAATATAAAAGGTTACTTCAGTCGGTATCATTACCTTTGTATAATGCTGAGCAAAGGGATACATTCAGGAGAGATCATGCTAATCAGGTAGAACGTATAAATTATAATAGGTATAATTTATGAAACAAACGAGAAATCTATTTTCCTAGATAAGTATACGAGGTCTAAACTACTTTATTAAGAAAAGGATATAATTCGATCTTTACTCAAAGTAAAATGTGATGGTATGTATTCAGGACATAGCAATACTTGCTATGTTGCATTCTTGTAACCAGAGTCTCCTGGAGGGAGAGCGGGCATTGTGTGTATAGATCTATACGGGACTGAAAATCCCACATCCCGACTGCTAGCTACAGTTAGGCAGACCAGCCATGGGGTGACAAATGTCACATATTCAGTTTCGACACCAGTAGGTCGCCGTGTTCATTCTAGTCCAGCATGGTTACAACTTTATCACATTTTAAACCCTAATTAACCAGGTTAATATTAGGGTAGTTATTCACCAGTAGTTTATTCTTTTTAAGAAATACTACTGCAGTATTCACTTTCCATAATCAAAACGGAACGGTTTTATGGGGATTTAAAATTACTTACCAGAACGGTTTTATGGGATTAAAACTACTTGTCAGAACGGTTTTATGTGGATTTAAAACTACTTATAAGAACGGTTTTATGGGATTAAAACTATTTATCAGAACGATTTTATGGGGATTTAAAACCACTTTTCACCAACAAGAAGGAAGACACCCTTCTTATAATTTTATAGATAGTTAAAATTATGTTAAACTTTATTATAAGTATAGTAACACTTAAATAGAACGGTTTTATGGGATTAAAACTACTTATCAGATGTAAAGCAGAAAATATAGAATTTTTTGGAACGCCATCATTCGTTCTCTTAAAACTAGTATAACATAAAGGATCTTAAATGGTTAACTTTATAATTCCTTAGTTTATACACCAGAGTTATACATAATTAATATCCGACTAATAGTGGAATGTGTGATTTTCGCCTTACTTCCTGTTCCTTGTTTGGTTGTGGGCTTAGGGCAGATTCACACATTTAACTGTCAGTTCGATATTAGGTTATATATGACTAGTATAAACTAAGTAATTGTAGAGGGAACTATTATGGTTATCATATTGTCACGTCAGAAAATATAGGATTTTCTAGAGGAACCAGTTAACTTTTCCAAGAAGTTAGAGTATACTTCATATAACTAAAATACTTATGAACTCACCTGCTTAAATTAGGAATGGCAATGGGGCGGGTTCGGGGCGGGGCATGGTTTCCTAAACCCGCCCCGATATCTTTCGGGTATCTTATCGGGGCGCCCCGTTGGGTTCGGGTTTTCCCGTCGGGTTTCGGGTATCTTATCGGGTTTACAAAAATTCATAACGAAATCTTTATTCCGTTTTAGGGTACCCCGATGTCTTATAAAAAGTACGTGTTCTAGCCTCCCTTTTAAATTAAAAATATGATGAATCACTTTAATAAAATTAACTCGACGTTATATTAAAAATTATTCGATTTAACTTTAGTGTAATACGTCAAAACATAAAAAATGATCATTCATACCGGATTGTTAATAACTAAAAAGATTGTCCACAGTAAGTATTTTATCTTTGAATGCGTACAATTAACATATATATATATATATATATATATATATATATATATATATATATATATATATATATATATATATATATATATATATATATATATATAATCGGGGCGGGTCGGGTCGGGGCGAGGATAACCCACTCCCTGCCCCGAACCCGATAAAAAACCCGATAACGACCCGTTACCCGACCCGAAATAATCGGGTTTCGGGATTCCCCGTCGGGTTCGGGTTTTTTTGCCATCCCCAGCTTAAATGCTGATCTACTCTTTCAAAATAACTGGTATTCTCAGGAATCCAGTAGACAGGTACACTCCCGAAGCTTTTGAGAAGACTGCCTGTCTTCTACTGTATCTACTTTGATGTTTGAATATGTAATGTTTAAACACTTATGTAAAACTTATACTTATTAATGCAATGGTTGTTTGTACTTTAATTACTATAATGAATGTGTTGTGATACTTACATGACGTCCTCCGCCCCCGAACTTTTCCGCCGTTCTGGTTTGGGGGTGTGACACAGACTCATGTTGTGGGCTCAGGGGTAATCCAGTATGATGACTGTCGACCTAGTATGCATGTTGTTATATGTTGTGTGGTGGTAATTTGGGGGAACTCACTAAGCTTTGGTTTATGGTTTATGTGTTATGTTTCAGGTAATTCTGATGATTGGAGCAATGCAAAGGCGTGATCGTATACATCCTTTGGTGACATGTTTTGGAGATTTATGATACATTGATTTTGGGATATTTGTATTTGATACTTGGTTTCTTATGACTTGGGTTATTGATTGAAATAATGGTTTTACCTTAATTTAAAAACAAAAAATTTATCGTGATTTTTGGGACGTTACAAGTTGGTATCAGAGCCCTGGTTTGAGCGAATTGGATGAGCATTTGTGTGAATCCATACTCAAACTACGGATCTGTAAAAGTTTTCAAAATAATTTTCAAAATAGTTTTTTTAAGTTGTTTTCAAAATGGTTTTCAAGGGTAACCAAAGAAGGATGAGATGTGTACGATCAATCATAGCAAGAAAGTATACCCCAAGATACCCACATTGTTATTTGCTTATGATGATTATGATAGAACCACATGCTAGTTTATAGGCTAAGGAACTTCAGGAATTGCCTATTAGAATGCTCTAAGTTATGATGCCTGATAGCCTAGGAGGATTTCTTGTATGTTAGATGAAATTGACATCATTACTGTAGTTGCTTAGTGTGTGCATCATAGTTGTGCACAACTAAGATTCTATAGCCTGAGAATGTTTGATTTAGCCTTATTTCATGTTCCTTGTTTGGTTGTGGTCTTAGGGTAGAATAAATTATTCGACTGTCTATGGAATCCAGAGTTATGTATGATTAGCATACAATGAGCAGCTACAGGGTTGGTGGAAGTTTCATGAGTAAGTGTAGTTGTAGCAGGTTAGCATAAGGAGTGATTAGTCACTCAAGAGAGAGTGAGAATAGGATGTATGCATATCCTAGTTGTCGAGCTTTGCGACCGGGTGGTCCGTGACGACCCCTTGAGACAAATACGGGTAGGTATGGATGGTAGTATGGGCTCGTACTACTGAAAGCACATGACCCATACATGTAGCAAGGAAGTCATGAACCCGAAGGGTGTAGTCTTTCTGTAATGATGATGATAGTATGAATTGTGGCATTTCTGATATATTTTGGATCATTTTCAATATGGTGTTCACGAGAGACTCTAGATCAGGGGTTGGCGGCCCGAAGAGGCCAGGTTTGACAGATGATGACATCCGCGAGTTGATTGCCACAGAAGTTGTTGCTGCTGTCCAGAGTGCCACCCTGAGGTTTTTGGGTCTATCAAGACCGTGATGATTGAGTTGTTTGATGAGCGGTATGCTGTTGTGGTTGAGGCTGCTGCTGCTGCAGCTACCGCAACTTTTGTTGTTGTGGGGGTTTAGGGGAGAGGACTCCAATATCGGGACTTCAACAACACGAAGCCCCCAGAGTTTGATGAGGTTAAGGACCTGATTATGGCTATGAGGTGGTTGTTTGATATGGAGGGATGATTCTTCACATGTTCGTGCCCAGATGACCAAAAGGTCAAGTGCGATCTGAACCTTCTTCGGTTAGGGGACAAGGACTGGTGGAGGCTAGTGACTGGTACTTATTCTCCTGCAGAGAAGGCTGCAGTGACTTGGGAGAAGTTTTCTGAGATGTACTGTACTATGTATGTTCCCTTGGTGGAGAGAGAGAGAGAGGTTGGCTCAGGAGTTTCTATCTTTGAGACAGATGACAGAGACGGTAATAGAGATAACCAAGATTTTAACTGAGAGGGATCTTTTCTATCCTGAGTATGCTTCATCGGAGCAGGCTCAGATGTCTCGATACTTGAGCATGCTCAAGACCTAGATTCGAGAGTTTGTGTCTACCCAACGATAAAGTACCCTCACCGAGCTTCAGGATAATCTACGGAGGTGAGAGATTAAGATAGAGACCCAGACGAGGGAGCAGTGATAGGCTCCTATTTAGTCACATCATGCAGCAAAGCGATTCAAGCCCACTGATTATGATCTGGAGGTCAGAGGGACCACACTTGTGGCAAATGAGGCAAAGTTCATTATGGTGTTTTTACGTTTTCTTCTGGGTGCCACAAGTGTGGCAGGGAGGGCCATATTGCTAGAGATTATCGTCAGCAGGCCCTAGTACCGAGGACCAGGATTTGCTATCACTATGATCAGGTTGTCCATATGAATGCCAACTGTCCCTTGCTCGCTGCGAGACCGGCGCAGGCTCCAACCCTGACTACTTTGAGGATCAAGGATGGACACCAGGGTAAGGCGGAGCCCCCGAGGGATCGAGGTCGTGCTTTCCAACTCATGGAAAAGGAGGCCAAGGCAGCGCCAGATGTTGTTATTGGTATGTTTTTGTTTATGATTTTGTCGAGATATTTTATTGTATGCTTATAATTATATTTTTGTTAGGTACCTTGTTAGTGAACTCCCTGCATGCTCTTGTGCTTTTTGACTCGGGTACAAGTCGGTCCATTGTGTCTCAGTCCTTCAATAATAGTTTTGATATGTCTCTTGGAGATTTGGAGTGCTCGTTGCGAGTTTCCATCGCCAACGGGCATGGGGTTTTTGCATCGAGCGTTTTTTGGGATTTCACTTTCGAGATTTTTTGGGTGTCTTACCCGATCAACTTGATCCCTATCCCTATGTAGGATATATGTGTGATAGTGGGGATGGGCTGGTTGAGCAGATTTGGTACCATGATAGATTATAAGGGGCAACAATATGTAGTTCGAACCCCAAGTGGAGGAGAACTGATCATTTATGGAGAGGGTATCAAGGTTGGATCAACCTTCTGTTCTGTTGCCAGGGCTCGACCTTATCTGCAGCATGGGTGTATGGGTTACCTTTCTTACATAAATGACACTTGGGTAGAGAAGGGGGTTTCAGTTTCATACGTGCTTGTAGTCAGAGAGTTCTTGGATGTATTTCTGGAGGAATTACCCGACATGCATCCCGCGAGGCAAGTGGATTTCAGGATCAATCTGATCCCTGGTGCAACGCCAATTGCTTAGGCGACGTATCGATTAGCACTGCCATAGATGTAGGAGTTTTCCTCTCAGCTTCAGGAGCTGTTGGGCAAGCAGTTTATCGGGTCGAGCAGTTCACCTTAGGGAGCACCGATCTTGTTTGTGAAGAAGAAGGATGGGTCTCACCGCATGTGTATTGATTATCGGGAGTTGAAAAAGTTGAAGGTGAAGAACACTTACCTATATCCACGGATTGATGATCTCTTCGATCAGCTGCATGGTGTATCTTGGTTCTTCAAGATCGATTTGAGGTCAGGGTATCATCATATGAGGGTTAGAGAAGAGTACGTAGAGAAGACAATGTTCCGAACTCGATATGGCCCTTACGAGTTCGTTGTTATGCCGTTTGGGCTCACCAATGCACCAACGAAATTTACGGATTTGATGAATCGGGTAGCAGGCCGATGCTTGATCGTTCAGTCATTGTTTTTATCAATGATATCACGGTCTATTCCAAGACCAGGGAGCAACATGAGGAGCCCCTTCGAGAGCTTCTGGGAGTTTAAGGCAATAGAGACTTTATGCCAAATTATCGAAGTGTGACTTTTGGTTACGAGAGGTCCAGTTCTTGGGACACCTCGTTAACCAGAATGGGATTCCGTTCGACCCGACCAAGATTGAGGCAGTCATGCAGTGGGAGGTCCCAAAGTCTCCTGTAGATATCAGGAGTTTCTTGGGATTAGTGGGGTATTATCGGAGGTTCATTTAGGATTTCTCAAAGGTTGTTGTACCCTTCACTCGTCTAACGAGGAAGGGTGTGGATTTTTGCTGGGGGGCCTGAGCAGTAGGCTGCGTTTGAGACGTTGAAGCAAAAATTATGCGAGGCCCCGATGTTGAACCTCCCGGAGGGTGTGGAAGATTTTTCCGTTTATTTTGATGCTACTATCACCGGTTTGGGGGTCGTACTTATGCGGCAAGGTTGGGTTATTGTGTATGCTTCTAGGCAGCTGAAGCCGCATAAGGTGCGATATCCTACACATGATCTAGATCCGGGGGCGGTGGTGTTTGCCCTCAAGATTTGGTGGAATTATCTTTATGGGGTCAGGTGTACCATATACACGGATCATAAGTGTCTGAGGTATTTCATGGATCAGTCAGATATGAATATGAGGTAGCATAGATGGCTTGACGTGGTCAAGGAATATGACCACGAGATTCTTTACCACCCAGGAAAGGTGAATGTGGTTGTTGATTCTTTGAGTCGTAAGTCGGCTAGTTCTTCTGTTGGGAGCTTTTGTATGAGGATTTCTATCGATTTGCCGCTTTTGGATCTGATCAGAGAGGCTCAGGCTGAGGGAGTCGAGAGGAGAATTCAAAGTAGGAGAGAATCAGGGGTGAGATTGACAGGTTTTCTACCTATAGTCGTGGATTGTTGACCCAGTACAATGGGGTTTGGGTGCTAGATCTTGTCGGGATCAGGCCGACTGTACTGGAGGAGGCACATAAGTCCAGATTTTCGATACACCCTGTAACTACCAAGATGTATCGGGATTTGAGACTTAGTTACTGGCAGTCGTGCATGAAGATGGATATAGCCTGGTATGTTGAGAGGTGATTGGCATGTAGGATGGTCAAGGCCGAGCACCAGAGGCCGCACGACAGGCTTCGTCCCTTGGAGGTTCCCATGTAGAAATGGGAATAGATCACCATTGATTTTATCACCAAGTTACCTCAGATGAATAAGGGATTTGATGTGATATGGGTTATAGTGGAGCGTCTGACCAAGATTGCCCACCTACTAGCTATTTAGGTGAGTTTCGCGGCTGAGAAATTGGTCGGTGTGTATTTGTGCGAGATTATCGCTCGACATGGTGTTCCAGTTTCCACGAAGAATTGAGTACAAGGTTGCACTTTAGCATGACTTATCATTCGTAGACTGATGGCCAGAGTGAGCGGACCATCTAGACGCTCGAAGATATGTTGAGAGACTATGTTATCAATTTCGGTGGGAGTTGGGACTCTTACCTTCCTCTAGCTCAGTTTTCTTATAACAAAGGCTATCACTCTAGTATCGGTGCGCCACCATTTGAGCTTCTTTATGAGAGAAAGTTTCATACCCCAGTCTGTTAGGGAGAGGTCGGTCACAGGTTCATGCAAAAGACCGAGGTAGTTCTTCAGACGACAAAGCTTATTCAGTAGATCAGACAGAGGTTGCAGACAACTTAGAGTCAGCAGAAGAGTTATGCTGACAGACGTTGATCTAAGTTGGAGTTCTAGTTCGGCGATATGGTTGTACTGAAGGTATCACCTTGGAATGGTGTAATACGCTTCAGAAAGAGGGAAAATTAGGGCCCCGATATATCGATCCGTTTTGAGTAATCACCAGGGTTAGTAGGGTGGCCTATCGATTGGATCTTCCTGAAGAGCTTCGCCAGATTCACAACGCCTTTCATGTTTCTCAGCTACAAAAGTGTGTAGTTAATGATTCAGTAGTGGCCCCTTTGGATAATATTCAAGTTAACGATCGCTTGAACTATGTTGAGAGGCAATGCTAATTTTGGATAAGAAGATGAAGGCCTTGCGCAATAGGCGGTCCCATTGATCAAAGTACAGTGGAAGCATCAGCAAGGTTTGGAATGGACTTGGGAACCCAAGGCAAAGATACGAGAGCACTACCCTATGTTATTCGTAGCATCGGACTTCGAGGATGAAGTCTAATTCAAGTGGGGGAGAATTGTAACACCCGCACATCAGGTATTTTCTTTTTTTTGACCCAAACGAGAAATTTGTTACAAGATTGGTCCTTATGCCATGCGTACTTGGGGCGTACGCATGGCGTAGCCAATTTAAGAAAGTCGTGCATGCATGTGAGTACGCTGGGCGTATGCAATAAATGATCAAACCCTAATTTCTAGGGTTTAAGCACTATTTAAACATCTTTATCTCCTCAAAACTCATTCACTCACCAGCCTCCATCTCCCAAATTGTCCCTTGCAAACCCTAGTTCCTTGTGTGTGATTTTGAGCTTGATAAAAGTGTATTTTTGGTGCTTGTTAAGAAGGAAGAAGGTGGTAGATCATCTTGGAAGCTCAAGGTAAATTAGATCCAAAAGTATTTCACCCTCAAGCACCCCTTGAAGGCAAAAAGCTTGGAAGTTGATGAATATTCTCTTTGGATTTTGCTAGTTCACAAGTTTTATGCATTTTGGTCCCATAGTCTTGGTGTTTATGAGTATGGCTTACTCTAAACCATAAAAATGTAATGTTGGTCCTTTCATCCCTTCCATGCAAGAGTTATAATGTTTTGGTTGAATATTAAGTTCGGGTTTTAGCTTTTGGACCACTTATAGCCATGGAAAGTCATAAAGGTGGAAACTTTATGACTTAGAATGATATTTTGGGTCTAGATATGAGTGTGGATGTGAGGTATTTAAAGAATAAGTAATTATTGAGGAGGAATGGGTCCAGACGACATACGATGGGCGTACCAAGAGTTACATTGCGCGTACTGAGTTGAGACCCTATGGATTGGAAGCATCGTGACTACGCCCAACGTAGTGACTAAGTATGTAAGGCGTACTTAGTATGCTTTCACTTTCCTTGACTTTTTGACTTTCTAACTTTCCAACGTAGTGACCAAGTTTGATCTAGGGGCATTTTGAGTATTTTGAGTGGTAGTTTGAGTTTAAGGCCCTGTTATTTTTGTAGGTGATCAGTAGAGGCAGTATTCGGAGCTGTGATTTGTTTAACTATCTTTTTAGACTGTGAGGTGAGTTTCCTCACTGTACTTAGGGGTCTAAGGCACCAATGTCGGCCTAGTAGGTTGTGTATCCTGGTTAGGATGTTGTTATGTTGTAGTGATCTATTAAGATTTGTATGATTATCTGTTGTTGTTATATGTTTTATTTGTTGCATATGTCGATATAGTACGGTTGGGTTGAGGTAATATTGCTCGGTTCAGAAGTCAACAAATTTGAGAGCAAGCCAGACATAAGACGTGGGACAGAAAGGGGAAAGCCGGACTTATGATGTAGGGTCGGGAGCAATCCAGACATGAGCTGTGGGTCGGAAAGGCAAGCCAGACTCATGTTGTGGGTTGGTTATGTCGTCCTTTTCTTGGACAACAGGGTTGTTGGATTTGTGTGGGTGAATAGGCTAGGGTAGCCTTTGTCAGTCAGACTCTTAGTTGGGGACTCATGGTGCGATCATACGTGAGGTTATCAGTGTTGGAAAGAGTGTCCAAGGTCATTAACTATTCGTAATAATTATAAAATAACAAGGTCCTTTTGGGTTTCCATCAAGACCCCAATTGATTAGAATAAATAAAGGAGAAATTAGTTTATTAATTATTATGGTTAATAATTCATTAGAAACTAATTGGAAATATATTTTGGGAATTAATTAAACAGTTTAATTAATTAAAGGGTTGAATATTCATTAATCAATAGTTGGTTGATCAGGAATATTCCAGAACCCTTATGGGATTAGGGTTGGACGAAAATCACTCTATCCCATATGGGAAAGAGAGTGAATTTCATTATTGGCCTCTTATCTCACATGGGAAGGAGTACAAAACCTAGGAAGGGATCCAAGGCTATTAATAGGGCCTTAGGGATTTTATTCTTCCTTGCACCTTGGCTTAAAGTTTTGCCAACCCTTCTTCCTCCTCCCATAGGGACGATTTCTAACCCTCTTAGGGTTTGTGAAATTGAACCTTCTCCTAGTTATTTTTATTCCACTCTTTAGTGTCATTAGGTGTGATACCATTAGAGGGATTCTGGTTTGGCTCCACTCATCCAAGCACCTTCGTGGAGGACAAGATCAAGATCTCAAGCATGAATATCAAGGGCTACATAAGAGGTATGTTTTTCTTCTTTATGTTCTAATTTTTTTTGTTTCATATGGTAGTTGTAATTAGTATGAAGCCATAGATCCTAGGGTACATGTACACTTAAGTATATCGTAGTTTGATTTTTCTGATACCTAGATTGTGTGTATAGATGCATAGAAAACCCAACAGTGGTATCAGAACCATTGGTTCATAATTACTAGTACCCCTAATCCATTGGTGGTTGTCGAGGCCAACAAAATTAATAACCCTAAATATTACACACTAAAATAGTGTATAGCGGTAAAGGGATCGAATCCATGGAGATTGGTTCAATTTTATAACTCTATGAAAAATCTCTTTGTAAAAATACTTGTAAAATGGTAATAAATTAAAAATGGGGGTTTGGTCTTTTGAAATACTTGAAATAAAATAGAATTAAACTAAGATTTAAATAGACAATTTCAACAAAAATAAGAATTTGATGTAAAATCAATAAAGGAAGGACGGTTGACTTAAGGTTTCCTGACTTTGACTTTTGATGAACATATCATTAGAATCAAATGGTGCAATACTTGATTTAAATCCTTAATTTGGCTATAGTAATCCAAGAAGCTTGAGATTACCTAGACTTTTCTTTGTTGTTAAAATGGTTAGAGAAGCTCATAACAATTTCCTTAGTCAAAGTCACAATTTCCATTAAGCATGTAATTAGAGAAAGTCAACTAGCATTAAGAACTAAAAAGTCACCAAATCCAAGAGGAGTCAAATGCTTTAACTACCATGTTGGAGGAAATGTTTTTATGATTGTGTGAAGCAAAACTAACACAAAAATCATTTGTTGCTTACTAATGTGAGGATCCTTTACTTAATCAAGAAATTAGCCAACTAATCACCACAAATACATTTAAACTCATGAATAAAAACATACAAGTAGTGATAAGATGTTAAAACACAAAACATTCCCATAAAGATTTAAGAACAAGTTCATGGATTCTTCAACATTCAACAAAAGTCAACCAAGTTTAGTTTAGCCAAGCATGGCTAAACCCAAAGAAACAAAGTTAGAAAAGATTTTAATAAACATTCTACAAGATTCAAGAGAAAAAATGATGAAGTTCTTGAGGGTTCTTAGCCTTCCAAAAGCTCCAAAATCTCCAGAGAGTTGTTCAATTTTCGGATGTGTAAGAGTCTCCAAAAGATGGGCACCAACCTTCCTCAAATAGCCTTCCAAATGAAATTCCGAATTTGCCCCTGCAGTGCTGTGCGCGACCCGCGTGATGTTGCGCGGGTGGTGCCTGATATGAGCTTCTTTGAGTTTTTGGGCCTCCAAAGCATATCCCACTGGCCCAGTTCGAGTCCACTAAGCTTGTAGTCCATAATTCTTCATGTTTTCTTCAGTTTAAGCCCAAGATGACTATTCTAAATGATCCATTGCTCACGTAATCAACCGATCATTAATCTCCACATGCTCGAATATTCTTCCGGTTCTTGCAAATTCAAACTTTATTTTCTCCAAGCCTTCAAATAATCATCAAGCCCGCTCCATGCATCAACTTCCATTATTATAAAACCCAAGATCCTTGACATCCTATAATTCCAATCGCTTCCTAAAGATCCCACTCCGCTGATCTCCTTAAAATCTGCAATTAAGCTCACAAAACTAGAAAGTACCCGAAATGGTCATAAAATAACAAAACGGAAAATATGCACGGAAATTAACTAAATTATGGATGAAAGATGCTAAAATAAACTAAAAAAAAGTAAATAAAATGAAACCATCAAATCACCCCAAGATTAAACCTTACTTGTCCTCAAGTAAGACAAGACTAAAATGAACTCGGGATGAACTAACCTAAGAAAAATAAAAAGAATGGACAAAACCGCAGAACATGATCACCGTTAGTCAAAATGTTTAGAATTGATCTTGATATGATCTCATGACTTTTTCATCCGATGACAATGGAACCATAAACCACAGCTAGGACAACTCCTCTAGGTGAGTAAGGAGGGATGGTCAGTCGCAGCCCCAATGGAACATGCATACAATGAAGAACATCTGTAGTAGGGAGAAAGCAGCTAGATGGGCTCGTATGGAGCTCTTCTTTTAAGTGTACACTCTTATCACGAAAGTTGCGTGATCTCACGTATGCCGGCCACTCTCAAGTGTGATTGGGTTTAGTCGCTCGGGCACCGTTGTAGGAATCCGTTCACTAAGTGTTGGCCTAAACCTCTCGTAGTATCCGACTCGACAGTTTCTCTAACATCACCAATTTGTGAAAAGAAACAAATCGATTTATATACAACAAAACATTCCTAAACAAATAAATAAGTATCAAACGCCGGGTGACCAAAATGTAGGAAAATTTGTTCAATAATTGAACCGGTCACCTATCTAAGATAATCGCGGCTTGGAATCTGCTCGGGATTTTTTTTATCAAGAAACCTTTTTGACTCAATTTGGTTCCCAAAAGTATGTAAGTGGAACCGAAAGGGTAATAATAATCCGAATGGTCTAAATATTGAAAATGAGCATGTGTGGAGCACATAGATGTAGGCTCTTTTTCAAACTTGATATTTTCCAAATATAATGAAAATGTCCAAATGTGGACTAAAAGACTCTAAAATCCTAAGAAAATCACAATATATATATATATATATATATATATATATATATATATATTATATATATATATATATATATATATATATATATATATATATATATATATATACATATATGGATTCTACTCGGGGACAAGCACCTGTGCTTCATCCTAACGGTTCAAACATGATCAAGTGTGATCCTCTCGGCGGTATGGACCGCAAGGCTAAAACATCCATTGCTATAGTATATCCTACAGTTGTTAGTATTGCATGCATAATTCTTCATGAAAACTACCTGTCCATGATCACTTACCCCTTTAAGCTCCAGCAGTTGATCCCAAGTATGAAGTCCCAAACTGCAACCTAATGGTCCCGGTTCGATGGGTGAGATATCAACAAGATCCTGGACCAATAATGATACAATAACTATGAACCTGTTCCATGGCATCCAAGGGGGTGAGAATAAACAAACAACAAAAATGCATGAATGTTAATGCCCTAAGCTAAATGTTATGAAAAAATAAAAAGTGAAAAAGAAGAAAGTAAAATCTTTTTGGAATTTTAAAAAATAAAAAAAATGAATGCAAATTAACTTAAAACTAAAATGTTATGCAACCTAACTAAAAAAAATGCATGAAAACGTAAAAGGAAATACCCTACCCCAAGCTTAAGAATAAGCATTGTCCTTAATGCTTAAGGTAAGGCAGAAATGACATAAATCGGAGGATCAGGCGGCAGAAATGTCTGCGGCGTTGGTTTCATGAAATTACGGCCGTTAGAACTCCGACAATCTTGAATTTTCCGGCGAGATGGGTGTTTGGGAGCTTATCTTCTTGAGAGAAATTGAGTTTGAGGGATGAAATTGATGAACACAAGGGAGAAATGAAGGAGAATGTTGCAATCATAAGTCATATGGTCAACAGAAGTCAACAAGTCAACCCCCTTAAAGATCTGGTCAAAGATGGTAAAAAATCGTCAAAAATGGCTCAGCTCGGTGCGCGGGTCGCGCAGAGTAGCACGCGGGTCGCGCAGACCTTGCAGTTAAGTCTTGGGCCAATGTTGCATGCTTGAGTCCGGCCGCCCAGACCACCCACGCAACAGCACGCGGGTCGTGCAACCTCCTGATCCTGATCTTCATTTTTGCTTCTTTTTCTTCGTTTCTTCGCATTTTCTTAGATTGGGCGGCCTTGAACATATGGAAACACTTAATTCCTTCAAATACAACTCCTTGAGGATCCCAAAAACATCTTCAAACTTCTTTATTCGAATTTAAAAACACGAAAGCACAATGCTTTCCAAAAACGCCATTCTTTAACGTCTTTGGCGAGACGCCTCTAAAATTCACTTTAACACTTTGGGGCGTCCAAATGGACGACACCTTGGACATCTGAATCAAAACCTTCATTGAATGGCTTCAATCGATGTCCAGTAACCTTGAAAATTTGACCCGTGTCGACATTTTTTAATTTCCACACCTCCATTGGGACTCTTTTCTTATATTTGACTTTCTTTTTACGGGAGAACTATACCATACTTAGACCTTTGATAATAGAAATCATCCAACCATATTCTTTCTTGTACTTATTCATTAAGGTGACCAACTCTTCCATTTTTGACATGGTGGTTGAGTAGGTGACCGTTTGGGTGTCTTCTTTCTCGGGATACGTATCCTTTGAAGGGTCCGACAGATTTATCGTTTCCAGCTCTTGTGGTTGTTCTACCACTGGAGTTAGTTTCTTAATGGTAGTGGGTGGCTCAACCTCTCTTTTGTTAACCCCTATTACTTCCTCTATAGTTTCATTGACAACTTTCTCAATTTCTTCCTCCTCTTTGACAACCTCTTCCACTTCTCCTTTTTCTTCCTCTTCTTCATATAACACTCTTAGGCTATCAAAACTTTTCTCATCTTTCAAAGGAACGGAACATGCACTATGCGATGGGCTCTCTTCGGATGGTAATTTGTATTAAGCTTCCATTATACTCATTGATTGAGCAATTTGTGTTATTTGTTGCTCTAAGCTTTTGAGGCTAGTTTGGGTTGTTTTCTGGAAAATTTGGGTAGAAGTGGCAATGCTTTTCACAATGTCCTCTAAGGACATTCTTGGCCTTTCAGTTTGTTGAGGAGGGTACGGATAAGGTTGTTGGAACTGTGAAGTTGGTTGGTATTGGTTATTTCCCCAAGCTTGGTTGTTGTCCCACCATTGATCATGTTGAGGCTGATCATAACTCCATTGGTTTGACCGGTAGTAGCTTCCCTTATCTTGCACTTCTTCCCATTCTCCATGTAAATATGGACACATGTCGGAATGATGTCCATTTTGGGCGCAAAAATCGCAAAGAAGAGGCATTGGTTGCACACTTTGGTCACTTTCAATCATCATAACTAACTGAGCTAGCTCAGAAAGTTTATCTTTAATGCAAGGAGTGTTAATTTCCGAACCATACTTTTTTTTTTCAATTTTTGAGTATTAAACTAGAGTAGCTGCACAATGAGATCTAGGCATAGAGAAACAAACTGATTAAATATAAACCAATCCCCGGCAACGGCGCCAAAATTTGGTGGTTGTCGAGGCCAACAAAATTAATAACCCTAAATATTACACACTAAAATAGTGTATAGCAGTAAAGGGATCGAATCCATGGATATTGGTTCAATTTTATAACTCTATGAAAAATCTCTTTGTAAAAATACTTGTAAAATGACCATAAATTAAAAATGGGGGTTTGGTCTTTTGAAATACTTGAAATAAACTAGAATTAAACTAAGATTTAAATAGACAATTTCAACAAAAATAAGAGTTTGATGTAAAATCAATAAGGGAAGGATGGTTGACTTAAGGTTTCCTCACTTTGACTTTTGATGAACATATTATTAGAATCAAATGCTGCAATACTTGATTTAAATCCTTAATTTGGCCATAGTAATCCAAGAAGCTTGAGATTACCTAGACTTTTCTTTGTTGTTAAAATGGTTAGAGAAGCTCATAACAATTTCCTTAGTCAAAGTCACAATTTCAATTAAGCATGTAATTAGTGAAAGTCAACTAGCATTAAGAACTAAAAAGTCACCAAATCCAAGAGGAGTCAAATGCTTTCACTACCATGTTGGAGGAAATATGTTTATGATTGTGTGAAGCAAAACTAACACAAAAATCATTTGTTGCTTGCTAATTTGAGGATCCTTTACTTAATCAAGAAATTAGCCAACTAATCACCACAAACACATTTAAACTCATGAATAAAAACATACAAGTAGTGATAAGATGTTAAAACACAAATCATTCCCATAAAGATTTAAGAACAAGTTCATGGATTCTTCAACATTCAACAAAAGTTCAAAGGATTCAACAAAAGTCAACCAAGTTTAGTTTAGCCAAGCATGGCTAAACCCAAAGAAACAAAGTTAGAAAAGATTTTAACAAACATTCTACAAGATTCAAGAGCAAAAATGATGAAGTTCTTGAGGGTTCTTGGCCTTCCAAAAGCTCCAAAATGTCCAGAGAGTTGTTTAATTTTCGGATGTGCAAGAGTCTCCAAAAGATGGGCACCAACCTTCCTCAAATAGCCTTCCAAATGAAATTCCAAATTTGCCCCTGCAGTGCTCTGCGCGACCCGCGTGATGTTGCGAGGGTGGTGCCTGATATGAGCTTCTTTGAGTTTTTGGGCCTCCAAGGCATATCCCAATGGCCCAGTTCGAGTCCACTAAGCTTGTAGTATGTTTTCTTCAGTTTAAGCCCAAGATGACTATTCCAAATGATCCATAGCTCACGTAATCAACCGATCATTAATCTCCACATGCTCGAATATTCTTCCGGTTCTTGCAAATTCAAACTTTATTTTCTCCAAGCCTTCAAATAATCATCAAGCCCGCTCCATGCATCAACTTCCATTATTATAAAACCCAATATCCTTGACATCCTCTAAGTCCAATCGCTTCCTAAAGATCCCACTCCGCTAATCTCCTTAAAATCTGCAATTAAGCTCAGAAAACTAGAAAGTACCCGAAATGGTCATAAAATAACAAAAAGGAAAATATGCATGGAAATTAACTAAATTATGGATGAAAGATGCTAAAATAAACTAAAAAAAAAGTAAATAAAATGAAACTATCATCCATATTTTCTATAAATTCTTGTTTGAAATTGAATGAAAGAAGAAAATTTTCTAATGGAGAAACCTTTCAATCACAGCTCACTACGTGAGAGGCTACTGCTCACGATGTGAGGCTGTCAGATTAGGGTTTCCCATTTTCTTTTATTTTTTAAATTGGAAGATCTATTAAATATGTATAAATACCAATTTTAAAAAGTTTTAAATCTAGAAAATTGATAAATATTTTCTAAATATGATTATATGAATTTGAATATTTATTTATTATTGAAATAGTGAATTTAAATGTTAAATATTATTTATAATAAAGATTTATAAATTCGAATATTAACCTCTCGTGATTTATTAATTATTAGATTGCGTCCTCTCAATTAATTAATTTTAATTAATAATAGACATCTAAATTTAATGAGTTTTAAATTAACCTCTTATATATATATATATATATATATATATATATATATATATATATATATATATATATATATTAGAATTGTGTCTATTATATGTGTATGAAAGTTACAACATGCGCCCTCGCGTGTTTTAAATATTGACATTTTCAGTCTTACCATGACTAAGCTCACCCATTATGATATAGGGTTTAAGGAGGTCTCTATGATTCATAATGAGGTCGCATTTTAATATGCTTCGTGAGAGTGGAGTTACCGAAAGGGTTTGATAATGATAATGGTCAATCTAAATATTCGTGTAACACCCTGTTTCGAGTCGTTTCATAATTCAGGGCCGTGACCCGCAGATCAAGTATCATAAGGTTTCGGGCTTTGGAAGGAGAGGTTTAGACCCATTTGGAAGTGGGTGATGTAGATTATGTGATCCAAGAGTTCGGTTTGTGCTTTGGAGCCCAAGGGCATAATGGTAAAAGTGATGCTTCGTGCCTTTTATTTGAAATAAGGATTTTAGTTCAATGTGTTTTAAGTTAAAATAATTAGATAGTTTGTAGAGCTCCTCAATACCTTTCCGTGGATATAAATATCGTCGAAAACGGAGTTGGAACGAAGAAGTTATGATCGTTTGAAGTTATGAGGGTTTGGGCTAAGCCGAGTACGCTGGGCGTACAGGGCGTACTAGGCTGGGAGGATCGCGAAGTGTTATCCAGTATGATGGGCGTACTCTAGTCAGATGGAAACCCTAATTTAGGGTCTTAGACCCTATTTAAAGACCTTAAATCATTTCAACCCCTCCTTATCTTCAGCCTCCATCCTGTCTAACCCTAAATTTAATACCCTAGCCCCCATTTAAAAGGATTTTGAGCCTTGGAGTGATTTTGGTGGATTATTAGTGCATTTGGAAGTAGAACACCTTGGAGAAGTGTTGGTTGTCTTGGAGCTTGTAGATCCAGCCCTTATTCATCTTGATCTAGCTTCTGGAGGTATAAAGTTTGAATCTTGATGATGCATTTGATAGATCTATCTTGTCTTGGGTGTTATGAGCTTTTGGTCACTTTAGTGCATAAAGTTTAGATCTTGAAAGGTTGTGACCTTGTTATGGATAAAGTTGGAAACTGTCAATCTAAACATCATATTGATTCAGATCTAAAGGTTTGCGACTTGGACTTAATGGATTAGGCTGGACGGAAGGGGGCGCGGGGAGAGCAGCGGGAAGCGTCCCGCACGGAGGAACACCGCACCGGCGGTGCGGGAAGGGTGGCGCGGGGAAAAGGGTGAGGGGTTCGGTTGCCGCGTCCTCCCTCCTTCAACGATTGGCTGGAAATGTTTTTTTTTCTTTTTGGAAGTAACCGTTAAAAAACGGTAATATATATATATATATATATATATATATATATATATATATATATATATATATATATATATATATATATATATATATATGCCTTTAAATGTAACTTTTTTTACCCTCTACAACCTCTATAAATACTTATACTCATTTACCTTCAATCAAACCTAAAAACCTCTATTTTCTTCAAAAAAAAATGAATCCCGACAATCAAACCCCAACCTCCGATAGAAGGAAAAAAAACTCACGTTTCGAGTTTAAGCACTCCTACTCGAAACATTTTTGCTATTGATTCATCATCACAGAGAGTTTATCGTCCCCAACTCGATGTTCCCATTCAATCTCCACTACAATTTCAATACCAAAATTTTAGACAATATTACCCGGTCCAAGTTCCAAATGTTACTCCGAAAATGTTTTCAAACTTTGTTGTTTTTCCCGATCAACATTCGTCAAATCAACCTCAAACCCAAACCCAACCCCAACCCCAAACCCAAACTCAAACCCAAACCCAACAACAATTCTAACTTGTCGATGAGTTGGATGACTCGGAAGAAGAAGAAGAGATGGTTCCCGAAACTCAACCCACACCACCCCCACAACGACGCAAAGGAAAACAACAAGCGCGCAAGGGTGTCGCACAACCGGGAAGACAAAAGCCGACAACATGGCTTCCACAAGAAGAGCTAGTTTTGATAAAAGCTTGGGTTGACATTTCTAAGGATTCGAAGACGGGAAATGCACAACCGGAAGATCATTTTTGGTTTCGCATTTTAGAACGGTTTCGGGAGGAGCTAGAAAAAGATGACGACTACCGTACGAAACACCAACTGAATTCGAAGTTTCGAGAAATAGCAAAGGGGGTTTTAAAAATAAACGGGTTGTACAACAACCTAAAAACCCAACGAAAAAGCGGTCAAGGCGAAGAAGAAATACTTCAAGAAACTGCAATTTTACCTTGAAGAAGTCGGAAAACCATTCAAGTGGCACGATTGTTGGAAATTATTGGTTAGATGTCCTAGGTGAAAAAATACGAGCAAGATTTTATTTTTGGAGTACAACAATCAAAGCGAACGAAAACGGGCTCTAGTGGTTACACAACTTCCTCCGATGCTCGGGTCGGTCTAGATTTAAATCAGGAGGACGAACTCGAGCTAGAAGAAATTGTCCGGCCGATGGATAGGGACAAAACAAAGAGGAAGGGAAAAGGGACTTCTTTGGGTGCATCGGATTTCAGCATGGAAGTTGACGAAATGCGGAAAATAACAGCATCGTTTCATCGATATAATCTTAATTTCGCTGAACATTTGACGTTCGACAAAGAAAAAGAAGAAGCAAGGAAGAAGTAGCTCGCGGAGAGACAAGAAATGGGGGATATGAAGTTCTTGATGGAAAACACTAACCATCTCTCGGTACCGGATCTCGAGCTCGTGATGAAGAAGAGGGAAAAAATTATGAAAAAAATATTTTCCATAGGTTGTTGTCGGTTTGTTTGATTTTTTGTTTGTGTTTTTTTTTTAATTTCTACTTTTTTAAATCTTAGGTTTATTGTAATTTTTATTTTAATTAATGAAATGCATTTTCTTTTTAATTAAATTTTTTGGTTGTTATTAATTTAAAAATTATAAATTATAAAAATGAATTAATTTTATTTAAAAAAAAATAGTGAGGGAAGTTTCCCACCTATTTCTTGGGTTTAGGTGAGGGAAAGGATGTTGTGGCCTACAAAAAGTGATGGGAGTTTCCCACCCACACCCTCCGATCTTAAGTTGAAAAAGATGCACTTTTGGTCCCTTTGAGACTTAAAGACTAGATCTTGGTTGTTTGGACCATTCTAATGGATAAAGTTGGAAACTTTATCCATTATGGAGTTATTAGGAACCATAAAAATGTAATCTTGGACCTTAGTTTCCTTTCATGCATGAGCTAGGATCTCTTAAATAGTTAAGAAGTTAGGGTTTTTGGTATTAGGAAATTAAAAGCCATGCAAGACCATAGAGTTGGAAACTTTATGGTTAAGGACATCATTTGAGGACTAGATCTGGAATTTTGACAGAAGAGCTTAAGGGATTAAGGTCTTAATAGAAGGAAATGATGGTTGAACGTACGTCGGGCGTACACTATGGTACACAAGGCATATGAGGTCTATACCCAGTTTCTGGTCAAGGCTTGAGTACGCTAAGCGTACAAGCTGAGTACGTTGGGCGTACTCATCTGAGTTGACTCGGTTGACTTTTTGAATTTTTGACTTTGACATGTTTTTGACCAAGTTGACTTAGGGGTGTTTTGGGTATTTTGATTATAAGTTAAGTTGGTCACGTTCCAATGAATTGGTGACCGATAGAGATGATATTCGGAGTAGTGTCCTGTTTAGTGATCTTTCAGACTGAGAGGTAAGTTCCTTCACTGTACTCGTGGTTTGAAGGCACCAATGTCGGCCCACTATATTATGTTCGTAGGATGATAGTTGTCTTCGTGACAATTTCATGTTATGTCTGTATATGCTTATTGTCTCTGTGACTCTTGCTGATATGATTGTATGCTAATTGTAGGGGTGAAATAGACCCGATACCAGTCGAAAGAGACTGAAGGGGTGAAATATATCCAATATCGGTTGAAAGAGACCGAAAGGGGGGTGAAATATACCTAGTACCGGTTGAAAGAGGCCGCAGAGGGTGAAATATACCTAGTACCGGTTGAAAAAGACCGAAGGGGGTAAAATATACCTAGTACCGGTTGAAAGAGACTAAAGGGGGTGAAATAGACCCAATTATGTTTTAACTGTTATGTATGTATGGTATGGGGTATTTTTTAGGAAACTCGCTAAACTTTGTGCTTACAGTTTATGTTATGATTTCAGGTACTTCCAACTTGAAAAGGAAGCGCTCGGCATGATCACACCGCATCCGCCCATGTTTTTCGCATTATGTGATTTTAGGATTTTGTACTCTGATGTTATTTTCACTATGATATACTTTTGGTTGATTTGATATGACTATTGAATGATTTGGAATGAAACCAAAAACAAAATTTTTATCTGATTTTTTTTGGGAGGTTACAAGTTGGTATCAGAGCCTTGGTTTGAGGGATTCAGGCATACTCTTGGGTGTGTCTGGACTCAAACTAAGGATTTGGTAGATTTTTCATAAAAAGAAATATTTTATTAAAGGATTTTTAAATAAAAGAAAGGGGTGTGGTGCGTGCAATCAGCCGAGCTCAAGTAAGTGATTCCCATAATACCCATACTTGTTGTTATGTTATATGAGAACTGCATGCTAGATTAGGTCTAAAGATCTGGTCTGGATTTCATGTTTGGAGAGATGCTTTTATATGCCTGATTATTTGACCTTTTAGAATTGCATGCTAGTATCAATTTCATATGATTGGATGGATTGGCCTGATATGTGATGCCTTGTAGCCTAAGAGGAAATTGGATGTTATATTAGATTTGGAATCTTTATTGGTAGCAAGTGAGCTTGAGATGTCCTCTGTTGGTTTGTGGCTTGGAGTATTACTGCACGAATGCTACTTCCTTTATTCTTTGTGGGAATCTTGATGATGTGAATTAACTATTAAGTGAATATGTTAAGTCACATGTTGTATAGGTTAAATAATCTGAGAGTGATTGATTTAACCGTACTTCGCAACTCTCGTCTGAGTCTAACCGTTGTAGGAATGAGTCTTTTAGTCGAAGGATTATCTAATCTTTGTGGCATGTGATTGTGTTCATGAAATAGTTAGTTGTCATTAGTGGGAGTTCTTCAGCAACTGATGGCAGGGTGAGGTCGGGAACCTAGGAGAGCCTAGGAAGTGTTTTAGAGGGTACGAATGCGTTGTTTAGTAAGTACTTGGAGTACCGATTTGAGAAGGTGACCTAGAGGATTCGGGATAATTCTTGAGGAGAGTATGGATAGGTGTCGAAGGTAGTCTTGGGCCCGTACTACTGGAAGCACAGGATCCATACTCAAATCGAGGAAAGTCACAGAGAATCTGGGAAGCCTAGAGGATGAGGTTTCTTTGGGTATGTTCTGATCATTTGTATGGTTGCATTTCAGTATGATGATGAGCAACTGTGGAGGGAGTCCTGGTTCAGGTTCAGGGTCGAGTGATGAGCCGACGGATGAGAGGATACGCGAGTTTGTTAGGTCAGAGATCACTCGCGGTATTTCGGATATGACTCCTGTGATGTTTGGTACCATCAAGGAAGGGATCGTGGAGCTATTGGATGAGCGTCTCAGGGTTTTTTGGGCCGTTATTGCAGAGGGACAGTTGGGGGCTCGAACTCTCTCTTTCATTAGGTGTCCAAGGCTTGTGGAGCCCCAGAGTTCTTTGGGGAGGAGGATCCTATTGATAACCCTTGCTCTGAGGGATCGAAGGTGGGATATGCATCATGCCTCCAGGGGATCGATTCCGCAATTGGATTTCCGCGGAGGTTTCTTGGACCTTACAAGAGGAATTTACTGTCATTATTGGTTATATCTCTGACAGTTTGGTCGCCAAGTTCGAGGATCGGATTTTAGTCGTTTAGGCTACTGATGGGATGGTCGGTGTGACTCGGGAGCGGGAGCTTGGTTTGGAGAGGCAACTGGGGAAAGAGGAAGCGGACTAATGATCCGACTATGCTAAAATCATCTAAGCACCTTGAGGCTATCATGTCTGGTGAAGGGGGCATTCGGGGCCCCACATTCTCACTAAGGGTGGAGGGACCCACGAGTCTACACGCTTCAAGTTCAAATGCGGTAGGTGCGGTCGGAAGGGTCATGTTCGCCAAGGTTTCACTCTGGATATGGAATTTTGTCATCATTGTCATCAACATGACCATATAAGGGCAAGTTGCCCATGATTGTTGATCGGGGCGACTCAGACCCCATCCCCCACGGTCTTCCAGGAGGTAGATCCAAGACTTCAAGACCTCACGGGTATATATTCCTTCATGCGGATAAATTGCTTTTGCTTGTGTAATTGGGTGTTGAGATGTTATGTTGGGTTTTGTTAAGTCCCCACCTAAGGAGCATAGTGTCTTTATGATTGTCTGATTATTATTATTGGAAGATCTTCATATGCCATGTTGCATGCCAAGAGTCATGATTGGAGTGTACCTGTATGACTTGGTCTTAGGGAGTCGGCCATTATTAGTGCGAGTCTGGGATGGAAATAGAATGAGTGTCCTGCTCCAAGGATCAACAGCCGGATTGATGTGATAAATTGAACACAAGGAGCCAGAGTGAGTTGCAACGTGAGTTCATTTGAGTAATTGAAATTTATGATGATTGAGATCTTTCATGGTTGATAGGAGTAAGGGATTGGTCAGAACGCGAGTTCAATGGAGTTGCGGCCAGGTTCATGTTTTCGGAATTTTGAGTGTGGTCCTCACATTAGAAGCTTTTAGGAAAAGATCTCTCAGAAGCTGGTTGTTCCCTTTAGGGCAACGAAGTCAGAATTCAAAAGCGATGTGTCACTGAGGTTGGATGTCACCTGATTGTTGAAGGCTTTGAACCAATTGCTACTACTGGTAGAGCAGGAGCAATACTGAACCATCACTCCATAGTGTGGGTGATGAATTGACCACGTAGATTTGTTCATATGTTGGGATTATCAAGATGATTTAAATGGACTTTGTTAGAGATGTTTTGAGTGCATCGATTTCTTTTTCGGAAGGTGGGTAGTTGGATTGGTGATTCGTCTGTTTCGGTCAAGGGTTATAGTTCTTTATCACCAGTTGAAGTGGCTCAAGGATTTGGAATTGTTTCACGAGAATTGCTTTAGGTAGCGATGTGTTTAAGATGGTATGGGGTGTATGTATGGTTTTGAAATCCTAGTTCCTGGAGGCTCGGGATGATAGGAGTGTAATAGTAAGGTATTGACATGGTTCGGAAATCCATCGGCTATGGGGTTGGCATCATGCAGACGAATCCAAGTGGGGGAGAATCGCTTTGGGTTAATGGAATTAATCTCAATACGGGAAAACTTGGAATGGAATGCTGAGGGCAATTGGAAGCCGGTTCTGATCGTGAATGAGCCCATAATCTTACGCATGGGATAATATCCATCAGCGATTGGTAATTAGAGAAACAAGGGCAAAAAACCAGGTTACCTCGTTTAAGGACGGGAATCATCAGTAGTGGCACATTTTCGGTTCGTGACTAGTCTCAGGTTGAGGGTTGTGTTAGAGCCTCTCTACCTATTATTGTCTAATTAAGGCTTGGGGGTTCGAATCATGACCCGAACACCTAATTGGGATTCAGTCGACATGGTTTTTGTTGGGTTTTGAGCACTATAACACTCCTATGGTGCACATGCAACCCTAAATGCTCTGGATCTATGTTTTATCTAATTATACATGCCTATTTTCAATTTTCCAAAGCATATATCCTAACTAGCATACAAATTGTCAAATGAACAATACAACTAATTAGATGACTTACCTCTTAGAAGGACTTGTAGTTCTTGACCTTTGAAAGCTTGAGCATCTCAAGTGTGATGCCTCTAATGGTTCACAAACACCAATATGCAAGAGGAGGCTTGAGAGAATAAGTTACTTTCACAAAATCAATATCACTCTCCAATAATGTTGTGGAAACCGATTTTGGCACTAGGGGGTTTGTTTATAGTGTGGCAAATGCTAGGGTTACACTTTGTAAACCCTAATGACCTTTCATATTACTTAGGATCCATGGGTTAACCTCCATGGATTGTCTCATTGGTTTAGCCCATCCTAAATAATCATGGATCATTAGCCCACATTATTAGAATCATTGATTTACACAACCAATCCCCGTATATTTAATTAGTCTCTTTTGATCACAAAATTAATTCCAAATTAATTTTTGATCAATACTAATTAAATAATATGATTTTATATTAATATATTATACTTGTAATATATTAATAAATCATAAATAACCTTATTCTCAAAAGTCCATCCTATCAAATTGCACTGGTGAAGGCAACCCAAAAGGACCATGCTACAATCAGGTCAAGTACATCCCAGTTATAGTTATGGGCTTAGACACCAAATCCAATAGTCTCCCACTTGGATAAGTCTAATAACAATAGCTGCCAATGTGACTTCAGGATCCGACTTAACAATCGTAAGCTTTCAAAAGCCGCTGTCGAACTTTGACCTAGTCAGTGACGCATCCTTCAGATAAGGGATCATATACTCCTCTGTTCTCAAGATATCTATGCAGAAAAATACATGGAACATAGTCATACTTATTGTCCTACAATTTGTTTCCCGATTTCCGATTCGTCTGACATAGAACATAACTGAACACATCAATTTAGTTCTGACCGGACCCGGCACATAGTCACAACAGAATCATCGAGGGGCCCAAGATATCGCTTTTAATCCTCTCAGGATAAAAGGAACAGATAAACTTTAACATTATATGCTTGTACTAACTACTCATCAAATCATGCACAACGACACGTTTTATAACATCAAGTTACTGATGCGTTTTCATGCCATCAATGCACAACCAACTCGTAGTCAACAACTCATATATCTTGGTTTGAAGATTATATGATAATATCGTCTCACAATTACTCGTGATAAATTCCATGAAGTAATTCAGGTTAGCGCGGGTTGAATCCAATACTCAAATCTTATTTCAGGAGCACTCATGAATGGTGTAGCAAACTTTTGCTATGTCTAACACCTTAGACAATCTACAAGCCAACTCATGACAGTCTTCTTTCATACTTACTTCCAACGTATGATCGACTGTGGATAGTTTGAATAATTCTTATTATTCTGGAAGTCAAAACATGCAAAGTGAAACAATAGTAAATAATTGACACAAGACAGTAACTTTACTTATAAATAAAACTCCTTTTATTTAATCATCAAATGTCAATTACATTGTAGCTATTACAAGTTTCGATTTATCTAATTACTAAAACTAATATCGTCTATTAGCCCAATGCCCCTCGCATGCTGCAAGTGTTTAACCCTAGTCAGTCCCTTTGTAAGGGGATCTGTTGGGTTGTCCTCTGACGATATCCCCTTTACCACGAGGTGTCCTTCTTCTACTTGATGTCTTATGAAGTGGTACTTTCTGTCGATATGCCTGGATCTACCATGATCTCTCGGTTCCTTGGTTAAGGCAACCGCCCCTTCATTATCGCAGAAAATCTCCACAAGCTCCTTTATGGATGGAATGACTCCAAGGTCTCCGATGAAGTTTTTCAACCATATAGCCTCCTTCGATGCTTCACTTGTTGCTATGTACTCCGATTCGCACATTGAATCAGCTACAGTCTCCTGCTTGGAACTTTTCCATGTTACTGCTCCTCCATTCAGGGTAAACACCAAGCCCGACTGAGAGCGGAAATTATCTCTGTCGGTTTGAAAGCTAGCGTCACTATACCCTGTCACTCTCAAGTCATCACTCCCACCGAGGGTAAGGACCCAGTCCTTAGTCCTCCGCAGGTACTTAAGAATGTTCTTAACCGCAGTCCAATGAGCTTTACCAGGATTACCTTGATATCTACTGACCATGCTCAAATCAAAGGCCACATCAGGGCGAGTACAAGTCATAGCATACATGATCAACCCAACTGCGAAAGCATATGGTATTCGACTCATCTCTACTATCTCAACCTCTGTACTCGGACTCTGAGTCTTACTCAGTTTGGCATTGCATTCGATAGGTAAGTCACCTTTCTTGGAGTTTTCCATTCTGAAACGCTTCAACACCTTGTCCAAGTATGTACTTTGACTAAGTCCTATTAGTCTTTTACTCCTGTTTCCCAATATCCTTATCCCTGGAATATAAGCAGCTTCTCTGAGGTCCTTCATAGCGAAACACTTCCCAATCTAGGACTTGACCTCCTGCAAGGTTGGGATGTCGTTTCCTATGAACAGTATGTCATCTACATACAATACCAGAAATCTCACTATACTCCCACTATCTTTGACATATACACAGGACTCATCCTCGCTTCTCGAAAATCCAAACTCTTTCACTTTCTCATCAAAACAAAGATTCCATCTACGAGATGCTTGTTTCAATCCATAAATGGATTTCTCAAGCTTACATACTCTATTAGGGTACTTTGCATTGACAAAATCCTCTGGCTGACTCATGTAAACATCTTCAGCCAACTTTCCATTAAGGAAAGCAGTTTTGACAACCATTTTCCATATTTCATAATCATGAAATGCAGCTATGGCCAACATAACTCTTATAGATTTAATCTTCGCTACTAGTGAGAAGGTCTCATCATAGTCAACTCCATGAGTTTGAGTAAATCCCTTCGCAACCAGTCGCGCTTTATATGTGTGTACTTTCCCATCCATGTCGGTCTTCTTCTTGAAGATCCATTTGCACCCGACTGTCTTACGACCTGGTACATTGTCAACCAAGTTCCAAACTTGATTGTCATATATGGACTGAATCTCGTTGTCTATAGCCTCTTTCCATTTTGCAGACTCAGGGCCTGCCATGGCTTCCTTGTAGTTATTAGGTTCATCCAAATTTACCAGTGTGCTATCACTGATAAATGTATCACCTTCTGTAGTAATATGGAAACCATAAAACCTAGGTGTATTTCTAACTCTACTGGAACGCCTCTGAGGTAAGGACTCGTCAACTGGATCAACTGGAGTTTCCTCCTCAGGTCGATTGCTAGTGTTTGAGGTTCCTTCACCGCTTGACTCTTGAAGCTCTTCAAGGTCAATTTTCCTCCCACTGTTTCCTTGGCCTATGAATTCTCTCTCGCGAAAGACTCATCTCCTCGCAACGAAGACAACATTGTCACTTGGTCTATAGAAGAGATATCCAAAGGATTTCTGTGGGTAGCCGATGAAAATACATCGCTCACTCCGAGGTTCGAGCTTGTCGTGAGTTTCTTTTCTCACAAAAGCCTCGCAACCCCAAACTTTGATGTGGTCTAATGTGGGAACTTTCCCTGTCCACATCTCGGGAGGTGTTTTGGAAACCTTTTTGGTAGGGACTAGATTAAGGATATGGGCGGCAGTCTCTAAGGCATACCCCCAGAATGAGATAGGTAACGAAGCTCAACTCATCATGGAACGAACCATGTCTAGCAAGGTTCGATTACGCCTTTCAGCCATACCATTAAGTTGTGGTGTCCTTGGTGGCGTCAACTGTGAAACAATTCCACATTCCTTAAGATAGTCTAAGAACTCGATACTAAGATACTCTCCTCCTCGATCGGATCGCAACATCTTTATCTTCCTGCCCAATTGATTCTCCACTTCTTGCTTAAACTCCTTGAACTTTTCAAAAGTTTCCGACTTATGCTTGATTAAGTAAATATACCCATATCTACTATAATCATCAGTAAAAGTCACATAGAAGCGGTTAGCATCCCTCATGGTGGTTCTGAATGGTCCACACACATCAGTGTGTATGAGATCCAACAGACATTCACCCCTTTCACAAGTACCAGTGAAGGGCGACTTGGTCATCTTTCCAAGTAAAAAAGATTCGCAAGTGTCATCCGACTACAAGTCGAACGACTCCAAGACTCCATCCTTTTGGAGTTGGGCTATGCGCTTCTTGTTGACATGTCCAAGACGACAATGCCACAAGCATGCCTTGTCCAAATCATTGGACGAATCAATATTCAACACATTATTTCCTAAGTTATCTACAACCATCACAGTTTCATATATACCATTGCAAGGTAATGCTTCAAAATAAAAAACACCATTAGAATAAGCATAAATACCACCATTTTCATTATTAAAAGAAAAGGTAAAACCTTGTTTATACAAATTGTGAAAGGAAATAATATTTTTCGCCATAACAGCCGAGTAACAACAATTATTCAAATCTAAATTTAAACCATTACTAAGCAATAAAGAATAAACTCCAATCTTGGTCACATGCGACACTTTCCTATTTCCCATGATTAAGTTTATCTTCCTCTGCTCCACATCCCTACTTCTTTTTAGTCCCTGCAAATCAGAACAAATGTGAATACCACAGCCTGTATCAAGGACCCATGAATTAGCATGTGATGAGTTATTAGATTGAATAGTGTAAATACCTGCAAAGGAGGGCTTAATATTAACATCCTTTATGTCCTACAAGTACTTGGGGCAGCTTCGTTTCCAGTGCCCTTTTTCATTACAGTGGAAGCACTCTGCTTCCTTCGGATTGGAAGAGGGATTAGCAGAACCAACTTTGGTCCCACTGGAAGAGGATCCATCAAGAGACTTTCCCATGCGGCTCTTGTAGGGAGCCTTCCTCTTCTTTCCCTTCCCATGTCCGATTGCCAGAACAGGGACAGAAGCAGTAGTAGGAGTAGACACAACCGGCTTGCCTTTCAAGTTGCTTTCTACAGTTCTTAGAAGGCCTTGAAGCTTGCTAAGAGTGACCTCCACCTTTTTCATATGATAAGTCATGTGAAACTGATCATAACAAGAAGGTAAAGAGTGTAGAATAATATTTATGGCCAACACTTCATCAAAATTGACATTCAATTTAAGCAAGCGGTCCACAAATCTCTGCATCTTTTGCAAGTGGGCCGTGATGGGTTCACCATCCTTCATTTTGGTCGTGATCATGGAGGCAATGATCTCATACCTCTCATGTCGAGCACTTTGATGGTATCTTTCCATCAAATCTTGATACATTTCAAAAGGATAGTAGTCCTCATAGGACTTCTGCAGCTCAGTAGTCATGGTAGCAATCATTAGACACGACACCTTTGTCACATCCCTCTCATGAGTAGTATGTTCAGCGATTTGTTCGGGAGTAGCAGTGGTGACATCAATCTACTTAAACTCTTTATCTAGGACATATTCTTTGTCCTCATAGCGAATAGCCATTCGGATGTTTCGAATCCAGTCATTGAAGTTCGAGCCATCGAAAATGACCCTCCCACATAGGTTCATAAGGGAGAAAGAGCCTGAAGGAATTGGGTTGGAAGCATTGTTTGGGATAGACATCTGAAAAAGAAGAAGAACAAATCTTAGATTAGATGATAATCCTTAATATTACACCCAAATGAAATATTAAGGCTAGGACCCAACACAATATTCTACAATTGCGAAAAGGGATATCGTAATCCAATTGTAAAATATTTGAAGGTAGGTAAATGACGATTTACCAATTTCCACCATGAAAAACAAAATAGCTTATTAAGTTTTAATTGGATTGAAATTCCTAGATCCTTTGAGATTCATTGAACTTTTCAATGGCATGTTTAAATCTCGATTGTGCCCTTCAAGTTTGTGAATGGTATGTCGAGGATCACAAACAAGGTGTGAATAACCATGCAAGTTAGCTTGGTACACCTAATGTTACAAATCACCTAATCAATATGTCGGTTAACCACACACGCTCCATTGATCTATGATTAACATCAAGCTACCCTTTGCCACACATTGTCAGTCCCAGATTGGTATGTCGGTTAACCACACACGCTCCACTAACGACTTAACAAGGTGCAAAGTGTAATTTCATGGATTAGCACCTTTTTCACATTTTCCTAAAGTAACTAAGATTGGGAATTTAATAAAAGTTTAGTTACTTTATATTTATCATTATACTTTTAGTGAGGGAGAATTAATGTCCTATCCTACCCGTTCGACTAACGACCCTTCACCAGTCAAGGAAGCGGTGGGTGAGAGTGGACACCCATTAAACTACCAATTTATAGACAGTAACCTTATACCCCCCTTATAGACCGGCTTCGTGAATGAGGCCTACTAACGGTAAGACTGACTTGTCTTATACATACATATATATACATATATATATATATATATATATATATATATATATATTAAACTTATAATATTATAAAGTATAAGGGTTGAATTTTAACTTTTAAAACTCTAGGGTTTGGAATTAAAGTTACATTAGTGAGACTTTACAAATTCCAAAACTTGTCAAAACTCTTGGTATTCATAACTTATGAGTTTAATGAATTTTAAAGATGAGACCTTTCATTTTCCATAACTTGAGGACAAGTTATGGAGGTCATTAAAATTCATTTAGATCAATTTATCAACAACTAAAATTATCATATAATTCAAGATTGATCTAGCTAAACTCATAAACAAGATAATATCAAGTCAACAATTTGCAAGCAACTTTGTTTATCATATAAAACAACAATTTTCTCAAAACTTTGACAATTATCATGTGGTTGGATGAGTACAAGCACTGCCAAATCAGGAAAAAACATTTTAATGATCCAAAACAGTTTGTGGTAGTGTTCCCAATCCAATCCAGGCCAAGAAACCCGAAATTCTGCAAACAGAGCCTTCAACTCGTCAAGTGCATGAAATGACTCGTCGAGTTGCTATGTTACTGAGTGGACTCGTCGATTCAGTTCATGTACTCGGCGAGTTCACCAGTCAGAGGCCAGAAAATCGACTTTTTCAGCTTTGAAAAATTTGCAAGCATCAAATATAATAGAAAACAATCCTAGGCTCTGATACCACTGTTGGGTTTTGAGCACCATAACACTCCTATGGTGCACATGAAACCCTAAATGCTTTGAATCTATGTTTTCTCTAATTATACATGCATATTTTCAATTTTCCAAAGCATATATCCTAACTAGCATACAAATTGTCAAATGAACAATATAACTAGTTAGATTACTTACCTCTTAGAAGGACTTGTAGTTCTTGACCTTTGAAAGCTTGAGCACCTCAAGTGTGATGCCTCTAATGGTTCACAAACACCAATAAGCAAGAGGAGGCTTGAGAGAATAAGTTACTTGCACAAAATCAATATCACTCTTCAAGAATGTTGTGGCAACCGATTTTGGCACTAGGGGGTTTATTTATAGTCTGGCAAATGCTAGGGTTACACTTTATAAACCCTAATGACCTTTCATATTACTTAGGATCCATGGGTTAACCTCCATGGACTATCCATGGATTATCTCATTGGTTTAGCCCATCCTAAATAATCATGGATCATTAGCCCACACTATTAGAATCATTGATTTACACAATCAATCCCCGTATATTTAATTAGTCTCTTTTGATCACAAAATTAATTCCAAATTAATTCTTGATCAATACTAATTAAATAATATGATTTTATATTAATATATTATATTTGTAATATATTAATAAATCATAAATAACCTTATTCTCAAAAGTCCATCCTATCAAATTGCACTAGTGAAGGCAACCCAAAAGGACCATGCTACAATCGGGTCAAGTACATCTCAGTTATAGTCATGGGCTTCAAGACCAAATCCAACAGTTTTGACCCATGGTTGATTGTGGGATGATATGGTAGATGGAGAGCAAGTTTATGAGTTGGGCTAATGGCGGATATGGGAGCGTTGTAAGACTACAGGGTTGCCCTAGCATACACCAAGATGTTAGGCAATCGGGGAAGTGTTGTAAATCTACAATCTAGTCGTAGCATTTACCAGAATGAGGTAGGTCATTGTAGGAGTGGTCGTTGAGCTGAAGGAGGATCAACGCATGCCTAGGTCAAGGTGAAAAATATTGATGATGGACCACTCCTTGATTAGTATGTGGATTGTTGGATATGTGGACCGTTCGATTGTGCAGACTGGGTGAGATCCGTGGGTGAGGCCCGTTTGGTTATGATAGTGAGGGTGAGACCCGATGGAATTCGCTTAAGCAAGGTATTGGATCACTTTAGAGTGAGAGGACTCTATGGTCAGTGGTTGGCATTCATGTGGTGGTTAGTCTAGGGTAGCACTTATCAGTTAGACTCCTAGTCAGAGCCTTATGGCGGGACCAGGTGGGAGACTGTCAGTCTCAACGGTCGATTAGGGGATTTTATATCTCAGTTTAGTGGAAGGTCGCCATGAAATCGGAAGATGACGGATAGATGCAAGTGTGAATTTTTGGATTTCGGGATGTGAGTTATGTTTCAGGTTGACACAAGGGATGAGACTCGCATTGGGAGTCGCCTTTGTTTATATTCAAGATCTTTTGTTTGCAAGGTATGGTCAAGGATTCGGTCTGCCAGAAGTGTCAGCTAGATGATTTAGGACCGGAAGGATTTCTTTCAGTTTGGATTGCAGAGAGAGGTCCTATTGATAATATTTCTAAATGTTTTATATGTCGGGAAGTTGGATAAGGTATTGGATTCCTGGATTTGAGCTGAGTAGTGATGGACGTCTATCATTGGTTAAGGTTAGTGGGAGCAAGCATTCGTTCGTCTTCGATATGTGAGTTCTGATAAGGATGGGTTCGATTATTGGAAGGTCATCGTATGTTGGAGTCGACTTTCATCAAGGATCTGGAAGAATTGTCGGATCGACCGATTGCCTGGAGATTAGCAAAGAGTGATTTCGAGGGCGAAATCTAATTCAAGTGGAGGAGAGTTGTAACACCCTATTTCGAGTTGTTTCATAATTTGGGGTCGTGACCCGAATATCAAGTATCATAAGGCTCCGGGCTTTGGGGAAGGAGAGTTTTAGACCGATTTGGAAGTGGGTAATGTGGATTATGTGATCCAAGAGTTTAGTTTGTGCTTTGGAGCCCAAGGGCATAATGATAAAAGTGATGCTTCAGGCCTTTTATTTGAAATAATAATTTTAGTTCGATGTATTTTAAGTCAAAAGTAATTAGATAGGGTTGTAGATATCCTCAATACCTTTTCGTGGATATAAAGATCGTCGAAAACGGAGTTCGAACGAAAAAGTAATGACTGTTTGATGTTATGAGGGTTTTAGGCTAAGCTGAGTACGCTAGGCGTACTAGGCTGGGAGGATCGTGGAGTGTTATCCAGTATGATGGGCATACCTAGAGTACGATGGGCGTAGTCTAGTCAGATGTAAACCCTAATTTAGGGTCTTGGACCCTATTTAAAGATCTTAACTCATTTCCAACCTTCCTTATCTTTAGCCTCCATCCACTCTAACCCTAAATTGGAAACCCTAGCTCCCATTTGAAAGGATTTTGAGCCTTGGAGTGATTTGGTGGATTTTTAATGCATTTGGAAGAAGAAGAACATTTTGGAGAAGTGTTGGTTGTCTTGGTGCTTGTAGATCCAAACCTTATTCATCTTGATCTAGCTTCTGGAGGTATAAAGTTTGAATGTTGATGATGCATTTGATAGATCTAGCTAGTCTCGGGTGTTATGAGCTTTTGGTCACTTTAGTGCATAAAGTTTAGATCTTAAAAGTTTCTGACTTTGTTATGGATAAAGTTGGAAACTTTGTCCATCTAAACATCATATTGATTCAGATCTAAAGGTTTCAGACTTGGACTTAATGGATTAAGTTGAAAAAGATGCACTTTTGGTCCCTTTGAGACTTAAAGAGTAGATCTTGGTTGTTTGGACAATTCTAATGGATAAAGTTGGAAACTTTATCCATTATGGAGTTATTAGGAACCATAAAATGTAATTTTGGACCTTAGTTTCCTTTCATGCATGAGGTAGGATGTCTTAAAGAGTTAAGAAGTTAGGATTTTTGGTATTGAGAAATTAATAGCCATGCAAGACCATAAAGTTGGAAACTTTATGGTTAAGGACATCTTTTGAGGACTAGATCTGGAATTTGGACAGAAGAGCTTAAGGGACTAAGCTCTTAATAGAAGGATATGATGGTTGAACGTATGTTGGGCATACACTATGGTACGTAGGTCGTACAAGGTCAATACCTCGTTCCTGGTCAAGGGTTGAGTGCGCTAAGTGTACAAGTCGAGTACGCTGGACGTACTCAATAGAGTTTAATCGGTTGACTTTTTGACTATTCAACTTTGACTTGTTTTTGACCAAGTTGACTTAGGAGTGTTTTAGGTATATTGATTATAAGTTAAGTTGGTCATGTTCCAATGAATAGGTGACCGGTAGAGCTGATATTCGGAGTAGTTTCCTATTCAGCGATCTTTCAGAATGAGAGGTGAGTTCCTTCACTGTACTCGTGGGTCGAAGACACCAATATCGGCCCACTAGATTATGTTCATAGGATGATAATTGTCTTCATGACAATTTCATGTTATGCATGTATATGCTTGTTGTCTCTGTGACTCTTGCTGATATGATTGTATGCTAGCTATAGGGGTGAAATAGACTCGATATCAGTCAAAAGAGACTGAAGGGGGTGAAATAAACCTAGTACCTATTGAAAGAGACCGAAGGTGGGGAAATATACCCAGTACCGGTTGAAAGAGATCGAAGGGGGTGAAATATACGGAGTACCGGTTGAAAGAGACTAAAGGGGGTGAAATAGACCCAGTACCATTTGAAAGAGACTGAAGGGGGTGAAATATACTTAGTACCGGTTGAAAGAGATCAAAGGGGGTGAAATAGACCCAATACCGGTTGAAAGAGACCGAAGGGGGTGAAATATACCCAATACCGGTTGAAAGAGACCGAAGGGGGGTGAAATAGACTCAGTTATGTTTTAACTGTTATATATGTATGGTATGGGGTATTTTGAGGAAACACATTAAGCTTTGTGATTATAATTTATGTTATGGTTTCAGGTACTTCCAGCTTGAAAGGGAAGGGCTTGACATGATCGCATCGCATCCACCCATGTTTTCCGCATTATGTGATTTTAGGATTTTGTTCTTTGATGTTATTTTCACTATGATATACTTTTGGTTGATTTGATATGACTATTTAATGCTTTGGAATGAATTACAAACAAAATTTTTATCTGGAATTTTTGGGATGTTACAATTCAGTTGATGGAGCTTGTGTGGTTAACCGACACGTCAATCTAGAGTATAGTTGAGAATAATATGGAACTCGCAAATCTCAAGCGTAACTTGAGCCAGGGACCATGCGATTTTGCATGGTTAATTCACAATCTATTTAAAGTGAATCTTATGTTTTCCATAAAAGTTGCACACTCTTTTTATAGCTTGTTGATGGAGCTCGCATGGTTAACCGGCACGTCAATTTTAGAGTATAAGTAGAGAATGATGTGGAACTCTCGAATCTCAAGCGTAACTTAGCCGGGGACCATGCGATTTTGTATAGATGATTCACCATTTTTTTGGTGATCCGCGACGACCCTGTCATTGAATTTCAGATGAACATAATCTGAGGTTAACAAGCCATTGATAGTTAATGCATCTCAAAGATCTAGGAATTTCATGGTGATCGAAATTGGCAAAGGGCTTTACCTAACTAAATAACTTTATGGTGTGTTTACGATATCCCTTTACACATCATGAATCAAAATATGGATCCTAGCCTTCTTAAATGATTTTATTTAGGGTGATTATTTTCTAAGGATAAGTATAACAAACTATAATGGAAATTGACATTGAATGATGTCTATAACCTTGTCCACTAAAATCTTCTGCTTCAAAACCTCTAAAAGGATTAGCTATGAGGATGATCAATCTTGTCAAATTCGTAGTTTAGGAATATTTCTCATAAACGAAAGGAAAGATCATGCATTTGATAAATCTCTTCCTAGGTTACTCCAAAACACTGCATTCTAATCTATTAGAAAGAGCGGTTATAAAATGTACGTTGTAAACTGACATATTGAAGTAAAATGGAATATCATTGAGTTAGGAGTTGGCTAGGATTAGTCGACTAACTAACATGTACGTATGATCAATTCACTCTGATTTTGATATGAACAACTTGGAATGTCCATGAAGGAGTTGTGTAGCATGTTGAGGTTTCCTTTTGGAAGTAACATGGCCAATCATAAAACTCAAACTTCAAAACACTCCCATACTTTTACTATCATGAACAGAAGTGTCAAGAAGAAGAAAGCCAATTGCCCATGGGTTAAAAGGGGATTATTGTTGGTATATCTAATCTAGGCCCAAATACCAAGGACAAAGGAAGGCTTATTCTGAGACATGTTCTGATAGCTATTCGTTTCCATAACAAGATAGGGCTAAGAAAGTATACATGTCCTATATATATATATATATATATATATATATATATATATATATATATATATATATATATATAAGTGAAAGGACTAAAACATGAAGAAGTTAAATTTGATCATGGATTATGAGCCCTTGCTACTATCCATGGGATCAAAAGATAACTAGTTCTGCCATGTTTGGTGTTCGATCAGATATATGAATTCATAATACCATTGAAAATTACTTCTAATCCTTTGAGTATTTTACTAAGGATTAAGTACTAACATTTGCAAGAATGTGCAGTGACTGAAATGAAGTAAGAAGACTGAAACACGGAGAATGTAATTTGATCATGAATGTCAAGCCCTTGCAACTATTCATAGGATCAAAAGACAAGTCTTTTCCCAAATGTTTAGTCTGTGGTCTTATAATTGAAATTGTTTATACTTTGTTTCATGTGATAGTTCAAACTTATTTAAATGTAGAGCATTCTAACATGTTAAAAGAAATTCATGAAATCTATGAAACTAGTTGTAATGCCTGAGTCACCAGGTATTTCCCTTCTATTTATTTAAGTAATTAATACATTGTGATTTTGAGAAAAGGCCGTACATTGGGCGTACATAGTGTACGCACGGCGTACATGTTTGAGGCGTGAAGCGGGGGGGAGCCTTTCGTACGCTGGGCGTAACCTGTCCAGTTGCAAACCCTAAGTTTTAGGGTTTGCACCATATATAAAGACATTAACTCCGTCCCAAACCTCATTCCCTCAGCCTCCACTGTCCCTAAAGAGTATAAATCGAACCCTAAACCTCCTGCATGCTTTGTGAGCTAATTTGGTGCACTTTTGGGTGATTTTTGGTGGTTTTGAAGAAGAGGAAGTTAGAAGAAGGAGAAAGAACGTGATAAGGGCTTGTAGATCCAGGAGTTTAGCATCTTTTCTAACTCATTCGAGGTATTAAGCATCAAACTTGACCATTGCATGCTTAGTTGTAGTTTTGGGGTATTTTATGTGACATTTTGACTCCATAGTTGAGATTTCTTGTGTTCTGGTAGTTCCAGCCCATAATAGATGTCCTTTTGAGCTCTTGGAATCATTTAGAGCCAGAAAAATTGGGCCTTGATGGTTAATCCACAACCATTCAAGTGTTAGATGGTCACAAAGTGTGTTTAAGGACTTAAAACATGTCCTAACCCCCATCCATGCATGCAAAGACATAAAGTTTGTAACTTTATGGTCTAGGACGTCTTAAAGGACTTGGATCTATGTTTTGGACGTTGGGACTTAATGGATTAAGTCACAAAAGGAGCTCTAAGGAAACTGGCTAGTACGTTGGGCGTACCCCTGGTATGTTGTGCGTACTGGGTCAATCTCCCCGAAGTGGTCAAGACCAACGTACGTTGGGCGTACGTGCCAGGAACGCCGCGGGTATGCATGCAGAGCGGTCAAATGGGTATTTGGGCCTTAGGATGTTGGGCCTGAAAATAGTTGGGCCTCATGACCCACTGTGGAGTACGGCATCTGGGCCTAGACCTAGGATATATGGTATTGGGCCTTAATGGGCCTTAAAACTTAAATGGATGGACTTGGGCCTTAATTTATTTAGGAGTTGGGCCTTGGGAGAAAGAGGCCCAATAGGCCAAGGATTAGGAAACATTGCGTTGGGACATGAATTAGAAATTTGGGCCATAAGGGAGTTTTATTTGGACCCAATGACTGACTAGGGAATTTATTATGCTTTAGGGAGAGCAGTTACGAGCCAGCCGAGGAGTACAATTCCGGCATACACAGTGAGGTGAGTCTCCCTTCGTAGAAACCATGGGTCGAAGGCACCAATGCTGGCCCACTAGTATTGATATGACTTAGTAATTGTCTTTGTGATAATTATTAAGGTGGTATGTATTGTTTGATGCTTATGTGTGATATACATGATTTATGTGGTAGTGGTAGGGGTGAAATAGACCCCGTAATCGGTTGGAATAAAATCGATGGGAAGGTCGGGCACTCAGGTATGCCTGACAGGGGTAGGTCGGACACCCCGGTATGACTGACATGGGTAGGTTGCGCACCCAGGTATGCTCAGCAGGGTAGGTCGGGCACCCATATATGCCTGACAGTATGTTTATGATTTGTATGTGGTATGGTGGGGGAAACTCACTAAGCTTCGTGCTTACGGTTTTCAGTTTTGGTTTCAGGTACTTCCAGCTCGAAGGGGAAAGGTCCGGCTTGATCGCATCGCATCACAAAATGATTTTCCGCATTAGTGATTTTGGGATTATGACTCTGATGATGATTTTAGATGTACCGTTGGATTGCACAACTAAACTATTTTATGTTTACATGGTTTTGGGAAAAACAATATGGTTTATTTTATGATTGATAAACTTAAAAATGAAATTTTTGGTTCTGAATTTTGGGATGTTACACTACTGTAGTAGCAATAGTTCAAATTTGATTTGAATATTTGAATAAGGTGTATTATTGTGGTGCAAATATATGTTGAAATTAGTTCACCTAATGGACCGTTCAGATCGAACACAATACATGATGATTTAAATACATCCAAAAGGTTTTGGTGAAATGTATTTGTGGAATCATAGTCTTGAATACATAAACGAGAAACGCATTACCAAGTATCCACTTCGATTGGATTTTGAATATCATATGACCTTGAGTCTTATGATAAATGCAAATCTTCTTTATCAAGATAGATGATAAAGACATCGTTGGGTGATGAGAATATCTGTTGGAATTAGCTTGCACTAATGGACCGTTCAGATTAACCACGATACATGGTAAGACCAAATTCGTATGAACGTTAGTGTGAAACATTTATGGTGTTCAGAACTCTTACAAAGTGAAGCTAAGAATCAACTGGGCAATAAGGATGAGATAGGATAGTAAGCATCTCAGTCCAAACCTTATTGATCCTCTAAGTAATTGTGAAAGAGTTTCACGAGCTATCTCCACCCAAAACACTGCCACAAGGAGTGTTAGTTGGATAGAGAAACAAATCATTCATTGATTTTGTACTAGATGAATCGCACTATGTTTACTAACAATTCATGATTGTACCATGAATTTTACATCCCCAATTTCACATCAAAAAAGACAACGATTTGTTTATGCTTTATTTAAAAATCTGAGTATCCTTTTTGAAGAATAATATTGCAGAATTTGTTCCCAAAATATGATAAAGATATTATCAAATCATTTTTGAAGAAATGTATTTTAATTATATTAAAAACGTTGGGATGTCATCGTCAATATAATACATAAGCATAAACGGAAATAACATAGGCCTTACAAACATCTATTATTTTACTGGCCTATAATCCATACATCTCTCATCTGATCATCATACATGTGCTCTTGTTCCACTACTTGTAATACAAGAAACTGAGTGGGTCAGGCTTTGGAGCCTGGTGAGCACATAGGGTTTTCAACCCACAATAATTAATATGTTTAATCATCAAATAATTAACCCAATTTTCCATCCCCATTATCTTCCTTATTCTTAAGGACCTACCCTAAGGATCAACTATGCTGACAATACTAGTTCACGGATTCCTCCATGATACTTGTTAGTAGGTTTTCTTCTATATTTATTCCTAATGATTTATCCTATGGATCATCTTCTTTATTCACAGTATTATTTTAGGGAGTCCACCCATAATACATGTCAATGGGTTTTTATAGTACATCTGATGAACACATGGTTCAGAAACACCTACACGTTGAGAGCCTACTAGCGTTCCACTAGACTGTCTAAAATAGTCTGTGGTTGTCATCTATACTCTTCTAGATGATTTCATCTTTAACATCAAGGATTCTCATCATCTACTTCATCTTTCATCTCTCATCATCTATATCATCATTCATCTACCCATCTTTACCCATTATATTTATAGGTATAAAAATACATATGCGGTTTAAATCAAGTAAAACAAGTATAAATCGTTCATCTAGCATAGATATCAGGAACACAGATAATAGGCACATATAGCATGTAATTATCTTAAATACTTTATATTTATGTGTAAGATGAAAGTAACTATGCACTCACCTGTTAAAGTATGACTCAAAATTCGGACAACGCTTTGCTTCTAGCAACTGTCTTTTCCTTTGACGTAACCTAGTATCATTATCATTAAGTCTTAGTCTAATATTTCTTGCGACTAATTATTAGTCTAGATTCATCACTAATTCAAAGTCTACTGATCTATAGCTGATAAGGGACAACAATGTAAGATCATATCGGAGGTAGTGTCCATTTGGTATACAGAGTATACTGTTTGGAAAACCCAGTTTAAACACCTTACTAAATCTAGCCTTGTCATCATCCCCGTAAGTAGACCAATCAGTATAACAACTTGGAATCACTGATAAATCTTGTTTATAGGTTCATAATAATGATAATGAATTTAAACATAAGTGTCCATTTGGTATACAGAGTATATATGTTGGGTTATGAGCATTCTAACACTCCTAAGTGTACATGCAACCCTAAATACCTTGGATCTATGTTTTCTCTATTATACATACAATTATGAACATCCAAGGTATTATCCTAATCTAGCATACAAAATAATAAATATAAAAAGATAGAATACATACCTCTTTGATGTAGAATGTCTTCATGAAGCTTGAGTGCCTAGTGCCCCAAGTGTGACACCTCAAATGGTTCAGACAACACCAAAATACACTTGGAATAACTTGAGAGAAACTTGAACACTCATTGAAATCGTCTAGCCCTCACACTCACACATTAGTGCTTGATTTCTTGAGCCATGGGATTCTTTTATATGGTGGCTATTAGGGTTACACCATGTAACTCATAACTTTACCCATTCCTTATGCTCCATGGATTTTAACCTCCATGGAGTATCCATGGGTCACCCCATGGACTTAGTCCAACATAAGGAATCTTGGATCACAAGCCCACATATATAAGAATGAATGATTTACACAATCAACCCATATATTTAATTAGTCTCCTTTTGATCACTTAATTAATTCCAAATTAATTCTTGATCAATACTAATTAAATAACCTTATTAATATATTAGAACTTATAATATATTAACCAACCTTAAGTGTTATTTCTCTCATTATAGTCTATCCAAATGCATGATGCCATGCAACCCAAATGGACCATGCCGGGTCGGGTCAAGTCTTACCAATTATAGTTATGGACTTAGACATTAATCCAACAGTCTCCCACTTGGATAAGTCTAAAACTATTATTGCGTATGACTTCAGGAACCGATCAGCAATCGTAGCTCTCAAAAGTTTCTGTCGAACTCTGACCTTTGTCAATGACTTGTCCATTAGATAAGGGATCATATATTCCTCTATTCTAGATATCATATGGACTGAGACATGGATTATCAATCATTCTCTCTGTCCATTTGTTTTTTCCTGATTTCCGATTCATGATGACTGACTGATTGAACAAATCAAATCAGTCCTGGCTTGGCCAAGCACTCACATGTATCATCTTTAAATCATCGAGGGGCCCACAGATATCGCTTTTATCCCGAAGGTAAAAGGAATGGATAAACTTCGACTCATATGGCTTGTTCTACTACTTGTTGAATCATACACAAAGGCACGTTTTATAACATCGAGTTACCAATGCGTTTTCATGCAATCAATGTATAACCAACTCATAGTAACAACTCATATCTCTAGGTTTGAAGAATATAAGATATTATCGTCTCATGATCACTCGTGATAAAATCCATGAAGTGATTCAAATGAGCGCGGGTTGAATCCAATACTCAGAACTTATGAGCACTCATGAGTGTTGTAGCACCACTTTGTCCACCAACCCATGACAGTCTTGATTCATATCTACTTCCAACAAATTAATGTCATTTACTGAAATCTGTTAGATTCTAAACTTATATGCATTGATCCTCTTAATGATTATGCACGAAGTCAGAAAGACTTGACAACAATCATTACAGAGCATTCCAAAGGAGATCAGCTCCTTGGAAACATCCTTCTTTCATTAAGTTTCCTAATCTTACACAGATTGAATAATTTCTAACTTTGAAACATTTCCATATTCCATTTTGACTATCACTTCTGAACAAGAGTTGCCTCCTTACAGATTATGTCAATATGGTCCTTCCAGAATTAACATTATACTTCCAACTGTCCTTGAGCAACCAATCTTTGGTAAACCTTAGATTGTCCTCGATAATTGCTTAATCATTTTAGTCATATCCAATTCTAGACCTTTTCCCTTCATAATGCCCCAGACATTTGGAAAATTTTAGAAAGGATGAATATAGCACATGTAATCGATCCTATATCCGAAGCATATGGGACACGATTCATGATGTCTCACATAAAGACTAAACCAGTCTTTTGCTCTAATATTTCCATTTCAATTTGCCAAGTTCTCAAAATTCAGATTATGAAAAGGGATGCCGTAATCATGATTATTATTAGCATAACACTTATGCTCCCACTAGCTTTGACATGTACTCAGAAATCAGCTGACTTTCTTACCAAAGTTCAGATTTCTGATACTAGATTGTTTTGATAAAACTTTATCAAAATCATACACCTCTCTTAGATAGCGCACATGTGTGTCTAAACAATTTTAGAACTATGAAAAAGGGATGCCGTAATCATAGTCTCAATTGTTTAGACCTTTGCCACTTCTCACAAGTCCATGTTAGTGTGCCGGTAAACCACACACGCTCCACTAACGACTTTGAGAATGCAAATATCACAATTGCTATCTAGCTAAAATCTACTTAGTGAAAGTGTTTCCTCACCATCATTTTCATGAATCGGAGAGAAACCTTATGACACTTAGATTTAATAGTGTATGTGTTCTTATCCATGTGGATTTTTCAAAACCATAATCACAAGACAAAGTTAGTGACAAATCCAAACTCATATTGATTAAACTTGTGCAATCTTAAATTCTTGCCATTTGGCAGCTCATGTGCCTGCCATTGCTTCCAAGTAGTTGTGCAACCAATTGAGAACTCTCAGAATTCCTATGCAAAGCCAACTTGAATAGGCACAAAAATTTCAACACGATAGGTTATAAACCTCAAGTCGTGTGCTAGTGAAGGACTTTAGGTTTTATTCTTGATTAAGTCTTGAAACTTTCAAGAGCTTTAAGACTCCCACTGTCCTCTTGACATATAAGACTCCCTTGTCAAATATTCAAGAGATAGTGCGGATTCTTTATCAAGACTAACACTTTACACAATTGGCCTAAGTTGGTCTCGGTTTTATCCAAAACATCACAACTTACCAATTTCAAATGTACAAGAGTAGATAACCTTTTACTCTTACATTTGACTAGTGTTAACAAACCCTCTTTAAGGTATGTCACTCAAGTTACAATCTTGGAGTATGACTCTAAGAATTGTTTTGGAACGAAGTATGACTCATCTTTTTGATTTAACCATTTCAACAATTCATGACTCCTCTTCTTAGTCATAAGAATGCACTAAGATGACTTTAGAGGACCAATTGTGATATGGTATCTTAATCATTAAGATGATCATAAACATGATACTAAAGTACTCTCCCATCTTTTCAGATTTGAGAAACTTTTATCTTTCTGCCATTCTTTGATTCTTCTTATTCGTTCTGTCTCACATTGAAACTTCTCCAATGCTACAGACTTATACTTAAACTTATAAGTATAACCATATTTACTGAACTTAAGTAAATTATGACGAATAGTCTTCTTGATCTTTTGTGGTGGACTTGACCAGTGCACAAGAATGTGTACTCGATCCCTTAGTCCTTTCCTTATTCACATAAGGAATTAGTCTTAATTTTCCAAGCTGAAAGTTCTCATTCATCATATTATACAACTTGCATGATTCCAAGTTTCGGTCCAATTGAACCTTGGGTGATGAGAATCTTTCCTTATTTGGTAATATTAGACACTACCACAACCGAAAGAATCAAATCCATTTTTCCAATATTGCTATCAATGGAATCTTATAAGCAACAACTTTTCACAAATGCCATTGTAAGGATACTTAAAATAAATAAAATCAAAACCTTTTTCTTTTATTTTAAAACTTTGCGGAAAAACTTATCCTTACAATCCATATGAAAACCTTGTTGTTATCTATTCCTAAGCAATATAAATATCATAACTCTTAAGTAATAGCCCAAAATTCTGATCAACGAACCATGCGATTGAAATCCATCTTCGCGATCAGAATCAGCATGTACTTAATAGAGTTAGACAATGGACTTTACCTGAAGTAGAGCCAAACTTATTGACTTTAACATCCTTAGGTAAATTTGGCAGCTTCGTAACCAATGCCCCTTCCTTTGGCAATAGTTACCTATGGACCCTTGATAATGGGACTATCTCAGACTTCGCCTCTCTCTTTACCATTGGGTCAACCGAGTTGACTATGGCCGATCCCTTTCCATTGGGAAGAGAGAGCTTTACTGGATATCCAATTTCATCATTGTCAATGTCCATAGCGTTTTAGGAAGTTGATCTTAGCAAATAGATAAGATCATTAAGGGTCTTGTCTTAGTCTGTTTCATAGGATTCCCAAAAGAACTCACTATGTGACTTAGAAAGTAGTTGAGCCACCAACTTTCTCAAGACTTTGACACCCAACTCTCCCGGCTTGTCAATATGTGACTACATCTCCAAGATGTGATCACACCTAGACCTTGCCTTGCCAATAGGGCTTGAGTGACCTTAAACTTTTTAGGAACTTGTGGGTTAGGGAGAATAATTGGAGGAGGTGAAAGAAGTATGATATCCATGGGACATCATCTTCATTTAGGAAAGCTTGTTTCAAGAGATTTGGGAAGATCATAAATGTCTAGACCAGACATCTTTTTGGGAGATATTCAAGATAGTTGATTTAAAGTCCTTAATATGACACCCAATATGAAATATTAAGGCTAGGACCCAACAAACTATTTTATAACTTAGAAGAGGGATGCCGTAATCCAAGCTATAAAATATTTGAAGGTAGGTGAATGACGATTCACCAATTTCCACCATGAAAAACGAAATAATTTATTAGGTTTTAATTGGATTTGAAAGTCCTAGATCTTTGAGATTCATTGAACTGTTCAAAGGCATGTTTCAATCTCGAGTGTGCCCTTCAGGTTTTGTGACTGGGATGCCGAGGATCACAAAACAAGGTGTGAATAACCATGCAAATATACTTGGTACCCTTAATATTTACCCCTTAATCAGTGTGATGGTTAACCACACACGCTCCACCGATACTATGATAAATATTAAGTTACCATTTGCCTACCTTGTTAAGTCCAGGTTAGTGTGCCGGTTAACCACACACGCTCCATTAACGACTTAAGCAAAGTGCAAAGTGTAATTTCATGGGTTAGCACCAAATTCACATTTTCCTAAATAACTAAGATTGGGTATTAATAAGAGTTTAGTTACTTAGTATTTATCATTAATACTTTTAATGAAAGGAGAATTATAGTCCTTGTCCTACCCGTTCGGCTAACGACCCTCCACCAGTCAAGGAAGCGGTGGGTGAGAGTGGACACCCGTTAAACTGCCATTTTATAGGCAGTAACCTTATACCCCCCTTATAGACCGGCTTCGTGAATGAGGCCTACTAACGGTAAGACTGACTTTACTCTTATTCATATATATAAATATTATTAACTTATAATATTATAAAGTATAAGGGTTGAATTTTAACTTTTAAAATTCTAAGGGCTAACTTGGAATTAAAGTATTCATAAGTGAAAACTTTTCAAATTCCAAAACTTGAGGGCAAGTTTTGAAACTATTCAAAACTAATTAATTCCATAACTTATGAGTTTAAAGTAGTTTTAATTACAAAAAAAAACTCTTCAAGTTCCATAACTTGAGGACAAGTTATGGAAGACTTTAAACTAATTAATAAAAAAAAATAACTTTTTTTTATTGTAACTTATGGAACTAATTAAGGTTACACTTTTTTTTTAATTTAATGAAGAGACTCTTGAACCTCCATAACTTGAGGACAAGTTATGGAGTCATAAAACCATTTAATTAGAACTAGACTCTTCATTTTGTAACCTTTGCCAACTTTTATGAGTTTTATGATTCTTAAATGTGACTTTTCATATAACTTGAGGACAAGTTACAAAAACACACTTTGGAATCAACTCTTAGATTAAAATGGATTGAAAACAACTATTTCACACAACTTTTCTATTAATCTAAGAACCTCATAAGAACAAGATAATTCAAATCATCAATCTTCAAGAAATTAGCATGAACATACAAACTAATACAAATCTTGAAATTATGACAATTATCTTAGAAATTGGATTAGCATGAACATTACCACATCAAAAACAAGTTTATAAGTCCAAAAACATCTTAGGGTAATGTTCCTAGTCCAATTCCAGCCAAAACAATCGAATATATGCATCCAACTCGATTTTTCAGCTACTTTTGCAAGTATAACAAGAAAACAAACCTAGGCTCTGATACCACTGTTGGGTTATGAGCATTCTAACACTCCTAAGTGTACATGCAACCCTAAATACCTTGGATCTATGTTTTCTCTATTATACATACAATTATGAACATCCAAGGTATTATCCTAATCTAGCATACAAAATAATAAATATAAAAAGATAGAATACATACCTCTTTGATGTAGAATGTCTTCATGAAGCTTGAGTGCCTAGTGCCCCAAGTGTGACACCTCAAATGGTTCAGACAACACCAAAATACACTTGGAATAACTTGAGAGAAACTTGAACACTCATTGAAGTCGTCTAGCCCTCACACTCACACATTAGTGCTTGATTTCTTGAGCCATGGGATTCTTTTATATGGTGGCTATTAGGGTTACACCATGTAACTCATAACTTTACCCATTCCTTATGCTCCATGGATTTTAACCTCCATGGAGTATCCATGGGTCACCCCATGGACTTAGTCCAACATAAGGAATCTTGGATTACAAGCCCACATATATAAGAATGAATGATTTACACAATCAACCCATATATTTAATTAGTCTCCTTTTGATCACTTAATTAATTCCAAATTAATTCTTGATCAATACTAATTAAATAACCTTATTAATATATTAGAACTTATAATATATTAACCAACCTTAAGTGTTATTTCTCTCATTATAGTCTATCCAAATGCATGATGTCATGCAACCCAAATGGACCATGCCGGGTCGGGTCAAGTCTTATCCATTATAGTTATGGACTTAGACATTAATCCAACAATATATATATATATATATATATATATATATATATATATATGTGTGTGTGTGTGTGTGTGTGATTTATACTTTATTATAATACGTAAAGATGCTATTATAAATTATAAATTGTTCATACGAACTCCATCTTTTACATTCTTTATATCCACAGGTAGCTATCGACAATATCTACAATTTTCATTTAGACTCTGTTGGCTAATTTTGACTTTATTTTTAAAGTTGTATTTTGACAGGCTTAGACTGTTAAAGTTCGTTAAAAATTCATAACTTTGTCATCCGACGTCCGTTTTTTACTGTCTTTTTATCGCTGAATTCCTATTACCGAGATATTCAATTCTTTTTTGGAATGTTTCGGCTAAAAATTGACCTATCTAAAATTCGATTTCTGAGTTGTATATTGTTATGCTGAATCTTAGAAATATCAGAACTTCCTCTACAAAGTCAGATTTAGATGTTCTTTATATGTATGCTCTCGGGATGACGACTACTACGAATTTTCTTTAGATCACTAAGTCTAAAAAGTATTTGATCAAAAATTTACTTTTTATGTTAAGCAGAGTCGCACCAATTTAGTTGTGAAACTTCAATGGCTCATAACTTCTTCGTTATAAGTTGGATATCTGCGTTCCTTATATCTCCAGAATCCTTGTTACATATACTATAACTTTTGTTAAGATTATTTGTCCTAAATAATATTCTATCAAAAATTTATTTTTTTAACGCTTATTATCTCTAAATTGACTAGCCCGAATCTACGGGTGTTACAATGAATAGTGTTACAATGAATAGTGTTACAAGAAGTCCTTTGGTCTTGTACCAACTTAAAAAGTTCTTAAAATACTCTATAAGATATGAAGTGAGATTAACTCATCGCTTGCACATATGGAAGTCTATGATTATAAGGCTTACACTCGTCGTGAAGCACTCGACAATATAGAACTTTGAATAGAGATGTGTTATCTCGTTGGAGAACCCATCAAGCATTTTGGATAGTTGCTTAACAAACCTTCTAAAAACAAAGTGTATGTTTCTCGAAGGGAAGTCTTCCAAGTGAGGAAGCTGATATCCAAAAGGACTAATGGGAGCCATAAGATTCAAGAGTCAACCAACAAAGAACCTAAAGTTAGACCTATCATTGAATTTGGGATTGAAAGATATATTGAGGAAACTAACATATTTACACTTTTTCCTTATAGATCTGACTGAGGACATCATAGACCTAGTTATATAAGTGTTTATATTACTGAGGTATATGAGTCACTGGTAGATAACAATCAGAATTACCAACTATCAGAAGCTATGTTAGGCCCTAAAGGCTACAACATGGAAAGAGGAAATGGAGAGCAAAATTCAGTCCGTGTATGTTGAAACTTGGTAGATAAAGCACTTGGCCTTAACTATTAGGTATAAGTGGATCTTCAAGAAGAAACAAGCATAGATAGGAACAAACACACAATCAAACCAAGATAGGTTGTGATTTGTGAAGGATGTGTAAGCTTGATCAATTCATATATGGACCGAAATAAGCGTCTCGCAAGTGGGATCATTATTTTAGTGAGAAAGTTCAAAGAGTTTGAATTTCGAGAAATAAACATGAGCCATACATATGTCAAAGCTAGTGGGAGCAATTGGAATCTTTGTTTCACTGAGAAAAGTTCAAGGAGTTTGAATTCGAGAAACATATATGAGCCATATATATATATATATATATATATATATATATATATATATGTCATTGCTAGTGGGAACATTATTATCATCCTTGTGTTGTGCATTGATAATGTTCTAGCTTAGCAAGCGTAAAACCTTGGCTTGGTATGGGAATCACTTCGCTATGATATACATGGGGGATACAAAACACGTACATAATATAAGGATCTATGGAGATAGATCAAAGTGATTCACTGGATTAAGCCAAAGTACATGGAATCTTGAGGAAAGTCGACATGCAAAACTTGGAAAGGTTCGTGCTTAATAAAATATGGCATGACATTGAGCGATGCTAATGTCCTACTTCTACTATTGAGCTAAAGGAAATGAGTTGTGTCCCACATGCTTCTATTATTGGATCGATCATATATGTCATGATATGTACTATATCTGATGACTCGTATGCCTTAAGCATGACACGTTGGATTAGATCAATTTTGCGAGAATCAACGAATCAAGATCTAGAACGTTCTCAAGTTTCCTAGGAGGACAAAGGAAAGGATCTTGACAGTATGGAAGAGATCACTGTAAAGTTACATTGATGCTAAGTTCCACATTGATAAAGACAATTTCGTTCGCAGTTGGAACTCGTGCTTTTACTGAATGGTGATGTATTAGCTTGGAAGAGTACCAAGTAATACACCATAGTAGACTTAAAAAACTTAGAGTATATTGTAGTTGGTTAAAGTGCAAAGAAAACAACGTGACTAAAATAGATTCATTACTGACATCTTTGTTGAAATTCAATCATTAATGCTCCTTCTGAAGGTTCTTGTGACTATAATGGTGAACTTACCTCGAGTTTGGATCCCAATTCATAGAAGCTCACATGATACATACTCAGTAAGTACCATTACATTTGAACTTCCTTCGCGCTTAGAGATTACTTCATGGATTCAGTCATGCGTAATTCTAAGATGATAATATCTTTTATTCTTCAAATCTAGATACATGTGGGGTTTTGCTTTATGAATCTGTTATGCATTGGTCTACTCCAACGCTATCCCTAATTATATTTATAAAGGGTATGTCCATGTGTAACATGATGAAGTAGACAAAAACTATGTAGTCGAAGTTTAATTTTTTCTTCCGCCTTAAAGGAGAAGCGATATCTATGGGCCCCTCGATGATTTGGTGCTGATATCTAAAGTGCTTGGTCGAGCCCTAACTAGAATTGATGTGTTCAATTTAGTAGTCAGATGAAGTCGTCACAAATCTATATCAGGAAACATAATCAAGAATTATGAGATTTACCATTATCCATGTCTCGAATTCATACAGATATCATACAACAAAGGGATAGCTGATCACTTATCTAAGGGCTGAATCATGATTAGATCAAGAGTTCGGTAGTTGCATTGGATGGATAACTCTATGTTGATTATTGGAGAAGTATTGATCCTCATATATATGATCACTTGTTCAAGTGGGAGACTGTTGGAAAGAGTGTCCCAGGTCATTAACTATTCGTAATATTTCTAATAATAATAGGGTCCTTTTGGGTTGCCCTCAAGACCCAAATTGAGTAGAATAAATAAATGAGAAATTGGTTTATTAGTTATTATGGTTAATAATTAATTAGAAACTAATTGGAAATATATTTTGGGAATTAATTAAACAGTTTAATTAATTAAATGGTTGAATATTCATTAATCAATAGTTGATTGATCAAGAATATTCTAGAACCCTTATGGGATTAGGGTTGGATGAAAATCACTCCATCCCACAAGGAAAAGAGAGTGAATTTTGTTGTTGGCCTCCTATCCCACATGGGAAGGAGTACAAAACCTAGGAAGGGATCCAAGGCTATAAATAGGGTCTTAGGGATTTCATTCTTTCTTGCACCTTGGATTTAAGTTTCACCAACCCTTCTTCCTGTTCCCATAGGGACGATTTCGAACCCTCTTAGAGTTAGTGAAATTGACCCTTCTCCTAGTTATTTTTTTTCCACTCTATGATATCATTGGGTGTGATACCATTAGATGGATTCTGGTTTGGGTCCTCTCATCCAGGCAACTTCGTGGAGGACAAGATCAAGATCTCAAGCATAGAGATCAACAACTACATAAGATGTATGTTTTTATTCTGTATGTTCTTATGTTTTATGTTTCATAGGGTAGCTATAATTAGTATGAAGCCATAGATCCTATGGTACATGTACACCTAGGTATATCATAGTTTGATTTTTCTGCTACCTAGAATGTGTGTATAGATGCATAGAAAACCCAACAATCAGCTTCAGAAAAGTGTCGGGATTTAATACTCTAACTGATTGGTAAGACAGCTCAGAACCAGGGAAATCTCAGATAAATTGAAAATGCGAATGTTTGTTACCAAGATGTGATTTGTATGTTGGTATGGCTCTAATGGTTGAGACTCGTAATGAGAGTCACCTTCGTATTTAGGTGTGAGGTTGTCGACACCGGCGAATGGTGAAGGGTTCTGTTTTCCAATTATCATTGAGATATTTGGAGTCGAAGGGGTTTTGTTTATCTCAGGTTGAACATTGGAGTCCTTATGGATATGGTTTGAATGATTCTGCATGTTTGGAAGTCAGGCATGGTATCGGGTTTTAAGATGTTAGGCAGGGTAGTAGTGGTTACTCCTTGTTAGGCAAGGTTGGTATGTCAAGGTTTGCTTCTTCGTCATGGTATGTGATGACTTCTAAGTTGGATTTCGGCCATAGTATCGAAAGGAAGTTGTTTGGGTGTGATGACTTCTCAGTCCTAATCCAGAAAGTTCTGACCGAGTCGACTGGTGTGGCTGGAAAAATAGTAAGGAATGATTTCAAGGACGAAATCTAATTTAAGTGGGGGAGATTTGTAAAACCCATGTTCCTGATGGGTTCAGATTAGAGCTTATAGGAGTCAAAAGCATAACTTTTAGGAAAATTCATGTGTCACGACGTGACCAAGAGGAGGTTATGTCGTGACCAGCCAAATGAAGGATCGCGTGTCTGGAGGATTTTCACGACGTGACACATAGGTGGCCACCACGTGACAAGGGTTGTAGCCCAAGCCCATGATGTTTTAAGGTTATCTTCGTATTTAAACCCCATAAACTCGATTTTAGGGTTCATCATCAGCCTCTATCATCCTCAAACTCAGAAAACCCTAACCCTAGCCTCTACTTATGGTTCTTGGCTCATTTCCGTGCTTTTTGGTAGCTTAAAGAAGAATAAGTATTCTAGAGTTTTGATCCAGCAGGTAAGCTTCATTATCATCCTTTTGTGCTCATTCTAGACCTTTGTAAGTGTCCAAGATTCAACCTTTATGCTTCTAGGTTGCTAGATTTAAGTCCTTGTCCTTTTATCTTCAAGTTTGAGCAAATTGAAGTGATGGGATTTGATAAATTTGACAACTTTATGGATCCTTGAAGCCTTTTGAGTAACATTTGGTTCAGATCTGGGATTTGGTTGTGTTTTGGGTTCATTACATGAGTTTGGAGTCATTTTCTTGGCCTTTGCCCTAAATTGGATTGAGGATATGCATAGGGCATGCATGTCCATAAAGTTGTCATTTTTATGGACCTTTGGGGTGCCCTTAAGCTTCTGGAAAAATTAGAATTGGAGGCTTAATGGATTAAGGGCTCAAACCATTAGGTGGTTGTTTCATACTACGGTCACAAGTGACCATAGAGAGGTCACAACGTGATCAAGGAGGAGGTCGCGACTATTTTGGCTTGTAATGCTCATGACGTGACCAAGGAGGGTTCACATTGTGATGCTTGTTGAGTAGGTTGTCCGTGACTGAGTTGGCTGAATTGGAGCGAGACGAGTTAAAATCGGGTTGAGTGTGCTCTCACGTCGTGACCAAGGGCTGGTCACGACGTGAGGCTCAATGTTTGACAATGTTGGTTGTTTACTTTGACTTCAACCGTTGACTTTTGGCATGGGTTGACTTTTGGTTAAATTTCTATTTTTGGAAGGAAGACTTAGGTTTTACCTTGTGTGGATTATTAGGAGGTGTTGAGTACCCATCATTTGACTGTGAGAGCTGTTAGTTGGGGTCGGCGTGGCATCAGGTTGAGTTTTAGCCGAATTTGTGAGTCAGATGAGTCTTCTCACTATACCATGTAGGAAGACCAGGTGGTGGCCCATGAAAATTATATGAAAGACCTGGATATGGCTCTCGGAAATTTGTATACAAGACCACGGTCTATACCATGACATTTATATGTAGGATGCTAGTTATCTTTGTGATGCTTACATGGAAGACCAATAGGTAGCTATTGGCACTTGTTTGTAAGATCTGGTTTTTGGCCCCCGACATGGAAATGAAAGACCATGATGTGGCTCATGGCATGATAGTGATTGTAAGACTATGGATGACACATAGCATTCTGTATCATATGTATGGTATGTGGTATTTTGAAGAACTTAATATGTTTTGTGCTTACGGTTTGTGGTTTAACATTTTTCAGATACTTTCATTTCCAAATGGAAGGGCTCGGCTTGACTGCACTGCATCCCCTATTAGCTTTTCCACATTGGATGTTATTGTTTTACTTTGATGTTTGAAAATACATTTGTACTTTAATTGGTTTTAGAACAAATAGTTGTATGGATTTGATGGTTTAAAAGTAAAAATTTTATTAGTATTTTTGGGACGTTACATACATTGACTCTACGAAGGATCTGAAAAACAGGAATGCTTAAAAATGGATAACTTTTTTAGCATTGTTGAAAAAAAATTATACGTCCTGATGGTCGCAAGAAAGCCATCAACATCATCATCAAAAAAGCGATTTTATTGGATGAAATGGTTAACGAAATTTCCGGAAACATAAACTTGTTTTGTCATACTTACAAAGACCAATTGGAATTCGAAAAGCGCAAGTACAAAGAACAAAAATTAACCCCCAAGAATGGAGAAAAGAGAGCCAAAAGGACCTTAAGTTCAATTTTTTAGTGTTGAACAAAGAAACCAAAGAAGCTTTGGAATTTGCAAGAAAAGACCAAGGCGGTGGAATGTAATCGTTTGCATATTTCGTATTTCGTAATTCGTTTGGTTATGCATTTCGTATTTCCATTTAAGTAATGTATCATAATTTAATTTCAATGAAATGTTTATGTTTTATTTTACATTTTTAGTTTTTAATTTAACTTTAATTATTCTAAATTATTTAAATTAAATAAGAAAAAAAAGTGTCGGGGTGTAGTTGTGTAGAAGGTATGCCTAGAAAAGTGATGGGAGTGTGGGGATTGTGAGGTGGGGCTCGGGGTGTGAAGAAGGTATGTCATATTACCTAAGGATGATCGGTATAGCAAAATCTAAAGTTGTCTTGAACTTTAGAAGGCATGTCATATTCCAATAAAGAGAGTCACGGTTGAAAGAACATGATCTTGATTTCATTCCAAACACATTTTATGTTCGTACTTGAAAATGATGTTTTTGTAATATACATGATTAACCTACATAATACATAAAATAGCACATGCCTCCCAAACCAAAAATGAGACAACATTTTAACTCCCACAAACACACATCGCCTTTTCTTCAAAAACACCACAAAAGTTCAAACCCTAAAAACATTACCAAGGTGCATTTGCTTCTTTACAAAACACCAATTCAAGCTTCTCACCTTTCATCTTCAAACTTTCAATCTCAAAATCAAGATTCTTGATCACTTCTTTCACCCTAAAAAGCTTGTCATTAAAAACCCTTAACTCCTCTTTAGCTTTCACTTGTTCATTCCTCCTCACTTCCAAAACCTCACTTGATTCAAACAATAACCCCACAAGTTTCCCAATTCGCCCTCTCAAAAACCCAACTTTCATACCCACTTCTTCAAATGCCTTCAAAGTTTTATCCCATGTTTCAAAATCATCACGTGTAGTAGTCACTTTACACGCTTTAATAGCATCAGAAACAGTTACAGTTTCAAGAATTATTCCAACTGCTAGTTTCACATTCAGACCTTTTAGTAAGTTTTCATGAAGATACATGTTTTGACTACGACATAAATCATAGTATTTGATTTGAAAATGCTTTGGTATTTCAGAATCTATGACTAAATCATCCACCACAATATTGAAATCTTTGATGCTTTTAATGTTCTTGAATTCAACAACAGATTGTGAGAATCTTAAACCTTCTGTGGCTTCTGATTGGTTAAACACTACCAAACTTTTGTCTTGATCCATATCTTCTTCATCTCTTTCTTTTTCAATTTGAGCTTTATTAAGAAAAAAGAAAAGATAAGCTTTGACCATGGTTGACCGAAGGAAATATGTAGAGAAAGAAACTTACATAAATTCATGCCACAAGGAACTAAATTTAGAAGGCCAAGAGCCCCATCGATTTCATTTAGACCATTTACCCTTGCAATATAGACCTAAAACAGATGAATTTGATAAATTAAAAGCTTTAGATAAAGAAAGTTACTGCATTCACTTGATCATTGTAATTGTATACCTTAAATTTCCAATTTTTAATCAATTGGAAAACAAGAGCATCTCCTTCAAGCAATTTATGAGCAATGGAGAATCCTCTCCATCCAGCACTCAATCCAATCTTGTCAACAAGATACTTTGTGTTGAATTCTTGATCATCTTCATCCACCAACACAACTGTTTCATCATGTTTTGGCATATGTACATCACAGAATTTCTTGGGAAAACCCTGCAAAAAAGAAAGGGTGTGTCATTTTTGTGTTCTTGTGTCAATGTGTAGCCCAAATAAGATACACACAGTGCTAAAACGACTGTGTTTTGATCACTTACAAGCCAAAAGCCACCAGTAACATGTGATGGAAGCATCGGCTTAACAAAACTAGGAAACTCAGATGGGAGGCTTGCTTGGACTTCTTTAGCAAGCTCCATAGCAGCGGATTTGGCTTGAGAATTAGGAGGTTGGGTCAAATGGGCTGACTTCGGGTCGTAGCTTTATGTTTTGCAGAATGAATCGAATGTATAGTGAGAAATAGTAGCTGAATGAGTTAACTTAATTGAAGAGTATTTGTGGAATATGAACTAACCTTACTGATAGGTTCTGTTGAAGATCGAAACTCACCTGCAAAGAGAAGTAATCAGGCAGCTATTCACGAGGTAGACTAATTTCAATTTTCAACCCCAGTTTTCAGAATGCACGAAGGGTGTTCGCTGAAATGACTGACAGACAGAAGATAAAGAAAGAAAAATAAAAGGGTCTCACAGTCTTAACCTTTTGCTTAGCCTTTTTCTGTAAAGCCTTTTTCTTAATCTCCATTGCCTTTCTCTGTTTCCGTTACAAACATAAGCACTTGAGCAAATAAATGCAAGAGATTGAAAGAGAAAAGAAGTAGAAATGTAATATGATCCGGGCATATCAACATTGTGGTAAATACCTTAAAACCCGAATTAGGTTACAATTTTTAGAGAGATATATACCTTGGATGAAGTCAGAGGGCTTGTGTTAGTGGGTTTAGACTGGGGAGCAATCGCCATTAAGCTGTTCTTGAAGCACAACGAAACAGGTGGAAATGAATTTACTGTAAAGGAGAAGAAGGTGAAAGAGGTGGATTAAAAGGAAGAAAACTTTGCCGTTCGATTTGAAAAAGAAGAAGGGAATGAAAATGGAAAGCTGTTGAAGGGTTTTGAAAAGGGGGAGTGATGGGGTTTTGGTGCTGTCAAAGCATTTTACGCACACTGTCTTGGGAGATGAAACGTTGATTTTGGAGCCAAAATTTGAACAAGGATTAATCCTTTCAAAACTGTTCACAAATGAATATTTTTTAGAGTAAATTACACTTTTGTTCTTTTGGTTAGAATATATTTGCAAGTTTTGTCCAAGTTATAGAAAATTGATGTGGTTGGTCTGCATGGTTTTAGAATGGGATAATGACTTAAAAGGGTAATATACTTTTCGATTTGTACACATTTTGTCACTGAGTTTTTTTTTTTCCGTCCACATTTGCCCCTTCAACTTGTTTAACTATACACATTCAGTCCTTATGAACGGTTACTACAGGTAAACATAAAAAATAACTTAATAGGGTAATATATTTTTCACTTTGTATATATGTAGTCCTTGATTTTTTTTTTTGCACAATTAGTCCTTAATATTTTTTTGTTGCAAAATAAGTCTTTGTTGTTTTTGTACACATTCAATACTTATGAATGATTTCTTTAGGTTTTCTCACGAAATCCTACATAGGACAATCGTTAATGAGGTGTTCGGGGTTGTTCATGCTTATGGCCCCTGTGGCCTTGATTGCTTGGTGCTTAGGTCTTGAGCACTTTGGTTTATAACTTCAATCTCCTTCATTGCAACTTTAAAATCTTCTTTAGCTAATGCTTTAGAAGCCTTCTAGAATATGGCTTCATAATGTGCACCATTAAACCCTTTTTTCAAGTTTTGGCTAATATGCTTAACACAATGCATGTGCTCTGCATATGGAAGGAGTTCTTTCACAGTCTCAATTAGACCCTGTTAAGAAAATGTCAGATATTAGACCCTTAATTAGACTTTGTACTGAGTATGCAAGTGTAATGGGAAATATAGTACAAAGAAGTAAATTACCTTTTGTTGATCAGATATTAGATCCAAAAACCACTTCTAATTTTCCTTATTCTCTACACAAACTATTGCCTATGCAATGAGATAAATCATATTGTTTGCATCCCTTCGAACAACACATAACAACTCCCATTTACAAATACCTTTAATGAAACATCCATTTAGACTTGTTATCTTTCTACACCCCTCCTTCCATCCCTTCTTCAATCCATCCAAGCAAACATAGAACTTTCTAAAGTAGTTATTCCCATCTAGAATACAATTCACATCAAGCTTCACAGTGGAACCTGTATTTGATTTCCTAATCTCTTCTGCATATGACCACAACTTTACATATTGGTCAAAAGGGGTATCATTTATTAGTTGCAATACATATTTCTTAGCTCTCCTACATTGATCAATACTTACACGAATACCAAACTTCTTTGTCAGTGCTAATCTTAGCTTCCTAGCACTCATCTTTTGTCTAATTAAGATTTCTCTTGTATCCTGACTCCCTATCCAAGCATAAGTGACCAGTGATCCTAACTTGTAGTTCCTTGCACAGTTGTGATCTGGATTTAAAGACTTGATTTAGAAGCTTTCTTTATCACTCGTCCAAGATTCCCACAATCGGGATGTGCACTCACCCTTACAACACTTAACCAACAAACTTTTCTTATCATTTTTCTCAAAGTAAAGTTGGTACCCATTGGCAACAACATAGTTACATAACATAGATTTTAATCGAGTTGGATCTTGGAATCTCATACCAAGTATTGGGTACTGTTTCTTCCATGGTATTGACTCAAAAATAGAATGTTCTTGATTCATGGCAACTGCATCACCCCCATCACCATCATCATCTTTGTTGTCATCATCTGCCTCCTCCTCTTCACCATATAATTTACTAAAAAAACTCATCACCCTTTGTTTTGTTCACATTGACTATATCATCATTAAATTCCACTTCTACATCTCTAAGGTTATCCGTTTCCTATTTATTTTCTCCACCATTAATACATGAATCGTCACCATCTTCTTCTTTTATCTCAGAGACAAACCAATCCTCTATTCCTTCACCATTGTGGTCCACATAGAGGGAAATTATACCATCAGGTCTGTGACAACCCGGAAATCTCTATCTCTAAGTTACCTCGATCATTGAAAGTCAGACTCGTTTCTGCTATCTTTTAGCATTGTTTAGGGTCTGTTTAAGTGTTCTAAGCCTAGTACATTCAAGCTTTGGGTCTAGGGATGAGTTATTTTGAGTTCATCGAGTTGCATTCAAGCCAAACACTCCTTCAAGAGGAGTGTACGGCCGCACACATGGGTGTACGGCCGCACACTCAAGGTAGCCGTGAACTCACCCCATATGTATCATATTCCTTCACTTTCACCTAAAGATCTTCTAACCTTAGTGTTTACTCGAGGCTGGAGAGTTTGACTCGTTCCGGAAACCATTCCCAAGGTGTGTACGGCCGTACACAGGGTCTACGGTCGTACACCACCCTCTATATATATATGTAGTGCTCATTTTCTCCTCATTTTTCCCTCCTCTCAACCGAGATTACTCCCATTCTCTCTCAAGTACCAGCGGCTGTGAACACCCCAAAGGCTCCAAAAACGTAAGTATTTCAACCTTAAACTTGTTATACATGAAAGACCACTAGATCCAAGCCCCGATTATTCATATTTCGTCATCTTGAAGGGTGTACGGTCGTAAACCCTTCTTAGGTTGGCCGTACACACCCAAAAAGGGTCCAAATCGAGTGTTTTGCCCACCTTCTTGTTGAACATTAGACCCACTAGTTTCCCCATGGATTAAATCACCCATTTTGCATGTTACTTCCATGGGTGTACGGTCGTACACTCATTGGCCGTACACTCATGGGCCGTACACACACATTAGCCGTGAACCCTTGGCTGTACACTCTCTTGTATGGCCGTAAACCCCTTTTGTCAATCACATGTGATTGTAACACTTAGTTTCAAGTGTTTCCTAGTCCCTAAGGGTGTTTCCTTGCATGTTAGTTGTCCAAAACACTAATTACATGCCTATTTATGCCATTAGATGTCATTTAGGACTCGTTTGTGTCTCGGGAATTCATTCGTGGAACTTCTCATCCCTACGCGAACCTTCATTCGAATCGCTTACTACAGGTGAGTTCATACCCCTATATTTTCAGAGTTTTTAATGTTTTCAGGGGGGAATACAAGTAAAAGCACAAGTAATCTTGTGTTCGAAAATATTATTTTGTTTAATATATTTTCCATCATTAGTATACATCGAATATAGAAATCAGTTTTACAAAACATATTAGGATACAAACTTTGCAAAAGCAGTTTTCAGAACTAAGGAAACAAACTTATGAATTATGAAATAAAATATATTATTTTATAAAGATTCATGTTAATAACAAAAAGGGTTTTCATAGTATTATTTGTGGATTCGTTGAGAGAACTACGGTGTGAGACGCCTTGTAACTAGAGTCTCCTGGAGGGAGAGCGTGAGTTTGTGTATAGATCTATACAGGAGTGACAATCCCGCACCCTGACTATTAGCTACAGTCAACCTAGGGTGAAAAACGTCATTTTTATCGACGTACGTCCTAGTACGTCGTATTGTTGATGGTCAATAATATGGTTATAAGAATCCACAGGTGAAACAACGACTCGTCCACGTAATAATGTACTTAAAAATCTGTCAATAGGGTTGGTAACTATGTGATGACTTAGTATGTACATTAGGGTAATATGAAATTAACATCCGACTTGCAGTGAGATGTGTGATTTCCGCCTCATTTCCTGTTCCTTGTTTGGTTGTGGGCTTAGGGCAGAATCACCCAATCGACTGTTCGTTCGATCTAGATTTCTATAACTCGTATGTACTAAGTGATCATAGGAGGGTATTAACAACACTTTCGGTATACATAATAACACGTTTTCAACCAGTTTTATTTATGTAATAAGACTAATATACATTACTGGAGGTAGCCATGGTTTTCAAAAAGAAAAAAATGCCTAAACAATATAAGTATGGTAGATACTTGTACTCTTCGATTTAGAACGGATAATTCAATAACTTACACTTAGGGGAAAATATAGGATTTTCCAGAGTAAACATTAGTATTTTATAAACAGTTGGTTTATTATTCAACTAACGAATATTCATATTAATTCCATGACTCCTTAGTTTATGCATTCGGGTTACGTATGAAGAATACCCGATAGACTATGAAATGTGTGGTTTCCGCCTCATTCCTTATTCCTTGTTTGGTTGTGGGTTTAGGGCAGATCCACACAATTAACTGTCTATTCGATATTGGTTTATGCGTAACTAGTATGAACTAAAAAGTCATAGAAGGAATGGATTTAATCATGCTTTTCATAAGAAAATAATGGATTTTCTTGAGGAACAATATCAACAGATATCAAAGAATAAAGAACAGTTTTCCAAAACAAAAATGCTTATGAACTCACCAGCGTTATGCTGATACTCTTTCAAATCCTACTTGTATTCTCAGGACATTAGTAGACAGGTACACACACCGGGTTCAAGAAGATGGAGCATAGTAGTTCAAGTCTTTGCTTGTTATTTACTTTTGCAGTCAATCGTGTATGATTCAACTGTAATGTAAACACTATACTATTAATACAATGGTTGTTGTTGCTTTGATTACTAATATTCAATTGTTGTGATACTATACATGACGTCCTCCACCCCTGAACGTTTCCGCCGTTTCGGTTTGGGGTGTGACAGATTGGTATCAGAGCATTGTTTATAGTGAACTTAGTATATCAACCGGTAAAAGATATACAACTATAAATACAATGGGGCCACAGTGCTCTGACTAAAAGTATAGTTTTAAAATATAAGTATTTTACGATAAGTATACTAATAAGCATACATGTAACGCCCGTAAATCCGGGCTAGTCAATTTAGAGATAATAGGGGTCGAAAACGACTTTTCGACAAAAGATTATTTATAATAAATAATCTTAACCAAGTTGTAGAATATGTCTCAAGGTTTCCGTACATATAAAGAACGCCGAAATCCGAGTTATAACGAAGAAGTTATGACCCGTCGAAGTTTTACGGCAAAACCGGCACGGCACCGGGAGACGTAAATAGTGAATTTACGATAGAGCGACTTTTAGCCTTAGCGATCTAAGCGAAAGTCGTAGAAAACACCGACAGCGTCCATAAAAAGAACGCTCAAATCTGACTTCGTATGAGGAAGTTATGATTTTTCGAAGTTTCGGCTTAGCAGTGTACAACCCGAAGTTCGAATATTAGATAGAGATGTTTTTAGCCAACACAACCTAAACGAGAATCGAAGATCTCGTTAATAGTAGCGTAACGATAAAAAGACAGACGAAAACGGACGTCGGATGAAGAAGTTATGGATTTTTAACGGACCAATCCTGTCCTGGCATGTTAAAAATATAAAATTTAAAATAAATTAAAAATTAGCTGACGGAGTCTAAACAAAAGTTGTAGAGTACGTTCCCGCCTACGCGTGGATATAAAGAGCGTCGAAAATGGAGCTCGTATGCGAAAGTTATGATTTTTAGAAGTCGGAAAGGAAAAATTGCGAAGCTGTTGCTAAATCGATGACGTGGCGCGATCCCAACCGTCCCTTGATGTTCACAGGCCTCGCTTCGGATGGAGACACCTGGCCTCGCTACGCAGCGCGTAGGAGGAACGCCCCGCGTTCGGATTGCTTGGTCTCGGAGTAGGCCACGTCGCACCATCAGGCTTCGGACACGTCTCGTACGAACGCACCGCGTTGGAAGTCTACGCCCTGCGTCCGAGGAACGCCCAGCGTAGGTCCGAGGAGCGCAGCGCGTTCCCAGCAGCTCCGGCCCTATAAATACCATGCGAAATGTTCCGAATTTCTCACTCATTTCTTCATTCCTTTCTCTCTCTACTTTCTCTCACTACTCCTCTAACCCCCCCCCCCCTAAACCCTAGGAAAAACCCCTAGCACCCAAATGAAGCCCCGAGGCTCCCGGAGTCCCGAGAAAAAGGGTCTTTCGGTTCGGAAACGCTGCTCCGAGCAAAACCCGGTTTTCTTTAAAATCCGCTGTAAGTGAGCTACGCCTATGCTATTTTTAATATAGCTTTTAAATAATTATAGTAATGTTATTAGGTCCTTAAAACAATTATTTGGCCTATTATTATGAGTTATATTGAGTGTTATTTAACGCTTATATAATAATAATAATAGCTAAACTATTAAATAGTCGCGGTTAACGTTAGACTAAACCCTAGTGGTATTGATACTAGGTTTTGTCGAGGGAAAAATTATTTTGAGATAACGAAGCGTTGTTCGAGTGCCGAGTCACCACCTAATCAGGTGAATGCATAGTTACTTTCATCTTACACATAGATATGAAGTATTTTATATAAATTACGTGCTATGTGTGCATATTATCTGAGTACTTGCTGTCTATGCTGGATGAACGATTTTATACATGTTTTAAATAATTTAAACTGTATATGTATTTCATATCTACGATAATGTTGGGGTAAAACATGGGTAGATGTAATAAATGGAATATGAGTCGGATGATGAGTCAAGAGGTGTTATAGACCACGAGGTGAGGGTGAGAGGTGGACGATGTGAGAAGCCTTTCCCAAATGATGGCCCCGTCATTCAGCAGAGTATGGATGACAACCACGGACTATTCTAGACAGTCCAGTGGAACATTAGTAGGCTCGCAACCTGTAGGTGTTGTGAACGATGTGTTCACCCGGTGTACTCTAAACCCTGGTGATCATGCAGACTTGGTGCCTAAACCTTGGCGATTATGCAGACTTGGTGCCAAAACCCTGACGACTATGCGGACTTAGTGCCTATTGTATAAACCCTGGCGATCATGTAGGCTTGGTGCCAAAACCCTAGCGACTATGCGGACTTAGTGCTTGTTGTATAAACCCTAGCGACTATGCAGACTTAGTGCCTAAACCCTGGCTACTATGCGGACTTAGTGCATGTTGTATAAATCCTGGCAACTATGCAGACTTAGTGCCTAAACCCCGGTGACGATGGACTTCGTGCCGATTCCTTAGGATGATCCTTAGGAATGAATGAACGAGGAATAGTTAATTCTTAGGGTAGATCCTTAAGAGTAAAGAAGATAATGGGGATGGGTAATTGGGTTAATTGTTTGATGATTAAACATAATAATTATATTATTGTGGGTTGAAAACCCTATGTACTCACCAGGTTTCCCAACCTGACCCACTCAGTTTATTTGTATCACAGGTGTCGATGTGAAGTTACTTTACACTGAGAGATTTAGAAGAGATGTAGATCACTAGTGTAAATGAATGTAAGTTCTGTTTATGCTTATGTTTCTGTATTGACGATGACATCCCAAATGTTTTAAAATGAATAAAAATACATTTATTCGGAAATGCTTTGATAACATATTTATTATGTTTTTCTGGGAACAAATTCCGCAAGATTTTTATTAAAAGAATTACTCTGATTTTTATAAAGCATAAAAAAATCGGTCTTTTCTGGCCGTGAAAATGGGGATGTCACAATACATACTAAGAACAAGTATCACAATAAGAACAAATAAGAACAAAACGAATAAAAGTATTTAGATGTTGGACACTACAGTCAAATCTAAGCAGTTATGTAATCATATCTGGAATAAATATAACATGATCAACTATATTTATTCGAGATACGACCAACATGTGTTTGGGAGTGATGGTAGTGTTGCAACGAGCCTAAAACTTACCTAACTCCATATACAAAAGTATCCTTAGAACAAAACATAAAGATAAAATACTATAGGAGTATTTTAGGCACTATAACAAACTTGAATGAGAACTAAAAGACCTTTACTGGCAGGTCTATAGTTACGAAGTGCATGCTTCCGGGGTTATATATAATTGGTATCTTATAGACTTAGAATTGATGATCTTCGCTCTACTACATGTTCCTTGTTTGGTTGTGGTTTTGGAGTAGGATCACCTATTCGAATGTCTATTTGATCTTGTTTATATACAGCTTGCATTCACTGCTTGACTATAGGAGGACCCAGTTTAGATCATCAATAACTATAATAAGAAATGTTTACTTAATCTCATAAGATTATTTAGACATCCCCATTCTCGCGCGAACAACCTAGATATAGATAGCCACTCCACTACAATCACCAACAGAGGAATCAAGGAGGAACCAGAGGGGATTCATAAAGAGGGTTCCTAGAAGGAATCATACGAGGATGCAAATCTTCCATCAGGAAGTGATGGAGATCTGTGGTTAAACCCGAAGCATGATCTACAATGAATAGGAGAACCATAAGAAAGCCCATAAACAACAAACCCTCACAGCTGAATTCAGGACCATCATAACAAGAACAGAAATCCCTCCCGAGGTGCGCAAGGTGGTAGAGAACCATATACGTCATACTAATAACTAACTAACTAATATGATCTAGTGAGTTAGTGATTACACTTCTCACACTATGTGTCAGGCTTATTGTCATTATCATATCAGCAAAGTAACAGTAAACCAGATTCCATAACTTCATTAAGAGGGTAGTCACTATCAAATTCATAAGTCTATGTTGTGTAGACCCCTGTTATGAATTGCTTCAAACGTCATAACATGAAACACTCAGAACTAAGATAACTTCGATTCAGAATACACTCGATTCATAACATCTAAGGACTTACCCTCGTTTCGTCTTTTAAACCTTTTAGCAGCATTATGCCACCGAAGAACTCGATCAAAAACAAAAACAACGCACCACTGCCAGCACCTCCTCAGTATGACCCGGTTGTCTTTCAGGCGGCAGTAACAGCCTCAGTGACAGCTGTCATGACTCAAATCAATGCAAGTGGTACCGGTCGATCGGGTAGTGGTACCAACAACTTTAACCACAGACACACAAGGGAGTGCTCATACAAGGACTTCATGATTTGTGGACCCAAATCCTTCGATGGAAATGGGGGAGTCATCGCCCTAATGCGATGGTTCGAGAAGACAGAATCGATTTTCGAGTTGTGCACGTGCCCCGAAGGAAGCAAAGTGAAGTTTGTTTCCTGCACCTTCTCTGACAGAGCCCTTACATGGTGGAACAGCCATGTCAAGTCATTGACTCTTCCTATAGAAAACGCAATGGGCTGGGAAAATCTAAAGAAAATGATGTTGGAAGAATATTGCCCGAGGGGAGAAGTAAAAAAACTAGAGCATGAGCTGTGGAATCTTACCATGGCAGGCTCAAACATAGAAGCTTACACCGACAGATTCAGCGACTTAGCTGCACTATGCCCGGGGATGGTTACCCCGGAGAGTAAGAAGGTAGAGAGATACATTTGGGGACTACCTTCTCCAATCCAAGGAAACGTATTGGCAGCGAAACCTCTTACGTTTGACAGTGCCAAACGCCTGGCTCGAACATTGGTGGATTATGGGATCCGCCAAGGCATAATGGACCCCGTTCAAGGGTCAACCAAAGGAGGTGACGATAATCAAAGGCCCGAGAGCAGAAACATGAGACAATCAACACAAGAACCCTCCGAGGGACAACAGACGGGTGCAACCTATGCTGCTACGACACCAACCACCCCAGCGCCCGACAATCGCTATGCTGGAACCCTCCCTAAATGTAATAAGTGCAACTTCCATCGTATCGGAAGGTGTCGGAAGTTGTATTGCAAGAACTGCCTCAGAAGAGGACACACCATCCGCTTATGTAGGGCACCGGCACGACCAATCTCTCAGGTCCCATTTGAGGAAGTGAGTCAGACCTGCCATGTATGTGGTGAAACGGGACACTACATGAGAGATTTTCAATTGGCCAGGAACTCTGGTGAAAAGGGAGGAATGCTAATGATCACTGCAGGAGAGTCTACCCCGGAAACCCCCGAGAACAGCGGTACGTCTTCCAACTCGAATCTTTTCCCAAACCTACATTTTCAAGGAAACCGTCTCACAACTAAATTCTGACTATAATAATTTCTTCGTCGTCTAAACAAAGCACACAGTTTATGTAGAAACTAAATACTCTTTCTAGTAAGCTATAATGACTTGGTGTAAACTTTGGGGCCATATATAATTAAGAACCAATAAGCTTAGAGTGCGTGATTCCGCCTTATTTCCTGTTCCTTGTCTGGTTGTGGATTTAAGGCAGAGTCACTCAGCCAACTGTCTTATCACTCTTAATTATATATGACTTGTAGACACCAAGCGATTATAGAAAGACTGGATAGGGATCATAATATCAAGTATCATTCACGAGAACAATCTTTCGGTTAATACGCACGTAAGTCAATACAAAACTATCATAGTAGTAATATCAAGATCAAAACAGAAAGCACCGAGAATATACACCCAGAGGCTCCAATGTTCTAACAAAACGGTCCTTCCGAACTAACTTAACACGCGATCCTACGATGTCATCCCGCTTAGTCCGACTGAATCAACGTTGTACCAAACCCACATGTCACCGGGGAGACCCTTTGCCTTAAACCGATCGAATAACGAAACTCTCGTCACTCATAACGATAAACTAAATACGAACCTCGAAATTTATTCTCGCTTCAAACCCCCGAAAATACTCATGCGAGGAGTATGGTATCCACCCGTAACCTTCCTTAAGCACCCTCAGCAGACCATTTTGGGAAACACCACTCGCGCAGCAAGTCAAGTTCAAGCACATATGCTAGGGACAGATACGGTTAGCTTATCGATGTTAAATGTACACGCGAGGGTGGTATATAATTAAGATTATACGGACTTAGGATGTGTGTTTCCGCCCTATCTCCTGTTCCTTGTCTGGTTGTGGACCTGGGGCAGAGTCACCCATCCGACCGTCTTATCAATCTTAATTATATACGACTTGTGTACATGAGACAATGGTAGATGGACCAGGTATGAGTCCTACCATAAACTTCAGGATAAAGGATGCTCAGAACTACGAAAGGAAATTCTACCAGTTGAGCAAGCTAAACCTACACGCCCATCACATATCAGAACAACGCACCCATCAATGACGATCCGCTGAAGCGACCAGCAAGGATCTGAATTCATTGAAAGAACCCAAGGATTGAATGGAACCAACGTAACTGTCTCTTTTCCTTATCCTTAACCATCCACTCGGAATCCGAATTTCGGGACGAAATTCCCACTAACGGGGGGATGATGTGACAACCCGAAAATCTCTGTCTCTAAGTTACCTCGATCATTGAAAGTCAGACTCGTTTATGCTATCTCTTAGCATTATTTAGGGTCTATTTGAGTGTTCTAAGCCTAGTACATTCAAGGTTTGGGTGTGGGGATGAGTTATTTTGAGTTCATCGAGTTGCATTCAAGCCAAACACTCCTTCAAGAGGAGTATACGGCCGCATACATGGGTGTACGGCCGTACACTCAAGGTAGTCGTGAACTCACCCCATATGTATCATATTCCTTCACTTTCACCTAAAGATCTTCTAACCTTAGTGTTTACTCGAGGCTGGAGAGTTTGACTCGTTCCGGAAACCATTCCCAAGGTGTGTACGGCCGTACACCACCCTCTATATATATGTAGTGCTCATTTTCTCCTCATTTTTCCCTCCTCTCAACCGAGATCACTCCCATTCTCTCTCAAGTACCAACGGCTGTGAACACCCCAAAGGCTCCAAAAACGTAAGTATTTCAACCTTAAACTTGTTATACATGAAAGACCACTAGATCCAAGCCCCGATTATTCATATTTCGTCATCTTGAAGGGTGTACGACCGTAAACCCTTCTTAGGTTGGCCGTACACACCCAAAAGGGTCCAAATCGAGTGTTTTTCCCACCTTCTTGTTGAACATTAGACCCACTAGTTTCCCCATGGATTAAATCACCCATTTTGCATGTTACTTCCATGGGTGTACGGCCGTACACTCATTGGCCGTACACTCATGGGCCATACACACACATTAGCCGTGAACCCTTGGCCGTACACTCTCTTGTATGGCCATAAACCCCTTTTTTTCAATCACATGTGATTGTAACACTTAGTTTCAAGTGTTTCCTAGTCCCTAAGGGTGTTTCCTTGCATGTTAGTTGTCCAAAACACTAATTACATGCCTATTTATGCCATTAGATGTCATTTAGGACTCGTTTGTGTCTCGGGAATTCATTCGTGGAACTTCTCATCCCTACGCGAACCTTCATTCGAATCGCTTACTACAGGTGAGTTCATACCCCTATATTTTCAGAGTTTTTAATGTTTTCAGGGGGGAATACAAGTAAAATCACAAGTAATCTTGTGTTCGAAAATATTATTTTGTTTAATATATTTTCCATCATTAGTATACATCGAATATAGAAATCAGTTTTACAAAACATATTAGGATACAAACTTTGCAAAAGCAGTTTTCAGAACTAAGGAAACAAACTTATGAATTATGAAATAAAATATATTATTTTATAAAGATTCATGTTAATAACAAAAAGGGTTTTCATAGTATTATTTGTGGATTCGTTGAGAGAACTACGGTGTGAGACGCCTTGTAACTAGAGTCTCCTGGAGGGAGAGCGTGAGTTTGTGTATAGATCTATACAGGAGTGACAATCCCGCACCCTGACTATTAGCTACAGTCAACCTAGGGTGAAAAACGTCATTTTTATCGACGTACGTCCTAGTACGTCGTATTGTTGATGGTCAATAATATGGTTATAAGAATCCACAGGTGAAACAACGACTCGTCCACGTAATAATGTACTTAAAAATCTGTCAATAGGGTTGGTAACTATGTGATGACTTAGTATGTACATTAGGGTAATATGAAATTAACATCCGACTTGCAGTGAGATGTGTGATTTCCGCCTCATTTCCTGTTCCTTGTTTGGTTGTGGGCTTAGGGCAGAATCACCCAATCGACTGTTCGTTCGATCTAGATTTCTATAACTCGTATGTACTAAGTGATCATAGGAGGGTATTAACAACACTTTCGGTATACATAATAACACGTTTTCAACCAGTTTTATTTATGTAATAAGACTAATATACATTACTGGAGGTAGCCATGGTTTTCAAAAAGAAAAAAATGCCTAAACAATATAAGTATGGTAGATACTTGTACTCTTCGATTTAGAACGGATAATTCAATAACTTACACTTAGGGGAAAATATAGGATTTTCCAGAGTAAACATTAGTATTTTATAAACAGTTGGTTTATTATTCAACTAACGAATATTCATATTAATTCCATGACTCCTTAGTTTATGCATTCGGGTTACGTATGAAGAATACCCGATAGACTATGAAATGTGTGGTTTCCGCCTCATTCCTTATTCCTTGTTTGGTTGTGGGTTTAGGGCAGATCCACACAATTAACTGTCTATTCGATATTGGTTTATGCGTAACTAGTATGAACTAAAAAGTCATAGAAGGAATGGATTTAATCATGCTTTTCATAAGAAAATAATGGATTTTCTTGAGGAACAATATCAACAGATATCAAAGAATAAAGAACAGTTTTCCAAAACAAAAATGCTTATGAACTCACCAGCGTTATGCTGATACTCTTTCAAAACCTACTTGTATTCTCAGGACATTAGTAGACAGGTACACACACCGGGTTCAAGAAGATGGAGCATAGTAGTTCAAGTCTTTGCTTGTTATTTACTTTTGCAGTCAATCGTGTATGATTCAACTGTAATGTAAACACTATACTATTAATACAATGGTTGTTGTTGCTTTGATTACTAATATTCAATTGTTGTGATACTATACATGACGTCCTCCACCCCTGAACGTTTCCGCCGTTTCGGTTTGGGGGTGTGACAAGGTCCATAAGCATCAAGAATGAAACTAGCGCAATCTCATCATTAGCAATAGTAGTTATCCCAGACAATACGGGCTTACCTAGCTCACAGTAGTATAACTTCTTTATACTTTCTTGCATGAACCGTCCAAGAAAAGTGATACACTCAGAGTAAGTCATTCCATAAAATCATGATCATTGAATGCGAATTTGATACCATGATTATACGAGAAAGGAATTCAAAGAAAAACACCTTTAAAGTTCAACTCAGCTACATATACAGTCCATCAGGGTTTGGCTTTGAGGTTGACATTGTCTGATGGTTGGCTACTCCTTGACTTCGATCGGAGAAAATGAGTTTGAACCATAGGTTTTTTTTCGTTCTTAGTCACTGAGATGAGAAAGAACGAAAGATGAGTGTGGTTTCTGTGGTTTAATGTGATGTGGTTGACTTCATTTGTATTTGAAACACATTTACTAAAGTGGATTTAATATTGTTTTATATGTAATTTATTGTAATGCCACATTAAGAATACAGCTGGTTGTCCCGTTTACTCGGTGCATAATGGTTTAATTAGACGGTAATTGATTAGTTTAAGGACTAATTGTGCATTAAAAAAACTTGAGTGACTAAATGTGTAAAATCACCAAACTTCGTTATGCTACAGTAACATTTATCTTTTAAAAAATTACAAGACAAAATTACATAAATGAACCATGTGGTTTACCAAAGGTCACAAACTTATTCACTGGCAATCTTTTTTTGACGCAAATGGTCCTTGTGGTTTGCAAAACTTGCATAGAAGGTCCTTTTTATCGACGTCGTCCATTTTCAGCCATTAGGACATATCACGTGCCTAACATGTAAAGGTATTTCAGTCTTTTCAAGTATAAAATGTGTTGAATTCATGACATTTAGTAAACCACAAGAACCATTTATGTAATTTGTCTTAAAATAATAGAAATACAAGAAAATGAAAAAGAGGAGGATTCGAACTTGGTACCTCCTAGCCAATATCAGCCATTAGGGTATATCACGTGCCTAACATTAGGGTATATGATGTGGTTGACTTCATTAGTATTTGAAACACATTTACTAAAGTGGATTTAATATTGTTTATATGTAATTTATTGTAATGCCACATTAAGAATACAACTGGTTGTCCCGTTTACCCGGTGCATAATGGTTTAATTAGACGGTAATTGATTCGTTTAAGGACTAATTACGCGCTAATAAAACTTGAGTGACTAAATGTGTAAAATCACCAAACTTCTTTATGCTACAGTAACATTTCTCTTTTAAAAAATTACAAGACAAAATTACATAAATGACCCATGTGGTTTACCAAAGGTCACAAACTTATTCATTGGTAATCTTTTTTGACGCAAATGGTCATTGTGGTTTGCAAAACTTGCATAGAAGGTCCTTTTTATCGACGTCGTCCATTTTCAGCCATTAGGACATATCACGTGCCTGGCATGTGAAGATATTTTAGTCTTTTCAAGTATAACATGTGTTGAATTCATGACATTTGGTAAACCACAAGAACCATTTATGTAATTTGTCTTAAAATAATAGAAATACAAGAAAATGAAAAGGAGGAGGATTCAAACTTGGTACCTTCTTGCCAATATCACCAAACTTCGTTGTGATACAGCAACATTTCCCTTTTAAACATTTACAAGACAAAATTACATAAATGGTCCATGTGGTTTACAAAATGTCACAAACTTATTCAGTGCTAATTTTTTTGACATAAATGGTCATTGTGGTTTGCAAAACTTGCATGGAAGGTCTTTTTTATCGACGTCGTCCATTTTCGGACATAAGGGTATATCATGTGCCTAACATGTGAGAGTATTTTAGTCTTTTCAGGTATAATAGGTGCTAAAAATTCATGACATTGGGTAAACCACAAGGATCATTTTATGTAATTTGTCTTAAAATAATAGAAATACAAAAAAATGAAAGGAGAATAATTCGAACTTGATACCTCCTCCTCCTCCTCCTCCTCCTTAGCCAAAGCTTTTAGCCACTAAGCTAAAGCAACACTTGTTTTATATTATATAAAATCGTAAAAACATAAATAATAAAAAAGTACAAAAAACATATTTTTACAAAAAACTTTTTTATTAAACAAAATATATTTTTTAAGCATTGTAAAAAAAATTACGAACAATTTGTATGTTTTTTACATATTTATTTTACGTAAATTTTTTTATGTATTTTAAAAATATATTTTCGTATAATATATTATGACATTACTATGATCGTAAAATATATTTTCACATTTTCATAAAAAACTAAGTTTTTTGCTTTCACATAAAAAATTAGTTTTTTACGTATTTATTTTATGTAAAATATGTTTTTTATGTAATTAAAAAATAACTTTTCTTATAATATATTTTTACGTTCTTATAATCTTAAAATATACTTTTTACGTTATGTTAACCATAATATTTTATGTTTTCGTATAAACTAGCTAAAGACGTTAATATAACGTAAAAGTATATTTTAGGATTATAAAAACGTAATAACATATTATACGCAAATATATTTTTTAAATACATAAAGAGAACATATTTTATATAAAATAAATACGTAAAAAAAACCTTATTTTTTTACGTGAAAGAAAAAAAACTTTTTGTTTTATGAAAATGTGAAAATATGTTTTAGGATCATAGCAATGTAATAACATATTATATGAAAATGTATTTTTTAAAATACATAAAATAAATATTTTACATAAAATAAATATGTAATATATATATATATATATATATATATATATATATATATATATATATATATATATATATATAATATGCTTGTAATTTTTTCTACAATACGTTAAACCATATATTTTTTTTTTTGTAAAAATATGTTTTTTTATTATTTATGTTTTTACAGTTTACATAATATAAATCGGTTTTAGTAATTATAAAACAAGTTTACCTTTAGCTAAGTGACTAAAGACTTTGGTTGATGATGGGGAAGATTCGAACTTGGGACATCCTTCCCCTCCCTTCATCGGCCAAAGCCTTTAGCCACAAAGCTAAAGGCAAACTTGTTTTATAATTCTCAAAACTGATTTATATTATGTATATCGTAAAAACATAAATAATAAAAAAATTACAAAAAACATTTTTTTACAGTTTTTTATAATAAAACAAAATATATTTTTATTAAATATATTATTTTATTTAAGACAAATTACATAAATGGTCTTTGTGGTTATCAAATGTCATAAACTCGGTCTCTGCTATACCTGAAAAGACCAAAATATCTTACATGCTAGACACGTGATATGCCCTAACCTGAAAAGACCAAAATACCTCACATGCTAGACACGTGATATGCCCTAACGACTGAAAATTAACGGCGTCTATAAAAAGGATTTTCCATGCAAGTTTTGCAAATCACAAGGACCATTTGCGTCAAAAAAAGTTAGTATGAACTGAGTTTGTGACCATTGGTAAACCACATAGACCATTTATGTAATTTTGTCAAATTACAATGATAAAAGTTAAAAAGTTAAGCAAGTAAACTTTTTAAAAATTAATTAATCATAACAACTATAATTAAAATTAAACCATATATTATATTAATTTTGTTCATGATAACCCATGAGTGGAGGCCATTGATAGTTGATACGACTTAGATTATATAGTTTTAATAGAGATCTACATTATCATATAATTCATAAATAATAAATGTTTCATATCAACTTTATATATATATATATATATATATATATATATATAGTTATATTTTGCGTAATGGATGAGTATCCGTGTAATTCTATATATAAAAGGAGTAACAAATTGATTTAGAAGAGACTAACTTAGGTCCCGTTTGATAGTATATGTCTGAGAAAGTGTTGTCTGGTAAAGTGCTGTCTGGGAAAGTTTTCTGACTGGGAAAGAAACCATGTTGTTTGATTGTACATCTGATTGACTGTTCTTAATGATGAAAAAAAGTAATAATTCAATAAAAAAATAAATTTAAAAAAAGTTATTTAAAAAAATTAATAATTCAATAAAGAAAGAAAGAAGCGGGGTTTGGTGTATAATTGTCTTTCCAGCCCATTCAGCCAGAAAGATATGATTTTGGGGCTTTCTGGGAAAGACATATCTTACCGGGAAAGACCCATTCTTTTGTGCAAATCAAACAGTCTTTCCGGTCCATTCAGCCAGAAAGATCTGTTTGGACTTGGAAAGATGCGTATCAAACGGGGCCTTAAGGTCGGAAAAGGCCCTTACAAATTATGAGTAAAGTATTTTGAGCCTTATTGATACTTTCCATTGGAACACTGAAAAAATAATCATGCATATAATGAATGTGGCAAGACATAAACCAATTCAAAATTATAACTAGCCGAAATAGCCAACATCATGAATTCAAGTTGAGGTCCGGTTTTCGAATCCAACTCTTGCCAATAAATAGAGACTTTCTCGTTTGTCGAAGGCATCCAAACTCCTTTTTTTTAAGTTTACCATTTTTTCCTTTCGAATTTCAAGCCTTTAGAACTTTTCAATTTGATAGATAGATCCAAAATGTAAGTTTTCTTTTTCTTTAATCTTGTAATCCGTTTTGTATCATGTTTGTGTTCCCCTTGAACTTAATAAAGATTTTAGTTATACGAACCATCAAACAACACTTTTCCTTAATAATTATTTCTATTTTCGTAACATGTTTCTAACGTCTTATACTTCTCATATACCAAAACAAACAATCTATTACAAAACACATCTCTAAACATTTCCATAAACATACCATATCCTCTACATTCGTCCTACCTATACATTTCGTGCAAAATCAATATATACATTTTTATTGTTATATCATTATTATATTATATTATTATACAAATCTCTCTCATGTTTGCCATTTTACAATCTTGACCTTATTCGTTTCAACCCATTTAAAGACAACCTCTTACGACCAGATCCAAATGTCTTCCCATCAAACTTAATGTCCCACCCTTCAATATTCTTAGGAACACAAGCATCAAAAAGAACTTGACCAAGAACACTATGAGGATTCAAACATGGAGGACTTGCCACGTGGACACCACCACCATTACCATTACCATTTCTTCTTTCTTTTTGTTCATCTTGTAAAGATCCTGATTCTTTATTTTGATACTCCAAAGAACTTGGTAAAAAGAAATGGTCATTGGGTCCCACTGCCACCCTTCTAAGGCTTTGATTTGAGTCAACCGCTGCATTTTGAAGATCACAAATTAATTCACATATTTTGTCATGCATTCCCTCCATTCCATTTCTTTCAAAAAGTTTTTGAAGCTTTTTGTTGAATATTGAAACCGAGTCATCAAGAAACTCGGTGACAGCTGTCCTGTATTGTATAGGATTATGCTCGTAGTGACCTAAAAAAAAACAATAAATTAATACTCAATATTACAGACTAGCTGAAAAGCTAGCTGGTAGCTGATAAACTTCAAAACTACTAACCTACATGAGGAGAATCTTTCCATCCAATAAATCTCACATGTCCACCTAAACCTTGTACCCGTTGAGCAAATGAGCAGATAACGGGATAAGGGGCAAGATCGTCATTTTCCGAACATAATATGAGAAATGGGGCGCCCAAACCCTAAATTTTTTAACAAAATTGTAAAAAGGAAGATTAAAAATAAGTGAAATGGGATAATTTAAAAAACTTACAACAGAGGAGTATAATGTTTGCCAGTATTCAGATCTGTGGGACCCGAATCTTGTAAGAAATAAAGCATCCAATCCAGAAGTGACACCTTTTGCAAATAAAGATACCAATTTTGATGATCCAAGAATGGAGGAATGAAGGGCGAATCGGGCACCCAAATCACCGGTTACGTTGACCGGACCAGAGTCAAACATTTGACCAGAGATACATGTCATGATTAATCGACTATCATCCTTCATAAAAAAAGAATATACATATTTAGAAAATGAAAGTGTTATTGATATTAAAAAGCAAAACATACAGATTTAACATATGGTTATGTACCATATTGAGATGTGCTTCACATGTTCCTTCGATAATCTGCAACATGTGTATAATGATTAGATATTAATATATATTTTAATTGTGGAAATTAAGTTTTATGATATTTAATTTTACCTGAAGAAGCTTATACATACAAGCTTGTGAGCCACCGGAAAATGATGCAAGGACTAAAGGACATGGTCTAGATCTCAAATCCTACACTCACAATATATTTATTTAGTACTTTAAAAGGGAATAATCAGTTTAAAAATGTTAAAAGAAATATTAGAGTTTACATATTATAATGGATAATAAGTTAATAACTGACCTCTAAAAGCTCATTGAGGATGGAAAATGCAAGTGCTGTGGCTTTCTCAGGAAAAAATCTGCAAATATTATGTCAAATCAGGAATTTAAAGTGTTGGTGAGATAATTCATAATTGTATATATGCAATTATTGAACAAGATATATAATTTCAAACATCCACCTTGTTTATGGCCAATTTCTATCAATTATAAGTGTAATGAACAGCTACAGCTACAAGCATGATTATGGTGTCTCCTACGCCATTCATGTGAAGAAATTGATGTATCATATGCATAAGTATGTGATAGATGCCCACAAAAGAACTGTTTTTTATCCTAAGGGACGAATTGTTTTGTTTCAAAGATCCTAAAAGATCAATCAAGCAACAAGATATTTCACAATTACTATGATGCACTTATCCCTAAAATCTGAGGAATGATCAAAACCCTTTTTTGATGTCGCTTTGATACTCTAATACTCTTATAGTTTTATATTCAATTATTCATCAAATTTCGCGCAAAAAAAAGGCGAATTACTTGGATCCTTTGATTCTCCCAGCATATACGCTTTATACTTTTAACATTCCGACATATATTATAGTCCAAATCAAATCCTACAGTTATATAGCATCTATTAATACAAGATACTCAACTTCTAGCTTGCCCCATGATACAGTACTTGAAGAACAATTTCAGAACCTTTTCGATAGTTTAAATACTTAAACAGCTGTACCATATCCATATCACACATAGAACTCCTAATTGAGTTGAGAAATGAGATGAACTTACGGGTTGAGAAAATCGGATAGAACAACAAGAGAATTCCAACCAATAGACGAATACAGATCGACATAATTCTTCAAGCGAGACTCGTCAAGCGAACCCCAAGCAAAAATTACAACGATTCCTTCGAGTTTCGATGCAGATGACGTATCCTCCTCATTTCGAACCCAATAAAAGGTTCCTCCACCTCCGCTACTCAACATAACTTTAGGCTTTATCCCCCCAGCTCAAACCCTAATCAGTTTTTTTCACAAACACGATGATTACTGAAGATGAAATCAGAGAAAAAGGCGAGTTAGTTCTCGTGGTGGTGGTGGATCGTTGAGGAGCTGTTGGATGTGGTTTTCACGAGGAGATTGTATCTTATTGGGAGTGGGGTCCAGCGGCCGATAATGGTGATGCGGCAATGTGATCGCTTGGCGGAAACGTGTTTTGGGTTTTTATTTTTTCCCCTTTTCTTGCATAATCAATATGGTTCAATTATGTCATAAAAATATTAAAATAGTAAATAGATTTATTCACAAAATAAAGATAATCGTTTTTAGGAATTTTATATAATAAGTATAATCGAGAAATTTCACTTGATAATTCGTGGATTTGTTTTCTCTACCAAAACAATATATATATATATATATATATATATATATATATATATATATATATATATATATATATATATATATATATATATATATATATATATATATATATATATATATATATATAAAAAGGTGAGATCGGTTGACAACTCAGTTTCCTGACAACCTGAAAACTAAAGATGGAGCGTTAGATCAAAATTAACTCATTAAGGGCATGATCGTAATCTTACCGATCTCATGTAATGTTTATTTTTTTGTGTTATTGAACAAAATTAACATAATAAATCAAATTTAAGATTTTTTTAAAAATAATTTTTGATTTTTTTTTAAAATAGAGATTTTTTTCTTTTTTTCAGAAAACATTAAATTAAAAAAAGGAAATTTTTTATTATTAAAACTGCAATTTTTTCAAAAAAGAAACTGCAATTCTTTTAAAAAAAGCTGCTTTTAAAAAAACTACATTTTTTTTTCAAAAAAACTACATTTTTTTTTCAAAAAAACTGCAATTTTTTAAAAAAAAAAAACTAAATTTTTTTCAAAAAAACTACACTTTTTGTAAAAAAAAACTGCAATTTTAAAAAAAAAACTGCAATTCTAAAAAAAAACTCCAATTTAAAATAAATAAAGGGATAATGTCATAAAAAACCTTAAGTTTGGCAGAAAATATCGGTTTTACCCTTCGACAGATTTTTTGTTCGATTATACTGCAAACTTGTCATTTTTTTTTGCCGGTTTTGCCCTTTTTACCTGCAATAGCAGGTTTCCAGGTTACCATGAATTATTTTTTTGCGAAAAAACCTTTAAGTTTACAAATATTTTGCAAAAAAACCCTTAAAATTATAAACATATAAAATATAAATATATATTCAAATTTGATAAAACTAAATAGTTTTTTTAAAAATTAAATGTCAAAAGTTTATATCAAAACTAATATAAGTTTTATTGAACTTATATTATGAAACCAAAATTGAAACATATTTTTAGCTTTACATACGGTAAATTTTATATTGGTTTGATATAAACCTTTTATATTTAAATTTTAAAAAAGTTACATAGTTTTATTAAAATTTGAATATATTTCTTAATTAATACTTCAACTTTTCAAAGCAAAATTAAAAAACGTCTGATAGTTAATAATTAAGTATGCTAAAATAGTTAAACATATGAATAATATGACATCAATTACATTCAATTAATTTTTTTAAAAGGAAAAAAAATATTTTATATGTTTAAAAGGTTTGTATTTCAGAAATAATAATGTATCATATTTTTTATATGTTAAAATACATAATAATATTATCATATATTTTTTATAAAAATATTATAAACATTTTAAACATCAAAAATAAACATAAACATTTTAAACATATAAAATATAAATATATTGTCTAATTTATTATATAAATATATTTATTTTTATAAAAAAATATGATAGTTTATTATTTCTAAAATACAAACATTTTAAACATATAAAATATTTTTATTTTCCTTTTTAAAAAATTAATTGAATGTAACTAATGTCATATTATTCATATGTTTAACTGTTTTAACATAGTTAATTATTAGCTAACAGACGTTTTTTAATGTTTCTTTGAAAAATTTAAGTATTAATTAATAAATATATTCAAATTTTGATAAAACTAGGTAACTTTTTTAAATATTAAATATAAAAACTTTATATCGAACCAATATAAAATTTACCGTATGTAAAGCTAAAAATATGTTTCAATAGAAAACTATTTAGTTTTTTATCAAATTTTGAATATATATTTATAATTTATATGTTTATAATCTTAAGAGTTTTTTTGCAAAATATTTGTAAACTTAAGGGTTTTTTCGCAAAAAAATAATTCATGGTAACGAAAAAATGACAAGTTTGCAGTATAAACGGGTAAAAAAATAATTCATGGAAACCTGCTATTGCAGGTAAAAAGGGCAAAACCGACAAAAAAATGACAAGTTTGCGGTATAAACGAACAAAAAATCTGCCGAAGGGTAAAACCGACATTTTCTGCCAAACTTAAGGCTTTTTATGACATTATCCCATAAATAAATAAAAACCTAGAATATTAAAAAAAAAAAAAACCCTAATTTTTTTAACAAAAAAAATCAACATTTTAGGTGCATATATACATATTTCTTATACTATAATATTCGTAAGTAAATCATAAAAAATCTTATTTTTATTAATCAATCTATAAACATAATAATACAAGTATTTTATTCGATACAAAATAAAATATAAAAAAAACTAAAAAGATTCACAGTGTTATCATTTCTTCATATCAAGATTTCCATATTCTCTTCAATTTCACTTTTTACATCTTCAAAAATTTCCACAAATTCTTTCAAGTATATAAGAAAATAAAAAAAATGATTAATGCAAGAACACTCAGAAGAAAATAAAAAAAATGATTATTGATCAATCATGTTGTTTGTTTGCTCAAAATCCAGCTTCAAAATCTCACACATTCAAACCAGAAGATTACGACTTCTAAGCATAATTGCTTGAAGATACACGAAACTCTATAACTACATACCTTCATTTACCAAATCTTTTTTCCTAGCTTCTCTGTTTTTCATTTCATACATACTCTATTTCTGCCCATCTAGATAAATGTTGTGTATATGTGTATACCTGTGGCTCTTGTGAAACCATTTTTTTTCATTTTTACATTTGTTCACAAGATTCAATATTTCTTTTGATAACCCTTGTGTGGTGCTTCATATGCTACAGAAAAGAGATGAATGGTTTATTTACTCATTTGTTGTAGATTCAATTGTATAAGAGCCAATGGATGTTGTTTTTTTTAGTAATAATAGAAGTCAATTGTGAAGGGAAATGTTGTAACAAGAGGTAAGTTATCCTATTTTTAGTAAGAGTTTCATCGTACTTTAATTTCTATTTCTTGCTTTTTTATTTTTTTTCTTACTAAAGGATTGTACTTTATGTGTGTCTTTGGTGCATGTGCCTATTTTTTGTGACCAAAACCCCAAGGCGTCATTTATCCTCTTCAAGTTTCTTTCATATAAACCATTAGAGCCATATGTTTTAGAGAAAAGTCGAAAATCAAGAAATAGGAAGGGTATGAAATTATACAACAAATTGGGTGGAAAAATGTTTATTTTGAAACAGAAAGATAAGAAGCTTTGCTAGCAGATCCGGTTATTCGTTTGACCAGGTAAACTTTGTATCTATTGTGGCTTTATGATGAGTATGGACGATATTGCCCCTAGTATTCATGTGGTTAATTTTTGTCCTGAAAATATATATTAGTGTTACTGCAAGGATAAATATAATGCCAAGAGTAGTGTTAATTACTATTATAAGGTGTATAGTACAATCTTAATGGCAGTTAGGGAATTTTGTTGGATGTGACAATTTTGCCCTTGACTATTCTTTGATTTTTGCTTGGCCCAATTTTGTGAATTTGTATTCTCAAGATGTTGCTTGTGGATTTATGAGAATCCTTGTGCATTATAATTGGATGAAGGCCATTTGGTCAATTTGTGTTAGTACGTTTCTTTTAATTATTATTACAATAGGTTTAACATCAACAGATAATAAATGTGAAAAAAGCAATTTTGCCAATTTCTGTTAGCATTCTTGGTGATCTATATCATAAAGTTTTTATTGACCGATTTTCCCTTCAAGATAACTACTAATACCAGATTTTGATGATACTTACCCAAGCTAAATTGGCTATTTTGCCCATGTTTGTTGTTTATCTTTTTCCCTCATATACATATTTATAATTCATGTTGTTGACAGGAAGACCAAAATGGTTCCAAGCAATTGATGATGTAGGGAAGCATATCATTACAAGTAATGGAGTCCTAAACTCTTGATAAACGTTTATTTGGAATTAGTTTTCAATTTGTTTTTTTTGTAATGTGAATTAATATGATAAAGATGGTGGTGACTGTAAAGAAACAATGAGTCAACAATTTTCTTGCATTATGATTCAGTTGCTCTCCACCTTCTACTCAAGTGTCCATTACTTTCATTTATGTGGATCTTAGATAGGTTATTCTTGGAGGATGTAAGGGTATATTGATGTCATCAGGTGGTGTTGGTGCTGATCAAAACAATTTACATATAAAATTTTAGTCATTAGCAAGTACTTATTATGAATATATACAATTCATAATTGAAACTTTTCTTTGTGATAATTTTCTCTGTTTGTTTGTCTATAAGTTTGATTACATGAATGTCAATAAAACTTTACATGGCAACTTATTCTACTTGATAAAATTCTTAATCCAAATTATGAGTCTTTGGTTGAATCTCAATTTAGAAGTTATAACATGATATCATAGTAAGTTAAAAACAGTCAAAGTTAAAAATAATTGTATAAATAAACTTAAATGGTAATTCACTAATCGTATTCATATATTCCCTCCGTCCTAAAATTATTGTCCACGGACAAAAAACACATAGATTAAGAAAAACAATCATTAGTTTTCTATAACCAATGGGAAATGTGCGTTCGTAATTATTCAAGTTTACTTTATTAAATGTTAGGGGTAATATGGTAAAAGTGTATATCTACTTTTGGTAGTGGACAATAATTTTGGGACAAACTAAAATAGTAAGGTGGACAATAATTTTGGGACGGAGGGAGTATGTATTTTCCTAAATTACATATTGAAAAGATAGGTAACTATATTTACTAGCAAAATAAAGTGTTCTACTAAAAAAAATCAAATTTTGGGTAAATGATATTGGGTGATTCTTTGTAATATTATTCGTCGCTACCATTTATATAAGTATGTATGTCCGCCGTTTAGTGGTGAATGATATTTTCCGATTCATTGAGTTTTCTTTGAAATGACATGTTTTCGAAAGAAATTATTTTCTGAATATGTTGTTAGAATATATTTTATGAATATCAAAAATCGAATACAATCACAAAAAAATATATACGCAACATACAAGCATATTATTGTTACATACACAAAAAATTTAAAACTAAAAAAAACATAAATATCATTGTGTTATGTTAAAATGAAGTATAGATTGAAACAAAAAAACCGACCCCCCCTCCCTCTCGAAACTCAATCAAAAAAGCACATGTAAAGACCAAAAGGCCGGAGAGAGAAAACCGAGACCCGATACTAATATAACCTACAAGACCGGCCCAAAAAAATACCATACCGAAAAAAGACTGGTACGAGATAGTCTAGAGCGGCCGAAAAAAGAACGAACTATCAACCGTTGCGAGATCAATAAAAACAATAGGATCGTTTTGAGATTGATTTTAGACAGGTCTAAATAACCATACGCTAACAAAAAAAAATTAATTTTTTTGTATTTGTGTTGTAGGGTTTTTTTCTTAATTTAGATATCATGTGTCAATACAAAAGTATTTGTGAATGATGACGAACAATTCATCGGCAATGATGTCTTTACATCGAATGTGGTGTATAAAGAAATGTTGCATAATTAATAAAGCACAATCTGTAACACCGTAAATTTTCAAACAAAATTTTCATTTAAAATCCCATAATTCTCATAACATTTCACAAAAAATCTCATTTATTTAATTTACAAAATCACAGCTCCATAACTGTTTGATTAAAATCCAGGATCCTCAAAGCATAACTCTTTCACTGGTGTGTACAATCAAGCCGGTGCCTTCCCGCGATCTTGATCAAAACCTGAAACACATAACACATAACACGGTAAGCACGAAGCTTAGTGAGTTCCCCAAAATACCACACACAAAATAATTAGCCACTCGAGGCTATAGCTCTGTAAGACCCTCCGGTCAATGTGTCTCAGTGGGACCCTCTAGTCCCACGGCTCGTTGGACCCTCTGGTCTCACTGCTCGTTGGACCCTCCGGTCCGGTCTCAGTGAGGACCTTCCGGTCTCATGGCTCGTTGGACCCTCCGGTCTGGTCTCAACAATACATAATATATCATATATATCACACAGACAAGATGCATAATATCACATAACTCAAATAAACACATAAGACCCTCCGGTTACACAAAAATTACCACTCTAGGTAAAGTGTAAAAAAAAATATAAACTTAAGGGTAAAAACGTAAAAAACTATAAACTTAAGGATTTTTTTTGCGAAGTTAATATAATGGTAACCTGTTATCACCGGTAAAAGGGTAAAACCGAACATTTTTTTGAAAATGTTAGGGTAAAAACGGACATAAAATTCAACTTTGGGTAAAACCGACAAAATCCTGAAAACTTGAGGGTTTTTATGACATTAGCCCTTAAAGTCCAATTATGTCATAAAACATTAAAATGTTAAATAGAATTATATTCATAAAATAAAGATAATTGTTTTTTTGGAATTTTATATAATAAGGATAATCGAGAAATTTCACTTACGAATTCGTGGATTTGTTTTTTCTATCGAAGAATATATATAGTTAGGTTCAAATGTTTCTAATAACTATTGTGTACGTTAGAGAATCAATAGGAATTTTAGAAAAATTAAACTTTTAACTAAATATTTAAGGCCAATTCAGTAAATTTCATTTCATTTATGTTTTCAAAATTACTCTCATTTAATCATGGTAATTTATTAACTTCCTAAAACCTAGTCTTCTCCCCTCTTTATCTTCAAACGATCGGCCTCAAAAATCTGTAGTCTCACCTCAACTGACAACTTGTCGCTTATCTACCAGCCGACCATCACCACCTCAAAATCAAAGCTTTTAGTTTCATCTTGCATTCCTGCACCACCTCTGTAACAACCGATGTACATCAAAACCATCACAAACAACCTTATACCACCGAAGGATCTGATCAGCAACTCATCGCCCACCATCTTCATCTAGGTAACCTAATTATTTCATCCTCGTTTTTAAGGTTGTTTTGATTGCTCAAAGGTGTAAATTCCAAAACCAAATTACGATAATTGGCTTTTTTCCAAATTTAATTTTTTTTTTATCAATCAAAACCCTAATATAAAAACTTTGTTTTTTTTTGTAGTTTCAAACATCCATGTTCAATTGAAAAGTTCGTATGGCAAGGCTTATCTCTGCATCTTTTGTTGCTCGTTTCAGGTTTAATTTTTCTCGCCATAACCCTAGTCATTTGTAATTTCTAAAATTAAGTATTTATTTTATGTCTAATCGTTGCTAAAGTTTGAAATCAGCAATCGCTAAATCACGGCATCACCATTCTTTTTACTGTAATTTCTAAAATTCAGAAGGCATCTGATTATTGTCCGCCAATTGTTTGTTAAAATGCTTGAATCAAATATTTCATCCATTCATTTGCAAATAATGTCCATTTATAGGTATTTATACCCATTTGGAAATTAGAATATATAGTTTTGTTGGTGTTGGCCTGATGAGGTCTTTATATTTCTCTATTTTGACTTTGCTTATTACTAGTTATTCCATAAACATGATGTCTACTGATAACTATTCAAAACCATTATGTCAAAATTTATTTATATAAATTCATTCTGCAAGAATACAAATGTTTGTATTCTTGCAGAATGTATTTTATGTATTCTTCCAAATTTATAAAACAAATCTTATCAATAATATTATTTTATAATAGGTTAGTATTTTTGTTATATTTTAATGTTTTTTTTTCTTTTTAGGTTTTGAAGAGTTTGTCATTCATGTGGAAAAGAAAGAAAACATGGAGAACAGGAGTGTCTTATAGTAGAATATATTCTGTCGGAATATATAAAATGAATCTTAGCAACATTATTCTTTCGGAATGAATTAGTGCTTTTTTTGTTGGATTTTGATGTTTTTGTTGCATTTGTGATAGGAATGGCTTGAAGACCTTATATGAACGACGTGAAGAATGAATCAAAGATTGTTTATACTCACAGTTTAAGAATGTTGTTGTTTTTTTAAGAATTACACTTGTTATTCTTTCAGAATGTTGTTATTATTCAATAATGTTCTTTTTGTATCACATTCATAGAATATAATTATTTGATATATTATTAGTTCAAAAATCGATTTTGTATATTGTTTCATAATGTACATATTCATGTTTTTCTTATTTATGTATTCTTAAAAGATGTCATAAACTGTTATTCTAACGAAATGTCATTCAAACAAAATTTCATTCTACCAGAATCACATTCTGACAGAGTAAAATAAGTTATAATCGGTTATGATTACAAATTAAATTAGAACTGAAATTGAATTATTATTATTATTATTATTTAAATCAAAATTATCCCTTCAAATTCGAAAATTTCCTTTTTTAATATAGTTAATTGTCTAAAATATCATTTTAATTAAATTTGAGTGATATTATTGTACATGATATTCCATTGTAACATCATGGACCCTCAAAATCATAGTTATTCATTACTTTTATCTATTGGTCCGGGAATCTCCTTACACGCACACAATAGTTACCTAAAACAAAATAATCTATATATATATATATATATATATATATATATATATATATATATATATATATTGAGTTAGATTCATGTGAGACCACTATATTTTATGAGACGGGGAGACGCAATCCTAGCCACTCATTTCGTAGATAAAAAAAACATTTTAAAAATGCAAAATAATTGACAATTTTCGAAAATAAAAATTTAAAATATTATTTTTGTCATTTTTTTATCAAAAAAAAAATTACCGTTTTTATGATATATCTGTGAAATATTCTAGTAGAATATAATATTCTAGTAGAATATTATAATATTTTACATATCTGACAAATCTAGTAGAATATTCTAACATTCTAAAAACCACATTAAAATATTTACAGTGTAATATTCTATTAGAATATTTCACGTATTTTTCAAAAAAAAAGGTAATTTTTTTAATTTTATTTTTTATTTTTTTAGGTAAATAAAATGATGAAAATAATAATTAAAAAAAGAATTTTTGGATTTTTCCTTTTATTTTGCATTTTAAAATTATTTTTAGATTTTGTCTCACGGTTTCACAAAATTAACATGGTCTCAATGCTTTAGAACCGAACCACCGGTTCTAGCGCCGGTTCTGGTTCCGGTCCCGGTTTTTCGGTTATTTTTCAAACTAGAACCGGTTGAAATATTATAGATGATATGCTATCCTCCAAGCTTGTAAATGATTCAATATTTAACCAAATTATGACTTTTTATATTCAAAATTGACGTACAAACTCTAAATTACATGATGGAAAAATAATCAAGTAATTCCGACTTTATATGAGTGAGCTATGCGTATTTTAAAAGCATGACAGATTTCAAAAAAAAAAACAAAAAATGCTGAAACAGAAAATACGCAACATTGATATGGTGTCTTTCGGAGTCTATAATTGATTCAATATCTAACCAAAATATATGTTTTTATAGTCTAAAATGAATTACAAACACCAAATTACATGCTGGAAAAAAATTAAGTAATTTCGACGTCATATGAATGAGTTATGCTCATTTAAAAAAATGTTTAAAAAAATGTGACACATTCAAAAAAACAAAAAAAAATGCTGAAATAGAAAAAACGCAACAACGATATTCTTTCTTTCTGGGCATGTGTCTTAGGCAATATCTAAACAAAACATATGTTTGTACAGTAAAAAATGAATTACAAACTCCAAATTACATCTTGGAAAAAAAAATCAAATAATTCTGACTTCATATGAGTAAGTTATATGTATTTTAAAAAATAGAAAAAATATCTAACCGGTTCAGTTTTTTAGACCCGGGACCGGTTTTCATAAAAATGGAGAACCGGTAACCGAACCTTGTTACCAATTCCGGTTCCGTCGGTTCTAATGTTCATCCCTATATATATATATATATATATATATATATATATATATATATATATATATATATATATATATATATATATATATATATATATTAACTAAACACTTGCTTCCCTAGTTTACATCAAATTGTCACTTGTCGTTAGACCATCGTCGGACAACCACTAGATCGACGCCAAATTAATACTAAATTCAACTTTTATAACCGTATTTACAACTTAATAAAATAAATATTGACACATATTTTTTATTTTGAGCACATACCTTTTCATTTTTGAAGCCAAATATACAACACTTAATAAAAAGAAATAAAATTATACCTCAACAAATTCAATTTTCTTTTTTCATAATTGTAGACCTCTTTAAAAAAACGTAACAATTATTAGACATATTCACAGTTCAAAATATCATATTCACAGTTTAATAAATATTTTAATTCATTAATTTGCAGTCTATTATTTTTATGCATAGACTCCTTCATATTTTAACACAAAATTTATATAAAATTCACAACTTAATATAGTCATTTCTTAATTTAAAACATAAAATTCACAAATTAAGACAATCCATTATATACTAATTCACATATTCAGAGAAGTAAATCTCAAACTCTACCACCACCACCACCACCACCACCAACTACCTGAGTCACTGTCGCACATATGTTCCTTCCTAATCACATCTGGATATTAAATCATGGATTCACAAATAAAATAATATATTCACAGTTTAATAAACAAATTAGTTCACTAATTCAGAATTTAATGCAAAACAATTATAAAAACTAATATATTCTTACATATTTATACAAAAAAAATAAATATACATATAAGAAATTAATACAAATCTTCATACATAAATCTTTCATTTATTAACACGGAAATCATTAAAAATGCACAACTTAATACAATAAATTCGCAACTTAATATAGTCAGTTCACAATTTAGTATACAAAATTCACAACTTAATATAGTGTATTCACAACTTAATACAAAATTTATTCAAAATTTGAAAAAAAAAAATCATATTTGTGTATAAAGCTTCTTTCATCTCCTATTTCAGAAGCAAACACAAAATTAAAAAAAAAATACAACTTAATACGATCAATTCACAACTTAATATAGTCATATCACAGTTTAATACATAAAATTCACAATTTAATACACAGTTCAAATACTTATTCACAGTTTAATACAACAGTTCAAACACTCATTCACAATTTAAAGAGTTATACTAATCCACTAAGGCCCAGTTTGATAGTCGCTGACTGAGAAAGTGTTGATTGGGAAAGATCTGTCTGGGTAAGAAATCCTAACTGAGTAAGAAACCATTCTGTTTGATTGTACATCGAACTGAATATGCTGACTAATAAAAAATGATCATTTTACCCTACTTCTTAATTTTACATCTGCTCAGACATACACGTACATTTGATTTCAAACCAAACACATACAGAAAAATACAATATAACAACAAAGGTCCAACATACATAATATATCTTTATCAATAATATATAACAACAATATTGTTCTTATTCACAAGGTAAAAATGCAGATTTCAAAAAAAAAGATGATATCCCCCCTCATTAGGTTAAACCTCTTAACATATATAAAACCTAAATTACCTAAAATGCCCTTCCACTACCAAAGATTTCCAAACTATATTTAGCTTAATTTAATCAACTATTTTTCCATTTGTACCCCTAAGAAACACACTAGGCTGAAGTAGATGAGTTTAAAAGCAATCAACTTATACAGACAAATAACTCTTTGGTTTGTAGCATCCACCAAACACCAAATCAGTATTCCATTTGAATAAGCTCAAACACCCAAATAACACAATCTGTTGTGAGGGAAATCTAATGAAGCTATCCTGCAAAAATTTCATCAAAACAATCAATCCTCCTTCAACATCGAATTACAGGTCATTAAAACAAATTCGAAAATCGATTCTAAATACTTAAGGAAGTTTCATCTGAACCAGAAAATCCTATCAACACCATCGATTCATTTGAAGCAGAAAATCCTATCAACACCATCGATTCATCTGAACCAGAAAATCCATTTCAAAATATATTCATCCACAGTGGAACAACAATATCGACGGTCCAGAAAATTGATTCCAATATCAATATATTATTACAAAACAATTCTATCACAAGATTTGATTAACAAAGTATAACATAATAATCAAGAAATATGAGAATCAACCAAGAACTCAAAAATTTTAAATTGCACAATTTCACATGGAGATTAGGTTTTCATAAAATATCACAACAATTACCTCAATGGTTAGCTTGGGGCGGAGGTCGGCGACGCTACTTGAGCCGGAGGCGGCGAACATGGCCGGTGGGAGGAAGGGTGAAGCAGAGATTGCAGACACGTTGTGAAGATACGCCCAGCGTAGCTTCGGAGTACGCCCAACGTACGCCCTCTGATGGGTTTTTGCGAGTTGGGCTTCGGATTTGGGCCGCCTTTGGGCCAGTTTGGTTTGGACCCTTGCTGGACTTTCTGAATAGGAGTATTTGGGCTAAATTTTGGAAGTGGATCTTAGGGTGAGGCCCAATTAGAGAGTTGGGCCCAATTTGGAAATTAGGCCAACTATGGGCCTTATATATTGGGCTTTTGGATTAAGGACTTGGAGTTGGGTCTTGGCCCAACTTAAGGAAAGGATAGAATGGACCATTACCCTATGTTTGGACCCTTTGTCAAATATGAGATTCCAACTGTTGACTTAGTATTCGTTATTTTGGATCGTTCGGGATTTTCGGTGAGACAGCGGTCGGAGACTTTCAGTCTAGTTCAGCACTGCTTGTGAGGCGAGTTTTCCTCATTATACTAACAAGGTCGAAGGCACCAAGGTTGGCCCTTTTTGGATTATTATCTTGGTTATCGCATGATGCTATGTTTAGTTGTCTGTTACATATGTATCCTGGTATATAAAATGGTACTATGTTTAGTGATCTGTTAGAACTGTATCCTGGTATATAGGATGATGCTATGATTAGTGATCTGTTAGATCCGTATGACTATTTGTACATGCTAGCTAGCTTTTGATATCTATGTGTTGACTGTGTGTTTGAGGGTGGGTTGAGGCGAACCTGCTTTGTGCTCTAGGCCAACATACCCACGGCGGCCCGGATAGACTGAATGACCCAACGAGGGGTACCTGTCAGGCCGAAGGCCCGGAGAACGGTCCAGACAGGCTGAAGGCCCGATAGGGAAGTCCAGACATGCTGAAGGTTCTGAGAGTGGGCCATATAGGCTGAAGGCCGGTGAGGCGGTCCAGTCATGCTGAAGACTCTATATGCAGGTTGTTTGTTATGATATTGTTCTGGTTGGTATGACGTTGGTATTTTGGGGGAACTCACTAAGCTTCGGGCTTACAGTTTTGGATTTTGTTTCAGGTACTTCGGATGATCGCGGGAAGGCGAAGGCTTGATCGTGCACCTCCTTACATTTTATTATTTTTATTTTTGGGATTCTCTGATATGAAACTATTTTGAAAACATTTTGTAATATATAATGGTTTTTGGATGCGTGGAGAAGTTTTAATTTTTTATGAATTTTATGGATGTTACAAGTTAGTATCAGAGCTTTGGTTTGAGTGAATTAGAGGAACACTCGTGTGAATCCAGTCTCAAACTAAGCAAAAGAATTTCAAAATGATTTTCAAATGGTTTTCAAAATACTAAAAGAGGATGCGAAGTGTACGATCAGTCGGAGCCAGTAAGTAGACCCCAAAATACCGCACTTTATTTGATATTGTGATATGTTAGAATAACATGCTAGTGATAGGCTAGGGATCTTCAGGAATTGCATGATAGAATTGCCTGATTATATGATGCCTGATAGCCTAGGGTTTTCCTTATATGAAATTGACATCATTACTGTAGTTGCTTAGTGTATGCATCACGAATGTATATAACTAAGATCTTATAGCCTGAGAATGTTTGGTTTAGCCTTATTTCATGTTCTTGTTTGATGAAGGGCTTAGGGTAGGATCGTATATCCGAATGTCTATAGGGTCCAGTGTTATGTATGGCTAACATACACGAGTGTTGCAGGGTTGGTGGAAGTTTCATGGATGAGTTGTGCGGGGTCAGTCGGCCAGTTATAAGATGTTTAGCCTTCCTCTACGAGAGAGGATTGAGCGTTCGCCTATGCTTATGTATATTGTTAGGGCGTTGTGATGATCCTTGAGACAAATATGGGTAGGTGTGGAAGGTAGTATGGGCCCGTACTACTGAAAGCACAGGACCCATACGCGTAGCAAGGAAGTCACAACTCCTAGGGCTTTGTTGGGAGTTGGTTCCCCATTATTATATGGAATGTCTGATATCTTCCTGGTATATTTTTAGTATGGTGACTACGAGGCGATTGGAGACCGGATCCAAGTCGAGATCAGGAGCTGGCAGTCATGGCGGGCCAGCATTGTCGAGGGTCATTGGCCAGATGAGACCAGATGAGTTGGATGCCAGGATTCGAGAGATCCTGCATGATGAGGTTGCTACACTGTTTCGGTCTCAGTTGTCGGAGATGTTTGGGTCTATTAAGACCGCTATGGTTGAGTACTTTGATGAGCGTTGCAGCCTCCGTAGCCGTAGAAGCTGCAGGTACGGGGACAAGTCGGGCTTTCCAGTACCGGGACTTTGATAACACGAAGCGCCCGACTTTCGATGGATTGCCGCCAGTTAGCCCCGGTTCAGGATATGAGGATTTGTTACCACTGCGATCAGGTTGGTCACATAAAGACCAACTGTCCATAGGCCGCTGCCAAGCCGGCTCAGGCTCCAGCGCCGACTACACTGAGGATTACTGATGGGAGTTAGGGTAGAGTAGAGCCCCCGAGGGGTCGGGGACGCGCTTTTTCAGCTTATAGCCGAGGAGGCTAGGACAGCACCAGATGTGGTGGCTGGTATGTTTTTATCCTTTATCTTATTGATTATATCTGCTTTATGCATATGTGTTTGTACTTATGTTAGGTACGTTCTTAGTGAACTCCTTACCTACGCTGGTATTGTTTGAATCGGGGGCAAGTCGGTCTTTTGTCTCTCGATCTTTTAGTAGGGAGTTCGGTTTGCCCTTAGGAGAGCTATAGTGTCCGTTGCGAGTCTCCATCGCCAACAAACACGAGATTTCTGCTTCTTCAGTCTATCGGGGTTGCATTCTGGAGATCTTCGAGGTATCTTTCCCGATTGAATTGGTTCTGATTCCCATGGGGGATGTTTGTGTGATAGTGGGTATGGACTGGCTGATTCGCTTCGGTGCCATGATCGACTGCGAGGGTTAGCGGGTGATAGTTCGAACCCCAAGTAGGGGAGAACTGGTTATCTATGGCGATGACACCAAGTTGGGTTCAGGGTTTTTCTCATCCGCTAGGGCTCGACAGTATATTCAGCACGGGTATGCGGGTTATTTGGCATATGTAGTGGATACGCGAGTTGGGGATAAGATCTCGGTTTCATAGGTTCCAGTCGTCAGGGAGTTCACTCATGTGTTTGCAAAGGAGTTACCAGAGTGACTCCGGAGAGGCAGGTCGAGTTCAAGATCGACCTTGTGCAAGGTGCGTCTCCTATTTCCAAGGCATCGTACCGATTGGCACTGCCTGAGATGCAGGAGCTGTCATCTCAGTTGCAGGAGCTGTTAGGCAAGCAGTTCATCCGTCCGAGCAGTTCTCCGTGGGGAGCGCCAATTCTCTTCGTCAAGAAGAAGGATGGTTCACACCAGATGTGCATTGATTACCGAGAGTTAAAAATTTTGACGATGAAAAACCGTTATCCACTTCCACGGAGGTAGCATCTTGGTTCTCCAAGATAGACTTGAGGTCCGGGTACCATCAGGTCAGGGTGAGGGAGGATGACGTGGAGAAGACCGTGTTTCGGACTCGTTACTGACATTACGAGTTCCTGGTGATGCCGTTTGGGCTCTCCAATGAGCCGACAGTGTTTATGGACATGATGAATCGGGTATGCAGACCGATGCTCGATCGCTCGGTCATTGTGTTTATAGATGACATATTGGTGTATTCCAAAACCAGAGAGCAGCATGGTCAGTATCTCTGTGAGCTTTTGGAAGTTTTGAGGCGAGAACCTCTTTATGCCAAGTTCTCAAAATGTGAGTTCTGTTTGCGAGAGGTTCAGTTCCTTGGACATCTCCTTAACCAGGAGGGGATTTTGGTCGATCCGGCCAAGATCGAGGCGGTTATGCAGTGGGAGGTTCCGAAATCTCCCTCGGATATCAGGATTTTTCTGGGAATAGCAGGGTACTACCGGAGATTTATTCAGGATTTCTCCAAGATTGCAGTGCCCCACTCGTCTGACAAGGAAGGGGGTGGATTTCCGGTGGGGCTCTGAGCAGCAGACGACATTTGAGACCCTCCGACAGCGACTTTGCGAGGCTCCGGTATTGACTCTCCCGGAGGGAGTTGAGGATTTTGTGGTGTTCTATGATTCATCTATCACCGGATTGGGAGCAGTCCTCATGCAAAGGGGATGGGTGATAGCGTATGCGTTGTGGCAGTTGAAGCCGTATGAGACGAGATACCCCACACACGATCTTGAGTTAGGAGCGGTGGTGTTTTCTCTCAAGATCTGGAGGCATTACCTTTACGGGCTCCGCTGTACCATTTACACGGACCACAAGAGCTTGAGACACATCATGGATCAGCCGAACCAGAACATGAGGCAGCGCAGGTGGCTGGACGTAGTCAAGGATTATGACTGCGAGATCCTTTAGCATCGTGGTAAAGAGAACGTGGTGGCAGGCGCCCTGAGCCGTAAGTCGGCTGAATCTTCTATTATAGCAATGTGTGTGAGGATATCTGTGGATTCTCCACTTGTGAGCCTGATCAGGGAGGCTCGGGCTGAGGGTGTACGACAGGAGAACTGGAAGCTTGAGAGGATTAGAGGCGAGATCACCCGATTTGTGCAGGACTGTCGTGGGTTGTTGACCCGTTGCGTTCGGGTGTGGGTTCCGATGTCTGGTGGGGTCAAACAGATTGTACTGGAAGAGACTCATAAGTTTCGTGTCTCTATTCACCCGGGGAGGGCACCAAGATGTATCGGGATCTGAGTTGGAGTTACCAGTGGTCGTGCATGAAGAGAGAGATCGCTTGGTATGTCGAGAGATGCTTGACCTGCAAGATTGTCAAGGCCGAGCACCAGAGGCCGCATGGCAAGCTGCAGCCTCTGGAGGTTCCCATGTGGAAATAGGAATAGATCACGATGGAATTTATCACTAAGTTGCCGAGGACGGCGAAGGGATATGATGTTATATGGGTCATCGTGGATCGATTGACTAAGAGCACCCATTTCCTGGCCATTCGGGAGAGTTCATCGACCGAGAAGTTAGCCGATGTATATATCCGCGAGATCGTTGCTCTCCATGGGGTGCCAGTCTCTATTATCTCAGACCGTGATGTTCGATTCACCTCCCATTTCTGGCAGAAGTTCCATGAGGAACTGGGCACGAGACTGCATTTCAGCACCGCGAATCATCCGCAGACTGAAGACCAGAGTGAGCAGACCATCCAGACCCTCGAGGATATGCTGAGGGACTGCATTATTGACTTCGGTGGGAGCTGAGACTCCTACCTACCCCTTGCAGAGTTCTCCTACAACAACATTGTTCACTCCAGCAATGGTGGTCCACCTTATGAGCTATTGGATGGACGGAGATGTCGTACCCCAGTCTGTTGGGGTGAGGTTGGACACCAGGTCATGGGTCGGATCGAGGTGGTTCTGCAAACTACAGAGATGATCCAACAGATCAGGTAGCGATTACAGACCGCTCAGAGTCGGCAGAAGAGTTATGCCGACCGACGCCGATCCGAGTTGGAGTTTCAGGTCGGCGATATGGTGTTGCTGAAGGTCTCACCCTAGAAGGGTGTGAATCGCTTCAGGAAGAGGGGAAAGTTAGGTCCCCGATATATCGGGCCATTCCAGATTATTGCCAGGGTGGGCAAGGTTGCATACAGGCTGGACCTCCCTAAGGAGCTCAGTCAGATCCATAACACTTTCCATGTATCGCAACTGCGAAAGTGCGTATTGGACGAGGGTGTGGTCGAGTCATTGGATGACATTCAGGTGGATGAGTGCCTGAATTATGTCGAGAGACCCATAGCTCTACTGGACAGAAAGGTGAAGGTCTTGATGAACAAGGAAGTACCTTTGGTGAAGGTACAATGGCAACATCGAAGGGGTTCCGAGTGGACCTGGGAGCCGGAGGCGGAGATGCGGGAGCATTATCCAGATCTGTTTGTTGCAGCAGACTTCGATGACGAAGTCTAGCTCAAGTAGGGGAGAGTTGTAATATCTCGGTATTTGCAGGTATTTCCGAATCCTCCCCTTTATTATTATTTTTTCATTGTTAGTCCTTGGGAATGGAAGGGTGTAGCCATGAGATGCCCTAATGGCTAGTATTGTAATTTTGGATCAGGAGGAATACGCTGAGCGTACTAGGCGCGCCCTAGTACGCTGGGCGTACTCACGTCAGATGAAAACCCTAATATTTAGGGTTTGGGTGGTATATAAGTATCCTTATGAGCTCATAGCCCTCTACCATTTCAGCCTCCACAGTTTTGAGCCGTTTTCCCGAAATCCTAACCCCTCTCTTGAGTGTATGAGCTAAAAGTGTGTGTTTTGAATAGTTGAAGAAGGAGAAGTTGCATCAAGGTGTTGAAAAAGGGAGGCAAGCTTGAAGATCTGAGGTTATCTTGTTCTCTAGAAGCTCCAGGAGGTAAAAAGCTTCTGCCTTTATGCTTATATCATGTAGATCTTGCCTTGATAGCTTTATGACACCTTTCTTGTCCCAAAAAGTCCTACTATTGTGCATGTTATGTTTTGGACGTGTTAAGTTGTCCCTTCAGATCCTATGAAGGGTTCTAAGTGATAAAAATGAGGTCCCAAGGGCTAGAAGTGTCCCATGCAAGTGGTAGGAAGGTCTTAATGGATTAAGACCTTGCATTAAGGACTTTTTGGACGTTCAAAGTCTTAAATTTTGAGACTTTATGGTTCTAAGACACATTTGGTCGATGGATTTGGAATTTGGGCTTAAGTGCTTAAGCCATTAAGCACTTGTTAAGGTTTTGGACTCAGCGAGGGTACGCCGCGCGTAAAGAGCAGTACGCCCCGTGTACACAATCAGCGTCCCCGTTTTCCAGTCAATGCGAGGCTTGCGTACACCCCACGTAGCTTCGGAGTACGCCCAAAGTACGCCCTCTGATGGGTTTTTGCGAGTTGGGCTTCGGATTTGGGCCACCTTTGGGCCAGTTTGATTTGGGCCCTTACTGGAATTTCTGAATAGGAGTATTTGGGCCAAAATTTGGAAGCGGATCTTAGGATGAGGCCCAATAAGAGATTTGGGCCCAATTTGGAAATTGGGCCAAATATGGGCCTTATATATTGGGCTTTTGAATTAAGGACTTGGAGTTGGGCCTTGTCCCAACTTAAGGAAAGGATAAAATGGACCATTACCCTATGTTTGGACCCTTTGTCAAATTTGATATTCCAACTGTTGATTTTGTATTTGTTATTTTGGATAGTTCGGGATTTTCGGTGAGACAGCGGTTGGAGACTTTCAGTCTAGTTCAGCACTACTTGTGAGGTGAGTTTTCCTCACTATGCTAATAGGGTCGAAGGCACCAAGGCCGACCCTATTTGGATTGTTATCCTGGTTATCGGATGATGCTACGTTTAGTGATTTGTTAGATCTGTATCCTGGTATATAGGATGGTACTAAGTTTAGTGATCTGTTCGATATGTATCCTAGTATATAGGATGATGCTATGATTAGTGATCTGTTAGATCCGTATGACTGTTTGTACATGCTAGCTAGCGTTTGATATCTATGTGTTGATTGTGTGTTTGCGGGTGGGTTGAGGCAGTCATGCTTTGTGCTCTAGGCCAACAGACCCAGGGCGGCCCAGATAGACTGAAGGCCCAACAAGGTGTACTAGTCAGGCCGAAGGCCCGATAGGGCGGTCCATATATGCTGAAGGTTCTGAGAGTGGGCCAGATAGGCTGAAGGGCGGTGAGGCGTTCTAGTTAGGGGTGTTCGTTTGGATGGATCAGTTTGATCCAATCCAATCAAGTGAATCCAAATTGATTTCGGTTTTCAAAACATGGATCCAAATAGTCCAAACTAAATTCAAATCCAATCCGATCCAATCCAATTACAATTCGGTTGGATCGGTTTTTATAATTCGGTTTTTAAAAACTAAAATATTTTAAAATGACATATAATTATAATATTACCGAATTTTACACAAGAAGTAAAAACAAATTATTTAGTTACGATTTGAAATTTATAAAAAAACTATTAAGAAGGTATATTATAATTTATTATTTTGTAGATAAAAAAACTTTTGAGAGAACATGCATATTAATATTTTTTATTAGGTGAAACTTTTTGAACCTATTTCAAAAAATAAATTACAAAATTAATAAATAATTATAGATATATATTAAAAACAAATAAATAATAAACAGTTATTCGGTTTTTTTGGACTATTCGGTTCTTATTTTATAAACCATAACCAATCCGAAATCCAAAATGATAATTCGGTTTTGTCGAAAACCAATCCAAAAATCCGAATATCCAAACCAAATAGTCCAATCCAAATTGTCCAATTGGACAATTCGGTTTTATCCAAATACTGAACAGCCATAGTTCCAATCATGTCGAAGACTCTATATGCATGCTGTTTGTTATGATATTGTTCTGGTTGGTATAGCGTTGGTATTTTGGGGGATCTCACTAAGCTCTGGGCTTACAGTTTTGGATTTTGTTTCAGGTACTTCGATGATCGCGGGAAGGTGAATGGTTGATCGTGCACCTCCTCACATTTTATGATTTTGATTTCTGGGATTCGCTGATATGAAACTATTTTGAAAACATTTTTTAATAAATAATGGTTTTTGGATGCTTGGAAAAGTTTTAATGTTTTATGAATTTTATGGATGTTACACTCTAGTCGGAACTTTTGTGGATATGAAACTCACAACCGGAATCCCATTACTCCACTGAAAACACAACTAGATGCACATCACCAAAGCATTTCTTTTTGTTGTTCCTTGATTTTCAATAAAGATATATATATATATATATATATATATATATATATATATATATATATATATATATATATCAACGACTACAGATCTAGATCTGCTTCTCGTTCTCTCTACACTCTTAATCGCATTTGTTTATGCAAATGTTATATCGTCGATGTAACAACATGAGATATCCACTTACTTTTCTGTTACACATGCTCACCGAAATCAGAAGCAACTACAGTGGAACTCATATCGATGGAGGTATCAGCGATGGAAGGGAAATGTCCGAGGGAGGAGACCAAGAGTGCGAAAACTATTGTGGCGGTGTTAGGTTTGTGTCTTGTCAAAGGTCGATGGCGGAAATTGATGGAGGTAGGATGGAGAGCAAGAGATCTGTAAAACGACGGTGGTCTGTTGGTGGCGGCGGCGACAATTGTAGCCGGAAAAGTTGGATACATTTTGGGGTTAGGGTTTTTTCTTGGTGAAGGATATGTGGCAGGATTTGTTGTTTCCGTTTGATTTGTGGAATGAATTTGATACATATAGAATAATATAAGAAAATGACATTTAACAAAAGTATGAATATGTTAATGAATATGTTCTTAGTTGGTTCTTAACCTTTTATGGTTCTTATTTGATCTTTTACCTCTCTCTCTCTCTCTCTCTCTCTCTATATATATATATATATATATATATATATATATATATATATATATGTGTGTGTGTGTGTGTGTGTGTGTGTGTGTGTGTGTGGGGAAAACTCCAAAAAAGTTCTTATGTTTTGCCCTCATAATCGAGTTAGTCCTTATTTGTTTTTTTTATTCTATTAAGTCCTAAAAACCTGAAATTGTATTCAAATTGATCATTTTACCCGGTTAACAAGTCATCTCACTTTCAAAAATTACAATTTTTGGCCTAAATCTTAAATTTTATTAAAAATTTGGTCCAAAATTTACACTTTTGGCCCAAATTTCAAAATTTTGTTACGATTTTATCTTAGATTTAGTTTTTTTTATATTTTTTTCAAAAAACAATTTGAATATATTTTGTTTGTTGTATACAATCATATTTGTACAAATATATATATATATATATATATATATATATATATATATATATATATATATATCACATAAAACCTTCTTTTTTCTATATATAATTTTTTTAAATATTTTTATATGAAAAATACCTATATAATTTTTTTAATAATTTTTTTTTTGTATGCGAAATACGTATTTATAAAAAAATTATTTTATTTTAAATGTCTGTTTATAAAAATGTAGTTATCTAAAAATGCATGAAATACACTCACGTAAAATACGTTATTATACACATATATACCTTTAAAAACTTTTTATAAAGAGGTATTTATTAAATACACAAAAAAAAACATTTTTTATGCATGTAAATACATACATATAGACAAATCTATTTTTATAAAAAATTTATACAAACACGTATTTTATTAAAAAAAAGTATACAAACACCTATTTTATAATAAATGCATTTGTATACAAATACATTTTCAGAAAGAAAATGTATAGAAACATGTATTTTATAAAAATATGTACAAACATGTTTTTATAAAAAAAAATGTATACAAACACATATTTCATAGTAAACGTATTTGTATACATTTATGTATAAAAACATGTTTGTATACAAATGTGTTTGTATATGTAACGTCCCGAATTCCATAATAAAATTTTTCATTTTTAAAATAGAATAAACTCCCATATTTATAAAGTTAAATTAAGTCAATCCATTTGTTCAAAAACCATAATTCAAAATCAGTGTTATAAGGAAAATGATGTGGAATCTTGAATTATAAAACCATTGATGTGTATGTGTACAATCCCGTCTTCGTGTAACATACACGTTCGGTTATCGTGTTTTATAATGAATAATATTATGAAATATTATATGAATTTGAGTATTTAGTTCTAACAGATAGTTTTTACTAGAAATGAAGTAAAACTATGTTTAGAATCACTAGGAAAATATTGGAAGTCTTATGTGATTCAAATCTAATGTCGAATATTGAAATTTGACAAAAATATAAAATTTGAAATAAATAAAATTTTAGTATTGAAAGTTGTAGATAATTTCGTTTGAAAACATTTAGGCGAAAACCTCATCAAAATCCGAGTTATAACGAAGAAGTTATGACCAATCGAAGATCCACGACAAAACCGGTAAACACTATTTAGCGTAAAAAGTGAGTTTTCGATAAACTACTTTTTAGCTTTAGTGATTTAAACGAAAGTCGTAGTATTCGTTAAACCGAGAATTTTCATAAAAAGAACGTCCAAATCTGACTTCATATGAGGAAGTTATGATTTTTCTAAATTTCGGAATAGCAGTAGACAGCTAAAAACTCGAAATAAAGATCGAGTGATTTTTAGCCGACATAACCTAAACGAGAATCGAAGGTCTCGTCAATACTAGTACAACGGTAAAAAGATAGACGAAAACGGACGTTAGATGAAGAAGTTATGAATTTTTAACGAACTTTTCCTGTCCCGGCCCGTTAAAAATATAATATTAAAAATGAATTCAAAATTAGCCGACGGAGTCTAAACGAAAGTTGTAGAACATAAGTTCACCTACGCGTGGATATAAAGAACGTCAAAAACGGAGCTCGTATGAAAAAGATATGAATTTTTGAAGTTTTTAATAAAAATAAATAAAAAATCCAAGGATTATCCGAAGGGTACGCCCAGCGTACTTCACACATGCAGGGTCGGAAGTCAGCCACGTCCTTCTCTCTTCGCACGAGGCACACGTATCGGATAAGGCAGCCACGTCCGAGCCCGGGTTCCGATCTGGTGACACCTCGCAGGTACGCCCCGTGTACGAGGGGTACACTCAGCGTACAGAGCCGCCTCGCAGTACGCCCAGCGTACCGAGGACTACGCCCAGTGTAGTCAGCAGCTTCGGACCTTATAAAAGGGATGCGAAGGCAGCTGGATTTAGGTTACAAGTTTCACACATTTACCCCCTCCACTTTCTCTAAATTTACCCTATTAGCCCCTAAAGTCCCTGTATCATTCCCGACACCCGAATCAAGTCCCGACGCTCTGAAGTTCCCGAGTAAATTATATTATCGAGTTGAAACTCCGCCCGTGGAAGGCTGGTTTTCAACTAAAATTCCCGGTTTCGTCACAAGAAGTCATATTTAGAGCCGAAGTGCTGCCCAAATTATCATTTATTCCTCCGGTTATTTCACGGTTGGTTCAATATAGGGACAATTGTATGTTATGTGTTATATATTCAATGTACTTTCCTGTGTTATATCGGATTTATGCATTTGGCCATGTAGAGCATGACATCTATAATTTTCTGGTATTGGCTTTGTGCCTTTGGCCATGTAGAGCATGACTCGTATAACTTCTGGTATTGGCATAGGGCTATGTAGGGCTGAAAGCCTGTATATTTTAGCAAAATTGATAATCCGAAATTGTATTTTATGTGACATTTGGGCTGAAGCTTTATTGATATATATATCAAGCTGAAACTGATTGTTGGTTGATAAGGAAAGTCTGTCATATGATACACACATGCCTTTGTTGTTCTTCGTCCCTCTCTGCTTCTGTCATATTAATATGTATATGACATAGCGTTATATTGTAACTATTATTGAACTCTCTAAGCGTCACCCGCTTATCCCTCTTAATGTTTAAACTATTGCAGGTGATAAGGATCCAGTATAGTCATGTACTGGTAGAAGATGTAGAATAGATAATATTATAGCTTTTGTATATTCCTGGGAAAGTATGTAATATATAAAACTTTGCAAAAATCTTAATAGTCGGTTTGTATCCAGTCTATGTAATTAAACTATCAATGTAAAATATTGTTTTATGAATATGCATGTAACATGTTTTGGAGAAACTTGGAGTGATAATATTGTCTTTAGTATGAAAGTTTGGGTCTTTCACTTCGCAATCCGATAAGTAACTGAAAAACATTTAGATCCACAACTATAACCCAAAGCTTAGTGAGTTCCTCAAAATACCCAACACAATAATACATAAACAATGCATGCACACTGGGCCAGAACATAAGACTGGATTGCCCCCGGGCCCACAACCACAAAGACCAGATTTCCCCTGAGCCCACAACACAAATAATAAATTGCCCCCAGACCTAGAACATGAACATTGTATTGCCCCCAGGCCCATAGCCACAAAGACTGGATTGTACCAGGGCCCACAGCCACGAAGATTGGATTACCCCTGAGCCTACAACTTAAGACTGGATTACCCCTAGGCCCACACCCTAATATTGGAGTGCTCATGAGTATGTTGGCCTACCGTACAAAGTAGTACCGCCTCAACCTGACCATACTATGTCGATACAAGCACCGGAACAATACCGATCAAGCACAAGTAATCATAGCTGATCTACCAGTATAACAAAACACTACAACATAACAACATCCTACACACAATGACACATACTGCTGTACAAAGTATAGTGAGAAAACTACCTCGCAGATGTAGCTAACAGCTAACAACTCTCACAACCAAAGAATCGGGTGCTATACACCTCATAATAAACCATTCAATATAAACCCTTAGTGTATCTTCTAAAACTAGCCAATTGGACTAAAATCAACCCAAATCAACAATTCAACGGTCAAAGTCAAAGTCAACGGTCAGCATCACCATCAGTTAACTCTCACGTCGTGACCAACTCATGGTTACATCGTGGCTAACAAACTCAGCCCCAACCCAAAACTCTAGTTACGAACAACTCAGCCACGATCGGAAACAAGGACGCATTCATGGCTCTGAGATTGCCTAATGCTAAAGGGAAAGACAGGAAATGCCCGTGGAAGAGCATTCATGATCGGAAACAAGGACGCTATCCAAGACCCATCGGTGGTCACTGGTATGTTTCTCTTCAATAACTTGTATGCTACAATACTTTTTGACTCGGGTGCCGATAAAAGCTTTGTAACTCCAAAATTTAAACAATGTTTAAACCATGAGATTAGGAAGTTAGAGGTAGCATACGAAGTAGAAGTAGAAAACGGTCAAATAGAGAGCACTATTGAAATACTGATAGATTGCACACTAACTCTAAATGACCACGTATTTCAAATAAACCTTATGACCATGCCTCCTTTCAACCACACCATTTTGTTGCGGTGTATAAGGCGATGAGAAATTATGCGAAATCCCCTTCTCAATTAAGTACGAATCCAACATATTGTTTTTGAACTCAGAGCCATTATCACTTTTGATTTTTCGAACATTCTTTTTCAAACCGATCTCAATTTTCTTGATAAAATCAATCATTGTTTGAGCGACTTCAGATTTTAACCTGAGAAAATACACCCAAGTGAATCGAGAAAAATCATCAACAATAACCAAAATGTATCGTTTCTTGTTGAGAGTTTCAACAGTTGATCGTGCACAAAGGTCAATATGAAGAAGTTCCAACGGTTCCATAATTTTCGAATCTATCACAATTGGATGTCCTTTCCTATGCTGTTTCCCTTGTTCGCAAGCTGCACATAAGGTATCATTGTCAAATTTTAAAACTGGTAAGCCTCAAACAAGATCATCAACAACCAATTTATTCAAATTTCGAAAGTTTAAATGTGATAGTCGACGATGCCATAGCCAGCTGACATCAGAGGAAGCTTTCGAAAGTAAGCACACTGCGGGTTTCCTAACAATCGGTTTTATATCAAGAGTAAACATATCGCCATAGCGTTTTGACTTCAGCAACACTTCGTTCGTTTCAACCTTTGAGATAATACTCCCTTCTTCGTTAAACACAACTTGATTGCCAGTGCCCACAACGAGTTGTGAAACACTTATCAAATTATGTTTAAGACCTTCGACATAAGCAACGCGATTTACAGTAAACTGTCCATTCATTACTTTCCCATAGCCTTTCACTTGACATTTATGATTGTTTCCAAACTTCACAACACCTGCATTTTCCAAGCTTCGAAAATCTCTCAAATTTTCCTTTTGTCCAGTCATGTGACGTGAGCAACCACTATCGATATACCATTTCTCATCATATTTCTCGTCACATAGCACCTGCGATCAATGAAAGAATTTAGGTACCCAATGCTGTTTGGGTCCTTGGAAATTAGCTTTGAAAACAGAATGAAATGCAGAACTTTTAACCCAATCACAAACTTTAGTTTTGAGACTATCAATTAAGTCCACATCACTAGGTAAAGGAACAGAAACATAAGTTTTTGTTAGTTTGGGATTGTCACTGACACATGCCTTCGTCTTTTTAGATTAAGTATGAACATGCTTTTCTTTCGAAACCGGTTGCCAAGTTTTTACCGAAACATTCGAATCTTTTGAAGATGAGCTTTCAGTTGACGAAGTATTCACATACTTCTCATAAGCTTCTTGAATTTGTTGTTGAGATTATTTCCTTGATTGATATATTCGTCCTTTTCCTTCAAGCCAATGATCGATGTTTTTGTCACGAGACAACCCTTTTGTGTACGAAACTTTTAAGGTTTGTTTCCCTAAAGGATTTGAAAATTTCGGTTTTTGTGGGACGAAATCAACATTTGATTTAGGACGAAATGCCATTGCATATCGACTTCCAACATTGTTTCCAACGCTTGTATTTTGAGAAAATCAATTGTGAAATTTTTGTTTTTGAGAAAATCTTGGTTGTTGATTAAAAGAAAATCGTTGTTTTGAGGGTTGATTTTGAAAGCTCGTTGAGGTATTTTTGATATTTGTGGAAAACGTTGTATTTTGTACTTTCAAAAAATTTGTTTTTGGATAAAATTCAGATTTTGTTTTATTTGAATGAGCGGGATTTTTCTTTTGATATGAATAAGATGCTGAATTTGAAGACTTGTTCTCAACAGATTTAGTCTTTGTGTTTTCAGACGTTTTCAATGTCAAACCATTTTGTTTCTTGCGAGACTCCATGGTTTGCCAAAAAATCTTCTTTCGAGCTTGTCTTTTTGAAATTTCATTTTCTTTTGAAAACTTGTCAATTTGTTCTTTAAATTCTTTTGAATTTAATTTGACAACAATTTCATTTTCCACAACAACCTCTTTTGTAACTTCTTTCACCACTTTAGATATTTCAATCCATTTGCATTGTGGTTTTTGTCTTTGAAAAAATACGAATTCTTTGTTAAATTATTTTCGACAGTGTTTTGATTTGAAAAGAATCCTTCGTCTGTTGTTTTTTTGTTGTCATCTTCGACCATTTTGTTGAATTCTGGTTTAATGTTTTCAACATTTCCAGTAGTGACAAACACTTGATTTGGAAAAACAACATCATCTGTACACTTGAAATTTGGATACACCACTTGATTTGTTTCCAAATAATGGGCTCCTTTTTCAGACAGAACTTTGTCGAAATTGTCAGTGTCCCCAAACACTTGATCAACAACAACACGTGGAATTTCAGTTTCTTTCGAATCTTTGTTTGATGAGACCTTTTTGTGCGAATTGTCTTCATCATTTTCATCATCACTGCTATCCGTTTGACTATCTCGGATATCCACAAAATCAGTATCATAAACTTTCGAAGTTAAAGGTTTGTCAGTGTCAATCTTAACCATCAAATCCTTAATTTTCTCTTTTCCTTTAGATTTTGATGCAACATTAATGACAGACAACTGAGAACAATCAACATCCTCAATATCACTAATTTCGCTAATATTGTCAGAGTTATCTTCAATATCGGCAAAATTAGATTGAGAATCAGATGTTGAATTCTCAGTCTTTTTCAAAATTTTGATTTGTTCTGATTTAGTCAAAGTATCATTCACAATGTTAACTAATTCATTTGAATCCACACATTCATCAATTTTGACAATTCCATAAGCATATCTATCATCAGGAATTTTGTCAAACTCAGCAATATTTTTCTCACAATCATACAACCTTCTCTCTCTCGTATGCTAAAAAAGGTATTAATTTCCTATGTTGTTCCTTGCTAATTTCACACGAATGATGCAATGCAGTTAATTTTCCATATAGACGTTTAGCAGAATTACAGTATATATTTCGTTGAGCTAATAAGAGTTTTACATCACTAGACAACGAATCCCTATCACTCATAATGTTTGTAATATGCAATTCTAAACATTTTATCTTGACAACTTTTGAATCTAACTTCTTCTGAGTCTCTAACAATTGATTGCTTAATTTCTTAGCTTCATTGCTAGCAGAAACAATCAAATTATCAAAATAAGCAACAATATCATCAAAAGCAACAACTTCATAATCATATGCACTCAAAGGAATATTGAAAGATTGAAGAATATTACGTACCTTAGTTGTCATTGGAGACTTATCAGCAGACTTTGACACAAAGCATCTGCCCGTCACCTCTTCGTCCGAATCTTCCTCCAGCTTCGCATACATGGCACCATGCGTAGGATTACGCATTTCTTCATCATCTGAGCCCAAAGACCAAATTTGATATGTGCCATCATCCTCCTGTGCACCTCTAGCCACCAAAGACAAATTTTTAGCCTTCGCACCCACCTCTTCAAATCTCTCCACATAATACGTTTCGTCCTTTACTCTATTCTTTTTCTCATCATTCTTTCGAAGCATGCAATCATTTGCTAGATGATTTGCTCCATTTCAATAATGACAGTCCATACCCGAATCTCCTTTAAGTTTCTTCTCTTTCTTCTCCTCAGCAACCTTCCCATCATTCTTCTCATGCTTCCTTTTCTCCTCTCCTGCAACCTTGTTCACGAAACTTCCTTTTCCCTCACTTTGCTTCACCTTTGGATTAAACGGTTTCTTGAAAAACTTTTTGACTCGGTTGTTTGAGTAAAAAGCTATCGCCTCATCATCCGAATTCATGATAAACCCCTCTTAATCATCAGAATCACCTTTTTCGACTGCTTCCTTTTCAGACACTTTAGAGACAAATTCTAATGGACCTCCCAGACTAAGCTTCGAATCTTCTGCCATTTCGTTCACCTCACTTTCGTGAGTTTTCAGTTGATTGTACAAATCATTTAGAGAAGATGTGTCGAAACTCTGTTGATTTTTCACCATCATGCTAACACTCCTCCATTCTTTACGGAGTCCCATAACGAAGGTGAGATTGAATTCCATAGAAGACCTCGTGATTCCATAACGATTGCATTTGTAAATCAACTCATTCAGCCTATCATAGTAACTTTCGATCATTTCACCATCTTTTTGCTTGAAATCCTTCAATTCAATCAAACAGTGCTTAACTGAATTGATTTTCGTCTTCTCGCTACCTTGAAACTTTTCTTGAGATTATTCCAGATTTCTTTTGCAGTTGTACAACTTCTGACGTAGTTATACACAATTGGAGGCAATGCACCGCGTAACTCCCTTATGCATCGTTTTTCAAGTTTCTTCATTCGATCAGTTTGATCATCAACACTCGTAGTACCAGATGAAGATCCAATTGGTTGAAGATTTGTCAGAAGAGTAACATTCCCTGAGATGCATGACCAAAGCTCTTCATCGAGTCCATTCAAATACGATCAAACCACTGATCATAGTATTCCAGAATGAGCATAGGAATCTTAGTTGAAGATCCTAGCAGATGAGAGTATGAAGTCATCGAGTTGAGATTAAAGTTCGCCATTGTTGTACGGAAGAATTTTTTTGAGAATTTTTGAGAAATCAAAGAGAATTTGAAAGCAAATTGCTGAATTGAACAGAGATATCAAGTAGAACACTCGATTCAACAAATCAGTTGCAGAATCAAATCACAATTGAAGATCTAGAACACTTTTTTTACTTCAAAAGGTGCAGAAACTTTTTGAACCAGAAATTTGATTCAAAAACCTTTTGAATCAGAGTGAAAATCAGATCGTAGATTATGATTCCTGCTCTGATACCAATTGATGAAGTGATGAATCGAGAATGTAACAAATCAGAGTAACAAAAATGTAATTTGAACACACAATGTAAATATGATATGGTTTCAGCTCTATTATGCTTTCAGTTCTTACAGAGAGAAACTAGACAAGTTCGTACAAAGACCCTTATCTAACTCTAAGTAATGTCCTTATTTATAGGAAACATGAAAGCACACAAAAAATTACAAGGACTAGACATCTAAGCTTCGTTACAAAAATGCCTTGTAAAATAACATTATGACTTCGACATATTACAACATGTCTTCGACCCTTACACTATCAGAAGCTTCTACATTATCGTTGGCATGGATTGGCTTGCCCCTCATCATGCTGAGATCCTACGCTACGAGAAGGCTGTACGATTGACCCTACCCAATGGGGAGATTATGACAATTTACGGGGATAAATCGGGAAAAAACCTAAAGTTAATCTCTTGCACAAAGGCTCAGAAATATCTACTCAAGAAATGTTACGCCTTTTTGGCTCACATAGTAGATAAAAAGAGCAAGGAAAAGGAGATAAAAGACATACCACAAGTATGTGACTACCCTGATGTGTTTCCAGCAGACCTACCTGGGTTACCGCCAAATCCACAAGTTGAGTTCAGAATCGATCTAACTCCCAGCGCGGCCCCGGTAGCCAAATCACCATAAAGACTGGCTCCGTCAGAAATGCAAGAGCACTCAAGCCAATTGCAAGAACTTCTTGACAAAGGCTTCATAAGACCAAGTTTCTCACCTTAGGGGGCACCAGTTTTATTTGTCAAGAAGAAAGATCGATCCTTCAGAATGTGTATCGATTACCGGGAGTTGAACAAGTTAACGATCAAGAACCGTTATCCACTCCCAAGAATCGATGACTTGTTCGACCAATTGCAAGGCTCTAGTTACTATTCCAAGATAGATCTACGTTCTGGATATCACCAACTTAAAGTGATGGAATCAGATGTACAAAAAAACCGCTTTCAGAACTCGGTACGGACATTATGAGTTTCTAGTTATGCCGTTCGGTCTGACGAATTCCCCCGCAGTGTTCATGGACCTCATGAACTGTGTTTGTAAGCCTTATTTAGATAAGTTCATGATTGTATTCATTGATGACATCCTGATATACTCACAAACAAAAGAAGAACACTGCCAACATCTACGATTAATATTGGAACTGCTAAGAAAAGAGAAACTGTACGCAAAATTCTCCAAGTGCGAATTTTAGATTAGAGATGTACACTTCTTAGGGCACGTCGTAAGCAACAAAGGGATACATGTAGATCCCGCAAAAATCGAAGCAATCAAGAACTGGGAAGCACCAAGAACACTGACTAAAGTGCGCTAATTTTTAGGCCTTGCTGGCTACTACCAGAGATTTATTAAGAACTTCTCTAAGACGGCCAAACCTCTAACTGCATTAACACAGAAGGATGTGAAATTTACCTGGGAAGAAAAGCAAGAGACTGCTTTCCAGAAATTAAAACAAATGCTGTGTAGCGCACCAATCCTATCACTTCCCGAAGGATCTGAAGACTTTGTCGTCTACTGCGACGTGTCTCATCAAGGATTAGGTTGCGTATTAATGCAAAGAGATAGAGTGATTGTTTACGCCTCTAGACAACTCAAAGTGCATGAGTTCAATTACACTACTCATGACCTTGAATTAGGAGCAGTGGTTTTTGCACTCAAAATATGGAGACACTACTTGTATGGTACGAGATGTACCATCTTTACTGACCACAAGAGTCTCCAACATATCTTCGATCAAAAGGAACTAAATATGAGGCAAGGAAGATGGGTCGAATTACTAAATGATTACGAGTGTGAAATTCGCTATCATCCGGGGAAAGCAAGCATTGTGGCAGATGCACTAAGTCGTAAGGAACACGTCAAACCCAGACGTATATGAGAATTAACCATGACTATCCTTTTCCAACCTCAGTGCACAGATAAGAGAAGCTCAGCTCGAAGCTATAAAGGAAGAAAACATAACAGACGAAAATGAGGAATGGATAAGCAATTCGATCTTAGAAACGATGGAACGCGATACTTCATGAACAAAATCTGGATGCCTAAATTCGGAAACGTTAGGAGTTTAATCATGGACGAAGCTCATAGGACGAGATATTCCGTTCACCCAGGCTCCGATAAGATTTATCACGACTTAAAGATGTTGTACTGGTGGCCAAACATGAAAGCCGAGATTGCCACTTACGTAAGCAAGTGTCTAACCTGTTCTAAAGTTAAGGCAGAACATCAAAAGCCTTCAGGTTTGCTACAACAACCAGGCATACCCGAATGGAAGTGGGAACTAATCACTATGGACTTCATTACTAAGTTAACCAAAAGACCATGTGGTTACGACACAATGTGCGTGGTAGTTGATAGGTTTACAAAGTCCACCCATTTCCTACCAATTAAGGAGACAGACAGGATGGAAAAGTTGACCAGAACATACCTAAAAGAGATTGTGAGACTACACGGAGTCCCAATCTCTATTATCTCCGACCGAGACAGTAGATCCACCTCTCGATTTTGGCAGTCATTGAACGTCCTTAGATACCCGTCTAGACATGAGTACGGCTTACCATCCTCAGACAAATGGTCAGAGTAAACGAACCATCCAAACTCTAGATGATATGCTCCGAGCCTATGTGATAGACTTTGGGAACTCATGGGATACTCACTTGCCTTTGATTGAGTTTTCCTATAACAACAGCTATCACACCAGCATAAAGGCCGCACCATTTGAAGCATTGTATGGAAGGAAATGTCGATCTCCATTATGTTGGGCAGAGGTCGGAGACACCCAGATGGCCAAGGTACATTCAGGAGATACTATTCGGACTGGACCATAGATAATTCACGAGACAACCGAAAAGATAGTACAAATTAGGGACTGACTGAGGATGACGCGCGATCTTCAGAAGAGTTATGCTGACGTAAGGCGTAAACCCTTAGAATTTCAGGTTGGGGACAGAGTCATGTTAAGGGTATCACCTTGGAAGGGCATGATCAGGTTTGTAAAGAGAGGCAAACTGAACCCACGGTATATAGGACCATTCAAGGTCCTAGAAAGGATTGGTCCTATTGCGTATCGACTCGAAATACCTCAACAGTTAGAAAGGGTACATGATGTTTTCCATGTATCGAACTTGAAAAAGTGCCTTTCTGATGACACACTCAAAATCCCTCTTAAGGAAATCCAATTGAACACCAAACTTCAATTCATTAAGGAGCCCGTAGAGATAATGGACCGAGAAATAAAACGATTAAGGTAGAGTCGCATACCTATTGTGAAGGTACGCTGGAACTCTCAGAGAGGACCAGAGTTCACTTGGGAACGGGAAGATCAGAGGATGCATAAATACCCCCAATTGTTCAAGGATGTCCCGACCAAAAGTTAAATTTCAAGACGAAATTCTTTTAACGGGGGGAGAATGTAACAATTGGTAATTTTAGGTCGAAATACGTCGACCAAACCACCACAATAAAATTGTTATATTATGAATCGATGAATGAAACGGTGGAATAATAAAATATATGTACGACGTTTTAAATTTATAACAACCTGCCAAATATCTCAATTTGTTAAAAATCTTGTCTAATGATAGAGGAATTGGTGAATATTGTAAATTGATATACAAACACTAATGGGTGACAAATTAAAGGTCACAAATATGACTAACTCCTTAAGACCAAGGACTATAAGAGATAAATAAAAGAAGAGTAATCATCAAACAAATTTGGCTGCACATGAATCCCTATTTATTCTCTATGACGTCTCTTTCTCTCCACATGTACACTCAAGCAATTAGTACGTGAGCACATAAATGAATTGTGCCATTTCATTTCAATCATTCACTAAAGTCACTGGACACTCTCCAATGTGTAGCCATAATGAGAATAGTTTCCATGTATTGTCCCCTCCTACTAACTATGTACTCCATAATACTATTACAAAACCCATAATTTGCACCAAATAATGGAACACACGAGTGCACTTCAAATTGATAAATCCAAGTTTGCTTCCCCATTTAAGACACACACACAAAACTCTTACAAACTCCCTCACTCACTGCATAACTTTTATTTCAAACTCAACCCAAGAATACCTCTCTTGGAGGTGTTGAACTTACGATTTCCAGCAAACAAAGAAGAGACAGGAGCCTTGGTTTCCTTCCTTGTTATCGATTTGTGGTCTGTCACGAGAAGCTTTCCAAAAACAAACTAATCTCGATCTTAGATCACGCAACAAAAGTGAGTCTTTATGACCCCTTTTCTTTTAGTTTTACAAATTTTGGGGGGAGATACATACACACGTTGCATGCTAGATAAGAAAGTATAATACTATAATATGTCATATAATGTTAACATTTTCTCTAACGTGTTACTACCCAACATTTTATTTATATCAAAACAAACATGCAACGAGTATACAAAAATATTTCATGCATGATATAAATATATATACATACACACACATATATATATATATATATATATATATATATATATATATATATATATATATATATTGGTATTATCTTTGTGATATAAGTCCATGCAAGTATTTTTGGTTGATAATCAAAACTAACCATTAGTGTTAGAATGGTCATTGATAAAATAAACCAATAAAATTATAGACTTAGGACCTACTTTGTTAATGTATTTACAAGCAAGGTCTAAAGTGTAAATATAATATGAGATAACTAGACTTATACATACATAAATGTTCCATTGAATTTATGTTATAAAATATGATTATTCTTATATGAAATTGATATTTTATATAAAAATGGAGTTTATAAAAGGATTTTGTAACATTTTATAAAAATAAATAGTTTTTATGAAATATGATTATTTTTATATAAAATTGTTATTTTATATAAAATTGGAGTTTATAAAAAGACCTTGTAACATTTTAAAAAATAAGTAGTTTTTATAAAATATGATTATTTTTATATAAAATTGATATTTTATATAAAAATGGAGTTTACAAAAGGATCTTGTAACATTTTATAAAAATAAGTGGTTTTATGCAATATGATAATTTTTATTTAAAAATGATATTTATATAAAAACGGAGTTTACAAGGAGATTTTGTAATATTTTATAAAAATGAGTAGTTTTATAGAATATGATTGTTTAAATAAAATAAGATATTTTATATAAAAAGAAAACTTATGAAAATGCTATTAACGCTTCAAGAAAACAAAGAATTGAAGTAATATTTGTATGCCTTCAATGATATATACATACATATTTACATAATCTTAAAAATATATGTATAATGGTGTATGTACAACTATATATCCGAATGTGACGACAAAGAAATGCAAACATTGTTAAGGCTCGGAATACAAATGACAACAAAAATCCTAGACTTAACAATTTAAGGATATTCTGTATGAGAAACACTTCATCGCTAAGAACTCAAAAACTTAGTACAAACCCCTATATGCTATAACCGTTGATCCGAAAGGAACGTGGAACATTGGTATAGATCTATACGGGTTGACAGCCCCGCCTGCGGTCGCTAGCTACAACCATCATATGACGAGTCAAAACGAGCATAATCGTTCAATCACTTATATATTTCACGTCGATGAAGCGTTGTGATGGTCACAATACATCTTCTCACTGTACTGCTTTACAGAGGCTTGCGCATCCATAGTTCGGTTATAGGCTTATACTAGAACCCATAAATTTTAATCTAGAAGTTTTATCGTTAAAAGGGAACTTTTGAACAAAATGGATAAATGTTGAAAACATTATTATATATAATTCGTATTTATAATATTTTCAGCACGATACGCACGACTCATGATTTCTTGGTTATGAACAATGAACCAAATTATTTTACTTGTATGGGATTACAAGTGCGGACTAAATACATACTTATAATCTTAAAAGGTCACAAATGTATTTTTGATTATAAACCATTGGAGTCTAAACCTATAAAAATCACCAACATTTTTGTTGACATATTTTTAAAATTTATGTATCTTCAGGAACTTAAAAGCTGGAAGAACGCCTACACGGTAAGGAGAATATTTCTCCTTAAATAAACTATTGACCGAGTAACCGGTCCACTTGTTATATGCTTTATAGAACTTGAATTATGTATTAGTCATCGTTTGGGATTTACTAAACAAAGTATTTCTTCTTTTTCATACTTTGGAAGAATGTAATGTTATTTTAATCCTGTAATATTCGATGTATGTTGTTAACTATGAACCAACGTTTCACGTCGCAACCCCGATGATTCCGCCATCGGTCGGGGTGTGATAGTATACCACAAGGGCCTTCTTCTTCCTTCCAAGTGCACCAAATCACCAAGGGTAAGCTCACAAATGAAGCAGAGGGTATTAGGGTTTGCTTTAAGGTTCTAGAGGGTGATGGAGGTCAGAAATGATGCCCTGAATATGAGATTAACGGTTTAAATATGGAGGAAACCTTAAAAGATGATTGGCTTAGGCTGCAGCTATTGTCACATAGTGAAATCCAGCCAGAGACAAGTTCTCATATTTGGCACGTCACATTGCGACCTTCATATGGTCACGTCATGACATATGGTTTTTCCCCAAAACCATGCCTTTGACTCCTTTTATACCATACAATGATCCATTATGGGAGACATGTGTTACAACTCCCCCCACTTAAATTAGATATCATCCTCGAATTCATCCCTTACAACTTACTCTACTACACAAGTTGACTCCGCCTGAACTACCTGAATCCAAAATAATATTGAAATTTTTTCTCACACAGACGACCACCTTCCGATACTGCTACCGAACCCGATCTTAGATGAAATCACGCATCCTGACAAAGAAACAATCATTAACATGCCCCACTAACCTACAAAGAGAAAGTTTAACTACTATGACCGAAATCGAAAAACCATATGCCCTGCCTAACTTCCAGATAGACAGAACCATTTAAACCACATCCATAATGACCCTAGTCCACAACCCGAGCCGACCCATAATCTTTTTGGCTCTGCATTGTCTTACCGAAAACTGGAAAACAGACTCCATGACCATTCGCCGATGCCGACAACCTTGCACTCGAATATAAAGGGGACACATAACACGAGTCCCAACCATTGGTGTTATAACAACTTAAACATCACATCCTGCTGACCAAAACTTCACATAATCAATCTATCTGATAGCTCCTTGGTTTCGTGCTATCCCACTAATAAATTGGAATACATAATCCTTGATCAGTTGCTGAAGCTGGAAACCCTACACACGGTCGCATCTCGAGACTCCAACCAAGATTCCAATTGAAAAATGTTATCCTAGCCCATCCATTAACACGACCCCAACAATATACTTTCCAAACCAGGAACCCATCAGTCTAAACTATAGAAACCATACCCTAAGAATGATGATCATTCTCTTGCCATACTTACCCCTTGTCCCTGACTAGGATCACCACCAAAACACACAGAAAGAATTATCAGAACATTCTGATCGCGGATTTCAAGGAATTTCAATACATAACTCTTGCCTAAAAGACCTCGTATACTCACTTGACTTCTTACAAATTTATCACGAACCCACCGCTTTCACGAAAGTAATAATGGTCAATTCAAGAATCTCGTGTTGCATCCAAAAGTTGGGTTTTGAGCATTCTAACACTCCTAAGGTGTTCATGCAACCCTAAATACCTTGGATCTATGTTTTCACTAATTATACATGCAATGGTGTTTCCAAGGTATTAAACCTATGACTAGCATACAATTGTCATATACCACACAAGAATCTAGTTAGGATAACATACCTTATGGCGGAGATTGAAGTCTTGATGTATCTATCCTTAAGAGCTTAGCCCCAATAGTGTGGAAGCCTCAAGTGGAATCACAACACATCATGGACAAAGGAGGAACTTGAGAGAGAATTTCCATGCACCCAAAACTACCATGAACTCCAAGAATACACTCGTCACCATTTTGGGCAATGAAGTATGTATTTATATGTGGGATTTCTAGGGTCATGGATATAACCCAAATCCATACCCATGGGTCTTATGATCCATGGTTCATGTGGCCCAACTCTTTATGTATCCATACATAAACTTGGTCCAACATGGATCATAAGCCCAACATACATGAATATAACTAATTAACATAATTAATCCCCATAGGTTTAATTAGTCTCCTTTTGATCACTAAATCAATTCTAAATTAATTCTTGATCAATACTAATTAAAACCATATGATTTCATATTAATATATTAGTACTTATAATATATTAATAAATCATATATAACCTTCTCTCAAGAGTCCATCCTAACAAATTGTCCTGATGATATGCAACCCAAATGGACCATGCTACTCTCGGGTCAAGTACATACCAATAATAGTTATGGGCTTAGTCATCTAATCCAACAGTCTCCCACTTGGATAAGTATAAAACTATTATTACAAGTATGACTTCATAACTCGACTAGCAATCGTAGCTCTTAAAGCCGCTGTCGAACTCTGAACAAATCAATGACGCGTCCATTAGATAAGTGATCATATATTCCTCCATTTTAGATATAATATGGACTGACACATGGATTATAATCATTCTATCCGTCCATTTGAACATCCTTCTTTGCATTAAGTTTTCTAATCTTACACAGATTCAGAGAATAACTTCCACCTATGGAAACAATTCCATATTACCATTTTGACTATCACTTCTGAACAAGATTTGCCTCTTTTCAGAATATGACAATATGGTCCTTTCCAAAGTTTACACTATACTTCCAGTTGTCCACGAGCAACCAATCTTTGGTAAACCTCAGATTGTCCTCGACAATTGCTTAATCATTTTAGTCATATCCGGTTCTATTCCTTTTTCCCTCTTAATGCCCTTAGCATTTGGAAAATTTAGAATGGATGTAATCGATCCTATACCCGAAGCATATGGGACACGATTCATGCTATAAAAATTTTATTTGCCATGTTCTCACAATTCGAACTATGAAGAGGGATGCCGTAATCATAATCGAATTTTGAGAACGCCACATATATAGAATTTCCTTATGTTGAACCATTCCAACATAAAATTCATATATATCCTTGACTAAAGTTGATTAAAATCTCAATCTAAGTTTGTAGAATTGGAATGAAGTATAAAATCCTCTCCCTTAATTATAGCAAAACAACTTTTCAAAGCGAATTGAAACTTTTTGTTTTCTATAATTAACATTGCTAACTTGCAACACGTAACATAATAATCATGCTCCCACTAACATGATAATTATAATTTAACCAGCATAACACTTTATGCTCCCACTAGCTTTGACATGTACCCGAAAATCAGCTGGACTTCTAGAAATCAATACTTTGTTGAGTTTCTTACCAAAGTTCAGTTTTCTGATACGAGATGCTTTGATAAGACTTTATCAAAATCATACACCTTTTCTTAGACAGCTCACATGTGTGTCTAACCAATTTTAGAACTATGAAAAGGGATGCCATAATCATAGTCTCAATTGTTTAGACCTTTTCTATTTCTCACAAGTCTATGTTAGTGTGCCGGTTACCCACACACGCTCCACCAATGACTTTGAGAATGCAAATATCACAATTGCTATCTACTTAAAACCTCCTTAGTGAAAGCATTTCCTCACCATAATTTTCATGAATCGGAGAGAAACCTTATGACACTTATATTTTATTTTTATGGTGTAAGTGTTCCTATCCATGCGAATTTGTCAAAACCATAATCATAAGACAAGGTTAGTGACAAATCCAGACTCATATGGACTGAACTTGTTTAATCTTACTTTCTTGCCACCTGGCAGCACAGGGCATACCATTGCTTCCAGGTTGTTATGCAAACAATTGAGAACTCATAGAACTCACAAGCATAATCAACTTTTAACTGGAATAGACACAGAAATAAGAATATCTCAACACGATAGGTTACAAACATCAAGTCGTGGGCTAGTGATTAGCAATACTCTTGATTAGTTCTTGAAACTATCTCAAGATCTTTTAAGACTCCTACTGACCTCTTGACATATAAGATTCTCTTGTCAAGAACCATTCCTTGACAAAACAAATATTCAAGAGTTAGTGCGGATTCTTATCAAGATAAACACTTCTTACAATTGGTCTTAGTTGGTCTCTGTTTTATCCAAAACATCACAACTTACCAATTTCAGATGTACAAGAGTAAGAAACATGTTACTCTACATTTGATAAGTGTTATAAACCTTTCTTAGAATTATGTCACTCAAGTTACAATGGAACGAAGTATGATTTATCTTTTGATTTAACCATTTCAACAGTTTATGATTCCTCTCCTTAGCCAAACAAATGCACTAAGGTGTCCTTAGAGGATCAATTGTGATATGGTTCCATAATCACTAAGATAATCATAAAACAAGATACTCAAGTACTATCCCATCTCTTCAGATTGGAGAAACTTTTACCTTTCTGCCTTATTTGATTCTTCTTATCCGTCCTCCCATGCATTGAAACTTTTCCAATGTTTCAGAATTACACTTAAACTTGTAAGTATAACCATATTTACTAAACTTTAGTAAATCATAACGAATAATCTTATCGATCTTTATGGTGGACCTGACCAGCGCACAACCAAGTGTACCCAATCCTTTACTCCTTCACTTGACTCACACATACATGTGAACAAGGAATTAGTCTTAATTTACAAAAGATGAAAATTCTCATTCACCATACAATACAAGTTGCATGATTCCAAGTTTCTATCCAACTTAAACTTGGGTGATAAGAATCTTTCCTTATTTGGAAAATTGTAACACTACCACAAACGAAAGAATCAAATCCATTTTACAATATTGCTATCAATGAAATCATATAAACAACAAATTTTCACAAATGCCATCGTAAGGATACTTAAAATAAATAAAATCAAAACTTTTCTTTTATTTTAAAACTTGCGGAAAAACTTATCCTTACAATGCAAATACATATGAAAACATGTTGTTATCTATTCCTAAGAAATATATCATAACTCTTAAGCAGTAGCTCAAAATTCTGATCATCAAACACTACGATCGAAATCCATCTATTCGCGATCTGAATCAGCTTACTCTTTCTTTAAGCTTCCTTACTTTTCTTTGATTCTACAAAACATCAAAAATGTAATTACATTACATCATCTATTAAGAATCTCCAAATAAGAACTTAATAGAGTTAGATAGTGGACTTTACCTGAAGTAGAGTCAAACCTTTTTGACTTTACCATCCTTATGATCTTTCAGGTAAAATGGGAAGCTTCGCAACCAATGTCCCTTCTTTTGGCAAAAGAAACATATGGACTCTTTGGAAATGGTACACTTGATTGTCCAGACTTAGCCATTCTCTTTACCATTGAGTCAAATGACTTGACCATGGCCGATCCCTTTCCAGTGGGAAGAGAAAGTTTTTCTGGACTTTCAATGTTACCATTACCAATGTCCATGGAAGCATGGGAAGTGGATCTTTCAATCAAATTTGCTTTACCATTTCTCCAAATCATTGCTGATTCAGTAGCATCGAGCAAATATGTAAGATCATTAAGGGTCATGTCATGGTCTGTCACATAGTAGTCCTTAAAGAACTCACTATATGACTTAGGAAGTGATTGAAGAACCCAGTTAACAGTCAACTCCCTTAAGACTTTGACACCCAACTCTCCCGGCTTGCCAATATGTTACTTAATATCCAAGATGTAAGAACATATAGACTTTGCTTGCCAATTAGGGATTGAGTGACCTTGAACTTGTGGTTCAGGGAGAATTATTGGAGGAGGTGGAGGAAGTGAAGCTCTATCCAAAAGGATGAGGAAGACCATAGTTGTCTGAACTTAGACATCTATGAGGGAGAAATTCAAGTTTCAGTTGATTTTAGTCCTTAACATAACACCCAATATGAAATATTAAGGCTAGGACCCAACAAACTATTTTATAACCTGGAAGAGGGATGCCGTAATCCAAGCTACAATATATTTGAAGGTAGGTAAATGACGATTTACCAATTTCCACCATGAAAAACAAAATAAATTATTAAGTTTTAATTGGATTGAAACTCCTAGATCTTTTGAGATTCATAGAACTTTCAATGGCATGTTTAAATCTCGATTGTGCTCTTTCAATTTTGTGACTGGGATGCCGAGGATCACAAACAAGGTGTGAATAATCATGTAAATTGACTTGGTACCCTTAATTTTATCACCCAATCGATGTGCCGGTTAACCACACGCGCTCCACCGATCTATGATAAAACTTAAGTCACCCTTTTCCACACATTGTCAGTCCCATGTTAGTGTGGCGGTTAACCACACGCGCTCCACTAACGACTTAACAAGGGTGCAAAGTGTAATTTCATGGGTTAGCACCATTTCAAATTTTCCTAAGTAACTAAGATTGGGAATTTATAAGTGTTTAGTTACTTAGTATTTATCATTATACTTTTAATGAAAGTAGAATTAGAGTCCTATCCTACCCGTTCGGCTAACGACCCTCCACCAGTCAAGGAAGCGATGGGTGAGAGTGGACACCCATTAAACTGCCATTTTATAGGCACTAACCTTATACCCCCCTTAGAGACCGACTTCGTGAATGAGGCCTACTAACGGTAAGATTGACTTTATCTTTTATATATATATATATATATATATATATATATATATATATATAACCATTAACTTTTAATATTATAATAGTATAAGGTTGAATTTTAAACTTTTAAAATTCTAAGGTTTAATTTGGAATTAAAGTATACATGGGGAGGTAACTTTGCAAATTCCAAAACTTGAGGGCAAGTTTTGAAACTTTTGAAAACTCTTAGATTTTCATAACTTATGAGTTTAATGAAGGTTTTAACAATCTTTAATGAAGATACTCTTGAACATTCATAACTTGAAGACAAGTTATGAAGTTCATAAAACTATTTATGACAAAAAGACTCTTCATTTTGTAACCTATGGCAATTTTATGAGTTTTAAGAGTCATAAATGTGACTTTTCATATAATCTTGGGGACAAGTTACAAAAACACATTTTATGAACTACTTTTAGATCAATTTAGATTGAAAACAACTAACACATAATTTTTTTTCATTAATCTAATTAACTCATAAAACAAGGTAACACAAAACTTTTGGTGTCCCATAACTTGAGGACAAGTTATGGAGTCCATTCAATGTCATTGAGATCAAAAATTACACTAACAAACAACTTGCACATAATTCCTATGATCTACCAAAACTCATAAGCATGAACAATCCATATCAATAATTTTCAAGAATCATATAAACATATATAAAACTTGAAACTTTGATAATAACTTTGAAATTGGTTTAGCATAATCATTACCACATTTAAAAACAGGTTTTATAAGTCCAAAACAGTTAAAGGTAATGATTCTACATAAATTCCAGCACCAAAACTCGAAAATCTGCACTCATGAGCACCACCTCGTCGAGTGCATGAACTGACTTGGCGAGTTGGTTGAAGATACACATGAACTCGTCGAGTTCCTTCATGGACTCGGCGAGTCCACTGTCCAGTGAGCAGTTTTTCGACATTTTCAACAAACAACATCAAGTATAATTGAAAACAAAACCAGTCTCTGATACCATTGTTGGGTTTTGAGCATTCTAACACTGTTAAGGTGTTCATGCAACCCTAAATACCTTGGATCTATGTTTTCACTAATTATACATGCAATGGTGTTTCCAAGGTATTAAACTTATGACTAGCATACAATTGTCATATACCACACAAGAATCTAGTTAGGATAACATACCTTATGGTGGAGATTGAAGTCTTAATGTATCTAGCCTTAAGAGCTTAGCCCTAATAGTGTGGAAGCCTCAAGTGGAATCACAACACATCATGGACAAAGGAGGAACTTGAGAGAGAATCTCCATGCACCCAAAACTACCATGAACTCCAAGAATACACTTGTCACCATTTTGGGCAATGAAGTATGTATTTATATGTGGGATTTCTAGGGTCATGGATATAACCCAAATCCATACCCATGGGTCTTATGATCCATGGTTCATGTGGCCCAACTCTTTATGTATCCATACATAAACTTGGTCCAACATGGATCATAATCCCAACACACATGAATATAACTAATTAACATAATTAGTCCCCATAGATTTAATTAGTCTCCTTTTGATCACTAAATTAATTCTAAATTAATTCTTGATCAATACTAATTAAAACCATATGATTTCATATTAATATATTAGTACTTATAGTATATTAATAAATCATATATAACCTTCTCTCAAGAGTCCATCCTAACAAATTGTCATGATGATATGCAACCCAAATGGACCATGCTACTCTCGGGTCAAGTACATACCAATAATAGTTATGGGCTTAGACATCTAATCCAACACCAAAATCCCACACCAATTCTGGTGTACAACCATCAACCAAATCCTTCAATACATTTACAATGAACTTCCAATTCTGAAGTTTCAAGATCAATACCCAACTATACCATATACCCACAAACCAAACATACGAATCTCCACGACACAACTGTCGGCCCAACATTAAGTGAAATCCACGATGGATGATGACATGTAGTGATATTATCCAACCATTAGAATAAGAAGCTTACAGTTCTGATTCCTCACCATTCTTGCCATCATCCACTTACAGACATGATGACTCTCGACCATTACTCAGTGTGCCTATATGCACATGACCATCATCCCACCGACCTATAGCAACCCAGTCAACATCCCAGTTAACACTTACCAACATCTGTAGGAGCCAATCCCTATTGTACCACGCAACCCTTCCATAGTCTAAACTACTACCGGCGCATCATCGGACATAACATGCTCGCATCCAATTAGGAAATAAGATAAACTGTTGAACACTTGCCCAAACTCGAAAGAAATAAGTCAAAAAAGAACTAATCGATAAGGCCAGACCGAGTGTGCTGAGGCTATCACACTCGATCCCCCTACACTCCAAAAGACCTTATCTGTTAGACTACCAACGATTCACACTTCCTAAGGGAAACCACAATGCTCCTAAGTCCAATTGTGTTCCTTCTTTAACATATCCTTACCCAAAGGGAGAAGTACCAGCGGATCGAATGAAATGACAAACCTCAACTATTTAAAGAAACATTCCCAAAACATTCAAAACATGATCCCACACCATAGATGAAGCTGAACAGATCTTTCCAATGCACCATTGGACCAATAGAACTTCCAAATTTGGAGAATAATTTCAAAATCACCCAGAAATGTTGCCAACAAACTGGTTGAATAAATCCTAATACCAGCCCATTCAACGCGACCTGCCAAAACTGGACTCTGCATAGACCACAAACACGCCTGAAAAATGAACAACATCACTCCAATATCTGAATAACTAAGGACATCTGCCAACTCAAGCCTAATTCCACAACCTAACAGTCGAGAGTACATACCTCGAGACCAAGAAATAAATCTTACAAAACTTGACAAAGGGTCGGCACATCAATCGTACCCTCAACTAGTACCGCCCGGAGGCCCTTGGATAACTACTAGATGCTGATGAGGAAAGAAATGACCAATCAATCGAAAATGGATCGACAACTAAAACCAATGACCCCTGCACTGATCAACAAATCCCACGTAAGAAAACATGTAGCAAACTCTAAAGCTGGTTGACAGATCAATAACTGCCCATCCATGACCATAAATGACAAAACCTGAGCGACTCAAATGCTCATTTCTTAAGGTCCTTGGCGTTTCTAGAAGATACTACTAACCATAAAGAGTTCCTTGCCCACAACTTTCTATTGTGAGGAAAACACATGCGTTCTGGAAGACATAGACCTGACGATACTTGCTCTGCATTCGATTTGACCGATCAATGAATTCTTCCTGAACAGGAAGGATTCCAATGGATCATCAAGAACGATATGGGGAGAATTCCTCACCATGAGCTCTTCAATGGTATCCTACCTTCATTATCGCCAACAACAATAGTCCTGAACTAAAAACCTCGCCCACTTAAATCATAGATTCCCTTGATTCATTGAGGAGAAACCATGAAATCCTAGTGGCCAACGATCCTCCAAGAAGAACATAAGGCGATCCATCAAATAATGACCAACCAATCTTAAGGAAACTTGTAACATCCTGTTCTGGATAGTTTTGTGATTTAAGGCCCGTGGGCCTTAATCCGAGTATGAGAAGGTTTTGAGGCTTTAAAAGAGAAAGGTTTAGGCCCTTTTGGGATGTGGGTAAGGTAGGTTGTGTGATAAAAGAGTTCGGTTTGTGCTTTAGAGCCCAAATGTATTGTTAAAGGCGCTGGTTCGGGCTTTTCATAAATTTTGGATCTGAGTTCGAGTGGGCTTCAGGATGAATAAAGTTGATAGAAGTGTAGGGCTTCTCGTTACCTTTTCGTGGATATAAGGATCGTCGGAAACGGATTTATAACGAAGACGTTATGGCCTTCAGAAGTTTTGTGGTTTTAGGCTTAGCCGAGTCGGCTGGGCGTACTAGTGAAGAAGGAAGTACGTTGGGCGTACTTTGGAGTACGCTGGGCATACTGACCAGGGGTGGTCACGAATGTTCTTCGGAGTACGTTGGGCGTACCATATGTACGCTGGGCGTACGCTAATCAGACCTGAACCCTATTTTAGGGTCTTGGACCCTATTTAAGCTCCTTATCTCATAACCTAACCCTAATATCTTCAGCCTCCATCCCTCTAAACCCTAGAAATCGACCCTAAGCCTCCATTTGAGTGATTCTTGAGAATTTTGGTGATTTAGTGAGTTTTTGGTGCATATTGTGGAAGAAGGAGTTCCTTGAGGAAGCATTATTTGGCTTGGAGCTTGTGGATCCAAGCCCTAATCATGTTGATCTAGCTCCAGAAAGCATAAAGTTTGAATCTTGGTGGCTTTCTCATGTGGATCTAGTGGGGTGATGACTTGTTATGTTTGGCTTTTGAAGAAGAAGTAGCTTTGAAAGAGAATAGCTTGAGCATCTAGCTTTTGGATCTATGTTCTTCTCTTGTTGGTGCATCTTCCAGAGGTATCATGTTTAAAACTTGCTTATTGTTGTGCTAGTTTTTGTTTCAGGTCCATTTTAGGGTTTTTGGTCCCAAAGCTTGAAGCTTTATGAGTTGTTGAACTCCAGAGCCTAATATATGTCCCTTTAAGTGTTTCTAGTGGAGAGAATTCATAAAAATGAGGCCTTGGACGTTGGAACCACCTCATGCATAAGATATGAGCATTTTTCGGAGTAAAGAGTAAGATTTTTTGTGTTTGGGACTTGAACTGCCATGCAAAGGCTTAAAGTCACGAGCTTTATTGTGTATGAGCCTTTATGGAGACCAGATCTAAGAGTATAGTTATGGTCTTAACAGATTAAGACCAAGGGAGTGGAGATAACAATCCTGGACGTACGCTGAGCGTAATTCCAGTACGCCCCGCGTACTGACCAAATGTCCCCGATGGCCAATCTGAATTCGTGAGTACGCTGAGCGTACCAAGGGAGGTACGCCCCGCGTAACCTCACTGTGGACTTTTGGGCTAAGTCTCATTTTGGGCCTTGAGTGTTTGGCCTGGAGTTTGGAATGGTTGCAATAGAGTTTTGGACCAAAGGAATATGAATATATATGGCTTTAGGCCCTTGAGTGGGCTTGCCATTTAGATTTGAGAATTTGGGCCTCGGGAGAGTCCATTTATTATTGGGCCTTGGTGGGACCAGTGGGTTTAGTTTATTGATGGACTAGTTAGTGCGCTACCTTTATACCTAATGAGTGAGAGTTTGGACTTAGTTCCTAATTGGGTGAATTGTGGGTTTGGCTCAGAGTTAGAGGCCGGTGCGCAACGTCAACATTTTTAGGGGTTGTTCATCATCCGAGGGTCTTATGTGCATATATTGTGTATTGAGATATCCTGCTTATTTGTCTTTGTGATATGTATGTTGTGTTTATTGAGCTACTGAGTTGAGGGACCGGAGGGTCCGTCTGAGTAGTGGGACCAGAAGGTGCCACTGAGGCACATTGACCGGAGGTTCTTACAGAGTTATAGCCTCGAGTGGCTAATTATTTTGAGCGTGGTATTTTGGGGAACTCACTAAGCTTCGTGCTTACCGTGTTATGTGATATGTGTTTCACCTTTTCTCAGGATCGCGGGAAGGCACCGACTTGATTGTACACACCAGAGCAGGAGTTATGTTTTGAGTATCCTGGAGTACTAATCAAACAATTATGGAGTTGTGTTTTGTAAATTAAATCAATGAGATTTTTGTGAAATGTGTTACGAGAATTATATGATTTTAAAATGAAAAATTTGTTTGAAAATTTACGGCGTTACAAAACTCTGAATTTCAGATGGAGACCTCGGAAACTTCCCCCAACATCGCCTTCTCAATCTTAGTGAAATCGATCAGCATACCATTGAATTGACGAGACACTTTACGAACCGAACTTTGTGCAACCAAAACTTGTGTTGAAGAATTTACCCACAACCTTATTTTCCACTGAAGCTTCAAGAATTCCTTAGATAATCTCAAATGGTAGCTCCGACAACGCAACATATAATACAACTCTCCTTTTCGAATCAGGAATATCTGGAACCTCCTAGGATACACCCGATCTTCTGAGAACTGTCTCACCAATTTGACATGTGACGTGGCCTTCACCTTGGGCACCAGACCAAAAGAACAGTTGAGCCTCGAGTATTCCGTCGCTATAAGATGGAAACAAATAACCACAAACCGAACAATACCCCTTTATGGCAGAAACTGATATGAAGAACACCCTCCCTTTTTCCATCAATCGACTGAGACACATCCGATCCCTTCTCCCTCATATACGGGAGGCTGGAAGAACATAACCCTATCATAGAGAATGACATCCCATCCATTGGCCGACCACCCATCCCCAGGTTGCAATCCTCGGGCCGATCATCACATTTTCTTCCTACAGGAGTCTCGCAACTCATATTGGCATTATTTCCAACATGGTATTCGACACTTTAAGATCAACCAACTCATATAGATCTACACCATTTTGGTCTAAACGACCATGGCCACTTGGGCCCAAAAAAGCATTAACTTCACCCTCACCCAGGGCCACCATAACCAAACGAACGACCACATGAGAACGATTTATACACTAAACAACTACATTAATACTGTCAATTTCAAATAGCACAAATCAATCTACAATCAAACAATAAATCTAGCAGACAATACCTAGGCTGTAAGGCATCTCAAATACCATGCAACTCTAATATGAAATTCCTAAAAGATCCTTAGCCTATCCATTAGCATGCATTTCTAAACAATTCTTATATCAGTAGATATATGCAATAAACATGGGTATTTTGGGAACCACTTTCATGTTCAAGCTCCGACTCATTTTACCCACCACATCTTCCCTGTTAAAACTAGAGTGGAGTCAAAGATCCATGTTCCCAACACCAGACCAAAAATCAAACAAAAACATGACGAAGAACCGAGTTCATGTCTCTAACCCAACTATTTTCTTAAATCCCTTTTGAAAACGTTTGTGAAAATTCTCGGATCCTAGTTTGAGCTTGGATTTACACGAGTGTTCATCCAAATCCCTCAAACCAGGTGTAACATACATAAAATATGGTCCCAAAAATTCCATTTTTAATTTATTAAATAAACAACATTTGTCAAAAACATCCAATCATGTTCATAACCCAAAGTATCTATATCAAAAACATCAGAGTAATATCCCAGGCAAAACATCATGGTGTGTGCAGTGCAGTCATCCCGAGCTCTTCCCCTTGCTACCGGAGGTACCTGAAACCAAAACTAGAAACCGTAAGCACAAAGCTTAGTGAGTTCTCCCAAAATACCACATACCAATATACAGTAAACATAAAGTGGGCCCCGCCCGGTCAACAGACCCCGTTCGGTCATCGAGCCCCGCCCGGTTATCGAGTTGAGCTCGGCATGCATATAACATATATCAAATAAACACAAACACACATGCAATAATCACATATCATACAACTAGTCTTCGGGCCTTGCCCAACTTCAGGCCTTAGCCCGGAAGCGTATAAACACATACACATGCGAGAGTCACAAAGACTGCTAGCATACTAACATAGCAAAAACATGGGCCGGCCTTGGTGCCTTCGACCCGCTAAGCCCGGTAAGGAAACTCACCGCTGAATGATACGGATAATCCCCGACGGCTGGTCCTACGACTCGCTGAGCTACCAATTATCAAATAAAAGTTAATTAAGTTCTGGATCTCCATCACTTAACCACAAGTCCTCACTGGGGTAAAAGACCATTTTACTGTCACACCCCCAAACCAAGGATGGCGGAAACGTACGGGGGTGGAGGACTTCATGTATAGTATCACAACAACGAGTATAATAGTGCTCAAAGTAAATACAACCATCATAAATATAATTGAAAATGTTACACCATAGTATATGTTTACATGTTTCAAAATCAATTACATTATGATGACAAAATGAACTGTTTGACGATTTAACGTCTCATCCTCAAAATGCTGTTGATTTCCGGTTTCACTGATTTCCTAAGAATACAAGTAGTTTTGAAAAAGTGTCAACAATTAAGTTGGTGAGTTCATAAGAGTTTTATTTGAGAAAGAAGCCATTTTCCTGGTAAAAGCAATAAAGTATGATTCCAAATAATCTAATATTTTCTTTATTAAGTGTGAAATGAATGCTCATATGTTATGCGATAATGTACCCTAGAAAGACCCGTAGATTCCTTCTATAATCGCCCAACGTATATAAGTTATATAAAATTTAAGTTAAATAAACCGTCGAATATAATGGGTCTGCCCTAGGTCCACAACCAAACAAGGAACAGGAGGTAAGGCGGGCCCACCAATTCTAAGTCGATTACAACTCAACTCTATATAACTCTAACATGTACACTTAGCAATTATAGCTGGAAACTAACAATTCTAGATGATATGCAGTTTTAATACCATAAAACCATTTTGTATAAACCCAGTACTTTGTAATGTACCCCTTTTTGTATAAACCCGGTTCTTTGTATTTGTACCCCGTTTATATGAAAACCTGGTACTTTGTAATGTACCCCTTTTGGTATAAACCCGGTACTTTGTATTCGTACCCCATTTATACGAAGACCCGGTACTTTGTAATGTACCCCTTTTTGTATAAACCCGGTACTTTGTATTCGTACCCCATTTATATGAAAACCCGGTACTTTGTAATGTACCCCTTTTTGTATAAACCCGGTACTTTGTATTCGTACCCCATTTATATGGAAACCCGGTACTTTGTAATGTACCCCTTTAGTAAGATCCCGACACTTTGTATTCGCACCCCATTCTTATGAAAACCCGGAACTTTGTAATGTACCCCTTTAGTAAGAACCCGGCACTTTGTATTCGCACCCCATTCTTATGAAATGAAAACCTTTTGTAATGAGTTTGTAATGTAAATGAAACATAAACTACACCTATTATAGCTTATCATAATGTTTGTAATGTATATGCAACCTAACTATGTCTATTATAGTTTAGCATATTTGTTTGTGGTGTATAATAGACTTAACTATACTTATTATAGTTTATTATAATTATTTGTAGTGGTAGTAACCCTTTGTATATGCTTCATACCTTTAAACTAAGGTAAATAATATGTACTATCAGCAACATGTATTCAAATAATACTACACACCTTGCTCAGCAAGTTACAAGGTGTAAATACAATTGTTAACTATTTTATAGCTTTTAACTTTCCTGTTCTTGTTATTGGAAAATTTATAGAAAAATCATCGGAGGTCAAAATTCAGATTCGTAAACTCTGAGGGTTTAGAAAATGTGTCTATTTTATTCATAAATTTTATCATGATTTTTAGTGACCTTTAACTTGTGCAAAAATGTCCAACTTCACAGACTGGTCCGAAGTGGTTTTTGAAATGATAGACTGTTTTGTAAAAATCACCATAAATTGTAGAAAAATCGTATGGAGATGTGAAAGTAGTCATTTTAAAGGTATGAATCTGAACTATTTTCACCCAATACAGTTTTGAAAACTAACATGTTTAAGTTGTCCAAAACAGTCCGTGAATGGAGTTAAACCTTCCTGATGAAAGCTGTTGGATAAGTTTAGTTGTGTTCTTGGTATTTTAACTTGTATTCCCCCCATAAAACTTAAGAAAAACATGAAAAGATAGGGGTATGAACTCACCTTTATTGATTTCAGTAGATGGATGATGAACAAAGGAAGTGTTCAACTCAAGAACACTTTAGAAGATGCTTGAAGATTCGAAGATCTAACACAAATATGATGATGTTTGTGTAAGATACCCATGATTTTAGTAGAAAGAAGGAGAAATAATCATGTGAGGAGTGATAATACTTACTAGGAGTAGATGAAGAACTTGTGATCAACCTTGAACTTTCGAGATTAGAGAGGGATAGTGAGAGAGAATGAGTTTTTGCTTCTTGATGGAGTGTGAGTGAAATGGGAAGAGAGATAAGGATTTTTCTATCCTTGGATCAAGGTGCTTGGCTGGAAAGAGTGGGAAAAGGACGATGGAATGACCAGGTATGGTGGAATAGTGACTGGGGATGGTCATGGAGTGGGTATGGGAGGTAACTTGTGTCCTTGCCTAAAGGATAAGTCAACACTCCACCCAAATATCTTACCCACTATATTTTTAATCTTAGATAATGATTACCATCAAAATGTGATTAGATTATGGAAATATGGGGTCTTATATGTCAAAATATAAGTTTGGGTGAAAATCCCGCGTTAAAATCATGAAAAACGGGCCTAAAACGAAGTCGTGATCGAAAACCGGGTGAAATGGGTCTTCCAGCGAAACTTCTCAGATGTGGGCCGGAGGTTCGGTCCCTGCTGCCATGGACCGAAGGTGAGTAGGAGCGAAATAGCCCGAAAGTGAAGTGGGAAGGTTCGGTCCGAAGGGAGGGGTTCGGGTTCGGTTTAGAGGGTTCGGTCCTTAGCAGGTTTCGGGTTCGGTTCAAGCCACTTCGGTTCAGCAGTTCAGTTTCGGTCCTTCATAGTTTGGTCCGAGAGGCTTCGCCCCTTAAAGGAAGGTTTCGGTTCTTTAAGGCTATTTTTCAAGAAATCTTCCCGTTTCGAGCGGTTTTTGACCCGGTTTAGGGTCGGGGTGACCCGAATGATTATAAAAAGTTAAAGGAAGTTTTGAGAGAGATTTGGGAGAGATTTTTAATAGAGAGAGATAGAGTGAAAGAGATTGGGAGAGACTTCTTTTGTGTCCTTTTTGAGTGTTTGGCTTCGTAACGCAAGGTTCGTACACCCCGTTAAGCCTCGTTACGATTGTTATACGCTCCCGAGGGGTATGGAATAACGTTTTGTCGAGTAGTTTCATCACTTACCCTGATTAGGGTTTAAAATTTCCGAACACGTGAAAACTCTAAGTGATACTTTGTATTAAGATTGCGAGTTGTACAATAGGAAACATAACGGAAACCCTAATATTCAAGGGTTAGATGAGTTGACCGGTTTGACTTGTCGACTTTGGTTGACTTTGACTTGACCAAAAATTGACGGTTGTCACATTTACCCCTAACATACTCTTGTCCCAAAATGAAACTCAAAATCATAACCAATGGCCCAAAAGAGATAAATAATCCCACAGGGCCCAATATATGGACCAATTTCTAATTGGGCCCAATCCCTTCACATGGCCCTAACCTAAGGCCCAAAACGTTTTCGTAACCCAATGATTCAATTCCAGATGGCCCACTAAGGCCCAAAGCACAAGCCCAAGGAAACAGCCCAAACCGAGGCCTAAAAGACGTCAGTCCAAATCCACTAAGTATGCAGGGCGTACTCAGCTGTACACTTTGCGTACAGGCTGCATTGCTTGTACGCCCAACGTACTATCCTGTTAAGCCAAAATCCCAAAAAGAGCTTAATCCCTTAAGATCTGATGCTCCAACACATATATGAGTCCATTGAAGGGTCTTAACCCATAAAGTCGATTACTTGGCGGCTTGCATGCCCCCAATTGGGCTCAAACTTGAAATAATACAACCTACGTCCTTAAAAATGAACAAAACTGATGCATGGATGCTACAAAACTCCCAAGATGGCAATTTTTTGACTTAGGGACTCCTATAACACCAAAGGGTGGCAACCCTAAGCTTAGGAAACGATTTTAAACCATAAAGCTTCATTCTTTGGACCAAAGAGGTCCAAAACTCAACTCAAGAGATCTAAGTATTCATAAGGCAAGTTCAAGACTTTATACCTTGAAAAGGTCTGAAATGAAGCAAGAATCCCAGATCTACACCTTCTCCTTTGAACCACCACCTTGCTTCAACCTTCACTCTCTTGGAGAATGGATCAAAACACCAAGAATTCTCTCAAGAGGCCTTCCAAACACCAGAACACACAATATATGAATTAGGGTTTCGTGGGAGCTGCTTGAAGGTGAGAGGGAGGCTGAAATTTAGGGTTTGGGGATTGCACGTGTACACTGTGCATACTCTTTAGTACGTTGCGTGTATGTGCATGGCATGCGTGATCATCTCATACTAGTACACTACGCATACATATGGTGGTACGCCCTGCGTACGACACATTTAAGCCCAAATAATGAGGATCCAATGGATCTAAGCCCAAGTCAATACAAAAGAATTAACCCAAAATATAAATAATACCTTGGAGATATACCTGTTGGATAAGGTGTCTAAGTCCATAACTATTTCTGGTATGTACTTGACCCGACCCGGCATGGTCCATTTGGGTTGCATGGCACCATGCAATTGGATAAAGTAAAATGAGAGAAATAACACTTATGGTTTATTAATATATTATAAGTTCTAATATATTAATAATATTATTTAATTAGTTTGATCAAGAATTAATTTAGAATTAATTAAGTGATCAAAAGATAACTAATTAAATATATGGGTAGATTATGTAAATCTTCCATATCTTATATAGTGGGCTAAGAGGCTCCATGGATTATCAAGTTGGGTTCCACCCATAGGATGCTCCATGGATGCTCCATGGAGGTTACAAACCCATGGGTCATGGAAATGAAGAGTCATGACACATTAGGGTTTACATGGTGTAACCCTAGATGTGTCAACACTATATAAGAAGCCCATTCTCCACCAAAATAGGCTACACTAAGAAACAAGAGGGCTAGAGCCGATTTTGCAAGTGTAAGATTCTCTCAAAGTTTACTCCTTTGCATTTGGTGTTGTGTGAAGCATTTGAGGCATCGCACTTGGGGTGCTAGGCTCACAAGGTTTCAAGGATCATAATCAACAACAAGGTAAGTTATTCTATCTTTCATTCAAGTTAAAAATGTTCCCCATGTATGGTAGATAGGAATATAACCTTGGAATTCAACTTTGCATGATTATTAGACAAACATAGATCCAAGGTTATTAGGGTTGCATGTACACTTAGGAAGTGTTAGAATGCTCAAAACCCATCAGTGGTATTAGAGCCTAGGTTTGTTTGTTGTTTTTTTTTGTGTGCAAACAGCTTGGAAAAAAATCGTTTTTCTGTTTTCTGCTCGTATGAAAGTTTGCACATTTGTTGCTGGAAATGGACTAGAAACATTACCCTAAACTGTTTTGATGTTTTAAAGCTTGTTTTAGATGGTGTAATGTTTATGCTAATCCATTTACAATGGCAATTATTAAAATTACAAGTTTTTTTTAAGTGTAATTTTTTATTCTTGAAAGTGTTCATATTCATGTTCTTGAACTTATGAAGATTAGATGATCATAGGAATTGTTTGTAACCTTCATGGTAGTTTAATTCATGATCATAATGTGTTTTAATGGAGTCCATAACTTGTCCTCAAGTTATGGAAAACCAAAAGTCTCACTTTAATTAAAGCCATTAAAAGAACACAAGAGTTATAAAAATGAAGAGTCTTCATTTTTATTACTCAATTAATTCATAAGTTATAAGAAATGAAAAGTTTTGGAAGTTTACAAAATTTTCCCTCAAGTTTTGGAACATGTAAAGTCTTGATTAAAACTTTAGTTCCAACCCTTAGAATTTTAAAAGTTAAAATTCAACCCTTATACTTTATAATATTATAAGTTACTAATATATATATGTATAACAACAAGTCGTCTTACCGCTAGTACGCCTCATTCATGAAGCCGGTCTATAAGGGGGGTATAAGGTTGTTGCCTATAAAATGGCAACTTAATGGGTGTCCACTCTCACCCACCGCTTCCTTGATCGGTGGAGGGTCGTTAGCCGAACGGGTAAGACAAGGACTTATAAATTCTCATTAAAAGTATGATGAATATTATAAAGTAACTAAATGCTTTTATTAAATTCCCAATCTTAGTTACTTTAGGAAAATGTGAATAAGGTGCTAATCCATGAAATTACACTTTACACTTTGTTTAAGTCGTTGGTGGAGCGTGTGTGGTTAACCGGCACACTAACTTGGACTTAACAAGGTAGGTAAAGGGTGACTTAAGGTTTACCATAGCATCGGTGGAGCGTGTGTGGTTTACCGGCACATCGATTGAGTGATAAACCTTGAGGGTACCAAGTGATTTGCATGGTTACTTCACACCTCGTTTTGTGATCCTCGGTATCCCAGTCACAAAACTTGGAGGGCACACTCGAGATTGAAACATGCCTTTGAAAAGTTCATTGAATCTCAAAAGAATCTAGGAATTTCTAAGAACCAATTAAAAACCTAATATTTATATTTCGTTTTTCATGGTGGAAATTGGTGAATCGTCATTCACCTACCTTTCAAATATGTTATAGCTTGGATTACGGCATACCTCTTCTAAGTTATAATATATTGTGATTGGATCCTAGCCTTAATATTACATTTGGGTGTTTTATTAAGGACTCTCTTAATATCTAAACTAATCTTGTTCTCTTCTTTCAGATGTCTTCAAACAATGCTGCTTCTGGCTCTAATCCTAATGGCTCCTTTACCCTTATGAACTTGTGTGGGAAAGTCACTTTTGATGGATCCAACTTCAATGAATGGATCAGAAACATCAGGATGATTACCCGCTACGAGGACAAAGAATATGTCCTTGACAAGGAGCTTAAGGAGATTGATGAGACCACTGCAACTCCCCAGGAGATCGCTGACTTCCGGGCACATGAAAGGGATGCTACAAAAGTGGCATGCATCATGTTGGCCACCATGACAACGGAACTCCAAAAGTCCTATGAGGACTTCTACCCTTTTGAAATGCACCAAGATCTGATGGAAATATACCATCAAAGTGCACGACAAGAGAGGTATGAAATCATATGCTCTATCATAACAACCATGATGAAGGACGGGGAATCCGTCACGAGCCACATGCAGAAAATGCAAAGGTATGTGGATCGGTTGCTGAAGCTTAATGTGAACTTCCCTGAGGAGCTTGCAATAGATATCATTTTGCACTCCTTACCATCGTGCTATGATCAATTCCGCATGACATATCACATGAATAAGGAAGAGGTCACACTCAGCAAACTTCAGGGACTCCTCAAGACCGCAGAAACAGGTCTTAAGGGTATGTCGGTTGTTAACACTCCTACTCCAAACTCCGCCCCGGTTTTGGCAATCGGGAAAGGTAGAGGGAAGAAGAGGAAGAGCTCTTCGAAGGGTACCAAGGCTAGGACCCTTGATGGATCTTCTTCAAGTGGAACCAAGAAAGGTTTCGTCGCTCCTTCTTCTGACCCAAAAGAGGCTGAATGCTTCTATTGCCATGAAAAGTCACATTGGAAGCGGAACTGCCCAAAATACCAGCAAGATGTGAAGGATGGGAAAGTTAAACCCAACCATGCAGGTATTTACACTATCTTATCTAATAACTCACCCCATTCTAACTCTTGGGTCCTTGATACCGGTTGTGGTATTCATATCTGTTCTGATTTGCAGGGACTAAGAAGAAGTGAGAATGTGGAGCATGAAAGAATAAACTTAATCATGGGGAATAGGAAAGCTTTACCTGTTACCAAGATTGGAGTTTATACTTTATTGCTAAGTAGTGGGTTTAGTTTAGATTTGAATAAGTGTTGTTATTCGCCAGAAATGGCAAGAAACATTATTTCCTTTCATGCATTGTATAAACAAGGTTTCACCTTTTCATTTGATAATGAAGTTGGTTCGATTAATGCTTTCTTTAATAATGTTCTTTATTTTAAAGCATTACCTTGTGATGGCGTGTATGAAACTGTATCTGTGGTTGATAACTTAGGAAATAATGTATTGTGTATTGATTCTGTTAATAATAATAACTTGGATAAAGCATCATTATGGAATTGTCGTCTTGGACATATAAGCAAGAAACGCATAGGCCAACTCCAAAAGGATGGACTATTGGAGTCATTTGACCTAAAGTCAAATGATAGTTGCGAATCATGCTTACTTGGAAAAATGACAAAGTCACCCTTCACAGGTTCTTGTGAGAGGGGTGAAGGTTTGTTGGATCTTATACACACAGATGTGTGTGGGCCCTTCAAACATGCCACAAGGGATGCTAATCGTTATTATTTGACTTTTACTGATGATTACAGTAGATATGGATATGTCTACTTAATCAAGCATAAGTCAGAGACTTTTGAGAGGTTTAAAGAGTTTAAACAGAAAGTCGAGAATCAATTGGGCAGGAACATTAAGATGCTTCGATTAGATCGAGGTGGTGAGTATCTTAGTTCAGAGTTCCTCGACTATCTTAGGGAATGTGGGATTGTCTCACAATTGACACCTCCCAGGACACCGCAGTTGAATGGTGTAGCTGAGAGGCGTAATCGAACCTTGTTGGATATGGTTCGTTCCATGATGAGTCGAGCTTCGCTACCAATCTCATTTTGGGGGTATGCCTTAGAGACTGCCGCCCATATCCTTAATCTAGTTCCCACAAAGAAAGTTGCCAAAACTCCTCATGAGATGTGGACTGGTAAAGTACCCAAACTAGACCACATTAAGATTTGGAGTTGCGAGGCTTTCGTGAGACGCGAGACTCATGATAAGCTCGAACCTCGAAGTGAGAGGTGTATTTTCATCGGCTACCCACAGAAATCCTTTGGTTACCTCTTCTACAGACCTAGTGAGAATGTGGTCTTTGTAGCTAGGAGGGCTTTCTTTCGAGAGAGAGAGTTCATAAGCCAAGGAGACAGTGGGAGGCAAGTTGACCTTGAAGAAATTCAAGAGTCAAGTGGTGAAGGAACTTCAAACCCTAGCACTCAACTTGAGGAGGAAACTTCTGTTGAGCCAATTGACAAGTCTGTACCTCTGAGGCGTTCCACAAGGGTTAGGAATGCACCTGAGCATTACTATGGATTCCATATTACTGCGGAAGGTGATACACTTATCAGTGATGAGACACTGATAGGTCTGGATGAACCTAACAGTTACACGGAAGCCATGGCAGGCCCTGAGTCAGCCAAGTGGAAAGAGGCAATGGACAGCGAGATACAGTCCATGTATGACAATCAAGTTTGGAACTTGGTTGAGAATGTACCAGGTCGTAAGACTGTAGGGTGCAAATGGATCTTCAAGAAGAAGACCGACATGGATGGTAATGTACACACTTATAAGGCACGACTGGTTGCAAAGGGTTTCTCACAAACTCCGGGAGTTGATTATGATGAGACCTTTTCTTCAGTGGCCAAGATTAAGTCTATTAGGGTTCTGTTAGCCATAGCCGCATTTCATGACTATGAAATATGGCAAATGGATGTCAAAACCGCTTTCCTTAATGGAAAGTTGGCTGAGGATGTTTACATGAGTCAGCCAGAGGGTTTTGTCAACACAGAGTACCCTAATAGAGTGTGTAAGCTTGAGAAATCCATTTATGGGTTAAAGCAAGCACCTCGCAGATGGAATCTTTGCTTTGATGAGAAAGTCAAGGAATTTGGCTTTTCTAGGAGTGAAGATGAATCTTGTGTATATGTCAAGGCTAGTGGGAGTATAGTTAGCTTTTTGGTATTGTATGTGGATGACATACTACTCATAGGAAATGACATCCCAACTCTGCAGGAAGTTAAGTCCTGGCTTGGGAAGTGTTTCTCTATGAAGGACCTAGGAGAAGCTGCCTATATTCTAGGGATAAGGATCTTGAGAGACTGGAGTAAAAGACTAATTGGACTTAGTCAGAGTACTTACTTGGATAAGGTGTTGAAGAGATTCGGCGTGCAGGACTCCAAGAAAGGAGAGTTACCCATCCAGAGTAACGCCAAATTGAGTAAGACACAAAGCCCTAGTACTGAGGCTGAGATAGCAGAAATGAGTCGAATACCTTATGCTTCGGCTGTAGGATCGATCATGTATGCTATGACGTGTACTCGACCTGATGTAGCCTTTTCTTTGAGCATGGTTAGCAGGTATCAGGGGAACCCTGGCAAGGCACACTGGACTGCGGTAAAGAATATCCTCAAGTACCTACGGAGGACTAAGGACTGGGTCCTTACCCTCGGTGGGAGTGAAGACTTGAGAGTTGTAGGGTATAGTGATGCTAGCTTTCAGACTGATAGGGATAATTTCCGCTCTCAGTCAGGCTGGGTCTTTACCTTAAATGGATGAGCAATTTCTTGGAAGAGTTCCAAGCAAGAGACAGTGGCTGATTCAACTTGCGAATCAGAGTATATAGCAGCTAGCGAGGCAGCAAAGGAGGCGATATGGCTGAAGAACTTCATTGGAGACCTTGGAGTTGTACCAGCTATTAAAGAGCCAATGGAAATTTTCTGTGATAGTGAAAGTGTAGTTGCCTTAGCCAAGGAACCAAGGGATCACGGGAGATCTAGACACATCGACAGAAAATACCATTTCATCAGACATCGAATAGAAGAAGGACTCCTCGTGGCAAAGAGGGTATCATCGGATGAGAATCCAACAGATCCCCTCACGAAGGGACTGACTCGGGTTAAGCATCTCCAGCATGCTCGGAGCATAGGGCTGAAGGATGATATTAGATTTAGTAGTTAGATAACCTTGAAATTTGTAAAGTGTAATTGACATTAGATGATGAATAAAAGGTGTTTTATTTATGAGTAAAGTGTTGCTATCTCTTGTCGATCGTTTACTATATTTCTTTTGCATGTTTTGACTTCCAGAATAATTATGTTTGGTATATCATATTATTCGAACCTCCACAGTCGGTCATATGTCAGAAGTAGGTATGAATCAAGACTGTCATGATTGGTTGCAGAGGTCTAAGTTGTTGGACATGGCTACAACACTCATGAGTGCTCATAAGTTCTGAGCATTGGACTCAACCCACGCTCACTGGAATCACTTCATGGAATTTATCTCGAGTGATCGTGAGACGGTAATATCATATAAGTCTTCAAACCTAGAGATATGATTTGTTAGTTATGAGTTGGTTATGCATTGATTGTACGTTAACGCATTGGTAACTCGATGTTATAAAACGTGCTTTTGTGTATAATTCAATGAGTGGTAGAACAAACATATGAGTCGAAGTTTATCTGTTCCTTCTTGGATTAGAAGCTGATATCTGGGCCCCTCGATGATTTTGTTTTGACCTATGTATCGGGCCCGGTCAGAACTAAGTTGATGTGTTCAATTAAGTTCTTTGTCAAACAAATCGGAAATCGGGAAACAAACTGCTGGACACAAAGTAAGACAATGTTCCATGTATTTGTCCGGCTGATATCTAGAACAGAGGATTATATGATCACTTATCTTAAATGGCGTATCATCATCTTCTCAGTTCCGAGAGACCTTGAAAGAGCTACGATTGCCGATCGGTTCCTAAAGTATTACAGTTATAGTTATTAGACTTATCCAAGTGGGAGACTGTTGGATAAGGTGTCTAAGTCCATAACTATTTCTGGTATGTACTTGACCCGATCTGGCATGGTTCATTTGGGTTGCATGGCACCATGCAATTGGATAAACTAAAATGAGAGAAATAACACTTATGGTTTATTAATATATTATAAGTTCTAATATATTAATAATATTATTTAATTAGTTTGATCAAGAACTAATTTAGAATTAATTAAGTGATCAAAAGATAACTAATTAAATATATGGGTAGATTATGTAAATCTTCCATATCTTATATAGTGGGCTAAGAGGCTCCATGGATTATCAAGTTGGGTTCCACCCATAGGATGCTCCATGGATGCTCCATGGGAGTTACAAACCCATGGGTCATGGAAATGAAGAGTCATGACACATTAGGGTTTACATGGTGTAACCCTAGATGTGTCAACACTATATAAGAAGCCCATTCTCCACCAAAATAGGCTACACTAAGAAACAAGAGGGCTAGAGCCGATTTTGCAAGTGTAAGATTCTCTCAAAGTTTACTCCTTTGCATTTGGTGTTGTGTGAAGCATTTGAGGCATCACACTTGGGGTGCTAGGCTCACAAGGTTTCAAGGATCATAATCAACAACAAGGTAAGTTATTCTATCTTTCATTCAAGTTAAAAATGTTCCCCATGTATGCTAGATAGGAATATAACCTTGGAATTCAACTTTGCATGATTATTAGACAAACATAGATCCAAGGTTATTAGGGTTGCATGTACACTTAGGAAGTGTTAGAATGCTCAAAACCCATCAATACCGAGCATTACAATTCTCCCCCACTTGAATCAAAATTCGTCCCCGAATTCTGCCGCCCCGAACAACTCCGGATAGTGCTCCCTCATCTCTTCCTCGGGCTCCCAAGTCCACTCAGATCCCTTGCAGTGCTGCCACTGCACCTTCACTAGCTCCACAACCTTGTTCCTCAAGGTCTTCGTTTTCCGATCTAAAATTGCCACCGGTCTCTCTATATAATTCAGGCGGTCATCCACCTGAATACCCTCCTAGGGTACAACTGCGGAATCATCCACTAAACACTTCCGCAACCGAGGGACATGAAAGGTGCTGTGAATATGACTGAGCTCTGCTGGAAGATCCACACGATAAGCAACCTAGCCCAGCTGAGCCAAAACCCTGAACGGACTGATGTATCTGGGGCCGAGCTTGCCCTGTTTCCTGAACCGGACGACACCTTTCCAAGGTGACACCTTGACGAGAACCATATCCCCCACCTGAAACTCCAAGTCTGACTAGGTCTTGTCGACATAGCTTTTCTGCTGACTCTGAGCTATCTGGAGCCTGCTCCGGACATGCTGAATCATCTCAGTAGTCTTGAGTACCACTTCGGTACTCCCCATGACTCGCTGACCGACCTCACCCCAACAGATCAGGGTCCTACATTTCCTCCCGTAGAGCATATCAAAGGGAGGTCGATCCATGTTAGTGTGATAGTTGTTTTTATACAAAAATTACGCTAACGGAAGATATGTATCCGAAGTCCCACCAAAATCCAATACACATGCGCGTAGCATATCCTCCAGAGTTTGGGTCATCAACTTACTCTGTCCATAAGTCTGAGGATGAAAAGTTGTACTGAAGTGAAGACGAGTGCCCATATCGTCATGAAACCGCTTCCAAAATCTGGAAGTAAAGCGAACATCTCGGTCTGACACAACCGAAACTGGCACCCCATGACGTGATACAACCTCACAAACGTAAATCTCAGCTAGCTTCTCAACTGATATACTCTCTTGAATCGGGATGAAATGCGCACTCTTGGTCAACTGATCCACAATGACCCAGATAGAATCTACTCCACGTGTGATCCTAGCAAGTTTTGTGATGAAATCCATAGTGATATCTTCCCATTTCTACACGAGAATCTCCAACGACTGCATTTTGCCATGCGGTCGCTGATGTTCGGCCTTGAATTTCCTGCAAGTCAAGCACCGCTCCACAAACCATGCTATATCCAGCTTCATGCAGGGCCACCAATAACCAGGGCGAAGATTTCGATACATCTTCGTCGCCCCGGGATGAGTGTAGAATCTTGACTTGTGAGACTCCTCCATCAGAACTTGGCGCACACCGACCCAATAAGGAACCCAGACCCTTCGATGCAGGGTCAAAAATCCACGGCTATCATAATCGAAGGAAGCCACCTGACCTACAATCTGCTCACATTTCCGACGCTCCTCCTTCATACCCTCGACCTAAGCCTCTCGAATCCGTTTCAACAACAGAGTAATCACTGTTATCCTCAAGCATATATCCTTGATCAGAGCCGCGACCTCCTTGCATCTGAAAGCATCGGCCACCACATTGGCCTTCCCCGGGTGGTAGAGGATCTCACAATCATAATCCTTCACCACATCCAACCAACGATGTTGCCTCATATTCAGATTTGGCTGGTCCATCAAATACCCCGGGCTCTTCTGGTTCGTATGTATGGTACAAAGAACCCCATAGAGGTAGTGCCGCCAAATCTTGAGGGCGAAAACAATGCCCCCCAACTCCAAATCGTGCGTCGGGTAGTTCGCCTCATGAGTCTTCAGCTGCCTCGAAGCGTACTCGATCACGCGTCCCCGCTGTGTCAGAATTGCACCCATACCTGAGATTGAAGCATCACAGTAGACTACAAAATCATCGACACCCTCTGGCAAGATCAGAATCGGCGCCTCACACAATTGCTATCTTAGAGTCTCGAAAGCTGACTGCTGCTCAGGCCCCTAGCGAAATGTCACTGACTTCTTGGTCAGTTTGGTCAGTGGAACAACAATCTTGGAAAAATCCTGGATGAATCTCTAATAATAACCCGCCAAACCAAGAAAACTCCGAATCTCAGATGTAGACCTCAGAACCTCCCACTGTATCACAGCCTCTATCTTGGCCGTATCGACCAAAATACCCTTCTGGTTGACAAAGTGCCCCAGAAATTGCACCTCGCGCAACCAGAACTCACACTTGGAGAATTTTGCAAAAAGTCTCTCTCTCCTCAAGGTCTCCAGCACCTCCCTCAGGTGCTCTTCATGCTGTTCCCGAGTCTTGGAATAAACTAAGATATCATCGATAAAGACTATCACAGACCGGTCCAACATCGGTCTGCACACGCAGTTCATGAGATCCATGAACGTGGCAGGAGCATTGGTGAGCCCAAACGGCATCACCACAAACTCGTAATGACCATAGCGAGTCCGAAAGGCTGTCTTTTGCACATCATCGTCCCTAACTCGCATATGGTGGTAACCCGATCACAGATCAATCTTGGAGAACCAAGATGCACCCTATAGCAGGTAAAATAAATCGTCAATCCTTGGGAGGGGAAAACGGTTCTTCACCGTCACCTTATTCAACTCCCGGTAATCTGTACACATCTGATGTGACCCATCCTTCTTCATCACAAACATAATCGGGGCTCCCCATGACGAACTGATCGGTCTGATAAACCCCTTGTGTAACAGCTCCTGCAGGCTGCAGTTGTGTAGACAACTCCTGCATCTCGAGAGGAGCCAACCAATATGGTTCCTTAGCTATCAGAGCCGCACCAGGAACTAGGTCGATCCTGAACTCCACCTGTCTCTCCGAAGGTAACCCAGGCAAATCCTCCAGGTACACGTCCGGATACTCTCGTACGCTCGGTGTATCCATAACATAGGCGACATACCCTGCGCAACCCTGCTGAAGGTAGTGCCTCACCCTCGCTGTTGAACACAAAGTCTGCCCGCACTGCGACCTCTCGCCCTGAATCACCAACCCTCCCCCACTTGGGGTCTGAACCCGAACTAGCTGATGCTCGCAGTCGATCACCGCCCTATTGGGGCTCAACCGATCCATTCCCACGACGACCTTATTCCCTCGAAGGGGAATAGGGACTAAATCTACGGAATACTGCACATCGAACAACTGAAGAGTACACGCCCGATGAACCCTCGCAAACCGAACGGTCATATCATTCGCAATGTCTACATCAAGAGGACAATCCAGCTACCCCGGAGCCCCCAACAAATCGCTTGCTAAGCGCGAGCGATATAAAAGATCGGGTAGCCCCGGAATCGAATAATACCAAAACAGATATAGCGTTCACAAGGAACGATCCTATAATAAAACACATAAACATAAGCGACAAAACAATATAAATAAAGAGATAAGGAGAAGATACATACCCGTCACAACGTCGGGGGCTGTACGCGCCTCCTCTGCCGTCAGCTGGAATGCCCTGCTCTTCGCCGCTGGCGCATCTGCACGGCCCTGACGGCCGCCTGTAATCCTCAACGTCGCAGGAGTGCGTGCTGACACCGGTCCTGCCGCAGCCAAACTCGGACATTGGGCTTTCTTGTGGCCCTTCTGATTGCACTGAAAGCAAATCAGATCAGATACTGGAGTAACGGGGGTGGTAGTAGTACAGTCTCTGCTGATATGGCCAGTCCGACCACACTTGAAACAGCCAGAACTACCTGCTCTGCACGTTTCCTCGTGCACCTTTCCGCACTTACCACAACGGCTACGACCCTGTTGGCCTTTCAGCCTGGAATTAGATACCTTGGGCCGCTTGCCCAAACCCTCAACACTCATAGCAGAATCAGGCTTCCCCTTTCTCTCCATCTCTAAGTCAATCTCTCTCTATCCCTCTCTCTCTCCCTAGCCCTTGCTATCATGTCTTCCAGCGTCTTGCAGCTGGATCGGCTCACAAACTGCCAGATATCGCTCCTCAACATCTCATGGTACCGAGCCTTCTTCATCTTCTCGTCCGCTACATACTGCGGAACCAGAAGTACCATCTCCCTGAATATAGTTGTGATCTTGGTCACCATCTCAGTAGTCTGACAGAGATCCTGAAACTCTCACGCCAGCTGTTGCACCTCGATCACCGGTGCAAACTCAGCTCGAAACTTGGTCGAGAAATCACTCCAGGTCATCAAATCAATAGCATCACCTCCCACAACATGCCCTACCTCCTCCCACCAATCACGAGCCCTGTCCTTCAGGAGGAAGGAAGCTAGTCTGACCTTGTCCCCCTCGGGACAACGGCTGGTACGGAAGGTGTTGGCATCATCTACCAACCACCTGCTGCTCGCGATGGGATCCCTAGCCCCATGATAGTCTGGCGCTCCACAAGCCCGAAACTCCCTGAAGATCAGAGAGCGCGTCCCAACCAAAGCCATAATCTCAGCACAAAAAACGCTCAATCTCTCATCAAGAAGCTCCAGAATACCCTCCTTGACCGAGCCGAAAATCACAGGAGTCTGATCAAGGATACTGCGCGTAATCTCAGACGAGATAAACTCCCTCGTCTGGTCGTCAAGTTGCCCGACTTCAGAACCCAAGCCTGATCCCTGTCCTACACCGGAACTTCCCACTGGCTTGCCTCGCAATACCACCATACTGAAAATAGACCATAAAACTATCAGAACAAGCATCAATGCATATCGGGGAAATTATAACTACACAAGCTCCATGGCTTCATTACAACCCTCCTTGAATCGAGTACGGATCCTCGGCTTCTAATAGTATGGGCCCATACTACCTTCCACATATATCCATACTTTCCTCAAGAAGCTCCTTCACTCAGCCAAGTTACTCTATAACCAACAGATCCCTCGCAGCTAGGGCTCTCAGCACTAAATCTCAACCTAGGTTCTCCTAGGGCAGACTCCACACCACTTTCCGCCATCATCTGTAGAAGGAACTCATGCTAACCACCTCTAACTAGCTGACGAATACAATTACATATTACAAAAACTAGATAATTCTTCGAATGAGAGGTCTCTCCCTACAAAGGTTGGACTCAAACAAGAGCTGCGCAATAGAGCTAAACCTAACCTTCTGAAATTATTTAGTTTCCATAATATGTAACTTAGCATATTTTCTTGCTAACTAGCCGAGATTAACAAGAACTCCTAAAAGCACAGAGCAAGCAGCATTCGAGCATCAAGTAAACAAAACTGAGCATAACCTAATCAGGCCATCCTATCACTGACCGATCAGTACTAGCATGCAAATCTATAAGCTCACATAATAGACATACAAAGGCATCTCTCCTAGATCCTTAGCCCTACTCTAGCATGCGATTCACATTTCACAATTCATGTCATATATAAACATGCATGGGTATTTTGGGATAACTTACTTGAGCTCGGGTGATTGCACGCACCACACCCTTTTCTCTTTTAGAAATCCTTTTTATAAAAATGCTTTCTTTTGAAAATTTCTATCAATTCCTTATTTTGAGTTCAGAAACACCCGAGAGTGTGTCTGAATCCCTCAAACCAAGGCTCTGATACCAACTTGTAACATATATAAAACATCAGAGTAATATCCCAGGCAAAACATCATGGTGTGTGCAGTGCAATCATCCCGAGCTCTTCCCCTTGCTACCAGAGGTACCTAAAACCAAAAATGGAACCCGTGAGCACAAAGCTTAGTGACTTCCCCAAAAATACCACATACCAATATATAGTAAACATACAGTGGGCCCCGCCCGGTCATTAGGCCCTGCCTGGTCATCGAGCTGAGCTCAACATGCATATAACATATATCAAATAAACACAAACACACATGCAATAATCACATATCATACAACTAGTCTTCGGGCCTTGCCCGACTTCCGGCCTTAGCCCGGAAGTGTATAAACACATACACATTCGAGAGTCACGAAGACAACTAGCATACTAACATAGCATAAACATGGGTCGGTCTTGGTGCCTTCGACCCCCTAAGCCAGTAAAGGAAACTCACATCGCAAAGCTGAATGATATGGATGATCCCCGACTGCTGGTCCTACGACTCCCGGAGCTACCAATTATCAAATAAAAGTTAATTAAGTTCAGGATCTCCATCACTTAACCACAAGTCCTCACTGGGGTAAAAGACCATTTTACCCCTAACATACTCTTGTCCCAAAATGAAACTCTAAATCATAACCAATGGCCCAAAAAAGATAAATAATCCCACAAGGCCCAATATATGGCCTAATTTCCAATTGGGCCCAATCCCTTCACATGGCCCTAACCCAAGGCCCAAAATGTTTTCCAAACCCAATGAGTCGATTCCAGATGGCCCACTAAGGCCCAAAGCATAAGCCCAAGGAAACAGCCCAAACCGAGGCCTAAAAGACATCAGCCCAAATCCACTAAGTACGCGGGGCGTACTCAGTTGTACGCTTTGCGTACAGGCTGCATGGGTTATACGCTATGCGTACGGGCTTGTACGCCCAACGTACTATCTTGTTAAGCCAAAATCCCAAACAGAGCTTAATCCCTTAAGATCTTTAGCTCCAACACATATATGAGTCCATTGAAGGGTCTTAACCCATAAAGTCGATTACTTGGCGGCTTGCATGCCCCCAAATGGGTTCAAACTTGAAATAATATAACCTACTTCCTTAAAAATGAACAAAACTCATGTACGGATGCTACAAAACTCCCAAGATGGCAACTTTCTGACTTAGGGACTCTCATAACACCAAGGGTGGCAACCCTAAGCTTAGGGAACGATTTTAAACCATAAAGCTTCATTCTTTGGACCAAAGAGGTCCAAAACTCAACTCAAGAGATCTAAGTATTCATAAGGCAAGTTCAAGACTTTATACCTTGAAAAGGTCTGAAATGAAGCAAGAATCCCAGATCTACACCTTCTCCTTTGAACCACCATCTTGCTTTAACCTTCACTCTATTGGAGAATGGATCAAAACACCAAGAATGCTCTCAAGAGGCCTTCCAAACACAAGAACACACAATATATGAATTAGGGTTTTGTAGAAGCTGCTTGAAGGTGAGAGGGAGGCTGGTATTTAAGACATAATGTTCTTTATATAGTGCTTAACCCTAAAATTTAGGGTTTGGGGACTACACGCGTACGTGTGTGGCATGCACGATCATCTCATACTAGGACGCTGTGCGTACATAGGTTGGTACGCCCTGCGTACGGCACCCTTAAGCCCAAATAACGAGGATCCAATGGATCCAAGCCCAAGTCAATACAAAATAATTAACCCAAATATAAATAACACCTTGGAGAAATACTGAGCGTTACACCAGGGATCTTATACCGACTTGTAACGTCCCAAATTCTAGAATAATTTTTTTTTCATTTTTAAAATATAATAAACATCCATTTTTATAAAGTTACATTTAGTCAATTTATTTGTTCAAAAACCATAATTCAAAATTAGAGTTATAAGGAAGACAATGCGGAATCTTGAATCATAAAATCATTGATGTGCATGTGTACAGTCCCGCCTTCAATCCGATAGTAACTGAAAAACATTTAAATCCACAATTGTAAGCCAAAGCTTACTGAGTTCACCTAAAATACCCCACACAACAATACATATACAATTAATGTACAACGGGCCCACAACACAAAAACTGGTTCACCCAAAATACCCCATCCAACAATACATATATAATGCATGTACACCGAGCCCACAACACGAAGAATGGATTGCCCTCGGGCCCATAACAAAAGAATGGATTACCCCAACCCTCCCAGGACCACAACCAAAAATACGGGATTGCCCCGAGCCTACAGCCACAAAGATTTGATTGCCCGTGAGCCTACAACTTAAAACTGGATTGCCTCCCTAGGACTATAGCCTAACACTGGATTGCTCCTAGGTATGTTGGCCTACCGCACAATGCAATATCGCCTCAACCCAACTACACTATGTCGATACAAGCACAAAAATAATAACAAGCAAGTATAGGTAGTCATAGCAGATCTATCAGTCTAACAGAACACTACAACATAGCAAAATCCTACACACAATGACACATATTGCAGTACAAATTATACTGAGAAAACTCACGTCGCAGACATAGCCAACAACTAACAGCTCTCATAGCAACCGAATCAGGTGCTACACACCTCCAAATAAACCATTCAAGGTAAACCCTTAGTCTACCTTCTAAAACTAGCCAATTGGTGCAAAAGTCAACCCATGTCAACAAGTCAACGTTGAAAGTCAAAGTCAACGGTCAGCATCACCATCAGTTTACCCCCACGTTGTAACCAGCCCATAGTCACGTCGTGGCTAACAAAATCAGTCCTAGCCTAAAAATCCAGTTACAAACAACTCAGCTGCGATCAAAACCATTGTCTCGTCATGACATCCGTATGGTCACGTCGTAACTATTGTAATTTGGGACAACTTAATGCATTCAACCCTTAATCCTTTAACCCATCGATTCTACCTTTCCAAAGGGCCTTCTTATTCCAAAAACATTCTAAAAATCTATGCTTTATAGACATGCATGTCCAATGCATGTCTTGATCTCATATTAGGTTAAAATGATGAAAAATGGAACCACAATCACATGAATGACTTCAAAACTTAAACAAACTTCAGAATCAATATATACAACCTCAAGGGACCTCAATGACCCATAAAGTTGCAAACTTTATTGACTCCTTCCACCAAAACTTTCACAACATAAAGAAAAAAGAGCAAGAAGCCTATATCTAGAAGCTATCAACATAAAGCTTGGATATTGAACACTTACAATGGTCTAGAAATGGCTCAAATGAAAACTCCAAGCTTTCCAAGAGGTTCTCTATACCACAAGGGCCTTCTTCTTCCATATAAGTGCACCAAATCACCAAGGGTAAGCTTATAAATGAAGAAAAAGGTATTATGGTTTGCTTCAAGGTTCTAGAGGGTGATGGAGGTTGGAAGTGATGCCCTAAATTTGAGATTAAAGGTTTAAATATGGAGGAAACCCTAAAAGATCATGGGCTTGGGCTGCAACTATCGTTACGTCATGACCATACCCTTGTCACGTCGTGATATCCATCCAGAAACACGTTCTCATATTTGGCACGTCACGTCGTGACCTCCCTATGGTCACATCGTGACATATGGTTTTTCCTAAAAACCATGCATTTGACTCCTTTATGCCATACACTGATCCATTATAGGAGACGGGTGTTACAATATCCATTTTTTTTATAAACAACGTGTTTGTATAAAAAAAATGTTTATATACATAAATATATACAAATACATTTACTATGAAATAGATCTTTGTATACATTTTTTCTATAAAAAACGTGTTTGTATACATTTTTATAAAATATGTGTTTGTATACATTTTTATAAAATACGTGTTTGTGTATATTTTTTTTTATAAAAGCTTGTTTGTATACAAATATATTTATTATAAAATAGGTTTTTGTGTACATTTTTTTAATAAAATATGTTTTTGTATACATTTGTTTTTATAAAAACGGATTTGTATATATTTATGTATTTTTATACATACAAATTGTTTTTTATATACTTAATAAATACCTATTTTTTAAAAGTTTTTAAGGTATATATGAGTATAATAACGTATTTTTCATAAATGTATTTCACACACACATAACCATGTTTTTATAAATAGATATTTAAAATTAAAAAACTATATATTTTTATAAATAGGTATTTTGCATTCAAAAATATTAAAAAAAGGTTTTTATATAGGGATTTTGCATACAAAAATGTTTTTTTAAGGGCGTGTTCGGCAAAATTAGCTGGTAGCTGGTGGCTTGTAGCGGGTAGCTTGTAGCTTGTAGTGTTTTGTTAAACGCTACATGAAATAGCATTTGGATTTGGAGCATTTTGTTTAAACTAAACGCTAGAAGCTTGTAGTACCGAACGAAGCTTTCTGTTCAAAACGGAGCGTTTTGTCAAACGCTAGAAGTTAGAAGCTCTTAAACGCTCCCAAACGCTCCGTGCCGAACACACCCTAAGTTACATATAAAAAAGAAGGTTTTTTTTATGTGAAAATATGTTTTTTTATATAAATATGATTTTATAAAACTAACAAAATATATTTGATTTTTTTTAAATGTAAAAAAAAAAACTTAATTCGGTATGAAATCGTTACAAAATTTTGAAATCTGGGCCAAAAGTTTAAGTTTTGGACCAAATTTGTAATAAAATTTAAAATCTTGGCCAAAAGTGTAACTTTTGAAAGTGGATGACCTGTTGTCCTGGTAAAATGGTCAAATTGAATACAATTCACAGTTTTTGAGATTTAATTAAATAAAAAAATCATATAAAGACGAAATCGATTATAAGGTTAAAACATAGACTTTTATGGAGTTTTCCATAATTTATAATGAGTTACTTTTTAATATGAATATCTAAATCAAAGTTTTATGAATTAGACGTGGTGTTGCTATTTGAATCTATAATATTGTTAGGGCTAAGATCCTCAATCTTATCCTGGATCCCGGATCTCAAAGATAGCTAAGGATCCTTAAACCTATCCAGGATCCCAGATCTTAAAGAAGTTTCAGGATCTCGAACGTACATCAGGATCCTAAACATCACCATTATTATTTCCTTACAAGTTTAACAACTATATTTCTTGTTTATTTCGCACATGGGCAGAAATTGTCAACATAAGACTCATTCACAATGAAGAACCACTTCAACCAGGCTTAAAACCCGAGAATACAAAGTTAAAGCACGTTGCTAATACCACTTCAGCAAGATCTCGAAAATGTCGGACATTTAGTTACTCAGAGGGTGTTTGGGATTTCTTTTAAAATAACTTTTGGCTTTTAACTTTTCCAAAAAGTTAAAAAAATGCCAAAAAGGTGTTTGGATAATTCAAAAGATCTTTTGGAAATGACTTTTGGTAAAGAAGAAAACAAGGAGTTTCTAAAAGTCACAAACCTGACTTTTTGTGACTTTTTGTTGTTTTACCTATAAAAGTTATTTTGTCAATCCAAATACTTTTTAAAGACCTTCTTTTGCAAAAAGCCGTTTTACAAAAAGTCCTTCTACACGAAGGACTTTTGATGCTCAAAAATAATCCCAAACACCCTCTTAACCTAGACTGTATATACACTTGTAAAACACACACAACAGACACAATTAGCTGACACCTTAGTAATCTAGACTCACTTTAGCATTTGTAATCGTATTATCAAGATCATCTCTGTAATTTACGTTCAAATCAATAAGATCATACAAGGCAGGTGATCATTATCACCTCCCAATGTTTTATGCTGGAGATCTTAGCAAGGATCAATGACTTTCCTTGTAAACCACTTGTGCGATTCTGTTCTAATTTCGTTAATCATTTCAACTACAACACCACAACCTCTCATGCAATTTGGTTGATATCCATTTGATCGATTTTTGACCAAAACAAATATAATACAATTTTCATGTTTGAAGGAACTTAACAAAGACCGTCCAGCTCCACATCGAACATATTCAACGACAAAGTCAAGTGCAAGTTGATCCGTAACACTGAACTTTAACTTCGTGGCATAAAAATAACTGTTTTCGGCACATATGTTACGCTCTGATCATTGACCATATGTTACACCCTATGCACCAAACATGTTACGCCAAGTGCACATAACCTAACTCAGAAGAACGTTACATAAACATATCACCACCTTTATTTCCTCGACAATATTTCACATTGAATATTTGTTGTGAGTTGTACATCGAACATAAGTTAAAGAAGGTTATAACCGTATATTTTTGTTTCAGATTCCGAATATATTTCTCTAGTGAATGACTTTTTGCACCCAACAAATATTTTGTAAGACGAAGTTACATATGGTAGACTACAATCATTATTGTAATTTAAGGTTATTTAAAATTAAGACAAACACTCATTTGAATATAACAATCGTAAACATAAGATACTATTTACCATTTGTTGGTTTAACTATAAATACTTAAATAGTAAAAAGGTCTGCTAAAATGTAGTAGAACTGCACGTACAAAAGTGTAATATGTAACTAGTAAACTAAAAGGACAATTAAGCAATTTATTTTTTAAGAAACGAGTCTATCCCCTAGTTTTTAATAGCTTTGTAACATTACCCAACTATTCATACTGTACACATTCACTTCCTTTTTATGAGAATTACCTTGCACGGTGTAAGTCGATTACTTGAAAATCTGGCATTTGTTTATAGTAGCAACTAATTTTTTATGTTCTTTGAATTTTAGACAACCAAATATGTTTTTGTCATTTAAAGGTCCATAAAAATGGGAGAAAACTCATGTTTTAGAGATTGTCTTTATGTACATTATATATTTATGTAACAGAATTATCAAAAGACGAAGAGCTACCCTTGATTTTAGGGAGTTTGATGCACAACATGGGTGTACGTGTAAAGAATATAGTGTAAGTTAAAACCAATCAATCTGGCCAAGCCCATGTCACCATCTATGCCATTCCTTAGGAATCCAATGCCCCTAAAATATATGTGGATTTCATGCATACCCACATGCAAGATTCTTGCCCATTTCTCATTTTTTGGCTCACTCGGTCTCCTTATTTTTTTTTTTTTTTTGCGTATGGCTGTATGGGGTTTGGTATGGAGATGTACTACATGCATACTTATGTGTACATCGATTATCAGCATGATAGTAAACTATGTATGGTCGATAATATCTTGCTTCATTTGATTTCGGTGTTGCAATATATCTTTTGTGCTTGACTACATAAAGAATTTATAGGTAAAACATTTCATAAATGGTTTGTTAAATCTCGTTCTTTTAAGTTAACTAAACAAACCAACAAACACGAACAAATAAACAATCAAAATTTCTTTTTCATATTTGTTCGCTTAACAAATTATTTTTTCTTGTTTGTTCCTTTATAGTCGTTAAGGTGCTAAACGAATATAAACAACCGTAAACAAAAGAACTTTAAAAAAAAGTGAACTTTAAAAATTGCATATTTGGTTTCCAAAATAGACATAAAATATATGTCAAGACCCATCGCCATGTCATCGTCTTAATTAAATTCAAACACGCTCAAAGTGAAAGAGTTTCAACTTTATAATTGGAATTTTTTATTTCCATGAACATGTCCACTGTGATTTTCAACAAATATTACACTTCTTGACAATAAGTTAAAAATGTTATACATGACATCTAAAGTGTGCTATTATAGTATTATATGAAGTATAACATTGACAATTTTCCTACGAGAATTCATTATTTATAAAAGGTGTCAAGATGAGACTAAAAGGAGAAAACTTTCAACCAACAAATATTGAATGGGGAACAATATTATTTATAACAAGCTTAATTGATTGTTTTTAAAAACAATTGCTTTGATATTAATTGCATGAAGATGGTGGGAGAGTTTTAAAACTAGTGATTGCAACAACTTTTAGTGTATCAACTACAATTTCAACACCATAAATAAAATAATAAATGATTTATGAGTGGTCCAATGCTACCACAAGGTTGATATGTCCGTTCTATCATTCAAGATTGTAATTGGTAATTTCGGGAAAATATTTATTTGCCTATTAAGATTTGTATTTTGATGTTTTTGCACTTTGATGTTTAATTAACTTTCAAAAGAATTAAATGAAATTTCACTAGATCATATATATGTACCTAAGCTTGAGATTCGATATGGAGATATTTAAGTTATGCTTCTAAAAATTGTTTTATGTTGGTGCAAATCAAAAGTATAAGATATCTCAAAAACACTCTACAAAGTTTAGAAATTACACAACAGTTAATACAAAAAATTACAAATTTTGCAAAATCTTCTAAATACTTTTAACAAAATAGTAAAAAATCAGGACTTTTTTCGAAAATAGCCATACAAACTGCAAATGAGGCTAACTCGCTTGAGGTTTCGGCAATGACTTTCATAATCTTGACTGCGATCTGGTGTATTAGGTTGCGGTTTCGTGTCCCACCTGCAAAATCGAGGCCCATTAATCCATTATATTCAAAGGTTCTACTAGAAGAAGATTCGTTATTAAACAGGTTAATGAGATGTGAGAATGAAGTAACAGAGTAAGGAGGAACGTTTAAGACCCACTTTAGTATAGATCCTGTAACGGTTGAACTAAAACTCTTGCATAGACAAGCGTCCTTAAAGATACTGAGGGATTGGGTCAATCTCCATATGTTCCATGTATTGGGCTACATGCTCTTCAGGATTCATGGTTCTATCATACATCTTCGTGTTGGACATTTGGAACCTTTTCAGGACTTCAGTATCACAAATGAGAGGTGTTGATATTGCTAAAATTAGTCATAAAATATGGTTTATTATATTAGTATTTTAAATGAATAATTTTAAAATAAAGATAAATATGATTTAAAAACGTTTGTATTTTATAATGGAGTAAAAATCTGGAGATAACTATAAAAGAAGGAAAATGAAGCTAAATATGGATTAGATAATGAAGAATTTTGAAGACACCATAAAAGACGAGGTTAGCGCCGCGAAATAAGATGATTAGCGACGCGAAAATAAGCTTTACTTTGGGAATATTCGATAATGAAAACGGTTAGCGCCGCGAAGACGAAGGCTAGTGCCACTAAGTCTATTTTCCTATAAATACATGATTTTCACATCTTAGAAAAATGTGCTAAAAAGAAACTTTCTTAGTTACAAAAAAACAACCCTTTATTTCGTCCTAGAAGATAGAAGAGTTGTATACGTGAGCTATTGAAGGATTGTGAAAGAAATATTGAAGAAAAGTAATAGGTTTGCAATGTTTAGAATTCGTTATATTTGTTCTTTCTATTTTTCTGTAAACATGAGAAGCTAAAAATCTTCTCTTTCACTTAAATGGAGATGAACAAGAGTACTATGGTGTAATTTTGATTTTGAAGTTATGAGGTTCATATAAAATTGATTTTTGATTAAATCCTTTTCCTTTCTTGTTAAACTTTCGATATTTATTGCTTACATTTGAGTCAAATAATTATAGAATACAGATCTGATTATTGTAACTTGTATCATAGTAGTTTTTGATCTTAAACTGTTAGGACTAGTGATTTAAACAATCCTAGAGTTGAAAGATCTACTATGTTTAAGAATCATATTAATGTGATATTGCTAATGAACATATGATATTAATAGATCACACTAACAACTTGATATCGTTGATTATTTATTATAAAGTGATTTTAATAAATATTCAATAAACTATTATAATTAATTGGAAATTATTTATTTCAAGGAAATATTAATTTTTATTAGCAAGTAACATAATATATCATATGATATGATTTATTAAGTCATGTACACTATTTATGACTAGAAAGACTCTTTTGTCTTTTAGTTAAAAGTTAAAGTTTATATCTTATAAAGAGTTATAAGAATTTTATAAAATTTTCTTCTCTTTTTATATATAAAAAAAGATGAGCTCGTTTCTAGGAAACAAGACATTGTCTTTTGAATATAATAAGGGAAAGTAAGCATGGCTTAAGAGGCATGGCAGACATGTAGGCTTTAGGGTATGGAGTGCTTAAAGTGTTAAGAACTCTTGGGTAATGATTTAGCTTTATGAAGACTTTCATTCATTCATTTTTTACACACCAAAACCATAGCTCCATCATACTCTCTCATATTCTCTCTTGCAAAAGAGTGTTAAAAGATTACTTGCTTGCATTTTTCTCTCTTTAAGTCATATTTGGATATGGACTTAAAGCTTAATAGTTTTGAATAACATCTATATCAAGTTGGATTCATGTTGGTGTCTTAAAGGTTCCACATTCTCCATCAACTTACAAGCCTCCCAAGAGGACCTACAGAACTTCAAAGGTTGCTATTTCTACACCCATTCTTTTGTTGGTGTTTTAATCTTTCTATAACTTTCAAGATGATACCTGGCGGATGTAAATTAGCTTATGTTGTTTTCGAACAATCAAGTCTTCTGTTTTCCAATTTTTCTAGTTAATGAAATTGTTTTTTAAATAAAACCCAACAACTAGTATTAAGAGAAATCTTGAAAGTTTGGTTAGATTTTTTGATTTTTGGAAATCTTAGTTTTTGGAGAATATGGATAACCTGTTTTTGTATAAAAATAAGTTCATACATATTTTCTTTGAAAACTTCTTAATTATTATTTTATATGACAAAAATTTACATGCATTTTTTGTCACGTAAAGTTGTCTTAGAAAAACAAAGGTTGTTTTATGCTTATATGTAGTTTAGAGTGCATAAACAAGCCTTGGACCATTTGTGTTGTTTTTTTGTGTGTTTTGGTTGAAAATGGTTTGTCATATTCTTTTATTCATAAAGTATGTAATAAAAGTAACTAGTTTTTATTCTTGTTATTTTTATGTAATAGATTAGTTTTACACTAGATTTATTTTATAAAATATGTAACACAATGAAGATGGAGGTCATTTCTTGAAGAACCATGGAGACCCACGGTTTTATGAAAATTTTATAAAAGTTCATAACTTTTATAAAATTTTTATAAAATTACAACAAAGTTGGTTGTCATTGCAAGTGAGGGCTTGAAGATCACATGAAGAACAATTTGTAATATTTGGTCCATTTGTCCCTTATGAAGGACTTAACACTTTTGTGTTGGCTCATAGAAGTGCTAACTAGATCAAGGTTTTTTATGTTAAATGCATGTTTGTGTTGTTTATTTTTCAAGTAAATATTTTGTGTGGTTGATAATTTAGCTTTCCACAAAATCAAACTATTTTATGGACAAAATAAACATCACATGGAGTTTTGTTTTCAATTTACAGAATGAGAACATAATATGTAACAAGTTATAATTTCAAAATAAAAACTGGTTTTATTAAAATGTTAATAATGGCAAATTTTGAAATTGAAAAATTATAAGTCTAAAATGGTGATTTTATAAATTATTAAAAATCCAAAATATTAATAATAAAATGAAGTTTTATTAAGTAATAAATAAGGTTCTATATGTCTCAAACTCAAACTTAATAATGAATATTATCGTTAAAACCGAATCGCGTCAAAATATAAAATCAGGATTTATATTTGAACCTTAAATGTGATTTTTTTGGAAAATCGATACAATGATTAATTGGATGCATGCAATTATCATGATATCATATGTTTTGAAAACTAGAATTATAAAACATATAAAAGACTCCTTCAAACCTCAAATCTATGCAATCATTATTGAAAAGCACTCACACATCTCTTGTATGCACTAGTGAGATAAATGATACCAAACCGCTTAGTGTTATCTTTTGATGGCCGGGGTGTATTTGTGATTCCTATAACCAAGTTAAAGGCCGATTACACAAGTTTTTTAAATTGAATGATTTGAACGGAAATCTTTTGTGATAAAGGATACCTAAGCAAGGGAAATCTGAGGCACAAATGAGATAAAAAATGTCTAATTAAATTTGTTATTAGCGATCCTATAAATATAAGAATTATATAGTTAGATATAATTGATAATCGATATCTACCGGGTTGGGTTCAAATGGATGAGATAAATGATATCTAACCATTCATTTATTTTGCAACCTTGATCCTAGACTTTGATAATTAATGCTTTTGGAAACTAAAAGGGTATCAATTATTAAAGAGTTTAAATATTGAAAATACTGAATGAATTTTGTTAAAATTTTGAAGACAAATAATCCATTCTCATAAACATGAATTACATTTTCTTTAATGCCTTAATGAAACAATAACATTCAATAGATACAACTTCAATGAATGGGTTCATGTCTTGAGAGACAATCTCATGAGATATATGAAATTGTATACACTTAAAGGTTCTAGTCCTAAACAACTTGCTTTGAGCAATAGACCCAAACATGATACCTAGTAAATGCATCATTGTGATGCTTAATATGTTTCTAAAGTCAAACTAGGAATAGTTATTCCTGACTTCCAGGAAGTCTTGGATAATTTAGATATATATCTGATAATATAACAGGTTAAGCAATATTCTAATAAATACAACGATATTTTGTTTTAAACTAGTTCAAACATTAAAATAGTGCAAGGCTAAAAGAGTTAACTTGTGTGATCTAAGAGTCTCATGTTTTATGGAATGAACACCTTTAAGCCCAAGAAATCCAATAAGTCTCACACATATGGATCTTGTTTCTCTTGTGGAGAAACTAGACACTGGAAGAGGAGCTGCTCCTCCTATCTGGAAAGAAAGTATGGAAAAGACTAGTACTTCGAGTATCTACTAGATAGAACTCATACGTTTCATATAACACTTATGTACTTGGTACTTAAATGTTAATCTAATATTTGTAAATGGCTTGCAGATATTTACAGAAGAGTAACCAGTTGAGCGGATGGCTGCGGGAAGGCGAAAGCGTGACCGTACACTTCCTCGATTGATTATTATGATTTCTGGGAACTCTGATGTATAAAATATTTTGAAAACAAATTGTAATAATTGAATAGTTTCAAATGATTTAAAAGTTTTAAATTGGCTCGAATTTTATGGGTGTTACAAGTTGGTATCAGAGCCTTGGTTTGAGTGAATTGGAGGAACACTCGTGTGAATCCAGTCTCAAATCAAGGAAAGATTTTCAAAATGATTTTTAAATGGTTTTCAAAATAAGTAAAGGAGGATGCAGAGTGTACGATCAGCCGGAGCCAGTAAGTGAACCCCAAAATACCATACAGTTATTTGATTATGTGATCTGTTAGAACAACATGCTAGTACTAGGCTAGGGATCTTCTGGAATTGCATGATAGAGTTGCCTGATTACATGATGCCTGCTAGCCTAGGGTTTCCTTTATATGAAATTGACATCATTACTATAGTGGCTTAGTGTATGCGTCACTGTTATACATAATTAAGATCTTATAGCCTGAGAATTTTTGATTTGGCCTTATGTTATGTTCTTGTCTGATTGGGAGCTTAGGGTATGATTGGATATTCAAAAGTCTATGGGGTCCAGAATTATGTATGGCTAGCATACACTAGTGCTGCAGGGTTGGTGGAAGCTTCATGGATGGGTGGGTTGTGCGAGGCCAGTAGGCCAGTTATGAGATATTTAGTATTTCCTCTAGGAGTGAGGATTGAGTGCTCGCTATATTTGTGTGTATTGTTAGGGCATTGTGATGATACTTGGGACAAATATGGGTAGGTGTGGAAGGTAGTATGGGCCCGTACTACTGAAAGCACATGACCCATACGCGTATCAAGGAAGTCACAACTCCTAGGGTTTTTGGTTGGGAGTTGGTTCCCGGGTTGTTATGAGGAGTATCTAATATCCTTTGGGTATGTTTTCAGTATGGTGGTTACATGGCGATTCGTGGCTGGATCCGGGTCAGGATCAGGAGAGGATGGACAGGAGGCGCCGGCAGCGCCCGAGACTATCGGCCAGATGAGGCCAGACGAGATGGATGACAGGATCCGGGAGATCCTGCATGATGAGGTTGCTGCTATGTTCCGGGCTCAGTTGCCAGAGATGTTTGGGTCTATCAAGACCGCCATGGTCGAGTACTTTGATGAGCGCTATGTATCCCTTGCGGAGACGGCTGCCGCGGCAGCTACTGCAGCTGTAACAGCGACATGGGTAGGAGCCAGTCAGGCTTTTCAATATCGGGACTTAGATAATACGAAGCCCCCGACTTTCGATGAGATTCAGGACCCTATCATAGCCATGATGTGGCTATCGAATATCGAGGGATACTTTTTCACATGTTCCTGCCCGGCTGACCAAAAGGTCAGGTGTGCCCTGAACATGTTGAGGTCCGAGGCGAAGGACTGGTGGAGGTTGATGACAGGGCCTTATTCAGATGAGCAGAGAGCTACAGTTTCTTGGGATCGGTTTAGGGAGATGTTCTGCTCCCGTTACATTCCGCGAGTCGAGCGTGAGCGGCTAGCTCAGGAGTTCTTAGAGTTGAGACAGGGTGCAGAGTCGGTGATGGAGATCACCCGTATGTTCACTGAGAGGGCGATGTTCTACCCGGAGTTTGGTTCCGAGCAGGCTCAGATGACGCGTTATCTGAGCATGATCAAGACTGACATTAGACAGTTTGTTGCTACCCAGCGATGTGATACGTTGCTGGACTTACAAGAGGCCGCTAGGCGGCGTGAGCTGGAGATTGAGTTACAGTTGTGATAACAGAGGTAGGCCCCGGTACAGTCGCAGCCGGTGCCAAAGCGGTCCAAGACCGCTGATTCTAGGTTTGGAGGCCAGAGCGGCCGCACGTGTGAGAAGTGCGGGAAGGGTCACTCAGGAGTTTGTAAGTCCGGTGTTGCGTGCCGCAAGTGCGGAAAGGAGGGGCATTATGCGAGGGATTGTCGTCAGTTGGCCCCGGTTCAGGACATGAGGATTTGTTATCACCGTCATCAGGTTGGTCACGTGAAGACCAACTGTCCACAGCTGGTTACTAGACCGGTGCAGGCTCCAGAGTCGGCTACATTGAGGATTACTGGTGGGGGTCAGGGTAGAGCAGAGCCCGCGAGGGCTCATGGACGTGCCTTCCAGCTTATAGCAGAGGAGGTCGGGACATCGCCAGATGCAGCTGTTGGTATGTTTCTATCTGTATCTTATTGTTTATAATTATATTGTGAATTTTCGATCCCTATCTACATATGGCATAAGAGAATTTGAGGAATTTAGTAACAATGGTTGTAGACGGTTAAGTAGTGTTTTGTTTTCGCCACTAGTAGGTAGAGGTTAGTGTCCCAAGTGGGGGAGAATTAGGAATTTTCATAGGGAGCATCAATCGTCGAGGGCTTTGTTAGTTGTCGGGGCTCGACAGTACATTCAGCATGAGTATGCGGGCTATTTAGTGTGTGTGGTAGATACGCGGGTCAGGGAACAGACCACGGTTTTCCGAGAGGATGGATGATCGACATGAGGCCTAGGGTTAGGTCGGGGTTATAGTCCACAGAATGGATCAGGAGTTTGAAGCCCAAGTGGGTGAGAACAGGTTGCAGAGGACAGAGAGCACCAGGAGGGATGGCCCAGGGAGATGCTCAACAGTTTAGAGCGGTTCGGATAGACTGAAGGCCGGTGGGGCGTACCAGTCAGGTCGAAGGCTCGGAGAACAGTCCAGACAGGCTGAAGGCCCGGAGAGGCGGTCCAGACATGCTGAAGGTTCTGAGAGTGGTCCAGATAGGCTGAAGGCCTGGTGAGGTGGTCCAGTCATGCTGAAGACTCTGTATATGTTTGTAGATCTATGTTCGGGTATTGAGTAGGATGCTATGCTATAGCAATCAATAGGTCTGTTCCAAGTATTGAACATGCTATTGGAGTAGGCTGAGGACTCCGGGGTATTTTGGTCGATTGGAAGTTGTTATTAGAGGACGGGCGGAGTCCAAAGGATCTGTGATCTCATAAGTTCAGAGTGTCTCTAGGATTAATCTTCTTGGATCGGGTAATACTCCAGTTGGGGACTGGGAGCAGGCCGAATGAGTATTCGTTAGTTTGGGAAGGTTTGGGATTAGAAAGTTCCGTCATTCAGGTTCTGGGAACCGAGTTAGATATTTTCTTAATCGTTTATGGCATTGGGATGGGGTTGAGGCGGTCCTGCGCTATGCAGTAGGCTAAGATACCGGTGCGGACCGACGATGATTCGTAGGCACATAGGTTCCAGGGAGAGCGGTAGGATTAAGGCAGTAAGCCAAGATAACCTGTGCGGGCCGATGGTAAGTCGTAGGCACAGGGGTTCAGTAGAGGAGTGGGCTTTGGGACAGGAGGTTAGTAGACCAGGGCGGTCCGGTTAGACTGAAGGCCTGGTAAGGCGGCCCAGTCAGAACAAACGCCCGACAAGCGGACCGGGGAGGCTGTAGGCCCTGAAGGGCGGCCCAGTCATGCCGAAGGCTCAGTGTACGATAGTTTTTGTAATCTATGAAGGCACTAAATTGCCGCAACAATAGATAATTTGCGATCCCGTTTTGGTGGGAACCTCAAATTATCAGGATTGGGTGTAAGTGGTATGGAAGTGACAACGGTTCAGTAGAGTTGTCTGTCAGGAAGACAGACCGATTTTGGGATTCCAGGATTCAAGATGTCGGAGCGCGTTCGAATGCATATTCTGTAAAGGTTCAGGGGATTTGTACTCGGTTGTGACGGACCAGAGGATTGTGGAGGAGACGCAAGGATAGATCCTTGGATCTCCAGTTATAAGTAGACCCGAGTTATGTTCGTTAGAGATGCACACAAAAACCGGTTTCACTATTCAAAACCGGATCCAATCCGAAACCGGATTGGGTCAAAACCGGTTTTGACCAAACCGGATCGGATCGGATTTAAAACCGGATTTTCAATCGGATCCTAATCCTATATTCCAAATCGGATTTGATACCGGATCGTAAACCGGATTCGCTAAAAACCGGATCCAAATCCGCCCCAAAATCCGATTAAAACCCACTAAAATCGGTTTAAACCGGTTTCAAATCGGATTAGAATCGGATTCGGATTTTGGTTGGAACTGGATCGGATTTTGACCGGATTCGGATCGGATTTTGACCGGATCGGATTTTTGATGATGTAAGCGAAACCGGATCGGATCGGATCGGATTCAGGTTTTGTGCACCTCTAATGTTCGTGGAGGTATTCCAATCTAGGGCATTCCATTCTGAGGATGACCGAACCCTATGATTGACTGGACTTGATGTGTTTGATAGTCCAACCCCAAGGTTGATTGGGCCAAACATGTGAGGGATACGAGGGTATTCCATCCTAGGGACGATTGGACCGTCGTAGGCTTGCCTAGTAATCCAGCCCGAGGATGATTGGGCCAGGCATGAGTGTCCGTATTTATTAGTGGACCGATTATGTATGATATTTTGAGAGCGGAAGGATGCATTATCCTGTCGGCTCAGAGGGTTCGCTTCAGGAAGAAGAAAGTTGGGTTTCAGATACATTGGATCATCAGGATTTTAGCAATTTGGGAAGATGGCACGCAGGATAGACCTTTTAAAAGGTTCGGTTGGGATTCACATCACCTTTCACGTTTCGTAATTGCGAAAGTGCATCATGAATCAAAAGGCGGTGGTATCGGTTGGAGGACATTCGGGTCGATGAGCGCCTGAATTATGTTGAGAGGTCTGTGGCCTTCTGGAGAAAAGGGTGAAGGTTCTGTGAAACAAGGAGGTACCTTTGGTAAAGGTACAGCGGAAGCACCAATGAGGGTCCGAGGGGACGTGGGAGCCGGAGGCAGAGATGCGAGAGCACTATCCGAGGATGTTCACCGCAGCAGACTTCGAGGACGAAGTCTAGTTCAAGTGGGGGATAATTGTAACGCCCCAATTCTCGAATATCAATTTATGGTGATAAATTCACATGAATTCAAGGTCTACTCGACGAGTTGGTTGTCTGACTCGTCGAGTAGAAGCGGGTTAGGCCGCACACTTAAGTGACCTACTCGCCGAGTCCAATAAGGGACTCGACGAGTAGGAGCTGGAGGATGAAACCCTAAATTCCGGGGTTTTGCACCCTATTTAAAGGATCATTTGCCCCTTAGCCTCCCTTTACAGCCTCTTGAGAGTCCAGAAACCCTAATTCGTGTGTGTGCTCCATATTAGTGTGAATTTCAAGCTTGGAAAGAAGATTTTGTTGCTAGAAGCTTGAAGATCAAGAAGTTGGAGGCAAGAACGTTTGGGGATCTGAAGTCTACCTCAGTTTAGCATCATTTGAAGGTAACAAGTTGTTACCTTGAACTTGTTCTTCCTAGACCTCTTCATGTTGAAGATTAGGGCTTTTATAGCATGGGTGATAACCATTTTCGGGTATAGGATAGGATCTGAAGTTGCCACTTCAGATCTGAGCTCATCTTGGACTCTAGAGCCATAAAGTCTCCAGCTTTAGCAAGCATGAACCCTCCATGTTGAGATAAACCCCATTGTAAGCTTGGGATTGACATTCTAAGCCTATAGAGTCTTGCATGCACGTAAAGGTTGCAACTTTACATGATAAACATGCCTTTGAAAGTTGGATCTGCAGTATGGAGTCTTAGCATGGCATAAAAAGCATCTGTATGGATGAAGGACTGAAGGGACTCGGCGAGTCACATGGTAGACTCGGCGAGTCATATGAAGATGTCATGAACTCGACGGGTTGGATGAACAACTCGGCGAGTCCGATGAAGATTGCCTTGGGCTCGGCGAGTGGCATGGTGACTCGACGAGTTAGCAAGTTATGCAAGGAACTCGGCGAGTAGCTGAGGGTACTCGACGAGTTGAGGTCAACATGGACTGTTGACCTTGACAGTTGACTTTGACTTTGACCAAGGGTTGACCAGTTGACTTCTGAGGGTATTTTGGTAAATTAGATATTTATAGCAAAGGACATTGGTGAATATAGGCATTGGAGTTGGAGCTACATTTGGAGGAGTTTGACACTACCTTCCGAGCTACTTGCGAGGTGACTTATCCTCACTATATCAACAGGGTCTACGACACCAAGGCCGACCCTTTATCAGATTTGTATCCGGGTATTTGCATGATATGTTATTGCTCTGTTAGATCTGCGTCCTGGTAGTTAGGACGGTATTATGTTAGTGACCGGTTAGGTCGGTATCCTGGTTATAGGATGTTGCTATGCTATATGATCTGTTAGATTGGTTTGTTTGTCTATAGACTGTTATGTGATTATTTGTTATATGTGCACAACGTTGTTTTGATTGGGGGGGGGGGGGGTTGGTTGAGGCGGGTCCTGCTTCGTGCTGTAGGCCAACATACCCAGGGCGGACCGGATAGACTGCAGACCCGGGAGGGCACATAGTCAGGCCGAAGACCCGGCGAGCGGTCCGGATAGGCTGAAGGCCCCGAGGGGGCGGTCCAGACGTGCCGAGGCTCGGAGAGTGGGCCAGATAGACTGAAGGCCCGGTACGGGCGGACCAGTCATACTGTAGACTCAGAGAGTGGACCAGGTGGACTGAAGGCCCGGTGCGGGCGGACCAGTCACATGGTAGACTCGATATGCATGGCTGTTCTGTAATTGTTGATATGATATGATTATGGTTATATGAGGTTGGTATTTTGGGGGCAACTCACTAAGCTTTCGGGCTTAAAGTTTCAGTTTATTGTTTCGGGTTCAGCGGATGGCCGCGGGAAGGCGAAGGCGTGACCGTACACTTCCTTGATTGATGATTATGATTTTTGGGAACTCTGATGTATAAACTATTTTGAAAACAAATTGTAATAATTGTGAAGGGTCCAGTTTATGGTTTGGTCTAGGCTTTCCAATGTAAAAGTCCTTTTGAGTCAATTTTATGCATTTGTAGGTTGTTGGGGTGTTTACGGTCCGATGATGTGTTTATGAACGCAAACAGGTTTACGGCCGTAAACCTGTTTACGGCCAGTGTCTACTATATATAGGGCAGGTCTGAGTCTTTTGTCAGTTGTTGATCATTAGAGTTTCCGGTCAGAGTATTCCCAAGTTGTACCAGACGTTTTTACAATATAAACGTGTGCAAGCTTGTTTTTCCTCTTCTTCTACTCCAATTCTTACTTTGTTAATTGATTGATTGCTTGATCACTGGTTAAGATCCGTTTTCAGGACCTTACAATTGGTATCAGAGCAGATCTGGTGTCAAAACATCTTTCAATCACGTTTTCGGTCAAAGGAACTTGGCTTCATCACTGAATTTGGTGTTTACGTAACAAAAGGAGATCAGTTCTGCTTAAAAATCAAGTTTTCATCAATTTCTGTGTATTGTTCTTGACCGTAAACCCCTGTTTACGGCCGTAATCTCAAGAAATCATCAATATCCGTAAACTCAGTTCACAACCGTAAACTGAGTATCTTCAAAGACCGTAAACAATACATATTCAAAGACCGGAAACCTCGACCGCAAACACCATTCGTAAATTCGACCGTAAACTCTATTTTACGGCCGTAATCCCTTGACCGCAAACTATTATTTGACATTTTCTTGTTTTTAATTTTTTTTATAAAATTAAAAAAAATATGGATTCTCAAAGTCAAGCGCATCATCATGAACTGGATTCAGTTATGGGAACAACCACGCGTATTCCACGATTACTGTCTGTAGATGGGTTTCCAGAATGGAAATACCGAATTGAGAAATACATCAAGATGAAAGACTTCAAGGTTTGGCGCAACATCATCAAAGGACCAGTCAGAATTACTACCACTATTGCGGGTGGACAACAAATTGACAAAGCAGTTGAAAATTATACTGATGATGATTTTGAAAAGGTTGAAGAACAGGAAAGGGCTCTAGCCACTCTGACTATGGCTTTATCTCCCGATATAGCTCAAGGTTTTAGAGAATATACTTCAGCCAAAGCATTGTGGGAAGCTTTGATTGAGGTCTACGAGGGAAATGAAGACATGAAAGAAAGTCGTCAGGATATGTTAAGACAAAAATTCAACATGTTCAACTATATCCCTGGAGAAACCCTGGAAGCTCAGCTGCAGCGATTTACCACACTTACTACTGAAATGACTATAGCTGGGATCTTCTTGACCAAATCTGAGATAAACAAAAAGCTACTGAATTCACTTCCAAAATCGTGGGATATGAACGTAGTTGTCATCAAGAAGACAAAAGATCTAAGTCGTCTCAGTCTTGCTGAGACAATGGCGATTATCAAAGCCTGTGATATTGATGATAAGCAGCGAGAGATTAATCATGTGAATTCCTACTCGACTGCAAATCTTGGGATTTCTTCAAACAATGCTCTTTCATCATTTATCTCCTCTCAAGGCCAAGTGTTTGCTGTTCATCAACCTCAGAATCAAACTTTTGTTGCTCCATCAGCTACACCATTTACTGTTGCGTCATCTATGCCTCACTCACAAAGTCAGTCGTTTGTTGCTCCACAAGCTGTTTCCTCCTCCAATGTACCAGTTGTGTCTTCTTCTTAAAACTCCAAAGAAAGTGATGAAAATCTTGCTCTTGCCACTGGACTTGTCAACTGTTATAATGCCTTTGTAGCTTGAGAGCTCCCACCTCAACTCTCATTTGCTGACCTGGATCAAATTCATCCAGAAGATGTGGAAGAGATGGATATTACGTGGCAGATAGCTATGGCAGTGTTCAGTGCAAAGCAATTTGCAAAGAAGACGGGAAAGAACAACTGGGGAATGAATGCCGGCAAGAAGGTATGGTTTAACAAAGGAAAGTTGCGTTGCTACAATTGTCACGAGCCAGGTCATTTGGCTCGTGAGTGCCTGAAACCAGATAGAAGGATGAACAATGATAGAACGATGGTTACTATGAGAAATAGTCGTGGAGGTGCTACTGTCAACAGTGAGAATGCAATGGTTGCTCAGTCCTTTGACTGGGAGGACCAGATTCAGGCACTGAATATTTCAGGACCTGAAAATGCTCACTTGGCTCAAATCAATGATATTCCTGTGAAGAATGCTGAGGCTGATCCTGAAGAAAAGATGATGGAGTTGCAGTTTGCATTAATGATATCTTCTACTTCAGAATCCAAGGAGAAAGAGGTAAGTCTATCTTCTTGTTCTCAAGCATGCATTGATTATGTTAAAATTCTTCGTGAGGAAATAGAATCATTACGTAGAGAAAATGAGGACCTGAGATATGAAGGTTATCAACTCAGGAAAGGACGGAAACCCCTAAAGGCTGAATTGGAAGAAAAAATAAAAGACTTTAGGAGACTTCAGGAATATTACAGTAATAAATGTGAGAATTATGACTATGTTAGGAGACAACTTGTTGAATTGACTACTGAGCTTGACACATTAAAAGGTAAATTTGAAACTGCAAATTTTGATTTTAGAAAATTTGATGTGACAAAATGCAATTTAAACATAACCAGCAAAAGGGTTTAGGATACGATAAAGTGCCTCCTCCTTTCAATCATAATTATCAGTATCACCCTGTGACTAAAGAGGAGATTGCCAACGAACCATTCATGGTTTATGGCAAACCAGCTAGTTTTGTTTCAGGAGGAATTATTAATATTGAAAGTACTAATGTTTCTACTTCCCCTGCAGATCAATCCTTAAATCAGTCAAAGCAAGAAGTTGAAGGATATGTTTATGATAATAAAATTGTGTCTGAACTTGTTGTTTCTGTCTTGAATGAAAACTTTATTGTTTCTGATGTTAAAATTGATGATACATCTTGTGATGCTTCTGCATCGGATCATGTTGAGTTGAATTTTTTTGACATATTTGATGACTTGTTTGATAATCCTGATGCTTCTGATGTTTCTGTTACAAGCACACCCACTCCACAAGTCACACAATCTGATGCACCCTCACTTATCGCACAATCTGTTTCTTGCACATGTTCTTGTGGGAAAAGTAAGGGTGTCATTAAAGAAAATAAATCTGAAAAAGGCAGTACCAGTTTCAATAACAATAAACAGATTTGTTTCAATTGTGGTACTGGCGGTCATATTGCTAGGAATTGTCCTAATCGGACTTTTGTGCATTTTTTGTCACCAAGAGGAGAGAACGAGTCTAGAGGAAGGTCTTTGACTAGAAAGTCCTCAAGAACTCGTTCTCGAGATGATGATTGGAAGACTAATCAAAATAAGAAAAGGGCAGTTTTTCAAAAGAATAAACAGGTTTTTAATAACAAAGTCACAAACAGTTTGCAAAATCGAAAAAGGCTCCGCCGAGATCGGTTTCGTCAAAAAGGGGATTTGGATCTTCAACCACTTCTGGTATAAAATCCAGATGCTCAAAGCAAACTAAAAAGAAAAATGTTTCAAAACCACCTATGATTGTTAAGAAACCTAAATATCAGTGGATGCCCAAATTAACTTCCAACCAATCATCGTCATCCTCTGAAAGTGTTTTAAATGATGATTCAAAATTAAAGGTTTTAAAAGACAAATATGAGTTGGTAAAGGGTCAACCCAGGAAAGTGATGACCTGGGTTCCCAAACCTAAATGATTCCGCTCATTTTGCAGGGACAGTTGCGGAGGAATGTCGTCAGACCTTGGTATGTCGACAGCGGCTGCTCCCGACATATGACTGGAGACATCTCCCAATTGAGCAACATTCAATCTTTTAATGGGGGATATGTTTCCTTTGCGGGCGGAGAAGGTGGAAAAATCACTCAGAGAGGAACTGTGACAAACGGAGTGCTGAGTTTCGAAAACGTCAACTTTGCTCCCGAGTTAAAATATAGCTTGTTGAGTGTTTCTCAGATTTGTGACAAAGGTTATTCAACCCATTTTACTGATAAAGAGTGCATGATCCTTAAGCCAGGCATTGTCATCCTGGAAGAGTGGATCCTTGTCAAATCAAAGCGGGATGGAAATGCTTATATCATTGACATGAACGGTAACATTACTGAATAAGTCACCTTCCTCTTTTCAAAGGTCTCCGAACAAAATGCAATGTTGTGGCACCGACGACTCGGCCATGCTAACACTAAGAATCTGAATCGTCTTGCTAAAAACGAAATGGTGTGTGGCCTGCCTGTCAGAGACTTTATTACATTTGAAAAGTGTGTGTCATGTGCACAAGGAAAGCATCACAGGAAACCACACCTGCCAAAGCAAATCAACTCAATCAGCCCGGTGCTCCAATTGTTGCATATGGATTTATTTGGTCCAGTCAATGTCCTAAGCATCAATAGAAACTCATACTGTTTAGTTGTGATTGATGACTTCTCGCGTTTTACGTGGGTTTTCTTCTTGAACAACAAAGCTGGGGTGTCTGATCTGATCAAGAAATTCATCGTAATGATTGAGAACCAAACAAATAACCGGGTGAAGGCGCTTAGAACTGATAATGGAACAAAATTCAAGAATGCGATTCTCGATCATTTTTGCGCAGAAAAGGGAATTGTGCGTCAATACAGTTCCGTTCGCACTCCTCAACAAAACGGTGTTGCTGAATGAAGGAATCGAACGCTACAAGACGCTGCAAGGACGATGCTTTGTGACTCAAAATTACATGTTTTCTTTTGGGCTGAGGCGATCAAAACTGCTTGCTACGCACAGAATCGTGTTTTGATCAACAAAGCCCAAATGAAGACTCCGTACGAAATTCTTTATGGTCATAAGCCTTCAGTCAGTCACTTCCGTGTATTTGGCTGCCCTTGCACCCTTCTTCGCCTGGAGTCCAACCCGGAATTCAATGCCAAAGCCGATGATTGTTACTTCGTGGGGTATGTTGCACGCACTGCGTATAGGGTTTACAACAAGAAGACGAAGCAGATTGTAGAATCCTTCGACGTGAGCTGGTTGGAGCAGAATGATATGGATGCTAGAGTGGGTCCCGATTGGCTGTTTGATTACACATCTTTGTTCAAATCGTTCAAAATGTATTCAGATGGTTCATCCGGTTCTTCCTCTGATTCGAAGATTGTTCCTGAAGATGAAGACGAAGATGTTGTTTACAGACCGCCGATAGTTTCTTCTGCGATTCCTTCGGTGGAGTCATTTGTTCCAATTCCTAGTCCAGAATCTCCAAGTCAACAACAAACTCCAGATGCTGATGCCACTCCTCTTACTCCTGATGAAAGAGAGTTCATGTCACGAGATGCTTCCGCTATTACTCAAACCTTCATGGAACTACTCTTTCCTAAACAAATTGCAAATGAGTTTGTGGCAGATCCTACTAATGAGACTGGTTCTTCTGATGTGGATCCTTCGGCAGATGATGGAGTTCTTAACATTCATAATCTTCCTGTTTCACTTAATGACATCAGCCAGGAGATACCTTCACGCATTCAACGCGATCATCCAATCGAAAACATCATTGGCCAGCTGGGCGATGGAGTAAAAACGCGAAGTCAGAGTGGAGATGTCAATACATGTCTCTATTCTTGCTTTATCTCTCAAATTGAGCCAAAGAATGTTGAAATGACTTTGAATGTGCCCAGCTGGGTAGATGCTATGCACGAAGAGTTGAATCAATTTGAAAAGCTCGGGGTTTGGACGCTGGTTGAGTTACCTAAGGGCAAAAAGTCTCTTGACACACGCTGGGTCTATCGCAATAAGCAGGATGATTCTGGAGTCATAGTGCACAATAAGGCATGACTGGTGGTTCGCAGGTTTAGACAAATCGAGGGTCTTGATTACACTAAGGTTTATGCTCTGGTGGCTCGCTTGGAGGATATCCGTATCTTCCTTGCATATGCTTCTTACATGAACTTCACGGTTTTCCAAATGGATGTCAAGACAGCTTTCTTGTATGGCAAGGTGAAGGAAGAAATATATGTTGATCAACCTCCTGGGTTTGTTAACTCGAAGTTTCCTAATCATGTCTACAAGTTAGACAAGGCGTTGTATGGGTTACATCAAGCTCCTCGAGCGTGGTATGCGACTCTCACAAAGAACTTGCTTGAGCATGACTATTCTCGTGGCACTATCGATCAAACCTTGTTCATCAAGCATGTAGGTAATGATCAGATTCTAGTACAGATCTATGTTGACGACATTATCTTCGGGTCTACCAGTCCGCAGCTATGCAAAGAGTTTGAAGGCGTTATGAAGAAGAGGTTTGAGATGAGTTCGTTAGGTGAAATGACCATGTTTTTGGGGCTTCAGGTCCAACAGAAGTCAACCGGAATATTGCTCCATCAAGCAAAGTATGTGGAGGATATACTTGAGAACTTCAGGTTTCAAGACGCAAAACCTGCATCGACACCGATGGCCGAAAGACCCCTGCTGAATCCGGATACTGATGGCGAATCCGTAGATCAGACAGACTACAGATCGATGATCGGATCGTTGATGTATCTAACTGCAAGCCGCCCAGACATCATGTTTGCAGTTTGTCAATGCGCACGTTATCAGGCTAATCCTAAGCTTTCACATCTTATTGCTGTCAAAAGAATCTTTCGATACATCAAAGGGAGCCCAAAATTAGGTCTTTGGTACCCGAAAAATTATGAATTTGATTTATATGCGTTTGCTGACAGTAATTATGGAGGCTGTGAGCTTGATAGGAAATCTACATCAGGAGGGTGTCAATTCCTTGGAGACAGGCTGGTGTCGTGGCAGTGCAAGAAACAGCACACCGTCTCAACCTCAACAGCAGAAGCGGAATATGTTGCTGCCTCTGCCTGTTGTTCTCAAGTTATATGGATCCAACATCAGCTGTTGGATTACGGTTTGAACTATCTAGAAACCCCTATCAAAATTCATTTTATCAGAGACTGCTATGAGCGTTCGCTCATTCGGCTGGAACAGGTCCCCACTGCTAATAATGTGGCGGATCTGTTCACAAAGCCATTTAACAAAGCTCGATTCGATGTGCTTGTGAGTTTTTTTTGAAAATGATTCGTTTTGAGGATTAATTTTTGTTTTAGGTTAGTTTAAATTTGCGCAATCTTAATTTCATTCTCACCCATGCACAAATTTAGGGGGAGAAATAAACAAAAACCGAACAAAAATTGAAAAATTACAAAAATCCAAAAACTTAAAAAAAAATCAAAAAATCAAAAAAAATATGTTGCTGATAGTTTCTTTGTTGTAGGTGATGTGATGGGAAGTGATATCATCAAGTGATAACGGGAAATCTGAATCTGCGTAACGTACCAAAGTCGAATTGTCTTAGCTTTGTGCTCGATGCGCTGGTAGGCACGAAAGATTTTCAAAATGGACTTGACTAGGATCAGATGAACTTAAGGAATCTAGAGTCCTGACAAAACTTGACTTAGATAGATCCGTTTAGCCTGACAATACGACGCTCGGATAGGTTGAGCAGGGAGATATACATGAGAATCCATCGGTCTCATTAAAGAAATCCGTATTTAGAACTGTGGTTTTACTTTTCCTCGATGTACGAACTTTGTCCTTAATTCCGATATTGATGGGACAACTGGGGAATTCCGATAAATTAGGTCTGTAGAAAATTGTTTTCTTTCTTTCTATTTGTTAGTCATATGTTGCTTCCTCTGCTGATTGGAACATATCTGACCTGGAATGCAACATATGCAACTCTGTCTCTCTGCATCTTCTTCTATGCTATTCTTTTTATCTGTTAACCATATACTGTCTCCTTTGCGTGATTGACAATCCGACCTGGTACACAGTATATGCAACCTTCTACTTCTCAATCCCTTTAAACTCTAGTCAGTCATATGTTTCACTCTCTGCGTGATTGGAAGAGATCCGACCTGAGTGAACAACATATGCATTCTAAATCTATTTTCCCCTTAATAATTGTCTGCTCACCTGAAGTAAGAAGTATTCTGGAAGTCCTTGATTTTTGGAGTATACCAGGAAGTGGGAAACATGTTCTAATACAACTAAAACATGTTTAGATTGTCTGTAGATCTCGCTGCTCAATTTAGGTGGACAACAATATATTTGGTTGTCGTCAGCTAAACGGTCTTTAGGATGTATATCTAGATTCATAGGATCTAAGGTCTTGTCACTCTTAGCTTGTTAAAAATGTCTGGTACAACTTGGGAATACTCTGACCGGAAACTCTCATGATCAACAACTGACAAAAGACTCAGACCTGCCCTATATATAGTAGACACTGGCCGTAAACAGGTTTACGGCCGTAAACCTGTTTGCGGCTGTAAACTCATCATCGGGCCGTAAACACCCCAACAACTTACAAATGCATAAAATTGACTCAAAAGGACTTTTACATTGGAAAGCATAGACCAAACCATAAACTGGACCCTTCAATCTCTCCCTTGGTTTGGTGCTAGCTTTGACTCAGTCTTTGTCGACAAAAAGAACATCTGATCTCCCCATAGCCCCGTTCCACATCCTTTTCCTGATAATATCAGCAACCATAGAAGTATACTCTTTAGCAGCAGGCTCGAAAATGTCTTCAGCCACCTTGATTTGAGAAAGAACCTGCTCAAGCACCAAACATTGTTGCTCTCAAGCGTGCCAAATTGGCCAAATCCGCTGAGAAAAAGCAACTTTTATTCAAAAGGAGCTCAGATCAAAATTCTCCTGGAGATCAGCCTAAAATCACTGTCACTGATCTTGAAGAAAGACGTTTTGGAAACATATACGGTGATAGGTCAGGAATTGTATCATGGGGCTTTCATGATACACTAAACATGTGCCTCGTGAGACGCAAGAGTGGAAATGCGGAGTTTTATAGAAATTTTCAAGATTTCCAATCCTGGACCAGGGTTGATCTCTCAGAATTATCGAATGCTCCTTTTGCAAATCCTCCAAATGATCCCAAGGCAACACATTTCAAGCTTTATTTGGAGAATCAAGTGAAGAAGGGTTTTCCTGAGATGAAGACTGCAGAGTCAATCGTTAAACAATACCCCGATATACTTGATCCAAAAACCAATCTTCCTTTTCAAACTGTGATGTGGCCTGCCACCAGCCAAGTGAAACAGATTCCTGTGCTGCAGAATTATCCAGATGGATCTTTGAAGTCTATGCTCTACTGGGTTTTTGATGAAACCACAGCCTCTGCTGTCATAAAACTTCAAGATGGATGCATTCCATTGTATGACAAAAGAGATTTGTTTCAATTTGGAAGATGGGACATTCATCAGCTTGCTCTTCATCAAATCAAGGTCGCTGAAGACATTTTCGAGCCTGCTGCTAAAGAGTATACTTCTATGGTTGCTGATATTATCAGGAAAAGGATGTGGAACGGGGCTATGGGGAAATCAGATGTTCTTCTTGTCGACAAAGACTGAGTCAAAGCTAGCACCAAACCAAGGGGGAGATTGAAGGGTCCAGTTTATGGTTTGGTCTAGGCTTTCCAATGTAAAAGTCCTTTTGAGTCAATTTTATGCATTTGTAGGTTGTTGGGGTGTTTACGGCCCGATGATGTGTTTACGGCCGCAAACAGGTTTACGGTCGTAAACCTGTTTACGGCCAGTGTCTACTATATATAGGGCAGGTCTGAGTCTTTTGTCAGTTGTTGATCATTAGAGTTTCCGGTCAGAGTATTCCCAAGTTGTACCAGACGTTTTTACAATATAAACGTGTGCAAGCTTGTTTTTCCTCTTCTTCTACTCCAATTCTTACTTTGTTGATTGATTGATTGCTTGATCACTGGTTAAGATCCGTTTTCAGGACCTTACAAATTGAATGGTTTCAAATGATTTAAAAGTTTTAAATTGGCTCGAATTTTATGGGTGTTACAAACATTCTAAGATTACTTTAGAAGAACTAAAAGAATGTATATGAGATAATTAGTTTAGAATAAAATATTCATGTAAAGAGCTACATAGGATTCTAATTTCTAAAAAAATATAGATAATTATGAATTATAATTGGATTATGACTTCATTGTGGGATTAAGAGTAAGTTTAGTTGGAATGAGGTCCAAGCAAAACAAAATGACACAATCTACTACAAGATAAGAATACACTACTTTATAAGTTGAGATCAAATATGATTGGATGAATGGGTTCAATGAAAAACAATGTTGATTTATGCCATTCAAGGATCACATAGAAATCTTTGTGACTTCGAGACTATACTTAATCAAGCTAAGAGACTCTATGTCACGAAATAACACCAATCATATACTCCAAGATATTTAACTATACCTAGAGTAAAGTCAAATATAGAAATGATAGTATTCATATAATTCACACAAATTAAGTTTAGTCGAACACATTAATAAAGTACTCCTTCTAAACTAAGCACGAATGATCATACTTAAGTTGTAAGACTTTATTATTCTAGAAATGAGATTTTGATTTGGATTTAGTATTTGGATATTGGAACATTGTGACAACAACTATTATATAATGTTTTGATATACTGGGATATGATCATAACATCAATACTTGTTGTCTTCTATATTAACATGTTTAATCCATGAATAACCTTATGTCACACCCCCGAACCAGAACGGCGGAAACGTCCGGGGGCGGGTGACTTCATCTTGTAATATCATCACAATGTATATAACTGAATCAAACACAACATCATTATCACACATTCAATAATACAACATACAGGGTTTTACATCATTATATTTGTGCACAAAAGTTACATGCCAAAATATTAAATGTATGATGAAAAATAAAATACAACAAAAGGCCACATGTTCTTGATCACCGACCTGCTTAACGAGTCCCTGAGAATACAAGTTATTTTGAAAAATGTCAACATATATAATATTGGTGAGTTCATAAGCATGTTCGTATGAAAAATTTTGTATCATTTTGTAAACACTAGAAAATCCGATATTTTCCGTAAAAATTGTTTGAGAGTTTTGATTCAAATCTTGTATTAAAGCATGTATGTTCATGTTTTTGAAATGTATAAAGAGAGAATTCCAAAAATTCCTATATTTTCTGTAGTAAGTAAATGATAATGTATAATGTATTTCCCAGAAAATCCGATATTTTCTGCTAGTAAAAGAGTTGTAGTCTTAAAACCATAAGACCCGAGTGTTGTAGAAATGAATAGTTGATACATGTATCAAAAATATAGTGTAGGTATTCCATAAACTTATTATGTTTGTTAATCTCTATGTGAGTCGTTATGACCATGCTTGATGTGACTGCTATGCTGTCATGACATTCTTCAGACGTCGCTTGTTTAAGGTAAGACATTTGTCACCCTAGACTGGCCTAGTCTAGCTGTAGCGAACAGCTCAGGTGTGGGGCTGTCAACCCCGTATAGATCTATACACAAACTCTTGCTCTCCCTCCAGGAGACTCTGGTTATAAATACAGGACATACGGATGTACACTAGGTAGGCACGAATGAAGGAATGTCTCACAAAAGCCTTAACTAAGTTTATGTGAGTATTTTATCACATCATTTGATGCTTTAAATAATATTTTCGTGTATGTATTTTGAACACAAAGCCTCGGTGAATAAATAAAATATATTCGTTCATATCAAAAAGTCATATATTAAATGTTATCGACTCGATTAACATGGAATATGTTGTAAAGGCCCAATAAGGAAGCAATAGGTATTCAAGGCCCATTAACATGAAATGAGGATACAAGGCCCAATAAGCACATAAATGTGTATGTGAGGCCCAATAAACATGTAAAGAGCATACAAGGCCCAATAAGCATGTAAATGGGTATAGGAGGCCCATCTTTGGTTAAAATGACATTTTTGGCCCATTAAGTCGAGAATTTACATTAAAGGCCCAATTTTGATAAAAATGCCATTTTTGGCCCATTAAGCCGAGAATTTACATTAAAGGTCCAATTTTAATAAAAATGGCATTTTTGGCCCATTAAGCCGAGAATTTACACAAAAGGCCCATTTTTGTTGAAAATGACAATTTTAGTCCATTAAAAACCGAGAAGGCCCAAAAGGAGCCCATTTTTGTCAAAAATAACACTTTTGACCCCCGTAAAACCGTGAGTGTCATAAACCCATATTTTTCCAAAAATGACTCTTTTGGTCCATCTAAAACCGTGAGTATCATAAAAAGGCACACTTTTTGCTTATTTGTCAAATATGGACCCTCATTAGGTTTTCTTTAGTTTTAAAGTATCCTTTAACATGTTTTATCTCTTCAACAACATAATGAGTTACATAAAGTAATTTGTTTTTCCTAAGATTATCAAGACTTGGAAATATATTGAGTTCATGAGTATTAAACATAGTTTCGTAACATATTTACACAACATATCATGAAAATACACACAAGCATGCATAAGTACTTAGATTTAATACAAAAACAACTTGTATTCTCCCTAAAACAAAGTAAACCCGAAAACAAGGGAGTATGAAGCTCGCCTTGGGTGATGGATCAGTTTTGATGAAGAAATGAAAGAGAATGAATGTGTTTTCAGTCTAGGATGCTCCTTTGAGATGAGTTTTCGAATTCTAGAGGGTTCTAAGAGTATGATCACGAAAACATAGTGTTTATGTGGAATGATCTTGCATAAAAATGAAGTTATACATCTTGAATATGAAGTAACTTACCAAGTTTGCAAGCTTGAAGGCCTTCTTGAGCTAACCCACACACCCACAGTTTTAGAAGAGGAAGAGAGAAAGATTGCTTTGTGTTCTTAAGAGAGATATGAGAGGATTTTGTGATTGAAAAATGGATGAAGTGAGGAGGGTGTGAGGGTCTTCGGCCGTAAGTATAGGGAGAGAGAAGAGAGTGGGTTAAATGGGTATTACATGGAGGTTAGACTCTAAGTGCATAGATGTTTGATGGTTAATTTGCATGGATAACCTCCATGCATTAATGAGGTGTCAAGTATTAGGATTAGTACAACATTTTCCTTTTTTTTTAAATATATATAGGGCCGAGAATTAGGAGAGGGAAGGAAAGAAAAAGACATTGGGCTTAAATTTATGTGTAATTGATATTGTATTGGCCCATTAGGGATTTTCGATCCATGCGGGCCCACATATGAGTTTACGGCCCAAAAAGGGTAAAGAAAATGGGTTTTCGGCCCATATAATTAAAGAAGATGGTTTTCAGCCCAATAAGGCTCATGATGAGTCTTATGGCCCAAAATGCTATTGATTATTGAATGTGGGTCCAACTAGGGCCCAAATTAGGTTTCTTAGCCCAAAAGAATCAAGTTAAGGATTTATTGGTCCATTAGGCCCAATAAGAGGATCCTGGTCCAATAAGAGTTTGAGCCGGAAAGTTAGGGTTTCAAGCCCAAAGTTGAGTGAATGTAGCGTATTGAATTAGGTTTAGAGCTTGCACAAGTGAGTTTTGATTCGAATTGTTGTTGTTAAATGAATAACATGTATAACATTATACTTAGGGTTACAAGATACACCAAAAGTTAATTACACACGGACATAATTTCCTAGCCCGAAAATGCTAGTTGTGACACCTTATTATTCTAAAATTTCATAGTTGGTTATAATTGTGGGAGAAATTATGAAGTAAGATTAATATGAATTGGATCGGTTGACATTCACCAGATGAAAGTAGGCAATGGGTTGTAACCAAGTTTCATAGGTACTTGTCAAAGAACTAGTATTGAACTGAACTACATCAAGATCATACGATGGATCACTATCATGAACGATACCTGATTGAAGGGTACTATCTTTGTATTCGTAACACCTAGGATACATAGTGGGCCTTAAGTGTAGGGAGTGTTCTGCTTTGATATGTTCAAATGATGGTCCTTAACCGGGCAGTTATAAAATCCATTTTTAGGTATAATGTGAACTATGCAAGAGGCGTATGTAGTAAATATGATATTTGTTCCTATTATGTGTTGAGAGTTGGACATCTAAGTCGCCTTACCAAAAGTTGAACACCTACTGAGATTGATCGCAATTTGTATCTCATGTATAACATGATGTCTGTGACAAAAGAATAACTGATAAAGCTAACTTATACACCAATTTTAGATTTGAGCTTCTGGGAAATTTAGCGTTGATAGAATGGCACAAAGTTGTATGTTAATGGGGGGCAGTGAAATGTTGCTAGATGTTCACTACTGTCTATATCAGTCTAATATGAATCTTGCGTAAGTTGGAGATTGAAAGATCTAGTATGCTCAAGAATCATATTAAAGTGATATTACTAATTAACATATAATACTAATGGTTCACACTAACAACATCTTGATACAATTGATTATTTATTAGAAATCGATTTTAATAAATATTCAATAAAGTCTTATAATTAATTAGAAATTATTTATTTCATGGAAATATTAATTTTGATTAGCATGTAACATAATATATGATATCATATGATTTATTAAGTCACGTACATTATTTTGGACTGGAAAGTCTGTTTTTTCTTTTAGCTAAAAGTAAATGTTTATATCTTATAAAGAGTTATAAGAATTTTATAAACTTCTCTTATATATATATATATATATATATATATATATATATGTATAATGAGCTAGTTTCTAGGAATAAGATATGGTCTTTTGAATATAATAAGGAGAAGTAAGCATGAGTTATGAGTCATGTTCATTCATTCATTTTTTTACATACCAAAACGTAGCTCCCTCATACTCTCTCATATTCTCTCTTGTAAAGAAGTGTTAGAAGATTACTTGCTTGCATTTTGCTCTCCTTAAGTCATATTTGGATATAGACTTAAAGCTTAAGAGTTTTGAATAGCATCTACATCAAGTTGGCTTCATGTTGGTGTCTCAAAGGTTCCACATTTTCCATCAACTTCCAAGCCTCCTAAGTGGACCCAAAAAACTAAAAAGGTTGTTATTACTTCATCCATTCTTTGGTTGGTGTTTTAATCTTTCTGTACCTTGCAAGATCATCATTGGTGGATGTATATTAGCTTATGTTATTTTCAAAAAATCACGTCTTCGGTTTGCCAACTTTTCTAGTTTATGAAACTATTTTTTATAATAAAACCCAACATGAGTTAGGTAATATTTATTAGTAACTCTAACTTCTATGAGAGCATTAGTTTAACAAACTATGCTTGGTTTTGAACTTTATGAATCTTAAGATTAAACTTATGATTAAATCAGAAGTAATTTTAAATAATTAGTTGGTTTATAGATTTCTACTTTTATGACCTTTAAATAAGTCAATTATTTATCATAAAAAGTAGAAATTAAATGATAATTATCGGAATTATTGGTACACTCTTTATACTTTATCGGACTATCGTATATTCACAATAGGAAATACGGATTTGAAGTTTAAGTGGAAATGGTTCTAAAATCATTGTCTTAACTTATTATGTTCGTTAGTGAAAAATTATTGATTTAAATTTCAATTAAACAAAACCCCGCAATTTATTTTTTCGTTCAATTGACATAGTATGTTATTGCTCATACGTGTTACCCAAGAATTCGGCACACATATTTATCGCAATTATACTATACTTCATCAGTTACTGTCTGTGTGAGTGTTGGTTAAGATGTGTCAGATAAAAGTTTTATAAATTTAAAACTTAAGTAATTTTAAGTATAAAAATCTCACATTAGGTGTGAATCTTGAAACTTTATGACTGACAAGGGACAACTCTGGAATGGGTTGAATTACACCTGGGACGCTTGAGATCATGTCTCTCAACTGCCTGAGTTCTTTCGCCATGACACAACTCATCCCAACATCTTGGCCATAGGGAGGAATGTTGAATATTCTTCCAAGCTCATGGGAAGAAAGGACCTCCTGTGTTGGGAGATGCAATATTTGTGAAGTTTGGGGCCTTCCTTGGCACAATATCTCTTGTTTGGAGTTCTGAAGAAGCACCAACCTCGAAGTTTAAGATCATGGGTTGCAAAAATAAAGGCGAAGTTGGTGTAGTTTCAACATACATTCTTGAATCTGAACTTAACTTTTCTATTTTCTCAAACAACATTTTGTTGGTTGTCATTTTGCTCAATGATATGTTGTTCCATCCTGGTCAACATAGATATGACTTCGTTATTAGAGACCATAAGCGGAACTTCTTGGGTTATGTCTCTTGAATGTTTGTTTGGTGAAGATTTGAATATAGATTTTTTTGGATACTTTAGGTTTCTTTCTCTGAGGGTTGATAAAAGGTGGTGGGGGAAGGTTTAGACCAGCAAAAACAGATGGAATAATGCTAGATATGGATTTTGGCACAGTGGACATATTTATACAAAAAGCGAAAGCGATGGAAAATCATAAAACAGTTTTTTTGAACAATCTTAAGAACAAAATAATACCACTTGTCCCACGGATGACGCCAAAATGTTTTGGTTAAAAATTACTTAAATAGTAATCAAATTAGTAAGTGTGGTGTGATGTTTTATGTAAAAAGTTTATTGTAATCTGCTTAAAATCCTGAACTGTGTTTAAGATATTGGTTGTGTCCAAGATCTTGGGAATATGACAGTAACATTAAGATTTGTTGTATGCTAGAAAATGTTGATTTACTTGAAAATGTAAGTATACTTAAAAGATGGATGAAAGTAGTATTAAAGTGTAAAATCGTTGAATAGACCAATAAGTCTTAAGATATTTAAAAAGATCAAGATACTGTTAGAAAATCGGGGTATATAATTACTTGGATCAGTAAGAGTTGTGAAACACTTTCAGATTAAAGCATTTCGAGGGTACACTCGAAAAATCTCTAATCGGATAAAACTCAATGATTTCTAGAATGGAGAAATGAAGAAGATGTTATGATTGTACCCAAAAAAAAATTGAAATTGATCATATAACATGAACTAACTTTCTCTCTTAAAACTGTCATATGGTAGTTACAGGAAAACAACTTATTGTACAAAAACTGTCACAAACTAACATAAAAACGGGTCTATCAATGGATCACAAAATCGTGTGTATTTATAGAAAATATGGATTTTTGAGGGAGCTTTGCCCCTTGGACCTCACTCCCAGGGGCGCTGCCCCGGACCCTCATCAGTTCAGGAGCTTCGCCCCTAAATAACAATATACTTTCAACAAAAACAAAATTAAACAAATGTGCACTCCGCACCATACCAATTTGTTCAATAATTGTCAAAGTGACATTGATCAACAAGTTAACCCCATTACACTTAAAATAATATTAGTGATATAAAATCACCAGCAGATACCACAAAGTATCTTGAGGTTGTAATTAAACAAACAAAATATTGTAGTTGATTAAACATTTGGAAAAATGTTTGCAAGCATAAAAATGGATCATATCGTAAATGATAAATAAAAGTACATGCATGCCGGCCTTATTGTTTTAATAGTTAAGGTAGGGCTTAGGGCCCCCAATTGTAAGGGGCCCCGATTTCTTTCGATCCAAGCTTATTAGTTTCCAAAAAATCACGCGTATTGCATTCTTCAAGCGACGACTAGCGATTAAACTTCCAAAAAATCACGCGTTGTTCTTCACGATCTTCTTCCTTCTTCAATCTTCATTATCGTTTAAGGTTTCTCCATTGCTAAAAATCACTGATTTTGATGATCTGATGCAGTGATGCTATTCTGCTGTCATTGAAACGGTATGCTTGTATTTTCACTTTTCAGTTTTGATTCTTCTATTATCTCTAATTATCTAGTTGGGGTTAATAGCCAATTGAATGAATTGATTAGGGTTAATGACACAATCACGGATGTCATTTGTTAAAGGACTGATTCATATGTAATGGATAATATCTTCTGGTTCATGGACTGTTTTATGTTTGAAAATACTGATTGTTACGCTATTTGATTTCGAGTATCTCATATCAATTAAACTATGTCTTGATAAAATTAGGTATTCATCTTTAGGTCAACTTCGTAAAGTTTGGAACCATATAATTAAAACCCATACTTGTATTAGTTTTTTTTACATCGCTTCACCCCTAAAACAGAAAGTACGAAACAAAAGGGTGCATGATAATTTTCCATGACGTCCCCATAGTTTGAAGAGAAATCCTTTTAAACCCTTCAACTTCTAGTAAGCTTCACAAACTCCCATCAGTTTCATTAACCTTTTTTGAATGATTTTTTTTTTCATAATAAATTAACCTTTTTTGCAATCTAATGAATGATTTTTTTTCATAATAAACTAACATCTGAAAGTTTAAGTTGCATGTGAGATTTCAATTAGATTGTATATAATTGATTTTATTAGAAATATAGCATCCAAGATAGAAAAAGTTTTAAATTTATATTTTTGGTGTCACATAACCGTTAACTTGATTACCTAAAAAGTTTAAGTTGTTTGGCCTCATAATTTGGTTTTGTTTTGAATGAGATTCTTGATATAATGTCTTCTGATTAAAACACAATGTTTTTGGCAGAGTCCATTGTTCACCGATTCCAGATTGGCAGATTCCCTTGTTTTTGAGCTTTCCACTATCTCAGGGCGATATAATCCTAATCCATATCTTCTATACTTATAGTTATTATTAATCAAATAATTAATAATCATGTCAAAGAGAAAATATGAATCTGGTGCCTCATAAAGGAAACGAAAAATGCAAGAAGAAGCTTTTATAGATAAACAAAAAGGGTCGTTTTTAAAATATTTAACTACAAACAAAAATGTTAATAATGAACAAGAACAAACTAATGTTGATAATGAACCAGAACAACCTAATGTTGATACTAATATTGAACAAACTAATATTGAAATTGATAACGAACAAACTAATAGTGAAAATGATAACGAACAAACTAATATTTAATTGTAGAAAAAGGTCCTATTAAAATTTATGATTTTAGATTTCCAAAAGATCAAAATTTAAGAAGCTTTAGTACATCTCTTTATATGCAAAAAATACCAAATAGAGAAAAATACGAACAAACATAGTTGGTTTATTCCATAGATGTAGATAAAGTTTTTTGTTTTTGTTGTAAATTATTTAATGTGAATACATCTACATGTTCATTAGCACATAAAGGTAACAATGATTGAAATAATATTTCTAGTATACTAAAAAGACATGAAGCAAGTAACGGACACATTCTTAATATGAGGTCATGGATTAACTTAGAAACTAGATTAGCAAATAATAAAACAATTGACAAGAAAATCCAAGAACAAATAAATAAAGAAAAAGAACATTGGAAAAATGTGTTAAAAAGAATCATTGCTGTAGTAAAAACTTTAGGAAAAAATAATTTAGCATTTCGTGGAACAAATGAAAAAATTTATGAAGAAAATAATGTAATTTTTTAACTATAATTGAAATGATTGCGGAATTTGATCTTATTATGCAAGAACATATTAGGAGAATTAATGACAAAGAAATTCATAATCATTAACTTGGACATAATATGCAAAACGAACTTATTAGTTTATTAGGAGAAGAAGTTAAAACTAAAATTATTAAAAAAGCTAAAAGAAGCTAAATACTTTTCAATAATACTTGATTGTACTCCTGATACAAGTCATAAGGAACAAATGTCAATTATCTTACGATGTTTAGATCTATCAACAACTCCAATAGAAGTTAAGGAGTACTTTCTAGGATTTTTAATTGTAGATAATACAATCGGTAAATGTTTATATGATGCTATAGTTGATGAAATTAAAAATATAGGACTAGATATAAATGGTGTTAGGGGTCAAGGTTACGACAATGGTTCAAATATGAAAGGAAAACATCAAGGTGTACAGAAACGATTGTTAGATATTAACCCTAGAGCATTCTACACTCCTTGTGGTTGTCATAGTTTAAATTTAGTAATTTGTGATATGACTAATTCGTGTGATAAAGCTAGTGAATTTTTTGGAGTTATACAACGTATATATTCGATATTTGCTTCATCAACTCAATGGTGGAAAATATTACAAGATAATATATCAAACCTAACACTTAAATCATTATCACAAACTCGTTGGAAAAGTAGGGTAAAAAGTGTAAAAGCAATTAGATTTCAAGCACCACAATTAAGAAATGCACTTTTACAATTATCCAAAAATTGTGGAGATCCAAAAATTAAAAGTGAGGCAAAATGTTTAGTTACATATGACCTTGAAAACTATGAATTTTTATTAGGAATGATTATTTGGTATGATGTTTTATTTGCTATTAACACTGTTAGTAAAAGTTTGCAGTCAAGTGATATGTGTATCGATAATGTTATAGATCAACTAAATGGACTTTTGTGTTTCTTTAAAGAATATAGAGAAAACGGATTTGAAAATGCTTTAGATTATGCAAAAGAATTGGCTTTAGAAATGAACATAAAACCTGAATTTCGTGAAAAACGTATCATTCAAAGAAATAGACGATATGATGAAAATGTTGCTAATGAAACTATTAAAACTCCTCTTCAATTATTTAAAACTGATTACTTTTTATATATAGTAGATAAAGCCATTACTTCACTTACAAGTAGATTTGAGCAATTTAACGAGTTCAAAAATATTTTTGGTTTTCTATTTAGTATAGAAAAATTAAAATCATTTGATGAAAATACTTTAAAAGAACATTGTTTAAATCTTGAAAAAATTTTAAAGCGTGATGATAGCTTAGATATTGATGGTTTAGATTTATTTCATGAACTAAAACTTTTAAGACATATTGTACATTTAGAACATGATACAATTATTAATATACTTAATTACATTAAAAAGTTTAGTTCTTTTCCAAATGCATATGTTGCTTATAGGATTATGTTAACTATTCCTGTAACCGTTGCCAAGTTTTTCTAAATTAAAACTGTTAAAAAATTATTTAAGATCTACAATGTCACAAGAAAGATTAAATGGATTAACTATTTTATCAATTGAAAAACAGTTAGTAAAAGAAATTGATTATGAAAATTTCATTAAAGAATTTGCATTTAAAAAGGCTAGAAAAATTAACTTTATGTAATAAAATATATTCACAAAAAAACATAAACATAAAAAAAAAAATTTAACTCCGCCATTTGTAAACTTTTAAGTTTATTATTGCCGGTCCCAAGTCCGGATAAAGTAGGAGGGTTTATAACATTAAGTATAGTAAATTTCAAAGGGCCCCAAATTTTTGGTTCGCTTAGAGCCCTCAAACTGGTTGAGCCGGCTCTGAGTACATGAAACAACATAGTAATATACGAGTAAAATCCTTAATACTTTAGGATATCGGACATAAAACATTGGGGGTGACAATGTCACACTGCCTTATAACTTAAGTTAATAAAAATAAGAATACAAGTGCTAGCTGATTAAATATGTAGTGATTTTGTGCTCAAAAGTATGAAGATAGTAGGTTAGAGTGACTGAGTGTCCCCCGTCTATAATCATCAATTAGCCTTTTTTTTAATACATGAATCACATAACAAATTATCCTAAAATCTCGGGATGTTTCTTGATTTTTGTTTGACCCGATTTTAGGAAGACTTCAACGTTTCTTCTCTTTGACCATGTGTCCTTTGACTTGGTCCATTATATCCATGAAGTGAAGAAGTCCCCATTGCTACATTGATCACTACAAGAAAAACGATGAGTTAAGATGTTGGTTAGTTCAAGATCTTGGGTCATTTAAGATATTAGTATAAGTTCAAGATGTTAGGCAAAATATAATAAGACGAATATATATATATATATATATATATATATATATATATATATATATATATATATATATATATATATATATATTCTGTGTATCTTTGATTAACTTTTTGTTCAACAAAGGTAAACTTCTATAAAATGTTGATTTATTGTAAGATTATTCTTTTACAACAAATGCCATAAACTATGGTATTTTTTTAATCTGAAATCATAGTGTAAATATGTTAGTTGTGTTTAATAAAAATTTACCTACCTTTCCTTGTCACAATGCCAATTCACTGTCGTCTCACCCAAAAGTAACATTCACCACCACCTTCTTCGTTGGCATTAAATCACTCGAACCTATAACAATTACAATATTCTAAAAATAACTTTAAAATGTAAATTAAAATTGTACAATATGATTGTTGTTTCTACTTTCTAATATACACATTACAATACAATCAGCTCTTATTCTTATTTTATATTTCTTGAGCAGCCAATATACATACTGGACAACGAATTATCGAGAGATTTTAGAAATTTTAAGATTTTATCTTTTAAGAGAACACCTGAATTAAAGTAAAATTTCATTTGGGATCAGAAGACTAATTTTTTTTCACCCAAATATTGCTAGGATATGTATGATAAAACTATTTAGTAGCTTCAAGCTTGAAATTTTTGTTTTGATTTGTATAAAGGTATTTGACAAAAGTAGGTGTAATCGTTTGAGATATGTAAAATAATACAACAAATAGAAGTTAAAATGTAAAAGTTTTAAGCAGGAATGAGTATGAGATGCAACCGGTACCGAACCTACCGAACCGAACTACTGTTACTGGTACCGATATTGGATATGATGTTGATTATCGATACTAGCACATATACCGACGATGCCGAATCTCCAATTTTGTGATTTTAGAGTACCAGGACCGTCCCATATTAACATAAATGGTCGTGGTATAGGTTCAGATCGAGAATTTCAGTAGTCTTGCTCACCTCTAGGGTTTTTTGTTTTTCAGAACTTTTAAGAGTTTTTTTTTTTTTTTTTTAAAAATTTTAAATTTATGTTATTTTATAATTTTAACAATTTCAACTAGATGTTACTAACATCTCTATATAAATAAAAATATAATTTATCGTAGGGGTGACAGTTTTTGACCTAATCCGACACAAACTTTATCTAAAAATAAATAGGTTTGGGTTGAGATTTTTGACCTATCAACCCGTTTAATTCTTGGGTCAGGTTTGGGTTCGCTGGTCATGCTGCCAACCCGCCAAGTATATAGGATTTAAAAAAATATGTTTAATATTTATTAATTATTTGGTATTTGTTTGAAGCATGCTCTAGAAGGCTAAAATCCATGCATGTTTTAGTAATTTGTCGCTTTATCAACAACATTGCTTCAAATTTAGCGTATATACTTAAATATTATTTAATAATTAATTTTAGAGACGTGTATAATACATATAAATTTAATATGTGAAAAGTTAAACTAAAACCGACCCGCTGACCCACTGACCCGAAACTGACTCACTAACTTGTATAATTAAACATGTTATGTTTGTTGTGTACAAGTTGATGCTTCCAATTCGCCAACCAAATTACATATATGGATTAGGTTGACTTGACCCACCAACCACTGCCTGCGAACCCAAAAATAATGTGCCATGTATGATACATTTGGCAAACTAGTTATTAGGGGAAAGTACGCTTGACAAACTAGTTATCAGGGGAAAGTTTCCTCTAATAATTTATTTTTTCCAAATGTATCATATATAACATCCTTATTTTCATGATAATTTTTGAAAATTCAATACTTATCATTAGTCCAAGTATTTGTAACACCTGGACCTACAGGTATGATTTTCCTTGAAATATTTTGGCATTAAGTGTATTTCTAAGTCTTACACGGGGCGTAGGATGGCCTCTTACGCTCAGCGTAGGAGAAAGACTTCTTATGTGCATTTAATGACTTACGTTGGGCGTAAGTCTAGCTACGCAGCGCGTAGTGCACAGGATCAAAAACCCTAATTTTGGGTTTGTAAAACTATTTAAAAACTATAACCCTCTTGAGGGCCTCTTCATACCCAACCTCCATCCTCCTATCCAGTCCCTTCGAAACCCTAACCATTTTTGTGAGAACCTTGAGGTTTTAAAGTGTTATTATGTGCTCCTTTGAAGAAGAAGACATTTGGAGAAGCATCTAGGAGCTCCAAGCCTTGAAGATCCAGATCATTTATCTTGTTGTCCACCTTCAAAAGGTATCAAGTTACCATCTTAGCAATCTCTCATGCTAGATCCAGTTAGTTATGCATTGTGTATGCTTTTTGTCCCGTAACTTTGGTTCTTGTGAGTAAGATCTAATCCAGACCACTTTTCTTGTTTTTGGGGTTGTTGAATCATAAAGTTGAGAGCTTGATCACTCCCATCTACCCCATGCATGAGATCTTGAGCATTAGTGCACTTTATGGACTTAGGGTTTAGTTTATTACTCATTTATGGCATGCAAATGGGTAAAGTCAGAGACTTTATCAATTAATTCGTCCTTTTGGTTCATATCTGGAAGTTTGAGGAGCTAACTTTATGTATTAAGAGCTTAATAGTTTTTGACATTCAGACCAATATGCGAGGTGTAATTCTTGCTACGCTTGGCGTAGCTTGGTTTTGGCCCGTAACCACTTAAGCTCTACGCCATGTGTAGACAACTTATACGCAGGGGGTAAGAGGGTAAACTGAGAGGGTATTTGAAACATCCAAAAATATGGTCCCAAAAATTTCAATTTGATAATAAATAAAATAGTATTTTCCCACAACATCCGAACACATAATAAAACCAATGTATCAATTTATCATAAACCAGAGTAAAACATCATAGCGGAATCCCAATGGTGTGTGTGTGTGCAATTCAGTCATCCCGAGCTCTTCCCTTTACAACCGGGGAAGTACCTAAAACATAAACTAAAAATCGTAAGCACAAAGCTTAGTGAGTTCCCCCAAAATACCACACATCGAACATACAATAAACATATAGTGGGCCCCGCCCGTCATCGGGCCCCGCTCGACTTCGGACCCCGTCTGGCATCGGGCCTTGCCCGACATCGAGTTGAGCTCGGTAAAATGGGCCCCGACCAACATACAATAACATATATCAAAATAAACACATACTCATGCAATAATCACAGAGATACATATGATACATACATCCACCAGGCCCTGCTCGGCATCGGGCCTTAGCCCGGAAGACATATAAACGCAAGCACATGCAAGAGTCACGAATACAACTAGCATAATAACAACATAATATAAACATGGGCCGACATTGGTGCCATCGACCCGCTAAACCCGATAAGGAAACTCATCTCGAATACCGAAAGGTAGCTGAACGGATCCCAACTCCGAATATCGACCCAAGTCAACCCCTAAACATAAAATATTTCCTTAAGTTCAGCACAAAATGCCCAGAAGCCCCTTATAGGTTAAACTTGGTCAAAGACTAAAGTCAAAGTCAAAGTCAACAATTCGAGTTAACTCAACTCGCCGAGTTCATCCATTAACTCGTCGAGTTTAGCTATCAGTCTGCAAAGTCGGGAGAAATCGATCCAACTCGCCGAGTTCCTCCATAAACTCGTCGAGTTCGCCAAAAATTTAACATCTTAATCCATTAAGCCGTCCTTAACGAAAATAAGAGCTTCATGACTTAGATCTTAACTGAAATGGCCTCAAGAAGGGTAAAGTTTCTAACTTTACCCCTAAGAACCACCAAAATGGGTTCAAAACCCAAACCCTAGGCTTAAAAGAGTAATGACTTAATCATTAAGCACTAAATCACCAAAGGCATAACCCCAAACTGTATATCTGACCCTAAAAGCTGAAATACCACGTAAAGTTTCCAACTTTATCTTCAAGCATGCTTAAAAGGAGCTCAAGTGCTCAAAAGAAGCCATAAGATGGAGTTAATGAATGCATGGAGCCCTTAAGACCATAAAGTCGGCACCTTTATGCCAAAAGAGCTCATGAGGATCATAGATCTGAAAGAATAGCACCTGGAACGTCCTACAACCCCATCAACCACCCAAACATGACTAAAAGCATCTAAACTAATCCAAAAAGAGATCTAATCAAATATTAAGCAAGGTTAGAACTTTATACTCGAAATATGCTGGAAATGATGCAAAGAACCAAGATCTGAAGGCTTCTACTTGAATCACCACCTTGCACCAAACTTCTCTTCCTTCAATAAGCTTAAAACACACCAAAACACACCCACAATAAGCTCACAACACTCAAGGAGACTCTAGGGTTTCGAGATTAGGGTTAGGGGCTATGGAGGCTAGAAATTAGGCCAACACCTGGGACTTAAGGTGTTTAAATAGGGTGCAAAACCCTAAAATTAAGGTTTCCTCCCCTGCTGCCAACTCACCGAGTTGAGGCACCTAAACTCGTCGAGTTGACTCATTAAACTCCGCGGTCAAAAAAACTTCAACACGTCGACTTGAGGCTTCCAACTCGACAAGTCCTCCAGGAAAAAGCAATAATTTGAAATAAAATCATACCAGAAACCAGGCGTTACAATATTCTTTATTGTTGTTAGCTGTCTTGTTGCTCCTGTGTACCCTGTATGTGTGAGACTTTTTGTATTTCTAACTGCTATTCGCAATGTGAATTTTCTCACTATCTTGGCTTGCATGGTATATATGTTTGTGACCAACTGGGTCTTAATTGCTGATTATCGTTATGTGTGAATTGAATTGAACTGGTGATAATTTCTGGATTGCTGAAAATCAACAGGGTTGCTAATAACCCCTGAAACGTTTTGTTAATCCACAGGGTGTGCTGTTAGCCCACTGAGATTGCTGATAATCCTCAGGGTTGCTAATAACTCATAGTTGTTTATTATGATGTGTTGTATGAATATTTTGCTAATAAACCAAATTCAATTTTTTTTACATAAAAGTAAATCTGTAAAACAGAAAAACTAAGGTTGGAATAAATTTGTGAGAAAAATTTAAAACTTAGAAGTGTAAATATGAAAAACAATAATCAACATTATGTAGATGGTATAACAAGCAGGGGAAAACATGATTTCGTAGTAGATGTTGTCGGTGAAACATTTTTTTATGTATTGGCCCAACAGTAGAAAAAAAAAATTCTAAAATTTTTGCACTGCGTCCAAAAAAAACAGGGATTGCCAGTGCCATATGAGCATCATAGTGGAACCGCCTCTGTCCTGTGATAACAAGTCGTGAGAGGAATTTCACAGTTAGTTATGTTTTAATTTTATATAAAAAAGAAAAATTAAGTAAAATAACTATCATAAATGAGGTTTTTTTTAAATTATTTTTTAGTTTTGAAAATATAATAATTTTCTTCTTGAATGGTTTACTGTAGACGGTTCTTTAATTTCATAGTATTTTTGCAAAAAGTTTTTCAAAAAAATCTTTCTATTTATATCTAAACTGTTGATTTCAAAGTATTTAATATCATCGATTTTTAATTAAATATTTGATTTAAGCCATATTATAATATATATTTCATATTTACTATGTTTGTTTAATTTTTTTGTTATATTTTATAATTTTTTTCTCAAAGTTTTGAAACTGTTCATCGGATTTCGGATTTTTTTCTTAAAATTACGAAAAAAAAAATTCGAACTCTGAAATTTTAGTCCGGAGTCTTGAATATCAATCTGAAATATATTTTTTTGATGGGAAAATATTTTTCTCTGTCTGATATCCTCTATTTCATACTTGATGGTTATTTTTCCAAAAACTGTTTTTGGTTATTTTATTCAAATAAACTTTTTATTATGGTTAAAGTACTCAATTTCCTTATACATATAGTTGGTTATTTCAACACAATTAGAACAACATATTTTTCAAAAACAATGTTAATCGTAAAACAAATAATATTTTTGAAGAAAAACTTTAACGTGTTTTTAAGCAGAAATATAATTTTAATGTTAAATTGTGTAAAAAGTTCAGTATATAAATGCGTATAATAAACGTAATTTGTTACACGTTAAAGTCGTTAAACACCGAAAGAGTTGTTGGAAACTGGTTATACCAACTATTGTCGATAAAAAAAAAAAAAAAACTATCATTTTTAAACAGAATTTTAATATTAAAGCACAAAAAAATAAAATAAAAATAAATGAATATATACACATAATTTGTTACCCGACTCATTAATTTTTGAACCATCCAATCATGTCGACTCTTACTTATATTTCCACTCTTTCTTTTCCCTTTCTCTATTCTCAAGTAGCTTTAAAGAGGGAGAGAAAGAGGTTCGTTTTTTCAGTTTGAATATACAGCAATTTCTATGTGTGAATTATGATTGAGGAAACGTGTACAAGCGGATGTGAAAGCACAGAAGAGGTTTCAGCAATGGAAGTTCCAAATTCCGATGGAGACGTCCGGCGGAGTAGAGATACAGATGTTACAAGCTCTGGCACCGGTAAGAGAAGAAGATTGGATTCTCAAGATCAGGAGAGTGTTTTTCAGCTTCGGTTTCGGTCTCGACGTGAGATTGACGTCAATTTCCATGAGAATGTTGTTTTGACGGCGGTGTCTGGTGTTTCTGATCATGTTTCGTCGTTTATGTGCTCTATTATTGACGATTCCAGACCAGATCTGAAGGTTTGAATTCAAAATTCCAGTAAATACAACGCTTGTTTTTTTCCTAGAAGCTGATGAATTTGCTGTAGATCTAAACTAATCCGAATCTGTTCATAATTACAGTCGGAGTGTCTTTCCGAAACAGAAATCTTCACGTTCAGCAACGACGGTTTCAGGTAAAATCAATTAATCACTCTCAATTATGATTCTGTTTCAATTTTGATCAGTTCTACCGTTTCGTTTTTGTCTATTTACTAAAATTTTGTGTTCATGTTTGTTAATTTACAGTAGAGAGACATCTGCATCAAGTGTGGTTTCCTTGGAATCAGAAGAAATGGAGTACTCGTTATCCACATCTACTCCACAGAAGAAGAAGAAGAAGACCGGAGCCGCAAACGACGCTACTTCCGGTCGTAAACCACCACCGGAAAAGTCTCCTTCTCCGGCTGAGCTTGAAGAATTTTTCTCAGAAGCGGAAAAGTACGAACAGAAACGATTCACAGAAACGTAAGTAGCTATGGCGATTTGTTCATGATGCACATACACCACTCTTAACGTGAACCTCCACTATTCCTCCACATGCGCATTGTAGAATTTGGAGTACAATCATTATTTCCAACTAATTTTTGTTTTTACTGTTCATCAGGTACAACTATGATATCGTGAAAGATGTTCCAATGGAAGGAAGGTACCAATGGGTTCGATTAAAGCCATAATCAATGGATCCATCAGCTGTCAAATCGAAAGACATATCATCTAGTTCTTGATTATTCTCCACTTCTACTAATTTCGAATTTTAATTTCTGTAACTATTTTCCCTTTTTGGGTTTCTGTTATGACAACAATTTAGGCTTTATCTCGTAATCTAACCTTTCTTCTTCCATTTCTCCGTCGTTAGAAGCTTCTTCTTCTGCAACATAACTATTAACAAACAATTCTACACTCTCTCTCTTCTGCAACTGTAATTTTGTGGGGGCATATATGGGACAATTCCTTGCAGCCTGCTACAAATCCGGGTATAAATACTTTCTTACAATTATGTTTAGTTATTTTCAAATAATTTTGGGAAATTTTGAGAGTTTAAAATTTTGATTGTGATCATAATTTCCACATGAAAGAATCTTGTACAACATGATGATGGTTATAAAAGTTCCCTTTTTTGTGAAGGGTCCTTTGCGTTGAGCCGTTTGTGTTTTTTGATCATTTCATCTCGTGTTATTTTGTTGTCATGTGCACTTTTTTGGCCTACATTTATTGCTTTTCCAATTTTGGAATTTTATCTTTCGAGATTCTTACAATTATATCTTTTTGCATCTTTATAGAACTTTTATCTATATAAAGCAACAAGTTTTATTGTTTTCAAAGACATTTACGTATAAAACTGGTGAATTAGTTAAATAAAAATGTGAAATTTGTTATGTTATTATTATTAAAGAATTATAAAAATGAAGAATAAGCGAAGGCACGTGCAAGGATCGTGCTTCGGATCCGATGCAACGATTTGTAGTTTTGTACTTCCCCAACGCTCCTATGGCAAAATCGAGACCCGTGAAGGAAAGAAACAAGAGAATGTTGCTTGCTATATCTATTATCTTTTTGTAATTAAATAATCAAAAATAAGTGTTTGGTACTTTAAAATATATTTTAATAGGATAATTAAGATAAATGGTATAGGATACTTGAATTATGAGTAAAACGTTTATAATTTATACATTTCAACCTTTTAACTTAAATGTGGCTATCTATCGAAAATTTTAGAAAAACATTACACATGTTATATTTTTACATCGATGCAGAAAACAAATGGTAACAAGTTGTGTCGATAACTATTTTTGGATGACAGTTGGACCCTATTGATGAACTTTATATCCTTTGTGTAAGGAACCAAAAGTATCAAATCTGAATCATATAAACACATGTTTGATTTTTCATGCACGCTTTTTTTCGTTTTTGTTCTCATTGCATGGGCTCTTCCCACCGCGAAACCTCTGCTCCTAAAGCATGTAATATGGGAAACCCATGTTTGCTCCACGCATGCATGTTCACCTTATACCCATCCAAAACCAAAATATGAGTTGGTCAAAGTGTTGATCTTGCTTTTAATGAGTCAGTTAAGAAGTCCATAAATGCTTATCTAAACGAAAACTTCAATATCACCTAAAAAAGAATATCTATAACCATATCATGTCATTATTTGAAACATCTAAGCTCTCTACAATCTATTACATGCTCCCCAAAAGGAGTCCAAGCATACCTTGCGACAAATTGGTATATCTCATCAACCGGGAATCGTTGAACCATAATGTAATATTTAATCATTATATGATAATCCACTGGCGATATATGTTGGACAACATTATCTATAAGAATATCCAAAAGAAAATTGTTAGCATGTAGTGCTCGTTTACCAAGATAGTGTTGTAAAACTCGCCGAGTTGGCCGATTACTCTTCCGAGTACTCGCTACTCTGCCCCTTACCGAGGCGAGTTATAGAATCTCGAATACTCCCCAATCGGCCTCTTACTGAACTGAACAGTGTTGTAAGAATCGTTCAACTCGGTGATTAATATATACAATATACTTAATGATTTATTATTTAACACACATACATGTGATTATTACTACATATATATCGTATACTTTCAGTAATTATTCACGAAGTGAGACCATTATGTGTTTTTCAGTTTTTGTGTATTCACATGTATCTAGTTTTGTTATATATTTCAATAAAATTATGATTTTAACTTATGATTTTGACATATATAATTTCCTTAAAATTATTTCTTCATGAATTACCGAATCCGAGTACTCCCCGAGTACTCCCGAGTACTCGCTACTCGGTAGTCGGCCGAACAGGCACCGAGTAACGAGTTCTACAACCTTGTCTTGACATTCTTTCAAACCCCAATCATATACATGTCACCCAGATGATGTCCAATACTCTGGCTACCTCCTATGAATCTCCATCACAATCTTATCCTCAAGATACCATGCGTGAAGATGAAGCTTGTAATTTCTCTAATCTTATGCATAAGTGGATGCAATGCAAGAGTAAAAAAGAAGTGGTCCCAAGGGGTTTCCTTGTTGAACCTCAATAATAGAAAAAATATGTTTGTAACCCAAATACAACCTTTTTTGTTGTTTATATAAAAAAAATTACAAGATACACATTAGTGTGACGCTCACTAAACACCATACTGACACTATGCAGTACGGTCTCAATGCCACCTAACACCCCTAAACTGAAAATCATTATGGTATATTGCCATTTCTTTAACAACAACTTTCAAGGAAACTAGACACCACCATGTAATGTCCAGATCAATAGGCCAAATCTTATTGTTGGAATTAAGAGATGCATTAGAAGAGCGGACTCAACAAACTCTACCAAACTTGATGGACATCATCCCTCAATCACATATTAATCACTACGACAATTCACTTAAGAGATTTGTGGCTACATCAGACCCATTTCCGTTAAGAGCATCCAAATTGTATTTTTACCATCAATCCATACATAAGGTTCTTCTTGGATAACGATTTAATACAACCAAAGACACTATCAATCTCAACTACAAAGGAAGGCTAGCAAAATATGTTGCTCGATATGGAAGGCCGTTGTAACACCCAATATGCTAGGTAAACTCTTAGCATCTTATTTTCTTTATTTTGGCTTAAGGACCATAATACGATGGGTGTATATAAGGTGCGTCGGGGCGTACTTCAATGACTACATGAGACGTGGTAGCCCCTGGTACGCTGGGTGTACCTATTTGTACGGTGGGCGTACGTCAGTCAGTGGAAAACACTAATTTTTAGCGTTTGCACCTTATTTAAACACATTATGTCCCCAAGCTTTCACCTTATCAGCCTCCATTGCCTCTTTTGAGCTATATCTCGAAACCCTAACCCATTTATCAAGAAATTGACCCTTGTGTGTGTTTTGGTGTATGTATGGTACTCTTTAAAGAAAAAGGAGCCTTGTAGAGGAGCATTGATCAAGTGGGAGCTTGTAGATTCAGAGGTTATTCACTATTTCTAGCTTATTGGAGGTATAAAGCTTCTATCCTGATGACTCTATCTGTTAGATCTAGTCTAGGGCTTGTTTTGAGCATATTATGGTCCCTTGAGTCATCCTTGTGAGTATGAGCTACTCCAGGAGCTTAGAATGTAGATCTTAGAATTGTTGATGTTGTTAGGGCATAAAAATGTCATCTTGATAGGTTTTGATTAACCATGCAAAGGTTTGTGTTCATTTCATGTGGACAGAGTGTTAAAGTTATGTTTTGGGGCTTATTAAGCTATGCAAAAACATAAAGATTGCAACTTTATGGCTTAATGCGTTTTATTAGACTTGGATGTGAAGTTGGATGTTAGGTCTTAATGTATTAAGACCTTAAAAGAAGGTTTTGGGCAATTGAGGCGTACGTCGGGCGTACGAATGCGTACGCTGAGCATACGTGCCTGGGATCCCGACCCATGTGTTGCAATCGAGTATGTTGGGCGTACTGGTGGTACGCTTAGCGTACTCACCAGGGAGCTACGTGGACTTTTTGATTTCGGGCCACCTTGGACTCTACGGTTTTGGTCCCTTGTTGGACCACAAGTCTTTCTGAATTGGGCCATTGTTAGGCTTTGGGGCTTTTGGATTTGGGCGCATATTAGGCTTAGAGTGTCTTTTGGAATTTAGATTTGGACCATGATATGCTAGGCCCAAAAAGGGAAGGGTAAAGCAACCTTTTTTACCCTAGGAGTCAGGATTTAGGATTTGTACTCTCGGTTTGGGTTAATGACCTAATTTCTAATTAGGGTTCTATTATTTGTGATTTAGTGTGGGGATTTTACGATTCAACAGCCCAAGTGTGGTTTGTTTATCTTCAGACTAAGCTGAGCTTCCTTCACTATACTCGTGGGTTGAAGGCACCAATGTCGGCCCACTGAATTATGGTTATAGGATGATAGTTGTCTCCGTGACAATTTCCTGCTATGCCTGTATATGCTTGTTGTCTCTTTGACTCTTGTTGTTATGATTGTATGCTAATTGTAGGGGTGAAATAGACCTGATACCGGTTAAAAGAGAAAAAAGGGGGTGAAATATACCCAATACCAATTGAAAGAGACCAAAGGGGGGGGGGGGTGACATAGACCCAACACCGGTCAAAAGAGACCGAAAGGGGTGAAATGTACCCAGTACTGGTTGAAAGAGATCGAAGGGGGGTGAAATAGACCCAATTATGTTTTGATTGTTAGGTATGTATGGTATGCGGTATTTTGAGGGAGCTCACTAAGCTTTGTGCTTATGGTTTTCAGTTTATGTTTCAGGTACTTCCAGCTTTAAAGGGAAGGGCCCGACTTGATCGCACCACATTCGCCCATGTTTTTCGCGTTATGTGATTTTGGGATTTTGTACTCTGATGATATTTCAATACGATATGCTTTTGGTTTTTTTGACATGATTATTGGATGTTTTGGAATGAATTAAAAATGAAAATTTTATCTGAAATTTTTGGGATGTTACAAGTTGGTATCAAAGCCTTGGTTTGAGGGATTCGGGCATACCCTCGAGTGTGTCTGAACTCAAACTGAGGGTTTGGTGAATTTTATAAAAAGAAATATTTTATTAAGGAGTATTTAATAAAAGAAAGGGGTGTGATGCGTGCAATTAGTCGAGCTCAAGTATGTCTTCCCAAAATACTTGTACATGTTATATATTTATTACTATGATATGAGAACCGCATGCTAGATTAGAGCTAAGGAACTGCTTAGTATTGCATGATAGAATGCTAGGAGAGATGTCTTTATGTGCTTATTTTATGAGCTTATAGATCTTCATGCTAGTATGAGATCAGTTATTTGATAGAATGATATGTTTAGGTTATGCTCTGATTCGAATTGCCTAATGCTCAAATGTTATGTGCTTTGTGCTTTTAGGAATTCAAATTAATACCAGCTAACTAGTGGACGAATGCATTTGGTTACATATTGTTGAGATTAGATAATTTTAGAGGGTTAGGTTTAACTCTATTGCGCAGCTCTTGTTTGAGTCCAACCGTTGTAGTGCGAGACCTTTCATTTAAAAAAATATCTAGTATTGATAGTATGTAATTGTAGTCGTGTGGTACTTAGCTGGTATTAGGGGGAGTTCCTTCTACAACTGATAGAGGAGAGTGGTGAGGAAGGGAACCCTTAGGAGTTCATGGGATATGTCTTGGCGCATAGGGCGCTCTATAGTATGAGAAGAGCACTAGATAGAAAGGAAGCAACTTGGAGGATTCGAGACTGTCCTTGGGGAGGGTATAGATAGGTGTGGAAGGTAGTATTGGGCCCGTACTACTGGAAGCACATGATCTATACCCAAAGCAAGTAAGGCCATGATGAATTCAAGAAACTTCGAGAGTGTGAACCTCTTTGTGTGTATAATGATTGTTTATGTATTATGTTTCAGCATGGTGATGACACGCAGTGGGGCAGGAAGTTTAGGATCTAGATCTGGTTCGGGCTCATGCACCGAACCAATTGATGAGGGTCTACGCAAGTTCATCGCGTCTGAGATTACTAGAGGCATCCTTGAGGAGACCCCTGTGATGTTTGGGTTAATCAAGGATGGTATCATCGAGTTGATGAAGGATCACCTTCGAGTCTTTAGGGTCGATCTGGTTGCTAGTTAGCACAGAGCCTACACTCTCTCCTTTAAGGATTTCAGGGGATGTGGGGTGCCAAAATTCTTTGGGGCGAAGGACCCCATTGCCGCCAGACAATGGATAGCAAATATTGAGTGTGCCCAGATAACTAGCTTATGCCCCGAGGGGTCGAAGGGGAGGTTTGTTGCATGTTGTCTGAGGGAGCGAGCCTGAGATTGGTGGGGGGAGAGTTGGTGATCCACGGTGAGGGTGCTCAACGTGGGTCAGCTCTCTGTTCGACAACGAGAGCCATGCATTATCTTCAGCAGGGATGTTTCGGGTTTATGGAATATGTGATGGATACCTGAGAAAAGGATAAGGTGATGGAGGATGATGTGTCGATTGTTAGGGAATACCTAAATGTTTTCCTTGAGGATTTGCCTGGAGTGCCTCCGGAGAGGCATGTGGAGTTTCGGATTGACTTGGTTCTAGGTGCGGCTCTAATAGCCAAAGAACCTTATCAATTAGCACCACTAGAGATGCAGGAGTTGTCTACACAGTTGTAGGAGTTGTTAGACAATGGATTTATTCGGCCGAGTAGTTCACCATGGGGAGTGTCGAACTTATTTGTGAAGAAAAAGATGGTTCACATCGAATGTGTATCGACTATCGGGAGCTGATTAAGCTAACGATGAATAACCGTTACCTGCTCCCAAGGATTGACGATGTATTTGACCAGCTTCAGGGCGCATCTTGCTTTTCCAATACTGATATGCGCTAAGGTTATCATCAGACGAGGGTCAGAGAGGAGGATATGCATAATACATCCTTCCAGGCTCGATATGGTCATTACGAGTTTGTGGTGATGACCTTAGGGTTCACCAATGCTCCAGCCACGTTCATGGATCTCATGACTGCATGTGCAGGCCTATGTTGCATCGGTCTGTGATTGTGTTTATTGATGACATCCTGGTATATTCCAAGACTAAGGAACAACATGAGGAGCATCAGAGAGAGGTATTGGAGACTTTGAGGAGGGAGAAGTTGTATGTGAAGTTCTCCAAGTGTGAGTTTTGGTCGTGTGAGGTGCAGTTTCTGGGACACCTTGTCAACCAGAACAATATTCTAGTCGATCCGGCCAAAGTCGAGGCAGTGATGAGGTGGGAGGTTGTGACATCCCGGAATTTAGGGCATAGACTACGAGCGACTAAATTATAGTGAATCTGTTTATAATTTAACCCATTCAGTTTTAGTTCATCTAAAGTAAAATAAATGAGTTCTTTTCAAATACTATAAGATGTTAGATGATACCTTACTTCCAAATGTGTAAACTATCAACCGAATCAAACCGCTAAAACTATAACACTGATTAACGTTTCTAAAAAACTAAAATTTTGTATTAAGCAGTTTTGAGAAAAGCAAACATAAAAATATTATAGTACATGTTCCACTGTTTCTGTAAATATAAAGAATGTCCAAAACGGAGTTCGTATGCAAAAGATGCGACAATTTTAAGAAAACAGACAGTAAAACACTATTTTTCTTTGATCGTGTAAAATCGAATCGATCCATTGAGAGACTTACCCATTGCTGACGGGATTTTCGAGAACGTTTTTGGAATCAGACTATAATCTGTTATTTAATTCTATACTCAAAATATTTTTAGCAAAAATATTTACAAAAGCCGCGAAAAACGGACGTTACGACTATTTAGACGCGAAACTTCGAACGCAATTTCCCGCAGTTCCGTAACTCCAAAAATTAATCTGTTTAATGTTTTGGAATCCTTGAATTAAACTCTATCTAATGCACTTTCATAAAAATTTATCGAAGTACGGATCCCGATACACCAAAATAACTTAGGCTTTGGACATTTAATGAAGGTATGCATTGTGTGGGACCTACTAGGACTAGGAGGAGCAAACTTTCAGCCAACTCTCTTCCCCCATGCCCTTTTCCCACATGATATTCTCATTCTCCTCACCCTTTTGCTTGCACACTTCAATTTTAGGGTACATTTCTTAGGTGGAGGTATAACTTTAACAAGTGTGTGTGTGTATGTTTTACTATAAAAGGATGCATGAGGGATCTCCAAAAATCACTCAAAACCTCCAAATTTCTTCTCTACCTCTAAAACCTCCATATCCCCCTCTAAACACTCTCCATCTCTCTCTCTCTCTCTCTCTCTCTCTCTCTCGGTATACCATCAAAAACACCCAACACCACCACCCTAAACCACCATTCCACCACCCAAACACCTCCTTATAACCCCTGTTGATCATCAAAACCCCTCAGCCCTTCTCCCATCATTTCCAGCTCAAAATGAGGAAGAACCGGAGGAAAAACAACCCCCAGAACCACCCCACTTCCACCACCGAGACTCCACTGCTACCCCTCTATTTCACCAGAAAAATCACCGCCAACACCCTCCATTGCTACTATGCTTCCGCATTGAGAAGTCCTCCACCTACCCTGGCTTCGTCTCCGCTGGTAACGCCAGGAACAACCGGCAGCAGGAGGCTGTCGGCCACCACCCACCATCACCGAAATCACCTGCCACAATGAACCACCACCATCTTCTGTCGTCCCTCGCAGTGGTAAGCTTCCTCCCAAATAATTTAGATTTTTCCAAATGCCTTGAGCATTGAGAGGAAAAGATTAGAATTTTTGTGTGACTAGAGTTGTTAAACAATTGTCAAGAACATTCTGAGGTTTGCTGAAGATTGATTGCTTGTGGACTGTTGGAAGTATGGTATTGTTTAGAAGGACCATAGTAACATGATTCTGAATTGAGATAGTTCTTGATCAGAATTGATGGTTATATGGAAATATGGAAATGTTTTAATAATGGGAGAGACTTGAAAATTTTACATGTAAGTTGGAAACATTAATGCAAGAGAAGTGTTCAAGGAGTGTACCTTGAATTTGAAACTTTATTATCATGGAATTTTTTCTAGTAACTAAGTTCCAATGGAACATTATGTAATATTGTTGGGTCAGTCTCTGTGACTTGAAGCATCGAAATCGTAGAAAATCAATGCATGTAAGGTTGAAATTCCAATACATTTTAGACAGTGACAATAATTTGGAATTGTGAAATCAGCATCATTGGAATAATGTCCAGTTCACCTGTTCACAAAGGAAGGACCATAGAGAGGCATGATATTCATGTTCATAACATGGCATATCTGATGTTTAATTCAAGTGGTTAGTTGATTACTTGAAATATTATACAATGAATAAAGTCATAATTATTATGGTGATTAAATAATAGAGATTTATTTATTTTCAATAGGTTTGAGACCATATTTAATTAGTTTATTATTGTGTTTCACTTTGCATGTTTTACTTCCTGAATAATTTGATTATTCGAATTCCACATTCGATCATACTTTTGGAAGTAAGTACTAAATTAAGGATGTTATGAATTGAATTGTAGATTGTCAATGGGGATTAGACATTGCAATAAGATTGCTACAATGTTCATGAGTACTTAGAAAATGAGGATTTTGAGTATTGGATAAACCCACGCTTAAGAAATTATTTGATGGATTTTATCATGAGTAATTCTGAGACGATAATGTCTTATATTCTTGAAATGGAGATATATTAGTTGTAATTTGAAATTCGGTTGTGCATTGGTGTTACATAAACACATCAGTAACATGATGTTATAAAACATAGTGTCATACATGATTTGGTGAGTAAAAGATACAAGCATATGACTCGAAATTTATTCGTTCCTTTTTCCTAACGGGAAAAGAGATATATTTGGGCTCCTCGATGATTTGTTGTCAACATCTGAAGAGCTTGGCCGAGCCTGGACTGAATTGATGTCTTCAGTTAGTAATCTGAATTCTGTCGTCATAAATTGGGAAATCGGGAAACAAAATTTTGGATAATGAGATTGATTTCAATCCATGTCTCGTGTCTATATGATATCTTCAATAACGAAGGAATATTTTATCACTTATCTAAGGACAAATATCTGATCGGATCAGAGTTCGACAATTGTTTTTGGAAGCACCCTTTGTTTATAATTTAAAAGTTATACTGGCAATTATAGTTATAGACTTATCCAAGGGGAAGACTATTGGATTAGGTGTCTAAGCCAATAACTAAATTGGTATATACTTAAATTATTAACAAAATCCTTTTGGGTTGCCCTCAAACCTAGTAATTGAATAGGATAACTTTTAGAGAGAGAGACTGATTTATTGATTTATTATATGATTAATAAATAGAAATAAATGATTTGTTAATATATTATGAAAATAATATATTAATTAGAAATGGTATTATTTAATTAAGAATTAATCAGAAATTAATTAGAATTAATTGGATTAATTAAAAGTGCAAGGACCTAAGCTGTAATTGTTTAATAGTTGAACAAAATGCATTCCAAAACCTTCTATAAGGTGGTGGACGATTTTTGGGATGATTCTAGGGTTTGTAGAATATCCCTTGAAGATAATTAGGAAACCAGATAATTATCTGATTTGAAATATTATTATTTTAATCATGTAAGGGTTATCTAGGGTTTTCCTATCAGCTATAAACAGGGTTTTCTAGCTTCATAGTTTCGACCACTATTCATTCCTTTAGAAGGATGGCCGAAAATTACCTCCTCTCTCTTCTCTCTTCAAGTATTCCTTGGTTGCTAAGGTTTGGGTGCGAACCATTAGAGGCACGACACTTGTGGTGCTAGCTTCCAAATCAAAGAAGAAAGGATTCTTGATTGTTTACTACAACAATCAACAAGGTATGTAAACCCTAAAATTTTTCTTTAATTTTGAGAATACCTTGGGTTATAGGGTTCTTGTTGTTCAATAGAATGTTACATCAATAGTGTTATGACTTAGATCTTTAGGTTGCATGTACCCTTAAGTGTTAAAGATTCATCCGCGTTAATACATGTAAAACCCATCAAATGTCTACATCATGATCTATCAAGTAAGGAACAACCAGGTAGGATCATATCGGAGGTAGGGTCCGTTGGGTATATGAAGTATACTGTTTGGAAATCTCACTCTAAACACCACATTAAATCCAGCCTAGACATCACTCTCATAAGTAGATCAATCAATATAATGAATTTGGTATCACTGTTAAATCTTAATTATAGGTTCATAATAATGAATATGACTATAATTAAAACTTACACTTGAATAAAATAAGTGTAGCTTAACTTACAAAGTTTCTAGAGAAAACTGGGAAATTACACGGGCAAAATCTCGATCTAAAATCTTTATATCTCAGACGCTTCAGGGCTATGCTAAAGTATCCGTAAACTAGAAAGTATTGGGACTAAAGGGTCAGGGGAGTTCCATAGGATTCGAGTGGAACGGTGTGAGGAGAATGCTGGAAATCGAGGGTATTTATAGGCTGAAAATTAGTGCACACCTTGCAAATTGTCGGAAGAGGTGACGTGGCAGCTTCTGGGTGGTGACATGTGTCGAATTCTTGAGGCTTGTCAGATGCACGCCGTGCATGCGTTCGCGCGTGCGCAAGTGCGCTTGGAGAATTCTTATTTCCTTAAAAAATCATATCTTCTCCGTATGAGCTCCATTTTCGATGCGTTATATATCCACACATACTTATCGATGAGGTCTACAACTTTCATTCAGACTTCGACGGATAATTTTGACTTTATTTTTAAAGTTATATTTTTAATAGGCTGAGACTGTTAAAGTCCGTTAAAAATTCATAACTCTCTCATGTGACATCCGTTCTCGATTGTCTTTATATTGACAAGATCTTCAACTTTCGTTTAGATTGTTTTTCTTAACAATTGACTGATTTCAATTTCAGTTCCTGAGCCGTATACTGCTACGCCGAAACTTTAAAAAATCATAATTTTCTCTCACTAAGTCAGATTCAGACGTTCTCTATATTATTCTTCTCGATTTAACGACTGTTATAACTTTTTTTAGATTATTTTCCCATAAAAATCTTCTATTGATAATACATTTTTATTGTCGTGACGAATAATTATCCTATTACTCTTTAATCGTCTAGCTCTATCTTGCGGGTGTTACTTACTATCAACCCACGAATGGAGAAGTGGAAGGAAGTAGGTAGACTACTAGGGTTGTACCTAAAAGGGACAAGTACTCTTGAAGTTAATGCTCCTAATTATCAAGTTCAAAGGGTAATAACAAAGTCACTTATGATAGAAGGTGGAATCAATAATGAAAGATCCATGTAAGGTAAGATAATACATCATTGTTGAGAACGACGTTGAGCTAAAACTCTTAAAAATGGAGATATGTAAGCTGTGTAGATATTAAAAAAATCTACCTATATGATTTACAGGTTGGTGCCAACTCAAATAAATAAGTGGTTTATTTTCTAAAGGGTCATGAAAAGGGTTCATAGCTCATAACTATATTCGCACTGAGTGAGAACACAAAGATGGCATATGATATGTGGAGTTAAACCAAAGATGTCATACGGTTCTTGGTTTAAATCCATATAAAACCATTGAATCGATCTCTTTTTGTTTGTCCAAATTAAATTATGGTTTGATCGTTGTATACCCAAGTGACGTTATTTGTTGAGTGAAAAGAAACTTTCCAACTCAGTAGGGCATTATTGGAAATTATGATGGAGGCGAGACAAAATGTTCATGAAATAAAATGATTTTGGTACACTTCGCACTTTGCACACCACATTGTTGCTAGGACCAGATAAACTTTTACTTTTAGCAAGGTTAGGTTTAGATTTTGTTGGACTGACCTAGTTAGCGTTGGCTATAAATTCACTTTTGAAAGACTCAAGAAAATAAGTTACTTGAGGGTAAGGTGTCGCGACTAGGATTTGACCTAGCAAAACGATGTGACACATGGTGAGCCCATAGGGCTATTGTCGTCAAAGTTCCGCCATTTTTTGGTATAAACACAACTATCCTGGATCCATATTTAACACCAGAATTGCAAATTTCTCCCCGCTTTCCTCACTCCCGCTCCCTATGTGATTCTGCATTTTTCTAGTTTTCAAGCATTCGTTTTGTGTTTATCGGCTCTTCTGGAAAGAGCAAAAAATTATATTAAATCTAGAGTATTTACTTTGAAGCTTACAACTCTAGAGCGACATAAAACCTATATTGCCATAAGTTCTCCCATTCAGTTACCAGTCATGATATTCGTCATATTCAGGTTAGTTTTATTTTTTGTCTCCTCGTTTGATTCGTCCGCAAGTTGTCAATCGAGTCCGAGACAAAATTTGGAAATTTAATAATAATAATCTAATGTATTATTTGCAACGATTTGATATTTAATTCTTAAATTTATTTGTCAGTTTGTTTGCTTTTAATGATTCGATATTAGTTCACAATAATAATCATGCCAGTTCTTAAATTTATTCGATGTTAGGTCACAATACTAATCATCAAATTGTTTATCATGTCTACTAATCATGTTTGTTTTTAACAATTTTATGTGTACGAGATTTGTAACACAAGAAAAACAACACACCACACCTAAAAACAATAAATACAACAATGAGAAAGAAGCTCATTTTTACTAGTACATGAAGAGTCTTCTAGAGCAAAGAAATGTACTTATTCAGAAATTCACACAAGGGGCTTTGAATTGAAAATTTTGATTTTTTGATTATTTTTCTTTGAATAGTAAAAAGAAAAAGTTTTTTTTATTATTTAATTAGAAAGAAAATAATGGAGGTAACAAGAATGTTTCCTTCACGGGTCTCGAATTTGCCATTGGGGCATTGAAAGTAAAATCGTTACATCAGATCCGAAGCATGATCAAAGTTAGCAACACACTCCACCCCACTTTCCACGTGCCTTCGCTCATTTTCCTTTTTTTTTAAACATAAAACTTTATATTATAATTTAATTAACTCACTACATTCACGTAAAATGCATCTTTAAAATCCCTTGCTTTATATCAATAAAGCCTCGATAAAGATGCATGAACATATAATCGAAAGAATCTCAAAAGCTTAAATGCCAAAAATGGAAAAGCAATGAATGTAGGCGGAATAACTCAAATAAGTGCACATGACACCAAAAGAACACGAGATGAAATGATCAAAAAACACAAAAGGCTTGATGCAAAAGACCCTTCACGAAAAAGGAACTTTTATAACCATCATCATGTTGTACAAGATTCTTTCATGTGAAAACGATGATCACAAATTATTAATTTAAAAAAAAAAAAAAGGAGAAATTTTTGTAGGGGTGAAAGATTTTTACTGTAGAAAAAGATTTATACCCGGATTTGTGGCAGGCTGCAAGGATGAAGGATTTGTCCCAAATATACCCCACAAAATTACAGTCGAAGAGGAGAGAGAATGTAGAATCGTTTGATAGTTATGTTGCAGAGGAAGAAGCTTCTAACGATGGAGAGATGAGAGAAGAATGGTTAGAATACGAGATAAAGGCTAAATTGTTGTGATAACAAACCCCAAAAGGGAAAATAGTTACAGAAATTACAATTCAAAATTAGTAGAAGTGGGAAATAATCAAGAACTAGATGATATGTCTTTCAATTTGACAGCTGATGGATCCATCGATTATGGCTTTAATCGAACCCATTGGTACCTTCCTTCCATCGGAACATCTTTCACGATATCATAGTTGTACCTGATGAACAGTAAAAACGAAAATTAGTTGGAAATAATGATTGTACTCCAAATTCTACGATGCGCATGTGGAGGAATAGTGGAGGTTCATGTTAAGAGTGGTGTATGTGTATCATGAACAAATCGCCATAGCTACTTACTTTTCTGTGAATCGTTTCTTTTCGTACTTTTCAGCTTCCGAGAAAAATTCTTCAAGCTCAGCCGGAGAAGGAGACTTTTCCGGTGGTGGTTTATGACCGGAAGTAGCTTCGTTTGCTGTTGAGGTCTTCTTCTTCTTTGGAGTAGAGGTTGATAACGGCTCCATTTCTTCTGATTCTAATGAAACCACGCTTGATGCAGATGTCTCTCTACTGTAAATTAACAAACATAACGCAAAATTTAGTGGTGTGGAGTTTTATACAAATAGACAAATCCGAAACGGTGGAACTGATAAAAATTGTTGAAACAGAATCATAATTGAGATTGATTAATTAATTTGACCTGAAACCGTCGTTACTGGACATGAAGATTTCGGTTTCGGAAAGACATTCCGCCTGTAAATGAACATTCAATCGGATTAATTAATATGTAACGAACACAAATTCATTACTCGCGAAAAAAAAACAATCGATGTATTTACTAGAATTTTGAATTTCATACCTTCAGATCTGGTCTCGAATCGTCATTGATAGAGCAGATAAACGACGAAGCATGATCAGAAACACCGGACTCCGCCGTCAAAACAACATTCTCATGGAAATTGAAGTCAATTTCACGTCGAGACTGAAACCGAAGCTGAAAAATATTCTCCTGAGCTTGAGAATCCAATCTTCTTCTCTTACCGGTGCCGGAGCTCGAAACATCTGTATCTCTACTCCGCCGCACGTCTTCATGGGAATTTGGAACCTCCATTGTTGAAACTTCTTCAGTGCTTTCGCATCCGCTTGTACACGTTTCCTCAATCATAATTCACACATACAAATTGCTGTATATTCTTTAGATAAATCAAACTGAAAAAACCAACATCTCTTCTCTTTTTAAAGCTGAATAGACAAAGTGACAAGACTGGAGTGGAAATAAAGGTAAGGTGGACATGATCGGACGGTGTGAAATTTAATAAGTCGGTTGTTTTCTAATATAAAAGTTATTGTATAAAATTGAAGTTGTTATATTGAAAATATACTTTTTATATTTCTAATAATAAAGTTATTGTCGTTAATATAATTATCGATCATAATGTTCAAAAAAGAATATTATCTGATAGTGTAGGTTTAAGTGTTTATAATGCTTATGTTATGGGGAAGGTGTGCAATGAATGAAATTTTCAGGTGAGATGCAATGAATTGGTACAATCATAGTTAAAGTTAGATACATTTTTATAGAGGCAAACAACATATTAAACAATGATATTAATGAAATAAATATCCTACTTTTGTGAGAGTTGATCATTAGTAATCGCATTCACAAGAAGGTTAAAGCCATTTACAAAGTAAAAAGACACACACACACACACACATATATATATATATATATATATATATATATATATATATATATATATATATATATATATATATATATATATATATATATATATATATATATATAGGAAAAGTGAGTATGAGGCTGTAATACATGCAACCTTAGGTGTGGAACCATCATAACGCTGTCGTTTTGCTTTAAATTATTAACCCACCGCATGAATTCCTTGTTTTCTACTTGATCCCCAATTTTTCATTAATTATCAATTTTTTTATTACTGATTATCAATGTTTATCTCTTTTCTATCTATTTCGTCCTTGTTGTTGCTATCATCATATGGCTCTTAATCCTCCTATTCTTCCTTTAAGAACCATATGGGTTGGGGACAAAATGATTACAGGTTTAGCTTCTCCCGTTTTCGTCGTATTGCTCCCCAATTGCTATCTTATATAAGCAAATTAAATCCTATATTCGATTCCTTCATTTTCAATTTGACTTCTATTTCCGCTTAGTCGGTTCCCCCTGAAGGTGAACGTTTTCATCGTATCTTTCTTCCTTCCCTTGTTCCGATTCTAGGATTTTGGATGTTGAAAGATAAGACGCAGGTCCCCAATCCATTTCTTTGCCATTTGATTTGAACTTTGTTTTTCATGTTCCAGTGGGTAATATACTAATATATTATAGTAGATTAACTTAGTTGTGGTTTGAATAAGTTGCAAAAATTTGCAATAGCATGTCAAATTTTTATTTAAATTATATAAAAGTTGTATTATATTGAATGACTTGTACACTGGAAGAAGTCAAGTGACAATATATGTCTCATAGTTCTTGCTTATCGGAATGCTCAATAGGTGTTTGATGTAATGTCTAAATGAATTAAGCCACTAAAAATACATAATATAAAAGTTTATTATTTATGTAAGGTGCATTTAGTTGAATTTATCTATCTCTTAAAAGAAATAAGCCACAAAAACATGAAGGTTAAAAGTTTGCAATGTATATTTCAATCTGTTAGCTGTGTGTATATGCTATTTAAAACTTTTCCAATTTCTATGACAGTTAAGGATGCTTCTGGACAGAAGATTATGCAAGAATTTAGGATGTTTGACAAATGGCCAGCTACAAGAAGAATGGACAAAGATTAGACCATGAAAGACCAACAACTGAAGCTAGCAACTGATCGTCAGAGTACCAACTCATAGCAACCCAATTTTGGCTACTTTGAATTTTTTAGTTGGTGGATTATTATTTTTTAGCGTGGATTTTTAGAACTTTAAACCATTTGCTAAATTCTGTCTTTTAGTTGGTCATTTCTAAGTTGAGTTCTTTTCGTTTGGGGGATTGTATAAACCAATTTTTAAGATGTTTCTTCTCTTGTTAATTTTCTTAGGTGTTTTAATTGTAAATCTATAAACTGAAAATATTTTATTTTTTGGGACACGTAGCTCAGAATATTGTATTTAGTTCTGATAACAAAGACCACATTATTTGTTATGTAAATTGTTATAACATTCTTACTTGTATGAATTTTGATATATATTCAAATATTCCAGTTTCATAGTTTTGTCAATTTATTAAAGTATGATATTACTGTAGCAACATATCCCTGTAAATTTATTCTTTAAATATTGTTAAAATTACTAATAAATACGTTCAAATGTCATAAGGTGACTTTGAAAGTAACTTTTGTAAGCATTTATAAAGTTAATAAAACCATCATCTAAGAAACAATCACATACATTAACTCTAATAATTTAATCTATATTTACATCAAGAGATAAAAACCATTAAACGAAATCCCAGCTGCATTCATTCATTAATATTCCATGTTTCTAAAAGCTTTCAATGGATTAATATAGATATTAAAGTTGCATAAATTAACCAAAAATTTTTGTAAGCTCTCTCTAAGGAAAAAAATAATGGTGTATGATGTAAACTGATGCATCTATAATGAGCAGAAACCAAACACAAGATGCACGACATCCTCCCAGCATCAACAAGCAACACATGAAGTCAACAAAAAGAACCCATCCACTTGATTACACATTTTCATCACTGTTTTTCTGCTACAGATTCATCCACCTGATAATAATTAATATAAGTATGACGCAATGAAATCATGAATAATCAAATAAATATTACAATTACCTTTCTTTTTGGACAACCAGTGGCGTAATGACCTAGTCCTTGGCAGTAAGAACATGTTCTCTTTTTCTTCACGTTCTCTAAACAAGACTTAGTTCTAGTTGCATTTTTAGGACGCCCTTTCGTATTTGTCGGAGCAATAGGATCCCGGACAGATACAGATAATTGAGGCATTATATCTACTTGAGAAATTCCCATGTAACGATCTTAAGACACATTCTCAAATGCTTTAGGCTTTTTCCGAATCTTTTGATCTTCTAAAAACTTTATCACGAAACTATTGCATTTTTCTATGTCTGTAAGGGAGTCACTTGCTTGTTCGATTGCTTTATCACAATTTGAACGAACACACCATAAAGTTAAGGCACTAACTCCATTTTCACAATTCACATCTTCGAGTCCAATGCTGTTAGTACCCACCTTATATCTAGCACTAAGTGTCCACCTTGGTAAAATATAGTGATCAGGAAGATTTTCAACATGTCTTTTCTTCATCACGTAAAGGCTATGCTTACATAATATTCCATATGTTTCATACTTAGCACATGAACACGTGACATTCACATGATTCATAAAATGAAAGATAACAATTCTCCAATGTCTTTTATCAATATCCATTTGCCCAACCCTATATTTGATTTCTTCTGTGGTTTTACTTAAAGTCTCATGAGTTAAATTACAATTAGCTTCTATCCATTCTTTTTTGAATACCTCAAAAAATTTTCTCGTATAAAACTGGCCTGCTTTTGCTTCTATCGGATGAACAGAAGAAAGGATCGGACTGGAGTTCATGGTCTTAAAGTCTTCATCTTCTTCGGCGGCCATTCGAGAGTCAACTGCTTTATCATATTGGAGTACAAATTCATTCAACATGGTCTTGGAATTAACAAATCCATCAAAAAATGAATGAATGCTCTCACTTCTTCCACTCGTAGTCATACCAACAAAGCAAACATCTTTCAAGAAAGCTTTGGCCCAGTGTATTCGTTGGTTATACATATCGGTTATCCAACTGTTAGTTTTGATGTTATACTTACCACGTAAAACTTCCCAATTGGTTTCAAATTCTTCGGTTGTATCACTCTTTACCCACTGTCTATAAGATTCTTTAAAATCACTATAACGAGCTATAAGTGGCCGAAGATGTTCTAATTCATACTTCTTAATGTGCCATGCACAATAGCGATGACGGGTGTTTGGAAACACTTTCTTGATTGCATTACCCATAGCTTTATCCTGGTCTGTTATCATTGCCACCGGATACTTGCGAAACATGCAGTTTAAGAAATGCTCAAATAGCCATCGAAAAGTTTATTCTTTTTCATTTTCTAACAATGCACCACCAAACAATATAGACTGACCATGATGGTTCACACCAATAAATGGAGCAAATGGCATCTTAAGTTTGTTGGTCATGTATGTGACATCAAACACAACGACGTCCCCAAATTTAGTATATGCCTCTCGTGATCTTCCATCAGCCCAAAAAACATTTTTAGGAGACCCGTCATCAAACAAATCCACAGCAAAATACTGGTTACTGTCTATTAATGCTTTATCTTGAAAATGTTTGATCAACCCATAAAACTCTTTACCTTTATATTGTTTTCGTTGCTCTAATAAAACATGGGCACATTGCTTTGAGGTAACATCGGCATCATATGGAGTTTTCATTGTATTTACAGCCTTTTTGATTTGACAAGGCCTTAACCCTGATTGACCTAGTTCCACCATAAGAGACTTGCATGCCATTGAGCGGTGTATTTTCCCATGAGAACGATGTTTCATTACTTCGGTAGGAGTTGTACTCAAATTGTGATTGTGTGTGTCGTTAAACACATCGACAAACCATTCACCATCTTTTCCTTTTGATATCCGGAGCATTGCTTTACATCCAGTCCTCAAATTTCTACGACGTTTCTTAGCAACTCCACATAAACTATTACCCTTCAAACTTTTAAAGCCTTGTTTATTACACACATAGTTCTTCCGATAAGGCTCATTTGTGGTTTTATTTTTAAAGCTCCAATGAACACGAATACCGAATCCATGTAGAAAGGCATATTGGTTATAAAATGTATATGCATCCTTAGGTGTACTGAAAACCTTCCCCATAATACTTAGATCCTTAGCTTCATCTTCATCACATGCAAGATTCACAATATCCTCATTTACTTTTTCAGATTCAAATGTTGATTCCAAAGAAACATTTGCATCTATATCTTCGATTGTATGTGTTGCAAACGACTGATTAGCTACTGGGTTTTCAAAATCCATGATCTTAACTTTTTATAGATGTCTGATGTTATTGAATCAAATTCAACCTAAAACAGAGAACTGAGTAAGTCAATATGAAAAAAAAATTAATAGCTTTTTTAACAGCATGTTGGTACCTGGTAACTTTGATAACCCATAAAATTAATGAGGATGAATGATAAAACAACGCTCTATGTAGGTTAATCTAGTAAAAAAAATATTAGTGATTATAGAATTCAAAGTTGAGAAGGAAGGGTGGGTAAAATTGATAAGGAACCACAACAACAAAGAAAATTAAATTAATTCATACCTGGTCGCATGGATTAAACGATGCAATTGAGGATCATGAAATATAGAATAGAGAAATAGGTAGGTTACTCGTATAAAAAAATTATGGATACTAGAAATCGAAGTTGAGAAAGAATTATGGGTAAAAGTGAGATGAATTTTGTAATATTGGTAGGATTTCATGGGAGCCGAAAATCAAGAGAAAAATAATATAAAAATTTATAGATGCCTAAAATAAGTGAATGTAGGTGAATTCATTTTCATCCAATGCACGTGGTAATTAATGAAAAATTGGGGCTCCGAAAGAAAACAAGGAATTCATGCGGTGGGTAAAAAAGCTATTAAAGCAAAACGACAGCGTTATGAAGGTTCCACACCTAAGGTTGCATGTATTACAGCCTCATACTCACTTTTCCCTATATATATATATATATATATACTAGTTTATAACCCGTGAGAACCACGGTTATAAAATTAATTAAACTTTCATATTAAAAAATCAAAATTATTAATCAATTATTTTAAATAAATTATTACTTAAGAGATATTTTTTTTAGTTATATAAAATTATAATCGTTGATTTAAATAAATACGTGAAGTTATATCACCTTATAATCTGTATTAATTTAATTTTACTTAATCTAATGTTATGAATTTAATATAATTAGAGTGAAAAAAAATAAAACTTAAAATTTGAAATTTAAAATAAGAATCAATTAATAATTTAATGTAATTAGAGTGAAAATTTTAAAATTTGAAATTTGAAATTGATAATTAATAGGTTGACAAGTGGCATGATATGTAACATACAATATTAATGTATAGTTCTAAAAGTATGACACTTGGCAATAGGAGAATAAATCTATTCATTTATTAGAATATATATATATATATATATATATATATATATATATATATATATATATATATATATATATATATATATATATATATATATATATATATATATATATATATATATATATATATATATATATATATAGAGGTAGGTTCAAATGTTTTTCACATCTATTGTGTGCTAGAATGCACCAATAGGAATTTAGTATTAATTATATGTATATTAAATGCTATCCATACTTATAACTCATTTTTATAGAAACTAATTAAATTCGTCATTAATGTCAACAATAATATTCTTTCAGAATGAATTAATATTTAGAAAAATGAGAGTCTATTCCAGCAGAATGAGAGTGTATTCTAGTAGAATACACTCTCGTTCTTCATATTCCATGCAACTTTATTGTATTTTAAGTGAGTGAGTCCTGAAACAAAATACGAACTTATATATAAAAACCTAGATGCGAATTCATTCTGAAAGAATGTTATTGCTGACATTAATGACGGATTTAATTAGTTTCCATAAAAAGAGAATTATAATTATGGATATCATTTAATATACATATAATTATGGAAATCATTTAATATCTATATGTATTTAATTAAATAATTATTTAATTTTACTAAATTCCTATTGGTGCATTCTAGCACACAATAAATGTAAGAAACAAAATAACCTAGCCCTATATATATATATATATATATATATATATATATATATATATATATATATATATATATATATATATATATATATATATATATATATATATTGGGTTTTCTCTTGGGTTTTTTAGCCCATGAGGAAGCCCACTTCTTTAGCCCATGTATATATATGTGTTACATGTCCTAATTTCACCAACACATAAAATTTTTCAGCCACCAAGAGAGTTAGAGAGAGTAAGAAGCAAAAGAGGGTTTTTTTCTCAATTCCCGTTTTTTAAGATACACCTGCAGTGTTTAGTAATTTCCCGGAGATCCAACGGTCCGTTTTCTTTGATTTTTGGACAACAACTTCCTAACATCGAGACCTTCAGATCCAACGGTTGAATTGTCAAAATCAGATCCAGAGTCTCAGGAATCGTTGCTTCTGTTTGCTGCTGTAAATCAGGAACGTTTTTGGTGATATTCTTCTTTGTCTTTGCTTATTTGATTCCATATGCTTGATGTGATTTAGTTCCAAGTATATTATGATTATTGTATGTTTCTAGTACATATATAGAAGACTTTGTATTGCTCTAATATTTGTGATAGTGGATTTGAAGCGGCTCTAGTAGTCCCGTGGTTTTACTCTCCTTTCTTGAGAGGTTTTCACGCTAAAATTCCTATGTTTTTATTGGTTGATTACTTATTGTTTTGGGTTGATTATATTGATCATATAACTTGAATTGGGGCTGATTTTTGGCAAGTGAAAATATCCTATTTGTTTGCATCCTAAAAGGTTCATTCAAGACGATAATAGTTTAGTCGAACGAAGTATTATTCTACATTGTTATTTACCGTTGTGGCTGCGTTTTTCTCATTAATATATATATATATATATATATATATATATATATATATATATATATATATATATATATATATATATATATATATATATATATATATATATATATATATATATATATATATATATTCAACTGAGAAAAAAAAGACTGAGAACGAGGAAATGAATCTGGATCACGTATTTCGAATATGCCGCTTAAGCGCTCCAGCCTACCGGCCGACGGAACAGATCATATTCATATAATAATTGTATAAATTATTTTAGCATGTGAAAAACTAATTTATCAACCACACATAATAATTGTATAAAATAAACAACAGAAACATACATAAAGTATATGTACATAAACATAACCAACTGATGACATTTTTTGTGAGGCAACACAAAAAATGTCAAGTCCATTCCTAAAGGGACATTTTAAAGGACCAAAAATCTTCTTGTAATGTTGTTGTAGAAGCTCCCACTTGAGTATACACCATTTGCTTGCAAAAGATTTGAAGAACTTCTTGAAAGCTAAAATTCAGCAACGGTCGCTAAAAGTCCAATACCCCTTTAGAAAACAGCTTTAGCGACAATTTTAAAAAATTTTCACTGAAAATCATGCACACATTTTAACTTCGAAAATGGTTCTTTGGTATTCAAAAAATGGCTCCAACTTCATCTCTTGTCACATTTTGGTACAAACAAATTAATTCTAAAAACTAATCTATTACTTACAAAAATAAAACAAAAAAACTAATCTATTTAATTTATTACATACCATATGAATAAATAAATTATTACAACGATTTTTATAAAACAACCAACACAACAAACACAATGGTCATTGGCTAGTTTATGCACATCATACATATCAACATATACATTAAATAACCTTTTTTTCTAAGACAACTTTAGATGACAAAAGATGCATGAAAAACTTTTGTCACATAAAATAACAATTATAAAGTTGTCGTAGAAAATATGTATGAACTTGTTTTTATACAAAACCAAGTTATCCATATTCTCCAAAAACTAAGATCTCCAAAAATCAAAAAATCTAACCAAACTTGCAAGGTGGCTCTGATACCAATTATTGGGTTTTTATTCAAAATTACTTTAAAAAACATAAGATTTAGCAATGGAAGACTTGATGATTTGAATAACATAAAACAAGTTTATATCCCACCAAGGATCATCTTGAAAAGTTTGGAAAGAAAACAACACAACCAAAGAAGAAGAAGAAGAACAAATGACAACCTTTGTAGTCCTTGGGGTCCTCTTGGGAGGCTTGGAAGTTGATGAAGAATGATTAACTTAAGAGTCACCAACAAGTTGTCAACTTGATTTAAGATGCTAGTCTTGTAAGAAAACTCTTAATCTATTAAGCTTGAAGTTCATTACCAAAGTATGAAGTTCACGAGAGTATAAAAGCAAGTAATATCTTCAAGAGATAATCAAAAGTGAGAGAACATGTATTATAAGATGTATGTTACGGTTTTTTTGCATGGTATATAGGAACATCCCAAAGTGAAAGCCCTTCTTTTATTTATATAACACGCATAATATATGTGGGTCTTTAACCATTAAACACCCATGATTCTACTAGCTAGATCTGTCCTCCATGTGTCACAACTAGCAAATTAGGGTTGAGATTGTGATTCTTGTACGAAACAATTTCCTCCATGTAACCCTTGCAACACCCAGTTAGTGAAATTCAAAACTACAATGCTATTTAAGTTCATATGTGCATACATTGTGAACCAAGTTGAAATAGCCTCATGCAAGTCCAAAACTCGATCCAATAGCTAAGTCCAAGCAATTTTGGGCTTTAGCCCAAGATTTCTCGGCCCAAAAACCTCTATTAGACCAAGACCTTTTCTTTGGGCCTTATTGGGCCAAAAACCTTTCTTTGGACTTTATTGGGACGAAAATCTTTCTTTGGGTCCTATTGGGCTGATAACTCTTCATTGGGCCTTTTGGGCCGAAAGCTTCTATTGGGCTTTCCTTTGGGCCGAAAACCATTCCTTAGGCCTTATTTGGCCGAAAACTCCTATCTTTGGGCTTTAATGGATCGAAAATTCCTATTGGGCCAAGCCAAAAATCGAAACCCACTTATTTTGGGCTCTCTTTTGGGCCGAGAGCCCTAGAGTTCGGTTGAAGTTTGAACAAAAAAAGGAAAAAGATAAGGGAAATTACATAGCCACCTCACTTTTGTCTCCCATGTAACAAAGCTATAATCCTCCATATATCAATGTAAGCTTCACATCAACTAAGCTCAAAGTCAACTCTTTTTCCCTCTTTCTCTCTTATCTCTCGGTCGTAACCTCCAACCCTCACACACACAAAAGACTCTCATTCCTCCTCACTTAGTCTCAAGAATCCTCCTTCATTTCTCTAAAAAATTCATGGGTGTGTGGTGCCATCCTCAAAACTTTCTTCAAGCAACACTCAAAAACTTTGTAAGTTCTTGTAAACTTAAGTGATTTCTATACATATCTAAGTCAAGAACTTCTTGGTTACACACTTTTGTTGTGTGTTAAGCTCTTAGAAACACTACCAGTTTCGAGAATCTCTCTAAGGCAAGGCTAGGCTCGAAAATTTCCCTCTTCTTCCTTCTACCACACGAAATCAACCAAGGTGAGCTTCATACCCCACTATTTTCGTGTTTTTCATCCTTTTTTTTGGGGGGGGGGGGAATACAAGTCAAGTTTTGTTTAAATCTATGGATATTTGCATGCACTTGTGTGTTTATGTAGCTAGTGTTTGAAATGTTGATTACCTCATGCTAACACTCCATAAACTCGATATTTACAAGTTTCATGTTGCTAGATTAAGTTTATCCTTTGGAAAATTTCATGTACCATAGTCATGAGTTGAAGATGAAACAAGTTCTCAACCAAAAAGGTTCTTAATATATGTTTAAAATCATAAAGTATATGTTAATAATATCTTTGTGTTATAAAAGTTTTGTGGATTTGTTTGTTCACCCAAAATGGTGAAAATATGGGTTTTACACTCAAAAAATGGTTAACTTTTGGACATATGCAATTTTAACACTTATACTTACACAAATAATGGAATATAATAAATTTCAAGATTTCTATATGTATTTTTGTAAAAATCGTGACTTGCTAGAGTCACACCAAAATAGTATATTTTGTGTTACAAAACTCCTAAACTAAATTTTGGTGTGTTAAACAAACTACAAAACTTGATTATTTTACTAAAAATTATTTCTACTAGTGAAATAGTCGTAATATGTTGTCACCATTTTAATAGTTTCAAAACTTAGAGGATTATGTTATTTACACAACATATATTACAAGTAGACAAGTCCATTAATGATTATTTATAAAAGGTGTTATAAATAATTTGACTAAAACGGTATACAAAACAGAATTATTATGACAAAAAAATTTGCATGTCATAAGCTGTCGGTCATAAAGCTTTTAAAGGTACAAGTTATAAGCTGTGTATCATAAAGCTGTAAAACGCGTGTCATAAAACTTCAGTCACGAATTTACCCTAGTAATGTTATTTTCATTATTCTATAATTGGAGTCAAAGATCGCGTAAATCTGTTACGACACTTGTGAGACTTTCTTTCGCCGTACCTACTTAGCGTACACCGTAAGTCCTGTAGTTATTACCAGAGTCTCCTGGAGGGAGAGCGAGGTAATTGTGTATAGATCTATACGAGGTTGACACCCCCACAGTTGTTCGCTACAGCTAGACGGGGTCAATCTAGGGTGACAAATATCTTATCAAAACCGACGCCTGAAGAACGTCATGTTAGGCATTTTAGTCGTATCAAGCATGGTTGTAACGACTCACATAGAGATTAACAATGTTATTTTGGATTTACGAAATTATACACTTCACTGGTTTTATAAAATATAAAACTACGCTCTTATTTTTGTACATTAATATCACCACCCCAATCTTAGGGTTTTAAGACTACAATTTTTCATAAAACAGGAAATATGAGATTTTCTGGGAACACACACTTTCTCTAATTACAAATAAAAGAAAACGATGGACACACATGCAATTATTCACAGTTTTATAACGAGACTTACAAACCATTTATCACAGGAAATATCGGATTTTCTGGAGTTTTACAAATTATTACAATCAAAGATGTTACAAAGCTTTTTATACAAATATGCTTATGAACTCACCAAATTTTTAGTTGACGCTTTTCAAAACGACTTGTATTCTTAAGGACTCAGTGAGCAGGTATTTGGGCTATGGATTTTGGATATTTGCTACATTTTGGAACATCATATTTTATGTCAGTTTTGTGTAAATTTGTGAACAAATACAATCTGTAAACAATGTATGTTGGTATCTTTTAGTGTATGATGTTTGGTTACTGTGTTTTATTAATATTCAGTTGTTATGATACTATACAATGACGTCATCCGCCCTCGGATGTTTCCGCCGTTCTGGTTCGGGGTGTGACAGATTGGTATTAGAGCATTGTTTATAGTGAACTAGTATATCTAACCATACGAGATATACAACTATAAATACAATGGGACTAAAACACTCTGACTAAAAGTATACTTTAAAAATATAAATATTTTACCAAAGTGTACATACATACATGCATATTAGAAAACAATAAGAAGAGTTGGACATCGCAACTAAACTTAAACAGTTATGTAATCATATCTATGGTAAAGTGGATAACAAATCTAAAACGTATCAGCTGTTTATCAAAAAGAGGGTCAAAGAACAAAACTAAAAGACATAAAATACTATAGGGGTATTTTAACATTCTATCTATTTTCTCGTACTTATATATTCTCGTGCAGACACTATGGCTGGCTTCCATCACCCACGGGACCCAAACTTCCCCAATCAAGGAAATGGGGGATGGATTGAGGAGGATCCGGAAGAGATCGAGGAGGAAGAGTTCGAAGAGGAGGAGATGGATGAGGAGGTTGGCGATGTGGACGAAGAAGACGATGATTCGGACGCCCAGTCCGAAGTCATCGACCCTCCCTACATGGCAATGGTACCGGCGTATCGTTTGGGCCCCAATGTCCCTACGCCCCCGTAGGCCTACGACCTAGAGCGATGGAGCAGGCACTAGGGACAACATCCACCGTTCGGAATGGAGCGAGGGTTCTATGACCTTCACCACGGAGGACCTGCCGACCGAGCCCTACCGGTTATGATCCGTCGCATCTCCGACATTGGCAACCAGGCCCAGACGACGGCAAATAGAGACATGGAGATGAGAGACGCAACCACACTTACAGACGCCCGCACAAGAGACCTCAAGCGGGACTACTATCCGATGGAGCGACTCATTGAGGATCTTACCACTGCGCGAGCAGATGTAAGGGAGTACCAGGAGCGACATGCTGCTCTGGAGGAGAGGGTGCGGATCACCGAGCGCCGACTCGTCGAGCTTCTGTAACGTCATGAAAATTCAAACCAAATTTTTCATTCTTAATTCATAAAAACATATATCATATTGTTCAACACCAAATATTCATTTAACAAAGTTTTCAAAATCATTTCATAAAATCCAGGATCTACAGTAGCTCCTCCTAAAAACATAGTGTGTGTGTACAATCATGTCGGTGCCTTCCCGCGATCCTGATAAGAACCTGAAACACATAACACATAACACGGTAAGCACACATGCTTAGTGAGTTCCCCAAAATACCACGTACATACAACTAGCCACTCTAGGCTATAGCTCTACGAGGCCTTCCGGTCAATGTGTCTCAGGGGCCTTCCGGTCCCACAATCCTGGTAGACCTTCCGGTCCTACTCACGATGACCTTCCGGTCCTACTCTGCCGACCTTCCAGTCTGTACCCTATTGACCTTCCGGTCCATACCCTGTTGACCTTCCGGTCCATACACTGTTGACCTTCCGGTCCATATCATGATGACCTTCCGGTGCATACCATACTACTCATAACACATACATATTACCATGATGACCTTCCGGTCCATACCATACTACTCATAATATATCATAACACATACATATTACCATGATGACCTTCCGGTCCATACCATACTACTCAGAACATATCATAACACATACATATCACATCGAAACATATATCACATACTCCTCATAGCACATAAGACCTTCTGGTCACACATAATTACCACTCTAGGTAAGGTATAGGGAGAAGACTCACCTCAGATGATGAACAACCCCTACAAACGCTGCTGCTACACCCCAACCACTACTCTGTGCCAAACCCATAATTATCCCAATTAGAAACTCATCCCAAACTCTTGCTCATTGGGTCTAAAGGTAGACCACCAACCAGCCCATCAATGACCTATACCCATTAGGCCCACCAAGGCCCAATAAAAAATGGGCCCTCACAAGGCCCAATTCCCAAACTAAAAGGCAAGCCCAACCCAAGGGCCCAAAGCATATGTATATAATTCTCTGGTCCAAGACTCTATTGCATGAAGCCTGAACTCCAGGCCCAACACTCAAGGCCCAACACAATACTTAGCCCAAAAGCCCACAGAAGGGGTTACGCGGGGCGTACCTCCTTTGGTACGCTCAGCGTACTCAAACATGCACGAATCTGATTGGGGACCTAAACCTAGTACGCGGGGCGTACTAGAATTACGCTGGGCGTACTAGAATTACGCTGGGCGTACTCTCACCGTTGCTTAATCTATTTTATGGGTCTTAACCCGTTAAGACCTTAACTCATTTCTTGGATCTGGACTTCCTAACATCTCTTACTCCATAAATTTAACGACTTTAAGCCTTTGCATGGCTGATGAAGTCACAAACACACAAAACACTTATTCTCTTTTCCCATTAAGTCCTTTTCTCATGCATGTCTTGATTCTAACACCGAAGATCTCATTTTTATGACATTACACTACTAATAAGCTCAAAAGGGGAGGGTCTTAGTCTCTTGAGTTCAAGATCTCATCAAGTCTCCACCTTTTTGGGACAAAACCCTAAAATACCCCATTAACATACTCAAAACAAAAGAGAGGTAAAGTTTGAAGCTTTATACCTCAAAAAGAAGCTCCCAACTCAGATATGCTCGGATCTAGAAGCTTGGACTCCAACTCCTTCTTCTTCAAGGCTTCTATTTCTCTTCAAGAGCACACAAGACTCTTAAAAGCTCTTAAATACACATACAAGCTCTAAGAACGAAGGACTAGGGTTTTGGAGGGTTTGCTTTCTGAGAAAGGTGGCTAGGAATGAGACCATCTCATTCTTTATATAGGGTCACCTAAAATATTAGGGTTTTCCTTCTGTGCCTAGTACGTCCAGCGTACTAGGTGGCTCTTGCTTAAGGAACACGCGCATTTGTACGCTAAGCGTACGCCAAGCGTACTTCGCTGCCACATTTCTCAACTTTAGGGACTTATCTTGCCAAGTCTCCAAACTTCCATAGCTTCTTTGATATAACTCTGATTCCAAAGATCCTCATACCTACGGAGAGGTGATGAGATGCCCTACGTTCTTAGCAAATCGTCGCTACCCGAGACCTCCCCATGCCCAGCTCGTGGCCCACGAACCCTAATCATGGACAATCTGAAACAGGATGTTACAATTCTCCCCCACTTAATTAGATTTTTTCCTCGAAATCGCTTCTTACCAACACTTAGATTGAAACCAATAACCCCAGAAGCACCACTAAAAGGACCTCAAATCATTTAACAATCCCTCCCAAATACACCTGATCCCAACAGGGATTTTCGACTTTGAAGAAGGACAGGCCCAACTGCCGATGCGATACCCAATCTGACTCTCCAGAATTTTGAAACCCTAGTGGTCTATCTCCTGGGCAGACCACCCTCGAAAAACATCATCCTGCTAATCGCCCGTCGACTAACAGACTCTAAGAAACATCATCCTGCTAATCGCCCGTCGACTAACAGACTCTAAGAACACTCTACCAACTCTGATATCGAACACAAGAAAAAGATCATGCTCGCCTAGAAATATCCTCTGACCTCTATAGACCCCAAAGATGACTCCAAGTTAATCATTCCATAACCAGAAGGTCTCACCGATTTCCCCCTTACGGTAACTAACTCGACTCATAGTGACACACCAGTCACGAAATTCGCTTTTCCTCAAGCGAACATTACAATCCCAACTGAAGATCGACTTACCCCCGAACTCTGTCGTTACTGCTCATTAGTTTCGTGCATCTCGCGGTACCTCCCGAACCAAAGCACTGCCCTACTCAGGTCTAAGACAACAGATGACAAACAATACTCCTCAACATGGAACCCACCTCAGATTCCAGAATCTCATCTCGCCTACCCAACACACCACCAGAACCAAACTCAAACTCGAGAGTTTGGTCCGACCCAGAGTTAGAACCACTCGTCCCTATGAAGCGCTCAACTCACGACTCATGACCCGCAACCCACGCGCATACCACTCCTACAATTCCCTTTTGTTGCAACGACCACGACTCACTTCAGAATATAACGATTCCCGACAAATATGGAGACCCCAGTCTCGCCCCTGGTTCGACCACCAGGCTCCCAAAATCTCAAATATTAGAGCTACCCAAGCCTAAAACTCTTTAGCGTCATGCCTTGATCAGTGAGTACTTCATCACAACACCCTCTCGCTGACTAGTGAGTACTACGGCTCCCCGTAGCATCACAGCAACTTCCCACCGACTAGTGAGTACTACGGCTCCCCGTAGTATCACAACAAACTCTCACCGACTAGTGAGTACTACGACTCCCGCAGTATCACAACAACCTCTCACCGACTAGTGAGTACTACAGCTCCCCGCAGTATCACAACAACCTGTCACCGACTAATGAGTACTCCGGCTCCCCGCAGTATCACAACAACCTCTCACCGACTAGTGAGTACTACGGCTCCCCGCAGTATCACCACACCTTCTTATTTCCCCACAATCTCATTTTCTCGTCGGTACCACACTGCATTCACTAACTCATACTCCGCGGACCAATCATAGATAGGTGCACGCACTTACCCAAATTATGCATCACTATACCTGACGACAATCGTCATAACAAAACACCTTTTCGTACTACTCATGGATGTTGCAGCCCCCCCTGCAGCCTTACAGTACTTTCTCTTACCATCCTACGGTCTCATCCTCAAGTCGACGCCACACTCTGCATCCATTAACCTATGCAAGTATACACATACCGACTCTAGAGTTGGTTGCGCAATCCACTTCTTGTTGGATTAATGTCTAAGTCCATAACTATAATTGGTAAGACTTGACCCGACCCGGCATGGTCCATTTGGGTTGCATGGCATCATGCATTTGGATAGACTATAATGAGAGAAATAACACTTAAGGTTGGTTAATATATTATAAGTTCTAATATATTAATAAGGTTATTTAATTAGTATTGATCAAGAATTAATTTGGAATTAATTAAGTGATCAAAAGGAGACTAATTAAATATATGGGTTGATTGTGTAAATCATTCATTCTTATATATGTAGGCTTGTGATCCAAGATTCCTTATGTTGGACTAAGTCCATGGGGTGACCCATGGATACTCCATGGAGCTTAAAATCCATGGAGCATAAGGAATAGGTAAAGTTATGAGTTACATGGTGTAACCCTAATAGCCACCATATAAAAGAATCCCATGGCTCAAGAAATCGTGCACTAATGTGTGAGTGTGAGGGCTAGACGATTTCAAGGAGTGTTCAAGTTTCTCTCAAGTTATTCCAAGTGTAGTTGGTGTTGTGTGAACCATTTGAGGTGTCACACTTGGGGCACTAGGCACTCAAGCTTCATGAAGACATTCTACATCAAAGAGGTATGTATTCTATCTTGTTATATTTATTATTTTGTATGCTAGATTAGGATAATACCTTGGATGTTCATAATTGTATGTATAATAGAGAAAACATAGATCCAAGGTATTTAGGGTTGCATGTACACTTAGGAGTGTTAGAATGCTCATAACCCAACAGTGGTATCAGAGCCTAGGCTTGTTTTCTTGTTATACTTGCAAAAGTAGCTGAAAAATCGAGTTGGATGCATATATTCGATTGTTTTGGCTGGAATTGGACTAGGAACATTACCCTAAGATGTTTTTGGACTTATAAACTTGTTTTTGATGTGGTAATGTTCATGCTAATCCAATTTCTAAGATAATTGTCATAATTTCAAGATTTGTATTAGTTTGTATGTTCATGCTAATTTCTTGAAGATTGATGATTTGAATTATCTTGTTCTTATGAGGTTCTTAGATTAATAGAAAAGTTGTGTGAAATAGTTGTTTTCAATCCATTTTAATCTAAGAGTTGATTCCAAAGTGTGTTTTTGTAACTTGTCCTCATGTTATATGAAAAGTCACATTTAAGAATCATAAAACTCATAAAAGTTGGCAAAGGTTACAAAATGAAGAGTCTAGTTCTAATTAAATGGTTTTATGACTCCATAATTTGTCCTCAAGTTATGGAGGTTCAAGAGTCTCTTCATTAAATTAAAAAAAAAAGTGTAACCTTAATTAGTTCCATAAGTTACAATAAAAAAAGTTATTTTTTTATTAATTAGTTTAAAGTCTTCCATAACTTGTCCTCAAGTTATGGAACTTGAAGAGTTTTTTTTTTTTTAATTAAAACTACTTTAAACTCATAAGTTATGGAATTAATTAGTTTTGAATAGTTTCAAAACTTGCCCTCAAGTTTTGGAATTTGAAAAGTTTTCACTTATGAATACTTTAATTTCAAGTTAGCCCTTAGAATTTTAAAAGTTAAAATTCAACCCTTATACTTTATAATATTATAAGTTAATAATATTTATATATATGTATAAGAGTAAAGTCAGTCTTACCGTTAGTAGGCCATTCACGAAGCCGATCTATAAGAGGGGGTATAAGGTTACTGCCTATAAAATGACAGTTTAATGGGTGTACACTCTCACCCACCGCTTCCTTGACTGGTGGAGGGTCGTTAGCCGAACGGGTAGGACAAGGACTATAATTCTCCTTTCATTAAAAGTATTAATGATAAATACTAAGTAACTAAACTCTTATTAATACCCAATCTTAGTTACTTAGGAAAATGTGAATTTGGTGCTAACCCATGAAATTACACTTTACACTTTGCTTAAGTCGTTAGTGGAGCGTGTGTGGTTAACCGGCACACTAACCTGGACTTAACAAGGTAGGCAAAGGGTAACTTAATATTTATCATAGTATCGGTGGAGCGTGTGTGGTTAACCGGCACACTGATTAAGGGGTAAATATTAAGGGTACCAAGTATATTTGCATGGTTATTCACACCTTGTTTTGTGATCCTCGGCATCCCAGTCACAAAACCTGACGGGCACACTCGAGATTGAAACATGCCTTTGAACAGTTCAATGAATCTCAAAGATCTAGGACTTTTAAATCCAATTAAAACCTAATAAATTATTTCGTTTTTCATGGTGGAAATTGGTGAATCGTCATTCACCTACCTTCAAATATTTTATAGCTTGGATTACGGCATCCCTCTTCTAAGTTATAAAATAGTTTGTTGGGTCCTAGCCTTAATATTTCATATTGGGTGTCATATTAAGGACTTTAAATCAACTATCTTGAATATCTCCCAAAAAGATGTCTGGTCTAGACATTTATGATCTTCCCAAATCTCTTGAAACAAGCTTTCCTAAATGAAGATGATGTCCCATGGATATCATACTTCTTTCACCTCCTCCAATTATTCTCCCTAACCCACAAGTTCCTAAAAAGTTTAAGGTCACTCAAGCCCTATTGGCAAGGCAAGGTCTAGGTGTGATCACATCTTGGAGATGTAGTCACATATTGACAAGCCGGGAGAGTTGGGTGTCAAAGTCTTGAGAAAGTTGGCGGCTCAACTACTTTCTAAGTCACATAGTGAGTTCTTTTGGGAATCCTATGAAACAGACTAAGACAAGAACCTTAATGATCTTATCTATTTGCTAAGATCAACTTCCTAAAACGCTATGGACATTGACAATGATGACATTGGATATCCAGTAAAGCTCTCTCTTCCCAATGGAAAGGGATCGGCCATAGTCAACTCGGTTGACCCAATGGTAAAGAGAGAGTCGAAGTCTGAGATAGTCCCATTATCAAGGGTCCATAGGTAACTATTGCCAAAGGAAGGGGCATTGGTTACGAAACTGCCAAATTTACCTAAGGATGTTAAAGTCAATAAGTTTGGCTCTACTTCAGGTAAAGTCCATTGTCTAACTCTATTAAGTACATGCTGATTCTGATCGCGAAGATGGATTTCAATCGCATGGTTCGGTGATCAGAATTTTGGGCTATTACTTAAGAGTTATGATATTTATATTGCTTAGGAATAGATAACAACAAGGTTTTCATATGGATTGTAAGGATAAGTTTTTCCGCAAAGTTTTAAAATAAAAGAAAAAGGTTTTGATTTTATTTATTTGAAGTATCCTTACAATGGCATTTGTGAAAAGTTGTTGCTTATAAGATTCCATTGATAGCAATATTGGAAAATGGATTTGATTCTTTCGGTTGTGGTAGTGTCTAATATTACCAAATAAGGAAAGATTCTCATCACCCAAGGTTCAATTGGACCGAAACTTGGAATCATGCAAGTTGTATAGTATGATGAATGAGAACTTTCAGCTTGGAAAATTAAGACTAATTCCTTATGTGAATAAGGAAAGGACTAAGGGATCGAGTACACATTCTTGTGCACTGGTCAAGTCCACCACAAAAGATCAAGAAGACTATTCGTCATGATTTACTTAAGTTCAGTAAATATGGTTATACTTATAAGTTTAAGTATAAGTCTGTAGCATTGGAGAAGTTTCAATGTGAGACAGAACGAATAAGAAGAATCAAAGTATGGCAGAAAGATAAAAGTTTCTCAAATCTGAAAAGATGGGAGAGTACTTTAGTATCATGTTTATGATCATCTTAATGATTAAGATACCATATCACAATTGGTCCTCTAAAGTCATCTTAGTGCATTCTTATGACTAAGAAGAGGAGTCATGAATTGTTGAAATGGTTAAATCAAAAAGATGAGTCATACTTCGTTCCAAAACAATTCTTAGAGTCATACTCCAAGATTGTAACTTGAGTGACATATCTTAAAGAGGGTTTGTTAACACTATTCAAATGTAAGAGTAAAAGGTTATCTACTCTTGTACATTTGAAATTGGTAAGTTGTGATGTTTTGGATAAAACAGAGACCAACTTAGGCCAATTGTGTAAAGTGTTAGTCTTGATAAAGAATCCGCACTATCTCTTGAATATTTGACAAGGGAGTCTTATATGTCAAGAGGACAGTGGGAGTCTTAAAGCTCTTGAAAGTTTCAAGACTTAATCAAGAATAAAACCTAAAGTCCTTCACTAGCACACGACTTGAGGTTTATAACCTATCGTGTTGAAATTTTTGTGGCTATTCAAGTCGGCTTTGAATAGGAGTTCTGAGAGTTCTCAATTGGTTGCACAAATACTTGGAAGCAATGGCAGGCACCTAAGCTGCCAAATGGCAAGAATTTAAGATTGCACAAGTTTAATCAATATGAGTTTGGATTTGTCACTAACCTTGTCTTGTGATTATGGTTTTGACAAATTCACATGGATAAGAACACATACACTATTAAATCTAAGTGTCATAAGGTTTCTCTCCGATTCATGAAAATGATGGTGAGGAAACACTTTCACTAAGTAGATTTTAGCTAGATAGCAATTGTGATATTTGCATTCTCAAAGTCGTTAGTGGAGCGTGTGTGGTTTACCGGCACACTAACATGGACTTGTGAGAAGTGGCAAAGGTCTAAACAATTGAGACTATGATTACGGCATCCCTTTTCATAGTTCTAAAATTGTTTAGACACACATGTGAGCTATCTAAGAGAGGTGTATGATTTTGATAAAGTTTTATCAAAACAATCTAGTATCAGAAATCTGAACTTTGGTAAGAAAGTCAGCTGATTTCTGAGTACATGTCAAAGCTAGTGGGAGCATAAGTGTTATGCTAATAATCATCATGTTAGTGGGAGCATGATAATTATGACAAAGGTTGCAAGTTAGCAATGTTAATTATAGAAAATAAAAGTTTCAATTCGTGAGGTTGCAGGGGTTGAAAAAGTTGTTTTGCTATAATTAAGGGAGAGGAAATTATACTTCATTTCAATTCTACAAACTTAGATTGAGATTTTAATCGTATTTAATCAAGGATATATATATGAATTTCATGTTGGAATGGCTCAACATAAGGAAATTCTATATATGGGTGCATTATTTGCGTTCTAAAATTCGATTATGATTACGACATCCCTTTTCATAATCTGAATTTTGAGAACTTGGCAAATTGAAATGGAAATATTATAGCAAAAGACTGGTTTAGTCTTTATGTGAGACATCATGAATCGTGTCCCATATGCTTCGGATATAGGATCGATTACATGTGCTATATTCATCCTTTCTAAAATTTTCCAAATGCCTGGGGCATTATGAAGGGAAAAGGTCTAGAATTGGATATGACTAAAATGATTAAGCAACTGTCGAGGACAATCTAAGGTTTACCAAAGATTGGTTGCTTAAGGACAGTTGGAAGTATAATGTTAATTCTGGAAGGACCATATTGACATAATCTGTAAGGAGGCAACTCTTGTTCAGAAGTGATAGTCAAAATGGAATATGGAAATGTTTCAAAGTTAGAAATTATTCAATCTGTGTAAGATTAGGAAACTTAATGAAAGAAGGATGTTTCCAAGGAGCTGATCTCCTTTGGAATGCTCTGTAATGATTGTTGTCAAGTCTTTCTGACTTCGTGCATAATCATTAAGAGGATCAATGCATATAAGTTTAGAATCTAACAGATTTCAGTAAATGGCATGAATTTGGAATTCTTGCATTTGCAGTAAGGATTTGGGACTGTGAAAAGAGGATCATTGGAGTGATGTTCAATTGATCTATTTTACAAAGTAAAGATCATAGACAAACATAGTATGAATACTTGGTGTATGGCATAACTAGTGTTTAGAAAACATAGTGTACATGCTTGGAGCATGGGACAACTATTGTTTTAAATTCAAGTATAAAGTTGATAAAACCGAAACAATGAATAATGAGTAATCAGTATGGTGATAAATAAAAGTGTATTTATATTCATAGGGTTTGATACCATATTTGATTCATTTATTCTTGTGTTTCACTTTGCATGTTTTGACTTCCAGAATAACTAAGTCGCTGTTCCTGAATGATTAAGTTATTCAAACCATCCACAGTCGGTCATATGTTGGAAGTAGATATGAATCAAGACTGTCATGGGTTGGTTTGTAGAGGTCCAAGTTGGTGGACAAAGTGGTGCTACAACACTCATGAGTGCTCATAAGTTCTGAGTATTGGATTCAACCCGCGCTCATTTGAATCACTTCATGGATTTTATCACGAGTGATCATGAGACGATAATATCTTATATTCTTCAAACCTAGAGATATGAGTTGTTACTATGAGTTGGTTATACATTGATTGCACGAAAACGCATTGGTAACTCGATGTTATAAAACATGCCTTTGTGTATGATTCAACAAGTAGTAGAACAAGCCATATGAGTTGAAGTTTATCCATTCCTTTTACCTTCGGGATAAAAGCGATATCTGTGGGCCCCTCGATGATTTAAAGATGATACATGTGAGTGCTTGGCCAAGCCAGGACTGATTTGATTTGTTCAATCAGTCAGTCATCATGAATCGGAAATCGGGAAACAACAAATGGACAGAGAGAATGATTGATAATCCATGTCTCAGTCCATATGATATCTAGAATGGAGGAATATATGATCCCTTATCTAATGGACAAGTCATTGACAAAGGTCAGAGTTCATCGACAAGGTCAGAGTTCGACAGAAGCTTTTGAGAGCTACGATTGCTGATCGGTTCCTGAAGTCATACGCAATAATAGTTTTAGACTTATCCAAGTGGGAGACTGTTGGATTAATGTCTAAGTCCATAACTATAATTGGTAAGACTTGACCCGACCCGGCATGGTCCATTTGGGTTGCATGGCATCATGCATTTGGATAGACTATAATGAGAGAAATAACACTTAAGGTTGGTTAATATATTATAAGTTCTAATATATTAATAAGGTTATTTAATTAGTATTGATCAAGAATTAATTTGGAATTAATTAAGTGATCAAAAGGAGACTAATTAAATATATGGGTTGATTGTGTAAATCATTCATTCTTATATATGTGGGCTTGTGATCCAAGATTCCTTATGTTGGACTAAGTCCATGGGGTGACCCATGGATACTCCATGGAGGTTAAAATCCATGGAGCATAAGGAATGGGTAAAGTTATGAGTTACATGGTGTAACCCTAATAGCCACGATATAAAAGAATCCCATGGCTCAAGAAATCGTGCACTAATGTGTGAGTGTGAGGGCTAGACGATTTCAAGGAGTGTTCAAGTTTCTCTCAAGTTATTCCAAGTGTATTTGGTGTTGTGTGAACCATTTGATGTGTCACACTTGGGGCACTAGGCACTCAAGCTTCATGAAGACATTCTACATCAAAGAGGTATGTATTCTATCTTGTTATATTTATTATTTTGTATGCTAGATTAGGATAATACCTTGGATGTTCATAATTGTATGTATAATAGAGAAAACATAGATCCAAGGTATTTAGGGTTGCATGTACACTTTGGAGTGTTAGAATGCTCATAACCCAACACTTCTACCCTTTCCAAACTGCACATAGCAACCCGTACGCTAAGCCCGAAGTTTTTCACCGCCGAAGTTATCCTTTTAACCCAAACGCCTCAAATTTTACCTTTACAACCTTGAAGAATTTCTAATCACCACATGGTATCTGTCCAACGGCCACTTGCCATGGGGACACTCATCCTTTCCTGAACACGTACATCCTGCATTACCTTTCCCGGCACGTCGCCACGACCACCAATAACCTGGGTCTCATGCATTCGAACCGCAGGTCTCGATAATCGTTTCTCTAACCGCACTTGAACGTATCGTTGATCCCCTTACTGGAAAACCAATTCTCCCCCACTCAGGGTTCGAACAGTCACGAATTGGCACATCCCCAGTCTACTCAGTAGACTGTCTCACCAGTCATGACACACTTGACTCTTAAAAGTATTATGCAATCATCCCAGGGCCTTCCCAAAGGAAACCAACCAATCTCCATATATCCCGTCCCTGACAAAGCTTCATAATCCTCCCCTCGTGACTACCTCTAGGCATCATGAGGCCTCAGACTGACACACCGCCGGAAACCTCACTGTTCCGAATCCAATATGTCCCTAATCCAGAAATAGTGCCCTTTCACGCACTTCGACTCTAACTCCTCGACCCGCCTCCCAAATCGGGAATAATCATAAATGCACAGACCTCACTCTCGTTGTCGATACACAACATAGACCACGAGGGCCACCTCCCCGATATATCCATTTTTATTCACCGGAAACTGCTAATAAAAGTACTTTCCCCCCAACAAGGCACCTCCTTGTTCTCATCCATATTAGTCCCACTAATGAATCTTTCTTCATATAAGAATACCTCGCAGCCAACATACCGCCTAAATGTTCCGGTGAAAAGGTCACCATGCTTGTTACCCCACATGGTTTACCTTCAACTGCATCCCGCAGGAAACTGAAATAGTACCACTCAGGTCACAAAAAGTGACATCTTCACTATCGGCCAGTCGCTCAGCCCAGACCGTATTCTTCCATAATGCACCATCCCTACTCATCCGTGAGTCTTGCGACTCCAACTGGCATCTCACCAACAATTCCTTGTAGCTAACTCGATTCCCCTCTCAAGGGATGCTCTACTAAAACTCGTTCATCACGGCCTTCTGGCCCCATACTCTTGATGGGTTTTTGAGCATTCTAACACTTCCTAAGTGTACATGCAACCCTAATAACCTTGAATCTATGTTTTCTCTATATACATGCAAATTTCTTTTTCAAGGTTATTTCCTAACTAGCATGGCATGGGGATTACATAAAACATAAAAACTAGTAGAAATACATACCTTGTTGTTGCTTGGATTCCTTCAAGACTTTGTGAGCCTAGCACCCCAAATGTTGTGCCTCAAATGCTTCACACAACACCACAAGACTTGGAATAACTTGAGAGAATACTTCTAGCACTCAAAATCGGTTATGCCCTCTCTAGTAACACTAGGTCAACTAGCTCACCATTTTGCTAGCCATAGGGTTCCTTTTATAGTGTTGTCACAATTAGGGTTTACTCATGAAGACCCTTAATTGCCATGACTCTTGATTTCCCATGACCCATGGGTTTGTAACTCCCATAGACTATCCATGGAGCTCCATATGGTTATAACCAAACCCATAAACCATGGATCATTAATCCACCATAAAAGAATTGATGATTGTCATAATCAACCCTATATATTTAATTAGTCTCACTTTGATCACTAGATTAATACTAGATTAATACTTGATCAATACTAATTAAATAATACTATTATTAATATATTAGAACTTATAATATATTAATAATCATAAGTGCCTTATTCTCTCATTTAGTCTATCCAAGTATTGCAATGCCATGCAACCCAAATGGACCATGCCGGGTCGGGTCAAGTACATACCAAATAAAGTTATGGACTTAGACACTATATCTAACAGTCTCCCACTTGGATAAGTCTAATAACTATATTTGCAAATATGACTTCAAAATCCGACTAGCAATCGTAGCTCTTTCAAAGTCTCTCGGAACTGAGATGATGATGATACGCCATTTAAGATAAGTGATCATATAATCCTCTGTTCTCATGATATCAGCCGGACAAACACATGGAACATGGTCTTTCTTATTGTCCAGCATTTGTTTCTCGATCTCTGATTTGTTTCGACATAGAACTAAATTGAACACATCAATTAGGTTCTGACCGGGCCCGGTACATAGGTCAAAACCAAATCATCGAGGGGCCCAGATATCGCTTCTATTTCTAGAAGGAACAGATAAACTTCGACTGATATGCTTGTACTAACTACTTGTTGAATTATTCACAAAGGCACGTTTTATGACATCGAGTTACCAATGCGTTTTCGTGCAATCAATGAATAACCAACTCATAGTCAACAACTCATATCTCTAGGTTTGAAGATTTATATGATATTACCGTCTCACGATCACTCGAGATAAATTCCATGAAGTGATGCAAGTGAGCGTGGGTTGGATCCAATACTCAGCCCTTATGAGTACTCATGAATGTTGTAGCAACCATTGCATTGTCCAAAGCACTTTTAGACAAATCATACAAGCCAAATTCATGACAGTCTTAAATCAATACTTACTTCCAAAGTTTGACTGACTGTGGATGGTTTGAATAATAACATAATTATTTTGGAAGTAAAAACATGCAAAATTGAAACATAGTAAACAATCAACACAAGATAGTAACACCTTACTCATAAATAAATAACAACTTTTATTTATCATCAAATGTCAATTACATTTTACAAGTTTCAGGAATCTAATTATTGAAACTAATATCATCCTTCAGCCCAATGCGCCTCGCATGCTGTAAATGCTTAACCCTGCTCAGTCCCTTCGTGAGGGGATCTGTCGGGTTCTCATCTGATGATACCCTCTTAGCCACGAGGAGTCCTTCTTCTATTCGATGTCTGATGAAATGGTATTTTCTGTCAATGTGTCTAGATCTCCCGTGATCTCTCGGTTCCTTAGCCAAAGCAACCGCACTTTCATTGTCACAGAAAATTTCCATTGGCTCCTTTATAGCTGGTACAACTCCAAGGTCTCCGATGAAGTTCTTTAGCCATATCGCCTCCTTAGCTGCTTCACTTGCTGCTATGTACTCTGATTCACAAGTAGAATCAGCTACTGTCTCCTGCTTGGAACTTTTCCAAATAATTGCCCCTCCATTTAGGATAAAGACCCAGCCTGACTGAGAGCGGAAATTATCCCTATCAGTCTGAAAGCTAGCATCGCTATATCCTTCCACTCTCAAGTCATCACTGCCTCCGAGGGTAAGGACCCAATCCTTAGTCCTCCGCAGATACTTGAGAATGTTCTTTACCGCTGTCCAGTGTGCCTTGCCAGGGTTCCCTTGATATCTACTGATCATGCTCAAAGCAAAGGCCACATCAGGGCGAGTACAAGTCATAGCATACATGATCGAGCCCACAGCGGAAGCATATGGTATATGACTCATCTCAGCTATCTCAGCCTCTGTACTCGGACTCTGAGTCTTACTCAGCTTGGCATTACTCTGGACGGGTAATTCCCCTTTCTTGGATTCTTGCATGCTGAACCTCTTCAGCACCTTATCCAAGTAAGTACTTTGACTAAGTCCAATTAGTCTCTTACTCCTATCTCTCAATATCCTTATCCCTAGGATATAGGCAGCTTCTCCAAGGTCCTTCATAGAGAAACACTTCCCAAGCCAGGATTTAACCTCCTGCAAGGTTGGGACGTCGTTTCCTATGAGAAGTATGTCATCCACATACAACACCAAGAAGCTAACTATGCTCCCACTAGCCCTGACATACACACAAGACTCATCCTCACTCCTAGAAAAGCCAAACTCTTTGACTTTCTCATCAAAGCAAAGATTCCATCTGCGAGATGCTTGTTTCAATCCATAAATGGATTTATCAAGCTTACACACTCTATTAGGGTATCTTGTATCATCAAAACCCTCTGGTTGAGCCATGTAAACATCCTCAGCCAACTTTCCATTAAGGAAAGCGGTTTTGACATCCATTTGCCATATTTCATAATCATGAAATGCAGCTATGGCTAACAATACTCTAATAGACTTAATCTTAGCTACTGGTGAGAAGGTCTCATCATAGTCAACTCCCGGAGTTTGAGTAAAGCCCTTCGCAACCAGTCGCGCTTTGTAAGTATGTACCTTCCCATCCATGTCGGTCTTCTTCTTGAAGATCCATTTGCACCCAACTGTCTTGCGACCTGGTACATTGTCAACCAAGTTCCAAACTTGATTGTCATACATGGACTGAATCTCGCTGTCCATAGCCTCCTTCCATTTAGCAGACTCAGGGCCTGCCATGGCTTCCCTGTAATTATTAGGTTCATCCAAATCTATTAGTATACTATCACTAATAAATGTATCACCTTCAGTGGTGATATGATAACCATAATAAAAATCAGGTGTGCTCCTCACCCTAGTGGAACGTCTTGGAGGTACAGACTCATCTATCGGATCAACAGGAGTTTCCTCCTCAGGTTGGTCGATAGCATTTGAGGTTCCTTCACCACTTGACTCTTGAAGCTCTTCAAGGTCAATTTGCCTCCCACTGTCCCCTTGGCTTATGAATTCTCTCTCATGAAAGACTCATCTTCTTGCTATAAAGACCACATTATCACTGGGTCTGTAGAAGAGGTAACCAAAGGATCTTTGTGGGTAGCCGATGAAAATACACCTCTCACTTCGAGGTTCAAGCTTATCATGAGTCTCACGCCTCACGAAAGCTTCACAACCCCAAATCTTGATATGGTCCAAATTGGGAACTTTCCCAGTCCACATCTCGTGAGGTGTTTTGGCAACCTTTTTAGTAGGGACTAGATTAAGGATATGGGCGGCAGTCTCTAAGGCATACCCCCAGAAAGAGATTGGTAACGAAGCTCGACTCATCATGGAACGAACCATATCCAGCAAGGTTCGATTGCGCCTCTCAGCTACACCATTCAACTGTGGTGTTCTGGGAGGTGTCAATTGTGAGACAATCCCACATTCCTTAAGATAGTCAAGGAACTCAATGCTAAGATACTCTCCTCCTCGATCGGATCGGAGCATCTTGATGTTCCTGCCCAATTGATTCTCCACTTCCTGCTTAAACTCTTTGAATTTTTCAAAGGTTTCTGACTTATGCTTGATTAAGTAAATATATCCATATCTACTGTAATCATCAGTAAAAGTCACATAATAGCGATTAGCATCCCTTGTAGCAACTCTGAAGGGCCCACACACATCCGTGTGTACAAGGTCCAACAAACCTTCACCCCTATCACAAGTACCTGTGAAGGGTGACTTTGTCATTTTTCCAAGTAAACAAGACTCGCAACTATCATCTGACTTGAGGTCAAATGATTCCAAGACTCCAGCCTTTTGGAGTTGGCCTATGCGCTTCTTGTTAACATGTCCAAGACGACAATGCCACAAGGATGCTTTATCCAAGCTATCTGAAGAATCAATATACAACACATTATTTCCTAGATTGTCTACAACATTCACGGCTTCATATACACCATCACAAGGTAATGCTTTAAAGTAAAATACATCATTGTAATAAACATTAATAGCACCATTTTTATTATCAAATGAAAATGAAAAACCTTGTTTGTACAAGCCATGAAAAGAAATAATATTTCTCGCCATTTCGGGCGAGTAACAACACTTATTCAAATCTAACATTAACCCATTATTAAGCAACAAAGAATAAACTCCTATCTTGGTAACAGGTAATGCTTTCCTGTTGCCCATGACTAAGTTTATCTTCCCGTGCTCCACTTGCTCACTTCTTCTTAGTGCCTGCAAATCAGTACAAATGTGAATACCACACCCTGTATCAAGCACCCAAGAATTAGCATTAGATGAGTTGTCAGACAATATTGTGTAAATACCTGCATGGGTGGGTTTAACCTTCCCATCCTTTAGATCTTGCAGATATTTGGGGCAGCTTCGCTTGAAGTGTCGCTTATCCTGGCAATAGAAGCATTGTGCTTCCTTTGGGTTTGAAGAAGGAGTAATGGGAACTTTCTTTGTCCCACTTGAAGAGGAACCATCAAGAGTCTTACCCTTGGTACCCTTCGAAGGGCTTTTCCTCTTCTTACCTTTTCCCTGCCCAATAGCCAGAACAGGGGTTGTTGAAGGAGTAGAAGTAGCAACCGCTTTACCCTTAAGGCCATTTTCAGCTGTCCTTAAGAGTCCTTGAAGTTTGCTAAGTGTGACTTCCTCCTTGTTCATATGATAAGTCATACGAAACTGATCATAACTTGGAGGTAAGGAATGGAGAATGATGTCAATCGCCATTTCCTCAAGAAAGTCAACATTTAGCTTCAGCAACCGGTCAACGAACATTTGCATCTTCTGCAAGTGACCGGTGATGGGTTCACCATCCTTCATCCTTGCGGTTATCATGGAGGAGATGATTTCATACTTCTCCTGACGCGCGCTCTGATGGTACCTTTCCATCAGATCCAGGTGCATCTCATAGGGGTAGAAATCTTCATAGGATTTTTGAAGTTCAGGAGTCATGGTGGCCATCATGATGCATGCTACTTTAGTAGCATCCTTTTCATGTGTAACAAACTCCGCAAACTCTTCAGGAGTAGCAGTGGTTTCACTCACAACCTTAAGCTCCCTATCGAGGACATATTCTTTGTCCTCATAGCGGGTAATCATTCTGATGTTTCTGATCCACTCATTGAAATTGGATCCATCAAAGATGACCTTACCACACAAGTTCATAAGGGAAAAGGAGCCTGTTGGGTTTGAGCCAGAAACATTGTTGGAAGACATCTGAAAGGAAAGAAAGACAAGTTTCATTAGATTAGGAATCCTTAATAATTCACCCAAATGAAATATTAAGGCTAGGATCCAACAAACTATTTATAGTTGGAAGAGGGATGCCGTAATCCATACTATAAAATATTTGAAGGTAGGTAAATGACGATTTACCAATTTCCACCATAAGAACGAAATATTTTATTATTAGGTTTTATTGGTTTTGAAACTCCTAGATCTTTTGAGATACATTGAACTTTTCAATGGCATGTTTGAATCTCGATTGTGCCCTCTCAAGTTTGTGACTGGGATGCCGAGGATCACAAACAAGGTGTGAATAACCATACAAATTGACTTGGTACCCTCAACAATATTACCTAATCGATGTGCCGGTTAACCACACACGCTCCACCGATCTATAATAAGGTCAAGTTACCCTTTGCCACTCTTACTAGTCCATGTTAGTGTGCCGGTTAACCACACACGCTCCACTAACGACTTGGTAAGGTACAAAGTGTAATTTTATGGGCTAGCACCAATTTCACATTTTCCTAAAGTAACTAAGATTGGGAATTTATAATGTATAGTTACTTTATAATTCATTATACTTTTAACGAGTATTTAAAGTCGTATCCTACCCGTTCGGCTAACAACCCTCCACCGATCAAGGAAGCGGTGGGTGAGAGTGGACACCCATTAAGTCACCATTTTATAGGCAACAACCTTATACCCCCCTTATAGACCGGCTTCGTGAATGAGGCCTACTAACGGTAAGAATGACATATTCTTATACATATCTATATAATAAAATTATAATAATAGTATAAGTGTTGATTTTTAAACTTTTTAAAAATCGAAGGTTTAATTTGGAATTAAAGTATTAAAGTGTAAGACTTTTCAAATTCCAAAACTTGAGGGCAAGATTTGAAACTATTCCAAGTCTCTTCAATTTGTAACTTATGAGTTTTAATGGTTCATAAAACGAAGACTCTTCATTTTATGAAACCTCTTTAGTTCTTTAATCATAATTAAAAGAAGTGACTTTTGGTTATCCATAACTTGAGGACAAGTTATGGACACCATCATAGCCATTAAGATCATGAATTAAACACACATGGAGGTTACATATAATTCCTATGATCTTCTAAAAACTCATAAGAACACAAATTCATGTCAAGCAATTTCAAGAAAATCATATAAACATATACAATACTTGAAAATTGATAAAAGTCATGTAAAATAGGTTAACATAATCATTATCATTTTGAAAAACAGATTTTACAAGTCCAAAACAGATTGGGATAATGATCTTAATCCATTTCCAGCAACAAAACTCGAAAAAACAGCCCAGCACGCTCCTACTCGTCGAGTGCATTATTCTACTCGTCGAGTAGGATGAATTTGTTCATGGACTCGGCGAGTCCTCCCCATGGACTCGTCGAGTCCAGTCGTCAGAATGCAGAATTTTCGATTTTTAAGCAGTTTTGCATCAAGTATACAGAAAACAATCCTAGGCTCTGATACCACTGATGGGTTTTTGAGCATTCTAACACTTCCTAAGTGTACATGCAACCCTAATAACCTTGAATCTATGTTTTCTCTATATACATGCAAATTTCTTTTTCAAGGTTATTTCCTAACTAGCATGGCATGGGGATTACATAAAACATAAAAACTAGTAGAAATACATACCTTGTTGTTGCTTGGATTCCTTCAAGACTTTGTGAGCCTAGCACCCCAAATGTTGTGCCTCAAATGCTTCACACAACACCACAAGACTTGGAATAACTTGAGAGAATACTTCTAGCACTCAAAATCGGTTATGCCCTCTCTAGTAACACTAGGTCAACTAGCTCACCATTTTGCTAGCCATAGGGTTCCTTTTATAGTGTTGTCACAATTAGGGTTTACTCATGAAGACCCTTAATTGCCATGACTCTTGATTTCCCATGACCCATGGGTTTGTAACTCCCATAGACTATCCATGGAGCTCCATATGGTTATAACCAAACCCATAAACCATGGATCATTAATCCACCATAAAAGAATTGATGATTGTCATAATCAACCCTATATATTTAATTAGTCTCACTTTGATCACTAGATTAATACTAGATTAATACTTGATCAATACTAATTAAATAATACTATTATTAATATATTAGAACTTATAATATATTAATAATCATAAGTGCCTTATTCTCTCATTTAGTCTATCCAAGTATTGCAATGCCATGCAACCCAAATGGACCATGCCGGGTCGGGTCAAGTACATACCAAATAAAGTTATGGACTTAGACACTATATCTAACAACTCTTTCACATCTGATCTCAGTCTAGACAATCACCACGGAATAACTTGTAAAACCAGAAGCACTAACCGCCACATGTCATGGTACTCAAACCGTGTGGCCACCTCTCGATCTGCTATGAATCATGGTACCCGTACCATGTTATCTCCTCGTAATCTACTACGAATCATGGTAGTCGAACCATGTTCTCTCTTCTCAATCCGCCTCAAATCATGGTACTCGAACCATGATGTCACCTCTCGATCTGCTACTTATCGTGGTACTCGAACCATGACATCACTTCTCAGTCTGCTACTTATCATGGTACTCGAACCATGAAATTACCTCTCAATTTGCTACTTATCATGGTACTCGAACCATGACATCACTTCTCAATCTACTACTTATCATGGTCCTCGAACCATGACATCACTTCTCAATCTGCTACTTATCATGGTATTCGAACCATGACATCACTTCTCAATCTGCTACTTATCATGGCACTCGAACCATGACATCACTTCTCAATCTGCTACTTATCATAGTACTCGAACCATGACATTACCTCTCAATCTGCTACTTAGAATCCTCCGGAATAGCCTCCCAGATCGCCGCGGCCACCTCATCATGAATCATACGGCGAATCTCATCATTGCTAACATCGCTGCTCTCCGGTGTGTGTCGTGTACCCACCATGATGTCTCACAACATAAAAGAAAACAGAGACTCGCTCGAGTATGCTTGCATTCGATCACTCAGCCCTACTTGTTCCTTAGCATCCCAAGGATTCTTACTTGGACTGCTCACTGATCCGGTGTTTCCAGTAGTACGGGCCCTATACTACCTTCCACACCACATCAGTTTTCACCCCAAGTCCTCCACCTAGGATTCCAGATCACAAGTACTCTACATCTTATCACACACAGGACACTTTCCAGTAGACCTCTCATAAGCTCCTCTCTGCTATTTACTCACTCTCGAAGTAACTCATAGTAGCGGTAACTCCTATGCTAAGGCATCACAAATCAGGCCACTCTAGTCCTAGATATGAATACCTAGCCTAATCTCTAGCATGCATAACATATCACATAACATCTCATAACATATAACGTAAGGGTATTTTGGGAAATCACCGTTCGGGCGCTGGCTGATTGTACACGCTGCTCTTCTCCGCTACTTGAAAATCTTTTACTTATCTTAGACAATCGTTTCTTTTTGTAAAGTTTTCTCAAATCCTTAGTTTGAGTTCAGATATACCCGAAGGTGTATCCGAATCCCTCAAACCAAGGCTCTGATACCAACTTGTAATGTCGTGAAAATTCAAACCAAATTTTTCATTCTTAATTCATAAAAACATATATCATATTGTTCAACACCAAATATTCATTTAACAAAGTTTTCAATATCATTTCATAAAATCCAGGATCCACAGTAGCTCCTCCCAAAAACATAGTGTGTGTGTGTACAATCATGCCGGTGCCTTCCTGCGATCCTGATAAGAACCTGAAACACATAACGCATAACACGGTAAGCATGCATGGTTAGTGAGTTCCCCAAAATACCACGTACATACAACTAGCCACTCGAGGCTATAACTCTACGAGACCTTCCGGTCAATGTGTCTCAGGGGCCTTCCGGTCCCACAATCCTGGTAGACCTTGCGGGCCTACTCACGATGACCTTCCGGTCCTACTCTGCCGACCTTCCGGTCCGTACCCTATTGACCTTCCGGTCCATACCCTGTTGATCTTCCGGTCCATACACTGTTGAACATCCGGTCCATATCATGATGACATTCTGGTCCATACCATACTACTCATAACATATCATAACACATACATATTACCATGATGACCTTCCGGTCCATACCATACTACTCATAATATATCATAACACATACATATTACCATGATGACCTTCCAGTCCATACCATACTACTCATAACATATCATAACACATACATAGCACATTGTAACATATATCACATACTCCTCATAGCACATAAGACCTTCTGGTCACACATAATTACCACTCTAGGTAAGGTATAGGGAGAAGACTCACCTCAGATGATGAACAGCCCCTACAAACGCTGCTGCTACACCCCAACCACTACTCTGTGCCAAACCCATAATTATCCCAATTAGAAACTCATCCCAAACTCTTACTCATTGGGTCTAAAGGTAGACCACCAACCAGCCCATCAATGACCTATACCCATTAGGCCCACCAAGGCCCAATAAAAAATGGGCCCTCACAAGGCCCAATTCCCAAACTAAAAGGCAAGCCCAACCCAAGGGCCCAAAGCATATGTATATAATTCTCTGGTCGAAGACTCTATTGCATGAAGCCTGAACTCCAGGCCCAACACTCAAGGCCCAACACAATACTTAGCCCAAAAGCCCACAGAAGGGGTTACGCGGGGCGTACCTCCTTTGGTACGCTCAGCGTACTCAAACATGCACGAATCTGATCGGGGACCTTAACCTAGTACGCGGGGCGTACTAGAATTACGCTGGGCGTACTCTCAGCTTTGCTTAATTTATTTTCTGGGTCTTAACCCGTTAAGACCTTAACTCATTTCTTGGATCTGGACTTCCTAACATCTCTTACTCCATAAAGTTAACGACTTTAAGCCTTTTCATGGCTGATGAAGTCACAAACAAGAGACCTCAAGCGGGACTACTATCCGATGGAGCGACTCATTGAGGATCTTACCACTGCGCGAGCAGATGTAAGGGAGTACCAGGAGCGACATGCTGCTCTGGAGGAGAGGGTGCGGATCACCGAGCGCCGACTTGTCGAGCTTCTGTAACGTCATGAAAATTCAAACCAAATTTTTCATTCTTAATTCATAAAAACATATATCATATTGTTCAACACCAAATATTCATTTAACAAAGTTTTCAAAATCATTTCATAAAATCCAGGATCTACAGTAGCTCCTCCTAAAAACATAGTGTGTGTACAATCATGCCGGTGCCTTCCCGCGATCCTGATAAGAACCTGAAACACATAACACATAACACGGTAAGCACACATGCTTAGTGAGTTCCCCAAAATACCACGTACATACAACTAGCCACTCTAGGCTATAGCTCTACGAGGCCTTCCGGTCAATGTGTCTCAGGGGCCTTCCGGTCCCACAATCCTGGTAGACCTTCCGGTCCTACTCACGATGACCTTCCGGTCCTACTCTGCCGACCTTCCAGTCTGTACCCTATTGACCTTCCGGTCCATACCCTGTTGACCTTCCGGTCCATACACTGTTGACCTTCTGGTCCATATCATGATGACCTTCCGGTGCATACCATACTACTCATAACACATACATATTACCATGATGACCTTCCGGTCCATACCATACTACTCATAATATATCATAACACATACATATTACCATGATGACCTTCCGGTCCATACCATACTACTCAGAACATATCATAACACATACATATCACATCGAAACATATATCACATACTCCTCATAGCACATAAGACCTTCTGGTCACACATAATTACCACTCTAGGTAAGGTATAGGGAGAAGACTCACCTCAGATGATGAACAACCCCTACAAACGCTGCTGCTACACCCCAACCACTACTCTGTGCCAAACCCATAATTATCCCAATTAGAAACTCATCCCAAACTCTTACTCATTGGGTCTAAAGGTAGACCACCAACCAGCCCATCAATGACCTATACCCATTAGGCCCACCAAGGCCCAATAAAAAATGGGCCCTCACAAGGCCCAATTCCCAAACTAAAAGGCAAGCCCAACCCAAGGGCCCAAAGCATATGTATATAATTCTCTGGTCCAAGACTCTATTGCATGAAGCCTGAACTCCAGGCCCAACACTCAAGGCCCAACACAATACTTAGCCCAAAAGCCCACAGAAGGGGTTACGCGGGGCGTACCTCCTTTGGTACGCTCAGCGTACTCAAACATGCACGAATCTGATCGGGGACCTTAACCTAGTATGCGGGGCATACTAGAATTACGCTGGGCATACTCTCAGCTTTGCTTAATTTATTTTCTGGGTCTTAACCCGTTAAGACCTTAACTCATTTCTTGGATCTGGACTTCCTAACATCTCTTACTCCATAAAGTTAACAACTTTAAGCCTTTGCATGGCTGATGAAGTCACAAACACACAAAACACTTATTCTCTTTTCCCATTAAGTCCTTTTCTCATGTTTGACTTGATTCTAACACCCAAGATCTCATTTTTATGACATTACACTACTAATAAGATCAAAAGGGGGGGGGGGGGGGTCTTAGTCTCTGGAGTTCAAGATCTCATCAAGTCTCCACCTTTTTGGGACAAAACCCTAAAATACCCCATTAACATACTCAAAACAAAAGAGAGGTAAAGTTTGAAGCTTTATACCTCAAAAAGAAGCTCACAACTCAGATATGCTCGGATCTAGAAGCTTGGACTCCAACTCCTTCTTCTTCAAGGCTTCCACTTCTCTTCAAGAGCACACAAGACTCTCAAAAGCTCTTAAATACACATACAAGCTCCAAGAACGAAGGACTAGGGTTTTGGAGGGTTTGTTTTCTGAAAAAGGTGGCCAGGAATGAGGACATCTCATTCTTTATATAGGGTCACCTAAAATATTAGGGTTTTCCTTCTGTGCCTAGTACGCCCAGCGTACCCTCTGCTACGCCCAGCGTACTAGGTGGCTCTTGCTTAAGGAACGCGCTCATTTGTATGCTAAGCGTACGCATGCGCCCGCCCAGCGTACTATTAGATTAGTGTCTAAGTCCATAACTATAATTGGTATATACTTGACCCGACCCGGCATGGTCCATTTGGGGTGCATGGCATCGTGCATTTGGATAGACTAAAATGAGAGAAATAACACTTAAGGTTTATTAATATATTATAAGTTCTAATATATTAATAAGATTATTTAATTAGTATTGATCAAGAATTAATTTAGAATTAATTAAGTGATCAAAAGAAGACTAATTAAATATATGGGTTGATTGTGTAAATCATCCATACTTGTATAGTGGGCTAAGACTCCATGGATTATTAAGTTGGGCTAAAACCCATAGGATACTCCATGGATGCTCCATGGTGTATTTGAACCCATGGATCCAAGGAAATGGAAAGTCATGACAATTAGGGTTTACCCTAATTGTAACAACTATATAAGCATCTTATTCTTGGAAAAATCGGCCACCAGGTATGCATGAAGAGGGCAAGCCGATTTCATGAAGTGTTCTACTTTCTCTCAAGTTATTCCAAGTGTTCATGATGTTGTGTGAACCATTTGAGGTGTCACACTTGGGGCACTAGGCTCTTGAGCTCCATGGAATCAAGCACCAAACAAGAGGTATGTAATTCTACTAGAATTTATATTATGTGTACTTTATATTATGCTAGTTAGAACAATACCTTGGAAAATTGATATTTGTATGTATAATAGAGAAAACATAGATCCAAGGTATTTAGGGTTGCATGTACACCATAGGAGTGTTAGAATGCTCAAAACCCAACAGTGGTATCAGAGCCTAGGCTTGTTTTCACTTATACTTGATGCAAACTGCTTAAAAATCGAAGTTTTGTGCTGTCTGAACAGGGGACTCGACGAGTCCATTAAGGGACTCGACAAGTCCAAGACAAAATGCATCCAACTCGTCGAGTTGGTTCGTGCACTCGACGAGTTGGACCCCCAAACAACATATCTTCGAGTTTTGGTGCTGGAATTGGTCTAGAATCATTACCTTTGACTGTTTTGGACTTATAAAACCTTTTTTTTTAATGTGGTAATGATTGTGTTAAACCAATTTCAATGCTATAATCGAAATTTCAAGTTTATATATGTTTATGTAATTCTTGAAAATTGCTGATTATGAATGTTCATGCTTATGAGTTTTGGTAGATCATAGGAATTATGTGCAAATTGTTTGTTATTATAATTCTTGATCTCAATGAAATTGTAAGGAGTCCATAACTTGTCCTCAAATTATGGATTACCAAAAGTTTTTTATGTTTCCTTGATTTATGAGTTAGTTTAGATTAATGAAAAAAATTGTGTTTTAGTTGTTTTTGATCCAAATTAATCTAGAGTTAGTTCATAAAATATGTTTTTGTAACTTGTCTTCAAGTTATATGAAAAGTCATATTTATGAATCTTAAAACTCATAAAAGTGTCATAGGTTACATAAAAGTGAAGAGTCTTTTTCATTAAATAGTATTATGACTCGATAACTTGTCCTCAAGTTATGGATGTTAAAGAGTCACTTCTTTAAAAGATGTCATTAAAAGATAAGGAGTTACATAAAAATGAAGAGTCTTCATTTTAATGTACATTAAACTCATAAGTTATGAAATGAAAGGTTTTGAATAGTTTCAAAACTTGCCCTCAAGTTTTGGAATTTGTAAAGTCTCACACACATTAATGCTTTAATTCCAAACTCTACAATTTTAAAAGTTAAAATTCAAACTTTATGGACTTCATTAAATTAATTAAAGTGTTTAATTAAAAGAGTTAATAATTCCATAAAGACATGGTTTAAGTTTAATTAAATTAAGAGTATAGTTTAATTAATAGATTAAACCACCAAGTGTTTTAAATGTTTAAAATACACCCTTATACTATTATTATAATTTTAATTATATAGATATGTATACGATAAAGTCAATCTTACCGTTAGTATGCCTCATTCACGAAGCCGGTCTATAAGGGGGGTATAAGGTTACTGTCTATAAAATGACAGTTTAATGGGTGTCCACTCTCACCCACCGCTTCCTTGACTGGTGGAGGATCGTTAGCCGAACGAGTAGGAAAGGACTATAATTCTCCCTTCATTAAAAGTATAATGATAAATACTAAGTAACTAAACACTTATAAATTCGCAATCTTAGTTACTTAGGAAAATGTGAAAAGGTGCTAACCCATGAAATTACACTTTGTACCTTACCAAGTCGTTAGTGGAGCGTGTGTGGTTAACCGACACACTAATAAGGACTAGTAAGAGTGGCAAAGGGTAACTTGACTTTATTATAGATCGGTGGAGCGTGTGTGGTTAACCGGCACATCGATTAGGTGATAAAGTTAAGGGTACCAAGTCAATTTGCATGGTTATTCACACCTTGTTTGTGATCCTCGGCATCCCAGTCACAAACTTGAGAGGGCACAATCGAGATTCAAACATGCCATTGAAAGTTCAATGTATCTCAAAAGATCTAGGAGTTTCAAATCCAATTAAAACTTAATTATACTTCGTTTTTCATGGTGGAAATTGGTAAATCGTCATTTACCTACCTTCAACTATTTTATAACTCGGATTACGGCATCCCTCTTCCAGTTATAAATAGGTTGATGGATCCTAGCCTTAATATTTCATATTGGGTGTTATATTAAGTACTTTAAATCAACTAACTTGAATTTCTCCCTTATAGATGTCTAGTTTAGACAACTATGGTCTTCCCATATCTTTAGGAACAAGCTTCCTAATGAAGATGATATCCCAAAAGACAATCAAGGTGAAAGACTAATCCCTTTATTGAGCACTAATGGGAATGGAAATCATACTTCACTTCCTCCACCTCCTCCAATAAATCTCCCTATCCCACAAGTTTCAAGACTTGATAATTTCTAAGTCACTCAATCCCTATTGGCAAACAAAGTCTATATGTGCTTAGGTCTTGGAGATTAAGTCACATATTGACAAGCCGGGAGAGTCGGGTGTCGAAGTCTCGAGGTAGCTGGCTGTTGACTTGTTTCTTCAGTCACTCCCTGATGACAGATCACGACATGACCCTTTAATGATCTTATCTATTTGCTTGGTGCTGCTGAATCAGCAATGATTTGGAACACTGGTAAAGCAAATTTGATTAGAAGATCGACTTCCCAAAACTTCATGGACATTGACAATGGTGACATTGGAAATCCAGAAAAACTTTCTCTTCCCAATGGAAAGGGATTGGCCATAGTCAACTCGGTTGACCAAATGGTAAAGAGAAAGGCTAAGTCTGAGATAGTCCCATGTACCATTGCCAAAGAGTCCATATGTGCCTATTGCCAAAGGAAAGGGGCATTGGGTGCGAAGCTGCCGAATTTACCTGAAACCTCATAAGGATGGTAAAGTCAAAAGTTTGACTCTACTTCAGGTAAAGTCCGTTATCTAACTCTATTAAGTCTCTTTTGGAGATTCTTAATACATGATGTAATGTAATTACGTTTTGATGTTTTTGAAGAATCAAAGGAAGCTTAAAGAAAAGGTGTGCTGATTCTGATCGCATGGTTCGATGACCAGAATTTTGAGCCACTGCATAAGAGTTATGAGATATTGCTTAGGATTAGATAACAACAAATTTTTCATATGAATTTGCATTGTAAGGATAAGTTTTTCCGCAAGTTTTAAAATAAAAGAAAAGTTTTGATTTTATTTATTTTAAGTATCCTTACAAAGGCATTTGTGAAAAATTGTTGTTTATATGTTTCCATTGATAAGCAATATTGGAAAATGAATTTGATTCTTTCGTTTGTGGTAGTGTCATAATTTATCAAATAAGGAAAGATTCTCATCACCCAAGTTTCAGTTGGATAGAAACTTGGAATCATGCAAGTTGTATTGTGTGATGAATGAGATTTTTCATCTTTGGTAAATTAAGACTAATTCCTTGTTCACATTCGCATGTGAATCAAGCGAAGGACTAAAGGATCGGGTACATTAGGTTGTGCACTAGTCAGGTCCACCATAAAGGTTGGTAAGATTATTCGTTATGATTTACTAAAGTTTAGTAAATATGATTATGCTTACAAGTTTAAGTGTAATTCTGAAACATTGGAAAAGTTTCAATATATGGCAGAATGAATAAGAAGAATCAAATAAGGCAGAAAGATAAAAGTTTCTCCAATCTGAAGAGATGGGAGAGTACTTGTGTATCTTGTTTTATGATTATCTTAGTGATTATGGAACCATATCACAATTGATCCTCTAAGGACACCTTAGTGCATTTGTTTGCCTAAGGAGAGGAATCGTGAATTGTGGAAATGGTTAAATCAAAAGATAAATCATACTTCATTCCAAAATAAAATCTTAGAGTCATACTCCAAGATTGAGCCTTGAGTGACATAATCTTAAGAAAGGTTTAAAACACTTGTCAAATGTAGAGTAAAATGTTTTCTTACTCTTGTACATTTGAAATTGGTAAGTTGTGATGTTTTGGCTAAAACAAAGACCAACTAAGGCCAATTGTGTGAAGTGTTTGTAAAAGAATCCACACTATCTCTTGAATATTGGGCAAGAGAGTCTTATATGTCAAGAGGACAGTGGGAGTTTAAAAGATCCTCAAATAGTTTCAAGAACTAATCAAGAGTTTTGTTAATCACTAGTCACGACTTGAGGTTTGTAACCTATCGTGCTGGCATATTCTTATTTCTATGTCTATTACAGAAAGGTTGACTATGCTTGTGAGTTCTATGAGTTCTCAATTATTTGCATAACAACCTGGAAGCAATGGTAGGCCCTTGTGCTACCGGGTGGCAAGAAAATCAGATTGAAAAAGTTCAGTCCATAAGAGTTTGGATTTGCCACTAACCTTGTCTTGTGATTATGGTTATGACAAATTCACATGGATAGGAACTCATACACCATAAAATCTAAGTGTCATAAGGTTTCTCTTCGATTCATGAAAATGATGGTGAGGAAACGCTTTCACTAAGAAGATTTTAAGTAGATAGCAGTTGTGATGTTTGCATTCTCATATAGTTAGTGGAGCGTGTGTGGTTAACCGACACACTAACTAGTGAGAATTGCAAAAAGGTCTAGACAAACATGTGAGCTATCTAAGGAAAGGTGTATGATTTTGATAAAGTATTATCAAAGCAATCTCGTATCAGAAATCTAAACTTTGGTAAGAAAGACAATACAGTATTGATTTCTAGAGGTCCAGTTGATTTCTGGATACATGTCAAAGCTAGTGGGAGCATGATGATTATGTTGCAAGTTAGCAATGTTAATTATAGAAAACAAAAGTTTCAATTCGCTTTGAAAAGTTGTTTCCCTATAATTAAGGGAGAAGATTTTATACTTCATTCCAATTCTACCAGCTTAGATTGAGATTTTAATCAACTTTAGTCAAGGATATATATGAATGTTATGTTGGAATGGTTCAACATAAGGAAATTCTGTATATGTTGCGTTCTCAAAATTTCGATTATGATTACGGCATACCTCTTCATAGTTCGAATTGTGAGAATATGGCAAATAAAATTTTTATAGCATGAATCATGTCCAATATGCTTCGGGTATAGGATCGATTACATGAGCTATAATAGTTATCCTTTCTAAATTTTCCCAATGCTTAGGGAATTAAGAGGGGAAAAGGGATTAGAACTGGATATGACTAAAATGATTAAGCAATTGTCGAGGACAATCTGGACAATTAGAAGTATAGAGTAAGGACCATATTGACATATTTTGAAAAGAGGCAACTCTTGTTCAGAAGTGATGGTCAATATGGTAATATGGAATTGTTTCCATAGGTGGAAGTTATTCTTTGAATCTGTGTATGATTAGAGAACTTAATGCAAGAAGGATGTTCAAAGGAATGTACTTTGAATTTGAGACTTCGTTTCCATGGAATTGATCTCCATTGGAATACCTTGTAATGTCTGTTGCCAAGTCTTTGTGACTTGTGTGCATATTCATTACAAGAGGATCATTGCATATAAGTTTAGAATCTAACAAGATTACGGTAAATGACAAGAATTTGGTGTTCTTACATTTATTGTAAAGGATTTGGGATTGTGAAATGAGCATCATTGAAATGCTGTCAATCGATCTGTTTCACAAAGAGAGGACCACATGTAAACATAGTGTGCATACTTGGAGTATGGCATAACTATTGTTTGGACGAACATAGTGTGCATGCTTGGAGAATGGCATGACTATTGTTTCAATTCAAGTATTGAGTTGATTAATCGAAACATGAATAATGAGTAATCAATATGGTGCTTAGATAAAAGGTGTTTTTATTTACACTCAAAGTGTTGGGGCCATATAGGATTAGTATTATTCTTGTGTTTCACTTTGCATGTTTTGACTTCCAGAATAACTAGGTCATTCTTCCCGAATGACTAAGTTATTCAAACCATCCACAGTCGGTCATATGTTGGAAGTAGATATGAATCAAGACTGTCATGAATTTGGCTTGTATGATCTGTCTAATGTGCATTAGACATAGCAGTGGTTGCTACAACATTCATGAGTGCTCATAAGTTCTGAGTATTGGATTCAACCCACGCTCATTTGAATCACTTCATGGATTTTATCACGAGTGAATCATGAGACGATAAGATCTTATATTCTTCAAACCTAGAGATATGAGTTGTTGACTATGAGTTGGTTATACATTGATTGCACGAAAACGCATTGGTAACTCGATGTTATAAAACGTGCCTTTGTGTATGATTCAACAAGTAGTCAGTACAAGCATATGAGTCGAAGTTTATCCATTCCTTTTACCCTCAAAGGGATAAAAGCGATATCTGTGGGCCCCTCGATGATTTAGTGATGACAAAACGTAAGTGCTCGGCCGGGCCTGGACTGGTTTGATTTGTTCAATTAGTCAGTCGTCATAAATCAGAAATTGGGAAACAACAAATGGACAGAGAGAATGATTATAATCCATGTCTCGGTCCATATGATATCTAGAATGGAGGAATATATGATCACTTATCTAATGGACGCGTCATTGATTTGTTCAGAGTTCGGCAGCAGCTTTTAAGAGCTACGATTGCTAGTCGGGTTATAAAGTAATACTTGCAATAATAGTTTTAGACTTATCCAAGTGGGAGACTATTGGATTAGTGTCTAAGTCCATAACTATAATTGGTATATACTTGACCCGACCCGGCATGGTCCATTTGGGTTGCATGGCATCGTGCATTTGGATAGACTAAAATGAGAGAAATAACACTTAAGGTTTATTAATATATTATAAGTTCTAATATATTAATAAGATTATTTAATTAGTATTGATCAAGAATTAATTTAGAATTAATTAAGTGATCAAAAGAAGACTAATTAAGTATATGGGTTGATTGTGTAAATCATCCATACTTGTATAGTGGGCTAAGACTCCATGGATTATCAAGTTGGGATAAAACCCATAGGATACTCCATGGATGCTCCATGGTGTATTTGAACCCATGGATCCAAGGAAATGGAAAGTCATGACAATTAGGGTTTACCCTAATTGTAACAACTATATAAGCATCTTATTCTTGGAAAAATCGGCCACCAGGTATGCATGAAGAGGGCAAGCCGATTTCATGAAGTGTTCTACTTTCTCTCAAGTTATTCCAAGTGTTCATGATGTTGTGTGAACCATTTGAGGTGTCACACTTGGGGCACTAGGCTCTTGAGCTCCATGGAATCAAGCACCAAACAAGAGGTATGTAATTCTACTAGAATTTATATTATGTGTACTTTATATTATGCTAGTTAGAACAATACCTTGGAAAATTGATATTTGCATGTATAATAGAGAAAACATAGATCCAAAGTATTTAGGGTTGCATGTACACCATAAGAGTGTTAGAATGCTCAAAACCCAACATGTACTTCTCTGCCACATTTCTCAACTTTAGGGACTTATCTTGCCAAATCTCAAAACTTCCATAGCTTCTTTGATATAACTCTGATTCCAAAGATCCTCATACCTACGGAGAGGTGATGAGATGCCCTACGTTCTTAGCAACTCACCGCTACCCGAGACCTCCCCATACCCGGCTCGTGGCCCACGGACCCTAATCATGGACAATCTGAAACAAGATGTTACAGCTTCAGGGCACTTCCACCTCATCGCAGGCACCATCAAGGACTACTCGTCATTAGTAGGACTTATCCTACCCACCGCTTTCCGTAGATTAGGTTATGGGTATGCGTTGGTGCTACCCCTTTTCTTTTCTGTATGTATGTTGGATCGACCCTACGATTAAGTGATTACACCACTCGCAGGATCGTCATGCTATCAGATTTTATCCTTGATGTACCGTAGACCTTTTCAAAGGTCAATTTTCATGCATCATGTACTAAAATTTTATCATTTATGAAACAAATATGTGTTTTATTTGTGATGTTGTTATCTGCTATGTTATCTCTTTTCATTTTTATTTGATATAATACTGTTTAGTTATAAGTACAATCGAATCACCATAACCGTTAGAAACAAAGGGTTTCCGTAAACTCATCGTCATTCCTACTTCATAGCAGGAAATGCCTAGTAGGTACATTCGCAAAAACACCACAACAGCGCCACCACCACCGCTGCCTCCACCAGAAATGGATTCGGCTGCATTCCAAGCTGCAGTTTCAGCCGCCGTTATTGCTGCACTCACCCACATCAACAACAACAACACAAATGGAGGAGGAAATGGAAATAGGATGGGAAGTTCCAATCACAGAGATAATCCAGGACATCAGTGAACATGCACATATAAGGATTTCACCAACGGGAAGCCCATACCATTTAACGGGAGTAGGGGTGTGATAGATCTCACCCGGTGGTTTGAAAAGATCAAATCTGTCTTTGAAATCCGCGGCTGTCCTGAAGAAAGTAAAGTGAAGTTCGTAGCTTGTACATTTTCCGACAGGGCCCTCTCATGGTGGAACAGCCATGTCAAGGCTCTTACTCTACCAGTAGCAAACTCCATGGCATGGGGGGAACTTAAAAACCTGATGCTTGATGAGTATTTCCCCAAGGGTGAAGTGTAGAAGCTTGAACAAGAGTTATGGAATCTCACTGTAAAGGATTCCGACATTGAGGCTTACATTTCCAGGTTCAGCGATTTGGCGCTCTTGTGCCTGGGAATGATTACCTCCGAGAGCAAGAAAGTCGAACGATTCATCTGGGGACTAACTCCTCCAATTCAGGGGAATGTGATTGTTGCCACCCCCTCAACCTTTGACAGTGCCAAGTGCTTGGCGCAAAAGCTTTACGACTATGGAGAACCAAAGGGCACGAAGACTGCTGTCACTGAACCAAAGAAGGGGACGATAACAAGAAAAATTGGGCAAAGAAGAGAAATGAACAACAAACTTAAGAGTCAGGGAAGAAGCAACAAATCGTAGCAGTTCACGCTGCTACCACTCCTGCTACATCAACTACAGCTGCACCAGCACCTGCAAATCCATATGCAGGCTCTCTACCAAAATGCGATAAGTGTAATTTCCACCATAATGGCACGTGCCGAGACCTGCAGTGCACCAACTGCAACCGAAGAGGGCACAACGCCTGGTATTGCAGAGCACCGCCACAACAAAACAGCTAACCCAACAATGTCGGAGCAAGTCAAGCATGTTACGGGTGCGGGGAGAGTGGCCATTACAAACGAAACTGTCCTAAGGCCAATAATTAGAGTGCAGGGGGAACAAGAAGAGTCCTAGCAATGGGACAAGGGGAGGCTGTGCAAGATCCAGTGGTAGTCACCGGTACGTTCCTCCTCAACAACACCTATGCATGCATCTTATTTGATAATGGGGCGGAACAAAGTTTCGTGAGTCATAAATTTAAACACTTACTAAATCAAAGTCCCCAAAAGTTAAATGAAACCTTCACGGTGGAAATGGCTAATGGGAAAACAGAAACAACCAATGACGTATTTATAGGATGCACGTTAACATTAAATAAACACTCATTTCAAATCAACTTAATGCCAGTTACTATTAGAAGCTTTGGTGTGATCATCGGTATGGATTGGTTAAGCCTCCACCATGATGATATTATGTGATGCGAGAAGGCTATTCGCCTTTACCTACCCAACGACGAAACCCTAATTATTTATGGCGATAAACCTGTTGGGTTTTGAGCATTCTAACACTCCTAAGGTGTACATGCAACCCTAGAAACCTTGGATCTATGTTTGACTAAAATACATGCAAAATAATTTTTCCAAGGTTCATAACCTATCTAGCATGGCATGGGGTACTTTTAAACATAAAATAAAGTAGAAGAATTACATACCTTTAGTAGTGAGTTGATTCCTTAGGAGTTTGAGAGCCTAGCACCAATAATGTGAATGCCTCAAATGGAAATCACAAAACACCACAAACTTGGAAAACTTTATGAGAGAGTATGTTTGCTCTAGAAATCGGCCACTCTTATGCACACACACATAGTGTCATTTCAAGCATCACAAGACTCTTTATATAGTGTAGATGATTAGAGTTATGAACCATGTAAACCCTAATAACCCATGTATTTTCCTTTTCCAAGGATCCATGGGTTAAAAGCGCCATGGATCATCCATGGACTCCCATGCCAGCTTAGCCCATTTCCTAATGAGTATTAGCCCACAGTATATAAATATAATAACCCATATTTAATTAGTCACCTTTTGATCACTAAATTAATTCATAATTAATTTAAGATCAATACTAATTAAATAATATGATTTCATATTAATATATTATAACTTATAATATATTAATAAGTCATAAACATACTATTCTCATAATATTATCCATATAAATAGTTCGGGTGAAGTGCAACCCAAATGGACCATGCCGGGTTGGGTCAAGTATATACCAAATAAGTTATTGACTTAGACACCTTATCCAACAGTCTCCCAGTTGGATAAGTCTGATAACTGTATTTGCCTATATAGCTTGAGGAACCAACCGGAAATCGTAGCTCTCAAAAACTCTGTTGAACTATGAAGCACCATTTTAGATAAGTGATCATATAATCCTCTGTTCTCAAGATATCAGCCGGACAAATACATGGAACAACGTCGTACTTATTGTTCAGCAGTTTGTTTCCCGATTTCCGATTTGTTTGACATAGAACTAAATTGAACACATCAATTAGGTTCTGACCGGGCCAGATGCATAGGTCAAAACAAAATCATCGAGGGGCCCAGATATTGCTTCTAATCCTCCAAGGACCAGAAGGAACATATAAACTTCGACTCATATACTTGTTTCTACTACTTGTTGAATTATACACAAAGGCACGTTTTATAACATCAAGTTACTGATGCGTTTTCGTGCATTCAATGTACAACCAACTCATAGGTAACAACTCATATCTCTAGGTTTGAAGACTTATATGATATTACCGTCTCACGATCACTCGAGATAAATTCCATGAAGTGATGCAAGTGAGCGTGGGTTTATTCCAATACTCAGAACTTTTAAGCACTCATGAATGTTGTAGCAACCATTGCTATGACTAAACACATTTAGTCATCTACAAGCCCAATTCATGACATTCTTAATTCGTACCTACTTCCGACGTATGACCGACTGTGGAAGTTTGAATAACTTAGTCATTCGGAAAGAATAACCTAGTTATTATGGAAGTCAAAACATGCAAAGTGAAACACAAGAATAATTGAATCCAATATGGTCTCAGCACTTATGAATATAAATAAAACACCTTTTATTCATCACCATATTGATTCCACATTATTCTGTTTCAATTTATCAACTTAACACTTGAATTAAAACAATAGTTGTCCCATGCTCCAAGCATGTACACTATGTTTTCTAAACAATAGTCATGCCATACTCCAAGTATGCAAACTATGTTTGTCTATGATCCATACTTTGTGAAGTAGATCAACTGAACACGATTCCAATGATGCTCATTTCACAATCCCAAATCCTTACCGTAAATGTAAGGATATCAAATTCTTGTCATTTACTGTAATCTGTTAGATTTTAAACTCATGTGCATTGTTCCTCTTGCAATAACTATGCACAAAAGTCACAGAGACCTGGCAACAGACATTACAAAGTATTCAAGTGGAGATCAATTCCATGGAAATGAAGTCTCACATTCAAAGTACATTCCTTTGAATATCCTTCTTGCATAAAAGTTTCTAACTTTCTCATAGATTCTAAAAAAATCCAACTCCCAATATGGAAAAACATTTCCATATTCCCATTTTGACTATCACTTCTGAACAAGAGCTACCTCTTTTCAGAATATGTCAATATGGCCCTTTCCAACATCATCCTTCCAACTGTCCATGAGAAACCAATCTTAGGTAAACCTCAGATTGTTCTCACAATTGCTTAATCATTTCAGTCATATTCGGTTCTATTCCTTTTTCCCTCTTAATGCTCTAAGCATTTTTGAAAAATTTAGAACGGATAAATATTATAGCACATGTGATCGATCCTATACCTGAAGCATATGGGACACAATTCATGATGTCTCACATATAGACCTGATACTAGATCAGTCTTTTGCTACAATATTTTTTTTCCATGTTTTCAAAAATCGACTATGAAGAGAGATGTCGTAATCATAATCGAATTTGAGAACGCAATATATATAGAATTCCCTTATGTTGAACCATTCCAACATAAAATTTATATATATATCATTGACTAAAGATGATTGAAATCTCAATCTAAACTTTTAGGATTGAAGTGAAGTATAATCTCCTCTCCCTTAATTATAGCAAAACAACATTTTCCAAGCAAAACTTTTGTTTTCTATAATTAACACTACTTATCATAATTGATTATGCTCCCACTAGCATAATAATTATTTAGCACAACAATTATGCTCCCACTAGCTTTGACATGTACTCAGAAATCGACTTTTAGAAATCAATACTTTATTGACTTTCATCACCAAAGTTCAGACTTCTGATATGAGATGCTTCGACAAAACTTTATCTAAGCTTCTCAGACTCATAAATCTTTCCTTAGATAGCTCACATGTGTATCTAAACAATTATGAAGAGGGATTCCGTAATCATAATGTTTAGACCTGTTTGCCATTTCTCACAAGTCCATGTTAGTGTGCCGGTTAACCACACACGCTCTACTAACGACTTTGAGAATGCAAATATCACAATTGCTATCTACTTAAAATCTACTTAGTGAAAGTGTTTCCTCACCATCATTATGAATCGGAGAGAAACCTTATGACACTTTAGATTCTATGGTGTATGTGTTCCGATCCATGTGAATTTGTCAAAACCATAATCACAAGACAAGGTTAGTGACAAACTTAAAACCATATGGATTTAACTTGTTCAATCTTAATTTCTTGCCACCTGGTAGCACAAGGGCCTACCATTGCTTCCGAGTTGTTATGCACACAATTGAGAACTCACAGAACTCACATACATAGTCAACTTTACCGGAATAGGCACATAAACAAGAATTATGTCAACACGATAGGTTACAATCCTCATGTCGTGTGCTAGCGATAAACTATAGGTTTTATCCTTGATTAGCTCTTGAAACTTTCAAGACCTTTAAGACTCCCACTGTCCTCTTGACATATAATTTTGTCTTTGTCAAGAACCATTCCTTGACAACCAAACAAATATTCAAGAGTCAGTGCGGATTCTTATCAAGATAAGCACTTCACACAATTGGTCTCAGTTGGTCTTTGTATTATCTAAAACATCACAACTTACGAATTTCAAATGTACAAGAATAGGACACTTTTACTCTTACATTTGACAAGTGTTATAAACCTTTCTTTAAGATATGTCACTCAAGTTACAATCTTGGAGTATGACTCTAGGAATTGTTTTTGGAACGAAGTATGAATCATCTTCTTGATCTAACCATTTCAACAATTCACGATTCCTCTTCTTAGCCATAGGAATGCACTAAGATGTCCTTAGAGGACCAATTGTGATATGGTTTCTTAATCATTAAGATGATCACAAAACATGATACTAAAGTACTCATCTTTTCATATTTGAGAAACTTTTATCTTTCTGCCTAATTTGATTCTTCTCATTCGTTCTGCCTTACATTGAAACTTTTCCAATGTTTCAGAATTATACTTAAACTTGTAAGTATAACCATACTTACTAAACTTTAGTAAATCATGATGAATAGTTTTATCAATCTTTTGTGGTGGACTTGACCAGTGCACAAGAATGTGTACTCGATCCCTTAGCCCTTCAGTTGGCTCACACATATATGTGAACAAGGAACTAGTCTTAGTTTTCCAAAGATGAAAATTCTCATTCAATATAAAATACAACTTGCATAATTCCAAGTTTCTATCCAACTGAAACTTGGGTGATGAGAATCTTTCCTTATTTAGTAAATTATGACACTTCCACAAACGACATAATCAAATCCATTTTCCAATGTTGCTATCAATGGAATCATATAAACAACAATTTTTCACAAATGCCCTTGTAAGGATACTTAAAATAAATAAAAACAAAACTTTTCTTTTATTTAAAACTTGCAGAAAAACTTATCCTTACAATGCAAATGCATATGAAAAACTCTGTGTTGTTATCTATTCCTATGCAATGTATCATAACTCTTAAGCAGTAGCTCAAAAATTCTGATCACTGAACCATGCGATCGAAATCCATCTTCGCGATCAGAATCATCATACTCTTCTTTAAGCTTCCTCTCTTTTCTTTGATTCTTAAAACTTCAACATGTGACCCAGTCACATCAAGTAATAAGAATCTCCAAATGGAACTTAACAGAGTTATATAGTGGACTTACCTGAAGTAGAGTCAAACTTTTGACTTGACCAACCTTATGATCTTTCAGGTAAATTGGGCAGCTTCGCAACCAATGCCCCTTCCTTTGGCAATATAAGCATATGGACTCTTTGGGAATGGTACACATGACTATCTCAGACTTAGCCTTTCTCTTTACCATTTGGTCAACCGAGTTGACTATGGCCGATCCCTTTCCATTGGGAAGAAAAGGCTTTTCTAGATATCCAATGTTACCAATTGTTAATGTCCATGGTAGTTTGGGAAGTTGATCTACTAATCAAGTTTGCTTTACCAGAGCTCCAAATCATTGCTGATTCGGCAGCACCTAGCAAATAGATAAGATCATTAAGGTTCATGTCATAGTCTGTTACATAGTAGTCCCAAAGGAACTCACTGTGTGACTTAGAAAGTGATTGAACAACAAACTTTCTCAAGAACTCTCCCGGCTTGTCAATATGTGACTCTATCTCCAAGATGTGAGCACATATAGACCTTGCTTGCCAATAGGGTTTGAGTGACTTTGAACTATTCAAGAACTTGTAGGTTAGGGAGAATAATTGGAGGAGGTGGAGGGAGTGAATAATGATTTCTGGGACATCATCTTCATTAGGAAAGCTTGTTCCAAGAGTTTTGGGAAAATCATAAATGTCTGAATCAGACATCTTTTGGGAGATATTCAAGATAGTTGATTTAAAGTCCTTAATATAACACCCAATATGCAATATTAAGGCTAGGACCCAACACAATATTTTATAACTTGGAAGAGGGATGCCGTAATCCAAGCTATAGAATATTTGAAGGTAGGCGAATGACGATTCACCAATTTCCACCATGAAAAACGAGATAATTTATTAGGTTTTAATTGGATTTGAAACTCCTAGATCTTTTGAGATTCATTGAACTTTTCAATGGCATGTTTCAATCTCGATTGTGCCCTCTCAAATTTTGTGACTGGGATGCCGAGGATCACAAAACAAGGTGTGAATAACCATGCAAATTCACTTTGTACCCTTAATATTATCACCTAATCAATGTGCCGGTTAACCACACGTGCTCCACCGATCTATGATAAACATTAAGTCACCCTTCGTGATCCTTACTAGTCCAAGTTAGTGTGCCGGTTAACCACACACGCTCCACCAACGACTTGGTAAGTTACAAAGTGTGAATTTCATGGATTAGCACCAAATTCACATTTTCCTAAAGTAACTAATATTGGGAATTATAAAAAAACATTTAGTTACTTTATAATAATCATTATACTTCTAATGAGAATTTAAAGTCATTGTCCTACCCGTTCGGCTAACGACCCTCCACCGATCAAGGAAGCGGTGGGTGAGAATGGACACCCATTAAGCTGCCATTTTATAGGCAACAACCTTATACCCCCCTTATAGACTGGCTTCGTGAATGAGGCCTACTAACGGTAAAACGACTTGTTCTTATACATATATATAATTATTAACCATTAATGTTATAAATAGTATAAGGGTTGAATTTTAACTTTTAAAACTCTAAGGGTTGGAATTAAAGTATATTAAAGTGTGTGCAACTTTACAAATTCCAAAACTTGAGGACAAGTTTTGAAACTATTCAACACTTTTCATTTCATAACTTATGAATTAATGGTTCATAAAAATGAAGACTCTTCATTTTCATGTAACTTATGTGTTTTAAATGTGCATAAAAGAAAGTGACCTTTGGAAATCCATAACTTGAGGAAAAATTATGGACTCCATTAAAACACATAAATGATCAAGAATTAATTAATAAACAATTTAGCAAATAATTCCTATGATCTAACAATAATTCATAAGAACATGAATATCATATCAAAATTTCAAGAACATATGAACACATATAAACATGGACTTTTGATATTGGCCATTGTAAATGGATTAGCACAAACATTACACCATCTAAACAAGTTTTAAAACACCAAAACAGTTTAGGGTAATGTTTCTAGTCCATTTCCAGCAGCAAAAATCGAAAATCTGCAATCTGCCTAGCCAACTCGTCGAGTGCATGAACTGACTCGTCGAGTTGGTTGAAGATTCGCTTGGACTCGTCGAGTCCCCCATGGAATCGGCGAGTCCCCTGTGCAGACAGCAAGAACTTCGACTTTTTCAGCTATTTTGCATCAAGTATCAAACAAACAAGCCTAGGCTCTGATACCACTATTGGTTTTTGAGCATTCTATCACTCCTAATGTGACATCCCCATTTTCACGGCCAGAAAAGACCGATTTTGTTTATGCTTTATAAAAATCAGAGTACTTCGTTTAATAAAAATGTTGCGGAATTAGTTCCCAGTAAAACATGATAAATACATTATCAAAGCATTTCCGAAGAAATGTATTTTTATTCATTCTAAAACATTTGGGATGTCATCGTCAATACAGAAACATAAGCATAAACAGAACTTACATTCATTTACACTAGTGATCTACATCTCTTTTAAATCTCTCAGTGTAAAGTAGCTTCATATTGACACCTGTGATACAAACAAGCTTGAGTAGGTCAGGTTGGGAAACCTGGTGAGTACATAGGGTTTTCAACCCATGATAATATAATTATTATGTTTAAACATCAAACAATCAACCCAATTACCCATCCCCATTATCTTCTTTACTCTTAAGGATCTACCCTAAGAATCAACTATTCCTCGTTCATTCATTTCTAAGGATCATCCTAAGGAATCGGCACGAAGTGCATCGTCACCGGGGCTTAGGCACTAAGTCTGCATAGTCGTCAGGATTTATACAATAGGCACTAAGTCCGCATAGTCACCAGGGTTTAGGCACTAAGTCTGCATAGTCGCCATGGTTTATACAACAGGCACTAAGTCCGCATAGTCGCCAAGGTTTTGGCACCAAGTCTGCATGATCGCCAAGGTTTAGGCACCAAGTCTGCATGATCGCCAGGGTTTAGAGTACACCGAGTGAACACATCGTTCACAACACCTACATGTTGCGAGCCTGCTAGCGTTCCACTGGACTGTCTAGAATAGTCTGTGGTTGTCATCCATACTCTGCTAGATGACGGGGACATCATTTGGGAAAAAGGCTTCTCACATCGTCCACCTCTCACCCTTACCTCATGGTCTAACTCATCATCCAACTCATATGTCATCTACCCATGATTTACCCAACATATTATGAAGATATAAATACATATACAGTTTAAATCATATAAAACTTGTATAAAATCGTTCCTCCAGCATAGATAGCAAGTATACCGATAATATGCACACATAGCACGTAATTTATATAAAATACTTCATATCTATGTGTAAGATGAAAGTAACTATGCACTCACTTGATAAGGTGGTGATTCCGAACTCAGACAGCGCTTCGCTTCTTAAAAAAATAATTTCCTTCGACGAAACCTAGTATTATTACCACTAGAGTTTAGTCTATTATTCGCCGAGACTAATTAATAGTCTAGCTATTATTACTATTATATAAGCGTTAAACAATACTTATATAACTCATAATAATAGCTCAAGTACTTATTATAAGTTCCTAATATCGTTACTATAATTAAATAAAAGCTATATTAAAAATAGCGTAGGCGTAGCTCACTTACAGCGGGTTTTATAGAAAACCGGGCTTTGCTTGGAGTAGCGTTCCCAAGCCGAAAAGCTCTTCTTTTCGGAGCCTTCGAGCACTCCGGGGCTTCCGCCTCGTGCTAGGGAGGTTCCCTAGGCTTTTCGGGGGGGGGGGGGGGTTTCGGGGCTAGAGAGAGGTTCTAGAGAGAAAGTAAAGAGAAGAAAGAATGGGAAAGGTGTGAAGAAAATGAGGGTGAGAGAGGTTCTATTTATAGGGTGAAAAATGGCTGAACTTGGTGCCACATGTCACCATCTAGTGGCAAGACTTGGGGAGAAAGCAATGGCCAAGATTGTGCCACATCACCCATTTTCGCACAGCCCACTTCCAACTTCTAAAATCCGTAACTTTCACATACGACCTCCGTTTTTGACGTTCTTTATATCCACGCGTAGGTAAAAATAAGATCTACAACTTTCATTTTGACTCCATCGGCTAATTCTCTACCGATATTAAATTTATTAGTAGGAGGAGATTATACTGTTAAATGTCCGCGTAAAATTCATAACTTCTATATACGGACTCCGTTTTTGTCTGTCTTTTTACCGTTTAGTTCCTATTAATGAGATCTTCAACTCTCATTTAGGTCGCGTAGGCCAAAAACCGCTCGAACTAAAATTCGAGTTTCGGGTCGTGCACTACTATGCCAAATCTTAAGAAATTCATAACTTCCTCATACGAAGTCAGATTTGGGCGTTCTTTTTTTGTATGTTCTCGGTTTAACGTATACTACAAATTTTGTTTAGATCACTAAGGCTAAAAAGTCTTCTACCGTAAATTCACTATTTACGTCTCCCGGTGTCGTGCCGGTTTTGCCGTAAAACTTCGACGGGCCATAACTTCTTCGTTATAACTCGGATTTCGGCGTTCTTTATATGTACGGAACCCTTGTAACATATACTACAACTTGGTTAAGATTAATCCTTATAAATAATCTTCCATCAAAAACTCATTTTTGCTGCTCATCGTCTCTAAATTGACTAGTCCGGATCTGCGAACGTTACAATTATCTCCCCCCTAGGATGATTACGTCCCGGAATCATCGACAAAACAGGGCTGTATAATGACTCCGTACGTTATCTCTTTATCCTAGGTAATAATCGTAACTTCTATGTTCCTTCGAATGCGTATTTAACTCCTCATCTTCTTGACTGCAAGCATTGCTTGATCTTGCACCCGTTCTCTATGTCTTGTTAGACTTTCAATCATGACCTTCATGTCACAACCTCGCTCTTTATCAGAGACTCCTTATTCTTCTTAACAAACTTAAGTTAAGTTTATTTGATTTCCACGATAGACTGATGGGTCGTGTTGTAATGACCTCTCATCGTATGATGCAACGCTTAGACTCAGGTCTCTTAGAGTCAAATTCCAGAATGGAATATACCTACCTTCATGTTCTAATGTGATATGATCATATTTTAGTATGTAACATTTCTAGCTACAAGTTTCTTTCTCCAACAACGATTGCAATACTTCTATTGATTGCTTCGATTATGTTTACTTCAATCTTTTGGATTAAGTTGGATGCTACATCGATCTTGGTCCTCTGAACCACGTAACATACTAATCTTAGTCGGACTCGATTTGATATGACCACTAGGGTCGAAATAATCATATGTCTTAGTCATTACCAAAACAATGGTAACGACATACACGAACAAAACAAAATCAATTACTAGCTTCTTGGTAACCTTGTGACTTTCCCTGATATAAGTGCGAGTCCTGTGTTTCCGGTAGTATAGGCCTCTACTACCATTCACACCTACTCATACTCGTCCCAAGTATTGTCTCGCAGTTTTCCAAGTTACTATCACAAAAACAATTTTAACACATAAAAATGTGTCCAATAAATCATAAAATTTTCCCTAGACTCTACTAGGACTTCTTCCACGCGTATCTTCAATCATCAATTCTGCTTCAACTCGGTTGGTGATGGAAATGTCACACGATGGGATAACTTCATGGATTATACCAAAAATCTCTTTTTTTCTGCTAATCGAAAGTGTACTTCTCCCGTACTAGACGTATTATTTCTTAGACGCGTTCTAAAGGCAATATATCACTCTTACGATATCTTCCGAAAGGTACCACTCAATATCGTAAACCTTCTCATTTCCTCCATTTATTCAATTCGCTACGAGTCTTTACCAAGACGTTATGTTCACGGAAGCATGCGTTCAGTGTATCGAGCCGAGAATATAGATAAAGAAGATTTAGACGCGTATTCCACCTTATTACTCCGAAAAGTTACATGCCAGTTCTAATACCGTAATTAAACATATAGAATTCTGAACACATAAAGCTTCCAGATCCGGTCGGCAACAGAGCATAGATCCAATCATATAATGCATAAAACATCACAAATCATTTAGCACATAAAAGCATTTTAGGCATCTTCCCTAATTAAGCTAGTGCTTGTGTCTATTCAGGTGTACTTCCTAAAATATATTAGACACACTCCTCACAATCATCGCTTAGCATTCTAAGTTTAAGTCTAGAAATAAATTCTTATTCCTAGTTCGCGTAAACTAATGCTCTCATACCAACTGTGACATCCCCATTTTCACGGCCAGAAAAGACCGATTTTGTTTATGCTTTATAAAAATCAGAGTACTTCTTTTAATAAAAATGTTGCGGAATTAGTTCACAGTAAAACATGATAAATACATTATGAAAGCATTTCCGAAGAAATGTATTTTTATTCATTTTAAAACATTTGGGATGTCATCGTCAATACAGAAACATAAGCATAAACATAACTTACATTCATTTACACTAGTTATCTACATCTCTTTTAAATCTCTCAGTGTAAAGTAGCTTCATATTGACACCTGTGATACAAATAAGCTTGAGTGGGTCAGGTTGGGAAACCTGGTGAGTACATAGGGTTTTCAACCCATGATAATATAATTATTATGTTTAAACATCAAACAATCAACCCAATTACCCATCCCCATTATCTTCTTTACTCTTAAGGATCTACCCTAAGAATCAACTATTCCTCGTTCATTCATTCCTAAGGATCATCCTAAGGAATCGGCACGAAGTCCATCGTCACCGGGGTTTAGGCACTAAGTCTGCATAGTCGCCAGGATTTATAAAATAGGCACTAAGTCCGCATAGTCACCACGGTTTAGGCACTAAGTCTGCATAGTCGCCATGGTTTATACAACAGGCACTAAGTCTGCATAGTCGCCAGGGTTTTGGCACCAAGTCTGCATGATCGCCAAGGTTTAGGAACAAAGTATGCATGATCGCCAGGGTTTAGAGTACACCGGGTAAACACATCGTTCACAACACCTACAGGTTGCGAGCCTGCTAGCGTTCCACTGGACTGTCTAGAATAGTCTGTGGTTGTCATCCATACTCTGCTAGATGACGGGGACATCATTTGGGAAAAAGGCTTCTCACATCGTCCACCTCTCACCCTTACCTCATGGTCTAACTCATCATCCAACTCATATGTCATCTACCCATGTTTTCCCCAACATATTATGTAGATATAAATACATATACAGTTTAAATCATATAAAAACTTGTATAAAATCGTTCCTCCAGCATAGATAGCAAGTATACCGATAATATGCACACATAGCACGTAATTTATATAAAATACTTCATATCTATGTGTAAGATGAAAGTAACTATGCACTCACTTGATAAGGTGGTGATTCCGAACTCAGACAGCGCTTCACTTCTTAAAAAAAAAAAATTTCCTTCGACGAAACCTAGTATTATTACCACTAGAGTTTAGTCTATTATTCGCCGAGACTAATTAATAGTCTAGCTATTATTACTATTATATAAGCGTTAAACAATACTTATATAACTCATAATAATAGCCCAAGTACTTATTATAAGTTCCTAATAACGTTACTATAATTAAATAAAAGCTATATTAAAAATAGCGTAGGCATAGCTCACTTACAGCGGGTTTTATAGAAAACCGGGCTTTGCTTGGAGTAGCGTTCCCAAGCCGAAAAGCTCTTCTTCTCGGAGCCTTCGAGCACTCCGGGGCTTCCGCCTCGTGCTAGGGAGGTTCCCTAGGCTTTTCGGGGGGTTTCGGGGCTAGAGAGAGGTTCTAGAGAGAAAGTAAAGAGAAAAAAGAATGGGAAAGGTGTGAAGAAAATGAGGGTGAGAGAGGTTCTATTTATAGGGTGAAAAATGGCTGAACTTGGTGCCACATGTCACCATCTAGTGGCAAGACTTGGGGAAGAAATGGCCAAAATTGTGCCACATCACCCATTTTCGCACAACACACTTCCAACTTCTAAAATCCGTAACTTTCACATACGACCTCCGTTTTTGACGTTCTTTATATCCACGCGTAGGTAAAAATAAGATCTACAACTTTCATTTGGACTCGGTCGGCTAATTCTCGACCGATCTTAAATTTAATAGTAGGAGGAGATTATACTGTTAAATGTCCGCGTAAAATTCATAACTTCTACATACGGACTTCGTTTTTGTCTGTCTTTTTACCGTTGAGTTCCAATTAATGAGATATTCAACTCTCATTTAGGTCGCATAGGCCAAAAACCGCTCGAACTAAAATTCGAGTTTCGGGTCGTGCACTATTATGCCAAATCTTAGAAAATTCGTAACTTCCTCATACGAAGTCAGATTTGGGCGTTCTTTTTTTGTATGTTCTCGGTTTAACGTATACTACAAATTTTGTTTAGATCACTAAGGCTAAAAAGTCTTCTGCCGTAAATTCACTTATTACGTCTCCCGGTGTCGTGCCGGTTTTGCCGTAAAACTTCGACGGACCATAACTTCTTCGTTATAACTCGGATTTCGGCGTTCTTTATATGTACGGAACCCTTGTAACATATACTACAACTTGGTTAAGATTAATCCTTCTAAATAATCTTCCATCAAAAACTCATTTTTGCTGCTCATCGTCTCTAAATTGACTAGTCCGGATCTGCGGGCGTTACACCTAAGGTGTACATGCAACCCTAGAAATCTTGGATCTATGTTTGACTAAAATACATGCAAAATAATTTTTCCAAGGTTCATAACCTATCTAGCATGGCATGGGGCACTTTTAAACATAAAAGAAACTAGAAGAATTACATACCTTTAGTAGTGAGTTGATTCCTTATGAGTTTGAGATCCTAGCACCAATAATGTGAATGCCTCAAATGGAAATCACAAAACACCACAAACTTGGAAAACTTTATGAGAGAGTATGTTTGCTCTAGAAATCGGCCACTCTTTTGCACACTCACATAGTGTCATTTCAAGCATCACAAGCCTCTTTATATAGTGTAGATGATTAGGGTTATGAACCATGTAAACCCTAATAACCCATGTCTTTTCCTTTTCCAAGGATACATGGGTTAAAAGCTCCATGGATCATCCATGGACTCCCATGCAAGCTTAGACCATTTCCTAATTAGTATTAGCCCACACTATATAAATATAATAGCCCATATTTAATTAGTCGCCTTTTGATCACTAAATTAATTCATAATTAATTTAAGATCAATACTAATTAAATAATATGATTTCATATTAATATATTATAACTTATAATATATTGATAAGTCATAAACATACTATTCTCATAATATTATCCATATAAATAGTTCGGGTGAAGTGCAACCCGAATGGACCATGCCGGGTCGGGTCAAGTATATACCAAATAAGTTATGGACTTAGACACCTTATCCAACAAAACCCGGTGCAAACCTCTGTCTCATCTCGTGCATAAAGGCACAAAAGTGCTTGCATAAAAAGAACCAAGCCTTCCTAGCCCATGTGGTGGATAAAAGGAAGGAAGATAAGAGCATCAAGGACATCCCGAAGGTGTGCGATTTTCCAGACGTGTTTCTTGAAGACCTCCCGGGAATACCCCCTGAACGACAGGTCGAATTTCGGATTGACCTGGCACCCGGAGCCACACCAATTGCCAAATCATCATATAGATTAGCCCCTGTAGAAATGTAAGAGCTCTCCAGTCAAGTGAGCGAGTTACTAGACAAGGGGTTCATAAGACCGAGCTTCTCTCCTTGGGGAGCTCCGGTTTTGTTAATCAAAAAGAAAGATGGTTCCTTTGGCATGTGTATCGATTACCGTGAACTCAACAAGCTCACCGTCAAAAATCGATACCCTCTTCCTCGGATCGATGATCTATTTGTCCAGTTACAAGGAGCCAGTTCCTTCTCAAACATAGATCTGAGGTCTGGATACCATCAACTGCGAGTCCGAGAAGAAGATGTCCCCAAAACCGCCTTCTGAACTCGTTACGAGCATTATGAATTCGTCGCAATGCCTTTCGGTCTGACAAATGCACCCGCAACATTTATGGACCTGATGAACCGGGTCTTTCAACCTTTCTTTGACAACTTCGTGATAGTCTTTATCGACGACATACCGGTTTATTCTCGGAGAAAGGAAGTGCACAACCAACATTTGCGCCAGGTTGGAGACTCTAAGGGCAGAGAAACTGTACGTGAAATTCTCCAAGTGCGAGTTTTGGATTCACAGAGTGGATTTTCTGGGACACGTAGTTAGTGAGGAAGGGATACATGTGGACCCTTCCAAAATCCAAGTGATTGAGGGCTGGGCAACCCCGAGAACCCCCGACGGAGATCAAGCAATTCTCAGGCCTCGCTGGTTATTACAGGAGGTTCATTCAAAATTTCTCCAAGATCGCCAAGCCACTCATCGCTCTAACCCAGAATAGTGTACCATTCACTTAGGATACGAAACAAGAGACTGGCTTTCAAACCCTGAAACAAGCCCTCTGCAGTGCTTCAGTTGTTGTCTCTTCCAGAGGGAACAGAAGATTTCGTGGTATATTGCAATGCTTCCAATCAAGGGTTAGGCTGTGTGATTATGCAGCACGGGAAAGTTATATCCTATGCATCCAGACAACTGAAGAACCATGAAGTAAACTATACCACTGACGATCTTGAGTTGGGAGCTGTGGTCTTCGCTCTAAAGATTTGGAGGCACTACCTCTATGGGACGAAGTGCACCATTTTCACATACCACAAAATCCTCCAGCATATCCTGAACCAAAAAGAACTAAACATGAGACAACGACGATGGGTGGAGCTGCTAAACGAATATGAATGTGAGATCTGGTACCGCGCAAGACCAATGTGGTGGCAGATGCCCTAAGCAGAAAAGAATACTCGGGCCGCCGGGTAATAACACTAACGATGACCATCCATTCCCACTTGTCTTCACAAATGAAGGAGGCTCAACTGGAAGCCTTGAAGTCGGAGAACATCGCGAACGAAGCCTTACATGGGATGGACAAGAATCTTACGATCAAAGAGGACAAAGCTTACTATCTCATGGACCAGATCTGGACCCCAAAAGTTGGTGGGTTCAGAGACATGGTCATGAATGAATCCCACAAGACAAGATACTCCGTCCATCCGGGGTCCGACAAGATGTATCTGGATCTCAAACAACATTATTGGTGGCCGAATATGAAAGCTGAAATTGCTACCTACGTGGGCAAGTGCCTGACTTGCGCCAAGGTGAAGGTAGAATATCAAAATCCCTTGGGACACCTTCAATAATCGGAGATACCTGAGTGGAAATGGGAGAGAATCACAATGGATTTTATAACCAAATTGCCCAAGACGACAGACGGATTGGATGCCATCTAGGTGATTGTCGATCGGTTGACCAAATCCGCCTATTTCTTGCCAATTAAGGAAACGTATCAAATGGAAAAGCTGACCCGGATCTACATAAAGGAGGTTGTGAGATTACATGGTGTGCCAATATCTATTATCTCGGACAGAGACAGTAGGTTTACCTCTCGGTTTTGGTAGTCGCTACAAAGGTCGTTGGGAACCCAGCTCGATATGAGCACTGCCTACCGTCCCCAAACAGATGGCCAGAGTGAGAGGACTATCCAAACCTTGGAAGATATGCTCCGAGCCTGTGTGATAGACTTAGGCAAAGCGTGGGTTAACCATTTGTCCCTAATCGAATTCTCGTACAACAATAGTTATCACACAAGCATCAAGGTCGCCCCCTTTGAGGCCCTTTATGGACGAAAATGTTGATCACCTCTCTGTTGGGCGAGTTAGGAGACACACAATTGGCAAAAGGGCAGGCACCAAAAAGCACTCTTACAGGGCCCGAGATTATCAGGGAAACAACTGAGAAGATTGTTCAGATCAGGGAGTGACTCCAGGCATCTTGAGACCGACAGAAGAGCTACGCTGACAGACGACGGAAGCCTCTAGAGTTCCAAGTCGGTGATCACGTACTACTAAAGTTATCTCCATGGAAAGGGATGATACGCTTTGGAAGGCGGGGAAAGTTGAATCCAAAATACATCGGACCATTCGAAATCCTTGCCACGATTGGTCCGGTGGCTTACAAGCTGCAGTTACCACCAGAGCTCAGCAATGTACACCCTGTCTTTCATGTGTCGAACCTAAAGAAAGGCTTATCTGACGAGACTCTCGTTGTCCCGCTTGACGAAATTGAGATGAATGAAAATCTCCATTTCGTTGAGGAACCAGTTGAAATCATGGACAGAGAAGTGAAGCGAACAAAGCAAAGTCGCATTCCCATTATGAAGGTCTGATGGAGCGCCAAGCGAAGACCAGAGTTCACCTGGGAACGCGAAGACCAGATGATGAAAAAGTACCCCCGTTTCTTCTTTAGATCTTGAAGGCTACTTCAAAACAAATTTCGGGACGAAATTCCCTCCAACGGCGGGATGATGTCACAACTAGCAAATTAGGGTTGAGATTGTGATTCTTGTACGAAATAATTTCCACCATGTAACCCTTGCAACACCCAATTAGTGAAATTTAAAACTACAATTCTATTTAAGTTCATATGTGCATAAATTGTGAACCAAGTTGAAATAGCCTCATGCAAGTCCAAAACTCAATCCAATAGCTAAGTCCAAGCAATTTTGGGCTTTAGCCCAAGAATTTTCGCCCCAAAAACCCCTATTGGACCAAGACCTTTTCTTTGGGTCTTATTAGGCCAAAAACCTTTCTTTGGACTTTATTGGGCCGAAAAATCTTTCTTTGGGTCCTATTGGCCCGATAACTCTTCATTGGGCCTTTTTGGGCCGAAATCTTCTATTGGGCCAAAAACCCTTCCGTAGGCCTTATTGAGCCGAAAACTCCTATCTTTGGGCTTTAATGCACCGAAAACTCCTATGGGGCCGAAAATTCCTATTAGGCCAAGCCAAAAATCAAAACCCACTTCTTTTGGGCTCTCTTTTTGGCCGAGAGCCCTAGAGTTCGGTTGAAGTTTGAACAAAAAAAAAAAGGAAAAAGATAAGGGAAATTACATAGCCACCTCACTATTGTCTCCTATGTAACAAACCTATAATCCTCCATATATCAATGTAAGCTTCACATCAACTAAGCTCAAAGTCAACTCTTTTTCCCTCTCTCCCTCTTATCTCTCGGTCGAAACCTCCAACCCTCACACACACAAAACACTCTCATTCCTTCTCACTTAGTCTCAAGAATCCTCCTTCATTTCTCTCAAAAATTCGTGGGTGTGTGGTGCCATCCTCAAAACTTTCTTCAAGCAACACTTAAAAACTTGGTAAGTTCTTCTAAACTTAAGTGATTTCTATACATATCTAAGTCAAGAACTTCTTGTTTACACACTTTTGTTGTGTCTTAAGCTCTTAGAAACACTACCATTTTCGAGAATCTCTCCAAGGCAAGGTTAGGCTCGAAAATTTCCTTCTTCTTCCTCCTACCACACGAAATCAATCAAGGTGAGCTTCATACCCCACTATTTTCGTGTTTTTCATCCTTTGGGGTGGGGGGGGGGGGGGGAATACAAGTCAAGTTTTGTTTAAATCTTTGAATATTTGCATGCACTTGTGTGTTTATGTAGCTATTAGTGTTTGAAATGTTGATTACCTCATGCTAACACTCCATAAACTCGAGATTTACAAGGTTCATGTTGCTAGATTAAGTTTATCCTTTGGAAAATTTCATGTACCATAGTCATGGGTTGAAGATGAAACAAGTTCTCAACCAAAAAGGTTCTTAATATATGTTAAAAATCATAAAGTATATGTTAATAATATCTTTGTGTTATAAAAGTTTTGTGGATTTGTTTGTTCACCCAAAATGGTGAAAATATGGGTTTTACACTCAAAAATGGTTAACTTTTGGACATATGCAATTTTAACACTTATACTTACACAAATAATGGAATATAATAAATTTCAAGATTTCTATATGTATTTTTGTAAAAATCGTGACTTGCTAGAGTCACACCAAAATAGTATATTTTGTGTTACAAAACTCATAAACTAAATTTTGGTGTGTTAAACAAACTACAAAACTTGATTATTTTACTAAAAATTATTTCTACTAGTGAAATAGTCATAATATGTTGTCACCATTTTAATAGTTTCAAAACTTAGAGGATTATGCTATTTACACAACATATATCACAAGTAGACAAGTCCATTAACGATTATTTATAAAAAGTGTTATAAATAATTTAACTAAAACGGTATACAACACAGAATTATTACGACCGAAAAATTTGTGTGTCATAAGCTGTCGGTCATAAAGCTTTTAAAGGTACAAGTTATAAGTTGTGTATCATAAAGATGTAAAACGCGTGTCATAAAACTTCAGTCACAAATTTACCCTTGTAATGTTATTTTCATTATTCTATAATGGGAGTCAAAGCTCGCGTAAATCTGTTACGGCACTTGTGAGACTTTCTTTCACCGTACCTACCTAGCGTACACTGTAAGTCCTGTAGTTATTACCAGAGTCTCCTGGAGAGAGAGCGAGGTAATTGTGTATATATCGATACGAGGTTGACACCCCCACAATTGTTAGCTACAACTAGACGGGGCCAGTCTAGGGTGACAAATATCTTATCGAAACCGACGCCTGAAGAACGTCATAATAGACATTTTAGTCGTATCAAACATGGTTGTAACGACTCCCATAGAGATTAACAATGTTATTTTGGATTTACAAAATTATACATTTAACTGGTTTTATAAAATATAAAACTACGCTCATATTTTTGTACATTAATATCACCACCCCAGTCTTAGGGTTTTAAGACTACAATTTTTCATAAAACAGGAAATATGGGATTTTCTGGGAACACACACACTCTCTAATTACAAATAAAAGAAAACAAAGGACACGCATGCAATTATTCACAGTTTGAGAACGAGACTTACAAACCATTTATCACATAAATATCGGATTTTCTAGAGTTTTACAAATTATTACAATCAAAGATGTTACAAAGCTTTTTATACAAATATGCTTATGAACTCACCAACTTTTTAGTTGACGCTTTTCAAAACGACTTGTATTCTTAGGGACTCAGTGAGCAGGTATTTGGGCTATGGATTTTGGATATTTGCTACATTTTGGAACATCATATTTTATGTCACTTTTGTGTAAACTTGTGAACAAATACAATCTGTAAACAATGTATGTTGGTATCTTTTAATGTATGATGTTTTGTTACTGTGTTTTATTCATATTCAATTGTTATGATACTATACAATGACGTCATCCGTCGTCGGACGTTTCCGTCGTTCTGGTTCGGAGGTGTGACACCATGTTTCTAGGGTTTTTTTTATAAAATTAAAAATTTTAATATATATATATATATATATATATATATATATATATATATATATATATATATATATATATATATATATTTTTTCATGATATTTTACATAAAATTTAATTTTAAAAACTTTGAATTGTTTAGGTTAAAAAACAAATTGGTGGAATTATAAAAAAAAACCCAATTAATAAGAGATTGCCATGTGTCATGTGAGAGTAGGGGCACGTGAGTTGTCTTCAGCCGATCGTACATGAGGCACGTTTGTATTCTGTTTTGGCAATTTTGCACCCTTAAGCTTTCTTTTTATTTACAAAAACGGAATTAAGGTATTAGAAAACTACATTTATTGCACACTAAATACCAACCATTCATATGTTCATAAATTGTGAACCAAGTTGAAATAGCCTCATGCAAGTCCAAAACTCAATCCAATAGTTACGTCCAAGCAATTTTGGGCTTTAGCCCAAGAATTTTCGCCCCAAAAACCCCTATTGGACCAAGACCTTTTCTTTGGGTCTTATTGGGCCAAAAACCTTTCTTTGGACTTTATTGGGCCGAAAAATCTTTCTTTGGGTCCTATTGGCCCGATAACTCTTCATTGGGCCTTTTTGGGCCAAAATCTTCTATTGGGCCTTTTTGGGCCAAAATCTTCTATTGGGCCGAAAACCCTTCCGTAGGCCTTATTGAGCCGAAAACTCCTATCTTTGGGCTTTCATGCACCGAAAACTCCTATGGGGCCGAAAATTCCTATTGGGCCAAGCCAAAAATCGAAACCCACTTCTTTTGGGCTCTCGTTTTGGCCGAGAGCCCTAGAGTTCGGTTGAAGTTTGAACAAAAAAAAAAGGAAAAAGATAAGGGAAATTACATAGCCACCTCACTATTGTCTCCTATGTAACAAACCTATAATCCTCCATATATCAATGTAAGCTTCACATCAACTAAGCTCAAAGTCAACTCTTTTTCCCTCTCTCCCTCTTATCTCTCGGTCGAAACCTCCAACCCTCACACACACAAAACACTCTCATTCCTTCTCACTTAGCCTTAAGAATCCTCCTTCATTTCTCTCAAAAATTCGTGGGTGTGTGGTGCCATCCTCAAAACTTTCTTCAAGCAACACTTAAAAACTTGGTAAGTTCTTCTAAACTTAAGTGATTTCTATACATATCTAAGTCAAGAACTTCTTGTTTACACACTTTTGTTGTGTCTTAAGCTCTTAGAAACACTACCATTTTCGAGAATCTCTCCAAGGCAAGGTTAGGCTCGAAAATTTCCTTCTTCTTCCTCCTACCACACGAAATCAATCAAGGTGAGCTTCATACCCCACTATTTTCGTGTTTTTCATCCTTTGGGGTGGGGGGGGGGAATACAAGTCAAGTTTTGTTTAAATATTTGAATATTTGCATGCACTTGTGTGTTTATGTAGCTATTAGTGTTTGAAATGTTGATTACCTCATGCTAACACTCCATAAACTCGAGATTTACAAGTTTCATGTTGCTAGATTAAGTTTATCCTTTGGAAAATTTCATGTACCATAGTCATGGGTTGAAGATGAAACAAGTTCTCAACCAAAAAGGTTCTTAATATATGTTAAAAATCATAAAGTATATGTTAATAATATCTTTGTGTTAAAAAAGTTTTGTGGATTTGTTTGTTCACCCAAAATGGTGAAAATATGGGTTTTACACTCAAAAATGGTTAACTTTTGGACATATGCAATTTTAACACTTATACTTACACAAATAATGGAATATAATAAATTTCAAGATTTCTATATGTATTTTTGTAAAAATCGTGACTTGCTAGAGTCACACCAAAATAGTATATTTTGTGTTACAAAACTCATAAACTAAATTTTGGTGTGTTAAACAAACTACAAAACTTGATTATTTTACTAAAAATTATTTCTACTAGTGAAATAGTCGTAATATGTTGTCACCATTTTAATAGTTTCAAAACTTAGAGGATTATGCTATTTACACAACATATATCACAAGTAGACAAGTCCATTAACGATTATTTATAAAAAGTGTTATAAATAATTTAACTAAAACGGTATACAACACAGAATTATTACGACCGAAAAATTTGTGTGTCATAAGCTGTCGGTCATAAAGCTTTTAAAGGTACAAGTTATAAGTTGTGTATCATAAAGATGTAAAACGCGTGTCATAAAACTTCAGTCACAAATTTACCCTAGTAATGTTATTTTCATTATTCTATAATGGGAGTCGAAGCTCGCGTAAATCTGTTACGGCACTTGTGAGACTTTCTTTCACCGTACCTACCTAGCGTACACCGTAAGTCCTGTAGTTATTACCAGAGTCTCCTGGAGAGAGAGCGAGGTAATTGTGTATATATCGATACGAGGTTGACACCCCCACAGTTGTTAGCTACAACTAGACGGGGCCAGTCTAGGGTGACAAATATCTTATCGAAACCGACGCCTGAAGAACGTCATAATAGACATTTTAGTCGTATCAAACATGGTTGTAACGACTCCCATAGAGATTAACAATGTTATTTTGGATTTACAAAATTATACATTTAACTGGTTTTATAAAATATAAAACTACGCTCATATTTTTGTACATTAATATCACCACCCCAGTCTTAGGGTTTTAAGACTACAATTTTTCATAAAACAGGAAATATGGGATTTTCTGGGAACACACACACTCTCTAATTACAAATAAAAGAAAACAAAGGACACGCATGCAATTATTCACAGTTTTAGAACGAGACTTACAAACCATTTATCACAGAAAATATCGGATTTTCTGGAGTTTTACAAATTATTACAATCAAAGATGTTACAAAGCTTTTTATACAAATATGCTTATGAACTCACCAACTTTTTAGTTGACGCTTTTCAAAACGACTTGTATTCTTAGGGACTCAGTGAGCAGGTATTTGGGCTATGGATTTTGGATATTTGCTACATTTTGGAACATCATATTTTATGTCACTTTTGTGTAAATTTGTGAACAAATACAATCTGTAAACAATGTATGTTGGTATCTTTTAATGTATGATGTTTTGTTACTGTGTTTTATTCATATTCAATTGTTATGATACTATACAATGACGTCATCCGTCGTTCTGGTTCGGAGGTGTGACACCATGTTTCTAGGGTTTTTTTTATAAAATTAAAAATTTTAATATATATATATATATATATATATATATATATATATATATATATATATATATATATTCATGATATTTTACATAAAATTTAATTTTAAAAACTTTGAATTGTTTAGGTTAAAAAACAAATTGGTGGAATTATAAAAAAAACCCAATTAATAAGAGATTGCCATGTGTCATGTGAGAGTAGGGGCACGTGAGTTGTCTTCGGCCGATCGTACGTGAGGCACGTTTGTATTCTGTTTTGGCAATTTTGCACCCTTAAGCTTTCTTCTTATTTACAAAAACGGAATTAAGGTATTAGAAAACTACATTTATTGCACACTAAATACCAACCATTCATTTTTACGTATAAATTGCTAAAATTTATCATCCCAGTTAGGGCTGTACACGAACTGAACGTTCGGCGAACCGTTCGTGAACTGTTCGGCGGGAAGTTTGTTTATGTTCGTTTATTTAATAAATGAACGAACACGAACAAAAATTATCGTTCGTTAAGTTAAATGAACGAACATGAACAATGGTCTCGTTCGTTCATTTATGTTCGTGAACGTTCGTTTATGATGTTCGTTTACGTTCGTTTGTTTAAGTCTATTTATATTCATTTATATTTAATTTTTTATTATTATATTGCTATATATATGTTCGTTTATGTTCATATATGTTCAATTGTGTTTTTTTTATCTTTGTTCGTTTATGTTTGTTCGTTTATGTTCGTTTAGCATGTTCACGAACATAAACGAACGAACATGAACAAGGTAATTTGATAAACGAACGAACATGAACAAGAAAATTTCGTTCGTTTATCCGTTCTTGTTCGTTTGTTGTTCGGCTAACTTAAACGAACGAACATGAACAAGACCTTGTTCGTGTTCGTTTACAACCCTAATCCCAGTCTTCACTATTTTTTAATTAAGTACTCACTCAATCCAAGTTATATATATATATATATATATATATATATATATATATATATATATATATATAACATTTAAAAAGAATGTAAATACAAATTTAATTAAAAAAAAATTGTATATAAATATGATTTTTCTACATGAATACATATAGTATGAAAAAAATACTTAGGGTAATGGCGTAAACAAATTGTAAACTTCAGGGTAAAAACATTAAAAGCTATAGACTTAAGGATTTTTTTGGGAAGTTAATATCATGGTAACCTGGAAAATATGTAATCACTAGTAAAAGGATAAAACCAAATATTTTTTGAAAAATATGAGGACAAAAACGACCATACAATCCAACTTTAGGAAAAACTGACAAAACCTGAAAACTTAATGGTTTCTATGATAGTAGCCCATAAATGAATCACACTAGCATATTTAAATTGGTGGGACTAATAGCATTAGTTAGTATATATATAGAGAGAAATTTTCAAAAAAAGTCATAATATATAACGTCCGTGTTTTTCGTAGGCATTAATAAATTAATGTAATCGTAATTGCCAACAATTGTAACATTTCTAAAAATAAATAAAGAGAATTATTTGAGTATTATGTGATTTATGTGTAATTATATGTAGTATACGTGCTTAAATCGATATAATAAAATAGAAATAAAATACGTGTCTAAAATAGAATAATAATAAAGACGAATATCCTTGATGAAAGATGGAGTGGTCGTAACAAGGATTCTAGAGAGGTAAGAAACGATCAAATTGGTCTTAGAACAAAGGAGTTACAGTTCGTTGAAGTTTCGCATTCGACCTAATACGACATCGAGTTTCGTAAATAGTGAATCGGAGATAGATTGCTTATTAGACTAAGCGATCTAAATGAAAGTTATAGTAATCATAAAACCACGAGCATGCATATAGAGAACGTCTAAACCTGACTTCATCAGAGGAATTTATGGTTTTTCTAATATTTCAGCGTAATTGTGTTAGCACAGAAATCGAATTTTAGATCAGTTGATTATTAACCGAAACAATCTAAACAAGAATCAGATAGTTCGTTAATAAGAAACCAACAATATAAAGACAGTCGACAACGGACATCAGACGAGAGATTTATGAATTTTTAACGAACTTTAACACTCTAAGCCTTTAAAAATATAACTTTAAAAATTAAGTCAAAATTATCGAATGGAGTCTAAATGAAAGTTGTAGATCTCGTCGATAGCTACGGGTGGATATAAAACCCGTCGAAAACGGAGCTTGTATGAAGAAGATATGAGTTTTCGAAGATTTATAAGAATTTGCACGCACAGACAAGATGCGTGGCGCACATCTAACATCCACCCAAATCTCGACACATGGCACCACTCAGAGAACGACATGTTAGAACCCCGGCCATTTGCACGACGTGCCCCGACAGGGTGCGCGGTGCGCATATCTTTTTTTTTTCAACTATAAATACCTGCCTCCGTATATGCTTCTCATATCTCACCCCTATAGCTCAATCCCTCGAGTTCTCTATACATTAGATCCAAATTTCCTTAGTTTCTAGTATACCGGCGAAACCACACGACCCCTGAGTGCCCGAAAAGTAATAGCCTTTGAGTAGAAGCTATGTAAGTGCAATTTCCGTAATTTTGTTTAGGGAATCTATGTAAGTTAAATTACACTATGTTATTTTAGAGTAATTTATATTTAAATTCATAGTCGTTGTTATGAATTTATAAATAAGATTTGTTAGTAAATCCACCGTCATATTACTAATTATTCTACTTACGGAGATGATATACTGGATTTAGTGAGGTATTTAAAGTGGGATTTCCAAATAATATACTCTATATACCAAATGGACCCTACCTCCGATATGATCCTACCTGGTTGTCCCTTATCAGCTATAGATTAGTAGACATTGAGATTATTGAGGAATCTATACTATCACTAGTCATAAGGAATATTAGACTAAGACTTAGTGATAATTATACTAGGTCACATCAAAGGAAAAGCTAAGTGCTAGAGCGAAGCGTTGTCCGATTTCCAAGTCATCACTTTAACAAGTGAGTGCATAGTTACTTTTAGCTTACACAAAGATATAAAGTATCTAGATGATTAAATTTTATGTGTGCCTATTATCTGAATTACTTGATATATGTGTTGCATAAATTATATGATTTTTACTTGATTTAATCATACACGTATTTTTTTTATATACTTACATAAAATATATTGGGTAGTGATGGGGACTTGACTATTGATGAACCAGTCGTGTAGCAGAGTATAGTTGACGGCCATGGATTATTCTAGACAGTCCAGTGGAACGCTGGCAGGTTCACAACTTGTAGGTGTTAGTTTAACATCCCATTTTTCCAGTAGCTTCAAATTCATCCCTTAGATTTTAATTAGGTCATTTTGGCCCTTGATTTAGAAGGAAGTGGAAAAAGGAGGCCCTAGTGGCAACATGGTAAGTTTGGAGACTTAAGTAGTACGTCGGGTGTACATGTGGTACGCTAAGCGTACTAGGGTGCGCCCTAGTACGCTGGGCGTACACATGTGTACGCTGGGCGTACGTGTGCCAGGATGGAACCCTAACTTTTAGGGTTTGTGGAGTATTTAAGCACCTTATGGTCCATACACTCTCATCTCTTTTAGCCTCCACACCTCCCTCAGCCGTCTTGAGAGAACCCTAGCCTCATAGTGACCATTCTTGAGCTTATAAGTGTGTTCTTGGTGCCTTCAAGAAGGAACTTGTGCATCAAGGAGCCAAGGAGGGAAGATTGGCTTGTGGATCTTGGTTCATCATCTGTTTTGGAAGCTCCAGAAGGTAAAAAGCTTGGAACTTTATACTTGTATGAGATAGATCTAGTCATTTTAGCTTTATGGAAGCATTCTTGTCCCAAAAGTCCCAAAATGGTGCATGTTATGTTTTGGATGAAATGGGTTGTCCTTTCAGACCCTTGTTGAGGTCTTAAGTGGTAAAAATGAGGTCCCAATGACTTAAGATGTCCCATGCATGTAGTAGAAAGGTCTTAATGGATTAAGACCTTGTATTAAGAGCTTTTTGGACGTCCCAAGTGATAAAGTTCGAGACTTTATGGTTCCCAGACACTTTTGGTCGGTGGATCTGAAATATGGGCTTAAGTGCTTAAGCCATTAAGCCCTTAGGAGAGTTTTGGTTCAGTCGCGAGTACGCCCCTCGTAAATCCAGTACGCCCAACATACTGGGTCAACCACACTGATGGTGGTCAACATCGGGAGAGTACGCCCAGCGTACCAGAGGAGTACGCCCCGCATACTTCCTCTGTTGGGCTTGTGTCATTTGGGCTTCGGGTTTTGAGCTGTGTTTGGACTAAATGGGCTTGGGCTTTGCTGGACTCTTTGAATAATTGGATTTGGGCCAAGTTTTGATAATGGATCTTGGATTGAGGCCCAATTAGGGAGTTGGGCCCAATTTGGTAAATTGGGCCAATAATGGGCTTTGCATAAGAACTTTCAAGTCAAGGACTTGGTATTGGGCTTTGGCCCAATAAAGTGAATGGACTTAATGAGTTGTGTGGACCCTTAGTCAATATTATTATGTTGTGTATGTTGGATTGCTCAAAACCCATCAGTGTAATCACTTGGTTTTATTATATGGATAGTTCAGGATCATTAGTGAGGCGGCGATTCGGGAGTACGACACTTCAGTTCGGATTTGACATTGCGAGGTGAGTTATCCTCACTATATCAACAGGGTCTAAGGCACCAAGGCCTACCCTTTCTCGATTGTATCCGGTTATGGCATGATATGTTTATTGGTTTGCATCCTGATAGATAGGTCGGTGTTCTGGTTATAGGATGGTATTATGTGATATGCTAGTATGATCTGTTAGATCGGTATACTGATAGATAGGATGATATATGTTGTTATGAACCGTTAGATCAGTATCCTGGTAGACAGGATGTTATATGTCGCTATGATCCGTTAGATCAGTATCCTGGTAGATAGGATGTTGTTATGCTGTTATGATCTGTTTGATCGGTTTGTATGTCTGTAGACTGTTATCTGTTATATGTGCACATGTTTGTTTGGCAGTTGAGGCTTATCTGCTTTGTGCGAAAGCCAATAGACCTGGGCATTCCAACCTGTTGGTTGTGGGCCGTGAGTATTCCATCCCGAGGATGATTGGACTCATAGTATGTGGGCATTCGAACCTGTTGGTTGTGGGCCTGGGGTATTCCATCCCGAGGATGATTGGACCCATAGAATGTTGGCATTCCAACGGTTGGTTGAGGGCCTAGGGTATTCCAACCCGATGGTTTACTGGACCCATAGTATGTTGTTTATGATAATATATGTGTATTGTTGTGGGTATGGGTATTTTGGGGGGTAACTCACTAAGCTTTCGGGCTTACAGTTTCAGTTTATTGTTTCAGGTTCAGCGGATGGCCGCGGGAAGGAGAAGGCGTGACTGTACACTTCCTCGATTGATGAATATGATTTCTGGGAACTCTGATGTTTAAACTATTTTGAAAACAAACCGTAATAACTGAGTGGTTTTAAATGATTTAAAAAGTCTTAAATTGGCTCGAATTTTATGGGTGTTACAGTTAGTGAACTAGATCTTGGTTGTTGGGACCATTCTAATGGATAAAGTTGGAAACTTTATCCATTATGTAGCCATTAAGAACCATAAAAATGTGATATTGGTCCTTCTATCCTTTCCATGCAAGAGTTATGATGTCTTAATGGATTAATTAGTTAGGGTTTTGGCTTTTGGACCGTTTCTAGCCATGGAAAATCATAAAGGTGGAAACTTTATGACTTAAGTCGATGTTTAGAGTCTAGATCTGAGCTCTGGACCAAAGGTCTCAAGTGATAAAGTACTTAATGGAGAAGTAGGAATAGGCCTCGTACGCTGGGCGTATTTAGCTGCTTTGGACTTTGACTTTTTTTGACCGTTGACTTTTTACCAAGTTTGACATGTGGTTAAACTTGAGGGATTTGGACTGTTGAATAGGATTTCACCTTGTTTTGGTGATTAACGGATTTACGGGAGCACGCAATGAAGAAAAGGAAGCACGACTCAGTTCTCGGGTTGCTTCGATTTAGGTGAGTTTTCCTCATTGCACTTGTGGGTCGAAGGATCCATGTAACATCCAAAATTTCAAGACCAAAAATTTCATTTTTAATTAAGTTATTATAAAACCAGTAGTATAAAAAGCATCCATAGTGTCATCCCATATCAAAACTAGTATGTCAATAATCAAAAAGATGTCATAATGAAACAATATCAGAGTATAATACCAAAGATCTCATGTGCGGAAAACTTAGTATGATGCGTTGCGATCATGCCGACTCCTTTCCATTTAAAGAAGAGGTACCTGAAACCAAAACTGAAAACCGTAAGCATGAAGCTTAGTGGGTTCCCCCATCATACCACATACCATACAAATAACATACTGTCAGGCATATCTGGGTGCCCAACCTACCCCTTCGGTCTCTTTCAACCGGTAACCGCCTAGAATATCTGGGTGCTGGCCTACCCCTTTGGTCTCTTTCAACCGGTAACTGCCTAGCATATCTGGGTGTTGGCCTACCTCTTCGGTCTCTTTCAATCGGTAACCGGGGACTATTTCACCCCTACCACTACCACATAATATCCTAGCATATACACATAAATCACATACTGCCTAGCGTATCTGGGTGTTGGCCTACCCCTTCGGTCTCTTTCAACCGGTAACCGGGGACTATTTCACCCCTACTACTACCACATAATAACGTAGCATACTAGCATATAAAGCATAACAGATATTGGCATACCAGACAATTATCATAAATACAATCATTTTAACTATAATCACCTACTAGTGGGCCGACATTGGTGCCTTAGACCCACTTCTACTAGAAGGTAACTCACCTCACACTACTGAAGTCGCGCGGACAAAACTCTAGTTGTTGGATGACAGATTCCCGAACTGTCAACATCAAAATAACACCCAATTAATAATTGGGTTCCAAAACATAACCATAAGTCCATGCTTAGGGTAAAATACTACTTTACTCCCAACTTTGTTTGATTTAAACCCAACGCCCAATCCAAAGGCCCAAAAGTCAAACAATGAACCAAAGCCCAACATATGGCCCAATTTTCCAAATTGGGCCCAAACCTTTACATGGTCTTAACCTAAGGCCCAATCATTTATTCTTGTCCCAACACTTGGCATTCCGATGGTCCAATGTCTCATAATGATCAAGGCCCAGTTATGGTCCATCTATGGCCCAATTTTCCAAATTGGGCCCAAACCCCTCACATAGGCCTTACCCTAAAGCCCATCCAAATATTCTAGTCCATATGCTTGTTCTTGGATGGCCCATCAATAGCCCACTCACCAAAGCCCAACTTAAGGCCCAAGCAAAAATTAGGGTTTTCACATAAAATGACGATTAGGGTTAAGTGTTTCTTACTTAACCCATTAAGGACTTAATCCATTAAGTCCATTACTCTACTAGATAAATCATACGGTGTGATCGGGCGTAATTCATAATTCAATTCCAATGGCCCAAAACGCGGGTCCCGATAAGTCCAACCAACAAATCCAAAATTAGGGTTTTCTAAACCCTAATTAGGGTTTCCTACCCAATCACATCCCAATTAGTCCAATGGTTAGATTTTTAGGTTAATTACTTTTTAATTAAGTTGGGCACTACCCACTACGACCTCGGGTATCAGTGGTTAATGGCGGCTCACGGCGGCGGCCACCACCTCACGGTGGTGGTGACAGATTTCCTTAATTATTCCGGCCAAAATACAATATTACAACAGAATATCCAATTGAACGCACACACACAAATAACACATACACACACACACACACTCCCAACCAGACTTGTGGCGGCATGCGGTGGTTGGAGGTGGCAGCCACCACCTCAAGGTGGTGGTGGTGGATTTTCTCTTGAAATCTGGCCAAGCAACACCACACACAACATACACTCATAGCAGAAATACACACAAACACACCAAAACATGCACACAACCACCACCACACGGCGGCTGGTGGTGGTAGAACAGTGAACATTCATGGCGGATGCAAGATAACGACCACCATGGTGGGCTGCCATGGTGGTTCCCATGATGTTTCCGGTGAATAGAGAGAGCATCCACATACGTATTCGGCTAGCAGAAACCACCCGCCTGAACAAGTCCGCTGAACACGCATCTACGCAGCCACAACGGGTGGCAGACGGCAACCGGAGCGCTGAAGAAGGTTGTCGCTTGGAGCTGTGGTGGCGACGGACGTGGCTGATCGTAACGAGCGAGGAACGGAGTCGGCGGTCGCTCGGAGCTTCAACAGATCGGAGAATGAGAGGGAGTCGGGTGGTGGTAGCGAAAGTGTTCACGTGTGGCAGTTCTCTCTTGGTTGTTCACGGCGTCCAACAATGGTGGTGGCGTCTCGATGGCGAAGAGGCAGACATCGGTCTCAACAAGGAAGGTGGCGGCTGGATATGTCTTCAACAATGGTGGCGGTTAAAAGTGTAGATAGGGTTTGGGTTTAGGCAATGTAACAGGAGGGAAAGAAGAAGCTGGGTTTAAGTCCCGCTCCAATCAAACCTTTGCACATTTTACATGTCTGGTCCCTCCCCATAGGATTTTTTCAAATCAACTCCAATAGTTACCATTCAACCCCTCTCTTCAAGATCTTTTGCAAAGCTAATCCCTAAATTACCTTTTAACCCCCAAAATCTCAATTATGACATATTCAGCCCTTCCTTCTCTTTTTCTTTCAAATTGAATCCAAATTTACCCAAATAGCCCCTCCTCTACATAATATTTTCAATATAATTCCACAAACTACCAAACGATCCCAATTTATTATCCTTTAGCCATATGTTCAAATATTATTTCCACTACGAACCCCGAAAGCGCTCCTTAGACCTCCAAAACAAATTATAATGCCAATTACACACTTTTTCACTAAACTCTTTATTTAAATATATACTTATATCGGAATAAAATAATACTTAAAACACATCTTCAGATTTTAGGGTTTGTCTTGGAAAGGAGGTGTTACAACTCTCCCCCACTTAAACTAGATTTCATCCTCAAAATCATTCCTTACCACTCCTGACACACCAAACAACTTGTGCAACACGACCACAACCACAAGCATACCCTAGCCTTTCCAAGGCAACTAAAACCATCCCTCGCAGGGTTCTAAAAGCCGAAGATGAACGAATTCCTTGAAACATGATCATATCCACTCCGTCTGAAATCTGTAGTCTCGAGATAGTCTGACTCCCTGACAAATCACCCATATAGAATCATTATTGTTGAATCCCATCCACTTATCTCTCAACTAGCTATTCAACTTCTGATAACTGGAGGTTCCCACTGGAAAATAGAATCACAGACCTAATTATCCGTGCAGATCACTTATACTTGGCCAAGGCTCAAATAATCCTTCGAGTAGAAGATTCATCCCTGCAACGGTTAGACTCAAACGAGAGCTGTGCAACAGGGTCAAATGTATTACTCTAAGATTATTTAATCCCGCTGTGAGTAACTTAGCATAACCCAAGCAATCAGTTACTTCATCCATACATGAAATCCTAAAACACTAATACTGCCCGAAACAACATGCTGTCACTGTTGGATTAGATGTCTAAGCCCATAAATATTATTGGTATGTACTCGACCCGAGAGTAGCATGGTTCATTTGGATTGCATAACACCAGGACAATTTGTTAGGATGGACTCTTGAGAGAAGGTTATATATGATTTATTAATATATTATAAAGTTCTAAAACCCAACAGTGGTATCAGAGCCATGGGTTGTTTTCTATTATATTTGATGTTATTATTGGTTTTCGGAGCAAAAAAATCGATTTTTTTGCTGTTCTGGACAGTGGACTCGCCGAGTCCAAGAACAAATTTATCCAACTTTCCGAGTTTGCTCTTGCACTCGACGAGTTGGAGCCCCTGACAGCAGATTTTCGAGTTTTTTTGGCCTGTTTTGGATTGGGATCATTACCACAAAATGTTTATGTTCATAAAATTTGATTTTGATGCCATGGTAATTATTATCCTCATCCAAATAAAGGATAATTGTCAAAGTTTCAAGATATGTGTTAGTTTATGTGATTAGCTAAGTTCTTGAAAAACGTTGATGTGAATTATCTTTGCTTATGAGTTTAATCTTGTTCATAGAAAAATTATTTGATTATTGTGTCAATTGAAATAATTTTTCTTAATGGTTTTTGTGAACTCCATAACTTGTCCTCAAGTTATGGAAAATGAAGAGTTTTTCCATTTAAAAGCACATTAAGTCTCATAGGTTATGAAAATGGAAGAGTCTCTATTTTTAATGTCATCATAAAATGTTTTTTATGTCTTCCATAATTTGTCCTCAAGTTATGGAACTTGAAAAGTCTTCCATAAAAACCATATTAAACTCATAAGTTATGGAAACCAAGAGTTTTTGAATTGTTCAAAACTTGCCCTCAAGTTTTGAAATTTGTAAAGTTACCCCCATGTATACTTTAATTCCAACCCTTAGAATTTTAAAAGTTTAAAATTCAACCCTTATACTATTATAATATTATAGGTTTAATATATATATATATATATATATATATATATATATATATATATATATATATATATAAGAGTAAGTCAGTCTTACCGTTAGTAGGCCTCATTCATGAAGTCGGTCTATAAGGGGGGTATAAGGTTACTGCCTATAAAATGGCAGTTTAATGGGTGTCCACTCTCACCCGCCGCTTCCTTGACTGGTGGAGGGTCGTTTGCCGAACGGGTAGGACAAGACATTAATTCTCCCTTCATTAAAATTATAATGATAAATATAAAGTAACTAAACTTTATTAGATTCCCAATCTTAGTTACTTTTGGAAAATGTGAATTTGGTGCTAACCCATGAAATTGCACTTTGCACCTTGTTAAGTCGTTAGTTGAGCGTGTGTGGTTAACCGGCACACTAATCTGGGACTGACAATGCATGGAAAATGGTAGCTTGATGTTAATCATAGATCAATGGAGTGTGTGTGGTTAACCGGCACATTGATTAGGTGGTTGTAACATTAAGTGTACCAAGTTAATTTGCATGGTTATTCACTCCTTGTTTGTGATCCTCGACATCCCAATCACAAACTTGAAGGGCACAATCGAGTTTTAAACATCCCATTGAATAGTTCAATGAATCTCAAAAGATCTAGTAGTTTCAATTCATTTAAAATCTAATGTTAAATTTCGTTTTTCATGGTGGAAATTGGTAAATCGCCATTTACCTACCTTCAAATATTTTGTAGCTTGGATTACGGCATCCCTCTTCCAAGTTATAAAATATTGTGTTGGGTCCTAGCCTTAATATTTCATATTGGGTGTTATATTAAGGACTTAAATCAACTAAACTTGAATTTCTCCCTCATAGATGTCTACTTATGACAACTATGGTCTTCCTTATCCTTTTGGATAAAGCTATCCTAATGAAGATGATATCCCAAATGGCGATCAAGGTGAAAGATTAATCCATTTGTTGTGCATTAATGGGACTGGAAATCATACTTCACTTCCTCCACCTCCTCCAACTTTTCTCCCTAGCCCACAAGTTCTTGAAAAGTTCAAAGTCACTCAATCCCTATTGGCAAGCAGTGTCTATATGTACTCATATCTTGGAGATGAAGTCTCATATTGACAAGCTATGAGAGTTGGGTTTCGAATTCTCAAAGAAGTTGACTGTTGACTGGGTTCTTCAATCACTTTCCGAGTCATATAGTGAGTTCATTAAGGACTACTATGTGATAGACCACGACATGATCCTTAATGATCTTACATATTTGCTTGTTGCTGCTGAATCAGCAATGATTTGGAGCACTGGTAAAGCAAATTTGATTGGAAGATCTACTTCCCATACTTACATGGACATTGAAAGCGGAAACATTGGAAGTCCAGAAAAGTCTTCTCTTCCCAATGGAAAGGTATCGGCCATAGTCAACCCGGTTGACCAAATGGTAATGAGAAAGGCTAAGTCTGAGATAGTCCCATATACCATTACTAAAGAGTCCATATGTTTCTATTTCCAAAAGAAGGGGCATTAGTTGCGAAGCTGCCCTATTTACCTGAAAGTTCACTAGGATGGTAAAAGTAAAAAATTTGACTATGCTTCAGGTAAAGTCCACTATCTAACTCTATTAAGTTCATATTTGGAGATTCTTATTACATGATGTGACTAGGTCGCATTTTGATGTTTTGTAGAATAGGAAAAAGAGAGGAAGCTTAGAAGAAGAGTATGTTGAATCTGATCGCGAAAATGGATTTCGATCACATGATTCGAAGATCAGGATTTTGAAGCTGCTGCTAAGAGTCATGACAGATTGCTTTGGAATGGATAACATTGTTTTCATATGTATTTGCGTTGTAAGGATAAGTTTTTCCGCAATTTTAAAATAAAAGGAAAATTTTGATTTTATTTATTTTAAGTATCCTTACAATGGCATTTGTGAAAAAATTGTTGTTTATATGATTCCATTGATAGCAATATTGGAAAATGGATTTGATTCTTTCGTTTGTGGTAGTGTCATAATTTAACAAATAAGGAAAGATTCTCATAAACCAAGTTTCAGTTGGATAGAAACTTGGGATCATGCAACTTGCATTGTATGATAAATGAGAATTTTCATCTTTGGGAAATTAAGACTAATTCCTTGTTCGCAGGGATATGTGAGTCAAGTGAAGGACTAGGAGATCGGGTACACTTGGTTGTACGCTGATCAGGTCCACCACAAAGAACGATAAGGATATTCATCATGATTTACTAAAGTTTAGTAAATATGGTTATGCTTACAAGTTTAAGTGTAATTCTGAAACATTGAAAAAGTGTCAATGTATGACAGGACGAATGAGTAGAATCAAATTAGGCAGAAAGATAAAAGTTTCTCCAATCTAAAAAGATGGGAGAGTACTTCAGTATCATGTTTTATGATCATCTTAATGATTATGAATAACCATATCACAATTGATCCTCGAAGGACATCTTAGTGCATTTATTTGACTAAGAAGAGGAATCGTGAATTGTTGAAAAGGTTAAATCAAAAGATAAATCATAATTCATTCCAAAATTGAGTCTTAGAGTAACACTCCAAGATCGAGCCTTGAGTGACATAATGTTAAGAAGGTTTAAAAAACTTATCAAATGTAGAGTAAAATGTTTTCTTCTCTTGTACATTTGAATTTGGTGAGTTGTGGTGTTTTTAATAAAACAAAGACCAACTAAGGCCAATTGTGTGAAGTGTTTGTCTTGATAAGAATCCGCACTAACTCTTGAATATTTGCTTTGTCAAGGAATGATTCTTAACAAGAGAATCTTATATGTCAAGAGGTCAGTGGGAGTCTTAAAGATCTTGAAAAGTTTCAAGAACAAATCAAGGGTATTGTTTATCACTAGCACACGACTTGAGGTTTGTAACCTATCGTGTTGACATATTCTTGTTTCTGTGCCCATTCCAGTTAAAGTTGACTATGCATGTGAGTTCTATGAGTTCTCAGTTGTTTGCATAACTACTTGGAAGAAATGGTAGGCCTTTGTGCGTCAAGTGGCAAGAAGTTAAGATTGAACAAGTTCAGTCCATATGAGTTTGGATTTGTCGCTAACCTTGTCATGTGATTACGGTTGTGACAAATTCACATGGATAGGAACACGTACACCATAAAATCTAAGTGTTATAAGGTTTCTCTTCGATTCATGAAAATGATGGTGAGGAAACGCTTTCACTAAGTAGATTTTAAGGAGATAACAATTGTGGTATTTGCATTCTCAAATTCGATTATGATTACGACATCCCTCTTCATAGTTCGAATTGTGAGCAATGGCAAAGGTCTAAACATTTGAGACTATGATTACGACATCCCTTTTCATATTTCTAAAATTGTTTAGACACACATGTGAGCTATCTAAGGAAAGGTGTATGATTTTGGGAAGCTTAGATAAAGTCTTATCGAAGCATCTCGTATCAGAAACCTGAACTTTGGTAATGAAAATCAATAAGGCCAATTGTGTGAAGTGTTTGTCTTGATAAGAATCCGCACTAACTCTTGAATATTTGCTTTGTCAAGGAATGATTCTTAACAAGAGAATCTTATATGTCAAGAGGTCAGTGGGAGTCTTAAAGATCTTGAAAAGTTTCAAGAACAAATCAAGGGTATTGTTTATCACTAGCACACGACTTGAGGTTTGTAACCTATCGTGTTGACATATTCTTGTTTCTGTGCCCATTCCAGTTAAAGTTGACTATGCATGTGAGTTCTATGAGTTCTCAGTTGTTTGCATAACTACTTGGAAGAAATGGTAGGCCTTTGTGCTGCAAGTGGCAAGAAGTTAAGATTGAACAAGTTCAGTCCATATGAGTTTGGATTTGTCGCTAACCTTGTCATGTGATTACGGTTGTGACAAATTCACATGGATAGGAACACATACACCATAAAATCTAAGTGTTATAAGGTTTCTCTTCGATTCATGAACATGATGGTGACGAAATGCATTCACTAAGTAGATTTTAAGGAGATAACAATTGTGGTATTTGCATTCTCAAATTCGATTATGATTACGATATCCCTCTTCATAGTTTGAATTGTGAGTAATGGCAAAGGTCTAAACATTTGAGACTATGATTACGACATCCCTTTTCATAGTTCTAAAATTGTTTAGACACACATGTGAGCTATCTAAGGAAAGGTGTATGATTTTGGGAAGCTTAGATAAAGTCTTATCGAAGCATCTCGTATCAGAAACCTGAACTTTGGTAATGAAAATCAATAAAGTATTGATTTATAGAAGTCAAGCTGATTTCTGGATACATGTCAAAACTAGTGGGAGCATAAGTGTTATGCTGATAAGAATATAATTATCATGTTAGTGGGAGCATGATTATTATGTTGCAAGTTAGCAATGTTAATTATAGAAAACAAAAGTTTCAATTCGCAAAGTTACAGGTTTTGAAAAGTTGCTTTTCTATAATTAAGGGAGAGGAAATTATACTTTATTCCAATTCTAAAAGCTTAGATTGAGATTTTAATAAAATTTAGTCAAGTATATATATGGATGTTATGTTGGAATGGTTCAACATAAGGAAATTCTGTATATGGAAATATTATTTGCGTTCTAAAATTCGATTATCATTACGGCATCCCTTTTCATAATTCGAATTATGAGAACATGGCAAATAGAAAAATATTATAGCGAAAGACATGTCTAGTATCATGTCTTTATGTGAGACATCACGAATCGTTTCCCATATGCTTCGGATATAAGATCAATTACATGTGCTGTAATATTCATCCGTTCTAATTTTTCCAAATGCCTAGGACATTAAGAGGGAAAAAGGAATAGAACTGGATATGACTAAAATGATTAAGCAATTGTCGAGGACAATCTGAGGTTTACCAAAGATTGGTTGCTCATGGACAGTTGGAAGTATAGTGTTAATTTTGGAAGGACCTTATTGACAAATTCTGAAAAGAGGCAACTCTTGTTCAGAAGTGATAGTCAAAATGAGAATATGGAAATGTTTCCATAGGTGGAAGTTATTCTTTAAATCTGTGTAAGATTAGGAAACTTAATGCAAGAAGGATGTTCAAAGGAATGTACTTTGAATGTGAGACTTCGTTTCCATGGAATTGCTCTCCATTGGAATACTTTGCAATGTCTGTTGCCGAGTCTTTGTGACTTTTGTGCATAGTCATTAGAAGAGGATCATTGCATATAAGTTTAGAATCTAACAGATTAGCAAAGAATCTTGTATTCTTACATTTGTCATAAGGATTTGGAATTGTGAAATGAGCATCATTGAAATGTTTTCAATTGATCTATTTCACAAAGAAAGGACCATAGGTAAACATAGTGTGCATGCTTGTAGCATGGGACAACTATTGTTTTAGTTCAAGTATTAAGTTGATTATTTGAAACATTATACAATGAATAATAAGTAATCAATATGACTCATAAGTTTTGGGGCCATATAGGATTAGTATTATTCTTGTGTTTCATTTTGCATGTTTTGACTTCCTGAATAACTAGGTTATTCAAACTGTCCACGGTCGATCATACTTTGGAAGTAGGTATTAAGGCAAAACTGTCATGAATGGGTCTGTAGTATGTCTAGATGTTTTAGACATAGCTGCAGTATTCATGAGTGCTCCTGGAATAAGATTCGAGTATTGTATTAAACCCACACTCATTTGTATCACTTCATGGATTTTATCACGAGTGATCATGAGACGATAATATCCTATATTCTTCAAACGGAGAGATTTGAGTTGCAGTCTACGATTCGGTTGCACATTGATAATGTGAAAACGCACCAGTAACTTGGTGTAATAAAACGCATTGTTGTGTGTGATTTAATGAGTAAATAGAGCAAGCATATGAGTCAAAGTTTATCCATTCCTTTTACCCTTAGAGGGATAAAAGCGATATCTATGGGCCCCTCGATGATTTAGTGATGACAACCTAAGTGCTCGGCCGGGCCTGGACTAATTTGATTTGTTCAATTAGTCAGTCGTCATAAATCGGAAATTGGGAAACAACAGATAGACAGAGAGAATGATTATAATCCATGTCTCTGTCCATATGATATCTAGAATGGAGGAATATATGATCCCTTATCTAATCGACACGTCATTGACTAGGTCAGAGTTCGACAACAATTTTAAGAGCTACGTTTGCTAGTCGGGATTTTGGAGTCGTATTTGCAATAATAGTTTTAGACTTATCCAAGTGGGAGACTGTTGGATTGGATGTCTAAGACCATAACTATTATTGGTATGTACTCGACCCGAGAGTAGCATGGTCCATTTGGGTTGCATAACACCAGGACAATTTGTTAGGATAGACTGTTGAGAGAAGGTTATATATGATTTATTAATATATTATAAAGTTCTAATATATTATTATGAAATCATATGTTTTAATTAGTATTGATCAAAAATTAATTTGGAATTAATTTAGTGATCAAAAGAGACTAATTAAATCTATGGGGACTAATTATGGTAATTAGTTATATTTATATGTGTTGGGCTTATGATCCATGTTGGACCAAGTTTATGTATGGACACATAAAGAGTTGGGCCACATGAACCATGGATCATAAAACCCATGGGTATGGATTTGGGTTAAACCCATGACCCTTGGAATCCACCATATAAATATGTTGCTTCATGACCAAAAATGTGTGCTTCTATTTTCTTAGAGAAATATGGAGGTTTTTGGTGCATGAAGATTCTCTCTCAAGAGCCACCTTTGTCCTAGGTGTGTTGTGAGCCATTTGAGGCATTTCATACTATTGGTGCACCATTACATGTATAATTAGAGAAAACATAGATCCAAGGCATTTAGGGTTGTATGTGCACCATAGGATGTTGTAGTATTCTAAAACCCAACAGTCACCTGGCTGCTTTCCAAAATCCACCGAGACCTCCTTGGTCTCAATTCGTTCGCCAGTCATCTGAATACCGGGTTTCGGCCCGGTTGCGGAGTTAAAAGACTCCTACGCAATCGCCCCACACGACTTCCGAACGAAATCCTTGTCTGTCAATAGTTGCCACTAGTTATCTTGCTACTATGGCTCTTACGACCTTCTGATCTAACTGATCGGGTCCATACGTTGAGTCCTGACGTCACCAAATCCAAGGCTAAAAGTGATTGCTACATGACTAAAAGGTAGCCTTGTACCACAAACGACCTTATACGGTCCATTGTTTCCTTGATCCCATAAATATAGTGGCGTTCCTACGACCGTATCACTGGCTCAACCAGGTCTAATTAACCTGGCGAAATCCGTAGACCAATCCGTGGATTTACCACGCCCTCACTGCTGCATCCGAACTGGTGGGTACTACTGTTCCTTCCGCGTTCTAACAACACGCTCATGCTATCTACCAACCTAGTGAATGCTACGGCTACACCCGTACTCTCACAACACTCTAGCACTATCTGCCAACTTTGTGAATGCTACGGCTACACCCGCAGACTTACAACACCCTAGCACTATCTGCCAACCTCATGAATGCTACGACTACACCCGCAAACTTACAACATTCTAGCACTATCTTCCAGCCTCGTGAATGCTACGGCTACACCCGTAGACTTACAACACTTCCCTTGCTACATGACCGCTAGGGAATGCTATGGCTACCCCCGCAGTCTTACAAAACTTTCCATACTATCTGACCGCTAGTGAATGCTACGGCTACCCCCGCAATCTTACAACACTTTCCATACCGGGTCGAACACGCACTCGACCTAACACTCAACTGAACTCGAGTACTAACTCGAGCTCTAACCAGGTCCCCGAAACCTGCTATCTGATGCCAAGGAAAGTGTGTACCATTGGAATGTTTTTTCCGAACTCTCAACTCACACAATGTGACATCCCCAATTTCACGGCCAGAAAAGACCGATTTCGTTTATGCTTTTTAAAATAAAATCAGAGAAATATTTTTAAAAGATGTTGCGGAATTGATCCCCAAAACAAAACATGATAAAAGTTTATCAAAACCTTTGTTTAAGAAATATATATTTTTATTTCATAACAAAACCTCGGGATGTCATGTTCCGATACAGATCAAAAGCATAAACAAGACATTATAAGCCTTACACAGTTATTTACAACTACTGGCCTATAATCCAAAAATCACTCATTGTCATCATCCGACTATGCTCGGGGTCCACTACCTGTAATATAAAAAGCTAAGTGGGTCAGACTTGGAAGCCTGGTGAGCATATAGGGTTTTCAACCCACAATAAATAATAAACTCTTTAAGTTTATCAATCAACAAATAATTTATTAATTTCATCAACCAAAAACAACCCTAATTACCCATTCCCATTATCCTCACCTTACGTTCCTAAAACAACTATCACAAGGGACCTAGCCTAAGGATTTTCATTAGGGGTGACAACATTGCTTCGGGGGTTCCTCAACAATTTATGTCAAATAAGGCAACCAATGGGGTGACAACATTGCTTTCCTCAACAATTTATGTCAAACCAGACATCCTAATATAAAACAACCAATAAGGTGACAACATTGCTTTCCTCATCAATTTATGTCAAATAAGACAACCAATAGGGTGACAACATTGCTTTCTTCAGCAATTTATGTCAAATAAGACAAACATCGGGGGTGACAGCATTGCTTTCCCTCAGCAATTTATGTCAAATAAAACAAACACCTGGGTGACAACATTGCTTTCCTTCAGCAATTTATGTCAAATAAAACAAACACCTGGGTGACAACATTGCTTTCCCTCAACAATTTATGTCAAATAAAACAAACACCGATGCGACAACATTGCTTTTCCCTTAGCAATTTATGTCAAATAAACAACCAATAAGGTGACAACATTGCTTTCTTCAGCAATTTATGTCAAATAAGACCACCTGACATAAAACAATCAAAATGGTGACAACATTGCTTTTCTCAGCAATTTATGTCAAATAAAACAACCAACGTGGTGACAACACTGCTTTCCTTAGCAATTTATGTCAAATAGGCACGAAGTCACATCGTCGCCAAGGTTTACACAACATGCACTAAGTCCATAGCTGCCAACGTACTAAATCCATAGCTACCAACATACATCTATACTGTACTAAATTCATAGCTACTAACGTACATCTATGCTGTACTAAATTCATAGCTACCAACGTACATCTATACTGTACTTTTATCCCTCATACTTTATCTACCCATGTTTTACCCACCATATTCGAAGATAAAATATTTATGCATTTTAAATCATTTTAAACATGTATAAAACATTCATTCAACACCCATCTCGAATAAACGAACAACATATATACACATAGCACGTATTTTATATAAGATACTTCATATCTATGTGTAAGATGAAAGTGACTACACACTCACCTGATTTAATGAAAATCGGGCAGCAATTCGTTTCCTAAAACGATCGTTTCTAATAAAACCGGAAGTTTTATTGAGAAACCGGGCTCTGCGAAGGGTCGGGCTTCGAAACCGAAAAGATAAATTTTCCGGGTCTTCGGGCACTTCGGGGCGTGTTCCTGGCGTTGGAAATGATATCGGGGCTTTGGGGAAGTCAAAATGCTAAAAATATGAGTTTAGGGGTGAAAAATGGCAATTTTCCAAATCTAGCCGGGAGATCTCGCAACCCCCCTATTTATAGGCTGTGAGACCGAAGTTCAGTGGCTAAGAAGACTCCACGCAGCAGCTGCGAGGCTCGGATGCGAAGGCGCGTCGAAAGCTTGTAGGCGAAACGTGGCTCGCTTCGGACACCTCCACGGATGCAACACGCGCCTGATTTCGGTTGGACCTCCCTTCGGTCGTATCAGCAGCTGACACGAGGCGGACACGTGTCGGTCTCGGACTGGGCCACACTTCGGACTCGTCATCAGCATCGGATACGGGTCAGCAGGCGAGGCGAGGGTGACGTGGCCGAACACCAGCCATGCGAAATTCCTCGGATTTCGGACTTTTCTTGATTTTTGTGCCCCGAACTTCTAAAATCCATAACTTTCACATACAAGCTCCGTTTTCGACGTTCTTTATATGCACGCGTAGGTAAAATTACGCTCTACAACTTTTGTTTAGACTTCGTCTGCTAGTTTTGATTTTATTTTTATATTATTATTTTTAACAGACCGGGACAGGAAATCCGTTAAAAATTCATAACTTCTTCATCCGACGTCCGTTTTCGTCAGACTTTTTACCGTTGTGTTACTATTTATGAGACCTTCGATTTTCGTTTAGGTCGTGTCGGCTAAAAATCACTCGATCTAAAATTCGAGTTTTTAGCTGTCTACTGCTAAGCTGAGACTTCGAAAAATCATAACTTTCTCATACGAAGTCAGATTTTGGCGTTCTTTTTATCGAACTTGTCGGTTTAACAAGTACTACGACTTTCGTTTACATCACCAAGGCTAAAAATTAGTTTATCAAAAACTCACTTTTTACGAAATTCGGCACCGTGTCGGTTTTGTCGCGAAACTTCGACATGTCATAACTTCTTCGTTATAACTCGGATTTCGACATTCTTTATATATCTGGAAACCTTGAGACATATACTACAACTTGGTTAAGATTAATCCTTCTAAATAATCTTCCATCAAAAAGTCATTTTTGATGCTTATCGTCTCTAAATTGACTAGCCCGGATCTACGGGCGTTACACACAATCCTCAACCTAGACGGTCACTCGACCGCCTTCCTCCCTGACGGGGATGCGAAGCTCATCCTATTTTCACACCTATTTCTGCTCCTAAGTACCTGGTCAATTCTCCCCCACTTAGATTCGACTAGATCTTCACGAAACATAAGAATTAAAGGATTCCTAATACCCTTTTTGCTCTCTAACAGTCGATCCGATAGTAACCAGCGCTTACCAATGCTAGTGCTCTGTGACTAGCTAAAGCCCAAAAGCCCACACAACTTCTAAAGACCAAATGACACTTCCTGAATCCCAACGTATCGACAGCCCCTGCTGCTTGAAACGATACCGCACTCAAATCTTGAAGCTCAACGACAGATGCTCCAACCAATACCTCAGCAACGAGCCACTTCCCTTGGTGCTTCCAACAGTCAATCCAAGATCAATACTAAGCACCGAGTCTTGATGATGCTGAATAACCATCCTGCTGACACTGACCGCAGACATTCCCATAATGCCCCTGGCCGATCTGTACTATGAACCGAGAGAACATTGAACACCCCGAACCAGCAAAAGGGAAACGACCTTACACTAACTACTAGTAATTCATGGTATGCAAATGGCATATGACAATAATTGAAGATATAACCCAAACATGAGCAAATAATTGAGCCGAATATGTGCTTACCCAAACAGATATAAAATTTCAACAACCATAGGCATGATAGAAACTATGAGGAAAGAAAAATATAACATACCCACAATATCGCCTGTAGAAACCCTGAATCTCTCTTCCTGCCAAAGTATCTGCGAAGAAACCTGAGCTGCCCCAACTACTAAGTGGGGTCAATTCGCCCTGATATGACCAGGCTGATGACAATGATGGCACAACTCTACCTCCAATATGCATTCTTGGTGATTGTGACCCTTCCATCCGCACTTGCTGCACTTAGACCTGCTACGTACATCCTCCTGCGCCCTTTTTTCCTTTGTGTAACTACCATGACTCCTCGGGTCTCTGACACCAGCTATGGCAGCGTCCGACTGCTCAGATTGTTGAGCCTGACTAGAAGTCCGCTTCCTCTTCCCCAACTGCATATCTAAACCAATCTCTTGTTCCCGCGTTACCTCGACCATCCCATCAACCACCTGTATAACTGAGGCCCACCCCTCGAGTCTGGCGACCATTCTATCAGTGACACGCCCAATGATGTCGGGAAACTCCTCTCGTAGGGATCGCGAAACCTCCACATTGATCCAATCATGTGGTAGGCTCTCCTGAAGAAAAGGTGCATAACCTACCTCCGGTCGCAAATGACAAGAGTTAACAACAAGGCCCTCTTTCTTGAAGGATCTCAGGGATCCATAAGCATTGGGCTCCATATGAACCCCCAATTGCCCCGTAGCGATCTCGTCCCGAAAGACCCCGAGGCGACTATCCAATAGCTGCAAAATACCCTCCATGACTGAACCAAAGATCACAGGGATCTGCTCCACAATAGCGCGGGTAATCTCCGACGAGATGAACTCCCGTAACTGCTCGCTAATTGGTTCAGCACTCTCCCCTGAACCAGAACCAGAACCTGAATCAGAACCACCTCTTTGCGTGCTCATCTCCAGAATGAAAAACCACAAACAGATGATTAAAACACGTCTAAGGATTCTCCTCCTCGAAGCTTCTCAGACTCTCCAAGACTCTTACTGATTCGAGTATGGATCATGTGCTTTTAGTAGTACGAACCCAATACTACCTTCAACACCTATCTATATTTTCCTCAACAATCCTCCCGAATCCTCCAAGTTACTTCCTCAAATTGATGCACCCAAGTCTCACTAAACCTCACTACTAACCCACTGAAGCATATCCTAGGCTTTCCTAGGTTCCCGAACCCACCCAGTCCTTAGCTACTGAAGGATTCCCAGTAATGTCAACTAGCTACTTCATGAATATAGTCACATGCAACAGAGATCAGATAATCCTTCGAGTAAAAGACTCAATCCTAGAATGGTTGGACTCAGACGAGAGTTGCACAATAGGGCCAAGTCCATTACTCTGAGATTATCTAGCATGTGCCACATGTGACTTAGCATATTCACTTAATAGCTAGCTCACATTGCTAAGAGTCCCACAAAGCACAAAGAAAGCAGCATTCTGATAACGGAAAAACTAACCAACATACTCCAATAAGTCATTCTATTCAACTATCTGAACCATTCTAATCATGCAATTCCAAGAGCTCAAACAATCAGGCATAACCTAAACACGCCATCCTATCACTGACTGATCAGTACTAGCATGCAGATCTACAAGCACATACAGTAGGAATATAAGGCATCCTTTCTAGGTCCTTAGCGCTAATCTAGCATGCAGTTCACATATTCTCAATTCATATCATAACATAACATAACATATATGGGTATATAGGGGAAAACTTACTTGAGCTCGGCTGATTGCACGCATAACACTCCTTGTTCTTTATCAAAACTCTTTATTTTAATTTTTAGAAAATTATTTTCTTATAAAAAATTTTAAACCCCAGATTTGAGTCCAGACACACCGGAGAGTGTTTCCAAATCCTTCAAACCAGGGCTCTGATACCAACTTGTAACATCCCAACATTCAAGACCAAAAATATCATTTTTAATTAAGTTGTTATAAAACCAATAGTATAAAAAGCATCCATAGTGTCATCCCATATCAAAACCAGTATGCCAATAATCAAAACATGTCATAATGAAACAGTATCAAAGTATAATCCCAATGATCTCATGTGCAGAAAACATAGTGTGATGCGATGCGATCATGCTGGCTCCTTTCCTTTTGAAGAAGAACTACCTGAAACCAAAACTGAAAACCGTAAGCACGAAGCTTAGTGAGTTCCCCCATCATACCACATACCATACAAATAAAATACTGTCAGGCATATCTGGGTTCCCAACCTACCCCTTCAGTCTCTTTCAACCGGTAACTGCCTAGCATATGTGGGTGCTAGCCTACCCCTTCGGTCTCTTTCAACTAGTAACTGCCTACCATATTTGGGTGCTCGCCTACCCCTGCGGTCTCTTTCAACCGGTAACCAGGGACTATTTCACCCCTACCACTACCACATAATATCCTAGCATATACACATAAATCACATACTGCCTAGCATATCTGGGTGCTGGCCTACCCCTTCGGTCTCTTTCAACCGGTAACCAGGGATTATTTCACCCCTACCACTACCACATAATAACGTAGAATACTAGCACATAAAGCATAACAGATACTGGCATACCAGACAATTATCACAAAGACAATCATCTCAACTATAATCACCTACTAGTGGGCCGACATTGGTACCTTAGACCCACTTCTACTGGAAGGTAACTCACCTCACACTGCTGAAGTCTCGCGGACAAAACTCTAGCTGCTGGATGACAGATTCCCAAACTCTCAACATCAAAATAACACCCAACATATAACCATAAGTCCATGCTTGGGGTAAAATACTACTTTACCCCCAACTTAGTTTGATTCAAGCCTAAGGCCCAATCCAAAGGCCCAAAAGTCAAACAATGAACCAAAGCCCAACATATGGCCCAATTTTCCAAATTGGGCCCAAACCATTACATGGTCTTACCCTAAGGCCCAATCATTTATTCTAGTCCCAACACTTGGCATTCTGATGGTCCAATGTCTCTTAATTTTTCAAGGCCCATTTATGGTCCATATATGGCCCAATTTTCCAAATTGGGTCCAAACCCGTCACATGGACCTTAGCCTAAAGCGCGTCCAAATATTCTAGTCCATATGCTTGTTCTTGGATGGCCCATCAATAGCCCACTCACCAAAGCCCAATATAAAGGCCCAAGAAAAAATTAAGGTTTTCACATAAAATGGCGATTAGGGTTAAGTGTTTCTTACTTAACCCAATAAGGACTTAATCCATTAAGTCCATCACTCTACTAGATAAATCATATGGTGTGATCGGGTGTAATTCATAATTCAATTCCAATGGCCCAAAACGTGGGTCCCAATAAGTCCAACCAACAAATCCAAAATTAGGGTTTTCTAAACCCTAATTACAATTTCTCACCCAATCACAACCCAATTAGTCCAATGGTTAGATTTTTAGGTTAATTACTTGTTAATTAAGTTGGGCACTACTTACTACCACCTCGGGTAGTGGTGGTCAATGGCGGCTCATGGCGGCGGCCAGCACCTCACGGTGGTGGTGACGGATTTCCTTAATTATTCTGGCCAAAATACAATATTACAACGAAATATCCAAATAAACGCACACACACAAATAACACATACACACACACACCTAGCCATACTTGTGGCGGCAGGCGGTGGTTGGAGGTGGCAGCCACCACCTCACGGTGGTGGTGGTGGCTTTTCTCGTGAAATCCGACCAAGCAACACCACACACAACACACACTCATAGCAGAAATTATCACAACTAGCAAATTAGGGTTAAGATGTTGATCCTTGTACAAGACAATTTCCTATATGTAACCTTACAACACTACACTTAGTGATATTCAAACTACAATTCTATTTAAGTTAATACGTTCATACATTGTGGTTAAGCTGAAACAACCTCATGCAAGCCCAAAACTCGATCTAATAAGCCAAGTCCAATCAATTTTGGGCCTTAGACCAAGAATCCTCGGCCCAAAACCCTTATTGGACCAAGACTTCTTCAATGGGCCCTATTGGGCCGATAACATCTTCAATTGGTCTTTTGGGGCTGAAATCCTCTCTTTGGGCCCTAATGGGTCAAAAACTTCTATTAGACTTTATATTGGGCCGAAAACCCATATTTGGGCCTTAATGGGCCGAAAACTTCTATTTGGCTCTATATTGCGCTGAAAACCTTTTATTAAGCATTAATGGGCAGAGAATCCTTATTGGACCAAGTCAAAAACCGAACACCACTATTTTGGGCCACCCTTTGGGCCGAAAACCCTCTTGGGTCGGTTATGGATTTGAACAAAAAAAGGATAAGGAATAGGGGTGGATAATAAGGGTGCCACCTCCTTATTAACCCCCATCTATCCATGCTTAGAGTTGCATGTATCAAGGCAACCATCCTATCATCTCTCCATAAGTAAAAACCCTCCTTCCTCCCTCCCTCTCTTATCTCTCGGATGAACACACACACACTTTTCACAAATCTCATTTTTCCTCACTTAACTCTCAAGAACATCCTCCTTATTCTCTCAAAATTTTCGAGCATCATCATCTTCAAAGATCCATCCTAGGCTTCTTGGTAAGTCCATGTTAAACTCCAAGTGTTTTATTTCATGTTGATACTAAGAACATCTCACTTACACACTCTTTTTGTTGTGTGTTAGGCCTTTAGAACACCATTTTCGAGTGATCTCTCCAAGACAAGCTAGACTCGAATTTTCCTTCTTCTTCTTCCTCTACATCTCGAAAATCAACCAAGGTGAGCTTCATACCCCACTATTTTCATGTTTTTCATCCTTTTGGGAGGGGGGATACAAGTCAAGTTTTGTTTAAATCTTTGGATGTTTGCATGCTCTTGTGTGTTTGTGTAACTACTTGTGTTTCAAATGTTGAATATTTCATTTCTAATACTCCATAACTCAAGATTTACAAGCCTCATGAGGCTAGGATAAATCTATCTCTTGGAAAGTTTCATATATCATGGTTATGTGTTGAAGATGAAACAAGTCACCTCTAAAAAGGTTCTTATACATGTTCAAAATCATAAAATATATGGTAATAACATTTTTGTGCTAGAAAGTGTTGTAGTTAAGTTTGTTCATTTAAAATGGTGAAAATATGGGTTACACTAAAAAATGGTTAGCTTTTGGTTATATGAAATTTTAACCTTTATATTTACACAAATAATGGAATATAATAAATTTCAAGATTTCTATAAATGTTCTTGTAAAAATATGACATGCTAGAGTCACACCAAGATAGTATATTTTGTGTTACAAAACTCTTAAACCAAATTTGGTGTGCTAAACAAACTACAAATCTTGGTTGTTTTACTAAAAACTATTTTTATTAGTAAATAGTCGTAATATGTTATCACATTTTAATAGTTTAAATACTTAAGGTATTATTCTATTTACACAACGTATATTACAACTATATATATTCATTAATGATTATTTATAAAAATCGTTATAAATAATTTAACTAAAACGGTATACAAAGCAGAATTTTTACGACATAAAATTTCGTGTAAACCTGTTAAGGCACTTGTGAGACTCTCCTTCACCGTACCTACCTAGCGTACACCGTAAGCCCTTTAGTTATAACCAGAGTCTCCTGGAGGGAGAGCGAGGTAATTGTGTATAGATCTATACGGGGTTGACACTCCACACCTGAGCTGTTCGCTATAGGTAGACTAGGCCAGTCCAGGGTGACCGATATCTTACCGAAACCGACGCCTGAAGAACGTCATGACATGCATTTTAGTCGTATCAAGCATGGTTGTAACGACTCACATATGGATTAACAGTGATATTTTCAATTTACGAAATTATACACTTCACTAGTTTTATAAAATATAAAATCGTGCTTCACTTTTGTACTTTACTATCACCACTCCAGTCTTAGGGTTTTTAAGACTACACTTTTTCATAAAATAGGAAATATGGGATTTTTTGGGAATACACACTCTTTTTACTTACAAACAAAAGAAAACAAAGGAAACGCATGCAATTATTCATAGTTTTAGAATGAGACTACAAACCATCTTTTTCACAGGAAATATCGGATTTTATGGAATTTTACAAATTATTACAATCAAAGATGTTACAAAGTTTTTTTTTATACAAATATGCTTATGAACTCACCAACGTTTTAGTTGACGCTTTTCAAAACGAATTGTATTCTCAGGGACGAACTCAGTGAGTAGGTATCCGAGCTATAGATTTTGGATATTTACTGCATTTAGGAACATCATATTTATTGTCACTTTTGTGTAAATTTGTGAACAAATACAATCTGTAAACAATGTATGTTGGTATCTTTAATGTATGATGATGGTTGCTACGTTTTCAATTATATTCAATTGTGATGATACAATACAATGAAGTCATCCGCCCCTGGACGTTTCCGCTGTCCTGGTTCGGGGTGTGACAGATTGGTATCAGAGCATTGTTTATAGTGAACTAGTATATCTAACCATACAAGATATACACCTATAAATATAATAGGACTAAAACACTCTGACTAAATGCATACTTTCAAAATTAATATTTTACCAAAGTGTACATACATACATGCATATTAGAAAACAATAAGAAGAGCTAGACATAGCGACTAAACTTAGACAGTTATGTAATCATATCTAGGGTAAATATAGCCTGATCAACTATATTTATTCGAGATATGACCAACATGTGTCTAGGGGTGGTCAAGGTGGACAACAAATCTAAAACTCATCAACTGTAAATGAAAAGGGTCTAAGGACAAAACTAAAAGACATAAAATACTATAGGAGTATTTTAACATTCTATGTATTTTCTCGTACTTATATATTCTCGTGCAGACACTATGGCTGACTTCCACCACCCGTGAGATCCTATTCCCCCAAATCAGGGGAATGGGGGTTGGATTGAGGTTGGATCCCAAGGAGGATCCGAAGGAGATAGTGGAGAAGTTTGAGAAGGAGGAGCTCAATGAGGATATTAACGAGGACGAGGAGGGAGATGAGGGTAACTCGGACGCAGAGTCCGTAGTCATCAACCCACCCTACATGGAGAGGGTGTTGGCGCACCGAATGGGCTATAATGGCCCTACGCCCCCTTCGGCACTTGATATTAAGAGATGGAGCCGACACCAGGACCAGTTCCCACCATTCGACATGGAGCGAGGTTTCTACAACCTCCAAAATGGAGGCCCGGTGGACCAAGCTCTTCCTGTTATGTTCTGACGGACTAAGGACATAGGCGATCAGGCACATGTGACCACTAACCATATGATCGAGACGAGAGCCGTAGTGGTGCGTGCGGAGAGGCGTACTCAGGACCTCGGGAGAGGCAGGCTGCACCGGAGGCGAGGGTGCGAGTCGCCGAGCACAGACTGTCCAAGCTTCAGGGCACTTCTACTTCATCACAGGCACCACGGGGGATCACTCGTCGTGAGTAGGTCTTATCCTACCCACCGCTTGTTGTAGATTTGGTTATGGGTACGCGCTGGTGCAACCCCTTTTCTTTTCTCTATGTATGTAGGATCGACCCTACGTTTAAGTGATTACACTACTCGCAGGGTCGTTATGTTGTAAGATTTTATCCTCGATGTACTGTAGACCTTTTTCAGAGGTCAATTTTCATGCATTATGTACTAAAACGTTATCATTAATGAAGCAATTATGTGTTTTATTTATGATGTTGTGATCTGCTATGTTCTCTCTTTTTATTTTTATTTGATATAATATAGTTTCAATTATAAGTACAATAGAACCACCGTAACCGCTAAAAACAAAGGGCTTCCATAAAATCATCATCATTCCTACTTCATAGCAGGAAATGCCCAAAAGGCACATTCGCAAATACACCACAACAGCACCGCCGCCACCGCCGCCTCCACCAGAAATGAATTCTGCTGCATTCTAGGCGACAGTATCAGCTGCAGTTACTGCAGCACTGGCACACATCAACAACGCCACAAACGGAGGAGGTAACGAAAATGGAATGGGGAGTTCCAATCACGGGGATAACCCGGGACGTCAGAAAACCTGCACATACAAGGACTTCACCAACGGAAAGTCGAGACAATTTAATGGGAGTGGAGGGGTGATAGCTCTCACCCAATGGTTTGAAAAGATTGAATCTGTCTTTGAAATCTGCGGCTGTCCCGAAAAAAGTAAAGTAAAGTTCGCAGCTTGTACATTTTCCGACAGGGCACTCTGATGGTGGAACGTCTATGTCAAAGCCCTAACCCTACCGGTAGCAAACTCCATGACATGGGGGGAACTCGAAAACCTGATGCTCGATGAGTATTGCCCCCGAGGTGAAGTGCAGAAGCTTGAACAAGAACTATGGAATCTCACTGTAAAGGATTCCGACATCGAAGCTTATATTTCCAGGTTCAGCGACCTGGCGCTCTTGTACCCGGGAATGATTACCTCCGAGAGCAAGAAAGTCAAACGGTTCATCTGGGGACTAACTCCCCCGATTCAAGGAAATGTGATTGCTGCTAAACCCTCAACCTTCGACAGTGAAAAGCGCCTGGCGCAAAAGCTTTATGACCATGGAGAACCAAAGGACACTAAGGCTGTTGCCACTAAATCAAAGAAAGGTGATAATAACAAGTAGAATTGGGGAAAGAAGAGAAAGGGACAACAAGCTCAAGAGTCTGGGAAGAAACAACATATCATAGCAGTTCACGCTGCTACCACTCCTGCTACATCAACAACAACTGCACCAACACCTGCAAAGCCATATACAAGTTCTCTCCCAAAATGCGATAAGTGTAATTTCCACCATAATGTCACCTGTCGAGAGCTATAATGCACCAGCTGTAACTGAAAAGGACACACCACCCGATATTGCAGAGCACAGCCTCAACAGAACAACCAACCCAACAACGTTGGGGCCAGTCAAGCATGTTATGGGTGCGGGGAGACTGACCATTACAAATGAAACTGTCCTAAGGCCAACAATCGGGGTGCAGGGGGATCAAGCAGATTCCTAGCAATGGGACAAGGGGAGGCTGTGCAGGATCCAACAGTAGTCACCGGTACGTTCCTCCTCAACAACATCTATGCATGCATCTTATTTGATAGTGGGGCGGAACGAAGTTTCGTGAGTTATAAATTTAAACACTTACTAAACCAAAGTCCCCAAAAGTTAAACGAAACCTTCACGGTGGAAATGGCTAATGGGAAAACTGAAACAACCAACTACGTATTTCTATGGTGCACGTTAACACTAAATAATCACTCATTTCAATCAACCTAATTCCAGTTACTATTAGAAGCTTTGATGTGATCATCGGTATGGATTGGTTAAGCCTCCACTATGCCGATATTATGTGCTGCGAGAAGGCCGTTCACCTTCACCTACCCAATGACGAAACCCTAGTTATCTATGGCGATAAACCCAATACGAGCATCCGTCTCATCTCGTGCATCAAGGCACAAAAGTGCTTGCATAAAAAGAACCAAGCCTTCCTATCCCATGTGGTGGATAAAAAGAAGGAAGAGAAGAGCATCAAGGACATCCCGTAGGTATGCAAATTTCCATATGTGTTCCCTGAAGACCTCCCGGGAGTACCCCCTGAACGAAAGGTTGAATTTCAGATCGACCTGATACCCAGAGCCACGCCAATTGCCAAATCCCCATATAGATTAGCCCCTGCAGAAATGCAAGATCTCTCCAGCCAATTGAGCGAGTTACTAGACAAAGGGTTCATAAGGCCGAGCTTCTCTCCCTGGGGAGCACCGGTTTTATTTGTCAAAAAGAAAGATGGTTCCTTTCACATGTGTATCGATTACCATGAACTCAACAAGCTCACCGTCAAGAATCGATACCCTCTTCCTCAGATCGATGATCTATTTGACCAATTACAAGGATCCAGTTACTTCTTAAAAATAGATCTGAGGTCCGGAAACCACCAACTACGAGTCCAAGAAGAAGATGTCCCCAAAACTGCCTTCTGAACTTGTTACGGGCACTATGAACTTGTGGTAATGCCTTTTGGTCTTTGGAATGCTCCTGCGACATTTGTGGACCTGATGAACTGGGTCTGCCGACCTTTCCTCGACAACTTCGTAATAGTCTTTATCGACGATATACTGGTTGATTCTCGGAGCAAAGGGGAACACAGCCAACATCTACGGCAGGTTTTGGAGACTTTAAGGGCGGAAAAGTTATACGCGAAATTCTCCAAGTGCGATTTCTGGATCCGTAGAGTGGACTTTCTGGGACATGTGGTCGGTGAAGAGGGAATACACGTGGACCCATATAAGATCAAGGCAATTGAGGGTTGGGCAACCCCGAGAACCCCATCGGAGATCAGGCAATTCTTGGGCCTCACTAGTTATTACCGGAGGTTCATTTAGAATTTCTCCAAGATTGCCAAGCCACTCACCACTCTAACCCAGAAGGGTGTACCCTTCACATGGGATACAAAACAAGAAGCTGCCTTCCAAACCCTGAAACAAGCCCTCTGCAGTGCTCTGGTGTTGTCTCTTCCAGAGGGAACAGAAGATTTCGTGGTATATTGCGACGCATCGAATCAAGGGTTAGGCTGTGTGTTTATGCAGCGCGGGAAGGTTATAGCCTATGCATCCTGACAATTGAAGACCCATGAATTAAACTACACCACTCACGATCTCGAGTTGGGAGCTGTGGTCTTCGCTTTAAGGATTTGGAGGCACTACCTCTACGGGACAAAGTGCATAATTTTCACAAGACCACAAAAGCCTCCAGCATATCCTGAACCAGAAGGAACTAAACATGAGGCAGCGACGATGGATTGAGCTGCTGAATGACTATGAATGTGAGATCAGGTACCATCCGGGCAAGGCCAATGTGGTGGCCGATGCCCTAAGTAAAAAAAAAAAATTCTCTGGCCGCCGGGTAAAGACACTAACAATGACCATCCACTCCCACTTGTCTTCACAAATCAAAGAGGCTCAACTGGAAGCCTTGAAGCCGGAGAACATCGCAAACGAAACCTTGCGTGGGATGGACAAGAATCTCACAATCAAAGAGGACGAAGCGTACTATCTCATGGACCAGATCTGGACCCCAAAATTCGGAGGGTTCAGAGATGTGGTCATGAATAAAGCACACAAGACACGATACTCCATCCACCCGGGGTCCAACAAGATGTACCTGGATCTCAAACAACAATATTGGTGGCCAAATATGAAAGCAGAAATTGCTACCTACGTGGGCAAGTTCCTGACTTACGCCAAGGTGAAGGTAGAATATCAAAAGCCCTCGGGACTCCTTCAACAACCGGAGATACCTGAGTTGAAATGGGAGAGAATCACAATGGATTTTATAACCAAATTGTCCAAGACGACAGACGGAATGGATGCCATCTGGGTGATTGTCGATCGGTTGAGCAAATCCGCCCATTTCCTGCCAATTAAGGAAACGTATAAAATGGAGAAGCTGACTCGGATTTACATAAAAGAGGTTGTGAGATTACATGGGGTGCCAATATCTATTTATCTCGGACAGGGATAGTAGGTTCACCTCCCGGTTTTGGCAATCGCTACAGAGGTCGTTGGGAACCCAGATCGATATGAGCACCGCCTACCATCCCCAGACAGATGGGCAAAGTGACAGGACCATCCAAACCTTGGAAGGTATGCTCCGAGCTTGTGTGATAGACTTCGGCAAAGCATGGGATACCTATTTTCCCCTAATCGAATTCTCATACAACAATAGCTATCACACAAGCATCAAGGTAAATCCCTTTGAGGCCCTTTATGGACGAAAACGTCGATCACCTCTCTATTGGGCGGAGGTGGGAGACACACAATTAGAAAAAGGGCAGGTACCAAACAACACTCTCACTAGGCCCGAGATTATCAGGGAAACGACTGAGAAGATTTTTTAGATCAGGGAACGACTCTAAGCATCTCGAGACCGACAGAAGAGCTACGCTGACAGACGATGGAAGCCCCTAGAATTCCAAGTCGGTGATCGCATACTGCTCAAGGTCTCTCCATGGAAAGGGATGATACGGTTTGGAAGGCAGGGATAATTGAATCCAAGATACTGATGGGTTTGAACATTACAACAATCCTATGGTGTACATGCAAACCCTAATGCTTGGATCTAGTTTTTGTAGTTGTACATGCATAATTGTCCAAGACTTGCAAAACCCTAAATAGCATATCATAAAAATCGAAATCACGTATAATAAACTAGTTAGAACATTACCTTTGATTGATGCTTTAATAACTTGAGCTTTTAAGAATCTTAGCACCCCAAATGTTGTGCCTCTGATGAATCACAAACACCAAAGCAATGGAGAATATTAGAGAGAGAAGGGGAGGCTAAAATTTGGCTCTTTGAACTCTTCTAGGGTTGGTGTAGCCGAATTTAGGTGGCCAAGGGTCCTTTTATATAGGTAAGGAGTTAGGGTTTCAGTCAAACACTTATCCGGTTGCTTAGGCTCTAAGTAGCCCATAACAATGTTCTGGAATCCCCACCTTGGACGAATTCTAAGGCCTTATCCCCAAGAATTCGACCACCCCTATCTCTAGGGTTTCCTTACCCTACTTTGCAACTATCTAATAATTACAATATTAGTCCCTTAGCTTTAATTAATATCCTTTGATCACAAAATTAATTCCTAATTAATTCTTGACCAATATTAATTAAACAAATATGATTTCTCCTTTAATATATTATTCATATAATATATTAATAAACCATAATAAACTCTTTCTTTATTATTCATCTAGTCAAGTTGCTTTGGTGAAGGCAACCCAAAAGGACCATGCTACAATCGGGTCAAGAACAACGAACTCGCAAACAACAACTCATATATCTAGGTTTAAAGACTATAAGATATTATCGTCTTACAATAACTCGTGATTAAATTCCATGAAGTGATTCAGGTAAGCGCGGGTCTAATCCAATACTCAATTCTCTATTCAGGAGCACTCATGAACGTTGCAGCAACCTTTTGCTATGTCCAAACACTTCAGACAGTCTACAAGCCAATTCATGACAGTCTTCTTTCATACCTACTTCCAATGTATGATCGACTATGGATGGTTCGAATAATCTTATTATTCAGGAAGTCAAAACATGCAAAGTGAAACAATAGTAAATAATTAACACAAGACAGTAACTTTACTTATAAATAAAACACCTTTTATTTAATCATCAAATGTTAATTACAATATATCTATTACAAGTTTCTAAAGGCTATCTAATTACTAAAACTAATATCGTCCTTCAGCCCAATGCTCCTAGCATGCTGCAAGTGCTTAACCCTACTCAGTCCCTTCGTAAGGGGATCTGCTGGGTTATCCTCTGACGATACACTCTTCACTACAAGGAGTCCCTCTTCTGCGCGATGTCTAATAAAGTGATATTTCCTGTTGATATGCCTAGATCTGCCATGATCCCTTGGTTCCTTGGTCAAGGCAACCGCACCTTCGTTATCGCAGAAAATCTCCATAGGCTCCTTTATGGCAGGTATAAGTCCAAGGTCTCCGATGAAGTTCTTTAGCCATATTTCCTCCTTTGACGCTTCACTCGCTGCTATGTACTCTGATTCGCACGTTGAATCAGCCACAGTTTCCTGCTTGGAACTTTTCCAAGTCACTGCCCCTCTATTAAGAGTAAAGACCCAGCCCGACTGAGATCGGTAATTATCTCGGTCTTTCTGAAAATTGGCGTCACTGTACCCTCGTACTCTCAAGTCATCACTCCCACCGAGGATGAGAAACCATTCCTTGTTCCTTCATAGGTACTTAAGAATATTCTTGACTGTGGTCCAATGGGCTCTACCAGGGTTCCCTTGATATATGTTGACCATGCTCAAAGCGAAGGCCACATCAGGGCGAGTACAAGTCATAGCATACATAATTGAGCCAACTGCGGAAGCGTAAGGTACTCGGCTCATCTCTGCTATCTCAGTCTCTGTACTCGGGCTCTGAGTCTTACTCAGTTTGGTATTGCTTTGGATTGGTAACTCCCTTTCTTGGAATTTTCCATACTAAAACACTTTAGTACCTTATCCAAGTAAGTACTTTGACTAAGTCATATTAGTCTTTTACTCTTGTTTTTCATTATACTTATCCCCAGAATATAGGCAGTCTCTCCGAGATCCTTCATAGCGAAGCACTTCCCAAGCCTGGACTTAACCTCCTACAAGGTTGGGATGTCATTTCCTATGAGCAGTATGTCATCGACATACAAAAAGAGAAAAAATAACTATACTTCCACTAGCTTTGACATATACGCAGGACTCATCCTCGCTCCTCGTAAAGCCAAACTCTTTGACTTTCTCATCGAAACAAAGATTCCATCTGTGAGATGCTTGTTTCAATCCATATATGGATTTCTCAAGCTTGCACACTCTATTAGGATGCTTCACATCGACAAAACCCTCTGGCTGATTCATGTAAACATCCTCAACCAACTTCCCATTAAGGAAAGCGGTTTTGACATCCATCTGCCATATTTCATATTCATGAAATGCAACTACGGCTAGCATCACCCTAATAGAATTTATTTTCGCAACCGGTGAGAAGGTCTCATCATAGTCAACTCCAGGAGTTTGAATAAAGCCCTTCGCGACCAATCGCGCCTTATATGTGTGCACCTTCCCATCCATGTCGGTTTTCTTCTTGAAGATCCACTTGCACCCGACCGTCTTACGACCTGGTACATTGTTAACCAAGTTCCAAATTTGCTTGTCATACATGGACTGAATCTCGCTGTCCATTGCCTCTTTCCATTTTGCAGACTCCGGGCCTGCAATGGCTTCCTTGTAGTTGTTAGGTTCATCCAAGTTTACTAGTGTACTATCACTAATAAACGTATCTCCCTCAGTAGTAATATGGAACCCATAAAACTCAGGTTGACCACTAACTCTACTAGAACGTCTAAGAGGTAAGGACTCGTCAACTAGTTGAACAGGATTTACTCCTCAGGTTGATCGCTAGTGTTAGAGGTTCCTTCATCGCTTGACTCTTGAAGCTCTTCAAGATCAATTTGCCTCCCACTGTCCTTTTGGCTTATGAGCTCTCTCTCGCGAAAGACTCCTCTCCTCGTAATGAAGACAACATTGTCACTTGGTCTATAGAAGAGATATCGAAAGGACTTCTGTTGGTAGCCGATGAAAATACACCGCTCACTACGAGGTTCGAGCTTGTCGTGAGTCTCTCATCTTACGAAAGCCTCGCAACCCCAAACCTTGATATGTGCCAACGAGGGAGCTTTCCCTGTCCATATCTCGTGAGGTGTTTTGGCAACCTTCTTGGTAGGGACTAGGTTAACGATATGGGCGGCAGTCTCTAATTCATACCCCCAGAACGAGATAGGTAGCGAAGCACGACTCATCATGGAACGAACCATGTACAACAAGGTCTGATTGCGCCTCTCAGCTACACCATTAATTTATGGTGTCCTAGGTGGCGTGAATTGTGAAACTACTCCATATTCCTTTAGATACTCGTGGAACTCGATACTAGGATACTCACCACCCCGATCGGAGCATAGCATCTTTATCTTCCTGCCCAGTTGATTCTCCACTTCTTGTTTAAATTCTTTAAACTTTTCAAAAGTCTCTGACTTATTCTTGATTAAGTAGATATACCCATATCTGCTATAATCATCAGTAAAAGTCACATAGAAGCGAAAAACGTCCCTTGTGGTGGATCTGAAGGGCCGACATACCTCAGTATATATGAGATCCAACAAACCCTCACCCCTTTCACAAGTACCAGTGAAGGGTGACTTGGTCATCTTTCCAAGTAAACAAGACTCGCAAGTGTCATCTGATTTTAGGTCAAATGACTCCAACACTCCATCCTTTTGGAGTTGGGCCATGCGTTTCTTGTTGACATGCCCAAGACGACAATGCCACAAGCATGCTTTGTCCAAACCATTGGACGAATCGATTTGCAATACATTATTTCTTAAGTTATCAACAATCATCACAGTTTCATATATTCCATTACAAGGAAATGCTTCAAAATAAAAAACACCATTCAAATAAGCATTAATAGAACCAATTTCATTATTAAATGAAAATCTAAATCCTTGTCTATACAAACCATGAAAAGATATAATGTTTCTTGCCATATCAGACGAGTAGCAACAATTATCCAACTCAAACCCTAACCCACTACTAAGCACTAAAGAGTAAACTCCAATATTGGTGACATATGTCACTTTCCTATTTCCCATGATCAGGTTCATCTTCCCATGCTCCACATCCCTACTTCTTCTTAGACCCTGCAAATCAGAACAAATGTGAAAACCACATCATGTATCAAGGACCCAAGAACTAGAATGTGATGAGTTATTAGATTGAATAGTATAAATACCTGCGAAGGTAGGCTTTATCTTCCCATTCTTGATATCCTGCAAGTACTTCGGGCAGCTTCTCTTCCAATGCCCTTTCTCATGGTAGTAGAAGCATTCTGCTTCTTTAGGGTTGGTGGAGGGGGTGGTAGAACCAGCTTTGGTCCCACTAGAAGAGGATCCATCATGGGGTTTTCCCTTGAAGCTCTTGGAAGGAGCCTTCTTCTTCTTCCCTTTACCTTGCCCAATAGCCAGGACAGGGGCAATAGCAGTAGTAGGAGTTGATGCAACAAACTTGCCTTTTAAACTGCTCTCAGTAGTTCGCAGGAGACCTTGAAGCTTGCTTAGTGTGACCTCCTCCTTGTTCATGTGATAGGTTATACGAAACTGGTCGTAGCAAAGAGGTGAGGAGTGGAGAATGATATCAATCGCCGGTTCCTCATCGAAGTTGACATTTAACTTCAGCAAGCGGTCCACGTATCTCTGCATCTTCTGCAAGTGGCCGTGAGGCACTTTGATGGTACCTTTCCATCAAGTCCTGGTGCATCTCATAGGGATAGTAGTCCTCATAGGACTTTTGGAGTTTGGAAGTCATAGTAGCTAGCATGATGCAATGGACTTTCATTGCATCCCTCTCGTGTGCCGCGTAGGCAGCTATTTCTTCAGGAGTGGCAGTATTGACATTAACCTCCTTGAGCTCCTTATCGAGAACATATTATTTGTCCTCGTATCTGGTCACCATTATGATGTTACGAATCCAGCCGTTAAAGTTGGTGCCATTAAAGATCACTCTCCCATAAAGGTTCATGAGAGAAAAGGAGCCAGAAGCGTTAGAGCCTGAAGCGTTGTTGTTGTTTTGATTAGACATCTGAAAAAGAAAATAGACAAAGTTTTTATTAGATATGAATCCCCAATTAAACACCCAAATGATAAAATAGGGCTAGGATCCAACAACATTATTTACAATTCAGAAAAGGGATGTCGTTATCTAATTGCATATAATTTAAAGGTAAGTGAATGACGATTCACTAATTCCCACCATGAAAAATAAAAAAGACTTTAAGTTTTAAATGAATTGAAATTCCTAGATTCTTTTGAGATTCATTGAACTTTTAAATGACATGTTTAAATATCGATTATGCCCTTCAAGTTTGTGACTGGGATACCGAGGATCACAAACAAGGTGTGAATAACCATGCAAATGTGTTTGGTGCTCTCGATGTCATTTACCACCTAACCAATGTGACGATTAACCACACACGCTCCATTAGTCTATGATAAACATCGAGCCACCCTTTGCCACCTAAGCTAGTCCCAAATTAGTGTGTCGGTTAACCACGCACGCTCCACTAACGACTTGTCAAGGTGCAAAGTGCAATTTCATGGAATAGCATACAATTTCACATTTTTCCTAAAGTAACTAAGATTGGGAATTTAAAAAAAAACATTTAGTTACTTTATTAGCCATTATACTTTTAATGCGGAATTAGTTGCCCTATCCTACCCGTTCGGCTAACGACTCTCCACCAATCAAGGAAGCGGTGGGTGAGAGTGGACACCCATTAAACTGCCATTTTATAGGCAGCAACCTTATACCCCCCTTATAGATCGGCTTCGTGAATGAGGCCTACTAACGGTAAGACTAGCTTAATATTATACATATATATATATATATATATATATATATATATATATATATATATATATATATATATATATATATATATATATATATATATATATATATATATATATATATATTATAGATCGGCTTCGTGAATGAGGCCTACTAACGGTAAGACTAGCTTAACATTATACATATATATATATATATATATATATTATAACGGTTGAATTTTAAACTTGTAAAATTCTAGGGTTTAGAATTTAAATATTTCAAAATTAAACTTTTAATCAAAAATTTAAATTCCAAAACTTGAGGGCATGTTTTTGAAGCTTTTCAAAACTATGTAGATCAAATTACAAATAATTTAATTAAACAATTAATTAGTGATTATCTTAATTTGTCCTAATTCAATTTCATGCAAGATAATTCAAATCAATTTACAAATAATAAATCTTTATCTTATAAAACAAGTAATTATCTTAAATTGACAATTATCCATTAATTTGATTAAGATATCAATTACCATAACAAAAAATCTGATTTTTAAATTTGAAAAACAATTTATGGTAATTATCTAAAACAAATTAAGGCACAAAATTCGGAATCCACCAAGCAGCTGAACTCACGTCGTAGGCTCAGGGAGTCATGTCGGGAGTTTGGTCAAAATCAGAAAACGAATTTTAACAGCCAAGAACAATAAAATTTGCATCAAATACATTAGAACAAACAACCTGGCTCTGATACCACTGATGGGTTTTGAGCATTACAACAATCATATGGTGTACATGCAAGCCCTAATGCTTGGATCTAGTTTTTCTAGTTGTACATGCATAATTGTCCAAGACTTGAAAAACCCTAATCTAGCATATCATAAAAATCTAAATCATGTATAATAAACTCGTTAGAACATTAGCTTTGATTGATGCTTGAAGAACTTGAGCTTTTGAGAATCTTAGGTGGCCAAGGGCCCCTTTATATAGGTAAGGAGTTAGTGTTTCAGTCAAACACTTATCCGGTTGCTTAGGCTCTAAGCAGTCCATAAGAATGTTCTGGAATCCCCACCTTGGACGAATTCTAAGGCCTTATCCCCAAGAATTCGTCCACCCCTATCTCTAGGGTTTCTTTACCCTACTTTGCAACTATCCAATAATTACAATATTAGTCCCTTAATTTTAATTAATATCCTTTGATCACAAAATTAATTCCTAATTAATTCTTGACCAATATTAATTAAACAAATATGATTTCTCCTTTAATATATTATTTATATAATATATTAATAAACCATAATAACCTCTTTATCTATTATTCATCCAGTTAAGTTTCTTTGGTGAAGGCAACCCAAAAGGACCATGCTACATTCGGGTCAATTACATACCATATATAGTTATGGGCTTAGACACCTATTCTAACAGATACATCGGACCATTTGAAATCCTTGCCAGGATTGGTCCGGTGGCTTACAAGCTGCAGCTACCATTAGAGCTCAGCAATGTACACCCTGTCTTTCATGTGTCAAACCTAAAGAAATGCTTATCTGACGAGACTCTCATTGTCCCGCTTGACGAAATTGAAGTGAATGAAAATCTTCATTTCGTTGAGGAACTAGTTGAAATCATGGATAGAGAAGTGAAGCTAACCAAGCAAAACCGCATTCCCATTGTGAAGGTCCGATGGAGCGCCAAGCGAGGACCAGATTTCACCTGGGAACGCGAAGATCAGATGATGCAAAAGTACCCCCATCTTTTCCCTAGTTCTTTAAGGCTACTCCAGATCAAATTTCGGGACGAAATTCCCTCTAACGGGGGATGATATCACAACTAGCAAATTAGGGTTAAGATGTTGATCCTTGTACAAGACAATTTCGTATATGTAACTTTACAACACTACACTTAGTGATATTCAAACTACAATTCTATTTAAGTTCATACGTTCATACATTGTGATTCAAGTTGAAACAACCTCATGCAAGCCCAAAACTCGATCCAATAAGCCAAGTCCAATTAATTTTGGGCCTTAGCCCAAGGATCCTCGACCCAAAACCCATATTGGACCAAGACTTCTTCAATGGGCCCTATTGGGCCGATAACTTCTTCAATTGGTCTTTTTGGGCCGAAAACCTCTCTTTGGGCCCTAATGGGCCGAAAACTTGTATTAGACTTTATACAGGGCCGAAAACCCATATTTGTGCCTTAATGGGCCGAAAACTTCTATTTTGGTCTATATTAGGCTTAAAACCTTTTATTGAGCATTAATGGGCCGAGAATACTTATTGGACCAAGTCAAAAACCGAAAACCACTAATTTGGGCCACCCTTTGGGCCGAAAACCCTCTTGGGTCGGTTATGTCTTTGAACAAAAAAAAGGAAAAGGAATAGGGGTGGATAATAAGGGGGCCACCTCCTTATTACCCCCTATATATCCATGCTTAGACTTGCATGTATCAACGCAACCATTCTATCATCTCTCCATAAGTCAACACCCTCCTTCCTCCCTCCCTCTCTTATCACTCGGCCGAAAACACACACACACACACTTCACAAATCTCATTTTTCCTCACTTAACTCTCAAGAACTTCCTCCTTATTCTCTCAAAATTTTCGAGCATCATCATCTTCAAAGATCCATACTAGGCTTCTTGGTAAGTCCATGTTAAACTCCAAGTGTTTTATTTCATGTTGATACCAAGAACATCTCACTTACACACTCTTTTTGTTGTGTGTTAGGCCTTTAGAACAACTTTTTCGAGTGATCTCTCCTTGAAAATCAACTAAGGTGAGCCTCATACCCTACTATTTTCATGTTTTTCATCCTTTTTTTTTTGGGGAGGGGGGGGGGGGAATACAAGTCAAGGTTTGTTTAAATCTTTGGATGTTTGCATGCTCTTGTGTGTTTATGTAACTACTTGTGTTTGAAATGTTAAATATTTCATTGCTAATACTCCATAACTCGAGATTTACAAGCCTCATGAGGCTAGGGTAAATCTATCTCTTGGAAAGTTTCATATATCATGGTTATGTGTTGAAGATGAAACAAGTCACCACTAAAAAGGTTCGTATACATGTTCAAAATCATAAAATATATAATAATAATATTTTTGTGCTAGAAAGTGTTGTAGTTAAGTTTGTTCATTTAAATGGTGAAAATATGGGTTACACTAAAAATGGTTATCTTTTGGTTATATGAAATTTTAACCTTTATATTTACACAAATAATGGAATATAATAAATTTCAAGATTTCTATAAATGTTCTTGTAAAAATCATGACATGCTAGAGTCACACCAAGATAGTATATTTTGTGTTACAAAACTCTTAAACTAAATTTGATGTGCTAAACAAACTACAAATCTTGGTTGTTTTACTAAAAACTATTTTTATTAGTAAAATAGTCGTAATATGTTATCACATTTTAATAGTTTAAATACTTAAGGTATTATGCTATTTACACAACGTATATTACAACTAGATAAATTCATTAATTATTATTTATAAAAAGTGTTATAAATAATTTAACTAAAACGGTATACAAACCAGAATTTTTACGACAGAAAATTTCGCGTAAACCTATTAAGGCACTTGTGTAACTCTCCTTAACCATACCTACCTAGCGTACACCGTAAGTCCTGTAGTTATAACCAGAGTCTCCTGGAGGGAGAGCGAGGTAATTGTGTATAGATCTATACTGGTTGACACCCTCACACCTGAGCTGTTCGCTACAGCTAGACTAGGCCAGTCTAGGGTGACAAATATCTTACCGAAACCGACGCCTGAAGAACGTCATGACAGACATTTTAGTCGTATCAAGCATGGTTGTAATGACTCACATAGGGATTAACAATGATATTTCCGATTTACGAAATTATACACTTCACTGGTTTTATAAAATATAAAATCGTGCTTCACTTTTGTACTTTACTATCACCACTCCAGTCTTAGGGTTTTTAAGACTACACTTTTTAATAAAACAGGAAATATGAGATTTTTTGGGAATACACACTCTTTTTACTTACAAACAAAAGAAAACAAAGGAAACGCATGCAATTATTCACGGTTTTATAACGAGACTACAAACCATCTTTTTCACAGGAAATATCGGATTTTTTGGAGTTTTACAAATTATTACAATCAAAGATGTTACAAAATTTTTTTTATACAAATATGCTTATGAACTCACCAACTTTTTAGTTGACGCTTTTCAAAACGACTTGTATTCTCAAGGACTCAGTGAGCAGGTATCCGGGCTATGGATTTTGGATATTTACTGCATTTTGGAATATCATATTTATTGTCACTTTTGTGCAAATTTGTGAACAAATACAATCTGTAAACAATGTATGTTGGTATATTTAATTTATGGTGATGGTTGCTATGTTTTCAATTATAATCAATTGTGATGATACAATACAATGAAGTTATACGCCCCCAGATGTTTCCGTCGTCCTGGTTCGAGAGTGTGATAGAAATACATACAAGCACACCAAAACACGCACACAACCACTACCACACGGCGGCTGGTGGTGGCAGAGAAGTGAACATTCATGGCGGTAGCAAGATAACGACCACCATGGTGGGCTGCCATGGTGGTTCCTATGATGTTTCCGGTCAATAGAGAGAGCAACCACATACATATTCGGCTAGGAGAAACCACCCGCCTGAACAAGGCCGCTGAACGCGCATCCACGCAGCCATAGCTGGTGGCAGATGGCAACCGGAACGTTGAAGAAGGTTGTCGCTTGGAGCTGTGGTGGCGACGAACGTAGCTAAGCATAGCGAGCGAGGAACGGAGAAGGGTTGGCGGTCGCTCGGAGCTTCAACAGATCAGAGAACGAGAGGGATTCAGGTGGTGGTAGCGGAAGGATTCACGTGTGGCGGTTCTCTCTCAGCTGTTCACGACGTCCCACAGTGTTGGTGGCATCTCGATGCCGAAGAGGCAAACGATCGGTCTCAACAAGGCAGGTGGCGGCTGGATATGTCTTCAACAATGGTGGAGGTTGAAAGTGCAGATAGGGTTATGGTTTAGGCAATGTAACAGGAGGGAAAGAAGACGCCGGGTTTAAGTCCTGCTCCAATCAAACCTTTTCACATTTTACAAGTCCGGTCCCTCCCCATAGAATTTTTTCCAAATCAACTCCAATAGTTACCATTCAACCCCTCTCTTGAAGATCTTCTGTCAAACTAATCCAGAAATTACCTTTTTAACCCCCAAAATCTCAATTATGACATATTCAGCCCTTCCTTCTCTTTTTCTTTCAAATTAAATCCAAATTTACCCAAATAGCCCCTCCTCCACAGAATATTTTCAATATAAGTCCACACACTACAAAACGAGCCCAATTGATTATCCTTTAGCCATATGTTCAAATATTATTTCCACTACGAACCCGAAAGCGCTCTTTAGACCTCCAAAACAAATTATAATGCCAATTACACACTTTTTCACTAAACTCTTTACTTAAATATATACTTATATCAGAATAAAATAATACTTAAAACACATCTTCAGATTTTAGGGTTTGTCGTGGAAACGGGGTGTTACAATCTAATGTCGGACCACTAGGCTATGTATCCTCGTATATATGGTGCTATTATTTATAGTGAATTGTTAGATATGTATCCTGATACAAATATACTGAGTGGGTCAGGTTGGGAAACCTGGTGAGTACATAGGGATTTCAACCCACAATAATATAATTATTATGTTTAATCATCAAACAATTAACCCAATTACCCATCCCCATTATCTTCGTTATTCTTAAGAGTCTACCCTAAGAATCAACTATCCTGCATTCGTTCATTCCGAAGTCCATTGCTTCCAGGGTTCATATGACAGGCACTAAGTCCATAGCTACCAATGCTCGTTCGTAAAGCACTAATTCCATAGCTGCTAAAGTTCATTCATCGGGTACTAAATCCATAGCTACTAGTGTTTATCTAATAGGTACTAAGTCCATAGCTACCAACGTTTATCTAACATGTACTAAGTCCTTAGCTACCAACGTTTATCCAATAGGAACTAAGTCCATAGCTGCCGATGTTATTTATTAGGCACTAAGTCTATAGCTTCCAATGTTTACTCATACCATCTTTCATCTCTCATCGTTCATCTACCCATGTTTTACCCAACATATTCGTAGATATAAAATACATATACAATTTAAATCATTTAAACCATGTATAAAATCGTTCATCCAGCATAGAAAGCAAGTATTCAAATAATATGAACACATAGCACGTAATTTATATTAAATACTTCATATCTATGTGTAAGATGAAAGTAACTATGCACTCACTTGTTAATGTGATGATTCCAAACTCGAGCAGCGCTTCGCTTCTAGCGTTTCTATTTTCCTTCGACGAAACCTATCATTATTATCGCTAAGTTTTAGTCTAATCTTTGTTGCAACTAATTATTAGTCTAGATTCATCACTAACTCAAAGTCTACTTCATAATCTATCAAGTAAGGAACAACCAGGTAGGATCATATCGGAGGTAGGGTCCGTTTGGTATACGAAGTATACTGTTTGGAAATCTCACTTTAAACACCTCACTAAATCACAGCCTAGACATCATATACGTAAGTAGATCAATCAGTATAACGACTTTGAATAACTGATAAATTTTATTTATAATAACGATATTATAAGTTATATTTATAGTAGGGTAGCATAACTTACTTAGCTAGGAGCTGGGTTCTGCAGGGGCAGAACTTCGTCACTGAATCTTTCTAAGAAAGATTCTTGCAGCGCTCACCTTACTATACTAAAAACTACAGAAAGAGAAGTCGAATCACGAGGGACCGAAATGCTCGGGGGATAAGAAGAGAAAGACTATTGAATCAAGAGAATGGTGCAGAAATATGAGAGCCTAGAGGCTCTTATTTATAGTAATTGAATTTTCAAAAACCACTATCTATATTTACTTAAATGACTAAACACCCATTTATAATACTATTTTAAATAGATTTAATGATATTTGTACTAAACTAATGTCGAAAGTACTCAACACTAGTCTTATAACGACCGCATCATCTATACCTTTCTAATGATATATATATATATATATATATATATATATATATATATATATATATATATATATATATATATATATATATATGATTTACACTTTATTTTAATACGTAAATGTGCTATTAAAAATTATAACTCGTTCATACGAACTCCGTTTTTGACATTCTTATATCCACGCGTAGCTATCGACGAGATATACAACTTTCGTTTAGACTCCATCGGCTAGTTTTGAATTTATATTTTTGTCCATATTTTTATAAAATTAAATAATTTTGCTAAAATCATATCTAATTCATAGGGATTCGGATTTCGACGAAATTTATATTTTCGGGATGGGGATGGCGTGTACTTCCTAAATATATAATAATATATATATATGTTTTGGCGCACTTATTTTTACGATTTACGGACGATTCCACTGATTTTTCCTATTTTATTATATTATAATAATCATGAAACATATAATATTCAAATAAATTTTCTTTTTTACGTCAAATAGGTTATAATTTTTAACCCTAACTATTACTTTGGTTAAGATTATTTATCCTATATAATAAAAAAAATCATTTTTGACGCTTATTATGTCTTAATTGACTAGCCCGAATCTGCGGGTGTTACAATTATCCCCCCTTAGGATGATTACGTCTAGGAATCAACAAAAAACAGGGCTTGTATAATGAGTCCGTTCATTTCCTTTCCATCCTAGGTGGTAATCGTAACTCTTGTGTCCTTTCAAATGAGTATCTAACTCTAGGACTCCTTGACTGCTGGCGGTGCGCAATCTTGCACCAGCTCTTTATCCTATGTTGGACTTTCGATCTTAACCTTCGAGTTACAAACTCAGTCCTTATTAGAAACTCATGCTCTTTCTTAAACAGACTTAAATTAAGATAAGTTCTTTTCTTCGATTACAGTAACAGACCGATGGGACATGTTCTAATGAGATCTCGTTGTATGATGCAACGCTTAGACTTAGGTCTTTTAGAGTCAAATTCCAGAACAGAATATACCTTCCTTCAAGATCTAACGTGATATAATCACATTCTAACATGTAGCACTTCTAGCTACAAGCTTCTTACCTTAACAACGGTTGTGATACTTCTATTGATTGATCCGATTCTCTTTCACTTCAATCTTCTGACTTAAGTCAGATGCTACATCGATCTTGGTACTTTGAACAACGTAACATATTCATCTTAGTCGGACTCGATTTGATATGACCACTAGGGTCGGATTAACAATCATCTTCTTAGTCATTACTAAAACGATGGTAACGATAGACATGAACCAAACATAATCAATTACTAGTGCCTTGGTAACCTTGTGACTTTCCCTGATCCAAGCGTGAGTCATGTGCTTCCGGTAGTATAGGCCTCTACTACCTTTCACACCTACTCATACTCGTCCCAAGTATTGTCTCGTAGTTCTGCAAGTCATTATCACAAAAACAATTTTAACACATACAAATGTATCCAAACAATCATATAATTTTCCCTAGACTCTACTAGGACTTCTTCCATGCGTATCTTCAATCATCAATTCTGCTTCAACTCGGTTGGTGATGGAAATGTCAGACGATGGGATAACTTTATGGAGAATCTTTCTTCCTGCTAATCGAAAGTGTACTTCTCCCGTACTAGATGTATTATTTATTAAACGCAATCTAAAGGCAAGATATCACTCTTACAATATCTTCTGATAGGTACAATTCAATATCGTAAGCCTTCTCATTTCCTCCATTTACTCAATTCACTATGAGTCTTCACTATGATGTTCTACACACCAAAGCAGTCGTTTGGTGTATTGAGACGAGAATATAGATAGAGGAAGTTTTAGACGTGTATTCCTCCTTATTACTTCGAAAAATTACATGCCAGTTCTAATATCGTAATTAAATGTTTAGAAATCTGAACACATAAAGTTTCCAGATCTAGTCGGCAACAGACCATAGATCCGATCAAACGATAGCATCATAAAGCATCACAAATCATTTAGCACATAAAAGCAATTTAGGCATCTTCCCTAAATGAGCTAGTGCTCGTGTCTATTCAGGTGCACTTCCTAAAATATATTAGACACACTCCTCACGATCATCGCTTAGCATTCTAAGTTTAAGTCTACAAATAAATCCATATTCCTAGTTCGCTTAAACTAATGCTCTGATACCAACTGTCACATCCCTATTTTCTCGGCCAGAAAAGACCGATTTTTTTATGCTTTATCTTGAAAATCAGAGTAACCTTTTAAAGAAAAGAGTTGCGGAATTTGTTCCCAGAAAAACATGATAAATACATTATCAAAGCATCTCCGAAGAAATGTATTTTATTCATTTTAAAACATTGGGATGCCATCGTCAATACAGAAACATAAGCATAAACAGAACTTACATTCATTATCACTAGTGATTTATGTCTCATTAATCTCTCAATGTAATGTAACTTCATATCGACACATGTGATACAAATAAACTGAGTGGGTCTTGTTGGAAAACCTGGTGAGTACATAGGGATTTCAACCCACAATAATATAATTATTATGTTTAATCATCAAACAATTAACCCAATTACCCATCCCCATTATCTTCTTTATTCTTAAGGGTCTACCCTAAGAATCATCAATCCTGCATTCGTTCATTCCGTAGTCCATTGCTTCCAGGGTTCATATGACAGGCACTAAGTCCATAGCTGTTAATGCTCGTTCGTAAAGCACTAATTCCACAGCTGCTAAAGTTCATTCATCGGGTACTAAATCCATAGCTACCAGTGTTTATCTAATAGGTACTAAGTCCATAGATACCAACGTTTATCTAATAAGTACTAAGTCCTTAGCTACCAGCGTTTATCCAATAGGCACTAAGTCCATAGCTGCCGATGTTATTTATTAGGCACTAAGTCTATAGCTTCCAATGTTTACGCATACCATCTTTCATCACTCATCGTTCATCTACCTATGTTTTACCCAACATATTCGTATATATAAAATACATATACTGTTTAAATCATTTAAAACATGTAGAAAATCATTCATCCATCATAGAAAGCAAGTATTCAAATAATATGCACACATAGCATGTAATTTATATAAAATACTTCATATCTATGTGTAAGATGAAAGTAACTATGCACTCACTTGTTAAAGTTATGATTCCAAACTCGAGCAGCGCTTCGCTTCTAACGATTCTATTTTCCTTCGACGAAACCTATCATTATTATCGCTAAGTTTTAGTCTAATCTTTGTTGCGACTAATTATTAGTGTAGATATATCATTAACTCAAAATGTACTTCATGATCTATCAAGTAAGGAACAACCAGGTAGGATCATATCGGAGGTAGGGTCCGTTTGGTATACAAAGTATACTGTTTGGAATTCCCACTTTAAACACTAAATCACAGCCTAGACATCATCCCCATAAGTGGATCAATCAGTATAACGAGTTTGAATAACTGATAAATTTTATTTATAATAATGATATTATAAGTTATATTTAAAGTAGGGTAGCATAACTTACTTAGCTAGGAGCCGGGCTCTGCAGGGGCAGAACTTCGTCGCTGAATCTTTCTAAGAAAGATTCTTGCAACGCTTCAGCGCTCACCTTACTATACAAAAAACTATAGAAAGAGAAGTCGAATCACGAGGGACCGAAATGCTCAGGGGATAAGAAGAGAAAGACTCTTGAATCAAGAGAATGGTGCAAGAAATATGAGAGCCTAGAGGCTCTTATTTATAGTAATTGAATTTTCAAAAGCCACCCTCTATATTTACCTAAATGACTAAACACCCCTTCATAATACTATTTTAAATAGATTTAATGATAGTTGTACTAAAGTAATGTCGAAAGTACTCAACACTAGTCTTATAACGACCACATTGTCGATGCCTTTCTAATGATATATACATACATATATATATGTATACGTATATATGATTTACACTTTATTTTTATACGTAAATGTGCTATTAAAAGTTATAACTCGTTCATATGAACTCTGTTTTTGACGTTCTTTATATCCACGCGTAGCTATCGACGAGATATACAACTTTCGTTTAGACTCCGTCGGCTAGTTTTGAATTTATATTTTTGTCCATTTTTTTATAAAATTAAATAATTTTGCTAAAATCATAACTCTCTCGTACGGACTCCGTTTTTAGCATTCTTTTTCTCAAAATTCTTATTTTAAGGAGTACTATGATTTTCATTTTGGTCGCATTAGCTAAAAGTCAACCATTCTCTTCGTAGCTTTTTACGTCATACATTCGTTGTGCGCGACTGACTTTTATATCTTATAAAAATCATATCTAATTCCTACGGATTCGGATTTCGACGAAATTTATATTTTCGGGATGGGGACGGCGTGTACTTACTAAATATATAACAATATATATATGTTTTGGCGTACTTATTTTTACGATTTACGGACGATTCCACTGATTTTTCTTATTTTATTATATTATAATAATCATGAAACATATAATATTCAAATAATTCTACTTTGTTACGTCAAATAGGTTATAATTTTTAACCCTAACTATTAATTTGGTTAAGATTATTTATCCTATATAATAAAAAAAATCAATGTTAAAGCTTATTATGTCTTAATTGACTAGCCCGAATCTGTGGTTGTTACAACTTATATGTAGTACACAAGCTTAAATCAATATAATAAAATAGGAATAAGATATACATCTGAAATAAAATAATAATATGGACAAATAGACTTCATGAAAGATGAAGTGGTCGTAACGAGGATTTCGAAGAGGTAAGAAACACTCAAATCGGACTCATAACGAAGGAGTTATGATTCGTTGAAGTTTTGCGTACGACCCGATACGACATTGAGTGTCGTAAATAGTGAATCGGAGATAGATCGCGTATAAGCCTAAGTGATCTAACTGAAAGTTGTAGTAATCATAAAACCGAGAGCATGCATATAGAAAACGTCTAAACTCGACTTAAGCAGAGGAAGTTATGATTATTCTAATATTTCGGCGTAACTGTTTTAGCAAAGAAATCGAAGTTTAGATCGGTTTATTATTAGCCGAAATAATCTAAACGATAATCGAAGACCTCATTAATAATAACCCAAGAATATAAAGAAAACCGAGAACAGAAGTCAGACGAGATAATTATGAATTTTTAATGGACTTTAACAATCTAAGCATGTTAAAAATATAACTGTAAAATAAATTCAAAATTAGTCGACAGAGTCTAAACGAAAGTTGTATCTCTCGTCGATAGCTACGCATTGATATAAAACTTGTCGAAATTCGAGCTCGTATGAAGAAGATATGAATTTTCTAAGATTTTATAAAAATCAGCGCACAGCCAAGCGCATAGACAAGATGCGCAGCTCGCATCTGACATCCACCCAAATATCGACACATGGCACCACTCAGAGAATGACATGTCAGCACCTCGACTGTTTGCTCGGCGCGTCTTGCCAGAGTTCACGGTGTGCATATATTTTTCCGAATATAAATACCTGCCTCCGTATATGCTTCTCATATCTCATCCCTATAGCTCAATCCCTTGAGTTCTCTCTACATTAGATCCAAATTTCCTTAGCTTCTACTATACATGTGAAGCCTTGCGACCCCTGAGTGTCCGACATGTAATAGCCTTTGAGTAGAAGCTTTGTTAGTGCAATTTCTGGAGTTTTGTCTAGGGAATCTCTTTAAGTTAAATTACACTTTATATTATTTTAGTGTAATTTATATTTAAATTCATAGTCGTTACTTTGAATTTATAAATAAGATTTGTCAGTAAATCCAACGTCATATTACTGATTGAGCCACTTACCGGGATGATGTCTAGGATGGATGTAGTGAAGTGTTTAAAGTGGGATTTTCAAACAGTATACTTTGTATACCAAACGGACCCTATCTCCGATATGATCCTACTTGGTTGTTCCTTATCAACTATAGATCAATAGACATTGAGATTATTAAGGAATCTATACTATCATTAGTCATAAGGAATATTAGACTAAGACTTAGTGCTAATTATACTAAGTCAGATCAAAGGAAAAACTAAGTGCTACAGCAAAGCGCTGTCCGATTTCCAAGTCATTACTTTAACAAGTGAGTGCATATTTACTTTCAGCTTACACATAATATAAAGTATCCAGATGATTAAATGTGTGCCTATTATCTGAATTACTTGATATTTGTGCTAGATAAATTATATGATTTTTACTTGATTTAATCATATATGTATTTTTTGTAACACTCGTTTCAGGTATCATTTATTTTTTTTCAAGATTTTAGGGTTTTGGACTGGAACTCGACGAGTTGGGGAGCTCCAACTCGTCGAGTAGAGATCGTTTTGGACGCGCTACTCAGGGTCTGCTCGACGAGTTGGAAGGCCCCAACTCGACGAGTAGACACTGTAAAGGAAAACCCTAATTTTCAGGGATTTGTACCCTATTTAAAGAACTTATGGCTCATTTGTAGCCTTCCTCATCGTCCTTACAGCTCAGAGAAACCCTGGATCTGAGCCTTATACCTTCTTGAGTGTGTGTGTGAGCTTTGGAGAGTGATTTTGGTGTGGTTGTGAAGGAATTTGGAGCTTGAAGAGGTTAGAGTAAAGAGAGAGGCAGTAGATCTAACATCTACTCTGTTTTGGCAACCATCTTGAGGTATAAAGTTGCTACCTTGCCCACTATTTGCTTAGATCTCATCTTGTGAAAGTATATTGTCACTTTTGGTGCATAATGGTGTCATTCTTGGGTTTAAACTTGTCATGAGGATATGGTTTCAGATCTGGACACCTCTAGGACTCCATGGACATAAAGTTGCCCACTTTATCTAGCCTATGATGGGTTTTAGTATACTACAACATCCTATGGTGCACATACAACCCTAAATACCTTGGATCTATGTTTTCACTAATTATAAATGCAAATGGTTTCCAAGGCATTAAACCTATAAATAGCATGCAAATTGTCATAAACAATACAAGATACTAGTTAGAGTAACATACCTTTTTGTGGCTTGAAGTCTTGATGTATTTGGTGTTGCTTGAAAGACTTTGGCCTTTAAGAACTTAGTGCCCCAAGTGTTGCACCTCAAATGGAATCACAACTTACCTAGGACAAAGGTGACTCTTGAGAGAGAATCTCATGCACCAAAAACACCTCCAAGGACTCTAAGAACTTCTAGTGGCATTTTTAGGCAATGGAGTTCATATTTATATGTGGTGGATTCCAAGGGTCATGGGTATAACCCAAATCCATACCCATAGGTTTTATGATCCATGGTTCATGTGGCCCAACTCTTTATGTATCCATACATAAAATTAGTCCAACATGGATCATAAACCCAATACATATAAATATAACTAATTACCATAATTATTCCCCATAGATTTAATTAGTCTCTTTTGATCACTAAATTAATTCCAAATTAATTCTTGATCAATACTAATTAAAACATATGATTTCATATTAATATATTATAACTCATAATATACTAACGAATCATATATAACTTTCTCTCAAGAGTCCATCCTAACAAATTGTCCTGGTGTTATGCAACCCAAATGGACCATGCTACTCTCGGGTCGAGTACATAACAATAATAGTTATGGGCTTAGACATCTAATCCAACAATCTAGGCCCTTTTTCATGCCCTAAACCTTGTATGAACCTTAGTTTTAGTGTTTTAGCCTTTTGAGGCCTTGCATGCACATAAAATTTGCAACTTTACGTGGTATTGTAGTCCTAAGGGACTGGATCTGTAGTTTGGGGCCGTGGATTAGACCGAAAGGACTGAATATGTTAAGACAAGGGAAAACTCGGCGAGTAGATGAGATAAATCGACGAGTTGGATGGGGTTTTCCCGTTTTCGGTCTATAGAGTAAACTCGGCGAGTTGATGAGATAACTTGACGAGTTGGATTGGGTTTTCCCGTTTTCGGCCTGACGAGTAAACTCGGCGAGTTGATAAGATAACTCGGCGAGTTGGCTAGGGTTTTACATGGTTTTCTGAACACTGAAGGAACTCGACGAATTGCTAGATGCACTCGATGAGTTGGGTCAACATGGACCGTTGACCTTGACTTTGACCATGGTTGACCAAGTTTGACCTTGAGGGTATTCTTGGTATTTTGATATTTTGAAAAAGCTAGTCACATGATGATTGTAGGCAGTTGAGTTGGAGCTGCGCGTTGGGACTATCATATCTTATCAGTTCAGCATTCTTGAGAGTCTCCTCACCATACCAATGGGTCGAAGGCACCAAGGTCGGCCCATTTTATGATATGTGGTACACTAGTTGGTGTAGTGATATGTGGCATGTTAGTTGGTTATATGCTAGGTGGTATGCTAGTTGTATATGTGGTATACTTGCATTAAAGACCATGGGGGAGCCCATGGTGCTTGGATGTAAGACCATGTGGGGGAGCCCATGGCTTTTCAGGTAAAGACCATGGGGGGAGCCCATGGCACTCGGATGTCAGACCATGTGGGGGAGCCCATGGCACCTAGGTGTAAGACCATGTGGAGGAGCCCATAACATCCTAGAGTAAGACCCTGGGAGGAGCCCACGACATCCTTATATGTTTGTATGCACGGCTTGTGGTATATGTAGCTTTTATAGCTAATATGGATTATGTGATTATGTGGATTATGTGGGGTATGCTCTGGGGAACTCACTAAGCATTAGCTTACAGTTTGTTGATTGTTTCAGGTACTTTTGAGCCGAAGGGCAAGGGCAAGGTTTGATGGCGCGACACACACTCTCTCTCACATTTTTATGGGGACACTCTGATATTTGAAATAAAATGTTGATGTTATGAAAACAATTTTCATTGAGATTTTGTGGTTTATGGGAATGTTTTGATTACTTTAAAAATGAAAATTTTATTTGGAAAATTGGGTCGTTACATTTTTTATATTTACATAAAATATATTGGGTAGTGATGGAGACTTGACTATATATGAACCAATCGTCTAGCAGAGTATAGATGACGACCACAGATTACTCTAGACAGTCCAGTAGAATGCTAGCAGGCTCGCAACCTGTAGGTGTTAGTGAACTATAAGTTCATTGATGTACTCTATCCCCCCATGGTTGTATTATTGACATTTATTGCTAAAGGAATCCCCTAAGCAGTATTGTCTGCCCGTTGATGATGATGATGATCCTAAGGATAGGTTCTTTGAGATTAGTATTTTAGGATCAGTAGGTGAGAATAACGGGAATTGGTAATCGGGTAAATTATTTGATGTGATATATATATATATATATATATATATATATATATATATAATTAAAGAACTTAATTATTGTGGGTTGAAAACCGTATGTGCTCACTAGGCTCCCAAGTCAGACTCACTCAGTTACACTGTATCACAGGTAGAGGCACGAAAGCCCAAGGATGTTGAGCGATTTACGGATAATTGTAGGCCATAGTTTAATAAACTATTGTAAGGCTTGTAATATTTTTGTTATGCTTATGTTTTTATATTGACGATGACATCCGAAGTTATTAATGAAATGTATTTCTTTGGAAATGCTTGGTAATAATATTATCACATTCTTGGGAACAAATTCTGCATTATAATTCTTTAAAAAAAATGATACTCTAAAATGAAATAAGCATAATTAAATCGGTCTTTTCTGATTGTGAAAATGGGTATGTGACATAATATTTTATCCTAATTTATGAAAAAGTCCCAAACTACAATTTGTTTACGAAAAAGCATGAATTACCAGTAAAAATGACGATTTGTCCCATTTTTTTTCCAGTTTGCCAGTTTCATTACTTACCTGGTTCCATTAAAGTGCTATTATTTTACCTGAATTTACAAATAAGTCTCAAACTAAAATTTAGTGATGATTTGAGTCTTTTCTCCATGTAACATACATTTTACCGGTTTCATTGCTGACCTGGAAGCCTAGTCATTAAATGAGTTGATAAGATGGACACGATGAGTTATATAATGTTACGTTTACGGTAAAATTTGATCTCCATCTCATCGGCTCACTTATGACTATGTATCCAGGTTAGCATTGAGATTGGTAAAATGTGTGTTTCCAGAAAAAAAGGGGGGGGGGGGCAGGAAATGAGTTGATGTCTGATGATATGGATATACCGAGTTACATAAGATTAGAGAGACAATTTGAAATTTCTTATATACTTAAAAAATGACGAAGTTGTTGCTAGTTTGTGTAATTATTACAGTCTTCGTTGGATGCATTTTATATTCCAAAAAACATACAATACATCAGGATATCAAGTTTTATGGTAAACATAACATTATATAACACAACATATCAATCTCATCAGCTCATTTAATGACTAGGCGTCCAAGCCAACAATGAAACCTGTAAAATGTATATTTCTAGTAGAAAAAGGCCAAATCATCACTAAATTTTTGTTCGGTACGTATTCGTAAATTATGGTAAAATAGTGAGACTTTAATGGAGCAAGGTAAGCAATGAAATCGGTAAGATGGGAAAAATGGGTCGAATCGTCATTTTTACCAGCAATTCATACTTTTTCGTAAACAAATTTTAGTTTAGGATTTTTTCGTAAATTAGGGTAAAATATTAGGACTCTTCCGGAGGTTTTCCTATATCAATGTAACATCCCAATTTTCTAGACAAAAAATTGTGTTTTTGATTAAGTAATTTATTGAAACCATTTACTGAAAAGCAACATCAATATCATATCAACTCATAAACCATAAGTCAAATGTCATAAAAACACGTCATGAAATAATAATAATGTAACGCTCGTAGATCCGGGCTAGTCAATTTAGAGATAATAGGGGTCGAAAACGACTTTTCGACAAAAATTTTATTTAGAATAAATAATCTTAACCAAGTTGTAGAATATGTCTCAAGGGTTCCGTACATATAAAGAACGCCGAAATCCGAGTTATAACGAATAAGTTATGGCCCGTCGAAGTTTTACGTCAAAACCGGCACGGCACCAGGAGACGTAAATAGTGAATTTACGATAGAGGACTTTTTAGCCTTAGTGATCAAAACAAAAGTTGTAGTATATGTTAAAACGAGAACATACAAAAAACAGAACGCCCAAATCTGACTTCGTATGAGGAAGTTATGAATTTTCTAAGATTTGGCATAGGAGTGCACGGCTCGAAACTCGAATTTTAGTTCGAGCGGTTTTTGGCTTACGCAACCTTAATGAGAGTTGAATATCTCATTAATAGGAACTCAACGGTAAAAAGACAGATGAAAACGGAGTCCGTATGAAGGAGTTACGAATTCTTCGTGGTCATTTAACAGTCTAATCTCCTCCTATTGTTAAATTTAAGATCGGTCGAGAATTAGCCGACGGAGTCTAAATGAAAGTTGTAGATATTGTTTTTACCTACGCGTGGAAAAAATAGAACGTCGAAAACGGAGCTCGTATGCGAAAGTTACGGGGTTTAGAAGTCGGCAGGGTGCTGCTGCAAAAGGGGTGACGTGGCTGAATATGGGCCAAGGCTTTCTCCCCAAGGCAAGCCACCAGAAGGTGACATGTGGCATGGAATCGACGAGTAGGAGGACCTACTCGACGAGTAGAGTAGGATTTCAGCCTATAAATAGAGGTGCCGGGTTCCCTCATTCTTCACACCATTCCAACTTCTTCTCTCTCTCTCTCTAAACTCTCTCTCTAGCCCCCAAAACCCCCCCTAAAGTCTAGGTAAACCTCCTAGCACCCGAAGGAAGCCCTGAGGCTCCTGAAGCCTCGAGAAAAGAGCTTTTCAGCTCGGAAACGCTGCTCCAGCGAAGCCCGGTTTTCGAGAAAACCCGTTGTAAGTGAGCTATGCCTACCCTATCTTTAGTATAGCTTATGTTTCAATATATTAATGTTATTAGGACCTTATAAGGAGTATTTGGGCTATTATTATGGGTCATATAAGTATTGTTTAACGCTTATATAATAGTAATAATATCCAGACTATTAATTAGTCTCGGCGAATATTAGACTAAACTCTAGTGGTAATGATACTAGGTTTTGTCCGAGGAAAAATTGTGTTGAGAGTAACGAAGTGTTGTTCGAGTGCCGAGTCACCTCCTTATCAAGTGAGTGCATAGTTACTTTCATCTTACACATAGATATGAAGTATTTTATATAAACTACGTGCTATGTGTGCATATTATCTGTATACTTGCTATCTATGCTGGATGAACGATTTTATACAAGTTTTATATGATTTAAACTGTATATGTATTTATATCTACATAATATGTTGGGTAAAACATGGGTAGATGAAATATGAGTTGGATGATTAGTTGAGAGGTGATATAGACCATGAGGTAAGGGCGAGAGGTGGACGATGTGAAAAGCCTTGTTCCCAAATGTTGGCCCCGTCATCTAGCAGAGTATCGATGACAACCACAGACTATTCTAGACAGTACAGTGGAACACTAGCAGGCTCGCAACCTGTAGGTGTTGTGAACGATGTGTTCACCCAGTGTACTCTAACCCTGGCGATCATGTAGACTTGGTGCCTAAACCTTGGCGATCATGCAGACTTGATGCCAAAACCCTGGTGACTATGCGGACTTAGTGCATGTTGTATAAACCCTGGCGACTATGCAGACTTAGTGCCTAAACCCTGGCGACTATGCGGACTTAGTGCCTGTTGTATAAATCTTGGCGACTATGCAGACTTAGTGCCTAAACCCTGGTGACGATGGACTTCGTGCCGATTCCTTAGGATGATCCTTAGGAATGAATGAATGAGGAATAGTTGATTCTTAGGGTAGATCCTTAAGAGTAAGAAGATAATGGGGATGGGTAATTGGGTTGATTGTTTGATGTTTAAACAAAATAATTATATTATTGTGGGTTGAAAACCCTATGTACTCACCAGGTTTCCCAACCCGACCCACTCCAGCTTATTTCTATCACAGGTGTCGTTATGAAGTTACATTACACTGAGAGATTTAAAAGAGATGTAGATCACTAGTGTAAATGAATGTAAGTTCTGTTTATGCATATGTTTCTGTATTGACGATGACATCCCAAATATTTTAAAAATGAATAATAATACATTTCTTCGGAAATGCTTTGATAACGTATTTATCACGTTTTACTGGGAACAAATTCCGCAACATTTTTATTAAAGTAAGTACTCTGATTTTTATAAAGCATAAACAAAATCGGTCTTTTCTGGCCGTGAAAATGGGGATGTCACAGTTGGTATCAGAGCATTAGTTTAAGCGAACTAGGAATATGGATTTATTTCTAGACTTAAACTTAGAATGCTAAGCAATGATTGTGAGGAGTGTGTCTAATAAAATCTAGGTAATACACGTGAATAGACACAAGCACTAGCTTATCTAGGGAAAATGCCTAATATGCTTTTATGTGCTAAATGATTTATGATATGCATTATATGATCGAATCTATGGTCTGTTGCCGACCGGATCTGGAAACTTTATGTGTTCAGATTTCTAAACGTATAATTACGGTATTAGAACTGGCATGTAACTTTTCGGAGTGATAGGGAAATTTACATGTCGATCGTAAATAAAATTTTTCCTATCTTAATTCTCGTCATTACACACCAAATGTCTGAATTGGTGTATAGATTGACATGGCAAGAACCCGAAGCGGAATCGGGAACGCAAATGGAAATAGGAATCAACAGCCCCCAGTGATTGAGCAAATACCTGTTGTAGTAGAAGCTGCACCTGAACCAATCACCGTGGCTGGAGTACAAGCCATGATTCGGGCTATGTTAGCTGAACAAAGGGAAGAATGAGGTGGATGTTACATGAAAATAGGGACGAACCTACCATGCCCATTGAGCAACCTGAGCTGATTCCCGAGCAATCGGAGGAAGGGAACTATAGCCACCCTGTGAGTTAAGTTGGGACTCAAGGAGAACGAAGGAATGGCCCGGAAAGGGGAAATGACAAGGATGAACGAATGTATAAGAACTTCTTGGGAGCCAAGCCACCAAGCCTTTCTGGAAGCCCGAAGCCGGTTGAGATTATGGACTGGATCTCCGAAATAGAGATGGTGTTTGAGAGCTGTGACTGTAGCGACAAGCAAAAGACCGTCTTTGCAGTCAGACAACTAAAGACTGGAGTGCTAAGTTGGTGGAAGTTGTTGGAAGATACAATGCCACGAGGAGAAGCCATGCGAATGTGTTGGGAAGCATTCGTGGAGGAGTTGAAAATGCAGTACTGCTCAGAGATAGATCTGATAGACCTAAACAATGAATTTCAGAACCTGAAGAAAGGAAAGATGAGTGTGGATGAGTATGCCACCACATTCACTGAGAGGATGAAGCTATTCCCCTACTTGGTGCCTACTGAACTCTCCAAGATCGATAGGTTTGCTAACGGACTGCCCACAGACTTTGGCCCAACAGTCAAAATGGCAACTACCTTGAAAACAGCCGTTAGAGTAGCCAGGAATGTTGAGACCCAGATTAGGGAAAAAGGTGTGGAGAGAGCTGAAGTTGGCGAGAAAAGGAAGTACGAAGGATCTTCAAAATCCAACAAAGAAAGGAAATTCTCAAAGACTGAAGGAGGAGGAGGAGGTGAAGCTAAGTGGTGTGAGAAGTGTAAAAAGAAACACCTCAGGAAATGTAGCGAGGAGGTGACTTGCTACAAATATGGAAAGACAGGGCATTACGCCAGCAAGTGTACATCCAACAAGAGGGTGTTCTACAGATGTAACAAAGAAGGGCATGTTTCTAAAGACTGCTCGAAGAAAAACGAGGCAGCAAGGCCAGGATCGCCACCAAGGCCAAGGGCATTCCACATGATCCTCGACGAGGCAGAAAACGACGAGGCAGAAATCGAGGATGAGGAGTTCGTATCCGAAGATCGAGTTATGCAGTAGCCATAGTATCGTATGATGTAGCCTACGAGAGGCATAGTCTAGGGTGAAATTGAACACCTATGTAATCGTTTCAAGGAATAATATAAAACCTTCGTTTTGTTATCTGGTGTGTTAAATTGTTATGTGATCTTCTTATATGGTGACTTGGAAAACTGCGAGACAATACTTGGGACGAGTATGAGTAGGTGTGAATGGTAGTAGAGGCCTATACTACTGGAAGCACATGACTCACACTTGGATCAGGGAAAGTCACAAGGTTACCAAGAATCTAGTAATTGATACCATTTTATTCAAGTATGTCGTTACCATTGTTTCGGTAATGACTAAGAAGATTATTGTTATTCCGACCCTAGTGGTCATATCAAATTGAGTCCGCCTAAGACGAGTATGTTAAATGGTTCAGAGCACCAAGTCCGATGTAGCATCTGACTTAAGCTAGAAGATTGAAGTGAAAGACAATCAAAGCGATTAGTAGAGGTACCGCATTAGTTGCTTGTAGCTAGGAATGCTACCTTTTAAGATGTGATTATATCACATTAGAACATGAAGGGAGGTATAGTCTGTTCTAGAAATTTGACTCTAAAAGACCTGAGTCTAAGCGTTGCAACATACGATGATAGGTCATTACAATATGACACATCGGTCCATGGTAGTAATCCTAAGATTGTTAAGAAGAAGAAGCAATCTCCAGTAAGGATCGAGATTGTGACTTGAAGGTCATAATTTGGAGTCCAACGTGAGATAGGAAGCAGGTGCAAGATCGAGCACCGCCTGCAGTTATGGAGTCCAAGAGTTAGATACTCGTTTGAAGCAACATCAAAGTTACGGTTATTACTTAGGATGAAGAGATAACGTATGGAGTCATCATGTGAGCCCTGTTTCGTTGATGATTTCGGGACGTAATCATCCTAAGGGGGAGATAATTGTAACGCCCGTAGATCCGGGCTAGTCAATTTAGAGATAATAGGGGTCGAAAACGACTTTTCGACAAAAAGATTATTTAGAATAAATAATCTTAACCAAGTTGTATAATATGTCTCAAGGGTTCCGTACATATAAAGAACGCCGAAATCCGAGTTATAACGAAGAAGTTATGGCCCGTCGAAGTTTTACGTCAAAACCGGCACGGCACCGGGAGACGTAAATAGTGAATTTACGATAGAGGACTTTTTAGCCTTAGTGATCTAAACAAAAGTTTTAGTATATGTTAAAACGAGAACATACAAAAAAAAGAACGCCCAAATCTGACTTCGTATGAGGAAGTTATGATTTTTCTAAGATTTGGCATAGCAGTGCATGGCCCGAAACTCGAATTTTAGTTCGAGCGGTTTTTGGCTTACGCAACCTTAATGAGAGTTGAATATCTCATTAATAGGAACTCAACGGTAAAAAGACAGACGAAAACGGAGTCCGTATGAAGGAGTTACGAATTCTTCGTGCTTATTTAACAGTCTAATCTCCTCCTATTGTTAAATTTAAGATCGGCCGAGAATTAGCCAACGGAGTCTAAATGAAAGTTGTAGATCTTGTTTTTACCTACGCGTGGAAAAAAAGAACGTCGAAAACGGAGCTCGTATGCGAAAGTTACGGGGTTTAGAAGTCGGCAGGGTGCTGCTGCAAAAGGGGTGACGTGGCTGAATATGGGCCAAGGCTTTCTCCCCAAGGCAAGCCACCAGAAGGTGACATGTGGCATGGAATCGACGAGTAGGAGGACCTACTCGACGAGTAGAGCAGGATTTCAGCCTATAAATAGAGGTGTCGGGTTCCCTCATTCTTCACACCATTCCAACTTCTTCTCTCTCTCTCTAAACTCTCTCTCTAGCCCCCATAACCCCCCTAAAGTCTAGGTAAACCTCCTAGCACCCGAAGGAAGCCCCAAGGCTCCTGAAGCCTCGAGAAAAGAGCTTTTCGGCTTAAAAACACTGCTCCAGCGAAGCCCGGTTTTCGAGAAAACCCGTTGTAAGTGAGCTATGCCTACCCTATCTTTAGTATAGCTTATGTTTCAATATAGTAATATTATTAGGACCTTATAAGGAGTATTTGGGCTATTATTATGGGTTATATAAGTATTTTTTAATGCTTATATAATAGTAATAATAGCGAGACTATTAATTAGTCTCGGCGAATATTAGACTAAACTCTAGTGGTAATGATACTAGGTTTTGTCCGAGGAAAAATTGTGTTGAGAGTAACGAAGTGCTGTTCGAGTGCCGAGTCACCACCTTATCAAGTGAGTGCATAGTTACTTTCATCTTACACATAGATATGAAGTATTTTATATAAACTACGTGCTATGTGTGCATATTATATGTATACTTGCTATCTATGCTGGATGAACGATTTTATACAAGTTATATATGATTTAAACTGTATATGTATTTATATCTACATAATATGTTGGGTAAAACATGGGTAGATGAAATATGAGTTGGATGATTAGTTGAGAGGTGATATAGACCATGAGGTAAGGGCGAGAGGTGGACGATGTGAGAAGCCTTGTTCCCAAATGTTGGCCCCGTCATCTAGCAGAGTATGGATGACAACCACGGACTATTCTAGACAGTCCAGTGGAACACTAGCAGGCTCGCAACCTGTAGGTGTTGTGAACGATGTGTTCACCCGGTGTACTCTAACCGTGGCGATCATGCAGACTTGGTGCCTAAACCTTGGCGATCATGCAGACTTGATGCCAAAACCCTGGTGACTATGCGGACTTAGTGCATGTTGTATAAACCCTGGTGACTATGCAGACTTAGTGCCTAAACCCTGGCGACTATGCGGACTTAGTGCCTGTTGTATAAATCTTGGCGACTATGCAGACTTAGTGCCTAAACCCTGGTGACGATGGACTTCGTGCCGATTCCTTAGGATGATCCTTAGGAATGAATGAATGAGGAATAGTTGATTCTTAGGGTAGATCCTTAAGAGTAAAGAAGATAATGGGGATGGGTAATTGGGTTGATTGTTTGATGTTTAAACATAATAATTATATTATTGTGGGTTGAAAACCCTATGTACTCACCAGGTTCCCAACCTGACCCACTCCAGCTTATTTCTATCACAGGTGTCGTTATGAAGTTACATTTGTTTGATTAATGTCTAAGTCCATAACTATAATTAGTAAGACTTGACCCGACCAGGCATGGTCCATTTGGGTTGCATGGCATCATGCATTTGGATAGACTAAAATGAGAGAAATAACACTTAAGGTTTATTAATATATTAGAAGTTCTAATATATTAATAAGGTTATTTAATTAGTATTGATCAAGAATTAATTTGGAATTAATTAAGTGATCAAAAGGAGACTAATTAAATATATGGGTTGATTGTGTAAATCATTCATTCTTTTATATGTGGGCTTGTGATCCAAGATTCCTTATGTTGGACTAAGTCCATGGGGTGACCCATGGATACTCTATGGAGGTTAAAATCCATGGAGCATAAGGAATGGGTAAAGTTATGAGTTACATGGTGTAACCCTAATAGCCACCATATAAAAGAATCCCATGGCTCAAGAAATCAGGGACTATGTGTGAGGAAAAAGGGCTAGCCGATTTTATGAAGTGTTCCAATTTCTCTCAAGTCATTCCATGTGCATTTGATGTTGTGTGAACCATTTGAGGTGCCACACTTGGGGCATTAGGCACTCAAGCTTCATGAAGACATTCTACATCAAAGATGTATGTAATTCTAACTTGAGATATTCATTTGAATCAGTGTTATTATGCTAGTTAGGATGAATACCTTGGAAAGTTCATATTTGCATGTATAATAGAGAAAACATAGATCCAAGGTATTTAGGGTTGCATGTACACTTAGGAGTGTTAGAATGCTTAAAACCCAACAGTGGTATCAGAGCCTAGGCTTGTTTTCAATTATACTTGATGCAAATTGCTGAAAAATGCTGAAAAAGTCGAATTTCGGGCATTCTGGGCACTGGACTCGCCGAGTCCACTGATGAACTCGCCGAGTCCATGAAGAAAATCACCCTACTCGTCGAGTAGGTTCATACACTCGACGAGTAGGAGCCCCTGTCAGCATATCTTCGAGTTTTTTGGCTAGAAATGGACTACGAACATTACCATAAGCTGTTTTTGAAACTATAAACCTGTTTTTGATGTGGTAATGTTCATTCTAATCCAATTTCAAAGATAATTGTCAATAGATTCATGTTTTGTATTAGTTTAATGGTTAGTCTAATTACATGAAAAAGTTTGATTAAATTATCTTGTTCTTATGAGTTGCTTAGATTAATAGAAAAATTATTAGAAATTGTTGTTTTCAATCCATTTTAATCTAAGAGATGATTCTAAAATGTGTTTGTGTAACTTGTCCTCAAGTTACATGAAAAGTCACATTAAAGTTTCTTAAAACTCATAAAAGTTGGCAAAGGTTACAAAATGAAGAGTCTTGTCTTCATTGAATGGTTTTATGACTCCATAACTTGTCCTCAAGTTATGGAGGTTCAAGAGTCACTTCATTAAGTAATAAAATGTGTAACCTTAATTAGTTCCATAAGTTACAAAAATAAAAAAAAGTTACATTCTTTCATTAGTTTAAAGTCTTCCATAACTTGTCCTCAAGTTATGGAACTTGAAGAGTTTTTTAATTAAAACTACTTTAAACACATAAGTTATGGAATTAATTAGTTTTGAATAGTTTCAAAACTTGCCCTCAAGTTTTGGAATTTGAAAAGTTTTCTCTTATGAATACTTTAATTCCAAGTTAAGCCCTTAGAATTTTAAAAGTTAAAATTCAACCCTTATACTTTATAATATTATAAGTTAATAATATATATATATATATATATATATATATATATATATATATATATATATATGTATAAGAGAAAGTCAGTCTTACTGTTAGTAGGCCTCATTCACGAAGCCGGTCTATAAGGGGGGTATAAGGTTACTGCCTATAAAATGGCAGTTTAATGGGTGTCCACTCTCACCCACCGCTTCCTTGACTGGTGGAGGGTCGTTAGCCGAACGGGTAGGACAAGGACTATAATTCTCCCTTCATTAAAAGTATTAATGACAAATACTAAGTAACTAAACATTTATAAATTCCCAATCTTAGTTACTTAGGAAAATGTGAATTTGGTGCTAACCCATGAATTTACACTTTGCACTTTGTATAAACCGTTAGTGGAGCTCGTGTAGTTAACCGACACACTAACCTGGATTTAACAAGGTAGGCAAAGGGTAACTTAATATTTTATCATAGTATCGGTGGAGCTCGTGTGGTTAACCGGCACATCGATTGAGGGGTAAATATTAAGGGTACCAAGTATATTTGCATGGTTACTTTACACCTTGTTTTGTGATCCTCGGCATCCTAGTCACAAAACCTGAAGGGCACACTCGAGATTGAAACATGCCATTGAACAGTTCAATGAATCTCAAAAGAATCTAGGAGTTTCAAAACCAATTAAAACCTAATAATACATTTCGTTTATCTTGGTGGAAATTGGTGAATCGTCATTCACCTACCCTCAAATATTTTATAGCTTGGATTACGGCATCCCTCTTCCAAGTTATAAAAGTATTGTGTTGGGTCCTAGCCTTAATATTTCATATTGGGTGTTATATTAAGGACTTTAAATCAACTATCTTGAATATCTCCCAAAAGATGATCTTCCCAAATCTCTTGAAACAAGTTTTCCTAAAATGAAGATGATGTCCCATGGAAATCATACTTCTTTCACCTCCTCCAATTATTCTCCCTAACCCACAAGTTCTTGAAAAGTTTAAGGTCACTCAAGCCCTATTGGCAAGCAAAGGTCTATGTGTGATCACATCTTGGAGATGTAGTCACATATTGACAAGTCGGGAGAGTTGGGTGTCAAAGTCTAGAGGAAGCTGATGATCAATCACTTTCTAAGTCACATAGGGAGTTCCTTTGGGACTCCTATGAAACAGACTATGACAAGCCCCTTAATGATCTTATCTATTTGCTAAGATCAACTTCCTAAAACTTTATGGACATTGACAATGATGACATTGGATATCCAGTAAAGCTCTCTCTTCCCAATGGAAAGGGATCGGCCATAGTCAACTCGGTTGACCAAATGGTAAAGAGAAAGGCTAAGTCTGAGATAGTCCCATTATCAAGGGTCCATTGCCAAAGAAAGGGGCATTGGTTGCGAAGCTGCCAAATTTACCTAAGGATGTTAAAGTCAATAAGTTTGACTCTACTTCAGGTAAAGTCCACTATCTAACTCTGCTAAGTTTCTATTCTGAGATTCTTGATACATGATGTGACTGGGTCACATGGTGATGTTTTAAGAATCAAAGAAAAAGTGAAGAGACTTAAAGAAAGAATATGCTGAATCTGATCGCGTAGATGGATTTCTATCACATAGTTTGAAGATCGGATTCTTGAGCTACTTCTTAGGAGTTATGATATTTTGCTTAGGAATAGATAACAACAAGTTTTTATATGGATTGTAAGGATGAGTTTTTCCGCAAAGTTTTAAAATAAAAGGTAAATCTTTTGATTTTATTTATTTTAAAATATCCTTACAATGGCATTTCTGAAAAAATTGTGTTGCTTATAAGATTCCATTAAGAGCAAGAGTGGAAATATGAATTTGATTCTTTCATTTGTGGTAGTGTATAAATTTACCAAATAAGGAAAGATTCTCATCAACCAAGTTTCAATTGGACCGAAACTTGAAATCATGCAATTTGTAGAGCATGATGAATGAGAACCTTCAAGCATTGGAAAAATTAAGACTAACTACTTGTTCACATGGATGTGTGAGTCAAGTAACGAACTAAGGGATCGAGTACACATTCTTATGCACTGATTAAGTCCACCACAAAAGATCGATAAGACTATTCGTCATGATTTACTAAAGTTTAGTAAATATGGTTATACTTATAGGCTTAAGTATAATTCTGAAGCATTGGAAAAAATTTCAGTGTATGGCGGAACGAATGAGAAGAATCAAATTAGGCAGAAGGATAAAAGTTTCTCAAATATGAAAAGATGGGAGAGTACTTTATTATCAGGTTATATAATCATCTTAATGATTAAGAGACCTTATCACAATTCATCCTCTAAGTGCATTCTGGTAGCTAAGAAGAGGAGTTATGAATTGTTGAAGTGGTTAAATCAAGAAGATGAGTCATATTTCATTCCAAAACAATTCTTAGAGTCATACTCCAAGATTGTAACTTGAGTGACATGTCTTATAGAAGGTTTAAAAACACTTGTCAAATGTAAGAGTAAAAGGTTTCTACTCTTGTACATTTGAAATTGGTAAGTTGCGATGTTTTGGATAAAACAAAGACCAACTAAGGCCAATTGTGAGAAGTGTTTGTCTTGATTATAATCCACACTATCTCTTGAATATTTGACAAGAGAGTCTTATATGTCAAGAGGACAGTGAGAGTCTTAAAAGGTCTTGAAAGTCTCAAGAACTAATCAAGAGTAAAACCTAAAGTTCTTCACTAGCACACGACTTGAGGTTTATAACCTATCGTGTTGACTATTTCTGTGTCCATTCCAATTATAGTTGGCTTTGCATATGAGTTCTTAGAGTTCTCAATTGGTTGCACAACAACTTGGAAGCAATGGCAGACCCTTGAGCTGCCACATGGCAAGAAATTAAGATTGAGTTCAGTCCATATGAGTTTGAATTTGTCATTATCCTTGTCTTGTGACTATGGTTTTGACAATTCACATGGATAAGAACACATACACCATTAAATCTAAGTGTCATAAGGTTTCTCTCTGATTCATGAAAATGATGGTGAGGAAACACTTTCACTAAGTAGATTTTAGCTAGATAGCAATTGTGATATTTGTATTCTCAAAGTCGTTAGTGGAGCATGTGTGGTTAACCGGCACACTAACATGGACTTGTGAGAAGTGGCAAAGGTCTAAACAATTGAGACTATGATTACGACATCCCTTTTCATAGTTCTTAAAATTGTTTAGACACACAAGTGTGCTATCTAAGGCAAGGTGTATGATTTTGATAAAGTTTTATCAAAGCAATCTAGTATCAGAAATCTGAACTTTGGTAAGAAAGTCAATAAAGTATTGTTTTTCTAGAAGTTCAGCTGATTTCTGAGTACATGTCAAAGCTAGTGGGAGCATAAGTGTTATGCTAATAATCATCGTGTTAGTGGGAGCATGATAATTATGATAAAGGTTGCAAGTTAGCAATGTTAATTATAGAAAACAAAAGGTTTCAATTGGGAAAAAGTTGTTTTGCTATAATTAAGGGAGAGGAAATTATACTTCATCTCAAATCTAAAATTTTAGATTGAGGTTTTAAATCGTATTTAGTCAAGGATATATATATGAATTTCATGTTGGAATGGCTCAACATAAGGAAATTCTATATATAGGTCCATTATTTGCGTTCTAAAATTCGATTATGATTACGGCATCCCTTTTCATAATCTGAATTATGAGAACTTGGCAAATTGAAATGGAAATATTATAGCAAAAGACTGGTTTAGTCTTTATGTGAGACATCATGAATCGTGTCCCATATGCTTCGGATATAGGATCGATTACATGTGCTATATTCATCCTTTCTAAAATTTTCCAAATGTCTGGGGCATTAAGAAGGCAAAAGGTCTAGAACTGGATATGACTAAAAGGATTAACCAATTGTCGAGGACAATCTAAGGTTTACCAAAGATTGGTTGCTCAAGGACAGTTGGAAGTATAGTGTTAATTCTGGAAGGACCATATTGACATAATCTGTAAGGAGGCAACTCTTGTTCAGAAGTGATAGTCAAAATGGAATATGGAAATGTTTCAAAGTTAGAAATTATTCAAGCTGTGTAAGATTAGGAAACTTAATGCAAGAAGGATGTTTCCAAGGAGTTGATCTCCTTGGAATGCTCTGTAATGTTTGTTGTCAAGTCCTTGTGACTTTGTGCATAATCATTACAAGAGGATCAATGCATATAAGTTTAGAATCTAACAGATTTCAGTAAATGGCATGAATTTGGAATTCTTGCATTTGCAGTAAGGATTTGGGACTGTGAAAAGAGAATCATTGAAGTTATGTTCAATTGATCTATTTCACAAAGTAAAGATCATAGACAAACATAGTATGCATACTTGGTGTATGGCATGACTAGTGTTTAGAAAACATAGTGTACATGCTTGGAGCATGAGAAAACTATTGTTTTAATTCAAGTATAAAGTTGATAGTTTGAAACAGTATACAATGAATAATGTGTAATCATATGGTGATAAATAAAAGGTGTTTTATTTATATTCATAAGTTCTGAGACCATATTGGATTCGATTATTATTGTGTTTCACTTTGCATGTTTTGACTTCCAGAATAACTAGGTCATTCTTCCTGAATGATTAAGTTATTCAAACCATCCACAGTCGGTCATATGTTGGAAGTAGATATGAATCAAGACTGTCATGGGTTGGGCTTGTAGAGGTCTAAGATGTGGGACAAGGTGGTGCTACAACACTCATGAGTGCTCATAAGTTCTGAGTATTGGATTCAACCCGCGCTCATTGGAATCACTTCATGGATTTTAATCACGAGTGATCATGAGACGATAATATCTTATATTCTTCAAACCTAGAGATATGAGTTGTTACTATGAGTTAGTTATACATTGATTGCACGAAAACGCATTGGTAACTCGATGTTATAAAACGTGCCTTTGTGTATGATTCAACAAGTAGTAGAACAAGCCATATGAGTTGAAGTTTATCCATTCCTTTTACCTTCGGAATAAAAGCGTTATCTGTGGGCCCCTTGATGATTTGGTGATGACAAATGTAAGTGTTCGGCCGGGCCTGGACTGATTTGATTTGTTCAATTAGTCAGTCGTCATAAATCGGAAATCGGGAAACAACAAATGGACAGAGAGAATGATTATAATCCATGTCTCAGTCCATATGATATCTAGAATGGAGGAATATATGATCCCTTATCTAATGGACAAGTCATTGACAAAGCTCAGAGATCATCGGCAAGGTCAGAGTTCGACAGAAGCTTTTGAGAGCTACGATTGCCAGTCGGTTCTTGAAGTCGTACGCAATAATAGTTTTAGACTTATCCAAGTGGGAGACTGTTGGATTAATGTCTAAGTCCATAACTATAATTGGTAAGACTTGACCCGACCCGGCATGGTCCATTTGGGTTGCATGGCATCATGCATTTGGATAGACTAAAATGAGAGAAATAACACTTTAGGTTTATTAATATATTATAAGTTCTAATATATTAATAAGGTTATTTAATTAGTATTGATCAAGAGTTAATTTGGAATTAATTAAGTGATCAAAAGGAGACTAATTAAATATATGGGTTGATTGTGTAAATCATTCATTCTCTTATATGTGGGCTTGTGATCCAAGATTCCTTATGTTGGACTAAGTCCATGGGGTGACCCATGGATACTCCATGGAGGTTAAAATCTATGGAGCATAAGGAATGGGTAAAGTTATGAGTTACATGGTGTAACCCTAATAGCCACCATATAAAAGAATCCCATGGCTCAAGAAATCGGGGACTATGTGTGAGGAAAAAGGGCTAGCCGATTTTATGAAGTGTTCCAATTTCTCTCAAGTCATTCCATGTGCATTTGATGTTGTGTGAACCATTTGAGGTGTCACACTTGGGGCACTAGGCACTCAAGCTTCATGAAGACATTCTACATCAAAGAGGTATGTAATTCTAACTTGAGATATTCATTTGAATCAGTGTTATTATGCTAGTTAGGATGAATACCTTGGAAAGTTCATATTTGCATGTATAATAGAGAAAACATAGATCCAAGGTATTTAGGGTTGCATGTACACTTAGGAGTGTTAGAATGCTCAAAACCCAACAACATTACACTGAGATATTTAAAAGAGATGTAGATCACTAGTGTAAATGAATATAAGTTATGTTTATGCTTATGTTTCTGTATTGACGATGACATCCCAAATGTTTTAAAAATGAATAATAATACATTTTCTTCGGAAATGCTTTGATAATGTATTTATCACGTTTTACTGGGAACAAATTCCGCAACATTTTTATTAAAGGAAGTACTCTGATTTTTATAAAGCATAAACAAAATCGGTCTTTTCTGGCCGTGAAAATGGGGATGTCACAAATAATATCATAGTACAATCCCAAGGACATCATAATGCGGAAATCGAGTGTGTGTGCGATGCGCTTCTACCGTGTCGGCTCTTTCCCCTTCGAAGAAGAGGTACCTGAAAACAAAACTGTAAACTGTAAGCACGAAGCTTAGTGAGTTCCCCCATCATACCACATACCATACAATAAACATACTGTCAGGCATATCTGGGTGCCCGACCTACCCTGCTCGGCATACCAGGGTGCCTAACCTACCCCTGTCAGACATACCGGGGTGTCCGACCTACCCCTCCGGTTTATCTCAACCGGTTACGGGGAGTATTTCACCCCTACTACTACCACATGATAACATAACAAATTCATACTGTCTAGCATAGACGGGTACTATACTACCCGTTCGGCCCTATCGACCGATCACCAGGGACTATTCCCCTTACTACCACAAAGTCATAACATCATATTGCACTAGCATGTAAAATATATCAAACATTAGCAAACCTAGATAATTATCACAAAGACAATTATCTAATAAACAACTCCTACTAGTGGGCCGACATTGTGGCCTTAGACCCACTTCTACTGGAAGGTAACTCACCTTGTAAAGTTGTGTGTCAAATCTCGCGGAAACTAGTCTCTAACAGCTGCTCCGATAACTCCCGGCTATCATAATCACATTAACACTCAATCAGAGTCTATAACATTATGTAGGGCAAAATGACCATTATACCCCTTGGTCCAATTGGGACATTCATAAGTCCCAATTCTAGCTTATTAAGCCCAACCCTCCTATAGCCCATCAAGGACTCCCTAAGGGCCTACTAATTGTGTAAGGTCCTTGATGGAAGAATCTTCACTAATGATCAATCAAGCATAAGAAAACAAAGAAGAGATGGAGTAGAAGATGGAATAAAACTGAGCTTGCATACAATTCACACTTGGAAATGTCGGATACAACTCAGGGACCGAAAACCACACAGTAAACAACTCTGATCAACAACATTCCACTGACACCTGAGAAGCCTATATATACCCAACTGGACCGAAAACAGGTTTCGGTCAGGAGACCGAAAGCCTGTTTTCGGTCACTTCCAACCGAAAGTGATTTAGACCGAAAACACCAAAAATACACAAAAGACTCCAAAATACAATGATAAATGCCCTAACTCATCTATACATTGTTGCCTAGCCCAAACCAAATATATTGGCCCTTCAATCTCCCCCTTGGTTTGCGGCAAGCATGAATTCAGTCTTTGTCAACCACCAGCACGTCTGACTTTCCCATGGCTCCATTCCAGATCTCCTTTTGAATAATATCAGCAACCATCGAAGTGTACTCCTTAGCAGCAGACTCAAAAAGGTCTCCAGCCACCTTGATCTGATGATGAGAAAGCTGATGTATATCCCACTTTCCAGATTGTAGCAGATCCCTCTTGTCATACAAACGAATACATCCATGTTCAAGTTTGATGACAGCGGAAGTTGTAGTTTCATCAAACACCCAGTATTGCATGGATTTTAGAGATCCATCTGGATGGTTTTGAAGGATAGGAATCTGCTTTACTTGATTAGTAGCAGGCCACATCACAGATCGAAGAGGCTGATTGGTTTTGGGATCAATGACACTCGGGTATATCTTGATGATAGACTCTGCAGTCTTCATTGAGGGAAAGCCCTTTGCCACTTGATCTTCCAAAAATAACTTGAACTGTGTCGCCTTGGGTTCATTTGATGGATTAGCAAAAGGAGCCTTAGATAACTCCGTAAGATCAACCCTGGTCCAAGAGTGGAAGTCGTGAGCATCTTTATACAATTCGGTATTTCCACTCTTCCTTCTCACGATCCACATGTTAAGAGTGTCGTGGAATCCCCATGAGATGATCCCTGACCTATCACCATATACGTGTTGGATAAGATGTCTAAGTCCATAACTTATTTGGTATATACTTGACCCGACCCGGCATGGTCCATTTGGGTTGCACTTCACCCAAACTAGTTATGGATAATTTTATGAGAGTTGTATACTTACGATTTATTAATATATTATAAGTTATAATATATTAATATAAAGTCATGTTACTTAATTAGTTTTAATCTTGAATTAATTATGAATTAATTTAGTGATTAAAAGGAAGACTAATTAAATCATGGGATATTATATTTATATGGTGTGGGCTAACACTCATTTGGGAATGGGCTAAGCTTATATAGAAGTCCATGGATGATCCATGGAGCTTTTACCCATGGATCCTTGGAAGAGGAAAAGACATGGGTTATTAGGGTTTCACCCTAACCATGTACACTATATAAACAAGCTTATGTTGCATGAAAAACACACTAATGTGTGTGTAAGTGTGGCGGCCAAAATCAAGAGTTAGTATACTCTCTCATGCATTTTCCAAGTTTGTGGTGATTTGTGATTTCCATTTGAGGCATTCACATTATTGGTGCTTGGCTCTCAAACTCCAAGGAATCAACAATCAACAAAAGGTATGTAATTCATCTAGTACTTTTATGGTTAAAAGTACCCCATGCCATGCTAGATAGGTTATAAACCTTGGAAAATAATATTTTGCATGTATCTTAGACAAACATAGATCCAAGGTTTAATAGGGTTGCATGTACACTTAGGAAGTGTTAGAATGCTCAAAAACCCAACAGTGGTATCAGAGCCTAGGCTTGTTTGTTTGATACTTGATGCAAAATAGTGAAAAAAGTCGAATTTTTTGCTGTCTGCCTGATGAACTCGCCGAGTCCATGGGGGGACTCGCCGAGTTCATGAGTAAACTCATCCTACTCGGCGAGTAGGTTCGTGCACTCGGCGAGTAGGAGCCTCAGAATGCAGATTTTCGACTTTTGCTGCTGGAAATGGACTAGAAACATTACCCTAAACTGTTTTGGTGTTTTAAAACTTGTTTTAGTTGGTGTAATGGTTGTTTTAATCCATTTACAATAGCTTATATCAAAATTTCATGCTTTGTATGTGTTCATATAATTCTTGAAACTTTGATGATCATGTTCATGTTCTTATGAATTTAGACGATGATAGGAATAATTTGCTGAATTGTTTAGGATTAATTCTTGATCATTTATGTGTTTTAATGGAGTCCATAATTGGTCCTCAAGTTATGGATATCCAAAGGTCACTTCTTTTAAACACACACTTAAAACACATAAGTTACATGGAAATAAAGAGTCTTCATTTTTATGAACCTTTAATTCATAAGTTATGAAATGAAAAGTTTTGAATAGTTTCAAAACTTGTCCTCAAGTTTTGGAATTTGTAAAGTTACACACACTTTAATATACTTTAATTCCAAACCCTTAGAGTTTTAAAAGTTAAAATTCAACCCTTATACTATTTATAACATTAATGGTTAATTATTATATATACGTATAAGATCAAAGTCGTCTTACCGCTAGTACGCCTCATTCACGAAGCCAGTTTATAAGGTGGGTATAAGGTTGTTGCCTATAAAATGGCAACTTAATGGGTGTCCACTCTCACCCACCGCTTGCTTGACTGGTGGAGGGTCGTTAGCCGAACGGGTAGGACAAGGACTTATAAATTCTCATTAAAAGTATGATAAATATTATAAATTAACTAAACCTTTTATAAATTCCCAATCTTAGTTACTTTAGGAAAATGTGAATATGGTGCTAACCCATGAAATTCACACTTTGTACCTTACCAAGTCGTTGGTGGAGCGTGTGTGGTTAACCGACACACTAACTTGGACTAGTAAGGATCACGAAGGGTGACTTAATGTTTATCATAGATCGGTGGAGCGTGTGTGGTTAACCGGCACATTGATTAGGTGATAATATTAAGGGTACCAAGTGAATTTGCATGGTTATTCACACCTTGTTTTGTGATCCTCGGCATCCCAGTCACAAAACTTGAAGGGCACAATCGAGATTGAAACATGCCATTGAAAAGTTCAATGAATCTCAAAAGAATCTAGGAATTTCAAAAACCAATTAAACCTAATAATTCATTTCGTTTTCATGGTGGAAATTGGTGAATCATCATTCACCTACCTTCAAATATATTATAGCTTAGATTACGACATCCCTCTTCTAAGTTATAATATATTGTGTTGGATCCTAGCCTTAATATTACATTTGGGTGTATTATTAAGGATTCAATATATCTAATCTAAACTTGTTTTCTTCTTTTCAGATGTCTTCCAACAACAAAGCTTCGGGCTCTAACCCTACTGGCTCCTTTTCCCTCATGAACCTTTGTGGGAGGGTCATCTTTGATGGTTCCAACTTCATGGATTGGATCCGGAACATCAGGATGGTTACTCGTTACGAGGACAAGGAATATGTCCTTGATAAGGAGCTAAAGGAGCTTGATGAGTCCACTGCTACTCCTGAGGAGGTCGCTGAGTATCAGGCACATGAAAGAGATGCCACCAAGGTGGCATGCATCATGATGGCCACCATGACAGCTGAACTCCAAAAGTCCTATGAGGACTATTACCCTTTTGAGATGCATCAGGATCTGATGGAAAGGTACCATCAGAGTGCTCATCAAGAGCGGTATGAAATAATCTCCTCCATGATCACTACCCGTATGAAGGATAGCGAACCAATCACGAGCCACATGCAGAAAATGCAAAGGTATGTGGACCGTCTAATGAAACTGAATGTGAACTTCCCTGAGGAGTTGGAAATTGATATCATTTTGCACTCCTTGCCATCGTGTTATGATCAATTTCGTATGACATACCACATGAACAAGGAGGAAGTCACACTCAGTAAGCTTCAAGGACTTCTGAAGACTGCCGAAAGTGGTCTTAAGAGTAAGTCGGTTGCTACTCCTACTCCTACTACTACCCCTGTTTTGGCTATCGGGCAAGGCAAAGGGAAGAAGAGGAATCACCCTTCGAAGGATACCAAGGGAAAGTCCCTTGAAGGCTCCTCATCTGGAACCAAAGGTGGTTCTATCACTCCTTCTGCCATCCCTAAGGATGCTGAATGCTTCTACTGTCAAAATAAGGGGCACTGGAAGCGAAACTGCCCAAAGTACTTGCAGGATGTCAAGGATGGGAAAGTGAAACCATCCCATACAGGTATTTACACTATATTGTCTAATAACTCACCATATTCTAATTCTTGGGTTCTTGATACAGGTTGTGGTATTCACATCTGTTGTGACTTGCAGGGCCTAAGAAGAAGTGAGGATGTGGAGCACGGAAAGATAAACTTAATCATGGGGAACAAGAAGGTTGCACCTGTTACCAAGATTGAAGTTTATACTTTGTTGCTAGATAGTGGGTTAAAGTTAGATTTGAATAAATGTGTGTACTCGTCTGAAATGGTGAGGAATATTATTTCCTTTCATGCTTTGTACAAACAAGGTTTTACCTTTTCTTTTGATAATGAAGTTGGTAGTATTAATGCTTTCTTTAATAATGTTCTTTATTTTAAAGCATTACCTTGTGATGGTGTGTATGAAGCTATATCGGTTGTACATAATTTAGGAAATAATGTATTGTGTATTGATTCTTCTACTAGCTTGGATAAAGCATCTTTGTGGCATTGTCGTCTTGGACATGTAAGCAAGAAACGCATAGGCCAGCTCCAAAAGGATGGAGTCTTGGAGTCGTTCGACCTCAAGTCGGATGATAGTTGTGAGTCTTGTCTACTTGGAAAAATGACAAAATCACCCTTCACTGGTACTTATGCAAGGGGTGAGGGTTTGTTGGACCTTATACATACTGATGTATGTGGACCATTCAAAACCGCCATAAGGGATGCTAATCGCTATTATGTGACTTTTATTGATGATTTTAGTAGATATGGTTATGTCTACTTAATCAAACATAAGTCAGAAAATTTTGAAAGGTTTAAAGAGTTTAAACAGGAAGTAGAAAATCAATTGGACAGGAACATTAAGATGCTTCGATCCGATCGAGGTGGTGAGTATCTTAGTACTGAGTTCCTCGACTATCTTAAGGAGTGTGGGATTGTCTCACAATTGACACCTCCCAGGACACCACAGCTGAATGGTGTAGCTAAGAGGCGCAATCGAACTTTGTTGGATATGGTTCGCTCTACGATGAGTCGAGCTTTGCTACCAATCTCTTTTTGGGGGTATGTCTTAGAGACTGCTGCCCACATCCTTAATCTAGTCCCTACAAAGAAGGTTTCCAAAACACCTCATGAGATGTGGACTGGGAAAGTTCCCAATTTGGACCATATCAAGATTTGGGGTTGCGAGGCTTTTGTGAGGCGCGAAACTCATGACAAGCTCGAACCTCGAAGTGAAAGGTGTATTTTCATCGGCTACCCACAAAAATCCTTTGGTTACCTCTTTTACAGACCCAGTGAGAATGTGGTCTTTGTGGCTAGGAGAGGGGTCTTTCGAGAGAGAGAATTTATAAGCCAAGGAGACAGTGGGAGGCAAATTGACCTTGAAGAAATTCAAGACTCAATTGGTGAAGGAACCTCAGACACTAGCAATCAACTTGAGGAGGAAATTCCTGTTGATCCAGCTGACGAGTCTATACTTCCGAGGCGTTCCACAAGGGTTAGGAACACACCTGAGTTTTATTATGGATTTCATATTACTACGGAAGGTGATACATTTATCAGTGACAGTACACTGGTAAATCTGGATGAACCTAACAGTGTTAAGGAAGCCATGGCAGACCCAGAGTCTGCTAAATGGAAGGAGGCTATGGACAGCGAGATACAGTCCATGTATGACAATCAAGTTTGGAACCTGGTTGACAATGTACCAGGCCGTAAGTCAGTCGGGTGCAAATGGATCTTCAAGAAGAAGACCGACATGGATGGGAAGGTGCACACTTATAAGGCTCGACTGGTTGCGAAGGGGTTTACTCAGACTCAGGGAATTGATTATGATGAAACCTTTTCACCAGTAGCAAAGATTAAGTCTATTAGGGTTATGCTAGCCATTGCTGCATTTCATGATTATGAAATATGGCAAATGGATGTCAAAACCGCTTTCCTTAACGGAAAGTTGGCTGAGGATGTTTACATGAATCAGCCAGAAGGTTTTGTCAGTGCAGAGTACCCCAATAGAGTGTGCAAGCTTGAGAAATCCATTTATGGATTGAAACAAGCATCTCGAAGTTGGAATCTTTGTTTCGATGAGAAGGTCAAAGAGTTTGGTTTCTCAAGAAGTGAAGATGAGTCCTGCGTGTATGTCAGAGCTAGTGGGAGTATAGTTAGTTTTTTGGTACTGTATGTGGATGACATACTACTCATAGGAAATGACATCCCAACCTTGCAGGAGGTTAAGTCCTGGCTTGGGAAGTGCTTTGCTATGAAGGACCTTGGAGAAGCTACCTATATCCTAGGGATAAGGATATTAAGAGAAAGGAGTAAAAGACTAATTGGACTTAGTCAGAGTATCTACTTGGATAAGGTGTTGAAAAGGTTCAACATGCAGAATTCCAAGAAAGGAGAATTACCGATCCAAAGCAATGCCAAACTAAGCAAGGCTCAGAGCCCGAGTACAGAAGATGAGATAGCTGAGATGAGTCGATTACCTTATGCTTCCGCTGTTGGTTCGATCATGTATGCTATGACTTGTACTCGTCCTGATGTGGCCTTCGCTTTGAGCATGGTCAGCAGATATCAGGGGAACCCTGGCAAGGCTCATTGGACTGCGGTAAGAATATTCTCAAGTACCTGCGGAGGACTAAGGATTGGATCCTTACCCTTGGTGGGAGTGATGACTTGAGAGTAGTAGGGTATAGTGATGCTAGCTTTCAGACTGATAGGGATAACTTCCGCTCTCAGTCGGGCTGGGTCTTTACCTTAAATGGAGGGGCAATCACTTGGAAGAGTTCCAAACAGGAGACTGTAGCTGATTCGACTTGTGAATCAGAGTACATAGCAGCGAGTGAAGCGGCAAAGGAGGCGATATGGCTGAGGAACTTCATCGGAGACCTTGGAGTTGTACCAGCTATTAAGGAGCCTATGGAGATTTTCTGTGACAGCAATAGTGCGGTTGCCTTAGCCAAGGAACCAAGAGATCATGGCAGATCCCGACACATTGACAGAAAATATCACTTCATAAGACACAAGATAGAAGAGGGACTCCTCGTGGCAAAGAGGGTATCGTCAGATGAGAACCCTGCGGATCCCCTTACGAAGGGACTGACGAGGGTGAAGCATTTGCAGCATGTGAGGCGCATCGGGCTGAGGGACGATATTAGTTTTACAGATTAGATAGCCTTTTCTGAAACTTGTAAAATGTAATCGACGTTTGATGATGAATAAAATTTGTGATTTATTCATGAGTAAAGTGTTGCTATCATTGTCAATTATTTACTATTGTTTCAGTTTTGCATGTTTTGACTTCCAGAATAATTAATTTATTCAAACTCTCCACAGTCGGTCATATGTCGGAAGTAGGTATGAATCAAGACTGTCATGAATTGGGATTGTAGATGACTAAATGTGTTTAGCCATAGCAATGGTTGCTACAACATTCATGAGTACTCATAAGTTATGAGTATTGGAATAAACCCACGCTCACTTGTATCACTTCATGGAATTTATCTCGAGTGATCGTGAGACGGTAATATCATATAAGTCTTCAAACCTAGAGATATGAGTTGTTACCTATGAGTTGGTTGTGCATTGATTGCACGTAAACGCATCAGTAACTTGATGTTATAAAACGTGCCTTTGTGTGCAATTCAATAAGTAGTAGAACAAGCATATGAGTCGAAGTTTATCTGTTCCTTCTAGAAATAGAAGCGATATCTGGGCCCCTCGATGATTTTGTGTTGACCCATGTACCGGGCCCGGTCAGAACTAAATTGATGTGTTCAGTTAAGTTCTTTGTCAAACAAATCGGAAATCGAGAAACAACTGCTAGACAATAAGTAAGACATTGTTCCATGTATTTGTCCGGCTGATATCATGAGAGCAGAGGATTATATGATCACTTATCTAAAATGGCGCTTCATAGTTCACAAGAGTTTTCGAGAGCTACGATTGTCGGTTGGTTCCTGAAGTAATATAGGCAAATACAGTTATTAGACTTATCCAAGTGGGAGTCTGTTGGATAAGATGTCTAAGTCCATAACTTATTTGGTATATACTTGACCCGACCCGGCATGGTCCATTTGGGTTGCACTTCACCCAAACTAGTTATGGATAATTTTATGAGAGTTGTATACTTACGATTTATTAATATATTATAAGTTATAATATATTAATATAAAGTCATGTTACTTAATTAGTTTTAATCTTGAATTAATTATGAATTAATTTAGTGATTAAAAGGAAGACTAATTAAATCATGGGCTATTATATTTATATGGTGTGGGCTAACACTCATTTGGGAATGGGCTAAGCTTATATGGAAGTCCATGGATGATCCATGGAGCTTTTACCCATGGATCCTTGGAAGAGGAAAATACATGGGTTATTAGGGTTTCACCCTAACCATGTACACTATATAAACAAGCTTATGTTGCATGAAAAACACACTAATGTGTGTGTAAGTGTGGTGGCCAAAATCAAGAGTTAGTATACTCTCTCATACATTTTCCAAGTTTGTGGTGATTTGTGATTTCCATTTGAGGCATTCACATTATTGGTGCTTGGCTCTCAAACTCCAAGGAATCAACAATCAACAAAAGGTATGTAATTCATCTAGTACTTTTATGGTTAAAAGTACCCCATGCCATGCTAGATAGGTTATAAACCTTGGAAAATAATATTTTGCATGTATCTTAGACAAACATAGATCCAAGGTTTAATAGGGTTGCATGTACACTTAGGAAGTGTTAGAATGCTCAAAAACCCAACAATACGTCCCTGAAGCGATTTTCTCCAAGATCCGTAAAGGTGATGTTTGGTTGACCCCCGGGAGCATTCTGATCCGAGCTCTTCTTGAACAAAAATTGACGCTTCTCAGCAGACTTGGCTAGTTTAGCACGTTTTAACGCCACGACATTTGGAGCCTGCGCTGGTTCTTTGTCAAAACGATCGACAATCGTGGTTGTTCTTGTAGGAGGTGGAACTACGGGAGCGTCTTGATTGGGAAGATAAACCCTTGGCTCATTGACAGATGATTTGAATTTGTCACCAAGTTCTTCTTCCAGCTTCTTCTTCAAATTATAATAGCTGGCGGTCAACAAACCAAAATGCATCTGAAGATCGGTGATCTGCTTTGTCTTTAGAGCTTTATCTTCAAGAAGATCAGCAACTTGAATATTGAGCTTGGTGTTCTAAGTTTGAAGGTCTGCAACCTTGATATCAAGCTCAATATTTTTCTGGTTTAGCACACTAATCTCCTTTCTTAGCTCAGGTACCGAGGAATCATCATCTCTAGAAACACTTTCCTCTAAGGATATTCCTTTTCCACGAGAGGAGTATATTGGACTTAAATTCTGAGCCATATGCATGGCTAGCATCTCTAAGGTAGCATCATGAAAAGGCCTAGGAGGAGATGATCCCTGGCCAACTGACGAACCACCAACTTCATGGATTGAGCTGGGGCCTTCTTGAATGGGCATAGATGAGGAAGGGGCAACTGTTGTAGATGGAGGAGTATCTGTGGTTTGAGTTGGGTCAGGAAAAATTACTCCCACCCTTGGATCAATTCTGCGTCTGTTGATCGGGGGCTGGGAGGTCAGGACTGTCTGGATATCACTTGTAATTGGCTAGGATGTAGGAACCACATTATCAAGGGAAGGAATCCCTGATGATGTGTCCATATGAGTTGAAGAATCAGCCACTTGAACGGTAACCGGAGGCTCAACTTCTCGATCGTCAGCTTTCTCCCTTATCTCCGGTGTTGAATTGGCACCATCATTGATATCTTTGAGGAAGTCATCGAGGTCTTCATTTGACAATGGGTGCTCAAGTCCAGTAAAATGCATTGAAACATCATCTTTGTCGTAACCGGACAGATCAAGATTCTCATACTCATCCTCTTCTCCTCCTTCAGTCTCAGTGAACTCTTTTGTTGTACCCTCGCTAAAATCACTCTGAACTGTCACATTCGTTAGGTCATGCTCCTCCGTAACAATGATGGACGGAGCAACAATTTCTTCCTCATGGTCTGACGCATCGATAACATCGTCATTCACATTTGTATGTTCTGACGATGCTTGATCAGTTGACATTTGTTCAGACGACCCATGGGATTCTGAAGAGTCTGACAGCTCAGCAAACTTTCCAAATTTCACGAGAGGGTACTTCCCTTGGAACATGATTTTCCCTTTACGGTTCTGTTTGATTAGGCTCACAGTGTTTGGTCCGAAGGCTTTCATGTCAAGAATCTCTCCTGTCTTGACAAAATCAGGAAATAGGCTGTTGATGAAGATCTGAATAAATCTTGGATAGAGCAGGAATTGATCCTTCGACTTCTTGTTAGCATTAGTAACCATCTCCTCCAAGATAAACTTTGAGAAGTTGAAGTAAATCCCGGCAGCCAATGCAACGATCGCCTGAGTATTTCTCGAGGATATTTCATCTGAACCACCTTTCCTCCCAGATATGCAGTTAACGAACACATGAGCTAGAAACCTCCAGTAAGGAGGTAACAACTTCTTCAGGGTAGGTGGAAAGACTCCTTCGTATCCCATCTTCTCGAGATACTCATCAATAATTCTCAGATCGATGTCAGTCGAGTAAGCAGCTTTGTTATCAATCTTTAAAACATATCTGATGAATTGCTCAGAGATAACAACTTTGCATCCCCTGACAGAAGCTTCAATTGTCACTGATCCATTGTTTCCATTCTTGACACTTGCAGATCTCCAGAATTCGTTGATCAGGTTCAGATAAATGATGGGGTTCCAGGTCAGTGCAGTTGAGATGCAACATTCCCTTAGCGTGTACATCATTGATTTGAACTCGTTGTGTGCTACTGGAGGATCATCAAGAAGGATGGACACATTGTGACTGTCTGCAACTTTGAGACTTGCCATTTTATCTGCACAAAACAGGCCAGGTGAGAATACATTTGATTAAAACAAATTAAAATTATTTTCTCAATTATATCAATTAATTTTGGCCATTTCATTTGAATTTTATTAGTCAAACATGGGTTCTCAGTCAAGACAGTCAGACCGAAAGCTCATGGACCGAACACTAGTTTGACCGAAAGCCAATTAGAACCGAAAAGGCTTAAATGAGCCGATTTGACCGAACACGGCTTCGACCGAAAGCCGTCTAAGCCGGTTTGACCGAAAACGGCTCGGCTTGACCGAAAGCCGGTTAGCCGATGGACCGAAAATGGCTCGACCGAAAGCTTGCCGACAGTTCTTGTTTTCACGATTTGGCCACGATTTCACGGTGGATTCTCAGTAAAAATTAAATGGGCATGGTCGGAAGCTTCATACCTTCAAGAAAAACAAGTCGATTTGAAGAAATAACACAAAAAAATTTTCGAGGGTTGAGAGGATTCTTGGAGGCTTTCGGTCAGAGAGAATGAAAAGAAGGAAGAAACTGATTTCGGTATCACCATTCCCTTATATACCTGGTTCGTATCCGGTTCATACCCGGATCCATAACCGGATCCATAATCAATGGGCTGCACCCTTTTTAAAATTATGAGGCCCAATACCCAAAACCTTTTAGAAATAAAACTCTTGGAGGATTAAAATAAAAAAGAATAAAATAATTTTTTTTAAAATTTTACCAATCCTAAAAAATTAAAGAATAAAAATAAAAATAAAAATAATAAAATAAAAAACATTTTCTAAAATTTATCAATCCTAAAAAATGAAAATAAAATAAAATAAAATAAAAATACCAAATTGTTTTTTAATTCAAACTAATTTTAATCCTCTATCTTGAAATTGATTAACTTTTTGTGATATGGGATCAAAGTTGTTAGACAATCATTTTTCATTTATCAGTACCTCTCCTTTCATGAATAGATCTGGTCGATCGCCGGTATTGTGGTCCACTTAAGCACGAAAAATTGTGACAAATTTTAGGAATGCTATCAGTGACAGAACAGATTGATCCTAAGTTACTAGATAAAAATACCTAAGGACCATTTATCTGACGACGACCAACGATATTGTTGTCCACCTAAATTGAGCAGCGAGATCTACAGACAATCTAGAATTGTTCAATTTTAAGTGTACTAGAACATGTTTCCCGCTTCCTGACATACCCCAATAATCAAGAACTTCCGAGATACTCCTTACTTTAGGTGAGCAGACTATTACTCATAGAAAGGATAGATTTAGAATGCATATGATGTACACTCAGGTCGGATCTTTCAATCACGCAGAGAGTGAAACATATGACTGACTAGAATTTCAGAGGGATTGAGAAGTAGAAGGTTGCATATGCTGTGTACCAGGTCAGATTGTTAAACACGCAAAGGAGACAGCATATGACTAACAGATAGGAAGAATTGCATAGATAGAAGTTGCAGAGAAATAGAGTTGCATATGCTACAGTCCAGGTCGGATATTTCGATCACACAGAGGAGGCAACATATGACTAACAGTAGGAGAGAAAGAAAATAATTTCCTACATACCTACTTTATCGGAATTCCCCAGTCGCCCCGTCAATATCGGAATTAAGGCCAGAATCCATACATCGAGGAAAAGTTAAACCACAGTTCTAGATACGGGTTCTTTAATGTGACTGGTGGATTCTCATGCATATCTCCCTGCTCAACCTATCCGAGCGTCGTATTGTCAGGCTAAATGGAACTATCTAGGTCAGAATTTATCAAGTCTCTAGATTCCTTAAGTTCATCTGCACCTAGTCAAGTCCATTAAATTTTTCGTGCCTACCAGCGCATCAAACACAGAGCCTAGACAATTCAGCTTTGGTACTTTACACAGATTCAGATTGTATGTTATCACAAGCTGATATCACTTCCCATCACATCACTTCTCAGTAATATTTTTGATTTTTCTGATTTTCTATTGTTTTTGGATTTTCTGATTTTCTATTGTTTTTGGATTTTTAATTTTTTAATTTTTGTTTGGTTTTTGTTTATTTCTCCCCCTAAATTTGTGCATGGGTGAGAATGAAATTAAAATGCGCAAATTTAAACTAACCTAAACAAAAATTAATCCTCAAAGTGAATCATTTTCAAAAAGTTAACCAGCACATCGAACCGAGCTTTGTTAAACGGCTTGGTGAACAGATCCGCCACATTATTAGCAGTGGGAACCTGTTCTAGCCGAATGAGCGAGCGCTCATAACAATCTCCGATAAAATGAACTTTGATGTCGATGTGCTTGGTTTTTGAGTGCTGGACCGGATTTTTAGCAATTTGGATCGCAACCTCATTATCATAGAATATAGGGGTTTCTTGAAAATTCAAACCGTAGTCAAACAACTGATGTTAGATCCATATGACTTGAGAACAACAGGCAGACGCAGCTACGTATTCTGCTTCTGCTGTTGAGGTCGAGACAGTATTCTGCTTCTTGCATTGCCAAGATACCAGCCTATCTCCGAGAAATTGACATCCGCCTGAAGTCGATTTCCTGTCAAGCTTGCAGCCTCCGTAATTGCTGTCTGCAAAAGCATAAAGATCAAATTCGGAATTTTTCGGATACCAAAGACCCAGTTTTGGGCTGCCTTTGAGGTATCGAAAAATTCTTTTAACAACAATAAGATGAGACAGTTTAGGATTAGCCTGGTAGCGCGCGCATTGACAGACCGCAAACATAATGTCTGGGCGAATTGCAGTCAGATACATCAGCGATCCGATCATCGATCTGTAGTACGTTTGATCTACGGATTCGCCTTCAAGATCAGGAGTCAGCAGTGATCTCTCGGCCATGGGCGTCAAGGCAGGTTTGGCGTCTCTGAACCCGAACTTCTCGAGCATATCATCCACATATTTGGCTTGATGAATCAGGATTCCGGCTGAACATTGTTTGACCTGAAGCCCCAAAAACGTGGTCATTTCCCCCAACGAACTCATCTCGAACCGCTTTTTCATGACGTCCTCGAACTCCTTGCATAGTTGAGGACTCGTCGACTCGAAAATGATATCGTCCACGTATATTTGGACAAGAATCTGGTCTGCACCGACATGCTTGATGAATAGGGTCTGATCGATAGTGTCGCGTGAGTAGCCATGACTGAGCAAGTGCTCTGTAAGAGTAGCATACCAGGCTCTAGGAGCTTGATGCAGCCCATACAAAGCCTTGTCTAACTTGTAGACATGGTTGGGAAGTTTTGAGTTAACAAACCCAGGAGGTTGGTCAACATAAATCTCCTCCTTCACCTTGCCGTACAAGAAAGCCGTCTTGACGTCCATTTGGTATACGGTGAAGTTCATGTAGGAAGCATAGGCGAGGAAGATACGAATAGCCTCCAAGCGCGCCACCGGAGCATAGACTTCTGTATAATCAAGACCCTCAATTTGTCTGAACCCACGGACCACCAATCTCGCCTTATTCCGGACAATGACACCCGAATCATCTTGCTTGTTCCGAAACACCCATCTAGTGTCGAGAGATTTCTTGCCTTTAGGCAGCTCCACCAACTTCCAAACCCCGAGCTTTTCGAATTGATTGAGCTCGTCATGCATGGCATCCACCCAGCTGGGCTCATTCAAAGCCATTTCGAGGTTCTTGGGCTCTATTTGAGAAATGAAGCAAGAATAGAGACATGTGTTGACGTCTCCACTCTGACTTCTCGTTTGAACTCCGTCGCCCAGTTGGCCAATGACGTTCTCGATTGGATGATCGCGCTGTATGCGAGAGGGGATTTCGTGACTGATGTCATTGACTGAAACGGGAAGATTATGGATATTAATAGCTCTGTCATGTGCTGAAGAATCCACAGTAGATGTACCAGCTTCGTTTGGTGGATTTGCTACAAACTCATTTGCGATTTGTTCGGGAAAGAGAAGTTCCATTAGATTTTGAGTGACAGCGGAAGCATCTTGGTTCATGAACTCTCTTTCAACTGGAGTTAGAGGAGTAGCGTCAGCATCTGGAGCAGATTGTTGTGTTGACACTCAGGAGAAGTGATTGAAACAGTAGACTCCACCGGAGGATCAGTAGCAGAAACCAATGGTGGTCTGTAGACAACCTCTTCATCTTCGTCTTCAATGATATTCTTCAAGCCAGAGGTAGACCCAGCTTGGTTATCAGACGACACACTAAAAGATTTGAATAGTGATGTGTAGTCAAACAACCAATCAGGACCCACCCTAGCGTCCGTCTCATTCTCTTCAAGCCAACGAACATCGAAAGACTCCACGATTTGTTTCGTCTTCTTGTTGTATACCCGGTAAGTAGTACGAGCAGCGTATCCGACAAGGTAGCAATCATCAGCTTTTGCATTGAATTTTGGGTTGGATTACAAGTGGAGAAGGGTGCAAGGGCAGCCAAATACTCGGAAATGGCTGACAGATGGCTTGTGTCCATAGAGAATCTCGTACGGGGTTTTCATCTGGGCTTTGTTGATCAGAACACGATTTTGAACGTAACACGCAGTGTTGATCGCCTCCGCCCAAAAGAAAACTGGAAGTTTAGAATCACAAAGCATCGTCCTTGCTGCGTCTTGTAGCGTCCGATTCCTCCGCTCAGCAACACCATTTTGTTGTGGTGTCCGAACAGAACTATACTGACGCACAATAACCTTCTCAGCGCAGATTTGATCAAGAACAACATTCTTAAATTCTGTTCCATTGTCTGTACGAAGCGCTTTCACTCGGTTATTGGTTTGGTTCTCGATCATTACAATGAACTTCTTGATGAGGTCAGCGATCCCAACTTTGTTGGACAGAAAGAAGACCCACGTGAAACGAGAGAAATCGTCTATCACAACTAGACAATACGAATTTCGGTTGATGCTGAGGACGTTGACCAGACCAAACAAATCCATATGCAACAATTGGAGCACCTGACTGATGGAGTTGACCTGCTTTGGCAGATGTGGTTTCCGATGATGTTTGCCTTGAGCACAGGAAACACATTTTTCAAAAGTAATAAAATCTCTGACAGGAAGACTGCAGACCATTTCGTTCTTGGCAAGACGGTTCAGATTCTTTACATTTGCATGGCCAAGTCGACGATGCCACAATATTGCGTTTTGTTCTGCGACTTTGGAAAAGAGACAAGTGACTTCATCGGGTACATTGCTGTTCAAGTCGATAATGTAGGCATTCCCATCCCGCTTTGGTTTTACGAGAATCCACTCCTCTGGGATAACAATGTCAGGCTTTAAGATTAGACATTCTTTATCGGTGAAGTGTGTCGAGAAACCCTTGTCGTAGATTTGAGAGACACTCAGCAGACTGTGCTTCAGCTCAGGAGCATAGTTGACATTCTCAAAACTGAGCACTCCATTGGTCACCGTTCCTTTCTGCATGATCTTTCTGCCTTCTCCGCCCGCAAAGGAGACATATCCCCCATTAAATGTCTGAATGTCGTGCAGTTGGGAGATATCTCCAGTCATGTTCCGGGAGCAGCCGTTGTCGACATACCATGGTCTGACGACATTCCTCTGCAACTGTCCCTGCACGATGAGCGGAATCATTTAGATTTGGGGACCCATGTCATTACAGTCCTGGGTTGACCCTTAACTTTCACAGATTTCTCATTTGATTTCTCTTTTTCAACAGATACAGAGGATGATGATGACTGATCAGATTTTAATTTTGGCATCCATTGATATTTAGGTTTTGAAACAACTTTCTTTTGAGTTTGCTTCGAGTCGGTGGATTTTCTACTCGAAGAGTTTGAAGATCCAGACCTACTCTTTGACGAAATCGACTTTGGCTTAGCTTGAGTCGATTTTGGCAAACTATTTGTGAATTTATTGAAAACCTGTTTGTTCTTTTGAAAATCTGCCATTTTCTAGTTTTGATTTGTTTTCCAGTCATCATCTCGAGAGCGAGTTCTGGAGGATTTTCTAATTACAGATCGTCCTCTAGACTCATTCTCTCCCCTTTTTGACATGTGATGCACAAACGTCCGGTTTAGACAATTTCTGGCAATATGACCAGCAGTACCACAGTTGAAACAAATTTGTTTATTATCATTGGATTGGGTACTACTCTTGTCAAATTTCTGGTTTTTATTATCTTTTCTAGCATTTTCACATTTGCAAGAACAAGCACTAGATTGTGTAGCAAACGTGGAAGATGTAGAAGCACTCGAATCAGATTTAGCAACTTTATCAGAAACAACATCATTGTTTTCAATTTTATCATTATGAAATATCACACCACCAGAGACAAAAACATCAGTTTTAGAGTTTAAAACAGACTCATCACAAAATTCAACACCAAATTTAGACACAGAATTATTCGACTCAGACTTTTCAGCTTCTTGCTCCCCCTGAACTACTAACATATCTGCACTTGAGGTAGAAATGTTAGTATCCAAAATTTTATCATTAGAGCATGTTGCTTGTTCAGAAGCAGGCTTTCCATAAACCATGAAAGGTTCTCTGTCAATCTCTTCTTGAGATAGAGGAATGGCAGTATAGGTATGATTGAATGGAGGAGGGACACTCTCAAAACCTAATCCTACTTTTATCTGGTTACCACAAGTAATCTCCTTCCACTGCATTTGTTTCTCGATCATTTTTGCAACTACTTCACTTGACCCATCGAATTTTTTAAAATTAAATTCAGCATTTTCAAATCGGTTTTTCAATGCGTCAAGTTCAGCGGTTACAGCAGCAAATTTTCTTTTGAGATGATCATAGTTCTCGCATTTGTTGCTTTAATCCTCTTGCAGTTTCTTAAAGTCCTTTGTTTTATTCTCTAATTGTGTTTTTAAAGGCTTTTGATTTTTCCTAAGTGTGTAACCCTCATATTTAAGGTCCTCGTTCTCTCTCTTGATTAATTCAATTTGTTCACGTAAGAATTTAATAGTCTTAATGCAAGATTGAGAGCAACCTAATTCACTGACCTCGGGTTTGGCTGGCTCAGGAGTAGTTTGCACCATGAACGCAAACTGAAGATTCATCATCTCTTCTTCAGGGTCTTTCTCCGCTTCTTCCTTCACACAATCCTTGATTTGAGCAAGATGAGCATTTTTAGGTCCTGAAATATTCAGAGCCTGAATTTGATCTTCCCAATCAAAGGATTGGGCCACCATCGCCAAGTTAGCAGTCTGATTGCTTGAAGATGATCCTCTGTTGACATAGTTCACCGGCACCATCGTTCGCTCAGAATTCTCTCTTCGATCTGGCTTTGGACATTCTCTTGCAAAGTGTCCAGGCTCATGACAATTGTAGCATCTCAGCTTCCCTTTGTTGAACCCCACTTTCTTGTCTGAATTCACACTCCAATTGTTCTTTCCGGTTTTCTTGGAGAACTGCTTTGCCCTAAAAACAGCCATGGCCATTTGCCAGGTAATGTCCATCTCCTCCACATCCTCTGGATGGATCTGGTCTAGGTCAGCAAAAGATAGTTGTGGGGAAAGCTCTCCGGCCACAAAAGCGTTGTATCAGTTTACCAAACCAGTGGCGAGGGCCAGATTTTCTTCCTTCTCTTTTAAAGATGAAGCTTGAGAACTGATTCCATGAGATTGAATGGGTGCAGCTGTGGATGAACCAACACTAGAACCAACTTGTTGAGCTAAAGTTTGAGGTTGAGGAACTTGAATGTGTTGCATTAAAGGTATAACGTATGAGGTGGGCTGATGAGTCACATAGGGTTGAACTTGAGGAACATGAACTTGAGGAGCTTGAGGAGTAGAAAAGCTTGAGAAATCAGTGTTGTTGGTGGTTTGCATCCCAAGATTTACTGAGGAGTATGAATTAACATGATTAATATCCCTTTGCTTATCATCGAGATCGCAAGCCTTAATGATCGCCATTATTTCCGCCAAACTCAAACGGTTCAAATCTTTGGTCTTTTTAATCACTGAGACATTCATATCCCAAGATTTTGGTAGAGAATTCAGCAACTTCTTGTTGATCTCCGATCTTGTAACCATCACACCAGCAGAGCTCATTTCTGTGGTAAGTGTGATAAACCTCTGCAACTGATTCTCAAGTGATTCTCCCAAGACATGGTTAAACATGTTAAACTTCTGTCGCAGCATGTCTTGGCGACTCTGTTTCATGTCTTCATTCCCTTCGTATACTTCGATCAGTGCTTCCCATAAGGCCTTTGCTGATGTGTACTCATGGAAACCTTAAGCAATTTCCGGAGATAATGCCATGGTAAGTGTGGCAAGAGCCTTTTCCTGCTCCTCGACTCTCTCGAAATCATCATCAGTGTAATTCTCAACTTGCTTATCCATTATTGTGTCATCTTCCAACGTTGTTGTGATGCGGATTGGACCTCTCAAAATACTTCGCCATATCTTGAAATCCTTCATTTTGATATACTTCTCGATCCGATATTTCCATTCTGGAAATCCTTCTGCAGATAAAAGTCGTGGAATTCGAGAAGTGGTTCCCATAATGGCATCTAATTCGTGATGAGCTGACATACTTTGAGATTCCATTTTTGTTTTTGATTTTTGTTGTTTTTGTTTTTTTTAAAATTTTTAATAAAAATTAACTTGAAAAACAAACAAAAGGGTCAAGTAAATAGGGTTTTCGGTTGAGTGGTGATGACCGAAAACAAGGAATTCAGTTGAAAGGAGAAACAAGATAAAAGGGGTTTTCGGTTTATGATGATAAGGGGGTTTTCGGTTTATGATGATAAGGAGGTTTTCGGTTTATGATGATAAGGAGGGTTTTCGGTTTATGAAGATGCAAGGGATTTCAGTTGAAGAACAGTTTTCGGTTTCTAAAGATGCAAGGGATTTCGGTTGAAGAACAGTTTTCTGTTTCTGAAGATGCAAGGGATTTCGGTTGAAGAACAGTTTTCTGTTTCTGAAGATGCAAGGGATTTCGGTTGAAGAACAGTTTTCGGTTTCTGAAGGTTGAACCGAAAACTAACAATTTGCACTGAAAAACTTGGTTTTCTGATTCGATTTTTGATTTCCACACACTGAAACCTCAAACACAGCTTCCAGACACACTAAACTTGACAAAAATCAATTGAAGATTGGTTTTCGGTTTATGAAGATCCAACCGAAAACAAATCAATTTCAACAGAAAGCTGGATATCTATGCAAATCTGATTCCACACGATGCAAATTGTGATCTGATCTTCAAAACTCGAGCAAACAATGAGCTTCTAGATACCGAAAATGTGAAGAACACGGCTGAGAAAATCGAGAACTGATGAACAAGCTTGATTGACACCGGTTTGAGCTCTGATACCAATTATAAGGTCCTTGATGGAAGGATCTTCACCAATGATCAATCAAGCATAAGAAAACAAAGAAGAAATGGAGTAGAAGATGGAATAAAACTGAGCTTGCATACAATTCACACTTGGAAATGCCGGATACAACTCAGGGACCGAAAACCGCACAGTAAACAACTCTGATCAACAACATTCCACTGACACCTGACAAGCCTATATATACCCAACTGGACCGAAAACAGGTTTCGGTCAGGAGACCAGCGTATGCTGACCTTGACCAAAACGGGGAGTTGACCCAATACGCGTGGCGTACCAGGGAGTACGCCCTACGTACTGGCCAGTTTCCTTGGGGCTTCATTCATGACTTAATCCAGTAAGCCCTTACCTCCAAACTGTAGATCCAGGCCCCCTAAGACCTCCTAACCCATAAAGTCATAAACTTTATGTGCTTGCATGCATGGTTGGCTCTCAATACATGATTTTGGTCCTTTAACAAGCTCAATGGACATCAAACACTTGCATGGTTGTGGCTTAACCATCAAGGTCTGATTTTTATGACCTTAGGTGCCTTCAAGAGCCCAAAAGGACAGCTCTTTGGCTCTGAAATCGCAAAGATGGAAGAAGCCTCAACAATAAGGTCCAAAAGTGACCTTAAACACCCCCAAAAACAAATCTAAGCATACATTGGACAAGTATGGAACTTGATACCTCAAAAGAGTCAAAAATGATGCCAATCCTCTGGATCTACAAGCTCTTGGTGGATCCTTGCTTCTTCTTCAAGCTTCTTTCGTCCTTTCTCACTAACACAACACACAAACACTCTCAAATGGCTTCTAGAACATAAAGGCACACAATAGAGAGCTAGTGTTTTCGTAGTGGCTGGATATGGGTGAAGGGAGGCTGAAGCAACAGGGTTTATGTTCTTTATATAGGGAGTAAACCCTAAATTTTAGGGTTTAAGGAGCTGCATGTAATGCCTGTGTTTCTAGGCTAGACATTAATATTGATATGATAGTCTAGGTTAACCTTTGTAACTCATTTTGAAGAAATGAAAAGGAATTATGTGAATATTATGTGTTTTATGTGTTTTATGCTTAATTACTAGGAGTTAATTAATTAAGAATAAAAATGAGCGTCGAAAATAAATATTAGATAAAGCCGATATCAATTAAGAAAGTTGTAGTGGTCGTGACAAGGATTATGGATATATAAAGAATACTAAAATCCGAGTTATAACGAAGAAGTTATGACCTGTCGAAGTTTCACGACAAAACCGGCACGGTGCTGAATGTCGTAAAAAGTGAGTTTTTGATAAACTACTTTTTAGCCTTAGTGATCTAAACGAAACTCGTAGTGTTCGTTAAACCGAGAGTAGGTATAAAAAGAACGCCCAAATCTGACTTCGTATGAGGAAGTTATGATTTTTCGAAGTTTCAGCTTAGCAGTAGACAACTAAATACTCGAATTTTAGATCGAGTGATTTTTAGCCGACATGACCTAAACGAGAATCGAAGGTCTCGTCAATAGTAGCACAACGGTAAAAAGACAGACGAAAACGGACGTCAGATGAAGAAGTTATGAATTTTTAACGGATTTCCTGTCCCGGTCTGTTAAAAATAATAATATAAACATTAAATCAAAATTAGCCCACGAAGTCTAAACGAAAGTTGTAGAGCGTAATTTTACCTACGCGTGCATATAAAGAACGTAAAAAACGGAGCTCGTATGCGAAAGTTATGGATTTTAGAAGTTTTTGCACAAAAACCGAGAAAATTCGCATAGGGGGACTTCGGCCACATCACCCTCGCTTAGAACATGCCACGTGTCCGAAATTTTGCTGAGTCATCCGAAGTGCTCCAATGGGTGTCCGACACGTGCCCTTTATCACGTGTCCGAGCCTCGCAGTGAGCCACGAACCCCCTACCTCGGACCCTAGACCTCGGTCCACTTAGAAGATGACAGCGAGCCCCTCGCATGCGCAGCCCATGTGCGAGCCACCTGCGAGCCTTCGGATCTGCTGCCACCTGGGAGCTTCTCAACCGTCTGATCAGAAGCCTCCCCCTATAAATAGAAGGTTGCGAGCCTTCTCGGATATTTTTAAGAAATTGTCCATTTTAGCCCCTTTCTTCATAATTCTTTCATTTTAACATCCCCCAAAGCCCCGGTATCATTTATAACCCCCGGAATACGCCACGAAGTGCCCGAGAAGCCCGGAAAATTTATGTTTTCGGTTTCGAAGCCCGACCTTCGTAGAGCCCGGTTTCTCAATAAAACTCCCGGTTTTATTAGAAACGATCGTTTTAGGAAACGAATTGCTGCCCGATTTTCTTCAAAACAAGTGAGTGTGTAGTTACTTTCACTTTACACATAGATATGAAGTATTTACCTTAAAATACGTGTTATGTGTAAATATATTAATTGTTTATTTGAGGTGACTGATGAATAGATGTTTTATACAAGTTTTAAACTGTATATATGTACTTTATCTACAAATATGTTGGGTAGAACATGGGTAGACGAAATAGTCGATGGGTGTTAAAATGATGAGAGGCATCGGTGTTGTTGTTATTGTTGTTGTTGAAGTCGTCTAGCGGAGTATAGATGACGACCACAGACCTTTCTAGACAGTCTAGTGGCACACTAGCAGGTTCGCAACTTGTAGGTGTTGATGAACTAAATGTTCATTGGTGTACTCCATCCCTCCTCATGGTTGCCTTTAGGACATGTATGGCTGAGGATTCCCCTTAGCAGTAGTGTCCATCCCGATGATATTCCTTAGGCTAGGTCCCTTGTGATAGGTGTTTAGGGACGTAAAGTGAGGACAACGGGAATGGGTAATCAGGGTTATTGTTGATTGGTGAACTTAATAAGTTTATTATTACTATAGGTTGAAAACCCTATATGCTCACCAGGCTCCCAAGCCTGACCCACTCAGCTTTTTATGTTACAGGTAGTGGACCCCGAGCATAGTCGGAGGACGATGAGAGATTTTTGATTATAGGCCAGTAGTTGTAAATAACTGTTGTAAGGCTTATAATGTCTTGTTTATGCTTTTGATCTGTATCGGAACATGACATCCCGAGGTTTTGATATGAAATGAAATTATATATTTCTTAAAGAAAGGTTTTGATAAAGTTTTATCATGTTTTGTTTTGGGGACCAATTCCGCAACATCTTTTAAAAGGATTTCTCTGACTTTATTTTAAAAAGCATAAATTAAATCGGTCTTTTCTGGCCGAGAAATTAGGGGATGTCACAGTTGGTATCAGAGCATTAGTTTAAGCGAACTAAGAAATTGTAGAATTTCTAGACTTAAACTTAGAATGCTAAGTGATGATTGTGAGATGAGTGTCTACCATATTTTAGACACAAGCACTAGTTTATTTTAGGAAAGGTGCCTAAAATGCTTTTATGTGCTAAATGCTATATGTTTGCCATATATGCCATTATTTGTTCGGATCTATGGTCTGTTGCCGACCGGATCTGGAAACCTTATGTGTGTAGGATTCTAAGCGTATGATTACGAGATTAGAACTAACATGTAAACGTTTCGTAGTGATAAGGGAATTGAAATGTCTAACAAGGATAAAGACCTAAATTCGCCTTATTCGGTATATAGATTGTAATGGCAAGAACTCGAAGTGGAGCAGGAAATGCAAACAGAAACCAACAACCTCAACCTCAAGTGGTGGAACAGGTGCCAATAGTAGGAGCTGCACCCGAACCCATCACCATGGCTGGAGTACGAACTATGATTCAGACCATGATGGCTGAACTGAGGGAGGAATTGAAGCAAATGTTCCTGAACATAGGGGTGAACCTTCAGTTCCTGTTGAACGACGTGAATTGAATGACGATCGATCTGAAGAAGGAAACAACAATAGATCGGTTGGTCATAGTGAACCGCTTGTGGTTGGGAGAAATAACCACGAGGTTAGAGTGGAGAGAAATGGGTGCAAGTATAAGGACTTTATGACTTGCAAGCCATCGACCTTCACTGGAAAAGAAGATCCTATCGGAGTAATGGACTGGATCTCGGAAATGGAATTGGCTTTCATGACTTGTGATTGCCAAGGCAAGTTACAAACCACCTTTACAGTGCGTCAGTTCAGGGGTAGTGTTGCTCGTTGGTGGAACACTTTGGGGAAAACCCTAAGCCCTAATGAGCCACTGCAACTGACTTGGGCAGAGTTCTTGGTGCACTTCAAGCGCAAGTACTGCTCGGCCCAAAACGTACTTGAGTTAGAAAACCAATTTCTAATGTTGAAGAAGGGGAGTATGACCGTTGACGAATATACGAATAACTTCACAGACAAAATGGAGTTTGCTTTGCGTATTGTCCCAGATGAGTTGGCGAAAATTGACAGGTACGCAAAGGGACTTCCATGGGAGTATGTGGTGCCAGTACGTCAGGCACTTACTTTGGAGGCAGCTATCTGGGCTGCCAAGTCTGTTGAAGATATGATTAAGGGGAGAGCCGCCAGCAAGGTTGAAGTTGGCGAAAAGAGAAAGTTTGAAGGAACTTCAGGTTCCAATAAAAAGAACAAGTTCTCGAAGACTGGTTCGAGAAAATTCGGAGGAGGAGCCGAAGCCAAGTGGTGTGACAAGTGCAAGAAGAAACATGCTGGGAAGTGCAGCGTGGAAGTCACTTGTTACAAGTGTGGAAAGCCAGGGCATTATGCCAATGAATGCACCTTCGATAAGAACGTTTGTTTTGGGCGCCATGAAGAAGGGCATATTTTGACGGATTGCCCGATGAAGAAGGATGCAGCAAAACCCAATCTTCCACCAAAGCCGAACGCGGGAGCCTTTCAGATGACACTCGAAGCTGCGAAAGAAGAAGACGATGTCGCTTCAGGTACCTTTCTCGTAAACGAATTGCCTGCCCAAATTTTGTTTGATTCTGGAGCCAATTACTCCTTTATTTCACATGAATTTGGTAGAAAACTAGCTTTACCTGTAGATAGACTAATTAATGCTATAATAGTCGAGATTGCTAGTGGCAAGTTTGTACCTGTTAGCCATCGTATGAAAAAAACCCTCATTGACTTGGATGGGAATAAGTTCCACGAGGAATTATTGCCTATCGAGTTAAATGGTTTCGACATAGTTTTAGGAATGGATTGGCTTAGCGCCAATGATGCCGAAATATTGTGTAGGAAGAAGATAGTAAAAGTAAACCCGCCAGGGAAAAAGTCGTTTATGGTGTACGGAGACAAACGCAGAGTAAACTCTGGAATCATTTCCCTAATGAAAGCCAAAAAGTGTTTGGCCAAGGGATGTACATCATATCTAGCGTTCGTGATCGATGCTAAGAAGGAAAAGAAGGAGGTGCAGGATATTCCGGTGGTGTGTGATTATCCGAAAGTCTTTCCAGAAGATCTTCCCGGATTTCCCCCTGATCGACAAGTAGAATTTCGTATCGACTTGTTACCATGAACGACGCCGATAGCAAAAGCACCGTATCGATTAGCACCAACAGAGATGAAAGAACTTATGACACAACTTCAGGAGTTATTGGACAAAGGTTTCATTCGACCTAGTTCATCACCCTGGGGAGCCCCTGTGTTATTTGTAAAGAAGAAAGATGGGAGCATGAGAATGTACATCGATTACAGAGAGATAAATAAAGCAACAATAAAGAACAAGTACCCGTTGCCGAGGATCGATGACCTGTTCGACCAGTTGCAAGGTTCGAGCTATTTCTCGAAGATCGATCTTAGGTCCGGATACCATCAACTAAAGATGAAAGAGCAGGATATCGAGAAGATTGCGTTCAGAACAAGATATGGACACTATGAATTTTTGGTTATGTCGTTCGGATTAACCAATGCCCCAGCAGCTTTCATGGATTTGATGAACAAGGTTTGTAAACCATACCTTGATAAATCCGTGATAGTATTCATAGATGATATCTTGATCTATTCGAAAAGCAAGCAGGAGCATGAAAAGCATCTGCGCGAAGTGCTAGAAGTTCTGAAAAAGGAGAAGCTGTATGCAAAGTTCTCTAAATGTGAATTTTGGACTCAAGAAGTCCAATTTTTAGGTCATGTGGTTAACCAAGAAGGAATAATGGTTGACCCAGCAAAGATTGAAGCTGTAATGAAGTGGGAACAACCAAAAAGTCCTACGGAGATTCGAAGCTTTTTAGGATTAACCGGATATTATCGCTGATTTATCCAAGGCTTTTCTTCGATCGCTACTCCAATGGGTGGTTGGAATACAGGCATGAGAGAGAAGTGGAACATCCCAAAAATACAAGCCAAAAATTTCGTTTGAAAACATTGCTAAAACCATAGTATCCAAATATCATATAAGAAAACCATAAGTCGTGTGTCTCAAAATGTCATAAAATATGTCTCATCTCACAACTGATTTCAAATCATGTCAAAAATATCAGAGTCTAACTCCCAGGATAAAACTGTGGTGGGTGCCATGCCATCATCCAGAGCCCTTTCCCTTGCTAGCTGAAGTACCTGAAACCAAAATTGAAACTGTAAGCACGAAGCTTAGTGAGCTCCCCCAAACTACCACATACCATACAATAACATATAAAACACATACTGGGCCTTGCCCACTGCATCGAACCGAAGTCCGGAACTGACTAGGGCCTTGCCCACTGCGTCGGACCGAAGTCCGGAACTAACTAGGGCCTCGCCCACTGCATCGGACCGAAGTCCGGAACTAACTAGGGCCTCGCCCACTGCATCGGACCGAAGTCCGAAACTAACTAAACATACATAACATAATCATAACATATATTGCATACTGCATCGGACCGCAGTCCGGAACTCATAACACATAGACATGCCTGAATCACAAAGACATCAAGCATACTGAACTACTTCTCGGGACCGCCCCGGCATCGGACCGCAGTCCGGAACTACTGATATCTACACGGGTCGGCATTGTGGCCGTAGACCCGTTCCTACTGGAAGGAAACTCACCTCGTAGAGCTGACTGCTGGAGTGCTGAGTAGGAAACGTCTGGCAGCTGCTCTGGTAACTCCCCGACTACAATTCCCATGAAGACACTTAGTCAAAACACTGATTACTAATCTTAGGGTAAAGTGACTATTTTACCCCTAGTCCAAGTCAACATCCTGGTCAAAGTCAACTTCCAGTTGGCCTGACTTGCAGAGTTGGGCCACCAACTAGCCGAGTCCTTATCCTTTCTTCTATTCCCCGACCCGACTCTACTCGTCGAGTTTAGCAAAGACTCGATGAGTTCTCCTTCTATAATGACTTCGAGTCATCCTTCATCCAACTCGCCGAGTTGTATGAACAACTCGTCGAGTTCTACTTCATCATATGAACACGTCCAGTATACGACTCGCCGAGTTGTATGAGCAACTCGTCGAGTCTGTTCTTGCGGGTAAGGAGATGGCCTTGGACTCGCCGAGTGTGTTCTTGCACTCGTCGAGTCCCATGATTCCTAGATTATGGCCATATCTTAATACATCGAAACACTCCTCAGGACTTGTCTGAACTTGTTAACACTCGACTGGGGTTCCTTTGAACCACACAGAAAGGGGACTCAATACTCTGGACTCGTCGAGTCCCAAGAACGACTCGCCGAGTTGATAATGTCCATGCCTTATATTTCGATTTCTGATGTACAACACTCATCCAAAAGGTAGATCTGGGCTTCTAAGATTGGTCTAGCACGTAAAGTTACGAACTTTACGTGCATGCATGGAAGTATATGCTTAAAGGACCCAAAAATGAGGTCTAAAGGGGTGCATGGGCTATCATGGCCATAAATCTTGCATTCTCATGCCATGTACTCGATTCCAGAACCTAGATCTGAAGGTGAATCGACTTGGGATGACCAGGTCTTAAGGATTAAGCTTGTTGGACCCAAAAACTTCCATAAAAGTGACAAAAGGAGATCTATAGAACTATAAGTCAAGTGTTAAGCTTGATTACCAGAAAGTATAGCAAAAGAGGGCTAGCTTATGGATCCACTTCTTCTCCTTTGAACCTTGTCTCTTTCCTTCTTCTCTACCACTTCAAGAAAGCACAAAATCACTCAAAATAGGATGGAATCACTCAAAATCACCAATGGAGGGTTAGGGTTTCGAGGGGGAACGTTCTAGAGGTGCTGGGGGCTGGGATGGGGGCTATAAGGACGTTTAAATAGGGTACAACCTAAGAATTAGGGTTTCATCCTGACTGGAAGACTCGTCGAGTCGGGAATGGACTCGTCGAGTCGCCCCACTAAGTCTACGTGCATTCCCGCTTCTACTCGACGAGTCGGGGCTACTGACTCGTCGAGTAACCCTTAAGAAAGGAAATCCAATATTTAAATTACATACCAGGAATGGGGCGTTACAATTCTCCCCCACTTATCTTAGACTTCGTCCTCGAAGTCTGCTGTCTCTGGAAATAACTCTGGGTAGTGCTCCCTCATCTCCTCCTCAGGCTCCCATGTTCACTCCGAACCTTTCCGGTGCTGCCACTATACCTTCACTAGCTGGACCACCTTGTTCCTCAAGGTCTTCGTTTTCCGATCCAAGACCGCAATGGGTCTCTCGATGTAATTCAGGCTATCATCAACCTGAATATCCTCCAATGGTACAACTGCTGACTCATCCGCCAAGCACTTCTGCAACTGAGAAACATGGAAAGTGTTGTGGATCTGGCTGAGCTCTGCTGGAAGGTCTAGTCGATAAGCAACCCGAACCACCCGGGCCAAAACCCTAAATGGACCAATGAACCTATGGCCCAGCTTGCCCCGCTTCCGAAATCTGATAACACCCTTCCAGGGTGACACCTTCAGGAGGACCATATCGCCCACCTGAAACTCCAAGTCTGAACGCCGCTTGTCGGCGTAACTCTTCTGCCGACTCTGAGCAGTCTGGAGCCTGCTCCGGACTTGCTGAATCCGCTCTGTAGTCTTGAGTACCACCTCTGTACTCCCCATGACTCGCTGACCGACCTCGCCCTAACAGATTGGGGTCCTACACTTCCTCCCGTAGAGCATCTCGAAGGGAGGTCGGTCTATACTGGAGTGGTAGCTGTTGTTATACGAAAACTCCGCTAACGGAAGATACGTATCCCAACTGCCACCGAAGTCTAGCACACATGACCGAAGCATGTCCTCGAGATTCTGAATCGTCCTCTCGCTCTACCCGTGCCTTTGAGGGTGGAAAGCGGTGCTGAAATAGAGACGGGTACCCATATCGTCGTGGAACCGCTTCCAAAATCTGGAAGTAAACCAGACATCTCGGTCTGACACCACTGAGACAGGCACTCCATGACGTGTCACTACCTCTCGTACGTAAATCTCGGCCAACTTCTCGGCCGAGATACTCTCCTGGATCGGTATAAAGTGAGCGCTCTTGGCCAACCGATCCACGATGACCCATATCGAATCAACCCCACATGTGGTCCTGGGAAGCTTTGTAATAAAATCCATAGTGATATCCTCCCATTTGAACACAGGAATATCCAACGGCTGCATCTTGCCGTGTGGCCTCTGGTGCTCCACCTTGACCTTCCTTTAGGTCAGGCACCTCTCAACGTACTATGCGACGTCTCGCTTCATGCAGGGCCACCAATAATTCGGGCGAAGGTCCCTGTACATCTTCGTCGCCCCTGGGTGGATGGAGAACCGAGACTTATGGGCCTCATCCATCAGCACTTGTCGTACTCCTCCTCAGTACGGTACCCAGACCCTCCCATGCAGGGTCAACAATCCCCGACTGTCATAATCAAACGAAGCCACTCGGCCAACTATCCTCTCGCACTTCAGGCGCTCCTCCTTCAGGCGCTCCTCCTTCAGGCCCTCGACCTGCGCCTCCCTAATCTTCTCCAACAGTGGAGTAACTACCGTCATCCTCAAGCAGATATCTCGAATCAGAGCTGTTACCGCCTTGCGGCTCAGGGCGTCGGCCACCACGTTGGCCTTGCTCGGGTGGTAGAGGATCTCACAATCGTAATCCTTTACCACGTCTAACCACCGACGCTGCCTCATGTTCAGATTCGGCTGATCCATGAGGTACCTCAAACTCTTGTGATCAGTGTAGATGGTACAACGGACCCCATATAGGTAATGTCGCCAAATCTTGAGGGCGAACACCACTGCCCCCAGCTCTAGATCGTGTGTCGGATAGTTAGCCTCGTGAGGCTTCAACTGTCTAGAGGCATAAGCTATCACATGCCCTCGCTGCATCAACACTGCTCCCAAACCTGTGATCGAAGCGTCACAGTAGACTACAAAGTCATCCACTCCTTCTGGCAAGGTAAGAATCGGTGCCTCGCACAGTCGCTGCCTGAGCGTCTCAAAGGCTGCCTGCTGCTCAGGAACCCAGCGAAACACTACCAACTTCTTGGTCAGTCGGGTGAGTGGAACTGCTATCTTTGATAAATCCTGGATAAATCTCCTGTAATACCCTTCCAAACCTAGGAAGCTCCGAATCTCGGATGGAGACCTCGGGACCTCCCACTGCATCACGGCCTCAACCTTGGCCGGATCTACCAATATACCGTTCTGGTTGACAAGGTGCCCTAGGAACTGCACCTCGCACAACCAGAACTCGCACTTGGAGAACTTTGCGAAAAGTCTCTCCCTCCTCAAGGTCTCAAGCACCTCCCTCAAGTGCTCCTCATGCTACTCCCGAGTCTTGGAATACACCAGGATATCATCAATGAACACTATCACGGACCGATGCAGCATCGGCCTGCACACGCGGTTCATGAGGTCCATGAACGCGGCTGGAGCGTTGGTGAGCCCAAACGGCATCACCACGAACTCATAATGACCATACCGGGTCCTAAAAGCGGTCTTCTGCACATCCTCATCCCTGACCCGCATCTGGTGATATCCGGAGCGTAAATCAATCTTGGAAAACCAAGATGCTCCCTGAAGCTGGTCAAACAGATCATCTATCCTCGGAAGTGGGTAACGGTTCTTCACCTTTACCTTGTTCAACTCCCGGTAATCTATGCACATACGGTGCGACCCGTCCTTCTTCCTCACGAACAGGATCGGGGCTCCCCATGGTGAACTGCTCGGCCTGATAAATCCTTTGTCTAGCAGCTCCTGCAGCTGCATAGACAACTCTTGCATCTCGGGAGGAGCCAGCCGATACGGTGCCTTGGCTATCGGAGCCGCACCAGGAACCAGGTCAATCCTGAACTCAACCTGTCTCTCCGGAGGTATTCCAGGAAAAACCTCTGGAAATACATCTGGGTACTCCCGTACTATCGGTACATCGACAACTGTCGCCTTACCCTTCTCCCGGGCATCCATAACATAGGCGACGTACCCCGCACATCCCTGCTGGAAGTAGCGCCTCGCTCTCGCTGCTGAACAAAGAATCGGTCCGCGTTGTGGCCTCTCGCCCTGAATCACTAACTCTCCCCCACTGGGTGTTCGGACCCTCACCAACTATAGCTCACAATCAATCACTGACCCATTGGGGCTCAGCCAATCCATACCCACTATAACCTTATTCCCTCGGAGGGGAATAGGAACCAAATCCACTGAGAACTGCTCGTCAAATAACCGCAGCGAACACCCCCTATGTACTCTCGCGACCCTGACGGTCCTGTCATCAGCTATCCCAACCTCAAGTGGGCACTCCAGCTCCCCTGGAGCTCCGCTAAACCGCTTGCTAAGCGCAAGCGAGACAAATGATCGGGTAGCCCCCGAGTCAAACAATACTGTAGCTGAGATGTCGTTCACTAAGAACGACCCTGTACACAAACACATAACCATAAGAAACAATCAATACTAGAACAAAGATGAGAGGAAAATTCATACCTGTCACCACGTCAGGAGTCGCTCGTGCCTCCTTTGCTGTCATCTGGAACGCTCTACTCTTCGCCACTGGCATCTCAGCCCGACCCTGACGGCCGTCTGTAATCCTCAATGTAGCAGGGGCAGGTGCCGCCACCTTCCCTGCTGCTGCTAAGCTAGGACACTGGGACCTCTTATGGCCCCTCTGATTGTGCTGAAAGCAAATCAGATCATATGCTGAGGTAGTAGTCATAGTAGTAGTAGCTATACAATCCTTGCTCATGTGCCCAGTCCGACCGCACTTGTAGCAGCCGGAACTCCCTGCCTTGCACACCCCATCGTGCAACCTCCCACACTTGCCACACCGACTGTCGCTCTGATGTCCCCTAGATCTGTGATCCGATACCTTGAGCTTTTTGCCCGAACTCCCTGTGCCAAATACCACCTCTGGCTTCCTCTTCCTCTCCATCTCTAAATCAATCTCCCTCTCACGAGCCCTCGCAATCATGTCGTCCAGCGTTTTACAGCTGGACCGGCTCACAAACTGTCTGATATCACTCCTCAACATCTCATGGTATCGTGCCTTCTTCATTTCCTTATCTGTCGCGTACTGAGGAACGAGAAGAGCCCTCTCCCTGAACTTGGCGGTAATCTCCGCCACTGTCTCCGTCGTCTGCTGGAGATCCTGAAACTCCCTAGCAAGCTGCTGCACCTCAATAACAGGTGCAAACTCGGCTCTGAACCTGGTCGTGAAATCAACCCAGGTCATCGCATCAAGGGCTGCGTCATCCCCAATGGCATGTCCGACCTCCTCCCACCAATCACGTGCCCTGTCCTTCAGAAGACAGGACGCTAATCTGACCTTGTCCCCCTCGGGACATCTGCTAGTGCGGAACGCGTTGGCGACGTCCGCCAACCACCTAGTACTGGAAATGGGGTCCCGAGCCCCATGATAATCGGGAGCTCCACATGCTCTGAACTCCCTGAAGGTGAGCGTGCGCGACCCCATCATGGCCGCCACCTCAGTGCGAAAGGCGCTCAGCTTCTCGTCCAGAAGCTCTAGAATACCCTCCTTGACCGTACCGAAGATCACTGGAGTCTGCTCAAGTATAACGCGAGTAACCTCTAAGGAGAGGAACTCCCTAGTCTGCTCATCTAGCTGCCCGGCTCTAGAGCCCGAGCCTGATCCCTCCCCGGCTCCTGAATTGCCGACTGCTGGTCTGGATCGTAAAACCACCATTCTGAAAATACATCATAACAGATATCAGAATACTAATATAACTGGAGGGGTTACATGCACCACAAGTTCCCCGGTCTCATCTCATCCTTCCTTGATTCGAGTACGGATCCTCTGCTTTCAGTAGTACGGGCCCATACTACCTTCCACATCTATCTGTACTTTCCTCAAGTACTGCCTCGACTCCACCAAGTCCCTTCTACTGCTACTGCTCTCTGCTACTCTCATCCTAGGCTTGCCCTAGGGTAATCACCAACTTGCTCTCCGCCATCAGTTGCATAAGAAGTTCCTGCTTTCTTCCCCTAACTAGCTTGCGAACACTATTACATATTGCTCAGACTAGATAATTCTTTGAATGAGAGATCTTACCCTACAACGGTTGGATTCAAACAAGAGCTGCGAAATAGGGCTAGACATAACCTTCTGAAATTATTTAGTCCTTGCAATATGTAACTTAACATATTCGTTTACTAGTTAGTAAAAGATAACTAGAACTCCTAAAAGCACAAAGCCAGCAGCATTCGAGCATCGAGTGCATATAATCAAGCATATACTGATCAAGCTATCATACGGACTAATCTGTACTAGCATGCAATTCATAGAGCTGAGATACATATAACAGGCACATAAGGCATCCTTCCTAGATCCTTAGTCCTAACTAGCATGCAATTCTCATAAAGCTAATATAATAGGCACATAAGGCATCCTTCCTAGATCCTTATTCCTAACTAGCATGCTGTTCTACTGAGACTGATAATCATAAACTTGTATTGGTAATTTGGGAGTACTTACTTGAGCTCAGCTGATCGCATGCACCACACCCTTTTATCTATTTCAAAAACTCTTTTCTTCTTAAGTTTCTTGTTCAAAAATTTTCTTTCGAAAATGTTTTTCTTTTGAAAACCTTATACCATTTCCTTAGTTTGAGTTCAGACACACCCGAAAGTGTGTCTGAATCCCTCAAACCAAGGCTTTGATACCAACTTGGAACATCCCAAAAATACAAGCCAAAAATTTCGTTTGAAAACATTACTAAAACCATAGTGTATCCAAATATCATATAAGAAAACCATAAGTCTTGTGTCTCAAAATGTCATAAAATATGTCTCATCTCACAACTGATGTCAAATCATGTCAAAAATATCAGAGTCTAACTCCTAGGCTAAAACTGTGGTGAGTGCCATGCCATCATCCCGAGCCCTTTCCCTTGCTAGCTGTAACGCCCGTGTTTCTAGGCTAGGCATTAATGTTGACATTATAGTCTAGGTTAACCTTTGTAACTCATTTAGAAGAAATGAAAAGGAATTATGTGAATATTATGTGAATTATGTGTTTTATGATTAATTATTAGGGTTTAATTAATTAAGAATAAAAATGAGCGTCAAAATTAAATACTAGATAAAGCCGATATCTATTATGAAACTTGTAGTGGGCGTGACAAGGATTACAGATATATAAAGAATGCCGAAATCCGAGTTATAACGAAGAAGTTATGACCTGTCGGAGTTTCGCGACAAAACCGGCACGGTGCTGAATGTCGTAAAAAGTGAGTTTTTGATAAACTACTTTTTAGCCTTAGTGATCTAAACGAAACTCGTAGTGTTCGTTAAACCGAGAGTAGGTATAAAAAGAACGCCCAAATCTGACTTCGTATGAGGAAGTTATGATTTTTCGAAGTTTCAGCTTAGCAGTAGACAACTAGAAACTCGAATTTTAGATCGAGTGATTTTTAGCCGACACGACCTAAACGAGAATCGAAGGTCTCGTCAATAGTAGCACAACGGTAAAAAGACAGACGAAAACGAACGTCGGATGAAGAAGTTATGAATTTTTAACGGATTTCCTGTCCCGGTTTGTTACAAATAACAATATAAAAATTAAAGTCAAAATTAGCCGACGAAGTCTAAACAAAAGTTGTAGAGCGTAATTTTACCTATGCGTGCATATAAAGAACATCAAAAACGGAGCTCGTATGCGAAAGTTATGGATTTTAGAAGTTTTGGCGCGAAAATCGAGAAATTTCGCATAGGTGGCTTCGCCCACGTCACCTTCGCTGCATGTGTGCCACGTGTCCGAACTGCTGAGTAATCTGAGGCCACCTGTCGACGCATGTCATATTCTCCTCAGACCGAAGGCTCGGCCAATCAGGAGCTGCCTCGTACCCTTCTATGACGCGTCCGAGCTTCGCATCAGGCGCCACGACTCCGAGCCTCAGACTAGACCTCGGTCCAATCAGAGGCCGACACCGAGACCCTCGCACGTGCGAGCCACCTGCGCACCCTCGCCCAGCTGCTACCGCGTGTCCTCGCCTGCTGACTCCTCTCTTCCTTAGCCGACTTCGGACCCCTATAAATAAAGGGCTTGCGAGCCTTCTCGGATACATTTGGAAATTTGCCACTTTTAGCCCTTTTCTTCATATTTCCTTCATATTAACATCCCCCAAAGCCCCGATATCGATTATAACCCCCGGAATACATCACGAAGAGCCCGAGAAGCCCGGAAAATTTATCTTTTCGGTTTCGAAGCCCGACCTTTGCAGAGCCCGGTTTTTCAATAAAACTCCCGGTTTTATTAGAAACGATCGTTTTAGGAAACGAATTGCTGCCCGATTTTCATCAAATCATGTGAGTGTATAGTCACCTTCATCTTACACCTAGATATAAAGTATTTTCTATAAAATACGTGCTACGTGTAATTATATTAATTGTTTAATTGAGGTGACTGTTGAATAGATGTTTTATACAAGTTTTAAACTGTATATGTATTTTTATCTACAAATATGTTGGGTAAAACATGGGTAGATAGTTGGTGTGTGATGAAATAAAGTGATGAGAGGCCTCGATGTGATTGTGATCCAGTCATCTAGCGGAGTTTGGATGACGACCACAGACTTTTCTAGACAGTCCAGTGGAACGCTAGCAGGCCCGCAACCTGTAGGTGTTAATGAACTTGGGTGTTCATTCGCTGTACTCCATCCCCCTCATGGTTGCCTTTAGGACATGTATGGCTGAGGAAACCCCTTAGCAGTAGTGTCCATCCCGATGATATTCTTTAGGCTAGGTCCCTTGTGATAAGTGTTTAGGGACGTAAAGTGAGGATAACGGGAACGTGTAATCAGGGTTATTGTTGATTGATGAACTTAATAAGTTTATTATTACTGTGGGTTGAAAACCCTATATGCTCACCAGGCTCCCAAGCCTGACCCACTCAGCTTTTTATGTTACAGGTAGTGGACCCCGAGCATAGTCGGAGGACGATGAGAGATTTTTGGATTATAGGCCGGTAGTTGTAAATAACTGTTGAAAGGCTTATAATGTCTTGTTTATGCTTTTGATCTGTATCGGAACATGACATACCGAGGTTTTGATATGAAATGAAATTATATAATTCTTAAAGAAAGGTTTTGACAAACTTTTATCATATTTTGTATTGGGGACCAATTCCGCAACATCTTTTAAAAAGATTTCTCTGATTTCATTTTAAAAAGCATAAATTAAATCAGTCTTTTCTGGCCGAGAAATTAGGGGATGTCACACTAGCTGAAGTACCTGAAACCAAAACTGAAACTGTAAGCACGAAGCTTAGTGAGCTCCCCCAAACTACCACATACCATACAATAAGATATAAAACACATACTGGGCCTTGCTCACTGCATCGAACCGATGTCCGGAACTGACTAGGGCCTTGCCCACTGCGTCGGACCGAAGTCCGGAACTAACTAGGGCCTCCCCCACTGCATCGGACCGAAGTCTGAAACTAACTAAACATACATAACATAATCATAACATATAGCATAAACACATATACTGCATACTGCATCGGACCGCAGTCCGGAACTCATAACACATAGACATGCCTGAATCACAAAGACATCAAGCATACTGAACTACTTCTCGGGACCGCCCCGGCATCGGACCGCAGTCCGGAACTACTGATATCTACACGGGCCGGCATTGTGGCCGTAGACCCGTTCCTACTGGAAGGAAACTCACCTCGTAGGGTTGACTGCTGGAGTGCTGAGTGGGAAACGTCTGACAGCTGCTCTGGTAACTCCCCGGCTATAATTCCCACGAAGACACTTAGTCAAAACACTGATTACTAATCTGAGGGTAAAGTGACTATTTTACCCCTGGTCCAAGTCAACATCCTGGTCAAAGTCAACTTCCAGTTGGCCTGACTCGCCGAGTTGGGCCACCAACTCGCAGAGTCCTTATCCTTTCTTCTATTCCCCGACCCGACTCTACTCGTCGAGTTTAGCAAAGACTCGACGAGTTCTCCTTCTATAATGACGTCGAGTCATCCTTCATCCGACTCGCCGAGTTGTATGAACAACTCGTTGAGTTATCCTTCATCATATGAACACGTCCAGTCTACGACTCGCCGAGTTGTATGAACAACTCGTTGAGTCTGTTCTTGCGGGTAAGGAGATGGCCTTAGACTCGCCGAGTGTGTTCTTGCACTCATCGAGTCCCATGATTCCTAGATTATGGCCATATCTTAATACATCAAAATACTCCTCAGTACTTGTCTAAACTTGTTAACACTCGACTGGGGTTCCTTTGAACCACACAGAAAGGGGACTCAATACTCTGGACTCGCCGAGTCCCAAGAACGAGTCGCCGAGTTGATAATGTCCATGCCTTATATTTCGATTTCTGACGTACAGCACTCATCCAAAAGGTAGATTTGGGCTTCTAAGATCGGTCTAGCACGTAAAGTTACGAACTTTACGTGCATGCATGGAAGTATATGCTTAAAGGACCCAAAAATGAGGTCTAAAGGGGTGCATGGGCTATCATGGCCATAAAGCTTGCATTCTCATGCCATGTACTCGATTCCAGAACCTAGATCTGAAGGTGAATCGACTTGCGATGACCAGGTCTTAAGGATTAAGCTTGTTGGACCCAAAAACTTCCATAAAAGTGACAAAAGGAGATCTATAGAACTATAAGTCAAGTGTTAAGCTTGATTACCAGAAATTGTAGCAAAAGAGGGCTAGCTTCTGGATCTACTTCTTCTCCTTTGAACCTTGTCTCTTTCCTTCTTCTCTACCACTTCCAGAAAGCACAAAATCACTCAAAATAGGATGGAATCGCTCAAAATCACCAATGGAGGGTTAGGGTTTCGAGGGGGAACGTTCTAGAGGTGTTGGGGGCTGGGATGGGGGCTATAAGGACGTTTAAATAGGGTACAAACCCTAAGAATTAGGGTTTCATCCAGACTGGCAGACTCGCCGAGTCGGGAATGGACTCGTCGAGTCGCCCCACTAAGTCCACGTGCATTCCCGCTTGTACTCGACGAGTCGGGGCTACTGACTCGTCGAGTAACCCTTAAGAAAGGAAATCCAATATTTAAATTACATACCAGGAATGGGGCGTTACAAGAAGTGTAAGGCCTGTTTCTACAATGTGACGGTGTCGTCGTTCTGCATAACCATTATGTTCTGGTGTGTGTGGTGGGGAGGTGAGGTGAGATATTCCAGTAGAGTGAAGAGTGGGGTCGAGTTTAAGGTATTCTCCACCATTATCCGAAAACAATTGGAGTATGGGTTTATTAAAGAATTTTTCTACTAATGCTTTGAAGCGAATAAATATTGATTGTGTATCGGATTTTCGTTGTGAAGGGTAAAACCATATGTATTTAGTGTAGTGATCAACAAAGATGACATAGTACTTAAAGTTGTCATAAGACTGTACTGGAGCTGTCCACACATCAGAAATTATTAATTCTAAAGGTGAATGTGTGACTAGACTAGATTGAGAAAATGGTAGCTTATGGCTTTTATTAATATTGCAAGAATTACAACTTGATTGAGGTAAGCATAAATTTTGTAATGGAAATTGTGAATTGAGATGCTTGATAATAGCGATAGATGGGTTACCAAGGCGATGATGCCAGTCACGACATGATTTAGCAAAGCTTGAGAAAAGTATTGGAGAAGGCGTTTTCCAGTCATAAACTCCACCTTTAGGCTGTCCCGTGAGAAGAGTTTGCCCCGTTGAAAGTGCCTTAATAAGGAAAGTAGAGGGTAAGAATTCAACAGATGTAGAGTTATCATGACACAATTGTGAGATAGAGAATGTTTCGAGAGATAGATGGAACATATAAAACATTTGTGAATATAAAGGTATGAGTTGAAGTAGAGATAGAGAAGGAACCAGTGTGAGAAATGGGAAGAGCAGATCCATCCCCAATGATTAGTTCATCAGATCCATCATATGGTGCATGAAGAGATAGGTTTGCAAGATCATTGGTAACATGATGAGTGGCACCACTGTCGAGAAGCCACGAGGACGAGGGTGGTGTAGTAACTATGGCAACATGTGCTTGAGGAGCATGAGGTCGACCTGATGATGGTATAGGTGTAGTAGGGAAAACAACTTGAGGATAAGTACGTTTGAAAGTGTGACATTGTGAGACAACATGACCTGGGATGCGACAAAACTGACACTTTCCAAGGAAGGGTTTTGAAGCCCAGTTTGACATATTTGTAGGAGTTGGAAGAATTCCAGGTGTATATGGTATGCGAGGTTGGTTATGATTGCGTGGATTGTGGGTTTTGTAGGCAGCATGGACAGAAGCGGGGTAAGGAGTGATGTTGTTTTGGTTAATGGTAAGTTCATGTGTGATGAGTTTTTCATGGAGTTCTTCAAAGGAGATGGTTGTATCTCGCCCATTAGTAGCATCAATGACCGGTTTGTATGCTTCATAGTCCAGACCTCTCAAAACTTTGGCGATAATGTCTTCATGGTCCATGGGTTTCCCCATGACAGATAGTTGGTCGGTGAGGGTTTTGATGGATTGCATGTACTCAGTGATACTTTCGGTGGAGAGTTTTGTGAGTCGATTGAGATTGTTTTTGATTTGTAAGATATGACCACGAGATGGGTTGGCATATGTTGATGCAAGGATGCACCAAATTTCAGCAGAAGTTGAGGAGTGGGATACAAGAGGTACAACAGTGGCTGAGAGAGTTCCAAGAAGAGCACCAAAAATGAGTTTATCTTGGCGCACCCATGTTGAATAGGCTGGATTTTCGGTTGTAGTAGAATTGGTTGTGATTTTAGGATAGGGTGGTGGATGAGTACCATCTACAAATTTATATAGATCGTAGCCAATTAGGGTTGCTTGAGTTTGAGATTTCCATGGAATGTAATTGCTTGGTGTGAGCTTGATTGTGTTGTTGAAGTTGATTATGGTGAAGGGTTTTGTAGGTTCGTTGTTGTTGGGAATGGTAGCATCATTGTTGTTGGTCATGGTTGATGAAAAGTGTTTGAGAGTATAAAGGAGGATCAATAAAGCTCTGATACCATGAAAGGGTTGAGAGTAAGATGATTCCTTCATTAACAGGGGAGATGGCTTTTAAATAGACAAGAACAGCCCAACGTATATTACACATATATTACAGAGGATATTTGCAATTAAGGAGATTCCACTAAACTTAGGAAACTAAATAACAAACAAATATACATAAGCAATTATATCAGTATAGAATATATATGCAAAATCACTTTTATACAGGGGAAGATTGAGGAGGATATTTCTCCTTATCTTTTAATTGGGCGATGCTTTTTTTTCTTCCCTTCTCCTGCGAGTTCTTCTGGTCCTTCTTGGTCAGCGCATGTAAGGCAGCAAATGGGGAAATGTTTTAGGGTTTGTTGGGTTCAATGAAATAAGAAAGAAAATGTATCGGCTGTACTCCAACTCAAAAGAATCCCATGCCCAAATTTTGGTTTTTGACATAAAAGGCCCCTAAGTCTCATTTTCTTATATTAGTGGTTTTTCAATTTATAATACAGGGTTTTAATGTAATTTTATTAATAAAGTGTTTATTTAAGTTTAAAGTGAAGTTTTTTTATTTAATCTAATGTCAAAAAAATAAAAAAATAAATAACAAGATAAATAAATGACAACACTTAAATAAGTGACAACATAGTGGACATATAGTGGAGATGACGTGATGCATAACTGACAACATTTTTCTAATGAGTTTGTGGTGACCATACCACTTAGCCTTATTGTTGGTGCTTGGAATGATTTTTTTTTTTAGTATTTTTTTTTTCAAAAAACAATGAAAATTCTTCTTTCCTATTAGAGTTTTTTTATTTATAGATTTTTCATCCCAAACGAGTTTATGCTTTTAGGTGACCTGAAAGAAGCTTAGCAATAATATCCATGAATACTCTAAACTAGAATTTTCACTATTTATTCAACTCCTTAGGGTTGAATGGATTGCTACTCACATCGTCATTCTATTCTCTATGCAACTACATCAAAATTTTCCTGACATGCATTGAAATCTACAAAATTAAATGAAATATACTTATAAACACATTGCCTTTTCCTTACAACATATTGAATAATTAAAATCTTTCATTTTTCTAGTTAAAGAGTTCAATATTGACGATTGAACGCCATATTCATTGAAGCTCATATTACATCTCAAAATGTTAGAGTTTTAATTTATTGAATGTCAATTAAACATGTCACCTTCTTCAACTTTTATATTCGATCTTTCTTAAAAGAACACAATATTAATCAAAATTTTATGCACCACGTGATTTTCTTTATAAAGAATACAATATGGAATGAGTGGCTTGAAGCTACAATTTTTCGCTCTATGTAAAACGGGAGTGACTTTTCAAATGGATCGGGTTGTCGGACAAGCAGTTTACCAGTGTGATTGAATTCTTGGACCATGCTACTTCATGGGGGAATTGTCCAAGGAAAAGGCAAATACTCAACTCTATGTTCTTCTGTTTTCTTTGGAACATATGGCGGGCTCACAATGAGACAGTCTTTAAGAACATAAAGGAATCAGCTGTAAAAGTTGATGACAAAGTGATCACCCTCTCATATATATGGTACAAACATAGAAGTGGTGAGGGTTGCGGTTCCCGAACAGATTGGAATTGTGCTCCTATCCCTGTCCTATAATCTTCTTTATTTTGTTTATGCTTGTTGTGTATTTCCTTAGCTCCTTGCTAAGTGACTTTTAGCTTTTCTATTATATATTATTCTATTTGCCTTTTCAAAAAAAAATGTGAAATATATAATTATGTTTTTAGAAAAAAAAAAAAAAACAATTTCCAATTTTTGGAAAACAGAAGAAACATGGCACCAAGTAAATAATGTTTAAAGATTTGAAAGGTCCGTTACTTGGAAAAGAAGAATATAACGAGTCTAATGACTCTTTTCTAGTAGGGCCTTGATTTATAATTTTATCCAAAAAACTATGCTTCATTTTCTTGGACAAATCATTACAAAATTGAACATATATATACCCTAAGAAACAATAATCAAGATTACGAAAACTAGTTATTGCCTCAAATAATATTGGATTTGTGAGCTTCTATACAGAGCTATTTGTTATTTAAACTATTCTCAAAAGGAAATTCATATATACATGATATTGTGTTGAAAGATTTCGCCTAACATTCTTTCGGTTAGTTAACCATTGATATGCATTTGTATTGTGTGTCGAGATGACTGAAACCTGACATTATCGACTATGGTCGACCATCATGATGATAATTGATGTAGACATGAGTATGCAAGTAGTACATTCCCATACGAAACCTCACACCCCAAAATATTTAATTGATTGGGAAATTGAGGAGCGAGCCAAAACAAAAAGAAATTGGCAAGAATCTTGCATGTGGGAATGCATGAAATCCACATATATTTTAGGACATTGGATTCCTAAGGAATAGGATTGATGATGACATGGGCTTGGCCGGATTGATTGGTTTTAACTTGCCCTATTTTCGTTACACATGCACCCATGTTGTGCATAACTCCCTAATATCAAGGGTACCGCTTCATGTTTTCAATATAATATATATAATTGCATTACATAACTATGTAATGTACACCAAGAAAATACTTTTAACATTTTGTCTTTTTGTATGAATGAAAAAACAAACCGAACTGAAATTTGTTGGTGATTTGTTATCATCAATATTATTTAAGTGTAACGGGATTACTTTGTTGACCAAAAGAGATCTTAATAAATATTAAACAAGTAATGAAGGCGTGGAGTACACACTTGTTTACGTTTGATCAAGTTTCAAAGTACACTGTCATTTAGGGGCGAAGCCCCTAAACGAACAGGGGTCCGGGAGCAGCGCCCCTGGGAGCGGGGTCCAAGCGGCAGCCCCTGGCGGGGTCCAAGGGGCAGAGCCCATGGCTGGGTCGATTTTATGACAGTTTTTATAGTTTATGACAGTTTGAAACTGTCATAAGACAGTTTTCAGACAAAGATCATAAAGTCGGTTTTGGTCTCATTTCTGGTACATACGAAACTATCTTCAAAACATTCTAAGTTCTTGTCTCTCTGAGTCTTATCCGATTAAAGAGTATTGAGAGTACCACCCAAATGCTTTAATCTGAAAGTGTTTAACACAATTCTCAGAATTCCAAGCCTTTCTATACCCCATTTTCTAACAAAATTACGTTTTTATAAAACATGCAAACTTACTTCATGCAACGCAATTCTCATAAAAACGAGATCGAATGCTTAAATAATAATTGATTGTGACACACTTACAATAACATGCCATACCAAGATAAAGGGGAAAAAGTTATCATGCAAGTACTGCTTAGATCTAGACTTTGTAAAAATTGACTAAATATGTCAATATAACCCTTGCGCAACCAATAATTAGCCGTTTGTTTTGTAAGTTTTAACTCGATTAATTAAACGGTTCAAATAAATGAACCAAGTGTGGACCCGAAGTTTTTTTTAGAAATGCTACAATTTTTTTCTATGTAAATATGTTTAGGGTCGGCCTTGAGATTTTTGAGGCTCTGTAGCCCTAAAATTTGAAAGATCTAAAATTTTAAGCAAAATAATTTGCAAAATACATAAATTAAGATTTTCATACAAAATAATATATATATATATATATATATATATATATATATATATATATATATATATATATATATATATATAGAGAGAGAGAGAGAGAGAGAGGAGGGTTCAATTGAGAAAAAAAAAGGTTGAGAATGGGGGAATCATTCTCAGACACTCATTTATTTTTGCCGCAAAAGCCTCCGTCGTACCAGCGGAAATGGGAAAGGAATAGACATTTGTTTTCCAACAAAACATGTTTTCTTAAACTATGCTAATCATTACTTTAATATATACAAAAACGTAGTTTTTTCGTTTTTTTTTTTAATTTTTAGGAAGTTATTTTTATCGAAAAATGATTTTAAATATACCAAAATTCATGATTTTTTATTCTCTACAAATAGACATCTATATTGATATAGTTTTAAGATAAAATACAAAATTTATTTTTTTTATATTATCAGCTATCGTTATTCATAAGTGAATAAAAATGAATCAGATTTTTACTACAGTACATTCGTTATTCACTTATGAATAAAAAGTATGATTAATTTTTTTTACAATTTAAGTATCATTCGTATATGAATATAGCATATAATAAACATAGTATATTCATATTTAAATATTAGACGATGCATTCACTTGTGAATATTACATAATATATTCACTTGTGAATATTAGATGGTATATTCACTTATGAATATTAGATGATATTTTCATATGTGAATATTACATAGTATTACATGGTATATCACATGTGAATATTACATAGTATATTCACTTGTGAATATTACACATTATATTCACATATGAATATTACAAGGTGTTTTCACAAATATATATAATTTTTATATGTCATTCACTGATGAATATTACACAGTATATTCACATATAAATATTACAAGGTGTTTTCACAAATATATATAATTTTTATATGTTATTCACATATGAATAACATACAGACTTGCATATTTGTTTTGTGTTTTTAATAATCATATACTGATTCAGGTGAGAAAACACATTCATATGTGAATATAACGTGGTAATTTATGCATTTCATCAAACAGTTGGAGTGCATACCAGTTAACTTTTTTAAAAATGTTAAAAACATGATACTTCCAATTCAAGTTATCAATTCCAAATCATCATATACTTCCGATTTCGACTTTGAAGCGTGCAATTCCGATTTTGATTTCATTCCAACAAAAATTCCGATTTCAATTTCGAAACCTTGAAATCCCGATTCCAGATTTCTTTGTAATACTGATAATCAAGACGCGAACTGTTCCGATTAGAATATATGTTCCAATTTCAAAAGCTTCCGACTTCAAATGCGACATCCTATGTCTGATCGATTTTACATTTTGATTTTGATTTACGAAAATCCGATTGGGAACCTGTGAGTATCGATTCCGAGTCCTTCAATGTCGGCTGTGATTGTGAGTCCAGAACTTCGATTCCAATTGCATGAACAGCGAAGAAATTCCGATTCCAACTGAATTCGTTTGCGAATCTGGGAAATTCCAATTCAGAGTATTCAACAAAGAAATCGATGTTATGTATTTGAGATTGAAGGTTATTATCATATTTACAAGTTTGCCACCGTGTCTTTTTATGCTTAGATTAAATGAGTGGCTGAGAATGATTCCCGCATTCTCAACCTTTTTTATTTTCTCAATTGAACTTACCTCTATATATATATATATATATATATATATATATATATATATATATATATATATATATATATATATATATATATATATATATATATATATATATATATATATATATATATATTATTTTGTATGAAAATCTTAATTTCTGTATTTTGCAAATTATTTTGCTTAAAATTTTAGATCTTTCAAATTTTAGGGCTACAGAGCCTCAAAAATCTCAAGGCCGACCCTAAATACATAAATTAAGATTTTCATACAAAATAATATATATATATATATATATATATATATATATATATATATTGTTTCTACTTGAAAACATGTCGGATATCCGTTGAAATAAACTTTTCAATAATACATTTATAAATAACTTTATCCAAAATGTTGATTTCAACGGTTGCGATCACTCTGTAGATTTTCTTCTTGGTTTTAGATTCTGAAACTCAAGTTGTAAAGTATAACACATTTGTATTCTAAAAGAACTTTAAAAATCAGATTACATTATGTCATTATTAAATTCTCACAAATCAGAAAGTAAAAATCAGATTACAAAGAAAAAAATCAGAAATCAAAAGTTATATTACATTCTCAGAAAAAAAAATACTCTAATTCGCTTTTGATAAAAAAAAATTCTGATAAAAAATATGCATACCAGATTCCCAGAAAAGAAATAATCTAATTTGCTTTTCATCAAAAAGTTATAATAAATTTTTTTGAATATACCTACATATTTTCGAAACCTTAAGAGGATTGCTTTCTTCTAAAATTTTGATTGGCTCTGATTTTTGAAACCTCAAAGCTTATGAATTCGAGAAAGAATAAAAGAAAAAAAAACTTATTTACTTCTTATACAGAAATTATGAGGAATATGAATTCCTTATAATTTTTGAATTATGGTTTACTGATTTTTGAAGTAAACGTTAATTGTTTTTTATTCACTAATTTTTGAGGAATGAAGAAGGGGGTAAGAACAAAGAAGTAAGAACTCAAAACTTATGAAGAAGGAAGTAAGGAGATTGTTACTGCCATGAAGTTTAGACAATTCACTAGCCATCAGTAATCAGTGAGAATGTAGGAACCAAAGCGATGTTCACTTCTCTCGAAAAAAAGTATGATTCATGTTTTCCGTCGTTTCTTATTCATGTTCATCATCTTGTGTCGTTCCTGATTACTCTCGCCTAATGGCTGCATTCCTAACCTAATAATATGATTTAGGCCAAAAAATAATACACAATGCAAAAAAAGGACCTAGATTTTAGATTTTAGCGGACACTGTTCAAAGGCACACTTTGAACTCCCTTTGGGCCGGCCCGAATGAACACCATGCGGTTTACGGAGTTTCTTGGGGATTACTGGGTACTACAAGAAATTCATCAAACGTTATGGCAAGATTGCAAAGCCATTAGCAAAATTGCTTAAATACTTTTCGAGGAATGAAGAAATACACTTTCATTTAAAAGCTTAAAAGTGGATCTAACTTCAGCTCGAATACTAGTTTTTAACTTGAGGCTAATGCTTTGAGGGGGATTGGGTGCAACTTTAATGGAAGATGATTTGACAATTGCAATCCCAGACCCAAACGTTATATTTTTATGACATTTATTCTTAGACAAAACTGTAAAATTGGTCCCTATGGTATTGAAAAAATTATGGATATAGTCCAAAAGGTTTTGCCCTTATAATTTCATTTTATCATTTTTATATTTATTTTAATACTTTTTTAATTTAAAATTAAAAAAAAATTATGCCACCCACCCCCACTCCCCATCGGTACCCTCCTCATTCTCGTTCTCATTCTAATCTCTCACCTGCAATTGCACAAAAGTACTTCACCGCCGATTACATCTTTTCCATCCTCTCCCTCTTCACCTTCAGATGTCATCTTATTCCTCCTCCATATCCAACATCCACCTGCGTTTGTGGTATGCGATCTTGTAACGATCAAACACAAGAAGCGAGAATCTGCTTCAGTGTCACTGTAACACCCATTGCATGGGCCTATTTAAATTAGCCTTTACTAAAATCTTTCAAAATAACTTCAGAGTTTTAGTTTGCGGAAAAACAATTTCCAAAGATTAATTCAAATACTTTACAGAGTTTAAACTTGGATATCGATCCCAATTAAAATTTCCAAAACATTTAGTGGTTTAATACAACAAATCGTGTGAGAGTGCTACAACAGATTTCAAACAAATGTTTAAAAAGATATTACAAACCAAAGGTCTTCTAAATATCCAAAGCTTATGAGTCTCCTAAGCTTTTGATAATATCTACTAACCTACAACAATTTATCAACAAGTGGGTTAGGCTATAGGGAGCCTACTGAGTACGATCCCAAGGTTAGACATTATGGGCGGTCTATGAATGAACATCATGTTCATACTTTAATGTACAAACTCGTACCTTCTCAAAATCAACAAATTAAAGTCAAAGGTCAACTTGGGGGTAAAATACTACATAAGACAAAGTACATTGTCATTTATGAAAATTCTCAAATAAACTTTACTGTCAAGTAAATAATATCAAGTGGGTGTACCCAGAGTAGCACCTCTCAATAATCAGAACATAATACAATAGGCAAACTATTAAACACTCAAGTGAGCTAAAACAAGATAGAAATCCACATTTTCAAATTCAATGTTTCCAATACATCCAAAAGAAATAATAGGAATTGGATTTATAATCCAAAATTATATAAGGGTCTTACATGTCCAAAAGGTTTCCATAAAACATTTAAGTTTCCAAAAAGAGACAATATGTCTCATAATAACAAAGGGAGAAAACAAGATCAATCACAATAAATAAGATGCAATGCAAGCAACTACTCCCAATCCCTTGCCAATCTCAAAGTCCAGCTCACAAAAAACGCCGGATATGTAGTACTTATGACAAACAACCAACTTTTGTACTCACCTCCGACAACAAGGTAATGATGGTCGGGTGTGAAGAACGCACGACAGACGAAATTTCCTAGCCGTCCTTACACCCACAATAAATTAGGCACTAGGGGCCATCCAACATATTCCACACAAGGGGTAGCGAGCCTCTACTGTTTCACTTGAGGATTGAAGGAACATTTAGATTCACAATTCAAACAAAGATAAGATTCACAAGAATAAACGATGTAAATAAGATTGCAATTTCATTAACGAGCAAGTTAGAACAATTCGATACGACAGTAAAGAACTATTTTATATGCAAAACTCTTACCCGTTCTCTATCTAATATTCCTTTATATAGGCATCACAAGAATATAAGAAAGGCATCTCAAGTCAACAGCCAAGCTGCGAACTTAAGGTAACAAAAAATGTGCGAGATCGAAACTTGACTCACACAAAGTAAAGAAATTACGAACAAGACCGATACAAGTTGACACAACATAGACTACAAACTCTACAATATCTCCTTTTGTGTCAATTTCTTTAGTTGTCTTTACTTCCCGTTTCTTTGCAGAATCAAGCACTTTTGGCATTGTCTTTAATAAAACATAATGAACTCCAATCCACCACTTGATCAGATCTGAAACGCATCTCACATCATCAGAATAATTTTTCTTGAACTTCTCAGCATTTGATAAGATTTGATTCAAAGCCATAGAAGAATACAAATGCTTATCAATCAAGTAAAACATGCACTTCTTCAGAAACTTATTTTCTTTTACTTGAACACCACTCCCTAGTTTTTGTTTTCAATGAATCTAGCCTTCATAGAATCAAGATTTTCAGGAGGATCCATTGGTTTCATGATAGGCCTTCTATTCAGAACAGATGAAATCTCTATATCCATCTTTGAAATTTCAATGATTTATGCCTTTATCAATATCTTCACATGCGAGCAAATAGGTTCATACTTGACAGGATCCCTTGAAATGATGTTAAGAATTGAAATCCAGTCAAAAGAATTCATCATTGGAAGATCATCCAAAGTAAACTCATCAACTTCATTATTGTTACCAAGAAAAACTTTGAAATGAATGTTTATAAAATCCCCAACCACTTCAGACTTTCCGAATTTCAAACCAAAAATCTTCTTTATGCTCCAAAAATATGAAACACCTAGAACCAAAAATATGAAATAATTTCATGTTAGGCTTTCTATTATTCAAGATTTCATAAGAAGTAATCAAAAAGTGTTTATTGATGTAAGAACAATTTTGAGTAAAATAAGTAGTTGCAATTGCATCAGCCCAAAAATATAATGGTAATTTTGCAAAAGATAACATGGTTCTCGCAGCTTCACATAGTGACCGATTTAGCCTTTCTACTACACCATTCTATTGTGGAGTGTGCGGAGAAGAAAACTTGTGAGTGATTCCTTTGTTAGTTAAGAATTCATCAAAGACATGATTCTTGAATTTTGTTCCATTGTCACTTCGTATCTTCCAAACAGGCTTTCGCAATTGAAGCTCAATTTGTTTGATAAAATCAATCATCTTCTTTATAATTTCTGATTTCTGTTTAAGAAAGAATACTCAGGTAAAACGAGAAAAATCATCAACAATAACTAAAATATATTTGTTACCGCCAATGCTTTCAATCGAATATGGACCACAAAGATCTATATGTATTAATTCTAGTGGCTCGATTATCTTGGTAGTCATTATCTAAGAATGACTTTTTCTGATTTGCTTTCCGAGTTCGCAATCAACAAAAAAAATTTTTTTATCATATTTGAGTAAAGGTAAACCTCTAACCAGATCTCTGAGAACAAGCTTATTAATGTCTTTGAATTTGAGATGTGAAAGTCTCCTATGTCACAACCAACTATCATCTGATGATGCTTTCGCAAGCAGACCCACCTAAGGTTTTCCATGAATAGGATTCAAGTTGAGTGGAAACATTTCTCATTTTCATTTTTACTTCAAAAAAAATTGCTTTCATTCTTTATGTATTATTTCATAACCTTCTTCATCAAAAGAAACTTTAAGATCTGTACCTACAACAAGTTGAGAAACACTGATTAGATTGTGTTGTAATCCTTCTACATAGACTACCTTTCGAATCGTGAGTTTGCCATTTGTTATCATTCTGTATCCTTTGATTTCTCCAGTTGCATTATTCCCATACTTCACTCTTCGTCCATCCTTCAAAGTACGATATACTCTTAGTTATGATTTCCTTCAAGTCATATAACAAGAACAACCACTATCAATATACCATTCGGAATCAAACTGCTCGTCACAAATCACCTACAAAATTAAACAAATTTAGGAACTCAAACCATCTGAGCCCAGATGAGAAATTTGATTTAGAAGAGAAAGCAGGAAAAATATTTATTTTATCAATCCAAAACGATTTTCTGATAAAAGTATTATTCACCCCCTTTTTATTTTGAAAACTTGAGTTTTCTTATCACAAATATTTATTTCAACAAAAGAAGATTTTCGATTAGAAAATTCTTTTCTTTGTTTTGCCATCTTTTCCAAAAAGTTTTCTTCTTCTTCTTTCAATTTTGATTTATATGCTTCAACATTAACATCATGTTTATTCAAAATTTGCTTTTGAATATTCTTTGTTTTTGTTAATGGCGTGGTTTTACTCTTTGAAAAATTGGTTGAATTAACATTTTGATTAGAAGATCTTTTCACACCAACAAACTTTTGATTATTGATTTTAGATTGAGAATCATTATTATCAATTTCCTTTTTCTTCCACAATTGTTTTCATTTAATCAAATTCTTTTTATATCTTGCATTCATTGCTCTTCTTTTTGCTTTCAATTTCTTAACAAATTTTTTAGATTTCATATTTTTGGAATTGCTTTTCATTCCAATCTCTTTTTGAATTTCAGTTGGAACATCTTTTGTGCCACTTGGACCAGCTTCATTTTGTGAAGATTTCACGACGTTCACTTTTTTTGAAACATATTTCCCATTGACTTTCCACAAAGTCAATTCAGACAAGCCTTTCGTTTCGATACCATTATCGATTGGTTTGGACCAATAGAATCCTTCACAACCTTTTGCATTGTCAAGGTTGACCATTGACATTAATTATGATGTTTGAGTTTTGTCTAGTACCTTTTTCACAAAAAACTTGATTTCGAGTTTTTTGACTTCTTGGAAAAACAGTTGCTTGAGTTTTTAATTTTTTCATGCCATCATTTTGAACAAATTGTTCACACGTAAATGGAATCTTAAAAAATTAAATTTCTTTTTGTTTGCCATTATTATTAACAAAAGATGAACAATCAACTTCTTTTTCAACTGATATTTCACTCATTTCGCTTTCATCAAATTCAGACATATTCTTAGAATTCAGATTTTCATCTGAATTCAATTTCTTGCATAACAAGTTATATTTCTCCATTGAATAGAGTTTGATTTGTTGTTTGTCCTTTTTAGTTAAAACTGAAGGATTTTGAGCATTCTAACACTCCTATGGTGTACATGCAACCCTAGAAACCTTGGATCTATGTTTTCTCTAAGATACATGCAAATAATAATTTTTCCAAGGTTTGCTTCCTAACTAGCATGTTATGTGGTACTTGAATCATAAAACACTAGTAGAATTACATACCTTTTAGTAGTGGTTGATTGCTTGGAGTTTGAGAGCCTAGCACCAATAATGTGGATGCCTCAAATGGAAGTCACAAATCACCACACACTTTAGAAACTTGAGAGAATAGTAGAACACTTCTAGAAATCGGCCACCCTTAGTTCTCACACAAAACTAGTGCAATTTCAAGTGCCAAGGACTCCTTTATATAGTGTGGTGGATTAGGGTTACATCCATGTAAACCCTAATACCCATGACCTTTCATTTCCATGAGATCCATGGGTTAAAGCTCCATGGACTATCCATGGACTTACCATGCAAGCCTAGCCCAATTCTAAATAAGCATTAGCCCACACTATATAAATACAAGAGTCCATATTTAATTAGTCACACTTTTGATCACCAAATTAATTCTAAATTAATTTTAGATCAATACTAATTAAATAATATGATTTCATATTAATATATTAGAACTTATAATATATTAACAAATCATAACTTATACTATTCTCAAAAGATTATCCATATAAATTGTTCAGGTGAAGTGCAACCCAAATGGACCATGTCGGGTCGGGTCAAGTACATCTCAAATATAGTTATGGACTTAGACACCTTATCCAACGGTCTCCCACTTGGATAAGTCTAATAACTATAGTTGTAATTATGACTTCAGGAACCGACCGAAAATCGTAGCTCTTAAAACTCTGATGAACTATGAAGCGCCATTGTAGATAAGGGATCATATATTCCTATGTTCTAGATATCAGCCAGACAACTACATGGAACAATGTCTTACTTATTGTCCAGCAGTTTGTTTCCCGATTTCCGATTTGTTTGACATAGAACTTAATTGAACACATCAAATTTAGTTCTGACCGGGCCCGGTACATGGGTCAAGACAAAATCATCGAGGGACCCAGATATCGCTTCTAGTCCAAGAAGGAACAGATAAACTTCGACTCGTATGCTTGTTCTACTACTTGCTGAATCATACACAAAGGCACGTTTTATAACATCAAGTTACCAATGCGTTTTCATACAATCAATGTATAACCAACTCATAGTCAACAACTCATATCTCTAGGTTTATAGACTTATATGATATTACCGTCTCACGCTCACTCGAGATAAATTCCATGAAGTGATATAAGTGGGCGTGGGTTGAATCCAATACTCAGAACTTATGAGCACTCATGAGTGTTGTAGCAACTTTTGCTATGTCCAACATCTTAGACATCTACAAGCCAACTCATGACAGTCTTGATTCATATCTACTTCTGTAGTGAATTATGAACATTGGTTTGGCATGCGGAATTAAAGAACACACAACGAACATGGTGATTTAGGTGGTTAAGAGATGCATTAGATTATGTATGGTGTTACACAAAAAAGGATCTAGATCTAAATCTACATAATTAACACACACACACATACTCAATGTTACATCTCTCAAGCACACCTCCATAAGTGGTATGAACCCACCTTATATAGAGGTGTTTACATGTCTCTCTCTCACTCTCTATCTCATGTCATAAGACTAATGCACCACATGCAAGTGGGTCTACAAAAGTCAACCCATTTACAAAGTCATACATGGATAACTTTGCACCCAACATTCTCCCCCTCAAAGTTAGGAATGGATGACCCACTTCAAATCTTCCACAATTGACCAACTACGCAATCTGAGCCTCAAGCGTGACACATATTGAGATGAACTTCAAATCTTCAATTCTTCCATGATTCTTCAATTTGAGTTCTAGGATGTGAGACCATACGAAGCGAGCATCAACGAATGATCAAGATCTTCTCAAACTCCAAATAATCACCCTAAAGTTGAGCATAAAAACATACCCCAAAAATCTTCAATAAGTCCAAACCCATCTCGAACCAAAATCGCTTCCGAATCTCCAATCGCATCATTTCATAAACTTCAAAAATTCAAGGTCACTTCGGTCTTCAAGTTCGCGTAATATGAAAAATTCAACTTCGAATTTCCATATAAATTTCCCCCCTTTTTATAATCGAAATTTGATTATAAAACCATCAAGGAAAGAGAACGTGCTCTATTCGGAATTTTTCGTGTCAAAACTCCCCCTTAACATGTGGCATAAACTTATTGCTTCAATCCGGAAAACCAAAAAAATCTTCAATTTTTAGCTTTGTTCACGGACCGCCTTTGACAAAATTTCTCAAAAATGGGTAGAAATTGCAATTTCAAAATTCTGCAGTGACCCGACGTGCCCAAAACAGCCAAAAATGCGAAACTCTCCCCCTTTTTCGAAACTGGGTAGAAAGCGACAATTCGCATTAACTACAGGGGCCTGAAATGCATATTCTTCAATTTCTCAACAAAATCAGTCCATTTTCGAATTTGGGCAAAAACTGTCAAACTTTCGAAACTTCAATGACTGATTTCGAAATTTCTGCGTCTTTTCACCAAAACTGTCGAAATTAGGTCCTTATGTCGAATGTGGGTGTAAACTGTCAATCTTTCGAAACAGAAAGGACCAAATGTGAAATTTCTGCCTTATTGCATCAAACTGTCGAAAAATTATTTGTAAAAGATGACAAACTTTCGAAACAATAAGGACTAATGTCGAAAATTTCTATGTTTTTTCCTTTTTCCCAATTCGTTACAGAGACAACGAACCCTTCTTCTTCACTCCGGTGTTGTTTGTTTTTTATTTAAAACCTCTTCAAACCTCTTTGTGCTGCGCGGCGCAGCACACGCGCAACACTTTCATTCCCGCAGCTGTTTGTTTTTTCGCAGACTTTAAAATTAAAAACCTCTTCCCGTCCTCTGCTTGGGACAACACTTGAAAATTGCTTCTACCCTCTTCTAACCTAAACCTAAAAAAAAGCGGCCGACCTCCCCCCATTCTTTCCAGGAAATCGATCGCAAGAGAAGCTCTCGTCTCCCACCTCCCGTCGACCTCGCTGCTGCTTTCAGCCCAGCCCCCATCGGCGCAGCCCCCACCGGCACCTTTTCCTCTCCCTCCGGCATGTTAGGTGATTGGATTGGAATATTAAATTACCTTGGATACAGTTTGAACGATGACACCTTTGGGTACCAAACCCATAGGCAATCCGTTTGATTTAATATAACACGTGGAATTGCTAGGTGTTTGGATGTTTTTGTGTAGGGTTTAAGGGAATCGAAGATATAGAGATAGAAATAGATGGAGAAGAGAGTGTTGTTTGCCAGCAAGAATACAGAGGGGATTAGGAGAATGATGAATTATTGATGCTTGTATTTTAGGGCTTTGTTTGGGTCACCCATAACCAATCGGGTAGATCCATGTGGACGTTTGTACCCAAACTTAATATATATTTATATTTAGATGTATATAACTATATATAACTATGAAATCTCGATAACATCATTTTTAGCAATACCTACTATTTGCCCTTCATGATTTTCATTTATCTATTTGAAAAGATGTTTTAATTTTATATTTTTAGCAATAGCTACAATTATTAAATATTTGGTATTAAAAAACTATTTTCGGTTTATTAAATTACTTTATTTTAAATTTTTTAATATTTACAGCAGTCTGCAGACGTTAAAAAAACAAACATGCTTCTCATTACAGTCTGCAGCACTTTGGTCCACCTCTTCTGCTGCAGAGGGCAGCAGAGGTGGTCCGCAGACTTCAGACAGTTTCACTTCGGAAAAACAAACAGCACCTTCGTTAATCAGGTAACGAAGTCTTCCACAGCACCATTTTTAACAAAAAATTTCCAGCACCATTTTAACGAAAACGAAGCATCTGGAATGCTTAACCGTGAACAGTAACATCTTAATCATTCAGTAGCGTAATCGACATTTCATTAACAATGCTTTCCAAATCATCGACATTAACAGCAAACGATAACATTCGATTCTTGACTCAAAATTTTCGACTTTACGTCCCTGTTCCAAATTCATCGACATCCAATTCTTCATCCCTTGATATCACGTTCAAATAAAGAATCTAGACTCCAATTTTCGAAATCATACCCAAATCAACACAAATCGTCCATCGCTTCGTTAATAATCAACTTCCCAATAACGAATTCACAACATTCGTTCTCATCATACAAAATCAGATATCCAGTTGACTCCAAATCACCAAACCAACATCGAAATTAAAAGCATCAGCCCTTTTTCCAAATCAAACCCATTTTGTCGACCATTCATGATTCGTTCCAAATCCAAGTTCTTTTCGTTCCAAAACCATTGAAGCAAACATCAACATCTAGCATGTCGACTTTTGAACAAACACTCAATCAACGAATCCAATAGTTTGTCATCAGGATAACGAACCTTGTTATTAAACCCAGTCGATCCTAAATCGACCCTTATGCGAACAAAAATACAGTATTTGAACACAAGTTTGACTTCAATTCATCGACTGTGAAACCCAAGACTTCACTTTCATCAAATCGACATCACATTAGGAGTATAGTCATCGAACTTTATCCATTTAATCATTCCTTTTTACAAAACTAATTTAACTTCAAAACATTCGATTTTCAAATTTCGTTCAAGATGAAAACAAGAACAAACTTGTGTTCCTCACAGTGTTCATCATCAAGAACACACTCCCAATCAATTCCAAAATTAAACCCAAATTAAACCCGATTTCGACATTCACAGCCTCTGTTCAACTTGTATCAACTGATTTCAACTTCCAATTCAACGAATCAACTAATAGAAATCGAGTTTGACTTTTTCTAAAATTGACTTTTCGAAATAAAAATGCAAGAAACATGAAATCGAAGATTCCAATGCCCAATTTCAGATCAAAACAAGTTCAACCAACTGTTCTTCGTCCTATTGAAGTGTTCTTGGTCAATATTCATCATAATCAAAGAACTGATATGACGGTTTCTACACTTCAACAAGAACAAAATCGGTTTTGTAACAGATCAAATCACATAAACTCGATTCACAAGTCGAGATTCAGGAACAAATTCCAATCAAATAACATCATCGCCGAATAAAAAATGAGATTAATCGATTTTCAAGAACGACCAGAATAAACCAATATACAAGAAGTCGGATACTGCGTATGTTTAACAGATGTACAATCAATCAATGCGCATGGTAAAAAGAACGACACATTGATATGTATATCAAACTGATTTTGATGAATCTTTGGGCTCAATTAAACAGATATCGGATTAAAACAAATATGAATGTGCCGATTATGAACAGTATTGCATTGATGATTGGGCTTATGAATTGAATGAAGAGCAGTAAAGAAATCTTGATTTGGATTTGGCCTTTTTCAATGGAAATTAAACTTCAAAATAGATCATGAACAATAATGACTCATAATTTTGGGCTTGATCTAAACAAAAAAATTATTGGATCATCAATGGGGTTTGAAACGAATTTAATTCATTGAATCAAAATGAACAAAAATCAAGAACGCAACGCACGAATCAACGAAATTAAGAGAGATCACGAGGAGTCCTTCTTCTATTCGATGTCTGATGAAGTGATATTTTCTATCAATGTGTCTGGAGCTGCCATGATCTCTCGGTTCCTTGGCTAAGGCAACCACACTATTGTTGTCACAGAAATTCTCCATAGGCTCCTTTATAGCTGGAACAACTCCAAGATCTCCAATGAAGTTCTTTAGCCATATAGCCTCCTTTGCTGCCTCGCTTGCCGCTATATACTCTGATTCGCAAGTTGAATCAGCCACTGTCTCCTGCTTGGAACTTTTCCAAGAAATTGCTCCTCCGTTTAAGGTAAAGACCCAGCCTGACTGAGAACAGAAATTATCCTATCAGTCTGAAAGCTAGCATCACTATACCCTACTACTCTCAAGTCATCACTCCCACCGAGGGTAAGGACCCAATCCTTAGTCCTCCGTAGGTACTTGAGAATGTTCTTTACCGCAGTCCAGTGATCCTTGCCAAGATTCCCTTAATATCTGCTGACCATGCTCAATGCAAAGTCCACATCAGGACGAGTACAAGTCATAGCATACATGATCGAGCCTACAGTGGAAGCATATAGAACTTGACTCATCTCCGTTATCTCAGCCTCTGTACTCGGGCTCTGAGTCTTACTCAGTCTGGCGTTACTCTGGATCGGTAACTCACCTTTCTTGGAGTTTTGTATGTTGAACCTTTTCAACACTTTATCCACATAGGTGCTCTGACTAAGTCCAATTAGTCTTTTACTCATGTCTCTCAAAATCCTTATCCCTAGGATATAGGCAGCTTCTCCAAGCTCCTTCATAGCGAAACACTTCCCAAGCCAGGACTTCACTTCCTGCAGAGTTGGGATGTCATTTCCTATGAGTAGTATGTCATCCACATACAATACCAAAAATCTAACTATACTCCCACTAGCCTTGACATATACACAAGATTCATCTTCGCTCCTCGAAAAACCAAACTCTTTGACTTTGTCATCGAAACAAAGATTCCATCTGCGAGGTGCTTGTTTCAATCCATAGATGGATTTCTCAAGCTTACACACTCTATTAGGGTACTCTGTACTGACAAAACCCTCTGGTTGACTCATGTAAACATCCTCAGCCAACTTTCCATTAAGGAAAGCGGTTTTGACATCCATTTGCCATATTTCATAATCATGAAATACAGCAATGGCTAACATAACCCTAATAGACTTAATCTTTTCTACTGGTGAAAAGGTCTCATCATAATCAACTCCCGGAGTTTGAGAAAATCCCTTTGCAACCAGTCGCGCCTTATAGGTGTGTACATTACCATCCATGTTGGTCTTCTTCTTGAAGATCCATTTGCACACGAATGTCTTACAACCTGGTACATTGTCAACCAAGTTCCAAACTTGATTGTCATACATGGACTGTATCTCGATGTCCATAGCCTCTTTCCATTTAGCAATCTCAGGGCCTGTCATGGCTTCCGTGTAGCTGCTAGGTTCATCCAGACTTACCAGTGTGTTATCACTAATAATTGTATCACCTTCCGCAGTAATATGGAAACCATAGTAATGCTCAGGTGCATTCCTAACTCTCGTGGAACGCCTTAGTGGTACGGACTCATCTGTCGGATCAACAAGAGTTTCCTCCTCAGGTTGATTGCTAGGGTTTGAGGTTCCTTCACCACTTGACTCTTGAATTTCTTCAAGGTCAATTTTCCTCCCACTTTTTCCTTGCTTATGAACTCTCTCTCTTGAAAGACTCATCTCCTTGCTACAAAGACCACATTATCACTGGGTCTATAGAAGAGGTAACCAAAGGATCTCTATGGGTAGCCGATGAAAATACACCTATCACTTCGAGGTTCGAGCTTATCGTGAGTCTCACGCCTCACGAAAGCCTCGCAACCTTAGATCTTGATGTGATCTATATTGGGAACTTTTCTAGTCCACATCTCGTGAGGTGTTTTGGCAACCTTCTTTGTAGGGACTAGATTAAGGATGTGGGTGGCAGTCTCTAAGGCATACCCCCAAAATGAGATTACTAGCGAAGCTCGACTCATCATGGAACGAACCATATCTAACAAGGTTCGATTGCGCCTCTCAGCCACACCATTAAGCTGTGGTGTTCTGGGAGGTGTCAATTGTGAGACAATCCCACATTCCTTAAGATAGTCAAGGAACTCTGTACTAGGATACTCACCACCTCGATCGGATCGAAGCATCTTAATGTTCCTGCCCAACTGATTCTCCACTTCCTGTTTAAACTCCTTGAACTTTTCAAAGGTTTCTGACTTATGCTTGATTAAGTAGACATATCCATATCTACTATAATCATCAGTAAAAGTCACATAGAAGCGATTAGCATCCCTTGTGGCGGTTCTGAAGGGTCCACACACATCAGTATGTATGAGGTCCAACAAACCCTCACCCTTAGCACAAGTACCAGTGAAGGGTGACTTTGTCATTTTCCCAAGCAAACAAGATTCACAGCTATCATCTGACTTTAGGTCAAATGACTCCAAGACTCCATCCTTTTAGAGTTGGCATGTGCGTTTCTTGCTTACATGTCCAAGACGACAATGTCATAATGATGCTTTATCCAAGCTAGTGGAAGAATCGATACACAACACATTATTTCCTAGGTTATCTACAACTGACACAGTTTCATACACACCATCACAAGGTAATGCTTTAAAATAAAGAACATTATTATAGAAAGCATTAATACCACCACATTCATTATCAAACGAAAAGGTAAAACCTTGTTTGTATAAACCATGAAAGGAAATAATATTTCTCACCATTTCCGACTAGTAAGTACATTTATTCAAATCTAATGTCAACCCACTACTTAGAAACAAAGAATAAACTCTAATCTTGGTGACAGGTGTAACTTTCCTATTCCCCATAATCAAGTTTATCTTCCCATGCTCCACATTCTCACTTCTTCTTAGTCCCTGCAAATCAGAACATATGTGAATACCATAACCTATATCAAGGACCCAAGAATTAGAATAGGGTGAGTTATTAGACAATATAGTGTAAATACCTGCATGGTTGGGTTTCACTTTCCCATCCTTAACATCTTGCAAGTACTTTGGGCAGTTTCGCTTCCAGTGTGCCTTTTCATGGCAATAGAAGCATTCGGCCTCATTAGGGTTGGCAGAAGGAGTGACAGAACCTTTATTGGTTCCACTTGAAGAGGAGCCATCAAGGGACTTCCCCTTGGTACCCTTCGAAGGGCTCTTCCTCTTCTTCCCTTTACCTCTCCCGATAGCCAGAACAGGGGCATTGGTAGGAGTTGAAGTAGTAACAACTGATTTACCTTTAAGACCACTTTCGGCGGTCTTCAGAAGTCCTTGAAGTTTGCTGAGTGTAACTTCCTCCTTGTTCATGTGGTATGTTATTTGGAATTGATCATAACACGAAGGTAAGGAGTGCAAAATGATATCAATTGCTAACTCCTCTGGGAAGTTCACATTCAGTTTCAGCAAACGGTCCACATACCTTTGCATCTTCTGCATGTGTCCCGTGATGGGTTCACCATCCTTCATCCGTGTTGTTTTCATGGAGGAGATGATTTCATACCGCTCTTAACGAGCACTCTGATGGTAGCGGTCCATCAAGTCCTGGTGCATCTCAAAAGGGTAATAGTGTTGGATTAATGTCTAAGTCCATAACTATAATTGGTAAGACTTGACCCGACCCGGCATGGTCCATTTGGGTTGCATGGCATCATGCATTTGGATAGACTATAATGAGAGAAATAACACTTAAGGTTGGTTAATATATTATAAGTTCTAATATATTAATAATGTTATTTAATTAGTATTGATCAAGAATTAATTTGGAATTAATTAAGTGATCAAAAGGAGACTAATTAAATATATGGGTTGATTGTGTAAATCATTCATTCTTATATATGTGGGCTTGTGATCCAAGATTCCTTATGTTGGACTAAGTCCATGGGGTGACCCATGGATACTCCATGGAGGTTAAAATCCATGGAGCATAAGGAATGGGTAAAGTTATGAGTTACATGGTGTAACCCTAATAGCCACCATATAAAAGAATCTCATGGCTCAAGAAATCGTGCACTAATGTGTGAGTGTGAGGGCTAGACGATTTCAAGGAGTGTTCAAGTTTCTCTCAAGTTATTCCAAGTGTATTTGGTGTTGTGTAAACCATTTGAGGTGTCACACTTGGGGCACTAGGCACTCAAGCTTCATGAAGACATTCTACATCAAAGAGGTATGTATTCTATCTTGTTATATTTATTATTTTGTATGCTAGATTAGGATAATACCTTGGATGTTCATAATTGTATGTATAATAGAGAAAATATAGATCCAAGGTATTTAGGGTTGCATGTACACTTAGGAGTGTTAGAATGCTCATAACCCAACAGTGGTATCAGAGCCTAGACTTGTTTTCTTGTTATATACTTGCAAAAGTAGCTGAAAAATCGATTTGGATGCATATATTCGATTGTTTTGGCTGGAATTGGACTAGGAACATTACCCTAAGATGTTTTTGGACTTATAAACTTGTTTTTGATGTGGTAATGTTCATGCTAATCCAATTTCTAAGATAATTGTCATAATTTCAAGATTTGTATTAGTTTGTATGTTCATGCTAATTTCTTGAAGATTGATGATTTGAATTATCTTGTTCTTATGAGGTTCTTAGATTAATAGAAAAGTTGTGTGAAATAGTTGTTTTCAATCCATTTTAATCTAAGAGTTGATTCCAAAGTGTGTTTTTGTAACTTGTCCTCAAGTTATATGAAAAGTCACATTTAAGAATCATAAAACTCATAAAAGTTGGCAAAGGTTACAAAATGAAGAGTCTAGTTCTAATTAAATGGTTTTATGACTCCATAACTTGTCCTCAAGTTATGGAGGTTCAAGAGTCTCTTCATTAAATTAAAAAAAAAGTGTAACCTTAATTAGTTCCATAAGTTACAATAAAAAAAAGTTATTTTTTTTTATTAATTAGTTTAAAGTCTTCCATAACTTGTCCTCAAGTTATGGAACTTGAAGAGTTTTTTTTTTTTTTTTTTTTTTTTTTTTTTTTAATTAAAACTACTTTAAACTCATAAGTTGTGGAATTAATTAGTTTTGAATAGTTTCAAAACTTGCCCTCAAGTTTTGAAATTTGAAAAATTTTCACTTATGAATACTTTAATTCCAAGTTAGCCCTTAGAATTTTAAAAGTTAAAATTCAACCCTTATACTTTATAATATTATAAGTTAATAATATTTATATATATGTATAAGAGTAAAGTCAGTCTTACCGTTAGTAGGCCTCATTCACGAAGCCGGTCTATAAGGGGGGTATAAGGTTACTGCCTATAAAATGGCAGTTTAATGGGTGTCCACTCTCACCCACCGCTTCCTTGACTGGTGGAGGGTCGTTAGCCGAACGGGTAGGACAAGGACTATAATTCTCCTTTCATTAAAACTATTAATGATAAATACTAAGTAACTAAACTCTTATTAATACCCAATCTTAGTTACTTAGGAAAATGTGAATTTGGTGCTAACCCATGAAATTACACTTTGCACTTTGCTTAAGTCGTTAGTGGAGCGTGTGTGGTTAACCGGCACACTAACCTGGACTTAACAAGGTAGGCAAAGGGTAACTTAATATTTATCATAGTATCGGTGGAGCGTGTGTGGTTAACCGGCACACTGATTAAGGGGTAAATATTAAGGGTACCAAGTATATTTGCATGGTTACTCACACCTTGTTTTGTGATCCTCGGCATCCCAGTCACAAAACCTGAAGGGCACACTCGAGATTAAAACATGCCTTTGAACAGTTCAATGAATCTCAAAGATCTAGGACTTTCAAATCCAATTAAAACCTAATAAATTATTTCGTTTTTCATGGTGGAAATTGGTGAATCGTCATTCACCTACCTTCAAATATTTTATAGCTTGGATTACGACATCCCTCTTCTAAGTTATAAAATAGTTTGTTGGGTCCTAGCCTTAATATTTCATATTGGGTGTCATATTAAGGACTTTAAATCAACTATCTTGAATATCTCCCAAAAAGATGTCTGGTCTAGACATTTATGATCTTCCCAAATCTCTTGAAACAAGCTTTCCTAAATGAAGATGATGTCCCATGGATATCATACTTCTTTCACCTCCTCCAATTATTCTCTCTAACCCACAAGTTCCTAAAAAGTTTAAGGTCACTCAAGCCCTATTGGCAAGGCAAGGTCTAGGTGTGATCACATCTTGGAGATGTAGTCACATATTGACAAGCCGGGAGAGTTGGGTGTCAAAGTCTTGAGAAAGTTGGTGGCTCAACTACTTTCTAAGTCACATAGTGAGTTCTTTTGGGAATCCTATGAAACAGACTAAGACAAGACCCTTAATGATCTTATCTATTTGCTAAGATCAACTTCCTAAAACGCTATGGACATTGACAATGATGCCATTGGATATCCAGTAAAGCTCTCTCTTCCCAATGGAAAGGGATCGGCCATAGTCAACTCTGTTGACCCAATGGTAAAGAGAGAGGCGAAGTCTGAGATAGTCCCATTATCAAGGATCCATAGGTAACTATTGCCAAAGGAAGGGGCATTGGTTACGAAGCTGCCAAATTTACCTAAGGATGTTAAAGTCAATAAGTTTGGCTCTACTTCAGGTAAAGTCAATTGTCTAACTCTATTAAGTACATGCTGATTCTGATCGCGAAGATGGATTTCAATCGCATGGTTCGGTGATCAGAATTTTGGGCTATTACTTAAGAGTTATGATATTTATATTGCTTATGAATAGATAACAACAAGGTTTTCATATGGATTGTAAGGATAAGTTTTTCCGCAAAGTTTTAAAATAAAAGAAAAAGGTTTTGATTTTATTTATTTTAAGTATCCTTACAATGGCATTTGTGAAAAGTTGTTGCTTATAAGATTCCATTGATAGCAATATTGGAAAAATGGATTTGATTCTTTCGGTTGTGGTAGTGTCTAATATTACCAAATAAGGAAAGATTCTCATCACCCAAGGTTCAATTGGACCGAAACTTGGAATCATGCAAGTTGTATAGTATGATGAATGAGAACTTTCAGCTTGGAAAATTAAGACTAATTCCTTATGTGAATAAGGAAAGGACTAAGGGATCGAGTACACATTCTTGTGCACTGGTCAAGTCCACCACAAAAGATCAAGAAGACTATTCGTCATGATTTACTTAAGTTCAGTAAATATGGTTATACTTATAAGTTTAAGTATAAGTCTGTAGCATTGGAGAAGTTTCAATGTGAGGCAGAACGAATAAGAAGAATCAAAGTATGGCAGAAAGATAAAAGTTTCTCAAATCTGAAAAGATGGGAGAGTACTTTAGTATCATGTTTATGATCATCTTAATGATTAAGATACCATATCACAATTGGTCCTCTAAAGTCAAGAAGAGGAGTCATGAATTGTTGAAATGGTTAAATCAAAAAGATGAGTCATACTTCGTTCCAAAACAATTCTTAGAGTCATACTCCAAGATTGTAACTTGAATGACATATCTTAAAGCGGGTTTGTTAACACTAGTCAAATGTAAGAGTAAAAGGTTATCTACTCTTGTACATTTGAAATTGGTAAGTTGTGATGTTTTGGATAAAACAGAGACCAACTTAGGCCAATTGTGTAAAGTGTTAGTCTTGATAAAGAATCCGCACTATCTCTTGAATATTTGACGAGGGAGTCTTATATGTCAAGAGGACAGTGGGAGTCTTAAAGCTCTTGAAAGTTTCAAGACTTAATCAAGAATAAAACCTAAAGTCCTTCACTAGCACACGACTTGAGGTTTATAACCTATCGTGTTGAAATTTTTGTGCCTATTCAAGTTGGCTTTGCATAGGAGTTCTGAGAGTTCTCAATTGGTTGCACAACTACTTGGAAGCAATGGCAGGCACCTGAGCTGCCAAATGGCAAGAATTTAAGATTGCACAAGTTTAATCAATATGAGTTTGGATTTGTCACTAACCTTGTCTTGTGATTATGGTTTTGACAAATTCACATGGATAAGAACACATACACTATTAAATCTAAGTGTCATAAGGTTTCTCTCCGATTCATGAAAATGATGGTGAGGAAACAATTTCACTAAGTAGATTTTAGCTAGATAGCAATTGTGATATTTGCATTCTCAAAGTCGTTAGTGGAGCGTGTGTGGTTTACCGGCACACTAACATGGACTTGTGAGAAGTGGCAAAGGTCTAAACAATTGAGACTATGATTACGACATCCCTTTTCATAGTTCTAAAATTGTTTAGACACACATGTGAGCTATCTAAGAGAGGTGTATGATTTTGATAAAGTTTTATCAAAACAATCTAGTATCACAAATCTGAACTTTGGTAAGAAAGTCAGCTGATTTCTGAGTACATGTCAAAGCTAGTGGGAGCATAAGTGTTATGCTAATAATCATCATGTTAGTGGGAGCATGATAATTATGACAAAGGTTGCAAGTTAGCAATGTTAATTATAGAAAACAAAAGTTTCAATTCTTGAGGTTGCAGGGGTTGAAAAAGTTGTTTTGCTATAATTAAGGGAGAGGAAATTATACTTCATTTCAATTCTAAAAAGCTTAGATTGAGATTTTAATCATATTTAATCAAGGATATATATATATATATATATATATATATATATATATATATATGAATTTCATGTTGGAATGGCTCAACATAAGGAAATTCTATATATGGGTCCATTATTTGCGTTCTAAAATTCGATTATGATTACGGCATCCCTTTTCATAATCTGAATTTTGAGAACTTGGCAAATTGAAATGGAAATATTATAGCAAAAGACTGGTTTAGTCTTTATGTGAGACATCATGAATCGTGTCCCATATGCTTCGGATATAGGATCGATTACATGTGCTATATTCATCCTTTCTAAAGTTTTCCAAATGTCTGGGGCACTATGAAGGGAAAAGGTCTAGAATTGGATATGACTAAAATGATTAAGCAATTGTCGAGGACAACCTAAGGTTTTCCAAAGATTGGTTGCTCAAGGACAGTTGGAAGTATAATGTTAATTCAGGAAGGACCATATTGACATAATCTGTAAGGAGGCAACTCTTGTTCAGAAGTGATAGTCAAAATGGAATATGGAAATGTTTCAAAGTTAGAAATTATTCAATATGTGTAAGATTAGGAAACTTAATGAAAGAAGGATGTTTCCAAGGAGCTGATCTCCTTTGGAATGCTCTGTAATGATTGTTGTCAAGTCTTTCTGACTTCGTGCATAATCATTAAGAGGATCAATGCATATAAGTTTAGAATCTAACAGATTTCAGTAAATGGCATGAATTTGGAATTCTTGCATTTGCAGTAAGGATTTGGGACTGTGAAAAGAGGATCATTGGAGTGATGTTCAATTGATCTATTTTACAAAGTAAAGATCATAGACAAACATAGTATGTATACTTGGTGTATGGCATGACTAGTGTTTAGAAAACATAGTGTACATGCTTGGAGCATGGGACAACTATTGTTTTAAATTCAAGTATAAAGTTGATAAAACCGAAACAATGAATAATGAGTAATCAGTATGGTGATAAATAAAAGTGTTTATTTATATTCATAGGGTTTGATACCATATTTGATTCATTTATTCTTGTGTTTCACTTTGCATGTTTTGACTTCCAGAATAACTAAGTCGCTCTTCCTGAATGATTAAGTTATTCAAACCATCCACAGTTGGTCATATGTTGGAAGTAGATATGAATCAAGACTGTCATGGGTTGGTTTGTAGAGGTCCAAGTTGGTGGACAAAGTGGTGCTACAACACTCATGAGTGCTCATAAGTTCTGAGTATTGGATTCAACCCGCGCTCATTTGAATCACTTTAATGGATTTTATCACGAGTGATCATGAGACGATAATATCTTATATTCTTCAAACCTAGAGATATGAGTTGTTACTATGAGTTGGTTATACATTGATTGCACGAAAACGCATTGGTAACTCGATGTTATAAAACGTGCCTTTGTGTATGATTCAACAAGTAGTAGAACAAGCCATATGAGTCGAAGTTTATCCATTCCTTTTACCTTCGGGATAAAAGCGATATATGTGGGCCCCTCGATGATTTAAAGATGATACATGTGAGTGCTTGGCCAAGCCAGGACTGATTTGATTTGTTCAATCAGTCAGTCATCATGAATCGGAAATCGGGAAACAACAAATGGACAGAGAGAATGATTGATAATCCATGTCTCAGTCCATATGATATCTAGAATGGAGGAATATATGATCCCTTATCTAATGGACAAGTCATTGATAAAGGTCAGAGTTCATCGACAAGGTCAGAGTTCGACAGAAGCTTTTGAGAGCTACGATTGCTGATCGGTTCCTGAAGTCATACGCAATAATAGTTTTAGACTTATCCAAGTGGGAGACTGTTGGATTAATGTCTAAGTCCATAACTATAATTGGTAAGACTTGACCCGACCCGGCATGGTCCATTTGGGTTGCATGGCATCATGCATTTGGATAGACTATAATGAGAGAAATAACACTTAAGGTTGGTTAATATATTATAAGTTCTAATATATTAATAAGGTTATTTAATTAGTATTGATCAAGAATTAATTTGGAATTAATTAAGTGATCAAAAGGAGACTAATTAAATATATGGGTTGATTGTGTAAATCATTCATTCTTATATATGTGGGCTTGTGATCCAAGATTCCTTATGTTGGAGTAAGTCCATGGGGTGACGCATGGATACTCCATGGAGGTTAAAATCCATGGAGCATAAGGAATGGGTAAAGTTATGAGTTACATGGTGTAACCCTAATAGCCACCATATAAAAGAATCCCATGGCTCAAGAAATCGTGCACTAATGTGTGAGTGTGAGGGCTAGACGATTTCAAGGAGTGTTCAAGTTTCTCTCAAGTTATTCCAAGTGTATTTGGTGTTGTGTGAACCATTTGAGGTGTCACACTTGGGGCACTAGGCACTCAAGCTTCATGAAGACATTCTACATCAAAGAGGTACGTATTCTATCTTGTTATATTTATTATTTTGTATGCTAGATTAGGATAATACCTTGGATGTTCATAATTGTATGTATAATAGAGAAAACATAGATCCAAGGTATTTAGGGCTGCATGTACACTTAGGAGTGTTAGAATGCTCATAACCCAACAAATAGTCCTCATAGGACTTTTGGAGCTCAGCTGTCATTGTGGCCAACATGATACATTTCACTTTTGTGGCATCTCTCTCATGTGCCTGGTATTCAACGATCTCCTCAGGAGTAGCAGATGACTCATTAAGTTCCTTAAGCTCTTTGTCGAGGATATATTCTTTGTCCTCATACCGAGTGACCATCCTGATGTTCCTTATCTAATCCATAAAGTTAGATCCATCGAAGATGACTCTCCCACAAAGGTTCATCAGAGAGAAGGAGCCGGTAGGGTTTGAGCCATAAGCAGCATTGTTGGAATACATCTGAAAAGAAGAAAGACAAGTTTAGATTAGATATAAAGATAGTCCTTAATAAGACACCCAAATGTAATATTAAGGCTAGGACCCAACATAATATTTTATAACTTAGAAGAGGGATGCCGTAATCCAAGCTATAAATATTTGAACGTAGGTGAATGACGATTCACCAATTTCCACCATGAAAAACGAAATAAATTATTAGGTTTTAATTGGTTTTGAAACTCCTAGATTCTTTGAGAGTCATTGAACTTTTCAATGACATGTTTCAATCTCGAGTGTGCCCTTCAAGTTTTGTGACTGGGATGCCGAGGATCACAAAACAAGGTGTGAAGTAACCATGCAAATTACTTGGTACTCATAATGTTTATCACTCAATTGATGTGCCGGTTAACCACACGCGCTTCACCGACCTATGATAAACCTTAAGCCACCCTTTGCCTACCTTGTTAAGTCCAGGTTAGTGTGCCGGTTAACCACACACGCTCCAGTAACGACTTAAGAAAAGTGCAAAGTGTAATTTCATGGGTTAGCACCTTATTCACATTTTCCTAAAGTAACTAAGATTGGGAATTTATAAAACATTTAGTTACTTTACATTCATTGTACTTTTAATGAGGATTAAAGTCATTGTCCTACCCGTTCGGCTAACGACCCTCCACCAGTCAAGGAAGCGGTGGGTGAGAGTGGACACCGATTAAGCTGCCGTTTTATAGGCAACAACCTTATACCCCCTTTTGGGTCTAGTAGTGTTGCGTCCTTGGGCTCGGTCCTTAGCCCAGTTTTGTTATCCGGTTTGGGCCTGTCCAACCGTATTTGTTCTATTAGGGTTTAGTATTTAAGGTGCATGCATGCATCCTTTGTTAGTAGCGCTTTTATTATTATTATTATCATTGTACTACAAACCCTAGCTCGCCTCTACAGTGGAAGTTCTTCATCGAGCTCTGCTGAGGCGTGACTACATTTGAATCATTAAGCATTACTTGATTCTATATCGTGTTTATTGTGTTTGCTTGCTTTTATTGTTTAGCCTGTTGAAGATCTAATCGATCTAAGAGTTTTTCAACTCATCAATTGGTATCAGAGCAGGAGACTGTGTAATTCATACACATCTCTTCTGTTGAAGAAGATCTTAGGGTTTTCCACTTTGATTGATATTGTTAGAGCCGTCATTTGCTATTGACGTAGTACTTTAAATATTCGATCTTACCCTAACGTTATTTACAAGTCTGATCTTAAGCAGGTTTTTGAACAAATATCGTCATGTCCATGGATGATTCTCAGTCCAACCCAATCAATATCTCCAACAGCATAGGATCGACGACAAGGATTCCTATACTGTACACTCAGGATTATGAGGTCTAGACGCATCACTTTGAAGACTACGTGATTGGCTCAGAAGACAATGGATACTTGATCTGGGAGGCGATTACTGTAGGTCCATTCGCTCACTCAAGCACTTCAAGAATTGTTACAACTCAAAAGGAGTACAATCAACTCGTCAGTGATGTGAAAGATATTCCCCAAGATGAGAAGGAAAAGTTTCAGTACAACATCAAAGCTTTAAGAATGATTAGGTTTTCTTTACAATCGGGCACGTTTCGATTAGTAAGCTCATGCACAACGGAAAAAGAAATATGGGACAGGTTGAAGGAATTGTATTCTATGGATGAAGATCTTGAGCATTCAATCCAAACATTGTTGCTCTCAGAATTTGGTGACTTCAAGCAGAAGCCGGAAGAGAAGCTTATTCAAGCCTTCGGTCGCTTCAATCATCTCCTTAGTAAGATGATAAAGCATGGGATTAAAAGGAAAGTCATTGAACAGAAGGTGACATTCATGAATGGCCTTAGACCCGAATGGATGGCTGTGGTGTCTACTGTGAAGGCACATGAACAATTCAAGACTTATTCCCTAGCAAAACTGGTGGGAATATTAAAGTCACGTGAGAGTGCCGTGACTAAAGAAACGAATGTGGTCTCTGGCATGGGTTCCTTGGCCCTAATCTCCAAAGGAAAGAATGCTACTGAAGAAGAAGAAGATTTGGATCTTTCTGATTATGATCTAACAAGTGAAGAGTATGCTTTGATGGTGTCAAATCCTAAGAAGTTCATCAAAAGAAGGTTCCCAACAAATAAGAACCGAAACTGGGAAGGTAGCTACAGTGCCGAGAAAGCAAAGGAGGAACTGAAGAGTGTTTCTCAGACTGAAGAACCAAAGAAGGAAGTAAAACTTGGTGGTGACTCGGGCATTAATTGTCACTACTGCGGAGGGAAAAATCACTTCGCCAAAGATTGTATGCTGAGAAAGATGTCAGAAAAGAATGAAGATGAGGACGAGGAAGCGAACCTCACACGACGATTGGAAGAAATCAAGAAGAAGAAATCTGGATCTAATAACACTATGAATGCTCTTATTGTATAGGGAAATATTATTGACGATGAGTTCGGAGGAGTTGAAGTGTGGTCCACTGATTCAGAAGATGAAGAAGTGAGGAAGCCCACTCATGGCAGGACTTTGTTGGTGAAAGAAGAGGACGTTGCAAGAAAGTGTCTAATGGTGACTTCTGGGGTGTCACAAATGAGAGGCTATGCCACTGATGGGGGACTGGATGAAGCAAAGGAGCGAGAAGACATGTGTTTTGCAGCGAAACCTGTTAGTGAGCAGATCAACGAATGTGATGAGTTGATCAAGAAGGTACAATCTATTCTTGTTTCCTTACAAATTCCCATCACAAACTATGAAAAAGAACTAAATGGATTAAAATCTAAATTTTCTAGTATAAGTGGTAGTTTAACTCAAATTCGCGTCACAAACTCTAACCTAACTTGTAACAACATAAATTTCCAAAACAATTTTTCATTTTTAAATCGTACTTTTAATCATAAAACAATATTTAAACATAATGTATCCAATGTCATCATCACAAAACAATTCCCAGAATCTCAACATAATCTCTATGAGTGTGTACTGATCATGTCGACGCCTTCCCGCGATCCTCACTGGTACCTGAAACACATAACACACAACACGGTAAGCATAAATGCTTAGTGAGTTCCCCAAAATACCACATACAACACATACGCCACTCAAGGCTACAGTGCGACCCTCCGGTCGATGTGTCTCAGCGGAACCCTCCAGTCCCGTAGCTCGTTGGACCCTCTGGTCCGGTCATAGCTCGTTGGACCCTTCGGTCTGGTCTATATCGTTGGACCCTTCGGTCCGGTCTATATCGTTGGACCCTTCGGTCCGGTTCATACAACACATAGCATACATATATCACAATGCACATAATCTCATACATACACATAGCACACAAGACCCTCCGGTCTACACATAGATACCACTCTAGGTAATGTATAGTGAGAAGACTCACCTCGGATAGCTCGGATGATCTCTCACACGAATATACTGATCTAGCCCCCCGCCTAATCACATACACAATATCCTCAAATAAATAATGGCTCTTAAAGGCTAGATTAAATCCCCTTCTACAATCCCTCAGAAGGGTAGAAGATCATTTTACCCATCCTTGACCCAAAAGTCCAAATGTTGACCAAAACCCTAAAAGTCAACGAAAGTCAACGGTCAGACTTTGACCCGACTCGTCGAGTGCACATGGGCGACTCGACGAGTCCATGCGGGTCCCCTGAATCCTTCCAAGCCTCACTTGGCACGTCGAGTCCCTCCTCTACTCGCCAGGTTACTCTGCAACGAATCGCGGGGCAACCTCGACTCGACTCGTCGAGTCCACTTATGGACTCGGCGAGTTGCTCCCATAACAACTCTCAAATGACCTTCTGAGGTCCGATTTGCTTCTCTAAACTATAGATCTGACTTCTCCACGACCAATAACCACGTAAAGGTCGAAACTTGACTCACATGCAAAGCACCCAAGGCTTTCCTTGGTGAAATAGCTTCTAAAATGGCAACCTAGTCTCCTTTCCTCCATAAACCAACATAAAACAGAATGGGGAAGGCTCTCTGGACCTCTATGGGTCCAAATCCGAGGTCTAACACAGCAAGGGACCATAAACTCAACTTTTCAAGCCCTAAAAGGTTATAGAAAACCCTAGATCATAGATCTTAACCCAAAACAGGAAGGAAGTTCAATTTGATACCTCAATAGTGTAGATCTGAACTTGAAAACCCTAGATCCACAGCTCCCTTGACCTCCTCTTGCTGGAAACAACTTCTCCTTTGCTAAATCACACCAAAATCGATCAATATGGCCTTATCACTCTCTCAACTCACTCAAGCTCTCAAGGGGCACTCTCTCAGGACAGGTAGCCGCACAAGAGGGCTATAAGGTCCTTTAAATAGGGCTCAGGCCCGAGGATTTAGGGTTTTAACCTACAGCGTGGACTCGTCGAGTCCCCCCTTTCCGACTCGTCGAGTCTGCTCATTAATCCAGTCAGCAAACGCGATCCTACTCGACGAGTCCAAGCGTCGACTCGCCGAGTCCCTCTCTTTTACAAAAAGAAAACATGATCAAACATAATACCTGGAAATCCGGATGTTACAATTATCCCCCACTAGAATCAGACTTCGTCCTCGAAGTCTTGCTCCGCAAACAACTCTGGATGCTGCTCCCGCATCTCCAACTCCGGCTCCCAAGTCAGCTCGGACCCTTTCCGATGCTGCCACTGGACTTGAACCAGGGGCACCTCCTTGTTCCTCAGAACCTTGATCTTCCGATCCCGGATCGCGATTGGCCTCTCAGCATAATTTAGGCTCGCATCCACCTGAATATCCTCCAGCGGCACCACCGCCGACTCGTCGGCTATACACTTCCTCAACTGAGACACGTGGAAGGTATCATGAATCTGGCTCAACTCCGCAGGTAGCTCCAACCGATACGCTACCCTGCCCACCCTCGCAGTCACCCTGAACGGCCCAATGTACCGGGGCCCCAGCTTACCCCTCTTCCTGCATCGAATCACTCCTTTCCAAGGAGACACCTTCAGGAGTACGAAGTCTCCCACCTGCAACTCCAGCTCGGATCGTCGCCTATCTGCATAACTCTTCTGGCGGCTCTGAGCTGTCAACAACCTTTGTCTAACCTGCTGTATCTGCTCGGTCGTCTGAAGCACTATCTCAGTGTTGCCCATTACGCGCTGTCCTACCTCTCCCCAGCAAATGGGAGTCCGACACCTCCTCCCATACAACAACTCAAAGGGAGGCATACCAATACTCGAATGGTGGCTGTTGTTATAGGAAAACTCAGCCAATGGTAGGTATGTGTCCTAAATTCCTCCGAAGTCCAACACACATGCCGTAAGCATGTCCTCGAGCGTCTGAATCGTCCGCTCGCTCTGACCGTCCGTCTGTGGGTGGTATGCGGTACTGAAATGCAGCCTCGTACCCAACTCCTCATGGAATTTCTTCCAGAACCTGGAAGTGAAACGCACATCTCGATCCGACACGATCGAGATCGGTACTCCATGCCGCGATACCACCTCTCTCACATACAATTCTGCCAGCCTCTCAGCAGAAGAGCTCTCACTAATAGCAAGAAAATGCGCACTCTTCATCAGCCGGTCGACGATCACCCAAATTGCATCGACACCCCTCGCGGTCCTTGGCAATTTGGTGATGAAATCCATAGAAATTTGTTCCCACTTCCATTGGGGAACCTCAAGTGGCTGCAACTTGCCATGCGGACGCTGGTGCTCGGCCTTAACCCTGGGACAGGTCAAGCACCTCTCAACAAACCATGCTACATCCCTCTTCATACAGGGCCACCAATAATCTTTCTTTAGATCCAAATACATCTTAGTGGCCCCGGGATGAATCGAGAACCTCGATCTGTGCGCCTCCTCCATCAAGGTGGTACGTGTCCTGCCTGCATATGGCACCCAAATCCGACCCTGAAAGGTCATAAGCCCTCGGCTATCGGTGACGAACTCAGATACCAGCCCAATCACCCGCTCTCTCTTGAGGTTCTCCGGTCTCACAGCCTCTGCCTGGGCCTCCCGAATGGTGTCCAACACCGGAGTCATCACCGTCAACCGCATACAAATGTCTCGAATCGGGGCACTCTCTGCCTTACGGCTCAGGGCATCAGCTACAACATTAGCTTTACCCGGGTGGTACATGATCTCACAATCGTAATCCTTTACCACATCCAACCATCTCCTCTGGCGCATATTCAGGTTGGGCTGATCCATCAAATACTTCAAGCTCTTGTGGTCCGTGTATATGGTACACCGAACCCCATACATATAGTGACGACAGATCTTGAGGGCGAACACTACCGCCCCCAACTCTAGATCGTGGGTGGGATACCTCGTCTCATCAGGCTTCAGCTGCCTCGATGCATATGCTATCACACGACCCCTCTGCATAAGCACTGCACCCAACCCCGATATCGATGTGTCACAATACACCACAAAATCCTCCATCCCCCCCGGAAGGGCTAACACTAGGGCTTCGCATAATCTCTGGCGAAGTGTTTCGAATGAGGCCTGCTGCTCTGGGCCCCAACTGAAAGCCACGCCCTTCCGGGTCAACCTGGTGAGAGGAACAACAATCTTGGAGAAATCTTTAATAAATCTCCTATAATAACCGGCCAACCCCAGAAAACTCCTGATCTCGGTGGGGGATCTCGGCACCTCCCAGCTCATCACAGCCTCAATCTTGGCCGGATCGACCAATATCCCATTCTGGTTAACGAGATGCCCCAGGAACTGGACCTCTCGTAACCAGAAATCACACTTGGAGAATTTGGCGTAAAGCCTCTCCGATCTCAGAACTCCGAGGACCTCCCTCAAATGCTCCTCATGCTGATCTCTGGATCTCGAATACACCAATATATCATCAATGAACACGATCACTGAACGATCCAACATCGGTCTGCACACCCTGTTCATGAGATCCATGAACGCCGCCGGTGCATTGGTGAGCCCAAAAGGCATCACCACGAACTCGTAGTGCCCATAACGAGTCCTGAACGCCGTCTTCTGGATATCCTCATCACGCACTCTCATCTGATGATATCCCGACCTCAGATCGATCTTGGAAAACCAAGACGCTCCCTGCAACTAATCGAACAAATCATCGATCCTCGGTAGCGGGTAACAGTTCTTGACCGTTAACTTGTTCAACTCCCGGTAATCAATGCACATCCGGTGTGAACCATCCTTTTTCTTGACAAAAAGGATCGGCGCTCCCCACGGTGAGCTACTCGGCCTAATGAATCATTTCCCCAACAGCTCCTGAAGCTGTGAGGATAACTCCTGCATCTCAGGTGGCGCAAGGCGATAGGGCGCCTTGGCGGTAGGCGCCGCTCCCGGAACCAAATCGATGCGAAACTCCACCTGCCTCTCGGGAGGCACACCCGGGAACTCTTCTGGAAAAACGTCCGGGAACTCTCGCACTATCGGCACATCATCAACAGAACTAGGCCTCTCCGCTGCTACTCGTGTGTCCATCACGTAGGCCACAAACCCACTACAGCCCTACTGTAGACTCTGCCTCGCTCTAGCAGCCGAACAGAATGCTGACCCTGAATGGGTACCCTCGCCGTACACCGTAAGAACTCCCCCACTAGGGTCTCGTATCGTCACCAACTATCGCTCGCAGTCTATAACAGCCCCAAAACGGCTCAACCAATCCATGCCAACTATTACACACACCTCTCCCATCGCAATCGGGACCAAATCAATCGGAAACTCAACGTCGAAGATCTCGAGTACACATCCTCGAATCACATCAGTGGCATACACCTCTCTCTCGTCATCTATGGAAACTCGTAGAGGTCGACTCAACGCCCCCCGCTGGATACTAAGGTGCTGACTAAACGCTAACGACACAAATGACCGACTCGCACCCGAGTCAAATAACACCAAAGCAGGTACAAAACTCACAAGAAAAGTACCTACGCATATCATAATATAAGCACAATATCTCATACTCAGCATAGATAAATGAAAGAATACATACCAGCCACGACATCGGGCGTTGTGCGGACCTCCTCCGCTGTCAACTGGAAGGCTCTCCCGCGAGCCTTTGGTGCCTCGGCCTTCGCTGGCCGGATCTCAGTAGCTCGAGCAGTAGGTGCAGATCCCTGCGCTGATCCCTGCAGTAGCTGTGGGCACTCGGCCTTCTGATGGCCGGTCTGGTTTCAATGAAAGCAAACCGTGAATCCCTTGGGTCAATCCCTCGCATAATGCCCCTCCTTTCCGCACTTGTAACACACCCCAGCTCTGCACACTCCCTCGTGGCTCTTGCCGTACTTCCCACAAGCGCGGCCCTTCGGACCCCCAGATCTCGAATCAGCGGGCTTTGCCCGCTTGGCTGCCGGCTGAGACTGTGCCGGCCGCCGATCCCTCCCCTGAGACTCCGCCTCCTCCCTGGCCTGAGTCTCTAGCTCAATCTCCCTCTTCCGAGCATTTGCCTGAAGTTCGGCAAATGTCCGGTATGTCAAGTTCGCCACGAACTCCCGAATATCTCTCCTCAGAACGCTCAGATATCGGCTCATGCGTGTCTGCTCGGTAGACACCTGCTCAGGGCAAAACATCGCCCTCTCATGAAACTTCCGGGTAATCACAGTAACAGAATCAGTACCATGCTTAAGGGTCAAAAACTCATGAGCCATTCATTCCCTCTCCACAGGGGGAACGTACTCATCACGAAACATAGTGGTGAATGTGACAACCGTCAAATTTCGGTCAAGTCAAAGTCAAACAAAGTCAACAAGTCAAACCGGTCAACTCCAATAACCTTTGTATGTTAGGGTTTACGTTATGTAATCACTATACAATTCGCTATTTTAATGAGAAATCATCATTTGGAAAGTTCATGTGTTTGATTTTCCTTAGCCTTAACAGTGCTAAACAACGAACCAAAGTGATAAAACACTATTGCACAATCATCGGGATTGTGTACGACACTAAAACGGTTTAACGGGGTTTACGAACCTTGCGTTGTGAAGCCGGACACTCAAATTAATCACAAACGAAACCTCTCTAAATCGTTTTCACTCTATCTCTTTCTATTTGAAATCTCTCCCAAATCTCTCCCAAAGACGGCCCCTTTTTACCGGTTTTTCGACTACGACTTCGTTTTAACTCCGTTTTTCATTATTTTAACGTGGGATTTTCACCCAAAACTTTATTTTATAAACTAAGGCCCCAAAATATATAAATCTACAGGGTTTTTATAAAAATGTATTAAAAGAATTGGTGGTTGGACTAATTATTGAGGGAATATTTGCTTTTCCTTATTTTATGACAAAAGCAAGCCACCACCACCTCACTCTATGATCATCCACTCTTTCCCACTACTCCTTGTCACCTTAGTGGACCTTTACACCCAATCTCCAGCTCTTCCCACGTTCTAAGAGCTGGAGGATTGATCCTCTCTCCTCATTCTCCATAAAGTTCTTTCATTCTACACTTAGCAACCAAAGGACACTCTCCAAAATTCTCTCATCTTTTCTCTCAACTTCAAGAACTTCAAGGCTTTCTCCAGGGATTTCTTCCTTCAATTAGTAAGTATCTTCATCATTCACATAATTATTAAACTCCATTCTACTCAAATCATTGATATCTTACACAAATTCCATCTTATTCGGTGTTAGATTCTCGAATCATCAAGACATCTTCTTAGTGTTCTTGGGTTGAACACTTTCTCTATCTCACTTTCATCTACTGAAATCACATAAGGTGAGTTCATACCCCTACATTTACATGTTTTCTTAAGTTTTAAGGGGGGAATACAAGTAAAATCATCAAGAACACAATTAAACTTTTTCTAACAGATTACATCAGAAAAGATGGACTTTAATCACGGACTGTTTTGGTCAACTTAAATATTTTAGTTTTCAAAACTGTTCCAGGTGCAAGCAGTTCAAACTCTTAGCTTTAAAATGGCTACTTGCACATCTCCATATGATGTTTCTACAATTTATGGTGATTTTTACAAAACTGCCTATCATTTCAGAGGCAAACCTAGACCAGCCTGTGATTATGGACATTTTGACCTCTATTAGAGATCACTAAAAATCATGATAAACTTTATGAACAAACTAGACTCATATTCCAAACTCTCATAATTTGTGGATTTGGATTTGGAGCTTTGATGATTTTTCTATAAATTTTCTAAGAACAGTAACAGAAACTGTATTCAACGAAAAGTTGCTGTCAATTTCATTTCACCTTGTAACATGTTGAGCAAGGTGTATATCTTTATGTGATTATATGTTATTGCAATATATGACATTTTATCTTAATATTTTGACACACATCAGTTTACAAATGGATTTGGACATATAAAATATAAAGAATAACAAGTGATTATAATCAAAGTACAACCGATACATTCAAACATTTAATAAACTATTTTGAATATAGTTTGCATACATTACTACGTACTACCCTTGGTTGATAAACTATAATAGGTATAGTTTATGATACATTACATAACACATACATTTAAAAAGGGTACATTTATACAAAGGATATTTTCATTAAGCAAGGTACGGCCATACGGTACCAAGTTTTCATAACACGTAATTCCGTTAATGACTTTGTGAGACATTTACTTCAAATTACCATTAAGTCCTGTATTGTAACCAGAGTCTCCTTGAGGGAGAGCGTGATAGTTGTGTATAGATCTATATTGGGTTTGACAAACCCACACCTAAACTGCATGCAACAGTTAGACCGATAGGTCTGGGGTGACAAATGTCATAACATTTCTGACGCCTGAAGAACGTCGTTTTAGGCAACCTTGGTCATAGTATGGTTATAATAAACTCACATAAAGTATTAATAAACATTGGAATTTATGGGAACTTCATTAAAATTTAACGAGTTTATGTCGATTTAAACTTGTATTGTTTTACTATAAATATGACAAATTACTTGTACATTTCGGTCTTTGGGTTTTAAGACTACATTTACACATTAAGGAAAATATTGGATTTTCTAACACAAATACTACTTTTACAAACGAATGGCTTTTAATAATACCAAACAAAAACTTATGAACTCACCAACCTTTGTGTTGACACTTTTTCAAACAACTTGTATTCTCAGGAAATCATTAAACAGGTAACCAAGTGCTTTTGAGGATGGGGCGCTAATGCGTCTACTATTTCATATTTTGTCAACATATTGTAATTGATTCGTAAACATGTAATTCATACAATGATGTCACTTTTTCAATTATATATATGTTGGTTGTGTTTGCTTCAATTACTATTACAATTGTTGTTATGATACTATACATGAAGTCCTCCACCCCCGGACGTTTCTGCCATCCTTGGTTTGGGGGTGTGACAGATTGGTATCAGAGCACAGTTTATAGTAAATTAAGTATATCAAACCACATAAGATATACAAACTATAAACACAATTGGGACTAATAGTCTCTGATTTGTGCATTTTTCAAATAAATATACTCTTAGAAAATAAATGATTTTGTTGATTAAAGTATACATACATACATTACATGCTCGCATGGTATCATAACTAGCGAAAACATAAAGCAAAAGAAGAAGAGTTGAACATTTTGAGTATGCCTTAGTATATGTGGATTAAATCTGGGAAGGATATAGCCTGATCAACTATATCTGTCCGGGAATTGACTTGCATATACCGGGGGATGGTCAGGATGGACAACAAATCTAACAAACCTAATAACACACTACAAAAGGATACTTTAAGAACTCAAAACTAAACATTTACAAATACTATAGGAGTATTTTGTGTTACTATAATAAATTATCTGAGAATTAAATAGGTCTTTATTTATAGATCAATAGCTGCTAAGTGGATGCGCTAAGGTCATATGTAACTAAGATGCTATAGACTTAGAATTTATGTATCTTTGTTTCACTTCCTGTCCTTGTTTGGTTGTGGTCTTGGAGTTAGGGTCATCTATTCGAAGGACTATTATATCTTAATCACATATGACTGGTATGCACTTTGCAACTAATTAAGTAACCGATAAAGATCATTTTAAAATATAATATATTAATTATGTCCCGACTAAATTAGTATATGTAAAACTTTTACAAACAGTCATATACTTGGAAACAAGGAAACTCAAATAAAATATTTTATACTTTCATTTTACCTCATAACCCAATGTATTGGGTCAATTAAAAGTATAAAATCGTATGTATCGTAAACATACCGGAAAACAACGTAATAATATACTTTATGTATAAAAGATTTCTCTTCCTATAAATATACTTTTACTAAAAGTACATTGGTTTATGACTTATGACAGAACCATGCCGCCAAGGAGAAGACCAAGACCTTCCGGCAACACAGCAACACCTCCTCCGCCGCTGCCTCCACAGTTTGATCCTGCGATGTTCCAGGCTGCAGTAACAGCAGCCGTAGCGGCCGCAATATCGCAGATAGGGACAAACGGAGCTGGTGGTTCTGGATCGGGTGCTACAAACTCTAACCACGGAGACAGTACGTGGCGTACAAGAGAGTGTTCCTACAAAGACTTCACCAATGGCAAACCCGACAACTTCAATGGGAGCGGGGGAGTCATCACTTTAATGCAATGGTTTGAAAAGACTGAAGTAGTCTTTCAAGTGTGCTCTTGCCCCGAAGCGAGCAAAGTTAAGTTCGCAGCCTTCACTTTCACCGGCCGGGCCCTTACTTGGTGGAACTGTCGGATTAATTCACTTACTCTCGAAGTGGCTAGCTCCATATCCTGGGCAGAACTAAAAACCTTGATGATGAAGGAGTACTGCCCGAGAGGTGAAATTCAAAAGCTGGAACAAGAACTTTGGAACCTCAGGATGACGGGCTTCGACCTTGAAACCTACACCACCCGATTCAATGACTTGGCTCTCCTCTGCCCAACAATGGTTACTCCGGAGGAGAAAAAGGTGGAGCGATACCTTTGGGGACTGTCTCCCCAAGTGCAAAGTAGTGTCCTGGCTTCAAGGCCAACTACTTTTGACAGTGCCAGGGAGCTGGCACAACAACTTGTTGACCACCGAGCCGGTCATAATACTACAACCACCACCACTGATCAATCAAAAGGGGGAAGCAACAAAAGGAAGTTCTGGAACCAAAAGAAGAGCCAACCAGCACAGGACCCCGCTAAGAAGCAACAAACTGTTGTTGTCCACGCTGCCACTACTGCTACCACTCCAGCACCACCGAAGCCATATGCTGGAACCCTACCTAAGTGCAACAAGTGCAACTTTCACCGCAATGGTGCTTGTAGGGAGATGCACTGTAACAACTGTGACATGAAGGGGCACACTGCTCGTTTCTGTAAAGTGCCGGCTCGACCAATCAACCAAGTCGCCAGTACGGGGGCAACCCGAACCTGCTACAACAGTGGAGACGCCGGTCACTTCAAAAGAAACTGCCCCAAAGCACAAGCCCCTAATGCTGGTGGAGTAGGAAGAATTCTGGCAATAGGACATGGGGAAGCAGTTGAGGATCCCGCGGTGGTTACCGGTACGTTTCTCCTCAATAACTCTTATGCATGCGTACTATTCGATAGTGGAGCGGAGAGGAGTTTCGTGAGCCCCCAATATAAACAATTACTTGAATAAAATCCCCAAGCACTAAAGGATACTTATGTAGTAGAAATGGCAAAATGGGAAAGTAGAACGCACTAGCGATATATACTCAGAGTGTACTCTCACTCTAGACAACCATACATTTAAAATTGACCTGATGCCGGTCACCATAAAAAGCTTCGACGTAATCATCGGGATGGATTGGTTAGTTCCTCACCGTGCCGACATTCTATGTTACGAAAGGGCCGTTCGCCTCAATCTACCAAATGACGAAACCCTTCTCATCTATGGTGACAAACCTAGTGCGAATTTACAAATCATCTCATGCATCAAAGCCCAAAAGTATCTCCGGAAGGAGTACCACGCCTTCTTGGCCCACGTAGTAGACAAGAAACAAGACGTGAAAGACATCAAAGACATCCCCGAAGTGTATAACTTCCCAGATGTGTTCCCAGAAGATCTTCCTGGTGTACCACTCGCACGACAAGTCGATTTCAGAATTGACTTAATACCCGGAGCTACCCCCGTAGCCAGAGCTCCATACCGCCTCGCACCAACAGAAATGCAAGAGTTGTCCAGTCAGTTGAACGAGCTTTTGAGCAAAGGGTTCATCAGACCAAGCTTCTCACCTTGGGGAGCACCAGTCCTTTTTGTAAAGAAGAAGGACGGATCCTTTCGCATGTGCATCGACTATCGGGAACTAAACAAACTCACCATCAAGAACCGATATCCTCTACCCCGAATCGACGACCTTTTCGACCAACTCCAAGGAGCAAATTTCTTCTCAAAGATCGACCTAAGGTCAGGTTACCATCAGCTACGAGTTCAAGAAGAAGATATCCCCAAAACTGCATTCAGAACTCGCTATGGGCACTACGAGTTTGTGGTGATGTCCTTCGGATTAACAAACGCACCTGCAGTATTCATGGACCTAATGAATAGAGTGTGTCGACCCTACCTAGACAAGTTTGTAATCGTATTCATCGACGATATCTTGATCTACTCGCGAAGCGAAGAAGAGCATCGCCTACATCTACGCCAAGTGCTAGAGACACTAAGAGCGGAGAAGCTTTATGCTAAGTTCTCTAAGTGTGAATTCTGGATTAGAGAAGTGGATTTCCTTGGCCATGTGGTAAGTGAGAAAGGCATACATGTGGATCCCTCCAAGATCAAGGCAATCGAGAATTGGTCAGCACCCAAGACGCCAACCGAAATTCGACAATTCCTTGGGCTTGCTGGCTACTACCGAAGATTTATACAAAACTTCTCCAAGATTGCGAAACCACTCACCACCTTGACGCAGAAAGGTGTGATATTCAAGTGGGAAAATAAACAAGAAACTGCTTTCTAAACGTTAAAACAAGCCCTATGCAGCGCACCGATCTTGTCTCTCCCAGAGGGAACCGAAGACTTCGTAGTGTACTGTGATGCTTCGAATCAAGGCCTCAGATGTGTGCTCATGCAGAGAGGAAAAGTTATCGTGTATACATCAAGACAGCTTAAGACGCACGAGGTTAATTATACTACCCACGACCTGGAATTAGGAGCAGTAGTATTCGCTTTGAAGATCTGGAGACACTACCTCTACGGCACGAAATGCACTATCTTCACTGATCACAAAAGTCTTCAGCATATCCTCCATCAGAAAGAGCTCAACATGCGACAGAGGAGATGGGTAGAGTTGCTGAATGACTACGAGTGCGAAATTCGTTATCATCTGGGCAAGGCCAATGTAGTGGCCGATGCTCTAAGCAGGAAGGAGTACTCGGGCCGCCGAGTAAAATCCTTAACAATGACAATCCATTCCCACCTGACCATACAAATCAAGGAAGCTCAACTGGAAGCTTTGAAACCAGAAAAGGTGGCAGGAGAGACATTAAGGGGAATGGATAAAAACTTAGAAGTCAAGGATGATGGAGCACGTTATATCATGAACCGGATTTGGACACCGAAGTTCGGTGGACTCCGAGACGTCGTCATGAATGAAGCACACAAGACTCGATACTCCATCCATCCCGGGTCGGATAAGATGTATCTGGACCTCAAGAAATTATACTGGTGGCCGAACATGAAAGCTGAGATTGCTACCTATGTGAGCAAGTGTCTGACTTGCGCCAAGGTCAAAATCGAATACCAGAAACCATCCGGGCTATTACAACAGCCGGATATACCTTAGTGGAAGTGGGAACGAATAACCATGGACTTCATAACCAAGCTGCCTAAGACATCGGGCGGGCTTGACACCATATGGGTAATCGTAGACAGATTGACCAAATCAGCACACTTCCTACCGATAAAAGAAATCGACAAGATGGAGAAGCTGACTAGAACGTACATCAAAGAGATTGTACGACTCCATGGTGTGCCGATATCCATTATCTCTGATAGAGATAGTAGATTTACCTCACGGTTTTGGCAGTCTCTACAAAAATCATTGGGAACTAGGCTTGACATGAGTACGGCCTACCACCCACAAACCGACGGACAGAGCGAACGAACCATTCACACGTTGGAAGACATGTTAAGAGCTTGTGTGATAGACTTCGGTAAAGCATGGGATACCCATCTACCGCTTATCAAATTCTCCTACATTAACAGCTATCATACTAGCATCAAAGTGGCTCCATTCGAAGCTCTTTACGGTCGCAAATGCAGATCACCCTTGTGTTGGGCTGAGGTGGGGGATACACAGCTAGCTAGAGGGCAAGTCTCTAATAGCACCCTCACTGGCCCTGAAATCATAAGGGAAACCACAGAAAAGATCGTTCAAATTCGAGAAAGACTGAAAGCGTCTCACGATCGGCAAAAGAGTTACGCAGACAAACGACGCAAACCCTTGGAATTCCAGGTGGGTGATCGTGTACTACTAAAAGTTTCCCCTTGGAAAGGAATGATACGATTCGGCAAACGCGGGAAACTAAATCCAAGGTACATCGGGCCATTCGAAATCCTTGCTAGGATTGGGCCAGTAGCATACAAACTTCGATTACCTCAGGAACTCGACAAAGTACATCCCACATTTCACGTGTCGAACCTAAAGAAGTGTTTGTCTAATGAGACACACGTAATACCACTCGACGAAATCGAAGTTAACGAAAATCTCCACTTCGTGGAGGAACCAGTCGAAATCATGGATCGGGAAATCAAACGAACGAAACAAAGTCGTATTCCCATCGTGAAGGTCCGTTGGAACGCTAAACGAGGACCCGAATTCACCTGGGAACGCGAGGATCAGATGAAACAAAAGTATCCACATCTCTTCCCAAACTCTTGAAATCCCAGTCAAAATGAAAATTTCGGGACGAAATTCCTTCTAACGGGGGGATGATGTGACAACCGTCAAATTTCGGTCAAGTCAAAGTCAAACAAAGTCAACAAGTCAAACCGGTCAACTCCAATAACCCTTGTATGTTAGGGTTTACGTTATGTAATCACTATACAATTCGCTATTTTAATGAGAAATCATCATTTGGAAAGTTCATGTGTTTGATTTTCCTTAGCCTTAACAGTGCTAAACAACGAACCAAAGCGATAAAACACTATTGCACAATCATCGGGATTGTGTACGACACTAAAACACGGTTTAACGGGGTTTACGAACCTTGCGTTGTGAAGCCGGATACTCAAATTAATCACAAACGAAACCTCTCTAAATCGTTTTCACTCTATCTCTTTCTATTTGAAATCTCTCCCAAATCTCTCCCAAAGACGGCCCCTTTTTACCGGTTTTTCGACTACGACTTCGTTTTAACTCCGTTTTTCATTATTTTAACGTGGGATTTTCACCCAAAACTTTATTTTATAAACTAAGGCCCCAAAATATATAAATCTCCAGGGTTTTTATAAAAATGTATTAAAAGAATTGGTGGTTGGACTAATTATTGAGGGAATATTTGCTTTTCCTTATTTTATGACAAAAGCAAGCCACCACCACCTCACTCTATGATCATCCACTCTTTCCCACTACTCCTTGTCACCTTAGTGGACCTTTACACCCAATCTCCAGCTCTTCCCACGTTCTAAGAGCTGGAGGATTGATCCTCTCTCCTCATTCTCCATAAAGTTCTTTCATTCTACACTTAGCAACCAAAGGACACTCTCCAAAATTCTCTCATCTTTTCTCTCAACTTCAAGAACTTCAAGGCTTTCTCCAGGGATTTCTTCCTTCAATTAGTAAGTATCTTCATCATTCACATAATTATTAAACTCCATTCTACTCAAATCATTGATATCTTACACAAATTCCATCTTATTCGGTGTTAGATTCTCGAATCATCAAGACATCTTCTTAGTGTTCTTGGGTTGAACACTTTCTCTATCTCACTTTCATCTACTGAAATCACATAAGGTGAGTTCATACCCCTACATTTACATGTTTTCTTAAGTTTTAAGGGGGGAATACAAGTAAAATCATCAAGAACACAATTAAACTTTTTCTAACAGATTACATCAGAAAAGATGGACTTTAATCACGGACTGTTTTGGTCAACTTAAATATTTTAGTTTTCAAAACTGTTCCAGGTGCAAGCAGTTCAAACTCTTAGCTTTAAAATGGCTACTTTCACATCTCCATATGATGTTTCTACAATTTATGGTGATTTTTACAAAACTGCCTATCATTTCAGAGGCAAACCTGGACCAGCCTGTGATTATGGACATTTTGACCTCTATTAGAGATCACTAAAAATCATGATAAAATTTATGAACAAACTAGACTCATATTCCAAACTCTCATAATTTGTGGATTTGGATTTGGAGCTTTGATGATGTTTCTATAAATTTTCTAAGAACAGTAACAGAAACTGTATTCAACGAAAAGTTGCTGTCAATTTCATTTCACCTTGTAACATGTTTAGCAAGGTGTATATCTTTATGTGATTATATGTTATTGCAATATATGACATTTTATCTTAATATTTTGACACACATCAGTTTACAAATGGATTTGGACATATAAAATATAAAGAATAACAAGTGATTATAATCAAAGTACAACCGATACATTCAAACATTTAATAAACTATTTTGAATATAGTTTGCATACATTACTACGTACTACCCTTGGTTGATAAACTATAATAGGTATAGTTTATGATACATTACATAACACATACATTTAAAAAGGGTACATTTATACAAAGGATATTTTCATTAAGCAAGGTACGGCCATACGGTACCAAGTTTTCATAACACGTAATTCCGTTAATGACTTTGTGAGACATTTACTTCAAATTACCGTTAAGTCCTGTATTGTAACCAGAGTCTCCTTGAGGGAGAGCATGATAGTTGTGTATAGATCTATATTGGGTTTGACAAACCCACACCTAAACTGCATGCAACAGTTAGACCGATAGGTCTGGGGTGACAAATGTCATAACATTTCCGACGCCTGAAGAACGTCGTTTTAGGCAACCTTGGTCATAGTATGGTTATAATAAACTCACATAAAGTATTAATAAACATTGGAATTTACGAGAACTTCATTAAAATTTAACGAGTTTATGTCGATTTAAACTTGTATTGTTTTACTATAAATATGACAAATTACTTGTACATTTCGGTCTTTGGGTTTTAAGACTACATTTACACATTAAGGAAAATATTGGATTTTCTAACACAAATACTACTTTTACAAACGAAAGGCTTTTAATAATACCAAACAAAAACTTATGAACTCACCAACCTTTGTGTTGACACTTTTTCAAACAACTTGTATTCTCAGGAAATCATTAAACAGGTAACCAAGTGCTTTTGAGGATGGGGCGCTAAGGCGTCTACTATTTCATATTTTGTCAACATATTGTAATTGATTCGTAAACATGTAATTCATACAATGATGTCACTTTTTCAATTATATATATGTTGGTTGTGTTTGCTTCAATTACTATTATAATTGTTGTTATGATACTATACATGAAGTCCTCCACCCCCGGACGTTTCCGTCATCCTTGGTTTGGGGGTGTGACAGTGAACCTCTCCCAGGTCACCGCAGTAAGCTCAGCGAGGGTGAAATCTGCCGATACAAACTTCCACAAGTCCTTCGCCCCCAAGCGAAGCTGGTTCAGCGCGAACCGTACTCTCAAATGCTCCGTACACGAGCAGGTATAGAAACATCCCTCAATATCAGCAATCCATCTCATCGCAGCGATCGGATCCTGCGTCCCATCAAACTTTGGTGGTTTCGTGTTGCTGGACTCTCGGTACAGCAACTTGTCACCTCCCTGTGGCCTGGCAGCAGCGACAGTTGCGGTGGCCGCAGCAACAGCAGTATCAGTAAGAGCGGCGTACCGCTCATCAAAAGTCTCGATCAATGTGGTCTTGATAGACCCGAACATCTCTGGTATCTCAGCTCGGATGGCCGCAGCCACCTCCTCATGAATCAATCGGCGAATCTCCTCATCACTGACACTACTGCTCTCAGGTGTCTGGCGTGTCCCCACCATGATATCTCTCTGAAATACAACATAAAATATCAGAGACCCACTCGAGTATACTCGCACTCGATAACTCAACCCTACTTGTTCCCTAGTACCCAAAAGATTCTTACTTGGACTGCGCACTAATCCGGTGTCTTCGGTAGTACGTGCCCTATACTACCGTCCACACCGCATCAGTATTCACCCCAAGTCGTCCTCCTTGGATCCCAGATCTCAAGTACCCTACATCTCGCTAGCATAGGCTACCCTTCGGTAAGCCCCTCATCAGCTCCTCGCTGCTACCTACTTACTCTCAAGCATCTCATAGTAGCAGTAATCTCCTAGGCTAAGGCATCACAGATCAGGCCACTCTAGTCCTAATATGAATACCTAGCCTATTCTAGCATGCATAACATATCATATCATATCTCATAACTCATAATGTAAGGGTATTTTGGGAAATCACCGTTCGGCGCTGGCTGATCGTACACACTGCTTCCTTCTGTTTTTCTTAAATTCTTTTACTTCGTTAGAAAAATTGTTTATTTTGTGAAAAACTTCCTCAAACCCTCAGTTTGAGTTCAGATACGCCCGAAGGTACATCCCAATCCCTCAAACCAAGGCTCTGATACCAACTTGTAACAACGTAAATTTCCAAAACAATTTTTCATTTTTAAATCGTACTTTTAATCATAAAACAATATTAAAACATAATGTATCCAATGTCATCATCACAAAACAATTCCCAGAATCTCAACATAATCTCTATGAGTGTGTACTGATCATGTCGGCGCCTTCCCGCGATCCTCACTGGTACTGAAACACATAACACACAACACGGTAAGCATAAATGCTTAGTGAGTTCCCCAAAATACCACATACAACACATACGCCACTCGAGGCTACAGTGCGACCCTCCGGTCGATGTGTCTCAGCGGAACCCTCCAGTCCCATAGCTCGTTGGACCCTCTTGTCCGGTCATAGCTCGTTGGACCCTTCGGTCCGGTCTGTATCGTTGGACCCTTCGGTCCGATCTATATCGTTGGACCCTCCGGTCCGGTCCATATAACACATAGCACACAAGACCCTCCGGTCTACACATAGATACCACTCTAGGTAATGTATAGTGAGAAGACTCACCTCGGATATCTCGGATGATCTCTCACACGAATATACTGATCTAGCCCCCGCCTAATCACATACACAATATCCTCAAATAAATAATGGCTCTTAAAGGCTAGACTAAATCCCCTTCTACAATCCCTCAGAAGGGTAGAAGATCATTTTACCCCTCCTTGACCCAAAAGTCCAAATGTTGACCAAAACCCTAAAAGTCAACGAAAGTCAACGGTCGGACTTTGACCCGACTCGTCGAGTGCACATGGGCGACTCGGCGAGTCCACGCGGGTGTGACAACTGTCAATTTTTGGCCAAGTCAAAGTCAACTAAAGTTAACGAGTCAAACCGGTCAACTCATCTAACCCTTGTACATTAGGGTTTCCATTATGTTTCTTATTGTACAACTCGCAATCCTCATACAAATTATCACTTAGAGTTTTCATGTGTTCGGAAATTCTAAACCCTAATCAGGGTAATCGATAAAACATTATTCCTTAACCCTCGTGGGTATATAACAATCATAACAAGACTTAACGAGGTTTACAAACCTTGCGTTACAGAGCCAAACACTCAAAAAGGTCACAAAAGAAGTCTCTCCCAATCTCTTTCACTCTAACTCTCCCAAAACTCTCTAAGTAGGAGAAATCTCTCCAAGCATGTGAAATCTCTCCCAAATCTCTCTCTGAATGAGAAATCTCTCCAAGAATGTGAAATCTCTCCCAAAAATCTCTCTGTATGAGAAATCTCTCCAAGAATGTCAAATTTCTCCCAAATCTCTCTCAAAAGTTCCTTTAACTTTTATAATCTTTCGGGTCATCCCGACCCTTAACCGGGTCAAAAACCGCTTGAAACGGGGTAATATTTGGTAAAACAGCCTTAATAGACCAAAGCCTCCCTTCAGGAAGCGAAGCCTCTCGGACCGAAACCATGAAGAACCGAACCGAGCCTGATGAACCGAAGTGGCTTGAACCGAACCCGAAGCCTGCTGAGAACCGAACCCGAAGCTGCTGCCCCGACCCGAACTTCGCCTTCGCTTCCTCCCTGCCTTCGCCTTCGGTCCTTGCTGCTGGGGGACCGAACTTCAGCCCTATCCGAGCAACTTCGCAGGAAGCCTTTTTCTTCCCGGTTTTCGACTAGTTTTGCGTTCTAAGCCCGATTTTAATTATTTTAACGTGGGGTTTTCACCCAAAATCATATTTTAACATATAAAACCCCTTACTTCATGAATAATCACGTTTTTTAGTGTAAATCTTATCCAAGAAGAGTGGGTGAAGTACTTGAGGTGGAGTGTTGACTTTACTTTAGTTTATGACACAAGCAACCACCCACACCCACTCCATGACCAGCCCACACCCCCCCCCCCCACCATACCTGGTCATTCATCGTCCTTTTCCCATCATTTCCCAACCCCGTTCATTTTTTAAGGCTGAAATATATCCTCTCTCCTAACACTCTCTCTCATTTTCTCATTCTTCCACCAAAGATCAAACACATTTTCTCTCTCAATTCTCTCACTAAAATTCGAGATTCAAGGGCCTTCTTCCAAGATTTTCTTCCACTTTTGGTAAGTATATTCATCTTCCATATAATTATTTCACTTCCTTCTACTCAAATCATAGATATTTTACACAAACATCATCACATTCATGTTAGATCTTCGAACCTTCAAGGCATCTTCTTAGTGTTCTTAAGTTGAACACTACCTTTCTCCATCATCCATCTACTGAAATCACTCAAGGTGAGTTCATACCCCTACATTTTCATGTTTTTCTTAAGTTTTAAGGGGGGGAATACAAGTTAAAACACCAAAAACTTAACTAAACTCAAACAACAACTTTCATCAGAAACGTTGAGTCTTATTCACGGACTGTTTTCACTACCTTAAACTTAATATCTTTCAAAACTGTTTAATATGCAAATAGTGAGGTTCATACCTTTAAAATGACTACTTGCACATCTCCATACGATTTTTCTACGATTTATGGTGATTTTTACAAAACTGCCTATCATTTCAGAAATGAATTCGGACCAGTCTGTGAATATGAACATTTTAACACAAGTTAAAGATTTCTAAAAATCATAATAAAAATCATGAATAAACTAGACACATTTTGTGGACTCTCAGAATTTACGGAATCAGGTTTTGACTTCGTATGATTTTTCTAAAACAGTGTAGAAAGGTAAAAATCTAGATAACAACTTATAACTTTCATCACACTTTGTAACTTGTTGAGCAAAGTGTTAATCTTTGAAGATTTCATATTTTACATGTGTTTCTTGTTGTGGTATAATGATATAACAGAAAATACTCATTGAATTGTAAGAATCCTCCATTATTACCATTAGTACAAAAATAAGGCATGATAACACATAGTTATATTTTTGCTATACATTCGACTTACATAGGAAAGGGTCCTTATACATCACAAACAAACATGCTAGAACTATAATAGGTATAGTTTATGTTCACTACCACTACCACTATTTGATAAACTATAATATGCATAATTCATGTTCACCATCACTACCACTATTTGGTGAATTATGATATGTATACTTTATGTTCACTACCACTACCACTATTTGATAAACTATAATATGCATAATTCATGATCACTATCACTACCACTATTTGGTGAATTATGATATGTATAGTTTATAACCACTACCACTATTTGATAAACTATAATATGCATAATTCATGATCACTATCACTACCACTATTTGGTGAATTATGATATGTATAGTTTATGTCCACTACCACTACTTGATGAATTTGTTGGGTTTTGAGCATTCTAACACTCCTATGGTGTACATGCAACCCTATAAACCTTGGATCTATGTTTTCTCTATTATACATGCAAATATTAACTATTCCAAGGTTTCATCCTAACTAGCATATTATGAAGCACCTATACTACAAAGTTCTAGTTAGATGACATACCTTTTGATGTAGGTTGATGTCTTCAAGCTTTAAGAGCTTAGCCCCAATAGTGTGGAAGCCTCAAATGGAATCACAAATCACCAAAACACCTTAGAAGAACTTAGAAGAATATGTATGCACACTAAAATTGGCCCACTCTTATTTTCACACACTTGTGCCAATTTTGTGAGCCAAGGACCCCTTTATATATTATGGAGGATTAGGGTTACATCCATGTAAACCCTAATACCCATGACCTTTCATTTACATAGGATCCATGGGTTAAAAGCTCCATGGACCATCCATGAAAGCTTAGCCCAACCTAAATGAACTTGGCCCATTCCATATATATAAGAGTCCATATTTAATTAGTTCTTTTTGATCAGTTAATTAATTCTAAATTAATTCTTGATCAATACTAATTAAATAATATGATTCCATATTAATATATTAGAACTTATAATATATTAATATAAATCATAAATATATTATTCTCAAAAGACTATCCATATAAATTGTGCCGGTGAAGTACAACCCAAATGGACCATGCCGGGTCGGGTCAAGTACATACGAAATATAGTTATGGACTTAGACATTAATCCAACAGTCTCCCACTTGGATAAGTCTAAAACTATTATTGAGTATGACTTCAAAACCTAACTGGCAATCGTAGCTCTTAAAACCGCTGTCGAACTCTGACCTTGTCAATGACTTGTCTATTAGATAAGGGATCATATATTCCTCCATTCTAGATATCATATGGACTGAGACATGGATTATAATCATTCTCTCTGTCCATTTGTTGTTTCCCGATTTTCGATTTATGATGACTGACTGATTGAACAAATCAAATCAGTCCTGGCTTGGCCAAGCACTCACATGTGTCATCGCTAAATCATCGAGGGGCCCACAGATATCGCTTTTATCCCGAAGGTAAAAGGAATGGATAAACTTCGACTCATATGGCTTGTTCTACTACTTGTTGAATCATACACAAAGGCACGTTTTATAACATCGAGTTACCAATGCGTTTTCGTGCAATCAATGTATAACCAACTCATAGTAACAACTCATATCTCTAGGTTTGAAGAATATAAGATATTATCGTCTCATGATCACTCGTGATAAAATCCATGAAGTGATTCAAATGAGCGCGGGTTGAATCCAATACTCAGAACTTATGAGCACTCATGAGTGTTGTAGCACCACTTTGTCCACCAACTTGGACCTCTACAAACCAACCCATGACAGTCTTGATTCATATCTACTTCCAACATATGACCAACTGTGGATGGTTTGAATAACTTAATCATTCAGGAAGAGCGACTTAGTTATTCTGGAAGTCAAAACATGCAAAGTGAAACACAAGAATAAATGAATCAAATATGGTATCAAACCCTATGAATATAAATAAACACTTTTATTTATCACCATACTGATTACTCATTATTCATTGTTTCGGTTTATCAACTTTATACTTGAATTAAAAACACAAGTTGTCCCATGCTCCAAGCATGTACACTATGTTTTTCTTAAACAATAGCTTTGCCATACACCAAGTATGCACTCTATGTTTGTCTATGATCCTTACTTTGTGAAATAAACCAATTGAACATAATTTCAATGATTCTAATTTCACACTCCCAAATCCTTATCGAAAAATGTGAGATTTTCAAATTCCTATCATTAATCGAAATCTGTTTAGATTTTAAACTTATATGCACTGACCCTCCTGTAATGAATATGTACAAAGTCACAAAGACTTGTCAAAAGTCATTATAAGGTATTCCAATGGAGATCAACTCCATGGAAACTAAGTCTCATATTCAAAGTACATTGCTTTGGACATGCTTCTTGCATTAAGTTTTCTAATCTTACACAGATAACTTCCACCTATGGAGACAACTCCATATTCTCATTTTGACTATCACTTCTGAATAAGAGATGCCTCTTTTCAGAATATGTCAATATGGTCCTTCCAAAATTAGCACTATACTTCCAACTGTCCATGAGCAACAAATCTTTGGTAAACCTTAGATTGTCCTCGACAATTGCTTAATCATTTTAGTCATATCCAATTCTAGACCTTTTCCTTCTTAATGCCTCTATGCATTTGAAAAAATTTAGAAATGACAAATATTATAGCACGTGCAATCGATCCTGTACCCAAAGCAAATGGTACACGATTCATGATGTCTCACATAAAGACATGATTCTAGACCAGTCTTTTGCTACAATATTTTTATTTGCCATGTTTTCAAAATTTGACTATGAAGAGGGATGCCGTAATCATAATCGAATTTTGAGAACGCAATATATACAATTTCCTTAAGTTGAACCAATCCAACATGAAATTCATATATATATTCTTGACTAAAGATGATTAAGGTCTCAATCTAAGCCTTTAGAACTGAAATGAAGTATATCCTCTCCCTTAATTATAACAAAACAACTTTTTCAATCCCTGCAGCCTCACGAATTGAAACTTTTGTTTTCTATAATTAACATTGCTAACTTGCAACACTAACAATAATTATCATGCTCCCACTAACATGATGATTATTAGCATAACACTTATGCTCCCACTAGCTTTGACATGTACTCAGAAATCAGCTGGACTTCTAGAAATCAATACTTTATTGACTTTCTTACCAAAGTTCAGATTTCTGATACGAGATGCTTTGATAAAACTTTATCAAAATCATACACCTTTCCTTAGATAGCATGCATGTGTGTCTAAACAATTTCAGAACTATGAAAAAGGATGTCGTAATCATAGTCTCAATTGTTTAGACCTTTTGCCAACTGCTTCAAATCTACTTGGTGGAAGTGGTTCCACACCATCATTTTCATGAATCGGAGAGAAACCTTATGACCCTTAGATTTTATGGTGTATGTGTTCTTATCCATGTGAATCGTCAAAACCATAGTCACAAGACAAGGATAATGACAAATCCAAACTCATATGGACTGAACTTATGCAATCTTAACTTCTTGCCACCTGGCAGTACAGGGCCTGCCATTGCTTCCAAGTTGTTATGCAACCAATTGAGAACTTTCAGAACTCCAATGCAAAGCCAACTTTAACTGGAATGGGCACAGAATATGTCAACACGATAGGTTATAAACCTCAAGTCGTGTGCTAGTGAAGAACCTCAGGTTTTATTCTTGATTAGTTCTTGAAATTCTTTTTAGGATCTTTAAGACTCCCACTGTCCTCTTGACATATAAGACTATCTTGCCAAATATTCAAGAGATAGTGTGGATTCTTTATCAAGACAAACACTTCACACAATTGGCCTTAGTTGGTCTTTGTTTTATCCAAAACATCACAACTTACCAATTTCAAATGTACAAGAGTCGGACACTTTTACTCTTACATTTGACAAGTGTTTTAAACCTTTTTTTAAGATATGTCACTCAAGTTACAATCTTGGAGTATGACTCTAAGAATTGTTTTGGAACGAAGTATGACTCATCTTCCTGATCTAACCATTTCAACAATTCATGACTCCTCTTCTTAGTCATAAGAATGCACTAAGATGACCTTTAGAGGACTAATTGTGATATGATTTCTAAATCATTAAGATGATCACAAACATGATACTAAAGTACTCTCCCATCTTTTCAGATTTGAGAAACTTTTTTCTTTCTGCCTAATTTGATTCTTCCCATTCGTTCTGCCATACATTGAGACTTTTCCAATGTTTCAAAATTATACTTAAGCTTGTAAGTATAACCATATTTACTAAACTTTAGTAAATCAAATATTCTTAACGAGCTTTGTTGTGAACATGACCAGTGCACAAGAATGTGTACTCGATCCCTTTAGTCCTTCATTTGACTCACACATCCATGTGAACAAGTAATTAGTCTTGATTTTCCAATGCTTGAAAGTTCTCATTCATCATACTATTCAACTTGCATGATTCCAAGTTTCGGTCCAATTGAAACTTGGGCGATAAGGAACTTTCCTGATTTGGTAAATTTAGACACTACCACAAATGAAAGAATCAAATCCATTTTCCAATATTGCTGTCAGTGGAATCATATAAGCAACAATTTTCCACAAATGTAATTGTAAGGATACTTCAAATAAATAAAATTAAACAATTTTCTTTTATTTTAAAACTTTGCGGAAAAACTTATCCTTACAATCCACATGGAAAATTGTTGTTATCTATTCCTTAGCAATATATCATAACTTCTTAAGCAACTGCTCAAAATTCTGATGCGATCGAAATCCACCTTCGTGATCAGAATCAGCATATACTTCCTTTAAGATTTCTCTCTATTCTTTGATTCTTAACACATCAACATGTGACCCAGTCACATCATGTAATAAGGATCTCAGAATAGAACTTAACAAAGTTAGATAATGGGCTCTACCTGATGTAGAGTCAAACTTATTGACTTTAACATCCTTAGGTAAATTTTCCTTTGGCAAAATAAACATATGGACCCTTTGGTAATGGGACTATCTTAGACTTAGCCTTTCTCTTTACCATTTGGTCAACCGGGTTGACTATGGCCAATCCTTTCCCATTGGGAAGAGAATGCTTTTTCTGGATTTCCAGTGTCACCATTGTCACTGTCCATAAAGTTTTTGGGAAGTTGATCTTCTAATCAAATTTGCTTCACTATCGTTCCAAATCATTGCTGATTCAGCAGCACCAAGCAAATAGATATGATCATTAAGGTTCATGTCATAGTCTGTATCATAGTAGTCCCAAAGGAACTCACTATGTGACTTAGAAAGTGATTGAACATCCAACTTTCTCAAGACTTTGAAACCCAACTCTCCCGGCTTGTCAATATGTGACTTCATCTCTAAGATGTGATCACACATAGACCTTGCTTGCCATTAGGGCTTGAGTGACCTTGAACTTGTGGGTTAGGGAGAATAATTGGAGGAGGTGGAGGAAGAGAAGTATGACTTCCATGAGCCAAACTCGGGAAGTCATATTCATTAGGAAAGCTTGGTTTGGGAAGATCATTGTTGTCTAAACCAGACATCAACAATGGGAGAAATTCACGTAAAGTTGATTTAAGTCCTTAATATAACACCCAATATGATATATTAAGGCTAGGACCCAACAAACTATTTTATAACTTGGAAGAGGGATGTCGTAATCCAAGCTATAAAATATTTGAAGGTAGGTGAATGACGATTCACCAATTTCCACCAAGATAAACGAAATGTATTATTAGGTTTTAATTGGTTTTGAAACTCCTAGATTCTTTTGAGATTCATTGAACTTTTCAATGGCATGTTTCAATCTCGAGTGTGCCCTTCAGGTTTTGTGACTGGGATGCCGAGGATCACAAAACAAGGTGTGAAGTAACCATGCAAATATACTTGGTACCCTTAATATTTACCCCTCAATCGATGTGTCGGTTAACCACACACGCTCCAACAATACTATGATAAACATTAAGTTACCCTTTGCCTACCTTGTTAAGTCCAGGTTAGTGTGCCGGTTAACCACACACGCTCCACTAACAGCTTAAACAAAGTGCAAAGTGTAATTTCATGGATTAGCACCTTATTCACATTTTCCTAAGTAACTAAGATTGGAAATTTATAAGTGTTTAGTTACTTAGTATTTATCATTATACTTATAATGAAGGGAGAATTATAGTCCTTGTCCTACCTGTTCGGCTAACGACCCTCCACCGGTCAAGGAAGCGGTGAGTGAGAGTGGACACCCATTAAACTGCCATTTTATAGGTAGTAACCTTATACCCCCCTTATAGACCGGCTTCGTGAATGAGGCCTACTAATGGTAAGACGACTTGCTCTTATACATATAATATATTAAACTTTTAATATTATAATAGTATAAGGGTGTATTTTAGACATTTAAAATACTTGGTGGTTTAATCTATTAATTAAACTAAACTTTTAATTTAATTAAAGTCAAACCATATCTTTATTTATGGATTTAATAATACTCTTTTAATTAAACGCTTTAATTAACTATTAATAAAGTCCATAAGAGTTAATTTGAATTATTCAATAAAACATCATAATTCCAATTATTAAATTCAAAATTAAAACCATTTAATTAATTGTTTAAGTTATGAACTCAAGAGTTTTAGAATTCAATTCTTTTTTTTCATAAAAAGTTTTTTCCAAATTCCAAAACTTGAGGGCAAGTTTTGTAACTCTTGAAAACCTTTGGATTCCATAACTTATGGAGTTAAATACTTGTTTTATGATGAAACTTTTCATGTTCCATAACTTAAGAACAAGTTATGGAATTCTTTAAAACATTAACTCCAAATTTTGTAACTCCATAAAAACTTTAAATCAATTTTTTTTTTAAAAAAAACTTTCATAACCATAACTTATGGAGGTTTCAAAACACTTAAGATCACAACTTTAAAAAAAACTTTTGAGCTCCAAAATTTTATGACAAAATTTGTAACTCCTTAAAACATTTAGATCAAACTTTTAAAACTAATAAAATAATCATATCATTTTATCTTTTACTAAATTTGACCTAATTCAACTCATATAGCAAATGATTCAAATTTTACAAATAATTAGTTTTTCACAAAACAAGTAATTATCTTAAAATTTGACAAACTTCATGTTTTTTTTCTCTTTTTTTTCAACTTGAAAATAAAACATTTGCATTAATATAACAGAAAACAACCCATGTCTCTGATACCACTGTTGGGTTTTGAGCATTCTAACACTCCTATGGTGTACATGCAACCCTATAAACCTTGGATCTATGTTTTCTCTATTATACATGCAAATATTAACTATTCCAAGGTTTCATCCTAACTAGCATATTATGAAGCACCTATACTACAAAGTTCTAGTTAGATGACATACCTTTTGATGTAGCTTGATGTCTTCAAGCTTTAAGAGCTTAGCCCCAATAGTGTGGAAGCCTCAAATGGAATCACAAATCACCAAAACACCTTGGAAGAACTTGAGAGAATATGTATGCACACTAAAATCGGCCCACTCTTATTTTCACACACTTGTGCCAATTTTGTGAGCCAAGGACCCCTTTATATATTATGGAGGATTAGGGTTACATCCATGTAAACCCTAATACCCATGACCTTTCATTTACATAGGATCCATGGGTTAAAAGCTCCATGGACCATCCATGAAAGCTTAGCCCAACCTAAATGAACTTGGCCCATTCCATATATATAAGAGTCCATATTTAATTAGTTCTTTTTGATCACTTAATTAATTCTAAATTAATTCTTGATCAATACTAATTAAATAATATGATTCCATATTAATATATTAGAACTTATAATATATTAATATAAATCATAAATATACTATTCTCAAAAGACTATCCATATAAATTGTGCCGGTGAAGTGCAACCCAAATGGACCATGCCGGGTCGGGTCAAGTACATACCAAATATAGTTATGGACTTAGACATTAATCCAACAGAATTATGATAAGCATAGTCTCAGTCTTTGGTTTTTAAGACTACATTCTATCTAGAATTGTTAGTTTTCAGCCATAATTACTAAGTGTATATGCTAGAGTTATATAGAATTTAGTCATGATCGACTTAGAATTGGTGGGTCCGCTTTATTTCCCGTTCCTTGTTTGGTTGTGGGCCTAGAGCAGACCCATTACATTCGACGGTTTATTTAACTTAAATTTTATATAACTTATATACACTTAGAAATTATAGAAGGAGACTATAGGAAATTCTAGGATGCACTATTTATTAATATAGAAACTTACGACTCACTCTTTAAGGAAAATATCGGATTTTCTTTGGAAACATATTTCTATTAAAACTACATTACATCTAGAATTGTTAGGCTTCAGCTATAATTGCTAAGTGTATATGCTAGAGTTATATAAGAATCCAGTCCCAATCGACTTAGAATTGGTGGGCCCGCCTTATCTCCTGTTCCTTGTTTGGTTGTGGACCTAGAGCAGACCCATTATATCAACGGTTTATTTAATTTAAATTTATATAACTTATATACGCTGGGTGATTATAGAAGGAACCTACAGGTATTTCTAGGGTTCATTATCGCATAACATAGCAGCTTTCATTTCACACTTAATTAAGAAAATATTGGATTTTCTGGAAACATACTCTGTCGCTTTTTCAAGGAAAACGGTTTCTTTCTCAAACAAAACTCTTATAAACTCACCAACTTAATTGTTGACACTTTTCAAAACTACTTGTATTCTCAGGAAATCAGTGAAACAGGAAAACATCAGCACTTTGAGGATGGGACGTTAAATCGTCAAACAGTTTATTTTGTCATCATAATGTAATTGATTTTGAAACATGTAAACATATACTATGGTGTAACATTTTCAATTATATTTATGATGGTTGTATTTACTGTTGGATAAGGTGTCTAAGTCCATAACTATTTCTGGTATGTACTTGACCCGACCCGGCATGGTCCATTTGGGTTGCATGGCATCATGCATTTGGATAGACTAAATGAGAGAAATAACACTTGTGGTTTATTAATATATTATAAGTTCTAATATATTAATAGTATTATTTAATTAGTATTGATCAAGAATTAATCTAGGATTAATTAAGTGATCAAAAGATGACTAATTAAATATATGGTTTGATCATGTAAATCATCCATAACTTGTATAGTGGGCTAAAAGGCTCCATGGATAATCAAGTTGGGTTAAACCCATTGAATGCTCCATGGGAGTTACAAACCCATGGGTCGTGGAAATGAAGAGTCATGCCACATTAGGGTTTACATGGTGTAACCCTAGATGTGACACACTATATAAGCAACATGTTCTCCACCAAAATCGGCGACACTAAGAAACAAGAGGGCTAGAGCCGATTTTGCAAGTGTAAGATTCTCTCAAAGTTTACTCCTTTGCATTTGGTGTTGTGTGAAGCATTTGAGGCATCACACTTGGGGTGCTAGGCTCACAAGGTTTCAAGGATCATAATCAACAACAAGGTAAGTTATTCTATCTTTCATTCAAGTTAAAAACATTCCCCATGTATGCTAGATAGGAATATAACCTTGGAATTCAACTTTGCATGATTATTAGACAAACATAGATCCAAGGTTATTAGGGTTGCATGTACACTTAGGAAGTGTTAGAATGCTCAAAACCCATCAGTGGTATCAGAGCCTAGGTTTGTTTGTTGTTTTTTTTTTTGTGCAAACAGCTTGAAAAAAAATCGTTTTTCTGTTTTCTGCTCGTATGAAAGTTTGCACATTTGTTGCTGGAAATGGACTAGAAACATTACCCTAAACTGTTTAGATGTTTTAAAGCTTGTTTTAGATGGTGTAATGTTTATGCTAATCCATTTACAATGACAATTATTAAAATTACAAGTTTTTTAAGTGTAATTTATATATGTATAACGTCAAGTCGTCTTACCGCTAGTACGCCTCATTCACGAAGCCGGTCTATAAGGGGGGTATAAGGTTGTTGCCTATAAAATGGCAACTTAATGGGTGTCCACTCTCACCCACCGCTTCCTTGATCGGTGGAGGGTCGTTAGCCGAACGGGTAAGACAAGGACTTTTAAATTCTCATTAAAAGTATGATGAATATTATAAAGTAACTAAATGCTTTTATTAAATTCCCAATCTTAGTTACTTTAGGAAAATGTGAATAAGGTGCTAATCCTTGGAATTACACTTTACACTTTGTTTAAGTCGTTGGTGGAGCGTGTGTGGTTAACCGGCACACTAACTTGGACTTAACAAGGTAGGTAAAGGGTGACTTAAGGTTTACCATAGCATCGGTGGAGCGTGTGTGGTTTACCGGCACATCGATTGAGTGATAAACCTTGAGGGTACCAAGTGATTTGCATGGTTACTTCACACCTCGTTTTGTGATCCTCGGTATCCCAGTCACAAAACTTGGAGGGCACACTCGAGATTGAAACATGCCTTTGAAAAGTTCATTGAATCTCAAAAGAATCTAGGAATTTCTAAGAACCAATTAAAAACCTAATATTTATATTTCGTTTTTCATGGTGGAAATTGGTGAATCGTCATTCACCTACCTTTCAAATATGTTATAGCTTGGATTACGACATACCACTTCTAAGTTATAATATATTGTGATTGGATCCTAGCCTTAATATTACATTTGGGTGTTTTATTAAGGACTCTCTTAATATCTAAACTAATCTTGTTCTCTTCTTTCAGATGTCTTCAAACAATGCTGCTTCTGGCTCTAATCCTAATGGCTCCTTTACCCTGATGAACTTGTGTGGGAAAGTCACTTTTGATGGATCCAACTTCAACGAATGGATCAGAAACATCAGGATGATTACCCGCTACGAGGACAAAGAATATGTCCTTGACAAGGAGCTTAAGGAGATTGATGAGACCACTGCAACTCCCCAGGAGATCGCTGACTTCCGGGCACATGAAAGGGATGCTACAAAAGTGGCATGCATCATGTTGGCCACCATGACAGCGGAACTCCAAAAGTCCTATGAGGACTTCTACCCTTTTGAAATGCACCAAGATCTGATGGAAAGATACCATCAAAGTGCACGACAAGAGAGGTATGAAATCATATGCTCTATCATAACAACCATGATGAAGGACGGGGAATCCGTCACGAGCCACATGCAGAAAATGCAAAGCTATGTGGATCGGTTGTTGAAGCTTAATGTGAACTTCCCTGAGGAGCTTGCAATAGATATCATTTTGCACTCCTTACCATCGTGCTATGATCAATTCCGCATGACATATCACATGAATAAGGAAGAGGTCACACTCAGCAAACTTCAGGGACTCCTCAAGACCGCTGAAACAGGTCTTAAGGGTAAGTCGGTTGTTAACACTCCTACTCCAAACTCTGCCCCGGTTTTGGCAATCGGGAAAGGTAGAGGGAAGAAGAGGAAGAGCTCTTCGAAGGGTACCAAGGCTAGGACCCTTGATGGCTCTTCTTCAAGTGGAACCAACAAAGGTTTTGTCACTCCTTCTTCTGACCCTAAAGAGGCTGAATGCTTCTATTGCCATGAAAAGTCACATTGGAAGCGGAACTGCCCAAAGTACCAGCAAGATGTGAAGGATGGGAAAGTTAAACCCAACCATGCAGGTATTTACACTATCTTATCTAATAACTCACCCCATTCTAACTCTTGGGTCCTTGATACCGGTTGTGGTATTCATATCTGTTCTGATTTGCAGGGACTAAGAAGAAGTGAGAATGTGGAGCATGGAAGAATAAACTTAATCATGGGGAATAGGAAAGCTTTACCTGTCACCAAGATTGGAGTTTATACTTTATCGCTAAGTAGTGGGTTTAGTTTAGATTTGAATAAATGTTGTTATTCGCCAGAAATGGCAAGAAATATTATTTCCTTTCATGCATTGTATAAACAAGGTTTCACCTTTTCATTTGATAATGAAGTTGGTTCGATTAATGCTTTCTTTAATAATGTTCTTTATTTTAAAGCATTACCTTGTGATGGTGTGTATGAAACTGTATCTGTGGTTGATAACTTAGGAAATAATGTATTGTGTATTGATTCTGTTAATGATAATAACTTGGATAAAGCATCATTATGGCATTGTCGTCTTGGACATATAAGCAAGAAACGCATAGGCCAACTCTAAATGGATGGAGTATTGGAGTCATTTGACCTAAAGTCAGATGATAGTTGCGAATCATGCTTACTTGGAAAAATGCCAAAGTCACCCTTCACAGGTTCTTGTGAGAGGGGTGAAGGTTTGTTGGATCTTATACACACGGATGTGTGTGGGCCCTTCAAACATGCCATAAGGGATGCTAATCGTTATTATTTGACTTTTACTGGTGATTACAGTAGATATGGATATGTCTACTTAATCAAGCATAAGTCAGAGACTTTTGAGAGGTTTAAAGAGTTTAAACAGGAAGCCGAGAATCAATTGGGCAGGAACATTAAGATGCTTCGATCCGATCGAGGTGGTGAGTATCTTAGTTCAGAGTTCCTCGACTATCTTAGGGAATGTGGGATTGTCTCACAATTGACACCTCCCAGGACACCGCAGTTGAATGGTGTAGCTGAGAGGCGTAATCGAACCTTGCTGGATATGGTTCGTTCCATGATGAGTCTGCCGCCCATATCCTTAATCTAGTTCCCACAAAGAAAGTTGCCAAAACTCCTCATGAGATGTGGACTGGTAAAGTACCCAAACTAGACCACATTAAGATTTAGGGTTGCGAGGCTTTTGTGAGACGCGAGACTCATGATAAGCTCGAACCTCGAAGTGAGAGGTGTATTTTCATCGGCTACCCACAGAAATCCTTTGGTTACCTCTTCTACAGACCTAGTGAGAATGTGGTCTTTGTAGCTAGGAGGGCTTTCTTTCGAGAGAGAGAGAGAGAGAGTTCATAAGCCAAGGAGACAGTGGGAGGCAAGTTGACCTTGAAGAAATTCAAGAGTCAAGTGGTGAAGGAACTTCAAACCCTAGCACTCAACTTGAGGAGGAAACTCCTGTTGAGCCAATTGACAAGTCTGTACCTCTGAGGCGTTCCACAAGGGTTAGGAATGCACCTGAGCATTACTATGGATTCCATATTACTGCGGAAGGTGATACACTTATCAGTGATGAGACACTGATAGGTCTGGATGAACCTAACAGTTACGCGGAAGCAGGACTCCAAGAAAGGAGAGTTACCCATCCAGAGTAACGGCAGATTGAGTAAGACACAAAGCCCTAGTACTGAGGCTGAGATAGCAGAAATGAGTCGAATACCTTATGCTTCGGCTGTAGGATCGATCATGTATGCTATGACGTGTACTCGACCTGATGTAGCCTTTTCTTTGAGCATGGTTAGCAGGTATCAGGGGAACCCTGGCAAGGCACACTGGACTGCGGTAAAGAATATCCTCAAGTACCTACGGAGGACTAAGGACTGGGTCCTTACCCTCGGTGGGAGTGAAGACTTGAGAGTTGTAGGGTATAGTGATGCTAGCTTTCAGACTGATAGGGATAATTTCCGCTCTCAGTCAGGCTGGGTCTTTACCTTAAATGGAGGAGCAATTTCTTGGAAGAGTTCCAGGCAAGAGACAGTGGCTGATTCAACTTGCGAATCAGAGTATATAGCAGCTAACGAGGCAGCAAAGGAGGCGATATGGCTGAAGAACTTCATTGGAGACCTTGGAGTTGTACCAGCTATTAAAGAGCCAATGGAAATTTTCTGTGATAGTGAAAGTGCAGTTGCCTTAGCCAAGAAACCAAGGGATCACGGGAGATCCAGACACATCGACAGAAAATACCATTTCATCAGACATCGAATAGAAGAAGGACTCATCGTGGCAAAGAGGGAATCATCGGATGAGAATCCAGCAGATCCCCTCACGAAGGGACTGACTCGGGTTAAGCATCTCCAGCATGCTCGGAGCATAGGGCTGAAGGATGATATTAGATTTAGTAGTTAGATAACCTTGAAATTTGTAAAGTGTAATTGACATTAGATGATGAATAAAAGGTGTTTTATTTATGAGTAAAGTGTTGCTATCTCTTGTCGATCGTTTACTATATTTCTTTTGCATGTTTTGACTTCCAGAATAATTATGTTTGGTATATCATATTATTCGAACCTCCACAGTCGGTCATATGTCGGAAGTAGGTATGAATCAAGACTGTCATGATTGGTTGCAGAGGTCTAAGTTGTTGGACATGGCTACAACACTCATGAGTGCTCATAAGTTCTGAGCATTGGACTCAACCCACGCTCACTGGAATCACTTCATGGAATTTATCTCGAGTGATCGTGAGACGGTAATATCATATAAGTCTTCAAACCTAGATACATGATGTGTTACTTATGAGTTGGTTATGCATTGATTGTACGAAAACCCATTGGTAACTCGATGTTATAAAACGTGCTCTTGTGTATAATTCAATGAGTAGTAGAACAAACATATGAGTCGAAGTTTATCTGTTCCTTCTTGGATTAGAAGCTGATATCTGGGCCCCTCGATGATTTTGTTTTGACCTATGTACCGGGCCCGGTCAGAACTAAGTTGATGTGTTCTATTGAGTTCTATGTCAAACAAATCGGAAATCGGGAAACAAACTGTTGGACACAAAGTAAGACACTGTTCCATGTATTTGTCCGACTGATATCTAGAACAGAGGATTATATGATCACTTATCTGAAATGGCGTATCATCATCTTCTAAGTTCCGAGAAACCTAGAAAAGAGCTACGATTGCTGATCGGTTCCTGAAGTCATACTTGCAGTTATAGTTATTAGACTTATCCAAGTGGGAGACTGTTGGATAAGGTGTCTAAGTCCATAACTATTTCTGGTATGTACTTGACCCGACCCGGCATGGTCCATTTGGGTTGCATGGCATCATGCATTTGGATAGACTAAATGAGAGAAATAACACTTGTGGTTTATTAATATATTATAAGTTCTAATATATTAATAGTATTATTTAATTAGTATTGATCAAGAATTAATCTAGGATTAATTAAGTGATCAAAAGATGACTAATTAAATATATGGGTTGATCATGTAAATCATCCATAACTTGTATAGTGGGCTAAAAGGCTCCATGGATAATCAAGTTGGGTTAAACCCATTGAATGCTCCATGGAGGCTCCATGGGAGTTACAAACCCATGGGTCATGGAAATGAAGAGTCATGCCACATTAGGGTTTGCATGGTGTAACCCTAGATGTGACACACTATATAAGCAACATGTTCTCCACCAAAATCGGCGACACTAAGAAACAAGAGGGCTAGAGCCGATTTTGCAAGTGTAAGATTCTCTCAAAGTTTACTCATTTGCATTTGGTGTTGTGTGAAGCATTTGAGGCATCACACTTGGGGTGCTAGGCTCACAAGGTTTCAAGGATCATAATCAACAACAAGGTAAGTTATTAGACAAACATAGATCCAAGGTTATTAGGGTTGCATGTACACTTAGGAAGTGTTAGAATGCTCAAAACCCATCATTTACTTGGAGCACTATTATACTCGTTGTTGTGATACTTTACATGAAGTCCTCCAACCCCGGACGTTTCCGCCATCCTTGGTTTGGGGGTGTGATAGCGGGTCCCCTGAATCCTTCCAAGCCTCACTTGGCACGTTGAGTCCCTCCTCTACTCGCCGGGTTACTCTGCAACGAATCGCGGGGCAACCCCGACTCAACTCGTCGAGTCGACTTATGGACTCGGCGAGTTGCTCCCATCACAACTCTCAAATGACCTTCTGAGGTCAGATCTGCTTCTCTAAACTATAGATCTGACTTCTCCACGACCAATAACCACGTAAAGGTCGAAACTTGACTCACATGCAAAGCACCCAAGGCTTTCCTTGGTGAAATAGCTTCTAAAATGGCAACCTAGTCTCCTTTCCTCCATAAACCAACATAAAGCAGAATGGGGAAGGCTTTCTGGACCTCTATGGGTCCATATCCGAGATCTAACACAGCAAGGGACCATAAACTCAACTTTTCAAGCCCTAAAAGGTTATAGAAAACCCTAGATCATAGATCTTAACCCAAAACAGGAAGGAAGTTCGATTTGATACCTCAATAGTGTAGATCTGAACTTGAAAACCCTGGATCCACAGCTCCCTTGACCTCCTCTTGCTGGAAACAACTTCTCCTTTGCTAAATCACACCAAAATCGATCAATATGGCCTTATCACTCTCTCAACTCGCTCAAGATCTCAAGGGGCACTCTCTCAGGACAGGTAGCCGCACAAGAGGGCTATAAGGTCCTTTAAATAGGGCTCAGGCCCAGGGATTTAGGGTTTCAACCTACAGCGTGGACTCGTCGAGTCCCCCCTTTCCGACTCGTCGAGTCCGCTCATTAATCCAATCAGCAAACGCGATCCTACTCGACGAGTCCAAGCGTCGACTCGTCGAGTCCCTCTCTTTTACAAAAAGAAAACATGATCAAACATAATACCTGGAAATCCGGATGTTACATAACTGATCAAATCAGCATGGTATCATCGAAGAGTGAGGAGAGGCGTATGTGGATTGAGAAGAAGGAGAAATAGTTAATTAGGTCTAGGGACGAAACAATTTATTTGCAAAGAGACTATTGAAAGCTTTTAAAACAACGAAATGTTTTTTGTTTAATTGCTAAACGATTATATTCCAACATTACTCAATTGCATCTTGATTGTGAAATAGGGAAGAAGATACATCGTATGATTTTACCCTTTATTGAGTTAAAGGAGGATGAAATCGATGTCGATGCATATAACTGTGAAAACGTTGTTTCTCCTGATGATATTTCTCCTGCTTACAAAATTGGTCTTGACAAAATAGAGTCCTTCATTAAGTCAAAAGACCATAAGGACATGCTCAAAAATTTGTTGGATGAAAATGACAAATTAAAAATCAAAACCGAAACTGTACATAAATTTGACTCTTTGAATGCCAAGTTGAGTTCAAAAAATAAAATTGATGTTGAAAACACTTTTGAATTCAATGAGGATGATGATATGAGTGTCATATCTGTATAAGATGAGGTTGACTGTTCCGAATTTCTCAAGAGCGAACCCGAAACCAACAAAAATCTTATTTCTGAAAATTCCGTTGAGTTCGCTCGTTTATCCAAAGAAAAGACCAAAGTCCTCAAGGAAAAGGCTGTTGTATATCAAAAGGTCCAAACGACTCCAAATCAAGTTTATGCAGTTCAAGGAGTTACTCAGCAACAGACATCCGAACTGACAACATTAGTAGCAGAAGATAATGCTGATGGTTGTGATGAGTTTTTCTGGTCAGCACCGATTGATAACGCTGATGAAACAGAAGGTCTATCTAAGAAAACATCATGGAGAGTAAAAGGTAGGTATGTGGTAGAACAAATTAATGATCCTACACGCTTTGATGTGCCCAGCACAAGTGGTACCAAAGTTCCTTCAGGTGAACCGGTCATAATGTCTAGCGAAACCTCTTCGATAAAGAGCGAGCCTCATGCTCAAAGACCAATGAAAAAGGCCAACATCCACAAAAATCCAAAACAGGTGTTAGACCGAAAACATCATCGAAATTTGAGGTACAAGAAGAATCTCACTGAAAGGAAAAAGTTTTGGCGATCTCAAAACCCTAATTACGTTCGCTATGAAAAGCCTTCTAAGTCAAAGGAGGACGGAAAAGAAAACTTCACTTCTCGTGCTCAACATGATGAAAACAACCGAAAGAAGAGTTTCGGTCCACAGAATCAAAACAACCGAAAACAGAGTTTCGGTCCTCAAGATGAGAGAAACCAAAAGGGTGGTTTTGGTTCTAGACCAACCAGTGAGAGGAACCGAAGGGAAAGTATTTTCGGCTCTCAACCAAGTAAGAGCAATGACCAAAAGCTTAACTCTGCTCCCAAGTCTCATCTTTCTCATTCTCACTCTCACTCACAGAATGATCGAAAGGGAAAAGGAAAGCTCTTTCCGGAAAACGAAAAGAAGACGTCGTTTAAACCCGATTTCGAGAACCGAAAGTCTGCCAACATCAAATTCTCAAATTCAAAAACTGAACCTAAAGTACTCAAATCAGATAAAATCAAAGTTTTCACCTTAAAAAGAAAAGATGAAACAACCTTAATAAAAAGAACCTTTTTAGTTGATGTTTCTCTTACAATTCCCTGTTCAGTAAAAGGCTCACAAGGACCTAAGAAACTTTGGGTTCCTAAATCTGCTTAATTTTTGCAGGTTATACATGACGAGCAGTTTGACAACGAATGGTACATAGATAGTGGCTGCTCGCGTCACATGACAGGAAGAAGGGAAGAGCTGAGGGAGTTTCGGTCCCTTACAAATGGTGGAAGTGTCAAGTATGGTAATAATTCTTTTGGCACGATTAAAGGTTATGGTATGATCACCAATGGCGATTTCTCGATACGAAAAGTTGCGTATGTTGAAGGTTTACAACACAACCTTATCAGTGTTTCTCAAATAGTGGTTGGTACAGGGTTAAAAGTTTCATTCGATGACGATGGTTCAGAGATTATTGAAAAGAAAACGAACAATATTCTACTGAAATCGAAGCGGAAAGGAGAGATGTACCCTCTGAATCTCAATCCCATACGAGGGAAACCAACAATCTGCTTACTAACGAAAGCTCACTCAAACGAAAGCTGGATTTGGCACCGAAGACTCTCCCATCTCAATTTCAAAGACATCAACAAACTGGTGCTTGGGGATCATGTTCGAGGTCTTCCTGTTCTGAAGTTCGACAAAGAACATTTGTGTGCTGCGTGTGAAATGGGAAAGCAAAGTCGACAAAGTCATCCTTCTCGAGTCAATATGAAAATTATTGAACCATTAGAATTACTTCATATTGATTTATGTGGTCCATCTTCAATCGAGAGCATTGGTGTAACAGGTATATACATGTAATAGTGGATGACTTCTCTCGGTTTACTTGGGTGTTCTTTTTGAAGCAGAAATCAAAGGCCACTCCCAAGCTTAAACTCTTTATCAAGCGGATAGAAGTTCAACTACGGAATATAGTTCGAAACATAAGAAGAGACAACGGGTTGGAGTTCAAGAACAAATACTTTGAACATTTTCTTGCAGAGAAGGGAACAACTCACAACTTCTCGGCTCCATATACTCCACAACAGAATGGAATTCTCGAAAGGCGAAACCGATCTTTATGTGAAGCACCCCGAACCATGATGAGCTTCGCTTCTCTACCTCTATATTTCTGGGCTGATGCCATTGTTGCTGCGTGTTTTACATAGAACAGATATTATCTCAACAAACGTTTCTCCATTACTCCCTATGAGATCTTGAACAACCGAAAGCATAATGTAAAGTTTTTCCACGTGTTCGGTTCAATATGCCTCATCTTCAATTCAAAGGAGCATCAAAACAAGTTTGATGTGAAAGCAGACGAAGGAATCTTTCTGGGGTATTCCTTAACCTCCAAAGCATATAGGGTTCTCAACAAGCGTTCAAAGAAAATCGAGGAGACCTATTATGTTACCTTCGATGATAACTACGTCAAGAAACTGAAGACAACCGAAGGTTCTGTGGAGGAAATATTTCCAAAATCTGGTCAAGTTACGGTACCAATTTCAAACCTCTTTGAGCAATACATGTTGCTATTTGATGAACCAGAAAAGGCTATTTTTTTTGAATCCGAAGCTGCAGACAACAATGTAGATAACTTGAAGAAGATAATCGATGATGCTGCAAAGAAAATGGCAGAAGAACAACCGATAACAACTGAACAGCCTGATACAAGCGAACCTCCAAAAGATAGTTCTCATATTCGGGGGAGGGTTCGTCTTTTCCACATAACCAAGATTCACCATTACAGGGGGAGGGTTCGTCTTTTCCACATAACCAAGATTCACCATTCCAGGGGGAGAGCTCATCATCATTCATTCCAACCGAAAGTCGAGTCCAGGGGGAGAATTCTGAGCCTGAAACTGAGGTAGTATCTGATGGGTTTTGAGCATTCTAACACTTCCTAAGTGTACATGCAACCCTAATAACCTTGGATCTATGTTTGTCTAATAATCATGGAAAGTTGAATTCCAAGGTTATATTCCTATCTAGCATACATGGGGAACATTTTTAACTTGAATGAAAGATAGAATAACTTACCTTGTTGTTGATTATGATCCTTGAAACCTTGTGAGCCTAGCACCCCAAGTGTGATGCCTCAAATGCTTCACACAACACCAAATGCAAAGGAGTAAACTTTGAGAGAATCTTACACTTGCAAAAACGGCTCTAGCCCTCTTGTTTCTTAGTGTCGCCGATTTTGGTGGAGAACATGTTGCTTATATAGTGTGTCACATCTAGGGTTACACCATGTAAACCCTAATGTGGCATGACTCTTCATTTCCACGACCCATGAGTTTGTAACTCCCATGGAGCCTCCATGGAGCATTCAATGGGTTTAACCCAACTTGATTATCCATGGAGCCTCTTAGCCCACTATATAAGATATGGAAGATTTACATAACTACCCATATATTTAATTAGTTATCTTTTGATCACTTAATTAATTCTAAATTAATTCTTGATCAAACTAATTAAATAATATTATTAATATATTAGAACTTATAATATATTAATAAACCATAAGTGTTATTTCTCTCATTTTAGTTTATCCAATTGCATGGTGCCATGCAACCCAAATGGACCATGCCGGGTCGGGTCAAGTACATACCAGAAATAGTTATGGACTTATACACCTTATCCAACAGTATCATCATTCGAGGGGGAGAATGTGAATACAAACGATGATGATATTCTGTCAGAATTTGAAGAAGAAGTGAATGCTGAACTGGATCCCTCATATGATCCTAATTACCCTCCTCTCACCAAATGGACCAAAGATCATCCACAAAAACAAATTATTGGTGATTCGACAGAAAAGGTTCTCACACGATCACAACGGAAAGCGAAACAAACTGCACTTTTCTCTAAAGTGGAATTCTGCATGTTTAATTCGTTCGTCTCCAAAGTCGAACCAAAGACGATCAAGACTGCACTCGATCACTCTGATTGGGTACAGGCGATGCAGGACGAACTCAATGAGTTCGAGCGAAATAAAGTGTGGAGACTGATTCCAACACCAAAGGATGCTTCCGTGGTTGGATTAAAGTGGGTTTTCAGGAACAAGATGGATAAGGAAGGAAATGTGATACGCAACAAGGCAAGATTGGTTGTTAAAGGTTACTGTCAAGAAGAAGGCATAGATTACGAAGAGACCTTCACTCCAGTAGCAAGGCTAGAATCGGTTCGTATTTTTCTCGCCTATGCTGCACACAAGAACTTTGAAGTATTCCAAATGGATGTGAAGTGTACCTTCCTAAATGGAGAACTGGAAGAGACGGTGTATGTAGAGCAACCACCTGGTTTCGTGAACGAGATGTATCCAGATCACTGCTACATTCTGGACAAGGCAGTCTATGGTCTCAAACAAGCACCAAGGGCATGGTTATGAAACTCTAACTAGATTTCTCAAAATGTCTAAGTTTAAACAAGGTTCGGTTGACCCAACCTTCTTTCGTAAGAAAGAAGGTGACCACCTTATGATCGTTCAGATTTACGTTGATGATATCATCTTCGGTTCCACAAATCCTAGCTTAACAGCTGAATTTAGGAAGTTGATGGAGACTAAATTTGAAATGAGCTCAATGGGTCCTATTAACTTTTTCCTTGGCTTGAATATAATACAGGGACCCGAAGGCATTTTCATTAATCAAGAGGCTTACACGAAGACCTTGCTTGCCAAGTTTGGAATGATGGGAGATTCGAAAGTAAAGGTTCCTATGGCGTTTGGCACAAAGCTAACACCTTCTCTGGACAAACCGGCTGCTGACATGACCCCTTATCGTCAGATGATAGGGTCTCTAATGTATCTAACAGAAGTCGACCAGACATAATGTTCTCTGTTTTTTATTATGCCAGGTTTCAAGAAAATCCACGTGAACCTCACCTGCTAGCTGTGAAGAACATCTTTCGGTACCTGAAGCGAACCTCTTCTCTCGGTTTGTGGTACCCAGCCAAATCAGGGTTCTTTGTCCAAGCATTCTCAGATGTTGATGTTGGGGGATGTGGACTGGACCGAAAGAGTACCACTGGAGGATGCCAATTTCTGGACGGCAAACTTGTTAGTTGGCAATCCAAGAAACAAACTTGTGTGTCTCTCTCCACTGCCGAAGCAGAATATATAGCCGCAGCATTATGCACATCTCAGGTCATTTGGATACAAAGTCAACTTCGAGACTACGGCCTGAACATGAAGAAAATCCCACTATATTGTGACTCAGAGAGTGCAATTAGGATTTGTCATAACCCAGTGCAACACTCAAAGACGAAACACATAGCACTGAGGTATCACTTTATCAAATATCATGTGGAAGATGGTAACGTTGAAATTCATTTCGTAAGAACTACTGATCAATTGGTTGACATCTTTACTAAGGCCTTGCCTGAAGCAAGTTTTAATAAAATCCTACAAGGTTTAGGAATGATGGAAGCTGAATCTGTACCGAAATCTCTTTTGTCTCAATAAAAGTTGGAAGCGAAATAGAGCGAACGCTCGGTCCATTTCGGGTTCGGTTCTTCCGGAAACCGAAATGAACCGAACGCTCGGCCTATTTCGGGTTCGGTCTCACCGGGCTCGGTTCGCCTCAAAATGATGGTTTCGGTTGTATAGTATGTATTCTCTTTTCTCGGAATTTATTTCATGTTTTTCCTTTTATTTTCATAAAATTCAAAAATATTTTTCTTTCTGTTTTAATTCTTTTTCTGAAAATCTTATAAAATCCAAAAATATTTTTCTTTTCTGTTTTATTTCTTTTCAGAAACTTCAAAACTCAAAAATATTTTCTTTCATTTTGCCTCACTCTTAATATAATTTGTGTATAAAGACTATTCTCAATGATGGAGTTGGGGCAGGTATATTTCTTTATCTATGTACTAGCTAAGTGTCCCTAGAAGCATGCTGCTGCATGTTGACCCAAGCCTCAAAAGATTTTGAGTGAAGCCTTAATGACTTGATATATACAAATCATGTCTTCCCAATCAGGCTGTCAAATTCACTCTAATCATGAGCTACCTTACTCTTCTCAAATTGAGTTAAGAGTTTTTCTGATCAGTCTATCTTTTATAGCAGAGGTACATTCGGTTCTTTAACCACCTCTTATTTATTCTCCATCATACTTCATCTCATAAATGTAACCCTTGAGACTCTCAGCATTACCACTGAGGTTTACGGTTACACAACTTCTGTGTTAATGATCTTAGTTTCGTGCCACTACGTGCTAAGTGAAACCCAAAATTCAAAACCTTTAAACCATTGACGGTGAACAATTTAATGTTCTAGATTTCACCCTTTGAATTTACGAAACCGCTTTTATGAAAGTACCCTGAAATCTCCTTTTATTTTTGAGAGATCCTTATGAAAATGTCTTTCACCAAGACTTTTCTTCCCAAAGGATCCAGGTTTAATTTTTTTGAGGTTTCTAATTAACAGTTTTCAACAAGTCATTGAATATGTTCCAAACCTACTTGTTTAACAGGCCACATCGGTCTCACAAGTACTTCGTTGTATTTCGGTCTTATGTCAAGTATCGGAAACCAGAATTGAAGCGAAAGCCACCCTTAATAGCCTTATATATAAAAGATGCCTTTCAATGCTTCTCAACAAGTACTTGATCGTAATTCAACGGGAATCCAAACAAGCACTTTGAAGTCTCTCTTGACTTTGAAGGAAGAGATTCGTGCCCGGGATCCACTGCTTTATGTCTTAAATGACATCACAAATTCCCACAAATAGTTTGATTTATTTCTTTATCTTTGACACTATCTTGCACGAAAATCTTGAATTTTCCAAAAGTCTTGTTTGATTATTCATAAGCTATTCATAAATATATAGCTTCGATTCCTAACGATGTAATGCAGTTATTTCCAAAAAAAGGGATGCGTCGGTATAAAGACTTTGGTAATTATGGTAATAAAGATTCGATTGAAGGTTCAAGCGGTGACACAGCAGGAAGTCTAATCGATTGGTGATTTAGAAAGAGGATAAGTATGGAAATGCACGTGAATTCGAATCGTTACCTAATCATGCGTCATCGGCTGTTTTATCGGGGTTGCTAGTTGTCCAATCACGGCTTTTAGGCGTCGTTTCCCAAATTAATGGAATCATTGCTTGCGATTTTTCTCTCTCTTCAAAATCGTAGATAAGGGATTGATTTCTGTGGGATTCTTCTCTACCACACTTCCCCTCTCTCAAGCAAAAGAAGGCGATTTGGTATTCACTGTTCATCTTCTTCTTCATCAAGCTTCAACAATGGCAGAATCTTCCTCCGTTCAAGAAACCACTGCACGCTCCACTCTTCTCGCAATCAAGGTCAACCAGAACTTGTTGATCGATCTTACACCATTCCTCTACGATACTTACATGTATCAAGTGGTGGAAAATATCTAAAGTATTCCCCACTCATCAAAGCTCTATCAACGGTGGAAGTCGTACCAATGGCATGCCTCTCACAAATCTATTCCACTGCTACGTACGACAAAGGTGCAGAGAAGATTTACTTCGACATTCTCAACCAGAAAGCTTCAATCTCCAAGAGCCGATTTTGCTCGTTGCTAGGGCTCACTTATGATGAATCCATGGTGAATCCTGATTCCATCTCCACAGGTCAGCGTTTCTCGATGTTCTACAACATGGGGTACATTGAAACCCTAACTACTGTAACCAAGTTCAAGAAATCATGCCTTCCTCCTCAATGGAATGGCCTCTTCACCCTTCTTTTCAAAGGACTTTCAGAACAAAGTACAGGATCTGATGGTGCTAGCAAGTCTTTCATGACTCTGCTTTATGGGTTGTACCATGGTGTCAACCTTGATTATGGTTTGGTTTTGTGGATTCAACTTGTCCAAAGTTTTTCATCTGCTTCTCGCCACACAGAAATTTCATGTGCCCAGTTTTGGACCATTATCACTCAATGAATTATGGAGCGTTATCATGTTCCTATCATGGCAGACTCACTACTCTCCTCTATTGCTACATTTCATACCACTAACATCATTGTCACTCATCCGTCGAAGTTTCCCTTCGTTGGCTCAATTCCTGAGTCAATGTATGCTTGTGTGTCCCCTGCGAGCAAGATTATTCAGGAGCACAAGAAGCTCCCCTCTTCTGGTCCAAGGGAACTTACTCCTGAAATGATAAAATCTATTGAGGAAGCAGACAAACCTGTTAAGCGGGGCAAGAAGCAAGAAGCGAAAAAGGGGGATAAAGGAGATCGAGTATCAAAGGTTCAGACTCAAAAGAAGCGAAAGTTTGAGAAGGCAGCACCCTCCCAGCCCAAACAGAAGAAGGTCAAGAAACCTGCTCGGAAGCTTATTCTTCAATCATCAAGTGACTCCGACTCCGAGTACGTTCCTACTGGTCATCAACCCACCATTCCTAGCGAATCTAAGAGCGAAAGCACAGATGATGAAGGTTCGGCTCGTGGTGGTACACCACCTCGTTCGCCTACACCAGAGGTACATGTTCGCTCCCAAGCACCTTCTCCTCCACCTGTTTCCATTCCTATTTCCTTACCTCACATTTTCCCTATCATCACATCACAACCTTCCTCTACCATTCCCATTCCTACTCCTATTTTCTCTGAAGCTACAACCACAACCACCACTGGAGTTCAGACCAACGTATCTGATACGGGGGTTCGTACTTCAGCACCCGAAACCCCGGTTACTACCAAACCTCCATCTCCTACCCAATCGACAGAAACCAATACCGTTCTTGGTGGTGAAAATGTTGATTATGACACCTTATACTACATTCCCTACAGGGTGCAAAGCGACGATGATGATGATGCCCCTGTTACCAAGCGTCATCTCAAGGAGCTGAATGAGAAGCTAGATAAGCTGATGGCCTCCTCCTCTACTCATGATTCCTCTTCTGAGTCTGCACTAAAAGGCTTGATGGCCACCTGGGTCAAGGACCACGAAGCTTCCATCACCAAAGCCACATCCTCTATTGATGCTTCAACAAAAGTTTGCACGGAAGCGACCGAAAAAGTCGATAAACTAATTTCTAACGTAAACATTTTCCTTGAATCTTTACAGGGCACTGCAGAGTAGAATGCCAACAAGGTCAATGCCTCGGTTCAGACCCTCACTCAATCTCTTCAACAGGAGAAAGAGCTATTTGAGGTGCTTCGCAAGAACCTCACCTTTGATCACATCAAACAACAAGCTTCTATCAATGAACGTTTAAATCAACTTCAGGCAGATCTTGCCTTGGAAAACAGAGTGATGGATGAACTTGCTCTGAAGACCACTCAACTCAAAACCCAGACTGTCAAGCTTAATCAAGCGAACAAGGAACTTGAAGCACTGCGTTCGGAGCGGTCTGTGGTTAAAAGCTCTGTTGGTAATGTTCACTCTATTCTCCTTCATCTTCTTGAAGCCTACGATTTCATTCTTACCATCTCGATTCGACGTCATTTGGCTGAGAAGTTACGACCTGGTCTGGATATTCTAAGCCGGATAGAGGGTGTTCCGGAGTCTGTTGTCTCTCCGCAACAAGGGGGAGAAGGGACGAAGTCTTCATCTCAACCACTGAAACCACATCAACCGAACCCTCAACAACCGAAACTGAAACCACAATAACCGAAGGTGGTTACTGAATCGAAGGGGAAAGAAGCTTCTGGTTCGGGCATGCAGGATACGGGAAAAGGAGTTGCTGATGATATCGATGATGAGGATGATGTTGATATTGAGGAAATGGTTCCTAAACCAAGTTCTCTCAAAGCCAAGCCTACTGCTCATGAGATTAAGGAAAAAGTCATTGATGCCATTAATAAGGAGAACGAGAAGAGAGAAGCGAATCTGCTTAGCCAGAGGAAATCAATGTTTCCTCTGTGGATGTTGGAAAGGCTACGAAAGGAGGTTATTGAAAATCCAAGTTCACATTGGCTGGAGCCCGTTCATTCATTTAATGTCGAGAATTCTAAAGATTCTCAATTTGACATGCCAATCACTCTTAGAGCCTTCATCTTTCACTGCTTCGAGTCTGTAGTGGCGGTTCCTTCTCCTGACCCGAAGGTTGATCAAGACTTGCTTGAATATTATCATGAATTCTCTCAACCTCAGTACCTTACCTGGAGTAACAAGAAGATCACAACAATTAAGGTGCTGAAACCTTCTACAGCAGGGAAGTTCATAAACATCAAGTTCAATGTGACCCGAGGATCAGATGGTTCGGTCCATATGATTTCCCTTGCTGATCTGCCAAATCTGAATCCACAAGATTGGATTCTTCTGCACAACATCCTACTCTCCAATCAGAAAGAATATGAGCCCATCATTGATCACATCAAGCGTATGCTAGTGTGTTACATTCATGAAGTGGCGAAGATGGATCAGGAGATTGTCACTGCTATACGCAAGAGGCCCTTAATCAAGCCTGTTGGGAAGGCTGGTGACACTAAGTTGATGGTGAAGGGAAAAATTGATCCACAGTCTCACACCGTCATGTTTTTTAGAGGCGAAGGTCAAAGATGCTTATTTGCTCTGGCTGACAAACATCTATTCTCCAATTCCTGTTTGGAGCATATTCTTGAGCTTATCCATGGGTGTGATCAAAATAGTGAAGCAGACAAGAAGTTGTTCTCAGATATGCTTCGGTGGTATAAGGCTTTCAGACAAACTCTTCTTGCCATCATTCCAAAGTTGTTCAAGGTTGTGAAGCGAACTCCTCAACCTCCACCGAAGTGAAGTCTCGCCCCATTTGACGCAAAGGGGGAGATTGTTGGGTCTAGTAGTGTTGCGTCCTTGGGCTCGGTCCTTAGCCCAGTTTTGTTATTCGGTTTGGGCCTGTCCAACCGTATTTGTTCTATTAGGGTTTAGTAGGTTCATGCATGCATCCTTTGTTAGCAGCGCTTTTATTATTATTATTATCATTGTACTACAAACCCTAGCTCGCCTCTACAGTGGAAGCTCTTCATCGAGCTCTGCTGAGGCGTGACTACATTTGAATCATTAAGCATTACTTGGTTCTATATCGTGTTTATTATGTTTGCTTGCTTTTATTTTTTAGCCTGTTGAAGATCTAATCGATCTAAGAGTTTTTCAACTCATCACCCCCTTATAGACCGGCTTCGTGAAAGAGGCCTACTAACGGTAAAACGACTTGTTCTTATACATACATATATATATATATATATATATATATATATATATATATATATATATATATATATATATATATATATATATGTATGTATATATATATATATATATATATATTATTAACTTATATTATTATAAAGTATAAAGGTTGAATTTTAACTTTTAAAATTCTAGGGGTTAGAACTAAAGTTTTTATAGTGACTTTACATGTTCCAAAACTTGAGGGCAAGTTTTGTAACTTTCAAAACTTTTCATCTATCATAACTTATGAGTTAATGATTTATTAAAATGAAGACTCTTCATTTTATGTAACTTATGTGTTTAATTAATGGACTTTAAAAGAATGACTTTTGGTAATCCATAACTTGAGGACAAATTATGGATTCCATTAAAACACATCAAAATCAAGAACTAATCTAACAAACTATTTGCAAATAATTCCTATGATCTTCTAAACTCAAAATTGTATGAACATTCATATCAACAATTTCAAGAATCATATAAACACATATAAAGCTTGAAATTTTGATAATAACCTTTGAAATTGGATTAGCATAATCACTACCATATCAAAAACAAGTTTTAAGGTTCAAAAAACAGTTTAGGGTAATGATCCTCATCTAATACCAAGCAAAACCCCGAAATTCTGCATACAGGGGCATCACCACTGATGCGTGCAAATAGCTACACCTAATTTTAAATTTATAACCTAACTACCTTAACTAACTAAATTGCACCTAGGCAGTGTACCTAGTCAAATTATAGAATAGTCGGGTAAGTCGGGTGTCGATCACAGGGAACGGTTTTGACTAATTAATTTATCTACTACTAAATTAACCTATTTATTAACAAAGGAAGGGGTTTTATCTAATTTTGCAAGTTTAGATGAACTTTATTCTTTAACACAACTCAATCAATAAACAAACACTTCTGTTAGTTCGAATCCACTTTCACTCAATGGGTTATAAATTAGCTATGACAATTACTGTTGGTACCAATTAAGATAGTATTAGCAATTTAGTTCTAAATCTACTGACATTGATTAATTCATGTAAGTCTATGTATGGTCACACAATAGTTAACACATAATCAATTATTGAATAAGATTGGAGCCATGTAAGATTGATTTGATAAACACAATTATGGTCATAATATGAGTTCTCTAGCACAGCCTAATTCAATGATCCAATTGCTTATCTAATATTGGTTTGATCTTAGCTCTAATAAACTAGTGTTCACTGAATTATTAGGTATTCAAATTCATGCAGATTTGTATACACTAACTACACAGAACAAGAAATTTAAGCAATCAAAATTTGAATCAAACATGCTAGGTAAGATCAACCAAACACAAGCATAATACCAACAAGTAAAGTCAAATCTAATGTATTAAAACCATGAGTTCCAGTTTCATCTAGCTAACAGAAGCAGCTAGATTTAGCTGGACATACTAGCTAACAAACACAAATATCTCATATCTAAAGACATAATTAAAGTGTACCAAATTCTTAAGCTAATATGAACTTCTTCTCTCCTTGGATGCTAATAACCAATTCCAGAACTTTTCTTCTTCTCCAAATCATCTCCAGGAACCCTCCAAGGCAGCAAAAGTCCCTCAAGTCGTAATGGACAAGGTTTTATATAATTTCCCAAAAATTGAGTTTCACGTCGTGATTTTGCACTTCACGTCGTGACTTAGGAGACATCCTTATCGGGCAAGGATTTTACTTTGCGAATACTTATCTTCCATAATACTCATGCCACGTCGTGGCCTTCTCGTTCACATCGTGATTTGAGCTGAATTCGTGGGTTTCTTCTACTTTTGTACTCCAAGTCTCCAAAGTTCCATGTTTTGTCATTTTTGGTCCCTTCTTCGAAAATGCTTCAATTTGGCTGCAAAATATAATTTAAGCTTATAAGTACCATTATTCTATGCAAATAACCAAATTATTACCAAAAATGTAAATAAATATTGCATAAAAATATGTATAAATATGGCAATATCAACCACGTCGTGGTGAGCAGTCAGATGCAAAAAATGCAGAATTTCAACTTTGGAAAAAACATGTAGCATCAAGTATCAAGAAAACAAGCCTAGTCTCTGATACCACTGAAGGGTTTTGAGCATTCTAACACTCCTATGGTGTACATGCAACCCTAGAAACCTTGGATCTATGTTTTCTCTAAGATACATGCAAATAATAATTTTTCCAAGGTTTGCTTCCTAACTAGCATGTTATGTGGGACTTGAATCATAAAACACTAGTAGAATTACAAACCTTTTAGTAGTGGTTGATTGCTTGGAGTTTGAGAGTCTAGCACCAATAATGTGGATGCCTCAAATGGAAGTCACAAATCACCACAAACTTTGGAAACTTGAGAGAATAGTAGAACACTTCTAGAAATCGGCCACCCTTAGTTCTCACACAAAACTAGTGCAATTTCAAGTGCCAAGGACTCCTTTATATCTTGTGGTGGATTAGGGTTACATCCATGTAAACCCTAATACCCATGACCTTTCATTTCCATGAGATCCATGGATTAAAGCTCCATGGACTATCCATGGACTTACCATGCAAGCCTAGCCCATTCTAAATAAGCATTAGCCCACACCATATAAATACAAGAGTCTATATTTAATTAGTCACACTTTTGATCACCAAATTAATTCTAAATTAATTTTAGATCAATACTAATTAAATAATATGATTTCATATTAATATATTAGAACTTATAATATATTAACAAATCATAACTTATACTATTCTCAAAATATTATCCATATAAATTCTTCGGGTGAAGTGCAACCCAAATGGACCATGCCGGGTCGGGTCAAGAACATCTCAAATATAGTTATGGACTTAGACACCTTATCCAATAAAAACATCAGTCAACATCTCTTTATTTTCTTTGGACTTAATGTATTCTTCAATTTTCTCAAGTATAACCTTGTAAGAATCACTCACAGATTCATTTGATGATACAATTGTTTCGCAGTTATAACATTCAACATCAATTTCATCTTGTTTTAATTCTAAGAAATGTAAAATCATTTTATGCAAACTTTTTCTTATTTCACAGTCAAGATGCAACTGTGTGATGTTAGTGTAAAGTCGTTTCGAAATGAGACAAAAAAAAATATTTCTTTGTTTCTATACAATTCTATTGTCCTATTTAAGATCTATTACATCATCTTTAGATATAGCAAGATCTATTTCCAAAGCTTCTATTTGCATATGTTTTTCTTCATTCTTATATGTAATCCTGCTAAGAGTGTCCTCAAGGTTAGAGTTTCTTATGCGATTTCTCTTTAAACTATCACTAAGATCAGAAATAGTATCACGTAAATCGGTTAATTCAAAATCAAAACGAGAAATAGGAATGTCAAGAGATTTAAGAATTGAATGTACCTTATCAATTACATTTTTACACTCTGTGATATGCTCATTCACTGTCTTCACAGAAAAACATGCATCTTAGACAGTTAATTCGATTTTGACCATGAAACATCTGCATCCTCAATTCTTTTCATCCTTCACCATTAAGCAATCTCCATGGGTTGGTCTGCAAACTTCTCCGTCCTCATAATCAATTGACCAAACTTCCACATATCCATCATCACTGTTGTCTTCTGTCACCACCAAAGCTGGTTTGCTAGAATTTTTGGGAAGTTCTTCAATTTTCTTCATGTAATCAGTTTCATCCTTATATTTTTCTTCCTTCTCATCATGTTTTCATACATGCATTCCTTTGCGAAATGATTATTTCCATGAAAATAGTTGCAGTCAAATCCTAAATCACCGAGAAGCTTCTTCTCCTTGTTTTCATCATCTCTTTGAAACTTTCGTTTTCGGATTTTCTTAATTTGAATTTCCTTGCTTGTGATTCTTTCCAGCAGATTCGTTTTTGTTATTCTTGAAACGTGAAAAATTCTTTTTCAAGAGTTTCTTTGGATTTGTCACCACCAGAACTTTGTCTTATTTTGTAAGTTCTTCATCCGGAATATCAGATTTAGAATCCTCCACAATAGTCTTTGTCTTCTTTTGCTTTTAGCTGTCATTTTTTGTCACCAAGGCTAAAGAACCAACACTTGTAACCAACTTTTCTTCTTTCATTACTTCATCTTAATGAGACTTCAATATACCAAAATTTTGTGCAAGAGAATAATTCATGAATTTTTCATGTGCTTTGACAATAGAAACAATTAATTTCCATTTTGATCTCAGACTATTCATGAATATGACCTTTTGTTCAATGACTTCTCTTTTCAAATTATGTTTTAGCATACTACATAAAGATGATTAAATCGATTGATAGTTTGTTCAATAGTTTCATCAGATTTTTGCTCAAAAGATCTAAATTTAGATAGACATGAAGTTTGCAGAGAATGAGTGAGATCAGCATCTTCAGAATATAATTCTTTCAATCTATCCCATATCTCTTTTGCAGTTTGATAAGAAATAACCAAACGAAAAGTATCAAGAGGAAGAGAAAACCTTATGTTTCTCAATGCATTCAGGTTGCTAATCAATGTGTCTCTCTCCACAGAATCAATTTAATTATCATGAGCAATGATAGATTCAAAATCTTCTTGAGTTAAGACTTCCATCTTCATCTTGGAATACTTGTGCACTCCTTTTGTAGTTGCTTGCCAGATGCTAGATCCATAAGTTTTAATCCCTAGAACATAATCTTCAAATTGAAGAACCCAGACTTCATAGTCTTCAGAAAACAATATAGTAATTCTCGATGTGGAACCGATACTATTTGGAAGATTGAATGTGACGGAATGTGTCACACCCCCAAACCAAGGATGGCGGAAACGTCCGGGGGTGGAGGACTTCATGTATAGTATCATAACAACAATTGTAATAGTAATTGAAGCAAACACAACCAACATATATATATTTGAAAAAGTGACATCATTGTATGAATTACATGTTTACGAATCAATTACAATATGTTGACAAAATATGAAATAGTAGACGCCTTAGCGCCCCATCCTCAAAAGCACTTGGTTACCTGTTTAATGATTTCCTGAGAATACAAGTTGTTTGAAAAAGTGTCAACACAAAGGTTGGTGAGTTCATAAGCTTTTGTTTGGTATTATTAAAAGCCTTTCATTTGTAAAAGTAGTATTTGTGTTAGAAAATCCAATATTTTCCTTAATGTGTAAATGTATTCTTAAAACCCAAAGACCGAAATGTACAAGTAATTTGTCATATTTATAGTAAAACAATGCAAGTTTAAATCGACATAAACTCGTTAAATTTTAATGAAGTTCCTGTAAATTCCAATGTTTATTAATACTTTATGTGAGTTTATTATAACCATACTATGACCAAGGTTGCCTAAAACGACGTTCTTCAGGCGTCGGAAATGTTATGACATTTGTCACCCCAGACCTATCGGTCTAACTGTTGCATGCAGTTTAGGTGTGGGTTTGTCAAACCCAATATAGATCTATACACAACTATCACGCTCTCCCTCAAGGAGACTCTGGTTACAATACAGGACTTAATGGTAATTTGAAGTAAATGTCTCACAAAGTCATTAACGAATTTACGTGTAGTGTAATGAAAACTTGGTACCGTATGGCCGTACCTTGCTTAATGAAAATATCCTTTGTATAAATGTACCCTTTTTAAATGTATGTGTTATGTAATGTTTCATAAAGTCATTAACGGAATTACGTGTTATGAAAACTTGGTACCGTATGGCCGTGCCTTGCTAAATGAAAATATCCTTTGTATAAATGTACCCTTTTTAAATGTATGTATTATGTAATGTATCATAAACTATACCTATTATAGTTTATCAACCAAGGGTAGTACGTTGTAATGTATGCAAACTATATTCAAAATAGTTTATTAAATGTTTGAATGTATCGGTTGTACTTTGATTATAATCACTTGTTATTCTTTATATTTTATATGTCCAAATCCATTTGTAAACTGATGTGTGTCTAAATATTAAGATAAAATGTCATATATTGCAATAACATATAATCACAAAAAGATATACACCTTGCTCAACATGTTACAAGGTGAAATGAAATTGACAGCAGCTTTTTGTTGAATACAGTTTCTGTTACTGTTCTTAGAAAATTTATAGAAAAATCATCAAGGCTCTAAATCCAAATCCGCAAATTCTGAGAGTTTGGAATATGAGTCTAGTTTGTTCGTAAATTTTATCATGATTTTTAGTGATCTTTAACAGAGGTGAAAATATTCATAATCACAGACTGGTCCGGGTTTGCCTCTGAAATGACAGGCAGTTTTGTAAAAATCACCGTAAATTGTAGAAAAATGATATGGAGATGTGAAAGTAGCCATTTTAAAGCTAAGAGTTTGAACTACTTGCACCTGGAACAGTTTTGAAAACTAAAATATTTAAGTTGACCAAAACAGTCCATGATCGACGTTCATCTTTTCTGATGTAATCTGATAGAAAAAGTTTAATTGTGTTCTTGATGATTTTACTTGTATTCCCCCCTTAAAACTTAAGAAAAACATGTAAATGTAGGGGTATGAACTCACCTTATGTGGTTTCAGTAGATGAAAGTGAGAGAGAGGAAGTATTCAACCCAAGAACACTAAGAAGATGTCTTGATGATTCGAGAATCTAACACCGAATAAGATGGAATTTGTGTAAGATATCAATGATTTGAGTAGAATGGAGTGTAATAATTATATGAATGATGAAGATACTTACTAATTGAAGAAAGAAATCCCTGAAGAAAGCCTTGAAGTTCTTGAAGTTGAGAGAAAAGATGAGAGAATTTTGGAGAGTGTCCTTTGGTTGCTAAGTGTAGAATGAAAGAACTTTATGGAGAATGAGGAGAGAGGATCAATCCTCCAGCTCTTAGAACGTGGGAAGAGCTGGAGATTGGTTGTAAAGGTCCACTAAGGAGACAAGGGGTAGTGGGAAAGAGTGGCTGATCATAGAGTGAGGTGGTGGTGGTTTGCTTTTGCCATAAATTAAGGAAAAGCAAATATTCCCTCAATAATTAGTTCAACCACTAATTCTTTTAATATATTTTTATAAAAACCCTGGAGATTTATATATTTTGGGGCCTTAGTTTATAAAATAAAGTTTTGGGTGAAAATCCCACGTTAAAATAATGAAAAACGGAGTTAAAACGAAGTCGTAGTCGAAAAACCGGTAAAAAGGGGCCGTCTGCGAGACCTCTCGCATGGCTGTCTGAGAAGCTTCTCATGCGAGGCTTCTGTCCTGAGAGGCTTCTAATGAGAGGCTTCGGTCCTGAGAGGCTTCGGTCCTGAGAGGCTTCTAATGAGAGGCTTCGGTCCTGAGAGGCTTCTCATGAGAGGCTTCGGTCCTGAGAGGCTTCTCATGAGAATTTTCGCTTCTAATAGGAGGGTTTTGGTTCCTTAAGGTTATTTTACCCGTTTTTTTACCCCGTTTCAAGTGGTTTTTGACCCGGTTAAGGGTCGAGATGACCCAAATGATTACAAAAAGTTAAAGTAACTTTTGAGAGAGATTCGGGAGAGATTTGGGAGAGATTTGGGAGAGATTTCAAATAGAAAGAGATAGAGTGAAAACGATTTAGAGAGGTTTCGTTTGTGATTAATTTGAGTGTCCGGCTTCACAACGCAAGGTTCGTAAACCCCGTTAAACCGTGTTTTAGTGTCATACACAATCCCGATGATTGTGCAATAGTGTTTTATCGCTTTGGTTCGTTGTTTAGCACTGTTAAGGCTAAGGAAAATCAAACACATGAACTTTCCAAATGATGATTTCTCATTAAAATAGCGAATTGTATAGTGATTACATAACGTAAACCCTAACATACAAGGGTTATTGGAGTTGACCGGTTTGACTTGTTGACTTTGTTTGACTTTGACTTGACTGAAATTTGACGGTTGTCACATCATCCCCCCGTTAGAAGGAATTTCGTCCCGAAATTTTCATTTTGACTGGGATTTCAAGAGTTTGGGAAGAGATGTGGATACTTTTGTTTCATCTGATCCTCGCGTTCCCAGGTGAATTCGGGTCCTCGTTTAGCGTTCCAACGGACCTTCACGATGGGAATACGACTTTGTTTCGTTCGTTTGATTTCCCGATCCATGATTTCGACTGGTTCCTCCACGAAGTGGAGATTTTCGTTAACTTCGATTTCGTCGAGTGGTATTACGAGTGTCTCATCAGACAAACACTTCTTTAGGTTCGACACGTGAAATGTGGGATGTACTTTGTCGAGTTCCTGAGGTAATCGAAGTTTGTATGCTACTGGCCCAATCCTAGCAAGGATTTCGAATGGCCCGATGTACCTTGGATTTAGTTTCCCGCGTTTGCCGAATCGTATCATTCCTTTCCAAGGGGAAACTTTTAGTAGTACACGATCACCCACCTGGAATTCCAAGGGTTTGCGTCGTTTGCCTGCGTAACTCTTTTGCCGATCGCGAGACGCTTTCAGTCTTTCTCGAATTTGAACGATCTTTTCTGTGGTTTCCCTTATGATTTCAGGGCCAGTGAGGGTGCTATTAGAGACTTGCCCTCTAGCTAGCTGTGTATCCCCCACCTCAGCCCAACACAGGGGTGATCTGCATTTGCGACCGTAAAGAGCTTCGAATGGAGCCACTTTGATGCTAGTATGATAGCTGTTATTGTAGGAGAATTCGATAAGCGGTAGATGGGTATCCCATGCTTTACCGAAGTCTATCACACAAGCTCTTAACATGTCTTCCAACGTTTAAATGGTTCGTTCGCTCTGTCCGTCGGTTTGTGGGTGGTAGGTCGTACTCATGTCAAGCCTAGTTCCCAATGATTTTTGTAGAGACTGCCAAAACCGTGAGGTAAATCTACTATCTCTATCGGAGATAATGGATATCGGCACACCATGGAGTCGTACAATCTCTCTGATGTACGTTCTAGTCAGCTTCTCCATCTTGTCGGTTTCTTTTATCGGTAGGAGGTGTGCTGATTTGGTCAATCTGTCTACGATGACCCACATGGTGTCAAGCCCGCCCGATGTCTTAGGCAGCTTGGTTATGAAGTCCATGGTTATTCGTTCCCACTTCCACTCAGGTATATCCGGCTGTTGTAATAGCCCAGACGGTTTCTGGTATTCGATTTTGACCTTGGGGCAAGTCAGGAACTTGCTCACATAGGTAGCAATCTCAGCTTTCATGTTCGGCCACCAGTATAATTTCTTGAGGTCCAGATACATCTTATCCGACCCGGGATGGATGGAGTATCGAGTCTTGTGTGCTTCATTCATGACGACATCTCGGAGTCCACCGAACTTCGGTGTCCAAATCCGGTTCATGATATAACGTGCTCCGTCATCCTTGACTTCTAAGTTTTTATTCATTCCCCTTAATGTCTCTCCTGCCACCTTTTCTGGTTTCAAAGCTTCCAGTTGAGCTTCCTTGATTTGTATGGTCAGGTGGGAATGGATTGTCATTGTTAAGGATTTTACTCGGCGGCCCGAGTACTCCTTCCTGCTTAGAGCATCGGCCACTACATTGGCCTTGCCCGGATGATAACGAATTTCGTACTCGTAGTCATTCAGCAACTCTACCCATCTCCTCTGTCGCATGTTGAGCTCTTTCTGATTGAGGATATGCTGAAGACTTTTGTGATCAGTGAAGATAGTGCATTTCGTGCCGTAGAGGTAGTGTCTCCAGATCTTCAAAGCGAATACTACTGCTCCTAATTCCAGGTCGTGCGTAGTATAATTAACCTCGTGCGTCTTAAGCTGTCTTGATGCATACGCGATAACCTTCTCTCTCTGCATGAGCACACATCCGAGGCCTTGATTTGAAGCATCACAGTACACTACGAAGTCCTCGGTTCCCTCTGGGAGAGACAAGATCGGTGCGCTGCATAGGGCTTGTTTTAACGTTTGGAAAGCAGTTTCTTGTTTATTTTCCCACTTGAATATCACACCTTTCTGCGTCAAGGTGGTGAGTGGTTTCGCAATCTTGGAGAAGTTTTGTATAAATCTTCGGTAGTAGCCAGCAAGCCCAAGGAATTGTCGAATTTCGGTTGGCGTCTTGGGTGCTGACCAATTCTCGATTGCCTTGATTTTGGAGGGATCCACATGTATGCCTTTCTCACTTACCACATGGCCAAGGAAATCCACTTCTCTAATCCAGAATTCACACTTAGAGAACTTAGCATAAAGCTTCTTCGCTCTTAGTGTCTCTAGCACTTGGCGTAGATGTAGGCGATGCTCTTCTTCGCTTCGCGAGTAGATCAAGATATCGTCGATGAATACGATTACAAACTTGTCCAGGTAGGGTCGACACACACTATTCATTAGGTCCATGAATACCGCAGGTGCGTTTGTTAAACCGAAGGACATCACCACAAACTCGTAGTGCCCATAGCGAGTTCTGAATGCAGTTTTGGGAATATCTTCTTCTTGAACTCGTAGCTGATGGTAACCTGACCTTAGGTCGATCTTTGAGAAGAAATTTGCTCCTTGGAGTTGGTCGAAAAGGTCGTCGATTCGGGGTAGAGGATATCGGTTCTTGATGGTGAGTTTGTTTAGTTCCCGATAGTCGATGCACATGCGAAAGGATCCGTCCTTCTTCTTTACAAAAAGGACTGGTGCTCCCCAAGGTGAGAAGCTTGGTCTGATCAACCCTTTGCTCAAAAGCTCGTTCAACTGACTGGACAACTCTTGCATTTCTGTTGGTGCGAGGCGGTATGGAGCTCTGGCTACGGGGGTAGCTCCGGGTACTAAGTCAATTCTGAAATCGACTTGTCGTGCGAGTGGTACACCAGGAAGATCTTCTGGGAACACATCCGGGAAGTTACACACTTCGAGGATGTCTTTGATGTCTTTCACGTCTTGTTTCTTGTCTACTACGTGGGCCAAGAAGGCGTGGTACTCCTTCCGGAGATACTTTTGGGCTTTGATGCATGAGATGATTTGTAAATTCGCACTAGGTTTGTCACCATAGATGAGAAGGGTTTCGTCATTTGGTAGATTGAGGCGAACGGCCCTTTCGTAACATAGAATGTCGGCACGGTGAGGAACTAACCAATCCATCCCGATGATTACGTCGAAGCTTTTTATGGTGACCGGCATCAGGTTAATTTTAAATGTATGGTTGTCTAGAGTGAGAGTACACTCTAAGTATATATCGCTAGTGCGTTCTACTTTCCCATTTGCCATTTCTACTACATAAGTATCCTTTAGTGATTGGGGATTTTGTTCAAGTAATTGTTTATATTGGTGGCTCACGAAACTCCTCACCGCTCCACTATCGAATAGTACGCATGCATAAGAGTTATTGAGGAGAAACGTACCGGTAACCACCATGGGATCCTCGACTGCTTCCCCATGTCCTATTGCCAGGACTCTTCCTACTCCACCAGCATTAGGGGCTTGTGCTTTGGGGCAGTTTCTTTTGAAGTGACCTGCGTCTCCACAGTTGTAGCAGGTTCGGGTTGCCCCCGTACTGGCGACTTGGTTGATTGGCCGAGCCGGCGCTTTACAGAAATGAGCAGTGTGCCCCTTCCTGTCGCAGTTGTTACAGTACATCTCCCTACAAGCACCATTGTGGTGAAAGTTGCACTTGTTGCACTTGGGTAGGGTTCCAGCATATGGCTTCGGTGGTGCAGTAGTGGCAGCATTAGTGGCAGCATGGACAGCAACAGTTTGTTGCTTCTTAGCGGGGTCCTGTGCTGGTTGGCTCTTCTTTTGGTTCCAGAACTTCCTTTTGTTGTTTCCCCCTTTTGATTGATCAGTGGTGGTGGTTGTAGTATTATGACCGGCTCGGTGGTCAACAAGTTGTTGTGCCAGCTCCCTGGCACTGTCAAAAGTAGTTGGCCTTGAAGCCAGGACACTACTTTGCACTTGGGGAGACAGTCCCCAAAGGTATCGCTCCACCTTTTTCTCCTCCGGAGTAACCATTGTTGGGCAGAGGAGAGCCAATTCATTGAATCAGGTGGTGTAGGTTTCAAGGTCGGAGCCCGTCATCCTGAGGTTCCAAAGTTCTTGTTCCAGCTTTTGAATTTCACCTCTCGGGCAGTACTCCTTCATCATCAAGGTTTTTAGTTCTGCCCAGGATATGGAGCTAGCCACTTCGAGAGTAAGTGAATTAATCCGACAGTTCCACCAAGCAAGGGCCCGGCCGGTGAAAGTGAAGGCTGCGAACTTAACTTTGCTCGCTTCGGGGCAAGAGCACACTTGAAAGACTACTTCAGTCTTTTCAAACCATTGCATTAAAGTGATGACTCCCCCGCTCCCATTGAAGTTGTCGGGTTTGCCATTGGTGAAGTCTTTGTAGGAACACTCTCTTGTACGCCACGTACTGTCTCCGTGGTTAGAGTTTGTAGCACCCGATCCAGAACCACCAGCTCCGTTTGTCCCTATCTGCGATATTGCGGCCGCTACGGCTGCTGTTACTGCAGCCTGGAACATCGCAGGATCAAACTGTGGAGGCAGCGGCGGAGGAGGTGTTGCTGTGTTGCCGGAAGGTCTTGGTCTTCTCCTTGGCGGCATGGTTCTGTCATAAGTCGTAAACCAATGTACTTTTAGTAAAAGTATATTTATAGGAAGAGAAATCTTTTATACATAAAGTATATTATTACGTTGTTTTCCGGTATGTTTACGATACATACGATTTTATACTTTTAATTGACCCAATACATTGGGTTATGAGGTAAAATGAAAGTATAAAATACTTTATTTGAGTTTCCTTGTTTCCAAGTATATGATTGTTTGTAAAAGTTTCACATATACTAATTTAGTCGGGATCTAATTAATATATTATATTTTAAAATGATCTTTATCGGTTACTTAATTAGTTGCAAAGTGCATACCAGTCATATGTGATTAAGATATAATAGTCCTTCAAATAGATGACCCTAACTCCAAGACCACAACCAAACAAGGACAGGAAGTGAAACAAAGATACATAAATTCTAAGTCTATAGCATCTTAGTTTCATATGACCTTAGCGCATCCACTTAGCAGCTATTGATCTATAAATAAAGACCTATTTAATTCTCAGATAATTTATTATAGTAACACAAAATACTCCTATAGTATTTGTAAATGTTTAGTTTTGAGTTCTTAAAGTATCCTTTGTAGTCTGTTATTAGGTTTGTTAGATTTGTTGCCCATCCTGACCATCCCCCGGTATATGCAAGTCAATTCCCGGACAGATATAGTTGATCAGGCTATATCCTTTCCAGATTTAATCCACATATACTAAGGCATACTCAAAATGTTCAACTCTTCTTCTTTTGCTTTATGTTTTCGCTAGTTATGATACCATGCGAGCATGTAATGTATGTATGTATACTTTAATCAAGAAAATCATTTATTTTCTAAGAGTATATTTATTTGAAAAATGCACAAATCAGAGACTATTAGTCCCAATTGTGTTTATAGTTTGTATATCTTATGTGGTTTGATATACTTAATTCACTATAAACTGTGCTTTGATACCAATCTGTCACACCCCCAAACCAAGGATGGCGGAAACGTCCGGGGGTGGAGGACTTCATGTATAGTATCATAACAACAATTGTAATAGTAATTGAAGCAAACACAACCAACATATATATATTTGAAAAAGTGACATCATTGTATGAATTACATGTTTACGAATCAATTACAATATGTTGACAAAATATGAAATAGTAGACGCCTTAGCGCCCCATCCTCAAAAGCACTTGGTTACCTGTTTAATGATTTCCTGAGAATACAAGTTGTTTGAAAAAGTGTCAACACAAAGGTTGGTGAGTTCATAAGCTTTTGTTTGGTATTATTAAAAGCCTTTCATTTGTAAAAGTAGTATTTGTGTTAGAAAATCCAATATTTTCCTTAATGTGTAAATGTATTCTTAAAACCCAAAGACCGAAATGTACAAGTAATTTGTCATATTTATAGTAAAACAATGCAAGTTTAAATCGACATAAACTCGTTAAATTTTAATGAAGTTCCTGTAAATTCCAATGTTTATTAATACTTTATGTGAGTTTATTATAACCATACTATGACCAAGGTTGCCTAAAACGACGTTCTTCAGGCGTCGGAAATGTTATGACATTTGTCACCCCAGACCTATCGGTCTAACTGTTGCATGCAGTTTAGGTGTGGGTTTGTCAAACCCAATATAGATCTATACACAACTATCACGCTCTCCCTCAAGGAGACTCTGGTTACAATACAGGACTTAATGGTAATTTGAAGTAAATGTCTCACAAAGTCATTAACGAATTTACGTGTAGTGTAATGAAAACTTGGTACCGTATGGCCGTACCTTGCTTAATGAAAATATCCTTTGTATAAATGTACCCTTTTTAAATGTATGTGTTATGTAATGTTTCATAAAGTCATTAACAGAATTACGTGTTATGAAAACTTGGTACCGTATGGCCGTGCCTTGCTAAATGAAAATATCCTTTGTATAAATGTACCCTTTTTAAATGTATGTATTATGTAATGTATCATAAACTATACCTATTATAGTTTATCAACCAAGGGTAGTACGTTGTAATGTATGCAAACTATATTCAAAATAGTTTATTAAATGTTTGAATGTATCGGTTGTACTTTGATTATAATCACTTGTTATTCTTTATATTTTATATGTCCAAATCCATTTGTAAACTGGTGTGTGTCTAAATATTAAGATAAAATGTCATATATTGCAATAACATATAATCACAAAAAGATATACACCTTGCTCAACATGTTACAAGGTGAAATGAAATTGACAGCAGCTTTTTGTTGAATACAGTTTCTGTTACTGTTCTTAGAAAATTTATAGAAAAATCATCAAGGCTCTAAATCCAAATCCGCAAATTCTGAGAGTTTGGAATATGAGTCTAGTTTGTTCGTAAATTTTATCATGATTTTTAGTGATCTCTAACAGAGGTGAAATTATTCATAATCACAGACTGGTCCGGGTTTTCCTCTGAAATGACAGGCAGTTTTGTAAAAATCATCATAAATTGTAGAAAAATCATATGGAGATGTGCAAGTAGCCATTTTAAATCTAAGAGTTTGAACTACTTGCACCTGGAACAGTTTTGAAAACTAAAATATTTAAGTTGACCAAAACAGTCCGTGATCGACGTTCATCTTTTCTGATGTAATCTGATAGAAAAAGTTTAATTGTGTTCTTGATGATTTTACTTGTATTCCCCCCTTAAAACTTAAGAAAAACATGTAAATGTAGGGGTATGAACTCACCTTATGTGGTTTCAGTAGATGAAAGTGAGAGAGAGGAAGTATTCAACCCAAGAACACTAAGAAGATGTCTTGATGATTCGAGAATCTAACACCGAATAAGATGGAATTTGTGTAAGATATCAATGATTTGAGTAGAATGGAGTGTAATAATTATATGAATGATGAAGATACTTACTAATTGAAGAAAGAAATCCCTGAAGAAAGCCTTGAAGTTCTTGAAGTTGAGAGAAAAGATGAGAGAATTTTGGAGAGTGTCCTTTGGTTGCTAAGTGTAGAATGAAAGAACTTTATGGAGAATGAGGAGAGAGGATCAATCCTCCAGCTCTTAGAACGTGGGAAGATTGAAGAACCCAAACTTCATAGTCTTCAGAAAACAATATAGTAATTTTCGATGTGGAACCGATACTATTTGGAAGATTGAAGAACCCAAACTTCATAGTCTTCAGAAAACAATATAGTAATTCTCGATGTGGAACCGATACTATTTGGAAGATTGAATGTAACGGAATGTGACTCCTCTTTTGACATTTTGAGTGAAATTTGATGTGAATCAGATCAATGAACTTGAAAAATAGTAAATCAAACGGCTCAAACAAGGAATTAAAGATCAATTTCCAAAGCGATTTGCAAAATGCGGAACAGATCTAGAATTCGATGAACCGATCTGGAAAAACATGATGAACACAAAAAAAAAATGAGATCTGAAAAAGTTCAAATGATCTCCCACTCTGATAGCAGTTGTAGGAACATGTAGATTCATAATTCAAACAAAGATAAGATTCACAAGAACATAATATGTAAATAAGATTGCAATTTCATTAACGAGCAAGTCAGAACAATTCAATACAACAAAAAGAACTATTCTATATGAAAAACTCTTACCAGTTCTTCTATCTGATATTCCTTTATATAGGTATCATAAGAACATAAGAAAGGCATCTCAAGTCAACAGCTAAGCTGCGAAGTTAAGGTAACAAAAATGTGTGAGATCGCAACTTGACTCACACATAGTAAAAACATTACGAACAAGACCAATACAAGTTGACACAACATAAACTAAAAACTCTATAAGGATTATCTACAAATCTACTCACAAACAAATAATAAGCAACAACAATGTCCATTTGGGTACCTGGGACCACAAAGTCAGACCCATCCTAGCATGATAAGCATGTACGAAACAAGTAGGATGCCAAAAATATCTTTTCTCGAAATAAGCAATTTAGCTTTATATCAATCAAAATCTGTCACACCCCCAAACCAGAACGGCGGAAACGTCCGGGGGCGGATGACTTCGTGTATAGTATCATAACAAATTTGTAATAGTAAAGAAAGCAAACACAACCATCATTGATATAATTTAAAAGGTTACATTGTTGATAGTGTTACATGTTTCCCAATAAATTACAATATGAGGACAAAATGAGTTTTGAACTAACGCCTTAGTGTCACGTCCTCAAAAGTGGTTGGTTACCTATTCACTGGTTCCCTGAGAATACAAGTAATTTTGAAAAGAATGTCAACAATTAAGTTGGTGAGTTCATAAGATTTTTGTTTGAGAAATATGTCGTTTTTTCATTGTAAAAATGATAGAGTGTGGTTTCCAGAAAATCCAATATTTTCTTGTAAAATGTTTTGTAGTCTTAGCTACCCTAAGACCTGAAAATGTATGAATACCCTTGTACTTATAATAGTATACTGTAGTTTTATATAAATAAAACTAATTTTTGTGTGTTTGTTAATCCCTGTAAAGCGTATGTATTGTTAATACCCCATATGAGTTATTATAACCATGCTATGACCCAGTCGGCCTGTAACGACGTTCTTCAGGCGTCGGAAATGTTATGACATTTGTCACCCCAGACCTACCGGTCTAACTGTAGCTAACAGTTTAGGTATGGGATTGTCAGTCCCGTATAGATCTATACACAACTATCACGCTCTCCCCACAAGAGATTCTGGTTACAATTACCGGACTTTAATGCAGTACTTTAAAGGTACCGTGAAGCCAAGTGTCTCACAAATTTATTCATTAATAGGTTTACGTCAAATGAAATGAAAACTCCTTTTTGTTAGAAATGTAAATATTACCCTTTCATAGTGTTTGTATAGTATGAAAATAATCATACTTTTATATAATTATTTCTAAATCCCGAAAGGGTAAAATAACGTCAATGATTCCCAAACTATACCTATTATAGTTTAAAATGTATGTATCGATAAAATGAACGCCTTTGTATTTTGACAACTTTGCATGTAAACGTTTATAAATTTGGTAGTAATGTCGTTTTGTATATTTGATATTTTTACGTAAAAAGATACATAAAATGTAAGAAAACATAAATAATGGTTTGTATTTTTAGAATAATTTTCCTTGTGTTATACTTGTATCCCGCCCCCCCTAAAATATAGAAAAATCGTTGAAAAGTGTAGGGGTATGAACTCACTTTAAGCATAGTCGCGGTTAGATAATGAGATAAAAACGGCAATCTTCGAGTTTAAAACACGGGAAGCTAATCGTATCCTAATAGTTTGAACGCATAATTGCGTGTTAATTTGATGAACTAATCATGAAATGTATTAGTAATAACACTAGATTATAAGGGACTCACTATGATTCTTAAGAAAATCTTGAAGGAAAAATGCTCCAGGGGATACTTGATGGGTGAATTTTGAGAGGAAAATAAGGCTTGATACTTGAGAGAGAATGGAAGGGAAATTGTCTACTGGAAATGAAATGGATCTTAATTCATACTTTATATATGAAGGAGGAGTGAGGTGATGGTGAAGTGATGTTTGCCTTGGTAAAAGAAATCTATCACCTTGGGAAGGAGTTTACTATCAAGTGTCACCACAAGTGGCCAAGTGGGTGATAATAATACCTTAGGAATGAAAATATGTTTTAAGATTTATATTTGGCCTAAAATAGGAGTTTAGAGGGTCTTAATTATGGAAAATACGAGTTTTAGGAAAATCTCCACGTCAAAATCTCCTAAAATTACAAAAAGGTCCGAAATGGTCAAAAATCCGGAGTGAATCAACATGTTCCGGAGTCAAATGCGAAGTCAGTTGGTCTGGACCGAAGGTGCGAAGTCATGCTACAAGTTCCGAAGTGAATCCAAGTTCCGGAGTGAAGTCTTCCGAGACTGTGAGATCTTCCGGCGCGAAAACTTCCAGAGTCGCATGACCTTCCGAAGTGCGAGGGAGCTGCGAGGACTTCCAAAGCAAGATTTTCCGGAACTATTTAGAAGTTTCGAATGTGAAATTTTCCGGATGAGAGGGTATTCCGAAGTCAGGAGGCTCCAAGGTGCGAAAATGTCCGGTTCTTGAGATGGTCCAAAGTCAGGAGAAGTTCCGAAATAGCGAGAGAGAGTTCCGGAGTCACTTAGAAGTTCCGGAGTCAGAAGGTTCCAAGGTAATAAGTGTTCCGGGGTGAGAAGTGTTTTGGGGTGAGAAGTGTTTCGGGGTAAGAAGTGTTCCGGGGAGAGAAGTGTGATTTTCGTTATCAAGAGAGATTTGGAAGAGATTTGAGATAGAGAGAGATATTTGGGAGAGATTTAAGATACATAGAGAGATTTGGGAGAGATTTGAGATAGAGATATATATATATATATATATATATATATATATATATATATATATATATATATATATATATATATATATATATATTTGGGAGATATTTGAGATATATAGAGAGATTTGGGAGAGATTTGAGATAGAGAGAGATATCTGGGAGAGATTTGAGATACATAGAGAGATTTGGGAGAGATAAATATATACTTTGTATTATAATTGTAAGACATACATCAGGAAACATAATTTAAACCTTAATGTATTAGTACAAATCGAGTTGACTGAGTTGACTTGTTGACTTTGTTTGACCTAAATTTTCCGGTTGTTACAAAATCATTTCTGAAAATAATGTTTCATGAATGCAAAAATAATCACATACGGGCAAATAACAATCAAGGATATGCCAAACAGTTTCCAACAAAATCAACAACAAAGGATATATATTTCCAATATTTCACAAGAAAAACCAAAAAGGCAATTGCGCTCATATTACAAAAGAATAAGTTTAACCCTCACAAATAAATCAGTTTCTCAAAACATGTCCTTAATTAAAAAGGACGTCCCTGAATAATAAACTATCATAACGAGGAAATGAAACATATATTTTCAAATAATATACATATGTATAACATAGCACAAAAGGGAAAAAATAAGTAGAATACTCATTTTGGGGACAAATTTTCCAAGGTAAGTGTACTTACCTAAAGTCCTAAGGTTGTAACACCAAAGATCTTTTAATCATGAGCTATTCCACTTCCAGCTCCAAAATCTCCAAATAAAACACCTAAAAGCATTACAAGGTGCCAAAAGACTATGATACCCTTCTATGGGTCAAGTTAACATTCTAAGTTCAAAATACCCTAAAATGGTCTATTAAGTCACTTATTAAGTTCTTAATTCCAAAACTTAGTTTTATGATTTCAAAACCTTCACCGTGTTAAAACAAGAACATAGGCGAAAATCGTGTGCGATTTCGAGTCCGGATGAAAAAGTTATGGCCAAAACAAGTTTTTCCCCTTATGACATGAGATCAAAACATCAGACATGACCCTATGTCAATTGACATGACCCGTGTCAACTCGGCATATAAAAAATGGCAAGAATTTCTATTTTAGAAATCTTACTTTGGTCCTAATGCATCCAAAGATCCTACAACTTACCCAAATGACTCAAGGAGCTTCAATACATGCTAAAACACTTCAATTGACATAAGAAAGGATCCCCAAAAGGTTAATATCCTTGGAATAAACATAATTTTCCAAATGGAAGACAAGTGGGTATATGAAGCTCAAATTACACCGATTCATTATGTATGAATGATAAATTGCAACCAACAAGATCAATCATGATTTCTACAACTTAAATCATATGAATTAAGAAGTATTGAAGATTATCCAACCATTAATTGAGTTTTATTCTTCATATGAACTTCAATGAAGCTCAACACCTCATAAAAGCTCAACAAATACCAAATTGAAGCATGAATCACAATATGACTTAGATTTTGGAAGAGAAATCACCATCGAAGTATGAAAACAAGTTTGTAACAACATTGGTTCACCTAAATTGGATCAATGATTCCTAGAATTAAAAATACCCAGATCATCCCCATAGATGTTGGATTTGAACCAAGCATCAAGAAAATCTCACCATATGTCACAATTTGACAAATAGATCATATATTTGAAGTTCAATACATTCATTAATCATAAAATCAAGCTTAAATCTAAAAAATAATATTATATTTAGATTTCATCATCTAGGGTTTAGAAAACCCATCAAAACAACCCAAACCATGCAAAACTCACAAATATTAGCTAGTTGGAGCTTGGAGATGAACCATGGAGTGAAATCACAACATAAATTTAATGAAAACACCAAATATTGAAGAAGTGAATCAGACTTGAAGATCCACATAACCACTAACATGAAATTGAGGAGAGGAGGGAGGAGAAAACTACCTCTAGTTGTTAGTTTGAGAAGGAATTTGACAAATCTTCAAATGGGATCTTCAATCATCAAAATCCATGTATTTAAGGTGGAAAAATCGTTTATATGGGAGAAAGATGGTTGAATACACAAGTGAGGGGAAATGAGGAAAAAGAACGCTTCAAAGAGATCCATCTTTTGGCCACTTACACACTTTTAGTCCCTCCTAATAAAGCTCTCTCAAAAAAGTCTCCAAACTAGCTAAGGAACTTCTAATATCTTTCAAAATGGTCCCTCTCCATCCTAACAAATACAAAATTAGTCCAAGTCACTATGTTGATCAAATATCAACTCAAACCTAAGTTTCACCTCTCGTTTGACGCAAATGACCCTTTTAACAAAAATACTTCGCTAGACATTAAAATTTTATTATTTTAAAAATACCAACTAATGACAAGATTATTATTATTATTATTATTATTTCCTCAAATTTCCATTATTTAATTGATTTCCCTTCGAATTATTTTAGTTCAAATTAAAGAAAGATTTTTATTTTTACCAAAAAGCGTAAAACTTTTAGCCCCCAAAACAAGATGTTACAATTATCCACCCCTTAAAAGGATTTCGTCCACAAAATAAACAATGAAGACAAACTTCACAATCTTCCCATCAGAAGTATCAAAACTTCGACTCATGATCAACTTAATCGAATTCCCTGATGCATAACGTGTGTGGATCCACTAATGTAGGGACGACTTTGCAACTCACAACAATACGTAGTTTCTTACTTTGCTTCCAAGGATGGTTACAGAGAACTGCTTCAACTTACCACCAAGAGATCATCAATCCTGGGTAGGAATATCGGCTCATGATGGTCTCTTCCTACTCTGATCGCAGAGACCAGTCTTTATCCGATCACATTCTCTTTAGACACTTGTATCTCATTTTCCTTGAATACAACTTTATTTTTTTTACAACCACTGATTCCATGGTTGGTAATCCACCCCTTAAACGGATTCCTTGTAAAGCTTGATTCACAGAGAGTTGTGTGATTTCATCAAGCTGCACTGCATACCATGCGTTTTAAATGTTACGCACGCCATAACATTGCATACACACCATATGCATCAAGTCTTGGCTTCACCATCAAGTTTCTTGTTCCACAAGTTGGACGAGTTTCTACTCTAATTTACCATATTTTGCCTTAAATAAGTTCTTTCATGCGGTATATCACTCCACACACATTTCGATAAAAGAACTAGATATGCAAGGTTGACTATAAGGTTGGTATTTCTATATTAAGGGAGTTCACCATTATTCGACTGGAACAAAACATGCACAAAGATTTAACATAATACTTATAGAGAGGAATTCAAGGAATTACCTGAATCACCACCCAACGCCATCGACTCGACCACTTGCTCGCCTTTTGACATTACCACATTTTTCTTTCCATTTCTCAATCCTTCATTCCTTTCCTCATGCCCGTGCACCAAAATGTTACCTCTAATTCTTAAGGAGTTTCTTTTATAAATTCCATGATTGATACCCTCTTGAACGAGGTTCATGTATTCTCGTTGTGTTCTTCTTGCCTCTTCCACGAGTCTTGCTTCTTGCTTTTCCAACATCTCTTGAATTATTTGTTGTTTTAGTACTTCCTCCGGTATAATCTTAACCTCTTCGAAGGTGATTAATTCTTCTTGTCCTTGCATAACCTCTTTGTTTTCCTTCCTTTTGACAGCTTGTCAGCGGCTTCTAGTTCTTACCATCCTTATAGATCCGATTAGTTAGTTTTAACTAAAAGATTAATTTCAACATTATCTTAGATTAACCTCCTAATCCTAAGGCGTGACAATTAAGAATGCTAGGTTTAAGATTTTAATCTAAGATTACCAACTCAAGACTAACCTAAAAAAAACTAGGTTATTCGGATTACAAAAGCATAAGGGATGCTAAGACCAAACGTCTATAACAAAAACTATTTCAATTACCACTAAAGTCTTCGGGTGCTACAACACATATTAAAACAATTTCTGATATCAAACTGTAACACCCCTCGCACGGGCCTAATTGAATAAGCCTTTAATAAAATCTTTCAACATAATTTTGGAGTTTTAGTTTGCAAAAAAACAATTTCCAAAGTTTAATTCAAGTATTTTACAGAGTACAAACGAAGATAACGGTCCAAATTAAAATTTCCAAAACATTTAGTGGTCTAATACAACAAATCATGCAAAAGTGCTACAACACATATCAAAACAAAGGTTTAAGAAGATATTGCAAACCAAAGGTCTTCTAAATATCCAAATCTTATGAGTCTCCTAAGCTTTTGATAATATCTACTAACTTGCAACAATTTATCAACAAGTGGGTTAGGCTATGGGGAGCCTAGTGAGTATGATCCCAGTGTTAGACATTATGGGTGGTGTATGAATGAACATTGTATTTCATACAACAATATACCAAACCCGCACCTTCTCAAAATCAACAAATCAAAGTTAAAGGTTAGCTAGGGGGTAAAATACTACATAAGACAAAGTACATTGTCATTTATGAAAATTCCCAAATAAACTTCATTGACAAGTAAATAATATCAAGTGGGTGTACCCATAATCTCACCACTCAATAATTAGAAAAAAAATTCAATATGCAAACTATTAAATGCTCAAGTGAGCAAAAACAAGATAGAAATTCACATTTTCAAATTCAATGTTTCCAATATGTCCAAAATCAATAATAGGAATTGGATTTATAATCCAAAAATAATATAAGGGTCTTACGTTTCCAAAAGGTTTCCATAAAACATTTAAGTTTCCAAAAAGAGACAATATGTCTCACAATAACAAATGGGTAAAACAAGATCAATCATAATAAGTAAGATCCAGTGCATGCAACTACTCCCAACCCCTTGTCAATCTCAAAGTCCAGCTCACAACAAACTTCGAATGTGCAGTACTCATGATAGAAAACCAACTTTTTTACTCACCTCCAAAAACAAGGTAATGATGGTCGGGTGTGAAGAATGCACGACAGACAAAATTGACGAATCGCCCTTACACCCACAACAAACCAGGCACTAGGGGTCATCCAACTTAGGTCACACGATGGGTAAAGATCCTCTACTCATACACGTGACGATTATCCAGAAATCTACTCACAAAAAATAATAAGCAACAACAACTATCCATTTGGGTACCCGGGACCACAAGGTCACACCCGTCCTAGCATGATATACATATATGCAACAATTAGGATGCCAAAAATCTATTTTCTTGAAATAATCAGTTTAGCTTTATATTAATCAAAAGTCAAAGAACCCATAAACTGAAACTGATAAACACTATTTTCCCTTAAATCTATTCGGTCTTCAGTTTGCTATAGAGGGATTTGAATTCGATTTGATTCGGTTTTCATATTGGACCAAGAAAATAAAATAGGGGAAACCGAATCGAGGAAACCAAAGAACCCATAAACTGAAACTGATAAACATTATTTTCCCATGAATCTATTATCATGCATAGATACATATAAATAATATATGATACATACAAGGCACATGGGCCAATACGAAGGTGCCTAACTACAATTGGCTACAACACAAACAAATACATAAATGCATAAATTTGTATCCACTAACATCCCCCGACAATTTGATCAGGAGGAGAATTCTGAACATTCAAACTTATCTTGAAATCATTGAAGAGTTGAGTCGGAAGGCTTTTGTTGAAGATGTATGTATACTGAGCGGAAGAAGGCACATAAAAACTATAACCGCGCCCCGAGCTACCAAATCACGAACAAAATGAATATCAATCTCAATGTGTTTCATGTGCTGGTGTTGAACTAGGTTCAATGTCATGTAAAACGAACTGATATTGTCAGAATAGATAATAGTGGCTTTGGTAGGCGGATACCGAAGCTCGTCAAGTAAATTGTGAACCCAACACGTCTCAGCAATGATATTTTCCACGCTGCAATACTCTGCCTCTGCACTGGACCGATAAATAACCTCCTGTCATTTAGATGACCATGAGATAAGATTATCCTCAAGAAAGACATAGTACCCCTAATGTAGAACGGTGAGATACATGACATATGCCACAGACAGCGTCTGAGTAGGCACGAAGGTCAGACGATGATGAGACATGTACTTGTACACTGCGGTCCAGGTTCCCTCCCATGTATCACATAATACGCTTGAGGGCATGCAAATGTAGCTCCCATGGGTCATGCATGAAAAGGCAGATCTTTTGAACCATAAAAGTAATGTCCAGACGATTAAATGTGAGGTACTGAAGAACAGCAGCAAGGCTGCGGTACACGGAGGGGTCAACAACGGGAGGATCGATGGCATCTAAACTTTATGTAGTCTTTGCGGGCGTACGAGTGGGATTGTACCGAAGCATATGAGCCTGGTCGAGGATCTCGGAAGCATATTTCTCTGAGATAAAAAGAGACCCTGAGACGACCGAATGGCTGAGATGCCAAGAAAGTAATTGAGGGCCCCAAGGTCAGTCATGGCGAACTCTTGGCTAAGCTGTGTGATGATGGACTGAAGTAGAGAAGACGATGACGCAGTCATCACAATGTTATCAACGTATAGTAAAAAATAAGCGGTGTCGGCTCCATGATGATATATAAAAATAGATAAATATATGAGACTGTGCTGACATCCCATGCGTAAGGCATGTTGGGCGAACTGTTGATACCACGCCCACTGGGACTGTTTTAGGCCATATAAGGATAGTTGAAGATGTCATGCATAGTCTGGATGCTAGGGATCTCGGAGACCTGGGGGCTGATGCATATAGACTGTCTCCTATAGATGACCGTTAAGAAATACATTCTTCATGTCAAGCTAATGAATGGGCCAGTGCCGATAGATAGCCAGGCTGAGAACATTGCGTATAGTTGTTGGTTTGACAACCGCGCTAAAAGTCTCATCACAATCGATACCCTGTTATTGGATATAATCATTTGCCACTAATTGCGCTTTATAGCGAGATAAAGAACCATCGGCGTTAAACGTTTGTTTGAACAACCACATCTTCTCCTGGTGGACGTAGCACAAGAACCCAAGTACCATTTGTAATAAGTGTTGGATAAGGTGTATAAGTCCATAACTATTTCTGGTATGTACTTGACCCGACCCGGCATGGTCCATTTGGGTTTCATGGCACCATGCAATTGGATAAACTAAAATGAGAGAAATAACACTTATGGTTTATTAATATATTATAAGTTCTAATATATTAATAATATTATTTAATTAGTTTGATCAAGAATTAATTTAGAATTAATTAAGTGATCAAAAGATAACTAATTAAATATATGGGTAGATTATGTAAATCTTCCATATCTTATATAGTGGGCTAAGAGGCTCCATGGATTATCAAGTTGGGTTCCACCCATAGGATGCTCCATGGAGGCTCCATGGGAGTTACAAACCCATGGGTCATGGAAATGAAGAGTCATGCCACATTAGGGTTTACATGGTGTAACCCTAGATGTGACACACTATATAAGCAACATGTTCTCCACCAAAATCGGCGACACATAAGAAACAAGAGGGCTAGGCCGATTTTAGAAGTGTGTATTCTCTCTAAAGTCATTCCAAAAGCATTTGGTGTTGTGTGAAGCATTTGAGGCATCACACTTGTGGTGCTAGGCTCACAAGGTTTCAAGGTTCATAAGCAACAACAAGGTAAGTTATTCTATCTTTCATGCAAGTTAAAATTTGTTCCCCATGTATGCTAGATAGGAATATAACCATGGAATTCAACTTTGCATGATAATTAGACAAACATAGATCCAAGGTTATTAGGGTTGCATGTACACTTAGGAAGTGTTAGAATGCTCAAAACCCATCAGTGGTATCAGAGCATTGTTCGTTTGTTGTTGTTGTTTTTTTTTTTGTGCAAACAGCTTGAAAAAAAATCGTTTTTCTGTTTTCTGCTCGTATGAAAGTTTGCACATTTGTTGCTGGAAATGGACTAGAAACATTACCCTAAACTGTTTTGATGTTTTAAAGCTTGTTTTAGATGGTGTAATGTTTATGCTAATCCATTTACAATGGCAATTATTAAAATTACAAGTTTTTTTTAAGTGTAATTTTTGATTCTTGAAAGTGTTCATATTCATGTTCTTGAACTTATGAAGATTAGATGATCATAGGAATTGTTTGTAACCTTCATGGTAGTTTAATTCATGATCATAATGTGTTTTAATGGAGTCCATAACTTGTCCTCAAGTTATGGAAAACCAAAAGTCTCACTTTTATTAAAGCCATTAAAAGAACACAAGAGTTATAAAAATGAAGAGTCTTCATTTTTATAACTCAATTAATTCATAAGTTATAAGAAATGAAAAGTTTTGGAAGTTTACAAAACTTGCCCTCAAGTTTTGGAACATGTAAAGTCTTGATTAAAACTTTAGTTCCAACCCTTAGAATTTTAAAAGTTAAAATTCAACCCTTATACTTTATAATATTATAAGTTACTAATATATATATGTATAACGTCAAGTCGTCTTACCGCTAGTACGCCTCATTCACGAAGCCGGTCTATAAGGGGGGTATAAGGTTGTTGCCTATAAAATGGCAACTTAATGGGTGTTCACTCTCACCCACCGCTTCCTTGATCGGTGGAGGGTCGTTAGTCGAACGGGTAAGACAAGGACTTATAAATTCTCACTAAAAGTATGATGAATATTATAAAGTAACTAAATGCTTTTATTAAATTCCCAATCTTAGTTACTTTAGGAAAATGTGAATAAGGTGCTAATCCATGAAATTACACTTTACACTTTGTTTAAGTCGTTGGTGGAGCGTGTGTGGTTAACCGGCACACTAACTTGGACTTAACAAGGTAGGTAAAGGGTGACTTAAGGTTTACCATAGCATCGGTGGAGCGTGTGTGGTGTACCAGCACATCGATTGAGTGATAAACCTTGAGGGTACCAAGTGATTTGCATGGTTACTTCACACCTCGTTTTGTGATCCTCGGTATCCCAGTCATAAAACTTGGAGGGCACACTCGAGATTGAAACATGCCTTTAAAAAGTTCATTGAATCTCAAAAGAATCTAGGAATTTCTAAGAACCGATTAAAAACCTAATATTTATATTTCGTTTTTCATGGTGGAAATTGGTGAATCGTCATTCACCTACCTTTCAAATATGTTATAGCTTGGATTACGACATACCTCTTCTAAGTTATAATATATTGTGATTGGATTCTAGCCTTAATATTACATTTGGGTGTTTTATTAAGGACTCTTTTAATATCTAAACTAATCTTGTTCTCTTCTTTCAGATGTCTTCAAACAATGCTGCTTCTGGCTCTAATCCTAATGGCTCCTTTACCCTTATGAACTTGTGTGGGAAAGTCACTTTTGATGGATCCAACTTCAATGAATGGATCAGAAACATCAGGATGATTACCCGCTACGAGGACAAAGAATATGTCCTTGACAAGGAGCTTAAGGAGATTGATGAGACCACTGCAACTCCCCAGGAGATCGCTGACTTCCGGGCACATGAAAGGGATGCTACAAAAGTGGCATGCATCATGTTGGCCACCATGATAGCGGAACTCCAAAAGTCCTATGAGGACTTCTACCCTTTTGAAATGCACCAAGATCTGATGGAAAGATACCATCAAAGTGCACGACAAGAGAGGTATGAAATCATATGCTCTATCATAACAACCATGATGAAGGACGGGGAATCCGTCACGAGCCACATGCAGAAAATGCAAAGGTATGTGGATCGGTTGCTGAAGCTTAATGTGAACTTCCCTGAGGAGCTTGCAATAGATATCATTTTGCACTCCTTACCATCGTGCTATGATCAATTCCGCATGACATATCACATGAATAAGGAAGAGGTCACACTTATCAAACTTCAGGGACTCCTCAAGACCGCAGAAACAGGTCTTAAGGGTAAGTCGGTTGTTAACACTCCTACTCCAAACTCCGCCCCGGTTTTGGCAATCGGGAAAGGTAGAGGGAAGAAGAGGAAGAGCTCTTCAAAGGGTACCAAGGCTAGGACCCTTGATGGCTCTTCTTCAAGTGGAACCAAGAAAGGTTTTGTCACTCCTTCTTCTGACCCTAAAGAGGCTGAATGCTTCTATTGCCATGAAAAGTCACATTGGAAGCGGAACTGCCCAAAGTACCAGCAAGATGTGAAGGATGGGAAAGTTAAACCCAACCATGCAGGTATTTACACTATCTTATCTAATAACTCACCCCATTCTAACTCTTGGGTCCTTGATACCGGTTGTGGTATTCATATTTGTTCTGATTTGCAGGGACTAAGAAGAAGTGAGAATGTGGAGCATGGAAGAATAAACTTAATCATGGGGAATAGGAAAGCTTTACCTGTCACCAAGATTGGAGTTTATACTTTATTGCTAAGTAGTGGGTTTAGTTTAGATTTGAATAAGTGTTGTTATTAGCCAGAAATGGCAAGAAATATTATTTCCTTTCATGCATTGTATAAACAAGGTTTCACCTTTTCATTTGATAATGAAGTTGGTTCGATTAATGCTTTCTTTAATAATGTTCTTTATTTTAAAGCATTACCTTGTGATGGTGTGTATGAAACTGTATCTGTGGTTGATAACTTAGGAAATAATGTATTGTGTATTGATTCTGTTAATGATAATAACTTGGATAAAGCATCATTATGGCATTTTCGTCTTGGACATATAAGCAAGAAACGCATAGGCCAACTCCAAAAGGATGGAGTATTGGAGTCATTTGACCTAAAGTCAGATGATAGTTGCGAATCATGCTTACTTGGAAAAATGACAAAGTCACCCTTCACAGGTTCTTGTGAGAGGGGTGAAGGTTTGTTGGATCTTATACACACGGATGTGTGTGGGCCCTTCAAACATGCCACAAGGGATGCTAATCGTTATTATTTGACTTTTACTGATGATTACAGTAGATATGGATATGTATACTTAATCAAGCATAAGTCAGAGACTTTTGAGAGGTTTAAAGAGTTTAAACAGGAAGTCGAGAATCAATTGGGCAGGAACATTAAGATGCTTCGATCCGATCGAGGTGGTGAGTATCTTAGTTCAGAGTTCCTCGACTATCTTAGGGAATGTGGGATTGTCTCACAATTGACACCTCCCAGGACACCGCAGTTGAATGGTGTAGCTGAGAGGCGTAATCAAACCTTTTTGGATATGGTCCGTTCCATGATGAGTCGAGCTTCGCTACCAATCTCATTTTGGGGGTATGCCTTAGAGACTGCCGCCCATATCCTTAATCTAGTTCCCACAAAGAAAGTTTCCAAAACTCCTCATGAGATGTGGACTGGTAAAGTACCCAAACTAGACCACATTAAGATTTGGGGTTGTGAGGCTTTCGTGAGATGCGAGACTCATGATAAGCTCGAACATCTAAGTGAGAGGTGTATTTTCATCGGCTACCCACAGAAATCCTTTGGTTACCTCTTCTACATACCTAGTGAGAATGTGGTCTTTGTAGCTAGGAGGGCTTTCTTTCGAGAGAGAGAGTTCATAAGCCAAGGAGACAGTGGGAGGCAAGTTGACCTTGAAGAAATTCAAGAGTCAAGTGGTGAAGGAACTTCAAACCCTAGCACTCAACTTGAGGAGGAAACTCCTGTTGAGCCAATTGACAAGTCTGTACCTCTGAGGCGTTCCACAAGGGTTAGGAATGCACCTGAGCATTACTATGGATTCCATATTACTGCGGAAGGTGATACACTTATCAGTGATGAGACACTGATAGGTCTGGATGAACCTAACAGTTACGCGGAAGCCATGGCAGGCCCTGAGTCAGCCAAGTGGAAAGAGGCAATGGACAGCGAGATACAGTCCATGTATGACAATCAAGTTTGGAACTTGGTTGAGAATGTACCAGGTCGTAAGACTGTAGGGTGCAAATCGATCTTCAAGAAGAAGACCGACATGGATGGTAATGTACACACTTATAAGGCACGACTGGTTGCAAAGGGTTTCTCACAAACTCCGGGAGTTGATTATGATGAGACCTTTTCTCCAGTGGCCAAGATTAAGTCTATTAGGGTTCTGTTAGCCATAGCTGCATTTCATGACTATGAAATATGGCAAATGGATGTCAAAACCGCTTTCCTTAATGGAAAGTTGGCTGAGGATGTTTACATGAGTCAGCTAGAGGGTTTTGTCAATACAGAGTACCCTAATAAAGTGTGTAAGCTTGAGAAATCCATTTATGGGTTAAAGCAAGCACCTCGCAGATGGAATCTTTGCTTTGATGAGAAAGTCAAAGAATTTGGCTTTTCTAGGAGTGAAGATGAATCTTGTGTATATGTCAAGGCTAGTGGGAGTATAGTTAGCTTTTTGGTATTGTATGTGGATGACATACTACTCATAGGAAATGACATCCCAACTCTGCAGGAAGTTAAGTCCTGGTTTGGGAAGTGTTTCTCTATGAAGGACCTAGGAGAAGCTGCCTATATTCTAGGGATAAGGATCTTGAGAGACCGGAGTAAAAGACTAATTGGACTTAGTCAGAGTACTTACTTGGATAAGGTGTTGAAGAGATTCGGCATGCAGGACTCCAAGAAAGGAGAGTTACCCATCCAGAGTAACGGCAGATTGAGTAAGACACAAAGCCCTAGTACTGAGGCTGAGATAGAAGAAATGAGTCGAATACCTTATGCTTCGGCTGTAGGATCGATCATGTATGCTATGACGTGTACTCGACCTGATGTAGCCTTTTCTTTGAGCATGGTTAGCAGGTATCAGGGGAACCCTGGCAAGGCACACTGGACTGCGGTAAAGAATATCCTCAAGTACCTATGGAGGACTAAGGACTGGGTCCTTACCCTCGGTGGGAGTGAAGACTTGAGAGTTGTAGGGTATAGTGATGCTAGCTTTCAGACTGATAGGGATAATTTCCGCTCTCAGTCAGGCTGGGTCTTTACCTTAAATGGAGGAGCAATTTCTTGGAAGAGTTCCAGGCAAGAGACAGTGGTTGATTCAACTTGCGAATCAGAGTATATAGCAGCTAACGAGGCAGCAAAGGAGGCGATATGGCTGAAGAACTTCATTGGAGACCTTGGAGTTGTACCAGCGATTAAAGAGCCAATGGAAATTTTCTGTGATAGTGAAAGTGCAGTTGCCTTAGCCAAGGAACCAAGGGATCACGGGAGATCCACACACATCGACAGAAAATACCATTTCATCAGAAATCGAATAGAAGAAGGACTCCTCGTGGCAAAGAGGGTATCATCGGATGAGAATCCAGCAGATCCCCTCACGAAGGGACTGACTCGGGTTAAGCATCTCCAGCATGCTCGGAGCATAGGGCTGAAGGATGATATTAGATTTAGTAGTTAGATAACCTTGAAATTTGTAAAGTGTAATTGACATTAGATGATGAATAAAAGGTGTTTTATTTATGAGTAAAGTGTTGTTATCTCTTGACGATCGTTTACTATATTTCTTTTGCATGTTTTGACTTCCAGAATAATTATGTTTGGTATATCATATTATTCGAACCTCCATAGTCGGTCATATGTCGGAAGTAGGTATGAATCAAGACTGTCATGATTGGTTGCAGAGGTCTAAGTTGTTGGACATGGCTACAACACTCATGAGTGCTCATAAGTTCTGAGCATTGGACTCAACCCATGCTCACTGGAATCACTTCATGGAATTTATCTCGAGTGATCGTGAGACGGTAATATCATATAAGTCTTCAAACCTAGAGATATGATTTGTTACTTATGAGTTGGTTATGCATTGATTGTACGTTAACACATTGGTAACTCGATGTTATAAAACGTGCTTTTGTGTATAATTCAATGAGTGGTAGAACAAACATATGAGTCGAAGTTTATCTGTTCCTTCTTGGATTAGAAGCTGATATCTGGGCCCCTCGATGATTTTGTTTTGACCTATGTACCGGGCCCGGTCAGAACTAAGTTGATGTGTTCAATTAAGTTCTTTGTCAAACAAATCGGAAATCGAGAAACAAACTGCTGGACACAAAGTAAGACACTGTTCCATGTATTTGTCCGGCTGATATCTAGAACAGAGGATTATATGATCACTTATCTTAAATGGCGTATCATCATCTTCTCAGTTCCGAGAGACCTTGAAAGAGCTACGATTGCCGATCGGTTCCTGAAGTATTGCAGTTATAGTTATTAGACTTATCCAAGTGGGAGACTGTTGGATAAGGTGTATAAGTCCATAACTATTTCTGGTATGACCGTCGGGATGACCGAGTCGTTGATGCCAAATGGACGAAGAGGTGGAGATGAAGAAATGACTTGTGGAACTTGTGACTCGATATAGAGGCCCTTTGCTATCATAAAAAATGAGAGGATGGCGTGTATGATAATCAAGAATGGTGAAACCATAAGTATCAAAATCAATAGAACAATTGTTGTTAGTGGTAAATTTGCGAACATATATGAGTTTTTTGATAATATTAAGCGTGATGATGACATTTTGTAAATGAAGGGTGCGATAGATATATGGAAAAGGAAAAATGGTATGTCCCGATGTCACAACAGGTATTGTAGAACCGTTACCAACATAAATAGATCGAGCATATTTATTATTAGAGACAATTTTGAGTATACCTGTATTGGCGTGAACGTGGTCGGTTGCTCCAGTATCCATGACCCAACCATTATTTCCAGGACCATTCAGCGAGATAGTATCAAAAAAACTGGGAGTGAGGTGGGCTGATCTGTACCGAGCCAGGCCCATGAGGGTTGACCTGGTCCAGAAGATTACACACGGCCTTGAGGAGTAGCAGTCGAGTAGTGCACGAATTATGGAGGCATGCTACTAAGAATTCTTGGGCCGATGAAAGTAGACCTGCCACAATTTCCATTAGGTTGGTTGACCGGCTCTGGAATATGATGTAAAGGAACCCAATTCTGTTGGACATGACCTGATGGATTCCATAATTGAGAATCATATGGGGGCGGTGGAAAGTAAACCCATCTGTAATGGGTGTTATAAAGACGTAACGAGTTTTATGAAGATGCTGACTAGCAACGAATGAAGGTGGTTATTGTTGGCTTCGCTGATGATTGTTGCTACTTCCACCATGGTGACCATTATTCCCCCGATTTAAGGAAGCCAATTGAGCGCTAACTTGGAGCAGTGAAGGTGTTGAAGGATAAGTCTCGTGAGATGGGAGAGTGACTTGGTGATTATTAAGTCTCTTTTCTTCAACCAACAACATTGACCTCATCTCAGAAAATGTGGGTAGAGGTTTAGAGAAACGTATGATTCCGGAAACACTCTCGATTTTACTATGGATGTCGTTTAAAGCATGGAGTACCACATTGCGATCCTTGACCTTTTCACCAGACCTTCAAGAAAGTCTGCAATCTTCTTGATCTTCTCACCGTAATAGTGAATGGTAGAATCTCCCAAGGTTATGTTTCGTAGCTCACTCTCTAGCTGCATTGCAGTGGACTCGATATCATCATAGAAAAGCGACTTGACCTTTAACCAAACCTTACGAGTCGTTGTATTGATGGAGTAGGCGGATGTGATTAGCTTTTGAGAGATGGATCCAAAAATCCATAGTTTCACAAGTTGATCGAGTTCTTTCCACTTAGTGTCGGTAGGATGGGTATTGGCGGGTCGAAAGTGTCGTCAATATGAGCAGCAACATCTTAGGCAATGCAGTGAGCATGGAACAGATCACTCCATGGTTCATAATTGCGGGCGAAGAGATCAAGGATAAAAGGGATGTATGTTTTGATGTTAGTGATGTCATACGCCTTGTGAGGAGGTTTTGAAGGGGAGTTGCTTTCACCTGTCATGATGAAGAAGAAAGAAACAGAAGATAGAGGGAGAAGAAGATAACGTCAACTGATGAGGAAGTTGACAAAATGTAATGCAAGATCGGCTAGGGTTTATTGGGTCTCTGATACCATGATAAACACTATTTTCCCATGAATCTATTCTCATTCATGGAATACGTATAGATAATGCACGATACATACAAGGCACATGGGCCAATACAAAGGGGGCATAACTACAATGGGCTATAATACAAACATATACATAAATATATAAATGTGTATCCGCTAACAGAAACGATTCCCACTCCCGGTGGATAGACTTTATAATCTTAACCCATAAAGCATAATCTCTAGTAAACGAAAACCCCCAACACCATTTTGTTAATAAGGCTCGATTAAAGGCATAAAGACCTCCCACACCAAATCACCTTTATCCTTGGAAGCTAAAACTAACTCCCATTTCACCTAATAAAATATTCCCTTCGTGATCACCAATAAATAAATAAATAAACTTACACTTCCCACACCAACCCCCCCCCCCCCCCCCCCCCCTTTATCCTCGGAGGTTAAAAGTTAAAACTAACTCCCATTTTACTTAACAAAATATTCTCTTCATGCAATTCGCCACCCAAAAAAATGAGAACAAATAACTTCCAACATACAATAAACGGTATTTGGAACTTTAATAATAGACAAAATATATATGAGTAGGCTCCCTAACACATATTTCAAAATAGTAAGATAGCTACCAATCGAAAGTATTTTCATTTTCCAACACGCGACTCTGTCGGAAGATCCAAATAAGTAAAAAGAAATGAGGCTAATCTACACCCAATAACCAAGGCTATATGTGCAATCTCGACCTCATTCACCGCTATCCAAAAAGATTGGACTTCTACAAATTTATGCTTAATCCAGAAACTAAGAAAAAACATTGTAATATCCAAACAAGATTTGTGACATCATGTATCTTTCAATCACCTATAAATGTTGCATCAAGATTTGTGACATCATGTATCTTTCAATCACCTATAAATATTACATGGTTGGCATAAAAATAAGAAATAGACAAACCTCCATGACTAATAACCGCACCTTTATAAAAACAAATGAGATATAGATAAACAATGCCGTTTTTTTTACTTAATGCTTAAACCATAGCTTAATGAGTTAAGAGGAAAAAAGCTTTATGCATTCAGACATTCCCCACATTCCTTTTTACTTCTTTGTTTCCATCTCCTCCGCTAAACTCCTTCCCCTCAATTTTTCACACAACACCCAATCAATTCCAATAGAAGTTCAATACGATTGAAAAGATGTAAACCATCGCTAAGCTTTCTTTAACGTGACTTTTAGTGTTTTCTAGTTTTTGTTTTAGTTTTTTTTTTTCAATTACTTTTCTTATTTTAAGCATATTAACTATTTTATATATTGTGTATCTACATTTATTCAATTGTGTTGTTGGGCCTTGTTAGCTGGGCTGCTACAAAAACAGATATATATATATATATATATATATATATATATATATATATATATATATATATATATATATATATATATATATATATATATATATATATATATATATATATATATATATATATATATATATATATATATATATATATATATATATATATATTCAGAAAGCCCAAATCAGTTTCTAACGAATTTACATTTCTTTTGCCTCAACCCAACTGAGCATATTTAATTTTTTATGCCCGGATTTTATTAACAAGCTCTATTTAGTTTTATTATTTCATATTTAATAATTTTAATGTATTTTATAGTTAAGTTTACAACAAAATGTATTAGCCAAGAAAAATAATTATAACATCAAACTTTTTTTTTATTATTTTATTTTATAAAAGACTAAATGGTTTATGCATGTCAATCCACATAAAAATTGGCTATACTAAAATTTTCATTCCATTCTAATGCGAATTGGATCTTGTCTAAGTAATGTAACTCAACAGAATACGATAATTAACTATTTTTATAAAGTACTATATTTCATTTGATTAAACTAAGCACACACTTTTTTATTCAAATGAAGAAAATCTTTTGTTTTTTTTTTTTTTGTAATTTCATTATAGAACATAACAATAACTTATTTTTGACAATAACACTCTAAAATAACTAACAAATTCAGAAAACAAACGATAAAAATATTATGCTATTACATATTACATATTAGGATTGTTGTTGATGCCATTGATGAAAGTACAAATTCTCTTGCGCAAAGTAACAGCATTATCAGCAGCAGGGTAAAATAGGAAAAACACATGGTCTACCTCTTTATCCTCAATAACCTCAATGCCTCCATTCCACGCATTTTTACCCAAAATATCCTTATAATACCATCCCCTATCCTTCAATATATCCTTTTCAGCAACACAAACCAGTACCTTGGAGCATCTAAGATCCGACACTTTCGGATCCTTATCCGGGTTAATCAGCTGGTCATCCAACCCACTTGTTCTCGGGTGGGCAAACATCCATACATCCTCCATGAATGGCTTCCATGGGTGTTCGCCTTCAGATCCGATCCGATCTGCTCCCCAAAAATACGGGTGGAGCAGGATAATACCCTGTAGATTTATACTCAATCTAGGATTTTCTGACCCGACCCGGATTGCCATGTGGTGAGCGATGGTGGCACCGGCGCTGTCGCCGGCGAAGAATACATTTTCAAGATCTGCATAGTCGTTGATCCATGGCTCCGGGCAGTTTCCAGCGACCCATTTGATTGCTTCCCAGGAATCGTTTAAGCAGGTGGGGACGGGATGCTCCGGCGCCGTTCGGTAGTCAACGGAGACGATGACGACGTTGGATTCAGCTGCGACGAGGTTTGAGAAGTTATGGTAGAGAGGGGAGAAGGGGGATTCGATGATGAATCCGCCGCCGTGGAAGTAGATTAGAAGAGGGAGTTTTTTGGTGGCGGTTTTAGGAAGGTAAAGCCTGGCGGAGATGTTGGTTTCAGGTGAGATGACGACGTCTTTGGATTGGACGCCGGAGGAAGGATCAATGCCGGCGGGAAGGACATCGGTGCCGGTGAGTTTCTGGAATCGGCCATCTTCGTATACTCGAATGATACCGCGAATTTCTTTAACAATCTTATCTGATGAATCCATCTGCAAAAGATGTGGGGAAGATAGAAGTGAGCCAGTGAGGTATACTCGAATAAAATATGTAGTATATATAATAACATCATCTAATATAATAAAAACTAGAAAAGGGCACGCGGCTCCGCCGCCTTTGGATTATGTCATAGAAGTTCGCCGCCTTTGGATTATGTCATAGAAGTTAAAAATCGGCAAACTTTAAAAGATGTGTTGAAAGTGTAAATCGCCACAAATAGGGGAGAAAGCCGACAATCCCTAAAATTAAATGTCGAAAGTGTAAAAAAAAAAGAACACTGATGGAGAAAACCCAAAAATGTTGTGGCTATAGTATAAAAGTTGCCAAAGTTTTGGAAAATATGGTGGGAAAATTTTAAAGAATATTTTTTGTGTTTTTTATGTGAAACTGTAAAAGTTTTGACTTTAAGGACGAAAAGTGTCAAACTCATTAAAGATTTGTGGCAAAAATACCAAAATATAAAAGTTTTGACTGTAAGGACTAAAAGTGTCAAAGACACTAAAGATTTATGTCAAAATTCTAAAGGCACGAAAACTTAATAAAAACGTAAAAATGTAAAAGTTTTGATTTTAGAGACCAAAAATGTCAAATTCACTAAACATTTGGGACAAAAAAAGAAAATTTTGTGGCAATAGTTGACAAATGAAGAAAATTATGTGGCAATAGTGTGAAGAGCTGGAACTTTGCTTAGGATGGGACAAAAAAAGAAAATTTTGTGGCAATAGTTGAAAAATGAAGAAAATTTTGTGGCAATAGTGTGAAGAGCTGGAACTTTACTGTTCCTAAGCTCCCTTAGCTTTAATATATATATATATATATATATATATATATATATATATATAATATAAAATAAAATGCATGATATCAGAAAAAACGTTTCTTTTATTGTAAAGATTTTGGAAGATCCGAGTGTGGGTGGTTGATTTGAGTAAATTTTTTTAATAATCAACAATGTTACAAAACCTTTTTACTAAAAAAAAAACTCATTCATACAAACTAAGAGTTACAAACTTCATCTAAATAGATGTGTTGAAAAAGCTCATTCATACAAACTAAGAGTTACAAACTTCATCTAAAAAGATGTGTTTGAAGTAATTGATATTGTTCATTGTAGTTTGTTTATATGACCTTTTTTTTAAGATAATCAAATAACACTTTATAGGGCTTTAGATCTTAATTTAATCTTATGGACATATCTTAGGCTCCGTTTGATAGTAAGCTAACTGGGTTCGGTCAGCCCATTTGCTAAAGCTCGAAACTGACTGATTTGGTCTGCAATTATCAAACAGTCTCTTAGTTAGACCAAGAAATTGATCCGCAAAATAGTTCCAGTAATGTAATGGGTAAGGGCGCGACCGAAAAGTAGAAATGTGAAAAAAGCGGAAAATGATATTCTTGATTGATAAATATTACTTCGATTGATTCTCATTTCAAAGATGTATGAGGTTGCACTTTGAGATAGTTTGTGTGAGAAATAGGAGCATCTGCATTTACACATTAATTAAGATGTTTGTTAAAATGTATGAGAATGTATAAAGACGTAAGACACTACTTTAAATACGTAAAACGATAATCCACATGTGTAATGTTTCATTATGGGCGTGTTTGGCACGCAGCGTTTGGGAGCTTCTGGCTTCTAGCTTTTAAGAAAACGCTAGTAAAAAAGAAAAAAGTTTCGTTCAACGACAGAAGCGTTTAACTTTTAACATAAACAAAACGCTCCAAAATCAAAAGCTACATGGAGTAGCTTTCAACAAAACGCTTCAAAATCAAACGCTACCCGCTAGTTTTGCCGGACACGCCCTATATAGGCATAAATCGACGTTTCATACGTAAAAAAATGTTAAGTTTACATTATTTATAAGTATTAGAGGTTATAATTGTAAATAAGCATAATAAGAGGGTTGATATGTAAATATATAGTTAGCTGTTATTTCAGTTATTCTGTTAGATGCTCATTTTGAGCTGATATAAGTTCTTGTATCATTTTCATTCAAGATCAATGAAAGATTATCAAGTTTCATTTCGTATTATGGTATCAGAGCTGAAAAATTCCGCTTCTATGATTCAAAAGAATCATTTTAATTCTGTTCTTCGTTTTCGAATCAACTTTCATTCAATTTGATTTTGCAAATTGTTCTTGTGAAATCGATTTTCTCTATTGTTTTCAAATCTACAAATTGTTCTTGTAGATTTATGCGTTTTTTATTTGATTCCACAAATTGTTCTTGTGAGATCAATTTTTCTTTAATTCTTTGAGATTTACAAATTGTTCTTGTAAATTTCTACGTAATCTTCATCATGACGACTAATTCGTCATCTGTAAACATTTCTCCAATTGATGATCGAATGTCACCATATTACATTCATCATTCAGATAATCCTGGATTCATTCTGGTTTCCCAGCCATTGATTGGTGAAAATTATCCTTCATGGAGTAGATCGATGTTAATTGCACTTTCAGTAAAGAATAAAGCTGGATTTGTAGATGGAACTATTCCTGAGCCTTCTCCAAATGAAATTGTTAATCACAATGCATGGATGCGTAACAATAAAATAGTAATTACCTGGATCTTGAATTCTGTATCAAAGGAAATTTCAACTAGTATCATGTTTACAAATTCAGCGAAGGAAATTTGGCAAGACCTTCAAGATCACTATCAGCAAAGCAATGGACCTCGAATTTTTCAGATCCGGAGAGAAATTGTAAATCTCAGTCAAAATCAAGATTCAGTTGGTGTTTATGTAACATCCCAAAATTCAAGGCCAAAAATTTCATTTTTAAATAAGTTATTACATAAACCATCAGTATAAAAACATTCATAATAATATTTCGTGTCAAATCAAAGTGTCAGTAACCAAAACATTTTAGCATAAAATAATATCAGAGTGTAATCCCAAAGATCTCATGTGCGGAAAACATAGGGTGATGCGCTGCGATCAAGCCGACTCATTTCCTTTGAAAACGAGTACCTGAAACCAAAACTGTAAACCGTAAGCACGAAGCATAGTGAGTTCCCCCATCATACCACATACCACATAATACCATCGGTATCTTTCAACCGGTAACTGTCATCGGTATCTTTCAACCGGTATCCGCCATCGGTATCTTTCAACCGGTAACCGGGGACTATTTCACCCCTACCACTATCATATAATAACAGGATATAATCATACAGTCCGGTATATCTGGGGTACCGACCTACCCTTCGATCCTAACGACTGAGTCAGGGAAGAACTATTCCTTGCTACTCCCACTGACACACATAGCATATCACATAAACATATCTCATAAGCATATCTCATAAGCATATCTCATAAGCATATCACATAAGCATACCAAGATAATTATCACAAAGACAATTATCTACCAACTACCCCTGTTGGTGGGCCGGCATTATGGCCTTAGACCCACCCCTACTGGAAGGTAACTCACCTCACACTGCTGAAGTCCCGTAGACACAATCCCACACTGCTGAAGTCCCGCAGACTCAACCCCAGCTGCTGGATGACAGATTCTCGAACTGTCAATAACAAACATCACCCAATTAATAATTGGGTCCCACTACATAACCATAAGTACATTCCTTGGGTAATTACTACATTACCCCAAACTTGGCTTATTCAAGCCCAAGGCCCAATCCATAGGCCCAAAGTCAATTAGGAATCAAAGCCCAACACATAGCCCAATTTTCCAAATTGGGCCTAGGCCTATACATGGTCTCATTCTAAGGCTCAACATCATATAATCATTAAGGCCCAAACTATGGCCCATCTATGGCCTAATTTTCCAAATTGGGCCCAAACCCCTTACATGGGCCTTACCCTAGGCCCATTAATTTATTCCAGCCCATTTGCTTAATCTTGGATTGCCCATTTAATAACCCAATCATCAAGGCCCAACAAGAAACCCAAGTGAAATTAGGGTTTCACATAAAATGATGATTAGGGTTAAGTTTCCTACTTAACCCATTAAGAACTTAATCCATTAAGTTCAATATTGTTTAGATTAATTTTTGCCAATGATTATTATTTAATATCTCAAGTTATTAAATAATTCCCGCGTATCCCGGTTAAATCCCCAAATTAGGGTTTTATTGGCATTAGGGTTTTCCAATCCAAATATTAGCCCATTTATCAATTTGTTGGCCTTTTATGTCAATTAGGGCTTTATTGGGCCTATTAGGCCCACTGGAATATCATTAAGTCCATTAGGGTTTTCCTTAGGCCCATTAAGCTTCATTGGGCCCGTTAGGGCTTACGAGGCCCATTAGGGTTTCAAGCACCTCCAAAACTAATCAAACTCACAAGACAAGCACACGGCCACCCGACACGTCGGCCGATGGCGGCGGGAGGCGGCAGCCACCACCCTACGGTGGTGGTTTGAAATTTCTATTATTCCATTTTTGTTACAATTTACAATGTCAATCCGATTACCACACGCAGGCATACTAATCTAATTAAACACACACACACACACAACTACCTAATGGTGGTCGGCGGTGGCGCATGGCGGCAGCCACCACCTCACGGTGGTGGTGGTGGCTGTTCTCGTGGATTCTGGCCAAACCAACACCACCAACATGAAATAACACCCACACACTACACGGATTTGAAGCAAAACACACGCCCATACAACTCACAGCCACCACCTATGGTGGTTGGTGGTGACGGGTAAGGCAGCGACGGTAGGCGGCACTCTAGCGGCAGCAGCGACGACACCGGCATCCCTTGCTCGAAAAACGAACCCAACACCCACCTGTGGAGGGCGGCAATGGCAGCAGCAACTCATGAAGGAGACAGCAGTGATGTAACCACCGGAAAGAAAAGGAGAAAAGAGAAGGTGGTGCGAGACCCACAACCAAACTATGGCTGCCACACGCAGCCGGAGCCCCAACGGTGGCAGGTAGACGTCGGAAAACGGTGGCTTCATCTTCTCGTCGGAAGTTACCGCAGCGGCAGCAGCGAGGCGGCAAGGCATCGACCTAGAACAACGGCGTCTGGCTGTCTTGCTCGATCGGAAACATGAGTTAGATGAGTGGTGATAGCGGCCGGCGGCTAGGAGGTATAAGGTGGCGTCATCGTCGGCGATGGCGGAGGAAAGATGGTGGCGCCGGAGGGAGTCATAAGGGTGGCATCGGTGGAGAGGATGTAAGGGGTGAAGTTGGCGGCTGTCATAGTTCTCTAGGGTTAGGGTTAGGCAACGGTTATATACTCCCGAGCCCCATAAGCATTATTTCCATAATGACCGAATTAGCCCCTCCTTCCACCTTTTCTTTCAAAACGAATCCATAACTTACCGTTTAAACCCTCATCATTAAAATTCATTACAAGTCAAGTACAATACTCACCAAACAGCCCTCCGTTCTTGAATTTCTTTGCAAAGTCGGTCCAGAAGTTACCCTTTAAACCCCCAATATCTCAATTATGACATATTCAGCCCTTCCACCTCTTTTCATTTCAAATTAACTCCAAAATTACTTAAATAGCCCTTAGTCTTCAAAATCCTTTCAAGTTAAGTCCCAATAATTCACCAAGTAGTCCCTACCTTTATAATTATTACAAAACCAATCCGGAACTTACATTTTTAACCCCCAACTTCTGAATTGTGCCAATTAACTCCTCGAAGCCAACACCCTGCATATATAATTATTTATTTTAGGGCTACCATTCATTCATTATTTTGTTTATTTATTTAATAAATAAACCGGGTGTTACAACTCTCCCCCACTTAAATTAGATTTCGTCCTCGAAATCATTCCTTACCATTACTTATGCGCCAAACCACTCAGGTAGCATGGTCACCACCCTGGGCACACCCTAGTCTTCCCAGGGTAGATGTGACCCATCTTTGCAAAGCCCTAACATCCGCAGATGAACGAATTCCTCGCAACATGATCACATCTACTCCGTCTGAATCTGCTGTCTTGAGATTGTCTGGATTCCTGGCAGACCACTCATACTGAATCATTATCGTTGGATCCAGCCCGTTTATCCCACAACTGACTACTTAACTTCTGATCACTCGCGTTTCCCATTATAAAACAAGGTCACAGACCCAAATATCCTTGCATATCACTTTTACTTGGCCAAGGCTCAGCTAATCCCGCTGTGAGCGACTTGTCACTTCCCAATAACCCAGCTATTTCGTGCGTACATGCATCCTAAAACACAAATACTAACACTGCCCAAACGTTGAGACTGCTCGAACACTGAACTGCCTGAAGCAGGATGCTGCCACATAGCTGCTTCCCAAAATCCTTTGAGACCTTCCTGGTCTCAATTCATCCGTCATTCATCAGTAATATCGGGTTTTTGCCCGGCTGCGGAGTCAAAAGTACTCCCACTTAGTCGTCTCACACGACTTCTGAACGAAATCCTTCTCTGGAACTAGTTGCCACTAGTTGTCATGCCACTGTGGCTCTAACAACCTCCCGACCCAACCGATCGGGTCCATGCGTCGAATCCTGACGTCACCACATCCAATGCTAAAAGTGATTGCTACCCGACCAATGGTAGCCTAATGTCACAACGACCTTAAGTAGTACATTGCTTCCCTGATCTCATAACTGTAGTGACGTCCCTACAGTCTCATTACTGGCTTAACCAGATCAAATCCATTTGGGTAAATCCGAAGTCCAATCCGTGGATTTCCATATTCTCACTGCTACACCCGAACTGGTGGGTACTACTGTTCCTTTCGCGTCCTAGCAACGCACTCATGCTATCTACCAACCTAGTGAATGCTACGGCTACACCCGCAGACTTACAACACTCTACCGCTATCTGGCTGCTAGTGAATGCTACGGCTACACCCGCAAACTTACAACACTCTAATACTATCTGACTGCTAGTGAACACTACGGCTACACCTGCAGGCTTACAACACTTCCCATGCTAACTGACCACTAGTGAATGCTACGGCTACCCCCGTAGTCTTACAACACTTTCCATACTAACTGACCACTAGTGAATGCTACGGCTACTCCCCGTAATCTTACAACTCTTTCCAAACTGGGTCGAACACGCACTCGACCTAACACACAACTGAACTCGAGTGCTAACCGGAACTCTAACCTGGTTCCCGAACCATGCTATCACGTGACCCCATTGTATCAGTACCGTACCCATGCCCGTGATCAACGCGTCACAGTAAACCACAGAATCATCTACACCCTCTGGCGGGGTGAGAATCGGTGCCTCGCACAACCGCTGTCTGAGAGTTTCGAAGGCTGCCTGCTGCTCAGGCCCCTAGCGAAAGGCTATCGACTTCTTGGTCAGTCGGGTCCAAGGAACTGCAATCTCGGAGGAGTCCCGTATAACCTCCGGTAATAACCCGCTAGACCCAGGAAACCCCGAATCTCGGTTGGAGACCTCGGAATCTCCCGCTGCCTCAAGGCCTCTATCTTGGCCGGATCGACCAGAATACCCTTCTGGTTGACAAGGTGCCAAAGAGATTGCACCTCGCGCAACCAGAACTCACAGTTGGAGAACTTTATAAAAAGTCTCTCCCCCACTTAGCTTCGACTACGTCTTCACATTACATGAGAATTGAAGGATTCCCAATCCTCCTCGCTTTCTAATATCCCACTGATGACAACCTGTGCCTGCCAATGCTAGCGTTTAATCACCGATTAAACCTTGAGATCTCCCATCCTTGGAAATCTCAATGAGTACTCTTGAAATCTGATCCAGTCTGACTCCTCGATCCATCTAACCTGCTGTCAATTGAAGACCTTAATCTTCACTCTAGCTGACGAATCCTCGTTCCCACTTCCAAGCTTACAGTACCACTAAACTCTAACCGAACACAGCCCATGCGAAAATACAATTCCCTTGAACATGCGATGACCAACCACTTATGCATCTAACACCCGCGACTGACACTACCCTTTTCATGTCACCAGCTCTGCCCTACCAACGGTAGTGCCTTGAACTCCAAAGTTCCTCCATAGACAATTACCGACCATACCTGAACAATGATAGAATCACTGAACGCTGACTTCACTGGAGAACTATCGCTCTAACCCTGACCGAATATCCACTAAATAATACCCACATAGATCCTGGTAAAGATCTGGAATGATAATGGTACACGCGGAACCCACTCCGCAAGATGCATCCCTCTGTGGGTTCATCAAGGACCTTTCGGCATGCAAGATGGCATATATGATCCTTGATAACCCAAACACTAGCAGAAAACCGACCCGAGATCTGACTTATCCAAACTCACTTGCAATCCCAAAGCGATACATATTCCAAACATCCATCTAATAGTAGTAGAAGATGGCATACCCGCAACATCTGGAGGAATCCTAATCACCTCCAGCTGACATGATCAACCCTGCCTCACTTGTAGCAACCTAAACCCTTGGAGCGACAAACTCCCTTGTGCATTTTCCGTACGTGCAGTACTGACTCTGGCCCTGCTGGCCTTTCACATGAGGATCATAAGTCATGGATCTCTTCCCGGGACCCTCTACTATACGCACCTGGCACGACCCTCTCTTCCCAGGGTGCTCCAAATCGATCTCGCATCTTCAACTCTTGGAAATCATATTCTTCAGGGTCTGACACCCTGTCACGCTCACTGGCTCACTTACCAATGGCTAAGCTGCAACAACTGGAACATCCTCTGTCCCCAAACCGGGTCACAAACTCCTCCCAGAAGCTTCTCAGATTCTCCAAGACTCTCACCGATTCGAGTATGGATCCTGTGCTTTCAGTAGTACGGGCCCAATACTACCTTCCACACCTATCCATACTTTCCTCAGTAATCCTCTCGAATCCTCCAAATCACTTCCTCAAACCGGTACACCTAGTCTCACTAAACCCCACTACTAACCCATTGAAACATATCCTAGGCTCTCCTAGGTTCCCGAACTCACCCAGTCCTCAGCTGCTGAAAGATTCCCAGTAATGTCAACTAGCTATTTCATGAATATAGCTAGCTCACATTACTAAGAGTCCCACAAAGCACCGAGCAAGCAGCATTCAGACAATGGAAAATCTAACCATCATATTCCAATCAAACCATACTATCCTCTACTCAGGATTATGTACATGCAATTCAAAGGTTCATACAATCAGGCATAACCTAAACAGGCTATCCTATTACTAACTGATCAGTACTAGCATGCAAGTCTACAAGCACATACAATAGGCATATAAGGCATCCTTCTTAGATCCTCAGCGCTAATCTAGCATGCAGTTCTCAATATCATATCAGATCATGACATAACATGTATGGGTATCTTGGGGAAAGCTTACTTGAGCTCGGCTGATTGCACGCATCACACACCTTGTCCTTTTCAAAGTTCTTCTCTTTCAAATTCTTTTGAACTTCTTTGTATAAAATGATTTTACTTTTGAAAATTTTCATACCAAGTCCTTAGTTTGAGTCCAGACACACCCGTGTGTGTGCCCGGATCCCTCAAACCAAGGCTCTGATACCAACTTGTAACATCCCAAAATTCAAGGCCAAAAATTTCATTTTTAAATAAGTTATTACATAAACCATCAGTATAAAAACATTCATAATAATATCTCGTGTCAAATCAAAGTGTCAGTAACCAAAACATTTTAGCATAAAATAATATAAGAGTGTAATCCCAAAGATCTCATGTGCGGAAAACATAGTGTGATGCGCTGCGATCAAGCTGACTCCTTTCCTTTGAAAACGAGTACCTGAAACCAAAACTGTAAACCGTAAGCACGAAGCTTAGTGAGTTCCCCCATCATACCACATACCACATAATACCATCGGTATCTTTCAACCGGTATCCGCCATCGGTATCTTTCAACCGGTAACCGGGGACTATTTCACCCCTACCACTATCATATAATAACAGGATATAATCATATAGTCCGGCATATCTGGGGTACCGACCTACCCTTCGATCCTAACGACTGAGTCAGGGAAGAACTATTCCTTGCTACTACAACTGACACACATAGCATATCACATAAACATATCTCATAAGCATATCTCATAAGCATATCTCATAAGCATATCACATAAGCATACCAAGATAATTATCACAAAGACAATTATCTACCAACTACCCCTGTTGGTGGGCCGGCATTGTGGCCTTAGACCCACCCCTACTGGAAGGTAACTCACCTCACACTGCTGAAGTCCCGTAGACACAATCCCACACTGCTGAAGTCCCGCAGACTCAACCCTAGCTGCTGGATGACAGATTCTCGAACTGTCAATAACAAACATCACCCAATTAATAATTGGGTCCCACTACATAACCATAAGTACATTCCTTGGGTAATTACTACATTACCCCAAACTTGGCTTATTCAAGCCCAAGGCCCAATCCATAGGCCCAAAGTCAATTAGGAATCAAAGCCCAACACATAGCCCAATTTTCCAAATTGGGCCTAGGCCTATACATGGTCTCATTCTAAGGCCCAACATCATATAATCATTAAGGCCCAAACTATGGCCCATCTATGGCCTAATTTTCCAAATTGGGCCCAAACCCCTTACATGGGCCTTACCCTAGGCCCATTAATTTATTCCAGCCCATTTGCTTAATCTTGGATTGCCCATTTAATAACCCAATCATCAAGGCCCAACAAGAAACCCAAGTGAAATTAGGGTTTCACATAAAATGATGATTAGGGTTAAGTTTCCTACTTAACCCATTAAGAACTTAATCCATTAAGTTCAATATTGTTTAGATTAATTTTTGCCAATGATTATTATTTAATATCTCAAGTTATTAAATAATTCCCGCGTATCCCGGTTAAATCCCCAAATTAGGGTTTTATTGGCATTAGGGTTTTCCAATCCAAATATTAGCCCATTTATCAATTTGTTGGCCTTTTATGTCAATTAGGGCTTTATTGGGCCTATTAGGCCCACTGGAATATCTTTAAGTCCATAAGGGGTTTCCTTAGGCCCATTAAGCTTCATTGGGCCCGTTAGGGCTTACGAGGCCCATTAGGGTTTCAAGCACCTCCAAAACTAATCAAACTCACAAGACAAGCACACCGCCACCCGACACGGCGGCCGATGGCGGCGGGAGGCGGCAGCCACCACCCTACGGTGGTGGTTTGAGATTTCTATTATTCCATTTTTGTTACAATTTACAATGCCAATCCGATTACCACACGCAGGCATACTAATCTAATTAAACACACACACACACAGCTACCTAATGGTGGTCGGCGGTGGCGCATGGCGGCAGCCACCACCTCACGGTGGTGGCGGTGGCTGTTCTCGTGGATTCTGGCCAAACCAACACCACCAACATGAAATAACACCCACACACTACACGGATTTGAAGCAAAACACACGCCCATACAACTCACAGCCACCACCTATGGTGGTTGGTGGTGACGAGGTAAGGCAGCGACGGTAGGCGGCACTCTAGCGGCAGCAGCGACGACACCGGCATCCCTTGCTCGGAAAACGAACCCAACACCCACCTATGGTGGGCGGCGATGGCAGCAGCAACTCATGAAGGAGACATCAATGATGTAACCACCGGAAAGAAAAGGAGAAAAGAGAAGGTGGTGCGAGACCCACAACCAAACTATGGCTGCCACACGCAGCCAGAGCCCCAACGGTGGCAGGTAGACGTCGGAAAACGGTGGCTTCATCTTCTCGTCGGAAGTTACCGCAGCGGCAGCAGCGAGGCGGCAAGGCATCGACCTAGAACAACGGCGTCTGGCTGTCTTCCTCGATCGGAAACATGAGTTAGATGAGTGGTGATAGCGGTCGGCGGCTAGGAGGTATAAGGTGGCGTCATCGCCGGCGATGGCGGAGGAAAGATGGTGGCGCCGGAGGGAGTCATAAGGGTGGCATCGGTGGAGAGGATGTAAGGGGTGAAGTTGGCGGCTGTCATATTTGTCTAGGGTTAGGGTTAGGCAACAGTTATATACTCCCGAGCCCCATAAGCATTATTTCCATAATGACCGAATTAGCCCCTCCTTCCACCTTTTCTTTCAAAACGAATCCTTAACTTACCGTTTAAATCCTCATCATTAAAATTCATTACAAGTCAAGTACAATACTCACCAAACAGCCCTCCGTTCTTGAATTTCTTTGCAAAGCCGGTCCAGAAGTTACCCTTTAAACCCTTAATATCTCAATTATGACATATTAAACCCTCCACCTCTTTTCCTTTCAAATTAACTCCAAAATTACTTAAATAGCCCTTAGTCTTCAAAATCCTTTCAAGTTAAGTCCCAATAATTCACCAAGTAGTCCCTACCTTTATAATTATTACAAAACCAATCCGGAACTTACATTTTTAACCCCCAACTTCTGAATTGTGCCAATTAACTCCTCGAAGCCAACACCCTGCATATATAATTATTTATTTTAGGGCTACCATTCATTCATTATTTTGTTTGTTTATTTAATAAATAAACCGGGTGTTACAGTTTATTTCACAAAATTGAAGTCGCTTTCAAAAGAACTTGAGAATTTTCGCCCTAGATGTTCATGTGGCAAGTGTGAATGTCATGGAGTTGAAAATATTGAAAAATATTTTCAATTTGAGTAGATCATGAATTTCCTAATGGGATTGAATGATTCTTTCTCACACACTAGAGGTCAAATATTGCTGATGGATCCTATGCCTGCCATTAATCGAGTATTTTCTTTAGTTGCTCAAGAAGAAAAACAGAAGACTATTTCAGTGAATCAACATTCTTCATCTGTTGCTTTTGTTGCTAAATCCAATCAAAACAACATAAATAATAATCAGAACAAGAAATTCAATAACAATCAAAGAGATCGTCCATATTGCACAAATTGCAAGTTTCAGGGGCATACAGTGGAAAAATGTTACAAATTACATGGTTATCCTCCTGGATACAAATCAAAGGCCAAGACAAGTCAAATCAATGCAGTAACAAATGACAATGTTACTGTTGATGGACATTCATCTATAAATGATGATTTGAGCAACATGTTCAGAGGTTTTTCTCCTTCACAATGTCAATAAGTGATGTCTGCTTTAACAAATCACATGATTTCAGTGAATCCAAATGAAAACACATCCACAGGTAAATGTTATTCACTGACTATTACTAATGAATTGAAATCATGCATGTGGATTCTTGATTCTGGTGCTTCACAACATGTTTCTCATGATATAAATCTTTTCACCAACACAAGAAAAGTTTATAATCATACAGTTACTCTTCCAAACAAGCTTACTATTCCTGTCAATCTAGTTGGAGATATCAAAGTTGACTATCTGTTTACATTGAAAAATATACTTTATGTACCTGATTTTGATCTTCATTTGATATCAGTCAGTGCATTAACCAAAAGTCAACAAATGATAGTCCAATTCACATGTCATCATGCTTATATTCAGGATACCCTTCACAAGAGGATGATTGGCAAAGCTGATAACATTCAGGATTTATATGTGATGAGAACTAAGCAAGAAGAAAATTTTAAAGTGGCTGATACAAGAATCAATGTTGTTTCACTTGATCTGTGGCATAAGAGATTAGGACACCATTCAAACAAAGTTCTTATTCCTATTAAGAACATTTTAGCTGTTTCTATAACTCAGAATAAATGTAATGATCATTGTTCTATTTGTCTATTAGCCAAACAGAAACAATTGTCATTTGATAGTGAAAACAACTTCTGTAATGAAATATTTGATTTGGTTCATTGTGACATTTGGGGTCCGTATCAGAATTCCACTTATAATGGTCAAATATATTTTGCCACTATAGTTGATGATAAAAGCAGATACACATGGATTTACTTGTTGAAGCACAAATCTGATATTATAGGAATTATTCCAAAGTTTTATTCCTATGTTCAAACACAATTCAACAAAAGCATTAAGTGTTTTAGAACAGATAATGCAAAGGAATTGGAATTCAAGGAATTTTTTTAAAGAAAAGGGCATAATTCATCAAAAGGCATGTGTAGCTAAACCACAACAAAATTCAGTGGTGGAAAGAAAACATCAACATCTGTTGAATGTGGCCAGATCATTAATGTTCCAGTCAAATATTCCAATTCATTTTTGGGGGGATTGTATTTTAACAGCAACTTATTTGATAAACAGAATTCCATCAAAAATCCTTTCTTATCAGAACCCATTTCAGATTCTACATGGTTTTGTTCCAAAATACAAGTATCTACGAAATTTTGGATGTCTAGCTTATGCTTCAACATTAGTTGCTAACAGATTGAAGATTCAACCAAGAGCAAAAGCTTGTTTGTTTTTAGGATATCCTCCTAATATGAAAGCATACAAGTTATATGATCTTGAAACAAAACAAATTTTTTATTCAAGAGATGTGGTCTTTCATGAAAATCTATATCCTTTTCAAAAGAACTCCATTCCAGATCCGGTTGATCCATTTGAACATGTTGTTTTACCTGTTTCTTTACCCGAACCTGATATTTCCATAAATACCCCTGAACCAAATTTGTCCCAAAACATAAACAATTCACCAAATGGAAATCCGAGCCCAAAAATCCCTTCAAGGCCAGTTAGACCTCATAATCCTCCTTCTTATCTCAAGGATTATCATTGCAATTTTGTCTCAGATAATGAATCTCAATACTCATTGCATGATTATTTGTCTTATGACAATTTATCACAAAAACACAGAGTTTTTGTAATAAATGTATCAGCCAATTTTGAACCCAAATTCTATAAAGAAGCTTCAAAACATAAAGAGTGGTGTGATGCTATGAAAGTGGAACTAGATGCTATGAAAGACAACAATACTTGGTCTATAGTTCCTTTACCACCAAACAAGAATACAGTTGGATGCAAATGGGTTTACAAGATCAAATATGGCAGCAATGGGCAAATTGAAAGACATAAGGCCAGATTGGTTGCAAAAGGATTCAATCAAAAGGAAGGAGTTGATTACTTTGAAACTTATTCTCCAGTTGCAAAACTTGTAACAGTCAAGTTGTTATTGGCATTATCTGCAATCAAACAGTGGAACATGGTGCAACTTGATGTAAATAATGCATTCTTGAATGGAGATTTACAAGAAGAAGTATTCATGGACATTCCACAAGGACTTGATATTCAGGGGGAACCTCAAGGTTCAAAGCTTGTATGCAAACTCAACAAGTCAATTTATGGACTCAAACAAGCTTCTAGACAATGGTTTGATAAATTTTCAAAGTTTTTGAAAATTTTGTGTTTTAATCAATCAAAGTCTGATTACTCAGTTTTTCATAAAGGAACTGGTGAAAAGTATGTTGCATTGCTCGTTTATGTTGATGATATAATCATCACAGGTCCATACAAAGAAGGCATTGATTTTTTGAAGAAACAATTAAGTCAACAATTCAAATTGAAGGATCTAGGTTCACTAGGCTATTTTCTGGGGATAGAAATAGCAAAATCCAAAAAGGGTATTTTCGTCTCTCAACGAAATTATACTATACAGTTGATAGAAGATGCAGGGCTTCTTGCTGCAAAACCCAAGAATACCCCTATGGATCCTAAACTTGATTTGGTTGAAAAGATGGGTGAGCTATTTGATAATCCATCATAATATAGACGACTTGTAGGTCGACTGTTATATCTCAATATAACACGACCAGATATATCTTTTGTTGTCCAAAGATTATCTCAGTTCATGTCGAATCCTTGTAAAAGTCATTTTGAAGCAGCATGTCACTTATTGAAGTACTTGAAAGGCTCACCAGGTCAAGGTTTATTCTTTTCCAAAGATTCAACACTACAATTGAAAGCATTTTGTGACTCAGACTGGGCGACATGCAAAGAGACTCTTAGATCAGTTACAGGATTCTGTGTATTCCTTGGATCTTTTTTGATTTCATGGAAGACTAAAAAGCAACAAACTGTTTCAAGGTCATCTGCTGAAGCAGAATACAGGGCAATGGCCACTACAACAGCTGAACTTGTATGGTTAAGGCAATTACTCAAAGATTTTGACATTCCATTAAGCCATTCAACATTGTTATTTTGTGATAATCAAGCAGCTATTCAAATAGCAAATAACCCAACATTTCATGAAAGAACCAAACATATAGAAGTTGATTGCCATTTCGTGAGAGAAAAAGTGGAAGACAAAACAATAAAGCTACTTCCGATTCAATCTGCCATGCAACTTGCAGACATGTTCACAAAACCTTTACCGAATTCCAAGCTACAACCATTTCTAGGCAAGTTGGGGCTGAAGAACATTTATTCTTCATCTCCAACTTGAGGGGGAATATTAGAGGTTATAATTGTAAATGAGCATAATAAGAGGGTTGATATGTAAATATATAGTTAGCTGTTATTTCAGTTATTCTGTTAGATGCTCATTTTGAGCTGATATAAGTTCTTGTATCATTTTCATTCAAGATCAATGAAAGATTATCAAGTTTCATTTCGTATTAATAAGACATTCGGCAAAATTATTTTACTTTAAAGGCTACTATTTTCTTATTTGTGACATATATCGTTAAAGATGTTTACTATTATATTTTTCAAAAAATTTCGTTAAGCTTTAGTTTTGTGACATTATTACCTATATATTCAAGAAATCATTTTTTGATTTTCAAATTGATGTTTTAATTGGTCAAAATGTTTAACCTTACGAGGGTGTTTCCATTGTTAAAAAAGAAGGTTGGAGAAGAGGTTGGTGCAAATAAGAGTGTGTAATTTAAAACAAGAAAAATAAGCTTTCTAGATTTCGATTAACGGTGCACATGAGGATGCGGATATGGTACCAAGTATTTTCTTGGTTGATTTGTTTCTTGGTAATATTTTATTTGATTAGAGAGCAACATATCCATTGATATCTCAAGAATATAGTCAAGAGACACTAAAACACAATTATACTCGCTTAAAACAACTTTGTTAGTTGAAGTTTTTATGATAATAATGTAACCATTTGGGATTTCAACCAAACAAATTAATCAACTTCAGACAAATGATTAATGATTTCGGTAAAAACACGTGGAATAAACTTCTGAAAAACAGTAATCGAAAAACTATAAAACTAAACATAAAATATATTGTGGTTGGAATGGTGTGACATACGTTCGTGGACGAACATGAATGAGAATTTTATTAAACTTGCAAAATAAAATTACAATAACTCACAAAAAATTGTACCTCACTAGCTTTAACAAGAAATATTTCTTATTCACATACTATTCCAAAGTGCTATGCTTTTAACCAAATCTATGTGCAGCCAACTTTATTTTACTAGAAGCAAGTAAACCCTATTATAGTATTATTCTTCCTTGATTCATTGTAAGAAAAAACCAAACAACAAACAAAATCACATTATTATTCTATTACATTGACGGAGATTTGTCTTTCACTAGTTGGATGATTAGGTTACTTATCGATGTGATTGATGAAGGTACAAATTCTTTTGCGCAGTGTACAAGAACTATCTGCAGAATGGCTAAATAGGAAAAACACATGGTCTTCCCCTTTATCCTCAATAACCTCAAGACTTCCATTCCACCCACTTTTACCCAAAATGTCCTTATAATACCATCCTCTATCCTTCAATATATCTTTCTCAGCAACACAAACCAGTACCCTGGAGCATCCAAGATCCGACACCTTCGGATCCTTATCCGGGTTAATAAGCGGATCATCCAACCCACTTGCTCCCGGGTAGGCAAAGATCCACATATCTTCAATTAACGCTTTCCATGGGTGTTCTTCTTCAGACCCGATTCGATCTTCTCCCCAAAAATACGGGTGGAGCAGGATAGTACCCTGTAGGTTCATGCTCAATCTCGGATTTTCTGAACCGACCCGGATTGCCATGTGGTGGGCGATATTAGCACCGGCGCTGTCACCGGCGAAGAATACAATTTCAAGATCGGCGAAGTCATTTAGCCAAGTGTCCGGGCAGTTTCCGGCGACCCATTTGATTGATTCCCAGGAATCTTCAAAGCAGGTGGGGACGGGATGGTCCGGCGCCGTTCGGTAGTCAACGGAAACTATGACGACGTTGGACTCCGCAGCGATGAGGTTTAAGAAGTTATGGTAGAAGGGGGATGCGGCAGTTTGGGTGATGAATCCACCGCCATGGAAATAGATCAGAAGGGGGAGTTTTTTGGTGGGGGTTTTGGGAAGGTATAGCCTGGCGGAGAGGTTGGTTTCAGGTGAGATGATGACGTCTTTGGATTGGACGCCGGAGGATGGATCAACGCCGGCGGGAACGTTGTCGGTGCCGGAGAGTTTCTGGAATCGGCCATCTTTGTATACTTGAATGACTCTAGGAATTTCTTTAACGATCTGATTCGGTGATGAATCCATCTGCCGAAAATTTTAAGAGAGTAGAAGTAATGTAAATGGAAGCTTGCTTTAACCATAATCATAGTATAAATAATCGGTAATTGTAAATATATAACAATATTAACATTAACATATGTTATAAAAAAATATAAACATTGTAGTAGTTGTCAAATAAAACATATTTTAGTAATTACTATATGATGGTAATATTTAAGATTACCTTAATTCCAATAAACTAAAAACTTTTATTTGGGAAGTCCAACTATTTTGTTTTTCTTTTGAATTCTCTTTCTATTTATAGTTTTAAGAGTCAAAGTTGCTTTTCTTTTTTCAAAGATATTTTTTTGACTGTCACTACAACGTCCCATTAATTGAATATGACAACCCACCTTTAAAGACCAAGCATGGCAAAACAAAAAAAAAAAAAAAAAAAGGCAATAGATTCCAATGCTACATGCCAATAATCAATTGAAGATAAATGATCCGTCTAATTCATTAAACCTTATCTGCTAAAGTAAAGTTATAATATTGTTCATAAAATCTTGAACTTTTGTGGGTGATTTGTTATTCCACATAAGCCAACACATTGCTATATGCTACATCAACTAAATTCGTTTGTACTCGATATCAAATAAACAATTGAGCTATTTTAAGTGAGACTGGATTACGTTGTTTGTTAACTAAAGGCCACCAACCGTAGTTATATGTTATACCCAGTGGCGGATGCCTTTAGGAGCCAGGGGAGGCCATGGCCCCCCTGCTTTTTTAGCTGTTCATAAGTAATGTGAGAAATTGACAGAACAATCTGTCATAACTATAAAAAAAACTATAATTTTTTAGAATATATATAATTCTGTGATTTGTAGGAAATGCTAATACCAAAAATAAAATTTTAAATTATTATCTATTTTAATAACCTTAAGAGAAGAAAAGAAACTAAACAATCTAAAAATAAAATTGAAAACCTTAACCCTTGAGCATCATACGTCGGCGCCGCTCCTTTCACTCTCATCCTTTCCCGTGCATTTTCTCCGGTATCATTATCTTCATGAGTCGTTGAACGATCTCACTGGTCGAGATATCATCCTCTCCGACTGATTGATTGAACACCTACCGGCTTTGGTTCACAGGCCTCCACATCTTGCTTAGATGTAAGTCCACACAAGGCGTTCTCTCGATCTTGTTTCTTCTTTGTTAAAGTGCTTTAGGGAATTAGGGTATTGAGTTTTATCCTTTCTTGCCATACTGTTACAAAAAGGGTACAATATACAGTCGAGTCTTGCACGTTGGGATTTTCTGAAGATACATGAAATTTAACTTTTTACCTAATGCACTGTTTTCATGACCTTTCATTTTTCTATATATTTTTGTATTTATACTTGCTTAGTTGATTTATTGTTTAATATCTAATTATAGGTTTTAGGAGACATGAATAAATAATTAATAATAACATATTTTTGGGGAGGGTGAAATCACAAAATAAAGATGATTTCAAAAAATATAATGTGCTAAAGGCATTTTTATCAAACCAAAATTTTCATAAACCTAGTTGATAACAGTTAGAAAACCGATTTATAGCTATATAAATATGGCTATATAATTTTGTTTTGAACTGTGGGTTTCGCCCCCTGATACTAGTAGTCGTGTTCCGCCCCAGGGTATACCTAGTCTTTTAAAATTTTCTCTCTGTCTCTTTAGTCCTCTATTCATCATGACTTGTGTGCCACTTTCTACCGTTACTTCCATTAAATTATTAACTGACATTTGTCTTTTTATTAGAACGTAAAAAGAAAATGCAATATTTATATATTATGAGCCTACTATAAGTTTTTTTCTTTTTTCGTCACCCAGTAGTGTTATTGTTATTGGTTAAGAAAATATGATAGATGGAGCCTTTGTATCAACTATCGAGTATTGAACAAAGTCACCATTACAAGACAAGTTTCCAATTTCGATATTACACAAATTGCTTGATGAACTACATGGTGCAAGGTTATAAATAAAATAATAAATACCATTCAAAAAAGTAAAATAACAAATTTAAATTTAATATGCGAAAACATGTTTTTAAAATCAGCATTATGTTTTATATGGTTTGAAATCACATAGTTTAACTTTCATATGTAACCATTTACCACTTGCTCGATAATAAAATGTACCACAACACATGAGAAACACGTTGTACTATAGTAAAAGATTAAATGGTTGTTTAATAGTTGTTGATTGAATATGACTGAGTCAGATGCGTCTACAATCTAACTGAAATCTACATCAGACTAAAATCATATGGTTTGATTGTGTATTTGATAGGCTGTGCTGAATGATAAAATGATCATTGAGTAAACTACACGAATGGTCCCTATGGTTTGGGGTAATTTTCACATTTAGTCAATATCTTATTTTTTTAACTCGGAAGGTCTCTACTGTTTGTTTTTATTGCGCGTTTGGTCTCTGTCTTACCTAAAAATACTATTTTGCCCTTGATATTTTAATTTATTTAAATAAACACACTCCCAACCTCACCTTACCTTACCTTAACTACCACACTTTATTTAAGTAAATTAAAAAATCAAGGGTAAAATAGTCTTTTTAGGTAAGACAGGGACCAAGCGTGCAACAAAAACAAACTGTAGGGACCTTCCGAGTTAAAAAATAAGTTAGAGACCAAACGTATAAATTACCTCAAACCATAGGGACCATTCGTGTAATTTACTCATGATCATTTTACCCTTATGTTTTGTTCGCTACAAAGCATACATCTATTACCAAATAATTGAGAGAAATACTGACCCACTTGATTTAAAATTGAAAAATAACTCAACTGTTTGATCATATGTCAATTTTATTTGCAGGCAGAGAGATATGGATGTAGAGAGGAGCGATGGTAAATTAGTAAAATATGAATGGATATACAAGAGGTAAAACAAATTCTAGAAGTATGCCGATAGCATATACTAGCAACACATGTTGATTGTCCGACTACTCTCAACACAGAAAAGATAACTAAACTCTAAACTACTTCAATGCTACTTTGGTACCCTAAATCTAAGCCTCAACTCTCTCTTCTGAGGTGATGCCATCAGTAAGAGAATATTCCTTTAAGTCTAATCACATGCTATCTTCCTGTTTCTTTCTCTGCCACCTCTCCTCCTCACACCCTCGACTATGATCATTTCCACTCTTCTTACAGTCGTCGATGGTTGTCTCCTATATACGTGCCTAAACCACTACAATTTTCCTTCCCTTGGTTTCACGATAATCGACGCCACTTTTAAAAAATTTCTTATCGTCGTGTTAGGTATCCTATATAATAATATTTTATCACATGACCATTGTAACATTCGTATTTATGTGACTTCCTGTAACACCCGGTTCCTGGTACGTATTTAAATTCAAGTAAGTTTATGTTTTGCTCTGGGACTCGGCGAGTTGGAGGCCCAACTCGTCGAGTAGATTTGATATTTACCGGAAGTTTAATGATCTAATCGACGAGTCGGGAGACCGACTCGACGAGTAGAAGCTGTCTGGATGAAATCCTAATATTTGGGGTTTGCACCCTATTTAAACAACTTATAACGCCCCAACACAACCTCCATTGTTCCTCCCAACCCAGAGAAGGCCCTAACTCGAACCCTAAGCCTCTTTTGAGTGTTTTTTTTAGCTTTTTTGTGACTTTTGTGTGCATTTGAAGTTGGAAGAGAAGGAGGAAACTTGGGAGTTCAAGTGGAAGCTTGTAGATTCAAAGGTTTTGCTTCATTCTCAGTTCATCCAAGGTAAAAAGCTTGAAGCTTGACCATCTATCTCTTATCTCTTAGATCTGTAGCAGACCCGGTCCGCATGATCGCAACAACAGTTACGTTGCATCGGACCGATCAGCTCGCACTCCTTTTAAGAAAGGAGTATCTGATGGGTTTTGAGCATTCTAACACTCCTATGGTGTGCATACAACCCTAGAAACCTTGAATCTATGTTTTCTCTATTATACATGCAAATATTCATTTTCCAAGGTTTCATCCTAACTAGCATGTGATTGGGGTACATGTAATATAAAAACTAGTAGAATGACATACCTTTCTTGTTGCTTGGATTCCTTAAGACCTTGTGAGCCTAGCACCCCAAATGTGATGCCTCAAATGCTTCACACAACACCACAACTCTTGGAATAACTTGAGAGAAGTACACTTGTGCACAAATTCGGCTAGCCCTCACCCTTATGCCTTAGTTGCCGATTTTGCTCCATATGAGGTTCTTTATATAGTGTGCCACATGTAGGGTTACACCATGTAAACCCTAATGTGCATGGCTTTTCATTTCCTCCATGATCCATGGGTTTTAACCTCCATGGAGCGTCCATGGAGCACCCAATGAGACTTAGCCCAATCTATTGAATCATGGATCATAAGCCCACTATATAAGAATGAATGATTTACACAATCAATCCCCATATATTTAACTAGTCTCTTTTGATCACAAAATTAACTCCAAATTAATTCTTGATCAATACTAATTAAATAATATGATTTCATATTATTATATTAGAACTTATAATATATTAACAAATCATAAGTGTCCTTTCTCATTTTATCTATCCAATTGTTATGATGCCATGCAACCCAAATGGATCATGCCAAACCGGGTCAAGTACATACCAAATATAGTTATGGACTTAGACACCTTATCCAACAGTCTCCCGCTTGGATAAGTCTAATAACTATAGTTACAGTCTTACAGGTATGACTTTAGGATCCGACCAACAATCGTAGCTCTTTCAAAGTCTCACGGAACTAGGATGATGCGCCATTTAAGATAAGTGATCATATAACCCTTTGTTCAAGATATCAGCCAGACAAAGACATGGAACAACGTCGTACTTATTGTCAAGCAGTTTGTTTCCCGATTTCCGATTTGTTTGACATAGAACTTAATCGAACACATCAATTCAGTTCTGACCGGGCCCGGCACATAAGTCAAAACAAAATCATCGAGGGGCCCAAGATATCGCTTTTAATCCTCCAAGGACTAAAAGGAACAGATAAACTTTGACTCATATGCTTGTACTAACTAATCATCAAATTATACACAACAGCATGTTTTATAACATCAAGTTACTGATGCATTTTCGTACTATCAATGTACAACCAACTCATAGTCAACAACTCATATCTCTTGGTTTCAAGACTTATATATGATATTATCGTCTCACGATCACTCGAGATAAATTCCATGAAGTGATACAAGTAAGCGTGGGTTGAATCCAATACTCAGAACTTATGAGTACTCATGAATGTTGCAGCAACAATTGTTATGTCTAATACAATTCGGACATATCTACAAACCCAATTCATGACAGTCTTCTTTCAATACCTACTTTCAAAGTATGATCGACTGTGGACAGTTTGAATAATATGATATACCATAACATAATTATTATGAAAGTCAAAACATGCAAACTGAAACAATAGTAAATGATTGACACAAGACAGTACCATACTAGTAAATAAAAAACACATTTTATTTAAACATCAAATGTCAATTAAATTTCAACTATTACAAGTTTCGAAAGCTATCTAATTACTAAAACTAATATCATCCTTCAGCCCAATGCGTCTTGCATGCTGTAAATGCTTAACCCTACACAGTCCCTTCGTGAGGGGATCTGTTGGGTTCTCATTCGATGATACCCTTTTTGCCACGAGGAGTCCTTCTTCTATTCGATGTCTAATGAAGTGATATTTTCTGTCGATGTGCCTGGATCTGCCGTGATCCCTTGGTTCCTTGGCTAAGGCAACTGCACTCTCATTATCACAGAAAATCTCCATAGGCTCCTTTATAGCCGGTACAACTCCAAGGTCTCCAATGAAGTTCTTCAGCCATATCGCCTCCTTCGCCGCCTCGCTTGCTGCTATGTACTCTGATTCGCAAGTTGAATCAGCTACTGTCTCCTGCTTGGAACTTTTCCAAGTAATTGCTCCTCCATTTAAGGTAAAGTCCCAACCTGACTGAGAGCGGAAATTATCCCTATCAGTCTGGAAGCTAGCGTCACTATACCCCACTACTCTCAATTCATCACTCCCACCAAGGGTAAGGACCCAGTCCTTAGTCCTCCGCAGGTACTTGAGAATGTTCTTCACTGTAGTCCAGTGAGCCTTGCCCGGATTCCCTTGATATCTGCTGACCATGCTCAAAGCAAAGGCCACATCAGGGCGAGTACAAGTCATAGCATACATGATCGAGCCTACAGCGGAAGCATATGGTACTCGACTCATCTCATCTATCTCAGTCTCTGTACTCGGGCTCTGAGTCTTACTCAGTTTGGCGTTACTCTGGATCGGTAAGTCACCTTTCTTGGAATCCTGCATGCTGAATCTTTTCAGCACCTTATCCAAGTAGGTACTTTGACTAAGTTCAATTAGTCTCTTACTCCTGTCTCTCAATATCCTTATCCCTAGGATATAGGCAGCTTCTCCAAGGTCCTTCATAGCGAAACACTTCCCAAGCCAGGACTTAACCTCCTGCAAGGTTGGGATGTCATTTCCTATGAGTAGTATGTCATCCACATACAATACCAAAAAGCTAACTATACTCCCACTAGCCTTAACATATACACAGGACTCATCCTCGCTCCTTGAAAAGCCAAACTCTTTGACTTTCTCATTGAAACAAAGATTCCATCTGCGAGATGCTTGTTTCAATCCATAGATGGATTTCTCAAGCTTACACACTCTATTAGGGTACTTTGCATCGACAAAACCCTTTGGCTGACTCATGTAAACATCCTCAGCCAACTTTCCATTAAGGAAAGAATTTTTTGACATCCATTTGCCATATGTCATAATCATGAAATGCAGCAATGGCTAGCATAACCCTAATAGACTTAATCTTCGTTACTGGTGAGAAGGTCTCATCATAGTCAACTCCCGGAGTTTGAGTGAAGACTTTCGCTACCAGTCGCGCCTTATAACTGTGTACATTCCCATCCATGTCGGTCTTCTTCTTGAAGATCCATTTGCACCCGACTGTCTTACGACCCGGTACATTGTCAACCAAGTTCCAAACTTAATTTTCATACATGGACTGAATCTCGCTGTCCATAGCCTCCTTCCATTTGGCAGATTCAGGGCCTGCCATGGCTTCCTTAAAGTTGTTAGGTTCATCCAAATTTATCAGTGTACTATCACTGATAAATGCATCACCTTCTGTAGTAATATGGAAACCATAATAAAGCTCAGGTGTGTTCCTAACCCTTGTGGAATGCCTCAGAGGTACGGACTCATCAACTAGAATTTACTCCTCAGGTTGATTGCTAGTGTTTGAGGTTCCGTCACCGCTTGAATCTTGAAGTTCTTCAAGGTCAATCTGCCTCCCACTGTTTCCTTGGCTTATGAATTCTCTCTCACGAAAGACTCCTCTCCTTGCCACAAAGACCACATTCTCACTGGGTCTGTAGAAGAGGTAACCAAAGGATTTCTGTGGGTAGCCGATGAAAATACACCGCTCACTTCGAGGTTCGAGCTTGTCGTGAGTCTCGCGCCTCACAAAGGCCTCGCAACCCCAAATCTTGATGTGGTCTAAATTGGGAACTTTCCCAGTCCACATCTCGTGAGGTGTTTTGGCAACCTTCTTGGTAGGGGCTAGATTAAGGATATGGGCGGCAGTCTCTAAGGCATACCCCCAAAATGAGATGTGTTGGCAACCTTTTTGTTCAGATCGTTAGATCTACTTTGTTTGTTGTTCAGATGTCTAAAAATGCTTGGTTTCAGTTCATTTGAGCAACTCTCAAGTCTTAAAAGACTTTATCAGATCTATTTTTCATTTATATCTTGATGGGTTCTTCAGCAAGTAGTGATGAAAGAATGTCTTATGAGTTCTTAACCCATTTTCGTTTTTATTTTGGTGTTTTATCAAGCACACATGAGAAGAAATGGAATTTTTGTGATATTTCATCTCATCTCCAGTTGTTTTCCTAAAAGAAATCGTCTTTGGTTTATGATTTTCTTGGCAAAACACTGTTGAAGTTGTATATTTAGTGTTTCCTTCAAAGCTTAAAGAAGGAAAACGAATTTTTTCAGATCTGTAGATTTGCTCTTGTTTTTGTTCATTCAAACATCTTTCAAGCTTACACAAAACCCTATCAGATCTGTTTTTAAGTTATATCTTGGGGTTTTCTTCAGCAAGTTTGAAAAACGATTTTTATCCAGATTTTATGCATAGAACTTCAATCTCTGAAACATTTATTTGTACACACAGTTGTGTAACTTGTACATTTTACAAAAAACTTTCAAAAAAAGAAAAGGGAGAAGAAGTTTTGATGGGTCATAACCCACCTTCAGTCCATGTATTTTTCTGAGGATCTCATTTAGTTTATGGTTTTCAAATTCACTCAAGTTGTCTAAAAACTTGAAGTAAAAATAAATGAACTTTTTATCTTCTTTAACTTCAAATCTCATCTGAGTATTTTTGTATGCTTTTCACCCATCATGGTATTTAATTTTAACCCACTTCAAAGTTACCCTTGTGTTTTAATTACCATTTCAGTAAATGGTTTTAAAAAAAAAGATACAAAGAAAGTTATGTAGGAAATGATCTGTAAAAAAGAAACGTATAAGAAAAAAAAAAAGAAGGGGAGAAGAGTAGTATGCTTTCGCTACTCCATGAAGCATTTCAGAATATGCTCGCTAGAAGAGCTCAAGGTCCATTTTCTTCCTCTCCTCAAGTAAATCAATATCATTCATATATTACCTCCACTTAATAAAACTAAAAAATTCACTAAAGCCTTATTATGACAATCGCGACATACTCTCACCTTCAGTGAGTTTAGGTATTTATATATAAAAAAATACTAACCTACTACATAGTAGAGAACCTTTTTACTATAACATCGTATTTTCATAGGCAAAGATGCCACGTTTTGATAATTGAATTGGCAAACAGTGTTCAGTGTAATCATACCATTTTGGCATCGTTAGTTTGTAACTACTAATTGCATGCCACTCAAGCATTTTATACAACACACAAGTAGTTCGTCTATACAAATTTAAACATAGGCACATGTTGTGAACAACCTCTAAAACCACATGCTTACATGTTTTAACTGCCAATATCATGCACTTACCTTACTATTCCTTACAAAGTATGTAATAAGATAACTTACTATTATTGTTTACAATGGCATGTACAAACAAATGAGACTCGAGTGTGCAAACAACAAGCCAATATCATATATCCATCCGTTTTCACTTCTTCACCCATTCTAAAAAAGGGGAGTAGAAGGAGTAGCACAACACTATGCAGAGGTGTTATTTCTATTTCAAGTAAAGAGCTGAACTGCATAACGAGTTGACGTTATATACGACTGTGCATCCCTGGGAAAAGATCGGGGTTATGAATAAAGAAAAAGCTCCATGGCCCAACGCCAAACGTCAACCATGTTGCCTGGCTATCAGCAGCTATGTCGACCAACTTCAGGAAGTCTTGCTGCTCAACTCTCAACAGCCGCACTGCCTGGACCTCAGCAGTCGTGTAGCCTGACCCTCACCGGCCATGCGACCCAGCTGAGCAGCTGCAAAGCCTAGTCATCAGCAGTAACGTTGTCTGACTCCCGGCAGTCGTGCCAGTCGTGTTGCCCAATTTTTGTTAGTACTTGGGTCGCGTAGCTTTTCTCAGTAGTTGTGTCGCCTAATTTCCTGCAACTATGCATCCATAGTTTCCATTCCTCGCCTCCTCTAAGAAAGAGGGGGGGGGGGGGGTAGGGTTGGTGCGACACTATAAAGAAGTGATTTCTATTCCCAAGGGGAAGAGTTAAAGTACATGAAGAACTGACACTATGCATGATGGGGCATCCCCAAGGTGACATTGGTATTCTGGATTGAAAGAGTATCCTCGTGGTCCAACTCACGGTAGTCTTGCTGCCTAACTTTCAATAGTCGTGTTACTCACATGTCGCTAGCAGCTCGCTTCCCGGGCCTCAGCGGCCCTGCTGACTAGTTCCTGACAGCAGTTTCGCTACGCACCTCCTAACAGCAGCTACACTATCAAGCTCCAAGTAGCACCGCCACATAGCTCTCCGCAAACAACCAAGACACCGAGGAATCAATTATTAGTACGACTAGCGACGCAGCAAAGCATCAGGTACCATTCTGATTTAACCCATACTGATCACACGAGCTAGACACATAGATTATAGGGTGTTACGCCCAATCATGCGAGGTTCAGTACCCTCGCCTTGAGTCGTCTGGCTTCTCAGCCCGACTCCATTATAGCGGCAAGCTCCGCATGCGAGGTTCAGTACCCTCGCCCCGAGTCGCCTGGCTTCTCAGCCCGACTCCATTATAGCGGCAAGCTCCGCATGTGAGGTTAAGTACCCTCACCTCGAGTCGTCTGGCTTCTCAGCCCAACTCCATTATAGCGGCAATCTCCGCATGCGAGGTTCAGTACCCTCGCCTTGAGTCGCTTGGCTTCTCAGCCCGAATCCATTATAGCGGCAGGCTCCGCATGCGGGGTTAAGTACCCTTGCCTTGAGTCTCCTGTCTTCTCAGCGCGACTCCATTACAACGGCAAACTCCGCATGCGAGGTTAAGTACCCTCGCCTCGATTTGTCTGGCTTCTCAGCCCGACTCCATTACAGCGGCAAGCTCCGCATGCGAGGTTCAGTACCCTCTCCCCGAGTCGCCTGGCTCCTCAACCTGACTCCATTATAGCGGCAAGCGCCGCATGCGAGGTTCAACACCCTTGCCTTGAGTCGCCTGGCTTCTCAGCTCGGCTCCAACGGCATGCTCCGCATACGAGGCTCAAAGGCTTGCAACCTTTGCCTATATGACCCTACGCGATGCTTTCCTGCATGATCTATCTACGATCGTTGGCAGCTAAGCCCAATCCATTCCACGCGATGCTCTCCCGCGTGATGTATCTATGATCGTTGGCAGCCAAGCCCGATCCATCCCACGCGATGCTCTCCCGCGTGAGGTATCTACGATCGTTGGCAGCTAAGCCCGATCCACTCCACATGATGCTCTCCCGCGTGATGTATCTATGATCGTTGGCAGCCAAGCCCGATCCATCCCACGCGATGCTCTCCCGCGTGAGGTATCTACGATCGTTGGCAGCTAAGCCGGATCCATCCCACGCGATGCTCTCCCGTGTAACATCTCCATGGTCGCTAACCGCTAAGCCCAAGTTATTCTCCTAAGCCGCGCAACATAAGTCGCGCATCATCGCGCACCATAAGTCGCACACCACAAATTTATTATGCGCCTAACACCGCGCCCTTGGTGTTTCCTCTGTCACAGTCATCATGGTTCTCTTGTGCTCGGATGATCGATGAAGTGTTATCCACATTACAACCTGCTATAGTGAGGTTACTCTCCAGCAAGGAGGTCATCCCGACATCGGCCCTGCTACCTACTACCCTACAGCATCTCTGTTTCCTGGCTCTCGGAAACGGTCTTGCTATGCAACCTTATATGTAGCCTCGCCGCATACCCTACAACATCTCTGTTTCCCTGGCTCTCGGAAACGGTCTTGCTATGCAACCTTATCTATAGCCTCGCCCCATACCCTACAACATCTCTGTTTTTCCTGGCTCTCGGAAACGGTCTTGCTATGTAACCCTACCTGTAGCCTCGTTGTGTATCCCTCAGCACCTCTGCTGCCTGGCTCTCGGCAACAGTCTCACGACATATTTCCTATCAATAGCCTCACTGCCTGTCCCTCAAGAATTCTGTTGTCGGGCTATCGACAATAGTCTCACTGTGTGACCTTCGCTAGCAACCTAGTCTCCCAGCTCTCGGAATCTCTTCCACTTATATTATGGTCAGCAACCTTACAGTTTATTGGTTTTGACAACATTGTCTGACACGGCTACCTACGCTACCCACATCAGACTGGGGGGAATCCAGCTAGGTGTAGCCCGAGCAAGAAAGACCCTCAAGACGGTTATTAATGCAGACTATGTAAATGGTTACTGGTGACATCCCATCTCGCATGGCTACCACAACAATCACGTCGGATAACAGTCTTAGGGACTGAATGGCAAGCTTACGCTTCTTAGCTACCCCGGCCCGACATTCCATCGACATCAGTGTCATGTAACACTCTTTAGCAGCCTCGGTCTGCATGATCGCAGCAACAGTTACGTTACATCGCACCGATCGGCTTGCACTCCTCTCAATGAAGGAGTATCAAGTCAGCTCAAGCTACATAAGCAATGCTTGGATCATCGCACAACCCCACGGCTGTCGTGGGCGAGGTTCGGTCATTCTCTCTATTATTTAAATGCTTTAATGCTTTATCTAGTTCGATCCGATTGTCAGCAACTTAATCGCATCAGACTAGGGGGACTTGACGACACACAGTTTATATGACTAGTTCCAGTCCGATGTCATTGGCCGCGTACCAATAACACCAGACTGGGGGAACTTGATGATATATGGTCCACTAGCATGGCCCAGACTGCTCTAGCGCGCCAGCCTGGCCTGACGCGCTCCTGCCAGCCCTGCCTGGCGCTCCCTTGCCAGCCTTGTTGGGGACTCCCTTGCCAGCCCTGCTGGGGCTCTCCTGCCGGCCCGGCCAGGCGCTCCCCTGCCATCCGTTCCTGCTGCGCGCCCACCAGCCTTGCCTGGGGCGCGCGCGCCAGCCCCGCCCGGCGCCTCTGGGCGGCCTTGCCCAGCTCCTTGCTAGTTGGGCCTGAATTGGGCTTGGCCCAAGGCCTAACCCAATTCCCCTTGACCTAATTGTCCACTATAAATAGAATAGTGCCTCTTCCATGAAGGAGGACACACTTTCCCTAAGACCTTTTCCCATAGATCTTCCCCATGGCTCAGCCGCCACTACACTCCGGCCGGGTGGCTCAGCCGCCACCCGCCTCCGTCAGCCACCATACACCACCACTAGCACCAAGATGGTCCTCTCTAGCTAAAGGGAGCCATCTCAGATCTTCTAGCTGATCTAACTTTATCGTCGGAGTCCGCTCCCGGGGCACAGTCCCTGGGACGGCGCTAACGACTTTGTACTGTGATATCCAGATCTCCGCCGCAGGAGAAGACCAGAAGACTCGTCGGAGGTCGATGTCGCATCAACAGGCAACAACCTTATACCCCCCTTATAGACCGACTTCGTGAATGAGGCCTACTAACGGTAAGACTGACTTGATCTTATACATATATATTATTAACTTATAATACTATAAAGTATAAGGTTTGAATTTTAAACTTTTAAAATTCTAGGGTTTGGAATTAAAGTTTTCTAAAGTGACTTTAAAAATTCCAAAACTTGAGGGCAAGTTTTGAAACTATTCAAAACCTTTCATTTCTATAAGTTATGAGTTTTAATGGTTTTAAAGAAAAGACTTTTGGAATTCCATAACTTGAGGAAAAGTTATGGAGTCCATTAATTGGCATTAAGATCAAGAATTACACTAACAAACAATTTGCAAATAATTCTTATGATCTACCAAAACTCATAAGCATGAACATTCATATCAACAATTTTCAAGAATCATATAAACATATATAAAACTTGAAACTTTGATAATAACCCTTGAAAATGGATTAGCATAATCATTACCACATCAAAAACAGATTTTATAAGTCCAAAACAGTTTAGGGTAATGATTCTCGTCCAATTCCAGCAACACAACTCGAAATTCTGCACACAAGGCCTCCTACTCGCCGAGTGCAAGAACCTACTCGGCGAGTAGGATGAGATTTCACTTGGTCTCGGCGAGTTCACTTAACAGTGAGCAGATTTTCGACCTTTTTCAGCAATTTGCATCAAGTATAATGAAAACAAGCCTAGGCTCTGATACCACTGATGGGTTTTGAGCATTCTAACACTCCTATCGTGTGCATGCAACCCTAGAAACCTTGGATCTATGTTTTCTCTATTATACATGCAAATATTCATTTTCCAAGGTTTCATCCTAACTAGCATGTGATTGGGGTACATGTAATATAAAAACTAGTAGAATGACATACCTTTCTTGTTGCTTGGATTCCTTAAGACCTTGTGAGCCTAGCACCCCAAATGTGATGCTTCAAATGCTTCACACAACACCACAACTCTTGGAATAACTTGAGAGAAGTACACTTGTGCACAAATTCGGCTAGCCCTCACCCTTATGCCTTAGTTGCCGATTTTGCTCCATATGAGGTTCTTTATATAGTGTGCCACATGTAGGGTTACACCATGTAAACCCTAATGTGCATGGCTTTTTATTCCCTCCATTATCCATGGGTTTTAACCTCCATGGAGCATCCATGGAGCACCCAATGAGACTTAGCCCAATCTAGTGAATCATGGATCATAAGCCCACTATATAAGAATGAATGATTTACACAATCAATCCCCATATATTTAATTAGTCTCTTTTGATCACAAAATTAATTCCAAATTAATTCTTGATCAATACTAATTAAATAATATGATTTCATATTATTATATTAGAACTTATAATATATTAACAAATCATAAGTGTCCTTTCTTATTTTGTCTATCCAATTGTTGTGATGCCATGCAACCCAAATGGACCATGCCAAACCGGGTCAAGTACATACCAAATATAGTTATGGACTTAGACACCTTATCCAACAATATCAAGTCAGCTCAAGCTGCATAAGCAATGTTTGGCTCTTCGCACAACCCCACGACTCTCGTGGGCGAGGTTCGGTCGTTTCTTTTTATTATTTAATGCATTGGTGCTTTGTCTAGTCCGATCCGATTGTCAGCAACCCAATCGCATCAGACTAGGAGGACTTGACGACGCACAGTTTATATGACTGAGTCCAGTCCAACATTATTGGCCGCATACCAATAACATCGGACTGGGGGGACTTGATGATGTATGGTCCAGACAACTGTGGCGCGGCAGCCTTTCCTGGGGACTTCCTTGTCAGCCTTGCTGGGGACTCTCCTGCTGGCCCGGCCTGGCACTCCCTTGCCAGCCTTGTTGGGGACTCCCTTGTCAGCCTTGCTGGGGACTCTCCTGCTGGCCCATCCTAACGCTCCCTTTCCAGCCTTCCTCGGTGCGCGCCCGCTAGCCTCGCCCGACGCCTCCGGGCGGCCTCGCCCCGCTCCTTGCTAGTTGGGCCTGAATTGGGACGACCCAAGCCTTGACCTAATTTCCCTTGACCTAATTGTCCCCTATATAATGAATAGTATCTCCTCCATGGAGAGGGATCTTCCCCTTGGCTCAGCTGCCACACTATACTCCGGCCGGGTGGCTCAGCTGCCACCCACCGCCGTCAGCCACCATACACCACCACCAACACCAAGATGGTTCTCTCCAGCTAAGGAGAACCATCTCAGATCTACCAGATGATCTCACTTGACCTTCGGAGCCCGCTCCCGGGGCACAGTCCCTAGGGCGGCTCTAACGGGCTTTTCTGTTGTGACCTCGCAGATCTGTCTCCGGCGTAGAAGCACATCCTCAGCGAAGGTGGTCGGAGCCAATGTCGCATCATACCCCTTTTTATGAGTTGTGAAGTTATAGTCGGAGCTTGTGAGTGTGTTTGGAGTTACACTTCAGATCTGGAACCATTGAGGGTTCCCATGGCATAAAGGTGCCAACTTTATGGCCATGGGAGACCCATGCTTCTTATATACCTCTTTTTATGGCTTTTGAGCCAAAAAACCCCCATGCATGGATGTTAAGATTGGAAATTTACGTATAAAATGGACCCTACGTGGTCAGATCTATGGTTTTGATGCATTAAGACCCATTATAATCAATTGAATAGTTTTGGACAAAGAGGGACTCGGTAAGTCGCTTGGGTGACTGGGCGAGTCGGGTCGCGTTTTCCCCTAAATGTTTTCTGGAAATGGTCTTTGGTTGAGTGGAAGGAACACTCAGCCTGTTAGGGGTTTGTGATGGACTTGAAGATCTAAGGACTCGACGAGTTCAAGAAGAAACTCGGCGAGTTCAAGGCAATGTCCCAACCACATGAAGACGGACTCGACGAGTTCAAGGATGAACTTGGCGAGTCATAAACTGAACTCCTTCATATGGATGAAGATGAACTCGACGAGTTCAAGGACGAACTCGGCGAGTCGGTTGAAGATAGTCTGATGTGTTGTTGAAGGCGAACTCGTCGAGCTCTTGCTAGACTCGACGAGTAGGGACGGGATGGTAGCATGTTGTGGACATGGGGACTCGGTTAGTTGGTGGACCAACTCGACGAGTCGAATCAACCAGATGTTGACTTTGACCAAGGTTCTGACCTTGACTTTGACTTGGACTTGAGTTGACTCTTGTAGGGGTTATGAGTATGGATTGGTAATGTAGAAAGGATGTTGTGTAGGGATTTAGGAGTCGAGAAGAGTTGATTTCCATACCGAGGGCAGCGCAGACACTACACAACATTGAGGTGAGTTACCTTCTAATAGAAGTTGGTCAAAGGCACCAAGGCCGACCCACTAGTAGTTGATTACAGTTAAGATGATTGTCTTTGTGATAATTGTCTGGTTTGCTATTACTTGATGTGTTCTATGTGCCAGTATGATATGTTCTATGTGATAGTGGTAGTAGGGGGAATAGTCCCCCGATTCGGTCGTTAGGGCCGAAGGATAGGTCGGACACCCCAAATATGTCTGACAGCATGATTATGATATGTTATTATGTGGTAGTAGTAGGGGGTGAAATAGTCCCCGTGATCGAGTGAGATAGACCGGAGGGTAGACAGGCACCCCAGAATGGCCTGACATGGGTAGGTCAGCACCCCAGAATGGCTTGACATGGGTAGGTCAGCACCCTAGAATGGCTTGACATGGGTAGGTCGGGCACCCCAGAACTGCCCGGCAGTATGTATGTTGTATGGTATGTGGTATGATGGGGGAACTCACTAAGCTTTGTGCTTACGGTTTTCAGTTTTGGTTTCAGGTACCTCTTCATCTAAGGGGAAGGAGCCGGCAGGGTAGCAGCACATCGCACACACATGATTTCCGCTTTGAGAACCATGAGATTGTAATATGACGTTTTACTATTTGATGTTATGGTTTTCGAGATTTGTGATTTGTGACTTGATGTTTTGAAATGATAATAATGATGTTTTCCGTAAACTATTTTTATAAGTAATATAATTAAACAAAAAATTTTGAGTCTCGATTTTGGGATGTTACACTTCCATCTTTCTCTCATGTTTTTTTTAATTGGTCAACATTTAAATCTACAGATAAAGTTGCTATTATCGCTACCACAAAAGTTTATTATTATTATTATTACTATTTAATTTTTTTTCACAAAAATGACAAACTTTTAGGCCAATTTTCCGGATGTTACATACAAACTCATGAAGATAATTACAATTGTAAGCCCATTATCAAAATAAACATAAATTTATGTCCATTGTACAAATAGAAGTAAGAAATAGTATAGTGTTTTAAATTAAAGGGAAATCTTCAGAAAAGTCCCAATATTTTTAGAAAAGTTACATTTTAGTCCCAAGATTTTTTTTTGAACGAAAAAGTCCTGAAAACCGGCAAAAATTTGCAGTTTGACCCTTTTTGACCGGTTGAAACCGGTACCAAATTAATTTGGGACTACTTCGTAAACTAACCCAAAATATTGGGACTTTTCTGTAAACAAAAAATATTAGGATTTTTCTGTAAACAAAAATATTAGGACTTTTCTACAAACAAAATCCTTATTATATATATATATATATATATATATATATATATATATATATATATATATATATATATATATATATATATATATATATATATATATATATATATTAAAGTTGTGTAAGAAAGGAATAGTAAACTTGGGATACTTTGTCCAGGTTTGGTCCCTTGATTTACATATCCGGTCCTTGTACTTCTTTAATTAATTTATTCATGTCCTTTTGTTTGTGTTCCATTCATCTTCCCATTTTTTTGGCAGAATTGGTCCCTGTATTATTGTTGGAAGATTTACATATCCGGTCCCTATACTTCTTTAATTAATTTATTCATGTCCTTTTGTTTGTGTTCCATTCATCTTCCTATTTTTTTGGCAGAATTGGTCCCTGTATTATTGTTGGAAGTTAGGAATACTAAATTTGGATGTTTTTTGGCAACTTTGCTCATTATTCTTTACCCATTTTGACACTTTTGGTCCTTGCAATCAATATTTTTACACTTTTTTGGAACCTTTTAATATTTAAAGTTTGGCCACAAAACTTTAACGGTTTGACAACTTTGATCCCTTTTCTAAAAATTTGCTAATTCCTACCCCTTTAAATCTTTAGCCATTTTCACACTTCTGGTCCTTGTAGTCAAAACTTTTACATTTTTTGTCCGGGGCAAAGCCCGGACTTTTCATCCTTGCACTATCTATGTCTGTCATATTTATCAATTCGGAAACAACATTGAAAGCTTCTGGCCCCCGCGTAGCGGGGGTAACCTTTCTAGTATATATATTAAAGTTGTGGAAGAAAGGAATAGTGAAGTTGGCATACTTTGTCCAGGTTTGGTCCCCTGATTTACATATCCGGTCCCTGTACTTCTTTAATTAATTTATTCATGTCCTTTTGTTTGTGTTCCATTCAACTTCCCATTTTTTTGGCAGAATTGGTCCCTGTATTATTGTTGGAAGTTAGGAATACTAAATTTGGATGTTTTTTTGGCAACTTTGCTCATTATTATTTACCAATTTTGACACTCTTGGTCATTGCAATCAGTATTTTTACACTTTTTTGGAACCTTTTAATATTTAAAGTTTGGCCACAAAACTTTAACGGTTTGACAACTTTGATCCATTTTCTAAAAAGTGCTAATTCCTACCCCTTTAATTCTTTAGCCATTTTCACACTTCTGGTCCTTGCAGTCAAAACTTTTACATTTTTTGTCCGGGGCAAAGCCCGGACTTTTCATCCTTGCACTTTCTATGTCTGTCATATTTATCAATTCGGAAACAACGTTGAAAGCTTCTGGCCCCCGGGTAGCGGGGGTAACCTTTCTAGTTATTATTATTATTATTATTATTATTATTATTATTATTATTATTATTATTAAAAATATAAATAAGAATACTATTTTGTGAACTTGTTATTATTAATATTGTTACTAATACACATAAATGCATTTAAATAAAAAAATAATATTAATGACATTGTTTAAGTGTGGAGGTGGAGGAGATGGTGATGTTTTTAGCATTGAAATCGTGAATGTATGCTTGTATATTTTTACTTGGATATGGTCATTTCACATTTGTTATTATTGTTTTCAATTCAGAATATTAATACTTAACAATTTAAAAGAAGTTGCATATTTGTAAAATTGTTTATAAATAGTTTAAGGTAGAAGAGTTTCTCACTTTGTATATAAAATTGTTTAAGGTAGAAGAATTACTTTCCAAATCCAACAAATCCACTACAAACATCTACATAGGTAACCCATATCAAAATTCAAAAGTATTAATTACAATATCTTGTTTAATAAAAAGTAATATGAATAATTCAAAAGTATTAATCAAAATTCAAAAGTATTAATCCAAAAAACATATCCTATTACTTTTTATCAAGCAAGATATTGTAATTAATATTTTTGAATTTTGACATGGGCTACCTATGTAGATGTTTGTAGTGGATCTGTTGGATTTGGAAAGTAATCCTTCTACGTAAAACATTTTTATATACAAAATGAAAAATCCTTTTACCTTAAACTATTTATAAACAATTTTACAAATATACAACTTCTTTTAAATTGTTAAGTATTATTATTCTGAATTGAAAACAATAATAACAAAAGTGAAATGACCATATACAAAGTAAAAATATACAAGTAAATATTCATGATTTCAATGCTAAAAGCATCACCATCTCCTCCACCTCCACCATTAAATAATGTCATTAATATTATTTTTTTCATTTAAATGCATTTATATGTATTAATAACAATATTAATAATAACAAGTTCAAAAACTAGAATTCTTATTTATATAATAATAATAATAATAATAATAATAATAATAATAAGAGTTTTGTTTGTAGAAAAATCATAATATTTTTGTTTACAGAAAAATCCTAATATTTTTTGTTTACAGCAAAGTCCCTATATTTTGGGTTAGTTTACGAAATAGTCCCAAATTAATTTGGTACCGGTTTCAACCGGTCAAAAATGGTCAAACTGTAAATTTTTGCCGGTTTTCAGGACTTTTTCGTTCAAAAAAAAAATCTTGGAACTAAAATGTAACTTTTCCGAAAATATTTAGACTTTTCTGAAGATTTCCCTAAATTAAACATTGTGAAACTACACCATGAAGCTAACATAATCTATGTCATATATCACTTAACAGACTTTTGCGGAGTTGCAAGGCTCGTGTTTCTAGGCGTATGATGTAACTAATTAAGCTATATTTTAGAAAACTCACTTATTGTTGTCCAATTGTGAGTGTCTCTGGCTAGCTACGTTTACTATTTAACTTTAGATGTTAACAAAAAACTTTTATCTTCCATCAACTCGTATTATATTTTTACAAATATACCCAATTATAGTTAGTTGATAATATAACTTTATTTGCCATTTTTACAAAACAACGACAATTTATATAATTTCACTTTCATACAGGGACCATTTACATCATTAAATAATAAAACCAAAAAAAATATCAAAAGAAATATTAATTTTTTACTCCCGTTATGAAAATGAATTTATAAAAATGGGCCCTATAAATGGCCAATTTTTTAATATTTATTTACACAAGTATTTCAAAATCAAAATATTTACTAGCAGAACACACACATAAATATTTTTTTACAGTTAATTTATAAGATTTTATACCGATTTAATGGCAATCTATATTTTTAGACTTTCCATATGTATTTATTCTTAAATTTTTACAATAAATTTGAACATCTCATCTTTTTGTATAAACTTATAAATTTTCTTATATTTCAGATTGTAAGCATTAACATGGACTTTTTTTAAGACTAATAAGAAGATAAAATTAAATAATTTTTATCTGGATAATACAAAACATATACCTTTATACACTATATCATTTGTCAAATTCCATCTTCTACAAATGTTATTAACCCAGGTGCTAACGGTACGTTTATTATATATTTTACGAATTTGTTTTATCAATATTATTAATTATTAATCTCAATTATAACTATCTTATATATATGCTTATGCAGATTCAAATTGGAAAATCTATCATGTTCAAGCTAGAGAAAAAAGAAAAATAAGAAAGTTATACTTGGATAAAAAAAAATGTATCACCGAACCAATCAATACACATCACATGTTTCAAAAATGAAGGAAAACGGTAAACTATTTAATTCCTTTTACACTTTTTATTCTTCTTTTAAATATATAAAATAAAAATTATCACATCATCATTTTTATATCATCTCTTTAACAATATTAATCTTCATATAATATTAAATAAATTATTAAAAATTTCTGCATTTCTTATAACAATTTTTTTTCCAAACAAATTCAAAGGAGTTGTCCATCGAAATAAAAACGTATTGGCATCTAAATCAAGTGTAAATATGTCAAAACAAGCAACGTTACAGACTCCTCCTTCACATCTAAATGTTAGAACTCCATTATCTAACATTTCCAATGGTAATTCATTTATTTTACCATTTCATTTTAATATATATATATATATATATATATTATTCTATCATATTTAACAATGTATATTTCTTCAATATTTTTTCCCCAGCCATTGATATTTCTAATAACAGTTTTCAATCACCGTTACCAAATATCAGACAATACTCTGTATCTTCAAATGGTGTCACATCCGACAAATCATCTACAACATCATCAAGGTCATCAGTCATGTTAACTAATCCAAATCATAAAAATAAAAGAAAATATGCAAATTTATCTCCTATTCCAATAATTGGTCTGAGATCCGATGAAGACAACAATGATTGCTAGCATAATCAAAACATACACACCGGTATATCAAAAGGTAATTTTTTTCACAAATACAATATTTACATTTGTCCATTCATTCCTTTTCAATTATATACACTTACATGATTAACTTTTTTATGTCAATCTTAATTAACAGATTATTTAGATCATGGTGATCAGAGTGTTGTGTGCCAAACATGTTTGCAAAATTATGGAAAGATGAATCTGTTAGAAGTAAAAAAAACAGAGAATGTTAATTATTCTTTATGTTGTGCTTATGGCAAAGTTGAACTACCAGAGCTAAATAATGCACCTCCAAGTTATGAAAATCTTTATAGATCTGGAGATTCTAAAAGCAAACACTTCATGAAGAACATTCGTCGTTGCAATTCTATGTTTTCTTTTACATCAATGGGTGGCAAAATTGATTCATCAATCAATAGAGGAAATGCTCCATACACTTTTAGACTTAGCGGTCAAAATTATCATAGTATTGGAAGCCTTTTACCAGAACATGGATCTAAACCAAAGTTCTCTCAGTTGTACATATATGATACCGATAATGAGATCGAAAATAGACAAACATGTCTTGGGTATACTTTTCACAATTTTCTAATTAATAAATATCTTATTGATTATCATTACTTTCTTTATTTATCCTATGTTTATATGTTCATGTTACTTGCAGTGGAGAAAATCAACAATCTACATCAAATTCTTCTGTCGTTGATAATGATATTATACAAGATTTAAAGTTGATGTTAGATTCAAATAACGTTTTGGTTCAGTCTTATAGAATACTTAGAGATTGTTTTCATGAAAACCCTCATGTTGATATCAAGTTGAGAATTATTGGAAGAAGGGAACAAGATTGAAGGACATATAACCTACCAACTGCTTCTGAGGTTGCCACTTTCATTGTTGGAGATATTGGTGATTCAATTGATAATAGAGATATTGTTGTTCAAACTTCATCTGGTTCTCTAAGGCGTATTAGTGAATTACATCCTTCATAACTTCCTCTTCAGTATCCGCTACTGTTTCCATATGGTGATGATGGTTATAGAGTTGATATACCGCATCGAGGTATTACACCTTCAAGAACAGCAAGCGGCCCAACTGTACAATGAGAGAATATTTTTCTTATAGAATACAAGACAGGGATCAATGTTTTTCACTAATTCTTTATTCAAAAAGGTTGTTCCAACAGTTTTTGGTAGATGCTTATACCATGATTGAAAGTGAGAAATTACATTTCGTAAGGAGCAAAGAACAAATTCTTAGATGCGAGTCTTATGAGAAATTACGTAATCAACAAGATTCCGGGAATAAAGATATATCTAACATCGGACAATGTGTTATCTTACCTTCTTCATTCACTGGCGGTGTACGCTATATGATGCAAAACTACTTGGACGTCATGTCGTTATGTAAATGGTTTGGATATCCTGATTTCTTCATAACCTTTTACATTTAATCCAAAATGGCCTGAAATTAAAAGGTTTCTTCATAACACTTCACTACATCCAGAAGATAGACTTTATATCTTATGTAGGTTATTTAAGATAAAGCTTGATGCTTTTATTAAAGACATACGGGAAAATAAAATTTTCGGCATCGTTCAAGCAGGTATTTAAAGTTGTTGTTTAATACACACATTTATTTTATTAATTTTTTTTATTTATTGACATTTTTTATTATTTACGCAATATATTTCATCCAATACAAATCATATGTTATTTATAAAATTAATTTGTAGTGGTCTATACAATTGAATTTCAAAAAAGAGGTTTGTCGCACAGTCATATTTGTCTATTTATGCATGCTGACTCCAAGCGGCCTACTGTTGAATATATTGATTCGATTATTTCCGCTGAGATTCCGAACATCAATGAAGATCCAGAATTGTATTCACTTGTGAGTGAATTCATGATACATGGGCCTTGTGGAGCTGAAAATATGAATTGCCCATGCATGGTTGACAAACAATGTTCGAAAAATTTTCCAAACCAATTCTCTAATCATTCTTCAGTTGATGCCAACGGTTATCCCTTATATATGAGAAGAAACAATGGATATTTTGTCGAAAAATCTGGTGTCAAGTTAGACAACAGAAATGTTGTTCCATATAACAAATATCTGTTGAAAACATATCATGCACACATTCATGTTGAATGGTGCAATCAAAGATCTTCCATAAAGTATCTATTTAAATATATAAATAAGGGTCCAAATAGAGCTACAATTGCTGTTGTACAAGGCAACAACGATTCTGATCACGACGATGTTGTAGATGAAATAAAAGATTATTATGCTTGTAGATATCTATCTGCATGTGAGGCATCATGGCGAATATTCGGATACGATGTTCATTACCGATATCCTTCTGTGATTCGACTACCTTTTCATCTTCCTGATCAACAACAAGTCATATATGTTGCAGACGATGATATTGACAATGTTCTTGAACAACCTTCAGTTGCTGCTTCTATGTTCACATCTTGGATGGAATGTAATAAAATTAATAAAGATGCATGAAAACTTACATATGTTGAATTTCCTACAAAGTTTGTTTGGAAACCTAATGGTAGGTTTTGGAAGCCAAGGAAAATTGGACGTTAAACTGGAAGAATTCACTCGGTTTCACCTAAACTTGGCGAAGTATACTTCTTAAGGATTCTTTTAAATAAAGTGAAAGGTCCAAAATCATTTGAAGAAATTCGTACAATAAATGGTAAAGAATTTCCTTCTTTTAGAGATGCATGTTATGCTTTGGGCCTCTTAGATGACGACAAAGAATATGTCAATGCAATTATGGAAGCAAGTCATTCAGGAACTGGTTTTTATCTACGGTTCTTATTTGCTACGATGTTAATGTCTAACAGTTTGGGTAGACCAGAATTTGTTTGGGAAAATACATGGCAACACTTGTCAGATGGTATTCTTTACAACCACCAACGTAGATTAAAGTCTCGAGGTATTATAATTTTCTATCATTATTTGTAAAAACTAATATTATATATTTTCAATATGCAGGGTACAATTTTTTTATTACCATTAAACTGTTTAACATTATATTCTTTTTGACATATTGTTCATCATACATGTTTATCACTCAATGAAGATCAACTTAAAAACCTGACTTTGTTCGAGATCGAACAAATTTTACTTCGTAACAACACCAGTCTTAAAAATTATAAAAAAATGCCTTACCCTGATGTTGATTCTGTTTCTGCTTCAAAGAATCGCCTTATCACGAAAGAGCTAGACTATGACATACCAATTTTAAAGAAAGAGTTTGATCGTATGTTTTTTGCATTAACAAACAAGCAACGCAATATTTTTCTTGATATCATGACTACAGTCAAGGATAAGAAAGGAGGTGTGTTTTTTGTGTATGGATATGGTGGAACGGGTAAAACCTTTCTTTGGAAGACAATATCTGCAGCAATTAGATGTAATGGTGAGATAGTTTTAAATGTTGCTTCAAGTGGTATTGCATCGTTATTATTGACTGGAGGTAGGACAACACACTCTCGGTTTATAATTCCATTGAATCTTACGCAGGATTCTGTTTGTAAGATACCGCCTGATAGTGAACTCGACATATTAGTAAGAAAAAGCTCATTGATTATTTGGGATGAAGCGCCTATGGTCCACAAGTATGCATTTGAAGCTTTAGATCGAGCTCTAAAAGATGTATGTAAGTTTGACAAGTCTAGCAACTCAAATATTCCATTTGGAGGGAAAGCGATTGTTTTTGGAGGAGACTTCAGACAAATTCTACCTGTTGTTCAAGGAGGTAGTAAACAAATCATCGTTAATGCTTCTTTAAGTTCTTCGTATATATGCCAACAATGCAAAGTCCATAGATTAACGATAAACATGAGGCTAACTGTTGGAAGGGATCCATCTGATATTCGAGAAATAAAGGATTTTGCAAACAGGCTTTTGGATAGGAGAAGGAAAAGTTGGTGGTTCGAACGATGGTGAAACGATTATTGATGTTCCGGATGATTTTCTCATTAATGATCCACTTGATCCTATAGGTTCATTAATTGAGTTTGTATATCCTTCAATTTTGGAAAACTTCAACGTTACGGGTTATTTTCAAGAAAGAGCTATACTTGCTCCAAAAAATGAAGTTGTCCAACAAATAAATGATCGTTTGTTATCATTGTTTCCCGGAGACGAAGTAGAATATTTAAGTTCAGATAGTCTCTGCCAATCTGAGTTTGTTCATGATCAGTTTGATGCCAATTTATACTCCCCAGATGTTTTAAATGGTCTTAAAGTATCAGGTTTGCCAAATCACAAGTTAATTTTAAAGGTCGGTGTTCCAGTTATGTTACTGAGAAATATTGATCAGAAAAATGGCTTATGTAACGGCACTAGACTACAAGTCAAATCTCTGGGCAAACATGTTATTGAGGCAGTTATCATATCTGGAAGTAATATTGGAAACCGAACTTTTATTCCAAGAATGTCTTTAACTCCTTCTGAAAAAAAAAATTCCCTTCAAATTTCAAAGAAGACAATTTCCATTGGTTTTATGTTTTGCAATGACAATTAATAAAACTCAAACTCAGGGGCAGTCGCTATCGAAGTTTGGTCTGTATCTCAAAAATCCTGTTTTTTCACATTGACAGTTGTATGTTGCCTTATCTAGAGTTCAATGTAGAAAAGGATTGAAATTATTAATTTTAGATAAAGATGGTAGACTTATAAACAAAACTTCCAATGTTGTTTATAAGGAAGTTTTTAGAAATTTATAAACGATTCGTAGTTTTTAAAGTTAAACTATTATGTTTTTTTATTACATTTCTGTTATATTTTATTTTTTATATTTATATATCAATGTCATTTGTATTATTCATTGTGTTTCTTTTTGAACTCTATTCAAATTTATATTATGTTTTATAAATCATTTACAATATACAAAATTTTATATTATGTTTTATAAATATATATTAATTTTAAATAATCAAAACAAAAAGTTTAAAAAAAACTTAACTCTTAATAATAATTATAAATGTTTTATAAATTTTTTACCCGTGGTATCCACGGGTTGTAACCTAGTTATCAAAATAAACATAAATTTATGTCCATTGTACAAATAGAAGTAAGAAATAGTATAGTGTTTTAAATTAAACATTGTGAAACTACACTATGAAGCTAAAATAATCTATGTCATATATCACTTAAGCAGACTTTTGCTGAGTTGCAAGGCTCGCGTTTATAGGCGTATGACGTAACTAGTTAAGTTATATTTTAGAAAACTCACTTCTTGTATGTCTTGGTTTTTTGAGGTGTTGTCCAATTGTGAGTGTCTCTGGCTAGCTACAGTTACTATTTAACTTTAGATGTTAACAAAAAACTATTGATCTTCCATCAACTCGTAAATACATGCCTATCCTTCACTGTAAGCCCACTAGGCCACTACCTTAACCCTTTTTTGCTGCCAGCTAATAAGATTTTTCATCACTTTCTTCCCTCCACCTAGTTTAACATATATATTTGAAGAGGTTAATTTTTTGTTCGTTTGAAATATAGAATAATCTGTTGTTGTTGCTGCTGCTTCTACTTCTTTCTTCAGGTAAACTGGTGGTTAATCAGTAGCTTTTATGAAATAGGAGGCTAATTGCCATTGTTTATGTCTTGATCTGCTTGTGAAGTCTAATCATTTGAAAACCAATCATTATTAGTTTATTACTATATTTTAATTCGTTTTCCAAATAAAAACATGCCTTTGATTCTTGCATGAGTTGATTTTTATTGCCTTTTTCCTTTGGATCTTTAATGTTACAGGTTGGAACATTAATCTTTTTTCCATTCATTTTTCTTCATCTACTTGTGAATTCTAATCACTTGAAAATCAATCATTATTATTGTATTTTAATTCATTTTCCAAATAAAAACACCGACTTTCTTGAAGAAACACGCAACATACCTACAGATTCTTACATGCCAGTTCTAACCTTTTTCCTCAACATCTTCACCTTGATTCACCCTATTCACTAACCTGCATTTTAGAAGGTATGTATGATCTGCCAATGATCTCATTAACCATGATCACAAGGTGATCATAGTTAATGAGATTATTGGTAGATCATACATGTATTTTGATGAAATTACCTTTTGAAATTAATTCATGAAATCTATTGGTATCTAGCCATCTCCTTCAATCATAGGTTCTACATCTCGTTTTCATGTTCTTCATTGGCTAAAATTTTGATTAGTTTCAATTTTGGTTACATGTTGATTAGTTTCAACTTATTTTAAAAGTAGTTTCAATTTTTAGAACATACATAACAATTCCTACAAAAAAGAGTCTAATTGAGAATCTTGTAATTGGTGCACATGTTATATATATATATATATATATATATATATATATATATATATATATATATATATATATATATATATGGGATGGTTCACTTGAGATTAAAAAAACAGAGGTTTTGAGATTCAACCTCAGCCACATATTTTTCATTTGCCACTCTAACGCTCCAGCATAGCAGCAATAGCAGGGTATGTCTAATCCTAAATGATTATACATATATGTCTGTTCATAGACTAAGTAATTATAAATGATTATGACAGTTGGTGGCAGAAAAGGTGGTGGTGATAGAGGTGGCGGTGGTATAAGTGACGGAGGTGACAGTGGTGGGGTCAGCTGGTGTCAGAGGTGGTTGTAGTGGTGGTGGCGATGGCGGTTGTGGTGGTGGAGATGGTGGTGGAGGAGAAAGAAACGGGCGGCACTATATAATCATTTATGATTATAATAGGGCTGTCGCGCCGGTACACCGGAGGGTTAGTGATGGGTATTGAGCATAACTACAAATCCTATGTGTTCATGCAACCCTATAAACTTTGGATCTAGGTTTTCACTAGTTGAACATGCAAACTTGAATACAAAAGAGAAACCCTAATATGCATCTATAATAATCGAAATTAACCTAATACTAGGGTTTAGATACATAACTCAATTGTTATGTAGTAATAACAATTAATCCTTGTAGATCTTGAACTCTTGAGAGCAAGTGCCTCAAATGTGACACCTATAATTGCTTACAAACACTCTTTGCAAGAGGATGAGAGGAGAGAGGAGGATATATCACCAAAATTTTGGCTATGCTAGAGTTAGAAGCAAGTGGCCGAAAATCCCAAGGGTTAGGCTCCTTATATACTTTAGGTTGCTTAGTCCCAAAGCTAGGGTTTGCAGGTGGAAACCCTAATTTTCAGCTTAAGGCCTAAGCATCCCATTGGCTCCTCATCTAGAAGCCTTGGACGAAAAACTATAGGGTCTCCCTATAATTTTCGTCCACTCTTATCTAAGGAGTCTAAGAGCCCTATTTCACAACTATCAATTAATTGCAAAACAACCCATGTACTTTTAATTAATTCCTTTAATCCCAAAATTAAATCCAAATTAATTTCTGATTAAATATTAATTAAATAACATGATTTCTAATTAATATATCATTCTTATAATATATTAGTAAATCATTTATATCAATTTATTATTCCAAATAATAAATTCAACTTCTCTCCAAAAGTCATCCTGTCAAGTTGCAAGAGTGAAGGCAACCTAAAAGGACTGTACTACTATCAATTCAAGTATATACCAATTATAGTTATGGGCTTAGACACCTAATCCAACAGTCTCCCACTTGGATAAGTATAATAACTATAACTGCAAGTACAACTTCGAAAATTGACCAGCACATTGTAGCTCTCAAAAGCCGTTGTCGAACTCTGACCTAGTCAGTTACATGTCCTAAGATAAGGGATCATATAATCCTCTATTCTACAAGATATAATGTGGAAAAATGACATGGAACAGAGTCATTGTCATTGTCCAACAGTTTGTTTCCCGATTTCTGATTTGTAATGACAGAGAACTTAATTGAACACATCAATTCAGTCCGGACCGGGCCCGACACATAAGTCAACGCCAAATCATCGAGGGGCCCAAGATATCGTTTTTCCCCTTACGGTAAAAGGAACTGATAAAATTTTACTTATATGCTTGTATTATTTACTCATCAAATTGTACACAACAATACGTTTTATAACATCAAGTTATTGATGCGTTTTACGCATTATCAATGCACAACCAATTCGTAAACAACAACTCATATATCTCGGTTTAAAGATTATTCGATATTATCATCTCATAATTACTCGTGATAAATTCCATGAAGTAATTCTCTGAGCGTGGGTTAATCCAATACTTAAATCCCTATTTCAAAAGTACCCGTGAATGTTGCAGCAAACCATTGCTATGTCTAAACCCTTAGACAATTTACAATCCAATTCACGACACTCTTAATTCATTACTTACTTCCAAAGTATGATCGACTGTGGATGTTTTGAATAATCTAATTATTCGGGAAGTAAAACATGCAAAGTTGAAACACAAAAATAAACAATTAACAAAAGATAGTAAACAATACTCATAAATAAATCTCCATTTATTCAATCATCAAATGTCAATTACATTTATTGTTACAACTTTCTAAATATCTATCTAATCACTAAAATTAATATCATCCTTCAGACCAATGCTCCTCGCATGCTGAACGTGCTTGGTCCTACTCAGACCCTTTGTGAGGGGATCTACAGGATTCTCTTCAGATGATACCCTCTTCACGATGACATGTCCTTCTTCTACTCGATGTATGATAAAATGATATTTTCTGTCGATATGCCTAGATATTCCATGATCTCTTGGTTCCTTGGTCAAGGCAACCACTCCTTCATTATCACAAAAAATCTCCATCGGCTCCTTAATGGATGGCACAACTCCAAGGTCTCCAATGAAGTTCTTCAACCATATAGCCTCATTTGACGCTTCGATCGCAGCTATATACTTTGATTCACATGTCGAATCAACTACGGTCTCTTTCTTGGAAATTTTCCAAGTTACGGCTCCTCCATTAAGGGTAAACACCCAGCCTAACTGAGAACGGAAGTTGTCTCTGTCTGTCTGAAAGTTGGTGTCGCTATACCCAGTAACTCTTAAGTCATAACTGCCACCAAGCACAAGGACCCAGTCCTTCGTCCTTCGCAGATACTTAAGAATGTTCTTAACCGCTATCCAATGAGCTTTACCCGGATTTCCTTGATATCGACTAACCATGCTCAAAGCAAAAGCCACGTCAGGGCGAGTACATGTCATAGCGTACATGAAGTAGCCAACGGTGGAAGCATATGGAACTCGACTCATCTCTGCTATCTTTGCATCGGTACTCGAACTCTGAGTCTTACTCAGCTTAGTATTACTCTGGATAGGTAACTCTCCTTTCTTTGTATTTTCCATGCTAAAACGCTTTAGCACCTTATCCAAATACATGTTTTAACTAAGTCCAATTAGTCTTCTACTCCTATTTCTCAAAATCCTTATTCCCAGAATATAGGCAGCCTCTCCCAGATCCTTCATAGCGAAACATTTTCCAAGTCAGGACTTAACCTCCTGCAAAGTTGGAACGTCGTTTCCTATAAGTAGTATGTCATCAACATACAATACCAGGAAGGTGACTATACTCCCACTAGCCTTGACATATACACAAGATTCATCTTCACTTATAGAGAAGCCAAACTCTTTGACCTTCTCATCAAAGCAAAGATTCCATCTGCGAGAAGCTTGTTTCAATCCATAGATTGATTTCTCAAGCTTACACACTCTATTGGGGTACTTAGCATCCACAAAACCCTCTGACTGAATCATGTAAACATCCTTATCCAACTTTCCATTAAGGAAAGTGGTTTTGACATCCATCTTCCAGATTTCATAATCATGAAATGCAGGTATGGCTAACATAACCGTAATAGATTTAATCTTAGCCACTAGTGAGAAGGTCACATCATAGTCAACCCCTGGGGTTTGAGTAAAGCCCTTCGCAACCAGTCATGCCTTGAACGTGTGTACCTTTCCATCCATGTCGGTCTTCTTCTTGAAGATCCATTTGCACCTAACTGTCTTACGACCTGGCACATTATCAACCAAATTCCAAACTTTGTTGCCATAAATGGACTGGATCTCGCTGTCTATTGCCTCCTTCTATTTAGCAGAATCAGGGCCCGCCATGGCTTCCTTGTAGTTAGAAGGCTCATCCAAATTTACCAGTGTACTATCACTGATAAACGTATCACCATCTGAAGTTATATGGAAACAATTAAACTCCGGTGTCATTCTAACTTGAGTAGAATGCCTAAGAGACCACAAATCGTCAATTGGTTCAACAGGAATCTCTTCCTCAGGTTGAGCGCTAGTGTTAGATGTTCCTTCATTGCTTGACTCTTGAATTTCTTCAAGATCAAATGTACTTCCACTGTCCTATTTGCATATGCTCTCTCTCTCTCTCTCTCTCTCTCTCTCTCTCTCTCTCTCGCGAAAGACTCCCCTTCGTGCTATGAAGACCATGTTTTCACTAGGTTTGTAGAACAAATATCTAAAGGACTTCTGTGGATAGCCGATGAAAATACATCGTTCACTTCGAGGTTCAAGCTTGTCGTGAGTCTCTCATCTAATGAAAGCTTCACAACCCCAAACCTTGATATGTGCCAACGAGGGAACCTTCCCTGTCCACATCTCGTGAGGTGTTTTGGCAACCTTCTTTGTTGGGACTAGATTAAGAATATTGGTGGCAACCTCCAAGGCATACCCTCAGAACGATATCGGAAGCGAAGCTCGACTCATCATGGAACGAACCATGTCCAACAAGGTTTGATTACGCCTCTCAGCCACACCATTAAGTTGTGGTGTCCTAGGATGTGTCAATTGTGAAACAATTCCACATTCCTTGAGGTAGTCGTGGAACTAAATACTAAGATACTCACCACCCCTATCGAATCTGAGCATCTTGATTTTCCTGCCCAATTGATTTTCGACTTCATGTTTGAATTCTTTGAACTTTTCAGAGGTTTCTGACTTATGATTGATTAAGTAGATATATCCATATCTGCTACAATCATCGGTAAAAGTCACATAAAATCGATTTGCCTCCCTTGTGGTGGATCTGAAGGGCCCACACACATCCGTGTGTATGAGATCCAACAATCCTTCACCTCTTTCACAAGAACCAGTGAAAGGTGATTTAGTCATCTTTCCAAGCAAACAAGATTCGCATGTATCATGTGACCTTAAGTCAAATGATTCCAACAATTCATCCTTTTGGAGTTGGGCGATGCATTTCTTGTTGGCATGTCCAAGACGACAATGCCACAAGCATGCCTTGTCTAAACCATTATATGCATGAATTTGTAACACACTATTTCTTAAACTGTCTACAACCATCACAGTTTCATATACACCATCACAAGGTAATGCTTCAAAATAAAATACACCATTATAATAAGCATTAATAGAACCATTCTCATTATTAAAAGAATATCTAAAACCTTGTCTATACAAAGCATGAAATGAAATAATATTCCTTGTCATTTCTGACGAGTAGCAACACTTATTTAAATCTAAACTTAACCTACTACTAAGCACTAAAGAGTAAATCCCAATCTTGGTAACAGGTGACGATCTCGTATTGCCCATAATCAGGTTCATCTTCCCATGCTCCACATCCTCACTTCTTCTTAGTCCATGCAAGTCAGAGCAAATGTGAAAACCACAACCTGTATCAAGGACCCAAGAATTAGAATGCAATGAGTTTTTAGATTGAATAGTGTAAATACTTGCCGAGGTTGGCTTGATCTTTCCATCCTTTATATCTTGCAAGTACTTGGGGAAGCTTCTCTTCCAACGCCCCTTGTCATGGAAGTAGAAGCAGGCAGCCTCTTTAGGATCAATGGCAGGGGGAACTTCAGAACAAGATTTTCCTTTAGGGTCATTGGTAGACGACCCGACTTGAGACTTTCCCTTCCAGTTCTGTTTTGAGGGTGCTTTCCTCTTCTTCCCCTTCCCTTTCCCAATGGCCAAGATGGGAGAAGTAGTAGTAGCAGGAGGAGTGGAGGAAATACTCTTTCCCTTCATTCCACTCTCAGCGGTTCTCAACAAGCTTTGGAGTTGACTTAATGTGACTTCCGCCTTGTTCAGATGATAAGTCATAACAAAGTGATCATAACACGAAGGCAATGATTGCAAGACTATGTCAATAGCCAATTCCTCATCAAAGTTCACATTGAGCTTCAAGAGACGATCCACATATCGTTGCATATATTGCAAGTGAGTCATGGACTCTCCGTCCTTCATCTTGCTGGTTATGAGGGACTTCACTATTTCATACCTCTCTTGACGAGCTCGTTGATGGTACTTTTCCATCAAGTCCTTATTCATCTCATATGGCCGATAGTCCTCATAGAACCTCTGAAGCTCGGGAGTCATAGTGGCAACCATGATGCACGACACTTTGGTCGCATCGTTGCAATGTCTCTTATACTCAACAATTTCTTCATGAGTAGCTTTTGTTTCATCGATCTTGTTTAGCTCTTTTTCGAGAACATATTCATTGTCCTTGAATCTCAAAGCCATCTTGATATTGCGAATCCAATCATTATAATTGCATCCGTCAAAGGTGACTTTTGAGCAGATGCTCAAGAGCGAGAAGTGGTTGGAGTTGTTGGAGGAGCCGGAAGCGTTGTTGGAAGTTGACATCTACAAAAGAAGAAGGACACCCAAATGAAATATTAAGGCTAGGATCCAACTAAATAGTTCACAATTCAGAAGAGGGATGTCGTAATCCAATTACAAATTATTTAAAGGTAGGTAAATGACGATTTATCAATTTCACCACGAAAACAAAATTTAAACGAATTAGGTTTTTAAATGAAATTCCTAGATCTTTTGAGATTCATTGAACTGTTCAATGGCATGTTTAATCTCTATTATGCCCTTTCCATTTGTAATTGGTATACCGAGGATCACAAACAAGGTGTGAATAACCATGGAAATTAGCTTGGTACTCTCGATGTCATTTACCACCTAATTAATGTGGTGGTTAACAACACATGCTCCATTAATCAATGATAATTTACGAGCTACCCCATTGCCACCCTTTATTAGTCCATATTAGTGTGCCAGTTAACCACACACGCTCCACTAACGACTTTTATAAAGTGCAATGTGCAATTTCATGGATTAGCATCAAATTCACATTTTCCTAAAGTAACTAAGATTGAGAATTTCATAAAAAATATTTAGTTACTTTATATTTTCATTATACTTATTAATGAGAATTTAATTATCAAACCCGTTCGGCTAACGACCCTCCAATAGTCAAGAGGGTGGTGGGTAAGAGTGGATACCCAATGACGGTCATTTTATAGGCCGCTTCCTTAAACTCCCCTTCTAGACCAGCTTTGTGAATGAGGCCTACTAACGGTAAGACTAACTTTTTCTTATATATATAAATATTAACTTTTAATTTTACAATATATATATATATATATATATATATATATATATATATATATATATATATATATATAAGGGTGTATTTTAAACTTTTAAAGTACTAGGGTTCTAAAATTTAAGATTTCAAAATTAAACTATTTAATTAAATTTTAAATTATAAAACCAAATGGTGTATTTTTATAACTTATCAAAAATACTAAAATTTTTAATAATTAAATTAACAAATTAATTTTGTCTTTACCAAAAATTTAACCCAATCATGAATTCATGATAAGGATACAAGATTATTGATTAAATTTTCCAATTTTAAACATTAAAACGAATTTAAGGTAATTATCCTAATCAATCCATGCAAGATTTGCCAAAGCCGAAAATCTGGGATCTGACAGCTCAACTCGTCGAGTCTGGGAAATGCACTCGTTGAGTTGATGCCAACTCGTCGAGTTCTATGAATAGAATGACGATTCTGCTCCCTTCTCCTTTGAACAATTCAAAATTGCATCATATTCAAATGAAAAACATCCTAGGCTCCGATACCACTGATGGGTTTTGAGCATAACTACAAATCCTATGTGTTCATGCAACCCTATAAACTTTGGATCTAGGTTTTCATTAGTTGAACATGCAAACTTAAATACAAAAGAGAAACCCTAATATGCATCTATAATAATCGAATTTAACCTAATACTAGGGTTTAGATACATACCTCAATTGTTATGTAGTAATAACAATTAATCCTAGTAGATCTTGAACTCTTGAGAGAAAGTGCCTCAAATGTGACACCTCTAATAGCTTACAAACACTCTTTGCAAGAGGATGAGAGGAGAGAGGAGGAGATAGCGCCAAAATTTCGGCTATGCTAGAGTTAAAAGCAAGTGGCCGAAAATCCCAAGGGTTAGGCTCCTTATATACTTTAGGTTGCTTAGTCCCAAAGCTAGGGTTTGTAGGTGGAAACCCTAAGTTCCAGCTTAAGGCCTAAGCAGCCCATGGACTCCTCATCTAGAAGCCTTGGACGAAAACTTATAGGGCCTCCCTATAATTTTCGCCCACTCCTATCTAAGGAGTCCAAGAGCCTTATTTCACAACTATCAATTAATTGCAAAATTAATTTCTGATTAAATATTAATTAAATAACATGATTTCTAATTAATATATCATTCTCATAATATATTAATAAATCATTTATATCAATTTATTATCCAAAATAATAAATTCAACTTCTCTCCAAAAGTCATCCTGTCAAGTTGCAAGAGTGAAGGCAACCCAAAAGAACTCTGCTACTATCAATTCAAGTATATACCAATTATAGTTATGGGCTTAGACACATAATCCAACAGTTAGAGCGGCAGATGTGAAATATATGGCTGAGGTTGAATCTTAAGATCTCTATTTTATTTTTAATCTCAACGGAACATACCTATATATATGTGTGTGTGTGTGTATATATATATATATATATATATTGGCTAATCTCGATATATATTTATTCTATGTTAAATGTTGTATTTATCTTGTATCTTATCTCCTCTTGATATCAGGAGACTAGCTTGTACTTCTTCATTATATAAATACATTACCTCATGTCACACCCCCAAACCAGACGGCGGAAACGTCCGGGGACTCGTGTGACTAACAATTGAATTATCATCACAATGGATATACATGAAACATAACACATTCATCACCAACATTACATATAACAACCAGTATTGTTCACATCAAGTACATTGTTATAAATTACATAAGTTCAAAGTATTAATAGTACGAGGAGCGATGTTACATAAATTAAAACCATGCATACTTGAAAATCTTCTTGCTTAACGATTACCTGAGAATACAAGTTATTTTGAAAACGGTCAACATATATAATGTTGGTGAGTTCATAAGTATGTTTGAATAAAAGTCTTTGTATCCTTTGTAAAAACCCAGAAAATCCGATATTTTCTGTAAAGTGTCTAAAAATGATGTGAAAATCAAGTATAAATGCATGTGTGAATTTATTAGTTGTAACATATATGAATGTAGTTTTGATATCTTTGTATTGTAAGTAAGTGATAAATTGAATAGTATATTTCCCCAGAAAATCCAATATTTTCTGATTTGTTATAATGTCGAGGTTCTTGTATCGTTAAATAAGTTGTTTTGTAATGACAAAATCGAAGGGTTAATCTCCGAAATGTTAAATTGGTATTTGAATCTCTTTATGAGCCGTTATAACCATACATGATAATGACTAGGTTGCCTGTCTTGGCATTTTTCCAAATGCCGGTATTTGCTCAAGGTTTTATCGCCCTAGACTGGCCTAGTCTAGCTGTAGCGAACAGCTAAGGTGTGGGGGGTCACCCCGTATAGATCTATACACAAACTCTCGATCTCCCTCCAGGAGACTCTGATTATAACTACAAGCTACGATTGTACACTCAAAGGTGCCAACCGACACGTCTCACTAGATTCTCAACCTTTCGTACTATGTTTAATGTTTACGTGTATGTTGTATGTTATCAAATCCAAAGGTACATATATAAGTATACGAAATTCAATAGTTATGTAAAGGTATAGTTACGATTTACTAAGCATGTGAATTTCAGTCCAAGCCCAGTTAGCATGTAAATGGATCACAAAGGCCCAATAACATGTAAGTGGGTAATTTGGACCTAATAGGCATGTAAATGGACCACAAAGGCCCAACAAACATGTGACCCCTAACTCAGGCCCAAATTAACATGTAAATGGGTCAAAGGCCCAATAAACATGTCATGGAAAATATTGGGCTCAATATACACTTGAATGGGCCCTTAAGGCCCATTGGCCACGTAACGTGAATATTAGGCCCAATAAAATTGTTATCGATGTACTTCGTTCATTTGTTATTATTTCGTTGATTGTTTTAGTTCGAGGTTTACCGAATTGAATATAAAAAGTTCTATTTTGTAAAAACGACGTTCTTGACCAATAAGCCTCAAATTTTCAATTAAGGCCCAAAGTTTTGTAAAAATAACACTTTAGTCCATAATTTATAAAAAATTGTAATTTCGTCCCAAATGTTTAGAAATTCACGGATTTAATCCAAAATTTTACATTTTTACACTTATGGCCCAGTTTTGCAGAAAGTTACATTTTCAGCCCTTTGTTTGTAAAATTTACACTTTCGGCCGAATTTTGATAAAAGTTACATTTTTGGTCCAATTTAGAAATAAATGTTATTTTCACCCCTAAATTTGGTTTATTTACATTTATGACTCAAACTTTGGTCAAATAACATTTTTAATCCCAAAACCTCCATTTTTTCGCAAGTTTGGGCCCAAAACTGTGAGGCCCAAATATTTGGCCCATTAAACTAAAATTTGCATTTTTGGCCCTTTGGAAAGCATGTTTATCATAAAAATCCATTTTTATACAAGTAGGACCTGTTTGATCCTTATAAAAACATAAATGTCGCTTTTTACCCTTATCTTTTGTTTTCTTGACAATTTTTGACCCTTAACAAAGTTTTTGCCTTAGATTTTTATATCTTAAACATATAACACTTTTAACTTGATAATATGATGTATAATGTGTCTTAGTTCATGGATCTTAACTCAATGTTACTTAAGATGTCGAGATTTGCTAAGATTTAACGTATTTTTACAAAATAAACTAAGAAATCACACAAGACATGCATATAACACATAGATCTACACATTTTACTTGCATTCTCCCCCAAAAATCATGTAAAAACCGAAAACAAGGGGGGTATGAACTCACGTTTGCTTGATGTTTCGGTTTTTGAAGAAGAAGTGGAAGAGATTTTTGGTCCTAACACACCTTTGTTGTAGATCTCGAGCTTATGGAGTTTTTCTAAGAGTATGATCACCAAAGTGTTTAGAAGAAGTGATCTAACACGAGAAAGGAGTTATATAGCTTGGATATGTAAAAACTTACCAAGAAATGATGATATTCTTGTGAGAATCCTCTTGAACACAAGTAAAATTTCGAGATTTTGGAGGAAGAAGAAGAAGGATGCTTGAGTGTGATTGAGGAAGTGTTTGAAAGAGTGTGTGTGTGTGTGTGTTTGGCTCTCGGCCAAAAGTAGAAAAAGAGAGGGGAGAGAGTTCGTGAAGTGACTTGCATGGAAGTATGAAAGTCCTTGCATTGATATATGTTGAAAAATATGGAGGTGACACCTCCTAAGTCAACTCTTATTACATTTCCCCTTTTTTTTAATTGATGTTGGGCCGAGATCTTTAGGCCAAAGAGTGGGAATGGAATAGTTTGAGCCCCATTGACATTTAATTAGGATTTTTGGAACCTAAACATGAAATTTTCGGCCCATTGGGCTCATTAGATAGCTCACGACCCATTTTGAAAGAAAAAGGGAGTTTATGGCCCATTGGGGCAAATTAATTCATTAATGGCCCAATCAGGCCCATTAAGGGTAAACTAATTTATTTTGGACCCAAAATGGCCCAAAATGCTAAGTTTTATAGAAGTGGGTCCAATTAGACCCCAAATAGGGTTTCCAAGCCCAAAATGGTTGAATTGGATGCTTATTGGTTCATTAGGCCCAATAAGGAAATCCTAGTCCAATATGGACTTAAACCATGGTTCTTAGGGTCTCAAACTCTTTGATGAACATAATTGATGAATCTAAATGAGCATTGAGTGAGATTTACTTAGAGTATATTATTTACAATAGTTGAATGGTTACACACGAATAGAATTTCCTAGCTAAAAGGTTAGTTGTGACACCTCACACGAGATTATGTGTTGTTTATTTAATCTATATCTACATGGTATCAGCCTAATCAACTCCCCCTCTTCATCTTCCTTTTCGTTTGTACTCCTTTTTCGTCCCAAACCCTATTTTTTTTCCTTCATGGTACCTTTATCATGTCTACCTCAAAGGATGACACTTTCACCATGAATACTCTCCTACATATGATTCCTATCAAGCTTTGTTCCACAAATTATTTGTTGTGGAGGAATCAAATGCTTCCCCTGTTATCCTATCAAAATGTTACCGCTCATATTGATGGCACCTCTATTGCACCACCAAAAGAGATTGAAGTTGAAAGCAAATCAGTCCCTAACCATGCCTACTCCACATGGGCAGAACTGGATCATCATGCCTTGATCCTCCTAAATTATTCTCTCACCGAGGAAGTAGCAGCCGAGATTCTTGGCTTATCTACAACACATGCCATCTGGTCATCACTTGAAAAAGCATACAATAACGCTTATGTTGAACATTTTCATTCCTTACGTGACTCTCTAAGAACCATTACAAAAGGAACCTCTTATGTTTCTAATTATAGTCGCAAGTTTAAACATTCCTATGATCAACTCTCTGCAATTAGATACCTGGTTGACGATATGGATAAACCTCATTGGTTTCTCTGTGGATTGGGTGCTTCTTTTGATACCTTCTCTACCTCCATACGCACCTCCAAACTTGCACCAAGTTTTCGCGATCTGGTAGCTCAAGCCGAGGGGTTGAGCTATTTCTTCAAACCCTTCATGCAACCACCACACCACCGGTTGCTTTCGTCTCTCAACAGATCAGATTCACTAATAATTGTGGTCGTGGCAACCCTCGTGGTGGCAACTCTCGAGGGTCTTCTACTGGAGGACGAGGAAGAGGAGGGCGCCGCCCTCCTCATTTCCAGCTCTGTCAAAACAATGGGCATTACGCCTCTTCATGCCCCAGCTTGCACACTTATGCTACTAATGCCTCTACAAATGACTCCAACTTAGCACAAGCTTGAACATCTCAATGTCATGTCAATAATGGAAGTCTAGACTGGTATATAGACTCTAGGGCCACGACGCACATGACACTCGCTATTCAGATTACCTCTCAATCGGCTCCTCACACCGATAATATGCATGCCATTTTTGGTAACAATAACCATTTACCCGTTTCTCATATTGGTCAATCATTTGTTTCAAAAAAGCTTCTTTTACGTGATGTTCTTGTTACCCAAAATTGACCAAAAGTTTATTATCGATTAGCATGCTTACCATGGATCATCCAGTTGATGTATTCGTTTCTTAACCTTTCTTTCACATTTAAGACAGGGAAACCAAACAAGTGCTAGCACAAGGCCTATGTGAAGATGGATTGTACGTTCTCCGAGATACTCCAAGGGAACGACTGATGTTTGCTTGGTGTATGGAGCTAATATGAAGAGTGCCTTGGTGGGATATGATGACTCTGATTACGGTAGTGGTTTGTTAAAGCGCAGGTCACAGACGTGCTACATATTCACTTTATTCAAATGTGCCATCAGTTGGAAGTCAACGTTATAAGATATCATTGCTTTGTCAACAACTGAATTCGAGTACATGTCCATGACGGAAGGAATAAAGGAGGATATATGGTTGCAAGGGCTTATTCACAGTCTTGATCAGAAGGTGGAGAAGCATGTCTTGTATTGTGACATTCAAATTGCTTTGAATCTTTCCAAGAACCGTATATATCACGAGAAGACATAGCATATTGATGTCAGACTGAATTTTATTTGGTATATTCTGGAAGGAGACAAGTTTTCAATACTAAAGATTGATACCAAGGACAACCCTGTAGATATGTTGACAAAGTCATTGCCCACGAAGAAGTTCAAACTTTGCTTGGACTTGGTTGATGTTTACAGGAGGTAGGTCCCTTCGGGGACAAATGAAAGGATGGGAGAGGAAGTTCTTGTTTGAGGTGGAGTTCAGAGGATGCTCAAGTCAAGGTGAATATTGTTAAATGTGAATTGAGAATTTGGAGAATTCTCATGGAGCATGTGGATCATGCTCATGGAGCATTTGGAGCACTTGGAACTAAATGGATCACTTGGGGTTCATGGAGCATGTAACAAAGGAACAGATCATCTAAGAAAGGAATGGATCGTCTGACAAAGGAACAGATAAAGTGCCAAAGGAACGGATCATATAGAAGGCGGTTTGGAGCACCTGGAAGAGGTTTGGAGCACTTGGGATTGATATGGAGAAACAAGGGGACCTTGTTGCGCCATTTGTTGATGGGACGGGCCAAGAAGGATATTGTTGCGCCAATGGCACTCCTTCTTGTGCCAAGGTACTCCCCCTTACGCCATGGGGTATCCCTCTTGCGCTATGGGATACTCCTGTTGTCCTATGGAGTATGTTGTTGCGCCAAGCATGGCCTTGTTGCCCCATGCATGTTATTGTTGCACCAAGATGCTATTTTTTCTCCAACTTAGAAGTTCTTGTGCCACACTTGAAGCCATTTGCGCCATCCATACACTTGTTGCGCCATCATGGCGCAATATGGACCATCTTGGTCCCTGATGAGCCAAGTATGCTATGAAGTCCTCTTTGATGCTCAAGATCGTTCAAGGATGCTCAGAAGTTGGTATTGCTCAAGGATTACACAATGTTGTGCCACCATGATGGATGTTGGTCCATTAGTGTTCATGATGCGCCACTGGTACATCATGATGCTCCACTATGGCATAAGGTGCTCCATCATGTGTGTTGCTGATGCTCATGGGTTGTATGACATGGAAGAATGTTCCAAAAGATGTTGCATGGCGGAATATGATTGGCTTCCACCTTTCATGGGCCTATGGGCCAATGGGCTTGGCCTATTAGGGTTTTAGGTCTGATCCCTCAAGTATAAATAGGGATGCATGCTAGGTCATTTTCTATCTTGAATTCTAGAGTGATAGGCGAATCTCTGTGAAATTGTACTTGTAACCTCTGTTTGAGAGCTCTGAAATAAAAGAATACTCCCCTCCTGCTCATGGACGTAGGTCACCTTGACCAAACCATATAAATATTGTGTCTTGTATGCTTATAGTTTTCTAAATATCCGCTTTACTTCCTAACGCATGTCAGTAGGGTAGAGTACATCAAATGGGCACAAAGTCCATCGCTTACAGGTTATGAACCTGCCTTGCATTCTACAGGACTGTCATGAATGGTCTTGTGGTTGTCACCTATGCTCTGCTAGGTGACTAGATCATTGGTACACTAGTACCATTCCGAGATCGTTAGTACACTAGTACCATTACTACATTGTTAGTACACTATTACCAGTTCTATATCATTAGTACAACAATACTATCTAAAGTCGTGGCATCCTATCATTGCCTAGATCTTTCATCATACTATGACATCTAATCTTTCATCATACTATGACACCTTATCTTTCATCATACTATGTCATCTTTCAGTACCCTTCGTTACCCAATGTATTACATTCATATATATATATATATATATATATATATATATATATATATATATGGTATAAATCATATAAAATTTATCTTATAATGTTTTATCTAACATAGAACATCTTTGCACATAAGACATATAACATTAAATTAACTAAATACTTCATAGCTATGTGTAAAATGAAAGTAACTATGCACCCATTTGATAAAAGTGGATGCTTTGGAATTTGAGCAGAACTTCGCTTTGGTACTTTAATTTTTACTCTGACGTGGCCTAGGTTCATAATACTAAGTCTTAGTCTTATATTCTTGGCGACTAATGATAGTCTAGATTCCTCACTAATCTCAATGTCAACATCAAGATCTATAAGGTAAGAAACAACCATGTAGGATTATATCAGAGGTAGGGTCCATTTGGTATACAGAGTATAGTATTTGGAAATCCCACTTTAAACACCTCACTAAATTTAACCTAGACATCATCCCCGTAAGTAGATCAATTAGCATAATGACTTGAAATTACTGATAAATCTTATTTATAGGTTCACAATTACGACTATGAACATAAATATAAGTTATGCTAAATAAATTAATTGTAGCTTAAATTATAGATATTTTAGCTAAAACCAAGAAATTTCGCGGGCAAAACTCCTACCCAAACACTTCTTCTCGTCGGGCTCCTAGAGCTTCCGGGCTTTTATTAAAATGTTCTAAAACTTAAAAAAAACATATCTTAAAAATCTAGAGTGTTAGAGAGAGAATTGGTGAATGGGTGAGGAAAGGAATGAAAATTCGAAGGATATATATAGCCTCTAGGGGCGCGCGCAACGTAGGGACACGAGGCACGTCGTGTCCTCTTGCCTTGCTGGCCCATTCAAATTCTACCACATATCAAGCTCTGGTTCAGCCACATCCATACTTCTAGAAGGCTTCCATATGTCACCAATTCATGGTGCCACATGACACACTCTCAAGGATCCACGTTGCTTGGTCTCTTGGAGAGGGTGGCTCTGCGAACTGGCCGCGTGGTGCCACTAGGTGGTGCCATGTCATCAGCTAGTGTATTTTTCGTAGATCTTCAGACGACCATAACTTTCGCATATGGGCTCTGTTTTCAATGATCTTTATATCCCTAAAATCCTACCGATGAGCTCTACAACTTTCATTAAGGGCTTAACAGCTAATTCTTGCTATAACAAAAATTCATATTTAGACCGGTTTAGACTATGAAAGTCCATGCGAAATTCATATCTCCTTCATACAAACTCCGTTTTCGACTGTATTTCTATCTATGAGCTCATATTCATGAGATCTTCAATTCTTGTTTAGATTGTGTCGGCCAACAATCAACCAAGTTAAATTTCAACTTTTGTGTCCACACTGTTGCGCTGAAACTTCGAAAAATAATAACTTCCTCATAAGAAGTCAGATTTGGACGTTCTCTATATGCACGCTCTCGATTTTACGATTAGTCTGACTTTTGTTTAGATTTCTTAGGTTAATAAGTAATCTATCTAAAATTCACTTTTTCTGACGCGCATAACCTTGTCGTTTTAATTGAGAACCTTCGAAGAAGCATAACTTCTTCATACGAAGTCAGATTTCAAAGTTCTTTATATTTATGGAATCCTTGTAACATATATTATAACTTTAGGTAAGGTTATTTATCCTAAATAACCTTCTATCAAAATAGCTCGAATCTGCGGGCGTTGCATCACTCCTCCCAAAGTTGGATTGCTGACTCAAGAGCTAATCAACATATGATAGCTTCCGAGTCACATCTTAGTGATACAATGGATGTATCCAAGCTTAATCTTCTTGTTAAACATCCAAATGGGTCATCTTATCAAATAAATAAAATTGGGAATCTTCAGTTGTCTTCAACTCTTACACTCTTTGATATTTTTGTTGTTCTTGATTTCAATGTTAATCTTTTATCTGTGCATAAGCTTTGTAAAGATAGTAGTTATGAAGTAGTTTTTACTGAACATAGTTGCAAAATCCATGATTCACTGTTAAAAGAGATGGTGGAGAATGGTAGGGAGTCTGGGGTATTATATTACCTTAACTATTTACCCTCACGAACTCCTGCTAACATTTCTGGTCCTAAATGTTGTGTTTCAAAATTACTTGGCATAGTCGATTAGGTCGTCTTGTAAATCAAGATCAAAATTCTCTAAAAGATAATTTTAAAATTAGTAATGAGTCCCTACCTCCTTCTCATGTATGTCATAAGGCTAAACAATCTAGGAATCGTTTTTACTAAGTCAACATAACACAACTGAACTTGGTTAGCTAATTCACTTAGATGTTTGGGGGCCTTATAGAGTTGCTACTATCGAAGGTTTTAAGTATTTTCTGACTATTCTCGATGATTTTACAAGGGCCCCATGGGTCTTCCTCTTAAAATCTAAGGAAGAATTTTTTAAATACTTTATGTCTTTTTCTAAAATTTTACTAAATCAGTTTGGTGTTAAAATTAAAGTTGTTCATTTTGATAATGAAACTGAATTTATAAATAATCGAATGACGACCTTTTGTCTTGATAGTGGTGTTATAAATCAAACTTTATCTGCTTACACTCCACAACAAAATGCATTTGTGGAGAAGAAGCACAACCATATTCTCAATGTATCCCATTCACTTCTTTTTCATTCCGGAGTTCCTATTAAATATTGCGGAGATACTGTTTTGACTTATGTTTTTTAATCAATAAATACCAACATATATTTTAAAAGGATTATCTCCCTATGAACTTGTATTCAAACGAACTCCTAGTTTTGATCACTTACGAGTGTTTTCTTAATATAACTGAGTTTCAAAAGCTTAATGGTAAGTTGATTTATCTAAATATTACAAGGCCTGATATTGCTTATGGTGTTCAGGTCCTAAGCCAATTTATGGATAAACCAAGAAAATTGCATTTGAAGGTTGCTTTTAGATTATTGAGATTTTTACAAAATAGTCCTTGGAAAGGGTATTGCAATAACTAAATCTAATAGTTTTGAATTAAAAGGTTTTGTATATGCAAATTGGGCAAACTACCTATCTACAAGAAGTTATATGGTTTATTTTAACAACTCTTTAGTATATTGGAAGAGTAAGAAACAATCCACTGTTTCTAGGTCTTCCATTGAATCTGAGTATAAGGCCCTTGGTTCGATTACTTGTGAAATCATTTGGATATTAAAAGTTTTATTTGAATTACGAAAAAAGGTTTAACTCCAGTTTTTGTTTTTTGTTATAATGAATCAACTATAAAACTGGCGTTAAATCCTATTTTTCATGATTGTACCAAAGATTTTGAAGTTGGTTTACACTTTGTTAGAGAAAAAAATTTTGAATGGTGTTTTGAAAGTGGTTAAGATCAGTTTCTTCTTATTGCGTTTTAAGCAACATGAGTTTTTGTCTAATAAAATGGATTTAATTGACATGTTTAATAAAAAGGAAAAATAAATAATAAGATTGACGGGGGATGTTGAAAATATTAATATTTTTGATATTTAATCTTATTATTTATTTGTTGTAGTATTGTTGTTATTTATATTGTCTAAATGGTAGTTTGTGTCAATTTTACATTCTTGGTTGATACTAGATCTGGAGAATTTTTGGTGTGAGGGGTTGTTTGTGTAACTCGGTTATACTACTGGGTTACAGCTCGCTTTATACAAACTTATGCATGCATGATGCGTAGATATTTCAATCCATGGATTGTTTCTGTGATACGAATATATAATGAGGCAGTTGTGATGGTTCATTCATTTTTCAGATCGAAATACACACACACACTACACATTGCTCTCTCGTTTGTTTCCTCTCAAGATATTAGGGTATTCTATTAGGGTTTCATATTTTATGTTGTTCTAAGTTGTAATCAGTAGAATCTGTTACTTTATAACTATTCATGAGGGTTGAGAGTGATTGTAGTGAGTTTTAGTTTGTAAGTACATGAAATGTTACTTTATAACTATTTATGAGAGTTGAGAGTGATTGTAGTGAGTTTTAGTTTGTAAGTACATGAAAACCAAGTGGTTCAGTGAATAAATGAGTTGTTGATGTTATTATTTGTGTGTTCTTAAGAGATTTTAACATATATCTTTGTATGAAATGGATTCGATTTGCTATTTTTAGGATGGAAATATTCACAAACAGGTAAATCTTCATCATATTTTCATACCAACACGGATATTGAATTCATTCTATTTTTCAATATGCTTGTTGGGCGGGTAACATTCAACCTATTTTCTAAGTTGCAGAGAGATGGATTTCCCTTTTGTTAGGTGGGTAACATTCAATCTAGAAAAGATTTGTATGCTTTATATTTTGCTTGGTTTGAACCTATGTTTTGAAACAAACACGACTTCATATTTTTGTGCTTTAAGCATGAAATGGCGGTGCAAGATGGACAGATGGATGGTGGCGACGACAATGGGAGGTGACAGGTAGACAATGCTGGTTGTGCATGTGCTTTTTTGGTAAAGTAGAAGTAAAGGAAGCAAGTTTCGTTTAATAATTTAATAAAATAATAAATTTAATAAATGTAACATTAATATAGAGAAAATGACCATATTAGTCTTCCACATAAAAGTTTTTTCCAAAAAATAGCCAAAAATCAGAAAATAATCATAATAGCTACAATTTTAGCGACCATCTGCGAAAATCTTGGTAGTATGTGAGTTTTTTTTTTAAAAATTTTCGTAGGTCACCATCTCTAAAAATCAAGTAGCATGTGTTTTTTGTTAAATATTTTTTGTAGGTCAACACCTACGAAATCTAGGTGGCCTACAAATTTTTTTGTTGAGATTTTTCCTTCTGATTGGGAGAACCTAAATGCTTTGACGATTGTTATGAAGTTCATATGTCAAAGTTATGAATATTTTTTTTCATGATTTTCACCGAATAGCCTACTTTGGATCTTAAAAAATATGACTTCCCGGCATCCAAATTGGGAGTATAATATATCCATGGATAGCCCTTATTACAAACAACACAATGAAAAATCTTTCAGCTCAAACGAAGTTCATATGAAAAGTTTATGAATGATCAAAGTTAGGTCTTTTTTCCACGTCTTTCATCGAGTATTCTATTTTGGAGCTAAAAAGGTATGATGTCCCTACATCCATGTTTAGAGTGTAACATTTTAATGGAAATCTCTTGTTACAAAGAATACAATGAAAAAATCAACTCAAACGAAATTCGTATGAAAAAATTATGAAGGTTTGAAGTTTGCAAACAAAAAAAAACAATTTTTACAGGTGATGTGCTTGTAAGAATCATGACTATTTTTGGCATTTTTTAAAAATTTTGGCTATATTTTGGAAAAACTTTGGAGAGATTAGTTATTATGGTTATTTTCTCTAATATAAAATATAATTAAAAACAGACACATTAAATCTATGTTAGTGCCATTTGGGCAAGTGCTAGTGACTCAAATATTATATCACATGCAATGAGTGCATCTCCAATGGTTATCCTCTTAAAAACTTTTTATTTTTTGCCATCTCATTTTCAAATAAATAACTAAATTTTATTGAATAAATTTTTTTTATCAAATAACTTTGCTAATGGTTAACTTTTTCAAAAGTTTTTTTTTCAAAAATTAATGAATTTATCATTTATCTATCTTAACACTATCTTTGTATTAACATCATCCGCTCCATTTAGGTTTTATCTCATCATATAAATTTGATGATACCTGGGTTGTTCATTAAATGTATTAAAATTTAAATTAAATGTATTAAAATTAAAAAAATAAGAAATATGTTACAAAATAAAGTATAATACTCCCGTCCAATATTTATTGTCCACTTTTGACTTTTAAAGTCTTTATTTTTCAACTTTGACCTTAAAATATTTTTATTTTTGATATATAATACTTGATGCAAAATATATGAATGGATTGTGTTTTAAATGTCTTTTCATTGTTATAAGTTTTATAAAGTAATATATAACACAAATAAAAATATCTAAGGGCAAAGTTGAAGAATAAAGACTTCAAAAGTCAAAAGTGGACAATAAAATATGGGACGGTGGTAGTAAATATTTTCTAATCTTTGTATTAACCCATCCTTACTCCCACTTTTCATTTAGGTTGATCATCAAGAAATGCCCATGCATGCTTATATCGAAATGGATTCTTGTGTCTGTAATAAAACAATTTTCTTGCAACATCCTTTACTCGCTCATCAGACCAACCACCACGGTATTGCTTTTGTATGTTAATGATTATCTGATTGAATTTATTAATAGAGGGAATTATCTGGTACCAATTCCCCTTCACTTGTGTTTGTTCTTGCCCACTCGGGTATATACCATTAGCAAGGTAATAACATTTTGTGTAATATGTTACATTGATAGTAATTTGACTTTAATAGCATATCCCTATGAGAAATCATTCAAAAATGTACTTTGGTTTAATATGTTGGTGTCATTGTTTTAACCAACAACACCAAAAAATGAATGTCAAATCCAAAGGTCTTTAGTAGCAACAACTTCTAACATAATTATTGTTAAATCATGATCACCTCGAGTGAATTACCCTTGTCACATGACATGACAATTTTTCCATACCCAATGCATACGATCAATAATTCCTTAACATACATAGAAACTCATCCTGTTCTTTATGCAAGTGAAGTATACACCTAATGTCTTCAATGTTTGGTCTTCTCAAATACATAGTGCCAAATATTTCAATCACACCATGACAAAATTTCTTTAGATATTCAGTAGTAGTAATTTCACCTATTCTTATACATTAATCATTCTAGTAAGCTCTTATATATTAATCATTCTAGTAAGCTGGTGTTCCATATGCTAACTATCGAATAGCAGTCGTATATTTTTGTAACGTCGAAAGACCTTTACTCCCGGTTGCATCCTCCGTAAATATGAAATAGTCTGAATGATTGGATAATGAGTCGACAATTATGATGAATATTTTTTTATTCATCCAAAACCTCTGCCTAAAGATGTTTGGTGGGAAACCGATTGATTTGAAAAGTAACCAATAACAAGAAGACAATGGACCTCATCACAACCTCGACAATTGTTTTTTGTGGTTGCTAGATAGAACTTCTTGCTTCATTGTGAGATTCTTTTTCTACGGCTATCTACAATAACTTTTCAGGAGTATCGTCTGCCAATTCATCGATGGTGAACTCACTCACTTGTACAATAAGCTGCAAAATTTCATCGTCGGATTGAAACGTTGTCTGCTTTTTATATGGAGAGAATGTAGTTTTATATGGGGAGAATGTAATTTTCTTTTATACAAGTGAGTTATGAGTGGTGTCTCTTTTGTAGACACTTAATGCCAAAAAATAAAACTAAAAATAACTTTGTCGGGTATTTTTTTCGAAACTATAAATAATGATAAAATTTTAACTTATGTTGTTAAAAAACTAAAAAAAATGATAAAAGATTATGTAACCGCAATATTTTATAGTATTTGATATCTTTAGTTTTAAATGTTTTGACAACTGTTTTTAAATTATATAACATTTTTATAAAATATATTAATTTTTATTTGGTTTACTAAATCAATTAATTATCTAAATATAAAGACTAATGGGTCGTTTGATAGTTGCTAACTAGGTTAGAGGTTTGGACTGAGTTAGAAGCAAAACTGAACACAAAACATATGGACCGAGGACCGAGTCCAAGGGAGGGGCTGATCACAAGCAAAATGAAAAATAAATTGGGTAGGGAGGAAAACAATGGAGACCAAATCAACAAAAAATAGTGACCGAGTCCTTGATTTGGAGTCCAAGGGTGCAGAAGGGAAACAAACATACGCGTGACTGGAGGTCGGGTCCTAGCTTCAGACTAGTTAGAAAGCAAATCAGACGACCCCTTAAAATGAATCTAATATCTAACTATAATTATGATATTAAATAAAATGTTATTAAATATAAGGATCAAATGCGACAAATCCCATTTTTTTTAATGTTAAGAAGTTTCTCATTCAATGGTAAAAGAAAGGGAAAAATGACTTAGCATGGTAATCATCTTTGTCATTTTGTTCATATTTAGGCAACTTCTTTATTTTTGTATAGATTTAACCATTTAACTTGTTATATGTGTTCACATATTACCATTGTCACCGACTATAGCATGTGACAATGGTAATATGTGAACATATTAACAAGTTAAATGGTTAAATGTGTATAAAAAAAGAAAGTTGCCTAAATGTGAACAAAACGAAAAATTAATTACTTTGATAAGTCATTTTCGCCACTTTTAATAGCAAATTTAATTTTCATATTTGTTTGTATTATTTTTTTCAAACGTTATTTTTAAAATACACATAATTTCCTAAATATTAATTAAATATTGATCAATTCTAAACTTTACTTTTTAATTAATAAATATGTTTTTGTTTTATGAAATATTTTATATAGCCTCTTATAATTTTTTTTCTTTTGTTTTTAAGCATATACAATATTTTTAAAGTAAATAGTATCTAACAATAAAATTAAACAAATTAAATATGTAACAATAAGTATGAAGGGTATTTTAAAAAAATAAAAAGAAAATATTACTTAGCAAATAAACAAAAAAAAAATCTATATAATGTAAGTGTTTTAAAATTATTACAACTTTTTAATACTTTTTAATTAGAAATTTATAAACTTTTAATTTTTTTAATACAACGTTTTAAACTAGTATTTAACGAAAGTATTTTAATATGTTATAAAAAGATTATTAAATTGTCATACAAAATCTATGAAACACTTTAAAAATATTGTAAAAGAAAGTTTAGAAATAACTGTATGAAAGTTATAAAAAATTGTAAGAAAATGTTAAAAAAAAGGTTCAAAACTTGTTAGAAATTTTTAAAACATTTATAAAATATTTGCATTAAAAGCACTTGTAATAAAATTATATGAAAGTATAAAAAAAAAGTTTATATATATATATATATATATATATATATATATATATATATATATATATATATATATATATATATATATATATATATATATATATATATATATAGAGAGAGAGAGAGAGAGACAAAATTGCAAAAAATGGTCCATGTAATATGCATTTTTTTGGGGTTTTAGTCCAAACCTTGACTTTTTTGGATTCATGGTCTTTTTGGCCTAGTTTGTACGTAAAATTAGTCCCCCGACTTAACTTCCGTTAAGTTGTTGCTGTTAACCCCCTCATGTTCCTCCCACATGAGGGTATATTTTCCTTTCACTTCTAAGGGACCATTTCTGCACCTGAAAAAAAATATATCCCCATTTTTTTAAAAAAAAAATTAATACCTATTTATTTATTTTAATAATTAAAAAATAAAATAGGTCACTCACTCTCTCTCTCTCTCTCTCTCTCTCTCTCTCTCATTTTGTGGTAAACCAAAAGAAACACACACATTACACACCATTTCCCTGCCACAAACCTTCAAGTCCATTTGCATCATCTTCAACGTCTTCATCTTTCAATCATATCACACAAACCACCGCCATACACCACCTTTGTGACATCCCCAATTTCTCGGCCAGAAAAGACCGATTTAATTTATGCTTTTAAAATAAAATCAGAGTAATCTTTTTAAAAGATGTTGCAGAATTTGTCCCCAAAACAAAACATGATAAAATTTTATCAAAACATTTCTTAAAGAAATATATATTTTCATTTTATATCAAAACCTCGGGATGTCATGTTTCGATACAGATTAAAAGCATAAACAGTACATTATAAGTCTTAGAACAGTTATTTACAACTACTGGTCTATAATCCAAAAATCTCTCATCATCATCCGACTATGCTCGGGGTCCACTACCTGTAATATAAAAATCTGAGTGGGCCATGCTTGTGGGCCTGGTGAGCATATAAGGTTTTCAACCCACAAATAATAATAAATTTATTAAATTCATCAACCAACAATAACCCTGATTACCCATTCATGTTATCCTCACTTTACGTCCCTAAACACCTATTACAAGTGACCTAGCCTAAGGATTATCATCGGGATGGACACTACTGCTAAGGGGACTCCTCAGCCATACATGTCCTTAAGGCAACCATGAGGGGGATGGAGTACACCAATGAACATGTAGTTCACCAACACCTACAGGTTGCGAACCTGCTAGCGTTCCACTAGACTGTCTAGAAAGGTCCGTGGTCGTCATCTATACTCTGGTAGATGACTACAACAACAACAACAACAACAACATCGAGGCCTCTCATCTTTTTAACACACATCAACTATTTCATCTACCCATGTTTTACCCAACATATTTGTAGATAAAAATACATATACAATTTAAAACATGTATAAAACATTTATTCAACACTCATCTCAAATAAACAAACAATATAATTACACATAACACGTATTTTATAGAAAATACTTCATATCTATGTGTAAGATGAAAGTGACTACACACTCACTAGATTTAACGATAATCGGGCAACACTTTGTTTCCTAAAACGATCGTTTTCGATGAAACCGGGAGCTTTAATGAAAAACCGGGTTCTGCGAGGGTGGTGCTTCAAAACCGAAAAGATATATTTCTCGGGCTCTTCGGGCACTCCGGAATGTGTTTTGGGTGTTGGGTATAATACCGGGGCTTTGGGGGAAGTTGAAATGAAAGAAATATGGAATTTAGGGCAATTTTCTAAAATATACCCGGGAGGGTTCGCACCTCCCTTTTAGAGGGCGAACTTCGGACCGAGGGGGAGGATAAGCGAACACGTGGCTCGCATGCGAGGCTCCAGGTGGCTCGCTTCGCAGGTCAACACGGGGAAGGGCAGGTGGCGGCTTCTAATTGGACCGAGGCCTCGAGTACGAGGGTTGCGACACCGATGCGATACGTGTCGGATTTCGGCTGGACCACGCATCGGATGAGTCATCGGTTCGGACACGAGGCAAGCAGCGAGCGAGGGTAACGTGGCCGAAGTTGAGCCATGCGAAATTCCTCAGTTTTAGCATTTTTCTCGATTTTTCTGTCCCAAACTTCTAAAATCCATAACTTTCGCATACGGGCTCCGTTTTTGACGTTCTTTATATGCACGCGTAGGTAAATTATGCTCTACAACTTTCTTTTAGACCCCGTCGGCTAGTTTTGACTTTAATTTTATTATTATTATTTTTAACAGACCGGGACAGGAAAATCCGTTAAAAATTCATAACTTCTTCATCCGATGTCCGTTTTCGTCAGTCTTGTTACCGTTGTACTACTATTGACGAGACCTTCGATTCTCGTTAAGGTTGTGTCGGCTAAAAAATCACTCGATCTAAAATTCGAGTTTTTAGCTGTCTACTGCTAAGCTGAAACTTAGAAAAATCATAACTTCCTCAATAAAAGTTAGATTTGGGCGTTCTTTTTATGCATACTCTCGATTTAATGAACACTACGAATTTCATTTAGATCACCGAGGCTAAAAAGTAGTTTATCAAAAACTCACTTTTTACGTCACATAGCGTCGTGCCGGTTCTGTCGCGAAACTTCGACATGTCATAACTTTTTCGTTATAACTCGGATTTCGGTATTCTTTATATATCCGGAATCCTTGTCATGACCACTACAACTTCCTTCATAGATATTGGATTTATCTAATATTTATTTTCGACGCTTATTTTTATTCTTAATTAATTAAATCCTAATAATTAAGCATAAACACATAATTCACATAATAATCACATAATTCCTCTTTATTTCCTCAAAATGAGTTACAAAGGTTGACCTAGACTATTTCATCATCATTAATGTCTAGCCTAAAAACACGGGCGTTACAATTCTCTCCTCCTTAGGATGATTCCGTCCCCGGAATCACACATCAGCAAACAAATGTGGATAGCGACTCATCGTATCACTCTCCGTTTCCCAGGTGAAATTTGGCCCATTCGTATGTTTCCATCGCATAAACACTAAACCGACCATCTTGCGTCGTAACTTCTTAGTCTTACGGTTAACAATTGCCTCTGGTTCTTCAATTAACCTCTTGTTTTCATCCAACCTTAATTCAGAAATTTGAATTATATCGGGGACATCTCTCGTGAACTTCCTCAAATAACACACATGGAAGGTGTTATGAATACCATCTAGTTCTTCTGGTAATTCTAGCTTGTAAGCTTGATTCCCGATCCTCTAAAGAACTTTAAACGGTCCAATAAACCGTGGACTCAACTTTCCTCGTTTCCCAAATCGTATAAGTCCCTTCCATGGTGAGACTTTGAGCATAACTGAATCCCCAACTTCGAATTTCATCGGTCGTCTCTTCTTATCAGCATAGCTCTTCTAACGATCTGAGCTGCTAAAATCCTTTTTCCTGATCACCTTTAACTTCTCAGTAGTCTGATGGACTATCTCGGGGCCCATAAACTGCTTTTCTTCGGCTTCAAGCCAACAAGACGGCGTACGACACTTCTATTCGTACAAGGCTTGATAAGGTGCCATCTTAACGCTCGAATGGTAACTATTATTGTAGGAAAACTCTACCAGAGGTAAGTTTTCATCCCAGTTACCTTGGAACTCTAGGGTACACACTCTTAGCATATCCTCCAATGTTTGAATCGTTCTTTCAATCTGACCATCGGTTTTCGGATGATAAGCTGTACTAAACACAATTTCGTACCCAATTCCTCTTGTAGACTCCTCCAAAACCTTGACGTGAAACGACTATCACGGTCTGATACAATCGTTAAAGAAACACCGTGAAGTCTTACTACCTCCTTCACGTAAGCATTTGCAAGCTTATCCATAGACCATCTTTCATTGGCTGCTATGAAGTGTGCACTTTTAGTGAACAGATCAACGACCACCCAAATCATGTCGTGACCGTCCTTTGTTCTGGGCAGTTTAGTGACAAAGTCCATGGTGATGTGTTCCTATTTACCCATGGGAACAGGTAAAGGTTCTAAACTCCCATACGGTTTCTGATGTTGTGCCATAACTCTTTCATAGGTTATACGCTCGGCCATGTACTTCGCAAAATCGAGCTTCATCGTCAGCCACCAGTAGTAGGGTTTCAGATCCCTATACATTTTTGTGCTGCCGGGATGAATCGAGTACATGGTCATGTGAGCTTCTTCCATCAGAAGATCTCTTATTCCTCCCGTCTTAGGTACCCAAATGCTATCTTGGAATACCTTCAGTCCTTGACCGTTTGTATCAAGTACTAACGTTTTGCCCAAACGTTCTTTCTTTCGGTCATTTTTCTCTAAAGCTTCCTCTTGAGCTTTCTTTATACTTTCCACAATTGTCGAGACAACTTCAATTCTCAACACTCTTGGCATTTTCTTTTCAAGGTTTACCTTCCGACTGAGAGCATCAGCGACAACATTTCCTTTACCAGGGTGGTAAAGTGTGACATCCCCATTTTCACGGCAAAAAAAGACCGATTTGTTTATGCTTCATTTTCAAAATCAGAGTATACTTTTAAAGAAAAGTGTTGCGGAATTTTGTTCCCAGAAAAACATGATAAATATGTTATCAAAGCATTTCCGAAGAAATGTATTTTATTAGTTTTAAAATTTTGGGATGTCAACGTCAATACAGAAACATAAGCATAAACAGAACTTACATTCATTTACACTAGTGATCTATATCTCTTTAATCTCTCAGTGTAGTGCAACTTTATATCGACACCTGTGATAAAAATAAACTGAGTGGGTTAGGTTGGGAAACCTGGTGAGTACATAGGGTTTTAAACCCACAATAATATAATTATTATGTTTAATCAACAAACAATCAACCCGATTATCCATCCCCATTATCTTCTTTATTCTTAAGGATCTACCATAATAATCAGCTATCATTCATTCATTCATTCCTAAGGTTTATCCTAGGGAATACGCGTAAAGTCCATTACTGCTAATGTCATCTATTAGGCACAACTACCAATATTATCCTTTAGGCGCAGCTGCCAGGATTGTGTTGTTCTCAACTAGGCGCATCTGCCAATATCATATATTAGGCGCAGCTGCCGGGATTACGATGTTCTCTATTAGGCGCAGCTGCTGATATTATCCTATAGGCGCATCTGCTAGGATGTTTAGAGTACATCACATTTCAAAATCATCTGCACGTTGTGGTGCGGCTACCAATATTCATTTATATCATCTTTCATACCTCATCATTTATCTACCCATGTTCAACCCAACATTTTTGTAGATATAAAATACATCTATAGCTTTAGACTTGAACAAAAAGGTTCAGATCTGAAAACAAAATACATCTACTGTCCAGATCTGAAGAAAAGGTTCAGATCTGTAAACAAAGTACATCTACAGCTTAGATCTGAAGAAACAGGTTCAGATCTGAAAACAAAATACATCTACATCCTAGATCTGAAGAAAAAAGATCAGATCTGAAAACAAAATACATATACCGTTTATATCTGAAAAACAAAGAAGTTTAAATCGTTCATCTAGCACAGATCTCAAGTAAATATGCACACATAGCATGTAATTTATATAAAATACTTCATATTTATGTGTAAGATGAAAGTAACTATGCACTCACCTGATACGGAGTGATTTGGACAGCTCCTCGCTTCTAAAAATAACCTTCTATGACGAAACCGAGAAGTTTGGTTGAAAACCGGGCTCCGCGCGGGCAGAGTTTCAAACCGAAAAAATTCTTTTTCTTGGAGCCTTCGGGCTCTCCGGGACTCGCTTCTAGCACTTAGGGAGTACTAGGGAATGGAAGAGAAGTTTTGGGGGTAATGGGAGAGAAAGGGTATGAAACGTGTGTGTTTTGGGGGTGATTTATGCCTCTATTTATAGGCTGTCTGGGCCGATTCACGTCGTGAGAAAGGGTGCTCACGTCGCGAGCCTTGCGTAGGCTCCAAGGCTTCGCCTGATGTTGACACGTGGCGCCGAACACAGCAGGTAAAACAACAAATCTTTAAAAATTCATAAGTTTCGCATACGAGCTCCGTTTTTGACGTTCTTTATATCCACGCGTAGGTAAAGACAAGATCTACAACTTTCCTTTTGACTCCATTGGCTAATTCTCGACCGATTATAAATTTAACAGTATGAGAAGATTATACTGTTAGATGACTGCGTAAAATTCATAACTTCTTCATACGGACTCCGTTTTCGTCTCTCTTTTTACCGTTGAGCTACTAATAATGAGATCTTCAATTATCATTTAGGTTGCGTTGGCCAAAAACCACTCGATCTAAGATTCGAATTTCGGGCTACGCACTGCTAGGCGAAACTTAGAAAATTTATAACTTCCTCATACGAAGTCAGATTTGGGCGTTCTTTTTATGGATGTTCTCGGTTTAACATATTCTACGACTTTGGTTTAGATTACTAAGGCTAAAAAGTCTTATATCGTAAATTCATTTTTTTTACGCTTCCCGGTGTCGCGTCGGTTCCGTCGCGAAACTTCGACGGGTCATAACTTCTTCGTTATAACTCGGATTTCGGCGCTCCTTATATGTCCTGAATCCTTGTCACGACCACTACAACTTTATGTAAAGATATAGGGTTTATCGTACACTTTAATTTTGACGCTTATTTTTGTCCTTTATTTATTATATTATTATAATCAAGTAATAAGCACAAAAAGCACATAATTCACATAATATTCAGGTAATTCATCTTTATTACTTTAAAATGGGTTACAATGGTTGACCTAGACTATTACATCATCGCGTCAATGCTTAGCCTCGAAACACGGGCGTTACAATTCTCTCCCCCTTAGGATGATTCCGTCCTCGGAATCATGCATCAGCAAACAAATGCGGATAGCGACTCATCATGTCACTCTCCGTTTCCCAGGTGAGATTCGGCCCATTCGAATGTTTCCAACGGACTAGCACTAAGTCGACCATATTGCGTCGTAACTTCTTTGTCTTACGGTCAACAATCGCCTCGGGCTCTTCGATTAGCCTCTTATTGTCATCCATCCTTACCTCTGAAATTGGAATTATGTCGGGAACTTCTCCCGTGAACTTCCTCAAATAACACACATGGAATGTGTTATGAATACCATCTAGTTCTTCTGGTAGTTCGAGTTTGTAAGCTTGGTTCCCAATCCTTTGAAGAACTTTGAATGGTCCAATAAACCGTGGACTCAACTTTCCTCGTTTCCCAAATCTTATAAGTCCCTTCCATGGTGAGACTTTGAGCATAACTGAATCCCCAACTTCGAATTTCATCGGTCGTCTCTTCTTATCAGCATAGCTCTTCTAACGATCTGAGCTGCTAACATCCTTTTTCCTGATCACCTTTAACTTCTCGGTAGTCTGATGGACTATCTCGGGGCCCATAAACTGCTTTTCTTCGGCTTCAAGCCAACAAGACGGTGTACGACACTTCTATTCATACAAGGCTTGATAAGGTGCCATCTTAACGCTCGAATGGTAACTATTACTGTAGGAAAACTCTACCAGAGGTAAGTTTTCATCCCAGTTACCTTGGAACTCTAGGGTACACACTCTTAGCATATCCTCCAATGTTTGAATCGTTCTTTCAATCTGACCATCGGTTTTCGGATGATAAGCTGTACTAAACACAATTTCGTACCCAATTCCTCTTGTAGACTCCTCCAAAACCTTGACGTGAAACGACTATCACGGTCTGATACAATCGTTAAAGAAACACCGTGAAGTCTTACTACCTCCTTCACGTAAGCATTTGCAAGCTTATCCATAGACCATCTTTCATTGGCTGCTATGAAGTGTGCACTTTTAGTGAACAGATCAACGACCACCCAAATCATGTCGTGACCGTCCTTTGTTCTGGGCAGTTTAGTGACAAAGTCCATGGTGATGTGTTCCTATTTACCCATGGGAACAGGTAAAGGTTCTAAACTCGCATACGGTTTCTGATGTTGTGCCATAACTCTTTCATAGGTTATACGCTCGGCCATGTACTTCGCAAAATCGAGCTTCATCGTCAGCCACCAGTAGTAGGGTTTCAGATCCCTATACATTTTTGTGCTGCCGGGATGAATCGAGTACATGGTCATGTGAGCTTCTTCCATCAGAAGATCTCTTATTCCTCCCGTCTTAGGTACCCAAATCCTATCTTGGAATACCTTTAACCCTTGATTGTTCGTACCGAACACCAACGTTTTGCCTAAATGTTCTTCCTTTCGGTCATTCTCCTCTAAAGCTTCCTCCCGAGCTTTATTGATGCTTTCCACGATCGTTATGACAACCTCTATTGATTGTTTCAATTATCTTTTACTTCAATCTTCTAGCTTAAGTCAGATGCTACATCGAACTTGGTTCTATGGACCACGTAACATACTCATCCTATTCGGACTCAATTGATGTGACCACTACGGTCGGAATAACAATCATCTTCTTAGTCATTACCGAAATGATGGTAGCGACGGACATGAACAAAACGAGATCATTTACTAGCTTCTTGGTAACCTTGTGACCTTCTTTGATCCAAGTGTGAGTCCTGTGCTTCCGGTAGTATAGGCCTCTACTACCATTCACACCTACTCATACTCGTCCCAAGTGTTGTCTCGCAATTCTCCAAGTCACCATTCACGAATTTCACACAATCATTTAATACATCAAATGACAAAATCAAGGTTTTATATTATCTCTTGAAACGATTACATAGATGTTCAAGTTCACCCTAGACTATGCCTCCTATATTAGGCTACATCACACGATCCTATTTACTCTATAGATCCTTCCTCTTAATTTCTTGCATCGTCGCCTGCTTCATCAAGGAGCATCTGAAATGCTCTTGCCTTTGGCGGTGCATTTGGCTTTGTAGCTCCTTCCCTCTTTGGGCAGTCTTGCTTGTAGTGCCCTTCTTCATTACATCCATAACACACCCTTTTGTTGAATGTACACTCGTTGGCGTAATGCCCATGCTTCCCACACTTGAAACATGTCACCTCATCGCCACATTTCCCATGATGTTTCTTTTTGCACTTTTCGCACCATTTCGCTTCGCCTACTCCTCCTCTCGAACCAGACTTCGAGGATTTACTTTTCTTGTTGGATCTCGAAGATCCCTCGAACTTCCTCTTCTCACCTACCTCTGTTCTTTCCAGACCCCTTTCCTTTAGCTGGGTCTCAACATTCTTAGCTGCTCTAACGGCTGCCTTCAACGTGCTTGCCATTTTAACTGTTGGGCCAAAGTATGACGGTAATCCGTTAGCAAATTTTTCTATCTTAGCGAGCTCAGTCGGCACCAGGTATGGAAATAGTTTCATCTTCTCGGTAAACGCAGTAGCATAGTCATCAATGCTTATTTTCCCCTTCTTCAAGTTTTGGAACTCATTGTTTAGATCGATCAGATCTATCTTGGAGCAGTACTGCATCTTCAACTGCTCCAGGAACGCTTCCCAAGACATCTTCAAGGCTTCTCCTCGTGGCATCGTATCCGCTAACAATTTCCACCAGCTCAAGACTCCGGTCTTCAGTTGTCGAACCGCAAATACAGTTTTCTGCTTATCACTACAGTTGCAGCTTTCAAATACCATCTCCATTTCGGAGATCCAATCCATAATCTCAACAGGCTTTGGGCTTCCTGAGAGACTTGGTGGCTTCGCACCCAAGAAATTCTTATACATCCGCCCATCCTTGTCGTTTCCCTTTTCCGGTTCGTTCCTTCGTTCTCCTTGAGTCCCAACTTGAATCACATGGTCGCTATAGTTTTCTTCCTCCGATTGCTCGGGACTCAGCTCTGGTTGCTCAACGGGCATTGAAGGTTCACTTCTGTTATTCAACAACAGTTGTCTCATTTCTTCCCTCTGTTCAACCATCATTTCCCGAATCATGGCTTGTACTCCGGCCATAGTGACTGGCTCGGGTGCAACTTCAACTATCGGCACCTGCTCAATCACTTCGGGACGAGGCTGCTGATTCTTGTTTCCATTTGCGTTTCCAGCTCCACTTTGGGTTCTTGCCATTTCGATCTATACACCAAATTAGGTGAATTAAGATTTTTCTCAACTAGGCGCATCTGCCAATATCATATATTAGGCGCAGCTGCCGGGATTACGATGTTCTCTATTAGGCGCAGCTGCTGATATTATCCTATAGGCGCATCTGCTAGGATGTTTAGAGTACATCACATTTCAAAATCATCTGCACGTTGTGGTGCGGCTACCAATATTCATTTATATCATCTTTCATACCTCATCATTTATCTACCCATGTTCAACCCAACATTTTTGTAGATATAAAATACATCTATAGCTTTAGACTTGAACAAAAAGGTTCAGATCTGAAAACAAAATACATCTACTGTCCAGATCTGAAGAAAAGATTCAGATCTGTAAACAAAGTACATCTACAGCTTAGATCTGAAGAAAAAGGTTCAGATCTGAAAACAAAATACATCTACATCCTAGATCTGAAGAAAAAGGATCAGATCTGAAAACAAAATACATATACGGTTTAGATCTGAAAAACAAAGAAGATTAAATCGTTCATCTAGCACAGATCTCAAGTAAATATGCACACATAGCACTTAATTTATATAAAATACTTCATATTTATGTGTAAGATGAAAGTAACTATGCACTCACCTGATACGGAGTGATTTGGACAGCTCATCGCTTCTAAAAATAACCTTCTTTGACGAAACCGAGAAGTTTGCTTAAAAACCGGGCTCCGCGCGGGCAGAGTTTCAAACCGAAAAAACTCTTTTTCTTGGGGCCTCCGGGCTCTCCGGGACTCGCTTCTAGCACTTAGGGAGTACTAGGGAATGGAAGAGAAGTTTTGGGGGTAATGGGAGAGAAAGGGTATGAAAGGTGTGTGTTTTGGGGGTGATTTACGCCTCTATTTATAGGCTGTCTGGGCCGATTCACATCGTGAGAAAGGGTGCTCACGTCGTGAGCCTTGCGTAGGCTCCAAGGCTTCGCCTGATGCTGACACGTGGCGCGGAACACAACAGGTAAAACAACAAATCTTTAAAAATTCATAACTTTCGCATACGAGCTCCGTTTTTGACGTTCTTTATATCCACGCGTAGGTAAAGACAAGATCTACAACTTTCCTTTTGACTCCATTGGCTAATTCTCGACCGATTTTAAATTTAACAGTATGAGAAGATTATACTATTAGATGACTGCGTAAAATTCATAACTTCTTCATACGGACTCCGTTTTCGTCTGTCTTTTTACCGTTGCGCTACTAATAATGAGATCTTCAATTCTCATTTAGGCTGAGTTGGCCAAAAACCGCTCGATCTAAGATTCGAATTCCGGGCTGCGCACTACTAGGCCGAAACTTAGAAAATTTATAACTTCCTCATACGAAGTCAGATTTGGGCGTTCTTTTTATGGATGTTCTCGGTTTAACATATTCTACGACTTTGGTTTAGATTACTAAGGCCAAAAAGTCTTCTATCGTAAATTCACTTTTTTTTACGTTTCCCGGTGTCGCGTCGGTTCCGTCGTGAAACTTCGACGGATCATAACTTCTTCATTATAACTCGGATTTCGGCGCTCCTTATATGTCCTGAATCCTTGTCACGACCACTACAACTTTACGTAAAGATATCGGGTTTATCTCACACTTTAATTTTGACGCTTATTTTTGTCCTTTATTTATTATCTTATTATAATCAAGTAATAAGCACAAAAAGCACATAATTCACATAATATTCAGGTAATTCATCTTTATTACTTTAAAAGGGGTTACAATGGTTGACCTAGACTATTACATCATCGCATCAATGCTTAGCCTCGAAACACGGGCGTTACATAAAGTATCTCACAGTCGTAGTCCTTGAGTAACTCTAGCCAGCGTCGTTGCCTCATGTTCAATTCCTTCTAATTAAAGAGATATTGAAGACTCTTATGATCAGTGAAAAGTTTGCATTTAGTGCCATAAAGATAGTGCCTCCATATCTTTAAGGCGAATATTACCGCTTCCAACTCTAGATCATGAGTGGGGTAGTTCTTTTCATGCTCTTTCAATTGCCTTGATGTATACGCTATCACTTTATCCCTTTGGGTCAGAATACAACCTAACCCAACTCCTGATGCATCGCTATAAACTGCGAAGTCATCAACTCCTTCAGGCAAAGAAAGAATCGGTGCTTCACACAATTTCCTCTTTAACTTCTCAAAAGCTTCCTTATGCTTCTCATTCCAAGTATAAGTAGCTCATTTGTGGGTCAAAGTTGTTAATGGAGTAGCGATCGAAGAAAAGCCTTGGATAAATCTTCGATAATATCCAGCTAATCCTAAAAAGCTTCGGATCTCCGTAGGACTTTTCGGTTGTTCCCACTTCATCACAGCTTCAATCTTCGCTGGGTCAACCATTATCCCTTCTTGGTTAACCACATGACCCAAAAATTGGACTTCTTGAATCCAAAATTCACATTTGGAGAACTTTGCATATAACTTCTCCTTTTTCAGAACTTCTAGCACTTCACGCAGATGCTTGTCATGCTCCTGCTTGCTTTTTGAATAAATCAAAATATCATCTATGAACACTATCACAGATTTATCGAGGTATGGTTTACAAACCCTGTTCATCAAATCCATGAAAGCTGCTGGAGCATTGGTTAGTCCAAACGACATAACCAAGAACTCATAGTGTCCATATCTTGTTCTGAACACAGTCTTCTCAATATCCTGCTCTCTTACCTTTAGCTGATGATATCCTGACCTAAGATCGATCTTCGAGAAATAGCTCGAACCTTGCAATTGATCGAACAGGTCATCAATCCTTGGCAACGGGTACTTGTTCTTTATTGTTGTCTTATTCAGCTCTCTGTAATCGATGCACATTCTCATGCTCCCGTCCTTTTTCTTTATGAATAACAACGGAGCTCCCCAGGGTGATGAACTAGGTCGAATAAAACCTTTGTCCAATAATTCCTGAAGTTGTGTCATAAGCTCTTTCATCTCTGTTGGTGCTAGTCGATACGGTGCTTTTGCTATTGGCGTCGTTCCTGGCAACAAGTCAATACGAAATTCTACTTGTCGATCAGGGGGTAATCCAGGAAGATCTTCGGGAAAGACTTCCGGATAGTCACACACCACCGGAATATTCTGCACCTCCTTCTTTTCCTTCTTAGCATCGATCACGAATGCTAGATATGATGTACATCCCTTGGCCAAACACTTTCTGGCTTTCAATAGGGAAATGATTCCAGAGTTTACTCTGCATTTGTCTCCATACACCATAAACGACTCTTTCCCTGGCGGTTTTACTTTTACTATCTTCTTCCTGCACAATATTTCGGCATCATTGGCGCTAAGCAATCCATTCCTAGAACGATGTCGAAACCATTTAACTCGATAGGAAATAATTCCTCGTGGAACTTATTCCCATTCAAGTCAATGAAGATGTTTTTCATACGATGGCTAACAGGTATAAACTTTCCACTAGCAACTTCGACTATTAAAGCATTAACTAGTCTATCAACAGGCAAAGCTAGTTTTCTACCAAATTCATGCGAAATAAAGGAGTAATTGGCTCCAGAATCAAACAAAATTTGGGCAGACAATTCGTTTACGAGAAAGGTACCTGTAGCGACATCAGCTTCTTCTTTCGCAACTTCAAGTGTCATCTGAAAGGCTCTTGCCTTCGGCTTTGGTGGAAGATTGGGCTTTGCTGCATCCTTCTTCTTCGGGCAATCCTTAAAAATGTGCCCCTCTTCATTGCACCCATAACAGACTTTCTTAACAAAGGTGCATTCGTTGGCATAATGCCTAGGCTTTCCACACTTGTAACAAGTGACTTCTTCACTACATTTCCCAGCATGTTTCTTCTTACACTTGTCACACCACTTCGCTTCGGCTCCTCCTCTGAATTTTCTCGAACCAGACTTCGAGAACTTATTCTTCTTGTTGGAACCTGAAGTTCCTTCAATATTTCTCTTTTCGCCAACTTCAACCTTGCTGGAGGCTCTCCCCTTAATCATATCTTCAACAGACTTGGCAGCCCAGATAGCTGCCTCCAAAGTAAGTGCCTGACGCACTGGCACTACATACTCCCATGGAAGTCCCTTTGCGTACCTGTCTATTTTCATCAGCTCATCTGGGACAATACGCAAAGCAAACTCCATTTTGTCTGTGAACTTATTGGTGTACTCATCAATGGTCATACTTCCCTTCTTCAGTGTAAGAAATTGGTTTTCCAGCTCAAGCACATTTTGGGCCGAGTAGTACTTGCGCTTGAATTGCACCAAGAACTCTGCCCAAGTCAGTTGCAGTGGCTCATTAGGGCATAGAGTCTTCCCCAGAGTATTCCACCAGCGAACAGCGCTACCTCTGAACTGACGCATATAGGGTTTTCAACCCACAAATAATAATAAATTTATTAAATTCATCAATCAACAATAACCCTGATTACCCATTCCCGTTATCCTCACTTTACGTCCCTAAACACCTATCACAAGGGACCTAGCCTAATGATTATCATCGGGATGGACACTACTGCTAAAGGGACTCCTCAGCCATACATGTCCTTAAGGCAACCATGAGGGGGATGGAGTAGACCAATGAACATATAGTTCACCAACACCTAGAGGTTGCAAACCTGCTAGCTTTCCACTGGACTGTCTAGAAAGGTCCGTGGTCGTCATCTATACTCCGGTAGATGACAACAACAACAACAACATCGAGGCCTCTCATCTTTTTAACACACATCAACTATTTCATCTACCCATGTTTTACCCAACATATTTGTAGATAAAAATACATATACAATTTAAAACATGTATAAAACATTTATTCAACACTCATCTCAAATAAACAAACAATATAATTAAACATAACACGTATTTTATAGAAAATACTTCATATCTATGTGTAAGATGAAAGTGACTACACACTCACTTGATTTAACGATAATCGGGCAGCACTTCGTTTCCTAAAACGATCGTTTTCGATGAAACAAGGAGCTTTAATGAAAAACCGGGTTCTGCGAGGGTGGAGCTTCAAAACCGAAAAGATAATTTTCTCGGGCTCTTCGGGCACTCCGGAACGTGTTTTGGGTGTTGGGTATAATACCGGGGCTTTGGGGGAAATTGAAATGAAAGAAATATGGAATTTAGGGTGAAAAAGGGCATTTTTCTAAAATATACCCAGGAGGGTTCGCACCTCCCTTTTATAGGGAAAACTTCGGACTGAGGGGGAGGATAAGCGAACACGTGGCTCGCATGCGAGGCTCCAGGTGGCTCGCTTCGCAGGTCAACACGAGGAAGGGCAGGTGGCGGCTTCTGATTGGACCGAGGCCTCGGGTACGAGGGTTACGACACGGATGCGATACGTGTCGGATTTCGGCTGGACCACGCATCAGATGAGTCATCGGTTCGGACACGAGGCAAGCAGCGAGCGAGGGTGACGTGGCCGAAGTTGAGCCATGCGAAATTCCTCGGTTTTAGCATTTTTCTCGATTTTTGTGTCCTAAACTTCTAAAATCCATAACTTTCGCATACGGGCTCTGTTTTTTACGTTCTTTATATGCACGCGTAGGTAAAATTATGCTCTACAACTTTAGTTTAGACTCTGTCGGCTAGTTTTGAATTTAATTTTAATATTATTATTTTTAACAGACCGGGATAGGAAAATCCGTTAAAAATTCATAACTTCTTCATCCGACGTCCGTTTTCGTCAGTCTTTTTACCGTTGTACTACTATTGACGAGAACTTCGATTCTCGTTTAGGTTGTGTTGGCTAAAAAATCACTCGATCTAAAATTCGAGTTTTTAGCTGTCTACTGCTAAGCTGAAACTTAGAAAGATCATAACTTCCTCATACGAAGTCAGATTTGGGCGTTCTTTTTAAGCATACTCTCGGTTTAACGAACACTACGACTTTAATTTAGATCACCAAGGATAAAAAGTACTTTATCAAAAACTCACTTTTTACGTCACACAGCGTCGTGCCGGTTTTGTCGCGAAACTTCGACAGGTCATAACATCTTCGTTATAACTCGGATTTCGGTATTCTTTATATATCCGAAATCCTTGTCACGACCACTACAACTTCCTTCATAGATATTGGGTTTATCTAATATTTATTTTCGATGCTTATTTTTATTCTTAATTAATTAAATCCTAATAATTAAGCATAAACACATAATTCCTCTTTATTTCCTCAAAATAAGTTACAAAGGTTGACCTAGACTATTTCATCATCATTAATGCCTAGCCTAGAAACACGGGTGTTACACCTTTCAACCACCATCTCCAACCATGGTTTTCAGATTTGTAATAAATGTGGTTTTCAGATCGAGTAAGGAAAGAAACGAGCAAGGCGGGCGATTGGAGTCTCCGGCAGTGGCTGGCGATCGTGAGGAGGGGTGGCTTCGATCTCCGGCGAACCCTCCTTCAATGTTCCTTTTCCCGATCCGACATCAAAACACACATGGGAGGGAGGCAGCTGCAGTCGCCGATCAAAGGGAGTGTCACAGGTGCTCAATCGGACCGATGAAGGAAGAATAAGATCGGAAGCAGCAAGGGCTGCTTAAGCATTGATCTGCGAGGGAGAAGGAAGGAAGGAAGATCCGAGGGAAACATGTAAGCTGCGACAACAACTTAGGTGAGGAAAGGTGCAAAGGGGGGAAGATGCGATAAACAACCGAAGGAGGTGGCGAGGCTGCTCCCCAGCGAGCCTCATCGTGGTTTCTTTCTCGTCATCAATAACAACGATTCGGAAGGGAATCAGAGCAGCTGCAGCAACAACGATTGAGGTGGGGTGTTTGGGGTTGTGCTTTTTCGACTGTAGGAGGGTTGCAGAGGTGTTAAACATCGATTGCAGCCGTCGAGAGGGTTGTAGCTCCTCTTGTTCACGCCGTAAACAACCATCCAAGGGCATGTTTGTTTGTTTGATGCTCGACAGAGGATTTTGGGTGATGCTTCTTCAACAATGGTGTTTGGGAAGAAGAAAAGGGAATATAGAGTGAGGAAGACGAGAGAGAGAGAGAGAGAGAGAGAGAGAGAGACCTCTTTTATTTTTTAATTAATAAAATAAATAAATAGGTATTAAGTTTTTCTAAAAAAAGGGAGATATAATTTTTTTAGGTGCAAAAATGGTCTCTTAGAAGTGAAAAGACAAATATACCCTCATGTGGGAGGCACATGAGGGGGTTAACAACAACAACTTAACGGAAGTTAAGTCGGGGGACCAATTCTATGTACAAACTAGGCCAAAAAGACTATGAATCCTAAAGAGTCGAGGTTTGGATTGAAACCCAAAAAAATGCATACCACAAGGACCATTTTTGCAATTTTTTTCATATATATATATATATATATATATATATATATATATATATATATATATATATATATATATATATATATATATATATAAAAGCAAAATGTTTAAAACATTGTATTAGAAAAACCTATAGGAAAAAATATCATAAAAATGTTGTAAGAAATTATAAAAAGTCTTAAGAAATTTGTAAAAAAAATAGTTCACATTTAGACAACTTTTTTTGTACATATTTGACCATTTAACTTGTTAAATGTGTTAATATATTACAATTATCACTTGTTATTGTAGGTGACAATGGTAATATGTGAACACATTTAACAAGTAAAATGGTTAAATGTGTACAAAAAAAATGAAGTTGCCTAAACGTGAACAATACGAAAAAGTAATTAACCTCGCAAGTCATTTTCCCTAAAAGAAATTTCAAAAGTGTTTTCAAATAATAAAAAGTTTTAAAAAATACACGTTGAAGATGCTTTACATTAAGATGTTTGTTTTTTGTTTACAGATCTTTCTGGCATCTTCTGTCTGCACCACGCAGACCACACACAGACATTAGCTTTCGCAGACTGTTTGTTTTTTTGAAGATCGCAGGCCTAAAAATGTCTGAGCTCTCTTCTTGGTGCAGATGTGGACAAAAGTCTTCTAACATCTTTAGACATTTTCTAGCCTAAAAAACATATATATCTTTATTTTTTTAAGTTCTTTTTAATTTATATTTATTCCAACTTTATTAATGATAAAAAATTTGAAAAAAAAGTTACAATGCTTAAAAAAAAGTTTAACAACACAAACATGATGTTTTTGACAAATTTATAAATAAAGATTTATTACAATAATGGTCGTTGAAGTTGTTTATATAAATATAAAAAAAATCATAATATATTCTTATATTTTTTGTGCTAAATTTTGTACACCATTATTTAATACAGTGTCGTCAATTTCTTGGGAAAATATTTATGGTACGTTTTTAATTGATTTAATTGAAAAAATCAAAGTTGATCTAGATTTGTTAAAACATTTTTTGATTCCTAATTACAATGTTTAGGTATAACTTGGCAACTAAAATTGTTGGTTTTTATCAAATATATACGTTAATTCGTACCATTTTTGTTTTCACTTTTTATACAATAATACATAAAAGTTGATCTAGATTTATTAATTATTTATAACAAAGTTATAAAAATATTAAAAAATCACTTTGAAGCAGTTTATTTAGATTTTAGTTTATTTTAGTAGCACACAGATGTTAAAAAAACAAACAAACATCTTTTTCCAGACTGCAGAGGTCTAGAGATGTGGTCCGCAGACTTCATACATTTTGTCTCATAAAAAACAAACATCACCTAAGACCATCTCCAATCCACTTCCATTTTTTTTCCAAAAAATGAAGTAAAAAATTGGATAAATAGTGTTTCATCTCTAACCTTACTTCATTTTTTACCCTATTTTTATCCCCAAAAAATATATTTCATTCTCCTAACTTATATAAATTGTCAAACACACCCCTTCTATTAATTTGGTTTTAACAAATATATAATCTATATTTTTTTCATTACAATAATATTAAATAAATAAGATTATATTTATAACACTTAATTATAAGCTTTTGTAAAATACGTTATCGTGTTTTAAATTTTCAATATGTATTTAAATTTTAATAAGAATTTGATAAACAAAAAGCCAATTTTATATTTATAATTAATTAATATAATTTAATATATAATACAATATTATAATATTAAATATTACATTTAATTTATAAATAATAGATAAAAAACCCAAAAATGTATAAATATATAAAAAGATGGACTAAAATCGACAACTCAAAGTTCATCCTATTTATAACACCAAATATAATATGATGTTATATTATTCATTTCCCTCAAAATTAAGGAATAAATGGGGTAGGGTTGGAAAAGAATGGAAGAAGAAATGGATAAAATAATAGAAAAGTGATGCAAAAAGTAAATAAATAAAAAAATAATCACCAAGTTAATACAAAACATAAAATTGAATGTGCTTCATTTTCATTATCCCTACATTGTGTTAATTTTTTTAAATTGTTTTGTATATTCAATCCGTTCGCATAAACATCGGCTTAACCTCTCCAAAGGGAATCAATCAAGAGTTGTAGTCTGTTTTTTTGTTCAAAATTTCTATCCTTTTTTGTTTAAATTTCTATCCATTTTCTATGAAAGAGTAATTTAATTCATAATAGCTACAAATACAATAACCCTCCAAAGTATGTAAAAAACCAAAACCGAAAACCAAACAATATCATATTATTCTATTCTATTACGTACAATATTGTGGGAGATTTGCAGTTGCTCGATTGAGGCTAACAGTCCATGTGGTTAATGAAAGTACAAATTCTATTGCGCAAAGTGCTAGCATTATTAGCAGAAGGGTTAAATAGGAAAAATACATGATCCTCTCCTTTATCCTCGATAACCTCAATATCTCCATTCCACCCATTTTTATCCAAATTATCCTTATAATACCATCCCCTATTCTTCCCAATATCTTTCTCAGCAACACAAACCAGTACCCTGGAGCACCCAAGATCCGACAAATTCGGATCCTTAGCAGGGTTAATCAGCGGGTCATCTAACCCACTTGTTCCCGGGTGGGCAAAGATCCACATATCGTCTAATAATGTCTTCCGCGGGTCTTCTCCTTCAGACCCGATTCGATCGTTTCCCCAAAAATACGGGTGGAGCAGGATGATGCCACGTAGGTTTATACTCAAACTTGGATTCTCTAACCCGACCCGAATAGCCATGTGGTGGGCAATGTTGGCACCGGCGCTGTCGCCGGAAAAGAATAAGTTTTCACGATCGGCGTAGTCGTTGAGCCATGGCTCGGGGCAGTTTCCGACGACCCACTTGATTGCTTCCCAGGAATCGTTGAAGCAGGCGGGGACGGGGTACTCCGGCGCTGTTCGATAGTCAACGGAGACTATGACTACGTTGGATTCGGCTGCGATGAGGTTCAGGAAGTCATGATAGTGTGGAGAGGCGGCGGTGTCGATGATGAATCCACCGCCGTGGATGTAGATTAAAAGGGGGAGTTTTTTGGTGGGGGTTTTGGGAAGGTAAAGCCTGGCGGAGAGGTTGGTTTCAGGTGAGATGATGACATCTTTGGATTGGACGCCGGAGGAAGGATCAATACCGGCGGGAAGGACGTCTGTGCCGGCGAGTTTCTGGAACCGGCCATCTTTGTATACTCGAATGACCCCGGGAATTTCTTTAACGATCTGATTTGATGATGAATCCATCCGAAGAAAATTTTGAGAGAATAACTAATCTTTCATATGCCCACTTGCTAAAGTGGGAAAATAGAAATAAAGAAGCGGAAGCGGAACATCTCCAGACCCATCTTCATTTTTTGGGTAAAAAATGGAGTAAAGAGTGTTTCATCTCCGACCATACTTCATTTTCTACTTTATTTTTTACTCTAAAAAGTATATTTCTAGAATATTCAATTTTTATAACTTATATATATTGTCAAATACAACATTCTACTGATTAAACTCTATATTTAGGATTAATTAATATAAATCAGTATATAACATGATATTATAAATATTAAATATTGCATTTAAATTATAAATAGTAAATAAAATAAACTAGAAAAATATAAAATAAAAATTAAAGGGACTAAAATTGACAACCAAACTTCACCTCTATTTTTGGAGATATGAATAGTATCCCCCATATATGGGGGAATACTATTCATATCTCCAAAAATAGAGGTGAAAATCGGGTAGGATTGGAGAAGAATGGGGAAGAAAGAGGGTGAAAAATAGATTTTGGGCGTGGGTTGGAGATGCCCTAAGATAATCATTATTAATGAAAACGTTAAATTGTGGTTATCGTTTTTGTCTTACTAATTATTGTTTTTATATGTTCGAAAGTAAACTCATTATTTGAAGTGAAATATACTTTTCATCTAACTAAGATTAAAAGGCTTTTAAGATAATTATATGACATCTTATAACTGTCTTATCACTTTCTCTTAGGCTTTCTTCTTCAAGGTGGTTGCTTATCTCGAATCCATTAAAAATGTGTTACATTTTTAATTCTTCCTAGGTGTACTTAAAGACCCCCGGTCCATTGAAGCGTGTTATATTATTAATTCTTCTTAATGTACTTAGCGACGAGGGTACATTGTAGTCAAGGGTGTCTGTTAGGATTTGTGAATCAAATCCATTGATCAAACGTAAATTACAGTGAAGAGCAGTTGGAGGCAAAGAAGCCGTCGATTGTGTGTATAATGAATATCATTAAGCATACAAAATACAAGAATATATAAACCTAGTATAATAATCTAATTACAGAAATACCTACTAATGATGGTAATATACAATTATAACCCCTAACAATTAGGGCTAATAATCCGGGAGAATATACGTTAATACCCCCTCTCAAACTCAAGTATGGAAAGTATGATCCAACTTGAGTTTGGAAACAAGATACTGAAAGCGACTAGGTAAATGAGCTTTAGTAAAAATGTCGGCAGGTTGATCGGTTGAAGAGATTGATATAGGTTTAATGGTCTTGCAAACATGTTGGCGAACAAAATGACAGTCAATCTCAATATGTTTTGTACGTTCATGAAAAACATCATTATGAGCAATCTGAATGGCACTTTTGTTATCACACCACAATGAAGTGGGAAGAGTCTGAGGAGCACCCATATCTGCCAATAACCAACGAAGCCATAGTAGTTCCTGTGTTGTATCGGCAAGTGCTCGATATTCAGCTTCAGTATTGGATCGTGCGTTGAGAGACTGTTTCTTACTACGCCAGGATATAAGAGAATCTCCGAGAAAAAAACAATAACCAGTAGTGGACCGTCTGTCAGTCAAGTCACCATCCCAATCAACATCTGAAAAAGCTCTTAGGATCAGAGAGGGCTTGGAGGAGAAATGGAGCCCATGAAACATGGTACCTTTTAGGCACCGAAGAATCCGAAGAACAGCTGCATAGTGATCAGAGTAGGGGGCAGCCATAAATTGACTAACAATATGAACTGCATATGTTAGATCGGGACGCGTAAAAGTGAGATAAACCAATGAGCTAACCAACTATTGGTAGACGGTAGGATCACAGAGAGGAGTACCACTTCTAGGAACCAAGGGGAGTTGGGTTTAAGGGGCGTTGAGGCGACCTTGGCGTCGGTAATTCCTGATCGGGATAAAAGATCTGAGATGTACTTAGCTTGGCATAAATATACTCCAGAATCATCTGTTAAGACTTCAAGACCAAGAAACTAATGAAGATTACCGAGATCCTTCATTTCAAAACAAGAGATGAGAGATTGTTTGAGATTCACAATGCCTGCACTATCACTGCCAGTAATAATCATATCATCAACATACAATAGGAGAAGGATGGTACCGGTATCTGTTGTTCGAGTGAACAACCCTGAATCATATGGACTAGAGGAAAATCCAAGAGAGGTAATGGTGGTGCTAAACTTTTCAAACCAAGCACGAAGTGCTTGTTTCAAACCGTATAAAGCTTTTCGGAGACGACAAACATGGCCGGATGGATGATCAACACCATTTGGGGGACTCATATAGACTTCCTCAGCGAGATCCCCATTGAGGAAGGTATTTTTAACATCCATTTGATACATAGACCAACGATGGGCTGCTGCAATGGCAAGTAAACTACGAACTGATGTTATACGAGCAACTGGAGCAAAAGTCTCTTCGTAGTCAATTCCATATTCTTGATGGAATCCTTTGGCAACAAGGCGTGCTTTGTACCTGTCAACGTTGCCATCGGAACGAGTCTTTACTTTGTAAACCCATTTAGAGCCTATAAGATACTTTCCTGGAGGAAGCGAAACAAATTCCCAGGTTTGGGCCTTTTGTAAGGCTTTAAGTTCATCTTGCATAGCGTTCTGCCACAAAGGGTTAGAGGCAGCTTCCTTATAGGAGGTAGGTTCGTGATGAGACATAATAGTTGAATAACATTCAAAATCACGAAGATGGGAAGGAATGTTTCTTACGCTTTCGGAACGTCTTGGTGGAGGTGGTGGATCCGAGGGTTGAGGAGACATCTCAGGAATAGGCGATTGTTCTGTTTGACCTCCTATAGTCGAAGCAGATGATTCTGAAGTCAAAGAGTCAGGTTCAGTGGAGTCTGAGTTATATGAGTCAAGAGAGACTGATGGATAGGTGAAAAAGAGAGACTCTGAAGGAGAATCAATTTGAAACTTGGAGAGCGATGTGAAAGTCTTATGTTCCCAAAAGGTGATATGACGAGAGATACGTAGGTGTTTAGAGATAGGATCCCAACATCGATACCCTTTGTGTTCAATTCCATACCCAAGGAAGCAACACAATCGAGAACGACGTTCAAGTTTTGATCGTTCACGAGGTTGTAGCTGAACAAAGCAAGCACAACCCCACACCCGAAGAAGATTGTAAGCATGGGATACACCATGGAGAAGTTCATAAGGGGATTTGTTTTGAAGAATAGGAGTAGGATGTCGATTAATGGTGTAAACCGTTGTGAAAGTTGCTTCACCCCAAAATCGTTCGGGAACCTGTGAAGAGACCAAAAGAGTTCTAACTGTGTCTAGAATGTGACGATGTTTTCTTTCGGCACGCCCATTTTTGTTGGGACGTTCCCGGGCACGAGTATTGAGAAGCAGTACCATGTTGATGCAAGAAAGAAAGAAGAGAAGACTCTTTGTATTCCATGACATTGTCACCACGAAAGACTTTGATAGATTTGGAGAACTGAGTTTGAACCATTTTTGCAAAGTTGATATAAATGTTTGGTAGTTTAGATCTGTGTTCCATCAAATAAATCCAAGTAAAGCGAGTACAATCATCAACAAATATAACAAAATACCGTGCACCCCCATCGTGGAATGAGGTGTTGGTACCCAGACATCAGAGTGAATTAGATCAAAAGATTGAGAAGAAATAAATTCATTTGCATTAAAAGGTAAGGCATGATGTTTACCAAGTTCACAAGATATGCAAGAAAATGATGAAGGTTTAACAGTACCAAGTAAATGTAACATACACGTTTTAAAATCGTGTTATGTAATTTGAAAAGTTAATAATGTTATGAAATATTATGTGAAATTGAGTGTTGAGTTCTAACAGATAGTTTTTACTAGAAATAAGGTAAACTATGTTTAGAATCACTCATAAATTATTGGAAGTCTTATGAAATTCCAATTAAAAGCTAAATATTGAAATTTAGCGAAAATATAAAATTTGAAATAAGTACAATTTTATTATTGAAAGTTGTAGATAATCTCTTTAGAAACATGTAGGCGAAAACCTCGTCGAAATCTGAGTTATAACGAAGAAGTTATGACCAATCGAAGATCCGCGATAAAACCGGCAAGGTGCCGAATGACGTAAAAAGTGAGTTTTTTTATAAACAACTTTTTAGACTTAGTGATCTAAATAAAAGTCGTAGTATTCGTTAAACCGAGAATTTTGATAAAAAGAACGCCAAAATCTGACTTGGTATGAGGAAGTTATGATTTTTCTAAGTTTCAGCTTAGCAGTAGACAGCTAAAAACTCGAATTTTAGATCGAGTGATTTTTAGCCGACACAACCTAAACGAGAATCGAAGGTCTCGTCATTAGCAGTACAACGGTAAAAAGTCTGACGAAAACGGACGTCGGATGAAGAAGTTATGAAGTTTTAACGGATTACCAGTCCTGGTCTGTTAAAATAACAATATAAAAAATAAATTCAAAATTTTCCGACGAAGTCTAAACGAAAGTTGTAGAGCATAATTTTCTCTACGCGTGCACATAAAGAACGTCAAAAACGGAGCCCGTATGAGAAGGTTATGGATTTTACAAGATTGGGCACATTTTTCGAGAAATTTCGCATGAATAGTGCTGCCACGTCATCCTTCGCATGCAGCCTCCACGTGGCGTCTTCTGATTGGACCGCAGCCTCGCGTGGCACCTGCTGATTGGTACAAAGTCGTCACCCTCTTTCCCCATTGGACCGAAGTTCGGTCCACTAAGAAGCCTCTAGCTATCCGAGCCGAAGCCCCGCCTCGCCATCTGTCGGAACCGAGGTCTCACTGTCCGACGCGTGCCTGCTTGCGAGCCGAGCCACCTGGGCCTCGCATCTGCTGCCGCGTGCAGCCTTCTCAACCCTCGGATCCGAGCCTCTCACCCTATAAATAAGAGCCATGCGAGCCTTCCCGGGTATTTTGAGAATTTTGTCACTTTTTCACCCTTAATCAATATTTTTAGTATCTTGACCTCCCCCGAAGCCCCGAGATTAATTCTAATGCCCGAAACACGCCCCGAAGTTCCCGAGAAGCCCGGAAAATTTATATTTTCGGTTTTGAAGCTCTACCTTCGCAGAGCCCGGTTTTTCAATAAATCTCCCGGTTTTCAACGATGAAAGTCATATTTAGAGCCGAAATGCTGCACAAATTATTATTTTGACCCCCGGTTAATTCATAGTGAGTTTAATATATAGGAACAATTGTATGTTATGTGTTATATGTTCTATGTGCTTTTCCATGTTATCATCTCGAGTTGTTGTTTCTGCTATTTTTATAGCAAGGCTGTACCTCTGACTTGAAGTGTATGACATAGGCCTCACTTGGGTATTGGTATGAACCGTTGACCATGAAGTGTATGACATAGGCATCACTTTGGCTTCGGTAGTATGCTAAGATAAGGCTGAAAGCCTGGATATTCTAGCAAAATGATATTCCTGAGTATTTTTCGTGTTATTTTCATTCGTTATTCTTTTTTAATAGCAAAAGAAATACCTTTGACCATGTGATCAGTGAAAGGACTTAGATTCATATTGGTACTGGTATGTAGCCTCTGGCCATGTAGAACATGTCTCCGTAAGAGAATGATTTCTATTCTATGGTATTGGCAAAAAGGGTTAGACGGGGCTATAAGCCTGAAATCTACCAAAAGGTTAATCCGAAGTTGTATGTTTTCTGTGCCATTTGGGCCAAAGCTTTATTGATGTATATCATGTATGGAAATTGTTATGTCTCAATGATTGTATATCTTTGAATCAAATCAATGATTGTTATGGAAAGTTTGTCACATGATTCACATATGCCTTTGTTGTTCCTTGTTCCTCTTTGCTTCTGCCATATTGAAGTATATATATGGCATAACGTTATATTGCATCTATTATTGAACTCACTAAGCGTTATCGCTTACCCCTCCTAATATTTTAACATAATGCAGGCAATAAGCACCCAGTATAGTTGGAAGACTTAGAAGTTTGTAATAGTACTTTTGTACTTCAGTTTATGTTTGTATAAAATTACAATATCCTGGGTAGTTATGTAAAATCTTAAAACATAGTCGGTTTGTATCCAATCTTTTGTAATGACTTTATCAATGTAAAAATATTATTTTATAAATATGCATGTAGCATGTTTTGGAATAAATATATTGTCAAGTATGAAAGTTTGGGTCTTTCAGAAATATGAAAGTATAGAAAGGGGTTCTTTCAATCATGGTACCAGAGCAGTGGTTTAAGTGAACTAACTACCACAGATTGGTGTTTAGACTTAAACTGTTAGAAGTTCAATATATGGACTGAATCATTGTAAATATATGGATACAAACCATAGGAAACACTTATGTGGGGTATTGGGTAGTGATAAACCCTAGTATTCTAAGACATTAAGTTACTTCAAAAATTTTGGAGAATTAGTTTATGTAAACTAGGAATTTTGAGAATTTCTAGATTTAAACATGAATTGTTAAGTGATGATACAATATGTATCTGGTATACTTTAGGTTGGATACCTAATGGACACAAGCACTAGAATATTAAGAGGGGATATGACTTATATTCTAAGATGTGCTAAATGATAAATAAATATACCATGCCTTAAGTTGCTTAGCTATATTGCTATTACTTGATAAAGTTTAAGGTCTGTTACCGACCTTGGTTTAGATGAGAAAATTATATGTTCGGAATTCTAAGAATTTATGTATTAGAATTTACATGAAACTTTTCGAAGTAATAAAGATACTTATGATAGTTGACATTGATAAGTTTATTGATAAACGATCGAACGATGTCGTAAAATAATAAATATGAAGTGTTATCGTAAATAGTGTATTAATACCTATAGAGTGGTATTATACATTTAGAGTATGTTTGATGTATAATAACATCTTTGGAAGAAAGATGTGCGTTTGGAACACGTTTGGGCAAGATAAATGTTTTGGCATAACCGATGAAGTTGTTCCACCGTTGTCCAGATTGAAGCAGTGATTGTTTATAGAGTCGGAAGAACCGAAGATGGTGATAAATACTTCGACAATATTGAAATTAATGTAGTACAAGATCTAGAAGAATTAAATGAAGATCAAAGGAAAGGCTAATGAAGTTTTTAGACTCAATAGGCCAAGACTTTGTGATGTAGTATGTAGTTCAAGTAGTAACCCTATACAGGATGCTCAGACTTAGTATTTAATAATACTGAGTGATGATTAACTTCTATCACATCCTTATGGAAGTTCCATTGTGTGTTAAGCCGACTTTAACATACAAGATTAGGATAGTGAAATAGGTTGTTTGGTTGTGAAAAGGCTGAGTGGATTACTTGTTAAAGTAAAGTAGAGTACTTAGTTGAAGAAGATATATACTCATATTATTATATGAGAAGAAATGTTGTAATTAGGAATGGTAGAGAACCAACTTGAAGCTAGTAGAGCTTGCTGAGATGCAGCTATAACGCAGACTTCTTAGGATAGACTCCTATGAAGTAGACTTAGACTTACTCAGATACAAGAATAATGATGTCATGAAAGGGATAATGAAACCAACTAATGTGTATGATGGTTTGCATGAGTTAGAAGATGATGCAACTACTTGAAGACCGTTTGTCTTCATACTACTAGAGTAAATTTTGGTATAGTGTGTCTTGTAGAGTAGACAGTACCCGAGAAAGAATTTATATGAAGAGTTGGAAGTAAAATTTCTATCGACCCATGGAAAAATATTAGAATATTCTAGATCGAGTATATGCGTGAGAAGAATCCTAGAGGGCGAGTATAGGTAATCCAATATATGTTTGATAGAAACGCAAAAACCCTGGTTGAGTCTAGGAGAAATTGTTGTATGTATTTGTTTGAACACACTCATGTGTGAAAAGTTGCTTTGTAAAAACTTTTGAATGGTGACTTGGGAACTGCGAGACAATACTTGGGAAGAGTATGAGTAGGTGTGAATAGTAGTAGAGGCCTATACTACTGGAAGCACATGACTCACACTTGGATCAGGTAAAGTCACAAGGTTACCAAGAAGCTAGTAAATGATTTCGTTTTATTCATGTGTGTCGTTACCTTCGTTTCGGTAATGACTAAGAAGATAATTATCGTTTAAATCTTAATGTCATAAAGAGTGGAGTCCGATTAGTATAAATCCGCTAAAGGAGTTGATTGGTTCAGAGAACTATGTCTTGTATAGTGACGAAACTTCAGTAGGAATACTGAAGAAGTAAATGGTCGAGGTAGTCGATAGAAATATAACGATCTTCATTAAAGGATTAAGCAATTATTAGCCAGAGATGTGACTTGCTATGTGGTGTTACTGGCCACAAGAAATGTTTCTACCCTACTCTTACTAGTCAAATGGCGGGGAGTCAAGTTTCCGTTCAACAATCAAAGAGTACTCCAACTAAAAAGGAGGAGGTGCCAAAAGCTAAAAGAGGTGTATGTCCGAAAGCACGAATTAGAGATACGTGGTGCTATTCTTTCTGTTCCAAAGCATCCACGTGTTAATCAAACTCTTTTCGTTTTCTTTATTCCATCAGCTTGAGTTATTCGATCTGATTCTAATACAAGAGTTTGGTTCGTTATGTGTCTTGTGCGTTATAAAATCAAGTCTCATTAGAATAAGACCATTCGAGTTGTTGATATAGTAAAAGTAAAGACCTTATCTTGGGTTTAGTCTATAAACCAAGAAGGAGCAGGAGTCTGCGATGAGAATTGAGTTTTAACTAAAAAATTAGGATCGAAGGCCCAATAGAGAATGATGAGCGGGTGCAAGTTTGAGCACCACTAGTAATTAAGAAGTTTGACGAGTTTGACAATCGTTTGCCAAACCAAAAGTTAAATATCGTACATTTTAGATTACCACAGAGGAAGTAAGTTAGGACTCGAATGTTGTGACTAGTAATTTTCTCGTAAACTTTAGATCTGCATGCCTCAGATTCTTTCGTGCCTTATAAATTCACACATTCTTTTCAAATTGCTTGTTACGCAATTGTCCAATCATTTCATATAGATAACATAGGAAATATATCATTACTTGCTGATAAAGTCTATAGAGATAGTGTCATAGGAATTGAAAGTTATAATCTTCCTGCTAACCTAATTCCTATCTTTGATATTATTGTCGACATGAATCGATTGTCAAAGAACTACGCAGAACTCTTGTGTTACGAAGAGATGATATGAATCCCTATCGAAAGGAAGGATTCTATTTATGTCTACGGTGAAAATAATAAAATTCTTCTTAAAAACTCGTAAATTTATATTGAAGGGATATTCTACTTATCCGGCTTATACAGTTAATACCTTGAAAGAGGAGAAGAAAACTGTGAATGATAGCCTTTGGATAATTATCGACCGGCTGATTAAGAGTGCATATTTTCTCGCCATACGTACAACGGTTCTAATGGAGAAATACACACAAGTTTACTTAGACGAAATTGTGGCGAGACATGGTGTGTCACTAAAGATTATTTCCGATCGTGATACTCGCTTCACTTCTCACTCTTGGGCGAGTATGAAAAGTGAATTGGGATCTCGAGTTGCTCCCAACACAGCTTATCATCTCCAGACAAATGGTTAGATGGAGAGAACAATCCAAACAGTAGAAGATATGCTTCGTGCATATGTCTTAGAGTTCGGTAGTAACTGTGAACACCATTATGTTGGCATAATGTAGGACAGAAAATCCTTGGTGGTCCTGAAACGATTCAAGACACCACTAATAAGATTCAAATTATACTTAGGGAAAATAATAATGAGATAAGAGCGAAATATCCTCATTTATCTAAATCATTGTGATTTCGGGGACGAAATCCTCAAAAAGAGGAGGTATTTGTAACATACACGTTTTAAAATCGTGTTATGTAATTTGAAAAGTTAATAATGTTATGAAATATTATTTGAAATTGAGTGTTGAGTTCTAACAGATAGTTTTTACTAGAAATAAGGTAAAACTATGTTTAGAATCACTCATAAATTATTGGAAGTCTTATGAGATTCCAATTAAAAGCTAAATAGTGACATTTAGCGAAAATATAAAATTTGAAATAAGTAAAATTTTATTATTGAAAGTTGTAGATAATCTCGTTAGAAACATGTAGGCGAAAACCTCGTCGAAATCCGAGTTATAGCGAAGAAGTTATGACCAATCGAAGATCCGCGATAAAACCGGCACGGTGCCGAATGACGTAAAAAGTGAGTTTTTTTGATAAACTAATTTTTAGCCTTAGTGATCTAAATAAAAGTCGTAGTATTCGTTAAACCGAGAATTTTGATAAAAAGAACGCCAAAATCTGACTTCGTATGCGGAAGTTATCATTTTTCTAAGTTTCAGCTTAGCAGTAGACAACTAAAAACTCGAATTTTAGATCGAGTGATTTTTAGCCGACACAAACTAAACGAGAATCGAAGGTCTCGTCATTAGCAGTCCAACGGTAAAAAGTCTGACGAAAACGGACGTCGGATGAAGAAGTTATGATTTTTTAACGGATTTACCAGTCTCAGTCTTTTAAAAATAATAATATAAAAAATAAAGTCAAAATTTTCTGACGAAGTCTAAACGAAAGTTGTAGAGCATAATTTTCTCTACGCATGCATATAAAGAACGTCAAAAACGGAGCCCGTATGAGAAGGTTATGGATTTTACAAGATTGGGCACATTTTTCGAGAAATTTCTCATGAATAGTGCTGCCACGTCATCCTTCGCATGCAGCCTCCACGTGGCGTCTTCTGATTGGACCGCAGCCTCGCGTGGCACCCGCTGATTGGTCCGAAGTCGTCACCCTCTTTCCCCATTGGACCGAAGTTCGGTCCACTAAGAAGCCTCCAGCTATCCGAGCCGAAGCCCCGCCTCGCCATCTGTCCGAACCGAGGTCTCGCAGTCCGGCGCGTGCCTGCTTGCGAGCCGAGCCACCTGGGCCTCACATCTGCTGCTGCGTGCAGTGTTCTCAACCCTCGGATCCGAGCCTCTCACCCTATAAATAAGAGCCATGCGAGCCTTCCCGGGTATTTTGAGAATTTTGACACTTTTTCACCCTTAATCAATATTTTTAGTATCTTGACCTCCCTCGAAGCCCCGAGATTAATTCTAATGCCCGAAACACGCCCCGTAGTTCCCGAGAAGCCCGAAAAATTTATATTTTCGGTTTTGAAGCTCTACCTTCGCAGAACCCGGTTTTTCAATAAATCTCCCGGTTTTCAACGACGAAAGTCATATTTAGAGCCGAAATGCTGCACAAATTATTATTTTGACCCCCGGTTAATTCAAGGTGAGTTTAATATATAGGAACAATTGTATGTTATGTGTTATATGTGCTATGTGCTTTTCCATGTTATCATCTCGAGTTGTTGTTTCTGCTATTTTTATAGCAAGGTTGTACCTCTGACTTGAAGTGTATGACATAGGCATCACTTGGGTATTGGTATGAACCGTTGACCATGAAGTGTATGACATAGGCATCACTTTGGCTTCGGTAGTATGCTAAGATAAGGCTGAAAGCCTGGATATTCTAGCAAAATGATATTCCTGAGTATTTTTCGTGCTATTTTCATTCGTCATTCTTTTTTAATAGCAAAAGAAATACCTTTGACCATGTGATCAGTGAAAGGACTTAGATTCATATTGGTACTGGTATGTAGCCTCTGGCCATGTAGAACATGTCTCCGTAAGAGAATGATTTCTATTCTATGGTATTGGCAAAAAGGGTTAGACAGGGCTATAAGCCTGAAATCTACCAAAAGGTTAATCCGAAGTTGTATAACTTCTGTGCCATTTGGGCCAAAGCTTTATTGATGTATATCAAGTATGGAAATTGTTATGTCTCAATGATTGTATATCTTTGAATCAAATCAATGATTGTTATGGAAAGTTTGTCACATGATTCACATATGCCTTTGTTGTTCCTTGTTCCTCTTTGCTTCTGCCATATTGAAGTATATATATGGCATAACGTTATATTGCATCTATTATTGAACTCACTAAGCATTATCGCTTATCCCTCCCAATGTTTTAACATAATGCAGACAATAAGCACCCAGTATAGTTGGAAGACTTAGAATAGTTTGTAATAGTACTTTTGTACTTCAGTTTATGTTTGTATAAAATTACAATATCCTGTGTAGTTATGTAAAATCTTAAAACATAGTCGGTTTGTATCCAATCTTTTTGTAATGACTTTATCAATGTAAAAATATTATTTTATAAATATGCATGTAGCATGTTTTGGAATAAATATATTATTAAGTATGAAAGTTTGGGTCTTTCAGAAATATGAAAGTATAGAAAGGGGTTCTTTCAGTAAACCAGACTAGACAAGCATATTAAGTCTTGACTGAGAAATATGACCTAATCTAGCTTGCCAAATATCAAAAGATGATAAACTAGAAGTAGAAGGAACAAAATTGGAAGATGAAGGTGGGAGACGAAGGTAGATAACTTCAAACATTCTTCCAACTGTAACAACGTAAATTTCCAAAACAATTTTTCATTTTTAAAACATACTTTTATTCATAAGATAATATCAAAGAATAATGTATCCAATGTTATCATAACAAAACATATCCCAGAATATCAAGAAATAGACTCCATGAGTGTGTACGGATCATGCCGGCGCCTTAGCGCGATCCTCGTTAGTACCTGAAACACATAACACAACAACTGTAAGCATAAATGCTTAGTGAGTTCCCCAAAATACGCACATACGCCACTCAAGGCTATAAGACCTTCCGGTCACTGTGTCTCAGAGGACTTCCGTCCCACAACCCTGGTAGACCTTCCGGCCCTACCCGTAATGACCTTCGGGTCCATATCATCTTGACCTTCCGGTCCACATCATGATGACCTTCCAGTCCTTATCATTCATAACATACATAACACATACATATCATATAACAGCATACAACACATACATCTCATAGCATATAATACCTTCCGGTCATACATAGGTACCACTCTAGGTATAGTATAGTGAGAAGACTCACCTCGTACGAAGTCGGATAAACTCTCGTGCTTGACGTCTCGACCTAGCCTCCTCCTATCATACGAATAACATTCCTGATCAATACCCTATCATAGCCTCATCTCTAAAGATTGGGTAGAAGGCCATCCTACCCCTCCCTGAACTCTCCTGAATCAGCTTGACCAAAACCCTAAGGTCAACTGAAGTCAACGGTCAAACTTTGACCCGACTCGTCGAGTGCACATGGGCGACTCGGCGAGTCCATGCGGGTCCTCAGAATCCTTCTAGCCTCACTCGGCACGTCGAGTCATCCCTTCACTCGACGGGTTACACCAGTCACGAATCGCGGGGCAACCCCGATTCGACTCGTCGAGTCCACTTATGAACTCGGCGAGTAGCGTCCATGCCAACCCTCAAATGACCTTCTGAGGTCAGATGCGCTTCTCTAACCTATAGATCTGCCCTCCCCATATACAATAATCACGTAAAGGTCCGACCTTTACACTCAGGCAACACACATAGGGCTCTCTTTGGTGAAATCATATCTTAAAAGGCAACCTAAGATCATTTCTTACATGGAACAACATAAAGCAGGGTGGTAGGGCTCTTTGGACCTCTAAAGGTCCAGATCCAGAGTCTAACATTCAAAGGGACAATATACTTATCATTTCAAGCCAACAAAAGGGTATATAAAACCCTAAATTCAAGGATCTCATACTAAATAGAAGAAGGGATCGATTTACTACCTCAAGGTTGCAGATCCAAGCTGGAAACCCACAGAATAGCAATCCCATTGACCTCCTCTTGCTGGAAACACCTTCTTTTTTGCAAAATCACACTAATAAGGATAAAAAAGGCTCTCTATCTTATACCACTCGTTCAAGCTCTCTAGGGTTTCTCTCTCTGGACTGGTAGCCGCAATTGAGGGCTATAAGGCCCCTTAAATAGGGCACATGCCCAAAGATTTAGGGTTTCTGCCCACATCGCAGACTCGTCGAGTCCACCCATCGACTCGTCGAGTCCCTTCATTAATCCAGTCAACAAATCGCGATGCTACTCGACGAGTCTAGGCATCAACTCGTCGAGTCCCTCCTCATAATTCAAAATAAATGAATAACATAGAATACCTGGGAATCCGGATGTTACAATTCTCCCCCACTAGAATCAGACTTCGGCTTCGAAGTCTCACTCGACAAACAACTTTGGATGCTGTTCCCGCATCTCTAACTCCGGCTCCCACGTCAGCTCGGACCCTCTCCGATGTTGCCACTGGACCTGAACCAGGGGCACCTCCTTGTTCCTTAGAACCTTGATCTCCTGATCCAGGATCGCGATCAGTCTCTCAACATAATTCATGCTCGCATCCACCTGATATCCTCCAGCGGCACCACCGCCGACTCGTCGGTTATACACTTCCTCAACTGAGACACGTGGAAGGTATCATGAATCTGGCTCAACTCCGCGGGTAACTCCAAACGATACGCTACCTTGCCCACCCTCGCGGTTACCCTGAACGGACCAATGTACCGGGGCCCCAGCTTTCCCCTCTTCCTGAATCGGATCACTCCTTTCCAAGGAGACACCTTCAGGAGTACGAAGTCTCCCACCTGAAACTCAAGTTCGGATCGTCGCCTATCCGCATAACTCTTCTGGCGACTCTGAGCTGTCAACAACCTCTGCCTGACCTGCTGTATCTGCTCAGTCGTCTGAAGCACTATCTCAGTGCTACCCATCACGCGCTGCCCTACCTCTCCCCAGCAAATGGGAGTCCGACATCTCCTCCCATACAACAACTCGAAGGGAGGCATACCAATACTCGAATGGTGGCTGTTGTTATAGGAAAAATCAGCCAACGGCAAGTACGTGTCCCAACTTCCTCCAAAGTCTAACACACATGCTCGAAGCATATCCTCGAGCATCTGAATCGTCCGCTCACTCTGTCCGTCCGTCTGTGGGTGGTAGGCGGTACTGAAATGCAACCTCGTACCCAACTCCTCATGGAACTTCTTCCAGAACTTGGAAGTGAAACGTACATCTCGATCTGACACAATCGAGATCGATACTCCATGACGCGATACCACCTCTCTCACATACAACTCGGCCAACCTCTCCGCAGAAGAGCTCTCACTGATAGCAAGGAAGTGAGCACTCTTCATCAGCCGGTCAACGATCACCCAAATTGCATCGACGCCCATCGCTGTCCTCGACAATTTGGTGATAAAATCCATAGAAATATGTTCCCACTTCCACAGGGGAACCTCAAGTGGCTGCAACTTGCCATGCGGACGCTGGTGCTCGGCCTTAACCCGGCGACAGGTCAAGCACCTCTCAACGAGCCACGCGACATCCCTCTTCATACAGGGCCACCAATAGTCTCTCTTTAGATCCAAATACATCTTAGTGGCTCCGGGATGGATCGAGAAGCTCGATCTGTGCGCCTCCTCCATCAGAATGGTACGTGTCCCGCCTATATACGACACCCAAATCCGACCTTGAAAGGTCATCAGCCCTCGACTATCGGTAACGAACTCAGGCACCTGCCCGATCACCCACTCCCTTTTGCAGTTCTCTGGTATCACGACCTCTGCCTGGGCCTCCCGAATGGTGTCCAACACCGGAGTCATCACCGTCAATCGCATACAAGTGTCTTGAATCGGGGCACTCTCTGTCCTACGGCTTAGAGCATCAGCTACAACATTAGCTTTTCCCGGGTGGTACAGGATCTCACAATCGTAATCCTTTACCACATCCAACCATCTCCTCTGGCGCATATTCAGGTTGGGCTGATCCATCAGATACTTCAAACTCTTGTGGTCCGTGTATATGGTACACCGAACCCCATACAGATAGTGACGCTAGATCTTGAGGGCGAACACCACGGCCCCCAACTCCAAATCGTGGGTGGGATACCTCGTCTCATGAGGCTTCAACTGCCTCGATGCATACGCTATCACATGCCTTCTCTGCATAAGCACCGCACCCAACCCCGATATCGATGCGTCGCAGTACACCACAAAATCCTCCATTCCCTCTGGAAGGGATAACACCGGGGCTTCGCACAACCTCTGGCGAAGAGTCTCAAACGAGGTCTGCTGCTCCGGACCCCATGAAAAAGCAACGCCCTTCCGGGTCAACTTGGTGAGAGGCACGACAATCTTGGAGAAATCCTTGATAAATCTCCGATAGCAGCCGGCCAACCCCAGAAAACTCCTGATCTCGGTGGGTGATCTCGGCACCTCCCAACTCATCACGGCCTCAATCTTGGTCGGATCGACCAATATCCCATTCTGGTTAACGAGATGCCCCAAGAACTGGACCTCCCGTAACCAGAACTCGCACTTGGAGAATTTGGCATAGAGCCTCTCCGATCTCAAAACTCCGAGAATCTCTCTCAGATGCTCCTCATGCTGCTCTCTAGATCTCGAATACACCAGAATATCATCGATGAATACAATTACCGACCTGTCCAACATCTGTCTGCATACCCTGTTCATGAGATCCATGAACGCTGCTGGTGCATTGGTGAGCCCAAAAGGCATCACCACAAACTCGTAGTGCCCATAACGAGTCCTAAATGTTGTCTTCTGGTTATCATCATCTCACACCCTCATGTGGTGATATCCAGACCTCAAATCTATCTTGGAGAACCAAGATGCTCCCTGCAACTGATCGAACAGATCATCAATCTTCGGTAGTGGATAACGGTTCTTGACCGTCAACTTGTTCAACTCCCGGTAATCAATGCACATCCAGTGTGAACCATCCTTTTTCTTGACAAAAAGGATCGGCGCTCCCCAAGGTGAGCTACTCGGCCTGATAAATCCTTTCCCCAAAAGCTCCTGAAGCTGTGAGGATAACTCCTGCATCTCTAGTGGCGTAAGGCGATAGGGCGCCTTGGCGATAGGTGCCGCTCCTGGAACCAAATCGATGCGAAACTCCACTTGCCTCACGGGAGGCACACCCGGCAAATCCTCGGGGAAAACATCCGGGAACTCACGCACTATCGGCACATCACTAACCAAACCCGGCCCTTCTGCGGCCACTCGTGAGTCCATCACGTAAGCCACAAACCCGCTACAACCCTGATGTAGGCTTCGCCTCACTCTGGCAGCCGAACAAAATGCTGACCCAGAACGGGTACCCTCGCCGTACACATTAAGTACTCCCCCATTAGGGTCTCGTATCGTCACCAACTGTCGCTCGCAGTCTATAACAGCCCCAAATTGGCTCAACCAATCCATGCCCACTATGACACACACGTCCCCCATCACAATCGGGACCAGATCTATCGGGAACTCAACACCGAAGATCTCGAGTACACATCCTCGAATCACATCCGTAGCATACACCGCTCGCTCGTCAGCTATGGAAACTCGTAGAGGTCGACTCAACGCCTCCCGCTGGATACTGATGTGCTGACTAAACGCTAAGGACACAAATGACCGACTCGCACCCGAGTCAAATAACACCAAAGCAGGTACATAACTCACAAGAAAAGTACCTACGCATATCATAATATAAGCACAATATCACAAACTCAGCATAAATAAATGAAAGAATACATACCAGCCACGACATCGGGCGTTGCGCGGACCTCCTCCGCTGTCAACTGGAAGGCTCTCCCGTGGGCCTTCGGTGCCTCGACCTTTACTGGTCGACCCTCAATAGCTCGTGCAGTAGCAGGGGCAGATCCCTGTGCTGATCCCTGTAACAGCTGCGGGCACTCGGCCTACCGCTGGCCCGTCTGGTTGCAATGAAAGCAAACCATAAATCCCTTGGAGCAGTCCTTGGCTATATGCCCCTCCTTGCCACACTTGTAGCAAGCACCTGATCGACAAACCCCATCATGTCCCTTGCCGCACTTCCCACAAGTGCGGCCCTTCTGGCCTCCAGATCTCGAATCAGCAGGCTTTACCCGCTTGGCTGCCGGCTGAGACTTTGCCAGCCGCCGATCCCTCCCCTGAGACTCGGCCTCCTCCCGGGCCTGAGTCTCCAGCTCAATCTGTTGGATATAGTGTCTAAGTCCATAACGATATTTGGTATGTACTTGACCCGACCCGGCATGGTCTATTTGGGCTGCACTTCACCCGAACAATTTATGGATAATCGTTTGAGAATAGTATAAGTTATGATTTATTAATATATTATAAGTCCTAATATATTAATATAAAATCATATTATTTAATTAGTATTGATCTATAATTAATCTAGAATTAATTTAGAGATCAAAAGTATGACTAATTAAATATGGGCTCTTGTATTTATATAGTGTGGGCTAATGCTTATTTGGAATGGGCTAGACTTGCATGGAAAGTCCATGGATACTCCATGGAGCTTTAACCCATGGATCTCATGGAAATGAAAAGACATGGGTATTAGGGTTTACATGAATGTAACCCTAATCCACCACACTATATAAAGGAGGCTTTGGTTCTTGAAATGACACTAGTTGATGTGTGTAAACTTAGAGGGCCGATTTCAAGAAGTTTGTGACTATTCTCTCAAGTTTCCAAGTTTGTGGTGATTTGTGACTTCCATTTGAGGCATCCACATTATTGGTGCTAGGCTCTCAAACTCCAAGCAATCAACTACTACTACAAGGTAAGTAATTCTACTAGTTTTATTTGATTCAAGTACCCCATGCCATGCTAGTTAGGATAAGAACCTTGGAAAAATAATTATTTGCATGTATCTTAGTCAAACATAGATCCAAGGTTTCTAGGGTTGCATGTACACCATAGGAGTGTTAGAATGCTGAAAACCCATCAGTGGTATCAGAGCCTGGTTTGTTTATTTGATACTTGATGCAAAAAAAAAAAAACTAGAAAATCGAAGTTTTGTTCAAAAGCTCGTATCAAAATTTCAAGTTTTGTATATGTACTTACGATTCTTGAAATTTTTGATATGAACATTCATAAACATATGAGTTTAGAAGATCATAGAAATTATGTGCTAATAATTGATTAGATTAATTCTTGATCTTTATGTGTTTTAATGGAGTCCATAACTAGTTCTTAAGTTATGGATAACCAAAAGTCACATTTATAAATAACCAATAAAAGAACACATAGGTTACAAAAAATGAAGAGTCTTCATTTTTAATAACCATTAACTCATAAGTTATGAGAAATGAAAAGTATTGAAAGTTTACAAAACTTGCCCTCAAGTTTTGGAACATGTAAAGTCATATTAAAAACTTTAGTTCCAATCCCTAGAATTTTAAAAGTTAAAATTCAACCCTTATACTTTATAATATTATAAGTTTAATAATATTTATATATGTATAAGATCAAGTCGTCTTACCACTAGTACGCCTCATTCACGAAGCCGGTCTATAAGGGGGGTATAAGGTTGTTGCCTATAAAATGGCAACTTAATGGGTGTACACTCTCACCCACCGCTTCCTTGATCGGTGGAGGGTCGTTAGCCGAACGGGTAGGACAAGGACTTATAAATTCTCATTAAAAGTATATGATAATACTAAAGTAACTAAACTTTATTGAATTCTCAATCTTAGTTATTTTAGGAAAATGTGAATAAGGTGCTAATCCATGAAATTACACTTTACACTTTGTTTAAGTCGTTAGTGGAGCGTGTGTGGTTAACCGGCACACTAACTTGAACTTAACAAGGTAGGTAAAGGGTGACTTAATGTTTATCATAGTATCGATGGAGCGTGTGTGGTTAACCGGCACATCGATTGAGGGGTAATACATTAAGGGTACCAAGTAATTTGCATGGTTACTTCACACCTTGTTTTGTGATCCTCGGCATCCCAGTCACAAAACTTGAAGGGCACACTCGAGATTGAAACATGCCATTGAAGAAAGTTCAATGAATCTCAATGAATCTAGGAGTTTCTAAACCAATTAAAACCTAATTAAATATTTCGTTTTTCATGGTGGAAATTGGGGAATTGTCATTCACCTACCTTCAAATATCTTATAGCTTAGATTACGGCATCCCTCTTCTAAGTTATAAAATATTGTGTTGGGTCCTAGCCTTAATATTACATTTGGGTGTTTTGTTAAGGACTATCTCTATATCTAATCTAATCTATTCCCTCTTCTTTTCAGATGTCTTCCAATAACAATGCTTCTGGCTCAAACCCTACTAGCTCCTTCTCTCTCATAAATCTTTGTGGGAGAGTCATCTTTGATGGGTCCAACTTTACAGATTGGATCAGAAACATCAGGATGGTCACTCGGTATGAGAACAAAGAATATGTTCTCGACAAGGAGCTGAAGGTACCCGAGCCAACTGCTACTCCTGAAGAGCTTGCTGAATATGAGGTACATGAAAGAGATGCTACAAAAGTGGCATGCATCATGATGGCCACCATGACAGCCGAGCTCCAAAAGTCCTATGAGGACTATTATCCTTTTGAGATGCACCAGGACTTGATGGATCGCTACCATCAAAGTGCTCGTCAAGAGCGATATGAAATAATCTCCTCCATGATAACAACCCGAATGAAGGATGGTGAACCCATCACGGGCCACATACAAAAAATGCAAAGGTATGTGGACCGTTTACTGAAGCTGAATGTGAACTTCCTTGAGGAGTTATCAATAGACATCATTTTGCACTCCTTTCCATCGTGTTATGATCAATTCCGCATGACATATCACATGAACATGGAAGAAGTCACCCTCAGCAAACTTCAAGGACTCTTGAAGACCGCCGAAAGTGGTCTAAAGGGTAAGTCGGTTGTTACTACTCCTACTCCTACTCCAACTGTGGCCAATGTCTTGGCAATCGGGCATGGCAAAGGGAAGAAGAGAAAGAACCCTTCTAAGGGTACCAAGGGTAAGACCCTTGAAGGCTCCTCTTCAAGCAAAACCAAGAAAGGTTTTGTCATTCCTTCTGCTAACCCTAATGAGGCTGAATGCTTCTATTGCCATCAAAAGTCGCACTGGAAGCGAAACTGCCCAAAGTACCAGCAAGATTTGAAGGATGGGAAAGTAAACCCAACCATGCATGTATATACACTATATTGTCTAATAACTCACCTCATTCTAAGTCTTGGGTCCTTGATACAGGTTGTGGTATTCACATATGTTGTGATTTGCAGGGACTAAAAAGAAGTGAGAATGTGGAGCAGGGAAAGATAAACTTGATCATGGGAAACATGAAAGCTTCACCTGTCACCAAGATAGGAGTTTATTCCTTAGTTCTAAATAGTGGGTTTACATTAGATTTGAATAAATGTTATTATTCGCCAGAAATGGCAAGAAATGTTATTTCCTTTCATGCATTGTATAAACAAGGTTTTACCTTTTATTTTGATAATAATAATGGTAGTATTGATGCTTTCTTTAATAATGTTCTTTATTTTAAAGCATTACCTTGTGATGGCGTGTATGAAACTGTATCTGTTGTAGATAATCTAGGAAATAATGTATTGTGTATTAACTCTTCCTCTAGCTTAGATAAAGCATCCTTATGGCATTGTCGTCTTGGACATGTAAGCAAGAAACGCATAGGCCAACTCCAAAAGGATGGAGTCTTGGAGTCATTTGACCTAAAGTCAGATGATAGTTGTGAATCTTGTTTGCTTGGTAAAATGACAAAGTCACCTTTAACTGACACTTGTGCTAGGGGTGAAGGTTTGTTGGACCTCATACACACGGATGTGTGTGGACCCTTCAGAACCGCCACAAGAGATGCTAATCGGTTCTATGTGACTTTTACTGATGATTTTAGTAGATATAGATATGTCTACCTAATCAAGCATAAGTTAGAAACCTTTGAGAAATTCAAAGAGTTTAAGCAAGAAGTGGAGAATCAGTTGGGCAGGAACATTAAGATGCTTCGATCCGATCGTGGTGGTGAGTATCTTAGTACTGAGTTCCTTGACTATCTTAAGGAATGTGGGATTGTCTCACAATTGACACCTCCTAGGACACCACAGTTGAATGGTGTAGCTGAGAGGCGTAATCGGACCTTGTTGGACATGGTTCGTTCCATGATGAGTCGAGCTTCGCTACCAATCTCATTTTGGGGGTATGCCTTAGAGACTGCCGCCCATATCCTTAATCTAGTCCCTACAAAGAAGGTTGCCAAAACACCTCACGAGGTGTGGACTGGAAAAGTTCCCAATCTAGACCACATCAAGATTTGGGGTTGCGAGGCTTTCGTGAGACGCGAGACTCACGATAAGCTCGAACCCCGAAGCGAAAGGTGTATTTTCATCGGCTACCCACATAAATCCTTTGGTTACATCTTCTACAGGCCCAATGATAATGTGGTCTTTGTAGCAAGAAGAGGATTCTTTCGAGAGAGAGAATTCATGAGCCAAGGAGACAGTGGGAGGCAAATTGACCTTGAGGAAATTCAAGAGTCAAGTGGTGAAGGAACCTCAAACCCTAGCCCTCAACCTGAGGAGGAAACTCCTGTTGAGCCGACTGAAGAATCTATACCTCTGAGGCGTTCCACCAGAGTTAGGAATGCACCTGAGCATTATTATGGTTTTCATATTACTACAGAAGGTGAGACACTTATCAGTGATAACACACTGGTAAATCTGGATGAGCCTAACAGCTACACGGAAGCCATGGCAGGCCCTGAGGCTGCTAAATGGAAAGAGGCTATCGATAGAGAGATACAGTCCATGTATGACAATCAAGTTTGGAACTTGGTTGACAATGTACCTGATCGTAAGATAGTTGGGTGCAAATGGATCTTCAAGAAGAAGACCGACATGGATGGTAATGTACACACTTATAAGGCACGACTGGTTGCAAAGGGTTATTCTCAAACTCCGGGAGTTGATTATGATGAGTCCGTTTTCACCAGTGGCCAAGATTAAGTCTATTAGGGTTCTGTTAGCCATTGCTGCATTTCATGATTATGAAATATGGCAAATGGATGTCAAAACCGCTTTCCTTAATGGAAAGTTGGCTGAAGATGTTTACATGGTTTAGCCAGAGGGTTTTGTCAGTACAGAGTACCCCAGTAGAGTGTGTAAGCTCGAGAAATCCATTTATGGATTAAAACAGGCACCTCGCAGATGGAATCTTTGCTTTGATGAGAAAGTCAAAGAATTTGGCTTTTCAAGGAGTGAAGATGAATCTTGTGTCTATATAAAGGCTAGTGGGAGTATAGTCAGCTTTTTGGTACTGTATGTGGATGACATACTACTCATAGGAAATGACATCCCAACCCTGCAGGAAGTAAGTCCTGGCTTGCGAAGTGTTTCGCTATGAAGGACCTTGGAGAAGCTGCCTATATCCTAGGGATAAGGATTTTGAGAAACAGGAGTAAAAGACTAATTGGACTTAGTCAAAGCACCTATGTGGACAAAGTGTTGAAAAGGTTCAACATGCATAACTCCAAGAAAGGAGAGTTACCCATCCAGAGTAACGCCAGATTGAGTAAGACACAAAGCCCTAGTACTGAGGCTGAGATAGCAGAAATGAGTTGAATACCTTATGCTTCAGCTGTAGGATCGATCATGTATGCTATGACGTGTACTCGACCTGATGTAGCCTCTGCTTTGAGCATGGTTAGCAGGTATCAGGGGAACCCTGGCAAGGCACACTGGACTGCGGTAAAGAATATCCTCAAGTACCTACGGAGGACTAAGGACTGGGTCCTTACCCTCGGTGGCAGTGAGGACTTGAGAGTTGTAGGGTACAGTGATGCTAGCTTTCAGACTGACAGGGATAATTTCCGCTCTAAGTCGGGCTGGGTCTTTACTCTAAACGGAGGGGCAATTACTTGGAAAAGTTCCAAGCAAGAGACAGTGGCTGATTCCACTTGTGAATCAGAGTATATAGCAGCAAGCGAGGCAGCAAAGGAGGCTATATGGCTAAAGAACTTCATCGGAGACCTTGGAGTTGTACCAGCTATAAAGGAGCCAATGGAGATTTTCTGTGACAACAATAGTGCGGTTGCCTTAGCCAAGTAACCAAGAGATCATGGGAGATCCAGACACATTGACATAAAATATCACTTCATCAGACATCGAATAGAAGAAGGAATCCTCGTGGCAAAGAGGGTATCATCGGATGAGAACCCATCAGATCCCCTCACGAAGGGACTGACTCGGGCTAAGCATCTCCGGCATGCTCGAAGCATAGGGCTGAAGGATGATATTAGTTTTAGTAGTTAGATAATCTTGAAATTTGTAAAATGTAATTGACATTTGATGATAAATAAAACCTGTTATTTATGAGTAAAGTGTTGCTATCTCTTGTCAATCGTTTACTATTATTTCTTTTTGCATGTTTTGACTTCCAGAATAATTATGTTATGGTTTATATCATATTATTCAAACTCTCCACAGTCGGTCATATGTTGGAAGTAGATATGAATCAAGACTGTCATGGGTTGGCTTGTAGAGGTCTAATATGTTAGACAAAGCGGGGCTACAACACTCATGAGTGCTCATAAGTTCTGAGTATTGGATTCAACCCACGCTCACTTGTATCACTTCATGGAATTTATCTCGAGTGATCGTGAGACGGTAATATCATATAAGTCTTCAAACCTAGAGATATGATTTGTTGCCTATGAGTTGGTTATGCATTGATTGCACGAAAACGCATTGGTAACTCGATGTTATAAACCGTGCTTTTGTGTGTAATTCAACAAGTAGTAGAGCAAACATATGAGTCGAAGTTTATCTGTTCCTTCTAGGATTAGAAGCGATATCTGGGCCCCTCGATGATTTTGTTTTGACCTATGTACCGGGCCCGGTCAGAACTAAATTGATGTGTTCAGTTAAGTTCTATGTCAAACAAATCGGAAATCGGGAAACAAATGCTGGACAATAAGCAAGACCATGTTCCATGTATTTGTCCAGCTGATATCTAGAATAGAGGATTATATGATCACTTATCTAAAATGGCGCTTCATAGTTCAACAGAGTTTAAAGAGCTACGATTGCTGATCGGTTCCTGAAGTCATACTTGCAACTATAGTTATTAGACTTATCCAAGTGGGAGACTGTTGGATATAGTGTCTAAGTCCATAACTATATTTGGTATGTACTTGACCCGACCCGGCATGGTCCATTTGGGTTGCACTTCACCCGAACAATTTATGGATAATCGTTTGAGAATAGTATAAGTTATGATTTATTAATATATTATAAGTCCTAATATATTAATATAAAATCATATTATTTAATTAGTATTGATCTATAATTAATCTAGAATTAATTTAGAGATCAAAAGTATGACTAATTAAATATGGGCTCTTGTATTTATATAGTGTGGGCTAATGCTTATTTGGAATGGGCTAGGCTTGCATGGAAAGTCCATGGATACTCCATGGAGCTTTAACCCATGGATCTCATGGAAATGAAAAGACATGGGTATTAAGGTTTACATGAATGTAACCCTAATCCACCACACTATATAAAGGAGGCTTTGGTTCTTGAAATGACACTAGTTGATGTGTGTAAACTAAGAGGGCCGATTTCAAGAAGTTTGTGACTATTCTCTCAAGTTTCCAAGTTTGTGGTGATTTGTGACTTCCATTTGAGGCATCCACATTATTGGTGCTAGGCTCTCAAACTCCAAGCAATCAACTACTACTACAAGGTAAGTAATTCTACTAGTTTTATTTGATTCAAGTACCCCATGCCATGCTAGTTAGGATAAGAACCTTGGAAAAATAATTATTTGCATGTATCTTAGTCAAACATAGATCCAAGGTTTCTAGGGTTGCATGTACACCATAGGAGTGTTAGAATGCTGAAAACCCATCACAATCTCCCTCTTCCGGGCATTTGCCTGGAGCTCAGCAAATGTCCGGTATGGCGAGTTCGCCACGAACTCCCTGATATCCCTCCTCAAAATGCTCAAGTACCGACTCATGCATGCCTGCTCAGACGACACGTGCTCAGGGCAAAACAACGCCCTCTCATGGAACATCCGTGTGATCACAGTCACTGACTCCGTCCCCTGCTTGAGGGACAAAAACTCATGTGCCAACCGTTCCCTCTCCACCGGGGGAACGTACTCGTCTCTGAACATGATGGTGAACCTCTCCCAGGTCACCTCCGAAATCTCTGCAAGAGTGAAGTTCGCCATCACAAACTTCCACCAGTCCTTCGCTCCCAAGCGAAGCTGGTTCAGTGCAAACCGAACCCTCAAATCCTCCGGACATGAACAGGTGTAGAAGCATCCCTCGATATCAGAAATCCATCTCATCGCAGCCATCGGATCCTGCGTCCCATCAAACTCTGGTGGTTTCGTGTTGCTGAACTCCGGGAGCAACATCGAATCACCCCCCTGCGGTCTAGCAGCAGCAACAGCTGCAACAGCCGCAGACTCAGTAACCGCTGCATACTGCTCATCAAAAGTCGCAATCAATGTGGTCTTGATAGACCCAAACATCTCCGGAACATCTCGGCTCGGATCGCCGCAGCCACCTCATCGTGGATCATTTGACGAAGCTCCTCGTCACTCACACCGCTCGTCTCAGGTCTGTGGCGTGTCCCAACGATGATGTCTCTGAAATACAACATAAAAATATCAGAGACCCGCTCGAGTATACTCGCACTCGATAACTCAACCCTACTTGTTCCCTAGTACCCTAAGGATTCTTACTTGGGCTACGCACTGATCCGGTGTCTTCAGTAGTATGGGCCCTATACTACCATCCACACCGCATCAGTATTCACCCCAAGTCCTCCTCCTAGGATCCCATATCACAAGTACTCTACATCTCGCTAGCATAGGCTACCCTTCGGTAGACCTCTCATAAGCTCCTCACTGCTACCTACTAACTCTCAAGCATCACATAGCAGCAGAAATCTTCCTAGGCTAAGACATCACAAATCAGGCCACTCTAGTCCTAATATGAATGCCTAGCCTACTCTAGCATGCATAACACATCATATCATATCTCATAATACATAATGTAAGGGTATTTTGGGAAATCACCGTTCGGGCGCTGGCTGATCATACACACTGCTCCTTTCTACTTTTCTCAAAGTCTTTTATTTTTTTAGAAAAATTGTTCCTTTTTATGAAAAACTTTCTAAAACCCTCAGTTTGAGTTCAGATACGCCCGAAGGTGCATCCGAATCCCTCAAACCAAGGCTCTGATACCAACTTGTAACAACGTAAATTTCCAAAACAATTTTTCATTTTTAAAACGTACTTTTATTCATAAGATAATATCAAAGCATAATGTATCCAATGTTATCATAACAAAACATATCCCAGAATCTCAACACATAGACTCCGTGAGTGTGTACGGATCATGCCGACGCCTTCCCGCGATCCTCGATAGTACCTGAAACACATAACACAACAACTGTAAGCATAAATGCTTAGTGAGTTCCCCAAAATACGCACATACGCCACTCAAGGCTATAAGACCTTCCGGTCACTGTGTCTCAGAGGACTTCCGTCCCACAAACCTGGTAGACCTTCCGACCCTACCCGTAATGACCTTCCGGTCCATATCATCCTGACCTTCCGGTCCACGTCATGATGACCTTCCGGTCCTTATCATTCATAACATACATAACACATACATATCATATAACAGCATACAACACATACATCTCATAGCATATAATACCTTCCGGTCACACATAGGTCCCACTCTCGGTATAGTATAGTGAGAAGACTCACCTCGTACGAAGTCGGATAAACTCTCGTGCTTGACGTCCCGACCTAGCCTCCTCCTATCATACGAATAACATTCCTGATCAATACCCTCTCATAGCCTCATCTCTAAAGATTGGGTAGAAGGCCATCCTACCCCTCCCTAAACTCTCCTGAATCAGCTTGACCAAAACCCTAAGGTCAACTGAAGTCAACGGTCAAACTTTGACCCGACTCGTCGAGTGCACATGGGCGACTCGGCGAGTCCATGCGGGTCCTCAGAATCCTTCTAGCCTCACTCGGCACGTCGAGTCATCCCTTCACTCGACGGGTTACATCAATCACGAATCGCGGGGCAACACCGACTCAACTCGTCGAGTCCACTTATGAACTCGACGAGTAGCGTCCATGCCAACCCTCAAATGACCTTCTGAGGTCAGATCCGCTTCTCTAACCTATAGATCTGCCCTCCCCATATACAATAATCACGTAAAGGTCCGACCTTTACACTCAGGCAACACACATAGGGCTCTCTTTGGTGAAATCATCTCTTAAAAGGCAACCTAAGATCATTTCTTACATGGAACAACATAAAGCAGGGTGGTAGGGCTCTTTGGACCTCTAAAGGTCCAGATCCAGAGTCTAACATTCAAAGGGACAATATACTTATCATTTCAAGCCAACAAAAGGGTATAGAAAACCCTAAATTCAAGGATCTCATACTAAATAGAAGAAGGGATCGATTTACTACCTCAAGGTTGCAGATCCAAGCTGGAAACCCACAGAATAGCAATCCCATTGACCTCCTCTTGCTGGAAACACCTTCTTTTTTGCAAAATCACACTAATAAGGATCAAAAAGGCTCTCTATCTTATACCACTCGTTCAAGCTCTCTAAGGTTTCTCTCTCTGGACTGGTAGCCGCAATTGAGGGCTATAAGGACCCTTAAATAGGGCACAGACTTAAAGATTTAGGGTTTCTATCCATAGCGCGAACTCGTCGAGTCCACCCATCGACTCCTCGAGTCCCTTCATTAATCCAGTCAACAAATCACGATCCTACTCGACGAGTCTAGGCGTCAACTCGTCGAGTCCCTCCTCATAATTCAAAATAAATGAATAACATAGAATACCTAGGAATCCGGATGTTACACCAAACCTACGGCCTATTCCAATTGTCTCCTTGGTCCGCGGATCCTACACAAATGAAAGAACCCCTTTCTATACTTTCATATTTCTGAAAGACCCAAACTTTCATACTTGACAATATAGTTACTCCAAAACATGCTACATGCATATTCATAAAACAATATTTTTACATTGATAAAGTCATTACAAAAGATTGGATACAAACCGACTATGTTTTGAGATTTTACATGACTACCCAGGATATTGTAAATCTATACAAACCTAAACCAAAATACAAAAATAATATTACAACTATTCTAAGTCTTCCAACTATACTGGGTGCTTATTGCCTGCATTATATTAAAACATTGGGAGGGGTAAGCGATAACGCTTAGTGAGTTCAATAATAGATACAATATAACGTTATGCCATATATATACCAATATGGCAGAAGCAAATAGGAGCAAGGAACAACAAAGACATAATGTGATAAGCTTTCCCTAATAATCATTGATTTGATTTAAATATATACCATCATTTAGACATAACAATTTCCATACTTGATAAACATCAATAACGCTTCGGCCCAAATGGCACTGAAGACAAATAATTTCTGATTAACATTAATGTAGATTTCAGGTTTTCACGCCCTGTCTAACCATATGCCAATGCCATAGAATAGAGTCATTCACTTACTGGGGGACATGCTCTACCTGGCCAGAGGCTACATACCAGTGCCACTGTGAATCTGAGTTCGTAAACTGATCACATGGTCAAAGGTATAGCTTTGCTATCATAAATAGCAGAAATAAAAATAACACGGGAAAATACTCAGGAATAACATTCTACCGAAGCCAAAGTGATGCCTATGTCATACACTTCATGGTCAACGGTTCATACCAATACCCAAGTGATGCCTATGTCATACACTTCAAGTCAGAGGTACAGCCTTGCTATAAAAATAGCGGATACAACAACTCGAGATGATAACATGGAAATGCACATAGCACATATAACACATAACATACAATTGTTTCTACATATTAAACTCACCGAGAAATAACCGGGGGTCAAAATAGTAATTTGGGCAGCACTTCGGCTTTAAAAATGACTTTCGTCGTTGAAAACCGGGAGTTTTCTTGAAAATCGGGCCTTGCGAAGGTAGAGCTTCGAAACCAAAAAGATAAATTTTTCGGGCTTCTCGGGAATCTCGGGGCGCGTTTCGGGCTTTGGAATAAGTACCGGGGCTTCGGGGGATGTCGGGATAGTAAAAGTATTGAAAAATGGTGAAAAAGTGTGAAATTTCCAAAGTTAGCCGAGAGGGTTCGCACCCTCCTATTTATAGGAGGCGAAGGTCTTCGGCCGAAGGGAGGAGGGGCATCTGGCGGCTCGCGAGAGGACCAGATGGCGCGCATGCGAGGGCTCCAGGTGGCTCGCTTCGGACGCAACAGGCGTCTTCGGATGCGAGGAGTCACCAGGTGACTAAGCAGCTTCGGACGACTCATCGCGACACGCGTCAGATCCGGGCGAGGGTGAGTCACGACGTCGGAAACGAGGCGGAAACGGCATCAGACCAATCAGAAGGTGCCAGCGAGGCTGCGGTCCAATCAGAAATTGCCACGTGGATCAACACTATTCATGCGAAAATTAAATGAAAATGTGCCCAATCTTGTAAAATCCATAACTTTCTCATACGGGCTCCGTTTTTGACGTTCTTTATATGCACGCGTAGAGAAAATTATGCTCTACAACTTTCGTTTAGACTTCGTCGGAAAATTTTGACTTTATTTTTATATTATTATTTTTAACAGACCGGGACTGGTAAATCCGTTAAAAATTCATAACTTCTTCATCCGACGTCCGTTTTCGTTAGAATTTTTTACCATTGTACTGCTAATGACGAGACCTTCAATTCTCGTTTAGGTTGTGTCGGCTAAAAATCACTCGATCTAAAATTTGAGTTTTTAGCTGTCTAATGCTACGCTGAAACTTGTAAAAATCATAACTTCCTCATACGAAGTTAGATTTTGGCGTTCTTTTTATCGAACTTCTCGGTTTAACGAACACTACGACTTTCATTTAGATTACTAAGGCTAAAAAGTAGTTTATCAAAAACTCACTTTTTACGTCATTCGGCACCGTGCCGGTTTTATCGCAGATCTTCGATTGGTCATAACTTCTTCGTTATAACTCGGATTTCGACGAGGTTTTCGCCTACGTGTTTCTAACGAGATTATCTACAACTTTAATTAATAAAATTTTACTTATTTCAAAGTTTATATTTTCGCTAAATTTCACTATTTGGCTTTTAATTGGAATCTCATAAGACTTCCAATAATTTATGAGTGATTCTAAACATAGTTTTACTTCATTTCTAGTAAAAACTATCTGTTAGAACTTAACACTCAATTTCTCATAATATTTCATAATATGATTAACTTTTTAATTTACATAACACGATTTCAAAACCTGTATGTTACAAATACCTCCTCCTTTTGAGGATTTCGTCCCCGAAATCACAACGATTTGGACAAATGAGGATATTTCGCTCTTATCTCATTCTTATTTTCCCTAAGTATAATTTTATTATCCCGTTTCACCTTGGATAATGGAACCGTTTCATCATACATGCTCAAGCATTTACGTAGATATCTTACATGAAATACATCATGAATACTTGCCAAATCTTCAGGCAATTTCCAAGCGATATGCTTGTTGACTAATGCTCTATGTAATTTTGAAAAGTCCAACAAATCTAGGACTCAATCTTCTTTTCTTCTCAAATTTCATAATACCTTTCCACGAGGTTACCTTCAGTATCACCCACTTAGAATTCTATGGATCGTCTCCTCCATTTCTACAGGTCTTTTGTCGACCCTGGGCTACTTTCATTCTTTCTCGTATAATTTGAATCTTATCAGTGGTGTCTTGAATCATTTCAGGACCACCAAGGATTTTTTTTGTCCTACATTATGCCAACATAATGGTGTTCACATTTATTATCGAACTCTAAGACACATGCACGAGGCATATCTTCTACTGTTTGGATTGTTCTCTCCGTCTAACCATCGGTCTGGGGATGATAAGCTGTGTTGGGAGCAACTCGAGATCCCAATTCACTTTTCATACTCGCCCCAAAGTGAGAAGTGAAGCGAGTATCACGATCGGAAATAATCTTTAGTGGCATACCATGTCTCGCGATGATTTCGTCTAAGTAAACTTACGCGTATTTCTCCAATGGAGCCGTTTCACGTGTGGCGAGAATATATGCACTCTTCATCAGCCGGTCGAAAAATTATCCAAATGCTATCATTCACAGTTTTCTTCTCCTCTTTCAAGGTATTAACTGTATAAGCCGGATAAGTAGAATATCCCTTCGACATAAATTTACGAGTTTTTAAGAAAGAAATTTATTATTTTCACCATAGACCTAAATAGAATCTTCCCTTTCGATAGGGATGCATATCATCTCTTCGTAGCACAAGAGATCTGCGTAGTTCTTTAACAACCAATCCATGTCGAGAATAATATCAAAGATAGGAATTAGGTTAGCAGGAAGATTATAACTTTCAATTCCTATAACACTATCTCTATAGACTTTATCAGCAAGTAATAATATATTTCCTATGTTATCTATATGAAATGATTGGACAATTGCATAACAAGCAATTTGAAAAGAATGTGCGAATTTATAATGCACGAAAGAATCTGAGGCATCATAATCAAATAAGATGTGAGAAGATCTAAAGTTTACGAGAAAATTACTAGTCACAACATTCAAGTCCTAACTTACTTCCTCTGTGGTAATCTATAATGTACGATATTTAACTTTTAGTTTGCCAAACGATTGTCAAACTCTTCAAACTTATTAATTACTAGCGGTGCTCAAACCTACACCCGCTCATCATTCTCTATTGGGCTTTTAATCCTAATCTTTGAGTTAAAACTCAATTCTCATTGCAGACTCCTGCTCCTTCTTGGTTTATAGACTAAACCCAAGATAAGGTCTTTACTTTTGCTATAACAGCAACCCGATTGGTTTTATTCTAATGACATTTGTATTTATAACACACAAGATACATAACGAACCAAACTCTTGTATTAGAATCAGATCGAATAAATCAAGCTGATGGAATAAAGAAAATGGAAAGAGTTTGAACAACACGTGGATGCTTTGGAATAGAAAGAATAGCACCACATATCCCTAATTCGTGCTTTCGGACATATACATCTTTTAGCTTTTGGCACCTCCTCCTTTTTAGTTGGAGTACTCTTTGATTGTTGAACGAAAACTTGACTCCCTGCCATTTGACTAGTAAGAGTAGGGCGGAAACATTTCTTGTGGCCAGTAACACTACATAGCCAGTCACATCTCTGACTAATGATTGCTCAATCCTTTAATGAATATCGTTATATTTCTATCGACTACCTCGACCATTTACTTCTTCAGTATTCCTACTGAAGTTTCGTCACTATACAAGACATGGTTCTCTGAACCAATCAACTCCTTTCGCGGATTTATACTAATCGGACTCGATTCTTTATGACATTAAGATTTGAACGATACTTATTTCCTTAGTCATTACCGAAACGAAGGTAACGACACACATGAATAAAATGGAATCATTTACTAGCTTCTTGGTAACCTTGTGACTTTTCCTGATCCAAGTGTGAGTCCTGTGCTTCCAGTAGTATAGGCCTCTACTACTATTCACACCTACTCATACTCGTCCCAAGTATTGTCTCGCAGTTCCCAAGTCACCATTCAAAAGTTTTCACAAAGCAAATTTTCACACTAAGTGCGTTCAAACAAGTACATACAATAATTTCTCCTAGACTCAACTAGGGTTTTCGCGTTTCTATCAAACATATATTGGATTACTTATACTCGCCTTCTAAAATTCTTCTCATGCATATGCTCGATTTAATATATCCTAATACTTTTCCATAGGTCGATAGAAATTTTACTTCCATTTCTTCATATAAATTCTTTCTCGGGTAGTGTCTACTCTGCAAGACATACTACACCCAAAATTTCCTCTAGCAGTGTAAAGACAAATAGTTTCCAACTACTTACATCATCTTCTAACTCATGCAAACCATCATGCATATTTGTTGGTTTCATTATCCTTTCATGACATCGTCTTTCCTGTATCTGAGTAAGTTTTCTTCTCATGGTTGTATCTTTTAAGTCTACTTCATAGGAGTCTATCCTAAGAAGTCTGCATTATAGTTGCATCTCAGCAAGCTCTACTAGCTTCAACTTGGTTCTCTATCATTCCTAATTACAACATTTCTTCTCATACAATAATATGAGTGTATATCTTCTTCAACTAAATACTCTATCTTACTCTAACAAGTAAGTCACTCAGCCTTTTCACAACCAAATAACCTATTTCACTATCCCAATCTTGTATGTTAAAGTCGGCTTAACACACAATGGAACTTCCATAAGGATGTGATAGAAGTCAATCATCACTCAGTATTATTAAATAATAAGTCTGAGCATCTTGTATAGGGTTACTACTCGAACTACATACTTCATCACAAAGTCTTGGCCTAATAAGTCTAAAAACTTCATTAGCCTTTCCTTTGATCTTCATTTAATTCTTCTAAATCTTGGACTACATTAATTTCAATACTGTTGAAGTATTTATCACCATCCTCGGTTCTTCCGACTCTATAAACTATCACTGCTTTAATCTGGACAGCGGTGGAACTGATGGGTTTAGGCCATAAGAACATCCTATGTGCTCATGCAAACCCTAATGCTTGGATCTAGGTTTCTCTATTGTACATGCATTCATCCAAGACTATAAACCCTAGATCTAGCATGTGATAATCAATATTAACATATGAATTAGGGTTTAGATCATACCTTAATTGTTATGTAGCAATAACAATCTCAAATCCTCCTTGTAATGGCTTTAGAAAGCTTAGAGTCACAAGTGTCACTCCTCTAATGGCTCACAAACACCAAGAGCAAGAGGATGAAGAATAAGGAAAGAGGAGGCTGCCCAAAACGTGTGGAAACCCTAGTGGAACTCTTAGCCACGTTTTTGGGGCTTAAGGGTACTATAGATACATGTAGGCTATTAGGGTTTTCAACTAGGAAACCCTAATCTGACTGCTTAAGCCCTAAGCAGCCCATGGACCCTTTTAGAATATCCCTTGGGCGATTTCTAATGGGTTTCCCCATAGAATTCGTCCAACCTATTATTCCAAGGTGATCCATAGCCCAAATGCAATTATCTTATAATTATAGTTCTAGTCCCTTAAGTTTAATTAATCTCTTTTAGCCACAAAATTAATTATCAATTAATTCTTGACTAATATTAATTAAACAATATGATTTCTCCTTTAATATATTATTCTCATAATATATTAATAAATCATAATTAATCCTTTCTCTCCATAATTCATCCTATCAAGTTGCTTTGGTGAAGGCAACCCAAAAGGACCATGCACCATCGGGTCAAGTACATACCAAAATAGTTATGGACTTAGACACTAATCCAACAGTCTCCCACTTGGATAAGTCTAATAACTATTCTGCATATGACTTCAGATCCTAATCTGCAATCGTAGCTTTCAAAAACCGCTGTCAACTCTGATCCTATCAGAAGCGTGTCCTTTAGATAAGGGATCATATATTCCTCCATTCTAGATATCGTATAGACTGAGACATGGATTTAAATCATTCTCTCTGTCTATGTGTTGTTTCCCGATTTCCGATTTATGACAACTGACAACAGACTACAATTGAACACATCAAATTAGTCCCGGCTTGGCCAAGCACTTAGTTGTCATCACTAAATCATCGAGGGGCCCACAGATATCGCTTTCATCCTACTTTGGATAAAAGGAACGGATAAACTTTGATTCAATGCTTGCTTGCACTCACTTACCGAATCACACACAACAATATGTTTTATGACACCAAGTTACTGGTGCGTTTACATATTATCAATGTGTAACCGACTCACAAGATACAACTCGCACATCTCGGTTTCAAGAATGTAAGATATTATCGTCTCACCAGTCACTCGTGATAAAATCCATGAAGTGATCCAAGTGAGCGTGGGTTTAATCCAATGCTCAAATCATATTCATAAGCACTCATGAACGTTGCAGCAAACATTTGCTTATGTCTAATACACTTTAGACAATCTACAAACCAATTCATGACAGTCTTCATTCATACCTACTTCCAACATATGAACGACTGTGGACCATTCGAATAATTTGATTATTCTGAAATAATTTAATTATTCAGGAAGTCAAAACATGCAAAGTGAAACACAAGAATAATACTAATCCCATATGGCCCCAAACTCTGGGTATAAATAAAACATTTTATTTAATCACCATATTGATTACTCATTATTTGTTATTTCGGGTAATCAACTTCTTACTTGAATTATTACTACACTTGTCCCATGCTCTCAGCATGCACACAATGTTTACCTATGGTCCTTTCTTTGTGAAATAGATCAAATGAACACATTTCCAATCATATTCATTTCACAACTCCCAATCCTTATCACAAGTATAAGAATATCAAATTCTTGTTACTTATGCTAGATTCTAATATTTTATGCAATGATTCTTTCGTAAAGTCACAGCTCAAAATCATCAAGACTCGGCCAATCTCTATCAGAAACAATTCTATAGATATGATGTCTCTCACTCAAAGTACATTCCTTTGAACATCCTTCTTGCATAAAAGTTTCTAATCTAGACATAGATTCTTAATATCTAACTCCCAATATGGAAACATTTCCATATTTGGCATATGACAATTCATTCTTAATAGAATCTTATCTATTCATAATAATGTCATCCAATACCATACTTCCAACTACTCACAAGCGACCAATCCTCAGCGAGCTTTGGATCGTCCTTTGATAGTTGTTTAATTATTTTAGTCAAAACCGATTCTAGTCCTTTTTCCCTCTAAATGCGCTAGACATTTTGAAAATTTTAGAATGGTCAAATATTATAGCACTTGCAATCGATCCTATACCCGAAGCGTATGGAACACGATGCATAATGTCTTACATAAAGATATGATGCTTTATCCATCTTCTGCCATAATATTTTATGTGTCTCGTTCTTACAATTCGAACTATGAAGAGGGATGCCGTAATCATAATCGAAATTTAAGAACACACTATGTATCCTTTGACTAAATTTATTAAAATTTCTCAATCTAAGCTTTAGATTTTGAAACGAAGTACAATATTCTCTCCCTTAATTATAGCAAAACAACTATTCAACCCTTACGACTTTGCAAAGTATGACTCTTGTTTTCTATAATTAATATTGCTAACTTGCAATACTTGCCTTAATAATCATACAAGTACAACATTTATGCTCCCACTATCATGATGATTATTATCATATAAGCATAACACTTATGCTCCCACTAGCTTTGACTTGTTTTAGACAACAACTGAACTTCCAGAAAACAGTACTTATTGAATTTCTGAAGTTCATATTTCTAATACCTAATGCTTTGATAATCCTTTATCTAAGCTTCTTAAACTTATACACCTTTGCCTTAGATATCTCATATGTGTGTCTAAACAATCCAGACTAATTGCCAAATCTCACAATCGAATTATGGAAAGGGATGCCGTAACCATAATAGTATTCGAGAATACAATTTCACAATCACTATCTTCTTAAAATCTCTCTTAGTGAAAGCATTTCCTTACAGTCATTTTCATGAAGGAGGGAATTTATGACACTTAGATTTTAATGGTGTATGTGTTCCTATCCATGCGAATTTGTCAAAACCAAAGTTTGCGACAAATCCAAACTCATATGGACTGAACTTTCTCAATCTTGATTTCTTGCCTTATGGTAACACGAGTGCCCACCATGTCTTCCAAGTAGTTAAGCAGCTCACCCTTTCATATCAACGTACTTTTCATTGATCAAGGTGCTTGCCTTTTATGCGTTCAAATGAGAACTCATAGAACTCACATGCGGAATTAACTTAATTGGAATGGCACAGAAACAAAATAATGTCAACACGATAGGTTGTAAACCTCAAGTCGTGTGCTAGTGATGATCGATAAGGTTTATTCTCGATTAGTTCTTGAAACTTTTCAAGACCATTAAGACTCCCACTGACTCCTTGACATATAAGATTCTTTTGTCAATTAACATTTCTCGACAAACAAATATTCAAGAGTTAGTGTAGTTTTTATCAAGACAAAACACTTCACTAAATTGGCCCTAGTTGGTCTTTGTCTTATTCAAGACATCACAACTTTCCAATTGTGCAAGAATAAGAAAACCTTTTCAAATTTCACATTTGATGAATGTTATAAACCTTCTTAAGACTTGTCACTCAATTCACAATCTTAACTCTAAGACTTGGTTTTGGAACGAAGTATGATTGACTTCTTGATTTAACCATTTCTTCAGTTCTTGATTCCTCTTCTTAGACATACAATTGCACTAAGACTCACTTAGAGGATCAATTGAGATATGGTTCTTAATCATTAAGACCTATCATAAAACATAATAAAAAGGTATTCTCCCTTCTTCTTAGAATAGAGAAACTTTTATCTTTCTGCCTACTTGATTCTTCTTATTCGTTCTGTTATTTATTGAAACTCTTTCAATCAATTGAGAATTACACTTAATCTCATAAGTATAATCATATTTACTTAACCTTAGTAAATCATGACGAATATCTTTGTTACTCTTGTGGTGGACTTGATCAACACACAACCTTGTGTACTCGATCTCCTAGTCCTTCACTTGACACTTTGTCAATGAATTAGTCTAATTTCCAAATATGAAATTTCTCATTCATCATGCAACCAAGTTGTATGATTCCAAGTTTCTGTCCAATTGAAACTTGGGCGATGAGAAACTTTCCCTATTTGGTAAATTCTTGACCTTTCCACAAATAACATAATTAAGAATCAAATCCATTATTGCTAATAATAGAAACTTACATCAATTTTTCATACACGCCATTGCAAGGATAAATAAATAATATAAAATCAAAATTTATATTATTGCGGAAAAATTTGTCCTTACAATGCAATTCAACTGAAAAACTATGTTGTTAAATATTCCTAAGCAATCTATTCTAACTCCAAGTAGTAGCTTAAGATTCTAATCTTCAAGTAATGCGATCGAAATCCATTTCTTCACGATTAGATTCCGCTCACTTCTTCCCTTAAGATTCCTCTCTTTTCTTCGATCCTACAAGACATCGAAATGTAATCTTATCACATTATGTATTAAGAATCTAGAATAGGAACTTAAAAGAGTTAGTTAATGGATTTTACCTAAAGTAGAGTCATACGTTTTGACTCTCCCATCTCTTAGATCTCTTAGGTAAATAGGGCAGCTTCTTCTCTAATGCCCCTTCTCTTGGCAATAAAAGCAAATTGACTCTTTTGGAACAACACACGAAACTACTTCTGACTTTGCCTTTCTCTTATGATCAAACTTTTCGATCATGGCATGCCTTTCGTTGCCATTGTCTATATCCATAGAGGTCTGGAAGGCAGATCCACCAATAAGCATATAGGTGAGATCGATGAGGGTTACGTCGTGGTTCATCATATAGTACTCTCTTACGAACTCACTATATGAGTCAGGAAGTGACTGAAGAACCCAGTCAACAGCCAGCTCCTCACAGACAACAGACCCCAACATTCTTAACTTATCAATGTGCGACTTCATCTCTAGGACGTGTGCACACACTGACTTTCCTTCTTCATGTTTACTTGCCAAAAGGGATTGAGTGAGTTTGAACTTTTCCACCTTTTGAACTTGTGGGTTAGGGAGAACAATAGGAGGAGGTGGAGGAAGTGAAGCATGATCTCGTGTTCCTCTATCGAATCGTGGAATATCATCTTCATGTGAAAAGCTTGTTCCACGGGATTTGGGAAGACCATAGTTGTCATACTTTGACATCTACAAAACGGGAGAAAAATTCAAGTTAGTTGATTGATTGAGTCCTTAATAAATCACCCAAATGAGATATTAAGGCTAGGACCCAACACAATACTCTACAACTTGGGAGAGGGATGCCGTAACCCAAATTGCAGAACATTTGAAGGTAAGTGAATGACGATTCACTAATTTCCACCATGAATAACGAAAAAGAAATTTAAGTTTTAAATCTATTGAAAATTCCTAGATCTTTTGAGATTCATTGAACATTTCAATGGCATGTTTAAATCTCGATATGCCCCTCGATTTGTGACTGGGATGCCGAGGATCACAAAACAGGGTGTGAATAACCATGCAAACTTACATGGTGCCCCCAATGTTACAGTCACCTATTCGATGTGCCGGTTAACCACACACGCTCCACCGAACTATGACAAACAATGAGTCACCCTTTGCTACCTTTGCTTAGTACCATTTAGTGTGCCGGTTAGCCACACACGCTCCACTAATGTCTTCGCAAGGGCACAAAGTGTAATTTCATGGAATTGCATCAATTCACTTTTGTCTAAAGTAACTAAGATTGGGAATTTTGTATAAGACATTTAGTTACTTAATACTTCATTATACTTTTAATGGAAAGGGTTTGCCCTATCCTACCCGTTCGGCTAACGACCCTACACTAGTCAAGAGTGCGGTGGGTAAGAGTGGATACCCATTCAATCGCCATTTTATAGGCAATTTCCTTAAACACCCCTTATAGACTAGCTTCGTGAATGAGGCCTACTAACGGTAAGACTGACTGTTTACTCATATATATATATATATATATATATATATATATATATATATATATATATATATAATACTAGACTTTTAATGTTATATATAGTATAGGGTGTATTTTACACTTTTAAAATACTAGGTGGTCTAATTTAATAAAACATACTTTTAATTTAATTAAATGTAAACCATATCACTATGGATTTATTAACTCTCTTTTAATTATACACTTAATTAATTTAATAAAACCATAATGGTGTGATTTGAATTTTTCAAAAAACAATACTAGGGTTTTAGAATCTAACATTTCTAAATTAAACTTTTAATCAACTTTTAAATTCCAAAACTTGAGGGCAAGTTTTTGAAACATTTCAAAACATTAGGGTTTAGAATTTAAATATTTCAAATCAAACCTTTTAATCAAAATTTAAATTCCAAAACTTGAGGGCAAGTATTTGAAACATTTCAAAAACACAAGGATCAAATAGCAAATAATTTAAATTAAACAATTAATTTAATGATTATCTAAATTTGACATAATTTCAATTTCTTGCAAGATAAGTTACCCAATTAATACAAATAATTAATCTTTAATCATATAAGGAAGTTATTATCTAATCAATTGGTAATTATCTTTTGTTTAATCAAGGATATTCTCAAATATAAGATAAAATTCGAATATTAAAGACCCAAAACAATTAAGTCAAGTATCCTCAAGCAAAATAGCAAGAAATCCCGAAATCTGCTCTTACTGACGCTCGAACTCGCCGAGTTGGAGCAACTCGCTGAGTCCACATTGGAACTCGCCGAGTTCATCAGTCAGGGAGCCAAAAAATCGATTTTGAAGCTTGAACAAATAACCAAGGCATCAATACAATAGAAACCAATCAAGGCTTTGATACCACTGATGGGTTTAGGCCATAAGAAAATCCTATGTGCTCATGCAAACCCTAATGCTTGGATCTAGGTTTCTCTATTGTTCATGCATTCATCCAAGACTATAAACCCTAGATCTAGCATGTAATAATCAATATTAACATATGAATTAGGGTTTAGATCATACCTTAATTGTTATGTAGCAATAACAATCTCAAATCCTCCTTGTAATGGCTTTAGAAAGCTTAGAGTCACAAGTGTCACTCCTCTAATGGCTCACAAACACCAAGAGCAAGAGGATGAAGAATAAGGAAAGAGGAGGCTGCCCAAAACGTGTGGAAACCCTAGTGGAACTCTTAGCCACGTTTTTGGGGCTTAAGGGTACTATACATACATGTAGGCTATTAGGGTTTTCAACTAGGAAACCCTAATCTGACTGCTTAAGCCCTAAGCAGCCCATGGACCCTTTTAGAATATCCCTTGGGCGATTTCTAATGGGTTTCCCCATAGAATTCGTCCAACCTATTATTCCAAGGTGATCCATAGCCCAAATGCAATTATCTTATAATTACAGTTCCAGTCCCTTAAGTTTAATTAATCTCTTTTAGCCACAAAATTAATTATCAATTAATTCTTGACTAATATTAATTAAACAATATGATATCACCTTTAATGTATTATTCTCATAATATATTAATAAATCATAATTAATCCTTTCTCTCCATAATTCATCCTATCAAGTTGCTTTGGTGAAGGCAACCCAAAAGGACCATGCACCATCGGGTCAAGTACATACCAAAATAGTTATGGACTTAGACACTAATCCAACAGGAACAACTTCATCGGTTATGCCAAAGCATTTATCTCATCTAAATGTATTTTAAACGCACATCTTTCTTCCAAAGATGTTATTATATTATCTTACATATTTTAAATGTATAATACCACTCTATTGGTATTAATACACTATTTACGATTTCACTTCATATTTATTATTTTATGATTTTCCGCAATCGTTTATTTATAAACTTATCGATATCAACTATCATAAGTATCTTTATTACTTCGAAAAGTTTCATGTAAATTCTATTACGAAAATTTTTAAAATTTTGAACATAAAATTTTCTAAACCAAGGTCGGCAACAGACCTTAAACTTTCTCAAATAATAGCAATATAGGTATGAAACCTAAAGCATGCTATATTTACTTATCATTTAGCACATATTAGAATATAAGGCATATCTCCTCTTAATATTCTAGTGCTTACCCTATTAGGTATTCAACCTAAAATATATCAGATACATATTGTATCATCTTCACTTAACAATTCATGTTTAAATCTAGAAATTCTCAAAATTCCTAGTTCCTATATACTAATTCTCTAAAAGTTTTGAAGTAGCTTAATGTCTTAGAATACTAGGGTTTATCACTACCCAATACCCCACTTAAGTGTTTCCTATGGTTTGTATCCAAATATTTACAATGATTCAGTTCATATATTAAACTTCCAATAGTTTAAGTCTAAATACCAATCCGTGGTATTTAGTTCACTTAAACCACTGCTCTGATACCATGATTGAAAGAACCCCTTTCTATACTTTCATATTTCTGAAAGACCCAAACTTTCATACTTGACAATATAGTTACTCCAAAACATGCTACATGCATATTCATAAAACAATATTTTTACATTGATAAAGGCATTACAAAAGATTGGATACAAACCGACTATTTTTTGAGATTTTACATGACTACCCAGGATATTGTAAATCTATACAAACCTAAACCAAAATACAAAAATAATATTACAACTATTCTAAGTCTTCCAACTATACTGTGTGCTTATTGCCTGCATTATGTTAAAACATTGGGAGGGGTAAGCGATAACGCTTAGTGAGTTCAATAATAGATACAATATAACGTTATGCCATATATATACCAATATGGCAGAAGCAAATAGGAGCAAGGAACAACAAAGACATAATGTGATAAGCTTTCCCTAATAATCATTGATTTGATTTAAATATATACCATCATTTAGACATAACAATTTCCATACTTGATAAACATCAATAACGCTTCGGCCCAAATGGCACTGAAGACAAATAATTTCTGATTAACATTAATGTAGATTTCAGGTTTTCACGCCCTGTCTAACCATATGCCAATGCTATAGAATAGAGTCATTCACTTATTGGGGGACATGCTCTACCTGGCCAGAGGCTACATACCAGTGCCACTGTGAATCTGAGTTCGTAAACTGATCACATGGTCAAAGGTATAGCCTTGCTATCATAAATAGCAGAAATAAAAATAACACGGAAAAATACTCAGGAATAACATTCTACCGAAGCCAAAGTGATGCCTATGTCATACACTTCATGGTCAACGGTTCATACCAATACCCAAGTGATGCCTATGTCATACACTTCAAGTCAGAGGTACAACCTTGCTATAAAAATAGCGGATACAACAACTCGAGATGATAACATGGAAATGCACATAGCACATATAACACATAACATACAATTGTTTCTACATATTAAACTCACCGAGAAATAACCGGGGGTCAAAATAGTAATTTGGGCAGCACTTCGGCTTTAAATATGACTTTCGTCGTTGAAAACCGGGAGTTTTCTTGAAAACCGGGCCTTGCGAAGGTAGAGCTTCGAAACCGAAAAGATAAATTTTTCGGGCTTCTCGGGAATCTCGGGGCGCGTTTCGGGCTTTGGAATAAGTACCGGGGCTTCGGGGGATGTCGGGATAGTAAAAGTATTGAAAAATGGTGAAAAAGTGTGAAATTTCCAAAGTTAGCCAAGAGGGTTCGCACCCTCCTATTTATAGGAGGCGAAGGTCTTCGGCCGAAGGGAGGAGGGGCAGCTGGCGACTCGCGAGAGGACCAGATGGCGCGCATGCGAGGGCTCCAGGTGGCTCGCTTCGGACGCAACAGGCGTCTTCGGATGCGAGGAGTCACCGGGTGACTAAGCAGCTTCAGACGACTCATCGCGACACGCGTCGGATCCGGGTGAGGGTGAGTCACGACGTCGGAAACGAGGCGGACACGGCATCGGACCAATCAGAAGGTGCCAGCGAGGCTGCGGTCCAATCAGAAATTGCCACGTGGATCAACACTATTCATGCGAAAATTAAATGAAAATGTGCCCAATCTTGTAAAATCCATAACTTTCTCATACGGGCTCCGTTTTTGACGTTCTTTATATGCACGCGTAGAGAAAATTATGCTCTATAACTTTCGTTTAGACTTCGTCGGAAAATTTTGACTTTATTTTTATATTATTATTTTTAACAGACCGGGACTGGTAAATCTGTTAAAAATTCATAACTTCTTCATCCGACGTCCGTTTTCGTCAGACTTTTTACCATTGTACTGCTAATGACGAGACCTTCAATTCTCGTTTGGGTTGTGTCGGCTAAAAATCACTCGATCTAAAATTCGAGTTTTTAGCTGTCTACTGCTACGCTGAAACTTGTAAAAATCATAACTTCCTCATACGAAGTCAGATTTTGGCGTTCTTTTTATCGAAGTTCTCGGTTTAACGAATACTACGACTTTCATTTAGATTACTAAGGCTAAAAAGTAGTTTATCAAAAACTCACTTTTTACGTCATTCGGCACCGTGCCGGTTTTATCGCAGATCTTCGATTGGTCATAACTTCTTCGTTATAACTCGGATTTCGACGAGGTTTTCGCCTACGTGTTTCTAACGAGATTATCTACAACTTTCATTAATAAAATTTTACTTATTTCAAAGTTTATATTTTCGCTAAATTTCACTATTTGGCTTTTAATTGGAATCTCATAAGACTTCCAATAATTTATGAGTGGTTCTAAACATAGTTTTACTTCATTTCTAGTAAAAACTATCTGTTAGAACTTAACACTCAATTTCTCATATTATTTCATAATATGATTAACTTTTTAATTTACATAACACGATTTCAAAACGTGTATGTTACAACAACACAACCAAAAGGGTAAAACCGACAAATTAATCCAGATTCACAAAGTTTCCCAACTGAGACAAGACTGATAGATAGGTTTGGGACATGGACCATTTGATTTAACGATAACTGAGGAGTGGATACATGTCCACTAAAGTCAATAGGTAAACGTATCCCATCTGCGGTACTAACAGATTGCAATGTTGGAGAAGGTTGTTTGGAATCAAATATGTCTGATATGGGAGTCATGTGATTGCAACAACCGGAGTCATACAACCACATGTTACCTGAAGAAGAGTTGGTTTCATTGGCTCCCATCGAGCCGGTCATGATGCGTTCGATCAACTCTTGATTCATCCTCATAAGTTCCATCAGATCGGTATTTGTATTGGGAGTAGTAGTTTCATGTGTAATCGAACCAGCAACAACATTTGCTCTAAGTGGTGAATATTGGGACTTAGAGGACTTAGTGTGACGAGGATGTTTTGTACAGTCGGATCCATAGTGTTTTGGGTGTTTGACCTCACACCACTTACACAAGCGAACCGGACAATTTAGAAGAAGGTGTGAGGTAGACATACAGAAAGAACACTCACTAGTGTTCCATTTTTCTTGAGATTTTCCTTTGTTTTTGGAGAAAGGAACATGAAGCACAGTGTCTGATAAAGTTTGGGCGCGGGACTTGATCCGAGTTGTCTCACTTATGAGTTCTGAAATGGCAGCATCAATTGTAGGGAGTGGGTGTCTACGAAGTAAGGATGAGCGTACATTCTCAAATTTGTCGGTAAGACCCATAAGAAGAGTGATAAGGTGCAGCTGACTAAAATAAGCTCTAAACTTATTGGCTGTTTCATCAGAAACTTGAGGGGCTGCAACATTAAGTTGATCACGAATCACTTGCATCTCTGAAACATATTGACTAACGGATTGATCAGGTTGTTGTCGTTTGCTCTGAAAAGCTGACCATAATTGGTATTGATGTGAAAGGCCAGTGGTTGTGAAGCGTCTGGATAAGAGATCCCATACTTGTTTCGCAGTCGTCTACACAAGAAATTGTTGGTGAACCTCTGTTGTAGTGGAGGCATTAAAGAAACCAAGAATTTTAGCATTCTTGATGTCCCAGTCGTCACTTCGTTTTGCAAATGCAACATCAGTTTCGTCTGTGTTCTTAATAGGGGCTGTAGTAGTACCATTTACATAGCTGTAAAGTCCAAGGGACTTGAGATCAATTGTCATGTGATGATGCCACATCACATAGTTGGTACCATCAAGAACCACTGAGATAGGTCGGGTCTAAACAAGGGAGTTGTTCATGTTAATGAAAAATGGCAGAAAATTGTCTGTAAGGCACGAGACAGTTGAAGGTCCTGAGGATGGACTGGAAGGGTATCCTAATTGATTCTTGAGAGTCGATTAAGAGGTATGAATCCAAAATTGTTGAATTGAGTGTGAATGAAGAGTACCTACTGCTCTGATACTATGTTAGGATTTGTGAATCAAATCCATTGATCAAACGTAAATTACAGTGAAGAGCAATTGGAGGCAAAGAAGCTGTCGATTGTGTGTATAATGAATATCATTAAGCGTACAAAATACAAGAATATATAAACCTAGTACAATAATCTAATTATAGAAATACCCACTAATGATGGTAATATACAATTATAACCCCTAACAATTAGGGCTAATAATCCGGGAGAATATATGTTAATAGTGTCCATGTACACCCGTGATTATGGATTGTGTTAGGTGATTATATGAGAGTTTTCATATAGACACCTATGGAAAAGCATAAAGCAATAAGGACATCTATGGTCAACCAAAAATGAAACACATGTTTGTTAACAAATTTTCAATATGGTTACCGAAACCTTAGGAGGATAAGGTACATGGATAACAAAAAATATTTTTATGGATATCATATTAATATTAGTAATCTTTGAAATTTACAAAATATAAAACAAAATAATATCACAGATGGGGAATAATAAAGGAAAACTGAAAAATGAGAAAAAAAAAGAAACCCAAAAAGAAAATTTACAAAAAAATTTAGGTCATCTAAAGACGTCCATTGTCATCAACTTCTATCTATCAGTGCTAATCATTATAGTTGATAGTCTCACTTAGGGGCTGTTTGTTTGCCTAGTTGGTAGTCTCACTTAGGGGCTGTTTGTTTGCCTCTTAATTGGCAAATTAAGACACATCTTTTTAAAAATTCAAATTCAGTCCGTTAGCATCTTAATTTTTCCCTCTTAATATTTTGAGACATGGGATCGTATCTGAAAAAGAAAAAAAAGGCGAGTGTGCATATTTTTCCCTACGTGACTTCCGTCTTCTCTTTTCTATTTTATACGTGTAACAGCCCAAATTTAACAAAAAAAATTCATTAACAAAATAATGCGGAAATACTGGAGAGTGCACGTTGCGCCATCAAGTCGTGCCCTAGCCCTTAGAACCAGAGGGACCTGAAACACCCAACAAAACTGTAAGCACACACTTAGTGAGTTTCCTAAAACGCATGAAACACATAACCACATAATGTCATGCACACACACACACACACATATATATATACATATATATATATATATATATATATATATATATATATATATATATATATATATATATATATATATATATATATATATATATATATATATATATAAGTTTGCCATGGACCCCCTCCACAGTCTTCATTTGGAATGTCATAGGCTACCCCCATGGTCTTGTATCCCAGAGCCATAGGCTCCCCCATGGTCTTGCCAAGTGTCATGGGCTCCCCCCATGGTCTTCACATAAGTCTACACATATGTCAATTAGAAAACCATTGTATACTCAATTACTAAACATCTCATATCAAATAATGGGTCGGCCTTGGTGCCTTCGACCCATAGGTGTAGTGAGAAGACTCACCTCAGTCTACTGAACACAATAGCTGCACACCTATTAGTCTGAAACCTCACACTGCACACCTATTAGTCTGAAACCTCACACAATAGCTGCACTCCTTTACTAATGGGATTAGGATCCAAGATAAAAGCTATTAATGGGCCATATGGCCCAATAAGGCCCAACTAAAACAACTATGAACCAAATCAGAATAATCAGACCACTAACTCTAAATGGGACCAGGCCCGAAACTGAATAAGGCCCGAAAACCATACAAGCCCACACGAAGCCCAAACCCATCTGGGGTGCGTATGCCCACCGTACCACTCCAGTACGCTTAGCGTACTGAGCCCCTTGGATGTACGCGCAGCGTACACGATATTACGCCCGACGTACAAGCAGAATATTTACCAACGACCATTAAGTGCTTAATACTTGGGATTTCAACGTTAAACTTCAGATCTGAGTCCATTAAGATGTCCTAGGACATAAAGTTGGCAACTTTATGCCCTTGAATGCCATAAGGGTCCCCAATACTTCATTCTTCCCATTAACACCTCATTTAAGACCTCAAACTCATGCATGGTATCAAAACAACCTTCAAGATGGCACCTTTATGCATCAAGCATGCTCAAAGAGCTTAGATCTAACAATCCTAGTATCTGGAGTTGCTCAAATCACAAGAGATGGTCTAAGAACCAAAAAGGGACTTCATAACAAAAACCTAGCTCAAACTAACAAAAGAGATGACAAGGTTATGACTTTATACCACCAGAAGTTCCTCATGATGAACTAGATGCAGGATCTAGAAGCTCAATGACAGCCAAGACTTGATCACCCCTTTCTCCTTCTTGAATTCTCTTTAAAATGGCCACCAAAACACTCTTTAAGTTCAAGGATTACACTCTCATGAAAATTTGGTGTTAAGGGACGAAATGAGGCTATGGAGGTTGATTAGGGTTTGCTCCAAATGATATAAGGTTGTTTAAATAGGTTGCAAGACAAGAAATTACGGTTTTAGCCACTTGCCACGTAAGCCCCGCGTACCTTCTCATACACCCAACGTACGAGCCACAGCCACCCGATGCACACTCCTCACGTACGCTAAGCATACCAAATGTATGCCCAACGTTCGGAAGGGCCCTTTCTGCTAAAATGAAAATACTTGAAGGTAGACAATGGAATACTTGGATTGGAGTGTTACAACTCTCCCCCACTTGAACTAGACTTCGTCTTCGAAGTTCGCTGCTGCGAATAGATCCGGGTAATTCTCTCGCATCTCGTCCTCTGGCTCCCAAGTCCATTTAGAGCCCTTCCGGTTCTGCCACTGCACCTTCACTAGTGTCACCACCTTGTTACGAAGAGCTTTAGTTTTTCTATCCAAAACTGCAATGGGCTTCTCTAAAAAATTCAGGCTCCTATCCACCTGAATATCATCCAAATAAATGATTTCAGCCTCATCTGCAACACACTTCCGGAGCTGAGACACGTGAAAGGTGTTATGGATCTGACTGAGCTCGTCCGGAAGATGCAACCGATAAGCAACCCTGCCAACTCGGGCAGAGACCCTGAATGGACCAATGAATCGGGGCCCCAGCTTTCCCCTCTTCTGAAACTGGATGACACCCTTCCAAGGTGACACCTTCAGCAACACATAGTCTCCTACTTGGAACTCGAGATCTGATCGACGTCGTTCAACTTAACTTTTTTGTCGGCTCTACGCAACCCTCGGTCTTGTTGGGTTTTGAGCATTCTAACACTCCTAAGGTATGCATGTAACCCTAAATACCTTGGATCTATGTTTTCTCTATTATATATGCAAACTTGAACATTCCAAGGTATTACCCTAACTAGCATACAATGGAGTATAAACCACATGAAATTCAAGTTAGAAGACATAACTTTTTTTGTAGTTGGAAGCTTTGGACCTTTAAGAACTTAGTGCCCCAAGTGTTGCTCCTCAAATGGAATCACACAACACCACCAATAATTGGAATAACTTGAGAGAAGAACACTTGCACTATTAAATCAACTTGCCCTCTTCTGTTTCCACTAGTGCCAATTTCATGAGCCTTGGGGTTTCTTATATAGTGTGCGCATTAGGGTTACACCATGTAACTCATGACTTTCCACATTCCTAATGATCCATGGGTTTTAACCTCCATGGAGTATCCACGGGTCACCACATGAGTTTAGCCCAACATGAAGAACTATGGATCATAAGCCCACTTTATAAGAATGAATGATTTACCAAATCAATCTCCATTTATTTAATTAGTCTCTTTTGATCACAAAATTAATTCCAAACTAATTCTTGATCAATACTAATTAAATAATATGATTTCATATTAATATATTAAAACTTATAATATATTAATAAATCATAAATATCCTCTTCTCACGAAAGTCTATCTAAATTGTTCTGATGCCATGCAACCCAAATGGACCATGCTACTCTTGGGTTAAGTGCATACCAATCATAGTTATGGGCTTAGATACCTAATCCAACAGTCTCCTACTTGGATGAGTCTAATAACTGTTATTGCAAGCATGAATCCAACCCGACTAGCAATTGTCGCTCTTAAAAGCCGCTGTCGAACTTTGACCTAGTCAATGACGTGTCCATTAGATAAGGGATCATATATTCCTCCATTCTAGATATCATATGGACTAAGACTTGTATTATAATCATTCTCTATGTCCATCTGTTGTTTCCCGATTTCCGATTTATGGCGACTGACTAATTGAACAAATTAAATCAGTCCAAGCCTGATGTCATCGCTAAATCATCGAGGGGCCCACATATATCGCTTTTATCCACATGGGGTAAAAGGAACGGATAAAATTCGACCCAAATGCTCGCTTGTAATTACTCATCAAATTACACACAACGATATATTTTATAACATCCAAGTTACTGGTGTGTTTACATATGTCAATGTGCAACCGACTCGTAACTACAACTCACATATCTCCGTTTGAAGAATATAATATATTATCGTCTCATGATCACCCATGATAAAATCCATGAAGTGATTCAAATGAGCGTGGGTTGTATCCAATACTCGAATCTTATTCCAGGAGCACTCATGAACACAGTAGCAAATTTGTGCTATGACTGAAACACCTCTACAGACCCATTCATGACAGTCTTGCCTCAGTACCTACTTCCAAAGTATGATCAACTGTGGATGGTTTGAATAACCTAGTTATTCGGGAAGTCAAAACATGCAAAGTGAAACGCAAGAATAATACTAATCCTATATGGCCCAAAAACTTTTGAGTCATATTGATTACTCATTATTCATTGTATAATGTTTCGAATAATCAACTAAATACTTGAAATTAAACAATAGTTATGCCATGCTCCAAGCATGCACACTATGTTTGTCTAAACAATAGTTATGCCATGCACCAAGCATGCACACTATGTTTGACTAAGGTCCTTACTTTATGAAATAGAGAAATTGAAAAACATTTCAATGATGCTCATTTCAAAATTCCAAATCCTTATTTCAAGTGTAAGAATCCCAAACTCTTGTCACTGCTAGAAAGTGTTAGATTCTAAACTATCATGCAAAGATTCTTTTGTAATGTCTAGGTGCCAAAAGTCACAGAGACTCGACCAATGATATTACAAAATATTCCTTTGGAAATTGTTACAAGACAATTCCATGGAAATGAAGTCTCAAATTCAAAGTACATTCCTTTGAACATCATTCTCGCATAAAAGTTTCTAACTTTTTTTGTCTATTCTTCAACTCCCAATATGGAAACATTCCATATCTGCCATACGATAACTCTATTCATAATAATGTCAATATGGTCCTTCCATTACTATACTTCCAACTGTCCTTTGGCGAACCTTAGTTTGTCCTTAACAGTTGTTTAACCACTTTAGTCATATTCGGTTCTAAACCTTTTTCCCTCTTAATGCCCTAGGCATTTGGAAAATTAGAACACGAGAATATTATAGCATATGCAATTGATCCTATACCCGAAGCATATGGGATACGATTCATAATTTCTAACATAAAGACATTGTGACAACCCGTAATTTCTATCTTGTAAAAGTCAAACTTGGTCAACGAAAGTTAAACATATTAATCAAGGGTCAAACTTATTTCTTTTATTATCTTAATATAGTTAGATTAAGGAGCTAAAAGTGTATGGGAACTTATATATACGAGTGATAGGGTTTATGGAGGAAAGTCTTTTGGAACCGAGGACCACAAACAGCCTTCGGGCCGTGATCATGCCTTCGGACCGTGAACCATCGGTGTTCGGCCGTGAACTCATCCCCTATACATATAAGTGTCGACTATTTTTGACTCACTTCTACCCTTCTGACCGTAAACACACCAATTCTCTCTCAAAGATCTGCAAGCGAAAACTCTCATTCACTCTCAACTACCATCATTTCCTTTAAATCTTCTTAAGATATTGCTAAGGGTCTTCAAGTGTTCTTCATTTATTCAAGATCTTTGGGCCAAGAACACTTGCATCATCATCATCACACCAAGAACACCCATTGAGTTCCAGCCGTAATCACTTGAATCTTCAAGGGTCGTGAACCCTTTACGGTCGTGAACACCGAGGTCTGGCCGTGAACATCAAATAGTTTCTTGATTTCGGTTCTAACATTTCTTTTGTAAGTGTTCCTTACATCCTAGGTTGTTTTTCCTAATGCCTTTGAGGTTATATTCACTAACTTCATGCCAATATTTTGCATAAATAGCTATTTAGGACTTGCTTTGTCCCGAGAACTAGCTTGTGAATCAATCATCCTATATCGAACATTCAATCGTATCAATCACATATGGTGAGTTCATACCCCTAAAATTTCACTTTTAAATGCTTTTAGGGGGGAGAATACAAGTAGAACACAATATAATTGTGTTAAACACTTACATGTGAAAACGTCAAACAAAAGGATTTCCTATGCTTATAATTGTTGTTAAAAATCATTTCAAAAACTCTTTTAAAAGATTTTAGGTTGTTGTTTATTATCAAAATCATATTCATTTATATATTTATATATAAGTATGCTTTAACGGACTTATGACTAATGCTAGATACCTTGACTCCTGTTCCTTGTTTGGTTGTGGGCTTAGGGTAGGATCACTAGTCCAACAGTCGGCTAAATCATAGTTATACTTGCTAAATATATACATGGATATTAAACCCCATTTTTAAAGTACATGCTTAACTCAGTTGCAAACATTGAGCAATAGAGTGTGACAACCCGAAATTTTTTTCCTTGTAAAGTCCAGCCATTCATTTCAACCAAGTGTCATACCTGTTTCCACTATCAGTTAGCATTGTTTAGAGTCTATTTGAGGGTTATAAGCTCAGTAAAATCAAGCTATGGGTTTAGGGAAGTGTCAGCTAAAGTTCTTCGCGTTGAAATCGAGCCGAACACTCGATCAAAGGGAGTGTTCGGCCGTACACATGAGTGTACGGCCGTACACATGAGTGTACGACCGTACACCCATGTTGGCAGTACACCACCCCCATATGTAGGGCATCCCCTTCATTTCTAGTCATTTCTGCAGTTTCCAAGTCAAGGACTCAAGTTTTCTCTCAACTATCATCAAGCTTTTCACCCCGATCTTCAAGAATGTAAGCCTTCTTTCTTTTTGATTAGTTGTTATCCTTCTTAACATAGTAACACCCTTTGATTTCATCCATGGAAATCATCTTTTTGGGTAGATAGTATGGGTACAACCACATCACATTATGACCTTAATAAAACAAACTAGTTTTAAGGTAGTCAGTACATTCAGTAGAAAGGGGCCCATAATGCTAATTTTATGATTCTTTAGTTTATACATCAGGGATATATATTAATCGGATCCGACAGGTAGTAGGATGTGTGCTTTCCACTTCATTTCCTATTCCTTGTTTGGTTGTGGGCTTAGAGCAGATTCACCCAGCCTACTATCTATTCGATCTTAGCTATATATATATATATATATATATATATATATATATATATATATATATATATTCCATATACACCAAGTAATCATAAGGAGTACCAGGTATGGGTCAGGTCATAGTACACTAATTCAATACACCGTTTTCAAGTACAAAACATACTTTTCAAGTAGAACATTTGGTAGATAAAACTAGAAACTTACCAGTAAAAGGGTTGAATCCATTTTATTAAACCAGTATAACTTAAAGGACCTCAGGTGGTTAATTCTATAATACCTTAGTTCATACATCAGGGTTATATGTAATTAATACCCGATAGGTAGTTGGATGTGTGCTTTCCAACTTACTTCTTGTTCCTTGTTTGTTTGTGGGTTTAGGGCAGATTCACACAATCAACTATCCGTTCGATATTAGATTATATATAGCTTGTATAAACTATGTGATTATAGAAGGAACTATTGTGGTTACTATTTTTACTAAAGGAAATAAGGGTTTAATCCATTTATTTAAACCAATATAACTTAAAGGACCTTAGGTGGTTAATTCTATAATACCTTAGTTTATACATCAGGGTTATATATAATTAATATCCGATAGGTAGTTGGATGTGTGCTTTCTCCCTTACTTCCCGTTCCTTGTTTGGTTGTCGGCTTAGGGCAGATTCACACAACTAACTATCTGTTTGATATTAGATTATATATAGCTAGTATAAACTAAGTGATTATAGAAGGAACTATTGTGGTTAGCATTTTTACTAAAAGAAATAAGGGTTTTCTTAAAGAATATTTTCATTAAATATAAAGGAACTATTACAGTTAACTCTGTGAGTACGAAGTGAATACGCCAGGGTTATATATAACGATGATCTAACAAACAATGGGATGTGTGCCTTCCGCCTCATTTCCTGTTCCTTGTTTGGTTGTGGACTTAGGGCAGATACACACAACCGATTGTTTGTTTGCTCTGGGTTTTATATAACTTGTACCCATTTAGTACTCATAGAAAGAATTGTAGAGTCATTTTTACTTATCTTTCATCAAAGCAGGAAATATAGAATTTTCTGGAGGAACATGCGAACTTTTTTAAACAGAACTTACCACTTACTTACATCACTAAAATATTATGAACTCACCAGCTTAAATGCTGATCTACTCTTTCAAAATAACTTGTATTCTCAGGAGACCAGTAGACATGTACACGCACTGGGATTCAAAAGATGGAGCATAATAGCTTCATGTCTTTTTTTGTTATTTACTTTGTAGTCTATGTTATGTGAAACACATACTTTGTAAACACTTTCTTTCTAATGAAATAGTTGTTTGTTACTTTGATTACTATGATGCATGACTTTTGATACTAAACATGACGTCCTCCACCCCCGAACGTTTCCGCCGTTCCGGTTTTTGGGTGTGACAGATTGGTATCAGAGCATTGTTTATAGTGAACTAAGTATATCAAACGATAAAAGATATACAACTATAAATACAATGGGGTTGAAGTGCTCTGGATAATAATATATTTTAAATATATAACAATACCTTATAAAAGTATACATACGTGTTTATACATATATACATACTAGAACAAGTATCACAAGAAGAACAGAATAGAAGTATTTAAAGGTTGAACACTGCGGTCAAACCTGGACAGTTATGTAATCATAGCTAGGATCAATATAGCCTGATCAACTATATTCATTCGAGATGTGAGCGACATGTGTTTGGGAGTGATGTGGTGTTGCAACAATCTTAAAACTTACCTAACGCTAGTAAAGGGATTTCTAGATTAGTACATAAAGTTAGAATACTATGGGAGTATTTTATGATACTATAAGATGACAACAAGTTTAAAACATACCAAGTACATTACATTAAAAATACTATAGGAGTATTTTAGGCACTATATAAATAACTTATGTGATAATTTAAAAGACCCTTACGGATAGGTCTATAATTTTGGAGTGTATACTTCCAAGGTTTTATATAATTGAGATTTTATAGACTTAGAATTTGTGATCTATGCTTCACTACTTGTTCCTTGTTTGGTTGTGGTTTTGGAGTAGGATCACTTATTCGAAGGTCTATTTAATCTTAAATTATATACAACTTGTATACATTGTGCAATTATAGGAGGAATCTGTAAGGATCACCCATAATGTTTCACTTAAATCTCATAGATTCTTTAGTCACTTCCATTCTCGCACGACAAACCCAAATAGATGTAACCACTTCCTCATAGCAGTCAACAGAAGAGTCAAGGAGGAACAATAGCAGGTTCATGAGAAGTTTTCAAGGGAAGATCAGCCAAAGTAACCAAAACGTCTTATGCGTCACACTAATAAATAATAATCTTGTTTAACTTAATGAGCTAGTGGAGACACTGCTCCCATTATGTGTTAGGATTATTTTCTTTCGTGTAACTGGTAACAGTTGTTCAGGTCACAAATATTCCTTCGAGGATAGCCATTTCTAATTCATAATAGCCATTTCTAATTCAAAAAGTTTATTTTGCATAGACTCTGTTATGAATTGTTTCCAGAACCCTATGAAAGTCAGAACCAGATACACTCAGAACTAGGATAACCTTGTCTTTCAACTTTTGGCTTATAAACCATTGCTATAGACTTATTCTGTCTCATCTTTGTATTCTTTTAGCAAAGACGCCTCCTCGCAGATCAAACAGGCGCACTACTCCGATAACTCCAAGTCAAACACCACTACCTCCTCCACAGTTCGATCCTGCTGCTCTTCAAGCAGCGATATTAGCCGCAGTGGCAACTGCTCTAGCTCACATCGGCGAAAGTGGTACCTTCGGATCTGGTAGCGGTACCCACTTAACCAACCCCGGAGTTACTCACGGACACCCAAGGGAGTGTTCGTATAAGGACTTCATGAACTGCAAACCCAAATCCTTTAATGGAAATGGTGGAGTTATTGCTCTGATGCGATGGTTCGAGAAAACAGATCCGGTGTTTGAAATCTTTCGTGCCCAGAAGGGAGCAAAGTGAAGTTTGCTTCCTGCACCTTCTCCGATAGAGCCCTGACATGGTGGAATAGCCATGTTAAGTCACTGACCCTATCAGTGGCTAACTCAATAGGTTGGGAGAATCTAAAGGAGATGATGTTGGAAGAATACAGCCTGAGGGGCGAAGTTCAAAAGCTGGAATAAGAACTGTGGGAGCACACTATGGTCAGCTCAGACATAGTGGCCTACACTGACAGGTTTATCGACCTGGCAGCACTATGCCCTGGGATGGTTACCCCGGAGAGCAAGAAGATAAAAAGATACGTCTGGAGTTTATCTGCCCCGATTCAAGGAGATGTACTGTCTTCTAACCCAACCACATTCGATAGTTCCAAACGCCTGGCCCAGCAACTCATTGACCATGGAGTCCGCCATGGCATGGTAGTCCCCGTTCCGAAGCCATCAAGGGGAGAGGACTATAAACTGAAGTCGGGGAACAAGAGGAAGAAGAATCAAACAACACAGGAAACCCCGCGGCAGCAACAAACGGGTACTATATACGCCGCCACAACACCTGCTACTCGAGCACCTGCCAGTCGATATGCTGGAACTCTCCCGAAGTGTGGAAAGTGCAACTATCACCACACCAGAGTATGTCGGGAAATGCAGTGCTTGAACTGCCACGGAAAAGGACACACAGTCCGTTTCTGCAGGGCACCGGCTCAACCGATCTCCCAAGTCCCCGGAGTTGAAGAAAACCAAGTCTGCTATGGCTGTGGTAAGAATGGACACTATAGGAGCGACTGCCCGATAACAAAGAACTCAGGAGCGGATGGACGAATTCTGATGATCACCGCAGGAGAATCAACCCCGGAGTCGCCAGCGAGCAGTGGTACGTTTTCGAAATAAAATAAGAATTACTTTAAAAATTAATTTATATTTATATCAGATTAAAACTTGGGGAAAACACTTAAAAGTAATTATAATAACTCACTTATCGGAACAAGTCACATTATTCAAGAGAACTAAAAGATCCGTTCAGAGAAGCTATGATGGCTTAGTATGTACATCAGGGTTGTGCATAGCTAAGATTTTGCAGACTTAGAGTGAGTGACTCCGCCTTAATTCTCGTTCCTTGTTTAGTTGTGGATTTGAGGCAGAGTTACTCAGTCGACTGTCTAATTCATCTTAATTATTCATAACTTGTATATTCCAGGCGATCGTAGTGGTACCAAGGAGGATCATAGTATAAAGTATCGACACTAGTTATCAAAACACTTGCATTGTATGTACTCGCTCATCGCAGTACGATACGTAGAAGTGTCACATCAAGGAGAAAACAGAAAGCAATAGAAAGTATACACAAAGTACATTGTCGAGCACAATAGGGATACATCATCGTATATCAGACGTATCTTTCAAATCGACCAAACTTTTGTTTAGTAAAGAGTCCGTTACTATCATTCGTCATGAATTGGAGTGGTCGTCACCATACTAAGTTCATATGTTTCTATCGCCTTGACTGTCAAATTCGCGAAACCTTCGTCATTCGTAACGACAGTCCGACCCAGTCCTCGGAATCGTCTACCTCGTATTCTAAAATCCCGAAGTAATCATGCGAAGAGTACTTTGTCCTCTGAAGCCTTTCTGCCGTACGTTCAGCTGACCTTCCCGAAATACCACTCGTTCAGCAGACCAAGTTCAAGCACAGAGGCTAAGGATGAATACAGTCCACCTATCACTATTAAGTGTATATGCGAGGGTGGTATATAATTATGATTACGCAGATTTAGTATGTGTGCTTTCGCCGTATCTCCTGTTCCTTGTTTGGTTGTGGACCTGGGACAGAGTCGCACATCCGACCGTCTTACTAATCTTAATTATATATGACTTGTATACACGAGGTAATGATAGATGGACCAAGTATGAATCCTATCATGAAAAATAGAGCAAAGTTGTCAGGTATACGAGTGGGTATTCTGCCAATCAAAGGAGCACAACCCCAGTAGTACTGCTTAGAAAGCTAATTTCTGGACAAAATTCCATCTAACGGGGGGATGTTGTGACAACCCGAAATTTTTTGCCTTGTAAAGTCTAGCCATTCAATTCAACCGAGTGTCAGACCCATTTCCGCTATCAGTTAGCATTGTTTAGAGTCTGTTTAAGGATTCTATGCTCAGTACAATCAAGCTATGGGTTTAGGGAAGTGTCAGCTAAAGTTATTCGCGTTGAAATCGTGCCGAACACTCCATCAAAGGGAGTGTATAGCCGTACACATGAGTGTACGGCCGCACACCCATGTTGGCCGTACACCACCCCCATATGTAGGGCAACCCCTTCATTTCTAGTCATTTCTTCAGTTTCCAAGTCAAGAACTCGAGTTTTCTCTCAACTATCATCAAGCTTTTCACTCCGATCTTCAAGAATGTAAGCCTTCCTTCCTTTTGATTAGTTGTTATCCTTCTTAACCTAGTAACACCCTTTGATTTCATCCATGGAAATCATCTTTTTGGGTAGATCTTCAAGATCTTCATCTTTCACCAAGAACACCAAGAACACACACTTGTTCTTGGTGGCCGTGAACCCTCCTTCAAGCCCTCCTTCAAGCCTCCAAATTGTAAGTATCCTTTCCCTATGCCTAGTACACATTAGGATCTCCTGTTAAACACCTGAGAAACGACATTTAGCTGGAACAAAAGGAGTGTACGGCCGTACACCCTTGCATGGTCGTACACCCCTCAAAACACCCCAAAAGGGCCTCCAAAATACCAACTTAGTTCATATTCTTGTTGAGCATGAGACCCACTAGTTTCCCCATTGTTGAATCACCCTTTTTGTGCATAATTTACCATGAGTGTACGGTCGTACACTCCATGGCCGTACACACCATTTTGTGGCCTTAAACACCGCTTTAATGAATCACATGTGATTCTAACACTTAGTCCATGTGTTTCCTAGTCCCTAAGGGTGTTTCCTTGCATGTAGTTGCTTCTAAACACAATATTCATGCCAATATATGCCATTATATGTCATTTAGGATTCGTTTGTGTCTCGGGACTTCATTCGTGGAACTTCTCATCCTTATGCGCTTCTTCGTTTGAATCACCCACATAAGGTGAGTTCATACCCCTATAATCAATCTTTTAACTGTTTTAAATGCTTTTAAGGAGGGGGGGTGTCACACCGCGAAACCGTGATGGCGGAAACGTTCCGGGGTGGAGGACGTCATGCGTAGTATCACAACATTTGTATAGCAAGAATAGTAAACACAACCAAACATTGAATATAAATATGAAAAGTGTTTACATCAGTTTGAAACTTGTTTTAAATACATCAAAAGTATGTATAATATAGAAAACATGACTCTTATTGCTCCGGCTTCACCGAATTCCTGGAAGTACCTGTCTACTAATTCCCTGAGAATACAAGCAGTTTGAAAAATATCAGCATAAAGCTGGTGAGTTCATAAGCATTTAGTTTTAGAGAAAAATGTTCTTTGATTCTTTTGAAAAGTGTTCCTCAATAAAATCCTATATTTTCTTATGAAAGGTAGTATTGAAAGAGTATCTATTAGTAGAAGATAAACCATCAGTTTTAGAAAACATGTTGTCCGCCCTAGAGGTAGAGATGCCAGTTTAGAAATCCCTGGATACTATCAGTATATATATAAGTAGTTTTATTACTCAAAATAAAACTAATGAAGGGTAGAGTCCGTAAACAAAATTAGTTTATAATTATTTGCGAGTCGTATAACCATACTTGATATGACCGAGAGACCTTTATAACGTTCTTCAGGCGTTAAGCTAAATGACATTTGTTCACCCCCAGGCATGCCCACCTAACTGTAGCTAGCAGTTCAGGTCTGGGATTGTCAGTCCTGAATAGATCTATTCACAAATCTCACGCTCTCCCTCCAGGAGACTCTGGTTATACTAAAAGGATTTATCACTATACACCTAAGGGTACAGTATTGAAGTAGCGCCTCACAATTATGTATAATCTAGTTTACTAGCGAGAAATCAGTATGAAACAGTAATTATCCTTGAATAAATGTACTTTATACTTCTGAGAAAACATATAACATAAACTAAATCTGCCATAGTTTATATATATTCATTTATGAAATCTGATTAAGTAGAGACTGCCTAGAGGGTTATCCCAAACTATACCCATTATAGTTTATTAGAGTTGATATGGAAAATGCTTTGTAAAAACCTTTCTGAAAGCTATGAAGTTGGATTTCCCGAATAGAAGTTTCCCTTATGTTCAACATATTACAAAAGGAGATAAAATATCCGAATATGTTATTAAACGCATAAATCGTTGGACTGCATTAATAAGCTTAAAACTTTATCAAAATACTTAGCGTTTGGCTTGTATTCCCCCCTTGAAAACATTAAAAACACAGAAAATGTAGGGCTATGAACTCACCGTTTGACGTGCGATTCGAATATAAGATCGTTAGGGATGTTGAGTGTCAAGTGCAACCTCGAGCACAAACGGACCCTATTTAACATATACCGATACATGTATGGACATAATTAGTGTATAATACAACTAATCATGATAAGTGACACCCTACGGGACTAGGAAACACTTGGGACAACTGTTACAATCACATATGATTGTATGAAGGGAGTGTAAGGCCACACAAAAGAGTGTGCGGCCAGAGTGTGCGGTTAGAGTGTGCGGTCAGAGTGTACGGCCAGAGTGTGCGGTCAGAGTGTGCGGCCACACTCTCATGAAAACACGCAAAAATGGTGATTTAGTGTCAGATCTAGTAACCCTGAGTGTTTGCGGTTCCATCCCTGTAGTATAACATGAGTTTTAAGGCCTAGATGGGCAATAAACTAGGGTGTGCGGCCACCAAGAAGGTGTGCGGCCGTACCCCTTCATGATCATGCTAAAGTGGTCGACTTTAAGGTGAATCAAGGCTCAAATCATGAAGTCTTTCAAGAATAGCAAGCTAAAAGAATGGAATACTTACGTTTTTGAAGTCTTAGAAGTGCTTGTGGATGATAAAAGTAGAGAGAGAGAGAGAGGTGTGTACGGTTGAGGAGAGGGGAAATGAAGTGAAAATGAGCCTCATCTATATATAGATAACGGGTGTGCGGCCACACACTCGGGTGTGAGGCCCCACAGTCGGGTGTGCGGCCACACACTCGGGTGTGCGGCCACACACTCATGTGTGTGGCCACACACTCGGGTGTGCGGCCACACACTCATGTGTGTGGCCACACATTCCTCTTGATGGAGTGTTTGGACTTTTTGCAACCCTAAATCTTAAACCAACCCATCCCTAATTCAAACTTTGGTTGTACAAGGCTTTAGATCATCCAAACAGGCTCAAAACAATGCTAAAGATAGCTGAAACGAGTTTAACATTGATAGAATTTGACTAAGGTACAAGATAGAAGTTTCGAGTTGTCACATCATCCCCCCGTTAGAGGGAATTTCGTCCCGAAATTCAAGAATAGAGTACAATCATGAACTTGGAAAGAGATGAGGATACTTCTGCTTCATTGAATCCTCGTGCTCCCAAGTGAATTCAGGACCCCGTTTGGCATTCCAGCGGACCTTCACTATCGGGATGTGACTTTGCTTGGTATGTTTGACTTCACGGTCCATATTTCAACAGGTTCTTCCACAAAACGTAGACTCTCGTCCAGATCGATCTCATCGAGAGGAATCACAAGTGTCTAATCGGACAGACACTTCTTTAGGTTCGACACGTGGAAGACAGGATGGATGTTGCTGAGCTCTCGTGGTAACTGGAGTTTGTATGCTACGGGACCGATCCTAGCAAGGATCTCGAATGGTCCAATGTACCTTGGGTTTAGCTTTCCACGTTTTCCGAAACGTATCATGCCTTTCCAGGGCGAGACCTTCAGAAGGATGCGGTCACCGACCTGGAATTCCAAGGGTTTTCGTCTCTTATCGGCATAGCTCTTTTGTCTATCTCGTGAGGCTTTCAGTCGTTCTCGGATTTGCACAATCTTTTCAGTCGTCTCTCGGATAATTTCAGGACCAGTGAGAGTGCTGTCAGGGACTTGACCCTTGACTAGCTGCGTGTTACCCACTTCAGCCCAGCAAAGAGGGGATCTGCGCTTGTGGCCATAGAGGGCTTCAAACGGCGTAGCCTTGATGCTGGTATGGTAGCTGTTGTTGTAGGAAAATTCAACCATGGGAAGATGAGTGTCCCATGACGCGCCGAAGTCGATGACACAGGCTCTCAACATATCTTCCAATGTCTGAATTGTTCTCACACTTTGTCCATCAGTCTGCGGATGATAAGCAGTGCTCATATCCAATTTAGTTCCAAGAGCCTTCTGTAGTGGTTGCCAGAATCTTGAGGTAAACCTGCTATCTCGGTCGGAGATAATGGATACAGGTACCCCATGAAGGCGAACTATCTCTTGAATGTAGATCCGTGTGAGTCTCTCCGTCTTGAAGTTTTCTTTGATTGACAGGAAATGGGTGGATTTAGTCAACCGATCGACAATCACCCAGATGGCATCGTGCCCACTCGGGGATCTAGGTAACTTAGTGATAAAATCCATTGTTATCATTTCCCACTTCCACTCAGGTATTTTTGGCTGCTGAAGTAAACCTGAGGGCTTCTGATACTCCACCTTCACCTTGGCGCAAGTCAAGCACTTGCCCACGAAGGTTGCAATTTCTTCTTTCGTGTTTGGCCACCAATAGAGCTGCTTGAGATCCAAATACATATTATCTGAACCTGGGTGAATGGAGTATTTCGTCTTGTGAGCCTCATTCTTGACAACCTCTCTGTACCCGCCAAACTTTGGGGTCCAGATCCGGTTCATGAAATAGTACACTCCGTCTCCCTTAACCTCTAAGTTCTTGTCCATTCCCCGCAATGCTTCATCCGCCACTTTCTCTGGTTTCAAGGCTTCCTGCTGAGCCTCTCGGATCTGTGCGGATATATGGGAACGAACGGTCATTGTCAATGCCTTCACCTTTCGCCCTGAATACTCCTTTCGGCTGAGGGCATCTGCTACCACATTGGCCTTGCCGGGATGGTAGCGAATTTCACACTCGTAGTCACTGAGTAGCTCTACCCATCGTCGCTATCTCATGTTTAACTCCTTCTGATCAAAGATGTGCTGCAGGCTCTTATGGTCGGTGAAGATAGTGCACTTGGTTCCATAGAGATAGTGTCTCCAGATTTTCAATGCAAAGACCACTGCTCCCAACTCTAGGTCGTGAGTTGTATAATTGACCTCGTGTGCTTTTAACTGCCTTGAGGCATAAGCGATAACCTTTCCTCGTTGCATGAGCACACAGCCTAAGCCCTGATTGGATGCATCATAGTAGACAACGAAGTCTTCCGTCCCTTCGGGCAGGGACAAGATAGGTGCGCTGCACAGGGCCTGCTTCAATGTTTGAAATGCAGTGTCTTGCTGGACTCCCCAACTAAAGGTTACACCTTTCTGTGTTAGGGTAGTTAGAGGCTTAGCGATTCTGGAGAAGTTCTGGATGAACCTGCGATAATAGCCCGCGAGACCCAAGAATTGCCGGATTTCTGTGGGTGTCTTTGGTGCAGACTAATTCTCTATCGTTTTGATTTTGGAAGGGTCCACGTGTATGCCTTATTTGCTAACCACTTGACCAAGGAAATTCACCTTCCTGATCCAGAACTCACACTTTGAAAATTTCGCGTATAGCTTTTCCGCCCTTAACGTTTCCAACACCCGTCTCAAGTGGTGTTTATGATCACTCTCACTCCGCGAATAGACAAGTATATCATCGATGAACAGATCACAAACTTGTCTAGGAAAGGGCGGCACACCCGATTCATCAGGTCCATGAATACTGCCGGTGCGTTAGTCAGACCAAAGGGCATTAATACAAACTCGTAGTGTCCATAGCGAGTTCGAAATGCTGTCTTGGGCACATCACTCTCGTGAACTCGCAGCTGATGGTACCCTGATCTTAGATCTATTTTTGAAAAGTAACTGCCACCTTGCAGCTGATCGAAAAGGTCATCGATTCTGGGTAAAGGATAACAGTTCTTGATCGTCAACTTGTTCAGTTCTCGGTAGTCAATGCACATCCGAAAAGATCCATCCTTCTTTTTCAGAAATAAGATCGGAGCTCCCCAGGGTGAGGAACTCGGCCTTATGAACCCTTTGCTGATCAGCTCATTGAGCTGGCTGGATAATTCTTGCATTTCTGTTGGCACTAAACGGTAAGGAGACTGAGCTACAGGAGTAGCTCCGGGGATCAAGTCGATACGAAACTCGACTTGACGCTCGGGAGGAATTCCTGGGAGATCTTCAGGGAAGACATCAGGAAAGTTGCAGACTTCGGGGATGCTCTCGAGGTCTTTACCCTTTTGTGTCTTATCAACGACATGAGCTAGAAATGCATGGCATTCCTTCCCTAGGTACTTCTGGGCCTTGATGCACGAGATGACACGAAGGTTCGAGCTAAGCTTATCTTCGTAAATCATGAGGATTTCACCAGAGGGAAGATTGAGACGGATAGCTTTCTCGAAACAAAGGATATCAGCACGATTGGGGCTCAACCAATCCATACTGATAATGACATCGAAACTCTTAATAGATACAGGCATCAGATCGATAGGAAAGGAATGATTTCCTAAGGTAAGAGTACAACCTATGAATATGTCATTCACACTTTCTTTCTCTCCGTTAGCCATCTCGACGGTGAACGTTTCGGTTAAAGGTTGGGATTTACGTTTGATTAGATGTTTGAATGCATGACTAACAAAACTCCTCTCCGCACCAGAATCGAAAAGAATGCATGCATGAGAGTTGTCAAGGAGGAACGTACCCGTAACAATGGTAGGATCAGCGATCGCTTCCTCCTGGCCCATTGCCAGCACCCTTCCTGCGTTGCCACCTGTTGTCGCCTTGGGGCAGTTTCTTTTGAAATGCCCAACTTCTCCACATCCATAGCAGGCTTGGCTGGCACCCGCTCCAGGAGTCGAATTGGTTAGTTGGGCTGGTGCTCTGCAGTATCGGGTCGTGCGTCCCTTTCTTCCATAGTTGTTGCAATTTAAATCACAGCAGGGTCCGTGATGATGAAAGGTACACTTGTTGCACAAAGGTAATTTCCTTGAATAACCACCGGTAGAAGCTTGGGTGGTTGGAACAGCAGTGGGAGTAGCAGTAGGAGTAGTAGTAGCGTGGACTGCCACTATTTGTTGCTTCTTGGAGGGCTCCTGAGGAGACTGGCCCTTGCGTTTGTTCCAAAACTTCTTCTTCTTCTCACCACTCTCCTTTTGTGACTCGGCGACCGCTGATGCCTCATCCAGATCGATTCCGTGATCGATCAGAGTCTGTGCCAGATCCTTGGTGCTCTCAAATGTGGCCGGTCTAGCAGCCAATACATTTCCTTTGGTTGGCTGTGTCAGTCCCCAGATCTACCTCTCGATTTTCTTGCTTTCTGGGGTGACCATTCCCGGACAGAGGAGGGCCAGATCACAGAATCTGGCGATGTAGGCAGCGATGTCGGAACCCTTCATCTTCAAGTTCCAGAGTTCGTGCTCCAACTTTTGCACTTTGCCCCTCGGGCAGTATTCCGCAAGCATGAGTTCCTTCAGTCCTTCCCAACCCATGGCATTAGCCACCGACAGGGTTAGGGTTTTGACTCGACCATTCCACCAGGTCAAAGCTCGGTCGGTGAAAGTGCAGGCGGCGAACTTCACCTTGTTTGTTTCGGAACAGGCGCAAATTTCGAAGATGGATTCAATCTTCTTGAACCATCGAGTCAGCGCGATGACACCTCCATTCTCGTCGAAGGACTTGGGTTTTGCAGTCATGAAGTCCTTGTAGGAACACTCCTTTTGATGTCCCTGACTTCCGTCTTGTCTTTGTGGGTCGGTTCCACCCCCAACCCCACCAGAGTTTACTTGTGCCATTGCTGCGGTTACAGCGGCGGTAACTGCTGCCTGGAACATGACGGGGTCGAACTGGGGTGGTGGTGGTGGCGGAGTGTTGTTCCTTATGTTGGGTCTTGGTCGAGGAGGCATCCTTTTCTAGAAATAATCAGGAAGAAGAGGATGGTAAGTCCTCAAGATATATGAAACAAAATATATCGCATCCTGATAAACAAGTGTTCTACCAAGCGATACGCAAGAAAGGTTACTAATGCAAGTAAGTTATCGCTTAAGAAAGAAGATGTAGCAATACTTAGAGTGATTCTGTATACTGAGTTCGGCTCTAGCTAAAATACTCCTATAGTATTTTATGTGAGATGATTTTTGGTAAGTTTTAGGCCTGCTGCAACACCACAGTCACTCCCAAGAACATGTTGGCCATGTCTCGACTGACTATAGTTGATCAGACTATATTCACCCTAAACATGATTACATAATTGCCCAGGTTTAACCGCAGCGTCCCAACATCCAAATACTTTTTGTTGTTCCACTAATGACACGAATTCTGTTATGTATGCATGCTCGTATACTTTTTATAAAAATACTTATATTTTTGAAAGTATACTTTTAGTGTAGAGCACTAAGGCCCCTTTAGTGTTTATAGTTGTATACCATGTAAGGTTCAGTATACTAGTTCGCTATAAACAAGGGCTCTGATACCAATCTGTCACACCCCGAAACCGTGATGGCGGAAACGTTCCGGGGTGGAGGACGTCATGCGTAGTATCACAACATTTGTATAGCAAGCATAGTAAACACAACCAAACATTGAATATAAATATGAAAAGTGTATACATCAGTTTGAAACTTGTTTTAAATACATCAAAAGTATGTATAATATAGAAAACATGACTCTTATTGCTCCGGCTTCACCGAATTCCTGGAAGTACCTGTCTACTAATTCCCTGAGAATACAAGCAATTTGAAAAATATCAGCATAAAGCTGTTGAGTTCATAAGCATTTAGTTTTAGAGAAAAATGTTCTTTGATTCTTTTGAAAAGTGTTCCTCAAGAAAATCCTATATTTTCTTATGAAAGGTAGTATTGAAAGAGTATCTATTAGTAGAAGATAAACCATCAGTTTTAGAAAACATGTTGTCCGCCCTAGAGGTAGAGATGCCAGTTTAGAAATCCCTGGATACTATCAGTATATATATAAGTAGTTTTATTACTCAAAATAAAACTAATGAAGGGTAGAGTCCGTAAACAAAATTAGTTTATACTTATTTGCGATTCGTATAACCATACTTGATATGACCGAGAGACCTTTATAACGTTCTTCAGGCGTTAAGCTAAATGACATTTGTTCACCCCAGGCATGCCCGCCTAACTGTAGCTAGCAGTTCAGGTGTGGGATTGTCAGTCCCGAATAGATCTATTCACAAATCTCACGCTCTCCCTCCAGGAGACTCTGGTTATACTAAAAGGATTTATCACTATACACCTAAGGGTACAGTATTGAAGTAGCGCCTCACAATTCTGTATAATCTAGTTTACTAGCGAGAAATCAGTATGAAACAGTAATTATCCTTGAATAAATGTACTTTATACTTTTGAGAAAACATATAACATAAACTAAATCTGCCATAGTTTATATATATTCATTTATGAAATCTGATTAAGTAGAGACTGCCTAGAGGGTTATCCCAAACTATACCCATTATAGTTTATTAGAGTTGATATGGAAAATGCTTTGTAAAAACCTTTCTGAAAGCTATGAAGTTGGATTTCCCGAATAGAAGTTTCCCTTATGTTCAACATATTACAAAAGGAGATAAAATATCCGAATATGTTATTAAACGCGGAAATCGTTGGACTGCATTAATAAGTTTAAAACTTTAACAAAATACTTAGCGTTTGGCTTGTATTCCCCCCTGAAAACATTAAAAACACGGAAAATGTATGGGAATGAACTCACCGTTTGACGTGTGATTCGAATATAAGATCGTTAGGGATGTTGAGTGTCAAGTGCAACCTCGAGCACAAACGGACCCTATTTAACATATACCGATACATGTATGGACATAATTAGTGTATAATACAACTAATCATGATAAGTGACACCCTACGGGACTAGGAAACACTTGGGACAACTGGTACAATCACATATGATTGTATGAAGGGAGTGTAAGGCCACACAAAAGAGTGTGCGGCCAGAGTGTGAGGTCAGAGTGTGCGGCCAGAGTGTGCGGCCACACTCTCATGAAAACACGCAAAAATGGTGATTTAGTGTCAGATCTAGTAACCCTGAGTGTTTGCGGTTCCATCCCTGTAGTATAACATGAGTTTTAAGGCTTAGATGGGCAATAAGCTAGGGCGTGCGGCCACCAAGAAGGTGTGCGGCCGTACCCCTTCATGATCATGCTAAAGTGGTCGACTTTAAGGTGAATCAAGGCTCAAATCATGAAGTCTTTCAAGAATAGCAAGCTAAAAGGATGGAATACTTACGTTTTTGAAGTCTTAGAAGTGCTTGTGGATGATAAAAGTAGAGAGACAGATAGAGGTGTGTACGGTTGAGGAGAGGGGAAATGAATTGAAAATGAGCCTCATCTATATATAGATAACGGGTGTGCGGCCACACACTCATGTGTGTGGCCACACACTCGGGTGTGCGGCCACACACTCATGTGTGTGGCCACACATTCCTCTTGATGGAGTGTTTGGCCTTTTTGCAACCCTAAATCTTAAACCAACCCATCCCCAATTCAAACTTTGGTTGTACAAGGCTTTAGATCATCCAAACAGGCTCAAAACAATGCTAAAGATAGCTGAAACGAGTTTAACATTGATAGAATTTGACTAAGGTACAAGATAGAAGTTTCGGGTTGTCACAGGGGGGGGGGGAATACAAGTTGAACACAATGATAATTGTGTAAATGTTTTGCTATAAACATCATTTTAACAGATTGCTTATGTATATAAAAGTGATCAAAACATTTCAAAAACTCTTTTTAAGTTATGTTGCTTTATAGTTTATAAAAATCTGTTTTTAAATTACAATCATAACTTAGTAGATAAATGAGTCTTTTATTCAAGTCAATAACAATTCAAAGTAAGCATACTAGTAAACTATAATAGGTATAGTTTAGGGGTTCAGTTTACACTAGAACAGAGAGAGAGCATACTAGACACTAGAATATAAAGAACATACTATAAAGAGAAACAGGGAGGTAGATACAATACACGATAACATAGAGAACATACTATAAAGAGAAACAGGGAGGAAGATACAATACACGATAACATAGAGAACATACTATATACTATAACAGAAGAACATACTAAATTATACCAATGATCACTAACGCATTGTTCTAAACAAAAGGTGATAATAAATTGGGTATAGAAGAGCAAGATATACCAATGATCACTAACACATTGTTCTAAACAAAAGGTGATAATAAATTGGGTATACAAGATAAAGATAACTTTAATGTGAGGTTATTACACTTAGCAATTCGTTTGCTGAAGTTGCGTTTTGTAACCAGAATCTCTTGCAGGGAGAGCGTATAGTATGGGTACAACCACATCACATTATGACCTTAATAAAACTAACTAGTTTTAAGGTAGTCAGTACATTCAGTAGAAAGGGGCCCATAATGCTAACTTTATGATTCCTTAGTTTATACATCAGGGATATATATTAATCGGATCCGACAGGTAGTAGGATGTGTGCTTTCCGCTTCATTTCCTGTTCCTTGTTTGGTTGTGGGCTTAGAGCAGATTCACCCAGCCTACTATCTATTCGATCTTAGCTATATATATATATATATATATATATATATATATATATATATATATATATATATATATATATATATATATATATATATATATATATATATATATATATATATATATTCCGTATACACCAAGTAATCATAAGGAGTATCAGGTATGGGTCAGGTCATAGTACACTAATTCAATACACCATTTTCTAGTACAAAACATACTTTTCAAGTTGAACATTTGGTAGATAAAACTAGAAACTTACCCGTAAAGGGGTTTAATCCATTTTATTAAACCAGTATAACTTAAAGGACCTTAGGTGGTTAATTCTATAATACCTTAGTTCATACATCAGGGTTATATATAATTAATACCCGATAGGTAGTTGGATGTGTGCTTTCCGCCTTACTTCCTATTCCTTGTTTGGTTGTGGGCTTAGGGCAGATTCACACAATCAACTATCCGTTCGATATTAGATTATATATAGCTTGTATAAACTAAGTGATTATAGAAGGAACTATTGTGGTTACTATTTTTACTAAAGGAAATAAGGGTTTAATCCATTTATTTAAACCAGTATAACTTAAAGGACCTTAGGTGGTTAATTCTATAATAACTTAGTTTATACATCAGGGTTATATATAATTAATATTCGATAGGTAGTTGGATGTGTGCTTTCTGCCTTACTTCCCGTTCCTTGTTTGGTTGTGGGCTTAGGGCAGATTCACACAACTAACTATCTGTTCGATATTAGATTATATATAACTAGTATAAACTAAGTGATTATAGAAGGAACTATTGTGGTTACCATTTTTACTAAAAGAAATAAGGGTTTTCTTAAAGAATATTTTCATTAAATATAAAGGAACTATTACAGTTAACTCTGTGAGTACGAAGTGAATACGCCCGGGTTATATACAACGATTTTCTAACAAACAATGGGATGTGTGCCTTCCGCATGATTTCCTGTTCCTTGTTTGGTTGTGGGCTTAGGGCAGATACACACAACCGATTGTTTTTTTCTCAAGGTTTTATATAACTTGTATCCATTTAGTACTCATAGAAAGGATTGTAGAGTCATTTTTACTTATCTTCCATCAAAGCAGGAAATATAGGATTTTCTGGAGGAACTAGCGAACTTTTCTAAACAGAACTTACAACTTACTTACATCACTAAAATCTTATGAACTCACCAGCTGAAATGCTAATCTACTCTTTCAAAATAACTTGTATTCTCAGGAGACCAGTAGACAGGTACGCGCACGGGGATTCAGAAGATGGAGCATAATAGCTTCATGTCTTGTTTTTTTATTTACTTTGTAGTCTATGTTATGTGAACCACATACTTTGTAAACACTTTCTTTCTAATCAAATGGTTGTTTGTTACTTTGATTACTATGATGCATGACTTGTGATACTAAACATGACGTCCTCCACCCCCGAACGTTTCCGCCGTTCCGGTTTTGGGGTGTGACATAGAGTCTTTTCCACAAATCGGTTACAGTTCAAACAAACATTTTAGTAAACTATAATAGGTATAGTTTAGGGGATCAATGCATATTACATTCCAGAACAGAGGATCAATACATGATTCACGTACTTATACTTTACACTCCAAGTAAACTAGGAAAGGAACGTACCATCAATTAATTTATTTACAACAAAATATAATAATACTTTTAGTACAAAGTACCGGGTTATGTATAGGGTACATCTACAAAGTACCGGGTTATATATGGGGTACATCCACAAAGTACAGGGTTTTATATGGGGTACATCTACAAAGTACCGGGTTTTATTTAAAATGGTACATCTACAAAGTACCGGTTTATGACAAATAAAACATAACTATATATAAAACAGTCTTCTTATAGTCTTATTGTGAACTAGAAATATGTTATACTATTTTATAAGTACAATGACACTTACACCAAATGGTTTTAGGGAATTAAAACTAACTTTCAGTTACGTCAGGAAATATATGATTTTCTAGAACAGTAAACATATTAAAGGAACATAAAACAAACTTTAAACATAAATACTTATGCACCCACTTAACTTTTATGGTGATACTCTCTTTCAAAATAACTTGTATTCTCAAGTCGCCAGTAGGCAGGTACACTAGACCAGGTTTTTGAGAAGACAGAGCATGTTCAAGACTCGTCTTTTATTTTGATATATAAATTTTTGGTGTCATACAACTATACACAGAACACACATGTATTAACTATTCTATTAATGTTGGGTCTAAAATTATGGTTTATACTTTGCTTTTCTAGGCAATTGTATTTTTCTATAATATTTTAAGAGTTTACGGTTGTGTTTACGGCCGTGAACAGGTTTACGGCCCATGTCTCATATATATATATATATATATATATATATATATATATATATATATATATATATATATATATATATATATATATATATATATATATATATGGTGAGGAGTGCATCTGGGTGTATAGAGAAGAGGAGCATGTTCTAGAGAGAGAAACTAGAGAGAAGTTTTGTGTGTGTGAATCTCTTGTATCTGGATCTACATTCTTATCAATTCATAGAAAGATTCATCATCTTCTTCTTCTCCTTCTTCTTCTATTTGATCTGGAATCATCCGTTTGATTAGGATTCCGCACCATCAAACGGATTTGATTGATACATAACCAGATCAGGGACTTACAAGTGGTATCAGAGCTTGGTTGTATCAATCATTTTTGTCAGATCTGGAGCTTATTTGATCTTATTTTTGAAGGATTACTGTGTTTTTGGATAGATCTCTGAAAATTAAGGGGGGGGGGGTTGTTCTTCGTGTTTTTGATAAAAAGGAGTTTTTGATCGAGTTTTGGAGCTTGAAAGTTGAAAAAACGATGTTTTTGGTCGTAACCAGCGAGGGGGTGGCGGCGTGTACGGCCAGCAGCTAGGGTTTCCGAAGAGTTTGCGGCCGGAGTTTACGGTCCGAAGTCATGTGTACGACTCTCGGAGTTTACGGCCTCGGATATTTACGGCTCGGAGTCTACGACCAGCCTTGCACGTGTACGACTCGGAGTTTACGGCCTGCTCGTTTGCAGTCGTCGTCCTCGCATCGCAACCTTGGCCAGCAAGAGACTTCAATCAGGGTCCGAAGTTCGCACAGCGTACACTTAATGAGAGCCTTTCTGATGAGACTCTTGTTATCCCACTCAATGAAATCGAGATAAATGAGATCCTCAACTTCGTGGAAGAACCTGTAGAAATCATGGATAGGGAAGTCAAGCAAACGAAACAAAGCCGTATCCCGAAAGTGAAGGTTCGCTGGAATGCAAAGCGGGGATCCGAATTCACATGGGAGCGGGAGGATCAAATGAAACATAAGTATCCTTATCTTTTTCCTTTGTCCATGTGTTTTTTTTAGTCTTAATTTCGGGACGAAATTCCCTTTAACAGGGGGATGATGTGACAACCCGTAATTTCTATCTTGTAAAAGTCAAACTTGGTCAACAAAAGTCAAACATATTAATCAAGGGTCAAACTTATTTCTTTTATTATCTTATTATAGTTAGATTAAGGAGCTAAAAGTGTATGGAACTTGTATATACGAGTGATGGGGTTTATGGAGGAAAGTCTTTTGGAACCGAGGACCACAAACAGCCTTCGGGCCGTGAACAGCCTTCGGGTCGTGATCATGCCTCCGGGCCGTGCTCATGCCTTCGGACCGTGAACCATCGGTCTACGGCCGTGAACTCATCCCCTATATATGTAAGTGTCGACTATTTTTGACTCACTTCTACCCTTCTGACCGTAAACACACCAATTCTCTCTCAAAGATCTTCAAGCGAAAACTCTCATTCCCTCTCAACTACCATCCTTTCCTTTGACTCTTCTTAAGATATTGCTAAGGGTCTTCAAGTGTTCTTCATTTCTTCAAGATCTTTGGGCCGTGAACACTTGCATCATCATCATCACACCAAGAACACCCATTGAGTTCTAGCCATAATCACTTGAATCTTCAAGGGCCGTGAACCCTTTACGGCCGTGAACACCGAGGTCTGGCCGTGAACATCAAACAGTTTCTTGATTTCAGTTCTAACACTTCTTCTGTAAGTGTTCCTTACATCCTAGGTTGTTTTTCCTAATGCCTTTGAGGTTATATTCACTAACTTCTGTTGGATTAATGTCTAAGTCCATAACTATATTTGGTATGTACTTGACCCGATCCGGCATGGTCCATTTGGGTTGCACTTCACCGGCACAATTTATATGGATAGTCTTTTGAGAATAGTATATTTATGATTTATATTAATATATTATAAGTTCTAATATATTAATATGGAATCATATTATTTAATTAGTATTGATCAAGAATTAATTTAGAATTAATTAAGTGATAAAAAAGAACTAATTAAATATGGACTCTTATATATATGGAATGGGCCAAGTTCAGTTAGGTTGGGCTAAGCTTTCATGGATGGTCCATGGAGCTTTTAACCCATGGATCCTATGTAAATGAAAGGTCATGGGTATTAGGGTTTACATGGATGTAACCCTAATCCTCCATAATATATAAAGGGGTCCTTGGCTCACAAAATTGGCACAAGTGTGTGAAAATAAGAGTGGGCCGATTTTAGTGTGCATACATATTCTCTCAAGTTCTTCCAAGGTGTTTTGGTGATTTGTGATTCCATTTGAGGCTTCCACACTATTGGGGCTAAGCTCTTAAAGCTTGAAGACATCAAGCTACATCAAAAGGTATGTCATCTAACTAGAACTTTGTAGTATAGGTGCTTCATAATATGCTAGTTAGGATGAAACCTTGGAATAGTTAATATTTGCATGTATAATAGAGAAAACATAGATCCAAGGTTTATAGGGTTGCATGTACACCATAGGAGTGTTAGAATGCTCAAAAACCCAACAGTGGTATCAGAGCCATGGGTTGTTTTCTGTTATATTGATGCAAATGTTTTATTTTCAAGTTGAAAAAAAAGGAAAAAAAACATGACGTTTGTCAAATTTTAAGATAATTACTTGTTTTGTGAAAAACGAATTATTTGTAAAATTTGAATCATTTGTTATATGAGTTGAATTAGGTCAAATTTAGTAAAAGATAAAATGATATGATTATTTTATTAGTTTTAAAAGTTTGATCTAAATGTTTTAAGGAGTTACATATTTTGTCATAAAATTTTGGAGCTCAAAAGTTTTTTGTTAAAGTTGTGATCTTAAGGGTTTTTGAAACTTCCATAAGTTATGGATATGAAAGTTTTTTTAAAAAAAAAAAAAATTTGATTCAAAGTTTTTATGGAGTTACAAAATTTGGTGTTAATGTTTTAAAGAATTCCATAACTTGTTCTTAAGTTATGGAAGATGAAAAGTTTCATCATAAAACACCATTAATTCCATAAGTTATGGAATCCAAAGGTTTTCAAGAATTACAAAACTTGCCCTCAAGTTTTGGAATTTGAGAAAAGTTTTTTATGAAAAAAAGAATTGAATTCTAAAACTCTTGGGTTCATAACTTAAACAATTAATTAAATGATTTTAATTTTGAGTTTAATAATTGAAATTATGATGTTTTGTTGAATAGTTCAAATTAACTCTTATCGACTTTATTAATAGTTAATTAAAGCGTTTAATTAAAAGAGTATTATTAATCCATAAATATATGGTTTGAGTTTAATTAAATTAAAAGTCTAGTTTAATTAATAGATTAAACCACCAAGTATTTTAAATGTCTAAAATACACCCTTATACTATTATAATATTAAAAGTTTAATATATTATATGTATAAGAGCAAGTCGTCTTACCATTAGTAGGCCTCATTCACGAAGCCGGTCTATAAGGGGGGTATAAGGTTACTGCCTATAAAATGGCAGTTTAATAGGTGTCCACTCTCACTCACCGCTTCCTTGACCGGTGGAGGGTCGTTAGCCGAACAGGTAGGACAAAGACTATAATTCTCCCTTCATTAGAAGTATAATGATAAATACTAAGTAACTAAACACTTATAAATTCCCAATCTTAGTTACTTAGGAAAATGTGAATAAGGTGCTAATTCATGAAATTACACTTTGCACTTTGTTTAAGCTGTTAGTGGAGCGTGTGTGGTTAACCGGCACACTAACCTGGACTTAACAAGGTAGGCAAAGGGTAACTTAATGTTTATCATAGTATCGTTGTAGCGTGTGTGGTTAACCGACACATCGATTGAGGGGTAAATATTAAGGGTACCAAGTATATTTGCATGGTTACTTCACACCTTGTTTTGTGATCCTCGGTATCCCAGTCACAAAACCTGAAGGGCACACTCGAGATTGAAACATGCCATTGAAAAGTTCAATGAATCTCAAAAGAATCTAGGAGTTTCAAAACCAATTAAAACCTAATAATACATTTCGTTTGTCTTGGTGGAAATTGGTGAATCGTCATTCACCTACCTTCAAATATTTTATAGCTTGGATTACGGCATCCCACTTCCAAGTTATAAAATAGTTTGTTGGGTCCTAGCCTTAATATATCATATTGGGTGTTATATTAAGGACTTAAATCAACTTTACGTGAATTTCTCCCATTGTTGATGTCTGGTTTAGACCACAATGATCTTCCCAAACCAAGCTTTCCTAATGAATATGACTTCCCGAGTTTGGCTCATGGAAGTCATACTTCTCTTCCTCCACCTCCTCCAATTATTCTCCCTAACCCACAAGTTCAAGGTCACTCAAGCCCTAATGGCAAGCAAGGTCTATGTGTGATCACATCTTAGAGATAAAGTCACATATTGAGAAGCCGGGAGAGTTGGGTGTCAAAGTCTTGAGAAAGTTGGATGTTCAATCACTTTCTAAGTCACATAGTGAGTTCCTTTGGGACTACTATGAAACAGACTATGACATGAACCTTAATGATCATATCTATTTGCTTGGTGCTGCTGAATCAGCAGTGATTTGGAACGATAGTAAAGCAAATTTGATTAGAAGATCAACTTCCCAAAAACTTTATGGATAGTGACAATGGTGACACTGGAAATCCAGAAAAAACATTCTCTTCCCAATGGAAAGGGATTGGCCATAGTCAACCCGGTTGACCAAATGGTAAAGAGAAATGCTAAGTCTGAGATAGTCCCATTACCAAAGGGTCCATATGTTTATTTTGCCAAAGGAAGGGACGTTGATTGCAAAGCTGCCAAATTTACCTAAGGATGTTAAAGTCAATAAGTTTGACTCTACATCAGGTAGAGCCCATTATCTAACTCTGTTAAGTTCTATTCTGAGATCCTCATTACATGATGTGACTGGGTCACATGTTGATGTTTTAAGAATCAAAGAATAGAGAGAAATCTTAAAGGAAGTATATGCTGATTCTGATCGCGAAGGTGGATTTCGATCGCATCAGAATTTTGAGCAGTTGCTTAAGAAGTTATGATATATTTCTAAGGAATAGATAACAACAATTTTCCATGTGGATTGTAAGGATAAGTTTTTCCGCAAAATTTCAAAATAAAAGAAAATTGTTTAATTTTATTTATTTGAAGTATCCTTACAATGGCATTTGTGGAAAATTGTTGCTTATACGATTCCACTGACAGCAATATTAGAAAATGGATTTGATTCTTTCATTTATGGTAGTGTCTAAATTTACCAAATCAGGAAAGTTCCTCATCACCCAAGTTTCAATTGGACCGAAACTTGGAATCATGCAAGTTGAATAGTATGATGAATGAGAACTTTAAAGCATTGGAAAATCAAGACTAATTACTTGTTCACATGGATGTGTGAGTCAAGTGAAGGACTAAAGGGATCGAGTACACATTCTTGTGCACTGGTCATGTCCACCACAAAGCTCGTTAAGACTATTTGATTTACTAAAGTTTAGTAAATATGGTTATACTTACAAATTTAAGTATAATTCTGAAACATTGGAAAAGTCTCAATGTATGGCAGAACGAATGGGAAGAATCAAATTAGGCAGAAAGATAAAAGTTTCTCAAATCTGAAAAGATGGGAGAGTACTTTAGTATCATGTTTGTGATCATCTTAATGATTTAGAAATCATATCACAATTAGTCCTCTAAAGGTCATCTTAGTGCATTCTTATGACTAAGAAGAGGAGTCATGAATTGTTGAAATGGTTAGATCAGGAAGATGAGTCATACTTCGTTCCAAAACAATTCTTAGAGTCATACTCCAAGATTGTAACTTGAGTGACATATCTTAAAGAAAGGTTTAAAACACTTGTCAAATGTAAGAGTAAAAGTGTCCTACTCTTGTACATTTGAAATTGGTAAGTTGTGATGTTTTGGATAAAACAAAGACCAACTAAGGCCAATTGTGTGAAGTGTTTGTCTTGATAAAGAATCCGCACTATCTCTTGAATATTTGGCAAGATAGTCTTATATGTCAAGAGGATAGTGGGAGTCTTAAAGATCCTAAAAATAATTTCAAGAACTAATCAAGAATAAAACCTGAGGTTCTTCACTAGCACACGATTTGAGGTTTATAACCTATCGTGTTGACATATTCTGTGCCCATTCCAGTTAAAGTTGGCTTTGCATAGGAGTTCTGAAAGTTCTCAATTGGTTGCATAACAACTTGGAAGCAATGGCAGGCCCTGTACTGCCAGGTGGCAAGAAGTTAAGATTGCATAAGTTCAGTCCATATGAGTTTGGATTTGTCATTATCCTTGTCTTATGACTATGGTTTTGACGATTCACATGGATAAGAACACATACACCATAAAATCTAAGGGTCATCAGGTTTCTCTCCGATTCATGAAAATGATGGTGAGGAAACACTTCCACCAAGTAGATTTGAAGCAGATGGCAAAAGGTCTAAACAATTGAGACTATGATTATGGCATCCCTTTTCATAGTTCTGAAATTGTTTAGACACACATGCATGCTATCTAAGGAAAGGTGTATGATTTTGATAAAGTTTTATCAAAGCATCTCGTATCAGATATCTGAACTTTGGTAAGAAAGTCAATAAAGTATTGATTTCTAGAAGTCCAGCTGATTTCTGAGTACATGTCAAAGCTAGTGGGAGCATAAGTGTTATGCTAATAATCATCATGTTAGTGGGAGCATGATAATTATTGTTAGTATTGCAAGTTATCAATGTTAATTATAGAAAACAAAAGTTTCAATTCATGAGGCTGCAGGGATTGAAAAAGTTGTTTTGCTATAATTAAGGGAGAGGATATACTTCATTTCAGTTCTAAAGGCTTTGATTGAGACCTTAATCATCTTTAGTCAAGAATATATATATGAATTTCATGTTGGATTGGTTCAACTTAAGGAAATTCTATATATTGCGTTCTCAAAATACGATTATGATTACGGCATCCCTCTTCATAGTCAAATTTTGAAAACATGGCAAATAAAAATATTGTAGCAAAAGACTGGTCTAGAATCATGTCTTTATGTGAGACATCATGAATCGTGTACCATTTGCTTTGGGTACAGGATCGATTGCATGTGCTATAATATTTGTCATTTCTAAATTTTTTCAAATGCCCAGAGGCATTAAGAAGGGAAAAGGTCTAGAATTGGATATGACTAAAATGATTAAGCAATTGTCGAGGACAATCTAAGGTTTACCAAAGATTTGTTGCTCAGGGATAGTTGGAAGTATAGTGCTAATTTTGGAAGGACCATATTGACATATTCTGAAAAGAGGCATCTCTTATTCAGAAGTGATAGTCAAAATGAGAATATGGAGTTGTCTCCATAGGTGGAAGTTATCTGTGTAAGATTCGAAAATTTAATGCAAGAAGCATGTCCAAAGCAATGTACTTTGAATATGAGACTTAGTTTCCATGCAGTCGATCTCCATTGGAATACCTTATAATGACTGTTGACAAGTCTTTGTGACTTTGTACATATTCATTACAGGAGGGTCAGTGCATATAAGTTTAAAATCTAAACAGTTTTCGATAAATGATAGGAATTTGAAATTCTCACATTTTTCGATAAGGATTTGGGAGTGTGAAATTAGAATCATTGAAATTATGTTCAATTGGTTTATTTCACAAAGTAAGGATCATAGACAAACATAGAGTACATACTTGGTGTATGGCAAAGCTATTGTTTAAGAAAAACATAGTGTACATGCTTGGAGCATGGGACAACTAGTGTTTTTAATTCAAGTATAAAGTTGATAAAACCAAAACAATGAATAATGAGTAATCAGTATGGTGATAAATAAAAGTGTTTATTTATATTCATAGGGTTTGATACCATATTTGATTCATTTATTCTTGTGTTTCACTTTGCATGTTTTGACTTCTAGAATAACTAAGTCGGTCTTCCTGAATGATTAAGTTGTTCAAACCATCCACAGTCGGTCATATGTTGGAAGTAGATATGAATCAAGACTGTCATGGGTTGGTTTGTAGAGGTCCAAGTTGGTGGACAAAGTGGTGCTACAACACTAATGAGTGCTCATAAGTTTTGAGTATTGGATTCAACCCGCGCTCATTTGAATCACTTCATGGATTTTATCACGAGTGATCATGAGACGATAATATCTTATATTCTTCAAACCTAGAGATATGAGTTGTTACTATGAGTTGGTTCTACATTGATTGCACGAAAACGCATTTGGTAACTCGATGTTATAAAACGTGCCTTTGTGTATGATTCAACAAGTAGTAGAACAAGCCATATGAGTCGAAGTTTATCCATTCCTTTTACCTTCGGGATAAAAGCGATATCTGTGGGCCCCTCGATGATTTAGCGATGACACATGTGAGTGCTTGGCCAAGCCAGGACTGATTTGATTTGTTCAATCAGTCAGTCATCATAAATCGAAAATCGGGAAACAACAAATGGACAGAGAGAATGATTATAATCCATGTCTCAGTCCATATGATATCTAGAATGGAGGAATATATGATCCCTTATCTAATGGACAAGTCATTGACAAGGTCAGAGTTCGACAACGGCTTTAAGAGCTACGATTGCCAGTTAGGTTTTGAAGTCATACTCAATAATAGTTTTAGACTTATCCAAGTGGGAGACTGTTGGATTAATGTCTAAGTCCATAACTATATTTGGTATGTACTTGACCCGACCTGGCATGGTCTATTTGGGTTGCACTTCACCAGCACAATTTATATGGCTAGTCTTTTGAGAATAGTATATTTATGATTTATATTAATATATTATAAGTTCTAATATATTAATATGGAATCATATTATTTAATTAGTATTGATCAAGAATTAATTTAGAATTAATTAAGTGATCAAAAAGAACTAATTAAATATGGACTCTTATATATATGGAATGGGCCAAGTTCATTTAGGTTGGGCTAAGCTTTCATGGATGGTCCATGGAGCTTTTAACCCATGGATCCTATGTAAATGAAAGGTCATGGGTATTACGGTTTACATGGATGTAACCCTAATCCTCCATAATATATAAAGGGGTCCTTGGCTCACAAAATTGGCACAAGTGTGTGAAAATATGAGTGGGCCGATTTTAGTGTGCATACATATTCTCTCAAGTTCTTCCAAGGTATTTTGGTGATTTGTGATTCCATTTGAGGCTTCCACACTATTGGGACTAAGCTCTTAAAGCTTGAAGACATCAAGCTACATCAAAATGTATGTCATCTAACTAGAACTTTGTAGTATAGGTGCTTCATAATATGCTAGTTAGGATGAAACCTTGGAATAGTTAATATTTGCATGTATAATAGAGAAAACATAGATCCAAGGTTTATAGGGTTGCATGTACACCATAGGAGTGTTAGAATGCTCAAAAACCCAACAACTTCATGCCAATATGTTGCATAAATTGCTAGTTAGGACTTGTTTTGTCCCGGGAACTAGCTTGTGAATCAATAATCCTATATCGAACATTCAATCGTATCACTCACATAAGGCGAGTTCATACCCCTACAAATTTCACTTTTAAATGCTTTTAAATGCTTTTATGGGGAGAATACAAGTAGAACACAATATAATTGTGTTAAACACTTACATGTGAAAACGTCAAACAAAAGGATTTCCTATGCTTATAATTGTTGTTAAAAATCATTTCAAAAACTATTTTAAAAGATTTTAGATTGTTGTTTATTATCAAAATCATATTTATTTATATATTTATGTATAAGTATGCTTTAACAGACTTAGGACTAATGCTAGATACCTTGACTACCATTCCTTGTTTGGTTGTGGGCTTAGGGTAGGATCACTAGTCTGACAGTCGGCTAAATCATAGTTATACTTGCTAAATATATACAAGAATATTAAACCCCGTTTTTAAAGTACATGCTTAACTCGGTTGCAAACATTGAGCATTAGAGTCTTTTCCACAAGTTGGTTACAGTTCAAACAAACATGTTAGTAAACTATAATAGGTATAGTTTAGGGGATCAATGCATATTACATTCCAAAACAGAGGATCAATACATGATTCACGTACTTATACTTTACACTCCAAGTAAACTGGGAAAGGAACGTACCATCAATTCATTTATTTACAACAAAATATAATAATACTTTTAGTATATATATATATATATATATATATATATATATATATATATATATATATATATATATATATATATATATATATATATATATATATATATGGGGTACATCTACAAAGTACCGGGTTATATATGGGGTACATCTACAAAGTACCGGGTTTTATATGGGGTACATCTGCAAAGTATCGGGTTTTATTTAAAAGGGTACATCTACAAAGTACCGATTTATATCAAATAAAACATAACTATATATAAAACAGTCTTCTTATAGTCTTATTGTGAACTAAAAATATGTTATACTATTTTATAAGTACAATGACACTTACACCCAATGGTTTTAGGGAATTAAAACTACATTTCAGTTACATAAGGAAATATTGGATTTTCTAGAACAGTAAACATATTAAAGGAACAGAAAACAAACTTTAAACATAAATACTTATGCACTCACTCAACTTTTATGTTGATACTCTCTTTCAAAATAACTTGTATTCTCAGGTCACTAATAGACAGGTACACTGGACCAGGTTTTTGAGAAGACGGAGCATGTTCAAGATTCGTCTTTTATTTTGATATATAAATTTTTGGTGTCATACTGTTGGATTTTGGTATAATACAACATCCTATGGTGCACATACAACCCTAAATACCTTGGATCTATGTTTTCACTAATTATACATGCAAATGGTTTCCAAGGAATTAAACCTATAACTAGCATGCATTCGACATAAACCATATAATATACTAGTTAGGGAAACATACCTTTTATGTGGCTTGAAGTCTTGATGTATTTGGCCTGAAGAGCTTAGCACCAATAGTATGAAATGCCTCAAATGGAATCACAACACACCTAGGACAAAGGTGGCTCTTGAGAGAGAATTCCATGCACCAAAACACCTCCATATTTCTCTAAGAAAAGAAGTTGTGATTTTGGCTATGGAGTAACCTATTTATATGTAGGATTCCAAGGGTCATGGGTATAACCCATAATCCATACCCATGGGTTTTATGATCCATGGTTCATGTGGCCCAACTCTTTATGTACCCATACACAAACTTGGTCCAACATGGATCATAAGCCCAACACATATAAATATAACTAATTATCATAATTAGTCCCCATAGATTTAATTAGTCTCTTTTGATCACTAAATTAATTCCAAATTAATTCTTGATCGATACTAATTAAAACATATGATTTCATATTAATATATTATAACTTATAATATATTAATAAACCATAAATAACATTCTCTCAAAAGTCCATCCTAACAAATTGTCCTGATGATATGCAACCCAAATGGACCATGCTACTCTCGGGTCAAGTACATACCAATAATAGTTATGGGCTTAGACATCTAATCCAACAGTCTCCTACTTGGATAAGTCTAAAACTATTATTGCAAGTACGACTTCATAACCCGACTAGCAATCGTAGCTCTTAAAGCCGCTGTCGAACTCTGAACAAATCAATGACGCGTCCATTAGATAAGGGATCATATATTCCTCCATTCTAGATATCATATGGACTGAGAAATGGATTATAATCATTCTCTCTGTCCATTTGTTGTTTCCCGATTTCCGATTTATGACGACCGACTAATTGAACAAATCAAATCAGTCTAGGCTTGGCCAAGCACTTAGGGTGTCATCACTAAATCATCGAGGGGCCCATAGATATCGCTTTTATCCCTTTAAGGGTAAAAGGAATGGATAAACTTCGACTCATATGGCTTGTTCTACTACTTGTTGAATCATACACAAAGACACGTTTTATAACATCGAGTTTCCAATGCGTTTTCGTGCAATCAATGTATAACCAACTCATAGTAACAACTCATATCTCTAGGTTTGAAGAATATAAGATATTATCGTCTCATGATTCACTCGTGATAAAATCCATGAAGTGATTCAAATGAGCGTGGGTTGAATCCAATACTCAGAACTTACGAGCACTCATGAATGTTGCAGCAACTCTTGCTATGTCCACTACCTTGGACATCTACAAACCCGATTCATGACAATCTTGCCTTAATACCTACTTGCAACGTCTTATCGACTGTGGATGGTTTGAATAACTTAGTAATTCGAGAAAAACGACATAGTTATTCTAGAAGTCAAAACATGCAAAGTGAAACACAATAATAATCGAATCCAATATGGTCTCAAAACTTATGAATATAAATAAAACACCTTTTATTTATCACCATATGATTACACATTATTCATTGTATACCGTTTCAAATTATCAACTTTATACTTGAATTAAAACACTAGTTGTCCCATGCTCCAATCATGTACACTATGTTTTCTAAACACTAGTCATGCCATACACCAAGTATGCATACTATGTTTGTGCAAACATTAGTTATGTCATACACCAAGTATACACACTAAGTTTGTTTATGATCTTTACTTTGTGAAATAGATCGATTGAACATAACTCCAATGATTCTCATTTCACAGTCCCAAAACCTTATCGTAAATGTAAGAATTCCAAATTTCTACCATTTACTTAAATCTGTTAGATTTTAAACTTATATGCACTGATCCTCTTGTAATGATTATGCACAAAGTCACAAAGACTTGTCAACAGACATTACAGAGTATTCCAATGAAGATCAACTCCATGGAAACATCCTTCTTGTATTAAGTTTTCTAATCTTACACAGATTGAATAATTTCCAACTTTGAAACATTTCCATATTCCATTTTGACTATCACTTCTGAATAAGAGTTGCCTCCTTACAGAATAAGTCAATATGGTCCTTCCAAAATTAACATTATACTTCCAACTGTCCTTGAGCAACCAATCTTTGGTAAACCTTAGATTGTCCTCGAAAATTGCTTAATCATTTTAGTCATATCCAATTCTATAATTTTCCCTTCTTAATGCCCTAAGCATTTGGAAAATTTAGAAAGGATGAATATTATAGCACACGCAATCGATCCTATATCCGAAGCATATGGGACATGATTCATGATGTCTGACATAAAGACATGATACTAAACCAGTCTTTTGCTACAATATTTCTATTTCTATTTGCCAAGTTCTCATAATTCAGATTATGAAAAGGGATGCTGTAATCATAATCGAATTTTAGAACGCAAATAATGGACCCATATATAGAATTTCCTTATGTTGAGCCATTCCAACATAAAATTCATATATGTATCCTTGACTAAAGATGATTAAAACCTCAATCTAAGCTTTTAGAATTGAAATGAAGTATAAATTCCTCTCCCTTAATTATAGCAAAACAACTTTTCAACCCCTGCAACTCCACGAATTGAAACTTTTGTTTTCTATAATTAACATTGCTAACTTGCAATACTAAACTTAATAATCATGCTCCCCCTAACATGATGATTATTAGCATAACACTTATGCTCCCACTAGCTTTGACATGTATCCAGAAATCAGTTGTACTTCTAGAAATCAATACTTTATTGACTTTCTTACCAAAGTTCAGATTTCTAATACGAGATGCTTTGATAGAACTTTATCAAAATCATACACTTTTCCTTAGATAGCTCACATGTGTGTCTAAATAATTTAAGAACTATGAAAAGGGATGTCGTAATCATAGTCTCAATTGTTTAGACCTTTGCCATTTCTCACAAGTCCATGTTAGTGTGCCGGTTAACCACACACGCTCCACTAACGACTTTGAGAATGCAAATATCACAATTGCTGTCTACTTAAAATCTACTTAGTGAAAGTATTTCCTCACCATCATTTACATAAATCGGAGAGAAACCTTATGACACTTAGATTTTATGGTGTATGAGTTCTATCCATATGAATTTGTCAAAACCATAATCACAAGACAAGGTTAATGTCAAATCCAAACTCATATGGACTGAACTTGTGCAATCTGAAATTCTTGCCACCTGGCAGTACAAGGGCCTACCATTGCTTCCAAGTTGTTATGCAACCAATTGAGAACTTTCAGAACTCATATGCAAAGCCAACTTTAACTGGAATAGGCACAGAAATGTCAACACGATAGGTTATAAACCTCAAGTCGTGTGCTAGTGATGAACTTCAGGTTTTTATCCTTGATTAGCTCTTGAGACTTTCAAGACCTATAGGACTCCCACTGTCCTCTTGACATATAAGACTCTCTTGTCAAATATTCAAGAGATAGTTCGGATTCTTTATCAAGACAAACATTTCACACAATTAGCCTTAGTTGGTCTCTGTTTTATCCAAAACATCACAACTTACCAATTTCAAATATACAAGAGTAGAACATAATCTACTCTTACATTTGACTAGTGTTATAAACCTTCTTTAAGGCGTATCACTCAAGTTACAATCTTGGAGTATGACTCTAAGACTTGTTTTGGAACGAAGTATGACTCATCTCCTTGATTTAACCACTTCAACAATTCAAGACTCCTCTTCTTAGCCATTAGAATGCACTAAGATGACCTTAGAGGACTAATTGTGATGTAGTTTCTTAATCATTAAGATGATCACAAAACATGATACTAAAGTACTCTCCCATCTTTTCAGATTTGAGAAACTTTTATCTTTCTGCCTAATTTGATTCTTCTCATTCGTTCTGACATACATTGAATCTTTTCCGATGTTTCAAAATTATACTTAAACTCGTAAGTATAACCATATTTACTAAGCTTTAGTAAATCATGACGAATAGTCTTATCGATCTTTTGTGGTGGACTTGACCAGTGCACAAGAATGTGTACTCGATCCTTTAGTCCTTTCCTTGTTCACATAAGGAATTAGTCTTAATTTTTCCAAAGCTAAAAGTTCTCATTCATCATACTATACAACTTGCATGATTCCGAGTTTCGGTCTAATTTGAAACTTGGATGATGAGAATCTTTCCTTACTTGGCAAATTTAGACACTACCACAAATGAAAGAATCAAATCCATTTTCCAGTATTGCTCTTAATGGAATCATATAAGCAACAATTTTTCACAAATGCCATTGTAAGGATACTTAAAATAAATAAAAATAAAACCTTTTTCTTTTATTTTAAAACTTTGCAGAAAAACTTCTTATCCTTACAATCCATATGAAAACCTTGTTATTATATATTCCTAAGCAATATATATCATAACTCTTTAAGTAACAGCCCAAAATTTTGATCACCGAACCATGCGACCGAAATCCATCTTCGCGATCAGAATCAGCATATACTTCCTTTAAGCTTCCTCTCCTTTCTTTGACTCTTAAGACATCAATATGTGACCCAGTCACATCATGTAATAAGAATCTCCAAGTAGGAACTTAATAGAGTTACACAATGGACTTTACCTGAAGTAGAGTCAAACTTTTGACTTTACCAGATCTTTCAGGTAAATTTGGCAGCTTCGCAGCCAATGCCCCTTCTTTTGGCAAAATAAACATATGGACTCTTTGGAAATGGCACATGAGACTATCTCAGACTTATCCTTTCTCTTTACCATTAGGTCAAATGACTTGACCATGGTCGATCCCTTTCCATTGGGAAGAGAAAGCTTTTCTGGACTTCTAATGTTACCATTGTCAATGTCCATGGAAGTTTGGGAAGTTGATCTTCCAATCAAAATTTTCTTTACCAGTGCCCCAAATCATTGCTAATTTAGCAGCATCAAGCAAATATGTAAGATCATTAAGGGTCATGTCTTGATCTGTCATCAGGGTGTGACTGAAGAACCAAGTCAACAGCCAGCTACCTCGAGACTTCGACACCCGACTCTCCCGGCTTGCCAATAGGGATTGAGTGACCTCGAACTTTTCAAGTATTTGAACTTATGGGATAGGGAGAATAATTGGAGGAGGTGGAGGAAGTGAAGCATGATTTCCAGTCCCATTAATGCACAACAAAGGGATTAATCTTTCACCTTGATTGCCATGTGGGATATCATCTTCAATAGGAAAGCTTGTTCCTAAAGATTTGGGAAGACCATAGTTGTCTGAACTAGACAACTATAATGGGAGAAATTCAAGTTTAGTTTATTTAAAGTCCTTAATATAACACCCAATATGAAATATTAAGGCTAGGATCCAAGAACCTATTTATAACCGGAAGAGGGATGCCGTAATCCAAGCTATAAAATAGTTGAAGGTAGGTAAATAACGATTTACCAATTTCTACCATGAAAACGAAATATAATTAAGTTTTAATTGGATTTGAAACTCCTAGATCTTTTGAGATACATTGAACTTTCAATGGCATGTTTGAATCTCGATTGTGCCCTCTCAAGTTTGTGACTGGGATGCCGAGGATCACAAACAAGGTGTGAATAACCATGCAAATTGACTTGGTACCCTCAACTTTATCACCTAATTGATGTGCCGGTTAACCACACACGCTCCACCAATCTATGATAAACTAAAGTTACCCTTCGCCACACATTGTCAGTCCCATGTTAGTGTGTCGGTTAACCACAGACGCTCCACTAACGACTTAACAAAGGTGCAAAGTGTAATTTCATGGGTTAGCACCATTTCACATTTTCCTAAGTAACTAAGATTGGGAATTTATAAGTGTTTAGTTACTTAGTATTTATCATTATACTTTTAATGAAGGGAGAATTATAGTCTTTATCCTACCCGTTCGGCTAACGACCCTCCACCAGTCAAGGAAGCGGTGGGTGAGAGTGGACACCCATTAAACTGCCATTTTATACGCAGTAACCTTATACCCCCCTTATAGACCGGCTTTGTGAATGAGGCCTACTAATGGTAAGATTGACTTTATCTTATACATATCTATATAATTAAAATTATAATAATAGTATAAGGGTTGAATTTTAAACTTTTAAAATTCTAAGGTCTAGTTTGGAATTAAAGTATACATGGGGGGTAACTTTACAAATTCCAAAACTTGAGGACAAGTTTTGAAACCTTTCAAAACTCTTGGATTTTTCATAACTTATGAGTTTAATTAAGGTTTAATGAAAAAAAAAATCAAGTTCCATAACTTGAGGACAAGTTATGGAAGACATTAAATCATTTAATGATGACATTAAAAATAGTGACTCTTCTATTTTCATAACCAATGAGACTTAATAAATGAGACATTTCACATCCATAACTTATGGAAGTTTCAAAACTCTTAAGATCATAACTTTAAAAAAAAAAACTTTTGAGTTCCAAAATTTTATGACAAAATTTGTAACTCCTTAAAACCATTTAGATCAAACTTGTAAAACAAATAAAATAATCATATCATTCAATCTTTTAATAAATTGACCTAATTCAACTCTTGTAGTAAAGTGACTCAAATTTTATAAATAATTAGTTTTTCATAAAATCAAGTAATTATCATAAAATTTGACAAACTTCATGTTTTTTTTTCTTTTTTTTTTTCCTTCAACTTGAAAAAAAAATACATTTGCATCAACTATAATAGAAAACAACCCATGGCTCTGATACCACTGTTGGATTTTGGTATAATACAACATCCTATGGTGCACATACAACCCTAAATACCTTGGATATATGTTTTCACTAATTATACATGCAAATGGTTTCCAAGGCATTAAACCTATAACTAGCATGCATTCGACATAAACCATATAATATACTAGTTAGGGATACATACCTTTTATGTGGCTTGAAGTCTTGATGTATTTGGCCTTAAGAGCTTAGCACCAATAGTATGAAATGCCTCAAATGGAATCACACCACACCTAGGACAAAGGTGGCTCTTGAGAGAGAATTCCATGCACCAAAACACCTCCATATTTCTCTAAGAAAAGAAGTTGTGATTTTGGCTATGAAGTAACCTATTTATATGTAGGATTCCAAGGGTCATGGGTATAACCCATAATCCCTACCCATGGGTTTTATGATCCATGGTTCATGTGGCCCAACTCTTTATGTATCCATACATAAACTTGGTCCAACATGGATCATAAGCCCAACACATATAAATATAACTAATTATCATAATTAGCCCCCATAGATTTAATTAGTCTCTTTTGATCACTAAATTAATTCCAAATTAATTCTTGATCGATACTAATTAAAACATATGATTTCATATTAATATATTATAACTTATAATATATTAATAAACCATAAATAACCTTCTCTCAAAAGTCCATCCTAACAAATTGTCCTGATGATATGCAACCCAAATGGACCATGCTACTCTCGGGTCAAGTACATACCAATAATAGTTATGGGCTTAGACATCTAATCCAACACATACAACTATACACAGAACACACATGTATTAACTATTCTATTAATGCAATGGATGTTGTTGCTTGTTTTACTATTGTGCATTGTTATGATATTGTACATGACGTCCTCCACTCCCGAACGTTTCCGCCGTTCTGGTTTAGGGGTGTGACAGACATGATACTTAATCAGTCTTTTGCTATAATATTTCTATTTGCCATGTTCTCATAATTTTGATTATGAAGAGGGATGTCGTAATCATAATCAAATTTTGAGAACGCAATTAACATTTCCATATACAGAATTTCCTTATAGTTAACCATTCCAACATAACATTCATATATATATATATATATATATATATATATATATATATATATATATATATATATATATATATATATATATATTTGACTATATGTGATTAAAATCTCAATCTAAGCTTTTACAATTGAAATGAAGTATAAATTCCTCTCCCTTAATTATAGCAAAACAACTTTTCAAACCCCGCGACTTTGCGAATTGAAACCTTTGTTTTCTATGTTTAACATTGCTAACTTGCAACACTTACCACAATAATTATGCTCCTACTAGCAAAAAATTATTATTAGCATAACACTTATGCTCCCACTAGCTTTGACATGTACCCAGAAATCAGCTGGACTTTTTGAAATCGATACTTATTGACTTCCATTACCAAAGTTCAGATTTATGATACGAGATGCTTGGATAAGACTTTATCTAGGCTTCTCAAAATCATACACCTTTCCTTAGATAGCTCACATGTGTGTCTTAACAATTTTAGAACTTATAGCCATAAGTCTGAAATGTTTAGACCTTTGCCATTTATCACAATTCGAATTATGAAGAGGGATGCCGTAATCATAATCGAATTTGAGAATGCAAATATCACAACTGTTATCTCCTTAAAATCTACTTAGTGAAAGCGTTTCCTCACCATCATTTTCATGAATCGGAGAGAAACCTTATGACACTTAGATTTTATGGTGTATGTGTTCCTATCCATGTGAATTTTTCATGACCATAATCATAAGACAAGGTTAGTGACAAATCCAAACTAATATGGATTGAACTTGTTCAATCTTAATTTCTTGCCACCTGGCAGCACAAGGGTCTACCATTGCTTCCAGGCTGTTATGCAACCAATTGAGAACTTTCAGAACTCACATGCATAGTCAACTTTTACTGGAATGGGCACAGAAACAGGAATATGTCAACACGATAGGTTATAAACCTCAAGTCATGTGCTAGTGTTTAACAATAGGTTTATTCTTGATTAGTTCTTGAAACTTGTCAAGATCTTTAAGACTCCCATTGACCTCTTGACATATATGATTCACTTTGTCAAGGAACATTACTTGACAAAAAAATATTCAAGAGTTAGTGAGGATTCTAATCAAGACAAACACTTCACATAATTGGCCTTAGTTGGTCTTTGTTTTATCCAAAACATCACAACTTACCAATTTCAAATGTACAAGAGTAGAAAACTTTTACTCTACATTTTGTAAGTGTTTTAAACCTTTCTTAAGATCATGTCACTCAAGGTTACAATCTTGGAGTATGACTCTAAGACTTGTTTTGGGAACGAAGTATGACTCATCTTCTTGATTTAAACTATTTCAACAATTCACGATTCCTCTTCTTTGCCATACAAATGTACTAAGATGTCTTTAGAGGATCAATTGTGATATGGTTTTTCCATAAACATTAAGATGATCATAAAAAACGATACTAAAGTACTCTCCCATCTTTTCGGATTGGAGAAACTTTTATCATTCTGCCTAATTTGATTCTTCTCATTCGTTCTGCCATACGTTGAACCTTTTCCAATCTTCAGAATTATACTTAACCTTGTAAGCATAACCATGTTTACTAAACTTTAGTAAATCATGACGAATAGTCTTATTAATCTTTGTGGTGGATCTTGACCAGCGTACACCCAGTGTACCCGATCCCCTAGTCCTTCACTTGACTCACATATTCATGTGAACAAGGGATTAGTCATAATTTACAAAAGATGAAAATTCTCATTCATCATACAATACAATTTGTATGATTCCATGTTTTCGTCCAATTGAAACTTGGGTGATGAGAATCTTTCATTATTTGGAAAATACTCGACACTACCACAAACGAAAGAATCAAATCCATATTGCTAAGAATAGAAACATACAAAATCCATATTGCCATTGTAAGGAGATATAATAAAAATAAAACAAAATTTTATTTATTTATAAAATGCGAATTGTTTTTCCTTACAATGCAATTACAAATGAAAACTATGTTATTACATATTTCCTAGCAATCTATCATAACTCCTAATCAGCAGCTAAAAAATGCGATCTTCGAACCGTGCGATTGAAATCCATCTTCGCGATCAGATTCAACATACTCTTCCTTTAAGCTTCCTTCCCTTTGAATGATCCTAGAAAACATCAAAATGCAACCTTGTCACATCATGTATTAAGAATCAAAAATTAGGAACTTAAGAGAGTTAGACAGTAGACTTACTTGAACTAGAGTCAAACTTTTCGATTCTACCTTTTCTCAGATCTTTCAGGTAGTCAGGGCAGCTTCGCAACCAATGCCCCTTTTTTCGTGGCAATAGAAACATATAGACTCTTTGGGAATAGTACACGGTACAATCTCAGACTTATCCTTTCTCTTTCCATTGAAAAGAGAAATATTTTATGGACTTCCAATGTTTCCATTGTCAATGTCCATGGAAGTTTGGAGAGTAGATCTTCCCATCAAATTTGCTTTTCTAGTGCGCCACATCATTGCTGATTCAGTAGCAAAAAGCAAATAGGTAAGATAAAAAAAGGGTCATGTCGTGGTCTGTCAAATAGTAGTCCTTAATGAACTCACTATATGACTCAGGAAGTGATTGAAGAACCCAATCAACCGCCAATTTCCTCGAGACAATGACACCCAATACTCACAGTCTGTCAATATATGACTTCATCTCCAGCACGTGAGTACACACATGCCTTCCATCTTGATGTTTCATTGCAAGTAGGGATTGAGTGACCTAGAGTTTTTCAAGTCTTTGAACTTGTGGCTTAGGGAGAATTATTAGAGGAGGTGTAGGAAGTGAAGTATGACTTCCACGATCCAACCGCGGGACATCATCTTCAAGAGGAAAGCTTGTTCCAAAGGATTTGGGAATACCATAGTTGTCTGAAGTAGACATCTACAATGGGAGAAATTCAAGTTAGTTGATTTAAGTCCTTAATATAACACCCAAATGAAATATTAAGGCTAGGACCCAACACAATATTTTAAAATTTGGAAGAGGGATGCCGTAATACAAACTGCAAAATATTTGAAGGTAGGTAAATGACGATTTAACAATTTCTACCACGAAAAACGAAACAGAGTTTTAGGTTTTAAGTGAATTGAAACTCCTAGATTCTTTGAGATTCATTGAAAAATTTCAATGGCATGTTTAAATCTCCATTGTGCCATTCAAGTTTGTGACTGGGATGCCGAGGATCACAAACAAGGTGTGAATAACCATGCAAATTAGCTTGGTACACCCAATGTTATAACCACCTAATCAATGTGCCGGTTAACCACACACTCTCCATTGATCTATGATTAACATCAAGCTACCCTTTGCCATGTACTGTCAGTCCAGGTTAGTGTGTCGGTTAACCACACACGCTCCACTAACGAATTAACAAGGTGCAAAGTGCAATTTCATGGGTTAGCACCATATTCATATTTTCCTAAGTAACTATGATTGGGAATTTATAAGTGTTTAGTTACTTTATATTTATCATTATACTTTTAATAAAGGGAGAATTAGAGTCCTATCCTACCCGTTCGGCTAACGACCCTCCACCAGTCAAGGAAGCGGTGGGTGAGAGTGGACACCCATCAAACTGCCATTTTATAGGTAGTAACCTTATACCCCCCTTATAGACCGGCTTCGTGAATGAGGCCTACTAACGGTAAGATTGACTTTGTTCTTATACATATATAAATATTAAACCAACAATATTATAATAGTATAAGGGTAGAATTTTAAACTTTAGAATTCTAGGATTTGGATTTAAATGTTTCAGAAGTTAGACATTTACATTTTCAAATTCCAAAACTTGAGGGCAAGTTTTGGAACTTTCAAAAACTTTTGGAATCCATAAATTATGAGTTTAATATAGGTTTTAAGAAAAGACTTTTGACATTCCATAACTTGAGGAAAAGTTATGGAGTTCATAAAACCATTTATGGGAAAAAGACTTTTTAAGTTCATAACCTATGATTTTAATGATCTTCGTAAAAGAAAACTTTTCATTTTCCATAACTTGAGGACAAGTTATGGAAATCATCAAAATCCATTTAGATCAAAAATTCTAATAAGAAAAACAATCAATTTGTCTATGAACTAATTTAAACTCATAAGAACAAGACAATTCATATCAAACAAATTTCATTTAATTAGCCTAACCATATAAACTAATACAAAACATGAAACTTTGACAATTATCTTTTATTTGGATGTGGATAATCATTACCATAGCAACAAAATCAAATTATATGAACAAAAACATTTTGCGGTAATGATCCTAATCCAAACTAAGCCAACAAATCCAAAAATCTGCCAGACCCGTCACCACCTCGTGGTAAATTTTACCACCTTGTGGTTATCAGGCAGAGTAAAAAAAACGATTTTTTAGCTTTGGAAAAACAAGTAGCATCAAGTATATTGGAAAACAAGCCTAGGCTCTGATACCACTGTTGGGTTTTGAGCATTCTAACACTCCTAAGGTGTGCATGCAACCCTAAATACCTTGGATCTATGTTTTCTCTATTATACATGCAAACTTGAACATTCCAAGGTATTTCCCTAACTAGCATACAATGGAGTATAAACCACATGAAATACAAGTTAAAAGACATACCTTTTGTTGTAGTTGGAAGCCTTGGACCATTAAGAACTTAGTACCCCACGTGTTGCACCTCAAATGGAATCACACAACACCACCAACAATTGGAATAACTTGAGAGAAGAACACTTGCACTCATAAAATCGACTTGCCCTCTTGTGTTTCCACTAGTGCCAATTTCATGAGCCTTGGGGTTTCTTATATAGTGTGCACATTAGGGTTACACCATGTAACTCATGACTTTCCACATTCCTCATGATCCATGGGTTTTAACCTTCATGGAGTATCCATGGGTCACCACATGGGTTTAGCCGAACATGAAGAACTATGGATCATAAGCCCACTTTATAAGAATGAATGATTTACCAAATCAATCCCCATTTATTTAATTAGTGTCTTTTGATCACAAAATTAATTCCAAACTAATTCTTGATCAATACTAATTAAATAATATGATTTCATATTAATATATTAGAACTTATAATATATTAATAAATCATAAATATCCTCTTCTCACAAAAGTCTATCCAAATTGTTCTGATGCCATGCAACTCAAATGGACCATGCTACTCTCAGGTCAAGTATATACCAATAATAGTTATGGGCTTAGACACCTACTCCAACAAGTCTATCACGCATCTGTTGAATCAACTCAGTGGTATTAAGCACCACTTCGGTGCTTCCCATGACTCGATGCCCAACCTCACCCTAACAAACTGGAGTCCTACACCTCCGACCGTACAACATCTCAAACGGGGGTTGGTGAGTACTAACATGATAACTATTTTTGTATGAGAATTCAGCTAGCGGAAGTTAAGTATCCCAAATCTCTAAAAAAATCCAATACACATGCCCAAAGCATATCATCAAGCGTCTGGATCGTCCGCTCACTCTGACCATCAGTCTGGGGGTGGTAAGCATTGATGAAATGCAATTGAGTACCCAACTCCTCATGAAACTTCCTCCAAAATCTGGAGGTGAAACGAACATCGCAGTCTGAGACCACAGATACCAGCACCCCGTGCCTGAACACCATCTCCCGCACATAAATATTTTCTAATTTCTCGACGGATATACTCTCGGAAATCAAAATAAAATGTGCACTCTTAGTCAACCTGTCCACAATAACCCAAATGGAATCCCCACCCCACGTTGTCCTAGGTAATTTCGTGATAAAATCTATGATGATCTCTTCCCATTTCCACATGGGAATAGGTAGCGACTGAACCTTGCCGTGAGGCCTCTGATGTTCGGCTTTAACCTTCCTGCACGTCAAACATCGCTCAACAAATCACGCAACCTCCAAGATCTTTTGCCTCACTTCCCCAAATGTCGGAACCTAAACTCTGCCACACTAAGTTAATAAACCCCGGCTGTCTCGAACAAACATTGGAATCTGCCTCGGAATCTGCTCAATCTTCTACTTCTCCTTTTTCAAACCCTCCACCTATGTTCCCTTGATCATATCCATCAATGGTGATGTGACCATCGTCCTCAAACAAACATCTCGGATCGTAACACTAGTTGCCTTGTGACTCAAGGCATCGGCCACCACATTGGCCTTCCCGGGATGATACAGAATCTCGCAGTCATAATCTTTTACCACATCTAACCATCTCATCTGCCTCATATTCAGATTCTGCTGGTGCATCAGACCCCATATAAATAATGCCTCCAAATATTGAGGGGAAACACTGCCGCCCCCAATTCCAAGTCATGAGTGGGTTAATTCGCCTCATGAGGCTTCAGCTGCCTCGAGGCATAAGCAATCACATGCCCCCTCTGCATCAAAACAGCTCCCAAACCTGAAATAGAAGCGTCAAAATACACTAAAAATCAGCCAATCTCTCGGGTAGCGCTAGAATCGGGGCCTCAGATAATTTCTGCCTCAAGGTCTCGAAAGCCAATTGTTGATCTGGTCCTCACCGAAAGGTCACACTTTTCTTGGTCAAATGGGTCAAAGGTACGACAATCTTGGAGAAATCCTGGATGGACCTCCAATTTGTCCCAAGAAAATTCAGATCTCGGATGCCTTCTTCAGAACCTCCCAACGCATTACCGACCCAATCCTGGCCAGATCTACCAAAATACCCTCTTGGTCGATGATGTGCCCCAAACACTGCACCTCACGTAACCAAAACTCGCATTTGGAAAATTTGGCATAAAGCCTCTCCCTTCTCAAGGTCTCCATCACCTCCCTGAAATGCTGCTCGTGCTGCTCATTGGTCTTAGAATAGACCAAAATATCATCAATGAAAACGATGACAGATCGACACAACATCGGTCTGCAAACCTGTTTCATGAGATCCATGAATGCTGCTGGAGCATTGGTGAGCCCAAATGGCATTACCACAAACTCGTAATGACCATAACGATTTCCGAACGCTGTATTCAGTATGTCTTCATCCCTGAGCCTCATCTGATGATACCCTGACCGAAGATCAATCTTGGAAAACGAAGATGCACCTGAAGCTGATCAAATAAATCATCAATCCTCGGAAGTAGATAACGATTTTTCACCGTTAGCTTGTTCAACTCTCGTTAATCAATACACATCCTATGTGACCCATCCATCTTTTTCACAAACAGGATCGGTGCTCCCCACAGGGAACTGCTCGAACGAATGAATCCCCCGTCTAGCAGCTCCTGAAGTTACGTATACAACTCCTGCAGTTCACGCAGAGCTAGACGATAAGACGCCTTGGCTATCAGAGCCGCACCTGGCACCAAATCAATACGAAACTCCACTTGCCTCTCGGGAGGCACCCCAGGAAACTCCTCTGGAAATACGTTTGGAAAATCTCGCACAATAGGTACCCTGCTCATCTTTGACGTTTCCTCTACCCTCATATCCGAGACATAAGCCAAAAACCCAGAACAACGTTTCTAAAGGAGTCTCCTAGCCCTCGCAGCTGAACAGAGTGTTGACCCATGCGAGGCTCTCTCACCATGGATAACCAGTTCTCCCCCACTTGGGGTTCAAACTCTCACCAGCTGACGCTCACAATCTATCATGGCCCCATTGGGCCCCAACCAATCTATCCTGATGATCACCTTCAATCCTCTCAAAGGAATCGGAACTAAATCAATAAGAGACCTCTCCCCGAACATATTCAACACACTCCTCTAAAATACCCTCGCAACACTCACAGTACGATCATCAGCAATCTCCACCTCAAGTAGGAAATCCAAAGTCCCCGGAGCATCTCGAAACTTCTTGCTGAGCGCAAGAGATACAAATGATCGGGTAGCCCCCGAATCAAAAAGAATATGAGCCGACAAACCATTGACCAAAAAGGTCGCCATGCAAGATCATAACCATATAAGCATAAACAATAAAATAAATAAGACATAAATACATCACATACCGGTCACGACGTCTGGCGCTGCTCGAGCCTCCTCTATAGTCGGTTGAAATCCGCGACTCTTCACCGCAGGAGCTTCCGCCTTGAATGGGTGGCCAACAGTAATCCTCATTGTCGAGGGCGCAGGCGCCGCCACTACTTATCCTCCTCTAACCAACCTCGGACAATCGACCTTTTTATGACTGGTCTGGTTGTAGTGGAAACAAATTAAGTCCTTTTTGGGGCAATCCCTGCTCACGTGGCCCGGCTGGCCACATGCATAACATGCCGAGCCTGCTGCTCGACAGGCTCCACTGTGCGGCTTACAGCACTTGTCATATCGGCTACGGCCCTGCTGGCCCCTGCTGGGAGGATCGGAGGTCTTAGTCTTTTTAGTGTGACCCACTGCTGTGTCACACCCCCAAACCAGAACGGCGGAAACGTTCGGGGGCGGAGGACGTCATGCTCAGTATCATAACCATAGTGAAGAAAGTAAAACACAACCATCATAGATATAATTTAAAAGGTTACATTGTTTCCAAAATACATGTTTCCAAATAAATTACATATGATGTTCAAAATGTAGCAAAAGAATCTACGCCTTAGCGTCTTGACTTCAGAAATCTTGTAGTTACCTGTATTACTGATTACCTAAGAATACAAGTTGTTTTGAAAGAGTGTTAGCATAAAGCTGGTGAGTTCATAAGTATTTTATGAAAAATGAATGTTGTTTCCTTAACGTTTGTTACAAGTTTGTTTCCAGAAAATCCAATATTTTCTAAAAGGTTTGTTGTAGTTTAAGCTGAAACAAGGCTTAGTATGTGTAAGTAAATCGTCATACTTATGTGTGTGTTTTATATTTAAATAAAACTCCTTTGTATAAAGCCTTAGAATTTCCGTGAACTGTATGTTTTGTTAATATTCCATGTGAGATGTTATAACCATACTAAAGACTAGATGACCTTGTATGCGACGTTCTTCAGGCGTCAGAATGTTATGACACTTGTCACCCCAGACCTGCCGGTCTAGCTGTGTCAAGCAGCTTAGGTGCGGGTTTGTCGGACCCAGTATAGATCTATACACAACTATCACGTTCTCCCTCCAAAAGATTCTGATTATAACTAAAGGACTTTTCTGTGGTACTTAGAGTACCACGAAGGAGAATGTCTCACATATATTCATTAACAAGTTCACATAGCGTGTAGTGAAATATTCATTTTGTAAACCGATAGTGTTACCGTTTTCTTTGTTAAATGACGTGTTCAAAACTATACCTATTATAGTTTATCAAAAGTGTTGTATGATGGTATGAAACCTTGTTATGCATGTTTATTTATTTCAAATAAATGACATTGGAAATACTAAGTGTAAATCTGTGACAACCCAAAATTTCTATCTTGTACAAACCATTCATTTCAATCAAAGTCAGACTAGTTTCTGCTAACTTTTAGCACTGTTTAGAGTCTTTTGAGCATTCTGAGCCTAGTGAATCAAAGGAATCAGTGTTTGGATGTATCAGTTAAAGTTCCAAACCACCTAGCAAACTGTAAACCTCCTCAAAAGGAGTTTACGGTCTGGAAGCATAGAGTTTACGGTCATGGTGACCGTAAACTCCCCATATATGCATGAGTCATGATCATTTTGATCATTCCTTTCCTTTCCAAGCCAAAATCTCGAAAACTCTCTCAACTATCATCCAACTTTTCTCTTAGATCTTCAAGATAATAAGTATTTCTTCTCTTGATTTGTGGATATCCTTCTATATCTAGTGATTATACATAATTTCATCCATGAAATCTCTTCATTTTGATAGATCTTCAAGTGTTCTTCATTTCACCAAGAACACCAAGAACACACACTAGTGTTCTTGGATCCTAATAACCCCTTTCAAGCTTCTAATCAGTAAGTATACTATCCTTAGCTTGATATATGCTTGAATCACTAGTTAATCACCTAGAAAACATCAAGAAAAAAATGTGTTCACGGTCTAAGTGTATCTCCTTAGACCGTAAACCCCTATATAATGGTGCGTTATGACCATTAAGCCTTCCTAAAGCCTAGAATGGAACTTAGAACCCTTCGAAACGCTTGGAAATCATCCTATACTCAAAAGTATGTGAGATTACGGTTGGATCTCTAGACCGTAAGGTCATAGGACCGTAAGGTCATATGACCGTGAACCATAAGAACCGTGAACTCTATGGACCATGAACCACCTAGACCGTAAACACTTATGGTCATGCCATTTTGACCGTAAGCTCACTTGGTCATGTCATTAGCACCGTAAACTCTTTAGGGTGTTAATATACCCTAGTTATGCAATCATATGTGATTTTATCCCTTCAATCTAAGAGCTTCCTAGTCTATTAGGGTGTTATCCCTTATAATTAGTTATGTATACACTAATCAAATAGAAATACATGTCATTATATGTTATTAGGATCTGTGTGTGCTCAAGGTTTCACCTGACACTCTACATCCTGTTTCCAAACATACTTCTGTATCACTCACTACAGGTGAGTTCATACCCCTTAATCTATCTTTTAAATGATTTTAAATGCTTTTATGGGGGGAATACAAGTTGAAACATTATAGTTATTATATCAATCACATGTGATTAATAACTATCAAACAAATGGATTTGCTATTCTGTTAGCTGTTTTATCAAACAAACTACTTCAAAATGTTTATCAAACTCTTTTTACATGTTAACCTCTTTTTAAACTAATATATTGTCAAAACCATGTCTAATGCATGTATAGTTATATAATTAAGGTTGGAAGGACTTAGGACTGATAACACACTTTATTTCCTGTTCCTTGTTTTTTTGTGGACTTAGAGTACCCTGTTGTTTGTCCGAGTGTCGTTTGATCCTTAGTTATAAATTATGTATATATGTATAGACATAAAGGCTTTTATCTCAGTTCAAAACATCCAGTTATACAAACAACTTTGCTAGTAAACTATAATAGGTATAGTTTAGGAAGATACTACTCATTACTTCTAGTACAATGAATCATACAAAGAGTCAGTTCATACATGAGTCAGAACATACTATGATGAGAAACAAACATAACATACTATGATGAGAAACAAACAGAATATACTATAATGAGAAACAAACAGAACATACTATGATGAGAAACAAACAAAACATACTATGATGGGAAACAAACAGAACATACTAGACAGCGAGAACATACATTACACTAGTACATACAATACATATACAAGAATACTATAACATAATGTGAGCCACGGTTTCGGGGCATGGCATCACCTATCATGGTCCGATTTGTAGCCAGACTCTCCTTGAGGGAGAGCGTTGAATTTGTGTATAGATCTATACTAGATTGACTATCCTACACCTTGCTGCTCGCTACAGTGGGACTTGCAAGTCTACGGGTGCCAAATGTCATTTCTTCCGACGTCTTTCATCGTCGTGTTTTTAGTCAATAGTATGGTAAAATCATAGCACATTATACCTTAAATAACAATGGGTTTAAGGTAGTTGGTAAAACAGTAGTTACTTAATACAACACTACACTACTATTTTATTTCCCCATTGCATTCACATTGTGATCTTCTCACAATGAGCAGTAATGCAAAAACTATATTTTTGGTTAATGATAGTCACCCATGGGAAAATACGCACTCTTAAAAGAGACAAACATACAAAACATTTGATGCCTTGGTAGAAGGCTACGTTTAATAGAAAACATAGGGTTTTCTAGGAGATTAAAACATTTACAAACTTATACATCAAACACTTACAAACATTTTCATACAAACAATGACACTAAAATGCTTATGAACTCACCAGCTTTAATGCTGATAAACTCTTTCAAAATAACTTGTATTCTCAGGTCATTAGTAGACAGGTACCGATGCCAGTTTGGAGAAGATGGAGATCGTTCAAGACTCACCTCTTATTTTGATTTACATTTTTGGTGTCTTGTAAACTTCACATAACACACTTGTATTAAATTATATTATTAATGCAATGGATGATGTTGTTGCTTGTTTACTACTATCCTTAGTTGTGATACTGTACATGACGTGCTCCACCCCCGAACGTTTCCGCCGTTACGGTTTTGGGGTGTGACAAAATCTTACACACCTTGCTCAACATGTTACAAGGTGTGAATAATCCCTTTTTGTTTGTTTTGACAGTTTTACCCTCAACTGTCACTGTTTTTGAATATTTATAGAAAAATCATCGTAAGTGGAAAACTGCATCCGTAAACTTGGAGAGTTTGGAAAAAGTGTCTACTGTGTTCATAAATTTTCCCATAATTTTTGGTGGTCTCAAACCAGTGTGAAAATATTCATCTTCACAAACTGGTCCGATTTTGTTGCTGCAGTGATAGGCTGTTTTGTAAAAATAACCATAAATTGCAGAAAAATCGTATGGAGATGTACAAGTAGTCATTTTAAGGGTATAAACCTGACCTATTTGTATATTAAAAAGTTTTTAAAAATATTAAGTTTAAGTTGGGTAAAACAGTTCGTGAACAGGTCACAACTTTTCTGTCGTAATCTGTCAAGTTATGTTTTGAATATGTTTTGGTGTTTTAACTTGTATTCCCCCCTGAAAACTGAAGAAAACTAGAAAATGTAGGGGTATGAACTCACCTTGAGTGCTTTCTAAAGGAGTGGAAGGTTGAAGTCGAGGAGTATCAAGTCAAGAACACTTGATGACACACGGAAGCTCGGATGATCCTAAGAATGATTTTGGTGGTAAGATATGAGTCGATGATCCAAGAGTGTTATGAAATTATGGAATAACAATTGAGTTTAGATGTAATACTTACCAAAAAGTGTAGTAGCAACTCAAGAATACTAGCACAAGGTGGTGGGAAGTAGAGAGAAAAGAAGCTTCCTTGAAGTGGTATGAGAAGTGTGTAAGTGTTTGATTTGATCAAGGTGAACAAAGAAACCCTCCAGGGATTTCTTTATATAAATATTGCTGGAGCAAGTGGCAAGGTTGAAAGGATGTGTGCCTTGGTTTGTGTTATGTGGATAGGGTTGGACTAATGAGGAGATGACACATGGAGGCAAGTGGGCACACTTGACCCACTTGTGGGGTAGAATACTCCTCTTAATATAAAATAATAATTTTAATTAATAAATCCTTGAAAAACAAATAAAATATGAGTTTTGGGGGTTAATAATGGTAAAAATATGAAATTGGTGAAAAAATCCCGTCAAAAACGTCAAAAACGGGCTTAGGAAGCGAAAGTAGTCGAAAACCGGCATTAAGGACCGAACCTGCGAGGTTCGGCTCTTAGGAGAGTGAGAACCGAGAGGGAAGGAGAAGGAACCAAGAGAAGGAGAAGGGACCGAAGGTGCGAGGGTCTCGGTCCGAAATGGTGAGGGAAGCGAAATGGACCGAGCCCTCGGTCTATTTGGGTTGTAGGGTGGCTTCGGTCCTGCATGCCTTGTTCGGTCCGAGAAGGCTGTTTCGCTTCTGACACTTCGGTTCTGACATCTTCGGCTCTAATAGGAGGGTTCGGCTCCTAAGAGGTTCGGTTCCTAAGAGGTTCGGTTCCTAAGAGGGGTTTCGACCCTAATTAGCTGTTTTTCGATATAACTCTCCGTTTTAAGCGGTTTTTGGCCAAGTTAAGGGTCGGGATGACTATAAAAAGTTGAGAGAGATTTTGAGAGAGATTTGGGAGAGACTTCTCATACTTGGAGAGATTTCACATACTTGGAGAGATTTGGGAGAGATTTCACATACTTGGAGAGATTTCACACACTTGGAGAGACTTGGGAGAGATTTCACATACTTGGAGAGATTTGGGAGAGATTTCATCTTAGCCATTATTATCGTATAATCTCGTAATGCACGGTTCGTGAAACCCGTTATGTTTCGTTTATGATTGTTTTAAGTCCCCGAAAGGGTCCTTAGTCGTGTTTTGATGCATTTAACTGCCTTATTAGGCTTTTACATTGCTAAACACATAGAATATCTGAAACACTTGAATTCTTGACATGCAAATGCACATTTTTATACATAGAATAAGTTTTAACATACAAGTATTGGTTAAGTTTGACCGGTTTGACTTGTTGACTTTGACTTGAATTTGATGGTTGTCACATTATCCCCCAGTTAGAAGGAATTTCGTCCCGAAATTTGCATTTTGAGTGGGACTTCAAGGGTTGGGGAATAGATGTGGGTACTTTTGTTTCATTTGGTCCTCACGTTCCCAAGTAAATTTGGGTCCTCGCTTGGCGTTCCACCGGACCTTTACGATGGGAATGTGGCTTTGTTTCGTCGATTTAACCTCTCGGTCCATGATTTCAACAGGTTCCTCTACAAAGTGGAGGTTCTCGTTGATCTCAATTTCTTCCAAAGGAATGACGAGGGTCTCATCAGACAAACATTTCTTTAGGTTTGACACTGTTGGGTTTTGAGCATTCTAACACTCCTAAGTGTACATGCAACCCTAAATACCTTGGATCTATGTTTTCTCTATTATACATGCAAATATGAATATCCAAGGCATTATACTAACTAGCATACAAAAACTTTGATTCGTATGAAATATAACAAGTTAGAATACATACCTCTTTGATGTAGAATGACTCCATGAAGCTTGAGTGCCTAGTGCCCCAAGTGTGACACCTCAAATGGTTCACACAACACCAAATCCACTTGGAATAACTTTAGAGAACATACACACTTCATGAAAATCGGCTAGCCCTTATTATCACTCTAGTGGCCGATTTTGTCAACAATAAGATGCTTATATAGTTAGTGACAATTAGGGTAAACCCTAATTGTCATGGCTTTCCATTTCCTTGGATCCATGGGTTCAAACATACCATGGAGCATCTTATGGGTTTTAGCCCAACTTGACAATCCATGGAGCATTAGCCCACTATACAAGTATGGGTGATTTACACAATCAACCTATATATTTAATTAGTCTTCTTTTGATCACTTAATTAATTCTAGATTAATTCTTGATCAATACTAATTAAATAATCTTATTAATATATTATAACTTATAATATATTAACAAACCTTAAGTGTTATTTCTCTCATTATAGTCTATCCAAATGCATGATGCCATGCAACCCAAATGGACCATGCCGGGTCGGGTCAAGTCTTACCAATTATAGTTATGGACTTAGACATTAATCCAACAGTCTCTCACTTGGATAAGTCTAAAACTATTATTGCGTATGACTTCAAGAATCGACTGGCAATCGTAGCTCTCAAAAGCTTCCGTCGAACTCTGACCTTGCCGATGATCTCTGACCTTTGTCAATGACTTGTCCATTAGATAACTGATCATATATTCCTCCATTCTAGATATCATATGGACTGAGACATGGATTATAAATCATTCTCTCTGTCTATCTGTTGTTTCCCGATTTCCGATTTATGATGACTGACTGATTGAACAAATCAAATCAGTCCTGGCTTGGCCAAGCACTCACAAGTGTCATCGCTAAATCATCGAGGGGCCCACAGATATCGCTTTTATCCCGAAGGTAAAAGGAATGGATAAACTTCGACTCATATGGCTTGTTCTACTACTTGTTGAATCATACACAAAGACACGTTTTATAACATCGAGTTACCAATGCGTTTTCGTGCAATCAATGTATAACCAACTCATAGTAACAACTCATATATCTAGATTTGAAGAATATAAGATATTATCGTCTCATGATAACTCGTGATAAAATCCATGAAGTGATTCAAATGAGCGTGGGTTGAATCCAATACTCAGAACTTATGAGCACTCATGAGTGTTGTAGCACCACTTTGTCTAACATCTTAGACCTCTACAAGCCAACCCATGACAGTCTTGATCCATATCTACTTCCAACATATGACCGACTGTGGATGGTTTGAATAACTTAGTCATTCGGGAAGAATGACCTAGTTTATTATGGAAGTCAAAACATGCAAAGTGAAACACAAGAATAATTGAATCTAATATGGTATCAAAACCTATGAATATAAATAAGACACTTTTATTTATCACCATACTGATTACTCATTATTCCTTGTTTCGGTTTTATCAACTTTATACTTGAATTAAAAACACTAGTTGTCCCATGCTCCAAACAAGTACACTATGTTTTTCAAAACAATAGCTTTGACATACACCAAGTATGCACTCTATGTTTTTCTATGATCCTTACTTTGTGAATTAAACCAATTGAACATAATTTCAATGATTCTAATTTCACACTTCCAAACCCTTATCGAAAAATGTGAGAATTTCAAATTCCTATCATTTATCGAAATCTGTTTAGATTTTAAACTTATATGCACTGACCCTCCTGTAATGAATATGTACAAAGTCACAAAGACTTGTCAAAAGACATTATAAGGTCTTCCAATGGAGATCAACTCCATGGAAACTAAGTCTCATATTCAAAGTACATTGCTTTGAACATGCTTCTTGCATTAAATTTTCTAATCTTACACAGATAACTTCCACCTATGGAGACAAATCCATATTCTCATTTTGACTATCACTTCTGAACAAGAGATGCCTCTTTTCAGAATATGTCAATATGGTCCTTCCAAAATTAGCAGTATACTTCCAACTGTCCATGAGCAACCAATCTTTGGTAAACCTTAGATTGTCCTTGACAATTGCTTAATCCTTTTAGTCATATCCAATTCTAGACCTTCTCCCTTCTTAATGCCCCATGCATTTGGAAAATTTTAGAAAGGATGAATATTATAGCACATGCAATCGATCCTATATCCGAAGCAAATGGGACACGATTCATGATGTCTCACATAAAGACATGATTCTAGACCAGTCTTTTGCTACAATATTTTTATTTGCCATGTTTTCAAAATTTGACTATGAAGAGGGATGCCGTAATCATAATCGAATTTTGAGAACGCAATATATAGAATTTCCTTAAGTTGAACCAATCCAACATGAAATTCATATATATATATATATTCTTGACTAAAGATGATTAAGGTCTCAATCTAAGCCTTTAGAACTGAAATGAAGTATATCCTCTCCCTTAATTATAGTAAAACAACTTTTCAACCCCTGCAACTCTACGAATTGAAACTTTTGTTTTCTATAATTAACATTAATAATGTAACATACACGTTTTGAGATCGTGTTTTATATAAATAATATTATGAAATATTATGTGATATTGAGTACTGAGTTCTAACAGATAGTTTTTACTAGAAATAAGGTAAAACTATGTTTAGAATCACTCATAAATTATTGGAAGTCTTATGAAATTCCTATTAAAAGCTAAATAGTGAAATTTAGCGAAAATATAAAACTTGAAATAAGTAAAATTTAATGTTGAAAGTTGTAGATAATCTCGTTAGAAACATTCAGGCGAAAACCTCGTCGAAATCCGAGTTATAACGAAGAAGTTATGACCAATCGAAGATCCGCGATAAAACCGGCACGGTGCCGAATGACGTAAAAAGTGAGTTTTTGATAAACTAATTTTTAGCCTTAGTGATCTAAATGAAAGTCGTTGTATTCGTTAAACCGAGAAGTTCGATAAAAAGAATGCCAAAATCTGACTTCGTATGAGGAAGTTATGATTTTTACAAGTTTCAGCTTAGCAGTAGACAGCTAAAAACTCGAATTTTAGATCGAGTGATTTTTAGCCGACACAACCTAAACAAGAATTGAAGGTCTCGTCATTAGTAGTACAATGGTAAAAAGTCTGACGAAAACGAACGTCGGATTAAGAAGTTATGAATTTTTAACGGATTTACCAGTCCCGGTCTGTTAAAAATAATAATATAAAAATAAATTCAAAGTTTTCCGACGAAGTGTAAACGAAAGTTGTAGAGCATAATTTTCTCTACGCGTGCATATAAAGAACATCAAAAACGGAGTCCGTATGAGAAAGTTATGGATTTTACAAGATTGGGCACATTTTTCGAGAAATTTCGCATGAATAGTGATTGCCACGTCACCCTCGCCAGGAGTTGGCCACGTGTCCGAAGCTGCTGCGTGGCATGTCCGAGAAGCGACGCGTGTCGCACAGGTGTCCGAAGAAGCACGTGATCCTCGCATGCCACACGTGATCCTCGCATGCAACACGTGATCCGACCCTCGTGTCCTCCTCCCATTGGACCGAAGCAGCCGACCCAATCCGAAGTAGCCAGCTCTCCGGCCGACGCTTCGCCCTGATGCCGCGTGTTCTGAGCCTTGCACACATGCCCTCCTCTCCTCGCTTCGGATCTGAGGCTCGCACCTATATAAAGGGTGCGAGACCTCCCGGTTACATGTTTGAATTTTGCTCTTTTTCACCCCTTTCCAACATTTTCTTGCATTCCGACTTCCCCCGAAGCCCTGGTACTTATTCCAAAGCCCGAAGCGCACCCCGAGATTTCCGAGAAGCCCGAAAAATTTATCTTTTCGGTTTCGAAGCTCTACCTTCGCAGAGCCCGGTTTTCAAGAAAGCTCCCGGTTTTCAACGAAGAAAGTCATATTTAAAGCCGAAGTGCTGCCCAAATTACTATTTTGACCCCCGATTATTTCTCGGTGAGTTTAATATATAAGAACAATTGTTTGTTATGTGTTATATGTGCTATGTACTTTTCCATGTTATCATCTCAAGTTGTTGTATCTGCTATTTTATAGCAAGGCTGTACCTCTGACTTGAAGTGTATGACATAAGCATCACTTGGGTATTGGTATGAACCGTTGACCATGAAGTGTATGACATAGGCATCACTTTGGCTTTGGTAGTATACTAAGATAAGGCTGAAAGCCTAAATATTCTAGCAAAATGATATTCCTGAGTATTTACTGTGCCATTTGTGCTGAAACTTTATTGATTTTATATCAAGTATGGAATTTGTTATGTCTCATTGATTAATATGGGAAGCTTTTTGCATTATGCCTTTGTTGTTCCTTGTTCCTCTTTGCTTCTGGCATATTACAGTATATATATGGCATGACGTTATATTGTATCTATTATTGAACTCACTAAGCGTCACCGCTTACCCTCTCAATGTTTAACTAATTCGCAGGAGATAAGCACCCAGTATAGTGATATACTGGTAGAAGATTTTTGAATAGTTTGAAACTACTGTTTTGATAGAAGATTTTCGAATAGTTTGAAACTATTGTATTTTGCACTCCCATATGTATAAAACTATAGTATCATGGGGAGTTATGTAATATATAACACTATGAAATAGTGGGTTTGTATCCAGTAGTTTGTAACCGTTTTATCAATATAAAATATTGTTTTATGAATATGCATGTAGCATGTTTCGGAATAACAATTGTCAAATATGAAAATTTGGGTCTTTCATAAATATGAAAGTATAGAAAGGGGTTCTTTCAATCATGGTATCAGAGCAGTGGTTTAAGTGAACTAAATTCCACGGATTGGTATTTAGACTTAAACTATTGGAAGTTCAATATATGAACTTAATTATTGTAAGTATAGGGATACAAACCATAGGAAACATATATATAAAAGTATTAGGTAATAGTAAACCCTAATATTCTAAAATACAATATTACTCCCTATTTCAGAGCAATGGCTGAACAGGTTAGTAGCCATACCCCCGAGGTTGGTGAAGGTCCTCAACCTGAGGAAGGGAATACTCCAGTATCTCCTCGTGAGGAGCGACTCTTGGGTAAACTTACCGGTGTTATTCGACAGACTCTCGAAGAACACAAAAAGAGTGGTGATAAAGGAAAAGAGAAAGCCACTGGAGAATCTTCGAGTGGAGAGGTGAAGCGTCACTCGTTTAAAGATTTCAAGAGTAGCGGTGCTATAGAGTTTTCTGGTGTTCTTAATCCAATTGTTGTTCTTACTTGGATCCAGAACACATAAAAAGTGTTTCGTATTTCTCATGTAGATGCTGAAGACAAGGCTAACTATACTTCTGCAATGCTCATCGGAGAAGCCTTGGTCTGGTGGGAAGCAACCTATGAAGCTCTCAGCAAGTTTGACCAGGAGAATTTATCCTGGGAAATGTTCAAAACTCGTGTGCTAGAGAAGTACTGTCCTCTAGACATAAGGAGGAGGTTGGAGAAAGAATTCCTCGAGCTTAAACAGGGAGGAATGACTGTGAATGAGTATGAAACTCAGTTCAATCAAAAAGCACGGTTTGCCGTAAAGTGTATTCCAACTGAAGATGAGAAAATTCAGTTATTCTTAGAAGGACTACGGCACGAAATTCACGATTTCGTTGCTAATCGGGAAGTACTGTCGTTTGATAAAGCTGTTGAGTATGCTCGAAAGCGTGAGCATGACTTAGAAATACGTGGTGCCACTCTTACTGTTCCAAAACATCCACGTACTGAAAGGACTGCTCCTGCTTCCCCTATTCCACCAACTCAATCCGTTCGATCTGAACCTAGCAAGCAAGTACAATCTTAGAGTGCTTTTCGTGGCCGCGGCAGGTCACAATCTTTTTCTCTTCAGTCGCCAGCTTGTCGAAATTGTGGAAAGAATCATCCGGGCGAATGCAGACTAGAGGAAAGAACCGTGGTCTGTTTTGGATGTGGAGAAGTAGGACACAAAAGGCCCGTGTGTCCAATGAAAGGTGTTACATGCTTTGCATGTGGTGTTACTGGCCACAGGAAGCGTTTTTGCCCCACCTTTACTAATCAGATGACGGGAAGTCAAGCTTCCGTTCAACAACCGGCGAAAAGTCAAGCTTTCGTTCAACAACCGGCGAAAAGTCAAGCTCCTGTTCAACAATCAAGGGGTACTCCAACTTAAAAGGAGGAGGTTCCAAAAGCTAAGGATCGTGCATTCCAGATCACCACAGAAGAGGCACGCGAGGACACGAATGTTGTGACGGGTACATTTCTTGTTAACTCTAGACCTGCTCACATCTTATTTGATTCTGGTGCCTCAGATTCTTTTGTGTCTTATGAATTTGCGCATTCTTTTCAAATTGCTTGCTATGCGCTCGCGCAACCCTTTCACGTAGAGACTGCTGGAAGTATATCATTACTTGCCGATAAAGTCTATAGGAATTGTGTTATAGAAATTGAAGGCTACAATTTTCTTGGTAATCTAATTCCTATATCCTTGCCCAACTTTGACATTATTCTCGGCATGGATTGGTTGTCAAAGAACCACGCAGACCTTTTGTGTTATGAAAAGATAGTACGTATTCCCATTGAAGGGGAGAATCCTATCTATGTCTATGGTGAACAAGGAACCTTAAAAATAATATCTTTCCTCAATGCCCGTAAACTCATATCGAAAGGGTGTTCTATCTATCTGGCCTACACAGTCGATGTCTTGAAAGAAGATAAGAAAACGGTGAATGATGTTCCCATTGCTAAGGAATATCTAGATGTTTTTCCCGAAGAATTGCCTGGACTTCCTCCGGACAGGCAAGTAGAATTCCGAATTGACCTTGTGCCTGGTGCTGCTCCGATTGCTAAGACTCCTTATCGTCTTGTGCCAGCTGAGACGAAAGAAATGATGATCCAACTGCAGGAATTACTTGACAAAGGCTTTATCCGACCAAGTACCTCTCCATGGGGTGCTCCTTTACTGTTTGTCAAGAAGAAAGATGGATCGATGCGGATGTGCATTGATTATCGTGAGCTGAATAAGGTGACTATCAAGAACAAGTATCCACTACCTCGCATCGATGATTTGTTCGATCAACTTCAGAGTGTTAGCTATTTCTCAAACATTGATCTAAGATCTGGCTATCATCAGTTGAAAGTTCAAAAGCAGGATGTACCGAAGACTGCTTTTCGTACTCGATATGGGCATTACGAATTCCTTGTTATGCCGTTTGGTTTAACGAATGATCCTGCTGTATTCATGGATATGATGAATCGGGTATGCCGCCCAATGCTCGATAAATCTGTCATCGTATTCATAGACAATATTCTAATCTATTCCAAGTCTGAAGCTGATCATGCCATTCATATTCGTGCGGTGTTAGAACTTCTTCGAAAGGAGAAGCTTTATGCTAAATTCTCGAAATGTGAATTTTGGCTTCGCCAAGTTCAATTTCTCGGCCATGTTATTTCTGGTGACGGTGTATCCGTAGATCCTACTAAAATTGAAGCTATTCAAAATTGGGAAGTGCCTCGTAATGCATCCGAAATTCGTAGTTTCTTGGGTCTCGCGGGATATTACCAGAGATTTATTAAGGACTTTTCTCGTATAGCCATACCTCTCACGAGTCTTACACAAAAGGAAGTGAAGTTCGAATGGGGTGAAGCCCAAGAAAAAGCTTTCTCGACTCTAAAAGATCTTTTGACCCATGCTCCAATCTTATCACTTCCAGAAGGTGATGATGATTTCTCTGTATATAGCGATGCTTCAAGATTAGGACTCGGTTGTGTGTTGATGCAACGTGGTAAAGTGATAGCCCATGCCTCAAGGCAACTGAAAGATTATGAAAAGAATTATCCCACTCATGATCTCGAACTTGCTGCAGTGGTATTTGCCCTAAAATTTTGGAGACATTACCTCTTTGGTACAAAATGTCAATTGTATACCGACCACAAGAGTCACAAGTATATATTCAGTCAGCAAACTCTGAATATGAGACAACAACGAGCCATGGAGCTGATCAAAGACTATGACTGTGAAATCCTATATCATCCTGGAAAGGCTAATGTAGTTGCCGATGCACTTAGCAGAATGGTTTATCGTAATAGTATGTGTTATGCTATTACTCACACCACAGTAAAGTTCACTATCCTAGATGAACTAGAGAAATGGCAAGTAGAAGCCCTAAAGCAAAATGTGAAGAAAGAAGGGATGGTACATTACATCGATGTTTTACTTGATGATCCCCAAGGACTGAAGGTATTCAAGAATCGGCTGTGGATTCCGAAGATCGGTGGATTAAGAAAGAAGATTTTAGATGAAGCCCATAAGTCTAAACTGTCAATAAATCATGGTACAAGTAAAATATACTATGATGTAAGAGCTGATTATTGGTGGCCTGGATTAAAGAGAGACATTGGAAGATATGTACAAGAATGCTTAGTATGCTTACAAGTCAAAACAGAGCACCAAAAGCCTTACGGAACCCCAGAAAGCCTTAGTGTACCTGTATGGAAATGGGGAGAACTGTCCATGGATTTTATTACCAAATTGGCAAAGACTGCTAGACAGCATGATAGCATTTGGGTAATCGTCGACCGCCTGACTAAAATTGCTCATTTTCTTGCCATGCGTGAAACGGCTCCAATGGAGAAATACGCATAAGTATACTTGGATGAAATTGTTGCAAGACATGGTGTGCCACTAAAGATCGTTTCCGATCGTGATACTCGCTTCACTTCTCACTTTTGGGCGAGTATGCAACGTGAATTGGGATCTCGAGTTGCTCTCAGCACAACCTATCATCCCCAGACAGATGGTCAGACGGAGAGAACAATCCAAACTGTAGAAGATATGCTTCGTGCATGTGTCTTGGAGTTCGGTGGTAACTGGGATAAATACTTACCTCTTGTCGAATTCTCGTATAATAACAGTTACCACGCTTCAATCAAAATGCCGCCATATGAGGCATTATATGGTCGCAAGTGTCGTACTCCATTTTGTTGGCGTGAAATATGACAGAAAATCCTTGGAGGCCCTGAAATGATTCAAGACACCACCAACAAGATTCAAATTGTACGAGAAAGAATGAAAGCCGCATAGGATAGACAAAAGTCCTATACGGAAAAGAGGAGGCGACCAATAGAATTCCAGGTGGGGGATTTCGTAATGTTAAAGGTATCCCCATGGAAAGGTCTTATGCGATTTGGAAAGAAAGGAAAACTAAGTCCTAGTTTTGTTGGTCCTTTCAAAATCCTCCAGAGGATTGGTAAACAAACATACCGCTTGGAATTGCCTGAAGATTTGGCAGGTATTCATGATGTCTTCCATGTGAGTTATCTACGTAAATGCTTGAGCATCTAAGATGAAGCAGTTCCATTATCCGAGGTGAAACTGGATAATAAGTTAACTTATGTAGAAGAGCCTGAAGAGATCGTAAACGAAAGAACGACTAAGCTACATAATAAAGAAGTAGAGTTGGTGCTTGTCAAGTGGAAACACCATCGAGGCCCGAACTATACTTCGGAGAATAAGAATGAGATAAGAGCGAAATATCCCCATTTATTTTAATCGATGTAATTTCGGGGGCGAAATTCTCAAAAGGAGGAGGTATTTGTAACATACACGTTTTGAGATCGTGTTTTATATAAATAATATTATGAAATATTATGTGATATTGAGTACTGAGTTCTAACGGATAGTTTTTACTAGAAATAAGGTAAAACTATGTTTAGAATCACTCATAAATTATTGGAAGTCTTATGAGATTCCAATTAAAAGCTAAATAGTGAAATTTAGCGAAAATATAAAACTTGAAATAAGTAAAATTTTATTGTTGAAAGTTGTAGATAATCTCGTTAGAAACACGGAGGCGAAAAACTCGTACAAATCCGAGTTATAACGAAGAAGTTATGACCAATCGAATATCCGCGATAAAACCGGCACGGTGTCGAATGACGTAAAAAGTGAGTTTTTGATAAACTACTTTTTAGCCTTAGTGATCTAAATGAAAGTCGTAGTATTCGTTAAACCGAGAAGTTCGATAAAAAGAATGCCAAAATCTGACTTCGTATGAGGAAGTTATGATTTTTACAAGTTTCAGCTTAGCAGTAGACAGCTAAAAACTCGAATTTTAGATTGAGTGATTTTTAGCCGACACAACCTAAACGAGAATCGAAGGTCTCGTCATTAGTAGTACAACGGTAAAAAGTATGATGAAAATGGACGTCGGATGAAGACGTTATGAATTTTTAACGGATTTACCAGTCCAGGTCTGTTAAAAATGATAATATAAAAATAAAGTCAAAATTTTCCGACAAAGTCTAAACGAAAGTTGTAGAGCATAATTTTCTCTACGCGTTCATATAAAGAACGTCAAAAACGGAGTCCGTATGAGAAACTTATGGATTTTACAAGATTGGGCACATTTTTCGAGAAATTTCGCATGAATAGTGATTGCCACGTCACCCTCGCTCGGAGTTGGCCACGTGTCCGAAGCTGCTGCGTGGCATGTCCGAGAAGCGACGCGTGTCGCACAGGTGTCCGAAGAAGCACGTGATCCTCGCATGCAACACGTGATCCGACTCTCGTGTCCTCCTCCCATTGGACCGAAGCAGCCGACCAAATCCGAAGCAGCCAGCTCTCCGGCCGAAGCTTCGCCCTGCTGCTGCGTGTTCCGAGCCTCGCACACATTCCCTCCTCTCCTCACTTCGGATCCGAGGCTCGCACCTATATAAAGGGTGCGAGACCTCCCGGTTACATGTTTGAATTTTGGTCTTTTTCACCCCTTTCCAACATTTTCTTGCATTCCGACTTCCCCCGAAGCCCCGATACTTATTCCAAAGCCCGAAGCGCGCCCCGAGATTTCCGAGAAGCCCAAAAAATTTATCTTTTCGGTTTCAAATCTCTACATTCGTAGAGCCCGGTTTTCAAAAAAACTCCCGGTTTTCAACGAAGAAAGTCATATTTAAAGCCGAAGTGCTGCCCAAATTACTATTTTGACCCCCGGTTATTTCTCGGTGAGTTTAATATATAGGAACAATTGTATGTTATGTGTTATATGTGATATGTACTTTTCCATGTTATCATCTCGAGTTGTTGTATCTGCTATTTTATAGCAAGGCTGTACCTCTGACTTGAAGTGTATGACATAAGCATCACTTGGGTATTGGTATGAACCGTTAACCATGAAGTGTATGACATAGGCATCACTTTGGCTTCGGTAGTATGCTAAGATAAGGCTGAAAGCCTAAATATTCTAGCAAAATGATATTCCTGAGTATTTACTGTGCCATTTGTGCTGAAACTTTATTGATTTTATATCAAGTATGGAATTTGTTATGTCTCATTGATTAATATGGGAAGCTTTTCGCATTATGCCTTTGTCGTTCCTTGTTCCTCTTTGCTTCTGGCATATTACAGTATATATATGGCATAACGTTATATTGTATCTATTATTGAACTCACTAAGCGTCACCGCTTACCCCTCTCAATGTTTAACTAATTCGCAGGAGATAAGCACCCAGTATAGTGATATACTGGTAGAAGATTTTTGAATAGTTTGAAACTACTGTTTTGATAGAAGATTTTTGAATAGTTTGAAACTATTGTATTTTGCACTCCCATATGTATAAAACTATAGTATCCTGGGGAGTTATGTAATATATAACACTATGAAATAGTGGGTTTGTATCCAGTAGTTTGTAACCGTTTTATCAATATAAAATATTGTTTTATGAATATGCATGTAGCATGTTTCGGAATAACAATTGTCAAATATGAAAATTTGGGTCTTTCATAAATATGAAAGTATAGAAAAGGGTTCTTTCAGATAACTTGCAACCTTTATCATAATTATCATGCTCCCACTAACATGATGATTATTAGCATAACACTTATGCTCCCACTAGCTTTGACATGTACTCATAAATCAGTTGAACTTCTAGAAATCAATACTTTATTGACTTTCTTACCAAAGTTCAGATTTTTGATACGAGATGCTTTGATAAAACCTTATCAATATCACACACCTTTCCTTAGATAGCTCACATGTGTGTCTAAACAATTTCAGAACTATGAAAAGGGATGTCGTAATCATAGTCTCAATTGTTTAGACCTTTTTCCATCTGCTTCAAATCTACTTGGTGGAAGTGTTTCCTCACCATCATTTTCATGAATCGGAGAGAAACCTTATGACCCTTAGATTTTATGGTGTATGTGTTCTTATCCATGTGAATTGTCAAAACCATAGTCACAAGACAAGGATAATGACAAATCCAAACTCATGTGGACTGAACTTATGCAATCTTAACTTCTTGCCACCTGGCAGTACAGGGCCTGCCATTGCTTCCAAGTTGTTATGCAACCAACTGAGAACTCTAAGAAGTCATATGCAAAGCCAACTTTAACTGGAATGGGCACAGAATATGTCAACACGATAGGTTATAAACCTCAAGTCGTGTGCTAGTGAAGAACCTCAGGTTTTATTCTTGATTAGTTCTTGAGACTTTCAAGACCTTTAAGACTCCCACTGTCCTCTTGACATATAAGACTATCTTGCCAAATATTCAAGAGATAGTTTGGATTCTTTATCAAGACAAACACTTCACACAATTGGCCTTAGTTGGTCTTAGTTTAATCCAAAACATCACAAATTACCAATTTCAAATGTACAAGAGTAGGACACTTTTACTCTTACATTTGACAAGTGTTATAAACCTTTCTTTAAGATATGTCACTCAGCTTATAGTCTTGGAGTATGACTCTAAGACTTGTTTTGAAACGAAGTATGACTCATCTTCTTGATTTAACCATTTCAACAATTGATGACTCCTCTTCTTAGTCATAAGAATGCACTAAGATGTCCTTAGAAGACCAATTGTGATGTGGTTCTTTAATCATTAAGATGATCACAAAACATGATACTAAAGTACTCTCCCATCTTTTCAGATTTGAGAAACTTTTATCTGTCTGCCTAATTTGATTCTTCCCATTCGTTCTGCCATACATTGAGACTTTTCCAATGTTTCAGAATTATACTTAAACTTATAAGTATAACCATATTTACTAAACTTTAGTAAATCATGACGAATAGTCTTATCGATCTTTGTGGTGGACTTGATCAGTGCACAAGAATGTGTACTCGATCCCTTTAGTCCTTCACTTTACTCACATATACATGTGAACAAGGAATTAGTCTTAATTTTCCAAAGATGAAAATTCTCGTTCATCATACTATACAACTTGCATGATTCTAAGTTTCTATCCAACTGAAACTTGGGTGATGAGAATCTTTCCTTATTTGGTAAATTTAGACACTACCACAAATGAAAGAATCAAATTCATATTTCCACTCTTGCTATTAATGGAATCATATAAACAACAATTTTTTTTCACAAATGCCATTGTAAGGATATTTTAAAATAAATAAAATAAAAAATTTTCCTTTTATTTTAAACTTTGCGGAAAAACTTATCCTTACAGTGCAAAAGCATATGAAAACTTGTTGTTATCTATTCCTAAGCAATATATCATAACTCCTAAACAACAGCTCAAAATTCTGATCACCGAACCATGCGATCGAAATCCATCTTCGCGACCAGAATCAACATATACTTCCTTTAAGTTTCTTCACTTTCTTTGATTCTTAAAACATCACCATGTGACCCAGTCACATCATGTAACAAGAATCTCATAATAGAAACTTAACAGAGTTAGATAGTGGACTTTACCTGAAGTAGAGTCAAACTTCTTGACTTGATCAACCTTATGATCTTTCAGGTAAATAGACAGCTTCGCAATCAATGCCCCTTCCTTTGGCAAGATAAACATATGGACTCTTTGGTAATGGGACTATCTCAGACTTAGCCTTTCTCTTTACCATTTGGTCAACCGGGTTGACTATGGCAAATCCCTTTCCTTTGGGAAGAGAATGCTTTTTCTGGGTATCCAATGTTACCATTATCAATGTCCATTGAAGGTTTTGGGAAGTTGATCTACTAATCAGATTTGCTCTGCCAGTGCTCCAAATCATTGCTGATTAAGCACCCCAAAGCAAATAGATAAGATCATTATGGATCATGTCATAGTCTTTTACATGGTAGTCCATAAGGAACTTACTATGTGACTTAGAAAGTGATTGAGCATCCAACTTTCTTAAGACTTTGACACCCAACTCTCCTGGCTTGTCAATATGTGACTTCATCTCCAAGATGTGATCACACATAGACCTTGCTTGCCAATAGGGCTTGAGTGACCTTGAACTTGTGGGTTAGGGAGAATAATTGGAGGAGGTGGAGGAAGAGATGGAGGAAGAGAAGGATGATTTCCACGCCATCTTCATTAGGAAAACTTGTTTCAAGAGATTTGGGAAGATCATAGATGTCTGAGCTAGACATCTTTTGGGAGATATTCAAGATAGTTGATTTAAAGTCCTTAATATAACACCCAATATGAAATATTAAGGCTAGGATCCAACAACCAATTTATAACTGGAAGAGGGATTCCTTAATATGAGTTATAAAATAGTTGAAGGTAGGTAAATGACGATTCACCAATTTCCACCATGAAAAACGAAATAATTTATTAGGTTTTTAATTGGATTTGAAACTCCTAGATCTTTTGAGATTCATTGAACTTTTCAATGGCATGTTTCAATCTCGAGTGTGCCCTTCAGGTTTTATGACTGGGATGCCGAGGATCACAAAACAAGGTGTGAAGTAACCATGCAAATATACTTGGTACCCTTAATATTTACCCCTCAATCGATGTGATGGTTAACCACACGAGCTCCACCGATACTATGATAAATATTAAGTTACCCTTTTCCTACCTTGTTAAATCCAGGTTAGTGTGCCGGTTAACCACACACGCTCCACTAACGGTTTAAGCAAAGTGCAAAGTGTAATTTCATGGATTAGCACCTTATTCACATTTTCCTAAGTACCTAAGATTGGGAATTAATAAAAGGTTTAGTTACTTAGTATTTATCATTAATACTTTTAATGAAGGGAGAATCAAAGTCCTTGTCCTACCTGTTCGGCTAGCGACCCTCCACCAGTCAAGGAAGCGGTCGGTGAGAGTGGACACCCATTAAGCTGCTATTTTATAGGCAACAACCTTATACCCCCCTTATAGACCGGCTTCGTGAATGAGGCATACTAATGGTAAGACTGACTTGCTCTTATACATATATATATATATATATATATATATATCATTAACTTATAATATTATAAAATATAAGGGTTGAATTTTAACATTTAAAATTCTAAGGGCTTAACTTGGAATTAAAGTATTCTTGAGGGAAACTTTACAAATTCCAAAACTTGAGGGCAAGTTTTGAAAATATTCAAAACCATTTAATTCCATAACTTATGTGTTTAAAGTAGTTTTTAATTAAAACTCTTCAAGTTCCATAACTTGAGGACAAGTTATGGAAGACTTTAAACCATTAAAGAATGTAACTCTTCTTCTTTTGTAACTTATGGAACTAATTAAGGTTACACATTTTTATTATTTAATGAAGTGACTCTTGAACCTCCATAACTTGAGGATAAGTTATGGAGTCATAAAACCATTTAATGAGGACAAGACTCTTCATTTTGTAACCTTTGCCAACTTTTATGAGTTTTAAGAAACTTTAATGTGACTTTTCATGTAACTTGAGGACAAGTTACACAAACACATTTTAGAATCCACTCTTAGATTAAAATGGATCAAAGACACATAATCAATCAACCTTTTCTATTAATCTAAGCAACTCATATGAACAAGATAATTGGAATCAAACTTTTTCATGTAATTAGCATAACACTTAAACTAATACAAAACATGAATCTATTGACAATTATCTTTGAAATTGGATTAGCATGAACATTACCACATCAAAAACAAGTTTATAGGTTCAAAAATAGCTTATGGTAATGTTCCTAGTCCATTTCTAGCCAAAAAACTCGAAGATATGCTTACAGGGGGTCCAACTCGTCGAGTGCATGAACCAAATCGACGAGGTAGATCGTTTTGAACACTTTTAAGGCATGGACTCGTCGAGTCCCTTTATGGACTCGGCGAGTCTGCTGTTCAGACAGCAAAAAACTTCGATTTTTAAGCAGATTTTGCAAGTATAACAAGAAAACAAGCCTAGGCTCTGATACCACTGTTGGGTTTTGAGCATTCTAACACTCCTAAGTGTACATACAACCCTAAATACCTTGGATCTATGTTTTCTCTATTATACATGCAAATATGAATATCCAAGGCATTATACTAACTAGCATACAAAAACTTTGATTCGTATGAAATATAACAAGTTAGAATACATACCTCTTTGATGTAGAATGACTTCATGAAGCTTGAGTGCCTAGTGCCCCAAGTGTGACACCTAAAATGGTTCACACAACACCAAATACACTTGGAATAACTTGAGCGAACATACACACTTCATGAAAATCGGCTAGCCCTTATTATCACTCTAGTGGCCGATTTTATCAACAATAAGATGCTTATATAGTTAGTGACAATTAGGGTAAACCCTAATTGTCATGGCTTTCCATTTCCTTGGATCCATGGATTCAAACATACCATGGAGCATCCATGGAGCATCTTATGGGTTTTAGCCCAACTTGACAATCCATGGAGCATTAGCCCACTATACAAGTATGGGTGATTTACACAATCAACCCATATATTTAATTAGTCTTCTTTTGATCACTTAATTAATTCTAGATTAATTCTTGATCAATACTAATTAAATAATCTTATTAATATATTATAACTTATAATATATTAACAATACTTAAGTGTTATTTCTCTCATTATAGTCTATCTAAATGCATGATGCCATGCAACCCAAATGGACCATGCCGGGTCGGGTCAAGTCTTACCAATTATAGTTATGGACTTAGACATTAATGCAATAGACACATGAAAGGTAGGATGAACGTGATTGAGTTCCTGCGGTAATCATAGCTTGTATGCCACCGGCTCAATCCTAGCGAGGATTTCGAATGGCCCGATATACCTTGGATTTAATTTCCCACGTTTCCCAAAACGTATTAATCCCTTCCAAGGTGATACTTTCAGAAGTACTCGATCCCCAACTTGGAACTCCAAAGGTTTTCGTCTCTTATCCGCATTGCTCTTTTGTCGGTCTTGGGAAGCCTTCATTAGCTCTCGAATTTGGACGATCTTCTCGGTTGTTTCCCTTATGATCTCCGGGCCAGTGAGTGCGCTGTTAGGGACTTGCCCTTTTGCTAGTTGCGTATCGCCCACCTCAGCCCAGCACAGGGGTAATCTGCACTTACGGCCATGGAGGGTTTCGAACGGAGCAACTTTGATGCTAGTTTGATAACTATTATTGTAGGAAAACTCAATAAGAGGCAAATGAGTATCCCAAGCTTTACCAAAGTCTATCACACAAGATCTTAGCATTTCCTCTAACGTTTGAATGGTTCTTTCACTCTACCCGTCTGTTTGTGGGTGGTAGGCTGTACTCATGTCCAGCCTAGTTCCCATAGCTTTCTGCAGTGACTGCCAGAATCATGATGTCAATCTACTATCTCTGTCGGAGATAATGGATATCGGTACTCCGTGAAGGCGCAGTATTTCTCTAATGTAGATCCTTGTCAGCTTCTCCATTTTGTCTGTCTCTTTTATTGGTAGGAAGTGTGCGGATTTGGTTAATCTGTCGACGATTACCCAAATGGTGTCAAGTCCACCCGTGGTCTTAGGTAACTTGGTAATGAAATCCATCGTAATCCGCTCCCACTTCCACTCGGGTACCTCTGGTTGTTGAAGTAGTCCCGAGGGCTTTTGATATTCTACATTAACCTTGGCGCAAGTCAGGCACTTGCCCACAAAGGTAGCTATTTTGGCTTTCATGTTCGGCCACCAATACATCTTCTTGAGGTCTAAGTACATCTTGTCTGAGCCGGGATGCACGGAGTAGCGAGTTTTATGGGCTTCGTTCATGACAACATCCCTGAATCCACCAAATTTTGGTGTCCAGATCTGGTTCATGAAACAACGAACTCCGTCATCCCTGACTTCAAAATTTTTGTCCATTCCTCTCAATGCTTCACCTGTCACGTTTTCTGGCTTCAAGGCTTCTTCCTGAGCTTCCTTGATTTGTGCGGACATGTGTGAGTGGATGGTCATGGTTAATGCCTTTACTCGGCGGCCCGAGTACTCCTTTCTGCTTAAAGCGTCTGCAACCACGTTGGCTTTCCCGGGGTGATAACGAATCTCACATTCGTAATCGTTTAGTAATTCCACCCATCGTCTTTGTCTCATGTTGAGTTCTTTCTGATTGAGGATATGCTGGAGGCTTTTGTGATCGGTGAAGATGGTGCACTTGGTGCCGTAAAGGTAATGTCTCCAGATTTTTAGGGCGAAAACTACTCCTCCCAATTCGAGGTCGTGTGTCGTGTAGTTTATCTCGTGCGTCTTTAGTTGTCTTGAGGCGTAGGAAATGACTTTTCCTCGTTGCATTAACACACACCCTAGACCTTGGTTTGATGCATCGCAATAAACCACAAAGTCTTCGGTTCCATCCGCTAAGGACAAGATCGGAGCGCTGCACAGAGTTCGTTTTAGTGTTTGGAATGCAGCCTCTTGCTTATCTCCCCAGACGAAAGTCACTCCTTTTTGAGTCAAGGTGGTGAGTGGTTTTGCAATTTTGGAGTAGTTCTGAATGAATCTTCTATAGTAACCGGTGAGTCCTAAAAATTGTCGGATCTCCGTGGGTGTTCTTGGTGCTGCCCAGCTTTTAATCTCCTTGATCCTTGAAGGGTCCACATGGATTCCTTCCTTGCTGACTACATGTCCGAGGAAATTCACCTCTCGAATCCAGAACTCACACTTTGAAAACTTTGCGTACAATTTCACCGCCCTCAGCGTCTCCAGGACTCGACGTTAATGTTGGCTGTGTTCTTCCTTACTTCGGGAGTAGACTAGTATATCATCGATGAAAACAATCACGAACTTGTCTAAGTAAGGTCGACACACCCGATTCATCAGATCCATAAACGTTGCGGGTGCATTTGTTAAACCGAAAGGCATCACTACAAATTCGTAGTGACCATAGTGTGTTCTGAAAGCTGTCTTGGGAATATCCTCCTCTTGAACTCGTAGTTGATGGTACCCAGATCTAAGGTCAATCTTTGAGAAGAAACTTGCTCCTTGTAGCTGGTCGAAGAGGTCATCGATTCGAGGGAAAGGGTATCGGTTTTTAATGGTGAGTTTGTTTAGTTCGCGGTAGTCAATGCACATACGGAATGATCCGTCCTTTTTCTTGACGAATAAGACCGGTGCTCCCCATGGTGAGAAGCTTGGTCTAATGAAACCTTTGCTTAGTAGTTCGTTCAATTGACTGGTCAATTCCTGCATTTCGGCTGGGGCTAGACGATAAGGCGATTTGGCTACGGGGGTAGCTCCAGCAATTAAGTCGATTCGGAATTCGACTTGTCTAGCAGGGGGCACTCCTGGGAGGTCTTCCGGGAATACATCAGGGAAATCACGGACCTCCGGAATGTCCTTGATGTCTTTCATTTCTCGTTCCTTGTCTCTGACGTGGGCTAGGAAGGCGTGGTACTCCTTATGGAGATATTTTTGAGCCTTAACGCAAGAGATGATCTGAAGGTTTGAGCTAGGTTTGTCGCCATAAACAACGAGAGTTTCGCCACTCGGCAGATTAAGGCGAACGGCCTTTTCGTGACATAGGATTTCAGCATGGTGAGGGCATAACCAATTCATGCCAATGATAACATCAAAACTTTTTATGGTGACCGGTATAAGGTCGATTTGGAAAGAGTGATTGTTTAAGGTGAGGGTACACCCAGTGTAAATATCGTTAGTGTTCTCTGTTTTTCCGTTTGCCATTTCTACGGTGAATGTGTCTTTTAGTGTTTGTGGTGTTTAATTAAGCAAGCGTTTAAATTGGTGGCTCACGAAGCTTTTCTCTGCGCCACTATCGAAAAGAATGCATGCGTATGAATTGTTGAGGAGAAACGTACCGATAACCACAGTTGGATCTGCGACGACTTCCTCATGACCTATCGCCAGAACTCTGCCCACTTCGCCGGGGTTGGGGTTTCTTGCCTTCGGGCAGTTACGTTTGAGGTGTCCTGTTTCTCCACATCCATAATAGGTTCGGCTTGCTCCAGCATTGGCAACTTGTACGTTCGGTTGGGCTGGAGTTCTACAGAATCGGGCGGTGTGCCCCTTTTTGTTACAGTTGGTGCAATGCATTTCACGGCATGCACCGTTGTGGTGGTAGCTGCATTTTTTGCACTTGGGCAGGTTCCCGGCGTATTGCCTTATCGGAGTGGGGTTGGCAGTGGTTGCGGCAGCGTGCACAGCAACCACTTGTTGTTTCTTGGCAGGGTCTTGAGTAGGTCGGCTCTTCTTCTTATCCCAGAATTTTCTTTTGTTGTTTCCCCCTTTTGCTTGCTTGGAGGTGGTCGTTACAGCGCCATGGTTGGCATTATGGTCAATGAGTTGTTGTGCTAGTTCCTTGGCACTGTCGAAGGTAATTGGCTTTGAGGCCAATACATGTCCTTGAACTTGGGGAGAGAGTCCCTATATGTACCTTTCCACCTTCTTGCTTTCCTTCGGAACAATTCCTGGGCACAACATGGCCAGATCATTGAACCTTGAGGTGCAAGACAGGATGTCAGAGCCCGTCATTTTGAGACCCCAAAATTATTCTTCCAGCTTTTGTATCTCGCCCCTAGGGCAGTACTCCTTCATCAACATGGTTTTTAGATCTTCCCATGTGATTGTATTAGCCACCGGGAGTGTTAGCGTTTTGACGTGGCCCTTCCACCAGGTGAGGGCTCTTTCGGAGAATGTGCATGCAGCAAATTTAACCTTGCTTGCTTCAGGGCATGCACATATTTCGAAGATGGTCTCGGTTTTCTCGAACCATTACAGCAAGGCTATAACACCTTCGCTTCCGTTGAAGGATTTGGGCTTGCCGTTTGTAAAGTCTTTGCAGGTACACTCTCTCGAGCGTCCATGGCCGTCCCCGTTGTTAGAATTCGAGACACCACTACCCGCACCGCCATAATTAGTGGGGTTGATCTGAGCTATCGCGGCTGCCACTGCGGCCGCCACCGCAGCCTAGAACATGGCTGGGTCAAACTGAGGAGGTGGTGGTGGGGGTGGTGCAGTCCCAGCTGCGCCGCCGCGTCTAGGATTTCTACGAGGTGGCATTTTCTGCTATTATCAAGAATGAAAAGACAATAAGTCTTTGATACAAGTCAAGTGTTAAACTAAACATTATTAGTTCCTTATATGCATCATGATTCTGAATTGTAAGAATGTTGTAAGAATTCATTCATACCAGAAGTCTATAAATAATGAAATATAGACTTTATGAATTTCGATAGTATTGATTCTCATGAAATGTCTTTGATAGTATCCATACCGGGTCCACCCAACAATCGCTCGATGTACAATATTTATATGTAATCAAGATTTAATAAACTTTCGAATCTAATGGGTCTGCCATGGGCCCACAACCAAACAAGGAACTGGATCCAAGGCGGAACCACCATTTCTAGGTCGACATGGTCTCAATTACATATAACTTTGATTTATACCTCGGGCGATCATAGGTTGGCTACCAGTAAATTTTTATCTGAAAATAGTTCATGTTATGAATTTGATGTAGTGTTCCCAATAAAACAAATAGCGTGTCAATATCATTGATATAACTTAGTATACAATACTTGGGAAAATTTGACCCAACTTGGGGTCTATGCTACATCAATGTACGGAAAATTTTGACCGCCTAACTGATCCCGGAAGTGTAAACACTTAAATCGCGAGATCGGACATAAAATACTAGAAAATAATAGTAATATTTATCCGCAAAACTAGATTAAACTGGAGCGAGCAGTGCAATACTACTTGCGGCGGTTGAAGTTCTGAGGATTACGAAGTGAAGACACGAAGTTCCTCATTTCGGCTCTGGATTCTGCCGCTTGGCGCTCTGCTTCTGCCAGACGTCCTTCTAGTGTGGCTCGGTGTTCTCGGAGTTCTTGCACGTCAGCTCGGGTGGCAGCCATTTCCTGTCGAAGAAGCTTGGTGCGGTCTCGGGTCCGATCGTAGTCGTCGTCCAACCGGCGAATGCGAACGGAGTTGACTTGGCTGGTTGCTCCAACTTCCATGAGGTGGCGAGTGTTTACCCTTGTTTGTTCCTCGTGGTGTGTGACACGACGAACCATGACAGGAAGGGCTCGGTCGGCTGACCCTCCGCTGCTGAGGTCGTAGAAACTTCGTTCCATGCCATAGGGAGGACGTTGACCTTGTTCTCGGCTCCATCGATTTATAGTCTCGGCCCATTGGGGTGTCGGGTCCCGGAAGTGTTGTGGAGGGATAGGAACAGGGTGTGGATTGTAAACTTCGGGTTTCGAATCGGTTCCATCTGAGTCTTCTTCTTCTTCTTCTTCACCATCTACTGATTCTTCCTCTTCCATGGGTTCCTCATCTTCCATGGGTTCCTCTTCTTCCATGGGTTCCTCTTCGGGATCCTCCTCTGGGTCTTCCACGATCCAGCCGGAATTCCCTTGGTTGGGGAAATAGGGATCACCCGACAAATGAAATCCTGCCATCATACCTGTGCGAGAATAGGGATAAGGAGGGATGTTGTGAGAAACTTTGAGAAAAAGAAGTTAATTATTGTAGTTGTGATTATTACAACTTTTTGTGTTAAAATACTCCTATAGTATTTTTATATTTGATTCTTGAAATCTTTGGTAAGTTGCAGACTTGTTGCTCACCATGATCCTTCTTCGGCATACATTGGTCCTACCTTGGCTAAATATAGTTGATCAGGCTATATTCATCCAAGATCTGACTACATACCCCAAAGCTGGACCATGGTGTCCAACTTGTCTTAATACTTTTTTGTTATTGCCTTTATGATACTGAATTAATGAGTGCGATTGTATGTGTACTTTTCATAAAAATACAAATCTTTATTTTTAAAAGTACTTTTGAAAAGCTACGTCAGAGAATTTGTCCCGTTGTGTTTATAGTTTGTATATCTTACGCGGTTCGATATACTTAGTTCACTATAAACAAAGCTCTGATACCAATCTGTCGCACCCCCAAACCAGAACGGCGGAAACGTTCGGGGGCGGAGGACGTCATGCTCAGTATCATAACCATAGTGAAGAAAGTAAAACACAACCATCATAGATATAATTTAAAAGGTTACATCGTTTCCAAAATACATGTTTCCAAATAAATTACATATGATGTTCAAAATGTAGCAAAAGAATCTACGCCTTAGCGTCTTGACTTCAGAAATCTTGTAGTTACCTGTATTACTGATTACCTGAGAATACAAGTTGTTTTGAAAGAGTATCAGCATAAAGCTGGTGAGTTCATAAGTATTTTATGAAAAATGAATGTTGTTTCCTTAACGTTTGTTACAAGTTTGTTTCTAGAAAATTCAATATTTTCTAAAAGGTTTTTGTAGTCTAAGCTGAAACAAGGCTTAGTATGTGTAAGTAAATCGTCATACTTATGTGTGTGTTTTATATTTAAATAAAACTCCTTTGTATAAAGCCTTAGAATTTACGTGAACTGCATGTTTTGTTAATATTCCATGTGAGATGTTATAACCATACTAAAGACTAGATGACCTTGTATGCGACGTTCTTCAGGCGTCGGAATGTTATGACACTTGTCACCCCAGACATGCCGATCTAGCTGTTGCAAGCAGCTTAGGTGCGGGTTTGTCGGACCTAGTATAGATCTATACACAACTATCACGTTCTCCCTCCAGGAGATTCTCATTATAACTAAAGGACTTTTTTGTGGTACTTAGAGTACCCCGAAGGAGAATGTCTCACAAATATTCATTAACAAGTTCACATAGCATGTAGTAAAATATTCGTTTTGTAAACCGATAGTGTTACCGTTTTCTTTGTTAAATGAAGTGTTCAAAACTATACCTATTATAGTTTATCAAAAGTGTTGTATGATGGTATGAAACCTTGTTATGCATGTCTATGTATTTCAAATAAATGACATTGGAAATACTAAGTGTAAATCTTACACACCTTGCTCAACATGTTACAAGGTGTGAATAATCCCTTTTTGTTTGTTTTGATAGTTTTACCCTAAACTCTCACTGTTTTTGAATATTTATAGAAAAATCATTGTAAGTGAAAAACTGCATCCGTAAACTCAGACAGTTTGGAAAAAGTGTCTACTGTGTTCATAAATTTTTCCATAATTTTTGGTGGTCTCAAACCAGTGTGAAAATATTCATCTTCACAAACTGGTCCGATTTTGTTGATGCAGTGATAGACAGTTTTGTAAAAATCACCATAAATTATAGAAAAATCGTATGGAGATGTGCAAGTAGTCATTTTAAAGGTATAAACCTGACCTATTTGTATATTAAACAGTTTTTAAAAATATTAAGTTTAAGTTGGGTAAAACAGTTCGTGAACAGGTCACAACTTTTCTGTTGTAATCTATCAAGTTAAGTTTTGAATATGTTTTGGTGTTTTAACTTGTATTCCCCCCCTGAAAACTGAAGAAACTAGAAAATGTAGGGGTATGAACTCACCTTGAGTGCTTTCTAAAGGAGTGGAAGGTTGAAGTCGAGGAATATCAAGTCAAGAACACTTGATGACACATGGAAGCTCTGATGATCCTAAGAATGATTTTGGTGTTAAGATATGAGTCGATGATCCAAGAGTGTTATGAAATTATGGAATAACAATTGAGTTTAGATGGAATACTTACAAAAAAGTGCAGTAGCAACTCAAGAATACTAGCACAAGGTGGTGGGAAGTAGAGAGAAAAGAAGCTTCCTTGAAGTGGTATGAGAAGTGTGTAAGTGTTTGATTTGATCAAGGTGAACAAAGAAATCCTCCAGGGATTTCTTTATATAAATGTTTCTGGAGCAAGTAGCAAGGTTGAAGGGATGTGTGCCTTCGTTTGTGTGATGTGGATAGGGTTGGACTAATGAGGAGATGACACATGGAGGCAAGTGGGCACACTTGACCCACTTGTGGGGTAGAATACTCCTCTTAATATAAAATAATAATTTTAATTAATAAATCCTTGAAAAACAAATAAAATATGAGTTTTGGGGGTGAATAATGGTAAAAATATGAATTTGGTGAAAAAATCCCGTCAAAAACGTCAAAAACGGGCTTAGAAAGCGAAAGTAGTTGAAAACCGGCATGAAGGACCGAACCTACGAGGTTCGGCTCTTAGGAGAGTGAGAACCGAGAGGGAAGGAGAAGGAACCGAGAGAAGGAGAAGGGACCGAAGGTGCGAGGGTCTCGGTCCGAAATTGTGAGGAAAACGCAATAGCCGAGCCCTCGGTCTATTTCGGTTGTAGGGGGGATTCGGTCATGCATGCCTTGTTCGGTCCGAGAAGGCTGTTTCGCTTCTGACACTTCGGTTCTGACATCTTCGGCTCTAATAGGAGGGTTCGGCTCCTAAGAGGTTCGGTTCATAAGAGGGGTTTCGGCCCTAATTAGCTGTTTTTCGATATAACTCTCCGTTTTAAGCGGTTTTTGGCCAAGTTAACGGTCGGGATGACTATAAAAAGTTGAGAGAGATTTTGAGAGAGATTTGCGACAGATTTCTCATACTTGGAGAGATTTCACATACTTGGAGAGATTTTGGAGAGATTTCACATACTTGGAGAGATTTGGAGAGAGATTTCACATACTTGGAGAGATTTGGGAGAGATTTCATCTTAGCCATTATTATCGTATAATCTCGTAATGCAAGGTTCGTGAAACCCGTTATGTTTCGTTTATGATTGTTTTAAGTCCCCGAAAGGGTCCTTAGTGTTTTGATGCATTTAACTCCGTTTTTAGGGTTTTACATTGCTAAACACATAGAATATCTGAAACACTTGAATTCTTGACATGCAAATGCACATTTTTATACATAGAATAAGTTTTAACATATAAGTATTGGTTAAGTTTGACCGGTTTGACTTGTTGACTTTGACTTGAATTTGACGGTTGTCACATGCTGCCTGAACCTGCTCGGACTTTCGTTTTGTCTGGAGCTCCAACTCAATTTCCCGTTCCTGGGCCTTCTCCACCATGTCATTCAGGGTCTTGCACCCCAAAAAGCTCACAAACTCACAAATATCACCCCTCGGCATGGAATGATACCTCGTATTCTTCATCTCCTCATCGACAGCGCAATAGTGCTCTCTCCAAAAACTTGGCAGTGATTTCCGCCACAGTCTTTGTAGTCTGCTATAGATCCTGAAACTTGATCAAACCTCCTCACAAACACCTCCCAAGTTATCTCAGCCACACACGCTGATCCCAACTCGCGGGTAACCTCCTCCCACCAGCCTCGTGCTCGGTCCGTCAACATACAAGATGCGAAACCCACCTTTACCGCCTCGGGGTAAAAGCTCGGGTGCTGGGAATTCTCCGTGTCTGTCATCTAGCGTCAACTAGTGATGGGATCCATGACCCCAAAGAACTCAGGTGCACCACACTCCTTAAACTCTCAGAACAAGAGAGCTCGGGTCCCAATATGGCTTGCAGCAATCTCGGCTCGGAAAGACCTGAGCCGCTCCTCCATGATTCCTTCCTTGGAAGTACCAAAGATCACATGGGTGTCGTCAAGGATGCCACGAGTAACCTCAGCCGCGATAAGATCACACAACCTCTCATCAATGGGCTCTGCACCAGAGCCTGAACCTGATCCTGATCCTGAATTCGAACCTCGCGTGATCATCACCATCCTCAACTAAAAAAATACCACATGATAAAAATGATAAGGAATTCAAAGGGGATTCCTCCTCACCGTACTCCTTAGAGCTTCCAGGTCTGACATTGATTCGGGTACAGGTCCTGTGCTTTCAGTAGTACGGGCCAAATACTACATTCCATACCTACCTGTACCTTCCTCAAGGTCAAACCTGATACCCCTAATTCACCCAACCACAAATCATGACCCACAAAACATGAAACCAATTCAGATCCTAGACTATTCTAGGATTTCTCAATCCCTACTGAACAAGAAACTTAAGCCAATCATAGCAGGTTGCCCTATGCATGCAAGTTATACACAAACAGAATCACATAGACTGTTAAATAAGCTTCTACCCTAAACCACAACCAAACAAGGAACATGAATAAGGCAGAATTCATCATTCTAGGGATATGCAATCCTAGACATATACAACTTTGAAAGCATACACATAGCAAGTAAAAAATTCAACATCAATTTCCAAAAATAACTATAACATGGCTAGTACATTGGGAACACTTACTTGAGCTCGGGCGATTGTGCGCATTTCACTCTCCCCTTTTATTTACAAAAACTGTTTTCAAGAAAATTCTTAACTTTTGGTTTCTTTTTTGAAAAAGGGTTTACCTTTTTCCTCAGTTTAAGTTCTGACACACCCAAGAGTGTGTCTGAATCCCTCAAACCAAGGCTCTGATACCAACTTGTAACAGCCCAAATTTCACATAAAATATTTCATTAAATAATTCAAAATATCAACCACATTTGTTTTCCAAAAATCCCATTACATAACTACATTGTCTAAAAGATCAGAGTATCCAAATGCTAAGAGCAGAAATACTGGAGAGTGCACGTTGCGTCATCAAGTCGGGCCCTTACCCATAGAACCACAGTTACCTGAAACACTCAACAAAACTATAAGCACATGCTTAGTGAGTTTCCCAAAACACATGAGACACATAACCACATAATGCCATGCACACACACACACACACACACACACATATATATATATATATATATATATATATATATATATATATATATATATATATATATATATATATATATACGTTTTCCTTGGACTCCCTCCATGGTCTTTATTTAGAATGCCATGGGATACCTCCATGGTCTTGTATCCCGGAGCCATGGGCTCCCCCATGGTCTTGCCAAGTGCCATGGGCTCCCCCATGGTCTTCACATAAGTCTACACATATGTTAATTAGCAAACCATTGCATACTTAATTACTAAACATCTCATATCAAATAATGGGCCGACCTTGGTGCCTTCGACCCATGGGTGTAGTGAAAAGACTCACCTCAGTCTGTTGAACATAATAGCTGCACGCCTTTCAGTCCGAAATCTTACACTGAACAATGGTACGAATAACTCTAAATTAGGATTATAAATTAACTTAGTCAAAGAGTCCAAAAACCTAAGCCTAAGTCCTTACATGGTGGCCTAAAAGTCTTTCCTTTACTAATGGGCCTAGGATCCAAGACAATAGCTATTAATGGGCCACATGGACCAATAAGGCCCAACCAAAACAACTATAGCCCAAATCAGAATAATCAGACCACTAACTCTAAATGGGACCAGGCCCGAAACTAAATAAGGCCCAAAAAGCTTACAAGCCCACAGGAGGCCCAAACCTATCTGGGGTACGTACGCCCAACGTACCACGCCAATACGTTTAGCGTACTGAGCCCCTTGGCTGTACGGGTAGCGTACACGATATTACACCCGTCGTACAAGCAGAATATGCACCAACGACCATTAGGTGCTTAATACTTGGTATTTCAACGTTAAAATTTAGATATGAGTCCATTAAGATGTCCTAGGGAATAAATTTGGCAACTTTATGCCCTTGCATCCCATAAGGGTCCCCAATACTTCCTTCTTCCCATTATGACCTCATTTAAGACCTCAAACTCATGCATGGTATCAAAACAACCTTCAAGATGGCACCTTTATGCATCAAGCATACTCAAAGAGCTTAGATTTAACAGTCCTAGTCTCTGAAGTTGCTCAACTCACAAGAGATGGTCCAACAACCAAAAAGGGACTTCATAACAAAACCCTAGCTCAAAATAACAAAATAGATTACAAGGTGATGACTTTATACCTCCAGAAGTACCTCAAGACGAACTAGATGTAGGATCTAGAGGCTCAATGACACCCAAGACTTGATCAACACCTTCTCCTTCTTGAATTCTCTCTAAAATGGCCACCAAAACACTCTTTAAGCTCAAGGATCACACTCTCATGAAAATCTGGGGGTTAAGGGACGAAATGATGCAATGGAGGCTGATTAGGGTTTGGTCCAAATGATATAAGGTTTTTTAAATAGGGTGCAAGACAAGAAATTAGGGTTTTAGCCACCTACCATGTACGCCTCGCGTACCTGCTCGTGAATCCAGCGTACGAGCCTCAGACACCCGATACGCAACACTCTCGTACGCTAAGTGTAGCAAATGTACGCCCACTGTACGAAAGGGCCCTTTCTGCCAACATGAAAATACTTGAAGGTAGACAATGGAATACCTAGATTGAAGTGTTAGAATACGTCGACCCCTTTTCGCTCCCTACACACTCTGATTACTTGCAATCTTTTGCCGCCAGACGCTCCGCCTCCGTCAGCCGCTGCCATTGCTGCCCTTCGTATCTCCAGCGCCAGCCTCCCACACCTCCGACGCCACTGTCACATGTCTGAGGTCGCCTTCAGGTATGTATCGTTCTTTATTTTTTCCTTTTTTCTCTCTCCAAATATTATAATCGACTATTTCAGAGTGAAATCGATGTTTTATTGCAAAAATGGTAATGAATTTGTAATTGTTGCTGATGTTTGGTGATTTTTTCTCTCCCTAAATATGATGAAATCAATGTTGTCTTGCTCCACTATTCTATTTTACTCGAATTGTTTTTAGGAAGCGTGTTGTGATTTAAAATGACACTAAATTGACATAAAGATAGATGATTTCAGTTTGGAATTGAGGAATTTTGATTACACAGCCATTAAGCAGAGATGGAAGATGCAATATATCAAGGTTGTTTTAGTCTTTTTTTTATCAGAAATACGTTTTCTTGATGTATTAATGTTGAAATTTGATGTGGTAATGTATGTACACGAAAATATGATTTGATGCTAATTTTTTTTATAAAACCACAACTCATATCATATGTGCCGATGTGCTGAAAATCTGATATGCTTATAGGATTTTATTTGGATTTCAATATAATTTTTAGGATTTGAAAATATTTATGATTGATTTGGATTTGTTTTCATTTTGATGGATGTTCAATTTGGATTTTATATGATGTATATGTTTTTTTAATAATTATTTAAGAAATCGTTTCGGTTTTTTATATAAACAAGCATTTGAAGTCATTGAAAAATAATACAGTAGGGTAAAATGCTCATCTTTACAATTTAGTATAGCAATTCAGATGTGCCAACTAAACAACATGTAAAAAATTTAGACCCTCTTAGAAATCCAGACCTCTTAAAAATCCAGATCTTAAAATTTCAGATCCTACCAAACAACCCCTTAGGTCGACCCATATCCACCTATTTCCACAGGTTCTTTGTTGTTTCCGATTGTTTCAACAGTTCTATCCATCTTCACCCACCTCTATCGGTTCTTTGTCAATTTCTGCCAACAGAAGATCAACTGAACACCTGCTTCTTCACTTTCTCACCTACTTCTCCATTTTCTCTGGTGACTAGCCTCTTTTATCTCCAAGCATATCAAGTTTCACTTTCTACCTTGTCTTTTGGTCTGGTGAAATAGTTTGTGTGTAGATATAACCAAATAAGTATAAAGCAATAACTCAATGTCTAATAGTCTACTCTAGAAAGTATAAAATATAATAGATGCACTGAGCATTCCTCAGTTTTGAATATGATAGGAAATAAAGTATTTTATCTTTTGAGTATATGTGACATCCCTATTTTTACGGTCATTTTTTAAAATTTTATTTATGCTTATTTAAAACATAGTTCATTTATAAATGCATAATTTACTCCTGTAAAAGTATTTTTCCAAATAAATGTTTTTCATTGATTTATAAAAGCTTTGGGTGTCATAACTAATACAAAACATAAGCATAAATAGGCCTTACAGTATATTTAGACTAATAGTTTACATCTCCTTGAATCTCTCATCATTCATGTATCTTTGTACCTCTACATGTGAGACAAAGAAGTTGAGTGGGTCAGGTTGGTAAACTTGTTGAGAACATAGGGTTTTCAAACCATAATAATATAGTTAATATGTTTAATTATCAAACAATTAACCTAATTACCCATCCCCCGTTTTCTTATTTATTTTTCCCTTAGGATTTATCCTAAGGGTCATCTTAGTCATCATTGCTGACAGTACTGTTACATGGATTTCTACACAATACATGCCAGTAGGTTTCTTTCTATTTTCATTCATAAGGATCTGTCCTAAGGATTATTTTAATCATTATTGCTGACAGTACTGTTACACGGATTTATCCATAATACGTGTTAGTAGGAAGTAGAGTACATCAAATGGGCACGATGTCCATTGTTGTCTGCGTTCTACAGGACTGTCATCAAATAGTCTGGTGGTTGTCATCTATACTCTGTGTAACATCCTGATGATAAGGTACTTCTAGTTTTAACCCTATAGTTTAACTATGTTGCATTTTGGGTCCCTAAGTAGAAGGAAGTGTGCATTGGAAGCCCTAGTGGTATTTTCGTAATTTGGAAAGTTTGGGAGTACGCCATGCATACGTGTGTACACTTAGAGTACTAAGGCATTCCTTAGTACGCATGGCGGACATAGGTACACAGGGCAGACATAGGTACGCAGGGCATACGTTCCAGGCATGCAAACCCTAACTTTTAGGATTTGGGTCATATATAAACCCCATTATGGCTTCATTTCCCCTCACATCATCAACCTCCATCCTTCTTGAGACTTTTTGCAACCCTGGTTCATCTTGAGAAGCTATTTCAAGCCTAGGAGGGTGTGTTGTGTGCTTAGAAGAAGAAGGAAGGAAGCTAAGATTATCTTGGAAGAGTGAAGCACTTTGGATCTGGGGTTTCTACATTATTTGCAACCTTTCTAAGGTATAAAGCTTACAACTTTACCCCTCTACCATATATATATCTAGGTTTGGATGTCTTTATGAAGCTTTTTGGTCCCAAAATGTTAGATCTTGAACAAAGCATGTTCCTGAACCATTAAGCTGTCCTTTCAGACCCTTGGGAGGGTATTGAGTCATAAAAACGGGTTTCAAATGGTTGGTTTTGCTCGATGCATCTTGTAGAATGTCTTAATGGATTAAGAAGTTGAGTTAAGCACTTAATGGGAATGCAAAGTCATAATTTTGGAAACTTTATGACTCTTGAGTGTATTTTAGCCATGAATCTGAAATATGGACGTAGGAGCTTAAGCCATTAAAGTCTTAATGATTTTTGAAGCCTCTAGGAGTACGCCCCATGTACTAGGAGTACACCGAGCGTACGAGGTCAACCACCCAGAAGGTGGTCAACATGCGAGTACGCCCAACGTCCCTTCGGAGTACGCCCTGTATACTCACTCCGAGTTGACTCGGTTGAGCTGACTCGGTTGGGTTGACTCAGTTGGGTTGACTCAGTTCACTCAGTTGATTTATGGATTTTGACCAAGTTTGACCTCAGGGGTATTTTGGGATTTTAATAGAAATTTGTCATTTGGTTGCAATAGGTTTTGGTTAGAGAGCTGAGATTTGGAGTCGAGACCTCATCAGCCTTTGTCCAGTTTGTGGTGAGTTTCCTCACTGTACTTGCGGGTAGAAGGCACCAAGGTCGGCCATTTGGATTTGATATCCTGTTATGTATGTTATCATGTTGTAGTGATCTGTTAGATTGGTATCCTAGTATATAGGATGATGTTATGGTTAATAATCTGTAGATCTGCCTGACTGTCTGTAGACAATTATTATATGTTATCTGTGATATGTGCACATATTTGGTCGGTGGTTGAGGCTTTACTACTTTGTGCATAAGCCAACAGGATGGGGGCATACCAACTCGATGGTTAATTGGGCCCAAGGGTATTCCATCCTGAGGATGACAGGACCCGTTATAGATTGACATTCCAACCTAATGGTTGATGGGAATGGGGTATTCCAACCCGATGGTTGACTGGACCCATAGTATATTGGCATTCCAACCCGATGGTTGATTGGACCTAGGGGTATTCCAACCCGATGGTTGAGTGAACCCGACATGTTGTTATCGTATATGTTATATGTTTATGTGTTGGTACTTTGGGGGAACTCACTAAGCGTTGGCTTACAGTTTTGGGTTATGTTTCAGGTACTTCAGATGACTACGGGAAGGCGAAGGTGTGACCATACATATTCTCTTGTTTATGACTTATGATTTTGGAAGACTTTGATGTTTAAAATTTTTTGAAGACAATGATTGTAAACAATTTTTGAAATTGGGTTGGTCTTAAAAGTTTAAATTTCTTGTGATTTTTATGGGTGTTACAAGTTGGTATCAGAGCCTTGGTTTGAGTGAATTGGAGGAACATTCATGTGAATCTAATCTCAAACTAAGGAAATAGACTTTTCTAAAAATGATTTTTAAATTGCTTTCAAAATAATCAAGTAGGATGTGATGTGTACAATCAGCCGGAGCCGGTAAGTGGACCCCAAATTACCACACTGTTATTTGATATTGTGTTATGTTAGAACACCATTCTAGTGATAGGCTATGGATCTTCAGGAATTGCATGATAGAATTGCTTGATAATACGATGCCTGATAGCCTAGGGTTCTTCTTTATATAGAATTGACATCATTACTATAGTTTCTTAGTGTATGCATCATAGCTGTACATAACTATGATTTTATAGCCTGATAATCTTTTGTTTGGCCTTATTTAATGTTCTTGTTTGATGAAGGGATTAGGGTAGAATCAAGTATCCGACTGTCTATAGCGTCCAACGTTATGTATGATTAGCATACACGAGTGTTGCACGGTTGGACGATATTTCATGGATGAGTTGTGTGGGGTCAGCTGGCCAGTTCCGTAATGTTTCGCCTTTCCTCTGGGGAGTGAGGATTGAGTGAATGTGTATGCTAGTGTGTATTGTTAGGGTTGTTGTAATGATCCTCTCAGATAAATACGGGTAGGTGTGGAAGGTAGTGTTGGCTCGTACTACTGGAAACATAGGACCCGTACGCGTAGCAGGGAAGTCACAAGCCTTAGGGCTTTGTTCGGAGTTGGTTCCCCTGGTATGTTATATGTTTTATATGATATCTTCCTGGTTTATAATCAGTATGGTGATGAAGAGACGATTTGAGGCAGGATCCGGATCGAGATCGGGAGCTGGTAGCCAGGATAGGCCGACTTTGACTGAGGAGCAAGTTAGGGAGATCATGCAGGAGGAGGTTGTTTCCCTCTTTCAAGCATAGTTACCATAGATTTTTGGGTCTGCTAAGACCATCATGGTGGAGTACTTTGACGAGCGTTATGCTGCATCGTCTGAGGTTGTTGTTGCTGTAGCCAGCGCATTCATTATGGCTGCCGGGACTTGTGTTGGGAGAGCCTTTTAGTATCAAGAGTTCGACAATACAAGCCCCCAAAATTTGGTGGAGTTCAGGATCCGATGATAGCCATGAGGTAGCTATATGACATTGAGGGATGCTTCTTCACTTGCTCTTACCCAGCTGAACAAAGGTTCAGGTACGCTCTGAACCTTCTTCGGTACAGAGCGATGGATTGGTGGAGAGTTGTTACCAGCTCGTATTCTCCTGGGCAGAGGATTGCAATGACTTGGGAGCAGTTCTCGGAGATGTTCTGTTCTATATATGTTCTGTTCTATATATGTTCTGTAGGTGGAGCATGAGAGGTTGGCCCAAGAGTTCTTGGATTTGAGACATGGGACTAAGTCGGTGACGGAGATCACCATGATGTTCAAGGAGAGGGCCATGTTTTGTCCTAAGTTTATTACTTCTGAGCAAGATCAGGTGACCCATTACTTGAGCATGCTCAAGAAGGACATCAGGAGTTTGTATCCACTCAACGTTATCGTTCATTGTTGGAGATGCAGGAAACCGCCAGGCAGCATGAGATTGAGATGGAGCTCCAGACGAGGGAGCAGAGACCGGCCCCGACACAGTTGCAGCCTGCGCCGAAGCGGTTCAGGGCTACTGATACTAGATCTGGAAGTCAGAGGGGCCGCACTTGTGGGAAGTGCGGCAAGGTTCATGGTGGAGCTTATCTATCTTCTTTGGGATGCCACAAATGTGGCAAGCAGGGCCACATTGCAAGGGACTGCCGGCAGTAGGCTCCAGCATCCGACATCAGACTTTGTTATCATTGTGATCATATGGGCCATATGAAGACCCAGTGCCCCTTTCTTGCTGCCAGGATGAAGCAGGCTCCAACATCGGCTACTCTGAGGATCACAGATGGGATTCAGGGCAGGGCGGAGCCCCCGAGGGCTCGGGATCGCGCTTTTCAGCTCACGGAAGATGAGGCCAGGCCAGTACCAGACGTCGTGACTGGTATGTTTCTGTTCATTATTCTGTTGATTATGTTTTATGTTATGCTCATGTTATGCTCCTAATAGGTACGTTCTTAGTGAACTGTTTGCCTGCCCTTGTATTATTTGACTCGGGCACGAGTTGGTCTTTTGTATCTCGATCGTTTAATAGGGAGTTTGATATGGCTATTGGGGGAGTTAGAGTGTCTGTTGTGGGTTTCTGTCGCCAACGAACACGAGGTTTCTGCATTGGAAGTGTATCAAGGCTGTTCATTGGAGATCTTCGGAGTGCCTTATCCGATTGATCTGATCCCTATCCCCATGGGGGATTGAAAGGTCATAGTATATGGTTTGGGCTAGGCATTACATGTATAGATGAGTTGGGGCATTTGAGATTGTTAGTTGGAGTCTTTTGGTATGTTTTAGAGTTTTCGGTCTAGGAAGGTTTTCGGTCAAGGTGTGACCGAAAACCTGTTTTCGGTCGATGTCTATTGGTATAAATAGGTTGTCAGATGTCATTTGTCAGAGTGGGGTTTTAGTGTGTTTTCGGTCCATTGAGTTGTATTAGACGATTTTCAGATCTAATCGTATGCAAGCTTAATTTTAGTCATTCTTCTTCTCATCTTCTTTATTATTTCATTTGCTTGATTGATCATTGGTATAGATCCTTCCATCAAGGACCTTACAATTGGTATCAGAGCTTCAAACCGGTGTCAATTAACCTTGTTATTTAGTTCTCGGTTTCACAAGCATTTGTTCATCAAGTTCTCGGTCACTCAAAGGTTGTTTTGATAGAATTTGAAGATCATATTGGAGTTTACATCGTGTGGAATTAAGATCTGTTTGGAATTCAAACTTTTTGGTCAAGTGCTTATAGTTTTCGGCTTGATCTTCATCAACCGAAAACTCATTTTCAACCGAATTTTCGTTGATAAGTGGTGTTTTGAAGCTTTTGGTATTCTCATTGCGTGGAAACCAAATCAGAACGAAAAATCAAGCTCTTCATTGAAATCTGTGGAGTTTTCGGTCTAATCTTCAGAAACCGAAAACTGTTCTTCAGCCAAAATTCTTGTGTTCTTAAACCGAAATCTCTTGAATCATTCAGAAACCGAAAACCTCATTACCTCAACCGAAAACCCATTTTTCTTTGATTTTTGGTTTATTTTTCAAGTTAATTTCTTTTAAAAATTAAAAGAAAAAAATTTAATAAAAAAAATTTAAAAATGGAATCTCAAAACATGTCTGCTCATCATGAATTGGATGCTATCATGGGTACCACTACTCGAATTCCTCGATTGTTATCAGCAGAAGGATTTCCTGAATGGAAATATCGGATTGAAAAGTACATTAAGATGAAGGATTTTAAAATTTGGAGAAGTTTTTTGAGAGGTCGAATCCGTATCACAACCACATTGGAAGATGGCACTATAATTGATAAGCAGGTTGAAAACTACACCGATGATGATTTCGAGAGAGTCGAGGAACAGGAAAAGGCTCTTGCCACACTCACTATGGCATTATCCCCAGAAATTGCTCAAGGTTTCCGTGAGTACACTTCAGCAAAGGAATTATGGGAAGCATTGATCGAAGTTTACGAAGGAAATGAAGACATGAAACAAAGTCGCCAAGACATGTTGCGACAGAAGTTCAACATGTTTAACTATGTCTTGGGGGAGACTCTTGAGAATCAATTGCAAAGGTTTATCACACTCACAACCGAGATGAGTTATGCTGGTGTTATGGTTACAAAATCTGAGATAAACAAGAAGCTGCTAAATTCTTTACCAAAATCTTGGGATATGAATGTTTCAGTGATAAAAAATACCAAAGATTTGAACCATTTGAGTTTGGCTTAAACAATGGCGATCATTAAGGCTTGTGATCTCGATGATAAGCAAAGAGAGATTAATCATGTTAATTCAGACTCCTCTGCAAATCTTGGAATCCAAACCACCAACAACACTGCTTTCTCAAGTTTCTCTTTTCCTCAAGTTTCTCAAGTATCTCATGTTTCTCAAGTTCAACCCTATGTGACTCATCAGCCCACTTCATATGTTATCCCATCAATGCAAAACATTCAAGTTTCTCAACCTCAATCTTCTCTTCAACAAGTTGGTTCTGTTGTTGGTTCATCCTTAAATGCACCCATTCAGGCTCAAGGAAATAATCTTCAATCTTCATCATTGAAAGAAAAAGAAGAAAATCTGGCGCTCGCCACTGGTCTAGTGAACTGCTACAATGCTTTTGTGGCTGGAGAACTTTCCCCACAATTATCATTTGCTGGCCTAGATCAGATCCATCCAGAGGATGTGGAGGAGATGGACATCACATGGCAAATGGCTATGGCTGTTTTTAGGGCAAAACAATTATCCAAGAAAACTGGAAAGAATAACTGGAGTGTGAACTCTGACAAGAAAGTAGGGTTCAACAAAGGAAAGCTGAGGTGTTATAATTGCCATGAACCTTGACACTTTGCTCGAGAATATCCAAAACCAGACCGAAGAGAGAATTCTGAGCGAGCTATGGTGCCAGTGAACAACAACAAGGGGTCCTCTGCAAACAATCAGCCTGCAAACTTGGCTATGGTGGCTCAATCCTTTGATTGGGAAGACCAGATTCAGGCTCTGAATATTTCAGGACCTGAAAATGCACATCTTGCCCAGATCAAGGATGGCGTGGAAGAAGAAACAGAGAAGGATCCTGAAGAGGAAATGATGAATCTTCAATTTGCACTCATGGTGCAAACCACTCCAAAGCCTACCAAACCCGAGGTCAGTGAAAGTGGTTGCTCTCAATCTTGTATGAAAACTGTTAAATTCTTACGTGACCAAATTGAACTAATCAAGAGAGAGAATGAGGACCTTAAGTACGAAGGCTATACACTTAGGAAAAATCAAAAGCCTTTGAAAACTCAATTAGAAAACAAAACAAAGGATTTTAAGAAATTGCAAGAGGATTACAGCAACAAGTGTGAGAATTATGATCATCTCAAAAGAAAACTTGTTGCTGTAACCGCTGAACTTGACGTATTGAAAAACCGATTTGAAAATGCTGAATTTAATTTTAAAAAATTCGATAGGTCAAGTGAAGTAGTTGCAAAAATGATCGCGAAACAAATGCAGTGGAAGGACATTACTTGTGGTAACCAGATAAAAGTAGGATTAGGATTTGAGAGTGTCCCTCCTCCCTTCAATCATAATTACACTGCTATTCCTCTATCTCAAGAAGAAATTGACAGAGAACCTTTCATGGTTTATGGGAAATCAGCTTCTGAACAAGCAACACGGTCTAATGATAAAATTTTGGATACTAACATTTCTACCTCAAGTGTAGATATGTCAGTAGTTCAGGGGGAGCAAGAAGCTGAAAAGTCTGAGTCGAATAATTCTGTGTCTAAATTTGGTGTTGAATTTTGTGATGAATCTGTGTTAAACTCAAACACTAATGTTTTTGTTTCTGGTGGTGTGTTGTTTCAGACTGATAATTTTGAAAATAATGGTGTTGTTTCTGATAAAGTTGCTAAATCTGATTCGAGTGCTTCTACATCTTTTACGTTTGCTACACAATCTAGTACTTGTTCTGGAAAATGTGAAAATGCTAGAAATGATAATAAAAGGCAGGAATCTGAAAAAAGCAGTACCAAGTCCAATGATAATAAACAAATTCGTTTCAATTGTGGTACTGCTGGTCATATTGCCAGAAACTGTCTCAATCGGATGTTTGTGCATTACTTGTCACAAAGAGGAGAGAATGAGTCTAGAGGACAGTCTTTAATTAGAAAGTCCTCAAGAACTCACTCTCGAGATGATGAATGGAAAGCAAATCAAAACAAGAAAATGGCAGTTCTTCATAAGAACAAACAGGTTTTTAATAAAAATCCAAACAGTTTGCCAAAATCGATCAAAGCTAAGCCAAAGTCGATTTCGTCAAAATGCAGGTCTGGGTCTTCAACTTCTTCTAGTAGAAAATCCACCTGCTCAAAGCAAACTGAAAAGAAAATTGTTTCAAAACCTAAATATCAATGGATGCCAAAATTAAAGTCTAATCAGTCATCATCATCCTCTGTATCTGTTGTAAATGAGAACTCAAATTCAGGAAAATCAAAAGATCAATCTGTAGACGTTAAGGGTCAACCCAAGATTGTTATGACCTGGGTCCCCAAATCTAAATGATTCCGCTCATCGTGCAGGGACAATTACGGAGCAATGTCGTCAGACCCTGGTATGTCGACAGCGGCTGCTCCCGGCACATGACAGGAGACATCTCCTAATTGAGCAACATTCAATCTTTTAATGGGGGCTATGTTTCCTTTGCGGGCGGAGAAGGTGGAAAGATCACTCAGAGAGGAACCGGTTCCGATGGAGTGCTAAGTTTTGAGAACGTTAACTATGCTCCCGAGTTAAAGCACAGCCTGTTGAGTGTTTCTCAAAGAATGTCTAATCTTAAAGCCTGACATTGTCATCCCAGAGGAGTGGATTCCCGTCAAATCAAAGCGGGATGGGAATGCCTACATTATTGACATGAACAACAACATACCCGATGAAGTCACTTGTCTCTTTTCAAAGGTTTCAGAACAAAACGATATGCTGTGGCATCGTCGACTTGGCCATGCAAATGCAAAGAATCTGAACCGTCTTGCCAAAAACGAAATGGTCCGTGGTCTACCCGTCAGAGACTTCATCACTTTTGAAAAATGTGTGTCATGTGCTCAAGGAAAACATCATCGAAAGCCACATCTGCCAAAGCAGGTCAACTCCATCAGCCAGGTGCTCCAATTGTTGCACATGGATTTGTTCGGTCCGGTCAACGTCCTCAGCATCAACCGAAATTCATACTGTCTCGTTGTGATAGACGACTTGTCTCGCTTCACGTGGGTTTTCTTTCTATCCAACAAAGTTGGGATCGCTGACCTTATCAAGAAATTCATTGTAATGATCGAGAACCAAACCAACCACCAAGTGAAAGCGCTACGCACAGATAATGGAACAGAATTCAAGAATGTTGTTCTTGATCATTTTTACGCTGAGAAGGGTATTGTGCGTCAGTATAGTTCTGTTCGGACACCACAACAAAACGGTGTTGCTGAGCAGAGAAATCGAACGTTACAAGACGCAGCGAGGATGATGCTTTGTAATTCTAAACTTCCAGTTTTCTTTTGGGCAGAGGCGATCAACACTGCTTGCTACGTTCAAAATCGTGTCCTGGTCAACAAAGCCCAGATGAAAACTCCGTATGAGATTGTATATGGACACAAGCCATCTGTCAGCCATTTTAGAGTATTTGGTTGCCCTTGCACCCTTCTTCACTTAGAGTCCAACCCAAAATTCAATGCAAAAGCTAATGACTTCTATTTCGTCGGATACGCTGCTCGTACTGCATATAGGGTATACAATAAGAAGACAAAGCAAATTGTGGAATCTTTTGACGTTCGCTGGCTGGAAGAGAATGAAACGGACGCTAGGGTAGGTCCTGATTGGCTATTTGACTACACAACACTATTCAAATCTTTTAGTGTGTCGTCTGATAACCAAGTTGGGTCTATCTCTGGCTCGAAGGATATCATTGAAGACGATGATGAAGAGGTTGTTTACAGACCACCATTGGTTTCTGCTACTGATTCACCGGTGGTGTCATCTGTTCCAATCGCTTCTCCAAAGTCCTCAACACATCAATCTGCTCCAGATGCTGATGCTACTCCTCTAACTCCAGTTGAAAGAGAGTTCATGAACCAAGATGCTTCCGCTGTCACTCAAAATCTGATGGAACTTCTCTTTCCCGATGAAATCAATGATGAGTTTGTAGCAAATCCAACAAACGAAACTGTTTCATCTACCGTGGATTCTTCAGCAAATGAAGGAGCTATTAATATTCATAATCTTCCTGTTTCACTCAATGACATCAGTCAAGATATATCCTCTCGCCTACAGCACGATCATCCGATCGAGAATTTCATTGGCCAGCTGGGCGACGGCGTTAGAACCAGAAGCCAGAGTGGAGACGGCAACGCATGTCTCTATTCTTGCTTTATCTCTCAAATAGAGCCCAAGAATGTACAAATGGCTTTGAATGAGCCCAGCTGGGTTGATGCAATGCATGACGAGCTAAATCAGTTCGAAAAGCTTGGGGTTTGGACGTTGGTGGAATTACCTAAAGGGAAGAAGTCTCTCGACACAAGATGGGTATTTCGGAATAAGCAGGACGATTCGGGTGTAATTGTAAGAAATAAGGCGAGATTGGTTGTCCGTGGGTTTAGACAGGTAAAGGTTCTTGATTATACAGAAGTATATGATCTGGTGGCTCGCTTGGAGGCTATTCGTATCTTCCTAGCTTATGCCTCTTACATAAACTTCACTGTCTATCAAATGGACGTCAAGACGGCTTTCTTGTACGGCAAGGTGAAGGAAGAGATCTATGTTGATCAACCTCCTGGGTTTGTTAGCTCGAAATTTCCCAACCATGTCTACAAGTTAGACAAGGCTCTGTATGGGATGCATCAAGCTCCTAGAGCCTGGTATGCTACTCTTACAGAGCACTTGCTCAATCATGGCTACTCACGCGGCACTATCGATCAGACCCTATTCATAAAGCATGTCGGTGCAGATCAGATTCTTTTACAAATCTATGTAGACGACATTATTTTCGGGTCAACGAGTCCACAGCTGTGCAAGGAGTTCGAGGATGTTATGAAAAAGAGGTTCGAGATGAGTTCGTTGGGGAAAATAACCATGTTTTTGGGGCTTCAGGTCCAACAACGTTCAACCGGAATCCTGCTCCATCAAGCCAAATATGTGGAGGATATGCTTGAGAAGTTCGGGTTCAGAGACGCCAAACCTACTTTGACACCCATGGCAGAGAGACCCCTGCTGACCCCTGATATTGAAGGCGAATTCGTAGATCAAACATACTACAGATCGATGATCGGTTAGCTGATGTATCTGACTGCCAGTCGCCCAGACATTATGTTTGCGGTCTATCAATGCGCGTGTTATCAGGCTAATCCTAAACTTTCTCATCTTATTGCTGTCAAAAGAATTTTTCGGTATCTCAAAGGCAGCCCAAATCTGGGTCTTTGGTATCCGAAAAATTCTGAATTTGATCTGTATGCTTTTGCTGACAGTAATTATGGAGGCTGCGAGCTTGACAGGAAATCGACTTCAGGCGAATGTCAATTTCTAGGTGATCGGCTGGTGTCCTGGCAGTGCAAGAAACAGAACATTGTCTCAACCTCAACAGCAGAAGCGGAATACGTGGCTGCATCTGCTTGTTGTTCTCAAGTCATATGGATCCAACATCAGCTGTTGGATTACGATTTGAATTTTCAAGAAACCCCTATATTCTGTGATAATGAGGCTGTGATCCAAATTGCTAAAAATCCGGTCCAGCACTCAAAAACCAAGCACATCGACATCAAAGTTCATTTTATCAGAGATTGTTATGAGCGCTCGCTCATTCGGCTAGAACAGGTTCCCATTTCTAATAATGTGGCGGACTTGTTCACAAAGCCGTTTAACAAAGCTCGATTCGATGTGCTGGTAATTTTTTGAAAATGATTCGTTTTGAGGATTAATTTTTGTTTACCTTAGCTTAAATTTGCGCATTTATATTTCATTCTCTCCCATGCACAAATTTAGGGGGAGAAATAAACAAAAACCAAACAAAAATTAGAAAATCAGAAAATCCAAAAACATTAGAAAATCAGAAAACAAAAAAATTATTACTAAGATATTTTTTTAAGGTATTATTGGGAAGTGATATGAACAAGTGATAACAGACAATCTGAATATGTGTAAGGTTCCAAAGCTGAATTGTCTAGGCTCTATGTTTGATGCGCTGGTGGGCCCGAAAAGTTTAATGGACTTGACTAGGTACATATGAACTTAAGGAATCTAGAGACTTGATCAATCTTGACCTAGATAGTTCCGTTTAGCATGACAATATGACGCTTGCGTAGGTTGAGCAGGTAGATATACATGAGAATCTACCGATCACATTAAGAGAACCCGTATCTAGAACTGTGGTTTAACTTTTCCTTAATGTACGGATTTTGTCCTTAATTCCGATATTGACGGGGCGACTGGGGAATTCTGATAAATTAGGTCTGTAGAAAATTATTTTCTTTCTTTCCTACTGTTAGTCATATGTTGCCTCGTCTGTGTGATCGAAAGATCCGACCTGGACTGCAACATATGCAAATCTGTCTCTCTGCATCTTCTACCTATGTTATTCTTCCTGTCTGTTAGCCATATAATGTCTCCTTTGCGTGATTAATAATCCGACCTGGTACACAGCATATGCAACCTTCTACTTCTCAATACTTCTAAAACTCTAGTTAGTCATATCTTTCACCCTCTACGTGATTGGAAGAGATCCGACCTGGGTGTACAGCATATGCATTTTAAACCAATTCTGTGGATCTCGCTGCTCAACTTAGGTGGACAACAATATCCTTGGTCGTCGTCAGATGAATGGTCTTTAGGAAAGTTTTATCTAGGAAATTAGGATCAATCTGTCCAGTCATTGATAGCACACCTAAAATCTGTCACAAGTTTTCGTGTTTAAGTGGACCACAATACCGGCGATTGACCAGTTCTATTCATGAAAGGAGAGGTACTGACAAATGGAAAATGATTGTCTAACAACTTTGATCCCACAATCTCAAAAGGTTATTAATTTCAGTTAGAGGTGAAATTTAGGTTAAAATTCAAAATTTAGTTTTATTTTTAATTTTAATTTTATTTTTAATTTTATTTAATTTTATTTTATTTTTGATTGGTAAATTTTAGAAAATATTTCATTTTTATTCTATTTTTATTTCTATTTCTATTTTTATTTTTATTTTTATTTTTATTTTTATCGTTTATTTTTAATCCTCAAAAAATTCTATTTTTAAAAAAAATTGTTTTGGGTTTTGGGCTTTATAATTTTTAAATGGATGCAGCCCACCGGGTTATGGATCCGGTTTTGGATCAGGTATTTAAGGGAATAGATCAACCAAACTCCTCTTTCCTTTCACTTTTCTTATCCCAGACCGAAAACCTCTCGTTTCTCTATCAACCTTCGAAAAAATTTTGTGCTAATTCCTTGAAATTGATCCAAAATCTTCACAGGTATGATGTTTTCGACCATGGATACACCATTATCCCAGAGAATCGACCACGAAATCGAGGCATAATCGTTAAAAGGGAACTGTCGGCAGGCTTTCGGTCCAACAGTTCTCGGTCCTGAGCTTTCGGTCCATCGGCTAACCGGCTTTCGGTCTAGCCGTATTCGGTCCAACGGATCACAACTCCAACGAATTCAAGACCATCAGCTTTCGGTCTAAATGGCTAAGATGCTTTCGGTCTTGGAGCTTTCGGCAGAAATGGCAAGTCTCAAGGTTGCTGAAAGTCATAACGTGTCAATTCTCCTAGATGATCCCCCAATGGCACACAATGAATTCAGCTCAATGATGTTTGGATTAAGGGAATGCTGCATCTTCACTGCACTAACCTGGAATCCAGTCATCTATCTGAACCTAATCAATGAGTTCTGGAGATCTGCAAATTTGAAGAAAGGAGAAGATGGCTCAGTGATCATTGAAGCTTCTGTCAAAGGGTGTAAAGTAGTCATCACTGAACAATTTATCAGGGATGTTTTAATGATTGATGATCAGGCAACTTACCCAACTGATATCAATTTGGAACAAGTTGAAACGTATCTTGAGAAAATGGGATATGAAGGTGACTTCCCACCCACTTTGAAAAAGTTGTTACCTCCTTACTGGAGGTTTCTAGCTCACGTATTCATTAACTGCACTTCTAGAAGGAAGGGTGGCTCAGATGAGATATCTTCAAGGAATACTCAGGCAATTGTTGCTCTGGCTGCGGGGATTGACTTTAATTTTTCAAAGTTCATTTTGGAGGAAATGGTTACAAATGCCAACAAGAAGTCAAAAGATCAATTTCTATTGTACCCAAGATTCATTCAAATATTTATCAACAAGCAATACCCTGAGTTGGTCAAGACAGGAGAGATACTAGACATGAAAGCATTTGGTCCCAACACTATAAGCCTCATCAAGCAAAATCGAAAAGCGAAAATCATGTTTCAAGGAAAGTATCCACTCGTGAAATTTGGAAAGTTTATGGAACTGGCCGACTCGTCAGAATCTCATGAGTCCCCAGAACAAGAGTCTACAGATCAAGCATCGTCAGATCATGCAAGTGTAAATGATGATGTCATCACCGTTTCAGACCATGAGATTGAAGATGTTGCTCCGTCCACCATTGTTACTGAAGAGCATGATCTTTAGAATGTGACAGTTCAAAATGATTTCAGTGAAGGAGGAGAAAATGATGATTATGAGGATCTTGACCTATCCGGTTACGACAGAGATGATGTAGCGGTGAATTAGGGTGTGAATGAGAATCTTTTGTCAAACGAAGACCTTGATGACTTCTTTGACTGCATCCATAATGGTGCTAATCAAACACCGGAGATAAGGGAGAAAGCTGATGCTCAAGAGACTGTGCCTCCGTCTACCGTTCAGATGGCTGATTCATCAATTCCTATGGACACATCATCAGGGATTCCTCCCCTTGACAATGTTGTTCCGACAACCGAGCCCATTGTAAGTGATTCCCTGACAACTCTGACCTCCCAGCCTCCTTTGAAGAGACGCAGAAATGATCCAAGGATGGGAGTACTTTTTCCAGACCTGACTCAAACTACCATGACTCCTCCATCTTCAATATTTACCCCATCCTCATTTGTACCCACTCAAGAAGATCCCAGCTCAATCCATGAAGCTGGTGGTTCGTCTGCTAGCCACGGATCATCCCCTCCAAGGTCAGATCATGATGCTGCATCTGAGAGGCTAGCTATGCATATGGCCCAGCAATTAAGTCCAACTCATTCCTCTCGCGGAAAAGGAATATATTTTGAGGAATGTTTGTCTGGAGATGATGATTCCTTGGTGCCTGAGCTGAGAAAAGAGATTGGTGTGCTAAACCAAAAGCTTATTGAGAAAGACCTTGTGATCAGTCAGCATTCGTCCCGAATTGCTGATCTTGAGGCCTCCAATGCGCAAGTCATTATTCGTATTGATGATCTTGAGGCAGATAAGTCACTGAAGACTGAGAAACTTTCAAGTCTTGAGACTCACCTTGGTGCTCTGTCAGCATGCTACTTTGACATGAAACAAAAACTGACAGACGAACTTGGTGACAAATTCAAGTCCTCAGCGAAATCCTTCGAGTTGACCCTCCATCTGGAACCCAACCTGGTGACTCCTCCTCATCCAAGAAAACTATGATCTATGATAAATTTCCCACAGAACCTGTCCAAGCTCCTCATATAATAGCCATCAAGAAAGCAAAGTTGAATGAATCCTCCAAGAAACCGCAAATCATGTTCAAGAGAAGTTCAGATGACAACGCGCCTCCAGGTCAACCAAAAATCACTCGTACTAATCTTGACAAGAAGAAATTTGTTCATTGTTATGGTGACCGATCTGGAATCAGATCATGGGGATTCCACGACCGTTTGAACATGTGGGTCGTGAGACGGAAGAGCAATAATGTTGAATACTACAAGAATGTTCATGATATCGAATCTTGGACAAGAGTTGATCTCACTGAACTTGTTAACGCTCCGTTTGCGAATCCGTCAGGCAATCCTCAAGCAACTCAATTAAGGTTATTTCTGGAAAATCAGACAAAGAAGGGATTTCCTACTATGAAGTCTGCCAATTCTATCATCAAGCTATACCCAAAAGTTATCGATCCAAAGACAGACAAACCTTTCAGAACTGTGATGTGGCCTCCCACTAACCAAGTGAGGCAAGTTCCTGTGCTACAAAACTTCGGAGACAGGTCACTTGAAAACATGCTCTACTAGATTTATGATGAAACAACAGCTACCGCTATCATCAAACTTCCAAATGACAGTCTTCGTCTCTATGACAAAAATGACTTGCTTTAGTTTGGAAAGTGGGATATCCATCACTTGTCTATGTTTCAAATTAAAGTCGCTGAGGAGATTTTTGAGCATGCTGCAAAGGAGTTCACTTCGATGGTGGCAGAAATCATCCAAAAGGGAATGTGGAGTGGATCGATGGAGGGGACTGATGTGATGCTGGTTGATAAAGACTAACTCATGCTAGCCGCAAACCAAGGGGGAGATTGAAAGGTCATAGTATATGGTTTGGGCTAGACATTACATGTATAGATGAGTTAGGGCATTTGAGATTGTTAGTTGGAGTCTTTTGGTACGTTTTAGAGTTTTCGGTCTAGGAAGGTTTTCGGTCAAGGTGTGACCGAAAACCTGTTTTCGGTCAATGTCTATTGGTATAAATAGGTTGTCAGATGTCATTTGTTAGAGTAGGGTTTTAGTGTGTTTTCGGTCCATTGAGTTGTATTAGACGATTTTCAGATCTAATCGTATGCAAGCTCAATTTTAATCATTCTTCTTCTCATCTTCTTTATTATTTCATTTGCTTGATTGATCATTGGTATAGATCCTTCCATTAAGGACCTTACATGGATGTATGCGTGATAGTGGGTATGGACTGGATGAGCAGGTTTGGGTCCATGATTGATTGTGAGGGCTATCGAGTGGTATTTCGAACCCCAAGTGGGGGAGAACTGGTTATCTATGCAGAGGGCACCAGGGTTTGTTCAAGGTTTTGTTCGGCAGTCAGGGCTCGACGGTATATTCAGAACAGGTGTGCCGGTTATTTAGATTATGTGGGTGATACCCGGGTTAGGGAGAAGACTTTAGTTTTAGAGGTTCCAGTTTCCGGGAGTTTCCCGATGTTTTCCCAGAGGAGTTACCCCGTGTGCCTCCTGAGAGGCAGGTTGAGTTAAGGATTGATCTTGTGGAAGGTGCGGCCCTGATTGCCAAGGCGCCATACCGCTTGGCACTGCATGAGATGTAGGAGTTGTCATCGCAACTTCAGGAGCTGTTAGGAAAGCAGTTCATCAGACCGAGCAGTTCTCCGTGGGGAGCGCTGATACTATTTGTCAAGAAGAAGGATAGTTTGCACCAGATGTACATTGATTACCGGGAGTTGAACAAGTTAACGGTGAAGAACCATTATCCCTTTCTGTAGATTGATGACCGATTTGATTAGTTTCATGGTGCATCTTGGTTCTCCAAAATAGATCTGAGGTTTGGGTATCATCATGTGAGAGTGAGAGAGGAGGACGTGGAAAAGACCGCGTTCCAGACTCGTTATGGGCATTACGAGTTCATGGTGATGCCATTTGGGCTTACGAATGCGCCTACTGTTTTTATGGATTTGATGAATTAGGTATGCAAGCCGATGCTCGACCGATCTGTCATTGTGTTTATCGATGATATCTTGGTGTATTCCAAGACCAAAGAGCAGCATGAGGAGCACATTCGAGAGCTTTTGGGGGGTTTGAGGCAATAACGACTTTATGCCAAGTTCTCAAAGTGCAAGTTTTGGTTATAAGAGGTTCAGTTCCTTGGGGACCTCATTAACCAGGATGTGATTTTGGTCGATCCAGCTAAGATCTAGGCTGTGATGTAGTGGGAGGTTCCGAAATCTCCCTCAGAGATCAAGAGTTTCCTTGGTTTGGCTGGGTACTATCGGAGATTTATTTAGGACTTCTCCAAGATTGTGGTACCCCTCACTTTTCTAACGGGGAAGTGGGTGGATTTCCGATGGGGCCATGCGTAGCAGTCGGCATTCGAGACTCTTCGACAAAGGTTATGTGAGGCTCCGGTATTGACCCTCCCGGAGGGGGCGAGGATTTTGTGGTAATTTGTGATGTATACATCTCCGTTTTGGGGGCAGTCCACATGATGAGAGGATGAGTGATTGCTTATGCTTGGTGGCAGCTGAAGCCGCATGAGACTCGATATCCCACACATGACCTAGAGTTGCGGGCAGTGGTGTTTGCCCTAAAGATTTGGAGACATTATGTATATGGTACACGGATCACAAGAGTTAGAGATACCTGATGGACAAGCCGAACCTGAACGTGAGGCAGCACAGGTGGTTGGACGTGGTCAAAGATTATAACTGTGTGATCCTTTACCATTCGAGTATAGCAAATGTGGTAGTGGATGCTTTGAGCCGCAAGTCGGCTGGGTCTTCAGTCGGGGAGATGTGTTTGAGGATATCCATTGATTCCCCGCTTTTAGGATTGATCATAAAGACTCAGGTAGAGGGAGTTCAGGAAGAGAACTGAAAACAGGAAAGGATCAGGGATGAGATTGGTAGGGTTTGGGTTCTAGTTTCTGGTGGGGTCAGGCAGATTGTGTTAGAGGAGGCTCATAAGTCTCGCTTTTCTATACACCTGGGAGTCACCAAGATGTATCGGGAGTTGAGATTGAGTTACTGGTGGTCGTGTATGAAGAGGTAGATAGCCTTGTATATCGAGAGATGCTTGACCTGTAGGATGGTCAAGGCTGAGCATCAGAGGCAGCATGGCTACTTTGCTTAATACCATAGTACTAGTATGTTAAAGCCTTTTATTATTATTTTCATCTCCTATCATCCACCCCCTCTTTATTCTATTCCTCCCTCATTACCTATTATTACCCAATATATTATAGGTAAGAAAATACATATATAGTAAATAGTAAAAAAATCATCTTATAATATTTCATCTAACACATAACGTTTTTGCACAAAAGCACATATAGAATTTAATTATCTAAATACTTCATATCTATGTGTAAGATGAAAGTAACTTTGCACTCACTTGATAAAAGTGGATGCCTCAGAATTTTGACAGAACTTCGCCTTGGTGATTTATGTTTTCCTCTGACGTGACCTAGGTACGAATATCACTAAGTCTTAGTCTTATTTTCCCGGTGACTAATGATATTCTAATCCCAATGTCTACTTCAGGATCTATCAAGTAACGAACAACCAGGTAGGATCATATCATAGGTAGGGTCTGTTTGGTATATAGAGTATCGTGTTTGGAAATCCCACTTTAAACACGTCACTAAATCCAGCCTAGACATCATCCCCGTAAGTAGATCAATCACTATAATGACTTGGAATCACTGATAAATATTATTTATATATTCATAACAATTATGAATATAAATATAAATTACACTGAAATAAAGTTGAGTGTAATTTAACCTACAAATATTTCCTCGACAAAAGTCCAGAAATTGTACTAGCATAACTCTGACCTACTACTTACTAGATGTCGGGTTGTCAGGGACCTCATAGCTTCGCCAAAATCCTAATTCTAGAGAAAATGTTGGAAAAAAATAGAGAGAAATTCGAGAGAGAGTTGGAAATGGAATGGAGAGTGAATGGGGTTTGGAATTAGCATTTATAGGACAATTATGGGGAGGCGCACCACGCACCCAGTCTGTACATGCCGTGCACTTTGTCGGATGATGACATGGCTCAATGTAGATTTTGACACATGGCGGAAATCTAGTGGAGTGTCAGTGCACTCTGCGCCTCTTGTCGAGGCGCGCCGCGTACACACATATTTTCAATTTTTTTAAAGCATATCTTCTTCATACGAGCTCCATTTTCAATGTTCTTTATAACCGCACATAGCTATCGACGAGATTTACAACTTTCGTTTAGACTCTGTCAGATAATTTTCACTTTATTTGTAAAGCTATATTTTTAACAGGCTTAGATTGTTAAAGCCCATATAAAAATCATAACCTTCTCACACGACATCCATTCTTGGCTGTTTTTATATTAATCAACTCCTATTAACGAGATATTCGACTCTTGTTTAGATTGTTTTTACTAACAATCGACCGATCTTGATTTCGGTTTATGTGTCCGCACTGCTGTGCTGAAACTTCAAAAAATCATAACTTCCTCTCACGAAGTCAGATCTGGACGTTCTCTCTATGCACGCTCTAGGTTTTACGATGTAACATCCCAAATTTCAAGACCAAAAATTTTGTTTTTAGTTAAATAATTTATAAAACAGTTTACTAAAAACATCAACAATATCATATCAACCCATAAGTCAAATGTGATAAAACATGTCATGGAATAATAATGTCAGAGTACAATCCCATGAACATCAGGGTGAGGAAATAATGGTGTGATGCGCTGCTACTAAGCCGACTCCTTTCCCTTCGAAGAAGAAGGACCTGAAACAAAACTGTAAACCGTAAGCACAAAGCTTAGTGAGTTCCCCCATCATACCTTATACCAAACTATAAACATATTGCCAGGCATATCTGGGTGCCCGACATACCCTGTTGAGCATACCGGGGAGCTCAACCTACCCTTGCTAGGCATACCGGGGTGCCTAACCTACCCCATGTCAGGCATATCTGGGTGCCCGACCTACCCTCCGGTGTATCTCAACCGGTTACGGGGATTATTTCACCCCTACCCCTACCACATAATAACATAATATAAACATACTGTCAGGCATACCAGGGTGCCCGACCTACCCCTTTGGTCCTTTCGACTTGATACGGAGACTATTCCCCCTACTACCACTATCACATAACATCACTCCATGCTAGCACATAAAACATAACATATAGTGGCATACCATACATTTATCACAAAGACAATAATCTAACAAACAACTCCTACTAGTGGGCCGACATTGTGACCCTAGACCCACTTCTACTAGAAGGCAACTCACCTCAATGTCGTGCAGTTACTGAACTGTCCTCGATGCTGGGATCGACTCTCCTCAAACTCCTACACATAACAGTCTCCTTTAGTTACTCCTTCATATTCATATCCCCTTTAAGGGTCAATCTTGGGTAATGATCAAAGTCAAAGTCAAAGTCAACGCCCTCGTCAAGGTCATCATCCTGGTCGACCCAACTCACCGAGTTGGTCCATCAACTCGTCGAGTTCCACAATTCAGAGGCTCCTTGACTCGTCGAGTAGACTTCAAGTCTCACGTCCACATATCCAATTCCTACTCGACGAGTTTGGGGCCTCCAACTCGTCGAGTCCCTTTGTAAAAATGCATAATTCTTATTTAAAGTACGTACCAGGAACCAGGCGTTACAAATTAGGTGGGTTGCACCTGATCCCACATCGGCTTGGAGGGAGAACTAAACATTCCTTATAACGGGTGTGGATACCTTCCTTGTCACAACGCGTTTTAAAGTCGTGAGGACAACAGATCCCATAAGAACTCTGCAGTTAAGCGTGCCCGGGCGAGATCAATTCAAGGATGGGTGACCCCTGGGATGTTTTCGTGTTGGGAGCCCAAAGCGGACAATATTGTGATACGTGCCATAGTGGTATGTTACAAATGGTATCAGAGCTAGGGCACGGGTTAATGTGTTCGACAGGGACGTCGAACCCTATAATGGGGGGTAAAGGTGGGTTGCACCTGATCCCACATCGGCTTGGAAGGATAACTAAACACTCCTTATAAGGGGTGTGGATACATTCCTTGTCACAACATATTTTAAAGTCGTGAGGACAACTGATCCCATAAGAACTCTGCAGTTAAGCATGCCCGGGTGAGAGCAATTCAGGGATGGGTGACCTCCTAGGAAGTTTTCACGGCGGGAGCCCAAAGCGGACAACATTGTGATACGTGCCAGAAGGGGATGTTACATACAATTACTATGACTTTCGTTTAGATCACTTAGGATAAAAAGTAATTTATCAAAAATTCACTTTCTTCGATACGTAGAGTCGTGTCGGTTTAATCACGAAACTTCGAAGAATCGTAACTTCTTCATACGAAGACGGATTTCAACGTTCTTTATATGTATGGAATCCTTGTCAAATATACTACAACTTTGGTTATGATTATTTATTGCAAATAATCTTCTATCAAAAAGTCATTTTTAACGTTTGTTATATCTTAATCGTGTAGCCCGAATTTGCGGACGTTACAACATAATATAATTGATTTTACTTATTTTAGCTACGTGTTTTTTTCATTATTTTTCCAACATCATTTTAACTGACTAGAAATTTATTTAAGTTTCTATAGCTTGTATCGAAGAACTTATAACAGTCTTAGTAATTTATTAGTTTATTAATTAGTGTATTTTCGTAAGAACATAAAATAGTCTCAATAATTTATTTGTTTATTAATTAGTATATATGTGTTTGTTTATTGTTTTTTTATGAGGTCTTCTACAATACATAACATATCCCAGTGTTTAGTGGTTGCCAGTGGTCGTGGTGTATACTAGTGTAGAACACGGATGATAACATTCAATATGCTTTTTTCTCTCTCTAACTCTCTTTACCTCTCCTGACAATAAAAAATATTTTTTTTATTTAAAAATAAAAAAATAAGAAGGATATAGTGGTGGGTATACCAACCTTTTAGTGGTTGTGTGTGGTAATGAGGTGACACTCACCACTATTGTGGTTAGTGGTGAGTATTATGGATGGTCTGATGCTTATTTTTTTATTTTTGATGTTAAAGTTAAGAATTTAATATTATATTTGACTGAGATAGTATTATTGAAAATATGATTCAAAACTATAATTTTTTTACCGGTTTATATTTACACCTTATTCATGTCGGACACATGTAAGTTTGAATCCTGGATTCACCCCCAGGTGTACTCTTCAGTTGTTCAAGCCCAAGAATAGGCCGGGACGTAGGTCTAGGAATAGGAAATCCTTGCAGCATCGTAATATCCTAAGTGCATTAGCTACTTAGAGGACAGAAGACGGTATTGATGAGAATTAATTTCTCTAAGATCGTTTAGATTCGTAACAGATTTAGACAAACACAATAAGAGCAATGAACACACGATGAATCAAACAAGAGCTGAATGATTAATATGCTCCACCTCAGAAGAGCTCAATAAAGAACTTCTACTGTAGAGGTGTGCTAGGGTTACAGTACGCTGAAAAGAATGATTATCAAAAAGCATACAGAGAACGATGCATCCATGTGTCTTATATACTAAACCCTAATGACAAAAACACGGTTGGATAGGCCCAAACCGTGATAACAATGGACCGAAGTAACAGGCCCAATGAAGCAACTCTTAAACCCAACAATCTCCCCCTTTGCGTCAATTGAGGCGAGAGATCATTTCGGTTGAGTAAGAGTAGATTTCTTCCCAGTCTTGAATAGCTTCGGTATGATGGCGAGAAGAGTCTGACGGAAGTCAATATACCACTGAAGCATATCCGAAATTTTTTTCTTATCAGCATCACTGTTTTGCTTACACCTGCGAATGATATCAAGAATGTGCTCCAGACATGTAGTGGAGAACAGGTGTTTATCATCAAGAGCAAACAAGCACTTTTAGCATTCGACTCTGCTAAACATGACTGTGTGATACTTCGGGTCAATTCTACCCATCTGCATCTTGTTCACATCGCTTGCCTTCCCAATTGGTCTGATTGTAGGCTTCTTCCTTGAGGCAGAGGAGATCCCTTGATCCATCTTGGCAACCTCATGAATGTAAGAAACTAACATTCGCTTGATGTGATCGACGATAGGCTCGTACTGCTGTTGATCAGTTAGCAGAATGTTGTTCAAGAGGATCCAGTCATGTGGATTTAAGTTTGGCAGATCAGCAAGAGAAATCATATGAACCGAGTTGTCAGAGCCTCGGGTCACCTTGAACTTCACATTTGTAAAATTCCCCGTTGAAGTTGGTTTCAATACCTTGACTGTTGTGATTTTTTGTGCGCTCCAGGTCAAGTATTGTGGTTGAGAGAATGCGAGATAGTAGTCAATTAATTCTCGGTCAACCTTCGGGTCAGGAGAAAGAATAGCGGCGATTGGCTCAAAGCGATGAAACACGAATACCTTTCGGGTGATAGGCATGTCGAACTGAGAGTCTTTCGAATTTTCACGATCAAACGAGATGACCGGTTCAAGCCAATGAGTGCTACGAGACTCGGTTGCTTCTTTTAAAAGTTTCTCCAATGTCCACATAGGAAATAGATTTTTTCTACTTTCCAATGCGTCATGAGCTTCTTTTATTTTTCTTTCCCTCTCTTCTTCTTCTCTTGCGATGCGAAGATTTTCGTCAAGCTCTCGATCACGTTGCTTTCTTTTGATAGCATCTTCTTCAGTTTATTCCTCATCACTGTCACCAACTATCTTTTTGTTTTTGTGCTTCACACTAGAACCCGAAGCTTCATTACCCTTCGGTTCAGTGGTGACTTTCGGTTGTGCAGAGATTTTAATAGGTTTGCTTGTTGAAGGTTGTGGGGGTTGATTCTGACTTGCCTCTCCCCTTGTTTTGGAGGGACAATAGTCTCCGGAACACCTTCTATTCAGCTCAACATTTCAAGAGCAGGTCTCAGCTTTTCAGCTAAGTGTCGTCGGACGGTGAGAGTAAGAACCGAATCATGTGCCTCTAGGAGGTTGGACAAAAGAGAGTGCACATCACCAACACAACTTTTGATAACTGCTCTTTCAAATTTGAGACCATCAATTTCCTTGGTTGCCAGAGTGAGCTTCAAGGTCTGAGTTTTGAGTTGAGCAGTGCGACGATCCAGTTCATCCATGACTTTGTTTTCCATAGCTAGTTCGGTATGGAGTTGATCAAGACGAGCCTTAACTGAAGATACGAACTGTGCATTATCAGCTTGAATTCCCGTTCGAATGCTTTCAAAATGGTTATGCTCCTCCTGAAGTGTAGATGTGAGTTCCTTAATCGTAGCATTGACCATATTGCCATTCTTTTGAGCAGCTGCCTAGAGAGAATCCAAAAACACTTGAGCATCTGAAATTATTTGTGCGACATATTGGCATCCTTAGTAGCTTTATCAATTGAGACCTGATGCTCTTTGACCAAAGTGGAGAACAGAGCCTTGACTGCTGCTTCTGAGTATTCAGTAGTAGAAGAGGAAGATGCAGAAGCAATAAGCTTGTCAAGCTTCTCATTAAGATCCTTTAAATGTCGTTTCGTTACAGGAGCATCATCATCATCGTCATCATCATTCTGAACTCTGTAGGGGCTAAAATAGAAGGAATCAAAGTCAGCATCCTCCCTACCGAGAACGGTGTCAGATTCGTTTGAGTCAGGTGGAGATAGAGGTGTAGAGGTAATAGGGGTTTCGGTTCCTGAAGTATGTGCACCCGTATCAGATACGTTGACATGAACTTGAGGTTCGGTTGGAGTAGTGGTAGTGGTGGTAATTTCGATGAACAAGGGTGTTGGTATTGGAATAGAAGTTGCTGTTGTAGAAGAGATTGGAGGAGGGCATGGACCAATAGTTATAGGAATAGAGCGAGTAGGAGATAGAGGAGGTGATTTTCGGTTACCCTGATGAGCCGGTGAAGGTGGAGGCAAATCTCCTCAGAGCAAACTATCATCTTGAGAATGTTCACTTTCGCTTGACTCTTGTTCAGGTTGTTGGTCAGAGGGAACATACTCTGAATCTCTTGATGACGGAGCCCTTGGCTTGGGCGCCTTCTTCTAGATCTTTCGCTTCTTAGGAGCAGAAGGAGCTGCTTGTTCTGACTTTCGCTTTTTAGGCGCAGCATCTTTACAAGATGGTCCTTCCTTCTCGCTTTTTCGTTGCTCGCCCTTCTTTCCTCGTTTCGCTGGTTTGTCAGCGGCATCCAACGATTGTTGCATTTCAGGGGAGAGTTGCCTTGGACCCGTAGGAGGAAGCTTCTTGTATTCACGAATGAGCTTGCTTTCCCCAGAAACACAGTGGTACATTGACTCAGGAATCGAACCGATGAACAGAAATTTGGTTGCATCCGAGACAATAATCTCTGTCGTGTGAAAAGTGGCGATTGATCACTTCAAAGAGTCTGCCTTTATTGGAATGTGAAATTTCTCCATTGCCCATTGAGTAACCAAGGTTCAAAATATGCCACAAGAGATTTCAGAATAATGAGAAGATGAGGTTAGGCTTTGTACCAGTTGAGTCCATAGAATAGACCCATAATCCATGTTGATCCCATAGTAAAGACCATAGAGGAGAATCATAAATGCTTTGCTTGCTCTGTCAGACCCTGCAACCATCTCCGATAAACCCTTGAAAAGAAGAGTAAATAGACCATTCCATTGTGGAGGAAGGCATGACTTCTTGAATTTTGTCATTGTTGTAAGAACTTCAGTGTACCCTATATCGTAGAACATGGTGAAGAGCTGAATCGTGCTGATGGAGTATGGATTGATCATGGAGTCGTTGATGAGAAGCCCTAGCAATGAGCAAAACCTAACCTTTGAAATCGAAGTCTTTTGATCAAAAATCTCAAAGAAAATCCCGTCCTTAGCTTTGTCGTATGAAGCCGATGAATATATTTGAGATAAGAGAGACATCAGAACAGATTCAACCTTTGTGAGAGCAATTGCGAGTAGTGAATATTTGAGACATTCAACCACCTGAAGCATGTAAGGATCATACTGATAAGGAGAAAGTTTGATGATCAGGTTTTGATTTGGCTTGATGGTGAGAAGCGTGGATTGTGCGCTTTGTTCTTGAATGGAGGAAGAGTCAGCCATTGTTGAAGCTTGAAGTGAAGAAGATGAACAGTAGAGAGAAATCGCCGTTTAATGCTAGAGAGGATTTTGTAAGTGGTAAAGAGGTAAAAGTGAGGTTAGAAAACCCTTTATACGATTACCATGAGAGAGAAAAATCTGGAGTGATGATTGCACGATTTTCTGAAGCGACGCCTAAAAAAGCGTGATTTGACAACTGTTACCCCGCAAAGTGTGTCAATTGTGTCAGGCGGCGTAAGAAAAGGAAACGGTTCAAATTCACGCGCCTTTTTAAAGTCTTATCCATTCACCGCCTCTTGAATTTTAAAACTATTCAAATTCCCTTTGAAATATGAACTCACCCTTTCGCTTTCATTGATATTGACTAGCCTTCGCTCCCAACCATAGTCTAACATCATAACGTATTGAACTGAAACTATAGATCTGAGAAATAGCCATTAGTATCATGATTAAGACTTGTGGAAAATCATAAAGATCTTCGTGCAAGAGTGTGCCAAAGAAAAAGAAATAAAACAAAGTATTTGTGGGATATAAGTGATGTCAATTAAGACACAAAACTGTGGATCCCAGGCACGAATCTCTTCCTTCAAAGTCAAGAGAGACTTAGAAGTGTCTGTGTGGTTTCCCGTTGAAATACGATCATATGCTTATTAAGAAGCATTGAAAGGAATCTTTTCAGTATAAATTTATTAGGGTGGCTTTCGCTTCAAACAAGTAGGTTTGATCAATTCTCAGTGACTTGGTGATATTGTAGAAATCTCGAAAACAAAAATAAACTGGATCTTTTGGGCAGAAAAGTCTTGGTGTGAGAGAATTTCATAAAGATAGCTAAAAAAAAGAGATTTCTTGGTACCTCCCACTAAAGTGGTTTCGTTAATACGTGGGTGAAAGCTAGAACGTGTGATTGTTCACCATCAATTCTTTGTAGGTGTTGGATTTTGGGTTTCACTTAGATCGTGGTTGACGAAACTAAGATCATAAACACAGATGTTGTGTAACCATAAACCTCAGTGGTAAATTCTGAGAGTCTCAAGGGTTACGATGATGAACTGAAATGTGATGGAGAAAAGTATGAAGGTGGTTAAAGAACCGAAAGTACCTCTGCTAAATAGTAAGGAATGAGCATAAAACTCTTAACTCAGTATGAGAAGTGTAAGGTAGCTTATGACTTGAGTGATTTTAGCAGACTTATTGGGAAGAAACAATTTGTATATATTGAATCAGTAAGGCTTCACTTAGAGTCATCGAGGCTTTGGTCAACATGCAGCAGCATGCTTCTAGGGACACGTAGCTAGTACAGAGATAAATATTGTTATACCTGCCCCAGTTCCATCAGTGGTAGTCTTCCAAGAGTCCATTGGAGTGATGAAGTTTTTGATTTTATTATGGAAAAGAAATGAAATAAAACTAAACACAAAGTAAAATATTTTTGATCATTTTTATGATAAAGAAATAAAAACAGAAAAGAAAATATTTTTGGATTTTATGATTTTTCTGAAAAAGAAATAAAAACAGAAAATAAAATATTTTTGGATTTTATGAAAAGAAATGAAAAACATAAAATGAATCGAGAAAAAGTATACATAATATACAGCGTATACAACCGAAACTTTACCTTTGGAGTGATGAAGCGAAATGGACCGAGCGTTCGGTGCATTTCGGTTCCCGAAAAATTAGGAACCGAAATAGACCGAGCGTTTGCTCTATTTCGCTTGTCCAATTTTAATGAGGCGAAAGTGGTTACGCTACTGATTCAGCTTCCATCATTCCCAAGCCTTGGAGTATTTTATTAAAGCTTGCTTCTGGTAAGGCCTTCGTGAAGATGTCAGCTAACTGATCAACGGATCGAACAAAGTGGATTTCAACGTTACCATCTTCTACGTCATCCGTGATGAAGTGATATCTCAGTGCTATATGTTTCGTTTTAGAGTGTTGTACTGGGTTGTGACATATCCAAATAGCGCTTTCTGAGTCACAATAGAGGGGAATTTTCTTCATGTTTAGGCCATAGTCTCTAAGCTGACTTTGTATCCATATGACCCGTGAAGTGCAAGACGCAGCGGCGATGTATTCAGCTTCGGCCGTAGAAAGAGACACGCACATTTATTTCTTGGATTGCCAGCTAACGAGTTTTCCATCAAGGAATTGACACCCGTCAGTTGTGCTCTTGCGGTCTAGACCACATCCTCCAAGATCGGCATCAGAGAATGCTTGAACAAAGAAACCTGATTTCGCAGGGTACCAAAGACCGAGACACGAGGTTCGCTTCAAATATCTGAAGATATTTTTCACAGCCATCATATGAGGTTCGTGTGATTAGCTTGGAACCTGACACAATAACAGACGGAAAACATAATATCTGGTCTACTAGCTGTTAGATACATTAGAGACCCTATCATTAGACGATAGAGGGTCATATCAGCAACTGGTTTATCCATAGATGGTGTTAGCTTCGTTCCGAATGCCATTGGAACCTTTACTTTAGAATCTCCCATCATACCGAACTTCGCCAGTAGAGTCTTCGTGTAAGCCTCATGATTAATGAATATGCCTTTTGGTCCCTGTCTTATGTTCAGTCCAAGGAAAAAGTTAATCGGACCCATTGAACTCATCTCAAATTTAGTCTCCATCAACTTCCCGAATTCAACCGTTAAGCTAGGATTCGTAGAACTGAAGATGATGTCATCGACATAGATTTGGATGATCATTAAATGGTTACCCTCTTTCTTGCGAAAGAAGGTTGGGTCAACCGAACCTTGTTTGAATTTTGACATTTTAAGAAAGCGAGTTAGTGTTTCATACCAGGCTCTAGGAGCTTGCTTTAGACCATAAACCGCTTTATCCAGAATATAGCAATGATCAGGATACTTTTTGTTTACAAAACCCGGTGGTTGCTCCACATATACAGTCTCTTCTAGTTCTCCATTCAAGAATGCACACTTGACGTCCATTTGAAAAACTTCGAAATTCTTGTGAGCAGCGTATTCCAGAAAGATCCGAACTGATTCCAACCTTGCTACAGGAGCGAAGGTTTCTTCATAATCTATACCTTCTTGCTGACAATATCCCTTGACCACTAGCCTTGTCTTGTTGCGTATCACATTCCCTTCTTTGTCCATCTTGTTCCTGAATACCCATTTTAATCCAACCACAGATGCATCCTTTGGTGTAGGAATCAGTCTCCAGACTCGGTTTCGCTCAAACTCATTGATTTCGTTTTGCATAGCCTGTACCCAATCAGAGTGATCAAGTGTAGTGTTAACTATTTTCGGCTCAATCTTGGAGACAAACGAATTAAACCTGCATTATTCCACTTGAGAGAATAGAGTTCTTTGCTTCGCTTTCAGTTGAGAGCGTGTAAGAACTACCTCAGATGATTCACCAATTATTCGAGTTTTCGGATGATCTTTTATCCACTTTGTGAGAGGAGGGTAGTTAGGATCATAAGCAGGATCCAATTTGGCATTGACTTCTTCTTCAAATTCTGACTGAGCGTCGTCATCATTTGTAATGCCCGTAGATCCGGGCTAGTCAATTTAGAGATAATAGGGGTCGAAAATGACTTTTTGACAAAAGATTATTTAGAATAAATAATCTTAACCAATTTGTAGAATACGTCTCAAGGGTTCCGTACATATAAAGAACGTTGAAATCCGAGTTATAACGAAGAAGTTATGGTACGTCGAAGTTTTATGGCAAAACCGGCACGACACCGGGAGACGTAAATAGTGAATTTACGATGGAGGACTTTGTAGGCTTATAAATCTAAACAAAAGTTGTAGTATACATTAAACCGAGAACATACAAAAAAAGAACGCCCAAATCTGACTTCGTATGAGGAAGTTATGAATTTTCTAAGATTTGGCTTAGCAGTGCACAGCCCAAAACTCGAATTTTAGATCGAGTGGTTTTTATCCTACGCGACCTAAATGAGAATTGAAGATCTCATTAATAGGAACTCAACGGTAAAAAGACAGACGAAAACAGAGTCCGTATGTAGAAGTTATGAATTTTACGCGGACATTTAACAGTATGATCTCCTCGTACTGTTAAATTTAAGATCAATAGAGAATTATCCGACGGAGTCAAAATGAAAGTTGTAGATCTTATTTTTACCTACGTGTGGATATAAAGAACGTCAAAAACGGAGGTCGTATGTGAAAGTTACGGATTTTAGAAGTCGGAAGTGTGTTGTGCGAAAATGGGTGATGTGGCACAATCTTGGCCATTGCTTTCTCCCCAAGTCTTGCCACTAGATGGTGACATGTGGCACCAAGTTCAGTCATTTTTCACCCTATAAATAGAACCTCTCCCACCCTCATTTTCTTCACACCTTTCCCATACTTTCTTCTCTTTACTCTCTCTCTCTCTCTCTCTCTCTAGAACCTCTCTCTAGCCCCGAAACCCCCCGAAAAGCCTACGGAACCTCCGTAGCACGAGGCGGAAGCCCCGGAGTGCTCGACGGCTCCGAGAAGAAGAGATTTTTGGCTCGGGAACGCTGCTCCAAGCAAAACCCGGTTTTCTATAAAACCCGTTGTAAGTGAGCTACGCCTACGCTATTTTTAATATAGCTTTTATTTAAGTATAGTAACGTTATTAGGAACTTATAATGAGTACTTGGGCTATTATTATGGGTTATATAAGTATTGTTTAACGCTTATATAATAGTAATAATAGCTAGACTATTAATTAGTCTCGGCGAATAATAGACTAAACTCTAGTGGTAATAATACTAGGTTTCGTCGAAGGAAATTATTTTGTTAAGAAGCGAAGCGCTGTCTGAGTTCGGAATCACCACATTTTCAAGTGAGTGCATAGTCCCTTTCATCTTATACATAGATATGAAGTATTTAATATAAATTACGTGCTATGTGTGCATATTGTCTGTATAGTTGCCGTCTGTGCTCGGTGAAAGATTTTATATACATGTTTTAAATGATTTAAACTGTATATGTATTTTATATCTACAAAATGTGTTGGGTAAAACATGGGTAGATGAAATAGTTGCTGTGTGACAAAAACAAAATGATGAGAGGTGATATAGAGCATGAGATAAGGGTGAGAGGTAAACCATGAGAGACGCCTTTTACCCATGTGTTGGCCCTGTCATTCAGCAGAGTATGGATGACAACCATGGACTATTCTAGAAAGTCGAGTGGACACTAGCAGGCTCGCAACCTGTAGGTGTTTTGAACTGTGTGCTCACCAGCTGTACTCTAAAAACCCCTTGACATGTGTTGTGAGAGGAGTCTCAAAAACGACACTGTCGATAGACGAGATTAACCCTGGTGACTATGCAACGTAGTGCCTAAACCCATTGACATGTGTTGTGAGAGGAGTCTCGGAATCGATACTGTCGATAAAAGAGAATAACCCTGGTGACTATGAGACTTAGTGCCTATTGAGTAAACCATGACATCAATGGACTTTGTGCCGATTCCTGAGGATAATCCTTAGGAATGAATGAACGATGAATAGCTGATTCTTAGGGTAGATCTTTAAGAGTAAATAAGATAATGGGGATGGGTAATTGGGTTGATTGATTGTTTGATGATTAAACATAATAATTATATTATTGTGGGTTGAAAACCCTATGTACTCACCAGGTTTCGAAACCTGACCCACTCAAGCTTATTTGTATCACAGGTGTTGATATGAAGCAACCTTACACTGAGAGATTTAAAAGAGATGTAGATCACTAGTGTAAATGAATGTAAGTTCTGTTTATGTTTATGTTTCTGTATTGACGATGACATCCCAAGGTTTTGAAAATGAATAAAAATACATTTCTTCGGAAATGCTTTGATAATGTATTTATCATGTTTTTCTAGGAACAAATTCCGCAACATTTTTATTAAAAGAGGTACTCTAATTTTTATAAAGTATAAACAAAATCGGTCTTTTCTGGCCGTGAAAATGGGGATGTCACATCATTCGTATTGCCATTCTCCGCCTCGAATGATGAAGAAAAATCAACATCAGGGTCAGAATTCTCCCCCTCGGTTGGACTTTCATGGTTCATTGTTGGAGATAGGTTCTCCCCCTGGAAAGGAGAATCAGATCGGTTTGATGTAGATGAACCCTCCCCCTGGAAAGTGGTGTGGTTATTTGGGGGTTCGCTTGGACTTTTGGGTTCACTAGGACTTTTGGGTTCGCTAGGACTTTTGGGTTCTCTTTCCGTGGCTTTTGCAACATTGTTAATTATCTCATTCAGGTTGTAAACCTTGTTATCAACCGCTTTCGCTTCAGAAAGAATTGCATTCTCCAGTTCATTAAGGAGCAACATGTACTCTTCAAAAAGATTTGATACAAGAGCCGTGACTAGACCTGTTTGTGGAAAGATCTCCTCCATTGGACTTTCGCTAGATTGAAGTTTCTTCAAATAATTGTCATCAAATGTGACATAATAGGTTTCTTATATCTTCTTTGATCTTTTATTTAGAACCCTATATGCCTTGGAGGTAAGAGAGTAGCCAAGAAAAATCCCTTCGTCTGCCTTCACGTCAAACTTGTTTCGGTTCTCTTTGCAATTGAAGATGAAGCATCTGGAACCGAAGACATGGAAGAATTTAACAAGAGGCTTACGATTATTCAGAATTTCATACGATGTGATAGAGAATCTCTTATTGAGAAAGGCTCGATTTTGGGTATAGCAAGCGGCAGAAATCGCATCAGCCCGGAAGTACAGAGGAAGAGAAGCGAAGCTGAGCATAGTTTGGGTGGATTCACACAACCAATGGTTTCGCCTTTCAACTACACCATTTTGTTTTGGAGTATAGGGAGCGGAGAAGTTGTGAGTTACTCCCTTTTCGGCCAGAAATTCTTCAAAGTCGTGGTTTTTGAATTCTAACCCATTGTCACTTCGGACATTTCTCACAACCTTTCTCAGCTTTACTTCCACCTGTTTGATGAAGTTTTTGAGTTGTGGAGTTGCCTCTTATTTCTTTTTAAGAAAGAAAACCTAGGTGAAACGTGAAAAAGCATCGACAATAACAAGAATGTACTTATTACCACCGATACTTTCTATTGCCGATGGACCAGAAAGATCGATGTGTAGAAACTCAAGAGGTTCAATGATCTTTGTGTTAACACGTGTGGGACGACTCTTTCAGTTTGCTTTCCCATTTCGCATGCAGCACACAAATGTTCCTTGTCAAACTTGAGAAGTGGCAGTCCTCGCACATGATCACCAAGAACTAGCTTGTTGATGTCTTTGAAGTTAAGGTGCGAGAGTCTTCGATGCCATAGCCAGCTTTCATCAGAATGAGCTTTCGTTAGAAGACATACAACAGGCTTCCCACGTATTGGGTTTAGATTTAATGGATACATTTCATCAGAATGAGCTTTGCGCTGGGACTTCAACAAAACTGTCTTAGTTTTCTTTTCAATAATCTCTAGTCCTTCATCATCAAATGAGACCTTCAGGCCAGTCGCTACAACCAATTGCGAGAAAATTATGAGATTGTGTTGCAATCCTTCCACGTAGGCGACCTTTCAAATGGAAAAATCTTCGTTCGTCATCATTCCATAGCCTTTTATAGTGTCATATGAGTTGTTTCCATACTTGACACATCCACCATCTTTTAGAGCCCGAAACTCCCTCTGCTCTTCCCGTCTCCCTGTCATGTGATGTGAGCAGCCACTATCAATATACCGTTTGTCGTCGAACTGCTCGTCACTGATAACTTGAAAAAATCAAGCATATTTAGGAACCCAAAGTTGCTTGGGACCACGTGAGCCTTTTACAGAAGAGAGAATCGCAATAGAAAGATCAACCAAATATGTTCGTTTTATTAAAGTGGTTTCGTCTTTCTTTTTTATGGTAAAAACTTTAATTTCGTTAGCTTTTGTTTGGTTTGAATCAGATTGTGGAGTTTTATTTTGATTCTTAACAAAAACTTTCTTTTGTTTCCTAGAGTTAGTGTCGTCTTCTTCGTTTGCAATTCACATTCTGAGACGAGCTTTACTTTTCCCTTGACATACTTGTTAGGATTTTGCTTTCTTGAGAACGAGTAGGATGGGATTTAGGACCGAAACTGCTCTTTCAGTTCTTGTCACTGCTAGATTTGGGAGCGAAACTGCTCTTTCGGTTCGTTTGACTGTAGGATTGACAGTGAGTGCATGTGTCAGAGTTAGCCTTTGGACTTTCTTTCACCTTGTGATTGGACGCCTTTTCTGTGTGAACATAATTGGGGTTTTTGGAGTGCCAATACTGCTTCCTTTCATTGAGATTCTTTTTATATCTCCTATTTCGCTGGTGTTTTTATTCAGCAAGCTGCTTCTGAGACTTGTGAATGTTTACATTCAGCTTCGGTATTTCTACACGAGTTTCGCTCTTCAATGAAGAGGTTTCACTTGCTGCTTTTTCAGGTTCGCTTTGAATTCATTTAGTACCACTTGTGCATGGTACATCAAAGCTTGTTAGCTTGTTGAGTGGTTCTGCCATGTATCTGCCTTTAACTCTCCATGAGGTTCTTTCCGATAAACTGACAATTTCGTCTGCATTATCAATTGGAGCAGACCAAAAATAATCATCACAACCTCCTGCGTTGTCTTCGTTTACTATGGTTGTAAGTTCGGCTGTGTGTTTCTGAGTAACTCCTATTGTGGTGTATACCTGATTTGGTACAGTTTGTACCTTTTGATATACTACAGTCTTCTGTTTCAGAACTTTGGATTTATTTTGGGATATCCGAGCGAACTCAACTGAATTTTCAGATATAAAACCTTTGGTAGGTTCGGTTTTGCTTTGACAAATTCTGAACAGTCAACTTCATCCTCTACATATATTTCACTCATATCACTGTCCTCATCAAATTCAGAAGTGTTTTCCACATTTATCTTATTTTCTGAACTCAACTTGGTACTCAATGAGTCAAATTGCTGTACAGTTTCGATCTTGATTTTTAATTTTTCATTTTCGTCCAAAAGGTTTTTAAGCATGTCCTTATGGTCTTTGGACTTGATAAAGCATTCGATTTTGTCCATACCGATTATGTATGCATCAGAAATCTCATCCGAAGAGACAATAGATTCACATTTATAGCAATCAGCATCAATTTCGTCTTCCTTTAATTCAAGGAAAGGCAAAATCATTTTGTCAATCTTATCTCCAATGTCACATTTTAAATACAACTAAGTAATATTGGAATAAAGACGTTTAGCAATTAAGCAAAAAATATTCCTTTGTTTCAAAAACATTAAATTGTCACGTTGTAAATAAATCAGTTCATCTCTTGCCCTAACTAGCTCTAATTCCTTCTTCTCTATCCACATCCTTCGCTCCCCACTCTTGGAAGACACCCTGCTGAGTTGATCAGTTAGGTTAGAATTCGTGAGGCGAGTTTGTTTTAAACTACCACTTAAACTAGAAAACTTGAATTTTAATTCGTTTAATTCCTTTTCATAGTTATTAACTGGTATTTTCAGTGATTCAAGGATAGATTGTACCTTCTTGATCAACTGATCACATTTGTTCATCTGCTCACCCATCGGTTTGGCACTGAAGCATCTGTCTTCTCTTTCCTTCGCTTCATCAGACCCGCCATCCGTTGTGTAGCCTCTTATTTGTGATACTCCAGCAGACACCATTAAGCACCTTCCAGCAAAATTCTTCATCTTCAGAGTCGGTAGACCAGACCTCTACTCCTCCGAACTCATCATCAACCAAGTTCTCCTGCACAACAAAGCATTCATAGAATTGTTAGAGGTTTTCTTCTCTTTTATTTCCTCCAGTTTGCGCAGGTGATACGCTTCATCATCTTCTCCATCCTTCTTCTCAGATAGCTTTCTCAACATACAATCTTTGGCAAAGTGATTTTTGCCGTGGTAAAAATTGCAGTCATATCCGGAGTCACCTACAAGCTTGTTTTCCTTCTTCCCTTCATCTTGCTGAGGAGTGTTTTTAACCTCCTCTTTCGCCTTTTCGGAACTGTAGCTCCCTTGCCAGTTTCGGTTCTTGGAGGTGGGAAAATTTTTGCGAGCAAACTTCTTGGGATTAGAGAGCATTAATGCAGACTCCTCATTCGTCAGATTACATTTAGAAAGATCCAAATCTTCTTCTTCTTCAGCCACGTTCTTGCCCTTTGAGAGAAGAGCCAAATATCCCATGCTAGACACCACTTTCGTTTCCTTAGTCACTACACTTTCACGTGACTTGAATATTCCCACAAGCTTTGCCAACGAGTGGGTTTTGAACTGTGCATGAGCTTTCACAGTCGAAACCACAACCATCCATTCGGGTCTTAGTCCATTCATAATAGTGACCTTCTGTTCGATTATTTCTCTTCCAATTCCGTGCTTGATCATCTTACTAAGAAGATGATTGAAACAATCGAACGCCTGAATGAGTTTTTCTTCTTGTTTTTGCTTGAAGTCACCAAATTCCGAAAGCAGAAGAGTTTGAATTGAATGCTCCAGATCCTCATCGGTGGAGTATAGCTCCTTAAGCCTATTCCAGATTTGTTTTGCCGTCGTGCATGAACTGGTCAGACGAAAAGTATCAGATTGCAAGGAAAATCTGATCATCCTCATAGCTTTAATGTTGCTCATCAGTTTATCCCTCTTGTCTTGAGGGATATTCTCCTCCTCGATCAAGAGCTAATTGTACTCCTTTTGAGTTTTGATGATTTTGTTTCTTCCAGAGTGAGCAAACGTACCCAAGGTGATAGCTTCCCAGATTAGATACCCATTATCCCTTGTACCAAGAACATAGTCTTCAAATTGATGCGTCCAGACCTCATAATCTTGGGTATATAAGATCGGGATTCTCGTAGTAGATCCGATGTTGTTGGATATGTTGATCGGGTTTGTTTATGAATCTTCGTGAGACATAATGACCTGTTTTGAATATCTATAAAGAACCAAACTTGTAAAGATTGAATTAGGGTTTTATCAAAAAACGTGGAACAAGGTCAATAAATGAGATGACGGCTCCAACGATTTCAACAAAAGCGGAAACCATAAAAAGATTCTTCCAACATAAGAGATGCGTATGAATTACACAGTCTTCTGCTCTGATACCAATTGATGAGAATTAATTTCTCTAAGATCGTTTAGATTCGTAACAGATTTAGACAAACACAATAAGAGCAATGAATACACAATGAATCAAACAAGAGCTGAATGATTAATATGATCCACCTCATAAGAGCTCAATAAAGAACTTCTACTGTAGAGGTGTGCTAGGGTTACAATCCGATGAAAAGAATGATTATCAAAAAGCGTACAGAGAACGATGCATGCATTCATCTTATATACTAAACCCTAATGACAAAAACACGGTTGGACGGGCCCAAACCGTGATAATAATGGACCAAAGTAACAGGCCCAATGACGCAACTGATAAACCCAATAGGTATAGCCAAGATAGTTAAAAACTTGGAAGACAATGCAAGATTGGAGCGACAAGGCAATAAAGAAGAGTACATTCAGGAGGAAAGAACATTGGGCAGAACTAGGTCTGTCAATGGGGCGGGTTTGGAGTGAATCACGCTTGATACAAACCCTTTAAAATTTTTAAAAACATGAACCGACTTGAGCCAATAACCCTAAGGGTTTTGAATTGTCGAATCCATACCCGCATCCACCGAATCAACGAATACCCGACCCAGTAACCCAACCCATTTATAATATTACAATTTCAAATTTTTGATATGTTCCACAAAGTAATGTTTCTAAAAAAAAGATAAAATGTCTACTTACACATGATATACATTACTTTATACACAAAATCCATTAGAATAAACATTACTCAATACTCAAAATCCAATACAATAATTATTATAGTTTACTTAGACATCGAGTTGCATACTTTCCTGTTATATATATATATATATATATATATATATATATATATATATATATATATATATATATATATATATATATATATATATATATATATATATATATATATATATATATATATATATATATATATATATATATATATATATATATATATATATATATATATATATATATATATATATATATATATAGGGCGGGTTATAAGTGGAGCGAATCTACAATGATCCATACCCAACCCATTTAATAAAAGGGTAAACGGGCATGTGTCGTAAACGGGTATATGAATCGAAAATTATGATCCAAACCCGTAAAATTCTTACGGTTTTGGAGCGAATCAGGGTCAAAACCCGCTCTATTGACAGGTCTAGGCAAAGCCAATACAGTCAATGTCTCCGTACGGGGGTAATACCACGAAGGCATTAGAGGATAAACATCCATACAAGCCGCCACCATCCATGTCGAGTATTATAGTTGCACAACCTCCCCTTGTAGTGGATATTGACAATGTCGTTGGAGAAATTAAATCCTTCCCTAAAGGAACATCGTATGAGAGGTACGGGTTAAGAGATCAACACATTTTGGATGCTCTTTGTGGAGAAGGGTCAGCTATAGCCAAAGACCTCTTACATGTTATTAAATCTATGGTTAATCTATGACTAGGGGAAGATGCATGTCGAGTTTGACATAATTTGTTGCCTCTACTCCTCTTATTTCATTCTTAAAACCTGACAATGGAATACAACCTATTGTAGTAGGAACTATATGAAAACGTTTGGTTTCCAAGTTAGCTATAAAAGGTGTTGGTAAAGAAATTGCCAAGTACCTCAATGATTTTTAGTTCAGATTCAGGGTGTCGGGTAGCGTCGAGATCGTATTACATAGCGTTAACAAGGTGTTGAGTGAGCGTCATGATGACGGGTCTCTTTCCATGCTTAACATGTATTTCTCCAATGCCTTTAACCTAGTGGACAGATCAACATTACTTCATGAGGTTTGAATGAGGTTCCCTTCTAGATCCTTTTGGGTAGAAGTCTTATATAGTCAAGCATCAATGTTGTACCTACGAGACACACATATTTGGTCCACCACTGGGGTTCAACAAGGTGACCTCTTGGTACCACTTCTCTTTTCTCTTGTGTTGCTCCCTCTCTTGCATAATATTAGAGATAATTGCAAGATTCTTTTCCATGCATGGTACCTCGATGATGGAACACTTATTTGAGATTCAGAGGAGGTAGCTAAAGTGTTGGACATCATTAATGTGATTGGTCCAGAACTAGGCCTTCAACTGAATATCAAGAAAAACGAGCTCTTTTGGCACTCTTGTGATGGTAGGATGCTCTATGAGGGGTTATTACCAGTTGACATCGGGAGGACACCATTGGGGGAAACTTCTTGGGGGAGTTGCTAGTAGAGATGTTATTTTCATTAACAGCTTAGCCATAAAGAGAACCGAAAATGCTGTAAATTTGATGTGTCGTCTTCCACAACTGACTGACCCCAGAGTGAGCTCATTTTGCTTCGTTCTTGTATGGGTATTTCTAAACTTTTCTTTGGGATAAGGACATTCCAACCCATTTACATGGAAGAGGCGGCATTGTTCTTTAACAAAGGATTGCGGGGGCCGATAGAGGACATCGTGTTTTTTGGTGGCCCTTTCTTTGGAGACATACAATGGCGACTTGCTTCCTACCCATTATGTTTGGTGTTTGGGTTTTTAACTCCGTCATAGAGGCTACATCATATGCTTTTGTTGCCTCAAGGGCCCAATCTTGGGTATTGCAAGACCACATCTTAAGAGATAGCATCTTATATGGTATGGATTATGATTATGCTTATGCCTTGACTTCTCTTTGTAATACGCTTTCGAGTATTGACTTTAGCAATTTCACTAATAAGTACACATCCCCCTAAATCCCAACATACATTGGCGAGTTCCCTTTTCAATAAAATATTCCAAGACATGGAAGTGCATTTCGACATGATGGTTTGGAAGAAAGTAGTTTCGAGTGTTTACGAGCACCACATGCTTAAGATTTTATTATAGCTATCTCTATAGATGGTCTTGACCACCATATGTCTCCATTGGAGTATCATACTATCCTTAAATATTGGCTCATGATTCCAATAGTTCTAGATGAAGAGATATGTATTGTGTGTCCTAATGCATGTTTGGACTCTTTTGGATAGCATGATGTTCACTGTAAAGAACTCACGGGGTTCAAATACCATTACGATATGGTTAAGGATATTTTGTTTGACATATTTAAGCGCACCGAGGTTTTCGCCAAGAAAAAGACACTTGTGAATTTCTTGACTGACCCGACAGAAGGAAGGTTATCCCTTAGACTGACTGACGTTTTGGTTTTTAGATGGGTTGGAGGGAAACACGCTTGTGTGGACCTTACACAGGTATCCGCTCTCATGGGGTCGAGGGTTGGTGGTTTCAATATGGGCCAGACTACTTTAAAATTTGTTACATGCAAAGTCACAAAACATGAGAAATCGTGTATGCAAAATTAACATGTGTTCATACCATTCGCATTTCATATGTTTGGTTTCCTCGCGTTAAATGCGGTGGAGCTTCTTATTAGAGTACAATGGATCATACATAGCAATCTTATGTACCCTAGATCTATGGATGTAAGCTTTAAAAGAATTGGTTTTATCATACAAAAAGATTTAGCGACACAATTTTTAGCATGTTTGCATTCTCACTCATTGTATTGTGATCACTAAGAGCTTAATGAAAAACACTAAAATTGCAAAGTTGGATTTGTTGTTTGGAAAAACTAAAAAATAGCTTATCATATCTTATAAACTAGCTTATAAATTAACTTTTGGTAAACTATTTTGAAATAGCTTTTAAGAATCTTTTGAAGTTTTTTTTTTTAATATTCCAAGTATACCCCTTGTTTTGGTCAAAAAATAAACAATCAAGAATCAACCAAAGCGTATGAGAGGCTGTGATGTTCAGAGTAATGCAAGTATAAAATGTTGGTCAAAGTGACACAGGTTGTTTACAAGGAAAGATCTTGATCCTTGCTAGGATCTCCGACATAAAACCTTGGGAGGTGATAATGATCACTTGCCTTGATGATCTTATTGATTAAAAATGTCAATTACAGAAAAAGTGTAAAGAGTATAAGTACACATGTTATTGATCTGCTAAGTCTTTTGTGTAGTGTGATGAATACAAGTGATTTTTATAGTCTAAAGCTAATAACAAGAACTCCGACAATTTCGAGATCCTTCGAGATCAACTTATAGACATTGCTTGACTTGGTCTTCCGGGTCTTTTGCATGGTCATGATGACTATTCGTTGAGAATAAGTCTTTGTCTTGATTATTTCTGCACATGTGAAAGATAATAGAGTATATTAGCATTATAATTATTTGAAAAATAATAGTCAGGATCCTGAAGTATGTTTGGGATCCTGAGGTTTGAGGATCTTGCTTGTAATTCTGAGATCCTAGCCATAACAATTGCCCCCCAAGTTATCCCTGAAAATAAGTGAATTAATTTTGGATATATTGAAGGGACAAGTTAAAATAAATGAGTAAAAATAGAGATAAGGGTAAAAGGATAAGATTTTTTGAATTTTAAATCCCGAACGGCTAGATTTTTTACCCGTTTAAGAGACATTTACGAGGCAGTCAAATCATACGCCTCTCTCTTCAGTTGGCATTATAAATAGGAGTGAATGGTAAGTTTTCCTCTACTATTTCTCAATTCCTTTTGATCATTACTGGGTAACTTTGAAGGTAAATTTCTCCTTCTCTTTCTTTCCATAAACTTCGGCATCATGGGCAAAAGGATGACCCTCTCTCGCAAAAACGTTCTTGGTCTTCCTGAAGATGACTTCATTGATCAAAAGCTCTTGTCTTACGAAGAGACATGCTCTTTTGACGATGGAGACATCCAGTCTCTAAAAGCTGGTGGAGCTTTTCCCCTCGACACTGTGTTTAGGCCATATGACCCTTTGATCCAACCAGATTTCATCTCATCTTTATGGGTGTGCTTTTCGGAGTACCCTTTTTCATTAGGCCTAAAATTCCTTTTCTCTGGTGTGATTTCTTAATTTTTTTAGGTTACGAAGCTCCCTTACATCCAATTGATGCCTATCATTTGGAGAATCCTATATTGGGTCGAGCATATGAATCAAACTCATGGTCTTGACATGGGTTTGGCTGAACTGTCCCATGTATATGATCTTTTGACTTTCGACAATTCTTGTTTCCTGTTGAAAGTAAAAAACAAGTCTCCTCTTGTGCTGAAAACAAAATACAACGATGGGGATTGGAAGGAGAGATACTTCTTCGTCAAGCGTGACTCCATTCCCGACGAGGATCTTTTGCCCAAAGAATGGATTAAAAAGGGTAGGATTTAAAGATTATCTTAAAAGATCCTGAAATTTACTTTCTTATTTTGTTAGTTTTGTTACAGGTTTCAAGCTTGGAGAAGTTATTTTGGCTGCCCAAGATACAAAGGAGAAGATCATTAACTTTCTTGCTCTCCTTGTGGCGGATAAATCCTTTAAGCTTAACTAATCCAGTCTCCAAGAGGGTTCCTCCACCACCGTTTCCATGGCTACAGGTATAATTCCTCGTCTCTTCTTCTGGTTGATTTTATGATATTCGATCTTATAAGGATCTTCATGTTTATGTAGGCTCCAAGACCACTCAATCCAACGCTCATTTCGCTTTGGTAGACCTTGAAGATGACATGACCAGTGAGTTTGATTACGGTCAAGCAGGAAAAGGCTTCTAATCTCCCTCCTTCAAAAGAGACTCAACTTGATCTGGATGTGAAGACTCTGGGATCTCGAAAGAGAAAGACCTTTGAGGCTACGGATCTGTGCCTTGAAAACCTCAGCATTGAGGATTCTCATGGGAAATTGGCTTCCTTTTCTCAGGTTGAATGTTAATTTATTTATATAGCTTGATTTTTACCTGTTCTTCCCCTTACCTTTACTAATGTGGTGCTTCTTTCAGGTCTTTTCTCACGTCTCTTAGTTCGCCACTAATCTTAGGATCCATGATGAGAGAGATGAACATGCTCTAAGGGAGCAAGAGAAGATCTGGAAAACTGATGGGTTTTGAGCATTCTAACACTTCCTAAGTGTACATGCAACCCTAATAACCTTGGATCTACGTTTGTCTAATAATCATGCAAAGTTGAATTCCAAGGTTATATTCCTATCTAGCATACATGGGGAACATTTTTAACTTGAATGAAAGATAGAATAACTTACCTTGTTGTTGATTATGATCCTTGAAACCTTGTGAGCCTAGCACCCCAAGTGTGATGCCTCAAATGCTTCACACAACACCAAATGCAAAGGAGTAAACTTTGAGAGAATCTTACACTTGCAAAATCGGCTCTAGCCCTCTTGTTTCTTAGTGTCCCGATTTTGGTGGAGAACATGTTGCTTATATAGTGTGTCACATCTAGGGTTACACCATGTAAACCCTAATGTGGCATGACTCTTCATTTCCATGACCCATGGGTTTGTAACTCCCATGGAGCCTCCATGGAGCATTCAATGGGTTTAACCCAACTTGAGTATCCATGGAGCCTTTTAGCCCACTATACAAGTTATGGATGATTTACATGATCAACCCATATATTTAATTAGTCATCTTTTGATCACTTAATTAATCCTAGATTAATTCTTGATCAATACTAATTAAATAATACTATTAATATATTAGAACTTATAATATATTAATAAACCACAAGTGTTATTTCTCTCATTTAGTCTATCCAAATGCATGATGCCATGCAACCCAAATGGACCATGCCGGGTCGGGCCAAGTACATACCAGAAATAGTTATGGACTTAGACACCTTATCCAACAGTCTCCCACTTGGATAAGTCTAATAACTATAACTGCAAGTATGACTTGAGGAACCGATCAGCAATCGTAGCTCTTTTCAAGGTTTCTCGGAACTGAGAAGATGATGATACGCCATTTCAGATAAGTGATCATATAATCCTTTGTTCTAGATATCAGCCGGAGAAATACATGGAACAATGTCTTACTTATTGTCCAGCAGTTTGTTTCCCGATTTCCGATTTGTTTGACAAAGAACTTAATTGAACACATCAACTTAGTTCTGACCGGGCCCGGTACATAGGTCAAAACAAAATCATCGAGGGGCCCAGATATCAGCTTCTAATCCAAGAAGGAACAGATAAACTTCGACTCATATGTTTGTTCTACTACTCATTGAATTATACACAAGAGCACGTTTTATAACATCGAGTTACCAATGCGTTTTCGTACAATCAATGCATAACCAACTCATAAGTAACAAATCATATATCTAGGTTTGAAGACTTATATGATATTACCGTCTCACGATCACTCGAGATAAATTCCATGAAGTGATTCCAGTGAGCGTGGGTTGAGTCCAATGCTCAGAACTTATGAGCACTCATGAGTGTTGTAGCCATGTCCAACAACTTAGACCTCTGCAACCAATCATGACAGTCTTGATTCATACCTACTTCCGACATATGACCTACTGTGGAGGTTTGAATAATATGATATACCAAACATAATTATTCTGGACGTCAAAACATGCAAAAGAAATATAGTAAACGATCGACAAGAGATAGCAACACTTTACTCATAAATAAAACACCTTTTATTCATCATCTAATGTCAATTACACTTTACAAATTTCAAGGTTATCTAACTACTAAATCTAATATTATCCTTCAGCCCTATGCTCCGAGCATGTTGGAGATGCTTAACCCGAGTCAGTCCCTTCGTGAGGGGATCTGCTGAATTCTCATCCAATGATACCCTCTTTGCCACGAGGAGTCCTTCTTCTATTCGATATCTGATGAAATGGTATTTTCTGTCGATGTGTCTGGATCTCCCGTGATCCCTTGGTTCCTTGGCTAAGGCAACTGCACTTTCACTATCACAGAAAATTTCCATTGGCTCTTTAATAGCTGGTACAACTCCAAGGTCTCCAATGAAGTTCTTCAGCCATATCGCCTCCTTTGCTGCCTCGCTAGCTGCTATATACTCTGATTCGCAAGTTGAATCAGCCACTGTCTCTTGCTTGGAACTCTTCCAAGAAATTGCTCCTCCGTTTAACGTAAAGACCCAGCCTGACTGAGAGCGGAAATTATCCCTATCAGTCTGAAAGCTAGCATCACTATGCCCTACAACTCTCAAGTCTTCACTCCTACCGAGGGTAAGGACCCAGTCCTTAGTCCTCCGTAGGTACTTGAGGATATTCTTTACCGCAGTCCAGTGTGCCTTGCCAGGGTTCCCCTGATACCTGCTAACCATGCTCAAAGAAAAGGCTACATCAGGTCGAGTACACGTCATAGCATACATGATCGATCCTACAGCCGAAGCATAAGGTATTCGACTCATTTCTGCTATCTCAGCCTCAGTACTAGGGCTTTGTGTCTTACTCAATCTGGCGTTACTCTGGATGGGTAACTCTCCTTTCTTGGAGTCCTGCATGCCGAATCTCTTCAGCACCTTATCCAAGTAGGTACTCTGACTAAGTCCAATTAGTCTTTTACTCCCGTCTCTCAAGATCCTTATCCCTAGAATATAGGCAGCTTCTCCTAGGTCCTTCATAGAGAAACACTTCCCAAGCCAGGACTTAACTTCCTGCAGAGTTGGGATGTCATTTCCTATGAGTAGTATGTCATCCATATACAATACCAAAAAGCTAACTATACTCCCACTAGCCTTGACATATACACAAGATTCATCTTCACTCCTAGAAACGCCAAATTCCTTGACTTTCTCATCAAAGCAAAGATTCCATCTGCGAGGTGCTTGCTTTAACCCATAAATGGATTTCTCAAGCTTACACACTCTATTAGGGTACTCTGTGTTGACAAAACCCTCTGGCTGACTCATGTAAACATCCTCAGCCAACTTTCCATTAAGGAAAGCGGTTTTGACATCCATTTGCCACATTTCATAGTCATGAAATGCGGCTATGGCTAACAGAACCCTAATAGACTTAATCTTGGCCACTGGAGAAAAGGTCTCATCATAATCAACTCCCGGAGTTTGTGAGAAACCCTTTGCAACCAGTCGTGCCTTATAAGTGTGTACATTACCATCCATGTCGGTCTTCTTCTTGAAGATCCATTTGCACCCTATAGTCTTACGACCTGGTACATTCTCAACCAAGTTCCAAACTTGATTGTCATACATGGACTGTATCTCGCTGTCCATTGCCTCTTTCCACTTGGCTGACTCAGGGCCTGCCATGGCTTCCGCGTAACTGTTAGGTTCATCCATACCTATCAGTGTCTCATCACTGATAAGTGTATTACCTTTCGTAGTAATATGGAATCCATAGTAATGCTCAGGTGCATTCCTAACCCTTGTGGAACGCCTCAGAGGTACAGACTTGTCAATTGGCTCAACAGGAGTTTCCTCCTCAAGTTGAGTGCTAGGGGTTGAAGTTCATTCACCACTTGACTCTTGAATTTCTTCAAGGTCAACTTGCCTCCCACTGTCTCCTTGGCTTATGAATTCTCTCTCTCGAAAGAAAGCCCTCCTAGCTACAAAGACCATATTCTCATTAGGTCTGTAGAAGAGGTAACCAAAGGATTTCTGTGGGTAGCCGATGAAAATACACCTCACTTCGAGGTTCGAGCTTATCATGAGTCTCGCATCTCACAAAAGCCTCGCAACCCCAAATCCTAATGTGGTCTAGTTTGGGTACTTTACCAGTCCACATCTAATGAGGAGTTTTGGCAACTTTCTTTGTGGGAACTAGATTAAGGATATGGGCGGCAGTCTCTAAGGCATACCCCCAAAATGAGATTGGTAGCGAAGCTCGACTCATCATGGAACGAACCATATCCAACAAGGTTCGATTACGCCTCTCAGCTACACCATTCAACTGCGGTGTCCTGGGAGGTTTCAATTGTGAGACAATCCCACATTCCCTAAGATAGTCGAGGAACTCTGAACTAAGATACTCACCACCTCGATCGGATCGAAGCATCTTAATGTTCCTACCCAATTGATTCTCGACTTCCTGTTTAAACTCTTTAAACCTCTCAAAAGTCTCTGACTTATGCTTGATTAAATAGACATATCCATATCTACTGTAATCATCAGTAAAAGTCAAATAATAACGATTAGCATCCCTTGTGGCATGTTTGAAGGGCCCACACACATCAGTGTGTATAAGATCCAACAAACCTTCACCCCTCTCACAAGAACCTGTGAAGGGTGACTTTGTCACTTTTCCAAGTAAGCATGATTCGCAACTATCATCTGACTTTTGGTCAAATGACTCCAATACTCCATCCTTTTGGAGTTGGCCTATGCGTTTCTTGCTTATATGTCCAAGACGACAATGCCATAATGATGCTTTATCCAAGTTATTATCATTAACAGAATCAATACACAATACATTATTTCCTAAGTTATCAACCACAGATACAGTTTCATACACACCATCACAAGGTAATGCTTTAAAATAAAGAACATTATTAAAGAAAGCATTAATCGAACCAACTTCATTATCAAATGAAAAGGTGAAACCTTGTTTATACAATGCTGAAAGGAAATAATATTTCTTGCCATTTCTGGAGAATAACAACATTTATTCAAATCTAAACTAAACCCACTACTTAGCGATAAAGTATAAACTCCAATCTTGGTGACAGGTAAAGCTTTCCTATTCCCCATGATTAAGTTTATTCTTCCATGCTCCACATTCTCACTTCTTCTTAGTCCCTGCAAATCAGAACAGATATGAATACCACAACCGGTATCAAGGACCCAAGAGTTAGAATGGGGTGAGTTATTAGATAAGATAGTGTAAATACCTGCATGGTTGGGTTTAACTTTCCCATCCTTCACATCTTGCTGGTACTTTGGGCAGTTCCGCTTCCAATGTGTCTTTTCATGGCAATAGAAGCATTCAGCCTCTTTAGGGTTAGAAGAAGGAGTGACAAAACCTTTCTTGGTTCCACTTGAAGAAGAGCCATCAAGGGTCCTAGCCTTGGTACCCTTCGAAGAACTCTTCCTCTTCTTCCCTCTACCTTTCCCGATTGCCAAAACCGGGGCGGAGTTTGGAGTAGGAGTGTTAACAACCGACTTACCCTTAAGACCTGTTTCTGCAGTCTTGAGGAGTCCCTGAAGTTTGCTGAGTGTGACCTCTTCCTTATTCATGTGATATGTCATGCGGAATTGATCATAGCACGATGGTAAGGAGTGCAAAATGATATCTATTGCAAGCTCCTCAGGGAAGTTCACATTAAGCTTCAGCAACCGATCCACATACCTTTGCATTTTCTGCATGTGGCTCGTGACGGATTCCCCGTCCTTCATCATGGTTGTTATGATAGAGCATATGATTTCATACCTCTCTTGTCGTGCACTTTGATGGTATCTTTCCATCAGATCTTGGTGCATTTCAAAAGGGTAGAAGTCCTCATAGGACTTTTGGAGTTCCGCTGTCATGGTGGCCAACATGATGCATGCTACTTTTGTAGCATCCCTTTCATGTGACCGGAAGTCAGCGATATCATGGGGAGTTGTAGTGGTCTCATCAATCTCCTTAAGCTCCTTGTCAAGGACATATTCTTTGTCCTCGTAGTGGGTAATCATCCTGATGTTTCTGATCCATTCATTGAAGTTGGATCCATCAAAATTGACTTTCCCACACAAGTTCATAAGGGTAAAGGAGCCTTTAGGATTAGAGCCAGAAGCAGCATTGTTTGAAGACATCTGAAAGAAGAGAACAAGATTAGTTTAGATATTAAGAGAGTCCTTAATAAAACACCCAAATGTAATATTAAGGCTAGGATCCAATCACAATATATTATAACTTAGAAGAGGTATGCCGTAATCCAAGCTATAACATATTTGAAAGGTAGGTGAATGACGATTCACCAATTTCCACCATGAAAAAAGAAATATAAATATTAGGTTTTTAATTGGTTCTTAGAAATTCCTAGATTCTTTTGAGATTCAATGAACTTTTCAAAGGCATGTTTCAATCTCGAGTGTGCCCTCCAAGTTTTGTGACTGGGATACCGAGGATCACAAAACGAGGTGTGAAGTAACCATGCAAATCACTTGGTACCCTCAAGGTTTATCACTCAATCGATGTGCCGGTAAACCACACACGCTCCACCGATGCTATGGTAAACCTTAAGTCACCCTTTACCTACCTTGTTAAGTCCAAGTTAGTGTGCCGGTTAACCACACACGCTCCACCAACGACTTAAACAAAGTGTAAAGTGTAATTTCATGGATTAGCACCTTATTCACATTTTCCTAAAGTAACTAAGATTGGGAATTTAATAAAAGCATTTAGTTACTTTATAATATTCATCATACTTTTAATGAGAATTTATAAGTCCTTGTCTTACCCGTTCGGCTAACGACCCTCCACCGATCAAGGAAGCGGTGGGTGAGAGTGGACACCCATTAAGTTGCCATTTTATAGGCAACAACCTTATACCCCCCTTATAGACCGACTTCGTGAATGAGGCGTACTAGCGGTAAGACGGCTTGACGTTATACATATATATATTAGTAACTTATAATATTATAAAGTATAATGGTTGAATTTTAACTTTTAAAATTCTAAGGGTTGGAACTAAAGTTTTAATCAAGATTTTACATGTTCCAAAACTTGAGGGCAAGTTTTGTAAACTTCCAAAACTTTTCATTTCTTATAACTTATGAATTAATTGAGTAATAAAAATGAAGACTCTTCATTTTTATAACTCTTGTGTTCTTTTAATGGCTTTAATAAAAGTGAGACTTTTGGTTTTCCATAACTTGAGGACAAGTTATAGACTCTATTAAAACACATTATGATCATGAATTAAACTACCATGAAGGTTACAAACAATTCCTATGATCATCTAATCTTCATAAGTTCAAGAACATGAATATGAACACTTTCAAGAATCAAAAATTACACTTAAAAAAAACTTGTAATTTTAATAATTGCCATTGTAAATGGATTAGCATAAACATTACACCATCTAAAACAAGCTTTAAAACATCAAAACAGTTTAGGGTAATGTTTCTAGTCCATTTCCAGCAACAAATGTGCAAACTTTCATACGAGCAGAAAACAGAAAAACGATTGTTTTCAAGCTGTTTGCACACACAAAAAAAACAACAAACAAACCTAGGCTCTGATACCGCTGATGGGTTTTGAGCATTCTAACACTTCCTAAGTGTACATGTAACCCTAATAACCTTGGATCTATGTTTGTCTAATAATCATGCAAAGTTGAATTCCAAGGTTATATTCCTATCTAGCATACATGGGGAACATTTTTAACTTGAATGACAGATAGAATAACTTACCTTGTTGTTGATTATGATCCTTGAAACCTTGTGAGCCTAGCACCCCAAGTGTGATGCCTCAAATGCTTCACACAACACCAAATGCAAAGGAGTAAACTTTGAGAGAATCTTACACTTGCAAAATCGGCTCTAGCCCTCTTGTTTCTTAGTGTCCTGATTTTGGTGGAGAACATGTTGCTTATATAGTGTGTCACATCTAGGGTTACACCATGTAAACCCTAATATGGCATGACTCTTCATTTCCATGACCCATGGGTTTGTAACTCCCATGGAGCCTCCATGGAGCATTCAATGGGTTTAACCCAACTTGATTACCCATGGAGCCTTTTAGCCCACTATACAAGTTATGGATGATTTACATGATCAACCCATATATTTAATTAGTCATCTTTTGATCACTTAATTAATCCTAGATTAATTCTTGATCAATACTAGTTAAATAATACTATTAATATATTAGAACTTATAATATATTAATAAACCACAAGTGTTATTTCTCTCATTTAGTCTATCCAAATGCATGATGCCATGCAACCCAAATTGACCATGCCGGGTCGGGTCAAGTACATACCAGAAATAGTTATGGACTTAGACACCTTATCCAACAAAAACAACCAATGAGGAACTTCTTCGGAGGGTGGAGCTGCTAAGCAAACAGAAGGCTGAGAAGGAGGAGGACCACATCCTGTAGATCGAGGGGGTTATCGCCAATGCGAAGGCGAGTGTTGCGATGGCTATCTGGGAGGCCAAGATCAAGTTGGCGGAGGATCTTGAGAACTCATGATCTTGGAGTGTAGATGGATTGTGCGAGGCACTAGCCAAAGTAACTGCCAAGCCTGTCGCCGCTATTGAGGATCTTGCGTCGAAGCCTGTAGAGGGGGAGAAGAAGAAGGATGCTGCTGATGATGACCAGGCTAAGGTCTAGGCCTGCAAGAAATTAGTCTATGTAGTTTTTTGTTTCTCCTGCAATGTAAAACAATTAACTTTTTGTTGGGTTGGTGTGCAACCCTTTTTAATGCAATGTTTGTATTTCTCTTTCATATTTATTTCTTGATTATATTGCTTGACTGTTATGGTACTAGGATCCTTAAACAATTAGGATCCTGAAAACTTGGTTGTTGTATATAATCCTAAGGTAAAACTCTATCAGTAAGTAACTAACTATCTTTAATAATTAACATTTTAAAGTCAACTTAAATACTGGAGATCTGATAACCAAATAAAATTTTTCTGGGATCCTGAAAAGTTTGGGATCCTCGGAATCTTCTTTGAGAAAATTTTAAAGTTTTTCAAAAATAAGGATAGATAGAACCTGGTGATCTTTTGACTTAGGAAAATTTGAAGTTATGACTTCCTTTTCTTCGTATGATCCTGATGCTATTATACGGAAGGATCTTTTCTTTAGAAGTTTGTTGGGAAGGATCCTTATTTGACTTCATCCTATCAAACTTCAGGAAGGATCCCTTATTGAAACTAACTCTAACTTGAGGAAAGTCATTTTATGATTATGCTATAAATCTTGTTTACTTTCTGCGGACTATCCCATCTTCAGATAACATGCTAATGTTATGACTTTATAGCAAGTCTCTGGGGAAAATCCCAATTCAAGGTAACACGTTAATGTTACAAATCTTAGTGAATTATTGGGGAAAATCCCAAACCGTATGATAACATGAAAATGTTATAAACCTTATGTATTTTCTGGGGAAGATCCCAACTTGAGATAACATGTAAATGTTATAAACCTTAGGAATTTTATGGGGAAGATACCAACTTAAGATAACATGTAAATGTTATTAACCTTGGATTCAAACTTTAGCATCTCAACTTATGTTCAGAAATGAGAGGGTTGCCAAGCCACTAAAGTGTGAAATGATCCCCTCATTCACATCCCATAGTTGGATATCGTGCGTCCAAGCGAGGTGTATAAACCTTAAATCGTATGAAAGAGGTAATTAACTCTTTAAACCTTAGACGAGATTAAGTACCCTTATTCATAGGAGAGATGATCAGTCTATATTATAAGGAAATTCATATTGTGAATTGGCAGATTTTTGCAGTCATGAAACTCTTTTTTTTAACAGTGGTCTTTTGAACGTCAGGATCCTCGAATATTCGTCTGTCAATATCCTTAGAGGTCAGGATCATTAAGTGTCAGGATCCTTGAGTGTTCAACCGTCAAGATCCTTATAGATCAGGATCCTTAAATCCCTGCATGCAACAAACATTAGCTAAGGGTGGGTGTTAGCGTAGCTAACGCCCCTCCGATGCTTAAATTAGTAATGATATTTGAAGACAATAAATAGTAATAAATAAAGGGTAAAAGGTAAATAACATGCGTACCTTAAGTGTGTTGGGAAACGAATAACCTTACTTACATAAAATAGGCTTTGAGATGTATAGCATTCCAGGATCTTGGCAAGTTGTTTCCATCTAGGGTGGCCAACCAATATGCCCCCTTTCCTACTTCGGCATCTATGATATATGGCCCTTCCCATTTAAGTGTCAGTTTACATGCACTAGGATCCTTAGTATTTTGGAATGTTTTCCTTAGTACCAAGTCTCCTATTTGAAATCTTCTGAGTTTTATATTTTTATTGTACGCCTTGGTGATACTATGTTGATGAGCAACAATACGGATCTTGTAAAGATACCTAAGTTCATATATAGTGTCAAGATCCTGGGCTAGGATCCTGTTGTTGTCCTCTTGGTTTTGAAGTAGGTATCTTGCTGTTGGGATCACCATTTTAGTGGGAATCATTGCTTTCGTTCCAAACACTAACGAGTATGGGGTTTTTCTCGTAGCTATCTTGGAAGTGATCCTATCTGCCCATAATACGAAAGAAATTCTTGTTCCCATTTTCCTTTCTTTTCACCTAACCTTTTCTTCAATTTTTTGGTTATAATTTTGTTGTTGGATTCTGCTTGGCCGTTGGCTTGAGGGTGGACAGGAGTAGACATTACCATCTGGATTCCCCAACTTGTGCAAAAGTCCCTTGTCCTTTTGCTTATAAATTGGGATCCATTGTCGCATATAAATTCGACAGGGATCCCGAATCTAGTCAATATGTTATGTTTGATGAATGAAACTACCTCTTTATCTCTTATTTGGACGAAGGCTTCAGTTTCTATCCATTTTGAAAAGTATTCAGTCATCACTAGCATGAAGACCTTACCTCCAAGGGCTACTGCCAATTTACCCAAATGGGCAAGGGGAGATGATAGGATGTAGAGGTTTTGTTGGTTGATGCAGGATGTTGCTATGTCTTTGACAAGCATCACATTTATGAGCATGAAGGAAGAAGCCTTTCTTCATGGTTGGCCAATAGTATCCCGTCCTCAACACTTTGGAGCATAAAGATCTACCCCCAGTGTGGGTGTCACAGTATCCTTCTTGTATATCCTTTAGGACCTCTGCAACTTCATGATCTTCTAGGCACCTAAGGTATGGACTTGCTATAGATGTTTTGTATAATTTACCTTGGACTATAACAAACCTTAAGATCCTTGTTCTGAATACCCTTTCACTTTTCTCTTCCTTAGGGATCATGTCATTCTGTAGGTATTCCATAATGGGTTGGATCCATGATCCTGAAGTTGGAGACGGATCCTTGATGCTGTGACCCTGATACTAAATCGTCGAATCGGGATCTTTGATTGTGGCGACGTTAGTAGTTTCCATGTGATTGTCGGGATCCTTCAGTCTCTTGGAAGGATCCTCATTTGCAGGGATCAATACGTGGGTAATAGGAATCCTGGTTTCTAGCAGGATCCTTAGGGAAGATCCTAGGTTGGCTAAAACATCTGCTTCAACATTGTATTCTCTAGGAACCTGGTTTAGGCTAAATGTTTCGAATTCTGAGGCCATGTTTTTGAGGATCTGGAGATATAGTGCTAGCTTCTCTCCTTTTACTGCATAGGATCCATTAAAATTGTTAGTTAATAATAAAGAATAGACGAATACCTAAAGATCCTTGATTTGAAGATCTTTGGCTAGTTGTAGTCCCATGATTAGTGCCTAGTATACTGCTTCGTTCTTGGTTGCATTGAACTCACAACTGATTACTTGGGGTAGGATGTCCCCCTTTGGCGATTTTAGTATGATTCCTAATCTGGATCCTATTTGGTTTGATTCTCCACTATGAATAGTGTCCATCTTCCCATGTTCTCTTCTTCTAGAAGTTGTTTGGCTTCTATTTCTACTACGGTTCTTAGATCATCATTAAAGTCAGCCAGAAAATCTGACAATGCTTGTGACTTTATAACGGATCTTGGTTCATATTTTATGTCATATGTGCTTAACTTCACGGACCACTTTTCCATCCTTCCTGACATTTCTGGTTTTCTCATAACATTCTTAATGGGATAGTTAGTTCTTAAAGTTATAGCATGTGTTTCAAAATAATGTCTTAATTTAGTAGAGGCTATTACCAATGCAAGTATAAGTTTTTCAAGGTAGGAATACCTAGTCTCAGGATCCAGGAGACTTTTACTTACATAGTAGATGGGATGTTGGTCTCCAGATCCTTAACTAATACTGCACTAACCGCGTTCGAGGATACTGAGAGGCAAAGAAGGAGTGGTTCCCCGTCTAATGGTTTTAACAATAGGGATGGTGAAGTCAAATATCTTTTAAGTTCCTGGAAAGCATCTTCATGTTCCTGGGTCCACTTGAATCTTTTTTTCTTCTTCAAGATGTCGTAAAAAGGTTTGCATCTTTCTGAGGATCTTGAGATGAACCTGTTTAGGGATGCCACTCTTCCTGTTAGTCTCTGAATATCTTTTGTCGAGGATGGTGATTTTAGATCAAGGATGACCTTGATTTGCTACGGGCTTGCTTCAATTCCTCTTTTGGTTACCATGTATCCCATGAACTTACCCGATCTCATCCCAAAGTGGCACTTAGAGGGATTCAGCTTCATGTTATATTGGTCCACGATGTCAAAGGCTTCCTCGAGTTCCTTGAGATGATCCTTATCTTTTTTGGACTTGACCACCATGTCATCGATGTAGACTTCCATGGTGTCCCCCAGTTTCTCTTTGAACATCTTGTTGACCAGTCTTTGGTAGGTTGCACCTGCATTTTTTAGACCAACTGGAATGGCAGTGTAACGGTAGATACCTGTTGGAGTTATAAATGTTGTCTCCTCTTGGTCAGAGGGTTCCATTTTGATATGTTGGAATCCTGCTGAGGTGTTCATGAATGTTAGTAATTCATGACTCGCTATTGCGTCTATCATGGAGTTTATGTGTGGTAGAGGGAAAGGATCCTTGGGACAAGCCTTGTTAAGATCAGTGTAGTCTACATACACTCTCCATTTACTGCTCTTCTTTTGTGTCACAACCACATTAGCTAGCCATCTTGGGAATTTCACCTCCTTGATCATGCCAGTTTTGAGAAGTTTTTTCTACTTCTTCTTGTATAACTTGGTTTCTTTATGGTGCAAATTTCCTTCTCTTTTGGTGTATCAGCCTGAAAGATGGATTAATGTTAATTTTATGGGTTATTATGCTTTCATCAATACCTGTCATCTCCTCATGTTTCATTGAAAACTTCTTGCTTCTGGCCTTGAGGAACTTTATGAGGTCATGTTCGACTTGTTCAGGCATTGAGGATCCTATGAGAACTTTGGCTTCGGGATCCTCAAGGTTCAGGGGCAATTCTTTTATATCTTGCTCTCTTGCTTCTAGCACGTCTCGTACCCCATACCTTAATTTCTATGCTTGTCGTGGTGCTATTGAAGATTTCATCGAAGTCTTGTAGCATTCCTTGGATTCTTGTTGGTCTCCTATGATCTTCACTGCCCCCCCCCCCCCAATGGGGTGGGCATCTTTACGCATTGATGATATGTTGATGGAACAAACTTCATTTCGTGGATCCATTGTAACGCCTGGTTCCTAGTATGTATTTAAAATTATAATTTATTCACTTTTGTATAGAAACTCGACCAGTTAGGAGCCCCAGACTCGTCGAGTAGAGATGATTTGGGACGCGGGTTAAGGAACCTACTCGACGAGTTGGGAGGCCTCAACTCGACGAGTAGGCTGGCAGAGATGAGACCCTAATTTCCGGGGTTTGCAACCTATTTAAACGTCTTAAACCTTTCATGTTGGCCTCATTTCCAGCCTGCAAGTCCCAAACCCTAAATCTCGAAAACCATAAAGCCATTTGAGTGTTTGTGAGCTATTTTCGAGTGTTTTCGTGTATACTTGAAGCTATTGGAAGAAGGAAGAGCTTAGAGACACAAGAAGGAGCATATAGATCTAGAATCCTTGCCTCATCCATGTCACTTTTCTGGTATAAAGCTTGAACCTTGCTTTGTAGTTGATTAGATATCCTTTTGGGGGTTAATTTGCTTGTTTTCGTCCAAATGACTTGATTCTTGGGACTTGGACACCCCAAGTGAAGAACATTTCAGATCTAGGGTATTGAAGGGTTTTCATGGCATAAAGGTGCCAACTTTACGGCCATGGAAGCCCCATGCAACCTCTAGACCATCATTTTGGTCTTTTGAAGCTTTTATGGCCATGCATGAGGATAAAGTTTAAGGCTTTACGTGATCATTTAGTCTCTGCAGTCCAGATCTATGACCTTATGGTCTGTCTTGAAGTTTTGAAGGCTTTTGATTTCAGATCTATATCATTTTGAGTTAGGGTTTAACTTTTTGCCTTAGGGAGAGGTTTTTAACGGGTAAAGTTGGAAACTTTACCCTTCTAGACGTATTTCTAGCTTAGATCCAGAAGATAGGGACTTGGTTTGAAGAATGGTGACTTAATGCATTAAGAAGGGCTAACTGACTAAAGAACTCGACGAGTTCATAGAGGAACTCGACGAGTTAGGTCGAACTGTCCCCATTTCTGTTAAAGGGAAGAACTCGACGAATTGAAGGAAAACTTGACGAGTTGGATCGCGATTTCACGTTTCGGTGATTCATGCGAACTCGACGAGTTGAAGGGCAAACTCGACGAGTTTAAGGGAAAACTCGACGAGTTGATTCAACTCGGAGCGTTGACTTTGACTTGAACTTAACTTTGACTTTAACCACATTTGGCCCAAGGAGGGGTATGAATATAAATGGTATCTAAGGGGTTATTTTGATTCAGGTAGTGTGTAGAGCTGATTCCGGGTCAGATAAGTTCCAGCTATCATTCGACATTGGAGGTGAGTTTTCCTCCTGTATGAACGAGTTTGAAGGAACCAATGACGGCCCATATATGTATGTTAGTATGTACCGGACTAGGGTCCGATGTCGGGCAGTGCCCGATGTAGGTTTATATGTTTTCGGATTTCGATCTGATGCCATGCGATGCCCCAGGAATGTTTGTATGCTCGATGTCTTTGTGATTCTTGCATGTGTCTATATTGTATGTTTCCGAATTACAGTCCGATGTCGTGCAATTCCCGAGGAATGTTTGTATGCTTCTGGATTTCGGTCTGATGTCGGGCGGGGCCTGAGGAATGTTTATATGTTTATGTTATGTGATTATTTTATGTGTATTTATTGATATCTTATATGTATACCGAGCTTTGCTCGATGTCGGGCGGGTCCTGATGTCAGACTCTGTCTGATGTCGGGTGGGGCTAGATGTCGAGCGGGGCCTTATGCCGGACTTTGTCAGATGCCGGGTGGGGCCCGATGAAGCAGGCAGGGCCCATGATATGTGATTATGTGTATGGTATGTGGTAGATTTGGGGAAACTCACTAAGCTTCATGCTTACATTTTTCATTTTTGGTTTCAGGTACTTCTGGTAGCAAAGGGAAGAGCTCGGGATGACTGCAGTGCACACACCATTATGTTTAGCCTGGGATGATTACTCTGATGTTTTGTTTTGGAAACTCTGAAATAATGTTTTTTAGATAGCTTGACTTATGTTTTGATGAAGTGTTTTGATAACTATGGTTTTATTTAATAATTTAAAATGAATATTTTTGGTCATGATTTTTGGAATGTTTCAAGTTGGTATCAGAGCCTTGGTTTGAAGGATTCAGGCAAACTCTCGGGTATGTCTGAACTCAAACTGAAAATTTGGTATGAATTTTTTCAAAAGAAAATCATTTTTATAAAATGGATTTCCAAAAAGAGAAAAGGGTGTGGTGCATGAGCTCAAGTAAGTTCTCCCAAATTACCCATACATGTTTGTTATGATATGATATGATTATGAGAACTGCATGCTATATTAGGGCTAAGGATCTAGGAAGGATGCCTTGTATGCCTGCTACATGTGTATGAGAACTACATGCTAGATTAGAGCTAAGGATCTAGGAAGGATGCATTGTATGCCTATTGTATGAGCTTATCGAACTACATGCTAGTACTGATTAGTCATTGATATGATGGCCTGATTAGGGTATGCTTGGTTTTGATTACTCAATGGTCAAATGTTGCTTGCTTCGTGCTTTTAGGAGTTCTATCTATCTTTAACAACTAGTAAAAGAATATGCTAAGTTACATATTATGAGGAATAAATAATTTTAGAAGGTTAGGTTTAGCATTATTTTGCAGCTCTTGTTTGAGTCCAACCGTTGTTGGGAGAGACCTCTCATTCGAAGAATTATCTGGTCTTAGTAATATGTAATGGTATTCGCGAGCTAGTTAGGTAAAGGTAGCAGGGACTTCTTATGCAGCTGATGGCGAAGAGTGGGTCAGAGATTACCCTAGGGCAAGCCTAGGATGAGATTAGTGTGTAGAGTAGTAGTAGTAGAAGGGACTTGGTGGAGTCAAGGCAATTCTTGAGGAAAGTACGGATAGATGTGGAAGTTAGTATGGCCCCGTACTACTGAAAGCAGAGGATCCGTACTCGAGTCAAGGAGAGCTGAGATGAATCCAGGGAACTTGTAGTGTGTGTGATCCCTTGAGTTATGATGAGTATTATGATCTTTGTTATGGTGTATTTTCAGTATGGTGATGTTACACACTAGACCAGTTGGCAGTTCTGGCGCAGGCGAGGGATCAGGCTCGGGCTCTGGAGCCGGGCAGCTTGATTAGCGGATAAGGGAGTTCATTTCATCTGAGGTCACGCGCAGTATCGTTGATCAGACTCCTGTGATCTTCGGTACGGTCAAGGAGGGCATTTTGTAGATTATTGATGAGAGGTTGGGTGCATTTTTCACTAAGATGGCGGCCATTATAGGGGCGTGCACGATGACCTTCAGGGAGTTTAGAGCTTATGGAGCTCCAGACTATCATGGGGCTAGGGACCCCATTGCTAGCAGCAGGTGGTTGGCTGACATCGCCAACGCCTTCCGTACTAGCCGATGTCCCGAGGGGGACAAGGTCCGACTTGCTTCCTGTCTCCTGAAGGACAGAGCACGTGACTAGTGGGAGGAGGTTGGACATGCTATTGGAGATAATGTCGCTCTTGATGCGATGACCTGGAGTGATTTCTATGCTAGGTTCAGGGCCGAGTTTGTGTTGGGTTTTGAGCATTCTAACACTCATATGGTGTACATGTAACCCTATTTACCTTGGATCTATGTTTTCTCTATTATACATGCAAATATCAATTTTCCAAGGTATCATCCTAACTAGCATATTATGGAGTATATACAATATGAAATATAGTTGAATGACATACCTTTTGTTGTAGCTTGATTCCTTGTACCTTTAAAGAGCTTAGTGCCCCAAGTGTTGCACCTCAAATGGTTCACACAACACCACTAACAATTGGAATAACTTGAGAGAAGATCATTTACACTCAAAATCGGCTAGCCCACATGTGTCTATCACTAGTCACTTCTTAGTGCCAATTTCATGAACTGTGAGGCTTCTTATATAGTGTGCACATTAGGGTTACACCATGTAACTCATGACTTTCCATATTCCTCATGTTCCATGTGGTTTAACCTCCATGGAGTATCCATGGGTCACCACATGGGTTTAGCCCAACATGAAGAACTATGGATCATAAGCCCACTTTATAAGAATGAATAATTTACCAAATCAATCCCCATTTATTTAATTAGTCTCTTTTGATCACAAAATTAATTCCAAACTAATTCTTGATCAATACTAATTAAATAATATTAATATCTTAGAACTTATAATATATTAATAAATCATAAATATCCTCTTCTCACAAAAGTCTATCCAAATTGTTCTGATGTCATGCAACCTAAATGGACCATGCTACTCTCGGGTCAAGTACATACCAATAATATTTATGGGCTTAGACACCTAATCCAACAGTCTCCCACTTGGATAAGTCTAATAGCTATTATTGTAAGAATGACTCCAACCCGACTAGCAATCGTAGCTCTTAAAAGCCACTGTCGAACTCTGATCTAGTCAATGACGTGTCCATTAGATAAGGGATCATATATTCCTCCATTCTGTATATCATATGGACTGAGACATGGATTATAATCATTCTCTCTGTCCATCTGTTGTTTCCCGATTTCCGATTTATGACAACCGACTAATTGAACAAATCAAATCAGTCAGGCTTGACCAAGCACTTAGGAGTGTCATCACTAAATCATCACGGGGCCCACATGTATCGCTTTTATCCACATCGGGTAGAAGGAACGGATAAACTTCTACCCAAATGCTCGCTTGTCCTTACTCATCAAATTACACACAACGATATTTTTTATAACAACCAAGTTACTGGTGCGTTTACATATGTCAATGTGCAACCGACTTGCAACTACAACTCACATGTCTCCGTTTGAAGAATATAAGATATTATCGTCTCATGATCACTCGTGATAATATCCATGAAGTGATTCAAATGAGCGTGGGTTGAATCCAATACTCGAATCTTATTCCAGGAGCACACATGAACACTGTAGCAAACTTGTGCTATGACCAAAACACACCTCTACAGACCCATTCATGACAGTCTTGCCTCAATACCTACCTCCAAAGTATGATAGAAAGTGGATGGTTTGAATAACCTAGTTATTCGGGAAGTCAACACATGCAAAGTGAAACACAAGAATAATATTAATCCTATATGGTCCCAAAAATTTTGAGTCCCATATTGATTACTCGTTTTCATTGTATAATGTTTCGAATAATCAACTTAATACTTGAATTAAAACCATAGTTATGCCATGCTCCTAGCATGCACACTATGTTTGTCTAAACAATAGTTATGCCATGCTCCAAGCATGCACACTATGTTTGTCTATGGTACTTACTTTGTGAAATAGATCAATTGAAAAACATTTCAATGACGCTCATTTCACAATTTCAAATCCTTATTGCAAGTGTAAGAATTCCAAATTCTTGTCACTGCTAGAAAGTGTTACATTCTAAACCATCATACAATGATTCTTTTGTAATGTCTAGGTACCAAAAGTCACAGATACTTGACCAATGATATTACAAAATATTCCTTTGGAGATTGTTACAGGACAATTCCATGGAAATGAAGTCTCAAATTCAAAGTACATTCCTTTGAACATTATTCTTGCATAAAAGTTTCTAACTTTCTCATCAATTCTTCAACTCCCAATATGGAAACATTCCATATTTTCCATACGACAATTCATTATAAAATAGACTCCTGTCTATTCATAATAATGTCAATATGGTCCTTCCATTACTATACTTCCAACTGTCCTTAAGCGACCAATCTTTGGTGAACCTTAGATTGTCCTTAACAATTGTTTAACCACTTTAGTCAAATCCGGTTCTATTCCTTTTTCCCTCTTAATGCCCTAGACATTTGGAAAATTAGAACACAAGAATATTATAGCATATGCAATCGATCTTATACTCGAAGCATATGGGACACGACTCATAATGTCTAACATAAAGACACGATACTTAATCGGTCTTTTGATATAAATTTTTTATATTTGCCATGTTCTCACAATTTGAATTATGAAAAGGGTTGCCGTAATCATAATCAAATTTTGATAACGCAATTAACATTTCCATGTATAGAATTTCCTTATGTTGAACCATTCCAACATAACATTCATATATATTTGACTTAATATGATTAAAAACTCAATCTGAACTTTTAGAATTAAAATGAAGTATAAATTCCTGTCCCTTAATTATAGCAAAACAACTTTTCAAACCCTGCAACTTGTGATTTGAAACTTTGTTTTCTATAATTAACATTGCTACCTTGCAACACTTTCCATAATAGTTATGCTCCGACTAGCATTATAATTATTATCTTACGAGCATAACACTTATGCTCCCACTAGCTTTGACATGTACCCAGAAATCAGCTGGACTTCTAGAAATCAATACTTATTAACTTTCTTACCAAAGTTCAGATTTCTGATACGAGATGCTTCGATAAGACTTTATCTAGGCTTCTCAAAATCATACACCTTTCCTTAGACAGCTCACATGTGTGTCTAAACAATTTTAGAACTTACAACCATAAGTCAGAAATGTTTAGACCTTTTCCATTTCTCACAATTCGAATTATGAAGAGGGATGCCGTAATCATAATCGAATTTGAGAATGCAGATATCACAACTGCTATCTCCTTAAAATCTACTTAGTGAAAGCGTTTCCTCACCATAATTTTCATGAATCAGAGAGAAACCTTATGACACTTAGATTTTATGGTGTATGTGTTCCTATCCATGTGAATTTGTCAAAACCATAATCACAAGACAAGGTTAGTGACAAATCCAAACTCATATGGAATGAACTTGTTCATTCTTAATTTCTTGCCACCTGGCAGCACAAGGGCCTACCATTGCTTCCTAGTTGTTATTTAAACAATTAAGAACTCTCAGAACTCATATGCATAATCAACTTTAATTGGAATGGGCACATAAAAAAGAATATGTCAACACGATAGCTCACAAACCTCAAGTCGTGTGCTAGTGTTTAACAATAGGTTTATTCTTGATTAGTTCTTGAAACTTGTCAAGATCTTTAAGACTCCCACTGACCTTTTTACATATTTGATTCACTTTGTCAAGGAACGTTACTTGACAAAACAATATTCAAGAGTCAGTGCGGATTCTAATCAAGACACACACTTCACACAATTGGCCTTAGTTGGTCTTTGTTTTATCCAAAACATCACAACTTACCAATTTCAAATGTACAAGAGTAGAAACATTTTACTCTACATTTGATAAGTGTTATAAACCTTTCTTAAGATTATGTCACTCGATGCTCGATCTTGGAGTGTTACTCTAAGACTCGATTTTGGAACGAAGTATGATTTATCTTCTTGATTTAACCATTTCAACAATTCACGATTCCTCTTCTTAGCCATACAAATGCACTAAGATATCCTTAGAGGATCAATTTTGACATGGTTTTCATAATCATTAAGATGATCATAAAACACGATACTAAAGTACACTCCCATCTTTTCAGATTGGAGAAACTTTTATCTTTCTACCTAATTTGATTATTCTCATTAGTTCTGTCATACATTGAACTTTTCCAATGATTCAGAATTATACTTAAACTTGTAAGTATAACCATGTTTACTGAACTTTAGTAAATCATGACGAATAGTCTTATCGATCTTTGTGGTGGATCTTGACCAGCGCACACCCAGTGTACCAGATCCCCTAGTCCTTCACTTGACTCACATATACATGTGAACAAGGAGTTTGTCTTGATTTACCAAAGATGAAAATTCTCATTCATCATGCAATACAACTTGCATGATTCCATGTTTTTGTCTTGAAACTTGAGTGCTGAGAATCTATCCTTATTTGGTAAATTTTGACTCTACCACAAACGAAAGAATCAAATTCATATTTCCAATATTGCTAGAAACATACAAACATCAATTTTTCCATAAATACCATTGCAAGGGGATATAATAAAATAAAAACGAAATTCTATTTATTTATAAAATGCGGAAATTTTTTTTCCTTACAATGAAATTACAAATGAAAACTATGTTATTACATATTTCCTAGCAATCTATCATAACTCCTAAGCAGCAGCTCAAAAATTCGATCTTTGAACCATGCGATTGAAATCCATCTTCGCGAACAGATTCAACATACTCTTCCTTAAAGCTTCCTTCCCTTTGCATGATCCTACAAAACATCAAAATGCAACCTTGTCACATCATGAGTTAAGAATCAACAGTTAGGAACTTAATAGATTTAGACAATATACTTACCTGAATTTGAGTCAAACTTTTCGATTCTACCTTTTCCCAGATCTTTCAGGTAGTCAGGGCAGCTTCGCAACCAATGCCCCTTCTCTTGGCAATAGAAACATATAGACTCTTTGGGAATGGTACACGGGACAATCTCAGACTTAGCCTTTCTCTTTCCCATGGAAAGAGAAATCTTTTCAGGACTTCCAATGTTTCCATTGTCAATGTCCATGGAAGTTTAGGGAGTAGATCTTCCCATCAAATTTGTTGTTCCAGTGCGACACATCATTGCTGATTCAGCAGCAACAAGCAAATAGGTAAGACCAATAAGGCTCATGTCGTGGTCTGTGACTAAGTAGTCCTTAATGAACTCACTATATAACTCAAGAAGTGATTGAAGAACCCAGTTAACCGCCAACTTCCTCGAGACTACGACACCCAATATTCTCAACTTGTCAATATGTGACTTCATCTCCAAGACGTGAGTACACACAGACTTTCCTTCTTGCCAATAGGGCTTTAAGTGACCTAGAACTTGTAGGTTAGGGAGAATTACTGGAGGATTTGGAGGAAGTGAAGTATGACTTCAACGATCCAACCGCGTGACATCATCTTCAAGAGGAAAGCTTGTTTCAAAGGATTTAGGAAGACCACAGTTGTCTGAACTAGACATCTACATTGGGAGAAATTCAAGTTAGTTGATTTAAGTCCTTAATATAACACCCAAATGAAATATTAGGGCTAGGACCCAACACAATATTTTACAATTTGGAAGAAGGATGTCGTCATCCAAACCGCAAAATATTTGAAGGTAGATAAATGACGATTTACCAATTTCCACCACGAAAAATGAAAAAAAAGTTTTAAGTTTTAAGTGAATCGAAACTCCTAGATCATTTGAGATTCATTGAAAAATTAAATGGCATGTTTAAATCTCGATTGTGCCTTCAAGTTTGTGACTGGGATGCCGAGGATTACAAACAAGGTGTGAATAACCATGCAAATTAGCTTGGTACACCAAATGTTACAACCACCTAATCAATGTGTCGGTTAACCACACACGCTCCATTGATCTATGACTAATATCAAGCTACCCTTTGCCACACATTGTCAGTCTTAGATTAGTGTGTCGGTTAACCACACACGCTCCACTAACAGCTTAACAAGGTGCAAAGTGCAATTTCATGGGTTAGCACCATATTCACATTTTCCTAAGTAACTAATATTTGGGAATTTCGTAAGTGTTTAGTTACTTAGTATTTATCATTATACTTTTAATGAAGGGAGAATTATAGTCTTATCCTACCCGTTTGGCTAACGACCCTCCACCAGTCAAGGAAGTGGTGGGTGAGAGTGGACACCCATTAAACTGCCATTTTATAGGCAGAAACCTTATACCCCCTTATAGACCGACTTCGTGAATGAGGCCTACTAACGGTAATACTGACTTTGTTCTTATACATATATATAAATATTAATCTTATAATATTATAATAGGATAAGGGTAGAATTTTAAACTTTAAAATTCTAGGGTTTGGAACTAAAGTATACATGAGGGGTAACTTTACAAATTCCAAAACTTGAGTGAAAGTTTTGAACAATTCAAAAAACTTTTGGAATTCATAACATATGAGTTTAATATAGCTTTAATGGAGAGACTCTTGAGAATCCATAACTTGAGGAAAAGTTATGGAGTTCATAAAACTATTTATAGGAAAAGACTCTTCAAGTTTATAACCTATGGCTTTAATAAATTTTTAAAGGAAAAACTTTTGGTTTTCCATAACTTGAGGACAAGTTATGGAATCCATTAAAGGCCATTTACATCACCAAATAAACTAACAAACATATCTAGCAATATTCATGATCTGGATTAAACTCATATGAACAAGACAATTCAAATCAAACAATTTTCATGTAATTAGCCTAACCATTAAACTAATACAAAACATGAAACTTTGATAATTATCTTTTGAATTGGATTAGCATGATCATTACCACATCAAAAACAGGTTTATAAGTTCAAAAACAGCTTAGGATAATGATCCTAGACCAATTCCAGCCTTAAAACTCGAAAATATGCTGTCAGGGGCTCCAACTCGTCGAGTGCATGAACAAACTCGACGAGTTGGATGAGTTTGTGAGTGGACTCGGCGAGTTCAGTGTCCAGAATGCACAAAAACTAGTTTTTCAGCCTTTTCAAGCAAGTAGCATCAAGTATAATTGAAAACAACCCTATGCTCTGATACCACTATTGGGTTTTGAGCATTCTAACACTCCTATGGTGTACATGCAACCCTATATACCTTGGATCTATGTTTTCTCTATTATACATGCAAATATCAATTTTCCAAGGTATCATCCTAACTAGCATATTATGGAGTATATACAATATGAAATACAGTTGAATGACATACCTTTTGTTGTAGCTTGATTCCTTGTACCTTTAAAGAGCTTAGTGCCCCAAGTGTTGCACCTCAAATGGCTCACACAACACCACCAACAATTGGAATAACTTGAGAGAAGATCATTTACACTCATAATCAGCTAGCCCTCATGTGTCTATCACTAGTCACTTCTTAGTGCCAATTTCATGAACTATGAGGCTTCTTATATAGTGTGCACATTAGGGTTACACGATGCAACTCATGACTTTCCATATTCCTCATGATCCATGGGGTTTAACCTCCATGGAGTATCCATGGGTCACCACATGGGTTTATCCCAACATGAAGAACTATGGATCATAAGCCCACTTTATAAGAATGAATGATTTACCAAATCAATCCCCATTTATTTATTAGTCTCTTTTGATCACAAAATTAATTCCAAACTAATTCTTGATCAATACTATTTAAATAATATTAATATATTAGAACTTATAATATATTAATAAATCATAAATATCCTCTTCTCAAAAAATGTTCTGATGTCATGCAACCCAAATGGACCATGCTACTCTCGGGTCAAGTACATACCAATAATAGTTACGGGCTTAGACACCTAAGCCAATAGTTTGCACCTGTGATCGAGGTGGAACCGCTTGCGAGGGAGTTCCAGGATCTCCAGCAGACTACTGAGACGGTGATTGAGATCACCGCCATGTTCAGGGAGAGGGCCCTTCTTGTTCTGCAGCACGTAGCGGACGAGGAGATGAAAAAGGCCCACTGCCATAAGATGTTGTAGAGTGATATCTTCCAGTTTGTGAGCCGATCCATCTGCAAGACATTGGAAGATATGATTGTGAGGGCTCGAGAGAGGGAGCTGGATTTAAAGATATAGAGGAAGAGGAAAACATAGGGGGTTCAGACAGGGAGTTCGGGCAAGAAGCCCAAGGTATCGGATCATAGATCGAGGAGTAAGCAGGGCCGCAGCTACTGTCGTAAGTGCTGCAAGATGCACGAGGGGTCGTGCAGGGCAGGTAGTTCGGGCTACTTTAAGTGCGGTCGAACTAGTCATGTCAGCAGGGACTGTACTACTACCACCACCACCACGACAGTATTTGATCTGATTTGCTTTCAATGCAATCATAGGGGTCACAAGAGGTCCCAGTCTACGAGTTTAGAAGCAGCAGGACAGGTGGCGGCACCCGCTCCTACTACATTGAGGATTACCGGCGGCCGTCAGGGCCGAATGGAGCCGCCAGTGGTGAAGAGCATGGCCTTCCAGCTGACAGCAGAGGAGGCACATGCAAATCCCGATGTTGTGACGGGTATGTATCTTCTCCTTATTTGTTTATTTATATTTATTATTGCTTATGTTTATGTGTTTCATTATAGGATCGTTCCTTATGAACGTTATCTCTTCTCTGGTATTATTCAATTCGGGGGCTACCCGACCTTTTGTGTTGCTCGCGCGCAACAAGCAATTTGTGGGAGCTCCAGGAGAGCTGGACTGTCCACTTGATGTAGAGATAGCGGATGATAGGACCGTTCGGATTGCGAGTGTTCATTGGGGATGTAAACTACAGTTATTTGATGAGCAGTTTTATCTGGATTTAGTCCCTATTCCCCTGCGAGGGAATAAGGTTATCGTGGGTATGGACTGGTTGAGCCCCAACGGGGCAGTGATTGACTGCGAGTAGCAGCTAGTGCAAGTTCGGACCCCAAGTGGGGGAGGGTTGGTGATTCAGGGCGAGAGGCCGCAACATGGGCCAACTTTGTGTTCAGGAGCGAGAGTTAGGTGCTACCTTCAGCATGGTTGCATAGGTTATGTATCCTATGTTATGGATATCCAGAATAAGGGTAAGGCGACTGTGGATGATGTACTGATCGTACGGGAGTACCCAGACGTGTTCCCAGAGGATTTGCCAGGGGTACCTTCGGAGAGGCAGGTAGAGTTCAGGATTGACCTAGTTCCTGGTGCGGCTCCGATAGCCAAGGCACCATATCGGTTGGCTCCTCCCGAGATGCAGGAGTTGTCTACACAGTTGTAGGAGCTGTTAGAAAAGGGATTTATCAGGCCGATCAGTTCGCGATGGGGAGCCCTGATTCTGTTTGTGAAGAAGAAGGACAGGTCACATCGCATGTGTATAGATTATCGAGAGTTGAATAAGGTAACGATGAAGAACCATTATCCCCTCCCAAGGATTGATGATTTATTTGACCAGCTTCGGGTTGCATCTTGGTTCTCCAAGATTAATCTGCGATTGGGTTATCACCAGATGTGATTCAGGGACGACGATGTGCAGAAGACAGACTGTCCGACTCGCTATGGTCATTATGAGTTCGTGGTGATGCCGTTTGGGCTCACCGATGCTCCTGCCGCGTTCATGAATTTCATGAACCGCATGTGCATACCGATGTTGGACCGGTCTGTGATAGCCTTCATTGATGATATATTGGTTTACTCCAAGACTCAGGAGCAGCATGAGGAGCACCTGGATGAGGTGCTGGAGACACTTAGGAGGGAGAGACTTTTTTGCAAAGTTCTCCAAGTGTGAGTTCTGGTTGCGCGAGGTGCAGTTTCTGGGGCACCTTGTCAACCAGAAGGGTATTTTGGTCGACCCGCCCAAGTAGAAGTCGTGATGCAGTGGGAGGTTCCGAGGTCTCCATCCGAGATTCGGAGTTTTCTTGGTCTGGTGGGTTACTATCGGAGATTCATTCAGGATTTCTCCAAGATTGTTGTTCCATTGACCCGATTGACCAAGAAGTTGGTGATATTCCGTTGGGGGCCTGAGCAGTAGGAAGCCTTCGAGACTCTTAGACAACGGTTGTGAGAGGCACCGATTCTGACTCTGCCAGAGGGTGTCGACGATTTCATGGTTTACTGTGACACTTTGATCACGGGGATGGGTGCAGTGCTAATGCGGCGGGGTCACGTGATAGCGTACACTTCGAGGATGTTGAAGCCTCATGAGTCGAATTTCCCGACGCACAATTTGGAGCTGGGGCCTATGGTTTTTTCCGTAAAGATTTGGTGACACTACCTCTATCGGGTTCGTTGTACCATTTACACGGACCACAAGAGCTTGAGGTACCTGATGGATCAGCCGAATCAGAACATGAGGCAACGTCGTTGGTTAGATGTGGTGAAGGACGACGATTGTGAGATCCTCTACCACCCGGGGAAGGCCAATGTGGTGGCCGATGCACTTATCCACAAGGTGGTTGCGGCCCTAATCCGAGACATGTGCCTAAGGATGACAACGATTACTCCGTTGCTGGAATGGATTCGGGAGGCGCAGGTCGAGGGTATGAAGGAGGAGCGCCATAAGTGTTAGTGGATCATAGGCCAGGTGGCTTCATTCGATTACGACAGTCGTGGGTTGTTGACTCTGCATTCTAGGGTTTGGGTTCCTTACCGGGGCGGGGTGCACCAGGTTCTGATGGAGGAGGCCCACAAGTCTAGGTTCTCCATTCATCCTGGGGCGACGAAGATGTATCGGGATCTTCGCCCTGATTATTGGTGGCCCTGGATAAAGTGGGACATATCTTGGTATGTAGAGAGATGCTTGACTTGCAGGAAAGTCAAGGCCGAGCACCAGCAACCTCACAACAAGATGCAACCGTTGGAGATTCCCATGTGGAAATTGGAAGACATCACCATGGATTTCATCACAAAGCTTCCCAGAACTGCACGTGGAGTGGATTCGATTTGGGTCATCGTGAATCAGTTGACCAAGAGTGCACATTTCATCCCGATCCAGGAAATTATATCGGCTGAGAAGCTAGCCACGATCTATGTACGCGAGGTGGTGGCACGTCTTGGAGTGTTGGTTTCGGTTGTGTCAGAACGAGATTTTCGATTCACTTCCAGATTTTGTAAGCGGTTTCATGACGAGATGGGAACTCGTCTTCACTTTATTACAACTTTCCACCCTTAGACGGATGGGCAGAGTGAGAGGACGATCCAGACTCTCGACGACATGTTGTGTGCATGTGTATTGGATCTCGGCAGTAGTTGGGATACGTATCTTCCATTGGCGGAATTTTCGTATAACAACAGTTATCACACCAGCATAGATCGACCTACCTCCGAGATGTCCTACGGGAGGAAGTGTACGACCCCGATTTGTTGGGGTGAGGTCGGTCAGAGAGTCATGGGGAGTACTTACGTAGTACTCAAGACTACTGAGATAATACAACAGGTTCGGAGCAGGCTCCAGACAACACAGGGTTGACAGAAGAGTTATGTCGACAAGCGCCGATCGGATTTAGAGTTCCAGGTGGGAGATATGGTTCTCCTGAAGGTGTCACCTTGGAAAGGTGTCGTCCGATTCAGGAAGTGGGGCAAGCTGGGTCCTAGGTACATCGGTTCGTTTAGGGTTTTGGCTCAGGTGGGCCGCGTTGCTTATCGTTTGGATCTTCCAGCAGAGCTTAGTCAAATCCACAGTACATTCCATGTCTTCCAGCTGTACAAGTGCTTAGTGGACGATTCCGCAGTTGTGCCTTTAGAGGATATTCAAGTGGATGACCGCCTAAACTACATTCAGAGACCAGTGTGATCTTAGACCGGAAGACGAAAACCTTGAGGAACAAGGTTGTACAGTTGGTGAAGGTGCAGTGGCAGCACCGTAAGGGGTCAAAGTGGACTTGGGAGCTAGAGGAGGAGATGAGAGAGCATTATCCAAAATTATTCGATACAGAAGACTTCGAGGACGAAGTCTGAGACAAGTGGGGGAGAATTCTAACACCTAGTTCCTGGTATGTATTTAAAATTATATTTATTCACTTTTGTACAGAAACTTGACGAGTTGGGAGCCCAGACTCGTCGAGTAGAGATGATTTGGGACAAGGGTTAAGGAACCTACTCGACGAGTTGGGAGGCCTCAACTTGACGAGTAGACTGGCAGAGGTGAAACCCTAATTTCTGGGGTTTCCACCCTATTTAAACGTCTTAAACATTTCATGTTGGCCTCATTTCCAGCCTCCTAGTCCCAATCCCTAAATCTCGAAAACCCTAAAGCCATTTGAGTGTTTGTGAGCTATTTTCGAGTGTTTTGGTGTATACTGAAAGCTATTGGAAGAAGGAAGATCTTAGAGACACAAGAAGGAGCATATAGATCCAAAATCCTTGCCACATCCACGTCACTTTTCTGGTATAAAGCTTGAACCTTGCTTTGTAGTTGATTAGCTCTCCTTTTGGGGGTTATTTTGCTTGTTTTGGTCCAAATGACATGATTCTTGGGACTTGGATGTCCCAAGTGAAGAACATTTCAGATCTAGGGTCTTGAAGGGTTTTCATGGCATAAAGGTGCCAACTTCATGGCCATGGAAGCCCTATGCAACCTCTAGACCATCATTTTGGTCCTTTGAAGATTTTATGGCCATGCATGAGGATAAAGCTTTGCTCGATGTTGGGCGGGGCCTGATTCCGGACTCTGTCTGATGTCGGGCGGGGCCCGATGCCGGACTCTGTCCGATGCCGGGTGGGGCCCGATGAAGCGGGCGGGGCCCATGATATGTTATTATGTGATTATGTGATTGTGTGTATGGTATGTGGTAGTTTGGGGAAACTCACTAAGCTTCGTGCTTACAATTTTCAGTTTTGGTTTCAGGTACTTCTTATAGCAAAGGGAAGAGCTCAGGATGACTGCATTTCACACACCATTATGTTTAGTCTGGGATGATTACTCTGATGTTTTGTTTTAGAAACTCTGAAATAACGTTTTTGAGATAACTTGACTTATGTTTCGATGAAGTGTTTTGATTACTATGGTTTTATTTAATAGTTTAAAACGAAAATTTTTTATCATGATTTTTGAAATGTTCCATCCATGGTCTACCTAGTATGACATTATAAGAGGATAATGTATCAATTACACAAAAACGTTGTACATAGTTTACCCCCTCTATGTGGATTGGTAGCTTTGTCTCGACGATGGTGTGCTTGGTTTCGCCGCTGAATCCAATCGGCACTGAGGATCTTGCAACTATCTCAGACTCCGGGATGATCATTTTTTTTCAATACGTCCAGTAGTATGATGTTAACCGAGGATCATCCGTCGACGAGGATCCTTCTAACGAAATGGTGGGCGATGTAGAGAGTAATCACTAATCCGTCCCGGTGAGGATCCTGGATGTCTTGTTTATGTGCTTCGTCGAAGGTGATCTCCTTTTTGTTTGTCATCAATGTGTTCTTTTGTGGTCCTTTTTGCTGGATTAGTGTCTAAGTCCATAACTATAATTGGTCTGTATTTGACCCGATTTGGCATGGTCCATTTGGGTTGCATGGCATCAGTACAATTAGATAGACAAAATGAGCAAAAAAAGGATACTAGTGATTTATATTAATATATTATAAGTTCTAATATATTAATATGAAATCATATTATTTAATTAGTATTGATCAGAATTAATTAATTTAGTGATCAAAAGGAACTAATTAAATATGGACTCTTATATATACTAGTGAATTAATTAATTTAGTGATCAAAAGGATACTAGCGCAGGCCCCCAACGAAAGACAACGGTTTTCTTCGTCAGTCGGGTCAAAGGTACGACTATCTTGGAGAAGTTCTAATACTAGTGATTTATATTAATATATTATAAGTTCTAATATATTAATATGAAATCATATTATTTAATTAGTATTGATCAAGAATTAATTAATTTAGTGATCAAAAGGAACTAATTAAATATGGACTCTTATATATATATATATATATATATATATATATATATATATATATATATATATATATATATATATATATATATATATGTGGTGGGCCAAGATCATTTAGGTTGGGCTAAGCTTTCATGGAGTGTTTCACCCATGGATCCTATGGAAATGAAAGGTCATGTGTATTAGGGTTTACATGAATGTAACCGTAATCCTCCACACTATATAAAGAGGTTTATGGTTCATAAAATGGGGTTGAGCGCTAGGCACTAGAGTGTGTATACACAAAGAGGGCAAAACCGATTTCATGAGTGTAAACCTAAGTATCCTTATTCTCCAGTTATTCCAAGGGTTCTTGGTGTTGTGTGAACCATTTGAGGTGCAACACTTGAGGCACTAGGCTCTTAAAGGTTCAAGACTTCAAGCTTCATCAAAAGGTATGTCATTCTACTAGATACTTGTATTCTATATACTTCTTATTATGCTAGTTAGGGTGAAACCTTGGAATATTGAATATTTGCATGTATAATAGTGAAAACATAGATCCAAGGTTTATAGGGTTGCATGTACACCATAGGAGTGTTAGAATGCTCAAAAACCTTCAGTGGTATCAGAGCCAAGGCTTGTTTTCATTTATACTTGATGCAAATTGCTTAAAATCGAAGTTTGTATGCTATCTGGACAGCTGACTCGCCGAGTCCATTAAGGTACTCAACGAGTCCATGCCTAAATTCATCCAACTCTTTGAGTTGGTTCATGCACTCGAGGAGTTGGACCCCCTGACAGCATATCTTCGATTTTTAAGGCTGGAATTGGTCTAGAATCATTACCTTAAACTGTTTTGGACCAATAAAACTTGTTTTTGATGTGGTAATGATTATGGTAAACCAATTTCAAGGTTGTTATCAAAATTTCAAGTTTTATGTGTGTCTATGTAATTCTTGAAATTGTTGATATGATTGTTCATACACTTATGAGTTTTGGTAGATCAAAGGAATTATTTGCAAATTGGTTGTTAGTTAATTCTTGATCTAAATGGTTTTTAATGGAGTCCATAATTTTTCCTCAAGTTATGTATTACCAAAGGTCATTTCTTTTAAAGATCCATTCAAATTCATAGGTTACACAATTGAAGAATCTTTTTGTCTTATGAACTCCATAAATTGTTCTCAAGTTATGGATGTTCAAGAGTATCTTCATTAAGGTTTTTTAAAACCTTAATTAAACTAATAAGTTATGAAAATCCAAAAGTTTTTGAATAGTTCAAAACTCTCCCTCAAGTTTTGGAATTTGTAAAGTTTCCTCTCATGAATACTTTAATTCCAAGTTAAACCCTTAGAATTTTAAAAGTTAAAATTCAACCCTTATACTATTATAATATTAATAGTTAATAGTTATATATGTATATATATAAGAACAAAGTCAGCCTTACCGTTAGTAGGCCTCATTCACGAAGTCGGTCTATAAGGGGGTATAAGGTTGCTGCCTATAAAATGGCAGCTTAATGGGTGTCCACTCTCACCCACCGCTTCCTTGACTGGTGGAGGGTCGTTAGCCGAACGGGTTTGACAGGACTCTAATTCTCCCTTCATTATGAGTATAATGATAAATAATAAGTAACTAATCACTTATAAATTCTCAATCTTAGTTACTTAGGAAAATGTGAATTTGGTGCTGACCCATGAAATTACACTTTGCACTTTGCTTAACTCGTTAGTGGAGCGCTTGTGGTTAACCGACACGCTAACTTTGATTTAACAAGGTAGGCAAAGGATAACTTAATGTTTATCATAGGATCGGTGGAGCGTGTGTGGTTAACCGCCACATCGATTAAGTGATAAATATTAAGGGTACCAAGTATATTTGCATGGTTATTCACACCTTGTTTGTGATCCTCGGCATCCCAGTCACAAACTTGAGAGGGCACAATCGAGATTTAAAATGCAATTGAAAAGTTCAATGAATCTCAAAAGATCTAGAAGTTTCAAAACCAATTAAAACCTAATTCCCATTTCGTTTTTCATGGTGGAAATTGGTGAATCGTCATTCGCCTACCTTCAAATATTTTGTAGCTTGGATTATGGCATCCCTGTTCCAAGTTATAAAATATTGTGTTGGGTCCTAACCTTAATATTTCATATTGGGTGTTATATTAAGGACTTAAATCAACTAAATTGAATATCTCCCATTGTAGATGTCTGGTTCAGAACTATGATCTTCCCAAAATCTCTTGGAACAAGCTTTCCTAATGAAGATGATGTTCCATGGTTGGATCATGGAAATCATACTTCAATTCCTCCACCTCCTCCAATTATTCTCCCTAACCCACAAGTTCTTAAATAGTTCAAGGTCACTCAAGCCCTATTAGCAAGTAAAGTCTATGTGTGCTCACATCTTGGAGATGAAGTCACATATTGACAAGCCGGGAGAGTTGGGTGTCAAAGTCTTGAGGTAGTTGGTTGTTTACTAGGTTCTTCAATTGCTTTCTAAGTCACATAGTGAGTTCTTTGGGACTACTATGTAATAGACTATGACATGACCCTTAATGATCTTACCTATTTGCTTGATGTTGCTGAATCAGCAATGATTTGCAGCACTGGTAAAGAAAATTTGGTTGGAAGATCGACTTCCCAAACTTCCATGGACATTGACAATGGTAACATTGGAAATCCAGAAAAGCTTTCTCTTCCCAATGGAAAGGGATATACCATAGTCAACCCGGTTGACCAAATGGTAAAGAGAAAGGCTAAGTCTGAGATAGTTCGGTGTACCATTACTAAAGAGTCCATATGTTTCTATTGCCAAAGGAAGGGACATTGGTTGCGAAACTGCCCTATTTACCTGAAAGATCATAAGGATGGTAAACTCATAGTGTTTGACTATGCTTCGGGTAAAGTCCACTATCTAACTCTATTAAGTTCCTATTTGGAGATTCTTATTACATGATGTGACTAAGTCACATGTTGATGTTTTAAGAATCAAAGAAAAGAGGAAGCTTAAAGGAAGAGTAAGCTGATTCTGATCGCAAAGAGATGGATTTCGATCGCATGGTTCGATGATCAGAATTTTGATCTGTTTCTTAAAGAGTTGTGATAGATTGCTTAGGAATTCATAAAAACATAGTTTTTCATATGCATTTGCATTGTAAGGATAAGTTTTTCCGCAAGTTTTAAAATAAAAGAAAAATTTTTGATTTTATTTATTTTAAGTATCCTTATAATGGCATTTGTGAAAATTTGTTGTTTATATGTTTCCATTGATAGCAATATTGGAAAATAGATTTGATTCTTTCGTTTGTGGTAGTGTCATAATTTACCAAATAAGGAAAGATTCTCATCACCCAAGTTTCAGTTGGATAGAAACTTGGAATCATGCAACTTGTATTGTATGATCAATGAGAATTTTCATCTTTGGGAAATTGAGACTAACTCCTTGATCACATGTATATGTGAGTCAAGAGAAGGACTAGGGGATCAGGTATACTGGGTGTGCGCTGGTCAAGGTCCACCACAAAAAGATCGATATGACTATCCGTGATGATTTACTAAAGTTTAGAAAATATGGTTATACTTACAAGCTTAAGTATAATTCTGAAACATCGAAAACGTTTCAATGAATGGCAGAACGAATGAGAAGAATCCAATTAGGAAGAAGGATAAAAGTTTCTTATATCTGAAAAGATGGGAGAGTACTTTAGTATCATGTTTTATGATCATCTTAATGATTATGAAACCATATCACAGTTAATCCTCTAGGGACATCTTAGTGCATTCTTATGGCTAAGAAGAGGAATCATGAATTGTTGAAATGGTTAAATCAAGAAGATGAGTCATACTTCGTTCCAAAACAAGTCTTAGAGTCATACTCCAAGATTGTAACTTGAGTGACAAATCTTAAAGAAGGTTTATAACACTTGTCAAATGTAAGAGTAAAATGTGTTTTACTATTGTACATTTGAAATTGGTAAGTTGTGATGTTTTGCATAAACAAAGACCAACTAAGGCCAATTGTGTGAAGTGTTTGTCTTGATAAGAATCCGCACTATCTCTTGAATATTTGTTTTGTCAAGGAATGGTTCTTGGCAAGAGATTCTTATATGTCAAGAGGACAGTGGGAGTCTAAAAGATCCTGAAAAGAGTTTCAAGAACTAATCAAGAATAAAACTTGTAGTTTATCACTAGCACACGACTTGAGGTTTATAACCATCGTGTTGACATATTCCTATTTCTTTGCTCATCCCAGTTAAAGTTGGCTTTGCATATGAGCTCTGAGAGTTCTCAATCGGTTGCATAACAACTTGGAAGCAATGGCAGGACCTTGTGCTGCCAGGTGGCAAGAAGTTAAGACTGCACAAGTTCAGTCCATATGAGTTTGGATTTGTCACTAACCTTGTCTTGTGATTATGGTTTTGACAAATTCACATGGATAGTAACATATACACCACAAAATCTAAGTGTCAGAAGGTTTCTCTCCGATTCATGAAAATGATGGTGAGGAAACGCTTTCACTAAGTAGATTTTAAGTAGATAGCAATTGTGATATTTGCATTCTCAAAGTCGTTAGTGGAGCGTGTGTGGTTAACCGACACACTAACATGGACTTCTGAGAAATGGCAAACGTCTAAACAATTGAGACTATGATTATGGTATCCCTTTTCATAGTTCTAAAACTGTTTAGACACACATGTGAGCTATGTAAGGAGAGGTGTATGATTTTGATAAAGTTTTATCAAAGTATCTCGTATCAGAAATCTGAACTTCGGTAAGAAAGTCAATAAAGTATTGATTTCTAGAAGTCCAGCTGATTTCTGAGTACATGTCAAAGCTAGTGGGAGCATAAGTGTTATGCTAATAATCATCATGTTAGTGGGAGCATGATAATTATGATAAGTGTAGCAAGTTTGCAATGTTAATTATAGAAAACAGCAGTTTCAATTGGAAAAGTTGTTTTTCTATAATCAAGGGAGAGGAAATTATACTTCATTTCAAATATAAAGGATTAGATCGTGAATTATACTTCATTTCAAATCTAAAGGCTTAGATCGTGAGATTTTAATCAAATTTAGGCAAGTATATATATGAATGTTATGTTGGAATGGTTCAACATAATGAAATTCTATATATGGGAACATTATTTGCGTTCTAAAATTCGTTTATGATTACGACGTCCCTTTTCATAATATGAATTATGAGAACATGGAAAATAGAAATATTATAGCAAAAGCCTGGTCTAGTATCATGTCTTTATGTCAGACATCATGAATCGTGTCCCATATGCTTCAGATATAGGATCGATTGCATGTGCTATAATATTCATCCTTTCTAAATTTGACAAATGCCCAAGGCATTAAGAGGGGAAAAGGTCTAGAATTGGATATGACTAAAATAATTAAGCAATTGTCGAGGACAATCTGAGGTTCACCAAAGATTGGTTGCTCATGGACAGTTGGAAGTATGGTGTAAATTTTTGGAAAGGACCATATTGACATATTCTGAAAAGAGGCAACTCTTGTTCAGAAGTGATAGTCAAAATGGGAATATGGAAATGTTTCCATGGGTGGAAGTTGTTCAATCTGTGTAAGATTAGAAAACTTAATGCAAGAAGGATGTTCAAAGGAATGTACTTTGAATATGAGACTTTGTTTCCATAGAACTGATCTCTATTGGAATACTCTATAATGTATGTGGACAAGTCTCTGTGACTTTGTGCATAATCATTACAAGAGCATCAGTGCATATAAGTTTAGAATCTAACAGATTTCGGTAAATGGCAGGAATTTGAAATTCTTACATTTACGGTAAGGTTTTGGGATTGTGAAATGAGAATCATTGGAATTATGTTCAATTGATCTATTCCACAAAGTAAGGATCATAGACAAACATAGTGTGCATACTTGGTGTATGGCATGACTATAGTTTGGATAAACATAGTGTACATGCTTAGAGCATGACATGACTATTGTTTTGATTCAAGTAGAGAGTTGATTATTTGAAACATTATGCAATGAATAATGTGTAATAAATATGGTGATAAATAAAAGATGTTCTATTTATATTCATAAGTTCTGAGACCATATTGGATTCAATTATTCTTGTGTTTGACTTTGCATGTTTTGACTTCCAGAATGTAACATCCCAATTTTCAAGACCAAAAATTTTATTTTGACATAATAATTTAGAAAACATTTATAAGAAAACATCATCGAGTCACGTCATTTCATAAAACCATAATCTCATGTCTCCAAGTTATGTCGTAAGAATAGTAATAAAATCATAGTACAATCCCATAGATCTCAAAATGCGGAATCCTGTGTGAATGTGACGTGCAGCTACCGCGTCGGCTCCTTCCCCTTCGCTAAAGAGGTACCTGAAACAAAACTGAAAACTGTAAGCACGAAGCATAGTGAGTTCCCCCATCATACCACATACCATACAAACACATGACATACATACTGTCGGGCATATCTGGGTACCCGACCTACCCCTTCGGTCCTCTCGAACGTTGACCTTGCCTAGCATATCTGGGTGCTGGCCTACCCCTTCGGTCCTCTTGACCGGTGACCTTGCCTAGCATATCTGGGTGCTGGCCTACCCCTTCGGTCCTCTCGAACGATGACCTTGCCTAGCATATCTGGGTGCTGGCCTACCCCTTCGATCCTCTCGACCGGTCTACCACATATTATCTCATAATCATAATATGTCTAGCATATCTGGGTACTAAACTACCCCTTCGGCCCTATCGACCGGTATCTTGGGAACTATCTCCCTCTACTGCTATGATCACGTAACATCATATCATGCTAACACATAAACATATCAAGTAGCAGTAAACACGGACAATTATCACAAAGACAATTGTCCAACATACACTCCTATTGGTGGGTCGGCATTGTGGCCTTAGACCCACCGTTACTGGAAGGTAACTCACCTCGTTGTCGTGTAGTATCTGCACGGTCCTCGGCACAGGAATCGAATTGTCTCTAATCCCCAATCCCTACACAACAACGTTCTCCGATTACTATTGCATACTCATAACCCTTACAAGGGTCAATGCAAATCCAAGTCAAAGTGAAGGTCAAACCCTGGTCAAAGTCAACATCCAGTTGACTTGACTCGCCGAGTTGGTCCACCAACTTGTCGAGTCCCTATTCTTTCAAAATGATACAACCCCCGACTCTACTCGTCGAGTCTAGCAAGAACTCGACGAGTTCACCTTCAACCATAGCATCGGTACCATCTTCAACCGACTCGCCGAGTTTATCCTTGAACTCGTCGAGTTCATCTTCGTCATATGAATGTGTCCAGTCTATGACTCGCCGAGTTCTATGAACAACTCGTCGAGTCCGTCTTCATGAGTTGGGAGATTTCCTTGGACTCGCCGAGTCGGTTCATACACTCGCCAAGTCCTATGATTTCCAGTTCCCAAACAAACCCCTAGAAGGCTGAGTGTTCCTTCCATTCAACCAAAACCATTTCTAGAAGTCGTTTCAGGGGAAAAAGCATCCCGAATCGCCGAGTCACCTAAGTGACTCGCCGAGTCCCTCTTTGTCCAAAACTATACAGTCGATTATAATGGGTCTTAACGCGTCAAAACCATAGATCTGTCCTCCTAGGGTCCATTTTATACGTAAAGCTTTAAACTTGATGTACATGCATGGGCCTTTGGCTCAAAAAGCCATAAAAAGGGGTTTACATGATGCATGGGTCTCCCATGGCCATAAATGAAAGTTGTAGATCTTATTTTTACCTACGTGTGGATATAAAGAACGTCAAAAACGGAGGTCGTATGTGAAAGTTACGGATTTTAGAAGTCGGAAGTATGTTGTGCGAAAATTGGTGATGTGGCACAATCTTGGCCATTGCTTTCTCCCCAAGTCTTGCCACTAGATGGTGACATGTGGCACCAAGTTCAGTCATTTTTCACCCTATAAATAGAACCTCTCCCACCCTCATTTTCTTCACACCTTTCCCATACTTTCTTCTCTTTACTCTCTCTCTCTCTCTCTCTCTCTCTAGAACCTCTCTCTAGCCCCGAAACCCCCCGAAAAGCCTACGGAACCTCCGTAGCACGAGGCGGAAGCCCCGGAGTGCTCGACGGCTCCGAGAAGAAGAGATTTTTGGCTCGGGAACGCTGCTCCAAGCAAAACCCGGTTTTCTATAAAACCCGTTGTAAGTGAGCTACGCCTATGCTATTTTTAATATAGCTTTTATTTAAGTATAGTAACGTTATTAGGAACTTATAATAAGTACTTGGGCTATTATTATGGGTTATATAAGTATTGTTTAACGCTTATATAATAGTAATAATAGCTAGACTATTAATTAGTCTCGGCGAATAATAGACTAAACTCTAGTGGTAATAATACTAGGTTTCGTCGAAGGAAATTATTTTGTTAAGAAGCGAAGCGCTGTCTGAGTTCGGAATCAACACATTTTCAAGTGAGTGCATAGTCCCTTTCATCTTATACATAGATATGAAGTATTTAATATAAATTACGTGCTATGTGTGCATATTGTCTGTATAGTTGCCGTCTGTGCTCGGTGAAAGATTTTATATACATGTTTTAAATGATTTAAACTGTATATGTATTTTATATCTACAAAATGTGTTGGGTAAAACATGGGTAGATGAAATAGTTGCTGTGTGACAAAAACAAAATGATGAGAGGTGATATAGAGCATGAGATAAGGGTGAGAGGTAAACCATGAGAGACGCCTTTTGCCCATGTGTTGGCCCTGTCATTCAGCAGAGTATGGATGACAACCATGGACTATTCTAGAAAGTCGAGTGGACACTAGCAGGCTCGCAACCTGTAGGTGTTTTGAACTGTGTGCTCACCAGCTGTACTCTAAAAACCCCTTGACATGTGTTGTGAGAGGAGTCTCGAAAACGACACTGTCGATAGACGAGATTAACCCTGGTGACTATGCAACGTAGTGCCTAAACCCATTGACATGTGTTGTGAGAGGAGTCTCGGAATCGATACTGTCGATAAAAGAGAATAACCCTGGTGACTATGAGACTTAGTGCCTATTGAGTAAACCATGGCATCAATGGACTTTGTGCCGATTCCTGAGGATAATCCTTAGGAATGAATGAACGATGAATAGCTGATTCTTAGGGTAGATCTTTAAGAGTAAATAAGATAATGGGGATGGGTAATTGGGTTGATTGATTGTTTGATGATTAAACATAATAATTATATTATTGTGGGTTGAAAACCCTATGTACTCACCAGGTTTCGAAACCTGACCCACTCAAGCTTATTTGTATCACAGGTGTTGATATGAAGCAACCTTACACTGAGAGATTTAAAAGAGATGTAGATCACTAGTGTAAATGAATGTAAGTTCTGTTTATGTTTATGTTTCTGTATTGACGATGACATCCCAAGGTTTTGAAAATGAATAAAAATACATTTCTTCGGAAATGCTTTGATAATGTATTTATCATGTTTTTCTAGGAACAAATTCCGCAACATTTTTATTAAAAGAGGTACTCTAATTTTTATAAAGTATAAACAAAATCGGTCTTTTCTGGCCGTGAAAATGGGGATGTCACATCATTCGTATTGCCATTCTCCGCCTCGAATGATGAAGAAAAATCAACATCAGGGTCAGAATTCTCCCCCTCGGTTGGACTTTCATGGTTCATTGTTGGAGATAGGTTCTCCCCCTGGAAAGGAGAATCAGATCGGTTTGATGTAGACGAACCCTCCCCCTGGAAAGTGGTGTGGTTATTTGGGGGTTCGCTTGGACTTTTGGGTTCACTAGGACTTTTGGGTTCGCTAGGACTTTTGGGTTCTCTTTCCGTGGCTTTTGCAACATTGTTAATTATCTCATTCAGGTTGTAAACCTTGTTATCAACCGCTTTCGCTTCAGAAAGATTTGCATTCTCCGGTTCATTAAGGAGCAACATGTACTCTTCAAAAAGATTTGATACAAGAGCCGTGACTAGACCTGTTTGTGGAAAGATCTCCTCCATTGGACTTTCGCTAGATTGAAGGTTCTTCAAATAATTGTCATCAAATGTGACATAATAGGTTTCTTATATCTTCTTTGATCTTTTATTTAGAACCCTATATGCCTTGGAGGTAAGAGAGTAGCCAAGAAAAATCCCTTCGTCTGCCTTCACGTCAAACTTGTTTCGGTTCTCTTTGCAATTGAAGATGAAGCATCTGGAACCGAAGACATGGAAGAATTTAACAAGAGGCTTACGATTATTCAGAATTTCATACGATGTGATAGAGAATCTCTTATTGAGAAAGGCTCGATTTTGGGTATAGCAAGCGGCAGAAATCGCATCAGCCCGGAAGTACAGAGGAAGAGAAGCGAAGCTGAGCATAGTTTGGGTGGATTCACACAACCAATGGTTTCGCCTTTCAACTACACCATTTTGTTTTGGAGTATAGGGAGCGGAGAAGTTGTGAGTTACTCCCTTTTCGGCCAGAAATTCTTCAAAGTCGTGGTTTTTGAATTCTAACCCATTGTCACTTCGGACATTTCTCACAACCTTTCTCAGCTTTACTTCCACCTGTTTGATGAAGTTTTTGAGTTGTGGAGTTGCCTCTTATTTCTTTTTAAGAAAGAAAACCTAGGTGAAACGTGAAAAAGCATCGACAATAACAAGAATGTACTTATTACCACCGATACTTTCTATTGCCGATGGACCAGAAAGATCGATGTCTAGAAACTCAAGAGGTTCAATGATCTTTGTGTTAACACGTGTGGGACGACTCTTTCAGTTTGCTTTCCCATTTCGCATGCAGCACACAAATGTTCCTTGTCAAACTTGAGAAGTGGCAGTCCTCGCACATGATCACCAAGAACTAGCTTGTTGATGTCTTTGAAGTTAAGGTGCGAGAGTCTTCGATGCCATAGCCAGCTTTCATCAGAATGAGCTTTCGTTAGAAGACATACAACAGGCTTCCCACGTATTGGGTTTAGATTTAATGGATACATTTCATCAGAATGAGCTTTGCGCTGGGACTTCAACAAAACTGTCTTAGTTTTCTTTTCAATAATCTCTAGTCCTTCATCATCAAATGAGACCTTTAGGCCAGTCGCTACAACCAATTGCGAGAAAATTATGAGATTGTGTTGCAATCCTTCCACGTAGGCGACCTTTCAAATGGAAAAATCTCCGTTCGTCATCATTCCATAGCCTTTTATAGTGTCATATGAGTTGTTTCCATACTTGACACATCCACCATCTTTTAGAGCCCGAAACTCCCTCTGCTCTTCCCGTCTCCCTGTCATGTGATGTGAGCAGCCACTATCAATATACCGTTTGTCGTCGAACTGCTCGTCACTGATAACTTGAAAAAATCAAGCATATTTAGGAACCCAAAGTTGCTTGGGACCACGTGAGCCTTTTACAGAAGAGAGAATCGCAATAGAAAGATCAACCAAATATGTTCGTTTTATTAAAGTGGTTTCGTCTTTCTTTTTTATGGTAAAAACTTTAATTTCGTTAGCTTTTGTTTGGTTTGAATCAGATTGTGGAGTTTTATTTTGATTCTTAACAAAAACTTTCTTTTGTTTCCTAGAGTTAGTGTCGTCTTCTTCGTTTGCAATTCGCATTCTGAGACGAGCTTTACTTTTCCCTTGACATACTTGTTAGGATTTTGCTTTCTTGAGAACGAGTAGGATGGGATTTAGGACCGAAACTGCTCTTTCAGTTCTTGTCACTGCTAGATTTGGGAGCGAAACTGCTCTTTCGGTTCGTTTGACTGTAGGATTGACAGTGAGTGCATGTGTCAGAGTTAGCCTTTGGACTTTCTTTCACCTTGTGATTGGACGCCTTTTCTGTGTGAACATAATTGGGGTTTTTGGAGTGCCAATACTGCTTCCTTTCATTGAGATTCTTTTTATATCTCCTATTTCGCTGGTGTTTTTATTCAGCAAGCTGCTTCTGAGACTTGTGAATGTTTACATTCAGCTTCGGTATTTCTACACGAGTTTCGCTCTTCAATGAAGAGGTTTCACTTGCTGCTTTTTCAGGTTCGCTTTGAATTCATTTAGTACCACTTGTGCATGGTACATCAAAGCTTGTTAGCTTGTTGAGTGGTTCTGCCATGTATCTGCCTTTAACTCTCCATGATGTTCTTTCCGATAAACCGACAATTTCGTCTGCATTATTAATTGGAGCAGACCAAAAATAATCATCACAGCCTCCTGCGTTGTCTTCGTTTACTATGGTTGTAAGTTCGGCTGTGTGTTTCTGAGTAACTCCTATTGTGGTGTATACCTGATTTGGTACAGTTTGTACCTTTTGATATACTACAGTCTTCTGTTTCAGAACTTTGGATTTATCTTGGGATATCCGAGCGAACTCAACTGAATTTTCAGATATAAAACCTTTGGTAGGTTCGGTTTTGCTTTGACAAATTCTGAACAGTCAACTTCATCCTCTACATATATTTCACTCATATCACTGTCCTCATCAAATTCAGAAGTGTTTTCCACATTTATCTTATTTTCTGAACTCAACTTGGTACTCAATGAGTCAAATTGCTGTACAGTTTCGATCTTGATTTTTAATTTTTCATTTTCGTCCAAAAGGTTTTTAAGCATGTCCTTATGGTCTTTGGACTTGATAAAGCATTCGATTTTGTCCATACCGATTATGTATGCATCAGAAATCTCATCCGAAGAGACAATAGATTCACATTTATAGCAATCAGCATCAATTTCGTCTTCCTTTAATTCAAGGAAAGGCAAAATCATTTTGTGAATCTTATCTCCAATGTCACATTTTAAATACAACTAAGTAATATTGGAATAAAGACGTTTAGCAATTAAGCAAAAAATATTCCTTTGTTTCAAAAACATTAAATTGTCACGTTGTAAATAAATCAGTTCATCTCTTGCCCTAACTAGCTCTAATTCCTTCTTCTCTATCCACATCCTTCGCTCCCCACTCTTGGAAGACACCCTGCTGAGTTGATCAGTTAGGTTAGAATTCGTGAGGCGAGTTTGTTTTAAACTACCACTTAAACTAGAAAACTTGAATTTTAATTCGTTTAATTCCTTTTCATAGTTATTAACTGGTATTTTCAGTGATTCAAGGATAGATTGTACCTTCTTGATCAACTGATCACATTTGTTCATCTGCTCACCCATCGGTTTGGCACTGAAGCATCTGTCTTCTCTTTCCTTCGCTTCATCAGACCCGCCATCCGTTGTGTAGCCTCTTATTTGTGATACTCCAGCAGACACCATTAAGCACCTTCCAGCAAAATTCTTCATCTTCAGAGTCGGTAGACCAGACCTCTACTCCTCCGAACTCATCATCAACCAAGTTCTCCTGCACAACAAAGCATTCATAGAATTGTTAGAGGTTTTCTTCTCTTTTATTTCCTCCAGTTTGCGCAAGTGATACGCTTCATCATCTTCTCCATCCTTCTTCTCAGATAGCTTTCTCAACATACAATCTTTGGCAAAGTGATTTTTGCCGTGGTAAAAATTGCAGTCATATCCGGAGTCACCTACAAGCTTGTTTTCCTTCTTCCCTTCATCTTGCTGAGGAGTGTTTTTAACCTCCTCTTTCGCCTTTTCGGAACTGTAGCTCCCTTGCCAGTTTCGGTTCTTGGAGGTGGGAAAATTTTTGCGAGCAAACTTCTTGGGATTAGAGAGCATTAATGCAGACTCCTCATTCGTCAGATTACATTTAGAAAGATCCAAATCTTCTTCTTCTTCAGCCACGTTCTTGCCCTTTGAGAGAAGAGCCAAATATCCCATGCTAGACACCACTTTCGTTTCCTTAGTCACTACACTTTCACGTGACTTGAATATTCCCACAAGCTTTGCCAACGAGTGGGTTTTGAACTGTGCATGAGCTTTCACAGTCGAAACCACAACCATCCATTCGGGTCTTAGTCCATTCATAATAGTGACCTTCTGTTCGATTACTTCTCTTCCAATTCCGTGCTTGATCATCTTACTAAGAAGATGATTGAAACAATCGAACGCCTGAATGAGTTTTTCTTCTTGTTTTTGCTTGAAGTCACCAAATTCCGAAAGCAGAAGAGTTTGAATTGAATGCTCCAGATCCTCATCGGTGGAGTATAGCTCCTTAAGCCTATTCCAGATTTGTTTTGCCGTCGTGCATGAACTGGTCAGACGAAAAGTATCAGATTGCAAGGAAAATCTGATCATCCTCATAGCTTTAATGTTGCTCATCAGTTTATCCTTCTTGTCTTGAGGGATATTCTCCTCCTCGATCAAGAGCTAATTGTACTCCTTTTGAGTTTTGATGATTTTGTTTCTTCCAGAGTGAGCAAACGTACCCAAGGTGATAGCTTCCCAGATTAGATACCCATTATCCCTTGTACCAAGAACATAGTCTTCAAATTGATGCGTCCAGACCTCATAATCTTGGGTATATAAGATCGGGATTCTCGTAGTAGATCCGATGTTGTTGGATAAGTTGATCGGGTTTGTTTATGAATCTTCGTGAGACATAATGACCTGTTTTGAATATCTATAAAGAACCAAACTTGTAAAGATTGAATTAGGGTTTTATCAAAAAACGTGGAACAAGGTCAATAAATGAGATGACGGCTCCAACGATTTCAACAAAAGCGGAAACCATAAAAAGATTCTTCCAACATAAGAGATGCGTATGAATTACACAGTCTTCTGCTCTGATACCAATTGATGAGAATTAATTTCTCTAAGATCGTTTAGATTCGTAACAGATTTAGACAAACACAATAAGAGCAATGAATACACAATGAATCAAACAAGAGCTGAATGATTAATATGATCCACCTCATAAGAGCTCAATAAAGAACTTCTACTGTAGAGGTGTGCTAGGGTTACAATCCGATGAAAAGAATGATTATCAAAAAGCGTACAGAGAACGATGCATGCATTCATCTTATATACTAAACCCTAATGACAAAAACACGGTTGGACGGGCCCAAACCGTGATAATAATGGACCAAAGTAACAGGCCCAATGACACAACTGATAAACCCAATAGGTATAGCCAAGATAGTTAAAAACTTGGAAGACAATGCAAGATTGGAGCGACAAGGCAATAAAGAAGAGTACATTCAGGAGGAAAGAACATTGGGCAGAACTAGGTCTGTCAATGGGGCGGGTTTGGAGTGAATCACGCTTGATACAAACCCTTTAAAATTTTTAAAAACATGAACCGACTTGAGCCAATAACCCTAAGGGTTTTGAATTGTCGAATCCATACCCGCATCCACCGAATCAACGAATACACGACCCAGTAACCCAACCCATTTATAATATTACAATTTCAAATTTTTGATATGTTCCACAAAGTAATGTTTCTAAAAAAAAGATAAAATGTCTACTTACACATGATATACATTACTTTATACACAAAATCCATTAGAATAAACATTACTCAATACTCAAAATCCAATACAATAATTATTATAGTTTACTTAGACATCGAGTTGCATACTTTCCTGTTATATATATATATATATATATATATATATATATATATATATATATATATATATATATATATATATATATATATATATATATATATATATATATATATATATATATATATATATATATATATATATATATATATATATATATATATATATATATAGGGCGGGTTATAAGTGGAGCGAATCTACAATGATCCATACCCAACCCATTTAATAAAAGGGTAAACGGGCATGTGTCGTAAACGGGTATATGAATCGAAAATTATGATCCAAACCCGTAAAATTCTTACGGTTTTGGAGCGAATCAGGGTCAAAACCCGCTCTATTGACAGGTCTAGGCAAAGCCAATACAGTCAATGTCTCCGTACGGGGGTAATACCACGAAGGCATTAGAGGATAAACATCCATACAAGCCGCCACCATCCATGTCGAGTATTATAGTTGCACAACCTCCCCTTGTAGTGGATATTGACAATGTCGTTGGAGAAATTAAATCCTTCCCTAAAGGAACATCGTATGAGAGGTACGGGTTAAGAGATCAACACATTTTGGATGCTCTTTGTGGAGAAGGGTCAGCTATAGCCAAAGACCTCTTACATGTTATTAAATCTATGGTTAATCTATGACTAGGGGAAGATGCATGTCGAGTTTGACATAATTTGTTGCCTCTACTCCTCTTATTTCATTCTTAAAACCTGACAATGGAATACAACCTATTGTAGTAGGAACTATATGAAAACGTTTGGTTTCCAAGTTAGCTATAAAAGGTGTTGGTAAAGAAATTGCCAAGTACCTCAATGATTTTTAGTTCAGATTCAGGGTGTCGGGTAGCGTCGAGATCGTATTACATAGCGTTAACAAGGTGTTGAGTGAGCGTCATGATGACGGGTCTCTTTCCATGCTTAACATGTATTTCTCCAATGCCTTTAACCTAGTGGACAGATCAACATTACTTCATGAGGTTTGAATGAGGTTCCCTTCTAGATCCTTTTGGGTAGAAGTCTTATATAGTCAAGCATCAATGTTGTACCTACGAGACACACATATTTGGTCCACCACTGGGGTTCAACAAGGTGACCTCTTGGTACCACTTCTCTTTTCTCTTGTGTTGCTCCCTCTCTTGCATAATATTAGAGATAATTGCAAGATTCTTTTCCATGCATGGTACCTCGATGATGGAACACTTATTTGAGATTCAGAGGAGGTAGCTAAAGTGTTGGACATCATTAATGTGATTGGTCCAGAACTAGGCCTTCAACTGAATATCAAGAAAAACGAGCTCTTTTGGCACTCTTGTGATGGTAGGATGCTCTATGAGGGGTTATTACCAGTTGACATCGGGAGGACACCATTGGGGGAAACTTCTTGGGGGAGTTGCTAGTAGAGATGTTATTTTCATTAACAGCTTAGCCATAAAGAGAACCGAAAATGCTGTAAATTTGATGTGTCGTCTTCCACAACTGACTGACCCCAGAGTGAGCTCATTTTGCTTCGTTCTTGTATGGGTATTTCTAAACTTTTCTTTGGGATAAGGACATTCCAACCCATTTACATGGAAGAGGCGGCATTGTTCTTTAACAAAGGATTGCGGGGGCCGATAGAGGACATCGTGTTTTTTGGTGGCCCTTTCTTTGGAGACATACAATGGCGACTTGCTTCCTACCCATTATGTTTGGTGGTTGGGTTTTTAACTCCGTCATAGAGGCTACATCATATGCTTTTGTTGCCTCAAGGGCCCAATCTTGGGTATTGCAAGACCACATCTTAAGAGATAGCATCTTATATGGTATGGATTATGATTATGCTTATGCCTTGACTTCTCTTTGTAATACGCTTTCGAGTATTGACTTTAGTAATTTCACTAATAAGTACACATCCCCCTAAATCCCAACATACATTGGCGAGTTCCCTTTTCAATAAAATATTCCAAGACATGGAAGTGCATTTCGACATGATGGTTTGGAAGAAAGTAGTTTCGAGTGTTTACGAGCACCACATGCTTAAGATTTTATTATAGCTATCTCTATAGATGGTCTTGACCACCATATGTCTCCATTGGAGTATCGTACTATCCTTAAATATTGGCTCATGATTCCAATAGTTCTAGATGAAGAGATATGTATTGTGTGTCCTAATGCATGTTTGGACCCTTTTGGATAGCATGATGTTCACTGTAAAGAACTCACGGGGTTCAAATACCATTACGATATGGTTAAGGATATTTTGTTTGACATATTTAAGCGCACCGAGGTTTTCGCCAAGAAAAAGACACTTGTGAATTTCTTGACTGACCCGACAGAAGGAAGGTTATCCCTTAGACTGACTGACGTTTTGGTTTTTAGATGGGTTGGAGGGAAACACGCTTGTGTGGACCTTACACAGGTATCCGCTCTCATGGGGTCGAGGGTTGGTGGTTTCAATATGGGCCAGACTACTTTAAAATTTGTTACATGCAAAGTCACAAAACATGAGAAATCGTGTATGCAAAATTAACATGTGTTCATACCATTCGCATTTCATATGTTTGGTTTCCTCGCGTTAAATGCGGTGGAGCTTCTTATTAGAGTACAATGGATCATACATAGCAATCTTATGTACCCTAGATCTATGGATGTAAGCTTTAAAAGAATTGGTTTTATCATACAAAAAGATTTAGCGACACAATTTTTAGCATGTTTGCATTCTCACTCATTGTATTGTGATCACTAAGAGCTTAATGAAAAACACTAAAATTGCAAAGTTGGATTTGTTGTTTGGAAAAACTAAAAAATAGCTTATCATATCTTATAAACTAGCTTATAAATTAACTTTTGGTAAACTATTTTGAAATAGCTTTTAAGAATCTTTTGAAGTTTTTTTTTTTAATATTCCAAGTATACCCCTTGTTTTGGTCAAAAAATAAACAATCAAGAATCAACCAAAGCGTATGAGAGGCTGTGATGTTCAGAGTAATGCAAGTATAAAATGTTGGTCAAAGTGACACAGGTTGTTTACAAGGAAAGATCTTGATCCTTGCTAGGATCTCCGACATAAAACCTTGGGAGGTGATAATGATCACTTGCCTTGATGATCTTATTGATTAAAAATGTCAATTACAGAAAAAGTGTAAAGAGTATAAGTACACATGTTATTGATCTGCTAAGTCTTTTGTGTAGTGTGATGAATACAAGTGATTTTTATAGTCTAAAGCTAATAACAAGAACTCCGACAATTTCGAGATCCTTCGAGATCAACTTATAGACATTGCTTGACTTGGTCTTCCGGGTCTTTTGCATGGTCATGATGACTATTCGTTGAGAATAAGTCTTTGTCTTGATTATTTCTGCACATGTGAAAGATAATAGAGTATATTAGCATTATAATTATTTGAAAAATAATAGTCAGGATCCTGAAGTATGTTTGGGATCCTGAGGTTTGAGGATCTTGCTTGTAATTCTGAGATCCTAGCCATAACAATTGCCCCCCAAGTTATCCCTGAAAATAAGTGAATTAATTTTGGATATATTGAAGGGACAAGTTAAAATAAATGAGTAAAAATAGAGATAAGGGTAAAAGGATAAGATTTTTTGAATTTTAAATCCCGAACGGCTAGATTTTTTACCCGTTTAAGAGACATTTACGAGGCAGTCAAATCATACGCCTCTCTCTTCAGTTGGCATTATAAATAGGAGTGAATGGTAAGTTTTCCTCTACTATTTCTCAATTCCTTTTGATCATTACTGGGTAACTTTGAAGGTAAATTTCTCCTTCTCTTTCTTTCCATAAACTTCGGCATCATGGGCAAAAGGATGACCCTCTCTCGCAAAAACGTTCTTGGTCTTCCTGAAGATGACTTCATTGATCAAAAGCTCTTGTCTTACGAAGAGACATGCTCTTTTGACGATGGAGACATCCAGTCTCTAAAAGCTGGTGGAGCTTTTCCCCTCGACACTGTGTTTAGGCCATATGACCCTTTGATCCAACCAAATTTCATCTCATCTTTATGGGTGTGCTTTTCGGAGTACCCTTTTTCATTAGGCCTAAAATTCCTTTTCTCTGGTGTGATTTCTTAATTTTTTTAGGTTACGAAGCTCCCTTACATCCAATTGATGCCTATCATTTGGAGAATCCTATATTGGGTCGAGCATATGAATCAAACTCATGGTCTTGACATGGGTTTGGCTGAACTGTCCCATGTATATGATCTTTTGACTTTCGACAATTCTTGTTTCCTGTTGAAAGTAAAAAACAAGTCTCCTCTTGTGCTGAAAACAAAATACAACGATGGGGATTGGAAGGAGAGATACTTCTTCGTCAAGCGTGACTCCATTCCCGACGAGGATCTTTTGCCCAAAGAATGGATTAAAAAGGGTAGGATTTAAAGATTATCTTAAAAGATCCTGAAATTTACTTTCTTATTTTGTTAGTTTTGTTACAGGTTTCAAGCTTGGAGAAGTTATTTTGGCTGCCCAAGATACAAAGGAGAAGATCATTAACTTTCTTGCTCTCCTTGTGGCGGATAAATCCTTTAAGCTTAACTAATCCAGTCTCCAAGAGGGTTCCTCCACCACCGTTTCCATGGCTACAGGTATGATTCCTCGTCTCTTCTTCTGGTTGATTTTATGATATTCGATCTTATAAGGATCTTCATGTTTATGTAGGCTCCAAGACCACTCAATCCAACGCTCATTTCGCTTTGGTAGACCTTGAAGATGACATGACCAGTGAGTTTGATTACGGTCAAGCAGGAAAAGGCTTCTAATCTCCCTCCTTCAAAAGAGACTCAACTTGATCTGGATGTGAAGACTCTGGGATCTCGAAAGAGAAAGACCTTTGAGGCTACGGATCTGTGCCTTGAAAACCTCAGCATTGAGGATTCTCATGGGAAATTGGCTTCCTTTTCTCAGGTTGAATGTTAATTTATTTATATAGCTTGATTTTTACCCGTTCTTCCCCTTACCTTTACTAATGTGGTGCTTCTTTCAGGTCTTTTCTCACGTCTCTTAGTTCGCCACTAATCTTAGGATCCATGATGAGAGAGATGAACATGCTCTAAGGGAGCAAGAGAAGATCTGGAAAACTGATGGGTTTTGAGCATTCTAACACTTCCTAAGTGTACATGCAACCCTAATAACCTTGGATCTACGTTTGTCTAATAATCATGCAAAGTTGAATTCCAAGGTTATATTCCTATCTAGCATACATGGGGAACATTTTTAACTTGAATGAAAGATAGAATAACTTACCTTGTTGTTGATTATGATCCTTGAAACCTTGTGAGCCTAGCACCCCAAGTGTGATGCCTCAAATGCTTCACACAACACCAAATGCAAAGGAGTAAACTTTGAGAGAATCTTACACTTGCAAAATCGGCTCTAGCCCTCTTGTTTCTTAGTGTCCCGATTTTGGTGGAGAACATGTTCCTTATATAGTGTGTCACATCTAGGGTTACACCATGTAAACCCTAATGTGGCATGACTCTTCATTTCCATGACCCATGGGTTTGTAACTCCCATGGAGCCTCCATGGAGCATTCAATGGGTTTAACCCAACTTGAGTATCCATGGAGCCTTTTAGCCCACTATACAAGTTATGGATGATTTACATGATCAACCCATATATTTAATTAGTCATCTTTTGATCACTTAATTAATCCTAGATTAATTCTTGATCAATACTAATTAAATAATACTATTAATATATTAGAACTTATAATATATTAATAAACCACAAGTGTTATTTCTCTCATTTAGTCTATCCAAATGCATGATGCCATGCAACCCAAATGGACCATGCCGGGTCGGGCCAAGTACATACCAGAAATAGTTATGGACTTAGACACCTTATCCAACAGTCTCCCACTTGGATAAGTCTAATAACTATAACTGCAAGTATGACTTCAGGAACCGATCAGCAATCGTAGCTCTTTTCAAGGTTTCTCGGAACTGAGAAGATGATGATACGCCATTTCAGATAAGTGATCATATAATCCTTTGTTCTAGATATCAGCCGGAGAAATACATGGAACAATGTCTTACTTATTGTCCAGCAGTTTGTTTCCCGATTTCCGATTTGTTTGACAAAGAACTTAATTGAACACATCAACTTAGTTCTGACCGGGCCCGGTACATAGGTCAAAACAAAATCATCGAGGGGCCCAGATATCAGCTTCTAATCCAAGAAGGAACAGATAAACTTCGACTCATATGTTTGTTCTACTACTCATTGAATTATACACAAGAGCACGTTTTATAACATCGAGTTACCAATGCGTTTTCGTACAATCAATGCATAACCAACTCATAAGTAACAAATCATATATCTAGGTTTGAAGACTTATATGATATTACCGTCTCACGATCACTCGAGATAAATTCCATGAAGTGATTCCAGTGAGCGTGGGTTGAGTCCAATGCTCAGAACTTATGAGCACTCATGAGTGTTGTAGCCATGTCCAACAACTTAGACCTCTGCAACCAATCATGACAGTCTTGATTCATACCTACTTCCGACATATGACCTACTGTGGAGGTTTGAATAATATGATATACCAAACATAATTATTCTGGACGTCAAAACATGCAAAAGAAATATAGTAAACGATCGACAAGAGATAGCAACACTTTACTCATAAATAAAACACCTTTTATTCATCATCTAATGTCAATTACACTTTACAAATTTCAAGGTTATCTAACTACTAAATCTAATATTATCCTTCAGCCCTATGCTCCGAGCATGTTGGAGATGCTTAACCCGAGTCAGTCCCTTCGTGAGGGGATCTGCTGAATTCTCATCCAATGATACCCTCTTTGCCACGAGGAGTCCTTCTTCTATTCGATATCTGATGAAATGGTATTTTCTGTCGATGTGTCTGGATCTCCCGTGATCCCTTGGTTCCTTGGCTAAGGCAACTGCACTTTCACTATCACAGAAAATTTCCATTGGCTCTTTAATAGCTCGTACAACTCCAAGGTCTCCAATGAAGTTCTTCAGCCATATCGCCTCCTTTGCTGCCTCGCTAGCTGCTATATACTCTGATTCGCAAGTTGAATCAGCCACTGTCTCTTGCTTGGAACTCTTCCAAGAAATTGCTCCTCCGTTTAACGTAAAGACCCAGCCTGACTGAGAGCGGAAATTATCCCTATCAGTCAGAAAGCTAGCATCACTATGCCCTACAACTCTCAAGTCTTCACTCCTACCGAGGGTAAGGACCCAGTCCTTAGTCCTCCGTAGGTACTTGAGGATATTCTTTACCGCAGTCCAATGTGCCTTGCCAGGGTTCCCCTGATACCTGCTAACCATGCTCAAAGAAAAGGCTACATCAGGTCGAGTACACGTCATAGCATACATGATCGATCCTACAGCCGAAGCATAAGGTATTCGACTCATTTCTGCTATCTCAGCCTCAGTACTAGGGCTTTGTGTCTTACTCAATCTGGCGTTACTCTGGATGGGTAACTCTCCTTTCTTGGAGTCCTGCATGCCGAATCTCTTCAGCACCTTATCCAAGTAGGTACTCTGACTAAGTCCAATTAGTCTTTTACTCCGGTCTCTCAAGATCCTTATCCCTAGAATATAGGCAGCTTCTCCTAGGTCCTTCATAGAGAAACACTTCCCAAGCCAGGACTTAACTTCCTGCAGAGTTGGGATGTCATTTCCTATGAGTAGTATGTCATCCATATACAATACCAAAAAGCTAACTATACTCCCACTAGCCTTGACATATACACAAGATTCATCTTCACTCCTAGAAACGCCAAATTCCTTGACTTTCTCATCAAAGCAAAGATTCCATCTGCGAGGTGCTTGCTTTAACCCATAAATGGATTTCTCAAGCTTACACACTCTATTAGGGTACTCTGTGTTGACAAAACCCTCTGGCTGACTCATGTAAACATCCTCAGCCAACTTTCCATTAAGGAAAGCGGTTTTGACATCCATTTGCCACATTTCATAGTCATGAAATGCGGCTATGGCTAACAGAACCCTAATAGACTTAATCTTGGCCACTGGAGAAAAGGTCTCATCATAATCAACTCCCGGAGTTTGTGAGAAACCCTTTGCAACCAGTCGTGCCTTATAAGTGTGTACATTACCATCCATGTCGGTCTTCTTCTTGAAGATCCATTTGCACCCTATAGTCTTACGACCTGGTACATTCTCAACCAAGTTCCAAACTTGATTGTCATACATGGACTGTATCTCGCTGTCCATTGCCTCTTTCCACTTGGCTGACTCAGGGCCTGCCATGGCTTCCGCGTAACTGTTAGGTTCATCCATACCTATCAGTGTCTCATCACTGATAAGTGTATTACCTTTCGCAGTAATATGGAATCCATAGTAATGCTCAGGTGCATTCCTAACCCTTGTGGAACGCCTCAGAGGTACAGACTTGTCAATTGGCTCAACAGGAGTTTCCTCCTCAAGTTGAGTGCTAGGGGTTGAAGTTCCTTCACCACTTGACTCTTGAATTTCTTCAATGTCAACTTGCCTCCCACTGTCTCCTTGGCTTATGAATTCTCTCTCTCGAAAGAAAGCCCTCCTAGCTACAAAGAACACATTCTCATTAGGTCTGTAGAAGAGGTAACCAAAGGATTTCTGTGGGTAGCCGATGAAAATACACCTCACTTCGAGGTTCGAGCTTATCATGAGTCTCGCATCTCACAAAAGCCTCGCAACCCCAAATCCTAATGTGGTCTAGTTTGGGTACTTTACCAGTCCACATCTAATGAGGAGTTTTGGCAACTTTCTTTGTGGGAACTAGATTAAGGATATGGGCGGCAGTCTCTAAGGCATACCCCCAAAATGAGATTGGTAGCGAAGCTCGACTCATCATGGAACGAACCATATCTAACAAGGTTCGATTACGCCTCTCAGCTACACCATTCAACTGCGGTGTCCTGGGAGGTTTCAATTGTGAGACAATCCCACATTCCCTAAGATAGTCGAGGAACTCTGAACTAAGATACTCACCACCTCGATCGGATCGAAGCATCTTAATGTTCCTGCCCAATTGATTCTCGACTTCCTGTTTAAACTCTTTAAACCTCTCAAAAGTCTCTGACTTATGCTTGATTAAATAGACATATCCATATCTACTGTAATCATCAGTAAAAGTCAAATAATAACGATTAGCATCCCTTGTGGCATGTTTGAAGGGCCCACACACATCCGTGTGTATAAGATCCAACAAACCTTCACCCCTCTCACAAGAACCTGTGAAGGGTGACTTTGTCACTTTTCCAAGTAAGCATGATTCGCAACTATCATCTGACTTTTGGTCAAATGACTCCAATACTCCATCCTTTTGGAGTTGGCCTATGCGTTTCTTGCTTATATGTCCAAGACGACAATGCCATAATGATGCTTTATCCAAGTTATTATCATTAACAGAATCAATACACAATACATTATTTCCTAAGTTATCAACCACAGATACAGTTTCATACACACCATCACAAGGTAATGCTTTAAAATAAAGAACATTATTAAAGAAAGCATTAATCGAACCAACTTCATTATCAAATGAAAAGGTGAAACCTTGTTTATACAATGCTGAAAGGAAATAATATTTCTTGCCATTTCTGGAGAATAACAACATTTATTCAAATCTAAACTAAACCCACTACTTAGCGATAAAGTATAAACTCCAATCTTGGTGACAGGTAAAGCTTTCCTATTCCCCATGATTAAGTTTATTCTTCCATGCTCCACATTCTCACTTCTTCTTAGTCCCTGCAAATCAGAACAGATATGAATACCACAACCGGTATCAAGGACCCAAGAGTTAGAATGGGGTGAGTTATTAGATAAGATAGTGTAAATACCTGCATGGTTGGGTTTAACTTTCTCATCCTTCACATCTTGCTGGTACTTTGGGCAGTTCCGCTTCCAATGTGTCTTTTCATGGCAATAGAAGCATTCAGCCTCTTTAGGGTTAGAAGAAGGAGTGACAAAACCTTTCTTGGTTCCACTTGAAGAAGAGCCATCAAGGGTCCTAGCCTTGGTACCCTTCGAAGAACTCTTCCTCTTCTTCCCTCTACCTTTCCCGATTGCCAAAACCGGGGCGGAGTTTGGAGTAGGAGTGTTAACAACCGACTTACCCTTAAGACCTGTTTCTGCAGTCTTGAGGAGTCCCTGAAGTTTGCTGAGTGTGACCTCTTCCTTATTCATGTGATATGTCATGCGGAATTGATCATAGCACGATGGTAAGGAGTGCAAAATGATATCTATTGCAAGCTCCTCAGGGAAGTTCACATTAAGCTTCAGCAACCGATCCACATACCTTTGCATTTTCTGCATGTGGCTCGTGACGGATTCCCCGTCCTTCATCATGGTTGTTATGATAGAGCATATGATTTCATACCTCTCTTGTCGTGCACTTTGATGGTATCTTTCCATCAGATCTTGGTGCATTTCAAAAGGGTAGAAGTCCTCATAGGACTTTTGGAGTTCCGCTGTCATGGTGGCCAACATGATGCATGCTACTTTTGTAGCATCCCTTTCATGTGCCCGGAAGTCAGCGATATCCTGGGGAGTTGTAGTGGTCTCATCAATCTCCTTAAGCTCCTTGTCAAGGACATATTCTTTGTCCTCGTAGTGGGTAATCATCCTGATGTTTCTGATCCATTCATTGAAGTTGGATCCATCAAAATTGACTTTCCCACACAAGTTCATAAGGGTAAAGGAGCCTTTAGGATTAGAGCCAGAAGCAGCATTGTTTGAAGACATCTGAAAGAAGAGAACAAGATTAGTTTAGATATTAAGAGAGTCCTTAATAAAACACCCAAATGTAATATTAAGGCTAGGATCCAATCACAATATATTATAACTTAGAAGAGGTATGCCGTAATCCAAGCTATAACATATTTGAAAGGTAGGTGAATGACGATTCACCAATTTCCACCATGAAAAAAGAAATATAAATATTAGGTTTTTAATTGGTTCTTAGAAATTCCTAGATTCTTTTGAGATTCAATGAACTTTTCAAAGGCATGTTTCAATCTCGAGTGTGCCCTCCAAGTTTTGTGACTGGGATACCGAGGATCACAAAACGAGGTGTGAAGTAACCATGCAAATCACTTGGTACCCTCAAGGTTTATCACTCAATCGATGTGCCGGTAAACCACACACGCTCCACCGATGCTATGGTAAACCTTAAGTCACCCTTTACCTACCTTGTTAAGTCCAAGTTAGTGTGCCGGTTAACCACACACGCTCCACCAACGACTTAAACAAAGTGTAAAGTGTAATTTCATGGATTAGCACCTTATTCACATTTTCCTAAAGTAACTAAGATTGGGAATTTAATAAAAGCATTTAGTTACTTTATAATATTCATCATACTTTTAATGAGAATTTATAAGTCCTTGTCTTACCCGTTCGGCTAACGACCCTCCACCGATCAAGGAAGCGGTGGGTGAGAGTGGACACCCATTAAGTTGCCATTTTATAGGCAACAACCTTATACCCCCCTTATAGACCGACTTCGTGAATGAGGCGTACTAGCGGTAAGACGGCTTGACGTTATACATATATATATTAGTAACTTATAATATTATAAAGTATAATGGTTGAATTTTAACTTTTAAAATTCTAAGGGTTGGAACTAAAGTTTTAATCAAGATTTTACATGTTCCAAAACTTGAGGGCAAGTTTTGTAAACTTCCAAAACTTTTCATTTCTTATAACTTATGAATTAATTGAGTAATAAAAATGAAGACTCTTCATTTTTATAACTCTTGTGTTCTTTTAATGGCTTTAATAAAAGTGAGACTTTTGGTTTTCCATAACTTGAGGACAAGTTATAGACTCTATTAAAACACATTATGATCATGAATTAAACTACCATGAAGGTTACAAACAATTCCTATGATCATCTAATCTTCATAAGTTCAAGAACATGAATATGAACACTTTCAAGAATCAAAAATTACACTTAAAAAAAACTTGTAATTTTAATAATTGCCATTGTAAATGGATTAGCATAAACATTACACCATCTAAAACAAGCTTTAAAACATCAAAACAGTTTAGGGTAATGTTTCTAGTCCATTTCCAGCAACAAATGTGCAAACTTTCATACGAGCAGAAAACAGAAAAACGATTGTTTTCAAGCTGTTTGCACACACAAAAAAAACAACAAACAAACCTAGGCTCTGATACCGCTGATGGGTTTTGAGCATTCTAACACTTCCTAAGTGTACATGTAACCCTAATAACCTTGGATCTATGTTTGTCTAATAATCATGCAAAGTTGAATTCCAAGGTTATATTCCTATCTAGCATACATGGGGAACATATTTAACTTGAATGACAGATAGAATAACTTACCTTGTTGTTGATTATGATCCTTGAAACCTTGTGAGCCTAGCACCCCAAGTGTGATGCCTCAAATGCTTCACACAACACCAAATGCAAAGGAGTAAACTTTGAGAGAATCTTACACTTGCAAAATCGGCTCTAGCCCTCTTGTTTCTTAGTGTCCTGATTTTGGTGGAGAACATGTTGCTTATATAGTGTGTCACATCTAGGGTTACACCATGTAAACCCTAATGTGGCATGACTCTTCATTTCCATGACCCATGGGTTTGTAACTCCCATGGAGCCTCCATGGAGCATTCAATGGGTTTAACCCAACTTGATTACCCATGGAGCCTTTTAGCCCACTATACAAGTTATGGATGATTTACATGATCAACCCATATATTTAATTAGTCATCTTTTGATCACTTAATTAATCCTAGATTAATTCTTGATCAATACTAGTTAAATAATACTATTAATATATTAGAACTTATAATATATTAATAAACCACAAGTGTTATTTCTCTCATTTAGTCTATCCAAATGCATGATGCCATGCAACCCAAATGGACCATGCCGGGTCGGGTCAAGTACATACCAGAAATAGTTATGGACTTAGACACCTTATCCAACAAAAACAACCAATGAGGAACTTCTTCGGAGGGTGGAGCTGCTAAGCAAACAGAAGGCTGAGAAGGAGGAGGACCACATCCTGTAGATCGAGGGGGTTATCGCCAATGTGAAGGCGAGTGTTGCGATGGCTATCTGGGACGCCAAGATCAAGTTGGCGGAGGATCTTGAGAACTCATGATCTTGGAGTGTAGATGGATTGTGCGAGGCACTAGCCAAAGTAACTGCCAAGCCTGTCGCCGCTATTGAGGATCTTGCGTCGAAGCCTGTAGAGGGGGAGAAGAAGAAGGATGCTGCTGATGATGACTAGGCTAAGGTCTAGGCCTGCAAGAAATTAGTCTATGTAGTTTTTTGTTTCTCCTGCAATGTAAAACAATTAACTTTTTGTTGGGTTGGTGTGCAACCCTTTTTAATGCAATGTTTGTATTTCTCTTTCATATTTATTTCTTGATTATATTGCTTGACTGTTATGGTACTAGGATCCTTAAACAATTAGGATCCTGAAAACTTGGTTGTTGTATATAATCCTAAGGTAAAACTCTATCAGTAAGTAACTAACTATCTTTAATAATTAACATTTTAAAGTCAACTTAAATACTGGAGATCTGATAACCAAATAAAACTTTTCTGGGATCCTGAAAAGTTTGGGATCCTCGGAATCTTCTTTGAGAAAATTTTAAAGTTTTTCAAAAATAAGGATAGATAGAACCTGGTGATCTTTTGACTTAGGAAAATTTGAAGTTATGACTTCCTTTTCTTCGTATGATCCTGATGCTATTATACGGAAGGATCTTTTCTTTAGAAGTTTGTTGGGAAGGATCCTTATTTGACTTCATCCTATCAAACTTCAGGAAGGATCCCTTATTGAAACTAACTCTAACTTGAGGAAAGTCATTTTATGATTATGCTATAAATCTTGTTTACTTTCTGCGGACTATCCCATCTTCAGATAACATGCTAATGTTATGACTTTATAGCAAGTCTCTGGGGAAAATCCCAATTCAAGGTAACACGTTAATGTTACAAATCTTAGTGAATTATTGGGGAAAATCCCAAACCGTATGATAACATGAAAATGTTATAAACCTTATGTATTTTCTGGGGAAGATCCCAACTTGAGATAACATGTAAATGTTATAAACCTTAGGAATTTTATGGGGAAGATACCAACTTAAGATAACATGTAAATGTTATTAACCTTGGATTCAAACTTTAGCATCTCAACTTATGTTCAGAAATGAGAGGGTTGCCAAGCCACTAAAGTGTGAAATGATCCCCTCATTCACATCCCATAGTTGGATATCGTGCGTCCAAGCGAGGTGTATAAACCTTAAATCGTATGAAAGAGGTAATTAACTCTTTAAACCTTAGACGAGATTAAGTACCCTTATTCATAGGAGAGATGATCAGTCTATATTATAAGGAAATTCATATTGTGAATTGGCAGATTTTTGCAGTCATGGAACTCTTTTTTTTAACAGTGGTCTTTTGAACGTCAGGATCCTCGAATATTCGTCTGTCAATATCCTTAGAGGTCAGGATCATTAAGTGTCAGGATCCTTGAGTGTTCAACCGTCAAGATCCTTATAGATCAGGATCCTTAAATCCCTGCATGCAACAAACATTAGCTAAGGGTGGGTGTTAGCGTAGCTAACGCCCCTCCGATGCTTAAATTAGTAATGATATTTGAAGACAATAAATAATAATAAATAAAGGGTAAAAGGTAAATAACATGCGTACCTTAAGTGTGTTGGGAAACGAATAACCTTACTTACATAAAATAGGCTTTGAGATGTATAGCATTCCAGGATCTTGGCAAGTTGTTTCCATCTAGGGTGGCCAACCAATATGCCCCCTTTCCTACTTCGGCATCTATGATATATGGCCCTTCCCATTTAAGTGTCAGTTTACATGCACTAGGATCCTTAGTATTTTGGAATGTTTTCCTTAGTACCAAGTCTCCTATTTGAAATCTTCTGAGTTTTATATTTTTATTGTACGCCTTGGTGATACTATGTTGATGAGCAACAATACGGATCTTGTAAAGATACCTAAGTTCATATATAGTGTCAAGATCCTGGGCTAGGATCCTGTTGTTGTCCTCTTGGTTTTGAAGTAGGTATCTTGCTGTTGGGATCACCATTTTAGTGGGAATCATTGCTTTCGTTCCAAACACTAACGAGTATGGGGTTTTTCTCGTAGCTATCTTGGAAGTGATCCTATCTGCCCATAATACGAAAGAAATTCTTGTTCCCATTTTCCTTTCTTTTCACCTAACCTTTTCTTCAATTTTTTGATTATAATTTTGTTGTTGGATTCTGCTTGGCCGTTGGCTTGAGGGTGGACAGGAGTAGACATTACCATCTGGATTCCCCAACTTGTGCAAAAGTCCCTTGTCCTTTTGCTTATAAATTGGGATCCATTGTCGCATATAAATTCGACAGGGATCCCGAATCTAGTCAATATGTTATGTTTGATGAATGAAACTACCTCTTTATCTCTTATTTGGACGAAGGCTTTAGTTTCTATCCATTTTGAAAAGTATTCAGTCATCACTAGCATGAAGACCTTACCTCCAAGGGCTACTGCCAATTTACCCAAATGGGCAAGGGGAGATGATAGGATGTAGAGGTTCTGTTGGTTGATGCAGGATGTTGCTATGTCTTTGACAAGCATCACATTTATGAGCATGAAGGAAGAAGCCTTTCTTCATGGTTGGCCAATAGTATCCCGTCCTCAACACTTTGGAGCATAAAGATCTACCCCCAGTGTGGGTGTCACAGTATCCTTCTTGTATATCCTTTAGGACCTCTGCAACTTCATGATCTTCTAGGCACCTAAGGTATGGACTTGCTATAGATGTTTTGTATAATTTACCTTGGACTATAACAAACCTTAAGATCCTTGTTCTGAATACCCTTTTCACTTTTCTCTTCCTTAGGGATCATGTCATTCTGTAGGTATTCCATAATGGGTTGGATCCATGATCCTAAAGTTGGAGACGGATCCTTGATGCTGTGACCCTGATACTAAATCGTCGAATCGGGATCTTTGATTGTGGCGACGTTAGTAGTTTCCATGTGATTGTCGGGATCCTTCAGTCTCTTGGAAGGATCCTCATTTGCAGGGATCAATACGTGGGTAATAGGAATCCTGGTTTCTAGCAGGATCCTTAGGGAAGATCCTAGGTTGGCTAAAACATCTGCTTCAACATTGTATTCTCTAGGAACCTGGTTTAGGCTAAATGTTTCGAATTCTGAGGCCATGTTTTTGAGGATCTGGAGATATAGTGCTAGCTTCTCTCCTTTTACTGCATAGGATCCATTAAAATTGTTAGTTAATAATAAAGAATAGACGAATACCTAAAGATCCTTGATTTGAAGATCTTTGGCTAGTTGTAGTCCCATGATTAGTGCCTAGTATACTGCTTCGTTCTTGGTTGCATTGAACTCACAACTGATTACTTGGGGTAGGATGTCCCCCTTTGGCGATTTTAGTATGATTCCTAATCTGGATCCTATTTGGTTTGATTCTCCACTATGAATAGTGTCCATCTTCCCATGTTCTCTTCTTCTAGAAGTTGTTTGGCTTCTATTTCTACTACGGTTCTTAGATCATCATTAAAGTCAGCCATAAAATCTGACAATGCTTGTGACTTTATAACGGATCTTGGTTCATATTTTATGTCATATGTGCTTAACTTCACGGACCACTTTTTCATCCTTCCTGACATTTCTGGTTTTCTCATAACATTCTTAATGGGATAGTTAGTTCTTAAAGTTATAGCATGTGTTTCAAAATAATGTCTTAATTTAGTAGAGGCTATTACCAATGCAAGTATAAGTTTTTCAAGGTAGGAATACCTAGTCTCAGGATCCAGGAGACTTTTACTTACATAGTAGATGGGATGTTGGTCTCCAGATCCTTAACTAATACTGCACTAACCGCGTTCGAGGATACTGAGAGGCAAAGAAGGAGTGGTTCCCCGTCTAATGGTTTTAACAATAGGGATGGTGAAGTCAAATATCTTTTAAGTTCCTGGAAAGCATCTTCATGTTCCTGGGTCCACTTGAATCTTTTTTTCTTCTTCAAGATGTCGTAAAAAGGTTTGCATCTTTCTGAGGATCTTGAGATGAACCTGTTTAGGGATGCCACTCTTCCTGTTAGTCTCTGAATATCTTTTGTCGAGGATGGTGATTTTAGATCAAGGATGACCTTGATTTGCTACGGGCTTGCTTCAATTCCTCTTTTGGTTACCATGTATCCCATGAACTTACCCGATCTCATCCCAAAGTGGCACTTAGAGGGATTCAGCTTCATGTTATATTGGTCCACGATGTCAAAGGCTTCCTCGAGTTCCTTGAGATGATCCTTATCTTTTTTGGACTTGACCACCATGTCATCGATGTAGACTTCCATGGTGTCCCCCAGTTTCTCTTTGAACATCTTGTTGACCAGTCTTTGGTAGGTTGCACCTGCATTTTTTAGACCAACTGGAATGGCAGTGTAACGGTAGATACCTGTTGGAGTTATAAATGTTGTCTCCTCTTGGTCAGAGGGTTCCATTTTGATATGTTGGAATCCTGCTAAGGTGTTCATGAATGTTAGTAATTCATGACTCGCTGTTGCGTCTATCATGGAGTCTATGTGTGGTAGAGGGAAAGGATCCTTGGGACAAGCCTTGTTAAGATCAGTGTAGTCTACATACACTCTCCATTTACCGCTCTTCTTTTGTGTCACAACCACATTAGCTAGCCATCTTGGGAATTTCACCTCCTTGATCATGCCAGTTTTGAGAAGTTTTTTCTACTTCTTCTTGTATAACTTGGTTTCTTTATGGTGCAAATTTCCTTCTCTTTTGGTGTATCAGCCTGAAAGATGGATTAATGTTAATTTTATGGGTTATTATGCTTTCATCAATACCTGTCATGTCCTCATGTTTCATTGAAAACTTCTTGCTTCTGGCCTTGAGGAACTTTATGAGGTCATGTTCGACTTGTTCAGGCATTGAGGATCCTATGAGAACTTTGGCTTCGGGATCCTCAAGGTTCAGGGGCAATTCTTTTATATCTTGCTCTCTTGCTTCTAGCACGTCTCGTACCCCATACCTTAATTTCTATGCTTGTCGTGGTGCTATTGAAGATTTCATCGAAGTCTTGTAGCATTCCTTGGATTCTTGTTGGTCTCCTATGATCTTCACTGCCCCCCCCCCAATGGGGTGGGCATCTTTACGCATTGATGGTATGTTGATGGAACAAACTTCATTTCGTGGATCCATTGTAACGCCTGGTTCCTAGTATGTATTTAAAATTATAATTTATTCACTTTTGTATAGAAACTCGACCAGTTAGGAGCCCCAGACTCGTCGAGTAGAGATGATTTGGGACGCGGGTTAAGGAACCTACTCGACGAGTTGGGAGGCCTCAACTCGACGAGTAGGCTGGCAGAGATGAGACCCTAATTTCCGGGGTTTGCAACCTATTTAAACGTCTTAAACCTTTCATGTTGGCCTCATTTCCAGCCTGCAAGTCCCAAACCCTAAATCTCGAAAACCATAAAGCCATTTGAGTGTTTGTGAGCTATTTTCGAGTGTTTTCGTGTATACTTGAAGCTATTGGAAGAAGGAAGAGCTTAGAGACACAAGAAGGAGCATATAGATCTAGAATCCTTGCCTCATCCATGTCACTTTTCTGGTATAAAGCTTGAACCTTGCTTTGTAGTTGATTAGATATCCTTTTGGGGGTTAATTTGCTTGTTTTCGTCCAAATGACTTGATTCTTGGGACTTGGACACCCCAAGTGAAGAACATTTCAGATCTAGGGTATTGAAGGGTTTTCATGGCATAAAGGTGCCAACTTTATGGCCATGGAAGCCCCATGCAACCTCTAGACCATCATTTTGGTCTTTTGAAGCTTTTATGGCCATGCATGAGGATAAAGTTTAAGGCTTTACGTGATCATTTAGTCTCTGCAGTCCAGATCTATGACCTTATGGTCTGTCTTGAAGTTTTGAAGGCTTTTGATTTCAGATCTATATCATTTTGAGTTAGGGTTTAACTTTTTGCCTTAGGGAGAGGTTTTTAACGGGTAAAGTTGGAAACTTTACCCTTCTAGACGTATTTCTAGCTTAGATCCAGAAGATAGGGACTTGGTTTGAAGAATGGTGACTTAATGCATTAAGAAGGGCTAACTGACTGAAGAACTCGACGAGTTCATAGAGGAACTCGACGAGTTAGGTCGAACTGTCCCCATTTCTGTTAAAGGGAAGAACTCGACGAATTGAAGGAAAACTTGACGAGTTGGATCGCGATTTCACGTTTCGGTGATTCATGCGAACTCGACGAGTTGAAGGACAAACTCGACGAGTTTAAGGGAAAACTCGACGAGTTGATTCAACTCGGAGCGTTGACTTTGACTTGAACTTAACTTTGACTTTAACCACATTTGGCCCAAGGAGGGGTATGAATATAAATGGTATCTAAGGGGTTATTTTGATTCAGGTAGTGTGTAGAGCTGATTCCGGGTCAGATAAGTTCCAGCTATCATTCGACATTGGAGGTGAGTTTTCCTCCTGTATGAACGAGTTTGAAGGAACCAATGACGGCCCATATATGTATGTTAGTATGTACCGGACTAGGGTCCGATGTCGGGCAGTGCCCGATGTAGGTTTATATGTTTTCGGATTTCGATCTGATGCCATGCGATGCCCCAGGAATGTTTGTATGCTCGATGTCTTTGTGATTCTTGCATGTGTCTATATTGTATGTTTCCGAATTACAGTCCGATGTCGTGCAATTCCCGAGGAATGTTTGTATGCTTCTGGATTTCGGTCTGATGTCGGGCGGGGCCTGAGGAATGTTTATATGTTTATGTTATGTGATTATTTTATGTGTATTTATTGATATCTTATATGTATACCGAGCTTTGCTCGATGTCGGGCGGGTCCTGATGTCAGACTCTGTCTGATGTCGGGTGGGGCTAGATGTCGAGCGGGGCCTTATGCCGGACTTTGTCAGATGCCGGGTGGGGCCCGATGAAGCAGGCAGGGCCCATGATATGTGATTATGTGTATGGTATGTGGTAGATTTGGGGAAACTCACTAAGCTTCATGCTTACAGTTTTCATTTTTGGTTTCAGGTACTTCTGGTAGCAAAGGGAAGAGCTCGGGATGACTGCAGTGCACACACCATTATGTTTAGCCTGGGATGATTACTCTGATGTTTTGTTTTGGAAACTCTGAAATAATGTTTTTTAGATAGCTTGACTTATGTTTTGATGAAGTGTTTTGATAACTATGGTTTTATTTAATAATTTAAAATGAATATTTTTGGTCATGATTTTTGGAATGTTTCAAGTTGGTATCAGAGCCTTGGTTTGAAGGATTCAGGCAAACTCTCGGGTATGTCTGAACTCAAACTGAAAATTTGGTATGAATTTTTTCAAAAGAAAATCATTTTTATAAAATGGATTTCCAAAAAGAGAAAAGGGTGTGGTGCATGAGCTCAAGTAAGTTCTCCCAAATTACCCATACATGTTTGTTATGATATGATATGATTATGAGAACTGCATGCTATATTAGGGCTAAGGATCTAGGAAGGATGCCTTGTATGCCTGCTACATGTGTATGAGAACTACATGCTAGATTAGAGCTAAGGATCTAGGAAGGATGCATTGTATGCCTATTGTATGAGCTTATCGAACTACATGCTAGTACTGATTAGTCATTGATATGATGGCCTGATTAGGGTATGCTTGGTTTTGATTACTCAATGGTCAAATGTTGCTTGCTTCGTGCTTTTAGGAGTTCTAGCTATCTTTAACAACTAGTAAAAGAATATGCTAAGTTACATATTATGAGGAATAAATAATTTTAGAAGGTTAGGTTTAGCATTATTTTGCAGCTCTTGTTTGAGTCCAACCGTTATTGGGAGAGACCTCTCATTCGAAGAATTATCTGGTCTTAGTAATATGTAATGGTATTCGCGAGCTAGTTAGGTAAAGGTAGCAGGGACTTCTTATGCAGCTGATGGCGAAGAGTGGGTCAGAGATTACCCTAGGGCAAGCCTAGGATGAGATTAGTGTGTAGAGTAGTAGTAGTAGAAGGGACTTGGTGGAGTCAAGGCAATTCTTGAGGAAAGTACGGATAGATGTGGAAGTTAGTATGGCCCCGTACTACTGAAAGCAGAGGATCCGTACTCGAGTCAAGGAGAGCTGAGATGAATCCAGGGAACTTGTAGTGTGTGTGATCCCTTGAGTTATGATGAGTATTATGATCTTTGTTATGGTGTATTTTCAGTATGGTGATGTTACACACTAGACCAGTTGGCAGTTCTGGCGCAGGCGAGGGATCAGGCTCGGGCTCTGGAGCCGGGCAGCTTGATTAGCGGATAAGGGAGTTCATTTCATCTGAGGTCACGCGCAGTATCATTGATCAGACTCCTGTGATCTTCGGTACGGTCAAGGAGGGCATTTTGTAGATTATTGATGAGAGGTTGGGTGCATTTTTCACTAAGATGGTGGCCATTATAGGGGCGTGCACGATGACCTTCAGGGAGTTTAGAGCTTATGGAGCTCCAGACTATCATGGGGCTAGGGACCCCATTGCTAGCAGCAGGTGGTTGGCTGACATCGCCAACGCCTTCCGTACTAGCCGATGTCCCGAGGGGGACAAGGTCTGACTTGCTTCCTGTCTCCTGAAGGACAGAGCACGTGACTAGTGGGAGGAGGTTGGACATGCTATTGGAGATAATGTCGCTCTTGATGCGATGACCTGGAGTGATTTCTATGCTAGGTTCAGGGCCGAGTTTGTGTTGGGTTTTGAGCATTCTAACACTCATATGGTGTACATGTAACCCTATTTACCTTGGATCTATGTTTTCTCTATTATACATGCAAATATCAATTTTCCAAGGTATCATCCTAACTAGCATATTATGGAGTATATACAATATGAAATATAGTTGAATGACATACCTTTTGTTGTAGCTTGATTCCTTGTACCTTTAAAGAGCTTAGTGCCCCAAGTGTTGCACCTCAAATGGTTCACACAACACCACTAACAATTGGAATAACTTGAGAGAAGATCATTTACACTCAAAATCGGCTAGCCCACATGTGTCTATCACTAGTCACTTCTTAGTGCCAATTTCATGAACTGTGAGGCTTCTTATATAGTGTGCACATTAGGGTTACACCATGTAACTCATGACTTTCCATATTCCTCATGTTCCATGTGGTTTAACCTCCATGGAGTATCCATGGGTCACCACATGGGTTTAGCCCAACATGAAGAACTATGGATCATAAGCCCACTTTATAAGAATGAATAATTTACCAAATCAATCCCCATTTATTTAATTAGTCTCTTTTGATCACAAAATTAATTCCAAACTAATTCTTGATCAATACTAATTAAATAATATTAATATCTTAGAACTTATAATATATTAATAAATCATAAATATCCTCTTCTCACAAAAGTCTATCCAAATTGTTCTGATGTCATGCAACCTAAATGGACCATGCTACTCTCGGGTCAAGTACATACCAATAATATTTATGGGCTTAGACACCTAATCCAACAGTCTCCCACTTGGATAAGTCTAATAGCTATTATTGTAAGAATGACTCCAACCCGACTAGCAATCGTAGCTCTTAAAAGCCACTGTCGAACTCTGATCTAGTCAATGACGTGTCCATTAGATAAGGGATCATATATTCCTCCATTCTGTATATCATATGGACTGAGACATGGATTATAATCATTCTCTCTGTCCATCTGTTGTTTCCCGATTTCCGATTTATGACAACCGACTAATTGAACAAATCAAATCAGTCAGGCTTGACCAAGCACTTAGGAGTGTCATCACTAAATCATCACGGGGCCCACATGTATCGCTTTTATCCACATCGGGTAGAAGGAACGGATAAACTTCTACCCAAATGCTCGCTTGTCCTTACTCATCAAATTACACACAACGATATTTTTTATAACAACCAAGTTACTGGTGCGTTTACATATGTCAATGTGCAACCGACTTGCAACTACAACTCACATGTCTCCGTTTGAAGAATATAAGATATTATCGTCTCATGATCACTCGTGATAATATCCATGAAGTGATTCAAATGAGCGTGGGTTGAATCCAATACTCGAATCTTATTCCAGGAGCACACATGAACACTGTAGCAAACTTGTGCTATGACCAAAACACACCTCTACAGACCCATTCATGACAGTCTTGCCTCAATACCTACCTCCAAAGTATGATAGAAAGTGGATGGTTTGAATAACCTAGTTATTCGGGAAGTCAACACATGCAAAGTGAAACACAAGAATAATATTAATCCTATATGGTCCCAAAAATTTTGAGTCCCATATTGATTACTCGTTTTCATTGTATAATGTTTCGAATAATCAACTTAATACTTGAATTAAAACCATAGTTATGCCATGCTCCTAGCATGCACACTATGTTTGTCTAAACAATAGTTATGCCATGCTCCAAGCATGCACACTATGTTTGTCTATGGTACTTACTTTGTGAAATAGATCAATTGAAAAACATTTCAATGACGCTCATTTCACAATTTCAAATCCTTATTGCAAGTGTAAGAATTCCAAATTCTTGTCACTGCTAGAAAGTGTTACATTCTAAACCATCATACAATGATTCTTTTGTAATGTCTAGGTACCAAAAGTCATAGATACTTGACCAATGATATTACAAAATATTCCTTTGGAGATTGTTACAGGACAATTCCATGGAAATGAAGTCTCAAATTCAAAGTACATTCCTTTGAACATTATTCTTGCATAAAAGTTTCTAACTTTCTCATCAATTCTTCAACTCCCAATATGGAAACATTCCATATTTTCCATACGACAATTCATTATAAAATAGACTCCTGTCTATTCATAATAATGTCAATATGGTCCTTCCATTACTATACTTCCAACTGTCCTTAAGCGACCAATCTTTGGTGAACCTTAGATTGTCCTTAACAATTGTTTAACCACTTTAGTCAAATCCGGTTCTATTCCTTTTTCCCTCTTAATGCCCTAGACATTTGGAAAATTAGAACACAAGAATATTATAGCATATGCAATCGATCTTATACTCGAAGCATATGGGACACGACTCATAATGTCTAACATAAAGACACGATACTTAATCGGTCTTTTGATATAAATTTTTTATATTTGCCATGTTCTCACAATTTGAATTATGAAAAGGGTTGCCATAATCATAATCAAATTTTGATAACGCAATTAACATTTCCATGTATAGAATTTCCTTATGTTGAACCATTCCAACATAACATTCATATATATTTGACTTAATATGATTAAAAACTCAATCTGAACTTTTAGAATTAAAATGAAGTATAAATTCCTGTCCCTTGATTATAGCAAAACAACTTTTCAAACCCTGCAACTTGTGATTTGAAACTTTGTTTTCTATAATTAACATTGCTACCTTGCAACACTTTCCATAATAGTTATGCTCCGACTAGCATTATAATTATTATCTTACGAGCATAACACTTATGCTCCCACTAGCTTTGACATGTACCCAGAAATCAGCTGGACTTCTAGAAATCAATACTTATTAACTTTCTTACCAAAGTTCAGATTTCTGATACGAGATGCTTCGATAAGACTTTATCTAGGCTTCTCAAAATCATACACCTTTCCTTAGACAGCTCACATGTGTGTCTAAACAATTTTAGAACTTACAACCATAAGTCAGAAATGTTTAGACCTTTTCCATTTCTCACAATTCGAATTATGAAGAGGGATGCCGTAATCATAATCGAATTTGAGAATGCAGATATCACAACTGCTATCTCCTTAAAATCTACTTAGTGAAAGCGTTTCCTCACCATAATTTTCATGAATCAGAGAGAAACCTTATGACACTTAGATTTTATGGTGTATGTGTTCCTATCCATGTGAATTTGTCAAAACCATAATCACAAGACAAGGTTAGTGACAAATCCAAACTCATATGGAATGAACTTGTTCATTCTTAATTTCTTGCCACCTGGCAGCACAAGGGCCTACCATTGCTTCCTAGTTGTTATTTAAACAATTAAGAACTCTCAGAACTCATATGCATAATCAACTTTAATTGGAATGGGCACATAAAAAAGAATATGTCAACACGATAGCTCACAAACCTCAAGTCGTGTGCTAGTGTTTAACAATAGGTTTATTCTTGATTAGTTCTTGAAACTTGTCAAGATCTTTAAGACTCCCACTGACCTTTTTACATATTTGATTCACTTTGTCAAGGAACGTTACTTGACAAAACAATATTCAAGAGTCAGTGCGGATTCTAATCAAGACACACACTTCACACAATTGGCCTTAGTTGGTCTTTGTTTTATCCAAAACATCACAACTTACCAATTTCAAATGTACAAGAGTAGAAACATTTTACTCTACATTTGATAAGTGTTATAAACCTTTCTTAAGATTATGTCACTCGATGCTCGATCTTGGAGTGTTACTCTAAGACTCGATTTTGGAACGAAGTATGATTTATCTTCTTGATTTAACCATTTCAACAATTCACGATTCCTCTTCTTAGCCATACAAATGCACTAAGATATCCTTAGAGGATCAATTTTGACATGGTTTTCATAATCATTAAGATGATCATAAAACACGATACTAAAGTACACTCCCATCTTTTCAGATTGGAGAAACTTTTATCTTTCTACCTAATTTGATTATTCTCATTAGTTCTGTCATACATTGAACTTTTCCAATGATTCAGAATTATACTTAAACTTGTAAGTATAACCATGTTTACTGAACTTTAGTAAATCATGACGAATAGTCTTATCGATCTTTGTGGTGGATCTTGACCAGCGCACACCCAGTGTACCAGATCCCCTAGTCCTTCACTTGACTCACATATACATGTGAACAAGGAGTTTGTCTTGATTTACCAAAGATGAAAATTCTCATTCATCATGCAATACAACTTGCATGATTCCATGTTTTTGTCTTGAAACTTGAGTGATGAGAATCTATCCTTATTTGGTAAATTTTGACTCTACCACAAACGAAAGAATCAAATTCATATTTCCAATATTGCTAGAAACATACAAACATCAATTTTTCCATAAATACCATTGCAAGGGGATATAATAAAATAAAAACGAAATTCTATTTATTTATAAAATGTGGAATTTTTTTTCCTTACAATGAAATTACAAATGAAAACTATGTTATTACATATTTCCTAGCAATCTATCATAACTCCTAAGCAGCAGCTCAAAAATTCGATCTTTGAACCATGCGATTGAAATCCATCTTCGCGAACAGATTCAACATACTCTTCCTTAAAGCTTCCTTCCCTTTGCATGATCCTACAAAACATCAAAATGCAACCTTGTCACATCATGAGTTAAGAATCAACAGTTAGGAACTTAATAGATTTAGACAATATACTTACCTGAATTTGAGTCAAACTTTTCGATTCTACCTTTTCCCAGATCTTTCAGGTAGTCAGGGCAGCTTCGCAACCAATGCCCCTTCTCTTGGCAATAGAAACATATAGACTCTTTGGGAATGGTACACGGGACAATCTCAGACTTAGCCTTTCTCTTTCCCATGGAAAGAGAAATCTTTTCAGGACTTCCAATGTTTCCATTGTCAATGTCCATGGAAGTTTAGGGAGTAGATCTTCCCATCAAATTTGTTGTTCCAGTGCGCCACATCATTGCTGATTCAGCAGCAACAAGCAAATAGGTAAGACCAATAAGGCTCATGTCGTGGTCTGTGACTAAGTAGTCCTTAATGAACTCACTATATAACTCAAGAAGTGATTGAAGAACCCAGTTAACCGCCAACTTCCTCGAGACTACGACACCCAATATTCTCAACTTGTCAATATGTGACTTCATCTCCAAGACATGAGTACACACAGACTTTCCTTCTTGCCAATAGGGCTTTAAGTGACCTAGAACTTGTAGGTTAGGGAGAATTACTGGAGGATTTGGAGGAAGTGAAGTATGACTTCAACGATCCAACCGCGTGACATCATCTTCAAGAGGAAAGCTTGTTTCAAAGGATTTAGGAAGACCACAGTTGTCTGAACTAGACATCTACATTGGGAGAAATTCAAGTTAGTTGATTTAAGTCCTTAATATAACACCCAAATGAAATATTAGGGCTAGGACCCAACACAATATTTTACAATTTGGAAGAAGGATGTCGTCATCCAAACCGCAAAATATTTGAAGGTAGATAAATGACGATTTACCAATTTCCACCACGAAAAATGAAAAAAAAGTTTTAAGTTTTAAGTGAATCGAAACTCCTAGATCATTTGAGATTCATTGAAAAATTCAATGGCATGTTTAAATCTCGATTGTGCCTTCAAGTTTGTGACTGGGATGCCGAGGATTACAAACAAGGTGTGAATAACCATGCAAATTAGCTTGGTACACCCAATGTTACAACCACCTAATCAATGTGTCGGTTAACCATACACGCTCCATTGATCTATGACTAATATCAAGCTACCCTTTGCCACACATTGTCAGTCTTAGATTAGTGTGTCGGTTAACCACACACGCTCCACTAACAGCTTAACAAGGTGCAAAGTGCAATTTCATGGGTTAGCACCATATTCACATTTTCCTAAGTAACTAATATTTGGGAATTTCGTAAGTGTTTAGTTACTTAGTATTTATCATTATACTTTTAATGAAGGGAGAATTATAGTCTTATCCTACCCGTTCGGCTAACGACCCTCCACCAGTCAAGGAAGTGGTGGGTGAGAGTGGACACCCATTAAACTGCCATTTTATAGGCAGAAACCTTATACCCCCTTATAGACCGACTTCGTGAATGAGGCCTACTAACGGTAATACTGACTTTGTTCTTATACATATATATAAATATTAATCTTATAATATTATAATAGGATAAGGGTAGAATTTTAAACTTTAAAATTCTAGGGTTTGGAACTAAAGTATACATGAGGGGTAACTTTACAAATTCCAAAACTTGAGTGAAAGTTTTGAACAATTCAAAAAACTTTTGGAATTCATAACATATGAGTTTAATATAGCTTTAATGGAGAGACTCTTGAGAATCCATAACTTGAGGAAAAGTTATGGAGTTCATAAAACTATTTATAGGAAAAGACTCTTCAAGTTTATAACCTATGGCTTTAATAAATTTTTAAAGGAAAAACTTTTGGTTTTCCATAACTTGAGGACAAGTTATGGAATCCATTAAAGGCCATTTACATCACCAAATAAACTAACAAACATATCTAGCAATATTCATGATCTGGATTAAACTCATATGAACAAGACAATTCAAATCAAACAATTTTCATGTAATTAGCCTAACCATTAAACTAATACAAAACATGAAACTTTGATAATTATCTTTTGAATTGGATTAGCATGATCATTACCACATCAAAAACAGGTTTATAAGTTCAAAAACAGCTTAGGATAATGATCCTAGACCAATTCCAGCCTTAAAACTCGAAAATATGCTGTCAGGGGCTCCAACTCGTCGAGTGCATGAACAAACTCGATGAGTTGGATGAGTTTGTGAGTGGACTCGGCGAGTTCAGTGTCCAGAATGCACAAAAACTAGTTTTTCAGCCTTTTCAAGCAAGTAGCATCAAGTATAATTGAAAACAACCCTATGCTCTGATACCACTATTGGGTTTTGAGCATTCTAACACTCCTATGGTGTACATGCAACCCTATATACCTTGGATCTATGTTTTCTCTATTATACATGCAAATATCAATTTTCCAAGGTATCATCCTAACTAGCATATTATGGAGTATATACAATATGAAATACAGTTGAATGACATACCTTTTGTTGTAGCTTGATTCCTTGTACCTTTAAAGAGCTTAGTGCCCCAAGTGTTGCACCTCAAATGGCTCACACAACACCACCAACAATTGGAATAACTTGAGAGAAGATCATTTACACTCATAATCAGCTAGCCCTCATGTGTCTATCACTAGTCACTTCTTAGTGCCAATTTCATGAACTATGAGGCTTCTTATATAGTGTGCACATTAGGGTTACACGATGCAACTCATGACTTTCCATATTCCTCATGATCCATGGGGTTTAACCTCCATGGAGTATCCATGGGTCACCACATGGGTTTATCCCAACATGAAGAACTATGGATCATAAGCCCACTTTATAAGAATGAATGATTTACCAAATCAATCCCCATTTATTTATTAGTCTCTTTTGATCACAAAATTAATTCCAAACTAATTCTTGATCAATACTATTTAAATAATATTAATATATTAGAACTTATAATATATTAATAAATCATAAATATCCTCTTCTCAAAAAATGTTCTGATGTCATGCAACCCAAATGGACCATGCTACTCTCGGGTCAAGTACATACCAATAATAGTTACGGGCTTAGACACCTAAGCCAATAGTTTGCACCTGTGATCGAGGTGGAACCGCTTGCGAGGGAGTTCCAGGATCTCCAGCAGACTACTGAGACGGTGATTGAGATCACCGCCATGTTCAGGGAGAGGGCCCTTCTTGTTCTGCAGCACGTAGCGGACGAGGAGATGAAAAAGGCCCACTGCCATAAGATGTTGTAGAGTGATATCTTCCAGTTTGTGAGCCGATCCATCTGCAAGACATTGGAAGATATGATTGTGAGGGCTCGAGAGAGGGAGCTGGATTTAAAGATATAGAGGAAGAGGAAAACATAGGGGGTTCAGACAGGGAGTTCGGGCAAGAAGCCCAAGGTATCGGATCATAGATCGAGGAGTAAGCAGGGCCGCAGCTGCTGTCGTAAGTGCTGCAAGATGCACGAGGGGTCGTGCAGGGCAGGTAGTTCGGGCTACTTTAAGTGCGGTCGAACTAGTCATGTCAGCAGGGACTGTACTACTACCACCACCACCACGACAGTATTTGATCTGATTTGCTTTCAATGCAATCATAGGGGTCACAAGAGGTCCCAGTGTACGAGTTTAGAAGCAGCAGGACAGGTGGCGGCACCCGCTCCTACTACATTGAGGATTACCGGCGGCCGTCAGGGCCGAACGGAGCCGCCAGTGGTGAAGAGCATGGCCTTCCAGCTGACAGCAGAGGAGGCACATGCAAATCCCGATGTTGTGACGGGTATGTATCTTCTCCTTATTTGTTTATTTATATTTATTATTGCTTATGTTTATGTGTTTCATTATAGGATCGTTCCTTATGAACGTTATCTCTTCTCTGGTATTATTCAATTCGGGGGCTACCCGACCTTTTGTGTTGCTCGCGCGCAACAAGCAATTTGTGGGAGCTCCAGGAGAGCTGGACTGTCCACTTGATGTAGAGATAGCGGATGATAGGACCGTTCGGATTGCGAGTGTTCATTGGGGATGTAAACTACAGTTATTTGATGAGCAGTTTTATCTGGATTTAGTCCTTATTCCCCTGCGAGGGAATAAGGTTATCGTGGGTATGGACTGGTTGAGCCCCAACGGGGCAGTGATTGACTGCGAGTAGCAGCTAGTGCAAGTTCGGACCCCAAGTGGGGGAGGGTTGGTGATTCAGGGCGAGAGGCCGCAACATGGGCCAACTTTGTGTTCAGGAGCGAGAGTTAGGTGCTACCTTCAGCATGGTTGCATAGGTTATGTATCCTATGTTATGGATATCCAGAATAAGGGTAAGGCGACTGTGGATGATGTACCGATCGTACGGGAGTACCCAGACGTGTTCCCAGAGGATTTGCCAGGGGTACCTTCGGAGAGGCAGGTAGAGTTCAGGATTGACCTAGTTCCTGGTGCGGCTCCGATAGCCAAGGCACCATATCGGTTGGCTCCTCCCGAGATGCAGGAGTTGTCTACACAGTTGTAGGAGCTGTTAGAAAAGGGATTTATCAGGCCGATCAGTTCGCGATGGGGAGCCCTGATTCTGTTTGTGAAGAAGAAGGACAGGTCACATCGCATGTGTATAGATTATCGAGAGTTGAATAAGGTAACGATGAAGAACCATTATCCCCTCCCAAGGATTGATGATTTATTTGACCAGCTTCGGGTTGCATCTTGGTTCTCCAAGATTAATCTGCGATTGGGTTATCACCAGATGTGATTCAGGGACGACGATGTGCAGAAGACAGACTGTCCGACTCGCTATGGTCATTATGAGTTCGTGGTGATGCCGTTTGGGCTCACCGATGCTCCTGCCGCGTTCATGAATTTCATGAACCGCATGTGCATACCGATGTTGGACCGGTCTGTAATAGCCTTCATTGATGATATATTGGTTTACTCCAAGACTCAGGAGCAGCACGAGGAGCACCTGGATGAGGTGCTGGAGACACTTAGGAGGGAGAGACTTTTTTGCAAAGTTCTCCAAGTGTGAGTTCTGGTTGCGTGAGGTGCAGTTTCTGGGGCACCTTGTCAACCAGAAGGGTATTTTGGTCGACCCGCCCAAGTAGAAGTCGTGATGCAGTGGGAGGTTCCGAGGTCTCCATCCGAGATTCGGAGTTTTCTTGGTCTGGTGGGTTACTATCGGAGATTCATTCAGGATTTCTCCAAGATTGTTGTTCCATTGACCCGATTGACCAAGAAGTTGGTGATATTCCGTTGGGGGCCTGAGCAGTAGGAAGCCTTCGAGACTCTTAGACAACGGTTGTGAGAGGCACCGATTCTGACTCTGCCAGAGGGTGTCGACGATTTCATGGTTTACTGTGACACTTTGATCACGGGGATGGGTGCAGTGCTAATGCGGCGGGGTCACGTGATAGCGTACACTTCGAGGATGTTGAAGCCTCATGAGTCGAATTTCCCGACGCACAATTTGGAGCTGGGGCCTATGGTTTTTTCCGTAAAGATTTGGTGACACTACCTCTATCGGGTTCGTTGTACCATTTACACGGACCACAAGAGCTTGAGGTACCTGATGGATCAGCCGAATCAGAACATGAGGCAACGTCGTTGGTTAGATGTGGTGAAGGACGACGATTGTGAGATCCTCTACCACCCGGGGAAGGCCAATGTGGTGGCCGATGCACTTATCCACAAGGTGGTTGCGGCCCTAATCCGAGACATGTGCCTAAGGATGACAACGATTACTCCGTTGCTGGAATGGATTCGGGAGGCGCAGGTCGAGGGTATGAAGGAGGAGCGCCATAAGTGTTAGTGGATCATAGGCCAGGTGGCTTCATTCGATTACGACAGTCGTGGGTTGTTGACTCTGCATTCTAGGGTTTGGGTTCCTTACCGGGGCGGGGTGCACCAGGTTCTGATGGAGGAGGCCCACAAGTCTAGGTTCTCCATTCATCCTGGGGCGACGAAGATGTATCGGGATCTTCGCCCTGATTATTGGTGGCCCTGGATAAAGTGGGACATATCTTGGTATGTAGAGAGATGCTTGACTTGCAGGAAAGTCAAGGCCGAGCACCAGCAACCTCACAACAAGATGCAACCGTTGGAGATTCCCATGTGGAAATTGGAAGACATCACCATGGATTTCATCACAAAGCTTCCCAGAACTGCACGTGGAGTGGATTCGATTTGGGTCATCGTGAATCAGTTGACCAAGAGTGCACATTTCATCCCGATCCAGGAAATTATATCGGCTGAGAAGCTAGCCATGATCTATGTACGCGAGGTGGTGGCACGTCTTGGAGTGTTGGTTTCGGTTGTGTCAGAACGAGATTTTCGATTCACTTCCAGATTTTGTAAGCGGTTTCATGACGAGATGGGAACTCGTCTTCACTTTATTACAACTTTCCACCCTTAGACGGATGGGCAGAGTGAGAGGACGATCCAGACTCTCGACGACATGTTGTGTGCATGTGTATTGGATCTCGGCAGTAGTTGGGATACGTATCTTCCATTGGCGGAATTTTCGTATAACAACAGTTATCACACCAGCATAGATCGACCTACCTCCGAGATGTCCTACGGGAGGAAGTGTACGACCCCGATTTGTTGGGGTGAGGTCGGTCATAGAGTCATGGGGAGTACTTACGTAGTACTCAAGACTACTGAGATAATACAACAGGTTCGGAGCAGGCTCCAGACAGCACAGGGTTGACAGAAGAGTTATGTCGACAAGCGCCGATCGGATTTAGAGTTCCAGGTGGGAGATATGGTTCTCCTGAAGGTGTCACCTTGGAAAGGTGTCGTCCGATTCAGGAAGTGGGGCAAGCTGGGTCCTAGGTACATCGGTTCGTTTAGGGTTTTGGCTCAGGTGGGCCGCGTTGCTTATCGTTTGGATCTTCCAGCAGAGCTTAGTCAAATCCACAGTACATTCCATGTCTTCCAGCTGTACAAGTGCTTAGTGGACGATTCCGCAGTTGTGCCTTTAGAGGATATTCAAGTGGATGACCGCCTAAACTACATTCAGAGACCAGTGTGATCTTAGACCGGAAGACGAAAACCTTGAGGAACAAGGTTGTACAGTTGGTGAAGGTGCAGTGGCAGCACCGTAAGGGGTCAAAGTGGACTTGGGAGCTAGAGGAGGAGATGAGAGAGCATTATCCAAAATTATTCGATACAGAAGACTTCGAGGACGAAGTCTGAGACAAGTGGGGGAGAATTCTAACACCTAGTTCCTGGTATGTATTTAAAATTATATTTATTCACTTTTGTACAGAAACTTGACGACTTGGGAGCCCAGACTCGTCGAGTAGAGATGATTTGGGACAAGGGTTAAGGAACCTACTCGACGAGTTGGGAGGCCTCAACTTGACGAGTAGACTGGCAGAGGTGAAACCCTAATTTCTGGGGTTTCCACCCTATTTAAACGTCTTAAACATTTCATGTTGGCCTCATTTCCAGCCTCCTAGTCCCAATCCCTAAATCTCGAAAACCCTAAAGCCATTTGAGTGTTTGTGAGCTATTTTCGAGTGTTTTGGTGTATACTGAAAGCTATTGGAAGAAGGAAGATCTTAGAGACACAAGAAGGAGCATATAGATCCAAAATCCTTGCCACATCCACGTCACTTTTCTGGTATAAAGCTTGAACCTTGCTTTGTAGTTGATTAGCTCTCCTTTTGGGGGTTATTTTGCTTGTTTTGGTCCAAATGACATGATTCTTGGGACTTGGATGTCCCAAGTGAAGAACATTTCAGATCTAGGGTCTTGAAGGGTTTTCATGGCATAAAGGTGCCAACTTCATGGCCATGGAAGCCCTATGCAACCTCTAGACCATCATTTTGGTCCTTTGAAGATTTTATGGCCATGCATGAGGATAAAGCTTTGCTCGATGCTGGGCGGGGCCTGATTCCGGACTCTGTCTGATGTCGGGCGGGGCCCGATGCCGGACTCTGTCCGATGCCGGGTGGGGTCCGATGAAGCGGGCGGGGCCCATGATATGTTATTATGTGATTATGTGATTGTGTGTATGGTATGTGGTAGTTTGGGGAAACTCACTAAGCTTCGTGCTTACAATTTTCAGTTTTGGTTTCAGGTACTTCTTATAGCAAAGGGAAGAGCTCAGGATGACTGCATTTCACACACCATTATGTTTAGTCTGGGATGATTACTCTGATGTTTTGTTTTAGAAACTCTGAAATAACGTTTTTGAGATAACTTGACTTATGTTTCGATGAAGTGTTTTGATTACTATGGTTTTATTTAATAGTTTAAAACGAAAATTTTTTATCATGATTTTTGAAATGTTCCATCCATGGTCTACCTAGTATGACATTATAAGAGGATAATGTATCAATTACACAAAAACGTTGTACATAGTTTACCCCCTCTATGTGGATTGGTAGCTTTGTCTCGACGATGGTGTGCTTGGTTTCGCCGCTGAATCCAATCGGCACTGAGGATCTTGCAACTATCTCAGACTCCGGGATGATCATTTTTTTTCAATGCGTCCAGTAGTATGATGTTAACCGAGGATCATCCGTCGACGAGGATCCTTCTAACGAAATGGTGGGCGATGTAGAGAGTAATCACTAATCCGTCCCGGTGAGGATCCTGGATGTCTTGTTTATGTGCTTCGTCGAAGGTGATCTCCTTTTTGTTTGTCATCAATGTGTTCTTTTGTGGTCCTTTTTGATGGATTAGTGTCTAAGTCCATAACTATAATTGGTCTGTATTTGACCCGATTTGGCATGGTCCATTTGGGTTGCATGGCATCAGTACAATTAGATAGACAAAATGAGCAAAAAAAGGATACTAGTGATTTATATTAATATATTATAAGTTCTAATATATTAATATGAAATCATATTATTTAATTAGTATTGATCAGAATTAATTAATTTAGTGATCAAAAGGAACTAATTAAATATGGACTCTTATATATACTAGTGAATTAACTAATTTAGTGATCAAAAGGATACTAGCGCAGGCCCCCAACGAAAGACAACAGTTTTCTTCGTCAGTCGGGTCAAAGGTACGACTATCTTGGAGAAGTTCTAATACTAGTGATTTATATTAATATATTATAAGTTCTAATATATTAATATGAAATCATATTATTTAATTAGTATTGATCAAGAATTAATTAATTTAGTGATCAAAAGGAACTAATTAAATATGGACTCTTATATATATATATATATATATATATATATATATATATATATATATATATATATATATATATATATATATATATATATATATATATATATATATATATATATATATATATATGTGGTGGGCCAAGATCATTTAGGTTGGGCTAAGCTTTCATGGAGTGTTTCACCCATGGATCCTATGGAAATGAAAGGTCATGTGTATTAGGGTTTACATGAATGTAACCGTAATCCTCCACACTATATAAAGAGGTTTATGGTTCATAAAATGGGGTTGAGCGCTAGGCACTAGAGTGTGTATACACAAAGAGGGCAAAACCGATTTCATGAGTGTAAACCTAAGTATCCTTATTCTCCAGTTATTCCAACGGTTCTTGGTGTTGTGTGAACCATTTGAGGTGCAACACTTGAGGCACTAGGCTCTTAAAGGTTCAAGACTTCAAGCTTCATCAAAAGGTATGTCATTCTACTAGATACTTGTATTCTATATACTTCTTATTATGCTAGTTAGGGTGAAACCTTTGAATATTGAATATTTGCATGTATAATAGTGAAAACATAGATCCAAGGTTTATAGGGTTGCATGTACACCATAGGAGTGTTAGAATGCTCAAAACCCTTCAGTGGTATCAGAGCCAAGGCTTGTTTTCATTTATACTTGATGCAAATTGCTTAAAATCGAAGTTTGTATGCTATCTGGACAGCTGACTCGCCGAGTCCATTAAGGTACTCAACGAGTCCATGCCTAAATTCATCCAACTCTTCGAGTTGGTTCATGCACTCGAGGAGTTGGACCCCCTGACAGCATATCTTCGATTTTTAAGGCTGGAATTGGTCTAGAATCATTACCTTAAACTGTTTTGGACCAATAAAACTTGTTTTTGATGTGGTAATGATTATGGTAAACCAATTTCAAGGTTGTTATCAAAATTTCAAGTTTTATGTGTGTCTATGTAATTCTTGAAATTGTTGATATGATTGTTCATACACTTATGAGTTTTGGTAGATCATAGGAATTATTTGCAAATTGGTTGTTAGTTAATTCTTGATCTAAATGGTTTTTAATGGAGTCCATAATTTTTCCTCAAGTTATGTATTACCAAAGGTCATTTCTTTTAAAGATCCATTAAAATTCATAGGTTACACAATTGAAGAATCTTTTTGTCTTATGAACTCCATAAATTGTTCTCAAGTTATGGATGTTCAAGAGTCTCTTCATTAAGGTTTTTTAAAACCTTAATTAAACTAATAAGTTATGAAAATCCAAAAGTTTTTGAATAGTTCAAAACTCTCCCTCAAGTTTTGGAATTTGTAAAGTTTCCTCTCATGAATACTTTAATTCCAAGTTAAACCCTTAGAATTTTAAAAGTTAAAATTCAACCCTTATACTATTATAATATTAATAGTTAATAGTTATATATGTATATATATAAGAACAAAGTCAGCCTTACCGTTAGTAGGCCTCATTCACGAAGTCGGTCTATAAGGGGGTATAAGGTTGCTGCCTATAAAATGGCAGCTTAATGGGTGTCCACTCTCACCCACCGCTTCCTTGACTGGTGGAGGGTCGTTAGCCGAACGGGTTTGACAGGACTCTAATTCTCCCTTCATTATGAGTATAATGATAAATAATAAGTAACTAATCACTTATAAATTCTCAATCTTAGTTACTTAGGAAAATGTGAATTTGGTGCTGACCCATGAAATTACACTTTGCACTTTGCTTAACTCGTTAGTGGAGCGCTTGTGGTTAACCGACACGCTAACTTTGATTTAACAAGGTAGGCAAAGGATAACTTAATGTTTATCATAGGATCGGTGGAGCGTGTGTGGTTAACCGCCACATCGATTAAGTGATAAATATTAAGGGTACCAAGTATATTTGCATGGTTATTCACACCTTGTTTGTGATCCTCGGCATCCCAGTCACAAACTTGAGAGGGCACAATCGAGATTTAAACATGCCATTGAAAAGTTCAATGAATCTCAAAAGATCTAGAAGTTTCAAAACCAATTAAAACCTAATTCCCATTTCGTTTTTCATGGTGGAAATTGGTGAATCGTCATTCGCCTACCTTCAAATATTTTGTAGCTTGGATTATGGCATCCCTGTTCCAAGTTATAAAATATTGTGTTGGGTCCTAACCTTAATATTTCATATTGGGTGTTATATTAAGGACTTAAATCAACTAAATTGAATATCTCCCATTGTAGATGTCTGGTTCAGAACTATGATCTTCCCAAAATCTCTTGGAACAAGCTTTCCTAATGAAGATGATGTTCCATGGTTGGATCATGGAAATCATACTTCAATTCCTCCACCTCCTCCAATTATTCTCCCTAACCCACAAGTTCTTAAATAGTTCAAGGTCACTCAAGCCCTATTAGCAAGTAAAGTCTATGTGTGCTCACATCTTGGAGATGAAGTCACATATTGACAAGCCGGGAGAGTTGGGTGTCAAAGTCTTGAGGTAGTTGGTTGTTTACTAGGTTCTTCAATTGCTTTCTAAGTCACATAGTGAGTTCTTTGGGACTACTATGTAATAGACTATGACATGACCCTTAATGATCTTACCTATTTGCTTGATGTTGCTGAATCAGCAATGATTTGCAGCACTGGTAAAGAAAATTTGGTTGGAAGATCGACTTCCCAAACTTCCATGGACATTGACAATGGTAACATTGGAAATCCAGAAAAGCTTTCTCTTCCCAATGGAAAGGGATATACCATAGTCAACCCGGTTGACCAAATGGTAAAGAGAAAGGCTAAGTCTGAGATAGTTCGGTGTACCATTACTAAAGAGTCCATATGTTTCTATTGCCAAAGGAAGGGACATTGGTTGCGAAACTGCCCTATTTACCTGAAAGATCATAAGGATGGTAAAGTCATAGTGTTTGACTATGCTTCGGGTAAAGTCCACTATCTAACTCTATTAAGTTCCTATTTGGAGATTCTTATTACATGATGTGACTAAGTCACATGTTGATGTTTTAAGAATCAAAGAAAAGAGGAAGCTTAAAGGAAGAGTAAGCTGATTCTGATCGCAAAGAGATGGATTTCGATCGCATGGTTCGATGATCAGAATTTTGATCTGTTTCTTAAAGAGTTGTGATAGATTGCTTAGGAATTCATAAAAACATAGTTTTTCATATGCATTTGCATTGTAAGGATAAGTTTTTCCGCAAGTTTTAAAATAAAAGAAAAATTTTTGATTTTATTTATTTTAAGTATCCTTACAATGGCATTTGTGAAAATTTGTTGTTTATATGTTTCCATTGATAGCAATATTGGAAAATAGATTTGATTCTTTCGTTTGTGGTAGTGTCATAATTTACCAAATAAGGAAAGATTCTCATCACCCAAGTTTCAGTTGGATAGAAACTTGGAATCATGCAACTTGTATTGTATGATCAATGAGAATTTTCATCTTTGGGAAATTGAGACTAACTCCTTGATCACATGTATATGTGAGTCAAGAGAAGGACTAGGGGATCAGGTATACTGGGTGTGCGCTGGTCAAGGTCCACCACAAAAAGATCGATATGACTATCCGTGATGATTTACTAAAGTTTAGAAAATATGGTTATACTTACAAGCTTAAGTATAATTCTGAAACATCGAAAACGTTTCAATGAATGGCAGAACGAATGAGAAGAATCCAATTAGGAAGAAGGATAAAAGTTTCTTATATCTGAAAAGATGGGAGAGTACTTTAGTATCATGTTTTATGATCATCTTAATGATTATGAAACCATATCACAGTTAATCCTCTAGGGACATCTTAGTGCATTCTTATGGCTAAGAAGAGGAATCATGAATTGTTGAAATGGTTAAATCAAGAAGATGAGTCATACTTCGTTCCAAAACAAGTCTTAGAGTCATACTCCAAGATTGTAACTTGAGTGACAAATCTTAAAGAAGGTTTATAACACTTGTCAAATGTAAGAGTAAAATGTGTTTTACTATTGTACATTTGAAATTGGTAAGTTGTGATGTTTTGCATAAACAAAGACCAACTAAGGCCAATTGTGTGAAGTGTTTGTCTTGATAAGAATCCGCACTATCTCTTGAATATTTGTTTTGTCAAGGAATGGTTCTTGGCAAGAGATTCTTATATGTCAAGAGGACAGTGGGAGTCTAAAAGATCCTGAAAAGAGTTTCAAGAACTAATCAAGAATAAAACTTGTAGTTTATCACTAGCACACGACTTGAGGTTTATAACCATCGTGTTGACATATTCCTATTTCTTTGCTCATCCCAGTTAAAGTTGGCTTTGCATATGAGCTCTGAGAGTTCTCAATCGGTTGCATAACAACTTGGAAGCAATGGCAGGACCTTGTGCTGCCAGGTGGCAAGAAGTTAAGACTGCACAAGTTCAGTCCATATGAGTTTGGATTTGTCACTAACCTTGTCTTATGATTATGGTTTTGACAAATTCACATGGATAGTAACATATACACCACAAAATCTAAGTGTCAGAAGGTTTCTCTCCGATTCATGAAAATGATGGTGAGGAAACGCTTTCACTAAGTAGATTTTAAGTAGATAGCAATTGTGATATTTGCATTCTCAAAGTCGTTAGTGGAGCGTGTGTGGTTAACCGACACACTAACATGGACTTCTGAGAAATGGCAAACGTCTAAACAATTGAGACTATGATTATGGTATCCCTTTTCATAGTTCTAAAACTGTTTAGACACACATGTGAGCTATGTAAGGAGAGGTGTATGATTTTGATAAAGTTTTATCAAAGTATCTCGTATCAGAAATCTGAACTTTGGTAAGAAAGTCAATAAAGTATTGATTTCTAGAAGTCCAGCTGATTTCTGAGTACATGTCAAAGCTAGTGGGAGCATAAGTGTTATGCTAATAATCATCATGTTAGTGGGAGCATGATAATTATGATAAGTGTAGCAAGTTTGCAATGTTAATTATAGAAAACAGCAGTTTCAATTGGAAAAGTTGTTTTTCTATAATCAAGGGAGAGGAAATTATACTTCATTTCAAATATAAAGGATTAGATCGTGAATTATACTTCATTTCAAATCTAAAGGCTTAGATCGTGAGATTTTAATCAAATTTAGGCAAGTATATATATGAATGTTATGTTGGAATGGTTCAACATAATGAAATTCTATATATGGGAACATTATTTGCATTCTAAAATTCGTTTATGATTACGACGTCCCTTTTCATAATATGAATTATGAGAACATGGAAAATAGAAATATTATAGCAAAAGCCTGGTCTAGTATCATGTCTTTATGTCAGACATCATGAATCGTGTCCCATATGCTTCAGATATAGGATCGATTGCATGTGCTATAATATTCATCCTTTCTAAATTTGACAAATGCCCAGGGCATTAAGAGGGGAAAAGGTCTAGAATTGGATATGACTAAAATAATTAAGCAATTGTCGAGGACAATCTGAGGTTCACCAAAGATTGGTTGCTCATGGACAGTTGGAAGTATGGTGTAAATTTTTGGAAAGGACCATATTGACATATTCTGAAAAGAGGCAACTCTTGTTCAGAAGTGATAGTCAAAATGGGAATATGGAAATGTTTCCATGGGTGGAAGTTGTTCAATCTGTGTAAGATTAGAAAACTTAATGCAAGAAGGATGTTCAAAGGAATGTACTTTGAATATGAGACTTTGTTTCCATAGAACTGATCTCTATTGGAATACTCTATAATGTATGTGGACAAGTCTCTGTGACTTTGTGCATAATCATTACAAGAGCATCAGTGCATATAAGTTTAGAATCTAACAGATTTCGGTAAATGGCAGGAATTTGAAATTCTTACATTTACGGTAAGGTTTTGGGATTGTGAAATGAGAATCATTGGAATTATGTTCAATTGATCTATTCCACAAAGTAAGGATCATAGACAAACATAGTGTGCATACTTGGTGTATGGCATGACTATAGTTTGGATAAACATAGTGTACATGCTTAGAGCATGACATGACTATTGTTTTGATTCAAGTAGAGAGTTGATTATTTGAAACATTATGCAATGAATAATGTGTAATAAATATGGTGATAAATAAAAGATGTTCTATTTATATTCATAAGTTCTGAGACCATATTGGATTCAATTATTCTTGTGTTTGACTTTGCATGTTTTGACTTCCAGAATGTAACATCCCAATTTTCAAGACCAAAAATTTTATTTTGACATAATAATTTAGAAAACATTTATAAGAAAACATCATCGAGTCATGTCATTTCATAAAACCATAATCTCATGTCTCCAAGTTATGTCGTAAGAATAGTAATAAAATCATAGTACAATCCCATAGATCTCAAAATGCGGAATCCTGTGTGAATGTGACGTGCAGCTACCGCGTCGGCTCCTTCCCCTTCGCTAAAGAGGTACCTGAAACAAAACTGAAAACTGTAAGCACGAAGCATAGTGAGTTCCCCCATCATACCACATACCATACAAACACATGACATACATACTGTCGGGCATATCTGGGTACCCGACCTACCCCTTCGGTCCTCTCGACCGTTGACCTTGCCTAGCATATCTGGGTGCTGGCCTACCCCTTCGGTCCTCTTGACCGGTGACCTTGCCTAGCATATCTGGGTGCTGGCCTACCCCTTCGGTCCTCTCGAACGATGACCTTGCCTAGCATATCTGGGTGCTGGCCTACCCCTTCGATCCTCTCGACCGGTCTACCACATATTATCTCATAATCATAATATGTCTAGCATATCTGGGTACTAAACTACCCCTTCGGCCCTATCGACCGGTATCTTGGGAACTATCTCCCTCTACTGCTATGATCACGTAACATCATATCATGCTAACACATAAACATATCAAGTAGCAGTAAACACGGACAATTATCACAAAGACAATTGTCCAACATACACTCCTATTGGTGGGTCAGCATTGTGGCCTTAGACCCACCGTTACTGGAAGGTAACTCACCTCGTTGTCGTGTAGTATCTGCACGGTCCTCGGCACGGGAATCGAATTGTCTCTAATCCCCAATCCCTACACAACAACGTTCTCCAATTACTATTGCATACTCATAACCCTTACAAGGGTCAATGCAAATCCAAGTCAAAGTGAAGGTCAAACCCTGGTCAAAGTCAACATCCAGTTGACTTGACTCGCCGAGTTGGTCCACCAACTTGTCGAGTCCCTATTCTTTCAAAATGATACAACCCCCGACTCTACTCGTCGAGTCTAGCAAGAACTCGACGAGTTCACCTTCAACCATAGCATCGGTACCATCTTCAACCGACTCGCCGAGTTTATCCTTGAACTCGTCGAGTTCATCTTCGTCATATGAATGTGTCCAGTCTATGACTCGCCGAGTTCTATGAACAACTCGTCGAGTCCGTCTTCGTGAGTTGGGAGATTTCCTTGGACTCGCCGAGTCGGTTCATACACTCGCCAAGTCCTATGATTTCCAGTTCCCAAACAAACCCCTAGAAGGCTGAGTGTTCCTTCCATTCAACCAAAACCATTTCTAGAAGTCGTTTCAGGGGAAAAAGCATCCCGAATCGCCGAGTCACCTAAGTGACTCGCCGAGTCCCTCTTTGTCCAAAACTATACAGTCGATTATAATGGGTCTTAACGCGTCAAAACCATAGATCTGTCCTCCTAGGGTCCATTTTATACGTAAAGCTTTAAACTTGATGTACATGCATGGGCCTTTGGCTCAAAAAGCCATAAAAAGGGGTTTACATGATGCATGGGTCTCCCATGGCCATAAAGTTGGCACCTTTATGCCATGGGAACCCTCAATGGCTCCAGATCTAAAGTCCTTATCCCAAAATCGTGGTTGCATCCAAGTATGGCTCCAAAATGGCTTCCAAAAGCCCTAAGTAACTCCAGAAGAGTATCTAATGAAAGAAGAAGCAAGTTCTGGACTTTTTACCTTCTATAAATAGGAAAAGAACCAAAACCTCTAGATCTCCTTTCTCCTTCTGAAATCCCAAGCTCCTTCTTCTTCTCTTCAACCTTTTAACTTGCACAAAAAGGCACAACAAGTTCAAAATCACTCAAAAGGGTTTAGGGTTTCACTCTAGGATTTCTCTGAGTTGGGAGGGTGATGGAGGCTGGTTTGGAACGAGATAAAGTGTTTAAATAGGGTGCAAACCCTGATTATTAGGGTTATTTCCAGACAGCTCCTACTCGTCGAGTCAGTCTTCCGACTCGTCGAGTAAGTCACTTAAGCCCCCGATCAATAGTCGAGTCTACTCGACGAGTTGGGCCCCTAACTCGCCGAGTCCCAGAGTAAATTGCAATATTTCTTGAATTTAAATACGTACCAGGAACCATGTGTTACAAATCTCCCCCACTCATTTTAGACTTCGTCCTCGAAGTCTGCTGCTGAGTCCTGAAAAAAGCTCGGGGTAGTGCTCCCTCATCTCGTCCTCCAGCTCCCAAGTCCATTCCCAGCCCTTGCGGTGCTGTCATTGCACCTTTACCAATTCAACCCTCTTGTTCCTCAGATCCTTCGACTTCCTGTCAAGGATAGCTACTGGCCGCTCGATGTAATTCAAGTTGTCATCTACCTGAATATCCTCCAATGGAACCACTGCCGAGTTGTCCACCAGACACTTCTGTAACTGGGAGGCATGAAAATTACTATGAATCTGACTGAGTTCGGCTGGCAGGTCCAGCCTATACGCCACCTTGCCCACCCGGGCGAAAACCCTGAAAGGTCCAATGTACCTGGGGCCCAACTTGCCCTGCTTCCTGAATCAAATCACGCCTTTCCAAGGCGACACCTTCAGGACGACCATATCCCTGTCCTGGAACTCCAAGTCCGAACGACGCTTGTCGGCATAACTTTTCTGCCGACTCTGAGCAGTCTGAAGCCTACTCCTAACCTGGTGAATCCTCTATGTCGTCTTGAGCACCACTTCGGTGCTCCCCATGACCCTCTGTCTGACTTCACCCCAACATATCGGGGTCCTGCACTTCCTCCCGTACAACATCTCAAAAGGAGGACGATCGATACTCGTGTGATAGTTGTTGTTGTAGGAGAACTCAGCTAATGGAAGATAGGTATCCCAGCTACCACTGAAGTCTAGAACACACGCCCGCAGCATATCCTCTAATGTTTGGATGGTCCTCTCGCTCTAACCATCCGTCTGCGGGTGAAAAGCGGTGCTAAGGTGCAGACGAGTACCCAACTCGTCATGGAATTTATTCCAAAATCTGGAAGTGAACCGTACATCTCTGTCTGAAATCACAGAGACTGGCACTCCGTGTCGAGCTACTACCTCTCAGATGTAGATATTGGCCAACTTCTCGGCCGAGATGCTCTCCTGGATCGGTATGAAGTGGGCACTCTTGGTCAACCGATCCACGATGACCCAAATCGAATCCACTCCCCGTGCAGTCCTGGGAAGCTTGGTGATGAAATCCATAGTAATATCTTCCCATTTCCACATGGGAATGTCTAACGGCTGCATCTTTCCGTGAGGCCTCTGGTGCTCGGCCTTAACCTTCCTACAGGTTAGGCATCTCTCGACATACCAGGCTACATCACGCTTCATGCAGGGCCACCAGTAATCAGGACGAAGATCTCTGTACGTCTTCGTCGCCCCGGGAGGAATGGAAAATCGGGATTTGTGCGCCTCCTCCATCAGAACCTGGAACACACCCCTGTGGTATGGAACCCACACCCTGTGGTGTAGTGTCAATAACCCTCATCTTTCGTAATCAAAGGAGGAAACCTAGCCCACAATACGCTCGCTCTTACGATGTTCATCCTTCATAGCCTCCTGTTGGGCCTCTCGAATCCGCTCCAACAGCGGAGTCACCACGGTCATCCTCATGCAGATGTCTCTGATCGGCGCTGCCTTGCGGCTAAGCACATCGGCCACGACATTGGCCTTCCCTGGGTGGTAAAGGATCTCACAATCATAATTCTTCACCACGTCTAACCACCGACTCTTCCTCGTGTTCAGATTCGGCTGGTCCATTGTCACACCCCGAAACCGATGGCGGAAACGTTCCGGGGTGGAGGACGTCATGTGTTGTATCACAACCAATGAATAACAGCAATCATAGCAACACAACCATTACAGTTAATACTTAAACAAAAATGTTTACATCAGTTGAAACTTGTCTGAAACTTTGTTTGAATTACATCCAATAGCTTTGTATAGTAAAAACTTAAAAACTTAAAAACTCTTAATGCTTCGGTTCCTCAAAATCCAGCAAGTACCTGTCTATTGATTTCCTAAGAATACAAGCAGTTTGAAAATATTAGCATAACGCTGGTGAGTTCATAAGCAGTAGTTTGTAGTGAAAATCGTTGATGAGTTCGGAAATTGTTTATATAGTTTCAAGAAAATCCGATATTTTCCTTAGTGAAAATGTAGTGTTATCAGTTCTGTAATAAACCATGAATATCTATATGTTTCCAAGAAAATCCGATATTTTCTTTAGTGAAAAGGGTAGCGTTATCGATTTCGTGTAAAACCATGAATGTTCGTTACTGAAAACTGTAGTGATATGCGAAAATACTACCTCATGTGACTAGCTAAACCTAATCATGAAGTGTAAGTATTTTATATGTGAACCCATTGCATAATCGGTTCTGTTTGAGAAACACTGGCTTTAGCCAGAATACGTAGTGTGTATCAGTTATATTTAGTAAAAATAGAACTGTTGAAGAGTGTTAAGTTGTAAACTAAAGGTGATTTATACATATTGTGAGTCGTATAACCATGCTGGATATGACTAGAGACCTTTCCAACGTTCTTCAGGCGTCAAGTTAAATGACATTTGTACATCTCAGGCGTGCCCGCCTAACTGTAGCTAGCAGTCCAGATGTGGGATTGTCAGTCCCGAATAGATCTATTTACAAATCTCACGCTCTCCCTCCGGGAGACTCTGGTTACACAGTGGTAGGATTTATCCCTGTGCACCTAAGGGTACAGTAGTGAAGTAGCGCCTCACAGTATCGTACAATCTAGTTTACATGTAGTGTAGTAGCGTTCTACCGTAGTGAAAATCCATATGTATACCGTATATAATGTTAATTACAGTTATGAATACCATGATAAAGTGGTGATGTAAACTGTAAATGGTTTCTGTCTCAGTGCATATGTTTAACAGTGAAACTTTATGTACTTGTTATATTTTTAGAAAAAAAATTCTCAAACTATACCGATTATAGTTTGCATGAATAGTGAATAGCGTGTCCGGAAAACTATGAAATTTTTTGTGAAAACGCCCCTTATGCTCAACACATCACAAAAGGGTTAAAGTATGAGATTTGCATAAGTTTTGAAAACATTTATGTTTAGCTTGTATTCCCCCCCTGAAAACATTGAAAATATGGAAAATTGTAGGGGTATGAACTCACCGTTCTTGTTGTGAAATTGTTGACTGAAATGAAGACCCTCGAGTTGTTGCACGCGACACTTAACGGAATCCTAATATCAAATAAATACGTATATGTATCTAAATTAGCGATTTCGTTAGATAACGTGTTAGAGGTACACTCGAAATCGGTTAAGGAATGTTACCGGGACTTGATCGAATCGAAGAAGGTGAGTTTTCAGTCAAAAACACTACTAAAAAGGTGTTTACGGTCGAAGAGTAGTTTACGGTTTCTGAATGCTCGGTGAGTTTATGGCCGTAAACTCAAGAACAGAGTTTACGGTTCTTGAAGACTCGGACCGTAAACTCAAGAACAGAGTTTACGGTTTCTGAAGGTTGGACCGTAAACTCCAGAACAGGGTTTACGGTTCTTGAAGGTGGACCGTAAACTCAAGAAAATGGTTCTGCTTGCTGTTTTCGAAGAGATAATCATTTCCAGGCGTTTCCAAGTGACTCCAAACGTGGTTTCTCGATGTTTTCCGAAGCTTGAAGGCGTTTTGAGTGTTTACGGTTAAGATTCTTAGAGAGAGAAGGAGAGAGTTTTTTGTCCAGAAATGTTCTAATGAAGATGGGGGTGTCGTATTTATAGGGGCGTTGTGGGGGGTCCACTCGTTACTGGCCGTAAACAGGTTTATGGTCGTAAACGAGTTTACGGTCGTAAACGAGTTTACGGCCGTAAACACGTTTACGGTCGTAATCTCATTTACACCGCAAATGTTTGATTTTTTTTCGAGATATTCGGGTTTCTGCGCGATTTTTCGTTCCAACTCGTAAATAATTTAATTGAATATAATTAGATTATTTTCTAAACCAAAAGTTTGACGGAAAAGTTAACAAATTCGAAATTTTATTAACGAAACTCGCGTAACGGAAACGGACAAAGTTTCGGGTTGTCACATCCATGAGGTACCTCAAACTCTTGTGGTCCATGTAGATGGTACATCGGACCCCATAGAGGTAGTGTCCCCAAATCTTGAGAGTGAAGACGACCGCCCCCAACTCTAAATCATGTGCTGAGTAGTTCGCCTCGTGAGGCTTCAGCTGCCTCGAGGCGTAGGCGATGCCATGCCCTCTCTGCATCAAATCTGCGCCCAAACTCGAAATGGACGCATCACAATATACCACAAAATCTTCCACAAACTCGGGCAGGACGAGGATCGGTGCCTCGCATAGTCTCTGTCTCAGTGTCTCGAATGTCGCCAGCTGCGCAGGCCCCCAACGAAAGACAACGGTTTTCTTCGTCAGTCGGGTCAAAGGTACGACTATCTTGGAGAAGTTCTAATACTAGTGATTTATATTAATATATTATAAGTTCTAATATATTAATATGAAATCATATTATTTAATTAATATTGATGAAGAATTAATTAATTTAGTGATCAAAAGGAACTAATTAAATATGGACTCTTATATATATATATATATATATATATATATATATATATATATATATATATGTGGTGGGCCAAGATCATTTAGGTTGGGCTAAGCTTTCATGGAATGTTTAACCCATGGATCCTATGGAAATGAAAGGTCATGTGTATTAGGGTTTACATGAATGTAACCGTAATCCTCCACACTATATAAAGAGGTTTATGGTTCATAAAATGGGGTTGAGCGCTAGGCACTAGAGTGTGTATACACAAAGAGGGCAAAACCGATTTCATGAGTGTAAACCTAAGTATCCTTATTCTCCAGTTATTCCAAGGGTTCTTGGTGTTGTGTGAACCATTTGAGGTGCAACACTTGAGGCACTAGGCTCTTAAAGGTTCAAGACTTCAAGCTTCATCAAAAGGTATGTCATTCTACTAGATACTTGTATTCTATATACTTCTTATTATGCTAGTTAGGGTGAAACCTTGGAATATTGAATATTTGCATGTATAATAATGAAAACATAGATCTAAGGTTTATAGGGTTGCATGTACACCATAGGAGTGTTAGAATGCTCAAAACCCTTCACTTTTTCCTTCTGTGTTTTGGATACCTTGGCGTGCCTCTTTGCTGCAAAGTAAGAGGTACCACAAATGTCACATCGTCTAGAGATCACATTGATTACCTTAGCATCGGAAGGGGGGGATCCTGGTCTGTCAAGGATCTTCTGAGGATCCTGGTCTTTTTCTTTGGATCTCTCCTTTCTTCTTCCAAGGATTTCTTTGTGCTATCCTTTACCTAGGAGATATTTGATCTCCTCCCTGAGAGCTATGCAATCCTCTGTGATGTGACCAAAGTCTTCATGATATGCGCACCATTTGGACTTGTCTTTCCAAGCAGTGGATTTTTCTCCTTTTTTTGGCCATCTATCTTTGTCTCCAAGATCATGCATAGCAAATATTACACCTGAAATATCCATAGAAAAAGAATAGTCAGTAATCTTAGGAAAATCTTCTTCCTCTCCCTCATTTTCAAGGGCATTAACCCTGTGATGGTCAAGTTTGGAATAAGGTTTTGATTTATAGGATCTTTGGGCTGAGGAATCGGCCTTTCTATCCGGGTGATCATAGGAGCTTGGTGGGTTGCTCCTCTTTTGGATCTCCTTGTCTTCTTCAAGCCTGAGGAACCTTAGTGCTCTGCTTTTGACTTCGTCCATTCTCTTGCATGGAGTCATTACGAGGTCTTCATAGAAGGGATAATCCTTCTTTAAGCCCATTTTAAAGGCTTCAACAGCAGTAGCCATGTTGATGTTGGGTGGGGATACTTAGAGCTTCCCTGCTAAACCTATTCACAAAAGTCCTAATGGATTCCTTAGGATCCTAAACCACTCGATAGAGATCGCTAGTGATCTTTTCGAAATTCTGCTATAAGAAAATTGATTGTTATATAAATTAATCAAATGAGAAAATGATGTAATCGAATAAGAAGGAACATTAAGAAGTCGTTTTAGAGCTGATCCTGTGAGGTTGGAACCAAAACCCTTACATAGGCAAGCATTTTTCAAGTGAGTGGGGATGGGAATGATGTCCATCATCTCTTTGTATTGTGCCACGTGCTCCTCAAGATCTGTAGTTCCATCGTAAGGCTTCATGTTGGGGGTCTGAAAGCACTTCGGGACCTCGGTATCAACTACTGCTGGAACGAATCTGGAGATCGTGTGGCTTATGGGTGATACTTCTCGTACAGGCTGCACTACTCCGGGTACGCTTGAGATCATTTGTCTTAGTTGCCGTAGTTCCTTAGCCATGATCAGGCTTAAACCTATATCAAGATCCATTGAGTTAGTAGTAAAGATATTATTATTGATGGGATTACCAGGATCCTTGTTATTGGGAGTAACAAAGGTTTCATTGGGATCCTGGGTCGTATGGGCTTGGTTTCTCGGAGCCGCACCCCAAGCGGGAACAGAAGTTGGTATCGATGATCCTATCTCGTGATGAATCGCTGAGGATCCCGGGTTATCAAAGTTCAGGATCTTGGGCTGCAAGATCGAGGGCGCTGCCTCCTGAGGCTTGTGGATTTCTGTCCTCATTCTTTCCACTTCCTTGAGAATTGTCCTATTATCCTCCTACTGCTGGGCGCCTTGTCGTTCTAGTCTTTTTATATAGCAAAGATTTCATTGTAAGAGATCAACACAGAAGGATCCTGGAGTCTTGGGGTAACGACCGGAGAGGTGTTTTTCTTCGATGTTTCTGGGACTTTTTTGGGAGCTCCATCCGGCGGTGGTGGAAGGTTTTTGGAGGAAATGAGAGGAATCGAGGAAGAGGATAGAGTCGATTGAATAGACATGGTTTTTTGAATGGTTTTGAACACCACAGCCCCACGATGGGCGCCAAATTGTTTTGGTAAAAAAAATGAACAAGCAAGAATCAACCAAAGTGTATGAGAGGCTGTGATGTTCAGAATAATGCAAGTATAAAATGTTGATCAAAGTGACACAAGTTTTTTACAAGGAAAGCCCTTGATCCTTGCTAGGATCTCCGACATAAAACCTTGGGAGGTGATAATGATCACCTGCCTTGATGATTTTATTGATTGAAAATGTCGATTACAGAGAAAGTGTAAATAGTATAAGTAAAAATGTTGTTGTTCTGCTAAGTCTTTTATGTAGTGTGATGAATACAAGTGATTTTTATAGTCTAAAGCTAATAACAAGAACTTTGATAATTTCGGTATCCTCCGAGATCAATTTATAGACGTTGCTTGACTTGGTCTTCCAGGTCTTTTGCATGGTCATGACGACTATTCATTAAGAATAAGTCTTTGGCTTGATTATTTATGCACATGTGAGAAAGATAATAGAGTATATAACCGTTATAAATATTTGAAAAATAATAGTCAGGATCCTGAAGTATGCTTGGGATCCTGAGGTTTGAGGATCCTGAGGTTTGATGATCTTGATTGTAATTCTGAGATCCTAGCCCTAACACCCTTAATTATAAGGAAAATGCAACTGTAGCCCAACGAAGTTTGGCAAATTTACCCATTTAGTCATTCAATTTTTTTTGTTGCACACTAAGTCACTAAAGTCATATTTTACCTGTTAAATTTGGAAACCACCAATTTACTAACCAGTTATCAGGTTTTCGGGCAAATAAGGTGGAAACACAATGCCATGTAATATTTATAACTTAAAAAAAAGGAAAAGTAAACATCATTAAATTCATTATCTTTCATCTCTCACTTGAAACCCCAATTCTCCCCTACGACAATAGTAACGACAACATCTTTCCTCCCTCTGGGTGTACCGGAAAGTAACATTTTCGGCGAGAGTTTGTAAAGCTATGTGTTCGTCGACGATGATTTTTCTGTAATCGTGAATGACGGAAAATATGAAAAGCTCATTCTTCATCGGCAATTCTTGATTCCAGATCCGTGAAAAGATTTTTCTTGCAGGTTTGGATTTGATTCTCACATGAGCTAAACTGGATTTTGAGTTTTTGGTTCAATTTTTATAGTTTTTGGTTAGATTTTGAGTTTTTGGTTCGATTACATGGTGCATAAAGGGGTAATCTTCTGCCTTGCTTGAGAGCGATGGTGATAGTTAATCTTCTTCATTTGTATCGATCTGGTTATGGGTTTCTTTGAGAGCGATTAAGTTCATAAAGATAATGCATTTCTTGAAGCTAATCGATCTGCATTTTTCTTGAATGGAATCAATTTGTGTTTTCCTTAAAGATAATGTATCCGAGTCTCCAGATTTGGGGGTGGATGGTGGTGGTGGACTGTGTGGTGGTGGTTGCAATTAATTTCTATCTTTTAATCTTGTTATTTTGAGTTGTAGGCAGTAAGGAGGAGACAATTTTTTACTAATAATCATGGTTGGAATCATATTGTGATGATGATTTCATTAGCGTTAATTGTAGTTAGCGGTGGTGGGTGGTGGTGGTAGACGGAGGTGGGACGTGGAAGGTGAACTTCAACTCTTAATGAACTTCACAAAGCATGAGTAAGAATGGCGTCATTTGTGTTAATCATTAGTGGGTGTTAATGAAATCAAAAGAATATGAAGTGAAAGATTGTAAGATACCTTCCATTAGATTAACAGCAGGTCTAGCAGCAAGAACAGAGGTGGATATGAAGATTAAAACAAGTAACATGGAGACAAGTTTCACCATTATTAGACAGAGACATGGAAGATTACGTAGCCCCTAAAAAATAAATAAAAATCTAATTTAAAAATGCCAACAACAGCAAAGTAACCGACTCTTCCCATATCAGGTCACATAGTGGTTTAATTAACAAGTAAAACTTAATTTTAATGACCTATTGCGAAAAAAAATAGTTTAGTAACCACATAAGTAAAATGACCCAACTTCGTTGTGTTACAGTAGCATTTTCCCTTAATTATATCTAATTCTATATGTAAATGTCCGTTTACCTTATTTTACATATGCAAGGTAGTTTATCAACCACCTTACCAAACACTATAAATTAATAAGTTAGTTTACCAGCTACCAACTAGCTTATTAGCTACAATCAAGTTTTCATTTAAAAGCTAGCTCTTCAACTAAAAGATAAATTTCAGATAGTCGGCCAAACATGATCTATCATAATTTCTAGCCTCGTGAAATTTTTCTATGCGACTTCAAGGCAATACAATTCAAGGCAAAACAATAGAATCATATACTTCTTTCCATATAAGACTATCCACAGCAGGCCTTGCAAAGCCAAATTGAAAGCCACGTTGGATTTGGTCTTTCACAATTTGAGAGACTTACGTGCTGTTTGTTTTTTGGAAAAAACCTCTTCAAACCTCTTATTCCTGCGCGGCGCAGCATACGCGCAACACTTTTCATCTCGCAGCTGTTTGTTTTTCAGAATTCTTCGGATTAAAAAACCTCTACGCGTGTTCTTCTTGGTGCAACACTTGTTTTGCTTCTTCCTACCTCTTCCAACTTCTTCTTCTTCTTCTTCTTCTTCTTCTTCTTCTTCTTCTTTTTGCTAAAATATTGATTATATATTGCTGAAATCTTATTTCATATTTTTTTTTTTCGTTTTTTTTTGTTTATTCTTGTTGAATTTTTTTAATATTGAATAATAATAATTTATTGATGAAATATCATTATTTTATGATTAAATATCTTTATTTTTTTTGTTAAAATATCATTATTTTTTACTGAAATATCATAAATTCTTGCCGAAATGTCATACATTATTAAATTTTCGGTATTAAAAAACTATTTTCGGATTATAAAATCAATTTATTTTAATTTTTTAATATCTGCAGCAGCATGCAGATTAAAAAAAAACACGCTTCTTATTACAGTTTGCAGCCGTTTGGTCCACCTCTTCTACTGCAGAAGGTTGCAGATGTGATCCGCAGACTTTATAGATTTTTGCTTCAAAAAAACAAGCATCTTAGCAAAAGTAATTTGTGGGTCATTTTAATATTATTATATTATTTTTATAGGAAAACTATTTAAGTCTTTATCAAAAGGAAACTGATTTGTACACAACACTTTTTCTCTGTACATAACAATTTGTGTTTTAAAATGTTGTATTGTACAACTCTATAATACATGAATTGTTGTGTATGACAAAAAAATATTGTGTACAAATCACTCTCATTTAATAAATAATAAATTATATAGCCACAGTCCCACGTTGAGTATTTGATATTTGTTTCTATTAGTATATTAGTATATGTGATTTCAAAATTATTTTAGAGATCATTATATCAACTTTATAAAAATGAAATTTTTGTTAAATTATTTATTTATTTATGAGTCGTATTTTTTTTTTTTTAAGTTAACCTTTGTTTTTTAACTTCTCATGTGGTGTCTATATATATATATATATATATATATATATATATATATATATATATATATATATATATATATATGTTTACTTAAATGTTTGTATCAATAAATAAGAGAAATCTCCAAAAAAAAGTCCTAAAGTTTTAGCTCACTTTATGATTTAGTCGAAATTAATTTTTGTTAAGGTAAAATGATAGAATACCGAATGTAATCAATTTGACCATTCTTTACCTATTGAGCTTGACATTTGAATTGACAATATACGCTAATGTTGCAGCTGACTATGCATGTCACATGAGCTTCTTATGTTTAATTGAAAAATATAGGCACATTGGAACAAAAGGCTTCAATGATGATCGAACTCGCGGCGTCGAATATGAAGGGTATTTTTGATAAATATTAAATTGTATTAATATTTTTGATAAATATTAAATTGTATAAATCAGTTGTTGATGTACGAGTAGAGATCATTTTTAAAAAATAGTGTAAAAGTTGATGTAGTGTTTTTAAAAGAATAATATCATTGCAGTTTTACGAGACTAATATCATTGCAGTGTTACGAATGGCCTAATGGCTCAAAATGTGATTTTTGTATTCTGATTGTTGGGTGATAACTTGTACACCATCACTATACTAGCCTTACTATCTATCTATTTTGCTATAATTGTCACTTTGCGTTTTTAGTGGGTTACATCGTTCACCAATCTAGTCATTGACAAAACATCTACACCATCACCAGGCCCAGTCGTGAGATATTGGAGGTTCCGTGTAAAAATTAAATTAAGGCCCCATATATTTTTTGTAAAATATTATTAAGAAAATTTTTTACCGCTAAAGACAAAAAGAGTCCAATATTTTATCAAAAATAATTTTTATTGTTTATAATATAAATGAGATTTGTAACATGCAATTATGTTTTAATTAATTTATTATTATTATTTTATTTTAACATTTTTTTAGTGATATAATATTAAATAAAATTCTCAATTGGAGGCCCCTTACGATTGGAGGCCTGGTGCGATCGCACACTCGCACCACCCCAGGGCCGCCACTAACCATCACTTTGATCTTAAAAGCCTTAATAAGTTTCATGATTCCTTAGCCAAAGAATGATAATTTATTCAACCATAAAATTTAATAGTTGTTTTTTTTTTTTTTTATCAACTAAACACAAATTTTATTGAATTGCATTCCAATTGGTTTACATTACAATTTTCCGATGTTTATTTACGAAGGTGTTACAGCACTGTGTGACAAAAGAAAACCCAAATACCACTGTTCAGAAACGAGAGGCATTATTAACTTGATTAATGAAGGTACAAATTCTTTTGCGCAGAGTACAAGCATTAGGACTAGAAGTTTTGAAGAGAAAGAACACATGATCCTCTTCCTTTGACTCCATCATCTCCAATTTTCCAGGCCATCCACTTTTATCCATCAATTCCTTATAATACAATCCCCTGTCCCTAAAACTATCCTTTTCTGCAACACATACAAGAATCTTGGAGCAACCAAAACCCGAAAGCTTCGGGTCCTTTTCCGGGTTAAACCACGGGTCATCCAACCCACTCCCTGAAGAATTCGCCAAGTTCCAGAATTGATCGGTATACACTTTAAGCTGCTTATGTTTCCCAAGTTCGGATCCAATCGGATCTTTTCCTCCGAAATACGGGTGGAGAAGAATGACACCCTCGAGGTTAATAGCTTCGATCGGTTCTGACCCGGCCCGGATTGCGATGTTATGGGCGATATTTGCTCCGGCGCTATCTCCGGCGAGAAATACCTTATGAAAATCGCCATGGTCATTTAACCATGGCTCCGGACCACCGCCTTTAGTATGGGTAGCTACCCACTTGATCGCGTCCCACGAGTCGTTGTATCCGGTGGGAAGAGGGTGCTCCGGCGCCAGCCTGTAGTTAACGGAGACGATGATAACGTTGGACTCCGCCGTTATAAGGTTAAGTGTAGGGTGGTAGATAGGAGACGCGGCGGATTCGACTATGAAACCACCGCCGTGGAAGAAAATCAAGATAGGCAGTTTCCGATCTGGGGTTGTGGTTTTGGGAATGTAAAGACGTGCAGACAGGTTGGTTTCCGGCGAGATGACGACGTCTTTTGAGTGGACTCCGGTTGAAGGATCGATTCCGGTGGGCAAAGTCTTGTAGCCCACCAATCTTTCACATCGGCCATCTTTGTGTACTCGTATAAAACCATGGATTTGGTGGAGGAATTCATCGGATTTTAGTATCTTTCCCGATCCAAATACAGAAGACATTTTTCGATGATTTTTGGAGAAGTTTTTCGATCTTGGAATTATTTAAGAATGAGTTAAGCGTGTAGCTGAAAATGACGGAGTAACGTAAACATTGACAGTTTGAGAATATTTCGAAAAGACCCTTTGATTATGGGATTATTTCATTTGAACCCCCACTACTGTAAAAGCTTTGAATTAGGACACATATGAAGTCAAACTACATAGTCTCAAATTGCAGCATGAAGAACACACCAACAAAAAGTATTTACAACATTTGGACAAAATAGATTAACTGATTAATGTATTAAAAAAATAAATAACTAATTTGTAAATGTGTATAATATAGGAGAATATGGATGGTTTAAGTAACTCTACCATGGAAGTAGGGATATATAGTATTTAACAAAACATGTGAGAGAAATATATTAAAGTTTAATGTCACTTCAACATTGGGGGGTTGTGCACATTCTTTAATGATCACGTGAAGTCGTTGTGGATTTTTGTATAATAATAATAGGAGTAAATTACAGTCTTGGTTGTTAATAGTATTGTGATTTGATGGCTCTCTTGGTCCTTTGACACTTAACCCCATTGTTAAATACATATGAAACACAATTTTGCCCTCACACCAAATCAGCAAAAGCCATACTACATGGACCATTTTTGTAAACTCCAAACTATCACTACCACCATGAATCTACACGCCTTGATACTGTGGTGATCAATGTTGTTTGGTAGGGAGGAATTGATTAGTGCATGGAATGAAATTAACTGCCAATTACAAAAATACCCTTTAAAGATATATCAAAAGAAATGGTAATCAATAATCAAATTAAATTAAATATATCAAAATATCTTTGATCGTAACACTATCAAACATTAAATTAAAAAATCTTTTAACATAAACACAACTAAAGAGAAATACGTACACATTCCTTGAAACCATCTCCCATTCAATAGAATTCATGACGAATACATATGTTCTCTTAAAAGCATCTCCAAGTGTAGATAATTTATGATAAATGTGTTAATACATTGAGTTGCAGGGTAAACTAAAGGTCCATTAAACAATCACTCCCTCTTTACCATCGTATGAGAAACGAGAGCCTTATTCTAAACCCAATAAGCCACCACTGGCAATCAAAACGAATAAGATTTGTTCCTACAAAAATATACTTTGCTTGGAATGAAATTATTCACTCATAAAATCAATATGTTGTTATAAGTAATTCAGAATTATAATGCACGTTTTATGTGTTAGGAAGAATAAATCAAAGGCACATAGTATTTACCTGGTCTTTAGCTAGTTTCAGTTAGTTCCTAATTTTTAGCAAGTATTTTCTTTAAATTAGAAGGCAGTATGTACGTGTATTTTATTCCAGTTTCAATTAAAATAAACACAGAAGAAGCATTTGCCTCAATACCCCTGTTTCTTTTCTACTTTGCCTTACATTCCTTATTGTTGATTAGCTTGTGAAAAGCTGTTAAATACCAACATTGTGGTATCAGAGCAAATCCTGGTGCATGCCCAAGTATCAATCTAGTGAAGAGATGGCAGGAAACAATGGGAATGGCGACAAAGATGGTCAAATTACTCTCCACTATCCAATGTTATCAAGAACCAACTATGGAGCATGGGCAATCAAGATGCGGGTCTTCATGCAGGCTCATGGTGTGTGGGATGCAGTAGCACCCAGAACTCCAAACACAGCTGTTGATGCAAAGAAAGACAAAATGGCATTAGCAGTTATTTATCAAGGGATACCTGAAGATCTCTTGATGTCGTTGGCTGAAAAGAAAACAGCCAAAGAGACATGGGAGGCTCTGAAGACAAGATTTGTAGGGGCCGACAGAGTAAAAACAGCAAGAATACAAACTCTAAAGGCTGAGTTTGAGTCACTTACCATGAAAGAATCAGAAGGCGTGGATGAATTTGCGGTGAAAGTTGATAACATTGTCAGCTCAATGCGCACTCTGGGTGATACCGTAGAAGAAGCCTATGTCGTGAAGAAGCTGCTTAGGGCAGTGTCGACCAAATTCTTGCAATTGGCCTCGACCCTGGAACAATTTGGAAACCGAGATGAAATGACAGTAGAAGAAGTAATTGGAAGATTAAAAGCACATGAAGAAAGAATGAAGGGCCATACCGAAAGTGATGATCGAAAGCTTCTCTTGACACACTGTCACACCCCCGAACCAGACGGCGGAAACGTCCGAGGGCTCGCGTGACTTAAATTGAAATATCATCACAATGAATATATATGAAACATAACACATGCATCACCAACCATTACATAGTACAACTGACATTGTTTACATCGAGTACAAGGGTTACATTACATGATTTCAAAATATAAAGTGTTTGGTGATTAGCTACTACAAAATAAAACTTTCAACACACCGGATGCCTCATTGTCTAATGATTACCTGAGAATACAAGTTATTTTGAAAACGGTCAACATATATAATGTTGGTGTGTTCATAAGTGTGTTTGAGGTAAAGTAGTTTATGTCATTGGTAAAACCCAGAAAATCCGATATTTTCTGTAATAAAACTTTCTTGAAGATCCTAAAAAGAACTTCAAGAACTAATCAAGAATAAAAGTTATGATTGTTTTTCTTTATTGAATCGTTACATCGAATGAATATGATTTCCATTGATTAATGATCTTCCTTTGATTAATGATTTCCCTTGATTAATGATTTCCCCTGATTAATGATGTCGGATTTCTACGTGATTCGTTATAACCATGCATGATAATGACTAGTTCGTCTGTCTTAGTATTCTAATGAACACCGAATTTTGATCTTAAGACTTTGTCACCCTATACTGGCCGAGTCTAACTGTAGCGAACAGCTTAGGTGTGGGGGAGTCACCCCCGTATAGATCTATACACAAACTCTCGCTCTCCCTCCAGGAGACTTTGATTACAACTACAGACTACGACCGACACTTATTGGTGTCACCCGTTATTACTCACGTAATCCACATGAGTTTGATTAACCTTGATTAATGATCGAATTTTATTTTATACAAAACGAAGGTAAGCCTAACAGACGAGGAGAAGAGAACTACTAGGCCCTACTAATTTTGTATGTTATATAAGGCTGTCGAGTATACGAAAAGCGCATTGGCCCCTTTCGCATATAATTTACTTGGACCTTACTAGTAATGCATAATGGGCCACTGAGGCCCAATAGCATGTAAAAACCATTGAGGGTCCATTAAGCATGTAATTGGGTCACAGGAGGCCCAATAACATGTATTATTTATGTTGGGCCCAAAAGCCATGTTAATGAGTCACGAAGGCCCATTAAGCATGTTTAGAATCTCTCAAGCCCAACCACTTGAACGTTTACTTTTTTTATATAGAATTAATGTTGCGAGTTATTTAATCGATGTGTCGTATAATTCACGAATTTGTTTTATAACGATTTATAGATTTGTAAAAATAGCTATTTTTCTATTTACAACCCATAAGTTATAAAGTTTTGCATATTTTGACCAAAATTTTATTATCAACATAATTGACCAAAAACATTAGTTTGACCTATTCAGCCCCTTATTTTTGTAAAGTTGGCAAATTTTTGCCCTTTTTATAAAAACATGACATTTTAGGTCCTTGAACCATTTTTCTTGACATCTTTGACCCATAGACTTGTTTAAGTAATGTTTTTAGCTCAAAATTTACTCTTTGGCAGTTTCAACCCTTTCAGCAAAGAGTTTTTCAATTAAAGTCCAAACTTTTCGCAACTTTTACAATTTTGACCCAATTTCCAAAAACTTTACATTTTTGATCCTTTTTGAAAAAAAATCATTTTAACCCCTGGAATAGTTGTTTACCCTTTTACCCCCTGTTTTGAGAAATTTACCATTTCAACCCCTTGAAAATCACATTTTTCGCAATTTTTGGACCTATGGGCCGAAAAGCCCAAAATTTGGCCCATTAGGCTACAAATCACATTTCTAGTCCCTTAAAGAGCATAATATTCATAAAAACATTTATTTTAATTGTTTTGACTCTTTTGGTCCTTAAGAAAACCGTGAATGACCATTTTTAACCCAACTTTCGTTTATTTGACAAATATAGTCCAAAAATGAGTTTTATGTTGCAATATGTTTATTATAACCTTAGAGGGTAATTTTTCTTGACTTGTTTAGTGCAATACATATTAGAACATGTTTATTTTCCTTCTTGTGCCATAGATCTCGAGATTTCTTTCTTTTTGTTACATATTTACCACATAAACACATGAAATCACACATAACATACACATACACATAGATCTACACATTTTACTTGTATTCTCCCCCATAAAACTTGTGAAAACCGAAAATAGAGGGGTATGAACTCACCTTTGCTTGTTGTTTTTGATTTGAAGAAGAAAGGGAAGAGTTTGATGCTATTTTTCGGCCCTAGCAAGCTTTCTTGGGTTGATTTCGAACTTAAGAAGTTTCTAAGAAGTAGATCACGAGAATGGTGTGAGTTAGGAAGAAGTTTTGATGAAATAAAGAGACTATGTTATAGATCTAACCAATAACTTACCAATGATGATGATTATTATGGAATAACCTCCTTGAAAAGCCCTAACTCTCGAAAATTTTGAAGGAGAAGTGAAGAAGTTGTTGTGAATTCTTGAGAGGATTTAGAAGTGAAATAAGCGTGTGTGTGTGTGTGTTGATACTCTCGACCGAGAGTAGTAGAAGGAGAAGAGAGAGAGAGGTGATAGGATGGATGCATGGAAGTATGTGACTTGATGGATAGATATCCCATGGATAATTATGAAGTGGCACCATGGAAAGTCAACCCTCCCTTATCCCTTCTTTTCCTATTTTTTTTAACTTGGGCCGAGAAAGAGAGAGAGAGGGAGAAGAAAAGATTTGGGCCTTGGTGTTAGAGTCCAAAATATGGAGCCCAATTTAATATCTTTTGGTCCATTTGAGCCTTTGGAGTGGGGTACGGCCCAAATGTGCATGCAAGAATGGATTTGTGGCTTTTTAGGGCTTATTGGATTGTTATGGCCCAATAAGGCCCATTAAAGGTAACTAGTCCATTTTAGACTTATAAAGCCCAAAAAGGTTAAGTATTATGATAGTGGGTCCAATTAGAGCCCATTTAAGAGTTCTAAGCCCAAGATAGTCACATTGGTGGTTTATTGGCCCATTAGGCCCAATAAAGAAATCCTAGTCCATAATGGACTTAAACCGGGATTTCTAGGGTTTCCAACCTTTTGTTGACTATTTGAGTGTTTTGAATAGAGTGTTTGATGGAATTTGGTTGTCATTGAATAAGCATCATACATTTCTTTCAAGTTTTTAGTTACAATGTTATCCTTGTTCAATGTTTACAAAGCATTAGAATTCCTAGTTGTGACATCATCCCCCCGTTAGAGGGAATTTCATCCCGAAATTCTTTTTGAAACTAGATTTAAGAATGCGAGAATAGGTGAGGGTACTTTTGCTTCATCTGGTCTTCGCGTTCCCAAGTGAATTCCGGTCCACGCTTTGCGTTCCACTGAACCTTCACTATTGGAATGCGGCTTTGCTTAGTACGCTTCACTTCCCTGTCCATGATTTCGACGGGTTCTTCGATGAACAGGAGATTTTCGTTGATTTTGATTTCTTCTAACGGAATGACGAGAGTTTCGTCGGATAAGCACTTCTTCAAATTGGAAACGTGAAACACGGGGTGTACACTGCTGAGTTCGGTAGGTAGTTGCAGTCTATAAGACACTGGACCGATTCGGGCAAGAATCTCGAAGGGTCCAATGTACCGTGGGTTTAGCTTTCCCCGTTTCCCAAAACGGATCACCCCTTTCCAGGGGGAGACCTTTAACAACACTCGATCCCCGACTTGAAATTCCAAAGGCTTTCGCCGTTTATCGGCGTAGCTCTTCTGTCGGTCGCATGATGCTTGAAGTCGAGCTTTGATTTGGGCTATCTTCTCTATCGTTTCGCGTATGATTTCTGGTCCTGTCAATGCATTGCTAGATGTCTGCCCTCTTGCCAGCTGAGTGTCGCCTACCTCTGTCCAACACAACGGTGATCTACATTTACAACCATATAATGCTTCGAAAGGAGCAACTTTGATGCTTGTGTGATAACTGTTGTTGTATGAAAACTCAATTAAAGGTAAGTGGGTATCCCATGACCTTCCAAAGTCTATCACACATGCTCGAAGCATATCCTCAAGCGTTTGAGTGGTTCGCTCACACTGACCATCCGTCTGGGGGTAGTAAGCAGTGCTCATGTCGAGTTGTGTCCCCATAGCCTTCTGTAGCGATTGCCAAAAGCGTGAAGTGAACCTACTATCTCGATCTGAGATGATAGATATTGGCACTCCGTGGAGTCTCACAATTTCCTTGATGTAGATCCTTGTTAGTCACTCCATCTTGTATGTCTCCTTTATTGGCAGGAAATGAGCGGATTTCATCAATCTGTTGACTATCACCCATATGGTATCCAATCCATCTGTTGTTTTGGGTAATTTGGTCACAAAGTCCATAGTAATCCTTTCCCATTTCCACTCGGGTATTACCGGATGCTGTAATAGTCCCGAGGGCTTTTGATGCTCTACGTTCACTTTAGCACAAGTAAGGCATTTGCTAACGTATGCAGCAATCTCTGCCTTCATGTTAGGCCACCAATAACATTTCTTGACATCCAGGTACATTTTATCTGACCCTGGATGGATGGAGTATCGTGTCTTATGAGCTTCATTCATGACTACTTATCTGAGTCCTCCATGTTTAGGGACCCAAATTCGGTTCATGAAATAATATGTTCCATCCTCCTTGACTTCGAAGTTCTTTTCCATCCCACGTAACGTTTCGCTCGTTCTGTTTTCTGTCTTCATGGCGTCGAACTGGCCTGCTTTGATTTGTGAGGACAGATGAGATTGGATGGTTATTGAAAGAGTATTCACACGACGAGGGGAGTATTCCTTCCGACTCAAGGCATCAGCTACCACGTTAGCCTTGCCTGGGTGGTACTTGATTTCACACTCATAATCGTTCAGCAGCTCAACCCATCTTCGCTGCCTCATGTTCAACTCCTTTTGATTTAAAATGTGCTGGAGACTCTTGTGGTCGGTGAAAATGGTGCACTTGGTACCATAAAGGTAGTGCCTCCAAATTTTCAAGGCGAAGACCACAGCTCCTAATTCGAGATCATGGGTGGTATAATTCACCTCATGTGTTTTCAGTTGTCGGGATGCATAAGCTATCACTTTGCCACGTTGCATGAGTACACAGCCTAAACCCTGATTTGAAGCATCGCAGTAAACTACGAAGTCCTCTGCTCCCTCTGGTAGTGATAATACTGGTGCACTACAGAGAGCTTGCTTCAGAGTTCGGAAGGCAACCTCCTGCTTTTCTGTCCATTTAAATGGTACACCCTTCTGTGTAAGCATGGTAAGTGGCTTGGCTATTTTGGAGAAGTTCTAAATAAATCTCCTGTAATAGCCTGCGAGACCAAAAAATTGACGAATTTATGTGGGTGTCGCTGGGACTGCCCATCCTTCAATGGCTTTGATCTTAGAGGGGTCCACATGTATCCCTTCTTGGCTGACAACATGACCTAAAAAGTTTACGCTATGGAGCTAGAACTCGCATTTAGAGAGTTTTACGTATAACTTTTCAGTTCGAAGGGTTTCCAAGATTTGCCGGAGACGTCGGCCGTGCTCCTCTTCGCTTCGAGAATAGACTAGAATATCGTCGATGAAAACGATGAAAAAGTTGTCGAGGAATGGTCGGCAGACTCGATTCATTAGGTCCATGAATGAAGCAGGGGCATTCGTTAGACCGAAGGGCATCACCATGAATTCATAATGTCTATAGCGGGTTCGGAAAGCGGTTTTAGGGATATCCTCTTCTCGGACCTTTAGCTGGTGGTAGCCGGACCGTAGATCTATCTTAGAGAAGTAATTTTCTCCCTGGAGCTGGTCAAACAGGTCATCGATTCGTGGAAGTGGGTAGCGATTTTTGATAGTGAGCTTATTCAGCTCTCTATAATCGATACACATCCTAAAAGATCCGTCCTTCTTCTTAACAAAAAGGACCGGATCTCCCCAGGGTGAGAAGCTAGGTCGGATGAATCCTTTACTCAAGAGCTCGCTGAGTTGGCTTGACAGTTCTTGCATCTCCGCAGGAGCCAACCTATAGGGTGATTTGGCTATTGGCGTAGCTCCCGGTACCAGGTCAATTCGGAACTCGACTTGTCTTTTCGGGGGTATCCCCGGAAGATCTTTGGGAAAGACGTCCGGGAAGTCGCAAGCCACTGGGATGTCTCGAATATTGATCTCTTCCTTGGACTTATCCACTATGTGTGCCAGAAACACCAAGTCCTTCTTTTGAAGACACTTTTGTGCCTTAATGCAATAGATAAGACGAAGGTTCGTACTAGGTTTGTCTCCGTATATAATTAGGGTTTCGTGATTAGGGAGGTGAAGGCGAACGGCCTTCTCGCGACACAAAATTTCAGCATGATGGGGGCTTAACCAGTCCATGCCGATAATCACATCAAAACTCCTAATAGTTACAGGCATCAAGTTTATTTGAAAGGTATGCTGATTTAAAGTTAGGGTACATCCTACATAGATTTCCCCAGCTGATTTTGTTTTCCCATTGGCCATTTCCACCGTAAAGGTTTCATTAAGCTTTTGGGGTTGTTGTTTTAGCAAGTGTTTGAATTTGTTACTCACAAAGCTTCGCTCTGCTCCGGTATCAAACAGGATGCATGCATATGAGTGGTTAAGGAGAAACGTACCGGTGACGACAGCGGGATCCTGAACCGCTTCTCCTTGCCCCATAGTCAGCACTCTTCCTGCTGCTCCTGTCGCCTGGGTGTTCGCATTGGGACAATTTCGTCTAAAATGTCCAGTCTTCCCGCACCCATAACAGGTATAACTGGCTCCGTCCTTGGTGTTGTTGTTGTTGTGCATCTGGTTTTGTGGAAACTGGGCCTTACAATATTTTGATGTATGGCCCTTCCGGTTGCATCTTGTGCACATCATCTCACTGCATTCCCCGAGGTGATGGTAGTTACACTTGTTACACTTGGGAAGATTCCCTGTGTACTGCCTCAGGGGGTCAAATCACCACAGTGAAGGGAATCATGGGGCCTCTTGAAATCAAGACAAAAGCACAGTGCAGTGCTATAATTGCCAGGAATACGGCCACTATGCAGCTGAGTGTAAAAACCCAAGAAAGGAAAGAAGCCACGAGAATAATTTGATACAAGAAGATTCTGAACCTACACTACTGCTGATGTCCCTGGAAAGCAAAGAAGAAGTTGGTGAAGTTTTTCTGAATGAGGAGAAAATGCATCCAAAATTAAAGACAAACGGTGGAGAGACAAACAAATCAGGGATATGGTACCTCGATAAGGGGCAAGCAATCACATGACTGGTGACATGAAGAAGTTCCACAACCTGAACAAATAAATACAAGGGTATGTTAAATTCAGAAATGAAACTAAAGTAAGGATTGAAGGAAAGGGTTCCATAATTTTTCAGTGTAAAAATGGAGAACAAAGGAAACTTCAGGAAGTGTATTACATACCTAACCTCTGCAGCAACATAATCAGTTTTGGCCAACTGTCGGAAAGCGGAGATGAAATCAAGATAAAGGAGCCATTCTTATGGGTCCATGATAAAGCTGGGAGATTGCTAATGAAGGTGCAGAAGTCCATAAATCGTCTCTACAAAATAGAGCTTAAAGAAGTTAATACAAGATGTTTAATTGCTGAAATTAAAGACCCAACATGGCTATGGCACACAAGCTTAGGACATGTAAATTTTACCTCCTTAAAATTGATGGCTGATAGAGGTTTGATTGAGGGAATTCCCAAGATGGTGATCCCATCTAAACCCTGTGAAGGATGTCTCATGGGGAAGCAAATAAGGTTCCCATTCCCTTCGTGTACAAGCTTCAGGGCAAAGAGGAGGTTGGAACTCGTACATGGTGATCTGTGTGGTCCGGTCTCACCACTAACACCAGCTGGGAACATGTATTTATGCTATTGGTGGATGATTACAGCAGGATAATATGGGTGTACCTGCTAAAAACAAAAGATGAGGCATTTCAGACTTTCAAGAATTTTAGAACAAAAGTTGAAGTGGAAACTGGAGAAAAACTGAAGATGTTTAGAACAGATCGGGGAGGAGAATTTCTCTCAAATCAATTCACCAAGTACTGTGAAGAGACTGGAGTCAACCGTCATTATACCTCACCCTACTCCCCACAATAGAACGGGGTTGTAGAGAGGAGGAATCGAACAGTCTTAGAGATGGTTAGAAGCTGTTTAAAAACAATGAAAGTTCCTGATGTATTGTGGGGAGAAGCAGTAAGCCATGCCGTTTACATCTTGAATCGAGTAAGCTCTAAAGCCCTCAAAGAAATCACACCGTACGAGATGTAGACAGGAAGAAATCCAAATGTCAGTCATTTAAGGGTTTTGGGTGTATCGCGCATATGAAGATAGCCAAGAATCACTTAAAGAAATTAGATGACAGAAGCAAGAGGGTAGTATATTTGGGAACAAAAAAAGGATCGAAAGCTCACAGGTTGTTGGATCCCGATACGGAATCGATATATGTAAGTAGGGATGTGGTGTTCGAAGAAGATCAAACCTGGAATTGGGGAGGGGGGGGGGAGAAAGCCAAGATTAAAGCAATTCCAGGTATGACCTTCACATTGGAAGGATTCAATCTTAACGATTTGGGTGAGCCTGAATTGCAAGAAGACGACGTTCAAGAAGATAACAGCGATCCGGACCCATATACTCCTCAATATGGTGACGGGTTAAGCAGGTCAACTAACAATGACGACTGGATCGAAGCTGGCCAATCCATTAACTCACCTTAAGTGAGCCCATTACCCGGCACCCCACGAAGCGAGTCCACAAACCAGTCGGGTATGCCCGATTCACCCAATTCGCCAATAACCCCAACGATTACGACTCCAACTTCGCCTCCGAACACCGCCTTAAGCTCAACAGGCGGTGGGGCTCCAAAACGATATCGTTTACTCACAGACCTATATGAGGCTACAGAAGAAATTCAATTACCCCCCGAAGAATTGCTGATGATCCGCAATGAGGAAGAACCAAACACGTATCAAGAAACGAAGGCAAGAAACGAATGGGTCAAGGCAATGAAGGAAGAACAGGCATCGATTGAGAAGAACGAAACCTGGACCCTGGTTGCTCTTCCAAAAGGGCGAAAAGCAATTGGCCTAAAATGGGTCTACAAGGTGAAGAGAGATCGAGATGGGAGAGTTTCAAAGTATAAAGCGAGAATTGTAGCAAAAGGATATGTACAGAAACAGGGCATCGATTATGAGGAGTTTTTTGCTCCAGTAGCCAGAATTGAAACAGTGCGTGTAATCTTGGCCCTCGCAGGATCAAGTGGATGGTGGGTGCATCATTTGGATGTAAAATCTGCCTTTCTGAATGGAAGGTTGAATGAAGAAGTGTACGTGATGCAACCTGAAGGCTTCAAGAAAAAGGGAGAAGAAGGCAAGGTATACAGGCTCTCAAAAGCCTTGTATGGACTAAAACAAGCCCCCAGAGCTTGGAATGCATGCCTAGACAAGTACTTAAAAAGCCTGGGGTTCACAAGGTGCTATCAAGAGTACTCTGTGTATACAAGGAAGAAAATGGGTAACACCTTGATAGTGGGAGTATACGTGGATGATTTGTTGGTCACAGGTAGCTGTCCCAGAGATGTGAAGGAATTCAAAGTGGAAATGAAGGCCAAGTTCGAGATGAGTGATCTTGGACTACTGAATTATTATCTGGGAATTGAAGTCAATCAAGATGAGACTGGAATAACCTTAAAGCAGGAGGGGTATGCAAAGAATATCTTGAACAAAACACACATGATGGAGTGCAATGCTACAAGAACCCCCATGGAACACAAACTAAAGTTGCTTAAAGATGAAGAGGGTGAGCTGGTGGATCCTACTGAGTATAGAAGTACAGTTGGTGCACTCAGGTACCTAACACACACACGCCCTGATCTCTCCTTTGCAGTGGGAGTAGTTAGCCGGTTTATGGAGAAACCAACCTTAAAGCACCTCCAAGCAGTGAAAACAATCCTTAGATACATTAAAGGTACCCTGAGCTATGGATTGACATACACTAGAGGAGAAAAGATATTCACTCTCACTGGGTACTCTGATAGTGATTTTGGAAAGGACATGGAAGATGGGAAGAGTACAGGAGGAATAACATTCTACATGAATGGGAACTTAGTGATATGGGCATCACAAAAGCAACAGAGTGTGGCCTTGTCATCCTGTGAAGCAGAGTTTATGGCTGCAACTCAGGCAACTTGTCAAGGCATATGGCTTCGCAGACTCCTTACTGAAATCACTGGACAAAGGTTACCTCCAATTGACCTGTTTGTAGATAATAGGTCAGCTCTTGACTTAATGAAAAATCCGGTTTTCCATGGGCGTAGCAAACACATCAATATAAGGTATCACTTTATACGAGAATGTGTAGATGATGGGGAAATAGTGGCCAATCATGTGTGTGGGACAAAGCAGAAAGAAGATATTCTTACAAAGTCAATGGCAAGGGTGAAGTATGAAGAAATGAGAGACATGATTGGGGTAAAGTCAATCACCAAAAATTTCTGAATTAAGGGGAGAATGTTATAAGTAATTCAGAATTATAATGCACGTTTTATGTGTTAGGAAGAATAAATCAAAGGCACATGGTATTTACCTGGTCTTTAGCTAGTTTCAGTTAGTTCCTAATTTTTATCAAGTATTTTCTTTAAATTAGAAGGCAGTATGTACGTGTATTTTATTCCAGTTTCAATTAAAATAAACACAGAAGAAGCATTTGCCTCAATACCCCTGTTTCTTTTCTACTTTGCCTTACATTACTTCTTGTTGATTAGCTTGTGAAAAGTTGTTAAATACCAACATATGTAAACTAAATTTCGATCTGAAAGTTACAGCTCTTACATCGAATCGAGTCGAGTTCTTCTCTTCGTTTAACCCTAGATACTGTAAAGCTCTAGTTCCGTTCTCAAAAATTGTAACTGCAAAATCGCCATGAACTTTTAAAATCGATGGTCTATTCAACCGAATTTAAAAAACACAAAATTCAAATCGAGATGGTAATAATTATCATACCTTTGAAGGAAGAGATCTGAGGAAGCTTCTGGATGACTTTCTGGTCGATATTGCTATCATCAACGACGAGAACATGCAACTCTTTACGCTTGGTGGAGTTGGTCGGATTGCAACAAAGGCTCGTCGGCGTCTACTTCTCCATTTGGAAAATTGAATATGAAAATTGGATTGAAAAGAGAAAGATTGGTAGCAACCCATTTTGGGTGTGATACACGGATACTGATACCATCAAGTACAAAGCATTTTTACACATCAACTTTCAATTTGGGTCCTGATGGCTGATGTTACAACGTCTAGGTAAAATTTGTCAAAAAAAAAACCATAAAAGTTCAAAGACAAGGGCACTTTTGTCATTTCTTATGCACTTAGCAGAATAAAGAGACGAGGTTAAGCCTAGGGACCAAAGGTCCAAAGCTGCTATCAAACAGTGAGAGTTTTATTTTATTTTATTTTATTTTATTTTATTTTATTTTTATTTTTTTTTGTAAACTAGGTTGGTTTTCAAAAAATAGGGAAAATGACAAGAGACGGGTTAAGCCTAGGGACCACCAGTCAGCCACCATAACCAATCACCTGCAAATCAAAGAAAAAAAGAGATTAACTCTCGTTTTCTCTAATGATCCTCATCAAAACCACACATCTTTCTCAACATCGCATCCTACAAACCTGCAACTTGGTGTAGTTTGTATGAATCGAGTGAATGAAATGAAATCAGAGTATGAATTGAATCTAGAACACAAGTTGTAAATAAAATCTGTTTGGCTCAATTAAAACTTCTGAAAGATAGAAGAAAGTTTTTAGAGTAAGAACACGAAGTGCCAAAAAAATTACTCTAACCCTTATACATATCCCTATTTGTAGGAATGACAGAAGTAAGCAAAAAGTACATAAGGGCTAATACATGAACGCTTCAACTTTTACAAGTTCCATTTTGAAATACATGCAACGAATACTACAAAGCATCTTCGACACTAAACAAGACATAAGACACTTTGACACCTCACAATATATTTCGACCTCTACACTCGGAGGGAGAAGGAGAGGTAGCTTGTGCGATTTTGAACGGAGAAGAAGGAAGGAGGGGTTCAATTCCTTGAAGAACTAAAATCGAATAAAAGAAAATAGTGGAAAGGGGTTGTGATCGAGAATCGATTAGAAGGGGAAGAGGGTTCTGATCTTCAGTGAGTGTGTGTGACGATCGAAGGTGAAGACGGAAATAATATCGATCAATTTCTTGGGAGGGTACGAATTGAGTGTAAATCGGCTTTGGAAGAAAAGAAGGAGATTTTTTTTGTACGAATTGATCCCCGAACATATTTTGTTGGCTTCATAAAGGCACAATGTGAGTTTTTTTTTGTGTAAAAGGTCACTGAACCGGCTATTACAGGTTGACAGGGACTAAAAGAACATGTCATATCCTAGTTTAGGGACCCATAAAGTCCGACAAAACTTTAGGGACTCAACGGGTAAACCCTAGAAAGTTCTTAGGGCATTTGTGTCATTTCCTCCAAAAATATTGTAGAAATACGTTAGTTGTGTTATAGAAATAAGTTTGGTTTTTTGTAGGGCCTACTATTTGTATTTATTCTCTATCCTTCGTTCATTCGACAAATAATACATATATTTTTAAGTATCACTACTTAACTTTCATCACTTTTCTATTATTTATATCTTTCATTGATTAATTAAAATTTTTACATTTATTATATATTATACATAGATAATTATTATAAAATATATAATTATAATTTATGTATTCTTTTTAGGGAGTTATACCATTAAATGAATAATACAAATATCTTCAAAAAGATACTAATATTGAATATATTACATCGTAAAATTAAAAGATCAACTATAAACGATATTACATGCAAATTATACACTAAATTAGAATTTAAGTTAAACACTAAATCATAATATTCGTAATGATATTTTTATTATCGTTTATTTGTAAATATGAGACAATCTTAGGCCCCGTTTGGTAGTTGGTGACTGAGAAAGAGCTAACTGGGAAATATCTGTCTGGGTAAGAAATCCTGACTGAATAAGAAACCATGTTGTTTGATTGTACATCTGATTGAATGTGTTGATTAATAAAAATGACCATTTTACCCTTCATCCTAATAACTTTTTAATATAAGCATGACAACATTTTATTACTTTTTATACGTCATGTTCCAATAAAATGATTAGAAATTAATAAAATGTCTGAAGTGGATTACTTTAACACTTACATGCATATGAAAACTCGTTTGGAGAAAAAAATATAATTAAGTAATTAAAAAACAATAATTGTAACATACTTTGTTATATCCATATTTAATGAACAACAGTAGAAGCTTTATGATACTAACAAAAAAAAAGAGTAAATATTATTTTTGGTCTTTAAGTATAGTTGTTTTTTACAGTTTTGGTTCCTATTTGAGGCTATAGTGTCAACTGTTTATGAAGGATGCTAGAAAAAAGAAAAAAAAAGTTTATTTATGAATATACATCCATACTATTAGAAGGATCATGGAAGTTAAAGCTTATGCTAAAGTCTCACCCCTCTAATTATATATGTCGCCAAGAGTGATCAAATTGTATCATAGTAATATCAGGGGACTTAATAGCATATTGTACCTTATCTAATAAAATATACTTTTGTTTTAATTTTTAGCTCAGTTCTCAAATTCAAGTGTGGTAAAAGTGTGTGAGTATGAATTCATCAAGAACAAAATCAACAAAATCATTAAACATATCCATGAATTCGAAAATTCAAAACAACAAAAGTTGAACTTTCAACAACATTCACCAAAAATCGAAACAACAATCCAAACGAGGAAGCAAAAATCGAAACAGAAACTATTGAAGAAATCGATGTTGCTAGTCGACGATGGCTAAAATCAAAAGTATTATGAGATGGGGAAGGAGAAATCGGAAGTATTACCTGATGAGAAACCTTTGATCGGTGCTTGCTGGTGATGTCGTTTGCTGGAAGAGAGGAGTTGAAAGAGAGACGCTTCGTTAGGGCAAAGGGTATGCGTGGAATGTTTTATTCCTTTCCCCAGTCAGCCGAATTTTATTTACTTTCCCAGTCAGAGTCAGCCGAATTTTATTTACTTTCCCAGTTAGATGTATCTTTTTGAGTCAGATGGATAAAAATTGTTTATCAAACACATTTTGCTGACCGAGTCAGCCAAAAAGGTCTGACCCAACTCGGTCAGCCCAATATAAAACATGACCTTAGTCCATAATGCCTAAATTGTATAGAATGAGTTGTCACTATTAGTAAAAACTCTATAATTATGTCACTTGTCTTTACTCAACTGCAAAAGCAAAAGTCTTCCACATTCAAATGTAACTGTTGATGAAAACTCAGTAGAAGTAATTGAGTGAATTGTCAAATCATCTCATTTTTTTGTATTATAAATTCTCTTTCTTATACTCGATAGTTTTTCATCTCTTCCAACCTAATGAATTTCTCTCACAATTCTTGAACTTAAGTTCTTTCCTTCTTCTTTATCTTCAACATTCGTTCATCCATAACAAGGTAGATATTATTGGCTTTATGTCATATATTTAATAATAATGATGATCATATGTAGCATACTCATTAATCTCTTTTTTATATTCTAATTTATTTTGCAGTTAGATTTTGGTATATATCATTAAAACTCTCGATCGTCCGTTTATGATTAATTTATATTGGGGTTGTGATATTAAATATGAGAATGTTATCATAAAGGGAGACCATTCAACTTTTTCTAATTCAAATATTGTTAGGCACAAAATGGGGTATGAAGAATTTAAAAATTTATGTTATGCACATGTTGGAGTTGAAAAAGCATCACATAAGCTGAATATCTCACTATGCTATCAATTTGGCGGGTATTCCACTATTTCACGGGTCATAAGTGATTCAAGTCTAGACGTAATGTATTATTTGGCTGAGAATGTTGTAAATTATTGGGGGTCAAGTTTTAATTGAAGTTGAAAAAATAATGCCGCCTACAAGTACTAGTTTTGTAGATCTCCTTCGTAATTTTGAGGTGTTGGAGACCAATCCATCAAATGTACCATTTCCTTTGCCTACTTGTAGTACATTTGAGGGAAATTATGATGAAGCCAACTCATTATATAGTAAAGGTACTAGTAGCGAGTCATTATGTGTTGGGGAAGATTCTGATGATGATGGTGTGTGTGAAACTCCAGTTATGAACTTTATGAGTGATGTTAGAGAGATAGGAGATGGTGGCATAGCCGGTTTGGAAGACTGTATTCACATAGATGTTTGGAAGGAGACAGAAAATAAAATAAGGTTAGGAATGCAATTTGAAAGTAAGTTGTAAGTAAGAAAGGTAGTGACACTTTGGTCTATCAATCAAAATAGAGAGTTCAAAGTGTATCATAGTAAGCCTAACTTGTAGGTAGGAAAGTGTAGGACTCTAGGAAATGAAGAAGAAAGTTCTGGTAGTGTGCACTATACGCCCCGTTGTGTATGGTATGTTCGTGCAATTAAGAAGAAAAATAAAAACATGTGGAAGATTACACGTTGGGTGGATGCACCAGAATGGAAAGAGCCATTAGCATACCATCGCTTTTGTCTTCAACACATTAGAAGTAATTTCATGTAAAGATACAAGTAGGGGTGTGTATGGAGCGGTTTGGTTCAATTATTGGTCAAAACCGAATCATAACCATTACAACTGGTTAATGTATTTCATTAGCCATTGGATAGTGGTTAATATTGGTTTTGGTTAACGGTTTTAGTCGGTTAATGATTATGGTTAATGGTTAATATCGGTTAACCATAATTGTAAAAAACGACATAAAAAAATATTTTTCTATAAAAATGAAAAAACATAAAGTCCATTGCTATAAAATATGAATAATCGTCTATATATAACTGTATTGATAGAAGATTACTTATCCTATCTAATTCAAAATAATTACCCTTTAAAATTTCAATTTCTTATATAGTGACATATCATATATTTAATATTATATTTTATTAAAAACATTTATTAATATTATTAATTCGGTTTGGTTTGTAGTGGTTCTGTTTTAGATGAAAACCATAACCAAACCATATGTATTCGGTTAACCAAAACTAGAAACCGCACCAGATCTTTTAATAATGGTTCGGTTATATCGGTTAATTTGGTTTTGGTTCGGTTTTTTGGTTAATACGCTCACCCCTAGGTACAAGAATGTCCGTCATAAAAAGATTTGTTGGTCTATTGGTAGCACCACACAAAGAAGAAAGTTTGTTATGTATATGAATGAAATAAAAAATATCAATCTTGAAGCTTGACAGTATTTAAAGGAAATTAAAAGAAGTCAATGGTGTTTTTTATATGATGACAATTGTCAATGGGGTTTCTTGACGACAAATATCTCTCAGAGTCTGAACAATGCACTTCACGGAGCAAGACAGTTACCGATCAGGGCGTGTATTGACCTTACATTCAACAGAATTGTACAACTTTTTAGAAAGTACAGTGATGTTGCAATGAATTGCGTTACACCTCTACCATCATGTATGCGGCGTCTCTTTTGAAAACGAGAAACTTGTGCAGAAAGCCATACATTAACTAAGTTTGACTACAGTGAAGGTGTCTACAGAATTGTTACAAAGTTACAAATAAATGGCAAAGGAGGAAATACATACATTGTCCATTATTTTCAACAAACATGCACATGTGGTAAGAGGCAAATGGAAAGATTTCCATGTTCGCATGTTATTGCAGTTTGTGGTTATAGAGGGGATTACCCTCTTTCTATTGTTTATACCGTGTACACTACTGTGACGTATAAAAAACAATATACGTCGGATTTTGTCCCACTTTCGCATGTTGATTATTGGTTGGAGTCGGATTGGAAGATTAAAGCAGATATGTAACATCCCAAAAATACAGATAAAAATTTTGTTTTTATATTCATTCCATTCATAAGAAAGTGATACCAAAGTATTCAAAAGAGTCACATTATATCATAATATCAGAGTACAAATCCCAAAATCACTAGGTGTGGAAAAACATGGAGTGATGCGGTGTGATCAAGCCGGACCCTTCCCCTTCGAACTAGAAGTACCTGAAACAGAAACTGAAAACTGTAAGCACAAAGCTTAGTGAGTTCCCCCAACATATCACATATTGATCAAACATACTAAACAAACATAGTGCCAAGCATATATGGGTGCTGGCCTGCCCCTTCGGTCTATTTCAATCGGATACTGCCAAGCATATATGGGTGCTGGCCTACCCCTTCTGTCTATTTCAACAAGATATCGGGTCTATTTCACCCCTACTACTACCACATAATAGCATAACAGTAATTACCGAGTCATCATACAAATACATACATAAGTGATAATTATCACAAAGACAATCATCATACCATAACATAACTAGTAGGCCGACCTTTATGCCTTCGACCCATGGCTGCTGCGAAGGAAGGCTCACCTCAGACTGTGGGTATCAAATCGCACTCGACGGATGACTTACGAACTCTTTTACCTGTCGCACAAGCACAAAACCCTAATTAGATGTTAGGTCACAATCTAACTCAAAGTCCAAAATCCTAGTCCTTAACTTAAGGAAAAAATGATCCTTTACCTTTGCCTTATTGGGCCTCCTTCTCTCCAAGACCCAAAACCATAAAATCCAAAAAGGCATCTAAGCCCACCATAGGGCCTTTATGGCCCATTATGGCCCAAGGACCCCCCAAACATGGCCTTAGACCTAAAAAGGACTAGCTACACTCAGGTGGGCAAGAGGCCTAATTTCTCAAGTTTAAAGCCAAACACCAAAAGAGCCCAAAATCCTCCAAGCCCACAGATCGCGTACGCGTGACGTACTTGGCTTATACTCCCAACGTCTGCTGGTGTTGACCAACATCGACGCATTGACCCAGTACACGCAACGTACACTTGAGTAAGCACGGCGTACTGGCTTGCCAACCTAAAATTTGCTCCATGTCTTAATCCCTTAAGACCTTAAGTCAAAACTTAGATCCAGACACCTAGAAACGTCCTAAGCCATAAAGTTGCAAACTTTATGCTTTTGCATGCAAGGATGGGGCTCAAAACATGAATCAAGTCCATAAACAAACTTGGTTGGTCCTAACACCTGCATAGTTGAGGCTTAACCATCAACATCTGATTTTTATGACTCAATACACCTCCAAGAGCTCAAAAGGACAACTCATATGGTATGAAGTTCCTTAACTCCAAGAATCCAAACTATGGGAACAAAAGATGACATTTTCCACCCCAAAACTAGATCTAAGCAAGTAATGGTCAAGGTTTAGGCTTTATACCTTCAATGGGCCAGAAATGGTGCCAAACTTCTGGATCTACAAGGTCTTCCCACGTACTTGCTTCTTCTTAAGCCTCCTTCTTCTTCAAAGGCTCTAAAGAACACCAAAAATCACTCAAGAAGCTCACAAATGCACTAAGGGTGGCTTAAGGTTCGAGATTTTCTCTTAAGGGGAAATGGAGGCTGAAAAGATAAGGTACTTGGGGGACTTAAGGTCCTTAAATAGGGTATAAACCCTAAAAACTAGGGTTTGATTCAGACGTGAGTATGCCATGCGTACACCACGTACGCCTAGCGTACATAGTTAATGATTTGCGACCAAGTTGTGGCCAGTACGCTAAGTGTACTCAATGAGTATGCCCCGTGTACTAACAAAGGGACTTAAATGAAAGAGATTTTTACACTAGGGACCAAAAAGGAACTTACCAAAAACTTGGGTGTTACAAATCTCCCGTACATGAATAAGACTTCTTCCTCCGGTTTATCTCAACCGGCTACGGGATCTATTCCACCCCTCCTACCACTACCACATAACACATAGCATACATGCACATAAATCTCTACAGATAGTGGCATACCATACAATTATCATAAAGACAATCATCTCTACTATAAACAACTACTAGTGGGCCGGCCTTGGTGCCTTAGACCCTATAGTTGCAATTAAATCGAGATTGAATATCTAGATCAGAGTAAAGTATGATTGATGAACACAAGAAGTATATATAATCTGTTTGGCTCAAATTAGCTTTCAACGAGTACAGAGAGTTTAGACAAGTTTACACGAATGAGCAAAAGCAAAGTTCTTATCTACTATAGTACACTTCCCTATTTATAGGAAAGATGAAAGAGAACAAAAAATACAAGGGACTAAAACACTAGACTTCGTACATTAAGATCACCTTGTAATAAGTTTACAAACTAACGAAGCTATCAAAAAGATTCGACACCTCACAACTAAATTCGACCTCTACATTCTCCCCCTTTGTGAGTAGTGACGAATCAAGTTATTAATATATTCGCAGTCTGATGGATGACTCTCCTAATTTCAGCATACCAATTCACAATCTTTCGAATCTCGGCCTTTTCCTTCTCATTTTTCTTGGTACAACTATTCATTTGAATCAAAAGATTTGTGTAATAAGGTGTTGTATACCTTTCAACATCACACACAGGGAATATAAATTTCGAATTATTTCCCTTTTTGTTTTATCCAACGAAAACAATTCCCAAAGGCTTCAAGCAGATTTCTCCATCTTCGAAGCTTTTTAAACTTGCCTTATTCACATGAACAGTTTGAGGAACAAATATCTCTTTGTCCATGGACCTAGCCAATTCGATATCGGTTAATGCCAATGCTCCATAATATCCGTCAACGAAGGTGTTCAAATGAGCATAACCATTCAAAAAGTCTTCTTTGCTTGTAACTTGAAGTTTCAAAATATCAACAATCTTCATGATCATGGCCACCACTATTAAATCATGTAGATTCATAATAGGGAAGTCTGCAATCGAAAAGTCGAGTTGTACATTGTTTGCTCGGACTGCATAATAGCGGTAATTCTGTAACATATCCTCGAACAAAACATCTTTTGATATGCCAAGAACTCGAACTATTTTGACCAAAGACCATATCTCCTCCTCCTTCTTCCCAAGTACAACATGAAAGCGAAACTTTAGACGTTTGAATTCAGACTTATCCTTGTACTAGTCAGCAAGTTCGAACTGTTCATCAAGAAACACCATTCGATTCACTGGAAAATCTAGTTGATTTAGATTTGTGTTCATAGTGTCGAAACTCCTTCTGGGAACCTTTTCAAATTCATTCATTGCTCCTGTCACCGTTAAAGCTTCGATATATTCATAGTGATATATCTTTGTTGGATCACCGTTATTCAGACCAGGAGGGTCATTTTCACGTTGCTTCAAAAGGCTTTGGATATGCCTTTGTTTTTCTATCTTAGCTTCTTGAGAAACTTTGATTTCTTCTTTTGAAGGTTCAATGATGACACCTTTGCCTTTGTCTTTATCAACTTCAGTTGGCTTGGGCTTTGACGAACCTGATTCTCCACCAGCTGACCCAATAACTATACCCTTTGTTATTGGTCTTGTTGTTGTTGTGGTTGATGTCGAAACAAGTGTTGTTGTTGGTAACGATGTTGGAATTTTAATGGTAAATACTCTTCCAACCACCTTGGCATCACCTTCGATATTTCCTGAACCACTTCCCCCATCATTCACTTTCGAACTCGTACCAGTGCCAACACCACCCTTTTCTCCCCCTTGCACCCCTGTGTTAACAGGCGGGGCATTTGTTGGCATAAAGTGAGAAAACTTCGCAAGTGGAGCCAATTCAGAGTGAATGATGGACTCTAACTTTTGAAAGTTTTCAGTTAACAACTCATGAGAAATAGACATAGTCTTCGAAGATTTAGTTTTGACAACCAGATCTTTCAAATCACCCAACAATTTTTCAACATTCCCAAATCCATTCACTGCATCATCTCCAAGCTTATCCACTTTCAGAATAAGCATTGTATGCCATTCTGCTACTTTCGTAATTGCAGCAGCAAGTATATCCACCTTGTTATGAAGATTTGAATAGCTATGACCCAAATCAGCAACTTCCTTCGCCATATCATCACGAAGTTCTTGAATCTTGAGATTAACATTCTCATGAACAGTCTTGACTTCCTGAACGTAAATAACATGTCTCTCTTTGGTAACCACCTTTAATTCTTTCAAAGCATCATTAAAGGATTCAGAATGAAGTTTGAGCTTAGATTCAAGATCTTTATGCGTATTTTCAACTTTACTTTGAATTCGATGTTCCTGAGCATTGAGCATCACATCTACTTCGATTCTTGAGACAAAGTGATGACTACCGGCATTGGCTTGAGACTGTAACAGGGAATTGAGTTTCCGATTAAGGATTTTAAACTGCTTCCCAGACATGATCATGTGATCTGGGATTTTCTCTTCCTCAGAATCAAACTCAATTTCAGCAAACGAACCCTGAAATTCTTCTTCATCAGTTTCTATGTCGTGAACTGGTGGTGTATCAGGAGATTGGGATGAGAATAAAGTGATAAAGGGTTGTTGTAACACAGTGTCGAATGTAGGTGAATGAGATGTATTGGGTAGAATGTATGGTGGTAACAAAATTGTAGTATCAACAACTGATGTTTCGAAAGTAGATGATAATATAATGGATGGATTACCTTGGGCTTCATGCGTCGAAAATCCATCACCCTTATTGACATTTGCACCCGTATCAGATACGTCTGCAGTGATGCCTAAGGTTCGAACCTCCTCATTAAATGACTTAGTATTCGAAACCTTGGGTGGTATGACCGCTGTCTGCTCAGGAGTTGAAATCTTTGGTTGTTCACCGTGAGTAATGGTTGTGTCCGCTGTAGAAGTTTTCACAGAGCCATCAAGATTTCCAGTCTCCTCGAAAGCCGACTTGACTGGAGAATCCCTCACAGGTGAAGAATGGCCCAATATAGTTGTTGTAGGTGGTGTGTCAGGAACCACTTCATCATCCGACGAATCTTCATGTAGAACTAACTTTCGTTGTTTCTTCGGCCTCTTTTGTTTTTTCTAAATATGCTTGGCGACATCCTTAGCACGTCTTTTCTTCGAAGCTGGAGACACTGGGGTAGGAATTTCGCAAATCACGATTCCTTTACTATTCAGTTGTGCTTTTCGAATAAATAAAGGAGAAAAATTGGATGATCTTTCAGGAGAATGACGAGAACGATGAGCCATTTTCTTGAGTCGTTTGAGAACACCAGTTTTCGAAGGTACCACATCCTTGAAAGGATTAACATCTTTAGTAGAAATTGCCTCCTTCTTTGAACTTTTCTTCAAAGCTTTTACTTTAACAATAACATTATTTGAAGAGTTATCTTCTTTTTCAACAACTTTCGAAGGGCTTGGCTCAGCTTCCTTCTTTGAACCCCTTTTCTTCTTCTTCGAAGAACCTTCAGTTGTAGGATCTAATAATTTTTGCTGTTTCAACATCACGATTAATTGTAGTCAAGTAATGTACCAACACAGGATTGAGAGGATCAACTTTTCTCAGCATTGCATCAGGAATACGAGCAATATTTCGAAAAATTTATGCATCGTCTTCCACTGTCTTTGGATAATGATAAGTTGTAAACTCAACCAATTCATCAGTATCAGAAACCTAAATCCCTTCCTTTGTGTAAACAAACTCCAAGATCAAACTCCAGTATCGAGCACACAAAATCCCATCAACTACATTCGTGTTCTCAATACTTTTGAGAAATTCCTTCCATAACTAAGTCGCGTAGTCCACCTGTAAATCGTAGTAGATTCCAGCAACCATTACATACACCTCCAAACGACCTTTGTCTAACCCAACCGTTCTTCTGGTTAAACAACGAAGATATATGCCAAACATAAAGTTCCAAATACATGGTAAACCAGACTTCTTGAAATCACTCAGCTTGGCCATAACAAGTTGACGACCCATGTCATTAAACATGTGAATGATTTGGGCATTGTTAACCTTGTAAAAAGGTTCAACATTGGGAATATTCAGTATTTGGGCAAAAAGTTTCTTTGATAACCTGAATTTCTTGTCATTCGTCAGTAGAAAAGTAACAATTTGCATCATTTTGCTGTAAGTTGCAGTTGAGCCAGCAAGTGGCAACCAGGTAAGAGGAACTGCAAAAGAACAGAACATGGCTGTTGATAATACGGAATACTGAAGAGCAACAACTAGCATTCGTAACTCCTCTAGATAAGCATCAACATCACCAAGAACTTGATAGTTGGTGCTTTGTATCTTCATGATTGGATTAGAAGTAATATCTTCAGTTGTTTGGGATTGATTGGCCGCCATTGTTAGGGTTTGGAAGTGCTTGAAGAAATTAGAGAGAATAAAGGAACAAATTGTTGGGTTTTGAGCATTCTAACACTCCTAAGTGTACATGCAACCCTAAATACCTTGGATCTATGTTTTCTCTATTATACATGCAAATAAGAACTTTCCAAGGTATTCATCCTAACTAGCATAATAACATTGATTCATATGAATATATCAAGTGGGAATTACATACCTCTTTGATGTAGAATGACTTCATGAAGCTTGAGTGCCTAGTGCCCCAAGTGTAACACCTCAAATGGTTCACACAACACCAAATACACTTGGAATAACTTGAGAGAACATACACACTTCATGAAAATCGGCTAGCCCTTATTCTCACTCTTGTGGCCGATTTTTCCCAATGATATGATCTTTATATAGTGTCACAATTAGGGTAAACCCTAATTGTCATGGCTTTCCATTTCCTTGGATCCATGGGTTCAAATACACCATGGAGCACCCATGGACCATCCTATGGGTTTTAGCCCAACTTGATAATCCATGAAGCATTAGCCCACTATACAAGTATGGATGATTTACACAATCAACTCATATATTTAATTAGTCTTCTTTTGATCACTTAATTAATTCCAAACTAATTCTTGATCAATACTAATTAAATAATCTTATTAATATATTAGAACTTATAATATATTAACAAACCTTAAGTGTTATTTCTCTCATTATAGTCTATCCAAATGCATGATGCCATGCAACCCAAATGGACCATGCCGGGTCGGGTCAAGTCTTACCAATTATAGTTATGGACTTAGACATTATTCCAACACAAATCTATCATGAATGTAAAGTATGCGTAAAACTGGAATTGATCCCCCAAATCCCTTTTTATAGTTGATTGGAATTTTGAATTTGAAGAGGTTTCTGCATTAATTGTGGCTAACGTGTCTCCTTGAAAACTGTACCAGTTACCAGAAAAGTAGGCATGCGTGTACAATAGATCATCACTTTATCCTTGAAACCCGGGTTGGAACACCAAACATCACATCACACATCGTTTTGAAAACACCCAGTGGATAAGAACCGTCATTAACCTTCGGTATGGAGGTTAGGCTCTTTAACTTTTGTGTTTAAAAGCGAAGTCATGTGCCAGACTTTTGAAATTATCAGCCTGAGTTGGTAATACTCAGAACCTCAAGGATTTCGTGAGTGCATGTGTGCCAAGAAAAAGATAAGAATCAAAGATAAAAAAAATATGGATCTGTGATGTCGAAAACCAAAATTTCGACATAAAGGCAGTTAGATCCCAGGCAAAGATCGCTTCGCGAATTATCAAGAGAGATAATCAGCAGCTTGTGTGGTTTCCCGTGAAATACAATCGAATACTTATAGAGAAGTAACGAAGGGCTTCTTTTAACAAGTTTCGAAGGTGGTTTAAGATTTCGTTACAAAGTACATCCTAAAATTCAAGGTGGTTTAAGATTTCGTTAAACATAAGAGCGACAAGTTGTAAACGAAATTACCTGTTTGACCAGTGTAGTCATGTAACATCCTAAAATTCAAGGAAAAAAATTTCATTTTTATTATAAGAAAACACTTCATAACTTTGTCCCAAACATTGAAAACATTTCATTTAAAATAATATCAGAGTCAATTCCCAAAGATCACATAATGCGGAATAAAATGGGTAAATGCGTTGCGATCGTCCCGAGCTCCTTTTCTTGAAAACTGAAGATGCCTGAAACCAAAACTGTAAACCGTAAGCACGAAGCTTAGTGAGTCCCCCAAATACCACATACCATACATATCAACTGGGCCATACATGCCATACATACTATGAGCCATACATATCAATCAAATAAGGTGCTATGTGTCGCACATAGTCTTGTCGTTATGCCACGGGCCGCCACGTGGTCTTTCTTGCCAAGCCGGGGGCCACCCCCTGGGTCTTACAGACAAGTGCCAAGAGTCGCCTCCTGGTCTTCCATGAAAGTATCACAAAGACAACTAGCATACATACTACTCTACTTAGCTAATGAGCATAAGGTGTGCCAGGAGCCACCTTCTGTTTTTTCATACATATTGCCCAGGGCTAACCCCCGGGTCTTCCTGTCATACATAATAACATACTGGGTGCCAGGAGCTACCTCCTGGTCTTTCATACATAGTGCCTAGGGCTAACCCCCGGGTCTTCTAACCAAACATAAACTAAATGGGCCAACATTGTAGCCGTAGACCCATACAAACAGTGAGGAGACTCAACTCACAAGCTGACTATCGAATCCCGCAAATAAACCCCTCGCTGCAAGCTAGCAAATCCCTGAACTGCTGATCTGTCGACTTCCCGAGCTACCGATCATCATACAACTTAAATAAGTCCGCGATTCTTATAACTTAATCATAAGTCCTCATTGGGGTAGAAGACCATTCCACCCCTCACATCATCTTGTCCAAAAGCCTTCATAAGTCAAACTAGGTCAACCTTGGTCAAAGTCAAAGTCAAAGTCAAAGGCAACACACCGATTTGACTCAACTCGCCGAGTTGCTCCATTATTCGTCGAGTTCCAAAACTCAGAATCCTGAATTCACGACCCAACTCGTCGAGTCAACCCCTGACTCATCGAGTTTCGTGGATACTCATGGTCGCGACCCATCCCATCAACTCGTCGAGTCACTCCTCGGACTCGTCGAGTTCAAACATACAAAATCGGGGCAATCCACCTCGACTTTTCGAGTCCCTCCCTGGACTCGCCTAGTCCCTTAGTCTGTTGAACTATCTTAATGGATTAAGCCCCTATATACATCAGATCCTAACTCCAAACTTCGAATACTCTCTGGAAATGACCTTAGAAGGGGAAAGTTTCTAACTTTCCCCATTAATACCCTTGCTTGAAGGATTTTACTCAAACCCTATCTCTTAAGGATCTAGATCTTGGTCTACAAGCCAACCATACACCAAACCAATGCACCCAAACATAGATCTGGACCCAAACATCTCATAACCATGCAAAGCTCCTGCCTTTTTCCTTCTATACATGGCCTTTTGCGCTAAAAAGGCCAAAAAATCACTCTATTGTTTGCATGGGAACTCCTATGGCATAAAGCTTGCACCTTTATGCCATAACAACCCTTAATGGTTCTAGATCTTAAAAAATAAGCCTTTGGGACGTCCATTTCTCACAAGCTAGGGTTCTTGGACCAAAAACCCTCAAAAGGGACAAAGAAGAGATCTAAGTGCATAATGATCAAGGTTGGAACTTTCTTACCAGAAAGTGATGAAGAATGCAAGAGGTTTATGGATCGACTAGTCTCTTATTGTATCCCCAAGGCTTCTCCTTGTTCTTCAAGCTTCCAAGCACTCAAGAACACTCATAATGGCTCACTAGCTCATGGGAGTCACTAGGGTTTCGTGGATTAGGGTTTGGACAGTGGGGGCTGAGAATGGGGCTGAAAGATGGAAAATAACATGCTTAAATAGGGGACAAAAGCCCGAATTTAGGGCTTCCCAAACCCAGACCAACTCGCTGAGTTGGTCCTCCTACTCGCCGAGTAGGTCACTTAACCCCCGTCACAAAAACTCAGTCCTACTCGTCGAGTCATCCCTCTGGACTCGGCGAGTAGACTTCTTGAATTGAGGTTTTCCTTTCTTTTCTAGGTCTTCTAAATTCGGAGTGTTATAACTCTCTCCCTCTTAAACTAGACTTCGTCCTCGAAGTCCGCTACGGCCAACTACCCTGCAACCTCCCACGACACTCCTATACGATGCATAGTTTCCTGCTCGGTCCAATCCTCGAAGTACCTGCTTCTATTGGCCTTCCGCCCTGCCCTCCTGAGCGAAATGCTAATCCTCGAAGGTGTAATCCTGAGAACAGTTCAATCACCATAACCTTGAGTACATCGCTCTTACTCAATCGGCAATCCTTCCGGTACTCCCCGAGTACCGACGTTGGATATCCACGGGGTTTACCCCTTCACCCTGTGCAGTTGCTGGCCTTTTCAAAGTAACTTTCCATAAGTATCAAACCCTTCGCTGCAACTAAATCTCCAACCACTCCCAGTGTTGGTCCCTTCGTTGTTACCTACTGAATGCTTCCTCCTACTATGTCGAGATGTTGAACGCTCAACTCAGCGTGTAAACCAGATAATCCCTCGAGTAAAAGATTCGTCCCTGCAACGGTTAGACTCAAACGAGAGCTGCGCAACATGGTCAAATCCCCTACTCTGAGATTATGTAATCCGGCTGTGAATGACTTTGCATCTCCCGATAGACTAGCTGCTCTACTCCAGAGTTCTTTTATCACTACCTGTCCGAAGATCCTGTTGTCTCTTATCCGCTTTCCGGATGATCTGAGACCACCCTGGTCCCCACCGATCTGTTATTATCTGGAATATTGGACTCTCACCGGTTATTGACCTAAAGAACACATTTCTCAGTCGCTTCCAGCGACTTCTAAAGAAACTTCGGCTATCGAAAACTACTCTATCCACCTTGCCACTCTTGGCTACATTATTTGTAACATCCGGATTTCCAGGTATTTTATTTTAAGCTTTATCTTGAGTTTTAGGGAGGGACTCGGCGAGTAGGCGCTCAGACTCGCCGAGTAGGATCGCGAATTCTTGTCTGGATTAATGAGGGACTCGACGAGTCGATGCCTGGACTCGGCGAGTCCGCGCTGTAAAATGAAACCCTAAATCTCAGGGCCTGAGCCCTATTTAAAGGCCCTTATGGCCTTCATTGGCGGCTACCATCCCAGAGAGAGAACCCCCATCGATCTTGAGTGTGTAGAGTGAGAGAGAGAAGACCATTTGAGCTTTTGGTGTGATTTTGCAAGAAAGGAGAGGAGCTCCAGCAAGAAGGATCAAAGGAGATTGCTATTCTGAGTTAGCTAAGCAAGGAGTTCACCTTGAGGTACAAAATCGGATCCCTCTCTCCCTCTATTGTATGGGTTTTATTGATTGGGGTTAGGGCTTGAATCCTTCCTTTTTGGGGGTTTTGGATGCCTCCAACCCCCTTCTTCGAGTTGTGTTAGAGATCTGGACCCTTTTAGGTCCAGGAAGTCCCAATCATCCAACTTTATGCAGTTTCAATGGAGTCTTGAACCTAGGTTTCCATTTTAGGAGCCATTTCACCAAAAAGAGCCTTATGAGTGTTGCATGGGTATAAAGGTTGGACCTTTACGTGACTTTTGAGTGTTTAAAGGCCAGATCTATAAGATAGAGAAACAGATCTGACCTCAGAAGGTCATTTCAGTGTTGCCATGGAAGGGACTCGCCGAGTCCATTAGTGTACTCGACGAGTCGAGTCGGGGTTGCCCCGCGATTCGTGACAGGTGTAACTCGTCGAGTGGAGGGATGACTCGACGAGCCAAGAGAGGCTAGAAGGATCCAGAGGGACCCGCATGGACTCGCCGAGTCACCCATGTGCACTCGACGAGTCGGGTCAAAGTTTGACCATTGACTTTCGTTGACTTTTAGGGTTTTTGTCAACATTTGGACTTTTGGGTCAAGGGGAGGTAAAATGGTCTTTTACCCTTCTGAGGGATTGTAGAAGGGGATTTAATCTAGCCTTTGAGAGCCATTATTTATTTGAGGATATTGTGTATGTGATTAGGCGGGGGCTAGATCAGTATATTCGTGTGCGAGATCATCCGAGATACCGAGGTGAGTCTTCTCACTATACATTACCTAGAGTGGTATTTATGTGTAGACCAGAGGGTCTTGTATGCTATGTGTATATATATGAGTTATGTGCATTGTGTTATATGTGTGCTATGTATTGAACAGACCGGGACGGAGGGCCCAACGATATAGACCGGACCGAAGGGTCCAACGACACAGACTGGACCGAGGGTCTGACGAGCTATGACCGGACCAGAGGGTCCAACGAGCTCCGGCACTGGAGGGTCCCGTTGAGACACATCGACCGGAGGGTCGTATTGTAGCCTCGAGTGGCGTATGTGTTGCATGTGGTATTTTGAGGAACTCACTAAGCATTAATGCTTACAGTTGTTGTGTTATGTGTTTCAGGTACTAGCGAGGATCGCGGGAAGGCACCGGCATGATCCGTACACATTGAGAGGATTTATGTATTTGAGGATCTTGGGATTTGTTTATTGTGATAACATGTGATACATTGGATTACTATGATATTTTATGAATGAAAGTATGTTTTTAAAATGAAAAATTGTTTTGGAAATTTACGTTGTTACAAGTTGGTATCAGAGCCTTGGTTTGACAGACTCGGATACACCTCAGGGTGTATCTGAACTCAAACTGAGGATTTGAGAGAATTTTTCATAAAAGAAACAATTTTTCCAAAAGAGTAAAGGACTTTTGAGCAACGTGGAACGGAGCAGTGTGTACGATCAGCCAGCGCTCGAACGGTGATTTCCCAAAATACCCTTACATTATGTGTTATGAGATATTATGTGATATGTTATGCATGCTAGAGTAGGCTAGGTATTCATGGTTAGGACTAGAGTGGGCCTGATTTGTGATGCCTTAGCCTAGGAGTTACTGCTACTATGAGATACTTCGAGAGTAAGTAAGTAGCAACGAGGAACTTATGAGTGGTCTACCAGAGAGTAGCCTGAGTTTAGTGAGATATAGAGTACTTATGATCTGGGATCCTAGGAGGAGGACTTGGGGTGAATACCGATGCGCTGTGGAAGGTAGTATAAGGGCCCGTACTACTGGAAACACCGGATCGGTGAGCAGTCCAAATAAGAATCCTCAGGGTACTAAAGAACAAGTAGGGTTGAGTATCGAGTGCGAGTATACTCGAACGAGTCTCTGATTCTTTTGTGTTGTATTTCAGAGACATCATGGTTGGGACGCGCCACCACCCAGGAGGCAGTGGTACCAGCGATGAGGAGAGTCGTAGGTTGATTCACGAGGAGGTAGCTGCGGCCATTTGAGCTGAGATACCAGAGATGTTCGGGTCTATCAAGACCATGCTGATCGAGACTTTTGATGAGCGGTACGCTGCTCTTACTGAGGCTGCTGTTGCTACGGCCACCGCAGCTGTCGCTGCTGCCAGGCCCCAGGGAGGTGACTCGTTGCTGTACCGAGAGTTCAGCAACACGAAGCCACCAGAGTTTGATGGGACGCAGGACCCGATTGCTGCGATGAGGTGGATTTCTGACATCGAGGGATGCTTCTACACCTGCTCGTGACCGGAGCATCTGAGGGTTAGGTTTGCGCTTAACCAGCTTCGCTTGGGAGTGAAGGATTGGTGGAAGTTTGTGACGGCAGACTTCACTACTGCAGAGCTTACTGCGGTGACCTGGGAGAGGTTTACCACGATGTTTCGAGATGAGTATGTTCCCCCTGTGGAGAGGGAACGTCTAGCCCAGGAGTTCTTATCCCTCAAGCAGGGAACTGAGTCTGTGACGGTGATTACGAGGATGTTTCACGAGAGGGCGTTGTTTTGCCCTGAGCACGTGTCGACTGAGCAGGCACGTATGATCCGGTACTTGAGCATACTGAGGAGGGATATCCGTGAGTTCGTGGCGAACTCGTCATACCGGACATTTACCGAGCTCCAAGCAAATGCCCGGAAGAGAGAGATTGAGCTGGAGACTCAGGTCAGGGAGGAGGCCGAGTCTCAGAGGAGGGACAGGCGACCGGCACAGGCACAGCCGGCAGCCAAGCGGGCAAAGCCCGCTGATTCGAGATCTGGGGGTCCGAAGGGCCGCACTTGTGGGAAGTGTGGCAAGAGTCACGAGGGGGTGTGCAGAGCTGGGGTGTGTTACAAGTGTGGGAAGGAGGGGCATTACGCGAGGGATTTCCCCAAGGGATTCTCGGTTTGCTTTCATTGCAACCAGACCGTCCATCGGAAGGCCGAGTGCCCTCAGCTACTACAGGGATCAGCACAGGGGTCTACACCTGCTGCTAAAGCTACCGAGGTCCAGCCAGCGAAGGCCGAGGCACCGAAGGCTCGCGGGAGAGTCTTCCAGTTGACAGCGGAGGAGGTCCGCGCAGCGCCCGATGTCGTGGCCGGTATGTATTCTTTTACTAACCTATTTTGAGTTTAAGATTTTGTGCTTATATTGTGGTATGCTTAGGTACTTTTCTTGTGAGTTCTGTACCTGCGTTGGTGTTATTCGACTCGGGTGCGAGTCGATCTTTCGTGTCATTAGCATTTAGTCAGCACATCAGTGTTCATCGAGAGGCGTTGAGTCGACCTCTACGAGTTTCTATAGCCGACGAGCGAGCGGTGTATGCTACTGATGTGATTCGAGGATGTGTACTCGAGATCTTCGGCGTTGAGTTTCTGATTGATTTGGTCCCGATTACGATGGGAGATGTCTGTGTCATCGTGGGCATGGACTGGTTGAGCAGGTTTGGAGCGGTTATCGACTGTGAGTGACAGTTGGTGACCATACGAGACCCTAGTGGGGGAGTTCTTACGGTGTACGGCGAGGGTACCCGTTCAGGGTCAGCATTCTGTTCGGCTGCTAGAGCGAGGCAGAGTCTACAGCAGGGCTGTAGTGGGTTTGTGGCCTACGTGATGGACACACGAGTAGTAGCGGAGAGGCCTAGTTCTGTTGATGATGTGCCGATAGTGCGTGAGTTCCCGGACGTTTTCCCCGAGGAGTTGCCGGGTGTGCCTCCCGAGAGACAGGTGGAGTTTCGCATCGATTTGGTTCCGGGAGCGGCGCCTATCGCCAAGGCGCCCTATCGCCTTGCGCCACCAGAGATGCAGGAGTTATCCTCACAGCTTCAGGAGTTGTTGGGGAAGGGATTTATCAGACTGAGTAGCTCGCCGTGGGGAGCGCCGATCCTTTTTGTCAAGAAAAAGGATGGTTCACACCGGATGTGTATTGATTACCGGGAGTTGAACAAGTTGACGGTCAAGAACCGTTACCCCTTACTGAGGATCGATGATTTGTTCGATCAGTTGCAGGGAGCATCTTGGTTCTCCAAGATTGATCTGAGGTCGGGATATCATCAGATGAGAGTGCGTGATGAGGATATCCAGAAGAAGGCGTTCAGGACTCGTTATGGGCATTACGAGTTCGTGGTGATGCCTTTCGGGCTCACCAATGCACCGGTGGCATTCATGGATCTCATGAACAGAGTGTGCAGGCCGATGTTGGATCGATCGGTGATCGTGTTCATCGATGACATATTGGTGTATTCGACATCCAGAGAGCAGCATGAGGAGCATTTGAGGGAGATCCTCGGAGTTCTGAGATCGGAGAGGCTTTATGCCAAATTCTCCAAGTGTGATTTCTGGTTACGAGAGGTCCAGTTCCTGGGACATCTCGTTAACCAGAATGGGATATTGGTCGATCCGGCCAATATTGAGGCGGTGATGAGTTGGGAGGTGCTGAGATCCCCCACCGAGATCAGGAGTTTTCTGGGGTTGGCCGGCTATTATAGGAGATTTATTATAAATTTCTCCAAGATTGTTGTTCCTCTCACCAGGTTGACCCGGAAGGGCGTGGCTTTCAGTTGGGCTCCGGAGCAGCAGGCCTCATTCGAGACACTTCGCCAGAGATTATGCGAAGCCCCAGTATTAGCCCTTCCGGAGTGGATGGAGGATTTTATGGTGTATTGTGACGCGTCGAAATCGGGATTAGGTGCGGTGCTGATGCAGAGAGGGCACGTGATAGCATACGCATCGAGGCAGTTGAAGCCTCATGAGACGAGATATCATACTCACGATCTGGAGTTGGGGGCTATGGTGTTCGCCCTCATGATCTGGCGTCACTATTTGTATGGGGTTCGGTGTACCATATACACAGACCACAAGAGCTTAAAGTATCTGATGGATCAGCCCAACCTGAACATGCGCCAGAGGAGATGGTTAGATGTGGTAAAGGATTATGAGTGTGAGATCCTGTACCACCCGGGCAAGGCTAACGTTGTAGCCGATGCCTTGAGTGGTAGAGCGGGGAGTGCCCCGATATGAGATGTTTGTATGTGGTTGACGGTGATGACTCCGGTGTTGGACACCATTCAGGAGGCCCAAGTAGAGGCCATGAGACCGGAGAACCGCAAGAGAGAACGGGTGATCGGGCAGGTATCTGAGTTCATTGCCGATAGCCGAGGGCTTATGACCTTTCAGGGTCGGATTTGGGTGCCATTTGAGGGCGAGGTATGCCTCCCTTTGAGTTGTTGTATGGGAGGAGGTGTCGGACTCCCATTTGCTGGGGAGAGGTAGGACAGCGCGTGATGGGCAGCACTGAGATAGTGCTTCAGACGACCGAGCAGACATAGCAGGTTAGATAAAGGTTGTTGACAGCTCAGAGCCGCCAGAAGAGTTATGCAGATAGGCGACGATCCGAGCTGGAGTTTCAGGTAGGAGACTTCGTACTCCTCAAGGTGTCTGCTTGGAAAGGAGTGATTCGATTCAGGAAGAGGGACAAGCTGGGGCTCCGGTACATTGGGCCGTTCAGGGTGACCGCGAGGGTGGGCAGGGTAGCGTACCGGTTGGAGCTACCTACGGAGTTGAGCCAGATTCATGATACCTTCCACGTGTCTCAGTTGAGGAAGTGTATAGCCGACGAGTCGGCAGTGGTGCCGTTGGGGGATATTCAGGTGGATGCGAGCCTGAATTACGCTGAGAGGCCAATCGCGATCCGGGATCGGAAGATCAAGGTTCTGAGGAACAAGGAGGTGTCCCTGGTTCAGGTCCAGTGGCAACATCGGAGAGGGTCCGAGTTGACTTGGGAGCCAGAGGCGGAGATGCAAGAGCAGCATCCTGAGTTATTTACGGAGCGAGACTGCGGGGGCGAAGTCTGATTCTAGTGGGGGAGAATTGTAACATCCGGATTTCCAGGTATTTTTTTAAGCTTTATCTTGAGTTTTAGGGAGGGAATCGGCGAGTAGGCGCTCAGACTCGCCAAGTTGGATCGCGAATTCTTGTCTGGATTAATGAGGGACTCGGTGAGTCTGCGCTGTAAAATGAAACCCTAAATCTCAGGGCCTTTGCCCTATTTAAAGGCCCTTATGGCCTTCATTGGCGGCTACCATCCCAGAGAGAGAACCCCCATCGATCTTGAGTGTGTAGAGTGAGAGAGAGAAGATCATTTGAGCTTTTGGTGTGATTTTGCAAGAAAGGAGACGAGCTCCAGCAAGAAGGATCAAAGGAGATTGCTATTTTGAGTTAGCTAAGCAAGGAGTTCACCTTGAGGTACAAAATCGGATCCCTCTCTCCCTCTATTGTATGGGTTTTATTGATTGGGGTTAGGGCTTGAATCCTTCCTTTTTGGGGGTTTTGGATGCCTCCAACCCCCTTCTTCGAGTTGTGTTAGAGATCTGGACCCTTTTAGGTCCAGGAAGTCCCAAGCATCCAACTTTATGTAGTTTCAATGGAGTCTTGAACCTAGGTTTCCATTTTAGGAGCCATTTCACCAAAAAGAGCCTTATGAGTGTTGCATGGGTATAAAGGTTGGACCTTTACGTGACTTTTGAGTGTTTAAAGGCCAGATCTATAAGATAGAGAAACAGATCTGACCTCAGAAGGTCATTTCAGTGTTGCCATGGAAGGAACTCGCCGAGTCCATTAGTGTACTCGACGAGTCGAGTCGGGGTTGCCCCGCGATTCGTGACAGGTGTAACTCGTCGAGTGGAGGGATGACTCGACGAGCCAAGAGAGGCTAGAAGGATCCAGAGGGACCCGCATGGACTCGCCGAGTCACCCATGTGCACTCGACGAGTCGGGTCAAAGTTTGACCATTGACTTTCGTTGACTTTTAGGGTTTTTGTCAACATTTGGACTTTTGGGTCAAGGGGAGGTAAAATGGTCTTTTACCCTTCTGAGGGATTGTAGAAGGGGATTTAATCTAGCCTTTGAGAGCCATTATTTATTTGAGGATATTGTGTATGTGATTAGGCGGGGGCTAGATCAGTATATTCGTGTGCGAGATCATCCGAGATACCGAGGTGAGTCTTCTCACTATACATTACCTAGAGTGGTATTTATGTGTAGACCAGAGGGTCTTGTATGCTATGTGTATATATATGAGTTATGTGCATTGTGTTATATGTGTGCTATGTATTGAACAGACCGGGACGGAGGGCCCAACGATATAGACCGGACCGAAGGGTCCAACGACACAGACTGGACCGAGGGTCTGACGAGCTATGACCGGACCAGAGGGTCCAACGAGCTCCGGCACTGGAGGGTCCCGTTGAGACACATCGACCGGAGGGTCGTATTGTAGCCTCGAGTGGCGTATGTGTTGCATGTGGTATTTTGAGGAACTCACTAAGCATTAATGCTTACAGTTGTTGTGTTATGTGTTTCAGGTACTAGCGAGGATCGCGGGAAGGCACCGGCATGATCCGTACACACTGAGAGGATTTATGTATTTGAGGATCTTGGGATTTGTTTATTGTGATAACATGTGATACATTGGATTACTATGATATTTTATGAATGAAAGTATGTTTTTAAAATGAAAAATTGTTTTGGAAATTTACGTTGTTACAAGTTGGTATCAGAGCCTTGGTTTGACAGACTCGGATACACCTCAGGGTGTATCTGAACTCAAACTGAGGATTTGAGAGAATTTTTCATAAAAGAAACAATTTTTCCAAAAGAGTAAAGGACTTTTGAGAAACGTGGAACGGAGCAGTGTGTACGATCAGCCAGCGCCCGAACGGTGATTTCCCAAAATACCCTTACATTATGTGTTATGAGATATTATGTGATATGTTATGCATGCTAGAGTAGGCTAGGTATTCATGGTTAGGACTAGAGTGGGCCTGATTTGTGATGCCTTAGCCTAGGAGTTACTGCTACTATGAGATACTTCGAGAGTAAGTAAGTAGCAACGAGGAACTTATGAGTGGTCTACCAGAGAGTAGCCTGAGTTTAGTGAGATATAGAGTACTTGTGATCTGGGATCCTAGGAGGAGGACTTGGGGTGAATACCGATGCGCTGTGGAAGGTAGTATAAGGGCCCGTACTACTGGAAACACCGGATCGGTGAGCAGTCCAAATAAGAATCCTCAGGGTACTAAAGAACAAGTAGGGTTGAGTATCGAGTGCGAGTATACTCGAACGAGTCTCTGATTCTTTTGTGTTGTATTTCAGAGACATCATGGTTGGGACGTGCCACCACCCAGGAGGCAGTGGTACCAGTGGTACCAGCGATGAGGAGAGTCGTAGGTTGATTCACGAGGAGGTAGCTGCGGCCATTTGAGCTGAGATACCAGAGATGTTCGGGTCTATCAAGACCATGCTGATCGAGACTTTTGATGAGCGGTACGCTGCTCTTACTGAGGCTGCTGTTGCTACGGCCACCGCAGCTGTCGCTGCTGCCAGGCCCCAGGGAGGTGACTCATTGCTATACCGAGAGTTCAGCAACACGAAGCCACCAGAGTTTGATGGGACGCAGGACCCGATTGCTGCGATGAGGTGGATTTCTGACATCGAGGGATGCTTCTACACCTGCTCGTGACCGGAGCATCTGAGGGTTAGGTTTGCGCTTAACCAGCTTCGCTTGGGAGTGAAGGATTGGTGGAAGTTTGTGACGGCAGACTTCACTACTGCAGAGCTTACTGCGGTGACCTGGGAGAGGTTTACCACGATGTTTCGAGATGAGTATGTTCCCCCTGTGGAGAGGGAACGTCTAGCCCAGGAGTTCTTATCCCTCAAGCAGGGAACTGAGTCTGTGACGGTGATTACGAGGATGTTTCATGAGAGGGCGTTGTTTTGCCCTGAGCACGTGTCGACTGAGCAGGCACGTATGATCCGGTACTTGAGCATACTGAGGAGGGATATCCGTGAGTTCGTGGTGAACTCGTCATACCGGACATTTACCGAGCTCCAAGCAAATGCCCGGAAGAGAGAGATTGAGCTGGAGACTCAGGTCAGGGAGGAGGCCGAGTCTCAGAGGAGGGACAGGCGACCGGCACAGGCGCAGCCGGCAGCCAAGCGGGCAAAGCCCGCTGATTCGAGATCTGGGGGTCCGAAGGGCCGCACTTGTGGGAAGTGTGGCAAGAGTCACGAGGGGGTGTGCAGAGCTGGGGTGTGTTACAAGTGTGGGAAGGAGGGGCATTACGCGAGGGATTTCCCCAAGGGATTCTCGGTTTGCTTTCATTGCAACCAGACCGTCCATCGGAAGGCCGAGTGCCCTCAGCTACTACAGGGATCAGCACAGGGGTCTACACCTGCTGCTAAAGCTACCGAGGTCCGGCCAGCGAAGGCCGAGGCACCGAAGGCTCGCGGGAGAGTCTTCCAGTTGACAGCGGAGGAGGTCCGCGCAGCGCCCGATGTCGTGGCCGGTATGTATTCTTTTACTTACCTATTTTGAGTTTAAGATTTTGTGCTTATATTGTGGTATGCTTAGGTACTTTTCTTGTGAGTTCTGTACCTGCGTTGGTGTTATTCGACTCGGGTGCGAGTCGATCTTTCGTGTCATTAGCATTTAGTCAGCACATCAGTGTTCATCGAGAGGCGTTGAGTCGACCTCTACGAGTTTCTATAGCCGACGAGCGAGCGGTGTATGCTACTGATGTGATTCGAGGATGTGTACTCGAGATCTTCGGCGTTGAGTTTCTGATTGATTTGGTCCCGATTACGATGGGAGATGTCTGTGTCATCGTGGGCATGGACTGGTTGAGCAGGTTTGGAGCGGTTATCGACTGTGAGCGACAGTTGGTGACCATACGAGACCCTAGTGGGGGAGTTCTTACGGTGTACGGCGAGGGTACCCGTTCAGGGTCAGCATTCTGTTCGGCTGCTAGAGCGAGGCAGAGTCTACAGCAGGGCTGTAGTGGGTTTGTGGCCTACGTGATGGACACACGAGTAGTAGCGGAGAGGCCTAGTTCTGTTGATGATGTGCCGATAGTGCGTGAGTTCCCGGACGTTTTCCCCGAGGAGTTGCCGGGTGTGCCTCCCGAGAGACAGGTGGAGTTTCGCATCGATTTGGTTCCGGGAGCGGCGCCTATCGCCAAGGCGCCCTATCGCCTTGCGCCACCAGAGATGCAGGAGTTATCCTCACAGCTTCAGGAGTTGTTGGGGAAGGGATTTATCAGACTGAGTAGCTCGCCGTGGGGAGCGCCGATCCTTTTTGTCAAGAAAAAGGATGGTTCACACCGGATGTGTATTGATTACCGGGAGTTGAACAAGTTGACGGTCAAGAACCGTTACCCCTTACTGAGGATCGATGATTTGTTCGATCAGTTGCAGGGAGCATCTTGGTTCTCCAAGATTGATCTGAGGTCGGATATCATCAGATGAGAGTGCGTGATGAGGATATCCAGAAGAAGGCGTTCAGGACTCGTTATGGGCATTACGAGTTCGTGGTGATGCCTTTCGGGCTCACCAATGCACCGGTGGCGTTCATGGATCTCATGAACAGAGTGTGCAGGCCGATGTTGGATCGATCGGTGATCGTGTTCATCGATGACATATTGGTGTATTCGACATCCAGAGAGCAGCATGAGGAGCATTTGAGGGAGATCCTCGGAGTTCTGAGATCGGAGAGGCTTTATGCCAAATTCTCCAAGTGTGATTTCTGGTTACGAGAGGTCCAGTTCCTGGGACATCTCGTTAACCAGAATGGGATATTGGTCGATCCGGCCAAGATTGAGGCGGTGATGAGTTGGGAGGTGCTGAGATCCCCCACCGAGATCAGGAGTTTTCTGGGGTTGGCCGGCTATTATAGGAGATTTATTATAAATTTCTCCAAGATTGTTGTTCCTCTCACCAGGTTGACCCGGAAGGGCGTGGCTTTCAGTTGGGCTCCGGAGCAGCAGGCCTCATTCGAGACACTTCGCCAGAGATTATGCGAAGCCCCAGTATTAGCCCTTCCGGAGTGGATGGAGGATTTTATGGTGTATTGTGACGCGTCGAAATCGGGATTAGGTGCGGTGCTGATGCAGAGAGGGCACGTGATAGCATACGCATCGAGGCAGTTGAAGCCTCATGAGACGAGATATCATACTCACGATCTGGAGTTGGGGGCTATGGTGTTCGCCCTCATGATCTGGCGTCACTATTTGTATGGGGTTCGGTGTACCATATACACAGACCACAAGAGCTTAAAGTATCTGATGGATCAGCCCAACCTGAACATGCGCCAGAGGAGATGGTTAGATGTGGTAAAGGATTATGAGTGTGAGATCCTGTACCACCCGGGCAAGGCTAACGTTGTAGCCGATGCCTTGAGTGGTAGGGCGGGGAGTGCCCCGATACGAGATGTTTGTATGTGGTTGACGGTGATGACTCCGGTGTTGGACACCATTCAGGAGGCCCAAGTAGAGGCCATGAGACCGGAGAACCGCAAGAGAGAACGGGTGATCGGGCAGGTATCTGAGTTCATTGCCGATAGCCGAGGGCTTATGACCTTTCAGGGTCGGATTTGGGTGCCATTTGAGGGCGAGGCACGTACCATTCTGATGGAGGAGGCGCATAGATCGAGGTTTTTGATCCATCCCAGGGCAACTAAGATGTATTTGGACCTAAAGAAAGACTATTGATGGCCCTGTATGAAAAGGGATGTTGCGTGGTTTGTGGAGAGGTGCTTGACCTGTCGCAGGGTTAAGGCCGAGCACCAGCGTCCACACGGCAAGTTGCAGCCACTTGAGGTTCCCCAGTGGAAGTGGGAACAGATTTCCATGGATTTTATCACCAAGTTACCAAGGACCGCAAGAGGTGTCGATGCAATTTGGGTGATTGTCGACCGGTTGACGAAGAGCGGTCACTTCCTTGCTATTAGTGAGAGCTCTTCTGCAGAGAGACTGGCAGAGCTATATGTGAGAGAGGTGGTATCGCGGCATGGAGTACCGATCTCGATTGTTTCAGATTGAGACGTACGCTTCACTTCTAGATTCTAGAAGAAATTCCATGAGGAGTTGGGTACGAGGCTGCATTTCAGCACCGCATACCACCCACAGACGGACGGACAGAGTGAGCGGACGATTCAGACGCTCGAGGACATGCTTCGAGCACGTGTGTTGGACTTCGGAGGGAGCTAGGACACATACCTACCATTGGTTGAGTTTTCCTATAACAACAGCCACCATTCGAGCAATGGTATGCCTCCCTTTGAGTTGTTGTATGGGAGGAGGTGTCGGACTCCCATTTGCTGGGGAGAGGTAGGACAGCGCGTGATGGGCAGCACTGAGATAGTGCTTCAGACGACCGAGCAGACATAGCAGGTTAGATAAAGGTTGTTGACAGCTCAGAGCCGCCAGAAGAGTTATGTGGATAGGCGACGATCCGAGCTGGAGTTTCAGGTAGGAGACTTCGTACTCCTCAAGGTGTCTCCTTGGAAAGGAGTGATTCGATTTAGGAAGAGGGGCAAGCTGGGGCTCCGGTACATTGGGCCGTTCAGGGTGACCGCGAGGGTGGGCAGGGTAGCGTACCGGTTGGAGCTACCTACGGAGTTGAGCCAGATTCATGATACCTTCCACGTGTCTCAGTTGAGGAAGTGTATAGCCGATGAGTCGGCAGTGGTGCCGTTGGGGGATATTCAGGTGGATGCGAGCCTGAATTATGCTGAGAGGCCAATCGCGATCCGGGATCGAAAGATCAAGGTTCTGAGGAACAAGGAGGTGTCCCTGGTTCAGGTCTAGTGGCAACATCGGAGAGGGTCCGAGCTGACTTGGGAGCCAGAGGCGGAGATGCAAGAGCAGCATCCTGAGTTATTTACGGAGCGAGACTTCGGGGGCGAAGTCTGATTCTAGTGGGGGAGAATTGTAACATCCGGATTTCCAGGTATTTTTTTAAGCTTTATCTTGAGTTTTAGGGAGGGAATCGGCGAGTAGGCGCTCAGACTCGCCAAGTTGGATCGCGAATTCTTGTCTGGATTAATGAGGGACTCGATGAGTCTGCGCTGTAAAATGAAACCCTAAATCTCAGGGCCTTTGCCCTATTTAAAGGCCCTTATGGCCTTCATTGGCGGCTACCATCCCAGAGAGAGAACCCCCATCGATCTTGAGTGTGTAGAGTGAGAGAGAGAAGATCATTTGAGCTTTTGGTGTGATTTTGCAAGAAAGGAGACGAGCTCCAGCAAGAAGGATCAAAGGAGATTGCTATTTTGAGTTAGCTAAGCAAGGAGTTCACCTTGAGGTACAAAATCGGATCCCTCTCTCCCTCTATTGTATGGGTTTTATTGATTGGGGTTAGGGATTGAATCCTTCCTTTTTGGGGGTTTTGGATGCCTCCAACCCCCTTCTTCGAGTTGTGTTAGAGATCTGGACCCTTTTAGGTCCAGGAAGTCCCAAGCATCCAACTTTATGCAGTTTCAATGGAGTCTTGAACCTAGGTTGCCATTTTAGGAGCCATTTCACCAAAAAGAGCCTTATGAGTGTTGCATGGGTATAAAGGTTGGACCTTTACGTGACTTTTGAGTGTTTAAAGGCCAGATCTATAAGATAGAGAAACAGATCTGACCTCAGAAGGTCATTTCAGTGTTGCCATGGAAGGGACTCGCCGAGTCCATTAGTGTACTCGACGAGTCGAGTCGGGGTTGCCCCGCGATTCGTGACAGGTGTAACTCGTCGAGTGGAGGGATGACTCGACGAGTCAAGAGAGGGTAGAAGGATCCAGAGGGACCCGCATGGACTCGCCGAGTCACCCATGTGCACTCGATGAGTCGGGTCAAAGTTTGACCATTGACTTTCGTTGACTTTTAGGGTTTTTGTCAACATTTGGACTTTTGGGTCAAGGGGGGTAAAATGGTCTTTTACCCTTCTGAGGGATTGTAGAAGGGGATTTAATCTAGCCTTTGAGAGCCATTATTTATTTGAGGATATTGTGTATGTGATTAGGCGGGGGCTAGATCAGTATATTCGTGTGCGAGATCATCCGAGATGCCGAGGTGAGTCTTCTCACTATACATTACCTAGAGTGGTATTTATGTGTAGACCAGAGGGTCTTGTATGCTATGTGTATATATATGAGTTATGTGCATTGTGTTATATGTATGCTATGTATTGAACAGACCGGGCCGGAGGGCCCAACGATGTAGACCGGACCGAAGGGTCCAATGACACAGACTGGACCGAAGGGTCCGACGAGCTATGACCGGACCAGAGGGTCCAACGAGCTACGAGACTGGAGGGTCCCGCTGAGACACATCGATCGGAGGGTCGTATTGTAGCCTCGAGTGGCGTATTTGTTCCATGTGGTATTTTGGGGAACTCACTAAGCATTTATGCTTATAGTTGTTGTGTTATGTGTTTCAGGTACTAGCGAGGATCGCGGGAAGGCGCCGGCATGATCCGTACACACTGAGAGGATTTATGTATTTGAGGATCTTGGGATTTGTTTATTGTGATAACATGTGATACATTGGATTACTATGATATTTTATGAATGAAAGTATGTTTTTAAAATGAAAAATTGTTTTGGAAATTTACGCTGTTACATTATTCCTATTGATCCTCCCAATCGCACTGTCCAACTACCCGTCGTCACCAAACCTACTACAAAGGTGAATGCTACAAGAACCGCTGTATCCTTACATTATTCCTGGTCTTCAACGACATACCACTTCCTGAATTCAATAATCCAGTGACCTACCCATAACCGCGCGGGCTGTCCTGTCCTGGTCTAAACTAGCTGAGGGAATCCGCAAGTGGATCACTCCTCTAAATCATTCTCACTGCCGACTAGGGACCGGCGAATGCTACGGGCCACCCCACAGTCTTACACTCCCGTACTATCTGACCACTAATGCATGCTACGGGCCACCCCATAGTCTTACTATACCAATATACGAATGCTATGGGCCACCCCACAGTCTTACAACATTCCTACTCTATCTACCATCTAGTGAACGCTACCGGCCACCCCATAGTCTTACAACACTTCTACACTATCTACCAACTAATGATACGGGCCACCCCCACAGTCTTACCACACTTCTCATACTATCCGACCTCTGGTGAATTCTACGGTTATCCCGTAGTCTGACAACACCTTCCATACTGACTGGCTGCTAGTGAATGCTACGGCTAACCCGCAGGATTACAACACTTTCCATACTGACTGGATGCTAGTGAATGCTACGGCTAACCCGCAGTCTTACAACACTTTCCACTACTCAACCGCTGACCATGGTCTTTAACTGACTACTAATCTGAACATACCCATAATCGAGCATACATGCACGATCTACTATCCCAAGATGAAATCTTGTCCTGACTGAAATCCCCTTCCTGATTTCTTGAGACCTGCTATCAATCGTCACGAGAACACGACCTTAATGTTGGCAAGCTTTCCGAATTCCCAACCTACACTATCCTTACGCCACACAGCCGCTTGAGCCACCTTTCTTCCTAATATGAATGCGAACTTATCCCGGTTTCAAACCGCTCCCGCTCCCGTAACATGATTGTTTCTCCCCCACTTAGATTCGACTAAGTCTTCCCAACACGTGAGTGTTGGAGGATTACCATTCCTTCCTTCCTTAAACGATAGACACGCTGACCACCAATACCTAACCTTGCTAGTGATCCATTACTAGCCCATTCTAAAGATCGCACAATTACTGAAGACTAGATGAATGCTTTCTGAAATCCCAATACTAATGACCCCAAAAGCTTAACCTGAGGTACCTCTCAACCTTAAAGTCCAATTAGCCTATGCTTAGAGAAAATTCTTTAGCGATGGACCGCTTCTCTTGATGCTTCTAAAAGCTATCCCTAGCACAAAGTCTAAACTTCACCGAATCCTGACGATGGTGAATAACCACCCTGCTGAACCCTGACCACAGATTTTCTCATGATGCTCCTGAACTTATCTCGGCCGTAACCGAGTTAACACTGAGCACTTCGAATCCAGAAAAGAAACATGGCCTTACACTAGCTACTAATAATTCTCGGTATCCAATTGGCATATGACATTTTTCACAAATATAATCCGAATACAAGAAGGGAGATAACTCATACATACTCTTACTCGAGGCTGAGGCAAGAACAACAATAATGCAGTTAGAATCGAAAAGAGCAATTGATACATACCTAAAACATTGCCTGCTGTAATCCGGATCTCTCCCGGATATCTTTGCAAAGTCTGACTCCTCTCTGCTGGGGCTCCTGTCCTCCTCTCTCGTCCATCAGTGATCCTCAAAATGTCCGGAGCAAACGTGCTTACTACCCCTCCCCTCATCGTTGGACAGTCGGCCTTCTTGTGGCCCACCTGATCGCAGTGAAAATATAATGGTTTTGCCCCATGTGGGCAGTCCCTGCTGACGTGACCATCCCTGCCACACTTGTAGCAGCCTGAACCCCTGGAACGATAGACTCCCTCGTGCAGTTTCCCGCACCTGCAGCACAGACCCTGGCCCTGCCAGTCTACCAATCGCTGCTCTAAAGTCTTGGGCCTCTTCCCACGACCCTCCATAGTATACACCTGATCTGACTTCCTCTTCTTAATGTGCTCCAAGTCAATCTCTCGCTCTCGGGCTCTAGAGATCATATCATTCAGGGACTCGCACCCTGAAATACTCACAAACTTCCTGATGATGTCCCACAGCATGTCGTGATACCTCACTTTCTTCATCTCCTCATCTGCCACATACTGCGGTACCAATAAAGCCCTCTCCCGAAACAACGCAATGATCTCTACCACAATCTCCGTAGTTTGGCAGAGATCCAGAAACTCTCGCGCCAACTGCTGTACCTCGATCGCTGGTGCAAACTCAGCTCGAAATCTGGTCGAGAAGTCATCCCATGACATAGCATCAACCACATCATCACCCAATTTACTACCGACCTCTTCCCACTAATCACGTGCCCAATCCTATAACAGGCAGGAAGCATATTGTAGCACTCGATTCCTGGTATGTATTTAATTAAAGAAATTTATGGGTTTTCTCTGGGACTCGACGAGTTGCTGGCCCAACTCGTCGACTAGAGTCGTGATCCGCGGGAGTTTAAAGTGACCTACTCGACGAGTCGGGAGACCGACTCGGCGAGTAGGCGATGTTTGAGTGAAACCCTAAATTTGAGGGTTTGCACCCTATTTAAACACCTTATCTCAGCCTCCATCGTCCCTTATACTCCCAGAGGACATCATATGGAAACCCTAGCCGTTTTTGAGTGTTCTTAGGCCATTTTGATGCTTTTTGGTGGGTTGTGAAGCTTGAGAAGAGGGAAGGAACTTGTGAGACCAAGGGGAAACAAGAAGATCCAGAGTTTGAAGCTCATTTTCAGCTTATTGGAGGTATAAAGCTGAACCTTTGTCTATAGATCTTGATTTTTGGGCCTTTTCCTTCATCTTTCTAAGCCCTAGAGAGGTTGTATTCGGGATTTAGTGTTGGAAGTCAGTGTATTCTTTAGATCCAGGTCTATTTGGGGGTTTTATGGCACAAAGGTGCCCATTTTGTTGCCATAAACACCCCATGCACTTTGGAGGCCATCTTTTCTGGCTTTTTGGGGCCAAAGACCCCTTGCATGTGTACCAAGTTTGGAACTTTACATGTAAAATGGACATTAGGAGGCCAGATCTATGGTTTTGGTGTGTTAAGACCTATTTAAGTCGACTATATAGTATTGGTCAAGGATCGACTCGACGAGTTGTTCTTGGAACTCGGCAAGTCGCGATGTAATTGACCACCAAATCCTTTCTGTGGATGGACCAAGTGTTAGGGAGGAGGTCCCTTAGTTGTTTAGGCGCGTAAAGGGACCTGGGAATCATAGGACTCGTCGAGTGTATGAACAGACTCGGCGAGTCCAAGGCAATCTCCCAATCGTTGAAGATGGACTCGACGAGTTGTTCATACAACTCGGCGAGTCATAGGCTGGACACATTCTTATGAGGGAGATGAACTCGACGAGTTCAAGGTCGAACTCGGCGAGTCGGATGAAGATGGCCCCGATGGTATGATTAAAGAAGAACCCGTTGAGTTCTTGCTAGACTCGACGAGTTGAGTCGGGGATTGGTTCGAGTTAGAGGGATATGGAATCGACGAGTTGGTTGACCAACTCGGCGAGTCAGGTCAACTGGATGTTGACTTTGACCAACGTGGACTTTGACTGAATTGAGTTGACCCTGGTTTTGGATTGCATGTTCGAATTGATGATTTAGAAGGGTTGCCATGTAGGTATTGAGGAGTCGAAGGGATTCGACTTTCACGCCGAGGACATTTCAGACATTGCACGACATCGAGGTGAGTTACCTTCCAGTAGCGGTGGGTCTACGGCCACAATGTCGTCCCACCAGTAGGAGTTGTATGTTGGATGATTGTCATTGTGATATTCATCTGGGTTTGCTACTACCTGATATGTTTATGTGCTAGCATGATATGTTATATGCGATAGTGGTAGTAGGGGGAATATAGTCCCCAAGTTCGGCCGTTAGGACCGAAGGGTAGGTCGGGCACCCCATAATTGTCTGACAGTATGCTATGATATTATGTGGTAGTAGTAGGAGGTGAAATAGTCCTCGTATGTCGGTCGTAAGGACCGACGGGTAAGTCAAGCACCCTAGAATGGCTTGACCTGGGTAAGTCAAGCACCCCAGAATGGCTTGACCCGGGTAGTCAGGCACCCCAGAATTGCCTGATAGTATGTTATTGTATGGTGTGTGGTATGATGGGGGAAATCACTAAGCTTCGTGCTTATAGTTGTCATTTGTGTTTCAGGTACTTCTTCAGCGAGGGGGAAGGAGCCTGCGCGGTAGCGGCACATCACACACACGCATGATTTCCGCACTATGAGATTTCTTGGGATTGTACTCTGATTTTTATTACTATGGATGATATGGTTTTGAGACGCGTTGTTATAGTTTTATAAATTGAATTGACGTTGGTGATGTTTTTGGTAAACTATTTTATGAGTTACTTAATTAAAAATAAAATTTTTGACCTTGAAAATTGGGATGTTACAAGTTGGTATCAGAGCCTTAGTTTGAGGGATTTGGATACACTCTCGGGTGTGTCTGAACTCAAACTGAGGATTTGGTAAGAAAATTTTCAAAAAGAAAATCACTTTATGAAAAGAAGTTTGAAAAGAGAAAAAGCAACTTTCAAAAAGAACAAGATGTGTGATGTGCACGACCGACCGAGCTGAAGTAAGTTTTCCCCAAGATACCCATACATGTTATGTTATGATATGATATGATTATGAGAATTGCATGCTAGATTAGGGCTAAGGATCTAGGAAGATGCCTGATATGCCTGCTATATGTGCTTTTGAGTTGCGAGATGTTACTGATTCGTCAGTTATATGATAGCTTGGATAGAGTACGATTGGATTGGGTTACTCAATGCCCGAATGTTGTTCCTTTGTGCTTCGCGAGTCCTAGTTATATTTAGCTAACTAGTAAACGAATACGTTAAGTTACATATTGCGAGGACGAAATAATTCCAGAAGGTTAGGTCTAGCCCTACTGTGCAGCTCTTGTTTGAGTCCAACCGTTGTGGGGTAGGACCTTTCATTCGAAGAATTATCTGGTCTTAGTAATATGTAATGGTATTCGCGAGCTAGTTAGGTAAAGGTAACAGGGGTTCCTTATGCAACTGATGGCGGAGAGTAGGTCGGAGAGTTACCCTAGGGTAAGCCTAGGACGAGATTGGAAAAGAGTGCAACAGTAATAGGAGGGACTTGGTGAAGTTGAAGCAATCCTCGCGGAAAGTACGGATAGATGTGGAAGGTAGTATGGGCCCGTACTACTGAAAGCAGAGGATCCGTACTCGAATCGAGGAGGGCCGAGATGGAACCAGGAAACTTGTAGAGTTTATGAAATCTCTCGAGGGTTATGTATGATTCTGACAGTTATGTGTTATGTTTCAGAATGGTGATGATCACACGACACGGAGGAGGAGGTTCAGGGTCAGGATCCGGTTTAGGATCAGGTTCGGGAGCAGGTACCGAGCCAGTTGATGAGGGGCTACGTGAGTTCATTGCTTCTGAGATCACGAGAGGTATCCTTGAGTTGACCCCGGTGATTTTCGAGTCGATCAAGGAAGGGATCATTGAGTTGATGGAGGATCGCCTCAGGGCGTTCAGGAGTGACATGGCACACAGCCAGTCAGGGTCATGCACACTGTCCTTCAAGGACTTTAGGGGCAGTGGTGCGCCGGATTTCCATGGGGTTAAAGACCCCATCGTAGCCAGGAGGTGGATTGCAGACATTGAGTCTGCATAGTTGACGAGCTTCTGCCCTGAGGGGTCAAAGGTGCGATATGCTGCAGGTTGTTTGAGAGATAGGGCCAGATATTGGTGGGAGTCGGTTGGCGACTCGATGGGAGCCTCGACGATTGAGGCTATGACTTGGTCGGACTTTGTGACCAAGTTACGGTCTGAGTTCGTGCCAGCTGTGGAGCTTCAGCAGCTGGCCAAGGAGTTTCTGGATATGAGGCAGATGACAGAGACGGTGGCGGAGATTACCGCCAAGTTCCGGGAGAGGGCATTGTTGGTGCCCCGGTATGCGGGAGATGAGGATATGTGGAGGACCCGCTATCACGACATGTTGAGAGCGGATATTCGGGAGGATGTTAGCTTCTCCGCATGTCCGACCCTGGATTCCATGATTGCCAGGGAGAGGGAGAGATAGATAGACTTGGAGCACATCAGGAAAAGGAAGGCGGAGGAGGGACAGGTTACTAGGGCTTCAGGGAAGAAGCCCAAGGGATCCGACTCTAGGTCGAAGGGCCAGCAGGACCAGGGCCGCCGTAGGAAATGCGGTAGGACTCATGAGGGGGTTTGTAAGGTGGGATCATCGGGCTGCTACAAGTGCGGCAAGAAGGGGCACTTCAGTAGGGATTGTACCTCCCCTGCGCCCACTTTCCAGACATCAGAGTTGCTGTGCTTTCACTACAACCAGCGAGGCCATAAAAAGGCCAATTGTCATCAGTTGACAGCAGCAGCGCCAGTGAAGGCGCCAGCTCCAGCGACCCTGCGGATTACTGATGGCCAGCAGGGCAAGACAAAGGCTCCAGTGGTGAGGAGTCGAGCCTTCCAGTTGACTACCGAGGAGGCACGCGCCGCACCCGATGTGGTGACAGGTATGATTTATTCCCTCTAGCTTTTATTTTATGTTTCTTATTATATTGATGTGCCATATGATATGTCTTGTTTAGGATCGTTCCATGTGAACGGTATTCCAGTTCAGGTGTTGTTCGATTCGGGTGCTACCCGGTGATTTGTCTCTCTTGCGCTTAGCGAGAGGTTCTCTGAGTTGTCAGGCATGTTGGATTGCCCTCTAGAGGTCGAGATTGCAGATGATCGATCAGTGCGAGCATGAGAGGTTTTCAGGGACTGTGTTCTGAGGTTGTTCGAGGAGCGTTATTTGGTAGACTTGGTTCCCATTCAGTTGCGTGGGAACAATGTGATTATAGGCATGGATTGGTTGAGCCCCAATAGGGCAGTGATCGATTGCGCACAGCAGTTGGTTCGGATCAGGACCTCGAGTGGGGGAGAGCTGGTGGTTCAGGGCGAGAGGCCACAGCGCGGACCAGAACTATGTTCAGTAGCGAGGGCTAGGCGCTATCTTCAGCAGCGCTGCGCTGGGTATGTCGCCTATGTTATGGATACCCGGGAGGCGGGTAAGACGATGGTGAGCGATGTTCTGGTGGTGCGAGATTACACGGATGTATTCCCAGAGGAGTTGTCGGGGATACCTCCGGGGCGACAGGTGGAGTTCAAGATCGACCTAGTCCCTGGTGCGGCTCCGATAGCCAAGGCACCATATCGGTTGGCTCCTCCCGAGATGCAGGAGTTGTCTACACAGCTGCAGGAGCTTTTAGACAAGGGATTTATCAGGCTGAGTAGCTCGCCTTGGGGAGCCCCGATCCTGTTTGTCAAGAAGAAGGACGGGTCGCATCTGTAGAGACCCATTTTTATAACGAACGGTGAGTGCGGAAGAAAGATATCTCGAGATTAATCGTGTTTTTGGAAGTATGAACACCAAGAACATATTATGAGTTCATAAAAAGAGACCAAGAACAAGAGAGAATAAAATATATTAATGAAGAACATGGTGGGAGAGAAACTCTCCCTGGGTGGGAGAACCCACCAACTTTCTCTCTCTAGAGATTACATTGTAAGAAAAAGTAATCACTCATTAAGGAAAAGATAAGCTAGCTAAAAAGTAAGATATGACCAACTCTCCCTTTATATAGGAGGGAGAGTATTTACACCATAAATACATAAAGGGAAAATACAACCTAATAAACACTCATTATTTGTGGAGCATTTCCATGCACCAACATTCTCTCCCTAAATGCTTACAAATGATGAGAGATCCAATAAGTGATACAAGGCTATAATACAGTAATCCGACTAGCAAGTGTGGTAATAAAATGCAATCAAGTGCTGAAATGTCTCTGAAACTCTGAAGTGTCTGTGCAGTCTGAAACTGGTCATGAATCTCTGAAATGAAGGTCTTCGGCTTCAAAGCACAACCAATGGATCAGAAAAAAAATAAGATCCAAATCTTCAAACCAGTCATAATCACCCGAAGAAGGAGGTCACCATGAGCAAGTAGAAGATCCAATAAAGGAAACACTTCGGCTTCAAAAGTCTGAAAAACATCTCAAGTTCTCGAATCATAATACACCGAAATTCTTCAAAGAATAACCTGCTAAAAATGTGAAGCATCCATAAAATGAAGTCCGGATAAAAATAATGTGAGTCCAAAAACATGGTCTAGCAATGCCGAAAATTTGATCCAAGGACCAAAAATAAGTGCCACATCACATTGCCAAAATAATCTTCGTCTTCAACATATCACAAATCCAAACTCGTGAAACCATAAGATCTGAACCGGATGCGAACACAAAATCATCCTGTGGTAGAGTCCGAATAATAAATAATCTGAATCGGAAAACATCGAGTAATGCCAAAAATTTGATCCGTAAAGACCAAAAAGAAGTGCCACATCGCATCACTAAATAAATAATCGTCTTCAGAAGTCTTCAAAAATCCAAACTCAAACAATCATAATAACCAAATCCGGATGATATTCTCTCCCTATTTTTGATAACCAATGACCGGATATCAAAAATCAACAAATCATCGGATGGAAAGTATCGGATACCAAGAGCTAACAGAGAAGCTCTCCCTAGATGTATGAAGGGTCTCGATAAGAAACGAGAAAGAGTAAAAGAGATACTCTTGCGGTCATGAGGAGGCGGGTGACATAGTTGCTGAAGTTGTGCTGAGAATAATCTGTTGTGCCAAAAATATATCCAAATATCCAAACTGCGGTGCCGGAACACTTGAAGTGGTCTTCAATAGAAAGTAAAGTCCACATGCTCAAGATACATGATTCGTCAACCAAAAATCAAGAGCGACAAGTCATAAAATCCCATAATGTGAAGAATGCGAAACAACTTTGTTGATCAATCGCCGTTGCGGTGCAAGCATCACAAAAAATAATATGAAGTCCGACTGCGGTAGGAATATTCTTCCAATAATAATAACCGGCATGAAATGAACCAATGTGACAATCCAAGGTTCGGTTGTTGCAAAAATTGGTGTTAAAAAAAATAATTGGTTTTAATAAAAAAAATTGGTTTTAATAAAAAAAAATTGGCTAAATAAAAAAAATGGTGTTAAAAAAAATAATGGATAAATAAAAAAAATTGGCTGGAAAAAAAATTTAATTAAAAAAAATGGAGAAAAAAATCTGAATAATAAAAAAAGATAAAGTCTAGAAAAAAAGAGGGTTTTTTTAAAAAAAGAAGGGGAAAAAAGAAGGGGAGGGGAGGAAAAAGAAGGAGGAAAGGAGGGGGGGAAGGAGGAGGAGGGAGGGGCTGATGAGAGGGAATGGAAAAAAAGGGGCTGAAGGAAGGTGGAGAAGGGAGGAGGGAGGATCGGAGGTAGGAGGCTGCGGGTGAGAGAGGTGATTTAGGTGGGAGGTGGTTGCGGTAGGAGGTGACTGCGGATCAGAGGGGAAGGTGGGGGTCTTGGGTGCGGACGAGGGAGCTAGGTGCGGATGGTGCTGGTCGCGGATGGAGCTGGTCGCGGATGGAGCTGGCTGCAGTAGGCGATGCGGTGCAAGTGAGCAAATCGGTTGCGGTGCAAGACTGAGGTGAAGCGCCTGCGGTCCGAACCGAGAAGGGAGCCTGCGTCCGAGGCTGCGGTCCGATCTGGGAAGGATGGCTGCGGTCTGACTCCGGTTCATCAGCAAGGGAGATGGATGCGGTCCATCAGCAGTCATCCGAGGGATGCGGATAGGACCTAAGAGGACCTCGGATCCAGGCTAAAAAATGGCTGCGGGTAGGCTTTTAAGGGGACTCCGGTAGGCAGTTTTTGGCTGCGGTTCGGGGGTCCGGAAAGGTCTGAACAAGTGACGAAAAATGCTATTTTTTCATGAAAAATGGTACCGCAAAGGCCATTTATTCATATTTTAATAAGGGAATCTTTTTATAAAGCATTTTAAGTCAACATGTGGTCTTGGGAAGGCAAAAAGAAGAGTGTGCAGGGCGTTTTAGGGGACAAAAGGTGATGAGATTTGTCATAGTCACATGGTTTTAAATTGGGAAGGAAAATAAAAGTTGAATACTCTTTACCAAAAAGAGTAACAAGGACAAGTAGCTTTATGCAAACCAAAGAATTACGTCCATACATTCTTCATAGAGATCTACAGCAACAATTTGTTTATGAACAAGAGAAGTTCATACCTTTTGGATGACAAAAGTTGCTGGGAAATGTCTTCAAGAAAGAATGCTTCAACTTTATCAATAATTAAGCCCATAATTTTTGTGTCTTCTCATCCAAGAAAAAGAACTCCCTGGAACAATATCTTCAACAATATGGAGACCACAAAATTAATTTCTTCACCAAATTTCTTCATTTCTTCAACAGCAAAAATATTAAACTTTTAAGAACATCTTCTTCCAGCAATAAATAGAACGAGCAGCAGCAACAACAATTTATTTTACTAAGATAGAATCACCCAGAAAATAGAACTAAGAACGAACTTCATAAACAAAAAATTCCGGTAAGAAACCCGAAATTTTTTTTTCTTGCAGAAACACTGAAAAATCACAAGATAATCACCGAATGGGAGTCGTTCCCTTGAAATAATCGTGAGATCTTCAAGGTACGGCTCTGATACCAATTGTAGAGACCCATTTTTATAACGAACGGTGAGTGCGGAAGAAAGATATCTCGAGATTAATCGTGTTTTTGGAAGTATGAACACCAAGAACATATTATGAGTTCATAAAAAGAGACCAAGAACAAGAGAGAATAAAATATATTAATGAAGAACATGGTGGGAGAGAAACTCTCCCTGGGTGGGAGAACCCACCAACTTTCTCTCTCTAGAGATTACATTGTAAGAAAAAGTAATCACTCACTAAGGAAAAGATAAGCTAGCTAAAAAGTAAGATATAACCAACTCTCCCTTTATATAGGAGGGAGAGTATTTACACCATAAATACATAAAGGGAAAACACAACCTAATAAACACTCATTATTTGTGGAGCATTTCCATGCACCAACAGCATCGCATGTGCATAGATTACCGGGAGCTGAACAAGGTAACGGTAAAGAACCGTTACCCACTCCCGAGGATAGATGACTTGTTCGACCAGCTTCAGGGGGCATCTTGGTTTTCCAAGATTGACTTGCGGTCAGGCTACCATCAGATGAGGGTCAGGGATGAGGATATATAGAAGACTGCTTTTCGGACTCGCTATTGTCACTATGAGTTCGTGGTGATGCCCTTCGGGTTCACCAATGCTCATGTCGCGTTCATGGACCTCATGAACTGCGTGTGCAAACCGATGCTAGATCGGTCTGTGATAGTTTTCATTGATGACACCTTGGTTTACTCCAAGACGCAGGAGTTGTTGGATAAGGTGTCTAAGTCCATAACTATTTCTGGTATGTACTTGACCCGACCCGGCATGGTCCATTTGGGTTGCATGGCATCATGCATTTGGATAGACTAAATGAGAGAAATAACACTTGTGGTTTATTAATATATTATAAGTTCTAATATATTAATAGTATTATTTAATTAGTATTGATCAAGAATTAATCTAGGATTAATTAAGTGATCAAAAGATGACTAATTAAATATATGGGTTGATCATGTAAATCATCCATAACTTGTATAATGGGCTAAAAGGCTCCATGGATAATCAAGTTGGGTTAAACCCATTGAATGCTCCATGGAGGCTCCATGGGAGTTACAAACCCATGGGTCATGGAAATGAAGAGTCATGCCACATTAGGGTTTACATGGTGTAACCCTAGATGTGACACACTATATAAGCAACATGTTCTCCACCAAAATCGGATACACATAAGAAACAAGAGGGCTAGAGCCGATTTTGCAAGTGTAAGATTCTCTCAAAGTTTACTCCTTTGCATTTGGTGTTGTGTGAAGCATTTGATGCATCACACTTGGGGTGCTAGGCTCACAAGATTTCAAGGATCATAATCAACAACAAGGTAAGTTATTCTATCTTTCATTCAAGTTAAAAATGTTCCCCATGTATGCTAGATAGGAATATAACCTTGGAATTCAACTTTGCATGATTATTAGACAAACATAGATCCAAGGTTATTAGGGTTGCATGTACACTTAGGAAGTGTTAGAATGCTCAAAACCCATTAGGAGTAGCATGAGGAGCATCTGCGAGAGGTTTTGGATACCATGAGGAGGGAGAGCTTGTATGCCAAGTTCTCCAAGTGCGAGTTCTGGTTACGCGAGGTGCAGTTTCTTGGGCACCTTGTCAACCAGAACGGGATATTGGTTGACCCGGCCAAGGTGAAGGCCGTGATGAGATGGGAGGTTCCAAAGTCTCCAACTGAGATTCAGAGTTTCCTCAGATTGGCAGGCTATTATCGGAGATCCATTTAGGACTTCTCCAAGATAGTCGTACCTCCGACCCGGCTGACGAAGAAAGTCGTTGTCTTTTGCTGGGGGCCTGAGCAGCATGCAACGTTTGAGACATTGAGACAGAGACTATGCGAGGCGCCGATACTCGCCCTGCCCGAGGGCATGGAGGACTTTGTGGTATATTGTGACGCGTCCATCTCAGGGTTGGGCGCGATATTGATGCAAAGGGGGCACGTTATCACTTACGCTTCGAGGCAGCTGAAGCCTCATGAAGCGAACTACCCGACGCATGATTTGGAGTTGGGGGCGGTCGTCTTCGCCCTCAAGATTTGGAGACACTACCTCTATGGGGTCTGATGTACCATCTACACGGACCACAAGAGTTTGAGGTACCTCATGGATCAGCCGAATCTGAACATGAGGCAACGTCGGTGGTTAGATGTGGCGAAGGATTACGATTGCGAGGTCATTTACCACCCGGGGAAAGCCAATGTCGTGGCCGACGCGCTTAGCCGCAAGACAGCGCCAATTAGAGACATATGCATGAGGATGAAGGTGGTGACTCCTCTTTTGGAGCAGATACGAGAGGCCCAGCAGGAGGCTATGAAGGAGGAACATCGGAAGAGTGAGAGTATTGTGGGACAGATTTCCTCCTTCGACTATGGTAGCCGTGGATTATTGACACTACAACGCAGGGTGTGGGTTCCCTATCATGGGGGTGTGCGCCAGGTTCTGATGGAGGAGGCGCACAAATCCTGATTCTCGATTCATCTCGGGGCGACGAAGATGTACAGGGATCTTCGACCCGATTACTGGTGGCCCTGCATGAAGCGGGACGTCGCCTGGTACGTAGAGCGATGCTTGACCTGCAGGAAGGTGAAGGCCGAGCACTAGAGGCCACACGACAAGATGCAGCCGTTAGACATTCCCATGTGGAAATGGGAAGATATTACTATGGATTTCATCACCAAGATTCCTAGGACTGCACGGGGAATGGATTCGATTTGGGTCATCGTGGATCGGTTGACCAAGACCGCCCATTTCATTCTGATTCAGGAGAGCATTTTGGCCGAGAAGTTGGCCGATATCTACATCTGAGAGGTAGTAGCTCGGCACAGAGTGCCAGTTTCGGTGATTTCGGACCGAGACGTGCGATTTACTTCCCGGTTCTGGAAGAAGTTTCACGACGAGTTGGGTACTCTCCTGCTCTTCAGCACAACATTCCACCTGCAGACGGATGGTCAGAGTGAGCGGACCATCCAGACTTTAGAGGATATGATGTGGGCCTGCGTTCTAGACTTTGGTGGTAGTTGGGATACCTACCTTCCATTAGCTGAGTTCTCCTACAACAACAGCTATCACGCGAGTATCGATCGTCCTCCCTTTGAGATGTTGTACGGGAGGAAGTGCAGGACCCCGATATGTTGGGGTGAAGTCGGACATAGGGTCATGGGGAGCACCGAAGTGGTGCTCAAGACGACAGAGAGGATTCAGCAGGTTAGGAGTAGGCTTCAGACTGCGCAGAGTCGGCAGAAACGTTATGCCGACAAGCGTCGTTCGGACTTGGAATTACAGGTCGGGGATATGGTCCTCCTGAAGGTGTCGCCTTGGAAAGGCGTCATCCAATTCAGGAAGCGGGGAAAATTGGGACCCAGGTATATTGGACCTTTCAGGGTTGTCGCCCGGGTGCGCAAGCTGGCGTATAGGCTGGACCTGCCATCCAAACTCAGTCAGATTCACAGTACGTTTCACGTCTCCCAGTTACGGAGGTGTCTGGTGGACAACTTGACACTTGTACTCTTGAAGGATATTCAGGTGGATGACAACCTGAATTACATCGAGCGGCCAGTGGCGATCCTTGACAAGAAGTCGAAGGATCTGAGGAACAAGAGGGTGGAGCTGGTAAAGGTGCAATGGCAGCACCGCAAGGGGTCGGAATGGACTTGGGAGTCGGAGGAAGAGATGAGGGAGCACTACCCAAAGCTCTTTCGAGATTCAGCAACAGACTTCGAGGACGAAGTCTAAAATAAGTGGGGGAGATTTGTAGCACCCGATTCCTGGTACGTATTTAATTAAAGAAATTTATGGGTTTTCTCTGGGACTCGACGTGTTGGTGGCCCAACTCGTCGAGTAGAGTCGTGATCTGCGGGAGTTTAAAGTGACCTACTCGACGAGTCGGGAGACCCTATTTAAACACCTTATCTCAGCATCCATCGTCCCTTATACTCCCAGAGGACATCATATCGAAACCCTAGCCATTTTTGAGTGTTCAATGGCTATTTTGGTGCTTTTTGGTGGGTTGTGAAGCTTGAGAAGAGGGAAGGAACTTGTGAGACCAAGGGGAAATAAGAAGATCCAGAGTTTGAAGCTCATTTTCAGCTTATTGGAGGTATGAAGCTGAACCTTTGTCTATAGATCTTATTTTCGGGATTTAGTGTTGGAAGTCAGTGTATGCTTTAGATCCAGGTCTATTTGGGGGTTTTATGGCACAAAGGTGCCCATTTTGTTGCCATGAACACGCCATGCACTTTGGAGGCCATCTTTTATGGCTTTTTGGGCCAAATACCCCTTGCATGTGTACCAAGTTTGGAACTTTACGTGTAAAATGGTCATTAGGAGGCCAGATCTACGGTTTTGGTGTGTTAAGACCTATTTAAATCCACTATATAGTATTGGTCAAGGATGGAATCGACGAGTTGTTCTTGGAACTCGACGAGTCGCGGTGTAATTGACCACCAAATCCTTTTTGTGGATGGACCAGTTGTTAGGGAGGAGGTCCCTTAGTTGTTTAGGTGCGTAAAGGGACCTAGGAATCATAGGACTCGGCAAGTGTATGAACAGACTCAGCGAGTCCAAGGCAATCTCCCAATCTTTGAAGATGGACTTGACGAGTTGTTCATACAACTCAGCGAGTCATAGGCTGGACACATTCTTATGAGGGAGATGAACTCGACGAGTTCAAGGTTGAATTCGGTGAGTCAGATGAAGATGGCCCCGATGGTATGATTGAAGAAGAACCCGTCGAGTTCTTGCTAGACTCGACGAGTTAAGTCGGGGATTGGTTCGTGTTAGAGGGATATGGACTCGACGAGTTGGTTGACCAACTTGGCGAGTCAGGTCAACTGGATGTTGACTTTTACCAACGTGGACTTTGATTGAATTGAGTTAACCCTGGTTTTGGATTGCATGTTCGAATTGATGATTTAGAAGGGTTGCCATGTAGGTATTGAGGAGTCGAAGGGAGTCCACTTTCACGCCGAGGACATTTCAGATACTGCACGACATCGAGGTGAGTTACCTTCCAGTAGCGGTGGGTATACGGCCACAATGCCGGCCCACCAGTAGGAGTTGTATGTTGGATGATTGTCTTTGTGATATTCATCTGGGTTTGCTACTACCTGATATGTTTATGTGGTAGCATGATATGTTATATGTGATAGTGGTAGTAGGGGGAATATAGTCCCCAAGTTCGGTCGTTAGGACCGAAGGGTAGGTCGGGCACCCCAGAATTGTCTGACAGTATGCTATGATATTATGTGGTAGTAGTAGGAGGTGAAATAGTCCTCGTATGTCGGTCGTAAGGACCGACGGGTTAGTCAAGCACCCCAGAATGGCTTGTGTAACGCCCGTGTTTCAAGGCTAGGCATTAATATTGATGTGACAATCTAGGTTAACCTTTGTAACTCATTTTGAAGAAATGAAAAGGAATTATGTGAATATTATGTGTATTATGTGTTTTATGCTTAATTACTTGGATTTAATTAATTAAGAATAAAAATGAGCGTCGAAAATAAATATTAGATAAAGTCGATATCTATTAAGAAAGTTGTAGTGGTCGTGACAAGGATTACGGATATATAAAGAATACCGAAATCCGAGTTATAACGAAGAAGTTATGACCTGTCGAAGTTTCACGACAAAACCGGCACGGTGCCGAATGATGTAAAAAGTGAGTTTTTGATAAACTACTTTTTAGCCATAGTGATCTAAACGAAATTCGTAATGTTCGTTAAACCGAGAGTATGCATAAAAAGAACGCCCAAATCTAACTTCGTATGAGGAAGTTATGATTTTTCTAAGTTTCAGCTTAGCAGTAGACAGCTAAAAACTCGAATTTTAGATCGAGTGATTTTTAGCCGACACAACCTAAACGAGAATCGAAGGTCTTGTCAATAGTAGTACAACGGTAAAGAGACAGACGAAAACAGACGTCGGATGAAGAAGTTATGAATTTTTAACGGATTTCCTGTTCCGGTCTGTTAAAAATAATAATATAAAAATTAAATTCAAAATTAGCCGACGAAGTCCAAAAGAACGTTGTAGAGCGTAATTTTACCTACGCGTGCATATAAAGAACGTCAAAAATGGAGCCCGTATGCGAAAGTTATGGATTTTAGAAGTTTGTCACAAAAATCAAGAAAAAAATGTCAAATCCGAGAAATTTCGCATGGTGGGACTTTGGCCACGTCACCCTCGCTCATAACGCGCCACGTGTCCGAAAATGTTGAGTTACCGAAGCCAGCTGGCGAGGCGTGTCGCATGCCCTCGCATCCGAAGCACGGTCGAGTAGCGATCCGACGCGTGCCCTTTCTTGCGTGTCCGACCTTCGCATAGTGTGCCACGACTCCGAAACTCGGACCTAGACCTCGGTCCAATCAGAGGCCAACAGCTCACCCCTCGCACGTGCGAGCCACCTGCCCTCTCTTCGGATCTGCTGACATCTGATAGCTTCTCAGCCGTCCGATCAGAAGCCTCACACCTATAAATAGAAGGGTGCGAGACCTGCCGGGTATATTTTGGAAACTTGTCATTTTACAACCCTAAACCCATATTTCTTTCATTCCAACTTCCCCCAAAGCCCCGGTATTATACCAAACACCCGAAACAAGTCCCAAAGTGCCCGAGAAGCCCGAGCAATTTATCTTTTCGGTTTTGAAGCCCAACCCTCGTAGATCCCGGTTTCTGAATAAAACTCCCGGTTTTATTAGAAACGATCGTTTTAGGAAACGAAGTGCTGCCCGATTATCATTAAATCAAGTGAGTGTGTAGTCACTTCCACCTTACACATAGATATGAAGTATTTACCTTAAAATACGTGCTATGTGTAAATATATCAATTGTTTATTTGAGGTGACTGTTGAATAGATGTTTTATACAAGTTTTAAACTGTATATGTATTTTATCTACAAATATGTTGGGTAAAACATGGGTAGACGAAATAGTTGATGAGTGTTAAAATGATGAGAGGCCTCGTTGTTGTTGTTGTTGTTGTTGTTGTTGTTGTAGTCGTCTAACAGAGTATAGATGACGACCACAGACGTTTCTAAACAGTCCAGTGGAACACTAGCAGGTTCGCAACTTGTAGGTGTTGGTGAACTATATGTTCATTGGCGTACTCCATCCCCCTCATGGTTGCCTTTAGGACATGTATGGCTGAGGAGTCCCCTTAGCAGTAGTGTCCATCCCGATGATAATCCTTAGGCTAGGTCCCTTGTGTTAGGTGTTTAGGGACGTAAAGTGAGGATAACGGGAATGGGTAATCACGGTTATTGTTGATTGGTGAACTTAATAAGTTTATTATTATTGTGGGTTGAAAACCCTATATGCTCACCAGGCTCCCAAGCCTGACCCACTCAGCTTTTTATTATTACAGGTAGTGGACCCCGAGCATAGTTGGAGGATGATGAGAGATTTTTTGATTATAGGCCAGTAGTTGTAAATAACTGTTGTAAGGCTTATAATGTCTTGTTTATGCTTTTGATCTGTATCGGAACATGACATCCCGAGGTTTTGATATGAAATGAAATTATATATTTCTTAAAGAAAGGTTTTGATAAACTTTTATCATGTTTTGTTTTGGGGACCAATTCCGCAACATCTTTTAAAAGGATTTCTCTGACTTTATTTTAAAAAGCATAAATTAAATCGGTCTTTTCTGGCCTAGAAATTAGGGGATGTCACAGTTGGTATCAGAGCATTAGTTTAAGCAAACTAAGAAATTGTAGGATTTCTAGACTTAAACTTAGAATGCTAAGTGATGATTGTGAGATGAGTGTCTACCATATTTTAGACACGAGCACTAGTTTATTTTAGGAAAGATGCCTAAAATGCTTTTATGTGCTAAATGCTATATGTTTGCCATATATGCCATTATTTGTTCGGATCTATGGTCTGTTGCCGACCGGATCTGGAAACCTTATGTGTGTAGGATTCTAAGCGTACCATTACGATATTAGAACTAACATGTAAACGTTTCGGAGTGATAAGGGAATTGAAATATCTATCAAGGATAAAGACCTAAATTCGCCTTATTCGGTATATAGATTATAATGGCAAGAACTCGAAGTGGAGCGGGAAATGCAAACAGAAACCAACGACCTCAACCCCAAGTGGTGGAACAGGTGCCTATAGTAGGAGCAGCACCCGAACCCATCACCATGGCTGGAGTACGAACTATGATTCAGACCATGATGGTTGAACAAAGGGAGGAATTGAGGCAAATGTTGCTGAACAACATGGATGAACCTTTAGTTCCTGTTGAACAACGTGAATTAAATGACGACCGATCTGAAGAAGGAAACAACAGTAGATATGTTGGTCATAGTGAACCGCTTGTGGTTGGGAGAAATAACCACGCGGATAGAGTGGAGAGAAATGGGTGCAAGTATAAGGACTTTATGACTTGCAAGCCATCGACCTTCACTGGAAAAGAAGATCCCGTCGAAGTAAAGGATTGGATCTCGGAAATGGAATTGGATTTCATGACTTGTGGTTGCCAAGGCAAGTTACAGACCACATTTGCAATGCGTCAGTTCAGGGGTAGTGCTGCTCGTTGGTGGAACACTCTGGGGAAAACCCTAAGCCCTAATGAGTCACTGCAACTGACTTGGGCAGAGTTCTTGGTGCACTTTAAGCGCAAGTACTGCTCGGCCCAAAATGTGCTTGAGCTAGAAAACCAATTTCTAACGTTGAAGAAGGGGAGTATGATCGTTGATGAATACACAAATAGCTTCACAGAAAAAATGGAAATTTCTTTGCGTATTGTCCCAGATGATCTGGCAAAATTTGACAGATTCGCAAAGGGACTTCCATGGGAGTACGCGGTGCCAGTACGTCAGACACTTACTTTGGAGGCAGCTGTCTGGGCTGCCAAGTCTGTTGAAGATATGATTAAGGGGAGAGCCGCCAGCAAGGTTGAAGTTGGCAAAAAGAGAAAGTTTGAAGGAACTTCAGGTTCCAATAAAAAGAACAAGTTCTCGAAGACTGGTTCGAGAAAATTCGGAGGAGGAGCCGAAGCCAAGTGGTGTGACAAGTGTAAGAAGAAAAATGTTGGGAAATGCAGCGTGGAACTCACTTGTTACAAATGTGGAAAGCCAGGGCATTATGCCAATGAATGCACCTTCAATAAGAACGTCTATTTTGGGTGCCATGAAGAAGGGCATATTTTGAGGTATTTCCCGAAGAAGAAGGACGCAGCAAAACCCAATCTTCCACCAAAGCCGAAGGCGAGAGCCTTTCAAATGACACTTGAAGCTGCGAAAGAAGAAGCCGATGTCGCTTCAGGTACTTTTCTCGTAAACGAATTGCCTGCCCAAATTTTGTTTGATTCTGGAGCCAATTACGCCTTTATTTCGCACGAATTTGGTAGAAAACTAGCTTTGCCTGTTGATAGACTAGTTAATGCTTTATTAGTCGAGATTGCTAGTGGAAAGTTTGTACCTGTTAGCCATCGTATGAAAAACATCCTCATTGACTTGAATGGGAATAAGTTCCACGAGGAATTATTACCTATCGAGTTAAATGGTTTCGACATTGTTTTAGGAATGGATTGGCTTAGCGCCAATGATGCCGAAATATTGTGTAGGAAGAAGATAGTAAAAGTAAACCCGCCAGGGAAAGAGTCGTTTATGGTGTATGGAGACAAACGCAGAGTAAACTCTGGAATCATTTACCTAATGAAAGCCAGAAAGTGTTTGGCCAAGGGATGTACATCATATCTAGCATTGGTGATCGATGCTAAGAAGGAAAAGAAGGAGGTGCAGAATATTCTGGTGGTGTGCGACTATCCGGAAGTCTTTCCCGAAGATCTTCCTGGATTGCCCCCTGATCGACAAGTAGAATTTCGTATCGACTTGTTACCAGGAACGACGCCAATAGCAAACACACCGTATCGATTAGCACCAACAGAGATGAAAGAACTTATGACACAACTTGAGGAGTTATTGGACAAAGGTTTTATTAAACCTAGTTCATCACCCTGGGGAGCCCCGGTGTTCTTTGTAAAGAAAAAGGACAGGAGCATGAGAATGTGCATCGATTACAGAGATCTGAATAAAGCGACAATAAAGAACAAGTATCCGTTGCCGAGGATCGATGACCTGTTCGATCAGTTGCAAGGTTCGAGCTATTTTTCAAAGATCGATCTTAGGTCAGGATATCATCAACTAAAGGTGAGAGAGTAGGATATCGAAAAGACTGCGTTCAGAACAAGATATGGACACTATGAATTTTTGGTTATGTCGTTCAGACTAAACAATGCTCCAGCAGCTTTCATGGATTTGATGAACAGGGTTTGTAAACCATACCTTGATAAATCTATGATAGTATTCACAGATGATATCTTGATTTATTCAAAAAGCAAGCAGGAGCATGACAAGCATCTGCGTGAAGTGCTAGAAGTTCTGAAAAAGGAGAAGTTGTATTCAAAGTTCTCCAAATGTGAATTTTGGATTCAAGAAGTCCAATTTTTAGGTCATGTGGTTAACCAAGAAGGAATAATGGTTGACCCAGCAAAGATTGAAGCTGTGATGAAGTGGGAACAACCAAAAAGTCCTATGGAGATTCGAAGCTTTTTAGGATTAGCCGGATATTATCGCATATTTATCCAAGGCTTTTCTTCGATCGCGACTCCATTAACAGCTTTGACCCACAAAGGAGCTACTTATACTTGGAATGAGAAGCATAAGGAAGCCTTTGAAAAGTTAAAGAAGAAATTGTGTGAAGAACCGATTCTTTCGTTACCTGAAGGAGTTGATGACTTCGCAGTTTATAGTGATGCCTCTGAAGTTGGGTTAGGCTGTGTTCTGACCCAAAGGGATAAAGTGATAGCGTATGCATCGAGGCAATTGAAAGAGCATGAAAAGAACTACCCCACTCATGATCTGGAGTTGGCAGCGGTAGTATTCGCCTTAAAGATATGGAGGCACTATCTTTATGGTACTAAATGCAAACTTTTCACTGATCATAAGGCATTGAACATGAGGCAGCGACGCTGGCTAGAATTACTCAAGGACTACGACTGTGAGATACTTTATCACCTTGGTAAAGCAAATGTTGTTGGTGATGCTCTCAGTCGGAATGTAAATCTTGAAAAGAAAAGGCCAAGAGCGTTGAGAATTGAAGTCGTCTCGACAATTGTGGAAAGTATAAAGAAAGCTCAAGAGGAAGCTTTAGAGAAAAATGACCGAAAGGAGGAACGTTTGGGCAAAACGTTAGTGTTTGATACAAACGGTCAAGGATTGAAGGTATTCAAAGATAGGATTTGGGTACCTAAGACGGGAGGAGTAAGAGGTCTTCTGATGGAAGAAGCTCACAAAACTATTGGTGCATGGAAATGCTCCATAAATAATGAGTGTTTATTAGGTTGTATTTTCCCTTTATTGTATTTATGGTGTAAATACTCTCCCTCCTATATAAATGGAGAGTTTGTCATATCTTATTAGTTAGCTAGCTCATTTTACTTTCTAAGAGATTACTTTTCTAACAATGTAATCTAGAGAGAGAGAGAGAAAAGTGGTGGGTTCTCCCACCCAGGGAGAGTTTCTCTCCCACCATGTTCTTCATGCAATATTATGATTATTCTCTCTTGTTCTTAGTCTTTTCTTATGAACTCATAATATGTTCTTCGTTTTCATACTTACAAAAACACGATTAATCTCGAGATATCTTTCTTCCGCACTCACCGTTCGTTATAAAAATGGGTCCCTGCAATTGGTATCAGAGCTGTACCTTGAACGTTCAAGCGACTAGTTCAAGGGAACGACTCCCGTTCGGTGATTATCTTGTGATTTTTCCGTGTTTCTGCAAGAATTTTTTTTTCGGGTTTCTTACCGGAATTTTTTTATGAGTTCGTTCTTAGTTTTTATTTATGGGTGATTCTATCTTAGTAAAATAAATTGTTGCTGTTGGTGCTCATTCTATTTATTGCTGGAAGAAGATGTTCTTAAAAGTTATTATTATTTTGCTGTTGAAGAAATGAAGAAAAAAATGGGAGAAGAATTAATTTTGTGGTCTCTTAAAAAGGTTGAAGATGTATTCCAAGGAGTTATTTTTTCCTTGGATGAGAAGACACAAGATTATGGGCTTATTATTCATGAAGAAAGTGGAGAATTTCTTTTGAAGACTTTTTCCCAACACTTTTTCTCATCATAAGAGGTATTATCTTCATATCTCTCAATTATAAAATTGTTGTTGTGGATCTTTGATTTGAAGAAATTTGGACGTATTATTTGTTTGCAAAAAGCATATTGTCCTTGTTACTCTTTTGGGTAAAGAGTGCTCCACTATTTACTCCCTCAAAAAGACAAAAACCATGTGACATTGTCCAATCCCATCACCTTTTGTCCCTAAAATCCCCCCTGTACACTCCTCTTTTTGCCTTCCCAAGACCCACCTTTGACTTAGAATGCTTTATAAAAAGATTCCCTCATTAAAATATGAATAAATGGCCTTTGCGGTACCATTTTTCATGAAAAAATAGCATTTTTCGTCACCTGTTCAGCCCTTCTCGGAGCCCAGAACCGCAGCCAAAAACTGCCTACCGGAGTCCCCTGAGAAGCCTCCCCGCAGCCCTTCTTAGCCATTGGTCCGCAGCCCCTCTCAGGCCTAGGACCGCAGCCTTCCTTTCCCTTCCCTGCTGACCGCAACCTGCTGACCGAAGTTTTCCTCTTGCGGACTCCCCTCGGACCGCAGCCTCGGACCGAGGTCCTCGCACCACAGTGCTCCTTCTCCGGTTCGGACAGCAATAGCCTTCGTTTCATCCGCAACCATCTAGACCGCATTGCCTGCTCACGCCTACCGCTATTTCGCACCGCAGTCTAGTTGCTCCTCAGCTACCGCAGCCAGCTATACCCCATCAGCAGCCCAGCTCCCTCATCCGCACCCAAGACCCCCACCGCACCCACCTTCATCCGCAATCACCTCTCACCCCGCCTCCATCCTCTCTTCAGCTCCCCCTTCCCCCTTCCTCCTTCTTCCCCTTCAGCCCCTCCTCCTCCTCCCTCCTCCCTCCTCCTTCCTTCTTCCTTCCTTCCCTCCTCCTCCCCCCTCCTTTCCACCCTTTTTTTCCTCCCCTCCCCTCCTTTTTCCTTCCCTTTTTTTTAAACCCCTTTTTTTTAAACTTCATTATTTTTTTTATTCAGCCATTTTATTATTATTATTATTATTATTATTATTATTTTTAAATTATTTTTTTTAACGACAATTATTCTTTTTATTCAGCCAATTATTTTTTTAACACCAATTTTTTTTATTTTAGCCATTTTTTTATTAAAACCAATTTTTTTACACCAATTATTTTTATTTAGCCAATTTTTTTATTAAAACCAATTTTTTTTATTACACCAATTATTTTTTTAACACCAATTTTTGCCACAACCGAACCTTGGATTGTCACATTGGTTCATTTCATGCTGGTTATTATTGGAAGAATATTCCTACCGCAGTCGGACTTCATATTATTTTTGTGATACTTGCACCGCAACGGCGATTGATCAACAAAGTTGTTTCGCATTCTTCACTTTATGGGATTTTATGACTTGTCGCTCTTGATTTTTGGTTGACGAATCATGTATCTTGAGCATGTGGACTTTATTCTCTATTGAAGACCACTTCAAGTGTTCCGGCACCGCAGTTTGGATATTTGGATATATTGTTGGCACAACAAATTATTCTCAGCACAGCTTCAGCAACTATATCACCCGCCTCCTCATGACCGCAAGAGTATCTCTTTTACTCTGTCTCGTTTCTTATCGAGACCCTTCATACATCTAGGGAGAGCTTCTCTATTAGCTCTTTGTATCCGACACTCTCCATCCGATGATTTGTTGATTTTTGATATCCGGTCATTGGTTATCAAAAATAGGGAGAGAATATCATCCGGATTTGGTTATTATGATTGTTTGAGTTTGGATTTTTGAAGACTTCTGAAGACGATTATTTATTTAGTGATGCGATGTGGCACTTCTTTTTGGTCTTCACGGATCAAATTTTTGGCATTACTCGATGTTTTCCGATTCATATTATTTATTATTCGGACTCTACCACAGGATGATTTTGTGTTCGCATCCGGTTCAGATCTTATGCTTTCACGAGTTTGGATTTGTGATATGTTGAAGAAGAAGATTATTTTGGCAATGTGACGTGGCACTTATGTTTGGTACTTGGATCAAATTTTCGGCATTGCTAGACCATGTTTTTGGACTCACATTATTTTTATCCGGACTTCATTTTATGGATGCTTCACACTTTTAGCAGGTTATTCTTTGAAGAATTTCGGTGTATTATGATTCGAGAACTTGAGATGTTTTTCAGACTTTTGAAGCCGAAGTGTTTCTTTTATTGGATCTTCTACTTGCTCATGGTGATCTCCTTCTTCGGGTGATTATGACTGGTTTGAAGATTTGGATCTTATTTTTTCTGCTTCATTGGTTGTGCTTTGAAGCCGAAGACCTTCATTGTTAGAGATTCATGGCCAATTTCAGACTTTACAGACATTTCAGAGTTTCAGAGACATTTCAGCACTTGATTTCATTTTATTACCACACTTGCTAGTCGGATTACTGTATTATAGCCTTATATCACTTATTGGATCTCTCATCATTTGTAAGAATTTAGGGAGAGAATGTTGGTGCATGGAAATGCTCCACAAATAATGAGTGTTTATTAGGTTGTATTTTCCCTTTATTTTATTTATGGTGTAAATACTCTCCCTCCTATATAAAGGGAGAGTTGGTCATATCTTATTAGTTAGCTAGCTCATTTTACTTTCTAAGAGATTACTTTTCTAACAATGTAATCTAGAGAGAGAGAGAGAAAAGTGGTGGGTTCTCCCACCCAGGGAGAGTTTCTCTCCCACCATGTTCTTCATGCAATATTATGATTATTCTCTCTTATTCTTAGTCTTTTCTTATGAACTCATAATATGTTCTTCGTGTTCATACTTACAAAAACACGATTAATCTCGAGATATCTTTCTTCCGCACTCACCGTTCGTTATAAAAATGGGTCCCTACAAAAACCATGTACTCGATTCAACCTGGCAGTACAAAAATGTACAGGGATCTAAAACCCTATTACTGGTGGCCGACGATGAAGCTCGATGTTGCTAAGTATGTGGCCGAGTGTGTAACATGTGCTAGGGTTAAGGCACAACATCAGAAACCGTATGGGAGTTTAGAACCTTTACCTGTACCCATGGGTAAATGGAAAGACATTACCATGGATTTTGTGACTAAACTGCCCAGAACAAGGAACGGTCACGACATGATTTGGGTGGTCGTTGATCGCTTCACTAAGAGTGCGCATTTCATAGCAGCCAACGAGAAATGGTCTATGGATAAACTTGCGAATTCTTACGTGAAGGAAATTGTGAGGCTTCACAGTGTTCCGTTAACGATTGTATCCGATCGTGACAGCCGTTTTACCTCAAGGTTCTGGAGGAGTCTACAAGAGGAATTGGGTACCAAGTTGTGTTTGAGTACAGCTTACCATCCACAAACCGATGGTCAGAGCGAACGAACAATTCAAACGTTGGAGGATATGCAGAGAGCATGTACCCTGGAATTCCAAGGTAACTGGGATGAACACTTACCTCTAGTAGAATTTTCCTATAATAATAGTTTCCACTCGAGCATCAAGATGGAACCTTATCACGCTTTGTATGGAGAAAAGTGTCGAACGCCGTCATGTTGGCTAGAAGCTGGGGAAAAGCAGTTTATAGGACCTGAAATAGTCCATCAGACTGCTGAAAAGTTGAAAGTGATTAGGGAAAGGATGTTAGCAGCTCAAGATCGACAAAAGAGCTATGCTGACAAGAAAAGACAACCGATATCATTCGAAGTTGGAGATTCGGTTTTACTTAAAGTCTCGTCGTGGAAGGGACTTATAAGATTTGGTAAAAGGGGAAAGTTGAGTCTAAGGTTTATTGGACCGTTTAAAGTTCTTCAGAGGATCGGGAATCAAGCTTACAAGCTAGAATTACCAGAAGAACTAGAGGGTATTCATAATACCTTTCATGTGTGTTATTTGAGAAAGTTCACGGGAGATGTGCCCGACATAATTCCAATTTCTGAGTTAAGGTTGGATGAAAACAAGAGGTTGATCGAAGAACCTGAGGCAATCGTTGACCGTAAGACTAAGAAGTTGTGACGCAAGATGGTTGATTTAGTTCTTGTACGTTGGAAGCATACGAATGGGCTAAATCTCACCTGGGAAACGGAGAGTGACATGATGAGTCGCTACCCGCAGTTGTTTGTTGATGTGTGATTCCGGGGACGGAATCATCCTAAGGGGGAGAGAATTGTAACGCCCGTGTTTCTAGGCTAGGCATTAATATCGATGTGATAGTCTAGGTTAGCCTTTGTAACTCATTTTGAAGAAATGAAAAGGAATTATGTGAATATTATGTGAATTATGTGTTGTATGCTTAAATACTAGGATTTAATTAATTAAGAATAAAAATGAGCGTCGAAAATAAATATTAGATAAAGCCGATATCTATTAAGAAAGTTGTAGTGGTCGTGACAAGGATTACGGATATATAAAGAATACCGAAATCCGAGTTATAACGAAGAAGTTATGATCTGTCGAAGTTTCACGACAAAACCGACACGGTGCCGAATGACGTAAAAAGTGAGTTTTTGATAAACTACTTTTTAGCCATAGTGATCTAAACGAAATTCGTAGTGTTCGTTAAACCGAGAGTATGCATAAAAAAAACGCCCAAATCTGACTTCGTATGAGGAAGTTATGATATTTCTAAGTTTCAGCTTAGCAGTAGACAGCTAAAAACTCGAATTTTAGATCGAGTGATTTTTAGTCGACACAACCTAAACGAGAATCGAAGGTCTCGTCAATAGTAGTACAACGGTAAAGAGACAGACGAAAACGGATGTCGGATGAAGAAGTAATGAATTTTTAACAGATTTCCTGTCCCGGTCTGTTAAAAATAATAATATAAAAATTAAATTCAAAATTTGCTGACGAAGTCTAAACGAAAGTTGTAGAGCGTAATTTTACCTACGCGTGCATATAAAGAACGTCAAAAATGGAGCCCGTATGCGAAAGTTATGGATTTTAGAAGTTTTGGCACAAAAATCGAGAAAAAAATGTCAAATCCGAGAAATTTCGCATGGTGGGACTTTGGCCACACAACCCTCGCTCATAACGCGCCACGTGTCCGAAAATGCTGAGTCGCGAACCCAGCTGGCGAGGCGTGTCGCATGCCCTCGCATCCGAAGCACGGTCGAGTAGCGATCCGACGCGTGCCCTTTCTTGCGTGTCCGACCTTCGCATAGTGTGCCACGACTCCGAAACTCGGACCTAGACCTCGGTCCAATCAGAGGCCAACAGCTCACCCCTCGCACGTGCGAGCCACCTGCCCTCTCTTCAGATCTGCTGACATCTGGTAGCTTCTCAGCCGTCCGATCAGAAGCCTCACACCTATAAATAGAAGGGTGCGAGACCTGCCAGGTATATTTTGGAAACTTGTCATTTTACACCCCTAAACCCATATTTCTTTCATTCCAACTTCCCCCAAAGCCCCGGTATTATACCAAACACCCGAAACACGTCCCGAAGTGCCCGAGAAGCCGAAGAAATTTATCTTTTCGGTTTTGAAGCCGAACCCTCGCAGAGCCCGGTTTCTGAATAAAACTCCCGGTTTTATTAGAAACGATCGTTTTAGGAAACGAAGTGCTGCCCGATTATCATTAAATCAAGTGAGTGTGTAGTCACTTTCACCTTACACATAGATATGAAGTATTTACCTTAAAATACGTTCTATGTGTAAATATACTAATTGTTTATTTGAGGTGACTTTTGAATAGATATTTTATACAAGTTTTAAATTGTATATGTATTTTATCTACAAATATGTTGGGTAAAACATGGGTAGACGAAATAGTCGATGGTTGTTAAAATGATGAGAGGCCTCGATGTTGTTGTTGTTGTTGTTGTTGTTGTTGTTGTCGTCTAGCAGAGTATAGATGACGACCACGGACCTTTCTAGACAGTCCAGTGGAACACTTGCAGGTTCGCAACTTGTAGGTGTTGGTGAACTATATGTTCATTGGCGTACTCCATCCCCCTCATGGTTGCCTTTAGGACATGTATGGCTGAGGAGTCCCCTTAGCAGTAGTGTCCATCCCGATGATAATCCTTAGGCTAGGTCCCTTGTGTTAGGTGTTTAGGGACGTAAACTGAGGATAACGGGAATGGGTAATCACGGTTATTGTTGATTGGTGAACTTAATAAGTTTATTATTATTGTGGGTTGAAAACCCTATATGCTCACCAGGCTCCCAAGCCTGACCCACTCAGCTTTTTATTATTACAGGTAGTGGACCCCGAGCATAGTCGGAGCATGATGAGAGATTTTTGGATTATAGACCAGTAGTTGTAAATAACCGTTGTAAGGCTTATAATGTCTTGTTTATGCTTTTGATCTGTATGGGACATGACATCCCGAGGTTTTGATATGAAATGAAATTATATATTTCTTAAAGAAAGGTTTTGATAAACTTTTATCATGTTTTGTTTTGGGGACCAATTCCACAACATCTTCTAAAAGGATTTCTCTGACTTTATTTTAAAAAGCATAAATTAAATCGGTCTTTTCTGGCCGAGAAATTAAGGGATGTCACAGCTTGACCTGGGTAAGTCAAGCACCCCAGAATGGCTTGACCTGGGTAATTCAAGCACCCCAGAATGGCTTGACCCGGGTAGTCAGGCACCCCAGAATTGCCTGACAGTATGTTATTGTATGGTGTGTGGTATGATGGGGGAACTCACTAAGCTTCGTGCTTACAGTTGTCAGTTTTGTTTCAGGTACTTCTTCAGCGAGGGGGAAGGAGTCGGCGCGGTAGCGGCACATCACACACACACATGATTTCCGCACTATGAGATTTCTTGGGATTGTACTCTGATTTTTATTACTATGGATGATATGTTTTTGAGACGCGCTGTTACAGTTTTATAAATTGAATTGACATTGGTGATGTTTTTGGTAAACTATTTTATCAGTTACTTAATTAAAAATAAAATTTTTGGCCTTGAGAATTAGGATGTTACACATATCTGACCTTCGCCTCCTCGGGGCAGAAACTCGTCCTGAATGCGTTAGCCATATCTGCTAACCACCTCCTACTGATAATGAGATCCCTCTCCCCATGAAACGCAGGAGCTCCACAAGCACGGAACTCCCGGAATGTCAGTGTGTGAGCTCCAATGATAGCCATAACCTCCGTACGAAATGTGCCCAAGCGCTCATCCACTATCTCTGAAACACAGCGAGAAATCTCTGATGAAATGAACTTTCAAAAATGCTCGCTAATCGGCTCAGCATCTGCACCTGAGCTAGAACCCGATCCTAGACCATATCCCTGAGAGCTCATCTCCAACTGAAATACGACAATCCAAAAATCAAAACATAACCATGAGTCCTTTCCCCATGAGCTTCTTAGATTCTCCAAGACTCTCACTGATTCGAGTATGAATCTTGTGCTTTTAGTAGTACGGGCCCAATACTACCTTCCACACCTATCCATACTTTCCTCAGCAATCATCCTGAATCCTCTAAGTCACATTCTCAACACAAACACCAAAACTCACTATACCGCACCTCTAGCCTCACTGAAACATATCCTAGGCTTTCCTAGGTTCCTTAACTCACCTAATCCTCAGCTGCTAAAGGACTTTTCATAATTCCAATTAACCACTACATGAATACCATCACATGTGACGAGGCTCAGATAATCCTTCGAGTAAAGGACTTATTGGCACACCCCCAAACCGGAACGGCGGAAACGTTCGGGTGCGGAGGACGTCATGTTGAGTATCACAACAAAGCACAATAGTAAGCATAGTACAACATCCATTACATTCATGAAATATAACTTTACATTTGTGTTCAACTTATTGTATGTTTGATACCAAAAAGTATAATTTACAAACATAATTATATAAAACTTTGTCTTCCTCAAAACCTGCTGATACCTGTTTAACGATTTCCTGAAAATACAAGTAGTTTTGAAAATAGTGTCAACAATTAAGTTGGTGCGTTCATAAGTATGTTATAAAAGTATTCTGTCATTTGTTCTCTGAAATGTAAATATGTTCACCCAGAAAATCCTATATTTTCTGTTGTATATGCATTTGTATTTTGAAATAGTATAGTTTTAAATTCCCATAAAACTATGAAAAGTATGTTTTCTCTGTACTAGAATAATATTCCCTATTTGTACTTGTATGAAATTGTAATTATTGTATTATAGTTTTAATTTATTAAAAGTATACGAAGTTGCTTACTTATTCTTACACTAACATTTTATTCAATATCAAATTGTGAGTTATCATAACCATACTTGATGACCTAAGCCTCGCCTGAAACACAACGTTCTTCAGGCGTTGTAATATGGTACAACAATTGTCATCCCAAGTCTGCCGACTGTAGCTAACAGTCGGGATGTGGGATTGTTAGTCCCATATAGATCTATGCACAAGTGTCACGCTCTCCCTCGAGGAGACTCTGGTTATAACTTTCATGACTTTTGTTTTATACTTAAATAAGTACTTGAAGCGTGTCTCACAAATGCTATATTGATAGTTACGTGTAAAATAATGAAAAATATCGTTGAAATAGATATATTGTAAATATCTCATAAATTATATTTAATATAATTTATATGGTTATTTTCGTAAGTTACTCTGAATATGGAAAGCAATATGTAGTTCCATAAAGTGCATTGAATGAATTTTGTAATAATTTCTGAAACGGTAAAATAGTTTGTTTATAACAATCATAAACTAATTGAATGAATTTTGTTATTTATACAAGAATTCTTTGTATTTTACCTGTACTTCCCCCCTAAAAACATTATAAAAATAGTGAAAATATAGGGGTATAAGCTCACTTGATAGTAGTGAAGAATTGAGTAGCACTTCGTTACTAGAAAAGCTTTATTTCTGAAAATCGGGCCTTGCGAGGTTTCAGATTTAGAAACCGAAAGACTCTATTTTTGCTGACTTCTGGCGTCTCGGGGTGTTATTTGAGTGTTGGATATGATACCGGGGCTTCGGGTGGTTGTAAGTAGGTTTGTGGAGTTGAAAATATTGAAAAAGATGTGAAAATGAGCTAAAAGTGGTGAAGGAACCGGGAGATCTCGCACCCTTATATAGGTGCGAGAGTTCGGACCGAAGGGGGAGGCAGGCGAGACACACGGCTCGCAGGCGAGGGGGACACAAGGCGAAGCTCGGAAGGCGCCACGGATGCGAGGAGCGTCAGTTTCCCATTGGACCGCGGCTTCGGCCGAATCAACGGCTGACATGAGGCAGACACGGGTCATCTCGCATGCGAGGTGACGTAGCGGTTACTGTTCATGCGAAATTATCCGATTTTCAATTATTTCTCGATTTTTGAACCAAAAACTTCCGAAATTCATAACTTTCGCATACGAGCTCCGCTTTTGACGTTCTTTATATGCACGCGTAGGCGAGAATATAATCTACAACTCTCGTTTAGACTTCCTCGGCTAATTTTGAATTTATTTTTAATATTATTATTTTTAACAGACCGGGACAGGAAAATCCGTTAAAAATTCATAACTTCTTCATCCGAAGTCCGTTTTCGTCTGTCTTTTTACTGTTGTACTACTATTAACGAGACATTCGATTCTCATTTAGGTCGTGTCGGCTAAAAATCATCCGATCTTTATTTTGAATTTTGGGCTGTGTACTCCTATGCCGAATCTTAGAAAAATCACAACTTCTTCATACGAAGTCAGATTTGGACGTTCTTTTTATGGACATTCACGGTTTAACGTATACTACAACTTTCATTTAAATAGTTAAGGCTAAAAATTATTTTATTGAAAACTCAATTTTTACGTTAAACAGTGTTTTGCCGGTTTTGTCGTGGATTTTCGATAGGTCATAACTTCTTCGTTATAACTCGGAATTGGGCGTTCTTTATATTTTTGGAATCCTTGACACTATTTCTACCACTATGTTCATCCCAAACAAGTTTGTTTAATATTTCATTTTTGAGGGTCGATATGTAAATGCACATAGTACACAAAAATTTCTCTTTATTATTAATATATACTATTACATAAAGTCGAAATAACAGATTGTTACACTCAGCCCTACAACGGTTAGACTCAAACAAGAGTTGCGCAATAGGGTTAAATCCAGTACTCTGAGATTATTCAACCCTGATCACATGTAACTTAACGTATTCATCTAGTAACTAACTCCCATCACTTAAAGTCCCACAAAGCACAAAGCAAGCAACATTCAGACAAATGGTAAATCTAACCAAACAAGTCAAAGGCTCATACAATTAGGCAATTCAAAGGCTCATACAATCAGGCATAAACTCAACAAGCCATCCTACTACTGGCTGATCAATTCTAGCATGCAAATCTACAAGCTCACATAAGCATACAAAGGCATCTCTCCTAGATCCTTAGCCATAATCTAGCATGCGAATCACATAATCATATCGTATCACATAATAACCATGTATTGATATTTGGGAACCACTTACTTGAGCTCGGTCGATTGCACGCATCACCCCCTTTTTCTTTTTAAAACCCTTTTTATAAAAATGATTCTTCTTTTGAAAATTTTCATACCGAGTCCTCAGTTTGAGTTCAGACACACCCGAAAGTATGTCCGAATCCCTCAAACCAAGGCTTTGATACCAACTTGTAACATCCCAAAATTCAAGGCCAAAAATTTCATTTTTAATATAAGAAAACACTTCATAACTTTGTCCCAAACATTGAGAACATTTCATTTAAAATAAATATCAGAGTCAATTCCCAAAGATCACATAATGCGGAATAAAATGGGTAAATGCGTTGCCATCGTCTCGAGCTCCTTTTCTTGAAAACTAAAGATACCTGAAGCCAAAACTGTAAACCTTAAGCACGAAGTTTAGTGAGTTCCCCAAATACCACATACCATACATATCAACTGGGCCATACATGCCATACATACTGTGAGCCATACGTATCAATCAAATAAGGTGCTATGTGACGCATATAGTCTTGCCGTTATGCCACGGGCCGCCACGTGGTCTTTCTTGCCAAGCTGGGGGCCACCCCCTGGGTCTTACAGACAAGTGCCAAGAGTCGCCTCCTGGTCGTTCATGCAAGTATCACAAAGACAAATAGCATACATACTACTCTACTTAGCTAATGAGCATAAGGTGTGCCAGGAGCCATCTCCTGGTCTTTCATACATATTGCCTAGGGCTAACCCTCGGGTCATCCTGTCATACATAATAACATACTGGGTGCCAGGAGCTACCTCCTGGTCTTTCATACATAGTGCCTAGGGCTAACCCCCGGGTCTTCTAACCAAACATAAACTAAATGGGTCGACATTGTGGCCGTAGACCCATACAAACAGTGAGGAGACTCACCTCACAAGCTGACTGTTGAATCCCACGAATGAACCCCTCGCTGCTAGCTGGCAGATCCCTGAACTGCTGATCTCTCGACTTCCCGAGCTACCGATCATCATACAGCTTAAATAAGTCTGGGATTCTTATAACTTAATCATAAGTCCTCACTGGGGTAGAAGACCATTCCATCCCTCACATAATCTTGTCCAAAAGCCTTCATAAGTCAAACTAGGTCAACCTTGGTCAAAGTCAAAGTCAAAGTCAAAGTCAACGCACCGAGTTGACTCAACTCGCCGAGTTGCTCCATTAACTCGTCGAGTTCCAAAACTTAGAATCCTGAATTCGCGACCCAACTCGTCGAGTCAACCCCTGACTCGTCGAGTTTCCTCGATACTCATGGTCGCGACCCATCCCATCAACTCGTCGAGTCACTCCTCGGACTCATCGAGCTCAAACATACAGAATCGGGACAACCCACCTCGACTCGTCGAGTTCCTCCCTGTACTCGTCGAGTCCCTTAGTCTGTTGAGCTATCTTAATGGATTAAGCCCCTATACATCAGATCCCAACTCCAAACTTCGAATACTCTCTGGAAATGACCTTAGAAGGGGAAAGTTTCCAACTTTCCCCATTAATACCCTTGCTTGAAGGATTTTACTCAAACCCTATCTCTTAAGGATCTAGATCTTGGTCCACAAGCCAACTATACACCAAACCAATGCACCCAAACATAGATCTGGACCCAAACATCTCATAACCATGCAAAGCTCCTGCCTTTTTCCTTCTATACATGGCCTTTTGAGCTAAAAATCCCAAAAGATCACTCTATTGCTTGCATGGGGAATCGTATGGCATAAATCTTGCACCTATATGCCATAACAACCCTTAATGGTTCTAGATCTGAAAACATAAGCCTTTGGGACGTCCATTTCTCACAAGCTAGGGTTCTTGGACCAAAAACCTTGAAAAGTGACAAAGAGGAGATCTAACTGCATAATGATCAAGGTTGGAACTTTCTTACCAGAAAGTAATGAAGAATGCAAGAGGTTTCTGGATCTACTAGTCTCTTCTTGTACCCCAAGGCTTCTCCTTCTTCTTCAAGCTTCCAAGCACTCAAGAACACTCATAAATGGCTCACTAGCTCATGGGAGTCACTAGCGTTTCGTGGATTAGGGTTTGGATAGTGGGGGCTGAGAATGGGGCTGAAAGATGGAAAATAAGATGCTTAAATAGGGTACAAAAGCCCGAATTTAGGGTTTCCCAAACCCAGACCAACTCTGTAACATCCCAAAAATCATGACCAAAAATTTCTTTTTAAAACATTACTAAACCACAATATTAGATCATTTCAAACATACTAAAAGGGTTCTATAACAAACCAGAGTATCTTTTCAAGACACTTGTTCATCTTATCAGAGTAAACATCACAGGCTAAACTTCTTTGGTGTGTGCCATGCGATCATCCCGAGCTCTGCCCTCCGCTACCGGAAGTATCTGAAACCAAAACTGAAAATCGTAAGCACGAAGCTTAGTGAGTTCCCCAACCTACCACATACCATACATATCAACTGATCCATACATGCCATACATAACCCTGAACACATAACCACATACTGGGCCCCTGCCCGCCGCATCGGGCCTCGCCCGGCATCGGACCCCGTCCGGCATAAGGCCCCGCCTGGCATCGAGCCCCGCTCGGTATATAGATCTGTTTCTCTTAGGCCCCGCTTGTCTCTGGGCCTCGCCCGCTAAACACATACAAACATCAGACATAACAAATAGCTAAACATACTCTACCATACTCCTGATCTAAGGCCTCGCCTAACTTGGGCCTCGCTCTTGTCCTGCTACTGATGAGTCATGGAACCCCGTCCACGCTCCTGCTGATAGTGAGATACGGGCCCCCGCCCACACTCACATCCCTCCTATCGTGGGCCTCGCCCCTACCCTGCTAATATCGAGACACGGAACCCCATCCATACTCAGCTAGTGATGAGATACGGGACCTCACCCACACTCACCTCCCTACCAGGCACATACTAGTATCACAGAGACACCAGTATAAACGAACATACAACATAAGAATCCTCCTCGAGATTGCCCCAGGATCAGACCCCCGGTCCGGAGACATACTATTATCTAACATACCTCGGGCTTACCTCGACATCGTACCCTCGGTCGGGAACCTATCGTACCGACACATGCAAGAATCACAAAGACCTCTAGCATGCTAACCTTCCTCGGGCCTCGCCCGGCATCGGGTCGTAACCCGGAACATATAACAATAAGTGCCTAGGTCTAACCCCCGGGTCTTCATTCTATACATAAACATAAACATGCACATAATCATAATGGGCCGGCATTGTGGCCGTAGACCCATGCACACAGTGAGGAGACTCATCGAGTCCATCTTCATAAACTAAGGAGATTGCCTTAGACTCGTCGAGTTCTTCCTTGAACTCGTCGAGTACGATGAACTTCATGACCACTATGGACTCATACTAGCTGAGTTCCTAACCATTCAACTCACACCCTCTAACAGAAGGGTTTTGGGGCAATAAATGGCCTGACTCGCCGAGTCCCACAAGTGACTCGCCGAGTCCCACAAGTGACTCGTTGAGTCCCACAAGTGACTCGCCGAGTCCCTCTATGTCCAACTATGTTCAGACGATTTCAGTCAAGCACAAGGCATCCAAGACCCAGATCTAGCCTCCTAGGGTTGGAATAACACGCAAAGCTAATACCTTTGCGTCCATGCATGCCCCTTTTTGCTCAAAAGGCCATAACAACCTCTTAAACTTTGCATGGGGAGTTCTATTGGCATAATGTTTCCACCTTTATGCCTTAACTACTCCAAATACTCCCATGTCTGAAAGGATCTAGCTTGGGGACGTCCAAATCCCACAAGAAATCATTCTTGGTCCATAAACTTCATAAAAAGGGACATAAAGAGATCTAACAAACTAGAAGTCAAGGAAGGAACTTGATTACCAAAATGAGCAGCAAATGGAGTGAATCTTCTGGATCCACTCCTTCCTCCTTGAAGCTCCAACCTTCTTCTTGTTCCTCCAAGCTTAAAGAATGCTCCAGAACTCTCAAAATGACTAACAACTCAAGGGAGGCTCTAGGGTTTTCGTTCTGGACTTGAGAGAGTATCCAGGGGGCTGATGAAGGCTCTAATGTTCCTTAAATAGGGTACAAGGCCCGCATTTAGGGTTTTCCCCAAACCTGGCCAACTTGCCGAGTCAGTCTTCTGACTCGTCGAGTAGGTCACTAAACCCGCGACCAAATCGCGCTCCTACTCGTCGAGTCACCCCATCTACTCGACGAGTCACTCCCTCATTTGAGGTTTTCTTCTCTTTTCCGACCTTCTAAATTCAAGGTGTTACAACTCTCCCCCACCTAAACTAGACTTTGTCCTCGAAGTCCGCCACGGTCCACTACCTTACAATCCACTAACCACTAGGTACACACTTAGTCTATCTGATCCATTCCTTGAAAACGTCACCCTCAGAATAATCTGATCACTACTACCTTCGAGTACAATACCTTTACCCAACCGGTAGCCCTACCGGTACTCCCAGTGCACTTACACTGATACACAAGGAGTTCACCCCTTTTCCTTGCACTAACACTGGCCCTTCCAAGGCAACTTCCTATAAGCAACAGTCTTTCCGATCCCCATCAAGAACAAATCTTCTGCTGAAACCACAATCATGGCCACTTCCAGTGCCAGCCATCACACCAGTACTCACAAAATAACCCTTCATACGATGCTCCAATACTGAAAATTCCACCCATCGCATGAATTCAGACCATCATTCGAGTAGCAGGTTCCTCTCGGCTACGGTTGAGGCTCAGACGAGAGTTGCATCATAGAGCCAAATCATTCACTCTGAGATTATTTGATTCTGCGGTGAGCAACTTAGCATTACCCGATCAGCTCGCTGCTTTCTGCACCAAATACCTTATCATCATTCCTATCTGAAGTCCTGCCGACTCCCATCCGCCTTTCGGATGAACTGAGACCACCCTGGTCCCAACTGATCTACCATTACCCGAAATACTGGTCCCCCACCGGTCACCGCACACAAGAACAACCCTCAGCCGCTCTCAACGACTTATAAGGATACTGCGACTACCTGAACTGTCCTTCCAACCTAGCCACTCTGGCTCTAGAAGATCTGGGATTCTCGATCCCTTACCTTACCCTAAGGTCTCTACCAGGTCCCACCTACTGCCATAAGAACACAGGCCTCGCCCACAGGTCTCACCCAAACTATACTTCGGAGCGGCCTCTCCTACCGGTCACCTATCCAGGGCTAGGGAGGCCCAATCCTCCTCTAATCTCATCTTGTTATCCTTCTTGATTCTTATCATGCTAATCCGGAGATACGGGCCCCTGCCCACACTCCACGAACTAGGAGATACGGGCCCCCGCCCACACTCCGCTAACTAGGAGATACGGGCCCCCGCCCACACTCTGCTAACTAGGAGATATGGGCCCCTGCCCACACTCCTCTAACTAGGCTGCTAATGAATGCTACGGCTTACCCACCGCCGTCTTACAACACTTTTCTCACTAACTCGCTGCTAGGGAATGTTGCGGCTATCCCGCAGTCTTATATCCTGAATAAACTCGCATCTGGCCGGAAGCTCTCCAACCTGGCTCGCTGATTCAAACATCAACTAATTGCGAATACACGAACTCAAGGTTGAAAAGTTTCCCCAACTCCCAACTTACATGCTCCTCAATCCAAACAGCCACTTGATCTGCCTTCTTACTCACCAAGATTGCGAAACCATCCCAGTCTTGCACTTACTCCTGCCCTTAGCCACTCGGGTGGCTCTCCCCCACTTCGACTTGACTAGCTCCTCACAGCTCACAGCTTGGAAGAATTCCCAATTCTCCCTACCATCCCCTGACCACTCTTCTGAAAACCCATGCTTACTACCGATGGTGATCTAACCGATCTATTCCCAACGATACATTTCCCGAAAACTAGCGAGACACTTCCGAGTGCCACACTTGCATGCTAGGGTTACTGCATCCTGAGTAACCTGCTCTAAAGGAATGACCTCTAACTATAATTTTAAAATCTAGGGTATGCAGATGGCATATAACTCAATCACAAGCAGGCCACAATATTCTGAAATATCATTATCATTACCGATGCAGAACCATAACAATAAAATCATAACATAAGCTGATAGAGAAATGAACGATATGCACCTGACACATCGAGCTGCTCACACCTCCTCTGAAACCAACTGATACGCCCTCCTCCTCGCTGCAGGCACCTCCGCCCGGCCCTGACGGCCGTCGGTGATCCTTAAGGTTGCAGGGGCACGTGTTATCACCTGTCCGACTGAATGCAAACTCGGACATTGGGCCTTCTTGTGGCCCCTCTGACTGCAATGGAAACATATCAGGTCTGATCCCTAGGTGGTGGTAGCAGTACAATCCCTGCTAAAATGACCAATCCGGCCACACCTGAAGCAGCCAGAATCACCACCACTGCCATTCCTACACGCACCCTCGTGCGTCGTGCCGCACTTGCCATAGCGGCTCCGGTCCTGAGGACCTCTCAAGCTAGAATTTGATGTCGTGGGCCTCTTGCCCGATCCCATAGATATCTGAACCTCTGCCAACTTCCTATTCTTCTCTGTCTCAAGATCAATCTCTCTTTCTCTGGCTGAACCGACTCACGAACTGACTGATATAGCTCCACAGCATCTCGTGGTACCGAGCCTTCTTCATCTCCTCGTCCGCCACATACTGCGAAACTAAAAGGTCTCTCTCCCTGAACTTGGCGGTGATCTCCGCCACTGTCTCTGTAGTCTGCCGAAGATCCTGAAACTCCCGGGCTAACTACTCCACCTCAATCACCGGTGCAAAATCGGCCTTGAACCTGGCCGAGAAATCACTCCATGTCATCGTGTCCAACGCGACATCATCCCCGACAGCATGACCAACCTCCTCCCACCAATCCTGCGCTCTGTCCTTCAGAAGACAGGAGGCGAGTCTAACATTGTCCCCCTCGGGACACCGACTAGAACGAAAAGCGTTGGCGACATTAGCCAACCATCTGCTGCTAGCAATGGGGTCCATATCCCCATGGTAATCTGGAGCTCCACAAGCTTTGAACTCCCGAAATGTCAATGTACGCGCTCCCATCATGGCCATCATCTCAGTGCGGAAGGATCCAAGCCTCTCATCCAAAATCTCCAGTATGCCCTCCTTGACCGTACCAAAGATCACATGAGTCTGGTCTAGAATAATGCACATAATCGCAGCTGATACAAACTCCCTCATTTGCTCCTCAAGCTGCTCGGTTCCTGAACCTGAGCCTGATCCCTCTCCGACACCTGATCCATCCACTGGTCTATCTCGCAACGTCGCCATGCTGAAAACATGCCATAACAATCATCAAAATACACATCACTGTTGAGAGATCACACACACTCACACTACAAGTTCCCTGGTTTTATCTTGGCCCCTCTTGAATCGAGTACAGATCCTCTGCTTTCAGTAGTATGGGCCCCTACTACCTTCCACATCTATCCGTACTTTCCTCAAGAATTGCCTCGACTACGCCAAGTACCTTTCACTGCTACTAACACTGCTCCCAGCACTACTCTCATCCCAGACTTGCCCTAGGGTATCATCTAACTCATTCCATCCTCATCTGCTGAAGGACTATCCATTAATGCTAACTAGCTACCTCATGAATATAGCCACATGCAACAGAGATCATATAATCTTTCGAATAATAGACTCATCCCTAGAACGGTTAGACTCAAACGAGAGTTGCGCAATAGGGTCAAATCCATCACTCTGAGATTATCCAGCCTATGCCACATGTGACTTAGCATATTCACTTAATAGCCAACTCACATTACAAAGAGTCCCACAAGCACAAAGCAAGCACCATTCAGACAATGGGAAATAAACTAACCACATAATCCAATCAAACTGTTCTATCCTCTACTCAAGAATCTGTACTAGAATGCAATTCATAAAGCTCATACACATATAACAGGCATATGAGGCATCCTCCTAGATCCTTAGCCCTAATCTAGCATGCAGTTCTAATAAGCATATCATAACATAACTTGTATGGGTATTTTGGGGTACTTACTTGAGCTCGGCTGATTGCATGCACCACACCCATTTTCTTCTTTTTCAAAGTTCTTTTCTCTTTTCAAAACTCTTTTCTTTTTCTAGAAATTCCTTTCTTTTGTCAAAGCTCTTTTTCCAAAAAAAAATGATTTTCCTTTTGAAAATTTTCATACCAATTCCTTAGTTTGAGTCCAGACACACTCAAGAGCGTTCCTGAATCCCACAAACCAAGGCTCTGATACCAACTTGTAACATCCCAAAAATCATGACCAAAAATTTCTTTTTAAAACATTACTAAACCACAGTATTAGATCATTTCAAACATACTAAAAGGGTTCTATAACTATGCAGAGTATCTTTTCAAGACACTTGTTCATTTTATCAGAGTAAACATCCCAGGCTAAACTTCTTTGGTTTGTGCCATGCGATCATCCCGAGCTCTTCCCTCCGCTACCGGAAGTACCTGAAACCAAAACTGAAAACCGTAAACACGAAGCTTAGTGAGTTCCCCAACCTACCACATACCATACATATCAACTGATCCATACATGCCATACATAACCCTGAACACATAACCACATACTGGGCCCCCGCCCGCCGTATCGGGCCTCGCCCGGCATCGGACCCCGCCTGGCATCGAGCCCCGCTCAGTATACATATATGTTTCTCTTAGGCCCCTCCTGTCTCTGGGCCTCGCCCACTAAACACATACAAACATCACAGATAACAAATAACTAAACATACTCTACCATACACCTGATCTAAGGCCTCGCCTAACTTGGGCCTCGCCCCTGTCTTGCTACTGATGAGTCATGGAACCCCGTCCATGCTCCTGCTGATAGTGAGATATGGGCCCCCGCCCACACTCACATCCCTCCTATCACGGGCCTCGCCCCTACCCTGCTAATATCGAGACATGGAACCCCATCCATACTCAGCTAGTGATGAGATACGGGACCTCGCCCACACTCATCTCCCTACCAGGCACATACTAGTATCACAGAGACACCAGTATAAACGAACATACAAAATAAGAATTTTCCTCGGGATTGCCCCGGCATCGGACACTCGGTCCGGAGACATACTATTATCTAACATACCTCGGGCTTACCCCGATATCGGACCCTCGGTCCGGAATCTATCGTACCGACACATGCAAGAATCACAAAGACCTCTAGCATGCTAACCTTCCTCGGGCCTCGCCCGACATCGGGTCGTAACCCAGAACATATAACAATAAGTGCCTAGGTCTAACCCCCGGGTCTTCATTCTATACATAAACATAAACATGCACATAATCATAATGGGCCGACATTGTGGCCGTAGACCCATGCACATAGTGAGGAGACTCACCTCGTACTGCTGAAAACTCGTTGAACACTTCTGATCACTAACCGGCAACTCCTGAACCGCTGACCCTTCGGCTTCCCGAACTATCAATACCTAAAATAACAGTTAGACCACAATAATCCCAAAAGTCAACCCAGGTCAACTTAGTCAAAGTCAACGGTCAAAGTCAACCTCCAGTTGGCTTGACTCGTGGAGTTGGTCTACCAACTCGTCGAGTCCATACTCCTCCAACCCCATACAACCCCGACTCCACTCGTCGAGTTTAGCAAGGACTCGACGGGTTCTCCTTCAACCATAAAATCGGGACCATCTTCATTCGACTCGCCGAGTTCGACCTTGAACTCGTCGAGTTCATCATCCACATAAGAATGTGTCTAGGCTGTGACTCGCCGAGTTGTATGAACAACTCGTCGAGTCCATCATCATAAACTAAGGAGATTGCCTTAGACTCGCCGAGTTCTTCCTTGAACTCGTCGAGTACGATGAACTTTATGACCATTATGGACTGAGACTGGCTGAGTCCCTAACCATTCAACTCGTACCCTTTAACAGAAGGGTTTTGGGGCAATAACTGGCCTGACTCGTCGATTCCCACAAGTGACTCGCCGAGTCCCTCTATGTCCAACTCTATTTAGACGATTTCAGTCAAGCACAAGGCATCCAAGACCCAAATCTAGCCTCCTAGGGTCGGAATAACACGCAAAGCTAATACCTTTGCGTCCATGCATGACCCTTTTTGCTCAAAAGGCCATAACAACCTCTTAAACTTTGCATGGGGAGTTCTATTGGCATAAAGCTTCCACCTTTATGCCTTAACTACTCCAAATACTCCCAGATCTGAAAGGATCTAGCTTGGGGACGTCCAAATCCCACAAGAAATCATTCTTGGTACATAAACTTCATAAAAAGGGACATCAAGATATCTAACAAACTAGAAGTCAAGGAAGGAACTTGATTACCAAAATGAGCAGCAAATGGAGTGAATCTTCTGGATCTACTCCTTCCTCCTTGAACCTCTAACCTTCTTCTTGTTCCTCCAAGCTTCAAGAATGCTCCAAAACTCTCAAAATGACTCACAACTCAAGGCAGGCTCTAGGGTTTTCGTTCTGGACTTGAGAGAGTATCCAGGGGGGCTGATGAAGGCTATAATGTTCCTTAAATAGGGTACAAGGCCAGCATTTTGGGTTTTCCCCAAACCTGGACAACTGGTCAAGTCAGTCTTCTGACTCGTCGAGTAGGTCACTAAACCCGCGACCAAATCGCGCTCCTACTCGTCGAGTCACCCATCTACTCGACGAGTCACTTCCTCATTTGAGGTTCTCTTCTCTTTTCCGACCTTCTAAATTTAGGGTGTTACAAACTCGCGGAGTTGGTCCTCCTACTCGCCGAGTAGGTCAGTTAACCCGCGTCACAAAAACTCACTCCTACTCGTCGAGTCATCCCTCTGGACTCGGCGAGTAGACTTCTTGACTTGAGGTTTTCCTTTTTTTTTCTAGTTCTTCTGAATTTAGGGTGTTACAAGTCAGTGACAAGTAGTCTTTGGAAAAGATATGAAGTAACGAAGGTTAAGAATAACACTCAAACAGAAATCATATTCTTCAAACCAAAATATTCCTAAATCTTGTTGGGTAACAAACATCGTGGGTTTCGAACATTTGATCAAGATTACTATGAAAGAAAGAATATGATTTTGAGTATCGAAAATGGGTACAGAAACAAAAGTTTTGTTAGTATCTGGAACAAAGTTCCCCGCCAATTCCTTAAGTTTCGAATGTTTGGGTTTCACTTTCATCACGGTCTCATGATGTTAGATCATAAACACAGAGATTTGATATGTCTAGATTCTGTTTGGTTTATACCAGAAATCTCTTGGACATATGTCATTGTGTGTGATCGTGAAAGAACTTTAGGATGAAAAAGATTTGGTTTATGAAACATAAGTACCTCTGCTACTTTTGAACCAAGCAGTAAACTCTTAACTCATATGAGAAGAGTAAGGTAGCTCAGTGACTAATGGGAATATAGCCTAATTGGGAAGAATCCTCAGAATGAGAAATTCATTAAGGCTTCGAAACCCATTAAGTCGTGGAGGCTTGGGTCGACATGCTGCAGCATGCTTCTAGGGATATTCTAACTAGGATATAATTTCGAAAGTTTACCTTTCCCTTAAGCAGCAAGCATGAACCATCAAAAATCTTCGTGAATACCTACACACAGAAAGAAAAACAAAAACAAGACAAAGAAAATATTTTTGGATTTTTGAATTTTTGAATGAAAATAAAAAAACTCACGAAAAATCTTTTTGGTATTTTTGAATTTTTAATAAAAAAAAAGACAAAAATGAAAATATTTTTTTGTATTTTTGATATTGGAATTGAAAACATCCCTAACGAAAATTTAAGCAATAACTAAACTAACGAAGATTTTTGTCAAACCATTTGAGCATAATTGTCAAAACGAAGCGTGTCGAAGCGTTGACTATGAACAATAACCTCTGAATCATGAACTGTAACCGCTGAATCGACAACTTTTCGACACTTTTGACTTGTCATTCTAACGAAGGTAGTCCAGGAACTAAATTTGCATTCATGATTCCTAAGCCATTTAAAATTCTCACAAACGATTTTTTGTCCAAAGGTTTTGTAAAGATATCAACAAGCTGATCAGTGGTCTTTACAAAGTGAACTTCTATGTTCCCATCTTCAACATGATCTTTTATAAAATGATAACGAAGAGCAATATGTTTAGTTTCGAATGTTGCACAGGGTTATGACAGATGCGAATGATACTGAGTGAATCACAATACAACGGAATTTTCTTCATGTTGATTACGTAATCACGCAGTTGACTTTTGTATCCAAATGATTTGTGAAGTGCAAGCTGCAGCAGCAACATACTCTGCTTCTGTTGTGGAAATCAAAACACATGTTTGCTTTTTCGATTGCCAACTTACTAACTTCCCATCCAGTAGTTGACATCCACCACTTGTGCTTCTGTTGTGGAAATCAAAACACATGCTTGTATGAAGAACCCTGTCTTCGAAGGATACCACAATCCTAACGAAGTTGTTCCTTTGAGATAAAGAAATATATTCTTTACAGCAGTTAAGTGGGGTTCCATGGGATTCGATTGATACCTAGCACAATTGCATACAGAAAACATAATATCAGGTCGACTTGTTGTAAGGTAAAGTAACGAACCTATCATGATTCGATACAATGTGATATCAACAACAGGTTGGTCATGTGGTGGATTTAGCCTTGTTCCAACAGCCATCGAAACTTTCAGCTTCGTGCTATTTGTCAATCCAAATTTTTTCCGCAGATTCTTTGTGTATTTTTCTTAATTGATGAAAATTCTTTCTCTGCTCCGACTAATATTCAATCCCAGAAAATTGTTAATCTTCCCCATCATACTCATCTCAAACTGGCTTTTCATTAAATTTTCGAAATCTCTTGACAAAGCAGGGTCAGTAGAGCCAAAAATAATCTCATCAATATAAATTTGAACAAGCATAAGATGATCCCCAACTTTCTTTCAAAAGAGTGTAGGATCAACTGATCCTTGTTAAAATTTTTATTGCTTTAAGAAAGTGGTAAGTGTTGCATACCATGCTCTTGGTGCTTGTTTTAACCCATATACAACTTTATCTAAGATATAACAATGACTAGGGAATTCTTCGTTAATAAAACCTAGAGGTTGTTCAACGTACACCGTTTCTTCGAGTTCTCCATTTAGAAAAGCACATTTGACATCTATCTGATAGACATCAAAATCTTTGTGTGATGCATAGGCCAAAAATATTCGAACAACCTCGAGTCTTGCGACAGGGGCGAAGGTTTCCTCATAGTCTATACCTTCTTATTGCGAATAACCTTTAACTACAAGCCTAACTTTATTTCGAACAACATTGCCATCTTTATGAATTTTATTTTTAAATATCCATTTTAAACCCACAATTGTAACATCTTTTGATTTGGGAATTAAACGCCAAACTTTGTTTCGTTCAAACTCAGCAAGTTCAGATTGCATGGAAACAACCCAATCAGGATGTTCCATAGCAACCATGACTGATTTTGGTTCAATTTTTGAAATAAAAACATTGAACATTCAAAACTCCTGGTGAGTATTGAGTACCTCATTCTTTGCACGAATTTGAGCCCTCGTCAATACTCCAGCTTATGGATCTCCTAAAACTTGTTCTTTAGGATGACTTTTAATCTATCTATCCATTGGAGGATATGAAGGATCAAAGTCCAATGGTGCATCTTCGAACATTCCTTTAGTTTCAGATCCTTCACCTGCATTCGAAAAATTATCATTAATATCATGAAAAACATCAGTTTGATCATTTGAAACATTTGTATTATTTCCAACTTTCTCCCCCTCAACAATTAGATTAATATTTTGATGCTTCCCCTCTACATCAACATCCATTCTTTATCTCTCCCCCTCGAAAGTATGCTCCCCCTCAACTCGATCATTCGTCTGTTCTGGCAGACTTTCGTTATTTGTGAAAGAATTGGTTGATGACAACAAATCATTGTTATCCTGTGTAAGAGTGGAATCATCAGAATGTTTCGATGCTTCAGGCACACGATTATCATCTGCATTAACTTCGGCATCAATGACACGATCTGGAGCACCAACAATCAAATCATAATCAAAATCTAACGAATTAAAAGATTGAGATCCATTATTTGATTCATTCATAATTGGTTGTTGTGCAAAGATTTTATCAACTTTTTTAACATAATAATCATCAAAAGTGAGATTAAATGTTTCTTCGATTTTTTTGGTTTGTTTGTTTAACACCCTGTAAGCAACCAAATTGTGCAAATATCCCAAAAATATCCCTTCGTCGGCTTTTGACTGAAACTTTGAAAGAGAATCCTTGAGATTCATGATAAAGCACCTGCAACCAAAAACATGGAAAAATTTAACATTTGGTTTACGGTTGTTCATAATTTCATAAGGAGTGATGTTAAAACGACGATGAATAAAAGATCGATTTTTAGTAAAACATGCAGTAGACATTGCTTCGTCCCATAAGTGTTGAGGAAGATTTGCATATGTGAGCATTGTTCGTGCAGATTCAAAAAGTGAACGATTTCGTCTTTCTACAACACCATTCTGTTGAGGAGTGTAAGGTGAAGAGAAATTATGTGAAATTCCTTTGCCTGTTAAAAATGAATCAAGAATAGTGTTCTTAAATTCAGAGCCATTGTCACTCTTTATCTTTCGAACCTTTTTCTTCAAGCTTAGTTCAATGTGTTTGATGAAGTCGATCATTGTTTGAGCAGTTTCGGACTTGAGTCTTAGAAAATATACTCATGTAAATCTTGAAAAATAATCAACAATGACTAATATGTATCTCTTTTTGTTGAGAGTCTCAACAGTTGAGGGTCCACATAAATCAATGTGAAGCAATTCAAGAGGCTCAACAATCTTCGAATCAATCACAATAGGATGACCTTGTCTGTGCTGCTTTCCTTGTTTGCAAGCTGCACACAAAGTATCACTATCAAATTTTAACACAGGTAAACCTCTTACCAGATCTTGTACTACCAATTTATTTAAATTTCGAAAATTCAAATGTGACAAGCGTCTATGCCAAAGCCAGCTAATTTCAGACGAAGCTTTTGAAAGTAAGCAAACTGAGGGAATCCCAACAATTGGATTGATGTCAAGAGTAAACATGTCTCCTATTCATTTGGATTTGAGTAAGACTTCCTTTGTTTCAATGTTCAAAATCACACTGCCTTCTTCGTTAAACACCACTTGATTGCCAGTGCCCACAACTAGTTTCGAAACACTTATCAAGTTATGTTGAAGACCTTCGACATATGCAACTCTGTTGACTGTGAAATTCCCATTTGTGACCTTGTCGTATCCTCGTACATGGCATTTGTTGTTGTTGTTGTCAAATTTGACTACTACAACATTTTCCAAAGTTCTATAATCACGAAGATTCTCCTTTCGTCCAGTCATGTGACGTGAGAAACCACTATCAATATACCATTTGTCATCATATTGCTCGTCACTCATGACCTGCAATTAATGAAAGAATTTAGGTCCCCAAGGCTGTTTGGGTCCTTGGTGATTAGTTTGAAAGATACTGTGAAACGAATATCCTTTTATCCAATTACGAACTTTAGACTTGAGACTATCAACTAAGTCAACTTCGTTAGTTAAAGGCACAGAAAAGTAAGTATTCGTAGGTATAAAATCTTCATTGACTTTTTCCTTTTTCTTCTCAGTTTGTTTCTCAATAACCTTTACCTTTGGAAGAGCTTTCCATTGTTTGACAGAAATATTCGACTCTTGTGAAGATGAACTTGTTGGGTTTTGCGCATTCTAACACTCCTAAGTGTACATGCAACCCTAAATACCTTGGATCTATGTTTTCTCTATTATACATACAATTATGAACATCCAAGGTATTATCCTAATCTAGCATACAAAATAATAAATATAACAGGATAGAATACATACCTCTTTGATGTAGAATGTCTTCATGAAGCTTGAGTGGCTAGTGCCCCAAGTGTGACACCTCAAATGGTTCACACAACACCAAATACACTTGGAATAACTTGAGAGAAACTTGAACACTCCTTGAAATCGTCTAGCCCTCACACTCACACATTAGTGCACGATTTCTTGAGCCATGGGATTGTTTTATATGGTGGCTATTAGGGTTACACCATGTAACTCATAACTTTACCCATTCCTTATGCTTCATGGATTTAAACCTCCATGGAGTATCCATGGGTCACCCCATGGACTTAGTCCAACATAAGGAATCTTGGATCACAAGCCCACATATATAAGAATGAATGATTTACACAATCAACCCATATATTTAATTAGTCTCCTTTTGATCACTTAATTAATTCCAAATTAATTCTTGATCAATACTAATTAAATAATCTTATTAATATATTAGAACTTATAATATATTAACCAACCTTAAGTGTTATTTCTCTCATTATAGTGTATCCAAATGCATGATGCCATGCAACCCAAATGGACCATGCCGGGTCGGGTCAAGTCTTACCAATTATAGTTATGGACTTAGACATTAATCCAACAGTCTCCCACTTGGATAAGTCTAAAACTATTATTGCGTATGACTTCAGGAACCGATCAGCAATCGTAGCTCTCAAAAGCTTCTGTCGAACTCTGACCTTGTCGATGAACTCTGACCTTTGTCAATGACTTGTCCATTAGATAAGGGATCATATATTCCTCCATTCTAGATATCATATGGACTGAGACATGGATTATCAATCATTCTCTCTGTCCATTCGTTGTTTCCCGATTTCCGATTCATGATGACTGACTGATTGAACAAATCAAATCAGTCCTGGCTTGGCCAAGCACTCACATGTATCATCTTTAAATCATCGAGGGGCCCACAGATATCGCTTTTATCCCGAAGGTAAAAGGAATGGATAAACTTCGACTCATATGGCTTGTTCTACTACTTGTTGAATCATACACAAAGGCACGTTTTATAACATCGAGTTACCAATGCATTTTCGTGCAATCAATGTATAACCAACTCATAGTAACAACTCATATCTCTAGGTTTGAAGAATATAAGATATTATCGTCTCATGATCACTCGTGATAAAATCCATGAAGTGATTCAAATGAGCGCGGGTTGAATCCAATACTCAGAACTTATGAGCACTCATGAGTGTTGTAGCACCACTTTGTCCACCAACTTGGACCTCTACAAACCAACCCATGATAGTCTTGATTCATATCTACTTCCAACATATGATCGACTGTGGATGGTTTGAATAACTTAATCATTCAGGAAGAGCGACTTAGTTATTCTGGAAGTCAAAACATGCAAAGTGAAACACAAGAATAAATGAATCAAATATGGTATCAAACCCTATGAATATAAATAAACACTTTTATTTATCACCATACTGATTACTCATTATTCATTGTTTCGATTTTATCAACTTTATACTTGAATTTAAAACAATAGTTGTCCCATGCTCCAAGCATGTACACTATGTTTTCTAAACACTAGTCATGCCATACACCAAGTATGCATACTATGTTTGTCTATGATCTTTACTTTGTAAAATAGATCAATTGAACATCACTCCAATGATCCTCTTTTCATAGTCCCAAATCCTTACTGCAAATGCAAGAATTCCAAATTCATGCCATTTACTGAAATCTGTTAGATTCTAAACTTATATGCATTGATCCTCTTAATGATTATGCACGAAGTCAGAAAGACTTGACAACAATCATTACAGAGCATTCCAAAGGAGATCAGCTCCTTGGAAACATCCTTCTTTCATTAAGTTTCCTAATCTTACACAGATTGAATAATTTCTAACTTTGAAACATTTTCATATTCCATTTTGACTATCACTTCTGAACAAGAGTTGCCTCCTTACAGATTATGTCAATATGGTCCTTCCAGAATTAACATTATACTTCCAACTGTCCTTGAGCAACCAATCTTTGGTAAACCTTAGATTGTCCTCGACTATTGCTTAATCATTTTAGTCATATCCAATTCTAGACCTTTTCCCTTCATAATGCCCCAGGCATTTGGAAAATTTTAGAAAGGATGAATATAGCACATGTAATCGATCCTATATCCGAAGCATGTGGGACACGATTCATGATGTCTCACATAAAGACTAAACCAGTCTTTTGCTATAATATTTCCATTTCAATTTGCCAAGTTCTCAAAATTCAGATTATGAAAAGGGATGCCGTAATCATAATCGAATTTTAGAACGCAAATAATAGACCCATATATAGAATTTCCTTATGTTGAGCCATTCCAACATGAAATTCATATATATATATATATATATATATATATATATATATATATATATATATATATATATATATATATATATATATATATATATATCCTTGATTAAATACGATTAAAATCTCAATCTAAGCTTTTAGAATTGAAATGAAGTATAATTTCCTCTCCCTTAATTATAGCAAAACAACTTTTTCAACCCCTGCAACCTCACGAATTGAAACTTTTGTTTTCTATAATTAACATTTCTAACTTGCAACCTTTGTCATAATTATCATGCTCCCACTAACATGATGATTATTAGCATAACACTTATGCTCCCACTAGCTTTGACATGTACTCAGAAATCAGCTGACTTTCTTACCAAAGTTCAGATTTCTGATACTAGATTGTTTTGATAAAACTTTATCAAAATCATACACCTCTCTTAGATAGCTCACATGTGTGTCTAAACAATTTTAGAACTATGAAAAGGGATGTCGTAATCATAGTCTCAATTGTTTAGACCTTTGCCACTTCTCACAAGTCCATGTTAGTGTGCCGGTAAACCACATACGCTCCACTAACGACTTTGAGAATGCAAATATCACAATTGCTATCTAGCTAAAATCTACTTAGTGAAAGTGTTTCCTCACCATCATTTTCATGAATCGGAGAGAAACCTTATGACACTTAGATTTAATAGTATATGTGTTCTTATCCATGTGAATTTGTCAAAACCATAATCACAAGACAAGGTTAGTGACAAATCCAAACTCATATTGATTAAACTTGTGCAATCTTAAATTCTTGCCATTTGGCAGCTCAGGTGCCTGCCATTGCTTCCAAGTAGTTGCGCAACCAATTGAGAACTCTCAGAACTCCTATGCAAAGCCAACTTGAATAGGCACAAAAATTCCAACACGATAGGTTATAAACCTCAAGTCGTGTGCTAGTGAAGGACTTTAGGTTTTATTCTTGATTAAGTCTTGAAACTTTCAAGAGCTTTAAGACTCCCACTGTCCTCTTGACATATAAGACTCCCTTGTCAAATATTCAAGAGATAGTGCGGATTCTTTATCAAGACTAACACTTTACACAATTGGCCTAAGTTGGTCTCTGTTTTATCCAAAACATCACAACTTACCAATTTCAAATGTACAAGAGTAGATAACCTTTTACTCTTACATTTGACTAGTGTTAACAAACCCTCTTTAAGATATGTCACTCAAGTTACAATCTTGGAGTATGACTCTAAGAATTGTTTTGGAGCGAAGTATGACTCATCTTTTTGATTTAACCATTTCAACAATTCATGACTCCTCTTCTTAGTCATAAGAATGCACTAAGAAGACTTTAGAGGACCAATTGTGATATGGTATCTTAATCATTAAGATGATAATAAACATGATACTAAAGTACTCTCCCATCTTTTCAGATTTGAGAAACTTTTATCTTTCTGCCATACTTTGATTCTTCTTATTCGTTCTGTCTCACATTGAAACTTCTCCAATGCTACAGACTTATACTTAAACTTATAAGTATAACCATATTTACTGAACTTAAGTAAATCATGACGAATAGTCTTCTTGATCTTTTGTGGTGGACTTGACCAGTGCACAAGAATGTGTACTCGATCCCTTAGTCCTTTCCTTATTCACATAAGGAATTAGTCTTAATTTTCCAAGCTGAAAGTTCTCATTCATCATACTATACAACTTGCATGATTCCAAGTTTCGGTCCAATTGAACCTTGGGTGATGAGAATCTTTCCTTATTTGGTAATATTAGACACTACCACAACCGAAAGAATCAAATCCATTTTTCCAATATTGCTATCAATGGAATCTTATAAGCAACAACTTTTCACAAATGCCATTGTAAGGATACTTAAAATAAATAAAATCAAAACCTTTTTCTTTTATTTTAAAACTTTGCGGAAAAACTTATCCTTACAATCCATATGAAAACCTTGTTGTTATCTATTCCTAAGCAATATAAATATCATAACTCTTAAGTAATAGCCTAAAATTCTGATCACCGAACCATGCGATTGAAATCCATCTTCGCGATCAGAATCAGCATGTACTTAATAGAGTTAGACAATGGACTTTACCTGAAGTAGAGCCAAACTTATTGACTTTAACATCCTTAGGTAAATTTGGCAGCTTCGTAACCAATGCCCCTTCCTTTGGCAATAGTTACCTATGGACCCTTGATAATGGGACTATCTCAGACTTCGCCTCTCTCTTTACCATTGGGTCAACCGAGTTGACTATGGCCGATCCCTTTCCATTGGGAAGAGAGAGCTTTACTGGATATCCAATGTCATCATTGTCAATGTCCATAGCGTTTTAGGAAGTTGATCTTAGAAAATAGATAAGATCATTAAGGGTCTTGTCTTAGTCTGTTTCATAGGATTCCCAAAAGAACTCACTATGTGACTTAGAAAGTAGTTGAGCCACCAACTTTCTCAAGACTTTGACACCCAAATCTCCCAGCTTGTCAATATGTGACTACATCTCAAAGATGTGATAACACCTAGACCTTGCCTTGCCAATAGGGCTTGAGTGACCTTAAACTTTTTAGGAACTTGTGGGTTATGGAGAATAATTGGAGGAGGTGAAAGAAGTATGATATCCATGGGACATCATCTTCATTTAGGAAAGCTTGTTTCAAGAGATTTGGGAAGATCATAAATGTCTAGACCAGACATCTTTTTGGGAGATATTCAAGATAGTTGATTTAAAGTCCTTAATATGACACCCAATATGAAATATTAAGGCTAGGACCCAACAAACTATTTTATAACTTAGAAGAGGGATGCCGTAATCCAAGCTATAAAATATTTGAAGGTAGGTGAATGACGATTCACCAATTTCCACCATGAAAAACGAAATAATTTATTAGGTTTTAATTGGATTTGAAAGTCCTAGATCTTTGAGATTCATTGAACTGTTCAAAGGCATGTTTCAATCTCGAGTGTGCCCTTCAGGTTTTGTGACTGGGATGCCGAGGATCACAAAACAAGGTGTGAATAACCATGCAAATATACTTGGTACTCTTAATATTTACCCCTTAATCAGTGTGCCGGTTAACCACACACGCTCCACCGATACTATGATAAATATTAAGTTACCCTTTGTCTACCTTGTTAAGTCCAGGTTAGTGTGTCGGTTAACCACACACGCTCCACTAACGACTTAAGCAAAGTGCAAAGTGTAATTTCATGGGTTAGCACCAAATTCATATTTTCCTAAGTAACTAAGATTGGGTATTAATAAGAGTTTAGTTACTTAGTATTTATCATTAATACTTTTAATGAATGGAGAATTATAGTCCTTGTCCAACCCGTTCGGCTAACGACCCTCCACCAGTCAAGGAAGCGGTGGGTGAGAGTGGACACCCATTAAACTGCCATTTTATAGGCAGTAACCTTATACCCCCCTTATAGACCGACTTCGTGAATGAGGCCTACTAACGGTAAGACTGACTTTACTCTTATACATATATATATATATATATATATATATATATATATATATATATATATATATATATATATATATATATATAAATATTATTAACTTATAATATTATAAAGTATAAGGGTTGAATTTTAACTTTTAAAATTCTAAGGGCTAACTTGGAATTAAAGTATTCATAAGTGAAAACTTTTCAAATTCCAAAACTTGAGGGCAAGTTTTGAAACTATTCAAAACTAATTAATTCCATAACTTATGAGTTTAAAGTAGTTTTAATTTAAAAAAAAAAAAAAAAAAAAAAAAAAAAAAAAAAAACTCTTCAAGTTCCATAACTTGAGGACAAGTTATGGAAGACTTTAAACTAATTAATAAAAAAAATAACTTTTTTTTATTGTAACTTATGGAACTAATTAAGGTTACACTTTTTTTTTAATCTAATGAAGAGACTTTTGAACCTCCATAACTTGAGGACAAGTTATGGAGTCATAAAACCATTTAATTAGAACTAGACTCTTCATTTTGTAACCTTTGCCAACTTTTATGAGTTTTATGATTCTTAAATGTGACTTTTCATATAACTTGAGGACAAGTTACAAAAACACAATTTGGAATCAACTCTTAGATTAAAATGGATTGAAAACAACTATTTCACACAACTTTTCTATTAATCTAAGAACCTCATAAGAACAAGATAATTCAAATCATCAATCTTCAAGAAATTAGCATGAACATACAAACTAATACAAATCTTGAAATTATGACAATTATCTTAGAAATTGGATTAGCATGAACATTACCACATCAAAAACAAGTTTATAAGTCCAAAAACATCTTAGGGTAATGTTCCTAGTCCAATTCCAGCCAAAACAATCGAATATATGCATCCACCTCGATTTTTCAGCTACTTTTGCAAGTATAACAAGAAAACAAGCCTAGGCTCTGACACCACTGTTGGGTTTTGCGCATTCTAACACTCCTAAGTGTACATGCAACCCTAAATACCTTGGATCTATGTTTTCTCTATTATACATACAATTATGAACATCTAAGGTATTATCCTAATCTAGCATACAAAATAATAAATATAACAAGATAGAATACATACCTCTTTGATGTAGAATGTCTTCATGAAGCTTGAGTGCCTAGTGCCCCAAGTGTGACACCTCAAATGGTTCACACAACACCAAATACACTTGGAATAACTTGAGAGAAACTTGAACACTCCTTGAAATCGTCTAGCCCTCACACTCACACATTAGTGCACGATTTCTTGAGCCATGGGATTGTTTTATATGGTGGCTATTAGGGTTACACCATGTAACTCATAACTTTACCCATTCCTTATGCTCCATGGATTTTAACCTCCATGGAGTATCCATGGGTCACCCCATGGACTTAGTCCAACATAAGGAATCTTGGATCACAAGCCCACATATATAAGAATGAATGATTTACACAATCAACCCATATATTTAATTAGTCTCCTTTTGATCACTTAATTAATTCCAAATTAATTCTTGATCAATACTAATTAAATAACCTTATTAATATATTAGAACTTATAATATATTAACCAACCTTAAGTGTTATTTCTCTCATTATAGTCTATCCAAATGCATGATGCCATGCAACCCAAATGGACCATGTCGGGTCGGGTCAAGTCTTACCAATTATAGTTATGGACTTAGACATTAATCCAACAGAACTTCCTTTCGATGATTCATTCAAATACTTCTCATACTCCTCGTTGATAATTTGTTGAGAAAATTTCGAAGATTGAAATTTCTTTCGTTTACCTTCCAACCAATGATTGATATTTGATATGGGCTTACTTAGTCATAAAAATCATGTATGATCTTAATACTTTATGTTAATTTTATCTCAAATAATGAACCAAAGGTGCTTAATTAGCTTAAATATTTCATTTTCAGCAATAATGACATGCTCGGAAGGAAAACGAAGCGGAATTGGCGATTGGAAGCTTGGATCTTGGATTTTGAAGAAAGAATGATGTTGTTGGACAGCTTGACCTCTCGTCAGTGTTTTGGCCATATCTCATGAACCGTAACTCCGATTGACGAGATTCAAAATGTTCTGAATACTAGACACAATTTCAGACGACTTCCGTGTTTTCAAAAAGTGCTGATTCCAAACGGACTCGACGAGTTGGGCCTCAACTCGACGAGTCACGTCGAACTTTCGCGATTCTAGACGCTGACTTGCCTTGCACGGGTTTTAAGTGACGGACTCACCGAGTCGGTCATTGGAATCGACGAGTCACCTCTGTTTTGTGATAATATATATAAAGGACACTCCTGCCCAATACCTAGGCCCTCTCTGGAACCCTTGGAGGCTAAGTTACGACTGAGGAGAAGAATCAACCCTACATTCGATTTTGAGGAGAATCAAAGGAAATTTAGGTTTACTCTTTACTTAATCTTTTGTTTGAACTATGTCTAATCTATTAGATTTCGTTTTTGAGCTACTTTCTACTGTAATCATGAGCTAAAATTCATATCTTCTGTTTAGGGTAGATGAATTTATGACTATGGTTTGATTTTGTGGTTTGATTAATTGAAATTGGTGATTTTGTTTTGTTAAGCTTGTTAAAGAACCTTATATGTTAATTACAACTATTTTCTGTTAATTAACCAGCATATTAATTTGCATGAACATCTCTTAATTGCTAATCTCATATGAGTTGTGTGAAAACATTGTTATATGCCTAGGAATAGCGTACGTGAAACTAGGGTTAACTAGAAAATAGGTAAATTAATGTGTGAGCTTTGTCTGACGAACCATAAAGAAGAGGTTAATTGAATTAGTAATTTGATTAGCTAATTACAAGTCTTACTTAACCCGAATCAATAAACTAGGAAACTCATTAGTTTAACCAATTGGCCACTGTTTGAATTAATTTGTTTTCTAAGGATTAGTAATAGCGAACGTGAACCTAATCACACTAATCGGTAGCCAATAACAATTAATCCATTGCACTTGCCATAAAATCAATCATAGGAGTAAATGAATCGAACCTAAACAGAAATCCTCTCCATTATTGAATTTAGTTGATTGTTTATTTGATTTAGTTGTTAGTTGCTTAATTTGTGTGTCAGTTAATTGTTTAAGTTTCTAGTCTTGCAAAACTAGAGAAAAACCCCCATTTTAATTAATTGTTTTGTTTAGATAATATTAGCATTTATTTTAATTGTTTACCGTTCCCTGTGTTCGATACCCTACTTGCTTGAACTATATTACTACTCGATAGGTACACTGCCTTTCGTGTGTTTATTTTGTGTCTAAGTTAGTAGGATTAAAACTAGTGCATTTCACACACATCAAGTTTTTGGCGCTGTTGTCGGGGAACGGTTCAAAAAGTTAATTTTATTTGCTAATTGTTATCGTTTTTAATTTATTGATTAATTTTTTTTATTTAGTTTAATTTTAATTTGAATTTTTATTTATTATGTATTTTCCAAATCTCGATGCTCTTGATGCTTTTCTTGAGGAAGTAGTACAGGAAATTGAGCAAGAAGATGAGGAGTATGACTTGGATGATGATTTGAAGGAATTTGGAAGATGGTTAGATAACATCTTGCCTAATAAACAAGAGCAATTTGAGTTACAAGAGCTAGAGTTAAAAGATGAAGAATTTAATCCAGAAAGAGATTTGGAGGAGCTGGAAAGATTGCTAGCAGAAGGGTCAGATGAAGAACAAGAACAAGCTGAGTTGCAGGAACCAAGCCGTGGTTTGACCATTACCACGACGTGGCCCCTTATTTTCCCAGATTGTGTTTCGAAGCATGGGGTGACAACTCCAACTTTGGAGAAAGTTCTGAAGCGCGATCCATTTCTTATTAGTATCCAACCGGTCCCAACCCTTATCAAGATTCTTGGGTTTTATATATTCAAGCTCGTTTGACCAATTTTAGAAGCAAAGAGCCAAATTTTACAAATTGGTCCACCAAAGAAAATATTTAATGCAATCGATGGATTGGCATTGATTTTATTGGAAGTTTATTAAGTTGAGAGTCTAGCGAAAGACTCGCACAAAAAGAAGCGCTTGCGGGAGGCAACCCGTCATTAGAGTTTAGTATTTAGGGATAATTTAGGATTTTTATTTTGATATTTTTTTTATTACTTGGTATTTGTTTTTGATCTTTTAAGAATATAGGGTGAGGGATAGAATGAATGAATAAAGCGTGAGGAATAAAACATGAGATCGAGTCTAAAACGAGAAGAATGGGAGAATTGAGTCTAATTACGAGTCCGATAATTAAACAGCTGAAGGGATGTGCTTTTACTGAAGAAAAATGAGGGGGATTATTGCTATAATAATCTCCTCAAAACCCAGAAACGAACCTGAAGCAAGAGCTAATCTTATTTTCTCAGTGAAGAAAACTCGTCGAGTTCCATTAAGATACTCGACGAGTCCATGAGAAAAAAACCCGACTGTTACCACTTTTATCGGCTTAACTCGACGAGTTACTCTTTCTCTTACCTTCAAGATTGAGGATTTGATTCCATTCGACATGGGCATTGTCTACATTTTTGAAGATCATTTCCGAGCATTTCCAAGAAGCTTTTTCCTCGATATTTTGGAGTTGTCAACCACACGAGACGAATGACACCCAAGGTATGGATGAGCTGTTCCCATGTCTAAAGTCAGCTGAAATGGAGCTCAAAAGAAGAAAATCAACCTCGCGACTACTATCCCAGGGGAGTCTGTTCCAATTCTCTCTTTACTTTTATGTTCTTTATCATGCATAGCATGCAATGGGGACATTGCATGAATTAAGTGTGGGGCAGGGGGTTGGTTATGTTAGTTAATTAGAATCCTAATTTTAGTTAAATTTTAAAAATTTTGCATTAAAATTTCTAGGACTTAATTTAGAAAATTTGGTAAAAAGCAATTAGGAATCATGCTAGTATTGTGTTTGATGATTCTTTGAAGAACCAAATGTTTAGTTGAGCCTATATACGTTCTAGTGCATTTGTGGCCTCCTTTGTTCTAGTGAAATCATGGGACAAAAACACAACCTCGCTTAGTTTGAGGGACGCAATATGTTTAGCATCGTGTACTTGAAATGTATCCAGGAAAACTAATACTTTAACCAATAAAGGTTGAAGTTGAGCGCCCTTGCTTAAGCATGTAGGTTTTGAGTGGAAAAAGTGAGTTACATGTTAAAAAGAGAGAGAGAATTACAAGAAAAGTTGTAAGAATTTTGGAGCAGTTAAAGTGAAGATTAAAAGATCAAAATTCCGAAGATTCAAAAAGTTGAAGATACCAAAAATCATAAAGGTGGTGAATTCAAAGAAATCAAGATCAAATAACAAAGAAGTGAAGAATTCCAAAGAGCTCCATTGTGGTATCAAAAATTGTAATTTTCTAGATTATGTATGCTTGGGTTGCTTGACCAAAAATACCTTGAGGTTAGAAAGTTTTTTGCGGATGGATTCGGAGGGATACATAAAATGAGCGTTGTTCAAAAGAAGTGGGCGAGTGTTTATGAGGATTGTAAGTATTTAGAATTAGGGGGGTCCTTAGGAAAAAAATTTAGACACAAATGCATGCGTTGCGGTCTTGGCATAATGGTTGGGTTCAATTGGGATTGTCTTATGTGATATTAGTATGCTAAAATTCAGTTTTGCTTGGGGGCAAGCAAAAGTCAAGTGTGGGGTATTTTGATATAGGCTTATTTAGTCATAAAAATCATGCATGATCTTAATACTTTATGTTAATTTTATCTCAAATAATGAACCAAAGGTGCTTAATTAGCTTAAATATTTCATTTTCAACAATAATGACATGCTCGGAAGGAAAACGAAGCGGAATTGGCGATTGGAAGCTTGGATCTTGGATTTTGAAGAAAGAATGATGTTGTTGGACAGCTTGACCTCTCGTCAGTGTTTTGGCCATATCTCATGAACCGTAACTCCGATTGACGAGATTTAAAATGTTTTGAATACTAGACACAATTCCGGACGACTTCCGTGTTTTAAGAAAGTGCTGATTCCAAACGGACTCGATGAGTTGGGCCTCAACTCGACGAGTCACGTCGAAATTTCACGATTCTGGACGCTGACTTGTCGTGCACGGGTTTTAAGTGACAGACTCGCCGAGTCGGTAATTGGACTCGACGAGTCACCTCTGTTTTGTGAAAATCTATATAAAGGACACTCCTGCCCAATACCTAGGCCCTCTCTGGAACCCTTGGAGGCTAAGTTACGACTGAGAGTGCTGCTGGAGCCCTGGAAACCGAAGAATCAACCGTACATTCGATTTTGAGGAGAATCAAAGGCAATTTAGGTTTACTCTTTACTTAATCTTTTGTTTGAAGTATGTGTAAACTACTGGATTTCGTTTTTGAGCTACTTTCTGCTGTAATCATGAGCTAAAACTCATATGTTCTGTTTAGGGTAGATGAATTTATGACTATGGTTTGATTTTGTGGTTGGATTAATTGAAATTGGTGATTTTGCTTTGTTAAGCTTGTTAAAGAACCTTATGTGTTAATTACAACTATTTTCTGTTAATTAACCAGCATATTAAGTTGCATGAACATCTCTTAATTGCTAATCTCATATGACTTGTGTGACAACATTGTTATATGCCTAGGAATAGCGTACGTGAAACTAGGGTTAACTAGAAAATAGGTAAATTAATGTGTGAGACTTGTGTGACGAACCATCAACAAGAGGTTAATTGAATTAGTAATTTGATTAGCTAATTACAAGTCTTACTTAACCCGAATCAATAAACTAGGAAACTCATTAGTTTAACCAATTGGTCACTGTTTGAATTAATTTGTTTTCTAAGGATTAGTAATAGCGAACGTGAACCTAATCACACTAATCGGTAGCCAATAACAATTAATCCATTGCACTTGCCATAAAATCAATCATAGGAGTAATGAATCGAACCTAAACAGAAGTCTTCTCCATTATTGAATTTAGTTGATTGTTTATTTGATTTAGTTGTTAGTTGCTTAATTTGCGTGTTAGTTAATTGTTTAAGTTTCTAGTCTTGCAAAACTAGAGAAAACCCCCCATTTTAATTAATTGTTTTGTTTAGATAATATTAGCATTTATTTTAATTGTTTACCGTTCCCTGTGTTCGATACCCTACTTGCTTGAACTATATTACTAATCGATAGGTACACTGCCTTTCGTGTGTTTATTTTGTGTCTAAGTTAGTAGGATTAAAACTAGTGCATTTCACACACATCAATATTCTTCACATTTGTTTTCCCTTTAACAAATGAATAATTTACTGATTGTTTCGAGGGTGGATTTGGAAAAGGAGTTTGATCAGGCTTGTAAGATTCGATTTTTCGTCCATGAACATGTAACTTCTCATAGTGTCTTGGTAGTTTTCGTGTTGTAATATGAGGAGTATAACGATTTTGATAACCAACATTATTTCTTTGAAAAACCTTTTGAGAGTTCAAGAATTGATTTGGATGTGACACTTGATGATAATTCTTTTGTTCATTTGAATGAAAATCATGTCGTTGAAAATTATTTGTTGAAAACCTTTGATTGGATGAATTCTTATGAAAACTCTTTGAGTGTTTATTTTGCACATAATTCTCATGATAAGATGTTTGAACATTAGAATTTGAAGTTGATTGTGAAACATGCTCCTTGTTTATAAAAGAATCATTTTGAGATGTTTGAGGAGAAGACGAATTCTTAGAAGATTTTGTGGGATTTGACTTATTTACTGGTTTCTTTTCAAAAGAATTCTGAACACAGTTAGACACTTTCTTTTCAGAAGATTTGTTAAGCAAAACCTTTTGTTTCTTTCGTGACTCAATGTTAAGCCAAAAAAATTTCTTTCGTGCTTGTCTTTTTGAAAATTTGCTTTCATTTGAAACCTTGTCAACTTGATCTTTAAAAGCTTGAGAATTAATTTTGACATTTTGAGAGACAACTTTATCCTTCTTTGAAACTTCGTTTGATTTTTCAGATTTTTCAACCCAAACTTGTTTTGATTTTTCAGTAACTTTGACATTTGTTGGTTTTTCAACTTGAGTTTTGTCAGTTTTAACAGTCCTAGTTCGACTTGGTTTTTGACGTTGAAAGGTGTGAGAATTTTTGGTAAGGTTGTTTTCGACGATACTTTAATTCGAAAAGAATCCTTCCTTTGAAGCTATCTTATTATCCTCTTCAACCAGTTTGTTTATTTTGGGTTTTACACTTTCTCCATTACGCTTTGTAACAAAAACTTGGTTTGAAAAAACTACATCATCCGAACATTTGAAGTTTGGATAAACCACAGAATTGGGTTCAAGATAGTGAGAACCTTTTTCTTTCATGACTTTGTCGAATTCATTTGTCTCTTCATACACTTGATCTTCAACTATGTGAGGTATGATATTTTCTTTCGAAATTTTTGGAGCATTCGTCTCTGTTGACATTTCTTCATCATCGTCACTATCTATTTGGCTATGTTCGACACTTACATTGTCATGATCAACAACTTTCGAAGTTGAAGGTTGATCATTTTCAATTTTATCCTCAGAATTCTTACATTTTTCTTTGCCTTTAGCCATTGAAGCGACATTAATGATAGACAACTGAGAACAATCAATAACTTCCTCTTCTTCAATTTCACTAATATTATCAGAATCATCTTCAATATCAGCGTAATTGTTTTGAGGATCTGTTTTCGAATTCTGAGTTCTTTTCAAAATCTTAATTTGTTCGTCTTTGGTCAATGTGTCATTTACAATATCAACTAATTCATTAGCATTCAAACATTCATCAATTTTTACTATTCCATATGCATATCTATTATCTGGAACTTTGTCAAAATCAGCAATTGTTTGTTCACAATCATAGGAAATGTAATCAATTCTATCCCTTTCGTATGCTAAAAAGGGCAAGAGTTTCCTATGTTCTTCTTTGCTAATGTCTGAAGAATGATGCAAAGCTGTCAATTTTCCATACAATCTTTTTGCAGAGTTACAATAGATATTCGTTGTTTTAACAAAAGCTTAACATCTGCATAAAGATTGTCCCTATCACACATCAAATTTGTGATTTGCATATCTAAGTATTCGATTTTTATTTTCTTTGAATCTAGCACCTTCTGGATTTCTAAAAGTTGAGTATTTGACTTCTTAGCCTCATTACTAGCAGAAATAAGTAAATCATTAACGTAAGTAACGGCTACATCAAACTCAGACAAAATCGAATCATATGCACTTGAAGGAATATTAAAAGATTGTAAGAAAGAACGTACCTGAGAATTCATTGGAGATTTATGCGAAGATGTGGTCACAAAGCACTTCTCGGTTCTCTTTTCTTCCTCTCCTTCCTCATGCACAACAAACATCACCCCGTGTGTAAGGTTTCACATCTCTTCATCGTCCGAACCTGACGACCAAATTTGATATGTGCCATCTTATTCGTCTACTCCCTTGGCCACCAAAGACTTACCCTTTTCTTTTGCACGAACTTCTTCCAGCCTTTCCACGTAATAAGCTTCATCTTTCACTTTGTTCTTCTTCTCATCATGCTTACGAATCATGCAATCAGAGGCCATATGATTTGCGTCTTTACAATAATGACAATCAAATCCAACATCGCCTTTAAGCTTTTTCTCTTTCTTTTCCTCTTTTTCACGAACTTCCTTCGTTTCTTCCTTTTTCTCATCACTTCCAATTTTTCCAACAACACTTCCTTTTACTTCACTATTTTTCGTCCTTGCATTGAATGGCTTTTTAAAGAATTTCTTTACTCGGTTGTTGGAGTATAATGCAACAGCCTCATCATCGAAATTTACAATAAAACCCTCATCATCCGAACCTTCCTTCTTATTAGCTTCTTTCTCTGCTTCCCTTCCAACTACTTTCAAAACCAAAGCCAGTGGACCTCCCAGACTAATCTTCGTTTCTTCAGCAATTTCATTAACTTCGGATTCATGAGTTTTCAACAGATTGTACAAGTCATTCAAAGAAAAGTTATCAAAACTTTGTTGAGTCTTTACCATTAAGCTCATGTTTCGCCATTCCTTGCGAAGTCCTATAAAAACGTCAAATTGAACTCCATAGTTGACCTGGTGATTCCATATTGAATGCACTTGTAAATTAGCTAATTCAGACAATCGTAGTATAATTCGATAGATTCACCATCTTTTTGTTTGAATTCTCTTAATTCAACCAGACAATTTTTCACTAAATTGATTTTTGCCTTTTCATTCCCTTGAAACTTTTCCTTCAGAGTATTCCAGATGTCTTTAGCAGTTTTACAACTACGAACGTAATTGTAAACAACAGAAGGTAGAGCACCTCTGAGTTCTCTCATGCATTTCTTCTCATTCTTCACCAATTTTTCAGCAATCTCTTGAACATTTTGATTATTAGAAGAAGTTCCAATATTCTGAACAGCAGGAGGTGGATGAACATCACCAGTAATACACTTCCATAACTGTTCATCAATTCCATTCAAGTAATCTTCCATCCGATCAGCTCACTGGTCATAATACTCGGGTATCAGCATCAGAATTTTAGTCGATGAACCAAGGAGATGAGAATAGGATGTCATCGTGTTCATGTTGAAGCTCGCCATTAACGTACATACATAATTTGAGAAAAACTTGAATTTGAACAAAATTAAATAGATAAAACTCTTGATAATCACCAATTGAACACTCGAATTAGCAACTAGAACGCAGAATCGACTCACAACAGTAGATCTAGAATGAATTTCTGATGCAAAAGAGCGGAGAATTGAAATCTATAACGAGACTCAAAACTTTTGCGAAAATTCAGAAAAACAGAACAATTCTATATGAATCCTGCTCTGATACCAAATGTAGTTGCAATTAAATCGAGATTGAATATCTAGATCAGAGTAAAGTATGATTGATGAACACAAGAAGTAAATATAATCTGTTTGGCTCAAATTAGCTTTCAACGAGTACAGAGAGTTTAGACAAGTTTACACGAATGAGCAAAAGCGAAGTTCTTATCTACTCTAGTACACTTCCCTATTTATAGGAAAGATGAAAGCGAACAAAAAATACAAGGGACCAAAACACTAGACTTCGTACATTAAGATGCCCTTGTAATAAGTTTACAAACTAACGAAGCTATCAAAAAGATTCGACACCTCACAGCTAAATTCGACCTCAGACCCACTGCTACCGGGCAGGTAACTCACCTCACACTACTGAAGTGCATTGCAGGAAATCCTTAGCTGCTGTCCTGGCAACTCCCTGGGCTATCAATACCAAAATATCACCCAATTAGCAATTGGGTTCCAAACCATGATCCATAATACTTACTTGGGGAGAAATGATTGTTTCACCCCCGACCCATCAAGGCCCAAACTATATAATCCATGAAAGCCTATCAATGGCCCAATTTTCCACTTGGGCCTAAACCCTTACATGAAACCACCCTTTAGAACCTGTTTTGTACATCATAACTCTATAGGGGTCAACCTTGGGCAAAGTGAAGTCAAGGTCAAAGTTAACATCCAAGTCAAAGTCAAAGTCAACGCTTCGAGTTGACTCAACTCGTCGAGTTACCCTTCAACTTGCCGAGTTCCATAAATCATAAAATCCTGAAATCGCGATCCAACTCGTCGAGTTCTTTCATGAACTCATCGAGTTCCTCCTATCAAGAGAATCGGGGCTTTTCAAATCAACTCGTCGAGTCTTTCCTTTTAACAGAATCAGGACACTTCGACCCAACTCGTCGAGTTCCTCTATGAACTCGTCGAGTTCTTCAGTCTGTTAAGCCTTCTTAATGTATTAAGCCATTATTCTTCGAATCTAAGTCCCATATTCCAGATCTGGGTCGAAAACACACATAGGAGGGTAAAGTTTCCAACTTTACCCATTAAAACCCACCATAGAAAAATTGAGCTCTAACCCTAACTCAAAATGGCTTAGATACAACTCCGAAAGCCATTAAAACATCAAGATAGACCATGAGGTCATAGATCTAGACTCTAGGGACAATCTGGTCACGTAAAGTTCCAATCTTTACTTGTAAACATGAACTACTAGGGCTTAAAATACCAAAATAATGGTCTAAAGATTGCATGGGACTTCCATGGCCATAAAGTTGGCACCTTTATGCCATGAAGTCCCCTCAAGAACCTAGATCTGAAGGGTTTGTCCACATGGGACGTCCAAATCCCAACAACCAACATTCTTGGACCAAAACATGAAGAAAGCATCCTAAAACTATATCTAAGCATGCCTTGGACAAGGTTGAAGCTTTATACCTCAGATGAATCATAAATGAAGCCTAACTTCTGGATCTACTCTCCTTCCACACGTTCTTGCTCTTCCTTCAAGCTTCCTCCTCTTCAAACCCACCAAGAATGCACAACACTAGTTCATAATCACCAAAAATGGCTTAGGGTTTCGAGATTTAGGGTTTGGAACTTGGAGGCTGGAAATGAGGCCAAACCTTAGAGCTTAAGTTGTTTAAATATGGTGTAAAGTCCTGATTTTAGGGTTTCCCAAACCCAGTCCAACTCGTCGAGTTGGTTTTCCAAAAACACACGGCCTTGATTTCCAACACGTCGAGTTCTTCCCCCTGGACTCGACAAGTTGGCTTTCTAATTAAAAGTTTTTCTTTCCTTAATCGGCCTTCTAGATTCTGGGTGTCACACACACACACACACACACATATATATATATATATATATATATATATATATATATATATATATATATATATATATATATATAGGTAAAAGGTCAAATAAGAACCATTAAAGGTTAAGCACCATTTAAGAACCAATTTCATTAAGGGTATTTTTGTCTATTTGAAAATTAACATTAAGAAAACAAACCCATTACTTTTACTTATTCATTTCATCTTTCTCATATTTCAGATTTAGATAATATCTTTCATCTTCTCTAAAAGCTCCAAGACCACCACCACCACCGTCAAAGACCGCCACCACCACCGTCGGAGACCACTACCTCCCTTATTGCACCAGATATGATGTCTTCCTACTCTACAATTGCTACTTCTTCTCTTTTTGTCAAACACCTCCGTTAGCCACCAACATATCAGTGTCGCTGCTTCAGATTTCCTCCGGCAAGGATCCACCTAAAAGCACCATATTTTCACTCAGATCTGGTAGATATGAATGTATTAGATCTGAAATTTATTATCTTACTCAGATATGGTTCACCTTCACTATCCGCCTCCAGATGTAAGATTAAACTATCGTCTTTGTCTCAACCAACCATAGATCGTCGCTAGCCACCGACTGTCGTCGTCACTGAAGTCAACCAATCATCATATTTTGACTTAGATCTAGTCAGATATTATTTGCGATGCTCATGGATCAGCAGATAATGTAGCTGACATCTTCATCATGCATATTGACACTCTTAGATATGAAGTTTTTGGTGTGATTTCTTCAGATCTGATACCTCCACCATTTCCGTCGACGACGGCTCTATCACCACCGCCTTCCTCTTCGTTGCTGCCTTCTACTGCTAGAGAAAAAAACACTAACCTCCATACTGTTGGATTAGTGTCTAAGTCCATAACTATAATTGGTATATACTTGACCCGACCCGACATGGTCCATTTGGGTTGCATGGCATCATGCATTTGGATATACTAAAATGAGAGAAATAACACTTAAAGTTTATTAATATATTATAAGTTCTAATATATTAATAAGATTATTTAATTAGTATTGATCAAAAATTAATCTAGAATTAATTAAGTGATCAAAAGAAGACTAATTAAATATATGAGTTGATTGTGTAAATCATCCATACTTATATAGTGGGCTATTGCTCCATGGATTATCAAGTTGGGCTAAAACCCATAGGATGCTCCATGGATGCTCCATGGTGTATTTGAACCCATGGATCCAAGGAAATGAAAATCCATGACAATTAGGGTTTACCCTAATTGTAACAACTATATAAGCATCTTATTTTGTGCAAAAATCGGCCACTAGAGAAACAAGTGAGGGCAAACCGATTTTAGAAGTGTTCTACTTTCTCTCAAGTTATTCCAAGTGTTCATGATGTTGTGTGAACCATTTGAGGTGTCACACTTGGGACACTAGGCTCTTGAGCTCCATGGAACCAAGCACCAAACAAGAGGTATGTAATTCTACTAGAATTTATATTATGTGTACTTTATATTATGCTAGTTAGAACAATACCTTGGAAAAATTGATATTTGCATGTATAATAGAGAAAACATAGATCCAAGGTATTTAGGGTTGCATGTACACCATAGGAGTGTTAGAATGCTCAAAACCCAACATGGAGGTCATAGGTGGTCGAGTTCGTGACAATGATTCGGGAGTTGGATTTTATCAGTACAGTCGGCATTGCAAGGTGAGTTATCCTCACTTTACTCAAGGGTCTAAGGCACCAAGGCCGGCCCTTTGATTTGTTATTTGGAATTGTTACTGTTGTGATATGTTAGCTCGGCATCCTGGTAAATAGGATGGTTATATGTTAGTATGATCTGTTAGATCGGTATCTTGGTAGATAGGATGTGGTTATGCTTAGAGACCTGTAGCTGGTCTGACTGTCTGTATACTGTTAGGTGATTACGTGTTATATGTGCACATGCTTGTTATGGTAGTTGAGGGTATTCCATCCCGAGGATGAGTGGACCCTAGTATGTTGTCTCTATAAACCGTTATATTATTATTTGATATAAGTGTGCATGTTTGATTGGTTGTGGGCATTCCAACCCGATGGTTGTGGCCCAAGAGTATTCCATCCTGATGAATGATTGGACTCGTAGTATGTGGGCATTCCAACATGATGGTTGTGGGCCGAGAGTATTCCATCTCGATGGTGTTGGATAAGATGTCTAAGTCCATAACTATATTTGGTATGTACTTGACCTGATTTAGCATGGTCCATTTGGGTTGCACTTCACCGGAACAATTTGGACTTTGAGAAGAGGATATGTATGATTTATTAATATATTATTAGTTATAATATATTAACATTAAATCATATTATTTAATTGGTATTGATCAATAATTAATTTGGAATTAATTTTGTGGTCAAAAGAGACTAATTAAATATATAGGGATTGATTTTGTAAATCATTCATTCTTATAATGTGGGCTAGTAATCCATGATTCCTTATGTTGGGCTTAACCCATGTGGTGACCCATGGATGCACCATGGAGGTTAAAACCCATGGATCATGAGGAATGTGGAAAGTCATGAGTTACATGGTGTAACCCTAATGTGCACACTATATAAGGAGCCCTTTGGTTCAAGAAAATCTCACCCTAGTGTATTGACAAGGAGATGCCGATTTTTGTGAGCATTGTAGTTCTCTTCCAAGTTTCCAAAGTGTTGGTGGTGATTTGTGATTCCACTTGAGGCATTCACATTATTGGTGCTAAGCTCTTAAAGCTCCAAACAATTAGCCACAACAAAAGGTATGTTTCCTAACTTGTTTTATTCCCTATGTATCAAAGTTTTGTATGCTAGTTAGGGTAATACCTTGGAAACTTCGAGTTTGCATGTATAATAGTGAAAACATAGATCCAAGGTATTTAGGGTTGCATGAACACCTTAGGAGTGTTAGTATGCTCAAAACCCATCAGTGGTATCAGAGCCTAGGCTTGTTTTCAATTATACTTGATGCTACTTGCTGAAAAAGTCGATTTTCTGCTCACTGTTCAGTGAAGTCGCCGAGTCCATTGGGGGGACTCAACGAGTCCATGTTGAAATTAATCCAACTCGGCGAGTTGGTTCATACACTCGACGAGTTAGAGGCCCTGAGTGCAGAATTTCGAGTTTCAATGTTGGAATTGGACTAGGATCATTACCCTAAACTGTTTTTAGACTGTTAAACCTGTTTTTGATGTGGTAATGATTGTGGTTATCCAATTTCAAAGATAATTGTCAAAGTTTCAAGTTTTATATTAAGTTTATATGATTCTTGAAAATTGTTAATATGAATTATGCATGCTTATAAGTATTGTTAGAACATAGAAATTATTTGACATGCTTGTTAGTTTAATTGTTGATCTAAATGTTTTTAATGGACTCCATAACTTGTCCTCAAGTTATGGAATTCCAAGAGTCTTTTCATTAAAAACATTAATACTCATAAGTTATAGAAATGAAAGGTTTTAAATAGTTTCAAAACTTTCCCTCAAGTTTTGGAATTTGTAAAGTCACTTTAGAATAATTTAATTCCAAACCCTAGAATTTTAAAAGTTTAAAATTCAACCGTTATACTATTATATTATTAAAAGTCTAATAATTATATATATGTATAAGAATAAGTCAGTCTTACCGTTAGTAGGCCTCATTCACGAAGCCGGTCTATAAGGGGGGTATAAGGTTGTTGCGTATAAAATGGCAGCTTAATCGGTGTCCACTCTTACCCACCGCTTCCTTGACTGGTGGATGGTCATTAGCCGAACGGGTAGGAAAAAAGACTATAATTCTCATTAAAAGTATAATGATAAATATAAAGTGTAACATACACGTTTTGAAATCATGTTATGTAATTTGAAAAGTTAATAATATTATGAAATATTATGTGAAATTGAGTGTTGAGTTCTAACAGATAGTTTTTACTAGAAATGAAGTAAAACTATGTTTAGAATCACTCATAAAATATTGGAAGTCTTATGAGATTCCAATTAAAAGCCAAATAGTGAAATTTAGCGAAAATATAAAATTTGAAATAAGTAAAATTTTATTATTGAAAGTTGTAGATAATCTCGTTAGAAACATGTAGGCAAAAACCTCGTCGAAATCCGAGTTATAACGAAGAAGTCATGACCAATCGAAGATCCGCGATAAAACCGGCACGGAGCCGAATGACGTAAAAAGTGAGTTTTTGATAAACTACTTTTTAGCCTTAGTGATCTAAATGAAAGTCGTAGTATTCTTTAAACCGAGAATTTTGATAAAAAGAACGCCAAAATCTGACTTCGTATGAGGAAGTTATGGTTTTTACAAGTTTCAGCTTAGCAGTAGACAGCTAAAAACTCGAATTTTAGATCGAGTGATTTTTTATCCGACACAACCTAAACGAGAATCGAAGGTCTCGTCATTAGTAGTACAACGGTAAAAAGTCTGACGAAAACGGACGTCGGATGAAGAAGTTATGAATTTTTAACGGATTTACCAATCCCGGTCTGTTAAAAATAATAATATAAAAATAAATTCAAAATTTTCCGACGAAGTCTAAACGAATGTTGTAGAGCATAATTTTCTCTACGCGTGCATATAAAGAACGTCAAAAACGGAGCCCGTATGCAAAAGTTACGGATTTTAGAAGGTCGGGGAACAATTTCCGAGAAATCTCGCAAGGATAAGGCCGATTTCGGTGACTCATCGCGCCACGTGTCCGAGCCGAAGACCCAGCTGCCGACGCGTCGCCTTCTGATTCGTCCGAGCAGCGGTCCAATGCGCGTCCGACTCCTCCTCGCTCTGTGTCGCTTCCGAGCCTCGCTGGCCCCTCGCATGCGAAGCCACCCGGAGCCTCTCGCTGCTACCACGCGCCTCGCTTCTGCTGCTGCCATCTGTCCGATCTCGGCCGACCTTCGGACCCTATAAAAGGGAGGCTGCGAGCCTTCCCGAGTAGAATGAGAATTTTGGCACTTCTTCACATTTTTTCAATATTCTTACTATTTTGACATCCCCCGAAGCCCCGGGATTATTTCCAACGCCCGAAACACGCCCCAAAGTGCCCGAAGACCCGGAAAATTTATCTTTTCGGTTTCAAAGCTCTACCTTCGCAGAGCCCGGTTTTCAAGAAAACTCCCGGGTTTCAACGAAGAAAGTCATATTTAGAGCCGAAGTGCTGCCTAAATTATTATTTTGACCCCCGGTTATTTGAAGGTGAGTTTAATATATAGGAGCAATTGTATGTTATGTGTTATATGTGCTACGTGCTTTTCAGTGTTATTATTCCGGTTTATTTTCCCGTGTTAATTTTTATTCGCTATGTTTAATAGCAAAGTAATATCTTTGACCATGTGATCAGTGAAAGGACTTAGATTCATATTGGTACTGGTACGTAGCCTCTGGCCATGTAGAACATGTCTCCGTAAGAGAATGATTTCTATTCTATGGTATTGGCAGATGGTTAGACAGGGCGTGAAAACCTGAAATCTACCAAAAAGGTTAATCCGAAGTTGTATGTCTTCTGTGTCATTTGGGCCAAAGCTTCATTGATGTATATCAAGTATGGAAATTGTTATGTCTCATTGATTGTATATCTTTGAATCAAATCAATGATTGATATGGAAAGTTTGTCACATGATTCACATATGCCTTTGTTGTTCCTTGATCCTCTTTGCCTCTGCCATAGTGAAGTATATATATATGGCATAACGTTATATTGTATCTATTATTGAACTCACTAAGCGTCACCGCTTACCCCTCTCAATGTTTAACTAATTTGCAGGAGATAAGTAACCAGTATGGTTATATACTATCGGAAGATGTAGAATAGATTTTTGCTATTACTTTTGTACTTCGGTTTATGTATGTGTAAAACTACAATATCTGGGTAGTTATGTAAAATATTAAAACATAGTCGGTTTGTATCCAATCTTTTGTAATCACTTTATCAATGTAAGATATTGTTTTATAAATATGCATGTAGCATGTTTTGGAGTAACTATATTGTCAAGTATGAAAGTTTGGGTCTTTCAGAAATATGAAAGTATAGAAAGGGGTTCTTTCAATCATGGTATCAGAGCAGTGGTTTAAGTGAACTAAATTCCATGGATTGGTATTTAGACTTAAACTATCGGAAGTTCAATATATTAACTGAATCATTGTAAATATATGGATACAAACCATAGGAAACACTTAAGTGGGGTATTGGGTAGTGATAAACCCTAGTATTCTTAGATATTAAGTTACTCCAAGAATTTTAGAGAATTAGTTTATGTAAACTAGAATTTTGAGAATTTCTAGATTTAGACATGAATTGTTAAGTGATGATACAATATGTATCTAGTATACTTTAGGTTGAATACCTAATGGGGTAAGCACTAGAATATTAAGAGGAGATATGTCTTATATTCTATTAAGTGCTAAATGATAAGTAAATATAGCATGCTTTAGGTTTCATACCTATATTGCTATTATTTGAGAAAGTTTAAGGTCTATTGCCGACCTTGGTTTAGAAAATTTTATGTTCAGAATTCTAAGAATTTTCGTAATAGAATTTACATGAAACTTTTCGAAGTGATAAAGAGAGTTATGATAGTTGACATTGATAAGTTTATAAATAAACGATTGCGTGATATCATAAAATAATAAATATGAAGTGAAATCGTAAATAGTGTATTAATACCAATAGAGTGGTATTATACATTTAAAATATGTAAGATAATATAATAACATCTTTGGAAGAAAGATGTGCATTTAAAATACGTTTAGATGAGATAAATGTTTTGGCATAACCGATGAAGTTGTTCCACCGCTGTCCAGATTAAAGCAGTGATAGTTTATAGAGTCGGAAGAACCGAGGATGGTGATAAATACTTCAACAGTATTGAAATTAATGTAGTACAAGATTTAGAAGAATTAAATGAAGATCAAGGAAAAGGCTAATGAAGTTTTCAGACTCAATTGGCCAAGGCCTTGTGATGTAGTATGTAGTTCGAGTAGTAACCCTATACAAGATGCTCAGACTTAGTATTTAATGTGATGATTGACTTCTATCACATCCTTATGGAAGTTCCATTGTGTGTTAAGCCGACTTTAACATACAAGATTGGGATAGTGAAATAGGTTATTTGGTTGTGAAAAGGCTGAGTGGCTTACTTGTTAGAGTAAGGTAAAGTACTTAGTTGAAGAAGATATACACTCATATTATTATATGAGAAGAAATGTTGTAATTAGGAATGACAGAGAACCAAGTTGAAGCTAGTAGAGCTTGCTGAGATGCAGCTATAATGCAGACTTCTTAGGATAGACTCCTATGAAGTAGACTTAAAAGATACAACCATGAGAAGAAGACTTACTCAGATACAGGAATGACGATGTCATGAAAGGATAATGAAACCAACAAATATGCATGATGGTTTGCATGAGTTAGAAGATGATGTAAGTAGTTGGAAACTATTTGTCTTTACACTGCTAGAGGAAATTTTGGGTGTAGTATGTCTTGCAGAGTAGACACTACCCGAGAAAGAATTTATATGAAGAAATAGAAGTAAAATTTCTATCGACCTATGGAAAAGTATTAGGATATATTAAATCGAGCATATGCATGAGAAGAATTTTAGAAGGCGAGTATAAGTAATCCAAGATATGTTTGATAGAAACGCGAAAACCCTAGTTGAGTCTAGGAGAAATTGTTGTATGTACTTGTTTGAACACACTTAGGTGTGAAAATTTGTTTTGTGAAAACTTTTGAATGGTGACTTGGGAACTGCGAGACAATACTTGGGACGAGTATGAGTAGGTGTGAATAGTAGTAGAGGCCTATACTACTGGAAGCACAGGACTCACACTTGGATCAGGAAAAGTCACAAGGTTACCAAGAAGCTAGTAAATGATTCTGTTTTATTCGTGTGTGTCCTTACCTTCGATTCGGTAATGACTAAGAAGATAATTATTGTTCAACTCTTAATGTCATAAAGAATCGAGTCCGATTAGTATAAATCCGCGAAAGGAGTTGATTGGTTCAGAGAACCATGTCTTATATAGTGACAAAACTTCAGTAGGAATACTGAAGAAGTAAATGGTCGAGGTAGTCGATAGAAATATAACAATCTTCATTAAAGAATTAAGCAATCATTAGCCAGAGATGTGACTTGCTATGTGGTGTTACTGGCCACAAGAAATGTTTCCGCCCTACTCTTACTAGTCAAATGGCGGGGAGTCAAGTTTCCGTTCAACAATCAAAGAGTACTCCAACTAAAAAGGAGGAGGTGCCAAAAGGTAAAAGATGTATATGTCTGAAAGCACGAATTAGAGATACGTGGTGCTATTCTTTCTATTCCGAAGCATCCACGTGTTGATCAAACTCTTTTTGTTTTCTTTATTCCATCAGCTTGATTTATTCGATCTGATTCTAATACAAGAGTTTGGTTCGTTACGTGTCTTGTGCATTATAAAATCAAAGGTCATTAGAATAAGACCATACGAGTTGTTTTTATAGCAAAAGTAAAGACCTTGTCTTGGGTTTAGTCTATAAACCAAGAAGGAGCAGGAGTCTGCAATGAAAATTGAGTTTTAACTCAAAGATTAGGATCGAAGGCCCAATAGAGAATGATTCTCCCTTCATTAAAAGTATAATGAAAAATACTAAGTCCATAACTATAATTGGTATATACTTGACCCGACCCGGCATGGTCCATTTGGGTTGCATGGCATCATGCATTTGGATAGACTAAAATGAGAGAAATAACACTTAAGGTTTATTAATATATTATAAGTTCTAATATATTAATAAGATTATTTAATTAGTATTGATCAAGAATTAATCTAGAATTAATTAAGTGATCAAAAGAAGACTAATTAAATACATGGGTTGATTGTGTAAATCATCCATACTTATATAGTGGGCTAATGCTCCATGGATTATCAAGTTGGGCTAAAACCCATAGGATGCTCCATGTTGTATTTGAACTCATGGATCCAAGGAAATGGAAAGCCATGACAATTAGGGTTTACCCTAATTGTAACAACTATATAAGCATCTTATTTTGTGCAAAAAATCAGTCACTAGGTGAAACAAGTGAGGGCAAACCGATTTTAGAAGTGTTCTACTTTCTCTCAAGTTATTCCAAGTGTTCATGATGTTGTGTGAACCATTTGAGGTGTCACACTTGGGGCACTAGGCTCTTGAGCTCCATGGAATCAAGCACCAAACAAGAGGTATGTAATTCTACTAGAATTTATATTATGTGTACTTTATATTATGCTAGTTAGAACAATACCTTGGAAAATTGATATTTGCATGTATAATAGAGAAAACATAGATCCAAGGTATTTAGGGTTGCATGTACACCATAGGAATGTTAGAATACTCAAAACCCAACAGTGGTATCAGGGCCTAGGCTTGTTTTCACTTATACTTGATGCAAACTGCTGAAAATCGAATTTTGGTGCTGTCTGCGCAGCAGACTCGCCGATTCCATGAAGGGACTCGACGAGTCCATGTGCAAACTCATCCAACTCGTCGAGTTGGTTCATGCACTCGACGAGTTGGAACCCCAAACAGCATATCTTCGAGTTTTGGTGCTGGAATTGGTCTAGAATCATTACCTTTGATTGTTTTGGTCTTATAAAACCTGTTTTTAATGTGGTAATGATTATGTTAAACCAATTTCAATGCTATAATCAAAGTTTCAAGTTTATATATGTTTATGTAATTCTTGAAAAATGTTGATTATGAATGTTCATGCTTATGAGTTTTGTTAGATCATAGAAATTATGTGCAAATTGTTTGTTAGTATAATTCATGATCTTGATGAAATTGTATGGACTCCATAACTTGTCCTCAAGTTATGGATTACCAAAAGTTTTTTGTGTTACCTTGTTTATGAGTTGATTTAGATTAATGAAAAAAAATATGTGTTAGTTGTTTTCAATCCATATTGATCTAAAAGAAGTTCATAAAATATGTTTTTGTAACTTGTCCTCAAGTTATATGAAAAGCCATATTTGTGAATCTTAAAAATCATAAAAGTGCCATAGGTTACATAAAAATGAAGAGTCTTTTTCATTTAATTATTTTATGACTCCATAACTTGTCTTCAAGTTATGGATGTTTAAGAGTCACTTCTTTAAAACTGTTATTAAAGAATAAGAGGTTACATAAAAATGAAGAGTTTTCATTTTTAATGAACCATTAAACTCATAAGTTATGAAATGAAAGGTTTTGAATAGTTTCAAAACTTGCCCTCAAGTTTTGGAATTTGTAAAGTCTCACACACATTAATGCTTTAATTCCAAACTCTACAATTTTAAAAGTTAAAATTCAAACTTTATGGACTTCATTAAATTAATTAAAGTGTTTAATTAAAAGAGTTAATAATTCCATAAAGACATGGTTTAAGTTTAATTAAATTAAGAGTATAGTTTAATTAATAGATTAAACCACCAAGTATTTTAAATGTTTAAAATACACCCTTATACTATTATTATAATTTTAATTATATAGATATGTATAAGATAAAGTCAATCTTACCATTAGTAGGCCTCATTCACGAAACCGGTCTATAAGGGGGGTATAAGGTTACTGCCTATAAAATGGCAGTTTAATGGGTGTCCACTCTCACCCACCGCTTCCTTGACTGGTGGAGGGTCGTTAGCCGAACGGGTAGGAAAGGACTATAATTCTCCCTTCATTAAAAGTATAATGAAAAACACTAAGTAACTAAACACTTATAAATATCCAATCTTAGTTACTTAGGAAAATGTGAAATAGGTGCTAACCCATGAAATTACACTTTGTACCTTACCAAGTCGATTAGTGGAGCGTGTGTGGCTAACCGGCACGCTAATAAGGACTAGTAAGTGTGGCAAAGGGTAACTTGACATTATTATAGATCGGTGGAGCTGTGTGGCTAATCGGCACATCGATTAGGTGATAAAGTTAAGGGTACCAAGTCAATTTGCATGGTTATTCACACCTCGTTTGTGATACTCGGCATCCCAGTCACAAACTTGAGAGGGCACAATCGAGATTCAACACATGCCATTGAAAAGTTCAATGTATCTCAAAAGATCTAGGAGTTTCAAATCCAATTAAAACTTAATTATATTTCGTTTTTCATGGTGGAAATTGGTAAATCGTCATTTACCTACCTTCAACTATTTTATAACTCGGATTACGGCATCCCTCTTCCAGTTATAAATAGGTTGTTGGATCTTAGCCTTAATATTTCATATTGGGTGTTATATTAAGGACTTTAAATCAACTAACTTGAATTTCTCCCTTATAGATGTCTAGTTTAGACAACTATGGTATTCCCATATCTTTAGGAACAAGCTTCCTAACGAAGATGATATCCCAAAAGGCAATCAAGGTGAAAGACTAATCCCTTTATTGAGCACTAATGGGACTGGAAATCATACTTCATTTCCTCCACCTCCTCCAATAAATCTCCCTATCCCACAAGTTTCAAGACTTGATAAGTTCTAAGTCACTCAATCCCTATTGGCAAACAAATTCTATATGTGCTTAGGTCTTCGAGATTAAGTCACATATTGACAAGCCGGGAGAGTCGGGTGTCGAAGTCTCGAGGTAGCTGGCTGTTGACTTGGTTCTTCAGTCACTCCCTGATGACAGATCACGACATGACCCTTCAATGATCTTATCTATTTGTTTGGTGCTGCTGAATCAGCAATAATTTGGAACACTGGTAAAGCAAATTTGATTAGAAGATCGACTTCCCAAAACTTCATGGACATTGACAATGGTGACACTGGAAATCCAAAAAAAATTTCTCTTCCCAATGGAAAGGGATCGGCCATAGTCAACTCCGTTGACCAAATGGTAAAGAGAAAGGCTAAGTCTAAGATCGTCCCATGTACCATTCCCAAAGAGTCCATATGTGCCTATTGCCAAAGGAAAGGGGCATTGGTTGCGAAGCTGCCGAATTTACCTGAAACCTCATAAGGATGGTAAAGTCAAAAGTTTGACTCTACTTCAGGTAAAGTCCGTTATCTAACTCTATTAAGTCTCTTTTGGAGATTCTTAATACACGATGTAATGTAATTACATTTTGATGTTTTTTGAAGAATCAAAGGAAGCTTAAATAAAAGGTGTTGATTCTGATCGCATGGTTCAATGACCAGAATTTTGAGCCACTGCACAAGAGTTATGAGATATTGCTTAGGAATAGATAACAACAAAGTTTTGATATGAATTTGCATTGTAAGGATAAGTTTTTCTTCAAGTTTTAAAATAAAAGAAAAGTTTTGATTTTATTTATTTTAAGTATCCTTACAAAGGTATTTATGAAAAATTGTTGTTTATATGTTTCCATTGATAAGCAATATTGGAAAATGAATTTGATTCTTTCGTTTGTGGTAGTGTCATAATTTATCAAATAAGGAAAGATTCTCATCACCCAAGTTTCAGTCGGATAGAAACTTGGAATCATGCAAGTTGTATTGTGTGATGAATGAGATTTTTCATCTTTGGTAAATTAAGACTAATTCCTTGTTCACATTCGCATGTGAGTCAAGCGAAGGACTAAAGGATCGGGTACATTAGGTTGTGCACTAGTCAGGTCCACCACAAAGGTTGATAAGATTATTCGTTATGATTTACTAAAGTTTAGTAAATATGATTATGCTTACAAGTTTAAGTGTAATTCTGAAACATTGGAAAAGTTTCAATATATGACAGAATGAATAAGAAGAATCAAATAAGGCAGAAAGATAAAAGTTTCTCCAATCTGAAGAGATGGGAGAGTACTTGTGTATCTTGTTTTATGATTATATTAGTGATTATGGAACCATATCACAATTGATCCTCTAAGGACACCTTAGTGCATTTGTTGGCTAAGGAGAGGAATTGTGAATTGTGGAAATGGTTAAATCAAAAGATAAATCATACTTCATTCCAAAATAAAATCTTAGAGTCATACTCCAAGATTAAGCCTTGAGTGACATAATCTTAAGAAAGGTTTAAAACACTTGTCAAATGTAGAGTAAAATGTTTTCTTACTCTTGTACATTTGAAATTGGTAAGTTGTGATGTTTTGGATAAAACAAAGACCAACTAAGGCCAATTGTGTGAAGTGTTTGTAAAAGAATCCACACTATCTCTTGAATATTGGGCAAGAGAGTCTTATATGTCAAGAGGACAGTGGGGGTTTAAAAGATCCTGAAATAGTTTCAAGAACTAATCAAGAGTTTTGTTAATCACTAGCCCACGACTTGAGGTTTGTAACCGATCGTGTTGACATATTCTTATTTATGTGTCTATTCCAGTTAAAAGTTGACTATGCTTGTGAGTTCTATGAGTTCTCAATTGTTTGCATAACAACCTGGAAGCAATTGTAGGCCCTTGTGTTGTCGGGTGGCAAGAAATTAAGATTGAACAAGTTCAGTCCATATGTGTTTGGATTTGCCACTAACCTTGTCTTGTGATTATGGTTATGACAAATTCACATGGATAGGAACACTTACACCATAAAATCTAAGTGTCATAAGGTTTCTCTCCGATTCATGAAAATGATGGTGAGGAAACTCTTTCACTAAGTAGATTTTAAGTAGATAGCAATTGTGAGAATGACAAAAGGTCTAAACATTATGATTACGGAATCCCTCTTCATAATTGTTTAGACACACAAGTGAGCTATCTAAGGAAAGGTGTATGATTTTGATAAAGTCTTATCAAAGCAATTGCGTATCAGAAATCTGAACTTTGGTAAGAAAGTCAATAAAGTATTGTTTTTCTAGAAGTCCAGCTGATTTTTGAGTACATGTCAAAGCCAGTGGGAGCATAAGTGTTATGATAGTAAGATAATAATCATTATGCTAGTGGGAGCATGATGATTATGTTGCAAGTTATCAATGTTAATTATAGAAAACAAAAGTTTCAATTCGCTTTGAAAAGTTGTTTTGCTATAATTAAGGGAGAGGATTTTATACTTCATTCCAATTCTACAAGCTTAGATTGAGATTTTAATCTACCTTAGTCAAGGATATATAATAATGTTATGTTGGAATGGTTCAACATAAGGAAATTCTCATATGTTGCATTCTCAAGATTCGATTATGATTACGGCATACCTCTTCATAGTTCGAATTGTGAGAATATGGCAAATAAAAATTTATAGCATGAATCGTGTCCCATATGCTTCGGATATAGTTTCGATTACATGTGCTATAATCCATTCTACATTTTCCCAAATGCCTAAGGCATTTAAATGGAAAAGGAATAGAACTGGAAATGACTAAAATGATTAAGCAAATTGTCGAGGACAATCTGAGGTTTACCAAAGATTGGTTGCTCATGGACAATTAGAAGTATAGAGTAAGGACCATATTGACATATTTTGAAAAGAGGCAACTCTTGTTCAGAAGTGATGGTCAAAATGGTAATATGGAATTGTTTCCATAGGTGGAAGTTGTTCTTTGAATCTGTATAAGATTAAAGAACTTAATGCAAGAAGGATGTTCAAAGGAATGTACTTTGAATTTGAGACTTCATTTCCATGGAATTACTTTCCATTGGAATACCTTGTAATGTCTGTTGCCAAGTCTTTGTGACTTGTGTGCATATTCATTACAAGAGGATCATTGCATATAAGTTTAGAATCTAACAAGATTACGGTAAATGACAAGAATTTGGTGTTCTTACATTTATTGTAAAGGATTTGGGATTGTGAAATGAGCATCATTGAAATATTGTCAATTGATCTATTTCACAAAAGAAAAGACCACAAGTAAACATAGTATGCATGCTTGGTGCATGGCATGACTATTGTTTCAATTCAAGTATTAAGTTGATTAATCGAAACATGAATAATGAGTAATCAATATGGTGCTTAGATAAAAGGGTTTTTATTTACACTCAAAGTGTTGGGGCCATACAGGATTAGTATTATTTTTGTGTTTCACTTTGCATGTTTTGACTTCCAGAATAACTAGGTCATTCTTCCCGAATGACTAAGTTATTCAAACCATCCACAGTCGGTCATATGTTGGAAGTAGATATGAATCAAGACTGTCATGAATTTGGCTTGTATGATTTGTCTAATGTGCATTAGACATAGCAGTGGTTGCTACAACATTCATGCGTGCTCATAAGTTCTGAGTATTGGATTCAACCCACGCTCATTTGAATCACTTCATGGAGTTTATCACGAGTGATCATGAGACGATAATATCTTATATTCTTCAAACCTAGAGATATGAGTTGTTGACTATGAGTTGGTTATACATTGATTGCACGAAAACGCATTGGTAACTCGATGTTATAAAACGTGCCTTTGTGTATGATTCAACAAGTAGTACAACAAGCATATGAGTCGAAGTTTATCCATTCCTTTTACCCTTAAAGGGATAAAAGCGATATCTGTGGGCCCCTCGATGATTTAGTGATGACAAAATGTAAGTGCTCGGCCGGGCCTGGACTGATTTGATTTGTTCAATTAGTCAGTCGTCATAAATCGGAAATCGGGAAACAACAGATGGACAGAGAGAATGATTATAATCCATGTCTCAGTCCATATGATATCTAGAATTGAGTAATATATGATCACTTATCTAATGGACGCGTCATTGATTTGTTTAGAGTTCGGCAGCAGCTTTTAAGAGTTACGATTGCTGGTCAGGTTATGAAGGCATACTTGCAATAATAGTTATTAGACTTATCCAAGTGGGAGACTATTGGATTAGTGTCTAAGTCCATAACTATAATTGGTATATACTTGACCCGACCCGGCATGGTCCATTTGGGTTGCATGGCATCATGCATTTGGATAGACTAAAATGAGAGAAATAACACTTAAGGTTTATTAATATATTATAAGTTCTAATATATTAATAAGATTATTTAATTAGTATTGATCAAGGATTAATCTAGAATTAATTAAGTGATCAAAAGAAGACTAATTAAATATATGGGTTGATTGTGTAAATCATCCATACTTATATAGTGGGCTAATGCTCCATGGATTATCAAGTTGGGCTAAAACCCATAGGATGCTCCATGGTATATTTGAACCCATGGATCCAAGGAAATGGAAAGTCATGACAATTAGGGTTTACCCTAATTGTAACAACTATATAAGCATCTTATTTTATGCAAAAAAATCGGTCACTAGGTGAAACAAGTGAGGGCAAACCGATTTTAGAAGTGTTCTACTTTCTCTCAAGTTATTCCAAGTGTTCATGATGTTGTGTGAACCATTTGAGGTGTCACACTTGGGGCACTAGGCTCTTGAGCTCCATGGAATCAAGCACCAAACAAGAGGTATGTAATTCTACTAGAATTTATATTATGTGTACTTTATATTATGCTAGTTAGAACAATACCTTGGAAAATTGATATTTGCATGTATAATAGAGAAAACATAGATCCAAGGTATTTAGGGTTGCATGTACACCATAGGAGTGTTAGAATGCTCAAAACCCAACACATACCTCCCATCACAATCTTCAGATCTACAATCTATGGTGAAAGATCTTTGATTTCAGGTGACAAATCTATGATTTCCTCCTCTAGATCTACGGTGTACGCCTATAGATCTATGTGTTCCGGTTTCAAATCTATAATTTATGCCTCTATAATTTATGCCTCTAGATCTTCGACAATATTGGTGGACCACAATTGAGATCATTGTCAACCGCTACAACTGATTCAGCCTCGTCGTTCGGATAAACCACTTCCAACTCGCCTCCAACTCTCTCTGATCGCTGGTGAAGCACCACCAAATCTACATTAGGTATGTCGACTTTTGTTTTGATTGTTTTTCCTTCTGTTAAAGTGTGAATTTAATATGTTAATCTCTCCATTTGTTGTTATTTTTGCTAATCTTAGTTTTACATGCTATTAAGTTGTGAATCCTAGTTTGTTTTCATATTTGCTAAGGTATAACTTTAATGTTTTAAACTATTTACACTTTATAGTTGTTATGTGTTGTGAAATGAACTTTGAATGTGTGTTATTATGTTAATGCTTTTTCTCAAATAATGTGAATTTAAGTATTTTTAATTTGTGAATTTTGATGTGTTAATTATTTTTTAGTTGTGTTAATGTTAGTTTTAATTATTATTATATAGAAAATATAAGTTTTAATCTGTGAATTCATGAATTTTTATATGTTTTAAGCTGTGAATTAGTGTTTGAACTAGTATGACTATGAAGGTATATTTTATATGTATTAAATTGTAAAATTATTACATCGAGTTTTGAATTTTATGTATTAAACTGTGAATTGATTGTATTAAGCTGTGAATTGGTTGTATTAAGCTATAAAAATTGTATTAAGTTGTGAATTTTGTATATTAAACTGTGAATTTATTATACTAAACGAAGAATTTTGTATATTAAATTGTAAATTGATTGTATTAAGGTGTGATTCTTTTTTTTTAAATAATTTTGTATTTTTTTCTAAAACATGAGAATAAAGAATAATTAACACATATATGGTTTTCTCTGTCTTTAAATAAATTATATAAAATTTGAACTCTGAATACTATGTGAATTAAACTTTAAAAAACATTAGCCACCATATCTAAATGTATAAATGTAAGTTTTTAAGTTAAGAATATGATACTTTTGTGTATTAAACTGTGAACTTATTGTATTAAACTGTGAATTTTGTGTATTAATCTGTGAACTGAATATGTTAAACTGTAAATTGACTGTGTTAAGCTGTGAAATTTTTATAAAATGTGTGTTAAAATATGAATTATTTATGTATGAATGTTTGTATTAATTTTCTTGTAAGTATATTAATTTTTTGTACTATACAAATATCTAAGAATGTAGTAGTTTTTATAATTGTTTTGCATTAAACTCTATATAAGTGAATTAATAGGTTTATTAAATTGTGAATATAGTATTTAAGCTGTCAATATATGATTTTCTATACATATATGATTTGGAAGGAATGAGGTTGCAATGATGGCACATGTGGTTGTTAGCAACGTGTTGTAGTTGGTGGTAGTGGTAGAGTTTGAGTTCAACTTCTTTGAAATTTTGAATTATTGTAAAATAGAATGTATTAAGTTGTGAACTTTATGTATTAAACTGTAAATGGATTGTATTAAATTGTGTAAAATATAAATATTTGTGTTAAAATATAAATGAAAATATTGAACTGTAAAAATTACGAATTTAAAATTTTCAACCAAAAAGACAGAAAAAAATCATGAGTTTTACATATTTAATACGTATTCACATGTTTATTAACTATGAAATGGGGGTTCTTAGAGTTCTTAATTTTTTTTGGTTCTCATTTGAACCAAATCTTAGCATTTGAATAAAGTATATATATATATATATATATATATATATATATATATATATATATATATATATATATATATATATATATATATATATATTAAAACATTAGTTGAATTGTCTTGTTGAAGCATCCATGTATATCCTAATATGTTTTTAGCTAAATCTGCCACTGTATGGTGACTCCATTAGGGGTGGCATAGCGATATATGAGCATTATTGACAAAGTATTAGCAATTTCTTCTGTTTAGGCTAAGGGGAGTGGTAACACTCATAACATCTTGTCACGTCAGATTTTGGAGTGTCACCTCATTTTTGACCATTTAGCACCTAATCTTAACATTTAGTATAGAGTGGTAACACTCGTAGCACTCTATTTTTTGTTCTTTTTCTAATTTAATTAAATTACCTTATTTTAATTAAATTACTGTCATCACACATTATCTACATCAATCTGGTGGTATATGTATAACATTTCCCATTACACTTGGAAAATGATAGCCAACAAGCAGTGAGTTTAATCCCCACATTTTTAAACTCGGTAAGATAGCTTAAGAAAACGAAGAAATTAATGTACCTAAAGCAGCGAGTTCAACGAAACTCGACTGACCGATCACAGCAGTAGCAATATCAATCAAACTCATCAATTGATCCCAAATACTCTTATTCACCGCCAAATCCTTCTCTATCACCGACATCTTACTCACAATTTCTTCTTCGTCTTCTTCATTATCACCAAAAGACGAAACCGCAGCAAAATTCCGGTCGTTCCTATGCCGTGACTCATCTCCTTCATCTGAAACGTGTGGGTTGCATTAATATGAGTAAGAAACCGATTAACGTACCGAGTTTTTCCAAACAACGGATAATGAGACGATCTAACACCCAACTGAATGCACGAACTATAGCAACATTGAGTAGGTGACAAATATGTCGGTAATGGGTTGAATTTATCGTTTATTGGGATTGTTTTGAGGTATTCGTTGTGGTGAATTCGGGTTTTATTATCCATGAATCGAGTATTGATCTGGTTTGCACCGGACGAAATGAAGAACTGAGAAAAAGATGAATTAGGGTTTTAGGGTCCACACACGGACCAATCACATTCGTTTCTTACATTCTCTCTCTTCTCGCTAACACAGTGACGAGTCTTCGACGGCGAGCCCCCTAGCGAGCGCTAGGGGGCAGTGTTCCAAGTTGCTTAGCAAGTTTGGAAAGGGTATTTGGCGAGCCACTCCGCCTAGCCTTAATGGATAACCATTTGCTACCAAAGGAGAATTGCATTTCATCTTGAATTGAGGTGAGTGAATTTACACGGATAGAAGCCATATATTTTATACATAATATAAGAGATATGCTCCATGACAAATCAATGATGACAACATGTTGCCGTTAAAGGCGATAGGTGCGAATTTTTAAGGTGCATGGCCGCCGTAGACATATACGGGTTGTGCGACCACACATATACTCGTTCTTTAAGGGGCCTAGTTTTTTTTACATACATTAGAATTAGTAATGAATCAGTGACGGATTAGTGACAAATCAATGATAATTTTTTTTTTGATTAATTTTATAATTATTCACTTATGATAGTATTAACGATTTTTCTTATATAAAAAAAATACATTTAGGGCCCATTGTTACTTTTAGTACACGGTCTTCAAAATCAATGGATCGGTCCAAATTAGGAGCAACATTTTTCGCCCCTATTGTATTTGCTTTGCGTGAGGCCAAATGGTATTAGAAGAAGATGAAAAAGTGGTGCACATGATCAACCATGTTTAAATCTGGTTTGAAATAAAATATATAGATATTAGAGTAGAACATTTGTTGAACGAGTTAACCATTTTAAAAGAAATCTTTGTAATTGCCAATAAACCATTAAATTTAATACCAGCCCATATTATTGGGTTTATATATGGCAAGTAGAGTACCCAACGAAAAATAATAGAAATATATTAATATTATTGTATTTATGGCAAGTAGAGACGAGTACGCCAAGATAATATAAATCTCCGCAATCTTCATTAAATGTTTCAAGCCTAACAAGATGATAGGCAGGGGAAAACAAGATGATAGGCAGGGGAAAACAAATACAATAGTACATAAAAAGGTAATGAGAAGCAAAACCATTACAGATTACAAAGATTACAAAGAGGTAAATGGTCCAATCCAACCAACTTAGATCTCCGTTACCACTCCTATATTTGAACCAAAGAAACGTTATTGATTTAGTGATATCAGCCACTTTGGTTTTGCCCCAATGCGTTTCACTTATTAATTCGCGGTTTTGCCTTCCTTAGCCTACTATGCAAATTGGAAAGTATTAGAAAGTAGAGTACCCCCAAGAAATAATATAAATCTATGATTGCATTATTGTATTTATGGCAAGTACGGTACCCCAATAATAATATAAATCGCTGCAAATCTGCTATCTTCATATTTCGATTTACTAATTAATTAACTGCCCATGTGTTTTACTTTTTAATTAGCGGTTTTGCTAGATCGCCAAGGAGTAACTTAATATATACATGTAGTTATTTTCATAAAAATGGTGACAATATTGTTGATTCAAGTAGTTATTTTCAAATGGATGATGTTCGTGACTCTCTACTGTGATATATATATACATGCATGCATGCAGGTAGGGCTCTTTGCCTAGCTCTTGCCAAAAAGGGTATATTTGTCACAGTGGTTGATACTTCTGCTCAGAAAGGAGAGGAGGTTGCATCACTTTCACAAAAAGAAAATCTCAAGTTTCATTCCGGATCATTAAAATTCCCTTCTGCTATCTTTGTAAGATGCGATGTCAGTAACCAAGGTGAGTTAATTCATTTTTTCCTACTTATTATATATAGTAATTGTGAAGTTCATTGACATTTATTCAATAAACAGGAGAAGTGGCTGCTGCATTTGAAAAGCACGTGGAAGTATACGGGGGTTTGGATATTTGTATAAATTGTGCTGATATCGAAACTTCTGTGCCATTTTATGAAGACCAAACAGATGGATCAAAATCATGGAGACATACATTCGATGTGAATCTTTTAGCAGTTATTGATTGCACCCACAAAGCGGTATATATGCTTGATGTTGACTTGTTTTTATCAAGTTGAACTATAAATCAATAGATGAACATGTATATTATACTCTGTTAATTACCGTCTGAACAGATAATTTTATTATTTATAGTCAATTTAAAGTTCCATTGGTTCCAATATGTTAGAATTATTTACTTAAAAGATAATTGGTTTTATATAGTACATTAATAAATCATCTATTTCCAAAAAAAAATGCAGATCAAAATAATGGAAGCTGCAAAAAAACCTGGTGTAGTGATAAATTTGGGTTCGGCATATCCAATGATCTCTGACCCTATCTATTCTTCCAGCAAAGGTATATAGACATTACACTATATATATATATATATATATATATATATATATATATATATATATATATATATATATATATATATATATAGCCAAGATAAAATACGAATGTAATTTTGGTAGGAATGTAAAAAATTATATATATATATATATATATATATATATATATATATATATATATATATATATATATATAATAAGAGCAATTATATGGTCGATAACGCGATAATAAATATGAACCATTAATTTTTATTGTCAGGTTTGAAAATTAATTAAAAAATAATAACATGTTTTAATCATATTTGAATAACATGGTTTAATCATATATGAATAATATGCTTTAATCATATGTGAATAACATAGTTTAATCATATGTGAATAACTTAATCGCATGTGGGGATGGTGGAGAGGTGAAAGTGGGGGCTTAAGTTGGCGCCGAGTGGTGGTGTTGGTAGCGTAGTAAGGGTTGAGGTGGGGTTGGGGGTCAAAGCGAGGGTTGATGGTAGTTGCAGGTGGTGTTGTTGGTAGGGTTGGTTGGGGTTGCGATAGTGTGATGATTTGTGAATAAGATGGTGATTGTGGTTATGGTGGGTCGTGGGTAGTAGGTGATGATGGGTTGTAGGTGGTGGCTGAAGTGGTGTTGGGTGGTAAGTGGTGGCGAATGGTGGATGGTGAGTGGTGAGTAGTGGTGGATAGTGGTAATGGTGGGTGATATGTGGTAGGCGATATGCAATAATGGAGTGGGGATGGGTAGTGAGTGGTAGGTAGTGTGGTAGTGGGTGGTGTTGGGTGGGAGTGGTCAGTAGGGGTGGTTGGCGGGTGATGGTGGTGGTTATGTTGGGTTGGGGGGGGGGGGGGGGGGGGGTTGTGGTGGGAGGTGGTAGGTGGTGGGTGGATGGTGGTGATGGTAGATGGTGGGTATTCGTGGTGAGTGGTGGTGATGGTGGTGTGGGTGGTCGATAGTCGGTTGTGGTATTTGGTGGGTGGGGTGGCGATGGTGTATGGTCGAGGTAGTTGGTGGTTGGTGGGTGGTAGATGGTGGTCGTGGTGGTGTAATAATAACCAAAATTTTTATTTTTCTCTTTTAGTTTAATATATATATATATATATATATATATATATATATATATATATATATATATATATATATATATATATAGGGGATAGGGAATATACATTACAGCCCCACCTAAGCTTAGGTACTAAACTTCTAAAATATGGTGTTTTAACATGCTAAATATATTCGGTTTGGTTTCACTTGGTAAATATATCATCCTCCATAACATTTCTTTCTTTCATTATCGTTTTACCATCTCAGTTTTCTTTCCTAAATTATCGTTTATTACTTCACCCAAGTGAACATTACTAAACCCTAAACCTAAACCCTAAACCCTAAACCCTAAACCTGAACCCTAAACCCTAAATGTAAACCCTAAACCCTAATTCTAAACCCTAACCCTAAACCCTAAACCCTAAACCTAAACACTAAACCCTAAACCTAAACCTAAACCCTAAACCATAAACCTTATTGTTTCGATCTTGAATTTACATCTTGAAGTATTAATCGTGAATCCATTAACCGTAATCTTTATATAATAAAACAATGTATTTTCAAGAGGTTTAGTACCTAAGCTTAGGTGAGGCTGTAATGTATATTCCTTTTTCCCATATATATATATATATATATATATATATATATATATATATATATATATATATATATATATATATATATATATATATATATATATATATATATATATATATATATTTGTATTTTTAATTCAAAAATTGAAGTGGGTAAATATGTGGCTTAAAAATGTTTTTGCGTTTTCAATTTTATAATTGTTCTCGATATATATATATATATATATATATATATATATATATATATATATATATATATATATATATATATATATATATATATATATATATATATATATATATGTTTTCTCATGTTTATTTTTTGTTTTGTTTTGTTTCTTTTTTCTAAATGGGGTGTGGTTATCTTTACAAGATCACTTTCTTCTTACAAGGAAAAAGGCATCCGTGTCAATGTGCTTTGCCCAATGGTTACACCAAACTCCTTATTTAAGACTTTATTTTCACGTTAAAGATGATAAAATGATTAAAATCTCTTACAAAACCATAAATTTTATACTTAATAAGTTATTTCATGCGACTTGCCTAGGGTTTGCAATCATATGGTTCTTTATTTTGAAATATTGTTGGATTAAATTTAAAAAAGTCTATGCAAATTAATTCATGATGACTATAATTAGGAGATAAAGAAAGAAATTTTATTGTGTGGTATTTCTGCCGAACAGAGAAAGATAGAGAGAAAGAATAAAAAGTAAAAGCTTGCTTTAAATAAGAAAACATGAAAATTTCCGTTATGTTTAGCAAATAATAAGTGTTTGACTAAATCAAAAAACTAATTCACTCATATTTATGCAATCCATTAATTTTGGATTTATCCGGTTAAACTTCTACTAATACTATTATATATATATATATATATATATATATATATATATATATATATATATATATATATATATATATATATATGCAGATTAATCGAGCTGAGAAGGCTAAACATGTGGGTTTTCAGTTTCTTAACCTCAATGGAAGCTCTACTTCCATGGATACAATCATACAAGGTACTATGTTCTATTACTTCATCAGAGGAGAGAAATAGAGGGAAACTGATTCTTTAAATTAGGAAATTAATTAGTTGTTTGAGTTGTCATCGATGAATCAGGTGCCTTTCAGCTTATTACTGATGAAAGTAAAGCTGGCTCTTGTTTACTTATCACAAAAAATGGAGGCCTTGAATACATGCCAACTTCATCTCAAGAAGCAAAAACCTTGACAGTGATCCCATCAAGTTTGAAGAAGACAGTTTCATCAGTTGTTAATTCTACCATCGAGATCCCTCATACCTTTGAGCAACTGTCAGTATATATATATATATTCTTCATCATTTTCAATATTTGTAAGATTTTGATTACGAATTTTTCCATTTGACACTTGTGATGCAGAATTATTCACACCCTTACTAGAAATTTTCGGAATGCTACACGTACAGTGCGCGCACCATTGAAATTGCCGATTAAACCAGATCATGTTCTCTTAAAAATCATATATGCTGGAGTCAATGCAGGCGATGTAAGTTTTTTGGTTGCAATATATTAAAAACAATAAATCACATAGTAATTATTTTCTTTATTGAACAACTAAATCACACACTCATGCAATCTGTTTTTTATTTGTCACGAGACTTGAACTTGGTCTTAAGAACTTGCGGATGGACACTTCTGATACCATTAAGCCAAAAAACCTTTTTTAATTGCTCATGTTTAATTTATTCCTTTTAATAGCATCTTCAACCTATTAATTTGTTGGCCTCAACAATTATATTCAACCCGCAATCATTTTTGTATTTAATTTTTCTCATATTGTTTAAACAAGATGCAAAAAAAAGGCATGATTCTTGAACATCAATTTACATTGTTCGTCTTCTTTTCCCAATGTAATGTTTTCTAGCATGACAGGTGGAATATAGTAATAATGGTTACTTGAGTGGAACCAAAGAAGAAATCAGCTCTAAACTTCCATTTTATCCTGGACTTGAGGTATAAAAACACATACTAACAACATTGATAATGTAATACTTTTTAGAATTCGAGTTAAATTTCTGGATTCGAGGATTTGTTTTAAAAATTTTGGAAATTTGGTTCATGGTTTTGACCATTTACAAAATAAAGGTTGTAGGGTTAATTGCTTTAGTGGGTGATGAGGTTAAAAATCTAAAAGTCGGCACTCCAGCAGCAATACTTAATATGGGAGCTTATTCTGAATTTACCATGGTACATGATTATATTGAATTATTTTCTTTTTTTATCTGTTTACATTCGAGTATTTTAGATAAACTATTAACTCAAATGCAAAATTACAAGGGGTAGGATCAATTTCTTATCTGATTTTAATTACCATGATATATTATTAGGTACCCTCAGAACTCATTATTCCTGTTGAATCACCCTACCTTGAAGTTGTTGCCATGCTTGCTTCTGGACTTACTGCATCCATTGCTCTAGAGGTTTGTTTATATTTTAATTTTTAATTAAAATGTAATATGCATATTTTTTTATTGAGACTTCATTTGCACGTTACCTTTTTCCTACAGGCATCACACATGGAGTCTGGAGAGACAGTTCTTGTCACTGCTGCTGCAGGAGGAACCGGACAATTTGCAGTTCAAGTAATTATCTAAAGCTTTTTAATAATCTCATCTAATTGTATGTGATGAATTAATCATGACCGATTTTATGGGATAATATTAGCTGGCAAAATTAGCTGGAAACAAAGTAGTTGCAACCTGTGGAGGCAAGGATAAGGCTATATTTCTAAGGGATTTGGGAGTTGATCGAGTCATCAACTACAAAGATGAATCTGTAAAAGATGTATGTACCTTAATTTCCATCATCTAAAGTCGATTTAAGTATTAAACAATGTTCGTTATGGTATATAATTATATATACAAATTAAATTGTCAGGTTCTTAAGAATGAATTCCCAAAAGGGGTTGATATTGTTTACGAATCTGTTGGTGGTGACATGTTTGATTCATGCTTCGATGCGTTAGCAACTTTCGGGTGAATGCTTGTCATTGGAACGACCTCTCAGGTAATTGACTTAATAAATTGTAGTATTTATGTTCTTTTTATTTGATTTTATATAATTCTATATAGTTCTCCCTTATCACACGTATCTTTCCTATTTTAGTTTCAGTATAAAGAAGGGATCGGACATGAACCAAGAAACTATTCAGGAATATGTGATATACTTCACCAACAGAGCAAGACTGTGGTATGTAATGGTTTCAAGTTTTACATCCATCCCATGAAAATGAAATGTCTAAATGAACCATATTTTAACATTTTAAGGGATGTGTTCGATTAGTTGCCAAATAGCCAAAGTACCCTTAAAGGAAAACAAAAAAACCGAATAAGTTTATGGATACATAACATCTTGGTAAACTAGAGCAATATTATTAGTCAAATTGGTATTTTACTCAGAAGTAGCAAATTGTTTCAATTTTAATCGGAAAATTTTGAGTGCATATGTTTTTTTTTTTTTTTGCTTTTTCATGGTAAAAATTTGAGAAACTTGCATATTGGATTCAACCTAGGCCATTATCAGCACGTATGGAAAAGACATCTAGATAATATGGTTCATCTTTTCTCTATGGGAAAGCTAAAGGTATCATCATATATATTATAACTTTATTAGCATCTTTGGGATAATTCTTTCTAATAGAGTTCACATGCTACTCTTTCTTTGCAATCATATCAGGTTGGAATAGACCCTAAGAGCTTTGTGGGTGTGCAATCTGTTGTTGATGCAGTTGAATATATCCATTCTGGAAAAAGCATTGGAAAAGTATGCACATACAATACAATCAAACTTGATAGAAATCGTGCATGTATATCATTAACAAGATTGACTTTTCTTTGTAGGTTGTTGTTTGCATGGACACGAGTTTCAACCAAAAAGTGGCCGATTAAGCTTTAAGCTTACGAATAATCAATAAACGCCAGTAGGATGCAAAAACATATTGTGTTCTAGTTCCTTCATGAATAAAGTTGAGATTGTTAGAAATTTGGGATGTAAAATCACTTGGAATTCTACGAATCATGTATTCACTTTCAAATTAAAGCATTTCGGTGGTACTCTCGAAATCCTCAATTGGATAAGACTCGGAAATGAGAGAAAACAAAAGAAGAGAATGAGTGGTTATTGATGCTTGCAAATAGCTACACCTTATTTTATATTTATAACCTAACTAAGTTAACTAACTAAATTGCACCTAGGCAGTGTACCTAGTCAAATTATAGAATAGTCGGGTAAGTCAGGTGTCGATCACAGGGAACAGTTTTGACTAATTAATCTATCTACTACTAAATTAACCTAATTACTAACAAAGGAAGGGGATTTATCTAATTTTGCAAGTTTAGATGAACTTAATTCTTTAACACAAATTCAATCAGTAAACAAAACACTTCTGTTAGTTCGAATCTGCTTTCCCTCAATGGTTTATAGATTAGCTATGACAATTACTGTTGGTTACCAATTAAGATAGTATTAGCAATTTAGTTCTAAATCTACTAACATTAATTAATTCATGTAAATCAAAGTATGTTCACACTTAAGTTAACACATAATCAATTATTTAATGGATTGGAGCTATGTAAGATTGATTAACAAAACACAATTATGATCATAATATGAGTTCTCTAGCAGAGCCTAATTTTAATAACTCAATTGCTTATCTAAGATTGGTTTGATCTTAGCTCTAATAACCTAGTCCTCACTGAATTATTAGGATTTCAAATTCATGCAGATTCATATTCACTAACTACACAGAACAAGAATTTAAAGCAATCAAATATCAAATCAAATATGCTAGGTTCAATCAATCAAACACAAGTCATAACCAACAAGTAAAGTCAAATCTAAAGTATTACACCATGAGTTCCAGCTACATCTAGCTAACAGAAGCAGCTAGATTTAGCTGGACATACTAGCTAACAAACACAAATAACTCATATTCAAAGACATGATTAAAGTGTACCAAATTATTAAGCTAATATGAACTCTTCTTCTCCTTTGGTGTTGAAAACCAATTCCAAACCACTTCTTCTTCTGCAATTCGTCTCCAGGAACTCTTTCAATCAGCCAAAAGTCCCTCAAGTCGTAATGAGCAAGAGTATATATAGTTTCTGATTTTTCCGAACTCACGTCGTGAATAGATAAGTCTCACGACGTGAATAGTAGATTTCTGTGTTGGCTAAGGACTCTTCTTCGCGATGTTTATCTTCTGGAAGATTCGTGTTCACGTAGTGAATCTATAAGCCTCACGACGTGAATAGTAGATTACGTAAGCTTCTTTCTTCTTTTATTCTCCAAGCCTCCAAAGTTCCATGTTTTGTCATTTTTAGTCCTTTTCTCCAAAAATGCTTCTATTTGGCTGCAAAGAACAATTTATCCTCATAAGTACCATTATTCAATGCAAATAACCAAAATATAAGTAAATATTGCCTAAAAACATGTATAAATATGACCATATCAAAATACCCCACACTTATTATTTGCTTGCCCTCAAGCAAATCTAATTATTTTTAATTTAAACCTTCATCACCAACATCACATAGAACAATCCATTTCAAACTCAGCCATTATGCCAAGACCTCAACGCATGCATTTGTGTCTAAAGTTTTCCTATGGACCCCCCTTAATTCTAAATACTCACAATCCTCATAAACACTCGCCCACTTCTTTTGAACAATGCTCATTTTATGCATCCCTCTGAATCCATCCGCAGAAAACTTTCTAACATCAAGGTATTTTTGTAAAGCTACCCAAGCATACATAATCTAGAAATTACAACTTTTAGATACCACAATATGGAGTTCTTGAATTCTTCATTTTCTCTGATATTTGATCTTTGATTTCTTTGAATTCACCATCTTTTTTTGTGATTTTTGGTATCTTCAACTTTTGATTTTTCAGAATTTTTGATCTTTGATCTTCAAACTTTATACTTTGATTGCTCCAAAAATTCTTCAACTTTTCGGTAATTTCTCTCTCTTTTTTTTACATGTACTCACTTTTTTTCACTCAAAACCTACATGCTTAAGCAGGGGCGCTTAACTTCAACCCTTATTGGTTAAGGTATTAGCCTATGTGCAATGACTACATAAGCTTTCCTGGATACATTTCAAGTACAGGCTGCTAAACATGTTGCATCCCTCAAACTAAGCGAGATTGTGTTTTTATCCCATGATTTCACTAGAATAAAGGAGGCCACAAATGCACTATAACGTATATTGGCTCAACTAAACAGTTGAGCTCTCATCGGATCACCCCATGCAACACTAGTAACTAAAGTTCAAATTATTATTACTAGATTAATTATTAGATTAGTATTTCAAACCTTTTAAAATTTATTACTAAAATTTTTAAATTGTCTAAATTTTCTAGCAATTAACTTTTTCGACCCCCTACCCCACACTTATTACATACAATGCCCTCATTGTATGCATAAAATAATATAAAAGCAAGAAAATGGAGAAAAAGGAACAGACTCCCCTGGGATAGTAGTGGCGAGATCGAATTCCAATCGTGCGGATGAAATGTGCATCTCGAATATGGACTTCTTCTAAATAGGAACTTGGATCTTGGACTCACGAATTATGTAGATGTGTCAACAACCATAGAATCGAAACTTCAATCTTCAATAAATGTGGTGCAAATCTCCAAAGCGTAAAGACAAATGTGGGAAAGCATACGCCACATTGAATGTTAGAGAAAACGAGCCAAAATAAGCTTCATAATAATCCCAAGAAGAAAAGTGGTGAACCATGAAGTAAAATGCATCAATGGGCTTTATTTTTGTGAAACATATGGATTCACGACGTGAAGTTGTATGCCACGACGTGATGTCGCTAAAAAGCGTGTTCTGAAAAACCATTAATACTGGACTCACTATGTGAATAATAAGTATTCACGACGTGAGAACTGGGCAGTTAGAAAGTGATCCTGCCTTTATCTATTGTCTTCAACCAAATGTCTTAATTGAATAAGACCCTTCTAATGCAACATTTTATGACTCTTCTATAACTCTATTATCTCTCGTGACTCACCCCACACTTATTTAAAATTGTGGGTCTCGACTCTAAACTCAAAACGATGCTTGGTTAGACGTAAACGCTCTCATCTCGACTTTCCTTCCTGTGACTCCTTTAGCAAATATGGAAATTAACAACCAAAAGAAATAGAAAAGTAACATAATAGCTTAAAGAGTCTTACAAACCAAATCAAAATTCAAAAACAAAAGAAAAACCAAATCAACTAAAAACAAAAAACTAAACAAAATAAAGCGATCAATCGTCATCTTCATCTCTTTGCGCTCCACTCGTTCCCGCTCCATCTCCTCCTTGACTTTGATACTCACTCCACCTAGGGCAAATTGGGTGATGATAAATCAAATGAGGAGGTTGCTCAACATGCAAGTGTTGCACCAAATTCTCCACCGTCCCACCAATCCAATTCACACTTAGCGACAACTGATCAAAGTAACCCGACATGTCTCCTCCAAAATGGGCTCCTCCCAATAGTACATTTTGTTGCACCGGTTGTTCTCTCTCGCCTCTTCGTCTCACATTTCTTCTTCCTCTTGGCCTCGGTTACGGCTGTTGCTCGGGTTGGTCGCTCAGTTGCTCATTACCATCATCATCAGAATTCATAATCCCCCAATGTGATCCATAATTCCTTACCACCCTCATCGTCTCCAAATATCCCAAAGTAAATTCATTCCCTTCCATACAAGTCAAGGATCTCGTGATGTCGGGAACTATAACACCATAGGACCGGGCCAAACGGGTAATAAAATGGCCTCCACAAATAGGGCTCCCAGGGCGGGAACTCATGGCATAATCCGCCAAGTAGCGGGCTAGAAAGTACGGGATGTTGCAACACATTCCCGACTGCAAAATAGACCATAAAAAGAACAAATTAATCTTTGTAACCTTGTCTCCATGGCGCCTATGATGGATAGAAAAAGTGATGAGTCGGTGAATGAGACGTTGAATTGGCTACTTGATACTGCTTTCCGGTGACACCCCGGAATTAAACACCCCCGATGCAATGTTGCTCCAGAACTCGGACCCAGAAATTCCTCCCTCATATCCACGGACAACCTCTCATAAAAACATAACAAACTCATGAGTCATGGTCTCATGGGTCTCATACAACCCCATCCTCCAAGAAAACTCGACCAAACTACATTCTCGGTATTCTCCACCTAGACGAAAAACCAAGGCTTGTTGGTAGGTCGGGTCTTGGACATTCTCATGGAATGCCACAGTCTAAAAGAACTCCACACATAACTCCTTATACACCCTTTCCTGGATAGCAAACAAATTATGCCACCCCTTGCATGTAAAGAAAAATCCGTTCCCCAAAAATAACTTTGTAAGAAGTGGGTTTAACCGATCAACCAATCCAACCTCCTTCAACCTTTGCCAATTAATTGTGGGTGCAACTGGAAATTTCCCGGTTGTACAACCATCCTAACCGGTTGTTGCAACGAGTGAAAACATCTCGCGATAAGGTTGTTGGAAAAACATAAAACGGGTGCAAACTAGCCACCCCTGTTGGAGCCTCGCGTCTAGGAGCCATTTCTGCAAAACAAGAAACAACAAAAACCAAACAAGAAAAATCCAACAGATTAGAATTAAATAGAAAATTGGTTTGATGGTGCCCAGGATTCACATCGTGAATCCCTTAAGATTCACGTCGTGAGTTCGCTAGCGAAAGTCAGCAACGGTCAAGGCAGTGTACGAATCAGACTAAAATAATGGATGGGGTTTTATATTAGAACAATTCTAAACACATTCCAGTCACATACAATGGCTATAACATGAATTACAGGGCAAATTTCAACAATGCAATAAACACCAAACCCTAGCCCTAAATTCAACTATTAAAGCAAAATTATCTATTAAAAACAAGAAATGAATACCTTATAAGGGAGTTTACGTAAGCAGAAGTGGAAGATGAAGTGTAGTAGGGCTGAAATCGGAATGGGGGACCAGGAAAGAACACCTTCACTTCGTGAGGAATAAAGAAGTGGTTAGGTCAAAAGGTATCTGACCCTTAACTGTGGTCCCGTGATCATTTCTAAATTCACATCGTGAATTCTTATGATTCACGTCGTGAGCAATCTTGGGTTGAGCGGTTGGGTCAATCAATTAAATAATTAGTGGGCTGGGATGTATTGGGCTAATGAATAAGGAGTCTGTAAGTCATCCTGGACTCAGGTCGTGAATCATATTGACTCACGTCAGGAAGTCTGTCTGATCACAAATTACTTAATAAATCCTAATTTTCATTAATTATAATTCTTAATTTATCACCACTTAATTTTAGGGACCCCACACTTAGTGTTCTATCATGCACAAAAGGATTTAGATGATACGATTGATTTTCTGAAAATTTAAAACTAAAAAGAAAGAAAATTCAAACCAAACTCGGGTTGCCTCCCGAGAAGCGCTTCTTTTTTATGGAGTCGTGAGTTGGACTCCGTGCCTCCCTATGTTGAGCTGCAGAGGAGTCCATCACCACCTGAACCTTATGTTCTTTCCATCGCCTCTTGTATGCTTGGACACGTCTAATGTACGCCTTCTTCGAATTCTCCTTTTTAGCTTTTTTCTCGTCTTCATCAAGCTTCCTTTTGATCCCTTTAGTCTCCAATTTTTTTTCATTCTTCAGCTCCATAGGAATCTTCTCTTCCTTCACCATTGGACTTGTCTCCTTGGAAGTTACTTCGTCTTCATCATCATTCGATATTTCATCGCTTTCCTTACTTACCCAAGAAGTTGGATTTGTGTAGGCAATGACTTCAACTAAAAACGGGACGGATGCTCTCGGTTTTGTTCGTTTAACTTGTTGAATTGTTTTGATTTCTTCCTCTATGAGCTTCTCTAATTCTTCAAGTTCATTCTCTTCATATATATTGAAAACCTCTCCTTGAACATCACTCCCTTGGAAACCATCTTCTATTCCAAAAGTTTCCTTTTCATCTCCTATCCTCAAAGTGAGCTTGGACTCGTGAATATCAACCAAGGCACCAGCAGTATTAAGTAATGGGCGACCAAGAATAATGGGGACATTGGGATCTTCTTTCATATCCATAATCACAAAATCAATTGGGAAAACGAATTTTCCAATTTTTACTAATATGCCTTCTAAAATGCCCCTTGGTTGTGTCACTGAACGGTTTGCCATGTGAATTGTCATTTTGGTAGCCTTCATCTTCTGAATATTAAGCTTTTTGTAAAATGAGAAAGGCATCAAATTTATGCTAGCCCCAGATTCGGCTAAAGCATAAGTCTTCAGATTGTTCCCAAACTCACATGGAAGAGTGAGGCGTCCAGGATCTCCCATCTTCTTTGGTAACTCTCCCAACACTACCCTTGAACTTTGCTCACTTAAAACCACCTTGGAATTTTTCTTCAATTGTTGACGAGTATCCATTAAATCTTGTAGGAACTTTGCATACTCGGGAATTTTAGCTAACGTCTCAACAAAAGGAGTATTTATAGGAATACCCTTTATGTGCTTTATGAATTCCAAATGCTCCCTTTCCAGTGGACTAAGATTAGCTCGAGACGAAAACGGCAAAGGCGGACGATAAGTCGGAACATTTTCTGAAGTTTTCTGTTCAGACTGATCCCACGTCGTGAGCAAATCGGGCTCACGTCGTGAATCTGGTATTTCAGCAGAACTTTGATTTTCGATCTTTAACTTCTTCGGTTCTGGTTCAGGCTGCCTTGGCTCCACTTCTAGTGCTTCTAGGAACTCAGAGATGGCCTCTTCTTCAGTCTCGATCATCATAACATGGGATTGAGCATTCTTTTCGGGAAATTGTGAGGATAATTTGTTGCTCACCAAAGTAGTTAGTTGACCAATTTGGACTTCGAGATTATGGATCGATGCTTGATGATTTCTTAATGAAGCTTGCTGCTCAATCATCATTGTCTACTATTATTTCATCATTTTCATGTGTTCCTTTAGCACTGCATCGGTATCATCATGTCTTTTCTCGGAAGCTTCCATAAATCGGGTCAAAATGTTTTCCAAATCTACTTTCTTCTCGGCCGGTGGTTGCTCTTTTTGGTAGAAGCCTCGGCATGTCTGCTTATATTTCTCTTCCTTTTGCTTCTTGTATTCATCATATGGCAGTCACTCCTTCTTTGGTTTTCTCCAATCTTCATCATACTTATCCCCACTCGAATAACAAATTTGAGCCTTTTTATACCCATTATCATCTAAGCTGCAATCCTTGGTCAAGTGTGGAACATTACACCTTTCACATCCAACTCTTATAGCATGTATTGTTTGGTCCATTTTTGTCATCCTCATGTCCATTGTATCAAGCATGGCCATCACAGCAGCCATGTCTGCAGAATTTCCACCCCTGCTTCCTTTTACTCTCTCACTTCTTGAATTGTGATACTCACGAGAATGCTTTGCAAATTCTTCCACTAACTCCTTAACTTCCCCGAAAATTTTCTTGGTAAGTGATCCTTGGGAATCAAGGAGTTGCCTTGTCATGACATTAACACCATCATAAAAGATTGACACTTCTTGTTGTATGTTGAGGTCATTTTGAGGACAATTTCTCAACAATCCCTTATAGCGCTCCCATGCCTCATAGAGTGACTCGCCCGGATTTTGCTCAAAATTTGCTATTGCCTTTTTGAGTTTAGCTATCTTGGAAGGTGGGCAAAAATGATCCAAAAACTGTTCACGCATTTGGGCCCAAGTAGTGATTGCACCGGGTGGTAGTGCCTTTAGCCAGTCTTTAGCAGCTCCTTTAAAAGTGACCGGTAGCATCCTTAGCAAGACTGTCTCTCTTGGAACATTTGGGATATTGAAATAGTCCTTTATGCCATTCACTTCATCCAAATGTTTGTAAGCATCCTCGTGATCCTTTCCAAAGAATGGTACATCCCTCAGTGCAGCGAGGATGTGTCCTTTCAGTTCGAATGGGGCAGTTGCAGGAATTGCAGGTTGAATTAGGCCAGGACCAGCATCATCTCTAATTCGCTTTTTGTAAGCTCCCATGGACATATCCGCAATATCCGCCATTTCGTTATCAGACTCGTCTTCGGATTCACTTCTATGTAATGCAAATTCGGGCTCGGTATCGTATTCGGTATCCTTTGGGTTTGGATCTTGCTCAAAGCTTTCTATCTTGCTTTTGTCCTTTGATGATGTACTCGATTCTCCTACTTTCTTTCCCGACTTCCTTCCACAGACTGATTTGAGGTCTTGGAAAGATGACTTTTTTGGTGTTTCGCTCACTCCCGCGTTCTTATCCATCTTCTTGTGAAGGGCTGACTCTGGATCTTCAAGTGGTGGCACCAAAGGTGTGTTAGAGCCTCTGGTCATGAACTTCTACAAAATAAACAAAAATAAAAACGTAAAACTGAACTAAAACAGAAAAACAAGAAAAATGGAAATTACTGGATTCACGTCGTGAGCCAATACAGCTCACGTCGTGAATTCAGTACTAAAAAAAACTAAGCTGAAAAAGTAACTTTTTGCAGGTTTTACCCCACAAAAAGGATCGATCAACCTAAAGCAAATAAATAAACAATCAAACAAGTCGTTCCCCGACAACGGTGCCAAAAACTTGATCCGTGAAAATAGCTACACCTTATTTTATATTTATAAACTAACTAACTTAACTAACTAAATTGCACCTAGGCAGTGTACCTAGTCAAATTATAGAATAGTCGGGTAAGTCAGGTGTCGATCACAGGGAACAGTTTTGACTAATTAATCTATCTACTACTAAATTAACCTAATTACTAACAAAGGAAGGGGATTTATCTAATTTTGCAAGTTTAGATGAACTTAATTCTTTAACACAATTTCAATCAGTAAACAAAACACTTCTGTTAGTTCGAATCCGCTTTCCCTCAATGGTTTATAGATTAGCTATGACAATTACTGTTGGTTACCAATTAAGATAGTATTAGCAATTTAGTTCTAAATATAATAACATTAATTAATTCATGTAAATCAAAGTATGTTCACACTTAAGTTAACACATAATCAATTATTTAATGGATTGGAGCTATGTAAGATTGATTAACAAAACACAATTATGATCATAATATGAGTTCTTTAGCACAACCTAATTTTAATAACTTAATTGCTTATCTAAGATTGGTTTGATCTTAGCTCTAATAACCTAGTGTTCACTGAATTATTAGGTATTCAAATTCATGTAGATTCATATTCACTAACTACACAGAACAAGAATTTAAAGCAATCAAATATCAAATCAAATATGCTAGGTTCAATCAATCAAACACAAGTCATAACCAACAAGTAAAGTCAAATCTAAAGTATTACACCATGAGTTCTGTGACATCCCCAATTTCACGGCCAGAAAAGACCGATTTAATTTATGCTTTTAAAATAATTTCAGAGTAATCATTTGATTAAAAGTGTTGCGGAATTTGTTCCCAGATAAACATGATAACTATGTTATCAAATCATTTCCGAAGAAATGAATTTTATTCACTTAAACCATTGGGATGTCATTGTCAATACAAAAACATAAGCATAAACAAAACTTACATTCATTTACACTAGTGATCTACTTCTCTTTTAATCTCTTAGTGTAAAGCAACTTCGTATCGATACCTGTGATACAAATAAACTGAGTGGGTCAGGCTTGGGAGCCTGGTGAGCATATAGGGTTTTCAACCCACAATAAATAATAAACTTATTAAGTTCTCAGTCAATAATAAATTTATTAATTTCATCAACCAAAAATAACCCTAATTACCCATTCTCATTATCCTCACTTTACGTCCCTAAAACAACTATCACAAGGGACCTAGCCTAAGGATTATCACTAAGGGTGACAACATTGCTTTGGGGGTTCCTCAGCAAGTTATGTCAAATAAAACAAACATCGGGGTGACAACATTGCTTTCCTTCATCAATTTATGTCAAATAGGCACGAAGTCACATCGTCGCCATGTGCTAGTCCATAGCTCTTATTCATCGAAGGTATTTCCCACGGGAGTTCCCCCCCCCCCCCCCGCAATACATGTCAATGGGTTTTCCATATGCTAAGTCCATAGCTCTTATTCATCGCCGGTATTTCCCACGGGTTTTCCCCCCCGCAATACATGTCAATGGGTTTTCCATACAGCTAATGAACATACTAAGGGGTTTCCCCAGCCACACATGCACTAAAGGCAATCATGAGGGGAATAGAGTACAGCGAATGAACACTCAAGTTCATTAACACCTACAGGTTGCGGGCCTGCTAATGTTTCCCACTGGACTGTCTAGAAAGTCCGTGGTTGTCATCCAAACTCCACTAGATGACTGAATCTCAAATCACATCGAGACCTCTCATCACTTTATTTTATCACACACCAACTATTTAACTCATAATCTACATCACTAACTCATGAAGTTCGTCTGATCACTTCATAAAAGAACAAAGACTCCAAAGCTCTTCCAAATAAAAGTATAGGGAAAATACTGATAAAGTACTCCCGTACGCTCCCGTACCCCGACACGTAATAGTGTCAAAAGGAAGAACTAATGGATGAACACATAGTTCAAAAATACCTAATGAACATATAGTTCAAACATACGTACCGATTACAAGTCTACTAACGTTCCACTGGGCTATCTAAAATAGTCTGTGGCCGTTGTCTATACTCTGCTAGATGACTAGATCATCTTAAACATCGATACCTCTCATTACTTTTATTTCATCACACATCATCTAATTCATCTACCTATGTTTTACCCAACATATTTGTAGATAAAAATATATATACAGTTTAAAACTTGTATAAAACATCAATTCAACAGTCACCTCAAATAAACAATTAATATATTTACACATAGCACGTATTTTAAGGTAAATACTTCATATCTATGTGTAAGGTGAAAGTGACTATACACTCACCTGATTTAATGAAAATCGGGCAGCAATTCGTTTACTAAAACGATCGTTTCTAATAAAACCGGGAGTTTTATTGAGAAACCGGGCTCTGCGAAAGGTCGGGCTTCAAAACCGAAAAAATAATGTTCCCGGGCTTCTCGGGCACTCCGCGGCGTATTCCGGGCGTTGGAAATGATCTCGGGGCATCAGGGGAAGTCAAAATAGCTAAAATATTGAAAAATGGGTGAAAAATGACAAATTTGAAATTTCCCCCGGAAGATCTCGCATGGCTTCTATTTATAGGGGTGAGCTTGCGAGGGTTCGACCGAGAAGGAGGAGTCAGCGAAGGCAGGTGGCATCCGCGGAGTGAGGCCAGGTGGCGGGTGCGAGCTTCGGACACGCGAAGGGCACGCGGCGCCTTCGGATTGGGCCAGCGAAGCTCGGATGATGAGTCAGAAGCGAGCGCATCGAAAGATCATTGGACCGCACCCTCGGTCAAATCAGCAAGCGACACGCGTGTTGCGCACGGGCTATGCATGCGAGGATCACGTGGCCAACACCATTCCTTGCGATTTTTCTCGAAAATTGTGCCCATTCTTGTAAAATCCATAACTTTCTCATACGGGCTCCGTTTTTGACGTTCTTTATATGAACGCGTAGGTAAAATTACGCTCTACAACTTTCGTTTAGACTTCATCGGCTAATTTTGATTTTGATTTTTATATTATTATTTTTAACAGACCGGGACAGGATATCCGTTAAAAATTCATAACTTCTTCATCCGACGTCCGTTTTCGTCAGACTTTTTACCGTTATGCTACTAATGACGAGACCTTCGATTCTCGTTTAGGTCGTGTCGGCTAAAAATCACTCGATCTAAAATTCGAGTTTTTTTAGTTGTCTACTGCTAAGCTGAAACTTCGAAAAATCATAACTTCCTCATACGAAGTCAGATTTTGGCGTTCTTTTTATCGAACTTCTCGGCTTAACGAACACTACGAGTTTCGTTTGGATCACTAAGGCTAAAAAGTATTTTATCAAAAACTCACTTTTTACGACATTCACCACCGAGTCGGTTTTGTCGTGAAACTTCGACAGGTCATAACTTCTTCGTTACAACTCGGATTTCGGCATTCTTTATATATCCGTAATCCTTGTCACGCCCACTACAAGTTTCTTAATAGATATCGGCTTTATCTAATATTTAATTTTGACGCTCATTTTTATTCTTAATTATTTAAACCCTAATAATTAAGCATAAAACACATAATTTTCATATATTCACATAATTCCTTTTCATTTCTTCTAAATGAGTTACAAAGGTTAACCTAGACCATTATGTCAATATTAATGCCTAGCCTAGAAACACGGGCGTTACAAGTTCCAGCTTCATCTAGCTAACAGAAGCATCTAGATTTAGCTGGACATACTAGCTAACAAACACAAATAACTCATATTCAAAGACATGATTAAAGTGTACCAAATTATTAAGCTAATATGAACTCTTCTTCTCATTTGGTGTTGAAAACCAATTCCAGACCACTTCTTCTTCTGCAATTCGTCTCCAGGAACTCTTTCAATCAGCCAAAAGTCCCTCAAGTCGTAATGAGCAAGAGTATATATAGTTTCTGATTTTTCCGAACTCACGTCGTGAATAGATAAGTCTCACGACGTGAATAGTAGATTTCTGTGTTGGCTAAGGACTCTTCTTCGCGATGTCTATCTTCTGGAAGATTCGTGTTCACGTCGTGAATCTATAAGCCTCACGACATGAATAGTAGATTACGTAAGCTTCTTTCTTCTTTTATTCTCCAAGCCTCCAAAGTTCCATGTTTTGTCATTTTTAGTCCTTTTCTCCAAAAAAATGCTTCTATTTGGCTGCAAAGAACAATTTATCCTCATAAGTACCATTATTCAATGCAAATAACCAAAATATTAATAAAAATATAAGTAAATATTACCTAAAAACATGTATAAATATGACCATATCAGTTATGAATTTGTGTCTTGTACCGGAATATGATGACAAAAATTGGTTATAAACCATCCAGGTCCGAAAACTGCCACCAAGCAGTTTTCTATGTTTTAAAATTACCAAAAACTTTCCTAAGAAGATTTTAGTAACCAACAAAACTGTCCTAAATTCGTGCTTTCCAAAAAGGGTCAAAATTGGGTCAATTTTCAGAAAAACAAATTTCAACCCAAGTCGGGGCTCTGCCCCTTGGACCCCGCCAGGGGTTGCCGTCCCTTGAACCTCGCTCCTAGTGGCGCTGCCCCCAGACCCTGTTCGTTCACGGGCTTCGCCCCTAAATGGCATTTTACTTTAAATCTTGGATAAACTTAAACAAGTGTACACTACGCACCTTCCTTACTCATTTAATATTCATCAAGATTGATTTTGGTCAACTAGTCAATCCATTATACTTAAATAAAATTAGTGAAATAATTCACCAACAAACCTTTGTCATTTAAGTGTAATCTTGATTAACTTAAAACAAAACATAACAACAACAAACTGATGCATAAATGAAATGTCGTGATGATTAAACTTCACATTAGTATATTATTCATTCAAAATATTTGAATATCATGGTGTAACTAAGGATATAACCATTTCTAATCATAGTGAATACATGAAGATAATACACACAACAATTTACATTCTCCTAAGTTCTAAGTGGACAATATATTTTACTAGCTTGTGTCATATCCTTCAATAAGCCTATCAAAGCCAAGTCCCAACTTCTTGAAGCAGCTAACCTTCATGCTTGTATATGTAGTTCTTTTGTTCATGGACCTGAAAATGCAATTTTTCAAAGAACTATTAAGAAATAAAATTTCAACCTCTTTTATTTGTAGTTCTGAACACATACCTTGGGATAATGATAACAATGTGTTCCAATATTCAAATATCAAGTTTTCCATATTTAATTCAGCATCTAATATTATATTAGATGGGGATTGGGTATCTCAATATGAAAGATTTTAGGTGGACTTTAAACCCATCCCTATAGCCACCTTGTGCACAAGATCTCTTCCTAACCCTTTAGTTAGATGACCGGCCAAATTCTACTGAGTTCTCACAAACTCCACAGATACCACACTGCTCATGATGAGCTTACAAATCATGCTATGTCTAGCACCTAAATGTCTAGACTTCCCATTATACACTTGACTATAATCCTTAGCCAAGGTTACAATACTATCACATTTGATAGAAATGGTAGATATCTGTTTGGGCCATAATGGAATTTCATAAATCAAATTCCTTAACTACTCAACTTCTTTACCAGCAGCAGACAGCGCAACAAACTCATATTCCATGGTTGAGTTAGTAATACAAGTATGTTTCTTGGATGCCCAAGAAATGACACTTCCTCTTAGACAAAACACCCAACCACTAGTAGACGAGTGACCCTCTTAATTGTTAATCCAACTGGTATCTGAATAACCTTCCAAAACATAAGGATATCCACTATAAGTTAAACCATAATACTCAGTCCCTTTCAAATACTTTAATACTCTTCTTACCAACTGTGAAATTTGAATAATAGAATTATTTGGGATGTAAACATGCAAAGTGAAACGCAATAATAAATAATTGAAAAAAGGCAGTACACATACTCATAAATAAATCTCTATTATTTAATCACCAAAACAAATAATGATTCGTATATTGCATAAATGTTTCGAGGTAATCGACTTATCTTCTAAACTTGTCAACATTTCTCATGCCAATGTGTCAATACTCTTAGCATGCATATCATGTTTTCCTTTGGTCATCACTATTATGAGCGAATCATCGAAAAACATTCACTTTACAACTAGATATCCATCCTCAACCTTTTTTTAGATGTAGTGGAATTCCCTCCTTCTATGTATTGACCTTCTGTGATCTCAAGAATCCCTAGTCAATATGACTGCAGTTTCACAGAATGTTTCTAATTCCAATTTATTACTCAAAATAAATCCAAGATCAACTATGAAGTTTTCTAATCCAGGTACGCTCATTGGATATTTCACTCGTACTAATGTGGTCTTAGCCAAATTTTCAAATCTACCACCATCTCCTACATGAAACCTTTCATGATACAACTTAAAATGAATACCCATTTAAGCTAGGACTCAAATTCATCTCTAAAAATCATTGTGTTCTCTACTGTCTACAAGCAACCATTCCTCGGTATCTTTCAATACCATAGAATGTTCTTGAAAGTTATCTAGTGATTCGGTTATACAAATTTTTGATACAATCTCACGATGCTCAAAACATCTGAGACATCAACACAATTCATATCATTCATGATAAATACTATATCCAAAGTATATGGGACTCGTCTTAATCTATCATTTTCATGAGCAGAACAAAAGGAATTTTGATATTCATTCAACTCCTTGCTATGAAGCATATGAAAAATCCCTTATGAATTTTCCAAAACCATTCGACACATTGTGCTTTGAATGAATCCTATTTTTGATCTATACCCATTTTTAGATCTGAATACCAAGTATTAATGTTGCTTTCCTATGTCCATCATAGCGAAACAATTCCCGAGCTTTTGCACTTTGCAATTTAGAGACAATGTTTCCTATGAGTGGTAATGTCATCAACATGAAATACTAGGAAGACATTGACACTCATACTAGCTTTGACATGTACTCAAGACTCATCTGGACTTCACGAAAGACAACACTCTTTGACTCTATCATAGAATAACATATTCCTGCTACACGATGCTTGTTAAAATCTATGAATAGATTTCTCAAGCCTAAACACCTTATTTGGATACTTTGTATGTTTAAATCCTTTCAGGATGTGTCACACACCCCTCGAGGGTTTCCTGTTAAGAAAATTTGTTTAAACATCCTCTTTACCATATCTTTTATCAAAGAAGGCAACAATGGTAAAGAATAACCAAATAGACCCTTTCTCAGCTACTGGTGAGAATGTTTCTGCATAATCCAAACTCTAATTTTGATAGCATGTTGTCGCTTATGGAGTTTGTGGAAAATGGAAACGTTAGGTGTTTGCTTGTTTATCCTCAGCTAGAGTGTCGGTTCTTGCGAATGGAAATCCAACCTCCAAATTTGCTATGCGAAAAGGTGTGAGCCAAGAAGACCCACTCTCCTCCTTCATATTCATCATTACCATGGAAGGCCTTAGGCAGACTATTATAGAAGTGATTGAGAATGGGATTTATAAAGGGATTCATCTTCCAAATAACATTCCCACTCTCTCTATCCTTCAATATTCATATGATACAATCTTCTTAGGAGAATGGTCCAAAGAAAACGCCATGAATCTCATATGTATCTTAATTAAGGTGCTTTTATGTAGCATCCAATCTCAAAGTGAATCTCAACAAAAGCAAGGTCATAGGCATTGGGGTGGATGAGCATGAAATTGTATTATGGTTAACTAGATTAGATGTGGCATTGGATCTTTCCCTTTCACATACCTTGGTGTACCGGTGGGAGATAAGGTGAATAGAATCACAAAGTCTTGATTAAACGACTTGGTACTTATCCTTTGGTGGAAGGCTTGTGTTGTGCAAAGTCGTGCTTGGTACACTAGGCTTCTATTGGTTTTCCTTATTCAAGGTCCCTAGTGTGGTGATTAAACGACTTGAAAGTATCTGAAATGATTTTTTTGGGGTGGTAATGAAGAGGACAGAAAAATAACTTGGATTCCTTGGAATAAAGTACTCAACGGTAAGAAGAATGGGTGTCTTGGCATTGGAAGTCTTCATGCTCTCAATTTCGCGTTAACCGCTAAATGGTGGTGGTGATTTAGAAAAGAAGAGGGCTCTTTTTGAAAGATTATATTGCGGCTTTACATGGAGATGATGGAGGTATCGGTAGGAATACACCAAGTATATTTAGAACATGGACTTGGGGGAACACCAGAAAAATACATCACTTCTTGAACCATCACGAAATTGATATTCATTCACTCTTCACTACTCAAATATAATGCTTGGACATGGACTGGTGAAATTAATGACAAATACACGGTGTCTTTTTTTTGGAACGGCGAAATACACTATGTATTATCCTAGGCATGTCATTGATGAGGCTTTTCTTGGTATAAACAAAATCGACATTGTGTGGAACTTGATAGTTCCTGGAAAAGTTAACTTGTTGGATTGGAGACTGCGTCTTCGTAGGCTCCCAACTCGTATGAATTCAAAGAGAAAAAGCATACATTGCGGCTGTAATATATGCACCATATGTCATATGGTTGCCGAATCTGAACACCAACTTTGCAGTGACTGCTCTCTCATCATGAAATTATTTGCGGTTCTCCACAAATGGTGGAATGCTTTACCCATTCAGTGTACTTTGGTTGAGAATTTTTTTGTTGCAAACGCTAGGAATTAGGTCAACACCAAACGAGACAACATCATTGTATTTATCCTTCTTGTTGTTGTGTGGGAGATATGATACTACATGAACGGTATGGTATTCAACCCTAGAGTGCATAGCAGTAAAGAGTTGGCTTGTGTTGTTCAATCCACAACTTATCATTGGATCAAGACTAGAACTAGGAATGGTATAAACGTCAACTAGACCAACTGGTGCAATGATCTTGAAAAATGTAAGAATTTCTTGTGCTTCTAGCTTCTTCCTGGTTTTTTTTTTAAAATAACCATAACAACTTTCAATAAGAACCCTACAATATACTAACATATGCAATACCAGCCAATACTCTTTACAAATATTAAGTTTGATAAACAACAAGATATTTTAACAAATAGTTAGATCATTGATGCTTATATTTTGTGTATTGGTAATGTTCATGGGAAGTATCCTGCAAGTGGGCTAAAGTTTCGGTTTGAGTTTCTTAAGGTGAAGTTTTAAACATTTTGTTTACCATTTAACAATTTTATATTTTAGGTTCATAAAACTTAGTTATCACAATACAACAAGTGAGGTGGCAAGTAGACAACAAGCTGCACCACTAAACCTTTTTGTATGGTAAAACCAATTATATTTTACACTTAAAAATATGTGCAACTCTACTTTTTCCCTTTAAGGAATCACAAGGGCAACAACGTACTTGTACATGACACAGTTCACGTAACAACTTCATAATTGCAGCTTTTCTTTTTCTTTTGAGAATTACCTATATGAATTAGCTTCAAAGAACGGAGTCTTTATCGTTCTTCATGGAGCCTCCGGATTGCCTAAACATCTCATACCGGTACATATTTGATTATTACTATTTTTAACTTTTGGATTTACCATGTTAATTACCCAACTTGCCCCTTTTTATCAAAATGTGAAGGTTTGTATCGATCGGATACACTTCAAGTATAAAGAACGAAAGTAAACTTAATCTAAGAAAAAACAAAGAACGGAAAGTAAATAACACAGGGAGTTCTCCAAATTGTTCTTTCACCAAGAAAGGGTTTTGTTTTCACCTAGAAGACGGTTTGTCACAAAGACAATTACGACACCAAGTCGTGTTAACATTAAGGTTTCATCCCAATGTTTAATATATACTAATCTATACAAGTATATCCCTTGATTGAAGGGATTGTATCATATCTATACTAAGAATCGATCCTTATCACAAGGATATAGGATCTGCTATCTATTATATATATATATATATATATATATATATATATATATATATATATATATATATATATATAATTACCTAATAAACACAAGATTACATAAAATAACTATACTAAGCGCTAACGCTGATAGGCTTGATACGTTGGAGCTGACGATATAGTAGATGATGCCGTTGACAGATAGCGTGTAGGAGTGTTTGACTCATCAGATCATAAGGTGTGACCTTACAATCTCCCTATCTGATGATGTCAAAACTAATCTTCAATGAATTTGCTTCCCCTGAGATTAAGATTGAAACTTTTAAGTTTTTCAGCTTTTAAGTTCTTTAGCTTTTAACGAGTTCTCCCCTTGAGAATATATCTTTTCATTTATGATTGTCAATCAGTGGAGGCAGTATGTACGAGTTGCAGCAAACAACGAATGGATAGGTGATGAGCTGAGAATGTTGATGTCCGCTTGACTCCCCCTTTGATTGATAACATCTAGGAGTTTCTTTAGCTAGGAGTTTCTTCCGCTTTAGCTAGGTTCTCCCCCTTTTTGACTTCAGCATAAAAATAGAACTGGAGGAGAAAACCAGAGTATTAGAGTTGAAACTTGTAGTCTAGGAAGATTGTGATGTCTCCTGATAGTGTGGGCTTAAACTACCATTCACTGACATAGTATTGCGAGATCTCATCAGCGTGTGGTTTCATACGCTGACTAATTAATCACTTTTATTAGAAGAAAACGGCAAGAATGGTATGTTGCGTGTAATACATTCCGGTATGAAATGTACCCATCGGCAAAGAATGTCGAAGTTTTATCAGTGTCTAGCTTTTACAATGAATCATTAACTTCTTAATAGAAGAATTATCTGGAAAGAGTGGGTAGGTATGTGTAATACATCACGAACAATGATATACCCATCGGCATACATTTTTTGAATCCTCATTAGCGTATGGTATCATATGCCGAATCATGAAATTATAAAGAAGAAAATATATATGGAGAGAGTGGATTGTTTCAGTTACGCTGAGGTGAAATCAGCAGAAATCATTAACACATATAACCCATCAGCAAGAAATGGTTTAATTCTTGCATCGCAGAGTGTTAGTTGCAGGATAGAATCAAAGATTCTTCGTTAACTCATAATGGTACCATGTCATACCTCTGACCAGGAGGTCAGGGACATGAATAACCCTTTTTCATTTAAGGACCAGACAAGTATCTCTTATGTTGATGATTGTGCAATCAGTGTAAGCCATTGGGTTATGCTCAATGTTTGAGCAGAACATGAGACTTGATGCATACAACAAGCATGCTTCCTGGGACAGGGTCAGATAAGATAGTTAAATAAGAACAAACACCCAAGACTTTCTATCAATTTTTTATTTGGACCAGGCAATCTCACTTAGAAAGTTTAGAAAAGGCTAGACAGTCAGCGTGAGGGGGTGACTCAATGTTCTCAGCAGATGGTCTCGCTGATGAGAAACTTAGAGAGATTTAGTCACATACAGAACCATGCTTCTAAGGACGATGATTTGTCAAAAGTTGCATACTAGGCTTAGAATTTCCACCGTCGGATCCCTTTAGAAAAATGGTACAAAATAATAAATAAGAATAAAACAAAAAAGTTAGTCAAACAATAAAATAGTTTAAACAGCGAAATAGGTGCAACTTTTTCAGAAAGGTGATAAAGACTCGTTCCATCAAATCTTTTGAATTGAATGGTCATAAATGTACTACCATTTTCTGAGATATCTACCCCTTGAATTTTGGCAATAAAAGAGAACACAAGTAAAGATAAACTCATCAGTACACAATACATCTCACTATAAATCAAGAGTGATGAAGCCATTTATCATTGACGCGTTGCAGATGGTTTCCAAGCTTCATATTCATCAGGAGCAAGAGAAGAGCAGAAAACAATCTTTGTAACCAACGAGTTAACTTACTTAAATCCATAAAACCATCATGTCCTCAAGATCAACACGAGGGAATTGGAGGTTTTATCGGATTATGATTCAGTAGATGAAAACAAGACTTACTGCATTGATGGTTGCTCCTTGCATCCATAATAGTGAGTGGAGAAGAAAGGGGGCATTCATAAGAATAAGAGGACATAATTCTACTCTTTTTCTCAACACTAAGAGCATTGAGATCTTTCAGGATGACTCCAGTTCTCACAAAATCTGAAGAAGAGAGATGCAGATATATCTTAGATAGGCATGAAAGATAGATAAAAGAGAGAGGATAATACGTGTAAATACTTGAAACAATACTTAAACAAACTATGGAAAATATATAAAAATAATAAAAGTAGCATTGTTTTTGTGTTTTTTGTGTTTTTCAGAAAGCAAACACAGGCAATGTTAAATCAAAAGAGCTAGAAAAACAATTAAGTCATTGAAAGCATGCCAAGATCTGCAATCAATTTGTTTAAAGTCTTCTCGTCTAATACCTTTGTGAAAATTCCATCCAGCTGATCAGTGGATGGAATGTAGAACAACTCCACTTTTCCCTTCTGAACTATGTCCATGATGAAATGATGAAGGATGTCAATATGCTTGGTCTTGGAATGTTTAACTGGATTTTGTATCATGTGAATGGCACTGGTGTTGTCATAGAATATAAGAGTCTTTGATAAGTTTAGACCATAATCTAAGAGTTGATTCTGAATCCATAGGATCTGAGCACAACACCTTCCTGGTGGACCAACTTACCAGTCATTTCCAAGAATTTGAGCTCCTCCTGAAGTGCTTTTGCGATCAATTCCATATCCACCGTGATCGGAGTCAGTGTATCCCACCAGCTTGAACTCGGAATTACGAAGATACCATAACCCAATATTGGGTGTATGCTTTAAGTATCGAAAGATCCTTTTTCACATCGAGAAGATGAGATTCCTTAGGATTGGCTTGATAACGAGCACACAATATAGTAGCAAACATAATGTCAGGGCGACTAGCAGTAAGATAGAGCAGAGATCCTATCATTACTCGAAATAGAGTTACATGCACATCAGTGCCAATAGACGTTGATGATGACATCAGAGTCTTTGTCGGCTTGCAATCAGAGAAACCTTACTTCTTCAGCTTATCTACAATATATTTACCTTGGCAAACAAAAATACCATCAATTAGTTGTTTGACCAGAAAATCAAAAAAGAAAGTAAGTTCACCCATCATGATCATCTCGAACTTCCTTGCCATGATCTTAGCGAATTTGGAACTTAGTTTCTCATCAGTGGATCCAAAGATGATATCATCAACATACACTTGAGCTAGAATGATGTGACATCCTGAATGTTTGATGCACAAGGTGTTGTCACTCTTTCCTTGATTGTATCCACTTGTAAGAAGATAGTTTGCCAGCGTGTCATACCAAGCTCTAGGTGTCTGCTTTAAACCATAGATAGCTTTATCAAGACGATACACGTGAGTTGGAAACTCTTCACTTTCAACCCCTGGCAGTTGTTTTATAAATACTTCTTCTCGAAGATCTCCATGTAAGAAGGCAGTATTGACGTCCATTTGATAGACCTTGAAGTTCTTAAAGGAAGCAAAGGCAAGAAACAGGCTGTAACATCCCAAAAATAAAGATAAAATTATGTTTTGAATCTCATTCAAATCACACGACACTAATAGCAAAATAGTCAAAAGAGTATCATAGTAACATGTTATCATAGTACAATTTCCCAAAATCTCTAAATATGGAAATCATAGGGTGATGCGTTACGATCAAGCCGGGTCCTTCCCCTTCGAACTGGAAGTACCTGAAACATAAACTGAAAACTGTAAGCACAAAGCTTAATGATTTCTCCCAAAATACCACATACTAAACAAACATACCGCCACACATATTTGGGTGCTCGCCTACCCATTCGGTTTATTTCAACCGGATACTATCAAGCATATCTGGGTGCTTGCAATCACCTTCGGTCTATTTCAACCGGATATCGGATCTATTTCACCCCTTACGACTACCACATAATATCATAACAAAATCACAGAATCATCACGCAAATACAGGCATAATTGACAATTATCACAAAGAAAATCATCATACTACATTATAAACTAGTGGGCCGTCATTGGTGCCTTCGACCCACAGATACTAAGAAGGAAGACTCACCTCAGACTGAAGATATCAAATCGCACTCGGTGGATGACTCGTGAAATCCTCTTCCGAACGCACAAGCATAAAACCCTAATTAGAAATTAGGCCACATTCTAACTCGAATGTCCAAACCCTAATTCTTGACTTAAGGAAAAAAGGGCTCCTTTACCCTTGCTTCAATGGGCCTCCCTCCCCCTAAGGCCTAAATCCATAAAAAAGCCAAAAAGGCATCCAATCCCAACTACAAGGCCTCTAAGGCCAAATATGGCCCAAGAACACCTAACATGGATTTAGGCCCAAAAAATGACCTGCTACAACAGAAGAGCCCATGGCCCAACTTAAACAAGTCCAAAGCCCAATTGACACACAATCCCAAATCTTGCAAGCCCACATACGGTGTATGCGTGGGGTACATGGCTCGTATGCCCAACGTATGCTAATGGAAATCCGGAGTCGGGACACTAACCCAGTACGCGTAGCGTACTCTAGAGTACGCCCACTGTACTGTCCAGTCATCCCATTCTCATTCCAAAGTCTTAATCCATTCAGCCTTTATGTCCAAAACTTAGATCCAAGCTCAAAATAACGTCTTAAGCCATAAAGTTGCAAAATTTATGCTTTTCGTGCATGGATGGGGCTCAAACCATGAATTAAGTCCATTAACTCACTTGGATGGTTACTAACACTTGCATGGTTGAGTCTTAACCACTAAGATCTGATTTTTATGACTCAAAACACTTCCAAGAGTCCAAAAGGATAGCTCAAATGGCCTGGAGTTGCTCATACTCCAAGAAACCAAGCTATGGGAACAAAATATGCCATATTCTACCCTAAACCTAGATCTAAGATTGTAATGATCAAGATTCAAACTTTATACCTTCAATAGGCTAGAAATGGTGCACAACCTCTGGATCTACAAGCTCCTTCTTCTCCATTGCTTCTTCCCAAACCTCATTCTTCTTCAAAACCACCAAAGAACACCAAAATACTCAAGGTTAGCTCAAAGATGTACTCAACAAGGCTAGGGTTCGAGATTGACACTAAAAGGGTAGTGGAGGCTGAGAGGGTAAAGGACTTGAGGGACTTAAGGTCTTTAAATGGGGTCCAAACCCTAAAAATTAGGGTTCCCTCTTGATTACGTCCAGTGTACACAGGGGATCACCTGATGAAGCGCATGCAAGGAGTATGTCGTGCGTACCAAACGTACACCCAAAGTACTCACAAGTTCTCCACCACCTTTTTTTCTTGAATTAAAATAGAATGGGTCATTAACTTCATACCTGACGACTCGGGTGCTACACAGGCGAACTGCTTCAAGTGTAGCAATAGGAGCAAATGTTTCATCATTGTCTAACCCTTCCAGCTAACAAAAACGTTAAGCTACAAGTCTAGCTTTGTTTCTTATAACAATCCCATCTTCATCCATTTTGTTCTTGAAAAACCAGCAAGTGCTAATGATAGTTTTTCCTTGAGGCTTGGGAACAATAAACCACACACGATGACGTTCAAATTCATTCAGCTCGTCTTGCATAGCTTTGATACAGTCAGCTTCTTTCAATACATCAGTTTCATTCTTTGGTTCAATCATTGAGACGAAGTTTACAAACATGCAGAATTTGTTGCTAACTATGCTACGAGTGAGAATTCCAGAGTTTACATCTCCAGTGATTTGTGATTTAGGATGATCTTGAAGAATTATTGGATTAGAACTTTCATATATTACTTTGAGCACAAACTTCCTAATTGGATGGTTCAGCTTCTTCAGGGATGACAGGCTGATCTTCAGAAATAGGTTGTGAGCTGATGAATTGATCAGCATTGGGAACGACATTTTCAGCGTCATTTGGCAGAAATTCAGGAACAGGGTCTAAAGGACTATAAGTAAGTTCATCCAAAATTGATGAAGGGTGATCAAGTCGATCATGAATGAATGAGTCTTCATCGAAGGTGACATGAGTTGTTTCCTCAATAGTTTTCCTTGAAAGATTGAACACCCTGAAAGCCTTGGATATACTGGAATAACCTAGAAACACTCCTTCATCAGCTTTGGCTTCAAACTTGAGCACTGGTCTCTTTGATTCAAGATGTAACAAACACATCCAAACACATGAAAATAGGATATGCCCGGTTTCTTTCCCTTGAGTATCTCATAGGAAGTTTTCCCATGACGCTTAACAATAATAGACCGGTTTTGGGTATAACACATTGTATTGGCAGCTTCAGCCCAAAATGACAAAGAAGACCAGCTTCAACGACCATAGTTCTTCCAGCTTCAATAAGAGTTTTGTTTCTTCTCTCTACAATACCATTTTGCTGAAGGGTTCTAACAGCAGAAAAGTTATGAGAAATTCCAGAGATTGAGCAAAAGTCTTCCATAGAGGAGTTCCTGAATTCAGTTCCATGATCACTACGTAATTGCCTTACTTTGTAATCATAGAGAACTTCGCACTGCTTGATGAGAGAAATGATTTCATCAGCGATATGACACTTCTTTCTTAAAAAGACTACCCACGTAAACCTTGAAAATTCATCCACAATGGTGAGATTGTATTTCTTCCCAACTCTTGATTTAACTAGAACTAGTCCAAAAATATCCATGTAAAGAAGATGAACACGCTAAGCACAACTTATCTTTAACAAACTGCATCTTACGAATTCCTCTTACAAGTTGATCCCATGAGATCTTTGATATGTTCTTGAAATTGAGATTCGATAGCCTCTTGTGTCACAGCCAATTTAGATGAGACTGATCATGAGAGAAAATGCCACGACGAAGAGAGTTGTCAGCATAAAACATATCCAAAACATATATGTCATTCTGTCGGTTTTCAATCAGAACAGTGACATTCTTTTGATTAACAATCTTTCCTTCTCTTTTCTTGAAGAGGACTTCATAGCCAACGTCACAGAGTTAGCAGATTAAGATGAGATTATGCTGAAGACCCTTCACATAAGAGACATTCTTGAACACCACTAAATTGCACTTGATAGATCCATATCATTTTGTAGCTCCCTTGCCATTATCTCCATATGTAACAGTAGGACCATACTTCTTTATGAAATCTTACAGAAAAGACTTGAATCTGGTCATATGTCTTGAGCAGCCACTATCTAAATACCAATTATGTTCTTTACCTTGAAACTAAAATATACAATAATCCCTAAAAGAAAATAAGCAAAAATACACACAATATACACTGACGCATTTTGAAATGAGTCACTCAAGAAAAAATATTATAACAATCATCAGGGAGACAGTTCAACGAGTTTTCCTTTTTGATCCGCTTATCATTACGAGTCATTATGTTGTCAGCACGAACAGAGTTCTTTTCAAAAGTGCACTCGCTGACTTTGTGAGAGGCATCACCACATCGATAACAAACTTTGATTCCAGGATTCTTTCCTTTAAGAATAGATTTTGATTTCTTTTCAACTGTTGAACCCAAGGAACTTTGACAATTGGAATTAAGAGTTCTTATTTTAGTTTTGGAACAAGGAATGTCATCGATGGTATGCTCAATTGATACCTTGTCATGAGTCCCATGAATCGTTGAGTCATTAGAAGTAGATGACTTTGATAAATCTTCGGGTTTAGAATTGCTAACAGAGCATTGAGGAAAAATGCTAAGAATTTCGTTTACAGAATGAACTTTACCATTGCATATACGAAATTTTCGCAAAATCTTAGTGGAGGAATGAACATACTCACGGTGAGAAGGTTGATGATAATTATCAAGAGCAGATAATTGAGTAACATATTTGGTGATACCATTTGAATCAGTGGAGCAATGAGTATCAATTAAAGTTTGATTTATAAAATAAGAGCTCATAAATCTATCCTTAAAATCTTCTTTTAAACAGTCAGTATTATAGGAGGTTTGTTTAGTCTCAACAACTTTGGTTAAGGCAATAGCACCTTCTATATCACATCTAAGAATTTTCTCACACTGATCTTGATGCTGAGCATTAATAATTCTTGTGACGTTTAAGTGAGAAGAGGCCCAGTTTTTCAAAATGAGTTGAATGCATTTAGCATGATCAACAACTTTTTCTTTTTCAGTATAAAGAAAATTATTGGTCAGTGAGATACATGTGTTTTCCTTTTTTAATTCAGAAAGAGATTTTTCAAAACAAACAAGTTTTTCTTTTAGTTCTTTAACTCAAAGCTGAGAGAATATCTTGCTTTATTTGATACCAATAAATCGAAATGAATGTGATCAATCATGTCATTCTTTTCGATGTTTTCAACAGAAGAGTAATTAATGAGATTTTTTACCTGATACGTTGATGTAGTGTCCCATTCTGTCTTAAGGTCTGCATCAACTTGAGGAGATTCGGTGTCACGAGTCCCAACGCTGACAATTGAAGTGTCAGCGTGTGATTCAACGATTTGGGCCATGAGACACTTACCTTCATCATCTGGGGAGTTTACTTTTTCAAAAGAAGATGATAGAGTAATCATCATCTCTTGAGTGGTTGAACAGTTTTGAACCAAACAATAGACAGCAAAGGGGAGTGAGTTTCCAATAGTAATTCTCGCCTTTACATCGGGATCCAGCATCCTTTTTTCTTCCTTGTTGTATCTAGGCAAAGACTTCCCTTTTAGCTTACTACCTAATGCACCATTATTGGATGATTGATACATAGCGGCGATAGGACATTTGTTGACGATATCAAGTATATCAAAGTCCATGAACTCGAGAGCTTCCATGGCCTTTGATTTCCAAGCAGAGAAGTTGTGTTTATCAAACGGAGGAATATTGTTGCAGACAGTTGATTTTGGAATAAAAGAGGCCGACATGATTTACTTGAGTGTATCAAAAACCTGCTCTAATACCAATTGAAGGTTTGTATCGATTGGATACACTTCAAGTATAAAGAACGAAAGTAAACTTAAGAAAAACAAAGAACATAAAATAAATAACACAGGGAGTTCTCCAAATTGTTCTTTCACCAAGAAAAGGTTTTGTCTTCAGCAAGAAGAGGGTTTGTCACAAAGGTGATTACGACATCAAGCCATGTTAACATTAGGGTTTCACCCTAATGCTTAATATATTATAATCTATACAAATATTTCCCTTGATTGAAGGGATTGTATCTTATCTATACTAAGAACCGATCCTTATCACAAGGATATCAGATATGCTATCTATTCTATATATGTCTATATCATTACTTAATATGCAAAAGATTACATAGAATAACTATACTAAGCGTTGTCGCTGGTAGGCTTGATACGTTGGCATTGACATTATAATAGATATTGATGCTGACAGATAGTGTGTAGGAGTGTTTGACTCATCAGATCATAAGGTGTGGCCTTATAAAATGTCCTACCAAACATGTCATATTTAATTATTACTATAGTTGTCATTTTTAGATGTAGCATTGTTGTGGTAATTTGAGTAGTCAAAATTGATTTAATATTTAAGGTGAAGTCACCTGAAGAGTTTGAATTTTGATTCCAGATAACCAAAAAGTTGTCGGATCATCATTAATAAATATGTAGAGAAATGACTTGTCGTCTCTTTTAAGTTTATTTTTTATTTATTTATTTATTTATTTTAGAAGTGAATGGAGGGGTAATTGATGTTTATTATGTGAAATTTTTTTTGAAATTTATAGGGTTTGTGTGTTGATTGTTTTTTATCTTTTTTCCCGATTAATGCAATAGATAATGTACTTTCATGGTTACATCAGTTTGTTTATTGATGTTGCATTGTAAAATTCGTTGTTTCAAAATTTTTATATAATGGAATATAATACGGCTAATGTTGTGGAACACAGTACAATTAGTTGGACGACACTTTTTAACCCTATGCCGACCATAAGTCGTCGGGATAGGCTATACTGACGACAGGTCATCGGCTCAGAGTCGTGAGAATAGTTTTTTCGCTATAGGTGGAAATTGTCGTAGGTATAGGGTGTAGTGGTCGGCGTCGGAAATGATTTTCCAATATAATTGTATGCTAATAGAATACGGTTCATGTCCTGTATTCTATTTTTTTTTTTTTAAAAATTGTATGCTATTTATGTTTTTCTAGTACTTCTCTCCAAATATAACTTGATTATGTTGGAAATAACATAACTGATTTAAACATTATCAAATAAATACCCATGGTAACATTCTTAATACATATTATCGATAATGAATTATACGAGATAAGGTTAATATGTAGTTTCTTTATTAATAGTTATTCGAGCAAAGGATGGCAAACAAGTTCTTGCCAATAATAAACATATATCATCAAGCTTTGCATCGGATCGGATTTATAAAGTTACAAATTCTCTTGCGTAAGAAAAGAGAATTTTCACATGCAATATCAAACAAAAAGAAGATATGCAGCTCCCCTTTGCTCTCCATCAACTCTACTTTGCCTTTCCACCCACTCGTCTCCATCACCTTCTTATAATTCAGACCCCTTTCCCTCAGTGCATCCTTCTCAGCAACACACACAAGTATCTTGGAGCTTCCAAAAGCAGAAATATTGGGGTCCATGCCCGGATTAAACAGCGGGTCATCTAACCCATTCCCTGATGGGTTTGCCAACAGCCACATCATATCTATGAACTCTTTGTGCATTTTAAATCTCTTGGCCTCAGCTCCAATTGGATCTTTACCCCCAAAATACGGGTGGAGCATAATAACACCACTTAGGTTTAAAACTTTCTTATGGCTCAACCCGACCCGGATAGCCATATTGTGGGCGATGTTAGCCCCAGCACTATCTCCAGCTAAGAACACATTCTGAAGATCAGCATGGTCGTTTAGCCATGATTCTGGACCATTTCCTCCAACATGACTAGCCACCCACTTAATTGCCTCCCATGAATCCACGTATGCAATTGGTAAAGGATATTCTGGGGCCAACCTGTAGTTTACCGACACAACAATCACGTTGGATTCTGTCGTTATCAAGTTAAGTGTCCGGTGGTAAGTGGGTGAAGCAGCAGATTCAGTCATGAAAGCACCACCGTGATAGTAAATCAGAGTTGGAAGTGTCCGACTAGGGATTGGTGTTTTGGGAATGTAAAGCCTTACAAAAACGTTGGATTCGTGTGAGATAACCACGTCTTTTGATTGGACTCCAGTTAAAGTATCAGTTCCAGCTGGGATGGTATCCTTTCGGATTGATCTTTCCCATCGCCCATCACTATGTATGATCAAACCATGGAAATGAATAGGAAATTTTAGGGAGGCTGACATGAACGTTGAGGGTAAAGAAGAAGCCTTTTATTTTCTGGTGATGGTGGGTGTCTCAATGAGAGTGATGTACATATAGAACCAATATCATTAATGGTGACTTTTTGCAGAGGCTTGATCAGGACTCATGTATGCTGATGTTGAACTTGTGTGTGCTCATGTTGAACTCCTACAAGGACAATTAAAGTATGCCACTGGCGGACCTAAGGCTTAGAGAAGGCGGGAGGTGCCCCCAATTATATACATTAATTATATGATAAATATGATTAAAAGAAGAAAAGATTGTAGGCCCTCTATACAAAAATTGAATTTAGGGCACACGCATTGGGTTCTTTGTTTTTGGTTAGCCTATACGAAGTGGATGGGTTATCCATGCGTGAGGTGCTGAGTTGGCACCCTAGAGACGCGTGAACACAGTCCCAGGATGGGTGGGTTGAGTGTGACGTGGCTCCAAAGACGTTTGAAGATGACCAATGAGAAAGAAAAGGTAGCAACGGTCGGAAATTTTCAACGATCCCCATTTGACCGTTAATAACATTAATAAAAAAATATTTTTTTTCATTTTAAAACATATCAACCTCAACTATAAATACCCATTAATTTACTAATATTTTACACTTCAATAAACACTCTACTTATTATATTCTACAAAAAAACATTCATCTCATATATTTTTTATCTTTTATATGGATCCAAATCAAAATACTCCACCCATTCCAAACACCCCCAAACACTCTAAATGATCCATTAGCAAATTTTAGTTACATGCAATTGATAACATCTCCAATCACCAATCTTTCATACCATCCACACTACTACCAACAACAACAATCACCACAATTCAATCAACCACAATTTCAAGTCTTTCAACAACAATCTTCTCCGCAATTTCAACACCAAACTTCTCAACGCGTCAACAACCTTCACAACCATCTCAAGTTTCATTATCTCAATCTCAACCTATAAACCTCGATAATGACGACAACGACGAACGGGTTGAAGAAGCACAACCAAGTCGTAGAAAACAAAAAAATCAAAAGATCCAAGAAAAAAAAAGTACGCAATGGACCGAAGAGGAGGATGAAACTTTAGCTAAAGTTTGGATGTTTATATCACAAGACGGGAATGTCGGCAACGCGCAAACGGGTCAAAGTTTTTGGAATTGTATTTTAGACCACTTCCACGCGTTATTAAGAAGGAAAACGAGTCGGGCATACAACTCAGTCAATGCAAAATGGCGTGACCTTCGAGCGGATTGCACCAAATTTAACGGCGTATTTGACATTATTAAAAATATTCATAGAAGTGGTAGCAACGATTTCAACATTTTATCAACTGCGTTATACAAATACAAAATTACCAACAATTGTAAACCATTCACCAACCAAAAAGCGTGGAAAGTTTGTTGTAATGGTCCAAAATGGGTCATTTATCCGGATACAGCGCATTCGGGATCTAGCACCGGCTCCAACAAAAGGGCAAGAACGTCTGATTCGGACATTGGTGTTAGCATCGACCTCAATGATGAGTTTGACGCCACCGAGGGGGAAGGTTCATCGGACGTCCAACTTCGTCGACCACTGGGAAGGGACAAAGCGAGAAAGGGGGCATCTTTAAGCGGAAAATCAACCAACGAGGACGTACAGCGGATAAAATAGACAAAACTCTAAGTTTTTTAGAAAGAAAATTTAAATCAACGGAGGAAGCTCGTCGGCGAAAAATGGCACTCGCCGCTCTTCAAATTTTAAACACTGTGTCGCAACCGAATCTCGAACGGAAAATTTAAGGGCATTTTTTAAAGTTCACCAAGAAGTTCTCAACAAATATTGCAACTAGATTCTATGTTTTTTATGTATTTTTAGTAATTTAGGTTTAATTTTCTATATTTTTTTATGTTTTCTTAGTAATTTAGGTTTAATTTTCTATGTTTTTGTATTTTTTTTTAGTAATTTAGCTTTAATTTTCTATTTTTTTAGGTTTAATTTTCTATGTTTTCTAATTAATGTAATGTGGTTTCAATTAATGTAAAATGTTTTAAATTATGTTTTCATTTAATTTAAGGGAAATCTCCAAAAAAAGTCCTAAAATTTTAGTCCAATTTATGAAAAAGTCTCAAACTAAATTTTGTTTACAGAAAAGCACCGAACACCGGTTAAAACTTCGAAAAAACCCTTTTCGGCCGGTTTCACAGATTTTTCCGGTATTCTGTCCTTTTTCGTTAGTTTGCTCAAAATTTTGGGACTTTTCCAAAAATTACATAATAACCAAAATATTGGGACTTTTTAGAAAATTACCATGAAATTAAAGGATATTATTATCAACAAATTATTTATAAACATAAAAAATATTTTTATTATAAAAAATGAAATACATTTGTTGCTAATTTCTAGGAATAAATTGGTGGTCTAAGTACTTCTCTATTGCTTCCTGATCACTCAAACTCTCTACGTTCTTCCTATGCATTGTTGTGGGTATGATCGTGAGATGTACTTAGTTAGCATTCCTCTAATGTTGGTGTTCCTCTTATGTTGTTTAACCTAACTACGAGCCAACATACATACCTCACATGTTAACAACCATCGGCTAACACACATCTATAAAATGTGAAAAGTGAACCGTGAATGATAATTTATATGGAAACAAGTGAAGGGTGATTATCTATTTAAATTGTCGTTCAAAGTTTACTTTTCACTCTCGATAGATGTTTGTAATTTTATGGTTGTTACCGAGTAATGTTTAGAGGTTAGGTGGTAGTTAGGTTAAAGAACATAATGAAAGATCTATATGTTCGGGTAATGATATTTTCTAATAACATGTGATCATATAGCATCATGCCTAATACCAAGTAGACACTTATTGATTGTGTATTAATAAATATTATCAACTTTTGTATTGGTCACGCCTAACAGAGTACTACTCACTATCACACCCAAAACGATACATAGGAAAAACAAAGAGACTTTGAAGTGATCAACAAACAATAGAGAAGTACATAGTCGATCATTCTATTCCTAAAAATTAGCAACAAATGTATTTCCTTTATTTATAATAAAAAAATATTTTTTATGTTTATAAATGATCTGTTAATAATATTATCCATTAATTTCATAGTAATTTTCAAAAAAAGTCCCAATATTTTGGTTATCGGGTAATTTTCAGAAAAGTCATAATATTTTGAGCAAACTAACGAAAAAGGACAGAATACCGGCTAAATCTACGAAACTGGCCAAAAAGGGTTTTTTCGAAGTTTTAGCCGGTATTATGTGCTTTTCTGTAAACAAAATTTAATTCGGGGCTTTTTCATAAATCAGACTAAAATTTTAGGACTTTTCTGGAGATTTCCCTTAATTTAATCATCAAAAAATAATAAATAATAAATAAAATAATAAATAAAAAAACTTGTGGAGTGGTAACTATTTCCAATGTCTAGTGGGTTGATGATGAAGCTGACGTGGCGCAGAGGTGACAACGCTTTTTCGATGGGTTGGTGGTGACCACTTTCCATAGCCTTGGGGGCAGCAGGCAACCAAATGAATCCTTCACATTTACTAAAGACGCTCCAGTTATTTAATATTTTATGTATGACAGACTTCGTTGATTTTCATTTTTAGTCTGCCACTGATTGGTACGTATGAATGCTTAGTTTTTGTGTAATAAAAAATTATATTAGCCAACTTATTGTTAACCTTGTGCCCCCTACAATCAAAATTCATGGATCTGTTGCCACTTTGTGTGCCAATGTTGATCTTTGCAAGGACCATTTAATGAATAGGCGTTCTTTTCATGGAAGCTATAAAGATGATGCAAACTCATGATATCTTTTGTTTAACAATATTTTCTAAAAATATATATATACTTCTTAGTCGTATGAATCATAGTTAAGGAGTTTATTACATATAGTTATTGCATATTTTCATTAAGATTTTTTTTCTATTATGTAAGTTTTGTAAATTAAAGTTTTAGGGTTCATCCTTTTTGTAGGGAATAATTTTTATACTAGTAGTTGAACATAATAACTTATAAAATGGCGACAAGTTAAACGTTGGTACGCTAACATAATTCATCATTAAATTTGTCTTGTTCATAAAAGCATTAAACTAAAAAATTATTCAATGATATGTTGTGCGATAAAGGATGTAAAAATAATAACTAAAGGATTTACATGGTTCACATTATCCAAGTAATCATGCTAATTTATGGGCCAAATAAGGAGAGATTTTATTAGATTCATAGAATACACAATCGTCACACACATTTTCCGCTTACGGTTACAAATGTAATGACATATCTGTTTATGATAACAAAAGTTGACTCAAGAGTAGTTGTAGGCCAATAACCGCTTCTTAGCCAAAGCCCACAAGCCCATAACATATCTAAATTAAAAGGTAACATATATATACATTTAACTAAACAACCCCTATACAAATTACCCCTCATCATCTCTAGTTTGCCATTCAGGAAAGTTTTAGGAAAGTTTCTTTTCTTCGTAGCAACTCATTCTACTTTTTCATTCATCTCAATGTCCCCAACCCTCAGTTCACGTGCTTTATTTGAAAGCTCTACTTTTGTAGCCCGTATTTATTGTTTAGTTTCTGGACTCTTTTGCATATTTTATTCATGTGTAGTTTTTCCTGAATCTAAGCTTTAATATAACTCAGTCTTTCCCTTGGAATATAGATATTGGAAGAGTGGCTTTCAATATTTCTTCATTTGACTGATATGGCCTCCTTGACCTCATTAGAAACCCTCCATGTTATAATTTATTGATCGCTAGGACGTTTGAAATTTTAGACGATCTGAGAGAACTTTTATATTGGAGACAAGAGAAAGACATGTTTTGGTACGAAATAGTTATCACATACATAGGCTATATATAGATATTTGATATAGTGGTAGGTAATAGGTGGACATTGATTAGATATGTGATAGTACACAATATAGTTTACTAAGTAAAGCATATCATTATTGCATAATAGTACCATATAACACTTAGTGTCATAGTAACACAAAACAACATAATATTTAATAAAACATCATATTCTAATACACTACATCATATTAATGATCTTTTGTTTGCATTTTGAGGTGATGCAACATGAATTTCTTTCTATCTATTTTAACACATGCTTGTTTTTTATTCATCTCATTCACATCAAACATCACCTCTCGCTCTTTGAATATTAGAGTTTTTTAGACTCCTTAATCATTTGCTTTTTTATTTCTTTTTTTTCCTAATTTCGTTTGTCTTATTCATTTTAATTTTTTGGATTTCTTTTTCTTTTGTAGTCAATCTCATCCCTTCGTGGACCAATACTGCAATTATGTTTCTCCGGTTCTTCTTCTTTGGCCTCTACATCCTTCTTCATTTCTTCATACATCTTCCAAGGTCTGGAAGTATTATTAGAGCCAAAAGGGTTCTTAATTAAATTAGCAATATTAGACCAATCTTTTAAACAGAAAATAGGAAAGAAAAATTTCCAAGCAAAAACTCACTTTTATGAATGCTAAGTTATAAGAAAGTTTGGTATGGAATTAATATGATTTTATGCTCTTTATATAAAATTATATGCATTTATATATAGCATGTTACTTGTAAGATCAATTTGACTACGAAATTTAGGCATTTAATCAGAATTATCATTTTACGAATGACTTTGGATTTCACCAGGGAGTTGTGTCAATTTTACTACAAAAATATATACTTTGACTATGAAATTCATACATTTAATAAGAACTATCATTTCACCAGTGGCATGTCATTTAACCAGAGAGTTGTCATGTTTGACTACGAAAGTGTACACTTTAACTACGAGTTTTAGATATTTAATAAGAATTATCATTCGACCAGTGACTTGTTATTTCACCAGGGAGTTGTCATGTAAATTTGACTATGAAAATATACACTTTGACTACAAAATTCAGACATTTTATAAGGATTGTCATTTCACATTTGAGTTTTCATGTCAACTTAACTATGAAAATGTACACTTCAAGCACAAATTAAATACATTTAATAAGAACTATCATTCCACAATATATACTATATATTTCATCTTCTTTTCTTTTAATCACTATCAAGTATTCGTCATTTTGTACGTTTTAGCATTTTTTTCAAAATGAGTTTGTCAAATAGTGATCACGAAGAAAGTTTTGTCAACTTGCTTGCTTACTTCCATAACCTTGGAAGAACGATTTCACTATGTTTTTTCACTATTGGACGTGTGGTAAGATAATTTTGTTCTAATTTTTTAAACTTTTTTATTTACATTTATTAATTTTTTTTACAATTAATGGTTTTTAAATGTATCTTCATACATTCCTCATGTGCACGTTATATGTCATCTTTATAGGTAGTGTCCCTATGAGAGAAAACTATGTACCCCAATGTTCATAGCACTTGCTATGTATGGAAACAACCAGACCCTCCCTAGGTCAGGTTTTCCTTGATTTATATCATCGATATTGTTGTAAGAGTGTGGCTAATGTTATGCACTCTAGAGTTGGTCGAAGTAGACTATTTAATCTTTTGTTCTAGAGGACATGCAAATTATAGATAATGTCTGATTCTGAATAAAATTTTCGCAACATACAGTAGGAACTACATATGATTGGTCTGCCAATAATTGTCATGTGAAATAGACAATATTGACTGGAAAGTAATCAACCTTGATATTCTATAATCCATCCAAACTTTATTGGTTTATGAACGTAATTTACTGATAACAACGCTCATTGAGGTTGTCCGGGAGTGAAAGATCTAGTATGCCCAAGAATCATATTAAAATGATATTGCTAATTAACATATGATACTAAAGGGTCACGCTAATAACAACTTGATATAATTAGTTATTTATTAGAAATTGATTTTAATAAATATTCAATAAACTCTTATAATTAAGTTGGAAATTATTTATTTCTAGGAAATAATAATTTTCATTAGCAAGTAACATTATATATAATTCATATGGTATGAATTAATAAGTCATGCAAAATATTTTGGACCAGATGAATTCTTTTTGTCTTTTACCAAAAAGTTAAAGTTTATATTTTATAAATTTGCTTAATAAAATATAAAGGTTTTGTCTTATTTATTTTACTATTTTATAAAATAAGAGTAAAAAATGAAGAGTATGGTCTTTAAGATAGTTTTATGTAAAGTAATGAGAGGCATGTTGTTTTCGATTTTTTATTCAAAAGAAAAGCATGGTCGTATACTTATTTAATGTAAATTAATGAGAGGCATGGTGCTTTCAATTGTTTATTCAAAAGAAGAGCATGGTATTATACTTATTTATTGTAAAGTAATGAGAAACATGGGGAACAAATCTAGCTAGTAGAAGCATGGGTGCTTAATGGTTAAAGACCCATGTATATTATGTATGCGATATATATGAGAATGAAGCTTTCATTCTTTGGCTTGAACATGCACAAAACCGTAACATGCTAGGCATGTTACTCTCTCTCTCTCTCTCATTTTCTTCTTAAGGCATGGAGATATTACTTGCTTTTATACTCTCTTGAAGTTCATACTTTTGTTATAAACTTCAAGCTTAAGAGATCAAGAGTTTTCTTACAAGACTAGCATCTTAAATCAAGTTGACAACTTGTTGGAGTCTCTAAAGTTCATCATTCTTCATCAACTTCCAAGCCTCTCAAGAGGATCCACTGGAATTATTGCATATTGATCTTTGTGGTCCATCAGCAATCGAGAGTATTGGTAGTAACAATTATATTTTGGTTATTGTCGATGATTTTTCTAGATTTACCTGGGTATTCTTTATTAGACAGAAATCTGACGCGACTCAGAAGTTGATAGATTTCATCAAGCAGGTAGAGTTACAATTACAAAAGCCAGTCCGGAAAATTCGTAGTGGTAATGGTTCGGAATTCAAAAATCATGCGTTTGAAGAATTCTTGGCCAGCAAAGGGATTTCTCACAATTTCTCTTCATCTTACACTCCACAGCAGAACGGTGTAGTTGAAAGACGAAATCGCTCTCTCTGTGAAGCTGCAAGGACAATGTTGTCATTTACGAATCTTCCCTTGTACTTCTGGGCTAATGTCATTGCCACCGCTTGTTTTACTTAGAACCGTTCCTACATCAACAAACGATTTCTGATTACTCCATATGAAATTCTGAACAATCGGAAACCTAATGTTAAATTCTATCATGTGTTTGGTTCCAGGTGCTTTATATTCAATTCCAAAGAAAATCGGAACAAATTCGACGTGAAAGCTGACGAAGGAATTTTTCTGGGTTATTCCTTGACATCAAAGGCCTATATGGTTCTGAACAAGAAGTCAAAGAGGATTGAGGAAACCTACTACGTCACGTTCGATGACAATTATATGAAGAAATATCAAAAAGAAGATTGTCAATCTGAGGAAAATTTTCCATCAACAAATTCAAAGACTATTCCTCTTGTCAATTTATATGAGAAATTTCTGAATTTGTTTGATGAACCTGACAAAGCTATTTCCTCAGAATCAAACGCAAAAGACAATCAAGAAGATGAATTGATCAAGATTGTTGACGAAGCTGCCAAACATGCAGAGATTCCTCCTGAGCAACCAATTCTTAATGACCCTCAACCAAAATCTTCTGATTCTCCATTCCAGGGGGGAGAGTTCCACTCAGAACTTCAATACCGATATTCCTCTCCAGGGGAGAATCCAATTCCGAATGACGGGTCGCATGCAAACTTCCAGGGGGAGAATTATGAAAATAATGACTCTGATGCACAATCGGAATTTGAAGAAGTTTTTGCTGAAATTGATCCAGCCTATGATCAGAACTACCCTCCAATGTAAAATGGACTAAAGATCATCCACGATCTCAAGTGATCGGAGACTCATCTTCTGGAGTTTTAACTCGCACTCAACAAAAAACGAAACAAACTGCATTATTTTCTAAATTGGAATTTTGCATGTTTAATACTTTTATGTCTAAAATTGAGCCAAAAACTATTAAAATTGCTCTTGATCATGTAGATTGGGTTCAAGCTATGTAGGAAGAACTTAATGAATTCGAGCGAAGTAAGTATGGAGATTGGTCCCCACTCTGAATGATGCATCTGTAATTAGAATGAAATGGGCATTCCAGAATAAGATGGATAAAGAAGGAAACGTAATTCGCAAAAAGGCACGTTTGGTCGTTAAATGTTACTTTCAAGAAGAAGGAATTGACTACGAAGAGACGTTCGCACCGGTGGCTAGACTGGAATCCGTTCGCATTTTTCTCGCGTATGCCGCTCACAAAAATTTTGATGTCTATCAAATGAATGTGAAGTGTGAATTTCTGAACGGAGAGCTTGAAGAAACAATTTATGTTGAATAACCAACAGGTTTTGTGAATGAAAGATTTCGAATCATTGCTATGTTCTGGATAAAGCGGTATATGGTCTTAAACAAGCATTGAGGGCATGGTATGAAACTCTGACTCGTTTCCTTAAGCAATCTAAATTCAAACAAGGTATTGTTGATCCTACCTTCTTCCGAAAGAAGGAAGGTAACCATCTAATGATAGTTCAGATTTACGTTGATGACATTATTTTTGGATCAAAAAATCTCAGCCTAATAGCTAAATTCCGAAAACTAATAGAAACTAAATTTGAAACGAGTTCTACGGGTAAAATTATCTTTTTCCTTAGCTTAAATATAAACAGAGTTCAGAACGTATATTCATCAATCAAGAAGCCTTCACAAAGTCTTTATTGGCTAAATTCGGAATGGTGGGTGATTCTAAAGTCAAAGTTCCAATGGCGTTCGGAACGAAACTCACTCCTTCTCTTGATAAACCATCAGCTGATGTGACTTTCTATCATCAAATGATTAGGTCTCTGTTGTATCTAACTTCAATTCATCCTGACATTATGTTTGTTGTGTGTTACTATGCCCTATTTCAAGCCAATCCTCGAGAAACTCACATGTTGGCAGTCAAGAACATATTTTGGTATCTAAAGCGAACCACTTCTCTTGGTCTATGGTATCCATCGAATTTTGGATTCTTTGTGCAAGCATATTCTGATGCTGACCTACGGGGAAGTGGTCTTGATTGTAAAAGCACTTCTGGGGGATGTCAGTTTCTGGATGGCAAACTTGTTAGTTGGTAATCTAAGAAGCGGACATGTGTATCCTTATCGACTGCTGAAGTTGAATACATTGTAGCAGCATCCTGTACATCCCAAGTAATGTGGATTCAGAACCAGCTTAGAGATTATGGAATTAACATGAAGAGAATTCCTCTGTATTGTGATTCCAAAAGTGCCATAAGAATTTGCCACAATCCAGTGCAACACTCCAAGACAAAGCATATAGAACTGAGATATCACTTCATAAAGGATCATGTAGAGGATGGGAACATCGAAGTTCATTTTGTTAGATCCTCATATCAATTGGCTGATATCTTCACAAAGACCCTCCCTGAAGCATCATTCAATCGTATTTTACAAGGGTTAGGAAGGATTGAAGTCGACTCAGTTCCGAAACCAACTTCGTAATTGCCAAGGTTACTGTTCATGATCCGAATGGTTCCGAGCTTTGGAATGTTTCGGAACTCACTGTTCACATTCCGATTGGTTCCGAGCTTCGGAATGCTTCGGATGCTACTGTTCATCCATGTTTCGGAATGTTGTATACCCTTTGTAAATTAAGTCACTTCCGACTTGTTCCGAGCTTCATTTGTGTCTTCTTATATTTTCTTTTCAAAAATCAAAAACACCAAAAACATTTTATTTTCAAGGAATTGTTGTTTTCTTTTCTCAGGTTAATATTCTCTATTACCTAAATTCATAACGAAGGGACAGGTATGATTCCGAAACTTTGTACTAGCTAAGCGTCCCTAGAAGCATGTTGTTGCATGTTGTCTTAAGCCTCTCAGAATCTATGTTCAAAACCTTAATGAAACTTTCATTCCAATAATTTCTTCCCAATCATCCTATTTATTCATATAAGTTATCGAGCTACCTTATTCTTCTCACATTGAGTTAAGAGTTTACGGCTTAGTCATACAAGTATAGCAGAGGTACATTATCTTCTTCGGAACCAATCTATATATTCTCCATCATTTTCGTGTTCATAAACGTAACCCTTGAGACTCTCAGAAATTACCACTGAGGTTTATGGTTACACAACATATGTGTTTATGATCTTGAAATTGTTATCACCACGATTTCGAGTGAAACCCAAAATCTGATTCCTATTTCTGAATTGACGGGGAACATATTTTTGTTCTAGAAAAATTAACCAAGGCATTGACGAATAAAACCTTTTTGGCTAGTACCGCTACAAGTTTGAAATCTCACTTTTTCTTTTTGCGTGATCTTAATGAAATAATCTCAACCCAAGTCATTTCTTCCCAAAAGATTCGGATTTTTATATATATATTTTTTAAGATTTCCATTATATCCAATCATTTTAAAGAAAATCCAAAGATTACTTGTTATTATGGCTACACTGGTCAAACAAGTACTTCTTTCAGATCTTCGGACTTATGTCAAGTTTTGGAATCTGGTTGAAGCTGAAACCACCCTTAAAACCTACTAAAAGAAGCCTTTCACGGTTTCTTAATAAACTGATGATCATCATTCAACGGGAAACCATACAAGCACTTCGGAGTCTCTCTTAACTCAGAAGGAAGAGATCGTTGCCCGGAATCCATCTGATTTTCATATCGAACTTGTTCGATATCACAGAATCCCACATATTTAATTTGCTTTATTTCTTTTTCTTTGGCACGCTCTTGCACAAAAATCCTTGTGATTTTTCAAAATTGGTTCCAATTCCGATTGATTACTTTCATTATGAAGAACAGGTCATGATTGCAAAGTTGGATGATAGTTTATTGATTCCAAAATGGCGGTATTATCCAAGATGAAAATTCAAATCAGGCGCGACTTTTGAATTCCCTAACACATGAGTGTCTGTTACAACGGCGTCTGACACTTATTGATGAGCTGGCACACTTTTACAGGCTGATTTTCCGGGCTATATGAATATGGAACGACAGTTTTCTCTCACCACTCATCGCATACGTATAAAAGGGTTTTTGAGCGATTCACTTTCTCTCACTGCATACACAATTATGAAAACCCTCAAAGAAAAAACTGCTTTCTCTCTCTACTGTTCATCATCTTCTTCAACGCTTTAATGGCAGGTTCATCTTAGCACATTTATTTCGCCGACCAGTCTACTTCTGTCATCATGCTCACAGTGAAGTCTAACCAGAATCTGATTCTTGATCTCGATGCCTCATGTCACAATGCCCAAATCAGACCTATGGTCGAGTGTCTCAAGTTTTCACCACTGGCAAAGGCGTTAACAATGGAAGAAGAGGTTCCTCTGGTTCATCTTTATAAAGCCTTTTCCACTTCTATCTACAACAAGGTAGAAGATGTTATCCACTTCGAGGTTGCTAATCACAAGACCTCTATCACAAAGCCCCATTTCAGCAGACTTTTAGGGCTCGCTTCGACTGAAGTTCTCGTTGATCCAGATTCGATTTCAACCACCTCCCTAATTAAGATGTTCTATAAAATGGGCTACAATGGCGATATCTCACTGTTATCCAAGTTCAGGAAACCCTTCCTTCCTCCGATGTGGAATTGGTTATTCGTTTTGCTATTCAAAAGTTTCTCAGAGCGTGTGGTTGGTTCAGATAGTGCAAACATATTGTTCTACACTATCATTTATGGATTATACCATGGAGTCAATCTTGACTATAGTTCTGTTCTTTGGGCAGAACTTATTCAAAGCACCAGTTCGTCTACTCGACACACTGAGATTTCGTGTGCCAGATTCTGGTCGATCGTGGTCAACCGTCCCCTAGGCCACTTCAAATTCCCTTTGATGAAAGATTCCTTAATGGCTGAAATTCCGACACACCAAACATCTACCTTTGTGATGTCGGATGCTAGACAACGCCAGATGCAATGTTGGATAGGGTTCCACAAGACAACGCCATTGTAAAGGAGTATCGCATGTTACCCTCTAATGGGGTTCGACCTATTCCTACTGATCTACGACAGTTGATTGATGACAGCAACAAACTGAAGAGGGGAGGTAAAAGGAAAGCAAAAGCTATTCCTTCTGAAACTATTAAAGCTCCCAAGAAGACAAGGAAGCCTGCTAAGAAATCGAGATCTCCATCTCCGGTTCTCCAAGAAGAGTCTGATGAGAGAACTTTATCAGAGCCTCAAGCGGAAGACCCACTTCGAAATGAGCAAGAAGATACAGCTGCCACTTCTGAACCAATCCAAACAACAAATATTCCGAAGGTATCTTCTCTACCGTCTTCATCTGTTCCCACTTCTAATATCTTTCATACTGTTATCCAAGAATCATTTCTGAACCTCACTACTACTCCACCACCACCACGTGTTACTCTACCAACCTCACCAATTCCGATTTCCTCCATCCCTTCACTACCACCAAAGAGATATGTTGGAATATCTCTTCCTTGGATCTCAATCACTCTATCCTTGCCCGTTTTTACGTATTCTACTACTCCTACTACATCATCAGTCACAAGTACACCGGAAGTCCCTGTATCCAAATCCGTTTCGGAGGAGGTACATACTTCAGGCATTCATGTCAACGCATCTAATGTGAGAACAAATGTCACCACCGGTGTGAGTTCCGAACAGGGAACGTCAACTAATTCCCCTTCTAATGATATTGGCGACATCTTGTTTGGAGATGATCAGGAGACCTTTACTGATTTTGTCTTTAACCATTTCACCATCAACCTCAACAATTATGATGATGATGCTCCAATGACCAAAGGGCAGTTTAAACAGTTAAACGAAAATTTGGATTCAATCTTGGAGTCTTCCAATCAATCATCTTCGTCTAAATGGGACTACATGTTGACATCTCATAAAGCTACTGTGGAGATTCTCACATTGGCAAATCCAAATGTCCTTGAAGAAGCAACCAAAGTGATCCAAGCTTCGGAAAAGACGATTTCTGAAACGACCACAACAGTCGAAAAACTACATCAAGAAGTGAAGGATTCCATGACTGATTTCCGAACCTCCTTGGATAACAACGCAGCTTATATGAATAAAGTGATCGAAGGATTTCGATCCTCTATGAAAGCTGAGAAGGAGGCTCTCTCACTTATTCGTTCCGACAACAAATTTGAGAATGTTGATCTCACTTCCTCTATTGTCTCAAAGATTGAAAAGTTACAAGCAGATTTAGCCGTCGAAAACAAAATAATGGATGATTTGGCTGAGAAAACTCAGAAGGCCAAGGTCCTTTCTGAGAAACTGAAGAATTCTTTTAAGCATAATGTTGATCTTGAAGATGAGAGAACTCTAGTCAAAGGTTGTGTTTCAGAGATCAAACAATATTTAATGAGGCGTGTTGAGACTCGTAACTCCTTGTTCACTATCTCAGTTTGACAACAATTATCTGAAAAGCTTCAACTGGTTTTTTCTATGCTTAATCAAATTCAAGGTGTTTCGGGAAGAGGGGCTTCTTCAAAACAAGGGGGAGACAAGGAACAACAGACAAATCCTACAACTGACCAGAAGGATAATGTAGCTTCTGGTTCAGGCAAAGGCATTTTGGAAAGTGAAAATGAAGAAAATCTTATTGAATCCGAAATGGATGAAAGGGAAAGAAGAGATAAAGAACTAGACGATCTCCAAGCTCTTCGGAAGAAATTAGAGGCAGAAGAAGCTGAGGCTAAAAATGCGAAACTAGTGCTTGAAACTCAGAAATCATTATTTCCTTCTTGGACTATGGAGCGCATTCAGAAAGAAGCGATTGATGATCCTAGTATCTACTGGCTGGAGCCCTCAATCTCGTTTGACTTAGACAACGATGTGGAAAGTCAATTCGATTTTCCCATCACTCCAAGGGCATTTCTCTTTCGTTGTTTTGAAAAGATTGAGAAGTCTTTGATCTCTGACAGTGCAGTAAATCGGAAGCTCTTTTTGTTTTAGTTGAAGTATGCCAAACCACAGTACAAGACTTGGAACTTGAAGAGAATAATGGTTGTGAAGGTTGGATTGCCTGTTCAGACCGAAGACTTTTCGAACATACAGTTCAAGGGATTCAGAGGAGCTAATCACATTGTAAATGAGTTCACTTTGGCGGACTTGCCATTTATGAACCCATATGAATGGATCTCCTTGTTCTACATCATTCTGAAAGACGAAAAGAAGTATGAGCCTATCATTGCGAATTTGAAAATGATGATCATGTGCTACATCCTTGAAATTGCGAAGATGGATGTTAAGATTGCATCTGTTTTGAAAAAGAGGCCCATTCTGAAGCCGGAAGAACAACCAAAGGACATTCAGATGTTAAAGGTGGGTGTTATACGAAAGGAGCATTGGAGTATAGTTTATAAGAGAAAGGATGGTGATGTAGTTCAGAACAATATGTTCTTTCTACAAGACAAACACCTTTATTCATCAGTAACTCTAAAGACTATTATTTCTTTGGCTGAAGCAAACAAAGCAAACTCTGTTGCTGACCTCAAATGCTTTTTGGATATGATTCGCTAGTATTTATGTATCTGAAGTTCGCTTCTAAAGATAATGCCAAAGCTTTTTGACACACAAAGAAGACAATGAAGACTCACCTTCTGAATTTGACACAAATGGGGAGATTGTTAGGTCTAATAAAGTGTTGTGTCAAATGTATGCTTTTATTGTTTCGTTCATTCCGAAACGGGCCTGTCCAGGTTCGAAACTCCTATGTAATGCAGTCTATATATAGCGTGCATATAACATATTAGGGTTACGCTTTTAATACCCTAACGCCTTTTGTAAGCTCTCATAGAAAAGTTCCGTCTTTAAGAACTCTGTTAGAGTTGTTTTTAATCCAATAATTAGGCACACTTTTGATCATTGTTTCTTGTCATTAATTTATCTCTTAAATATAGAATCTATCGATCATTATTGTTCTCTCACCAACTCAGAACGAGAGGCTCCGGTCTATAACAAGCCAAAACAGTACCAACCGCTCCCCAGAGCGACAAGTGTAGCGTTCAGAATGCTGCCCTTCGGTGGTTCTGCACCAATAGCAGATAATCGTTAGTGGTGCACGATCCGCCAATAGGACGTCTCCACGTCACGTCGGTCCAAAAACGACAAAAGGTACTGTCGGGGACATGCTTCCACGACGACAGGTATAAAATAAACCCATCTTCTCCAGACGAAGGGACTGCCTCATCCTCTACCTTAAACTAAAACCTAATTCTTTCACCCAATTACTGACTAAACCGTCGGAGCTTCATTTCGGGACCCCTTCCTGGATGACGACTGGCGCCAGCTCTTTCTTTGTTGTGATTCTCATGCTTAACCAGGAAAAAGCTACCCTCAAATGGTGTTAAGCTCGAAGCTCATATCACAGCATTTGGTTCCATCTGGTTGTGTACTCAGAGTTACGCAACCTTGATATGACCGTCGACGATGATGGGAAAGGAACCAGTGGTGTCCGGCGTAGGAGAAACGAGTCCACTCAGACCACTGTCGTCGCTAGATGGCACACAGCCACCCGGGTCAGACGAACAAGCCTCCACCTACACGCCAATAGCGTAGAAATCAGGTCTGATAATGGGAACCGCATTAGCGGAAATCGCCGACCTATGGCGACCATCACCAGTCATAATAAAGTAGCTAATTACAACCATGACTGCAGCGCCTCAGTCGACAGCGACTAAGCAGTGGCAACCACCGACCCAACAATCATATTTGTCGACTCAGCAGTGCAATCGATGGATTATCAGCCGCAATCGCTACCACAGCAGGAGGGGACGAACACTTGGTCCCCAAGGACCATATTGTCCTCCACACAATACCCAATGTCAAGCTATCAGTTTTCTCCAGTAGCAAGGATGTCGCACATTCTGCTTTTCGCTCAACATCCTTCGATGTTCAACCCCTATTTCCAGCAGTCACACAGATCCACCCCCTAAACACTATCGTCGCAAGTATCCAACCCCCACTTGTCATCAGCGTAGCAGCTCAACACCTATGCTCAACAGTCTCAGGGGTCAAGTCTGAACATGCTCTAGCAGTTGGAACCAAGCTCACAACTGCAGCAAAGCAGGTAATCGAGCTCCCAGCAACAACCATACATCTTGCAAGAGGTGATGTACAACCTGTTGGGTTTTGAGCACTATAACACTCCTATGGTGCACATGCAACCCTAAATGCTTTGGATCTATGTTTTCTCTAATTATACATGCATATTTTCAATTTTCCAAAGCATTCTCCCTAACTAGCATACAAGTTGTCAAATGAACAATACAACTAGTTAGATGACTTACCTTTTAGAAGGACTTGTAGTTCTTGACATTTGAAAGCTTGAGCACCTCAAGTGTGATGCCTCTAATGGTTCACAAACACCAATATGCAAGAGGAGGCTTGATAGAATAAGTTACTTGCACAAAATCAATGTCACTCTCCAAGAATGTTGTGTCACACTTGTGTAACCAATTTTGGCCATGAGGGGTTTCTTTTATAGTGTAGCAAATGCTAGGGTTACACTTTGTAAACCCTAATGACCTTTCATATTACTTAGGATCCATGGGTTAACCTCCGTGGACTATCCATGGATTATCTCATTGGTTTAGCCCATCCTAAATAATCATGGATCATTAGCCCACAATTCTAGAATCATTAATTTACACAATCAATCCCCATATATTTAATTAGTCTCTTTAGATCACAAAATTAATTCTTGATCAATACTAATTAAATAATATGATTTCATATTAATATATTATACTTGTAATATATTAATAAATCATAAATAACCTTATTCTCAAAAGTCCATCCTATCAAATTGCACTGGTGAAGGCAACCCAAAAGGACCATGCTACAATCGGGTCAAGTACATCCCAGTTATAGTTATGGGCTTAGACACCAAATCCACCACAACCAAGCGTACGGGAACCCGTATTATGCTCAACAATTTATGAAGTACAGTGGTTTTCCATACTCATGCATGGAAAACCCGGTGAGAAGCACCAACTCTGGTTTTTGCCAGGAGCTCTTGCAGTATGAGATCCCACACTCGGTGATTATACCAAACATCCCTAAGTATGACGGTACAACCGACCCCTACGAGCATATAGACAACTATGAGTGGACGATGACATCACTGAGGATGGACAAGGGTTTCATTTGCACGTATTTCCCTGTTATGTTATCAGGAAACGCCAAAAAATGGTTCAAAGCACTGCGACCGGGTTGCGATACCTTTTCCTTAACAATTTCATGCAACTGAGCAAGGGGAAGGGAGACGTGAACCCATAATGGCATACAAGAAAAAAGAAGGAGAGTCAATATGGGCATATTACGGTAGATTCATGCTGGCGACCCTCAACGTCCCGGGCCATGAAGAGTTCTTTGTAACTGGCGCCTACGCCCAAGGTCTACTCCCCGTCCCGTTGTCAAAGAAAATGCAGGGATCAGTATCCCATTCGAGAGACAAGCTCAAATACAGAGTCGAGAAATACCTCTGATAGATCGAGGGCGAGGAAAGGAAGGAAGCCAAACTAAAGGTCATTGCAAGCACATACCCAAATAAGCCCCAACCACCGAGACCACCATGACAGGAGCCACGACAAGCACAACTGGCACTTGAGGTACCCATCCCGCAAATTTCATCCGTTTGGTAAATATAAGCCCCAAAGCTACCGAGATGAGGTGCATGCTGTTGAGAAAACACCCCAAAAGGCGGTCAAAGAGAAAGGGAAATAATGTGAGTATCACGAGCAAAAATCATGATACCAATGAGTGCATGGTTTTGAGGAAGGAAATAGATGAAAAACAGCTAGCGGGCAACCTCTCGGCAATCTCAAAGGATTTGAGATCCAAGTTTGACACCGACCAGAGGAATCCCCGAGATTGGAAAGATTCCAGCAAGCATCAAGTTAAGGAGGAGATCCTTACCATCACAAGGTCCCATAAGAGAAGTGGGTGTTGCGAAACGGATGACAACATTGAGGTACTCCATAAAAACATCCTCAATATTAGTTTTTTGTCAGAAGACCCAACGATGCTGTGACAACCCGATATTTCGAATCAGTGTAATGTTCGAAAAGTCAAATATTATAAACTATTTTGAATCAATAAAAATTAGCGTAAAAAACGAAGTGTTCTAAAGTCTCAATTGGAGTACAAAAAGTGATAGATATTGTATCAAGGTTTTCAAAAATATAGAGAACACTCAAATCCGAGTTATAACGAAGAAGTTATGACCAATCAAAGATTCATAACAAAACCAGTAAAACGCTGTTAAGCGTGAAAAGTGAAACTTCAATAATATACTTTTTAGCCTTAGGTATCTGAACGAAAGTCGTAGATTATGTTAAACCATGAACATACATAAAAAGAACGCCCAAATCTGACTTCGTATGAGGAAGTTATGATTTTTCTAAAGTTTCAGAACAGCAGTAGACAGCTAAAAACTCGAAATAAAGTTCGAGCGATTTTTAGCCGATGCAACCTAAATGAGAATTGAAGGTCTCGACAATAGTAGTACAACGGTAAAAAGATAGACAAAAACGGACATCGGATGAAGAAGTTATGGATTTTTAACGGAATTATCCTGTCCCGGCCTATTTAAAATATAATATTAAAAATTAAAGTCAAAATTAGCCGACGGAGTCCTAATGAAAGTTGTAGAGTATATTCTCACCTACGCGTGGATATAAAGAACGTCGAAATTGAAGCTCGTATGCGAGAGATATAAATTTCTGAAGTTCGAGGCACGCACACCAACCTTATCCGAAACTCACGACGTGAGCAAGAGACTCACGACGTGAGTCTATGACTGATGTGTGCCAGAACTAGACCACTAGGCGTCGCGTCTACAGACCAGACTCGCGACGTGAACTATCCCATGTTCACGACGTGAATCCCAAGAATGCACCCTATAAATAGCATGCGAGGGTTCCGGGCAAAGTTGCTCATTTTCTCTCTTTCTCTCAAGTTTCTACCTTGTTTTGCGTGCAAGTAATATTCCGAAGTCCCGATTTCATATCTAAACCCCGACGAAGGTCCGAAGCTCCGAGATTCCCGAAAAACTCGCCACTTTCCGGTCGAGGTGCCGCCCGAGAAAATCTCGTTTTCTTCAAATCACGCACTTTCCCGGTGAGTTCATACCCCTACATTTTTACGTTTTCTTTAGTTTTCAGGGGGGAATACAAGTTCAAAATACCAAAGTTCTCTAATACATGTTTAAGAGTTTTCCTACACCTTGTAACATGCTGAGCAAGGTGTGTATGCGGTTTACACTTATCATTTCAAATGTTGATTTATGGAAATACAATGACTTACATAAAAAGGTTTCATCCAAACACATACAATACTTTTTGATAAACTATAATAGGTATAGTTTGAGCACTTCGTTAGACAAAGAAACAGTAACTCAATCGACTTACAAAACAAAATCTTTCATTGCACACTACGTGATCTTGTATTATACTCGCGAGACATTCTCCTTCGGGGTACTCCTAAGTACCACAGAAAAGTCCTGTAGTTATAATCAGAATCTCCGGGAGGGAGAACGTGATAGTTGTGTATAGATCTATACTGGGTCTGACAAACCCGCACCTAAGCTGCTTGCAACAGCTAGACCGGCAGGTCTGGGGTGACAAGTGTCATAACTTTCCGACGCCTAAAGAACGTCGTATTTAAGGCCATCTAGTCTTTAGTATGACTATAACATCTCGCATGGAATCTTAACACAGCATACAAATCACGGAAATTCTAAGGTTTTATATAAATAAGTTTTATTTAAATATAAAACTCACGCATAAGTATGACGACTTACTTACACCTACTAGGCCTTGTTTCAATTCAGTTCACAATAAATCTTTTTGAAAATATTGGATTTTCTGGAAACAAACGTGTAACAAACGTTAAGGAAACAACATGTATTTTTATAAAATACTTACGAACTCACCAGCTTTATGCTGATACTCTCTTTTCAAAACAACTTGTATTCTCGGGTAATCAGTAATACAAGTAACTGCAAGATTTCTGAAGTCAAGACGCTAAGGCGTAGATTTTTTTGCTACATTTTGTCATCATATGTAATTTAATTGGAAACATGTAATTTTTGGAACATGTATTTTGGAAACAATGTAATCCTTTAAATTATATCTATGATGGTTGTGTTTTACTTTCTTCACTATGGTTATGATACTGAGCATGACGTCATCCGCCCCCGAACGTTTCCGCCGTTCTGGTTTGGGGGTGTGACAGATGCCAAGCTGGAATCCCAGGGACCCGCTCTTGATAACTGCCTACATACGTCAAATACAAATCAACCATGTCTACATAGACAACGACAGTGGTACCGACATCCTTTACGAGCACTGCTTCCAACAATTGTCGACCTCCTAGAAGGAAAGCTTAACACCTCTGACTGCCGGTCCCCTCATAGGGTTTACAGGGCACAACTTATGGCCGGTAGGTACCATACATCTCCCTCTTACCATAACCAGTCATGACGGGAGAGATAGGGTCACATGCACGATAAAGTTCTTAGTAGTACGCTCACCGACAGAGCACGACATCCTACTCGGGCAGCACGACATCCTATCGTTGCCTTTAGCCCACACGTACGTCGTTACTATCAGGCCCTCACTGCCCCAAAGATAGTGTGAAACTCAATCGATGAACAAAAAGGAAGGCAAGTAGGCAAGAAGATCAAGGCAACAAAACCTGAAGCCATAAGGCCAATAGGTACAAACACCCCAGGGAACCGATCTCCCCTAGTTGGATCACAAACCAAATGGAAACAAGAAAGCATGACAAATCATAGCGAGAGCGCATCAACTACCTTGGCCCGAGCAAGACAATCCTAGCCCAGGATACCACAGGATCTCAGATGACGCCAAGTTTAGGTGAGTTCATTCTAAAGGAGGGGAAAGGCCAACCTTCGGACGACCAAGTAGAATCACCTCGAATCAGAGCAAGATTCAAAAAGCCCCTCGTAGAGAACGAAACAGCAGACAAAGAAGGACTTGGAACAGGCCTCTGCCAGGCATAGGAAGCTGGAGTAACACTCTTTCTAACCCTCGATGAGTCTCTATCTACCACTGACAGGGTTGATGTCACCCACAAGGTCAGGGATCAGAAGGTCCAAAGATACCAAAACACGGAGCAAGAATTGACACAATTCAACGGGGATTTCAAGGTCGAACAGACCACCCAGGACAAAGTCACAAGTACCAACGCTCCAAACAGGTTGCTTTTAGCATCCCTCGAGCACCAAATCAAGAAGGTACCGACTAAAGCCCTCTGGGGAAGAGACATCAACAAAAAAACATATCACCAATACCACGAAACACTCCAATCAACTCAAACATTCGCTGGATCACTCCTCGTGTGGGTCTCTTCCAAGCGATCTTCCAGATGACAAGAAGGCCAACGCCAAGGCTGCACGACTCGCAATAGGGAAGGCGCAACCAGGGAAAGAAAGACACTTGCCCCTAGAAAGGAATCAAGCAAGTGAAACCAGAGCATGAGGAGGCCGGAGAATCGTTGTCGGAAGGACGCCTCACCCAGGAGCACGTCGTACCAACGTAGACAAAGACGCGATCGAACTCTTGAAAATGCTGATGAGGAATGTCGAGAATATCAGGTTCTCATTCATTCTTAAGGCCAACACGCCATGACTCTGACCAACGACCATCGGTCACCGGGTCAATGGGACATAGACGCCATGAGGCAACCCCCGTCACCCCAGGAGGAGCCAAGTTTCCTCTGGTCACTTCCGGTCGTTTCATTAAGCCGGCAAGAGACAAGCATCCATCAGGATCGAAAAATGCCTGGGTCGGAGAACTGCTAGCAACGTCTCAGCTACATCGCTAGGACCCACGACCCGATGTCAGGGGAATATCCTTCAATTCAGCATGAGGCGCAAAAGCAATATCACCACTTGGGATTGCAAACAGGCCATTGTAAGTGCCAAACTTTGGTGCAAACACCAACAAAGCGAAGCAACGTCCAAACATGAACATACTTAACGAGAAACACGAGACTGTTAGACTCGGCCAAACCGGCCACAGGGGAAACCCGAAAATCACCACACTTGGTGTATGCAAGTGGAAAGGTCCAAAGAAAAAGACGAGGCATCGAAAAAGAATAGGTTTAGCCATGCACGACCCCAAAGCAAGCTGAATGCCACCAAGGAACGCGTGAGCAGGACCACAAACTCCCACCAAGATGGAGTTTGTGTCCCAAGAGTTCAGGACGGAGGAGTCACTCCCTGAACCTGGAGTGCATGTAGTTTTCACCATAACCCTTAGAGCAAGGAGAAAGGTCCAGATAAGGCACATCCGATGCAGAGGTATTGTGATCAAACTCCGAATAGATAATCACACCCCAACAAACCAGTGCAAGAGCTAAGCCTTGGTTTATGTTATGATGTATTCATCTCTCTTTCTTTACTCGCCAAACAATGTAGATGTTTCTAAAACATTATCAATGAAGTAAAAGGAAGTTGACTATAAAAAAAACTATTAGAACATTTTTTATTATTCAAGCTTGATATCATTTACATAAGAGATTATGCACATTTACCAAATGGTAAGAAGGACTGATCATCCACATCATTTGAGCGAAACCATTGTGAGAATGAAACCATAGGAGTCAAAGGTTCATAACCTTCCCATAAACATGTCTATTCAGCCCAAAAGGCCACAAATCTTGACCATGACATGAATAAAGGCTTCAAAGGCTCATAGACTTTCCCATGAAACAAGTAATACCTAAGTCCTAAATGCCTCGAGGTGACGATCTTGGCTTTGCTTAGATGATTAGGGCCAGAGTGCAACTCTCCAAGGCCCAGTACTTAGAACAAAGTCCCCAAAGGGTAATCAGTAAACCTTAGTTAAAAAGGACACCCTAACAAAGCAAACTAGACAAAACTCCCCAATCTAGAAACAATGGTCTATGACCTAAAGAAAGGGCCAATTCCGAGCTCCCAATGCGAGCTCCCGGGATAAGCCCAAAGGACCCAAAACAAATATAAGTCCTAGAGTCATAAGTTAGGAAAATCTAGTAACATGGATAAATCCCCAACCCAAACATCCATCCATCGAGCCAAAAGACCTAATTCCTTACGAAACAAGAAAATAATTGTCTTGAGTCGACCCCCAAGGGTAACATAAACCTGGGGGGAGAATCTCCTCAGCAAGGAAAAGTAAGTGCATATGTACACCGGTGGACAACACAAACCACCTGGGATTAAAAGCAAAAGCATTGCAGAAACGGAAATAACCATTTTATTAAAAGACAAAAAAATTGTTTTGTCGGACAACTACTAGACTTAAAAAGGCCACGCATGGCCAAATAACGATTAAGAATATTGTCTTTGAGACATCATCTCTAGAACATCAAAAAAGTTCAAACATTGTTTCACACAAACAAGTAGTAGGAGGGAAGGGTCACTTACCAAGTGAATCAGAGGAGGCCCCAACTTTCGAAGGATCATGTTCTGGAGAAACATCCTTGGCATCAGGATCACTGCACAATTGACGGAGGCCTCCCAGGTCAAGCTCACCCAAGCAGAGATACGAAGCGAAGTTCTTCTCCATAAAAGCCTTCATAGAGGCATGCATGGCTTAGGTCAGCTCCACGATGGCGCTCCACTCCCCAGGATCAAACTTCCCAGCAGCCACCTGCTCCCTCACCATTTGCTTATTTCCTTCCACGCCGGCAACTATACATGCCCCTTTCATCTGCCTAACTCCAAGCGTGTACTCAACACTCTCAACCACCTTGTCCACCATCCAGACAACACCCTCTTGGAGCAGCCACATCATGTTATCCTCAACGGCCTTCCTCCTCAACTCTTCTGCCTCTAGCTTCCCACATTGCTCCTCCACTCATCTCTCCAACACCTTCTTCTCCTCCACCACGACTTCAATCCACTGATAAAAGCGTTGCACCGACCCTTCCAAATTTTCCACCTCCTCCTCCATGGGTGCCTTCTCCCCGGCCAATAGGTCATAACGCTCCTCAAAGTTATTCTTCTCCTCATCCTTCCCTAGCAATTTTTTCATTAACTCGTCCTGCCCCGCCTAAATAGAGGCAAGCTCTACTAAATCCAAATTAACCTGGCGGTGGCGCCGAGTGGCGGCCACCAAGTAATAAGCGACTTGAGAAGCCGCGTACTGGAGATTGTTGGACATGTGAGAGTTGGAGAGGAGCTCCAAGGATTCAATGGTAGGAAGAGGGAATGCATGACGGACCCACTCATACGTAACAGGGTGTTACGTAAGAAGGGACTCTCGAGTGACCCCCCCCCCCTCCGGGATGTAAATGCTAGGGGCCACCAATGATAGAAAGGAAGAACCTGCAATAGTATCATCCTTCGCTAAAGGCGAGGCAGAATTAGGAGCAATTTGAAACCCATCCTCTGACTCTTACCTGGAGACACCTTCCCCAGGTTTGGTAGCATCCTTCAGCTCTTTCGTGGAATCCTCGTCCTCCAGATCAGGAGGTGGACGATCATCGCGAGAAACCTCCCAACAAGCGCTTCAACCAACTCCTGGTGCATGTGGACCGAATCCTTGCACCACAACAACAACACTAACCGATGGAGGAAGTATCTCCACCAAGGGCACTTCTCTATGCTGGTAATTGCCTTGGACCCTGCCCCGCATGACCATATCGAAAGGAATGATCCTCTCGTAACCTGCAACAAAAAATAAATCACATACATAAGGGGACCGGAAAAGCCCCCGACCTCACCCCGTCGAGATATAAATAAAGGGGGGGGGGAGGAGATACACACTCACCATCCTTCTCCATGAAGAACTAAGGTATCATCCCACGTGCCCTCCAGGCGGCGCTCATACCGACTGCCTCCAACATGTAGTCCTCCTAATCCTCCCCATTGAAGGAAATAGTCCTCAGCACTTGTGCCACAGTCTCGCTAGCACCCCAGAGTTGCAGCGTCCAATCGGTGAAGGTGGTTATGTGAGGATAGCCAAAACCAACCAAGTTTTGATTCACCCATAACCATTTGTCTTACCGGTTCTTCTTAGGGGCCTTTTGGTTTATGATGAACACATGGACGCCCCGCTACTAAGAGAACGTATGCACGCTAGACTGGGTAGAGGAGTTAAAGTAGTACTTGAAAGCCCAGAATTGAGGAAGCACGACCAAAGCTCGACAAGCCATCACGAAACCAATTATTTTGTTGACAAAATTGGGAGTTAGATCATCCATACAGAAGACATATTGGCGCATGATCTCATCAAAAAAGTCGGTTGTCGGCAACCGTAGACCCTCCTCGAAGATCGGGATGGGGACTCCGACTTTCCCTTCCGGCAGCCGAGAAATAACTGCCCCTTAGAGGATATTGTACACCATGCTCAGGAAGAAACCGAATCGGGCCTGCAAACCCTCAAACTCGTGATGCGTTGTCTCGATTCCAGTAGTTGGTGTCGCCATGGATTCCTATAAACAAGAACAAGATGAAAGAGAGGATAAGAAAAGTGAAGACGGAGACAGTTGAAGAAGTAGTAGAGCAAAGAAAAGGAAACCGTCCCTGATAAGGGAAGTCTTAAATGCAAGGCGGGAAATTCGAACAGTTACAATGATGAAAGCGCCTGCACAGATGGCTCCGTCACATCAGCGGACATCAGAGTCATCCCTTCCGAACATGTGTCTTAGTCTAAGCTAGAAAAACTCAGCTCCCCCAAGCTAACGCTAACGTTTACTATCCTAGGGGACTTGTTAACGTATCCCTCTAACAATACATCAAAGATAAAGAGATGGTTATCTAAAGGACGACCTAGCTAATGGTCTCTACCCAACATAAGTGCTAGGCCCAAGCCCTCACCCTTGCGGCCTCGCACTTAGACCCCGACACTCTAGCGCCAAGGTCCAACTCAGAACGAGAGGCTCTGGTCTATAACAATCCAAAATAGTACCAACCGCTCCCAGAGTGACAAGTGTAGCATTTAAAATGCTGCCCTTCCATGGTTCTGCACCAATAGCAGATAACCGCTAGTGGTGCATGATCCGCCAATAAGACGTCTCCATGTCCCGCCGATCCAGACAAGACAGAAGGTATTGTCGGGGACATGCTTCCACGACCACAGGTATAAAAGAAACTCTTCTTCTCCAGAATAAGGGATCACCTCATCCTCTACCTTAAACTAAACCTTAGTTCTCTCACCCAATTACTGACCAGACCGTCATAGCTTTGTTCCGAGACCCCCCTCCCAGATGACGACTGACGATGATTATTTCTTTGTTGTGATTCTCAGGCTTAACCAGGATGAAGCTACCCTCAAACGGCGTTAAGCTTGAAGCTCATATCACAACATTATTTGACTACAAGGTCTCACACTACAATGGTTGGACTCAAACAAGAGCTTCACAATAGAGTTAAACCTAACCTTCTCAAATTATCTAATTTTTGCAACATGTAATCTAGCATATTCGCTAGCTTGGTAGTTAACTAGCATTATCAGTGGTCCCTAAAAGCAAAAAGCAAGCAGAGCATTGAGTTTCAACTAGGGCACTACCTAACAGGCTATCCTAACAAATCATCAGTAATCCATACTAACATGTAGTTCTAGAGGCTCATACAATAAGCATACAAAGGCATCTCTCCTATCACATAGTTTTGAGCTGATCCTTAGCTCTAATCTAGCATGATATTCACCTATTCACATACTGATTCAATAAACATGTATGGGTATTTTGGGAACACTTACTTGAGCTCGGCCGATTGCATACATCACACCCCTTCTTTCTGAGTAGTAATTTCTTTAGAAAATCATTTCTTTTATGAAAAACTTACCAAACCATTAGTTTGAGTTCAGACACACCCGAGAGTGTGTTCGAATCCCTAAAACCAAGGCTCTGATACCAACTTGTAACATCCTAAAAATCATAAGTAAAAATTTCATTTTTATGTCAACCAAAATCCATCAGATATTCATATCAAACAGTCAAAACTGTGCCAATGTGAAAATAGTTATCAGAGTACAATCCCAAAATCATAAAAATGCTAAACATGGGTGGATGTGCCACGATCAGGCCAGGCCCTTCCCCTTCAAACCAGAAGTACCTAAACCATAAACTTAAACCGTAATCATAAATCTTAGTGAGTTCTCCAAATACCACATACCATACATCACACATACATATCATGCTAAAGCAAGTACGAGTCTATTTCGCCCCTAAGTCCATTCCGAATCTCTGAGTCCCTTCCAACTCCCTAAGTCCCTTCCAACTCCTTTGGTATCTTTCAACCGGTACAGGTTTATTTCACCCTTACAACTAAGCATACAGTCATAACAGCAAGAGTCACGAAGACATCAAGCACATACAGGCATATCAGTAAGTTTCACAAAGACCATTACTATCCTATAACATAATCTAGTGGGTTGGCATTGGTGCCTTCAACCCACAAGTACAGTCAGGAAACCACCTCAATCTTAAGATAAACAAATCACACTCTCGAGCTGCTGCTACCACGACTCTTCATACTGAACTTATCCAAAATTAACCCTAATAAATAATCAGGGTTGTGACCCATAATAAATGGTCCAGATTATAATCTAGCATGCTAAGGGTAAAAGAACATTTTACCCTTATCTTAATTTTAATTGACCCATCTAACCATGGCCCAAACCCATAAAGAGCTAAGGCCCAACAATGTCCCAATGACCTTTTGGTGAGTACGCCAAGCGTACCAACCTATTACTCCCCTGAAGCCCAAAATCCACATTAAGCACTTAATACCTAAAGTCTAAACGTTCAAATCACATATCTTGCTCTTGGGAATGTCTCAACTGATAAAGTTGTCAACTTGATGCCTTTGCATGGCTCAAAGAAGCCCAAAACCAATTTCTAACCTTCTAACTTCATATTAAGCCATCAAGATACTATTTTTATGCATTAGGGACCTCAAAAACATCAAGATATACTATCCTAAGCTTATGGAGTAACTTTTACTCACATGAATCAATCCAAGGGAACAAAATATGCCAAAAACTCTAAGCTAGCTAGATCTAAGAGATGAAACAACAAGGATGAGACTTTATACCTCCAGAAGGTTGATCAAGATGAACACGGTCTGCATCTACAAGCTTCAAACCAACCAATGCTTCTCCAAAGAGATATTCCTTCTTCAATATGAACCAAAACACCTGATAATCACTCTAAAAGCTCAAGGATCTCACAAATGGGGCTAGGGTTTCGAGATAATTCTTTGGGGACAATGGAGGCTAGTAATGAGGGAGGCCTTGAGGTCTTAAGGTGCTTTAATAGGGTCCAAACCCTAAAAACTAGGGTTTAAAGTCCACACAAGTACGCCCTGCGTACCTCTACGTATGCCCAGGCATACGAGCCAAAGTTTGCGTCTAAATTAAATGAGTTACGCAAGGCGTAGCTCTAACTTATGCCATGTGTAGGGACTGAAAATGCAAACATTTTGGGTTTTAAGCTATAAATTGAAAAGTACCTAATAATGAATGTTACAAAGGAACTTCTTGTAATCTTCAACTTGTTTGTCTTGATTTGCGCGACTCGGGTACAGAAGAGGTCGTTTGTAGGCTTTAACGGGAGGCTGTTCACCAGATTTTTTAGATGTCCATGCCGTGGAGGTTGGATTTCCACCCCGTGGAACCTGCTCAAATTCTTTTCCTTGATTTTCTTCCTCCAGTTTCTGCATACTAGATGACTCATCGTTAGTTAAGGGAATTAAAGGAGTAATAACCTTACCACTTCTGGTTGTCACCGCCTTGATGTGAGCTTTTGGATTAGTCTCTGTGTTGCTAGGAGGTGTTCCTGGTAGACGTTCGTGGAGTAATATTGAGAGTTTCCCGACTTGTTGCTTAATATTTAGGATCGAGGCTTGCTGGTTTCTAAGTGTATCATCAGTTGCATCATGTCTCTTCTCATAAGCTGCTGTAAATCGGGCTAACATCGCCTCAAACTCGGATTTCTTCTCGGGAGTCGGTTGCTCCTTTTGATAGAATGCCTACCTTGTTGTCTAAATTTCTCTTCTTTCTCCTTCTTGTATGCGTCGTATGGTTTCCACTCCCTTTTAGGCCTCCTCCAATCTTCTTCGTATTTATCACCACTAAAGTAGCAAGCTTGAGCTTTTCGGATCCTATTCTTATCAAGTCACAATATTTTGTTAAGAGTGAACCGCTACAATTATTCCACCTAACTTGAATCGCATGTATAGATTGTCCCATATTTGTAATCCTTCTATCTATTGTGTCAAGTTTTGCGAGTATAGGCCCCAAATTTTCTGAAGCTTCAATTCATCTCCATTTGCCTTACTTCTTGTGACATCATCCCTTCGATTGTGATTCTCGCGAGTGCTTAACAAATTCCTCTAATAATGCCTTATTAGTGGCCGGAGCTTTATTCTTCATTGGTCCCTGTGAGTCTAACAATTGCCTCGTGCAAACATTAATTCCATTGTAGAAGGTAGAAATCTCTTGTTTCCCATTTAGATCGTGTTGTGGGCAATTTCGTAGCAATCCTTTGTAGCGTTCACATGCCTTGTATAGCGACTCCCCCATCGAGTTTTTGGAAGTTTTGGATATTCTTCTTAAGCCTTGTTATCTTTGAAGGAGGTCCGAATTATTGGATGAATTCGTTTCGAAGGTTAGCCCATGTTGTGATTGCTCCGAGTGGGAGTGATTTCAACCGATCTTTCTCCACGTCCTTTTGTGTGGCTCGAAGTATTTGTAACATAGCCGGGTCTTTTGTAACATTTGGAATGTTGAAGTAGTTTGCAAACCACAACACTGTTGGATTAATGTCTAAGTCGATAACTATATTTGGTATGTACTTGACCCGACCCGACATGGTCTATTTGGGTTGCACTTCACCGGCACAATTTATATGGATAGTCTTTTGAGAATAGTATATTTATGATTTATATTAATATATTATAAGTTCTAATATATTAATATGGAATCATATTATTTAATTAGTATTGATCAAGAATTAATTTAGAATTAATTAAGTGATCAAAAAGAACTAATTAAATATGGACTCTTATATATATGAAATGGGTCAAGTTCATTTAGGTTGGGCTAAGCTTTCATGGATGGTCCATGGAGCTTTTAACCCATGGATGCTATGTAAATGAAAGGTCATGGGTATTAGGGTTTACATGGATGTAACCCTAATCCTCCATAATATATAAAGGGGTCCTTGGCTCACAAAATTGGCACAAGTGTGTGAAAATAAGAGTGGGCCGATTTTAGTGTGCATACATATTCTCTCAAGTTCTTCCAAGGTGTTTTGGTGATTTGTGATTCTATTTGAGGCTTCCACACTATTGGGGCTAAGCTCTTAAAGCTTGAAGACATCAAGCTACATCAAAAGGTATGTCATCTAACTAGAACTTTGTAGTATAGGTGTTTCATAATATGCTAGTTAGGATGAAACCTTGGAATAGTTAATATTTGCATGTATAATAGAGAAAACATAGATCAAAGGTTTATAGGGTTGCATATACAGCATAGGAGTGTTAGAATACTCAAAACCCAACAGTGGTATCAGAGCCATGGGTTTTTTTCTGTTATATTGATGCAAATGTTTTATTTTCAAGTTGGAAAAAAAAGGAAAAAAAAACATGACGTTTGTCAAATTTTAAGATAATTACTTGTTTTGTGAAAAACGAATTATTTGTAAAATTTGAATCATTTGTTATATGAGTTGAATTAGGTCAAATTTAGTAAAAGATAAAATGATATGATTATTTTATTAGTTTTAAAAGTTTGATCTAAATTTTTTAGGAGTTATAAATTTTGTCATAAAATTTTGGAGCTCAAAAGTTTTTTTTAAAGTTGTGATCTTAAGGGTTTTTGAAACTTCCATAAGTTATGGATATGAAAGTTTTTTTTTTAAAAAAAAATTGATTCAAAGTTTTTATGGAGTTACAAAATTTGGTGTTAATGTTTTAAAGAATTCCATAACTTGTTCTTAAGTTATGGAACATGGAAAGTTTCATCATAAAACACCATTAATTCCATAAGTTATGTAATCCAAAGGTTTTCAAGAATTACAAAACTTGCCCTCAAGTTTTGGAATTTGAGAAAAGTTTTTTATGAAAAAAAGAATTGAATTCTAAAACTCTTGGGTTCATAACTTAAACAATTAATTAAATGGTTTTAATTTTGAGTTTAATAATTGGAATTATGATGTTTTGTTGAATAGTTCAAATTAACTCTTATGGACTTTATTAATAGTTAATTAAAGCGTTTAATTAAAAGAGTATTATTAAATCCATAAATATATGGTTTGAGTTTAATTAAATTAAAAGTCTAGTTTAATTAATAGATTAAACCATCAAGTATTTTAAATGTCTAAAATACACCCTTATACTATTATAATATTAAAAGTTTAATATATTATATGTATAAGAGCAAGTCGTCTTACCATTAGTAGGCCTCATTCACGAAGCCGGTCTATAAGGGGGGTATAAGGTTGTTGCCTATAAAATGGCAGCTTAATGGGTGTCCACTCTCACCCACCGCTTCCTTGACTGGTGGAGGGTCGTTAGCCGAACAGGTAGGACAAGGACTATAATTCTCCCTTCATTAAAAGTATTAATGATAAATACTAAGTAACTAAACCTTTTATTAATTCCCAATCTTAGTTACTTAGGAGAATGTGAATAAGGTGCTAATCCATGAAATTACACTTTGCACTTTGTTTAAACCGTTAGTGGAGCGTGTGTGGTTAACCGGCACACTAACCTAGATTTAAAAAAGTAGGCAAAGGGTAACTTAATATTTATCATAGTATCGGTGGAGCTCGTGTGGTTAACCGGCACATCGATTGAGGGGTAAATATTAAGGGTACCAAGTATATTTGCATGGTTACTTCACACCTTGTTTTGTGATCCTCGGCATCCCAGTCACAAAACCTGAAGGACACACTTGAGATTGAAACATGCCATTGAAAAGTTCAATGAATCTCAAAAGATCTAGGAGTTTCAAATCCAAGTAAAAAACCTAATTAAATTATTTCGTTTTTCATGGTGGAAATTGGTAAATCGTCATTTACCTACCTTCAACTATTTTATAACTCGGATTACGGCATCCCTCTTCCAGTTATAAATAGGTTGTTGGATCCTAGCCTTAATATTTCATATTGGGTGTTATATTAAGGACTTTAGATCAACTATCTTGAATATCTCCCAAAAGATGTCGAGTTCAGACATCTATGATCTTCCCAAATCTCTTGGAACTTTACTTCCTCCACCTCCTCCAATTATTCTCCCTAACCCACAAGTTCAAGGTCACTCAAGCCCTAATGGGAAGCAAGGTCTATGTGTGATCACATCTTAGAGATGAAGTCACATATTGACTAGCCGGGAGAGTTGGGTTTCAAAGTCTTGAGAAAGTTGGATGTTCAATCACTTTCTAAGTCACATAGTGAGTTCCTTTGGGACTACTATGATACAGACTATGACATGAACCTTAATGATCATATCTATTTGCTTGGTGCTGCTGAATCAGCAATGATTTGGAATGATAGTAAAGCAAATTTGATTAGAAGATCAACTTCCCAAAAACTTTATGGACAGTGACAATGGTGACACTGGAAATCCAGAAAAAGCATTCTCTTCCCAATGGAAAGGGATTGACCATACTCAACCCAGTTGACCAAATGGTAAAGAGAAAGGCTAAGTCTGAGATAGTCCCATTACCAAAGGGTCCATATGTTTATTTTGCCAAAGGAAGGGGCGTTGATTGCAAAGCTGCCAAATTTACCTAAGGATGTTAAAGTCAATAAGTTTGACTCTACATCAAGTAGAGCCCATTATCTAACTCTGTTAAGTTCTATTCTGAGATCCTCATTACATGATGTGACTGGGTCACATGTTGATGTTTTAAGAATCAAAGAATAGAGGGAAATCTTAAAGGAAGTATATGTTGATTCTGATCGCGAAGGTGGATTTCGATCGCATCAGAATTTTGAGCAGTTGCTTAAGAAGTTATGATATATTGCTAAGGAATAGATAACAACAATTTTCCATGTGGATTGTAAGGATAAATTTTTCCGCAAAGTTTTAAAATAAAAGAAAATTGTTTAATTTTATTTATTTGAAGTATCCTTACAATGGCATTTGTGGAAAATTGTTGCTTATATGATTCCACTGACAGCAATATTGGAAAATGGATTTGATTCTTTCATTTGTGGTAGTGTCTAAATTTACCAAATCAGGAAAGTTCCTCATCACCCAAGTTTCAATTGGACCGAAACTTGGAATCATGCAAGTTGAATAGTATGATGAATGAGAACTTTCAAGCATTGGAAAATCAAGACTAATTACTTGTTCACATGGATGTGTGAGTCAAGTGAAGGACTAAAGGGATCGAGTACACATTCTTGTGCACTAGTCATGTCCACCACAAAGCCCGTTAAGACTATTTGATTTACTAAAGTTTAGTAAATATGGTTACATTTACAAGTTTAAGTATAATTCTGAAACATTGGAAAAGTCTCAATGTATGGCAGAACGAATAGGAAGAATCAAATTAGACAGAAAGATAAAAGTTTCTCAAATCTGAAAAGATGGGAGAGTACTTTAGTATCATGTTTGTGATCATCTTAATGATTTAGAAATCATATCACAATTAGTCCTCTAAAGGTCATCTTAGTGCATTCTTATGACTAAGAAGAGGAGTCATGAATTTTTGAAATGGTTAGATCAGGAAGATGAGTCATACTTCGCTCCAAAACAATTCTTAGATTCATACTCCAAGATTGTAACTTGAGTGACATATCTTAAAGAAAGGTTTAAAACACTTGTCAAATGTAAGAGTAAAAGTGTCCTACTCTTGTACATTTGAAATTGGTAAGTTGTGATGTTTTAGATAAAACAAAGACCAACTAAGGCCAATTGTGTGAAGTGTTTGTCTTGATAAAGAATCCGCACTATCTCTTGAATATTTGGCAAGATAGTCTTATATGTCAAGAGGATAGTGGGAGTCTTAAAGATCCTAAAAAGAATTTCAAGAACTAATCAAGAATTAAACCTGAGGTTCTTCACTAGCACACGACTTGAGGTTTATAACCTATCGTGTTGACATATTCTGTGCCCATTCCAGTTAAAGTTGGCTTTGCATAGGAGTTCTGAAAGTTCTCAATTGGTTGCATAACAACTTGGAAGCAATGGCAGGCCCTGTACTACCAGGTGGCAAGAAGTTAAGATTACATAAGTTCAGTCCATATGAGTTTGGATTTGTCATTATCCTTGTCTTGTGACTATGGTTTTGACGATTCACATGGATAAGAACACATACACCATAAAATCTAAGGGTCATAAGGTTTCTCTCCGATTCATGAAAATGATGGTGAGGAAACACTTCCACCAAGTAGATTTGAAGCAGATGGCAAAAGGTCTAAATAATTGAGACCATGATTACGGCATCCCTGTTCATAGTTCTGAAATTGTTTAGACACACATGCATGCTATCTAAGGAAAGGTGTATGATTTTGATAAAGTTTTATCAAAGCATCTCGTATCAGAAATCTGAAATTTGGTAAGAAAGTCAATAAAGTATTGATTTCTAGAAGTCCAGCTGATTTCTGAGTACATGTCAAAGCTAGTGGGAGCATAAGTGTTATGCTAATAATCATCATGTTAGTGGGAGCATGATAATTATTGTTAGTGTTGGAAGTTAGCAATGTTAATTATAGAAAACAAAAGTTTCAATTCGTGAGCCTGCAGGGATTGAAAAAGTTGTTTTGCTATAATTAAGGGAGAGGATATACTTCATTTCAGTTCTAAAGGCTTAGATTGAGACCTTAATCATCTTTAGTCAAGAATATATATATGAATTTCATGTTGGATTGGTTCAACTTAAGGAAATTCTATATATTGCATTCTCAAAATTCGATTATGATTACGGCATCCCTCTTCATAGTCAAATTTTGAAAACATGGCAAATAAAAATATTGTAGCAAAAGACTGGTCTAGAATCATGTCTTTATGTGAGACATCATGAATCGTGTACCATTTGCTTTGGGTACAGGATCGATTGCATGTGCTATAATATTTGTCATTTCTAAATTTTTCCAAATGCCGAGAGGCATTAAGAAGGGAAAAGGTCTAGAATTGGATATGACTAAAATGATTAAGCAATTGTCGAGGACAATCTGAGGTTTACCAAAGATTGGTTGCTCAGGGACAGTTGGAAGTATAGTGCTAATTTTGGATGGAGTTGTCTCCATAGGTGGAAGTTATCTGTGTAAGATTAGAAAACTTAATGCAAGAAGCATGTCCAAAGCAATGTACTTTGAATATGAGACTTAGTTTCCATGGAGTTGATCTCCATTGGAATACCTTATAATGACTGTTGACAAGTCTTTGTGACTTTGTACATATTCATTACAGGAGGGTCAATGCATATAAGTTTAAAATCTAAACAGATTTCGATAAATGATAGGAATTTGAAATTCTCACATTTTTCGATAAGGATTTGGGAGTGTGAAATTAGAATCATTGAAATTATGTTCAATTGGTTTATTTCACAAAGTAAGGATCATAGACAAACATAGAGTGCATACTTGGTGTATGGCAAAGCTATTGTTTAAGAAAAACATAGTGTACATGCTTGGAGCATGGGACAACTAGTGTTTTTAATTCAAGTATAAAGTTGATAAAACCGAAACAATGAATAATGAGTAATCAGTATGGTGATAAATAAAAGTGTTTATTTATATTCATAGGGTTTGATACCATATTTGATTCATTTATTCTTGTGTTTCACTTTGCATGTTTTGACTTCCAGAATAACTAAGTCGCTCTTCCTGAATGATTAAGTTATTCAAACCATCCACAGTCGGTCATATGTTGGAAGTAGATATGAATCAAGACTGTCATGGGTTGGTTTGTAGAGGTCCAAGTTGGTGGACAAAGTGGTGCTACAACACTCATGAGTGCTCATAAGTTCTGAGTATTGGATTCAACCCGCGCTCATTTGAATCACTTCATGGATTTTATCACGAGTGATCATGAGACGATAATATCTTATATTCTTCAAACCTAGAGATATGAGTTGTTACTATGAGTTGGTTATACATTGATTGCACGAAAACGCATTTGGTAACTCGATGTTATAAAACGTGCCTTTCTGTATGATTCAACAAGTAGTAGAACAAGCCATATGAGTCGAAGTTTATCCATTCCTTTTACCTTCGGGATAAAAGCGATATCTGTGGGCCCCTCGATGATTTAGCGATGACACATGTGAGTGCTTGGCCAAGCCAGGACTGATTTGATTTGTTCAATCAGTCAGTCATCATAAATCGAAAATCAGGAAACAACAAATGGACAGAGAGAATGATTATAATCCATGTCTCAGTCCATATGATATCTAGAATGGAGGAATATATGATCCCTTATCTAATGGACAAGTCATTGACAAGGTCAGAGTTCGACAGCGGCTTTAAGAGCTACGATTGCCAGTTAGGTTTTGAAGTCATACTCAATAATAGTTTTAGACTTATCCAAGTGGGAGACTGTTGGATTAATGTCTAAGTCCATAAGTATATTTGGTATGTACTTGACCCGACCCGGCATGGTCCATTTGGGTTGCACTTCACCGGCACAATTTATATGGATAGTCTTTTGAGAATAGTATATTTATGATTTATATTAATATATTATAAGTTCTAATATATTAATATGGAATCATATTATTTAATTAGTATTGATCAAGAATTAATTAAGAATTAATTAAGTGATCAAAAAGAACTAATTAAATATGGACTCTTATATATATGGAATGGGCCAAGTTCATTTAGGTTGGGCTAAGCTTTCATGGATGGTCCATGGAGCTTTTAACCCATGGATGCTATGTAAATGAAAGGTCATGGGTATTAGGGTTTACATGGATGTAACCCTAATCCTCCATAATATATAAAGGGGTCCTTGGCTCACAAAATTGGCACAAGTGTGTGAAAATAAGAGTGGGCCGATTTTAGTGTGCATACATATTCTCTCAAGTTCTTCCAAGGTGTTTTGGTGATTTGTGATTCCATTTGAGGCTTCCACACTATTGGGGCTAAGCTCTTAAAGCTTGAAGACATCAAGCTACATCAAAAGGTATGTCATCTAACTAGAACTTTGTAGTATAGGTGCTTCATAATATGCTAGTTAGGATGAAACCTTGGAATAGTTAATATTTGCATGTATAATAGAGAAAACATAGATCCAAGGTTTATAGGGTTGCATGTACACCATAGGAGTGTTAGAATGCTCAAAACCCAACAAACACATCATCGATGTGCTTATAGGCATCCTCTTTATCCTTTTCAAAGAAGTGTATATCCTTGAGCATGTTAAAGATGTGTCCCTTAATCTCAAAATTCGTTGCAGCTGTAATTTGAGGTGGAACAAGAACCGATCCATTATCGTCTCGCATACGTCGATTTTACTCCTCCACGTTCATGGTCGTAATGCTCGCTATTGTGTAATCGGGTTCGCTTCTTTCGTACTCTTCTGTGTCGCTTTCGGTTTCTGGTCCTGGTTCCGTTATTATCCAGTGTCCTCTCGAAAGTTGATACTACGTCAGATTTGAAACTACCACTCGATTCATCTATCTTTTTGTCCTTTCGCCTATGGAATTCGGATTCCAGGTGATTAAAGGTTGGCACAATTTTCGAGGACGATTCCCTGGTCATGTACTAAGTAAAACAAACAAGAAATAAATGCGTAAAAACGAACAAAGTAAGAAAAACTAACAACATAGTTTCTACGGCGTGGAAAATGAGTTTCCACGGCGTGGTCACTGGAAAAACAGAAAAGCTGAAATTTAACTTTCTGCAAATTTAATCCCACAAAAAGGATTGATAACTAATGACAGATAATTTTAACTAAAAATAAATCGTTCCCCGACAACGGCGCCAAAAACTTGATGTGTAAATAGATACTTGTTTTATATTTATAAATTGCACTTATTATCCACTAAAATTGTTACACAATTAGGCAAGCGTACCTATTCGTTTGACAATATAGAGATGGTAAGTACGGGTTATCAAACACTTGGGGAACGAGAATGATTATAGATTAAAATACCTGCTAAAGGTTAACTAATTAAATAAGCAAATTAGGGGTTGGTTCTAATTTTGCAAGTTCAAAAAACTTAATGGCATGCAACTTTTATAAAAAAAAAAAGTAACTCAAACTAAAGACAAGTAGAAAACGATTCTTAAGACACTAATTAAACATAACTTCCATTTAGGTTTGATTAGCTTATCCCATATAGTTGATTCTAATAATAGTGCAATGGATTTAATTTCGTTGATTATCGATTCCTATTATGACAAGTAATAATGATCATATTACAAATCCTTTGATTTAACATGATTATTAAATCAGTGATCAAGTAAACAAATAATCATATAAATCAATATTTAGTTCGAATTATGCAAGACTAGAAGTATAAAACTGATACTAATGATCATAATACCAAATATATACATGAATGGTAATCATATATAAGCTTTCACATTAAAGTTACCAACTTTTCTATTTAACACTAGGTTTATGGTCAAAATCCTAGTCATACAAATCTAATGATCATAAATTCATATGATTCAAGCACATCAAGATAGAATGAAACAATACTCAACAATAAACAGAAAGATTGAAACTTTAACACATAATGATATTTATCAACAAACATAACTAATAATCAACTAAATTAAAATCCAAAATCATAGAATCAACACATAGTTTCAAATCTTCTCTACCCTAAACGAAAGCTAAAGGTTTTAGCCAATAACTATTGTAGAAAAACAAGCAAAAACAAAGTGAACTTTGAACTTCATGATTGAAACAAAGCAAACCGAGTAATTAAATGTGATTGTGTTATCGATCTATTCAAAACTAGCTTCTCCAACAAATTCTGATCTCCAAAGGCTCCAAAATGGTTCTGTAGTTGTCAATAGTCGAGAGAGACTTATTGCATAAGTTAGGTTAAGACGCAAAAATGATCTATTTATAATTTCCAAAAACCAGCTTCCACATCGTGGAAAATAGTCGTCCACACCATGGAAAAGTCTTTTACGTGTGCCCTCCAAGTCTTTCTTCGTGATCCTTCTAACAAGTTCTAGACGAGCAAAAACAATCCTCCACGCCGTGGCATTCATATGTCCACGTCGTGGGCCTTCAAAATCCTCACCTTTTGTCTTTTGTTGATTAAATCCAACAATCCCGCTCCAGCTCCGCATTTTCATTATTTTTCCTCTTGAGCATGTCTTTGCTGCTACAAAACAAATTTTAAACATTATAAGCACCTTTTATCTATAAGTAAGACCACATGTAGCTAAAAATACCAAGATATTGTGTGAGTTGTACGAATAAATAAAGCAATATCAGTAACGGTATGTCTGGTCATCTTCCAGAGTAAGATGACAACACTTGATCATTCTAGACGGTCTTGTAAATTACAGTTCTATTATCGGCTTATAATCCACAGACATAGATGAAATGGGATATCATATTCATCAAATACTCTGATGGCTTAAATTGCCTAAATGACTTACACCAGCCAAGCAAACCCCTAGCTGTGCAGTCAAACCATTGCTCTAAACGATTCATTAAGCGAGTTGATAATCGTGGACTAGGATTTGTGAGAATCGGTTGGGATGTGTATGAATGGGTGTAATGTTTTATAGATATCTAAGTTAAGGGATATATATCTATATTGTTTGGTAACAGTTGGTTTTGCAAGTTTGATAATTACAAATTATTATCATAATAATATTGTGGGATTGAAAACCCTATTAGGTAACAGGGTTAAAGCTGATGGAACTTGATTATGATGCCGAATGATTAAGAAACAACCTGCAATAGTGTTCATGGCCATTAGGTATTTACGTCGTAACAATGTTATATATATTGACTATGACATCCTTAGAGTTTTGTATTTTGAAACAACATCTTTATTCGAAGATATTTTAATAAAACGAAACAGTTTCTGCAAAATGTTTTATTGTACCGAGATTTTCTGCAAACAAAATATTATGATTTTAAAATGTAAAGATTTTTTTTTTGTTCTGAAAAATAAGGGATGTCACATGTAGACACCATCTCATAATTGCTTTAATTTTGAATGACCACAAAAATTAAAGAAAAACATGTCTCGAATCAACAAAGAATAAAGAATTACATTTTTTGTTGTTTTCAAGAGAAATGTGTAAAAGTAAACGAACCACCAACAAAAAAATAACAAATAGTGAAAAATATTAATTTTGTAGATCCGATGGTATCCGAATGCTTCGTTAATGAACAATAAACTTTTCCAGAAGAGATCTGAAGGCTTTGGATGAAATTATTTCAGGATTGTCGAAGGTGTGAGATATTACGCCAAGGTCATCATAAGAATTTTGATACACTGGATGTGAAAAGTAACCATTAAAATATTTTTTCAAAAAATTACTTTTAAAATGTAACATCTAAAAAATGCAATGTTTAACCTATCACAAAGAAAAACTTATCTAGTTGTAGGAACATAGCATGCTTCTATCACCTCTAAAAATATATATTTTTAAAGAAATTTATCTAAAAATATGTCTAAAAATCATCTTCACTGTCTAAAATGGCCATTTTAAAGCCTTATATTACCCACTGACCATATTTTTGCATCAAGTCTGCTGAGATAGGCTCGCAATTCACGATCTGCTTTTCATATATTTAGCTTATTTCCAAAAAAAAATGTACATTATCTCCTCTAAACAAAGTCTACAACTTACTAATGGTGAACAAGAGCAAAAATGGTGAAGAGTAAAAAGAAAAAATTAAACAAACTTCTCATATCTACAAATACATCTTTGCTCTATCTCAGTACAATAGTCTACCTATTTGATGCAAAATAAATTCAACAACAACAAAGATTCTATGATGGAGGAATAATCAAGAAGCATTAGCCAGAAAACGTATATGATGTGAAGAAGTAGTAACCTACAAACGTCTATGCAAAAACAGTCAGAGTTTAGTATAGGAACAAGGAAAACGTAGTAAGGTTGTCCGATATACACTACATGAACCGGATCGTGGTCTACGTGGCCACGGAAAACGCCCGACCATTTGCCTATATAATTTCAAATATAAAAATATATTTTGAATTTTATATTTAAACAAACCAAACCCATTAATCATCTTCGAGCAGGATTTATATCGAGACTCCTTGAAGGCGCATGATTCTAAAAAATATGAGTAAGAACTTCCCATAAAAGTTGTTCATCGAGTTCATACCCTTTCTTCATCAATTGCACACTACCCCGACCATTCGTGGTTGGGCATGTTCGTGATGGGTTGTGATGCAGACGACGAACGACAACGAGTGCGTCTCTCTCTCTCTCTCCCTCTCTTTCTCTCTCTCCCTCTTTGTGTGTGTGTGTGTTTCTCTACTTCACCATGGAGAGTACTCCATGGAAGAGTGGTCGCTCGTCTGGAAGCTCTCCATGACTATTGTTGTGGAGAGTGTTGCAAATGGTCTAATCGACAATCGTATATGAAGAAACAATCACTATTTGGTGGAAGAATGAGGGAGAATAAGGGTGTGTTTGTTTTGTTTGATTCCAAATGAATTAAAAGGAATTGGAAATTAAATTCAAATAGGAAACACGTTTGGCAACATAAATAGAAGGAATTAAATTTCCATAATAACCATTCAATTTCTTATTTGCAAGATTTCTAATTCTTCCACTGCTCAACAAGAATCAAAATTCAATTTCTTATCTTTGTTTTAAATTACCCAACTGCCCTGCTATTATCTATGCGTGAAATCAAAAACAAAAAAACTTATTTCTACGATTACATTATTTTCTCAATATATATATATATATATATATATATATATATATATATATATATATATATATATATATATATATATATATATCTGTAATTGGCATTTTCCAAACTAGGTATGTAGACATTATTTTACATAGTGCTTGGTTAACTTTCTTTTAAAAAAATTAGATTGGAAATAATGAATGACATTTATTGCTTTATATTATTATTATATATAATCGTTTTATTTCAATTTAAAAGTTGTTTTTATGATTTATATGTGTTTGACGAAGTACATGTTAGTTATTTTTTGATTTATATTTTATAGAAGAGTTCAATAAAAATGTTGTAATTATATAAAACTTCATCATGTTTATTAAAAAAATATAATTAAGGTATAAAAAATCACTAAACGGTATTTTTGTTATATTACAAAATTCATTTTCCAATTCATTTGGTAAATAAGCAAACCAAACGGAAAATAAATTTCATTCCATATCAACCAAACGCATTTAAGTTTTTAGTACATTCAGATTCTACATATTCTAATTCTTTCATATTTCAATTCTTTAGACAAATTTCATTCCTTTAAAAAACACTCTAAGAACCAAACACAACCTCTCTCGTAAATGTATATAGATAATAGGGTTTTGTTTAAAGGAGGTTATACATGCCAAAAATGGGCTATGTTGGCCCAAGAATAAATTTAGTGCACTAGATCATTACTTAACAAATGTCTTAAAAAAAATATTCATTTGTATTTTGAATAATTCATGAAAATAATATTCACAAAATATCCTAATCGATGCAAATTATATTATATTCGTGAGGTTTTTGTCCTAAAAAAATGTTTTTTTTTGTATCGGAAAAATTAACTTTAAAATCATGAAGTTTTTTCTTTTTTTGTAATGTTGGTGGTCATTTGCTTATATCCTTCAAAAAGAATATTTTAAAAATGAGTTAAGACTACAAAATGGTCATTTTATTTTATGGGTCCTCACTTTATTTAAGGATAACCCCTAAAGAGCTTCTACAACTACAAATATCAAAATGATGATTGTTTAACATAGAATTGATGTTTGAATTCCAATCAACCTCTAAAATGATTAGTTTTATAGGTCTTCAAATTTTGCCTTAAAAGGGAAGAACCACAAAAACGAATGTCATTTTGAAAAGATTGAATTGAAATTGACATTTAAATCACAAAAAAGGAAGGGACTATTGGATTTGTCCTAAGACCTACTCCAACCAACTACCGAAACAATATTAAAGAAGCTAATAAAATGGTATTTCCATTCCAACTAACCTCTAAAAATCACTAGTTTAGAAGCTAATAAAGTGGTATTTCCATTCCAACTAACCTCTAAAAATCACTAGTTTGTGTTTGAGATAGTTAATAATTTCCAACACCAAATATGAAGGCCAAATACATGGTCTCTAAAAACCACTATTTGAGTGTTTGACTAGAATACAAACTCCATTTTAATATTAAACAATAACCAAATTATGTTTTATGGTTGAAGTTGCTCTTGTGGTTGTTGCAGTAAGCTTTTGTGGTTACGGTAGTCATGGTGAACACCCTCCCCCCCTAATTTTTTTAACCGCATTTTTTGAATCCACCATGAATGTTTCTTTGATTTTGAGGGCTCTATGCAAACAATAAAATTGGTCACCTGAATATAGTACTATATATATATATATATATATATATATATATATATATATATATATATATATATATATATATATATATATATAAGCAAAATTCATTAATACCACGATAAGTCAATAATGTAAACTAACAAGTGAAAGACATATAACGGCTAGGGTTTCGTATTATTATCAAAGAGAAGTACCAATACAATGAAAGGGAAAGACATAATATATAGACAAGCTAATTAGGGTTTCCTAGCGAAAAGGCCCAATCATAAAACCCAATACAAAATAAAGCCCAAAATCTTATTAGGCTAACATCACCCCTCAAACTCACAATACAACAACAATAAGCATTGAGAGTTTGTTTTGACAGAAAATGGAATCGAGGAGCAGTCAACGGCTTCGTAAGAGTATCAGCAATCTGCAAAGAGGAAGGAACATAAGGAAGGGAGATAGTGCCCTTCTGGAGATGATGACGTGTGAAATGACAGTCAATCTCAATGTGCTTTGTGCGCTCATGAAACACTGAACTCTTGGCAATCATTATCGCACTCTCGTTATCATAATACAAAGGGGTAGGCTGAGAGATGTAAACGCCCATATCTGCAAGAAGCCATCTCAACCAAACAATCTCACAAGTGGCGATAGCCATGGCTCGATACTCAAATTCTGTTGAAGATCGAGAAACAACATCTTGTTTCTTGCTTTTCCATGATATCAATGAATCTCCAAGAATAACACAATACCCAGTAGTGGAATTACGATCATAAATATCACTATCCCAATTTGCATCACTATAGGAACGTAGCTCAAGAGAGGATGAAGATGGAAACATAAGAGTGCGGAACTGAGTACCACGTAAATATCTCAAAATACGAAAAACAGCTCCCCAATGAACAGTAGTAAGAGCAGTGACAAACTAGCTAACCACATGAACTGCATGAGCAATATCCGGTCTAGTGACAATCAAGTAAACCAAACTCCCAACAATGATACGATAAAGGCTTGGATCTGATAATGGGACACCATCAGTTGGACAATACTTTGCATTACTCTCTATAGGCGTATCAACTGTTCGATTATCCGTGAGCCGTGCACGTTCAAACAAATCTGAAATATACTTCGTTTGAGATAAAAGACAACCCTTTGGAGATTAAGCAACTTCAATCCCCAAGAAATAAAGAAGCAATCCCAAGTCTTTCATAGCAAAACGATGAGCCAAATCACGCTTTAAAGACTCTATACCATCATGATCATCACCAGTAATAATCATGTCATCGACATATAAGGAAAGAATAATCCGACCTGCATTCGTACATCGAATAAATAGAGCCGAGTCATGGTTACTTGGTTGAAAACCAAGAGAAGTAATCACCATAGAAAATTTCTCAAACCAAGCACGAGGGGCTTGTTTGAGGCCATATAGAGCCTTCCGAAGTCAACAAACTTCACCTGGTTGGTGAGCAATACCAGGGGAGGAGACATGTATACTTCCTCATGAAGATCACCATTCAAGAAAGCATTCTTGACATCCATCTGATAAATCTTCCATTGGCGAATGGAAGAAACTGCAATCAAGGTGCAAACAGTCGTTATTTTTGCAACAGGAGCAAACGTCTCCTCATAATCCATACCATACTTTTGTGCGTACCCTTTCGCAACAAGTTTGGCTTTATAACGCTCAACGGACCCATCAGACTTTGTTTTGATTTCATAAACCCAACGACAACCAATCGTGTGTTTTCCGGGTGGAAGCAAAACCAGATCCCATGTATGAGTCTGATAAAGAGCTGCAAGTTCCTCAGCCATAACGGTCTGCCAAAGGGGATCAGAAACAGCCTCTTTGTAGGATGTTGGCTCAGAGAGACGATGTACATTAGCAATAAAAGAGTCAAAAGTCGGTGAGTAAGAGGAATAGACAAAGTCAGGAAGCTTTGTGGACTTCTTATTACGACAAGGCCTCGATGGAGGGGGGTCTTGATGATTTGCAGGCAGAGGATCAACGATAGGTGCTGGATCAGCCGCATGTGGTGGATCAGCATCAAGTGGTGGATCAGTGACATGTGGTGGATCATCAATGTCAATGCTAAACAGATCAATAGTACGAAGCTCCTCTCGGGTTGCATCATGTGACTAAACAGGAATACTATAGAATGGAATATGCTCCAAAAAGGTAACATTACGAGATACATACAGTTTCTGATTTGAAGGATCATAGCACCGATAACTTTTCTGACCAATACCATATCCCAGAAAAACACAAAGAGCTGATTTTGAAGACAACTTATCTCTCTCTACATGAGGCTTCAAGACAAAACATGTACACCCAAACACTCGTAATGAAGAATAATCTGGGAGTTGTCCAAACAACATTTCATAAGGAGAATTCCCCGAAGTGTACGTAGTAGGAATGCGATTAATAACATAAGTGGCGGTATGAACAGGTTCTCCTCAAAACATATTGGGATCTTGAGCAGAGAGTAGTAAGGATCTGGCAGTTTCTAGGAGATGTCGATGTTTTCTTTCTGCAACACCATTCTGTTGAGGAGTGTCTGTACAAGATGATTGATGTATAGTGCCATCAGATGCCAATAATTGTTTAAAATCATTAGAGGTAAATTCTTCTCCCAGATCACACCGAAAACATTTTATGACAGCAGAGTGTTGAGTCTTGACAAGAGCCCTGAATTCACTATATATGGTGAAAAAGTCAGACTTGCGCTTCATAAAATAAACCCAAGTATAACGAGTGTAATCATCAATGAATGAAACATAATAGTTAGCTCCTGATTTGGAGGTGATCGGAGAGGGGCCCCACACATCAGAATGCACAATATCAAAGGGAGCAACAGAACGAGTGACACTTTTATTAAACGGTAAAGTAGAAATTTTTCCCAGTTTACAACCACAACAATTAGAAATATCATCAAATTTCAAAGAGCCTAACACACCAGTGGAAACCAAAAACTGTAAACGAGACGCTGACACATGTCCCAAACGAGAATGCCAAAGATAAAAAGGAGACGATGAAGGGTTTAAACGAAAAGACGACAAATCGACACTAGATGCAGCAACATGTAGCTGCTCCAAGACATAAAGCTCCCCAAGTCTACGGCCTATCCCAATCACCCTCCGAGACCGAATGTCCTGTACACAGCAGAATGAATCAGAAAAGAAGACCCAACAACCAGATTTACACAACTGACTGACCGATGCAAGATTCAAAGCAAGTGTAGGAATGTAATACACATCTGTTAAAGATATATAAGGAGTGACAATAGAACCAACACCCTCTACTGACATGGGTGTAGCACTAGCAGACATAACAGAGACAGGTGTACGAGAAGATAATGAAGCAAAAGATGAAAAATGTGGTGACATGTGATGAGATGCACCGGAATCCAATATCCACAAGGATGAAGGAATACCTGACGTGTTGGATGAAGACAGACCTGAATGAAACATGGAAGTTGACATGGCAGTTGGATTGGTAGCTAAGAATTGTCTGAACTGCTCAACAATCTGTGGATCCAAGGCTGATGGTGGTGTGAAATATGTTTCATTATTAACTGAAGGTGTAGCAGCAGCGTACTGTGGTGGCCTAAAAGATAAAAATAAGGGACGTGACTGTCCAGAAGACTTGTTCTGCTGTGAAGACTGAGACTGTATCGGTGATCTCGTTTGTTGTTGCTACTGATTTCCCTTGCTTGTCAGCAAAGGACAATTTGCCTTCCAATGGTTCTTCTTCTTACAGAAAGCACACTCATCAAATGCAACTCCGAGACGATTTTGGTTTGAATATTGAGGTCGTTGTGGAACAGCAAAGACAGCAGGAGTGGCTGTCTTGGGAGCTTTGTCAACATGGTACTTGATACGAGTTTCTTCAGCAATCAACTCGTGAACAACCGAATCAACAGTGGGAAGAGGTGTACGATGCAAGATTGATCCACGCAGACCTTCAAAATCTAAACGAAATGTCATCAAGAACTGAACCAAACGTTGCTCTTCCCTTCTATCAATATAAGGCTTAAAAGCCTTCAACACATCAGGTTCTGTAAGAGCTAACTGATCCCACAAATCTTACATAGCTGCATAAAATTCCTGAACACTGAGATTGTTCTGTTGGAGGGCTCGAATATCAAACTCTAACTGATACTGCTTTGCAAAGTTAGACTGAGTATACAACCTAGCCAAGTGATCCCAAACCTCCTTTGTCGTGTCATACTTCGCCAACTGAGTACCAATAGACTGGATGATAGAATTATTAATCCAAGTAATGATCTTGGAGTTATCAGTCTCCCAACAATCCCCCACATAGTCTTGCCCCACATGAAATTTTTCATAACATAACTCCAATAGGCATAGTTTTTGCCATCAAGTTGAATACAAATGGACTGAAGAGAATCATCTCTTAGGGCCATATTTCAATATCAGTCAAACAGTAAATACGAGTAGCAGCAAAAACGATAAAGATCTCGAAATCAACAAAGCTAGACGAAACGAAACCCTCAAAACCGACAAAACGAACAAATCAAAACAAACCGAATACAGAAACGAGCAAGAAAAGCATACCCAAAATTGCAAATGGTGGCAATGAACAGTGCACATGAACTGTACCGATGAACAGTGCGATGAACAGTAACGTCGATGAATAGTAACCGTGAACAGTAATGAACAGTAACCGTGAACAACACTCATGATGAACAGTACCCAGTGAACAGTAACCATGAACAGTAATCGTGATGAACAGTAACCGTGAACAGTATGTTAGATTAGTGTCTAAGCCCGTAACTATATTTGATATGTACTTGACCCGGTTGTGCATGGTCCTTTTGGGTTGCCTTCACCAAAGCAACTTGATAGGATGATTTGTGGAGAAAGAGAGGTTATTATGGTTTATTAATATATTATATGAATAATATATTAAAGGAGAAATCATATAGTTTAATTAATATTAGACAAGAATTAATTAATAATTAATTATGTGGCTAAAAGACATTAATTAATAAAAGGGGACTAGAACTGTCAATTGTGTGATAGTTGATATTGGGCTGAGAATCCTTATAGATTAGGGCATGAACGAAATTAAGGAGGAGTCCTTCTTAAATTTGTCCAAGGAGGCCTTATTCCAGAAGGTTCTCAAGTTACTTAGGGCCTAAGTCATCCAATTAGGGTTTTGACTGAAACCCTAGAAGCTCAAGTATATAAGGACCCCTAGGGCTAGCAAAATCGGCCACTTGATCCCTTGGAAGCTTGGAGCCGACTTTTACCTCTCACCCTCTCTCCTAAAACATCATCCTCTTGCTTGTGGTGTTTGTAAGCCATTGGAGGTGTGACATTTGTGACACTAAGCTCCAAAGAGTAGAAGATTCAAGCCATTCAAGAAAGGTAATCATCTAGATCTAATCTATTAGGTTAATTTCGAAATATGTATGCTAGATCTAGGGTTTATAAGTCTTGGATGAATTGCATGTTCAATAGAGAAACCTAGATCCAAGCTTTAGGGTTTTGCATGAACACATAGGATTGTTTTTATGCTCTAAACCCATCAGTGGTATCAGAGCCTTGATTGGTTTCTATTGTATTTGATGCAATGCATGCTTGTTTATTTGCTTGAATTCGATTTTTGGCTTCTGTCTGACAGACTCGCCGAGTCCCAAAGAGGACTCGCCGAGTAGGATGAACTCGACGAGTCCAGTAAGGGACTCGACGAGTCGGACAGTCAGACAGAGGGATTTTCGGGATTTTATGCCTATTTTGTTGTGGGATAATTACCAAATCGTTTCTAACTGATAAAATACGAATTTTATTGATATTGGGAGATTATCCTTGCCAAACTTGAGGGGCATGTCGATTAGGTGACTGTAACATTGGGGGCACCATGTATATTTGCATGGTTATTCACACCCTGTTTGTGATCCCGGTATCCCAGTCACAAACTTGAGGGGCATGTCGAGATTTAAACATGCCATTGAAAAGTTCAATGAATCTTAAAAGATCTAGGAGTTTTCAATACAGTTAAAACTTATTTGTTTTCATTTTTCATGGTGGAAAATTAGTGAATCGTCATTCACTTACCTTCAAATTATTTGCAATTTAAATTACGGCATCCCTCTTTTAAGTTGTAAATAATGTTGTTGGATCCTAGCCCTAATTTATCATTTGGGTGTTTAATTGGGGATTCTTATCTAATCAAACTTTGTCTCTTTTCTTTTTCAGATGTCGAACTCAAACAACAACAACGCTTCAGGCTCGAACTCTTCAGGCTCGTTCTTACTCATGAATTTGTGTAGGAGGGCAATCTTTGACGGAAACAATTTCAATGATTGGATCCGCAACATAAGGATGGTTACCCGCTACGAGGACAAGGAATATGTCCTCGACAAGGAGCTGAAGGAGATCAACCTCGAAACTGCTACTCCCGAGGAGATTGCTGCTTATGAAACTCATGAGCATGATGATACGAAAGTCCATTGCATCATGCTCACTACCATGACCACAGAACTCCAAAAGTCCTACGAGGACTTCTACCCCTACGAGATGCATCAGGATTTGATGGATAGATACCATCAAAGCGCGAGGCAGGAGAGGTACGAGATCATCACTTCGATGATCACGACCAAGATGAGAGACGGAGAGTCTGTCACTGCTCATCTTCAGAAGATGCAAAGATATGTTGATTGCCTGCAGAAGTTAAATGTGGACTTCAATGAGGAGCTGGCAATTGACATAATTCTTCACTCCTTACCTCCATGCTACAACCAGTTCCGCATGACCTACCACATGAACAAAGAGGAGGTCACGTTGAGCAAGCTTCAAGGGTTGTTGAGGACTGCTGAGAGAAACCTCAAGGATAAATCTGTTGCATCAAATCCCGCTACAGCTGCCCCCGTCTTGGCTATTGGGCAAGGGAAGGGTAAGAAGAGGAAGGCTCCTTCAAAGAGCCACCATAAGGGAGAGTCTCAAAATGGCACCTCTTCTAGTGGAACCAAGGATGGTCCCACTGCACCCACCTCAAACCCAAAGGATGCAGAGTGTTATCACTGCCACAACATAGGGCATTGGAAACGAAGTTGCCCGAAGTACTTGCAAGACATCAAGGATGGGAAGATCAAGCCGTCCTTCGCAGGTATGTACACTATTCAATATAATGATTCATCACATGCTATTTCTTGGGTACTTGATATAGGATGTGGTTTTCACATTTGTTCTGATTTGCAGGGCCTAAGAAGAAATAGGGATGTGGAGCATGGGAAGATAAACTTGATCATGGGGAACAGAAGATCGTCGCTTGTCACCAAGATTGGAGTTTACTCTTTAGTGCTTAGTAATGGATTAGGACTAGATTTGAATAACTGTTGCTATTCGCCAGATATGGCAAGAAACATCATTTCTTTTCATGGTTTGTTTAGAAAAGGATTTAGATATTCCATTGATAATGAAAAGGGTTCTATTAATGCTTATCTTAATGGTGTTTTCTATTTTGAAGCATTACCTTGTAATGGAATATATGAAACTGTGATGGTTGTAGACAATTTAGGAAATGATGTGTTGTGTATCGATTCTTCAAATAGTTTGGACAAAGCATGGTTGTGGCATTGTCGTCTTGGACATGTCAACAAGAAACGCATAGCCCAACTCCAAAAGGATGGAGTATTGGAGTCATTGGACCTTAGGGACGATGACGTGTGCGAGTCTTGTTTACTTGGAAAGATGACCAAGTCACCCTTCACTGGTACTTGTGAAAGGGGTGAGGGTTTATTGGATCTCATACATACAGATGTATGTGGACCCTTTAGATGCACCACAAGGGATGCAAGCCGCTTCTACGTGACTTTTACCGATGATTATAACATATATGGCTATATCTACTTAATCAGGCATAAGTCAGAAACCTTTGAAAATTTCAAAGAGTTCAAGCAAGAAGTGGAAAATCAGTTGGGAAGGAAAATCAAGATGCTTCGATCCGATCGAGGTGGAGAGTACCTTAGTCTTGAATTCCACGACTACCTCAAGGAATGCGGAATAGTTTCGCAATTGACACCGCCCAGGACACCGTAGTTGAATGGTGTGGCTGAGAGGCGTAATCGAACCTTGCTCGACATGGTTCGTTCCATGATGAGTCGTGCTTCACTACCTATCTCATTCTGGGGGTATGCCTTAGAGACTGCCGCCCATATCCTTAACTTAGTCCCTACAAAGAAGGTTGCCAAAACACCTCACGAGATGTGGACATGGAAAGCTCCCTCGTTGGCACACATCAAGGTTTAGGGTTGCGAGGCTTTCGTAAGACGAGAGACTCACGACAAGCTCGAACCTCGTAGTGAGCGGTGTATTTTCATCGGCTACCCGCAGAAGTCCTTTGGTTATCTCTTCTATATACCGAGTGACAATGTTGTCTTTGTTGCGAGGAGAGGGGTTTTCCGAGAACAAAAACTCATAAGTCAAAGGGACAGTGGGATGCAAATCGATCTTTAAGAGATTCAAGAACCGAACGATGAAGGAACCTCTGACACTGGCGCTCAACTTGAGGAGGAAACTCATGTTGAACCGATTGACGAGTCCTTACCTCTTAGATGTTACGAAAGAGTTAGTGTTCCACCCCAGTTTTTGTTGGGTTTTGAGCATTCTAACACTCCTAAGTGTACATGCAACCCTAAATACCTTGGATCTATGTTTTCTCTATTATACATGCAAATATGATTATCCAAGGTATTATCCTAACTAGCATACCAAAACATTGATACTAGGATAATAAAATAGATAGAATGCATACCTTGTTGTTGTTGCTTGACTCCATGAAGCTTGAGAGCCTAGTGCCCCAAGTGTGACACCTCAAATGGTTCACACAACATCATGAACTCTTAGAATAACCATGAGAAGAAGACATACATGTTCAAATCGGCTAGCCCTCAAAATATGTATCACTAGTGCCAATTTCTTGAACTAAAGGGGTTCTTATATAGTGTGGCTATTAGGGTTACACCATGTAACTCATGACTTTACCCATTCCTTATGCTCCATGGGTTTTAACCTCCATGGAGTATCCATGGATCACCACATGGGTTAAACCCAACATAAAGGAATCTTGGATCATAAGCCCACATATATAAGAATGAATGATTTACACAATCAATCCCCATATATTTAATTAGTCTCTTTTTGATCACTAAATTAAGTCCAAATTAATTCTTGATCAATACTAATTAAATAACATGATTTCATATTAATATATTAGAACTTATAATATATTAATATGTCACAAAATGTCTTTTCCTCATAAACGGTCTATCCAAATGTTCCGATGCCATGCAACCCAAATGGACCATGCCGAGTCGGGTCAACTACATACCAATTATAGTTATGGACTTAGACACTAATCCAACAGTCTCCCACTTGGATAAGTCTAAAACTATTATTGCGTATGACTTCAGGAACCAACTGGCAATCGTAGCTCTCAAAAGTCGCTGTCGAACTCTGACCTTGTAGATGAACTCTGACCTTTGTCAATGACTTGTCCATTAGATAAGGGATCATATATTCCTCCATTCTAGATATCATATGGACTGAGACATGGATTATAATCATTCTCTCTGTCCATTTGTTGTTTCCCGATTTCCGATTTATGACGATTGACTAATTGAACAAATCAAATCAGTCCAGGCCCGGCCGAGCACTTACATTTGTCATCACCAAATCATCGAGGGGCCAACAGATATCGCTTTTATCCCGAAGGTAAAAGGAATGGATAAACTTCGACTCATATGGCTTGTTCTACTACTTGTTGAATCATACACAAAGGCATGTTTTATAACACCGAGTTACCGAATGCGTTTTCGTGCAATCAATGTACAACCAACTCATAGTAACAACTCATATCTCTAGGTTTGAAGAATATAAGATATTATCGTCTCATGATCACTCGTGATAAAATCCATGAAGTGATTCCAATGAGCGCGGGTTGAATCCAATACTCAGAACTTATGAGCACTCATGAGTGTTGTAGCCCCTTGTCCAACATCTTAGACCTCTACAAGCCAACCCATGACAGTCTTGATTCATATCTACTTCCAACATATGACCGACTGTGGATAGTTTGAATAACTTAGTCAATCAGGAAGAACGACCTAGTTATTCTGGAAGTCAAAACATGCAAAATGAAACACAATAATAATAGAATCTAATATGGTATCAAAACCTATGAACATAAATAAAACACCTTTTATTTATCACCATATGATTACACATTATTCATTATATACTGTTTCAGCTATCAACTTTATTCTTGAATTTAAAACAATAGTTGTCCCATGCTCCAAGCATGTACACTATGTTTTCTAAACACTAGTCATGCCATACACCAAGTATGCATACTATGTTTGTCTATGATCTTCACTTTGTGAATTAGATCAATTGAACATAACTCCAATGATCCTCTTTCATAGTCCCAAATCCTTACTGCAAATGCAAGAATTCCAAATTCATGCCATTTACTGAAATCTGTTAGATTCTAAACTTATATGCATTGATCCTCCTGTAATGATTATGCACAGAGTCATAAGGACTTGACAACAAACATTACAGAGCATTCCAAGGAGATCAACTCCTTGGAAACATCCTTCTTGCATTAAGTTTCCTAATCTTACATAGATTGAATAATTTCCAACTTTGAAACATTTCCATATTCCATTTTGACTATCACTTCTGAACAAGAGTTGCCTCCTTACAGATTATGTCAATATGGTCCTTCCAGAATTAACACTATACTTCCAACTATCCTTGAGCAACCAATCTTTGGTAAACCTTAGATTGTCCTCGACAATTGCTTAATCCTTTTAGTCATATCCAGTTCTAGACCTTTTCCCTTCTTAATGCCCCAGGCATTTGGAAAATTTTAGAAAGGATGAATACAGCACATGAAATCGATCCTATATCCGAAGCATATGGGACACGAGTCATGATGTCTCACATAAAGACTAAACCAGTCTTTTGCTATAACATTTCCATTTCTATTTGCCAAGTTCTCATAATTCAGATTATGAAAAGGGATGCCGTAATCATAATCGAATTTTAGTACGCAAATAATGGACCCATATATAGAATTTCCTTATGTTGAGCCATTCCAACATGAAATTCATATATATATATCCTTGACTAAATACGATTAAAATCTCAATCTAAGCTTTTAGAATCGAAATGAAGTATAATTTTTTCTCCCTTAATTATAGCAAAACAACTTTTTCAACCCCTGCAGCCTCACGAATTGAAACTTTTGTTTTCTATAATTAACATTGCTAACTTGCAACCTTTATCATAATTATCATGCTCCCACTAACATGATGATTATTAGCATAACACTTATGCTCCCACTAGCTTTGACATGTAATCAGAAATCAGCTGGACTTCTAGAAATCAATAATTTATTGACTTTCTTACCAAAGTTCAGATTTCTGATACTAGATTGCTTTGATAAAACTTTATCAATATCATACACCTTATCTTAGATAGCTTACAGGTGTGTCTAAACAATTTTAAGAACTATGAAAAAGGATGTCGTAATCATAGTCTCGATTGTTTAGACCTTTACCACTTCTCACAAGTCCATGTTAGTGTGCTGGTTAACCACACACGCTCCACTAACGACTTTGAGAATGCAAATATCACAATTGCTACCTAGCTAAAATCTACTTAGTGAAAGTGTTTCCTCACCATCATTTTCATGCATCGGAGAGAAACCTTATGACACTTAGATTTTATGGTGTATGAGTTCCTATCCATATGAATTTTGTCAAAACCATAATCACAAGACAAGGTTACTGACAAATCCACACTTATATGGATTAAACTTGTGCAATCTTAAATTCTTGCCATTTGGCAGCTTAAGGGTCTGCCATTGCTTCCAAGTTGCTGTGCAACCAATTGAGAACTCTAAGAACTCATATGCAAAGCCAACTATAATTGGAATGGACACAGAAATAGTCAACACGATAGGTTATAAACCTCAAGTCGTGTGCTAGTGAAGAACTTTAGGTTTTACTCTTGATTAGTTCTTGAGACTTTCAAGACCTTTTAAGACTCCCACTGTCCTCTTGACATATAAGACTCTCTTGTCAAATATTCAAGAGATAGTGTGGATTCTAATCAAGACAAACACTTCACACAATTGGCCTTAGTTGGTCTTTGTTTTATCCAAAAACATCACAACTTACCAATTTCAAATGTACAAGAGTAGAAACCTTCTACTCTTACATTTGACAAGTGTTTTTAAACCTTCTTTAAGACATGTCACTCAAGTTACAATCTTAGAGTATAACTCTAAGAATTGTTTTTGGAACGAAGTATAAATCATCTTCTTGATTTAACCACTTCAACAATCCATAGCTCCTCTTCTTAGCTACCAGAATGCACTTAGAGGATGAATTGTGATAAGGTCTCTTAATCATTAAGATGATTATATAACATTATACTAAAGTACTCTCCCATCTTTTCAGATTTGAGAAACTTTTATCTTTCTGCCTAAGTTGATTCTTCTTATTCGCTCTGCCATACATTGAAACCTTTTCCAATGTCTCAGAATTACACTTAAGCTTGTAAGTATAACCATATTTACTGAATTTTAGTAAATAATGACGAATAGTCTTATCGATCTTTGTGGTGGACTTAATCAGTGCGTGCACAAAAATGTGTACTCGATCCCTTAGTCCTTTACTTGACTCACACATCCATGCGAACAAGTAATTAGTCTTAATTTTCCAATGCTTAAAAGTTCTTATTCATCATGCTATACAACTTGCATGATTCCAAGTTTCTATCCAACTGAAACTTAGGTGATGAGAATCTTTCCTTATTTGGTAAATTTAGACACTACCACAAATGAAAGAATCAAATTCATATTTCCACTCTTGCTCTTAATGGAATCTTATAAGCAACAATTTTTTCCTCAAATGCCATTGTAAGGATATTTTAAAATAAATAAATAAAATCATCATTTTTTCCTTTTATTTTAAAAAACTTTGCGGAATAACTATCCTTACAATGCAAAAGCACATGAAAACTTTGTTGTTATCTAATCCTATGCAACATACCATAACTCCTAAGATGTAGCTTAAGAATCCGATCTTCAAACTATGCGATAGAAATCCATCTACGCGATCAGATTTAGCATAATCTTTCTTTAAGTTTCTTCACTTTTTTCTTTGATTCTTAAAACATCAACATGTGACCCAGTCACATCATGTATCAAGAATCTCAGAATAGAAACTTAGTAGAGTTAGATAGTGGACTTTACCTGAAGTAGAGTCAAACTTATTGACTTTAACATCCTTAGGTAAATTTGGCAGCTTCGCAACTAATGCCCCTTTCTTTGGCAATGGACCATTGATAATGGGACTATCTCAGACTTAGCCTCTCTCTTTACCATTTGGTCAACCAAGTTGACTATGGCCGATCCCTTTCCATTGGGAAGAGAGAGATTTACTGGATATCCAATGTCCATAAAGTTTTAGGAAGTTGATCTTAGCAAATAGATAAGATCATTAAGGGTCTTGTCATAGTCTGTTTCATAGGAGTCCCAAAGGAACTCACTATGTGACTTAGAAAGTGATTGATCATCAGCTTCCTCTAGACTTTGACACCCAACTCTCCCGGCTTGTCAATATGTGACTACATCTCCAAGATGTGATCACACACAGACCTTTGCTTGCCAATAGGGCTTGAGTGACCTTAAACTTTTCAGGAACTTGTGGGTTAGGGAGAATAATTGGAGGAGGTGAAAGAAGTATGATTTCCATGGGACATCATCTTCATTTAGGAAAGCTTGTTTCAAGAGATTTGGGAAGATCATCTTTTGGGAGATATTCAAGAGAGTTGATTTAAAGTCCTTAATATAACACCCAATATGAAATATTAAGGCTAGGACCCAACAACCTATTTATAACTGGAAGAGGGATGTCGTAATCCAAGTTATAAAATAGTTGAAGGTAGGTAAATGACGATTTACCAATTTCCACTATGAAAAACGAAATATAATTAAGTTTTAATTGGATTTGAAACTCCTAGATCTTTTGAGATACATTGAACTTTCAATGGCATGTTTGAATCTCGATTGTGCCCTCTCAAGTTTGTGACTGGGATGCCGAGGATCACAAACAAGGTGTGAATAACCATACAAATTGACTTGGTACCCTCAACAATATAACCTAATCGATGTGCCGGTTAACCACACACGCTCCACCGATCTATAATAAAGTTAAGTTACCCTTTGCCACTCTTACTAGTCCATGTTAGTGTGCCGGTTAACCACACACGCTCCACTAACGACTTGGTAAGGTACAAAGTGTAATTTTATGGGCTAGCACCAATTTCACATTTTTCTAAGTAACTAATATTGGGAATTTATAAGCGTTTAGTTACTTAGTATTTATCATTAATACTTTTAATGAAGGGAGAATTATAGTCCTTGTCCTACCCGTTCGGCTAACGACCCTCCACCAGTCAAGGAAGCGGTGGGTGAGAGTGTACACCCATTAAACTGCCATTTTATAGGCAGTAACCTTATACCCCCCTTATAGACCGGCTTCGTGAATGAGGCCTACTAACGGTAAGATTGACTTTTCTTATACATATCTATATAATTAAAATTATAATAATAGTATAAGGGTTGAATTTTAACTTTTAAAATTCTAAGGGCTAATTTGGAATTAAAGTATTCATAAGTGAAACTTTTCAAATTCCAAAACTTGAGGGCAAGTTTTGAAACTATTCAAAACTAATTAATTCCATAACTTATGTGTTTAAATTAGTTTTAATTAAAAAACTCTTCAAGTTCCATAACTTGAGGACAAGTTATGGAAGACTTTAAACTAATAAAAGAATGTAACTTTTCTTTATTTTGTAATTTATGGAATTAATTAAGGTTACACATTTTATTACTTAATGAAGTGACTCTTGAACCTCCATATCTTGAGGACAAGACTCTTCATTTTTTGTAACCATTACCAACCTTTATGAGTTTTATGAAACTTAAATGTGACTTTTCATATAACTTGAGGACAAGTTACAAAAACACATTTTAGAATCAACTCTTAAATTAAAATGGATTGAAAACACATAATCAATTAACTTTTCTATTAATCTAAGCAACTCATAAGAACAAGATAATTCAAATCAAACTTTTTCATGTAATTAGCCTAATCACTAAACTAATACAAAACATGAATCTATTGACAATTATATTTGAAATTGGATTAGTATGAACATTACCACATCAAAAACAAGTATATAAGTTCAAAAACATCTTAGGGTAATGTTTCTAGTCCATTTCTAGCCAAAAAACTCAAAAATATGCTGTCTGGGGCTCCTACTCGTCGAGTGTATCAACCTACTCGCCGAGTAGGATGATTTTCTTCATGTACTCGGCGAGTTCATCAGTGGACTCGGCGAGTACAGTGCCCAGAATGCCCGAAATTCGACTTTTTCAGCATTTTTCAGCAATTTGCATCAAGTATAATTGAAAACAAGCCTAGTCTTTGATACCACTGATGGGTTTTGAGCATTCTAACACTCCTAAGTGTACATGCAACCCTAAATACCTTGGATCTATGTTTTCTCTATTATACATGCAAATATGATTATCCAAGGTATTATCCTAACTAGCATACCAAAACATTGATACTAGGATAATAAAATAGATAGAATACATACCTTGTTGTTGTTGCTTGACTCCATGAAGCTTGAGAGCCTAGTGCCCCAAGTGTGACACCTCAAATGGTTCACACAACATCATGAACTCTTGGAATAACCATGAGAAGAAGACATACATGTTCAAATCGGCTAGCCCTCAAAATATGTATCACTAGTGCCAATTTCTTGAACTAAAGGGGTTCTTATATAGTGTGGCTATTAGGGTTACACCATGTAACTCATGACTTTACCCATTCCTTATGCTCCATGGGTTTTAACCTCCATGGAGTATCCATGGATCACCACATGGGTTAAACCCAACATAAAGGAATCTTGGATCATAAGCCCACATATATAAGAATGAATGATTTACACAATCAATCCCCATATATTTAATTAGTCTCTTTTTGATCACTAAATTAAGTCCAAATTAATCCTTGATCAATACTAATTAAATAACATGATTTCATATTAATATATTAGAACTTATAATATATTAATATGTCACAAAATGTCTTTTCCTCATAAACGGTCTATCCAAATGTTCCGATGCCATGCAACCCAAATGGACCATGCCGAGTCGGGTCAACTACATACCAATTATAGTTATGGACTTAGACACTAATCCAACAGTTTTATGGTTTCCATATCACCTCTGAAGGGGATACGTTTATTAGTGATAGTACACTAGTGAATTTTGACGAACCTAACAGCTATAAGGAAACCATGGTAGGCCCGGAGTCTGTGAAATGGAAAGAGGCTATGGACAGCGAGATTCAGTCCATGTATGACAACCAAGTTTGGAATTTGGTTGACAATGTGCCAGGTTGTAAGACGGTCGGGTGTAAATGGATCTTCAAGAAGAAGACCGACATGGATGGAAAAGTACACACTTATAAGGCGCGATTGGTTGCGAAGGGCTTTACTCAAACTCCTAGAGTTGACTATGACGAGACCTTCTCACCCGTTGCGAAGATAAAGTCTATCATGGTGATGCTAGCCATTGCTGCATTTCATGACTATGAAATATGGCAGATGGACGTCAAAACCGCTTTCCTCAATGGGAAGTTGGCTGAGGATGTTTACATGAGTCAGCCGGAGGGTTTTATCGATGCGAAGCATCCTAATAGGGTGTGTAATCTTGAGAAATCCATTTATGGATTGAAACAAACATCTCGCAGATGGAATCTTTGTTTTGACGAGAAAGTCAAAGAGTTTGGCTTGTTGCGAAGCGAGGATTAATCGTATGTATATGTCAAAGCCAGTGGGAGTATAGTAAGCTTCCTCGTATTGTATGTCGATGACATAATACTCATAGGAAACGACATCCCGACCCTGAAGGAAGTTAAGTCCTGGCTTGGGAAGTGTTTCGCTATGAAGGACCTCGGAGAGGCTGCCTATATTTTGGGAATAAGGATAGTGAGAAACAGAAGTAAGAGACTAATAGGACTTAGTCAGAATACTTACTTTGATAAAGTACTAAAACGTTTTAGTATGGAAAATTCGAAGAAAGGGGAGTTACCGATCCAAAGTAATGCCAAACTGAGTAAGACTCAAAGTCCGAGTACCGAAGTCGAGATAGCAGAGATGAGCCGAGTACCTTACGCTTCCGCAGTTGGCTCGATCATGTATGTTATGACTTGCACTCGCCCTGATGTGGCCTTCGCTTTGAGCATGGTCAGCAGATATTAAGGGAACCCTGGCAAAGCACATTGGACCGCAGTCAAGAATATTCTTAAGTACCTTCGGAGGACCAAGGAATGGTTTCTAGTCCTCGGTGGGAGCGATGACTTAAGGGTGCGAGGGTATAGTGACGCCAATTTTCAGACCGACCGAGACAACTACCGTTCGCAGTCGGGCTGGGTCTTTACCCTAAATGGAGGAGCAGTAACTTGGAAAAGTTCCAAGCAGGAGACCGTAGCTGATTCAACGTGTGAATCAGAATACATAGCAGCTAGCGAAGCGTCAAAGGAGTCGATATGGTTGAAGAACTTCATTGGATACCTTGGAGTTGTACCAGCCATAAAGGAGCCTATGGAGATTTTCTGTGATAATGAAGGAGCGGTTGCCTTGACCAAGGAACCGAGGGATCATGGCAGATCTCGACATATCGACAGGAAATATCATTTTATTCGACATCGGGTGGAAGGGAGACTCTTTGTATTGAAGAGGGTATCGTCAGAGGATAACCCATCAGATCCCCTTACGAAGGGACTGAGTAGGGTTAAGCACTTGCAGCACGCTAGGAACATTGGGCTGAAGGACGATATTAGTTTAGATTAGATAGCTTAGAAACGTGTAATAGATAAATGTAATTGACATTTGATGATTAAATAAAAGAGTATTATTTATAAGTAAAGTTATTGTCTTATGTTGATTGTTTGCCTATTGTTTCACTTTGCATGTTTTGACTTCCTGAATAATAAGATTATTCGAACGTTCCACCATCGCTCATACTTTGGAAGTATGTATGAAAGAAGATTGTCATGAATTGGTTTCTAGATTGTATGAAGTGTGTTAGACATAACAAAGGTTTGCTGCAACGTTCATGAGTGCTTATGAATAATATTTGAGCATTGGATTAGACCCACGCTTGCTGGCATCACTTCATGGAATTCATCACGAGTGATCGCAAGACGATAATATTATATGGTCTTAAAACCTAGATATATGGTTTATTATTTGCGAGTTGGTTGTGCATTGATAATGCGTAAATGCATCAGTAACTTGATGTTATAAAATGCATTGTTGTGTGTGATTCGATGAGTGAATCGTAAATGCATATAAGTCGAAGTTTATCCGTTCCTTTTATCCTAAGAGGGTAAAAGCGATATCTGGGCCCCTCGATGATTTGGTTTGACTTATGTGTCGGGCCCGGTCAGGACTGAATTGATGTGTTCAATAAAGTTCTATGTCAGACGAATCAGAGATCGAGAAACAAACTGCTACACAATGAGTATGACTATGTTCCATGTAATTGTCCGCACGATATCTAGAATGGAGGACTATACAATTCCTTATCTAAAGGACAGGTTACTGATAAGATCAGAGTTCGACAGCGTCTTTGAGAGCTACGATTGCTAATCGGATTGTGCTTGCACTATAGTTACTAGACTTATCCAAGTGGGAGACTGTTGGATTAGTGTCTAAGCCCGTAACTATATTTGGTATGTACTTGACCCGGTTGTGCATGGTCCTTTTGGGTTGCCTTCACCAAAGCAACTTGATAGGATGATTTGTGGAGAAAGAGAGGTTATTATGGTGTATTAATATATTATATGAATAATATATTAAAGGAGAAATCATATAGTTTAATTAATATTAGACGAGAATTAATTAAGAATTAATTTCGTGGCTAAAAGACATTAATTGTTAAAAGGGGACTAGAACTGTCAGTTGTGTGATACATTGGGCTGATAATCCTTATGGATTAGGGCATGGACGAAATTAAGGAGGAGTCCTTCTTAAATTCGTCCAAGGAGGCCTTATTCCAGAAGGTTCTCAAGTTACTTAGGGCCTAAGTCATCCAATTAGGGTTTTGATTGAAACCCTAGAAGCTCAAGTATATAAGGACCCCTAGGGCTAGCAAAACGGCCACTTGATCCCTTGGAAGCTTGGAGCCGACTTTTTCCTCTCACCCTCTCTCCTAAAACATCATCCTCTTGCTTTTGGTGTTTGTAAGCCATTAGAGGTGTGACATTTGTGACACTAAGCTCCAAAGAGTAGAAGATTCAAGCCATTCAAGAAAGGTAATCATCTAGATATGATCTATTAGGTTAATTTCGAAATATGTATGCTAGATCTAGGGTTTATAAGTCTTGGATGAATTGCATGTTCAATAGAGAAACCTAGATCCAAGCTTTAGGGTTTTGCATGAACACATAGGATTGTTTTTATGCTCTAAACCCATCACAGTAACGCCGGTGAACAGTGCCGATGAACAGTAACTCGCCCCCAAAAACAAAAAAGTGCAGATAATCAACCGAGCTATGATACCATGTAAACTAACAAGTGAAAGACATATAACGGCTAGAGTTTCGTATTATTATCATAGAGAAGTACCTATACAATGAAAGGGAAAGACATAATATATAGACAAGCTAATTAGGGTTTCCTAGCGAAAAAGCCCAATCATCAAACCCAATACAAAATAAAGCCCAAAATCGTATTAGGCTAACAAATAATAATTAGAAAAACAATAAAATGAAACAAGTAATATAAAATCTAATCTTACATAGTTACATGAATCGCGATGTCTTCGTATTAACCTTAGAAGCAAAGTTGTTCATCATTTCTTCATAACAATAATCCCAAATATATTGTTCTAAATAACTATCATTTCCAAGCCATTACGTATTTTTTGTGAAATTGTGAACTGAAAATAAGACTTTAACAACTTTAATTTTGAGAAATTTATTTCTACAGACATAACAATTACTAAAATAGTGAACAAAACTCTATATGTATTAATTGTATTAGGAAAAGAACTGACCTTTTTCATATATTTTTAAACATCGATAAGAACTCGACAACAACTTTAACTTCAAATATAGTTCATTGGTGTCAATATCTAATCGTTCACCATACTTAAGTGCGACTTCAAGATGGCTACAACACAATTTAAGATCTTTGTCATCAAATTCCTTCAATTCATTGGAAGCAAAAAACCAAAATTATTTTTATACTTATTGTATTATTCAAATCTTGTTTTAAGAGAAGTCATCGCTTGAAACCAAAACAATCAAACACACAAGCCATAACAGAAGTTGATCGATCTTGAAATTGAAACACAACATGTGAGCATCACATTTATCAGAAAATCATAATTTATGATTTTCTGAAAATGAAACATCAATTAATTAGTAATTTTTTTATGATTAATATTTTATTAATATATCTTACTTATCATCATACAAAGAATGATAAGGCAAACGAGCAACAATGTGCGCCGCTAAGCCTTTTTGTATGGTAAAGTCAATTCTTTTGAAGCTCCACCGCATCCGGCGCAAGGAAACCAAACATATCAAATGCAAATGGTATGAACACGTGTTGATTTTCCATGCACGGTTTCTCATGTTTGGTGACCTTGCATGCAACAGCTTTTAATGCAGCTTGTCTCGCCGTGAAACCCCCGACCCTCAAGCCTACGAGAGGGGATACCCCTGTAAGGTCCACACATGCATGTTTCCCTCCAACCCATCCAAAAATCAAAACATCAATCGGTCTAAAGGCTGACCTTCCTTCTGTCAGGTCAGTCAGAAAATTCATAGGAACCTCTTTCTTGGCGGAAACCAAAAGCAATTCTAAAATTGAATGGTCTTGGATTTTGAAAGTTACAATTTCGATTTCTAAATTAGATGGTGCATTGATTTTGAATCAATCAATTAATAAATAATCAAACAAACTCACTCTCAGCGACTTGGCAAGTTTAAGAGACAGACTAGCGTCGTCCTGACTTCCGACTTGGATTGACGAGAATCAGAGAGGGGGGGGGGGGGGGAAGGACTGATTTTGGTCTGATAACAATACCTTTGAAATCAATTTTGTTTTCGGGCATGAATTACTAGTCTACTATAACGAAGTATATAAAAATGGTCCCCTCTACGACATGGGCCATGTGTGGTCGCCCACCTCGTACACCTTCAAAGACGACCATGGAATCCAACATGGTGACCCTCTCTTTTATTCTTTTCTCTTTTGCTTACTTATTTGTATGGTGTAAATTCTGTTAGCATAACAAGGGAAAGCTCGACGATTCTCTTTGAGAAATGAAAAATGAAGGAAGAATGACCAGGAATAAACCTAGCGTTGAGATGAAGGAAAAAAGTGAAGGAAGATGTGATAATCATAAAACGTTTGAATAGGTTTTGACTTGTAATTTATTTGGTCAACTTTAGGTGTACCATGCAGCGGTAGACGAGACATGGAGGCCCATTTCATCACATGTTACGTGCTCCAAGACAGCCCTAAACTTTGACCTGACTTATTCCTCTTGTTCCCACTTGAACTCAATCTCCACCGTTCATCTAGACGGCTTTAATAATCAACGGTCATCCTCGTCTCTCAATTTGGCTTTTGGATTAGTTTTATGATCAAGATCTACGATCATTGGTCCCCACTGAAAGTAGCGTTCACCGAGTCACACATAAGTCTTTCCTTGAGTACGGTTGATTGCCAAATACCACCGCCCAATCTACGGCTGTAAACCATCCTCGTCAGCACCAGAGCCGATGAGGGCGATTTCCCAGATCCAAACCACCTCTTTTCTAATTGGCTTTGTTAAATATAGTCCTCTAACTTTTTTAATTTGCCAAAAATTTCCCTTATAAAGCACAACATGATTGGAAGATGTAACTAGACAAAATAAATTTATTCATGTCTGTTTTAAACTATAAAAAGAAAAATATTAATGTAATGCTGTGAAACTTTGTGGTTGTGTAGCATCCGACTATAAAACATGTTTCTTTTTTTCTCTTTTTGTTTTTTATTAGATCAGTTAACCTCGTAAAAGCTTTAAAATTATGGATATTTGAATGAATATCTCTATTTTTGACCTCGTAAGGTTTTGATGATAGGTTATATAAAACAAAAAATATATCGGTAAATATACATAAGATGTTAGAAATTACATAGCCATGCCACAAACCGATTGTGCTGACATGTTGACTTTTTTTTTCATGGGTGGATGAAAGTAAAAATATATAAATACAAGGGAAAAAGACAATTCTTATAGCGGTGTAGATACATTTCATTTCATGGCATGTTTTAAAACCACGAGGGCATCAGATGACATAAGAATTTAAAATTTAAGGTACACAGACGAAAGTTGTACCTGAATGGTTGACCTGTAGAAAGTTCTTATGTGGGATTGTCCAAAATGGATAATATATTATGTGCTTGAAATTTTATAGACTTGACCCAAACTATCAAACTAATGAAACTAAATTAACTTTAATTGCCTTTGCCAATTTCAAAATTTTGAACAGTTTAATTTGTAAATTTGTATAACCAAGGTTATTGATTTAACTTCATTTTATGTTATAATCCTAAGAACTTAAACAATTTAACCTTTTGTTTGTACATGTAGTGGTCCTTCATGTGTGCCTTTATTTGCACGATGCAAAATATGAAATTTGTTGCATTTTACTGTCTGTTTGTATCCGCTAGTACTTTCTCCAACTTTGTGGCTAGTGTTTTGCTCCATGCTTTATTTTTGGTATTTTGCTTATATTGTTTATATCTGTAAACTTTTCAACTTTTAGGACAACTTTTGTTTGTGCTTGTATCCCTGTGAGTTAGTCGTTTGCTTTCATTCTCACTGTATGTTGTATGTGGCAGTATTTGCTCGGAATGTTATGCCAAGTGCTTGCTTTGTGCATTATTGTTGCTATTCGGCTGCTCATCGTCTTACCTCTTCTTCCCTTATCTTATTCTAATGAGACTTGAGATTATCTTATTGTCATTGTCATTGCCATTGTTGTTGTTATGTTATAATCATAGAAACAAAATCAAGCATATTCTACCCAACTATCCTTACTTGATAAAAAAAAAACCTTTTGGAAATTTTGCATTTTATTAAAAAACCGTTTAGACCTTGCAGCACATGGGGATGAAATGTAATTCTCAAATATCATGAAGGGGGTAAGTGTAAATTCAACGCCATGATTTAAATCTTCGAGAGCCTTGTTTGACCACTCTTTTTCCACCTCCCTCAAACAACCCTGGTTTGCCTCCTACACCAGGTCTCCCACCTCCTCATCCTCTCTGCGCCGCAATCCACCACCGAAGAACTTCCCGGAGGTTAATCACATCACAATAGAAGAGATAGATATTTAATCATCACAACGTACTCAAGATGCAGTCAACCAACGGCAACGGAAACGTCACCGGCAACGGCGCCGATTTGACTCCGCAACAGCAACAACAACAGCAGCAGCAGTGGTTAGCGATGCAACAATACCAACAACATTGGTTAGCGATGCAGCAGTACCCTGCGGCGGCGGCTATGCATCACCCGGCGATGATGTACCAACAACCACCGCCAACAGCATATATGCCATATCCTTATCAACAAGGTCATCAACAACAGTATCAACAACAGGCTCAACAACAGCAAACAAGTAACCAGATTCAAAGTTCTAGCGAAGATAATAAGACGATCTGGGTTGGTGATCTACAACACTGGATGGACGAAGCTTATCTCCAGTCATGCTTCTCGCAAACCGGCGAGGTTAGTCTTTTCACCTTCTTATTGTTTCTTCTTTGTTATATCTTCAATCTGTATCCACTCAATTCGTACTTCTCCTACTTGTTAACCTTTGGAATGTAACCAATTTAAGAAAAAAAACATGTACGAAACATTCCTTATCCAATTTCGAGCAAGAATTGTACTTCTAATGTTTGTCTACAAGTTCAATTAGTCATGAATTTCAACTTTTACTCAACAATGTTCAAGATCCACATCAATTTCTGCTATCAATTACTCCGAATCTCTTCCCCACCACGTCCGTGACACTATATTCATTTAATTTGCAGGTTCAGTCTATAAAACTGATACGAAACAAACAGACTGGTCAATCAGAACGTTATGGATTCATCGAGTTTCTTTCTCATTCATCCGCTGAGAAAATCCTTCAGACCTACAATGGAACCATGATGCCAAGTACCGATCAAGCTTTCCGGTTAAACTGGGCGAGTTTTAGCACAGGAGAAAAGCGTGGAGAAAGCACTGGTTCAGATCTATCGATATTTGTGGGAGATTTGGCTCCAGATGTAACTGATTCAATGTTGAATGAAACATTTGCAAGCAGATATCCATCAGTGAAAGGTGCAAAAGTAGTTTTTGACACAAACACTGGGTGTTCAAAAGGGTATGGATTTGTTAGGTTTAGTGATGAAAGTGAAAGATCTAGAGCTATGAATGAAATGAATGGTCAATATTGTTCAAGTCGACCTATGAGAATTGGTGTTGCAACTCCTAAGAAAGCATCTACTTTACAACAATATGGACAACAACAACAACAATATTCATCACAAGGTGTGTTTTCTTGATTCTTGCTTGTGTTTTGTTTGATTTTCTTGATTAAGTATGATGAGTGTAGACTCATTTTTGTGAAATTTGTAGCTGTGATATTGGCTGGTGGAGGTGGATTTGGTGCCATGTCTCAAAGCTCTCAGTCTGATGAAGATTCTTCCAATACAACAGTGAGTTTGTTGGTTCCTTTGTCCTACCTAAAAAGATGGAATGGAATGTTCATTCCATTGTATGTCGGAATAATGAAAGGAATGGAATCGTTCATTCCATTGTAATGATAAAAGCTTTTATTTATTCGTGATACAATGGAATATACACCATTCTCCTTCCATTTTTAAAATTTTTTTTATTCCCTATCATTTGTGTTTTTTTTGAAAGGAAAATTTGTAACATAACCCATTGTTAATAATTTCACAATATTATTTAAATTACAAAACTTTTTTTGAAAAGTAACTACAAAAACATATCATTCTATTACCCTTTGTAGCATTCCGTTCATTCATGATTCCATTCCTTCCAACCAAACAAAATTTAAATTATTATATATTTCATAACATTCAAGAGTGTATATTGGTTCTTAATCAAAAATAAAGAATAAAATGTAATTCCTTCCACCTATATGAGAAATCCATCAAACATGGATGGAATGGAATCACGAATTCCAATTCCAATTCCATGAACCAGTTTTTGCTGACGTGTAATTTTTTTCATAGATCTTTGTAGGTGGACTTGACTCAGAAGTCAACGATGAAGACTTAAGACAAACCTTTATTCAATGTGGTGAAATTTTATCCGTTAAAATTCCTGTAGGAAAAGGATGTGGTTTTGTTAGATTCGCAAACAGGTATTTATTATTATTTGTTATATATTAATCAACAATTTAATTAATATTATAAATTTATTTATTTATTTATTATTTTATTTTGTAATAATAATATAGAAGCAGCGCGGAGGACGCAATTCAGAACATGCACGGGACAGTAATCGGAAAACAGACGGTCCGTATATCGTGGGGTAAAACTCCCGCGGGCAGACAGGTATGAAATTAAATCTCTGATTCTCCCTCTCTTTTTTTTTTTTTTTTATTATATGAAGGGTAAATAAGTAATTTTACATGATGCAGAACATGGGTGGAAGCTACCAGGGGAAGCAAGGTGGCGGCGGTTATGGTGGTTATGGCGGCGGCGGTGGTGGTGGTTATGGGTACGGTAACCAGGATGCGGGAATGTATGGCGGTGGTGATGCATCGGGTTACGGGTCGAATGGATATGGAAATCATCAGCAGCCTGTAAGCTAATAATAATTATTGTGTTTTTGTTAGTGAAGAAGATGATGATGATGAGATATTAAAGACTTATACCATTTTTTTTCTTTTTTATTTTTTATTTATTTTTTATGGATTATAAATGTAACTGGAGGTTGTTTGGGGTCTTTAATGAGTTTGAATTTTTGGGGATTATTCTGTCTTGTTTTTAAATTAATTTTTTTTTGGTTTGTTTGTGTAGATGTATCATAGTGCAGAAAATTAGGAGGTATATCACTACATATATATATATTTTTTGGTATTTTAACGAAATACTTGATATGACTCTGAATATATGCACGAGGAAATGTCTTTTCTTGTCCATCGTCATCAATAAACATTTGTGTGCACACTTTATTAGTTGGGAATGGGAATAGCATTTATGATATATTCGAATGGTTCTTAAGAAATGAAATATAATTCCAAAGAATACGAGTCACTTTTATTGTTTTATGTTTGTGAGTGGTTATTTTTTGTTTGTTTTGGACGTAGTGTTAAACCATGTAGGTATGTTTATGAGTGGTTGTCGCTAAAGAACTATATGGCAACAATGCAAAGTGTTTGGAGATTAGGTCTTTAGTTACTTGTGTGATTTTTGCAATTTGATTATTTGCCTCTTTTGAATTGTTGATCATTTATTTTGATATGGATATGATTGTCTTTCCATACAACATAACAACATATGAGTATGTCAATACCAATTACGGGATCTATGCGTCCCCTCTTACTATTACTATGTGTTTACTATTACTATGTGTTTATGTGTTTACTATTACTATGTGTTTAGGAGGAAAACGTTAAAGAAAACAAACATACAACATATAGTGAGAGCCTTATATAATGAGGGCCTTATTATTCATATTGGTCATTCATTTGGATGTTATAAGTTATAAGTTAAAGAAAACAAACATACAACTAATGAGAACCTTATTATTATTATTATTGGTCATTCATTTGGATGCTATAAGTTAAAGAAAACAAACATACAACTTATAATGAGAACCTTATTATTATTATTAGTCATTCATTTGGATGTTATAAGTTATAACCCGTCAAAATTTTATAAAGGCTTGTTTTCGAACATGAATTTTCTTTTGATGGATTGATCGTCATTTATTGCAAATGAAGCCACTAAAATCAACCCAAAAACAATTTAGAAGTGTCTTATTTAGTAGGGGAGGACTTTCATTTGATGAGAAATACCCCCCATAACTTTACTATACATTGTCTAGTAGGTGTATTGTTGGTTCTTTATTAAACATCAATAAAATTATGTTTTCTAGTAGATAGCATAGTTCATTCCCTATTAAACACTCCAAACTTGAAGACAAGGTGAGGTATACGTTGTTAAATGGATCCGTTTCTTGTTCTTTTGGCGCGAGTATTCATGTATAGGTTGTATGTCTACATGGGTAGTCTCATTGTTCTTGTTGTTCCAAATGGTTTATCTTTCTGACTCTTAGATATTAGGATAGTGTTCCTGTGACATCTGTCTAATTTGGCTAGTTGATAACTTGAACGCATCAATGCCTAATTTGGCTATGTTAGCTGATAACTTGGACGCATCAATATTGACTTCATTGAGTTTAACCTCAAATATACTAATATCCCGGAATTCTAGCAATCTAATAAAAGAAAAAATTGTTCGCATAATATTAATATATGCATCTACAAGGTGGCCAAAATCCCGAAAGCTTTTCCAAATTCTTGCGTTAGTGCATACCACTCGTAGATTGAAGATAAATTATGTGGTTGTGATTCTAGCAATTCAGTTGTGTGTTTGACAAGGCAGTGTGGTTTTTATTTGTATCTTCTTCTTGATCGAACCTCATGCCATTCATCCTCTTCTTTGTCTCCCCAAATGGACTGGTCTGGTGGCTATTGACATGCGGATGGTGACTAAAGGTTCGATTATGAGCATTACGTGATGGGATTTTCGATTTAGGAAATGGGTAGGAATGATTTGGTAATGGGATTTAATTGTTATTTAACTTTTAGTATGAAGATTTTGCATGGAAATTATTTATATGTTTATCCAATAAAAGGGATTTCCCACATGCTTCCTTGATTAGTTGCTTTGACCATAAGACGTTTTTTGGAGTATAAGATGGTGCGTGAGCGTGTAAAGGGTTTGCATAGAATTTATATTGAACTAGGTCAATACCCGCGCGTTGCGCAGAAACACCTATATAGTTGAAGTCTTTATATATATATATATATATATATATATATATATATATGTTTTTTTTTTTTAAATATAACAATGATGTTGTTGTTAAATTTGATATAATAATTTATATACTAAATTGATATAATATATTGATTATTTTGAATTATATGATAATATATACATCTATTATAACTGCATAATCCCAATCGTTTGAATGACTTCTACCCGTGAGTTACACATGAATAAAATTAAATATAATATGATCACATATATATCATATTCTAGGCGAATGCCCGCACGTTGCGCATAAACGCCTATATAGTTGAAGTGTTTACAAATATATGTTTTTTTAAATATAACAATAACGATGTTGTTAAATTTGATATAATTATTCATATATACTAAATTGATATAATATATTGATTATTTCGAATTATACGATAATATATACATCTATTATAACCGCATAATTTCATTCGCTTGAATGACTTCTATCCACGAGTTACACATGCATAAAATTAAATATAATATATAGTTTAATGTTATTTATAGTTGTTGTTATAATCATTTATATAAAGTTATTGTTAACTATTGTTATTGTAATTTATTTTAAGCTACTTATTTGAAAATTTTTAATGATTATAAATATCTTTAGGAAATATTTTGGTTGAAATGAGATTACAATTTAGTTTTTGCATTTATCACTACACTTTATCACTTTTAACTATTTACAAAATATTCCTTGGTTTTTTAAGTGGAACTGAAATTTATATATAAGTTGACATTGTAATGTTATATTTAAATTAACAATTTAAGTATTTTGTCCAAACTGTTCAAAAGTTGTAGCTTTAAACTGATAATGGTTTACATACAACAACATATTAAATCTAATAAATTAAGTATAATATGTTAAAAGTTAAAGACATAACTTTATAAGTAGAAGTAAAGATATTATTTTAAAATTGAAATTAATATATATTTATGATTACACTTTAGGTTTGTTATTTATTTAACCTTATTAACCAACTTATAACCATTATTAGAAAGACACTATAATTAATCACTTTTAACTATTTACAAAATATTCTTTGGGTTGTTTAACTTAAACTAAAATTTATATTTAAGTTGACCCTATAATGTTATATTTAAACTAATAATTTAACTATTATATACAAATTGTTCCAAAATTATATCTTTAAATTGATAATGATTTACATCCAACAATATATTAAAACTAATAAATTAAGTATAATATGTTAAAAGTTAACAAAACATAACTGTATAAGTAGAAGTAAAGATATTATTTTAATATTGAAATTTAGTTTATATATGATTACACTTTAGGTTTGATATTTATTTAACCTTATTAACCAACTTATAATTATTATTAGAAAGAAATTGAAAAGTCATGGGAGTTTCAAATGAATGTGGTGAAAGGAAAAATACATTAGAGTTTCAAATGAATATGGTGAAAGGAAAAATGCTTTCTTTATAATATAGTATGATATGATATGATTGAGATAATACTTGTTGACGGATTTAGTTTAGGACTTAGGATAGTTTGTTGCTTGTGATTGGAGTGTTAGGTTTTCTTTTATGAGATTTAGTGTGAGACTAATTAGACAATGAACACAATGGTTTTTCACGGTTTAAGTAATTAGGGGTGTTTTTAGTAAAATAAATATCAAAAAATTAGAATAGAAATGTATATTAATTAACGGGGAAGTATGAATACAATCATCGTTAGAAAAATGGATAATGACTTAAAAGGATAATATCTCGTTGTCTGCTATGGAGATAGACGAAACCAATGCCTAAGACATCTTCTGGTTGGAGAAAACTAGGGCATCAACATTATTTGACCGATTTGTGAATTAAGTTACTGATATATGTGAAACGCGAGCCACATATGAGAACACTTCATTAATGATTATCTCATTTAGGATGTCGTGAACAAAATCTAAAGAAACCGACCACAAGAACCAAATGTGTGAAAAACATTAAGGACTAAATGTGTACAAACTGAAAAATATATTAACTCTATTATGTCATTTTTCCGGCTTAACATGGAGTAGCAGATTATAAAGATTGAATGTGGACAAAAAAATCAAGTTAAATGATCAAATACGGACCAAAAAAACTCATTGACCAAATATTTACAAATCAAAAAGTACATTACATTTTTAAGTCATTATTTCTTAGAAAAATAAAAAAATTATGATGGGTGATATATATATATATATATATATATATATATATATATATATATATATATATATATATATATATATACAGGGGATAGTTCATGTGAGGACACCAAATAAAATGAGAACGTGAGGACAAATCTGGAGCATTAAAACAAAATATTTGACGGTTATGATTGATCAATATTTTTTTGGCAATTCTGTAAAGAATATTATTAAAAATTAAATTAATAATTATATAAGGGTAAAAGGGTAATTACAATATGTGATAATCTTGGAAATAAGAGAAAATCTAGGAAATATTAAATTTCAGATTTTAAAATTACAAAATTTTAAAAATTGAAATTTAAAAAATATATATTTTTGAAATTTCAAGTTGCAACTTGAATTTTTAGGTTGTATTCATACTAGAATATGCATTATATACTAACTAAATCTCAATTGTTATTCATACTAGAATATGCATTATATACTAACTAAATCTCAATTAACAATGTAGATTCTTAATAGAATATAAAAATATATAAAATCATTTGATTAAGATTAATGACATATGAGATTCTTTATTGAATAATTACATAACCATAAATTTATATATACAAAAGTCATAAGAAAATAATCCGAAATATGCATCTATACAAAAAAAAAAAGAATGCAAAGACAATAAATGTATATAAGTTCTATATAAAAAACTAATTATCTTCTGTTCTTCTATTCTTGATCTTGAATATTGTTTTTCTTGGTCTTAACTAGTCTTCGCTCATTGGGTTCTTTGAAGCTGAAGTTTATCGGGAACCACCCAGTGATATGTATTCATGGTAGAATATAAACATTAACAGTAAATTATATATGAATAACTAACTATCAAACAATATTCATACTAGAAGAACAATAAAATAAATAAATAATAACTAAATTTTATGACCAAATACGTAATAGAATAAACACATTTATTAATCACTATGTGGATATATAGTAGTGGAAAAACATTATTTTTATTAGAATAAGGATATCGGTGTATTTTGCAAAAGCACTCCAATACAATATTAACATAATCAAAAACATTTCATGTAAGTATCGTGTTGTTTCCATTGAATGTTGTTCCTCATTTTAAAAATATAATGAAAATGAATAAGTCTTTTTCTTCAAACTTGTCAATATTTACCTATAAAAAAATGACGTTATAAGTTAGAAATAAGCATATGAATAAATCGAAAAATATTATGAATTTTTTTATATAATCAACATCAAACACTCAAGAATTATATAAACGTAAACATGAAGTATAATTAACTAGAACATAATTAAATTATAAGAAAAATAGTCATTAAACAATGGAATTCATTGAAATTTGATTAAAAAAAAGATAGCAACCACACTTGCAAAATTAGTAAATAACATATAAAGCATACATTTAGTATTAAATGTGGCAGATTGCTATGAAAAATACATAAACTTTATCAAATTCCATCATTAGAAACAACATACAAAAAGTTTATCAAATTCCATCTGCAATTAGAAGCAGGAGCAACAATTTAATGATTTAGAATGTTAACCATTCAGTTTTCTATAATGAATCTTGAAAAAATTATCAAAGTTAATGATTTCGGATCTTAACCATTCATTTTTCTATAATGAATCTTGCAACAATTATTAAACTTTGAAAAAAAATAACTGAATTTGATAGCATATAATGCAAGTATTTGAATGTCAATGTTCAGTTTACACAAACGAATAAAAACATTCTTCTTCCTAAAACTTTATAGAATTTTATAATCAAATCAACAATTTAGAATGACAGTGTCAAACAATATTCTGTGTAACACGATTTCTCAAATCAATAATCCCAAATCATCCATTAGCATTAAAAGATATATTAGACTTTTCATATTGGCCCCAACAAATCACACAACATATGAAACATACATAGAGAAATTATGGATTTAGACCTAAACTACATTTTACTTCATAAACATAAGGATTAAATGGGAAAAAAACATCTTCACAACCGGTAGGAACTTTTACAAAGGAATAAGAACTATCAAGCAATAACCACGTAATTCATAACATATCTTTTAAACCTTTAAATTGACATGAGATGGAGGCATTCTCACTCTAATTATAAGAAGATGAAGGAAAATTTGATGTGAAATTAGAATTTCTGAGAAACGAATATTACCTGAGAAGATGAAGGCATGTGGAGGATGGCGGTACAACCATGGAGGAGAACGACGGCAATGGAGTCGTGTACGACAATAATAGCGATGGCGAGGGAACAAAAAAAAAACGCATCCTATGGTTCTCTTTTACCTCTCTCTGTCGATCGGCTAGGGTTTGGATAACAAAGACTAGGCAAATATTTAAAGAATTGTTAATCAATAAAACTATTTCCATAATAATCAGGATTTGAAATTAATGTTGATATTTAATTCAATGTTAAAATTCCACAAATATCCTTTTAAATTTTGTTTTAATTTTGAATTAATGAAATAAAATGATTGGTTGAGAAATGTTCTCACATTAAATAGTGTTCTCAAATGAACTTAATTATATATATATATATATATATATATATATATATATATATATATGTATTGTGATTTCGATTTTTTTTATTTGGGTGAGTTCTTTACTACTCTTCCTCATATTTCGATTTTACTATTTCATTTCAATTTATGTTATTTCGATTTTGTGAACTTTTTTGTGTTTTTGTTTCTTGTTTTTGTGATGTGAATCAGGATTAAGGAGACTGCTTTGTTCTGATATTTGACAACTGTGGAGTTTGCTCAAATTATGTTGTTGTGTGTTCTTGTTCAGGTGGTATCTTTCATTGCTTAGTGTTTATAACTAGATTTATTGTGTTTTAAATATGATTCTCCGAAAACAACCATCCAGTGCACAAAATAGAAAACGAAAAAAAGAAACAAGAGGCTAATCAATTAAGAGGGTCTTTGAATAAATCTTTGGTTAGAAATCAAAATGTTAGTGATTTTGAAAAAAAAAATGATAATTTTAATATTCCACCAAGTACTTCCAATGATTCAGTTGATATTTCTAATGATTTTGAAAAAAATGACTTTGTTGAGAAAGACAAACGAAGTGATTTTAATCTTTTTTATACTAGAGTATGAGAAAGACAAATGAAAGATTTACTACTAGAAAAAGGGCCAAATAGAGAAATTGATACAAACACAATTTTTCCAAAAGATGCACTTGGAAGACATTTTTCTTGTGATTTTTTTATACGTAAATTAAAAAATGATGATTGTTTTGATAGAAAATGGTTAGTGTATTTAAAAGAACTTGATAAAATTTTTTGTTTTTTCTATTTTTTTGTAAGCTATTTAAAACCGTTCGAACTAAAAGTAATTTGACAACCTAAAGAATTAAAGATTGGAAGCATCTTAGTGAAACATTAAAACAACATGAAAATAGCTCTGATCATATGATTTGTTTAAGAGCTTGGACTGAAACGCGTATTAGGTTAAATAAAAATGAAACAATTGATAAAGAGGTACATGAAATAATTAAAAAAAGATACCGAACATTGGAAAGAAGTTATGGTTAGAATTATTTTTGTTGTCAAATGTTTAGCAAAAAATAACTTAGCTTTTCGTAAAATTTATGAAAACTCAAATGGTAATTTTTAAGTGTAATTGAAATAATTGCTGAGTGGGATCCAATAATGAAAGAACATTTTCGAATGATTAAAGACAAAGAAACACATAATCATTATCTTAGTCATAAAATTCAAAATGAATTAATCAAAATGTTGGAATCCGAGGTAAAAAGTGCAATTACTAAAAAAATCTAAAAGGTAAAACATTTTTCTGTAATTCTTGATTGCACTCCGGATGTTAGTCACCAAGAACAAATGACTTTGATTACAAGATGTGTAGATTTGGAAAGTTTTCCATTAAAAGTAGAAGAGTTTTTTTTTTAAGTTTTTAATTGTAGAAGATACATCCGGTCTAGGTCTTTTAAATGTTTTACAAGATGCTCTAAAATCTCTTGATTTAAATATTAATTATGTTCATGGTCAAGTGTATGATAATGGAGCAAATATGAAAGGAAAAGACCAGGGTGTTCAAAAACAATTGTTTGATATAAATAGTAGAGCTTTTTATATGTCTTGCGAATGTCATAGTTTAAATTTGGTTTTGTGTGATATGACAAACTCTTGTCACAAGGCAAAAACTTTTTTTTTGTACATGTCAAACGATTTATAATGTTTTTTCTAATTCAACAAAAAGATAAAGTGTTTTACTTGAATTTATAGATGATCTAACACTTAAATCATGATCAACTACTCGTTGGGAAAGTCATAATGAAAGTGTTAAAGCAATAAAAACACAATTTTTCCAAATAAGAAGAGCTTTAAAAAAATTATCTAAAGAAAGTGATAATGGACAAGTGTGTAGAGATGCTAATACACTAGTAAATGGTGAATTTTCTAGTTTTGAGTTTATTTGAAGTTTAGTTATATGGTATGAAATTTTGTACAAAATTAATTTGGTAAGTAAAAAATTACAATCCAAAGAAATGCTTCTTGATGTTGTCGTAAAAAATTTGGAGGGGTTAAATAATTATTTTGAAGGACATAGGGAAAGTGAGTTTGACTTTGCTATTAGTGAATCTAACGAAATAGCAAACAGTGTTAAAGTTAAACCAAAATTTCTTAAAAAACATGAATATAAAAGAAAAAATAATTTAATGAAATTCCAAATACCAAAAGAGAACATCAATCTTTTCAAGAAGCATTTAAAAGATATTATTTTATTGTTCTTGTAGATATGACTCATGTTCAATTGAAAAGTAGATTTGAACAATTACAATATATTGAATTTGTATTTGGTTTTTTATTTGATGGTTCCAAATTAGTTTCTTTAGTTGATGATGAAACTAAAAAAATGTTGTTTAAATCTTGAGTCCAACTTAACAAAGGGTGAAGAATGTGATACTGATGGAATTGATTTATTTAGTGAGTTACAAATTTTGCAGAAAATAATACTGAATGAAGCATACAAATGTAAAAGTCCTTGTACATCTATTCAAATAATGAAGTATGCAAGAATAATGGATATATTCCATAATGTTTTGGTTGCATATATGATCTTGTTGACGGTGCCGGTTACGGTTGCTTCCGCGGAAAGGAGTTTTTCAAAATTGAATCTTTTGAAATCATATCTCCGAAGAACTATGACTCAAGAAATATTGAATGGATTATCAATTTTAAGTATTGAAAGTGAATTTCTAAAAAATATTAATTATTGTCAAATAATAGATGTTTTTGCTTCAAAAAATGCACGAAAACATCGTTTTAGGTGAGGTTTTTGTTTGTATTGTTTGTTTGATTATATAATTTACTGTATTTTTTATATATAAAGGCATATAAAATTCTTATCTTGCCCCGAGTAGCAAAAAGGAATTGACCGGCCCTATATATATATATATATATATATATATATATATATATATATATATATATATATATATATATATATATATATATATATATATATATATATATAGAGAGAGAGAGAGAGAGAGAGAGAGAGAGAGTTAGGTTTAAATGTTTCCAACAAGTATTGTGTGCATGGATGCACCAATCACAATTTAGCAAATTATTAATTATTTTATTAAATATGTCAGGGTAATTATGTAATCTTTCATTTTAATTCTTTATTTAGTCTGATTGTTATCCCTTTATATTAGACAATGATTTATGACTGATTTAGTTATCATTAATTTAATTTTCTTTATATGCTCGATTCAAACGTTTCCCACAAACATATGAAAATTGTCGATTCCCCACAAACAGATCACAATTGTCGATTCCATTAGCTGATAATCAATTTGTTTTACACAACCGATGGATGTTCATACTGGAAATCGAAACCAGGTATTCATACATTATTATCAACAACATCTAACCATGATAATGAAGATTCGATTCAAACGTCCCCCACACACCCTTTTACTGTTTTTACATATACATATGTATCAAATCTGATAATCTTGCAAGATAATGAAGATCAAAATCCCGGGAAGGATCTGGGTAATGTCAATGATCCCAAGAATCCGGTGAATGAAGTTGTGAAGGACAAAAGAAGATGTAAAATATGCTTTGGATTTGGTCATGATAGCAGGAACTGTCCTTTTGGATTGAAGAAAGCATAGAACTACAAGAAATTCATCAAATTCGTCGTTTTTAGATATTATTAAGTTTGATTTCAGTAAAATAAAAGTATGTTTTTGATGAATTACATGGTATTATTAAGTTTCATTTCAGGTTAATAAAATTATCGTTTGAAAGGATGTTTGTGTTTTTCTGGTATATTTATGTTTTATAGAATCATACAGTTTATCATTCCAACAGAATGTCAAAGAAAAACATTACAGTTATAATTCCAACAGAATGTCAAAAAATAAAGTTCATTACATTTCATAAAATATGTTTGATGTTTTATAAAATCAAAACACATAATGTCAAAAATAAAATTTGCAAACAATGAGAAATACGATGACTTGAACTTAAACAGTTTAAGAGTTAACTGTATTGTAAGCCATATTACTATAATATTCTAGTAGAATGATTTGGAGATAACACATAGTAAACAATTTTGTTAGCCATATTGCTACATTATTCTAATAGAATGATATTCAATGAATACATTGTGCATAGTTTTATAAGCCATGTTGATACATCTTATCAGTCATGTTTTCAAGGTAACACAAATTGATAAGTTTTATAAGTCATATTGCTACGGTATTCTGATAGAATTCATTCGAAAATAAAATAATATGCAGAGTTTTAAAATCCATATTGATATATCATTCTGATAGAATTATGTCGTTAATAAAATATTGTGCAACTTTTTTTTAAAAAATTACATAATAATATTGTAAGTAATTACTTTAATGTACTGTTGAAATGTTTTATATTTGGAATGTGAATAGAGTACCTTATGAATATTTTTATCTTTATCATGTTTTAAAAAAAGAATCAAATCGGAATCCGTTTTCATCCCTATTTCTTTTATATGTCAGTTTATAATATTTTATTTTTTCAACTTCCAAAGCATATAGAAACACTGTCGAAATTTCTTAGTTATGGGCGATCAACTACCAGAGGCCAATAATCATATTTACGAGGAACATTATTTGGCTAGTGATGATGAAAATGGAATTGAAGATTTCGATTTTCCTGATAATGATACACTCTATAATGGCGGATTTCACATAGGAGAAAGCAATAATCCTTATTTAGGTGAGTTTTTGAATTATTTGTTTAATTTTTCCTTGTATGTCAGATTTTATATTGTAACAAACATGTTTAATATTAAATGTTAATATTTTTTTTTTGATGAACATACAGAGGACGCAAATATGAAGAAGACGAAAATCAGGTCGTTGATGAAGATACAGAGGTTAATATTGATTTAGGTGAATGTATTAAATTAAATTCAGGATGTTGAAATTTTTACAGAATAATAAAATTGTTTCAGAATAATATTTATAGAATTCTTTCAGAATAATTTTGTATTTGCTATGTTGAAACAGGACAACCTCATGTTACACATGATTACGTTTCTCCTGGTGGCACCTTGTACTGGACCCCGATTGTTTCAGACAATATCAAACCAAAAGTTACATCAAAATTTGATTCATATGGTGAGGCAGTAACAATATACAGAAACTATGCATTAGAATCTGGTTTCGATGTCAGGCTTGGAAGAGTCAAAAAAAGGAAAAACGGGATTATTACAAATAGACATCTTGTATGCAATCGGGAAGGTAATCCAAATACTAGTAAAGTAGATACTATGGACATTCAGCATAATAAGACTCAAAGAAGGAAAGATTTATTTTGGAGGAATTGTAAGGCGAAAGTTGTTTTAGAAATAATTCCCGGTACTCTTAGATATGCCGTGACTGATTTTGTCGAGCAACATAATCACGAGTTGTTTAGCAAGGGCAATATGTACTTATCTCGTTCAAAGAGAAAACTTGATTATTCCCAGGAAATTTTCATTCATAACTTGTCAAAACAAAATATTGGTCCTGTAAAAGCACATAGACTGTATAGTGCTCTTCAGGTCGGTCCTTCGGTTCGAGGTGGATTGGTTTTTGATTTCAAGAATGCTAGGAGAAATCTTAATTGTTACATAGGTGGGAGGGACGCGAAATTCCTTGTTGACAAGATGAATGACAGGAAGAAAAATGTCCCATCATTTACTTTTGAGTATATAGTATTGAACAAAAGATTGAATGCTTCTGGGCTGATGAAACAACAAAGTATAACTACAATTCGTTCGGAGACATTGTATCACTACCAAATCTAAATTTTCATATAACAATATTTCAAACTTACAATCAGGAGTGTAATAGGACCACTGTAGTAGCTTGATTTGTGATCCCTTTTCCATAGTTTTTTCCTTGATCCCAAACAATCAAGCATATATTTACACCAATTTAACTTTGAAAAGTCTTCTACCAACACCAACTTCCTTACCACTTTTATTTGATTTTTTCCAATCAACATTGACTCTATGAAGTTGTTAACAAAAAGAGTCAAAAAATTAAGCCTAAACATCAAACTATCTTTTGATGTACCCTGAATCCTTCTTAAATACTCCTCACCATTGAACTTATCACAAGTATATTGTCCCATCCATTCTTCCAGAATTTGATTCCCATTATCACACAATGGCAACTCAATCATGTCTTCTCCACCAATTGGCAACCCCATCATATCATGCACTGTCTGTTCTGTTATCTCAATAACAGAGTTTTGTAGGACAAGTCTTCTATTATCGGCATCATACACATCTAAAAGATAGTAGCTTAGTTGCCCCGGATAACTTGTAATATTCACTTGCAGAATTGACCCAAAACCCATTCTCAAGATTGCTTGTTTTTGTTCCGGTGACATCCCCCTGACAGCTGCAGTGATGTTATCACATTTCATTCTGGTTGGAAGGTATCTTAAACCAGGTGGATATTCCTTACTTGTTTTTCTAACATTACCTTCTTGTTCCTCTTTGACAGATTCATCAATTCCCTTATTCTTTATATTTTTTACAATTGGAACTCTATCATATTTCCTCTTTGACCTAACATCTCTTTCCAAAAGCAGTACATTTAAAGGTTTAGGACTTTTCTTTGGTTCAACTGATTTATCAAGCTTTTTCTTTGACCTTCTTTCTCGTTTCACATGTTGTTCTTCTTCATGTACTTGTTCTGCTATAACACACAATAAATATTATAATGTTTAGTATAAGATATTATATATTAATGTTTTAAAATATAAGATATTCTCTATATTCTAACAGAATAAAAATTTATTTCAATAACACAACTACCATAAACACAAAATTCCCATTCAAACATAATACAAAATAATGACATATTACAAAAAAATAATTGTATCTGTTTCAATTTAACTCATACTTCTAACTTAATAAAAATTAAATAACAGACAGTAAACATATTACACAATTTGTTTAAATGATAACAGTATAAAAGAAAAATTAACAAAAAAACACTCTCTTTAAACTCTATCAGATGATATTACATATAAATTAGAATTCTACCAGAATCATTTATATTTCAGTACAAGACATAAAATCCACTATATATTTGGATAGTCACACTCATATACAACATACCATTCTACTAGAATTTTACATATGTAAACTTAATCGATCTATTAGAATTTTGAATGTTTCAGTTTAAGTCATTAATCATATACAAACTTTGATTTCAGTAGAATATAAAATCTTTATACCCTGCTAATTAACTACTTATTCATAGAATTTTTCATTACAATTTTAACTAATAAAACAACATGATTAATTCTAGGAGAATAACAAACATCTTTATGTTCATATGAATAGGGCATTCGGGCAGAATAACATGGACAATTATTTCATTCTATCATACTATTATTATTTCAAGGCATACTGTAATGAACAGTAATTATTCTTAAGAAATTCCAAAAAAATGACACCTTCTTCTTGCAAACCACAAATCATACATGCATAAATGATTTTAAATACACTTCCTACACTATAATACATTTTTCGAACTCAATAAACATCAACTAAAACAAAAAAATTGTTACCTTCAGGTTGCGCAACGAAATCATCATCGTCATCTTCAAGATTCAAGGTCGTTGCTGCTGTGTTCTTGAACTTCGACTTGAATGAAGTCGATCGTGTACTCCTCATTCTTATAGAATACCGTTCACAGAAGCCCCCAAATGCCGATTCCGTCTTCTAGGGTTAAGTGTCGATATTTATATGAAAAACCTTCAAAGAATCTTCCGATTTTGAAGATTGATTACAAAAAATCAGAATGTGTTTCAACCTTCAAAGGAATTGGGTTTTTGATTTTGTGAATATGCGAGATATTTGGGATTATCGTTTGATCACTTCCATAGTTATCGACAGTTTCCTAATAAAATGACGAGGAATGTACCATTCTACCATTCCGTGACCAGTCAATTAATGAAAGCCTATTAATTTGTTTTTTTCTATTTAATTTTAAAAGAAAACCACTTTCTTAATTTACCATAAATGATTGGCCTAGAATCCTTTACACAAGCACACAATACTTAACAAAAACAAAATAACCTAACCCTATATATATATATATATATATATATATATATATATATATATATATATATATATATATATATATATATATATATATATATATATATATATATATATATATATGTTGCATAATGAATCAAGATATACACATTTCAAAACGACAATCAAACTTCATTTCTCATTTACAGTAAAACATAGTTTTGTCCATCATTCCAACTTTTCATTGAAAAAGACTATTAAAGTCGGTTCTTATTACATCAAGAGATAAAAAGACTATTAAAGTCGGTTCTTATTACATCAAGAGATAATTTTAAGTGGTCCATAAAATTCGTGACAACCTGTATGCTAAAGTAGATGCAATTCAAATTTATAATTTCTAACTACAGAAGTACTCTATTTCAGAATGCCATAATTAGATGTGATGGGATATTGATGATGAATATATTTTTTGGTATTAAATTTGCAGTTTACTATTCTTTTGAAAATTAAAATGTAAAGTGGTTTTAAGACTTTTAATTAGTTTGATAGTTGTTTTATACTTTGATACACAATTCTCAGAAATTAATAAGACCAAAATTGAGAAGAAACAATGAAAATGATACCGTCTCATATATTTACTTGTTCTGATAAAATAGCCAGAATTTTATAGAAATAGGCAGAGATGATGCATTTGGTATTAAATTATCATACAATAAATTTTCAATAAATGTTTTTTACAACTTTGTCAAACAAGGGCAGCTTGTGTCGAGTTCGTATATTTTGCTCGCATTTATGAACATATCATTCTCGCATTGTCGCACATCTCATCATTACTACCATTGAACGCATATATTTCTTTTCCTGTTTATTAGTTTCTCTACATTTTTAAATATTCTAAAGAATACAGCAATCATAACATTCTTAAGAAAATCATATTCTCCATCTTTTAGGTAACAAAAGCAAAACCACGAAATTAAGAATAAAATGCATTAGCTCTTTCTAGGAAAATATACTTCTTTATTAATTTATACTTACTTTTGTTAGTATAATTTATAAAAAACAATATGATATTAATAAGGTTAATCATTGGTGTATAAATTTCTTAGGGCTAATTAGAAAAAAATGACGACCGGTTATTCTAGAGTATATTTATTTGATATAGCCAGAGAGTCCTTTTTAAAAAGATTAAAATTACGACTAAGACCATATACAACCTAATTTGTATAATTAGATTTTTTTTGGCGAAAACAATTATATATATATATATATATATATATATATATATATATATATATATATATATATATATATATATATATATGACAAATGTTTATTGTTTAGACCGACAAGTTTGGAGTTGTTCTCCTTTTCTTTCATGTAACTTCTAAATTGTCTTTGTTTGTTCATGCTAACTCTTTGCTAATTGGTTCTAATGCATCCACCATTCTAAAAAAGTACTTGATTCATTTTTTGGAAATGGCCACTCTCACCAAATGTGGATATTTCAGATTTCAAACAAATATTAAGTGTGTTCTTTTTCATTTGCAACTTACACTTTCAAAGAAACTCTTTCTATCCACACATCTTTCCGTATCACTGTTTTTTCAACGAAATGACATCGTTTCATGCCCTTATTATGGAATGAATTTCGATTTTTGTAAGCTTTTAGAGTTCTTGTAATATTATTTTTGCGTTTTAGACACGTTCTTTGGATTGCATAGTCCGATACACTAGCTTTTAATGTATCGACCAAAAAAACATCATATATGTTTCTATCCTTCTTATATATCCTATGGTTTAAACAAAAAGAACATTATTGTCGCATTTCACATATATTCACCGGATTTCCAGAATCCAAGATGCTACTTTTAATCGTTTTCTAAAAAGTACATATATGTTTATCTACTTGCCATATTTCAGGGAGTTTAAATACAAAAGCACCTTAAACCTTAATTCGAAAAATTCTAACATGCAAACAAGATTTTATACGAATCAAATTGGATCTAATAGTGCAAATAGCTATGATCTAAGGCTCCGATACCACTGAAAGATTTTGAACGTATTAATACAACATATAGAAACGGACGCATATTATAATTTTCAAGTCAAATGTTCAATCCAAACCTACAAGGATCTTATGTTCATACTATTATTGCAACTACAAGAAAGTTAAGATTACATACCTCTTTGTTGGCCAAAGATCACATTTCTTGCAATCTTGTTTTTCCCACATTGATTGGTTTCCAAGGATCCAAAGGAGAATCCCTCTAATGAAATCACACTTAAGAACATAAACTAAGCAACAAGACAACCCTTTTGGAGAGGTGAGGAAAATCGCTAACTACAAACCCTAAGAGGGTTAAGTTGCGTCGTCAAGAGGGAGGGGTTCAATTCTAGAGCTAGGATTTTTAGCAATTAGGGTTTGATCTTTAGCTCCCTATTTATAGGCATCGAGTTGCTTATTTCCAAAGCAACTGCCTTTTTTGTTAAAATCTCCCTCTCGATTGTTCCAATTGATTAAACCTTTTAATTAATTAACATCAGTTGTCTACAATTAATTAACTTCTTATTATTCCCAAAATAGCCTCTAATCAATTTATCATAACATGACAAATTAATAAATTAATTTCTGCCAAATTCCATTTGTCATTTTATTGCTCAATTGGGATTTAAGGGTAACCCAAAATGAGCTTGTTATTATTAAAAATATTACAAATAGTTATGACCTTCGACATTATTTCCAACAATAATATATAAAGAACACATATGAATACTCATAAACTAATTATTTTGATGAAACCAATTTCATATATAAGGGAATTAATCAGAAGCGTTGTAACACCGTAAATTTTCAAACCAAATTTTTCATTTTTAAAACACATAAAAACTCATAATATATTTCTCAAAAACATATTTGTTTCAAGTCTCAACACAAATCCACATAAAAATGTCACTATCCCAGAATCATCCACATAGTCTCGAATCGGTGTGTACAATCAAGCCGACGCCTTCCCGCGATCATGAGAAATACCTGAAACACATATCACACAAAACAGTAAGCACAAAGCTTAGTGAGTTCCCCAAAATACCACATACACAAATAATAAGCCTCTCATGGCTATAAATCGGCATGGACCCTCCGGTATCATGTATCTCAGTGAGACCCTCCAGTCTCACGGCTCAGTGTGGACCCTCCGGTCATGTGTCTTAGTGAGGACCCTCCGGTCTCACAGCTCGGGTTGGACCCTTCAGTCCTATATCTCAGTGAAGACCCTCCAGTCTCACAACTCGGTTTGGACCCTCCGGTCCGATCTCAGTAAAACAAAGAGTAGCATAGCATATATCACAAAGACAAAATGCATAATATCACATAACTCAATATAAGCACATAGGACCCTCCGGTCGATAACTCAATTAAGACCCTCCGGTCAATCGGTATTACCACTCAGGTAAGTATAGTGAGAAGCCTCACCTCGTAAGCAAGCAAGGAAACTGGATACCCCTCGAACAGCCTAATATCCGCCTACACGCAATAAGCATCTCTAATTAACACTTAAAGATCACAACTTTATATAAACTCATGCTAATCCCTCTCTAACTCTTGGGATGGGTAAAAGACCATTTTACCCCTCTATGGTCCCCATAATCTCTGCCTTGACCAAACCCTAAAGTCAACAGAAGTCAACACTCGAGTCAACTGTCCATGTTGACTTGACTCGCCGAGTGCACCTATGTGACTCGCCGAGTCCCCATTGTTCCTCAGAACATCGCGAAAACCCAACTTAACTCGTCGAGTTGTCTCATCAACTCGCCGAGTTACCCTTGTCCAGACTCATCGGGGAAAACCCTAGCCGACTCGTCGAGTCCCTTAAGTCAAATTTACATTAATGCATGGCATATTTTCTCCATAATGCCAATTCAAGCTCCAACAAGGATTAGATGCACAAGATCTTATCTCTAGCTCAATAAAGTTTGGGTCTTTGGACTCACAAGACCTCCTACACTCCAGATCTGAGGTTTCAACCTCAAATCATGCTCAAAGGACTCAAATGATACAAAAGGGATGGGAGAAAACCCTAGATACTCCCTAACCCAAGATCTCATAAGGAAATGATCAAGTTGGCATCTTTTTACCTCTAACTGAAGTAAAACTCTGATGAACCTCTAGATCCAAAGCCTCCTCTTGATCCAAGCTTTGATACTCTCCTCTTCTCCTTCAAAAGTGCACTAATAACCACAAGATTAGCTCCTCTCTCACTCTCTAGCTCAAGTCGACGATTAGGATTTCTCTCAAGGGTGTAAGGTGACTGGTGAGGCGGAAATGAGGGCTTAAGGCCCCTTAAATAGGTCACAAACCCGGGGATTTAGGGTTTCCTCACACAACGCCAACGCGGCGAGTCGGGTCTCTAACTCGTCGAGTCGGTCATTAAACCCACGTGGCCCATCCAACTCTACTCGACGAGTCGGACACACAACTCGTCGAGTCACTCATTAGATCCCAAAAATAAATAAATAAATAAATAAATAAATAAATGTAATACCTGGGAGTCGGGATGTTACAATTCTCCCGCTCTAGAATCAGAATTCGCCCTCGAAGTCATGCTCCAGAAATAACTCTGGATATTGCTCGCGCATCTCGGACTCCGGCTCCCAAGTCCACTCGGATCTCTTCCGATGTTTCCACTGGACCTGAACCAAGGGTACCCCTTTGTTCCTAATAACCTTCACTTTTCTATCCAAGATCACTACCGGTCACTCAATATAATTCAGGCTCGCATCCACCTGAATATCCTCCAATGGCACCACTGCCATCTCATGTAAGACACCCAACCCATACAGGAACTCCCTATCCCGCAACAGGACGGATCCGTCTGCTGTTGCGGTTCCAGTTCTTGTTGGATTAGGTGTCTAAGCCCATAACTATAATTGGTATGTACTTGACCCGAGAGTAGCATGGTCCATTTCGGGTTGCATATCACCATGACAATTTGATAGGATGGATACTTGAGTAAGCGGTTACTTATGATTTATTAATATATTATAAGTTCTAAATATATTAATATGAAATCATATTATTTAATTAGTATTGATCAATAATTAATTATGTGATCAAAAAAGACTAATTAAATATATGGGGATTGATTTGGTAAATCAATGATTCTTATAGTGTGGGCCAATTGTTATTTAGGATGAGCTAAACCAATATGGTAGTCCATGGATAGTCCATGGAGGTTTAACCCATGGATCCTAAGTAATATGAAAGGTCATGGGCATTAGGGTTTGCATGGATGTAACTCTAGGCTTTGCCACACTATAAAAGGACTCCCTTAGCACCCGAAATCGTACACTAGAGTTCTTGGAGTTCATTAGAGCTGATTTTGAGCTAGCAACATCTCTCTCAAGTTCTCCTTTGTCCTAGGTGTGTTGTGAACCGTTTGAGGCGTTACACTTGGGGTGCTAAGTTCTTAAAGGCCAAATACAACAAGTTCTACAAGCTACATAAAGAGTTAAACTCTTAACTAGTATTTTATGTTGTTTATGTCAATTGTATGCTAGTTGTAGGCTTAATGCTTTGGAAACAATATTGCATGTATAATTAGAGAAAACATAGATCCAAAGCATTTAGGGTTATATGTGCACCATAGGATGTTGTAGTATACTAAAACACAACAGTGGTATCAGAGCCATGGGTTGTTTTCTGTTATATTGATGCAAATGTTTGATTTTCAAAGTTGAAAAAAAAACATGAAGTTTGTCATATTTTAAGATAATTACTTGATTTTATGAAAAACTAATTATTTGTAAAATTTGAGTCATTTTACTACAAGAGTTGAATTAGGTCAATTTATTAAAAGATAGAATGATATGATTATTTTATTTGTTTTAAAAGTTTGATCTAAATGTTTTTAAGGAGTTACAAATTTTGTCATAAAATTTTGGAACTCAAAAGTTTTTTTTAAAAGTTATGATCTTAAGAGTTTTGAAACTTCCATAAGTTATGGATGTGAAAAGTCTCATTCATTAACTCTTTAAGTTATGAATTCCAAGAGTCTTCAAAGGTTACAAAATTTGTTATAAATGGCTTTGAAGAGTTTCATAACTTGCCCTCAAGTTATGGAATTTGGAAACTCACTTTTATGGAATTCTAAAAGTTTTCAAGAGTTCCAAAACTTGTCCTCAAGTTTTGGAATTTGAAAAGTTTTTTTTATGAGACATTGAATTCTAAAACTAAAGTTATTTGAAAAGTTTTCAAAAGTATAACTCATGAGTTCATAACTTAATAATAAATTAAATAGTTTTAATTTTGTTTTAGCATCTTGATGTTTTGAATAATTCATATTACATCTTTATGGACTTTATTAATAGTTAATTAAAGTGTTTAATTAAAAGAGAATTAATAATTTCATAATGACATGGTTTAAGTTTAATAAATTAAGAGTATAGTTTAATTAATAGATTAAACCACTTAGTATTTTAAAAGTTTAAAATACACCCTTATACTATTATAATATTAAAAGTTTAATATATTATATGTATAAGTAAAAAGTCGGTCTTACCGTTAGTAGCCCTCATTCACGAAGCTGGTCTATAAGGGGGGTATAAGGTTACTACCTATAAAATGGCGGTTTAATGGGTGTCCACTCTCACCCTCCGCTTCCTTGACTGGTGGAGGGTCGTTAGCCGAACGGGTAGGATAGGACATTAATTCTCATTAAAAGTATAATGAAAATACCAAGTAACTAAACACTTATAAATTCCCAATCTTAGTTACTTAGGAAAAATGTGAATTTGGTGCTAACCCATGAAATTGCACTCTGCACCTTCTTAAGTCGTTAGTGGAGCGCGTGTGGTTAACCGACACACTAATCTGGGACTGACAGTGTGTGGCAAAGGGTAGCTTGATGTTAATCATAGATCAATGAAGCGTGTGTGGTTAACCGGCACATTGATTAGGTGATCTGTAACATTAAGTGTACCAAGCTAATTTGCATGGTTATTCACACCTTGTTTGTGATCCTCGGCATCCCAGTCACAGACTTGAGGGGCACAATCGAGATTTAAACATGCCATTGAAAAGTTCAGTGAATCTCAAAACATCTAGGAATTTCAATTCATTTAAAACTTAATAATCAATTTCGTTTTACATGGTGGAAATTGGTAAATCGTCATTTACCTACCTTCAAATATTTTCCAATTGGATTACGACATCCCTCTTCCGAATTGTAAAATATTGTGTTGGGTCCTAGCCTTAATATTTCATTTTGGGTGTTATATTAAGGACTTAAATCAACTAAATTTGAATTTCTCCCTGTAGATGTATAGTTTAGACAACTATGGTCTTCCTGAATATTTTAGAAAAAGCTTTCCTCATGAAGATGATGTTCCCCGAAATCATACTTCACTTCCTCCACCTCCTCCAATAGTTCTCCCTGACCCACAAGCTCGAAGACTTGAAAAGTTCAAGATCACTCAATCCCTATTGGCTAGCAAACACAAAGATGGAAAGTCTATATGTGCTCATGTCTTGGACATGAAGCTGCATATTGACAGGCTGGGAATGTTGGGTGCCGTGTTCCCAAGGAAGTTGGCTATTGAGTTGGTTCTTCAGTCACTTCCCGAGTCACATAGTGAGTTCGTTAAAGACTACTATGTGACAGATCATGACATGGCCCTTATTAATCTTACCTATTTGCTAATTGCTGTTGAATCAACAATGATTTGGCGCAATGGTCAAGCAAATTTGATTGGAAGATCTACATCCCAAGCTGACATGGACATCCCAGCAATGATTCCTTCTCCTAAAGGAAAGGAATTGGCCATGGTCAAAAGTTTTGATCATAAGAGAAAGGCCAATTCTGAGACTGTTCCATGTGCCATTCCAAATAAGCATGTGTGTTTCTATTGCGAAGGAAAGGGACATTGGAAGTGAAGCTGCCCTAACTACCTGAGAACTTTAATCAAATTGTATGGTTCTACTTCAGGTATGTCCACTGTCTAACTCTATTAAGTTCCTATTTGGATATTCTTAATACATGATGTAATGTAATTACATTTTGATGTTTTGTAGAATCGAAGAAAAGAAAGGAAGCTTAAAGGAAGAGTAAGCTGATTTTGATCACGAAGAGATGGATTTCGATCGCATGGCTCGATGATCAGATCTTTGAGCTGCTGCTTAAGAGTTATGATAGATGGCTTAGGATAAGATAACAACATAGTTTTCATATGTATTTGTATTGTAAGGACAAGTTTTCCGCACTTTTATAAATAAAGAAAAAATTTTGAATTTTATCTTATTTTAAATTTCCTTACAATGGCATTTGTGAAAAATTGTTGCTTATATGTTTCCATTGATAGAAATATTGGAAAATGGATTTGATTCTTTCGTTTGTGGTAGTGTCATAATTTACCATATAAGGAAAGATTATCATCACCCAAGGTTCAGTAGGATAGAAACTTGGAATCATGCAACTTGTATTGTGTGATGAATGAGAACTTCATCTTTGGGAAATTAAGACTAATTCCTTGTTCACATGTATATGTGAGTCAAGTGAAGGACTAGGAAATCGGGTGCACTCGGTTGTGCGCTGATCAGGTCCACCACAAAGAACGGTAAGACTATTCATTATGATTTACTAAAGTTTAGTAAATATGGTTATGCTTACAAGATTAAGTGTAATTCTGAATCATTGAAAAAGTTTCAATGTATGGCAGAACGAATAAGAAGAATCAAATTAGGCAGAAAGATAAAAGTTTCTCCAATCTGAAAAGAAGGGAGAGTACTTGAGTATCGTGTTTTATGATCATCTTAATGATTATGAAAACCATATCACAATTGATCCTCTAAGGACATCTTAGTGCATTTGTATGGCTAAGAAAAGGAATCGTGAATTGTAGAAATGGTTAAATCAAATAGATGAATCATACTTCGTTCCAAAATCAAGTCTTAGAGTTGCACTCCAAGATTGTGCCTTGAGTGAAATAATCTTAATAAAGGTTTATAACACTTATCAAATTTAGAGTAAAATGTTACTTACTCTTGTACATTTGAAATGGGTAAGTTGTGATGTTTTAGATAAAACAAAGATCAACTAAGACCGATTGTCAGAAGTGTTTGTCTTGATAAGAAACTGCACTAACTCTTGAATATTTGTTTGTCAAGGAATGTTCTTGACAAAGTGAAACTAATATTTCAAGAGGTCAGTGGGAGTCTTAAATATCTTGAAAAGTTTCAAGAACTAATCAAGAATAAACATGTTATTAATCACTAGCACACGACTTGAGGTCTGTAACCCATCGTGTTGACTTATTCTTGTTTCTGTGCCCATTCCAGTTAAAGTTGACTATGCATGTGAGTTCTGAGAGTTCTCAATTGGTTGCGTAACAACCTGGAATCAATGGTAGGCCCTCGTGCTGTCGGGTGACAAAAAATTGAGATTGAACAAGTTCAGTCCGTATGAGTTTGGATTTGTCACTAACTTTGTCTTGTGGTCATGGTTTTGACAAATTCACACCGATAGGAACACATAAACCATAAAATCTAAGTGTCATAATGTAACATCCATAAAAATCATGCCACATTTGAACTTTTTTAAAACATTTCAAAACCATTAATTATTACAAAACTTGTTTTCAAAATAGTATAATATCAGAGTATCCCAAAAAAAAAGTCATAAACATGAGGAGCTGTACGATCACGCCTTCGCCTTCCCGTGATCATCTGATGTACTTGAAACCAAAACTGAAACTGTAAGCCCGAAGCTTAGTGAGTTCCCTCAAAATACCCCTACACAAAACAAGCATAAACACAAATACTCATGCCTGGCCCGATCAGCCTCGGGCTAGAATACCAGTATGTCGGGTCCAATCAACCATCGAGTTGGAATACCCAGGGTTTGTTGGCCTACCGCCTCAACCCTACCGCTCCTCCCGAGCCTCCGTGCCTACGGTTTATAGCCGGCCCGCACCGGGTATCTTGGCCTACCGCACCAAGCAGGACCGCCTCAACCCAACCAAACACAATATGTCGACATATAAACAATCATGATCAAGTAGGCACATAATACATGCAACAACAATCACACAGCTCACTACTGCCTACTAATCCTCTCACCATATACAATCCCGCCACCAGCTACCCCCATAGAATGCATAACCATAAGTAACCAGAGGTAAGATAGCCACCAGAACATATAGTCCTACTCTAGAGCCACAACCAAACAGGGAACATGCAAGAGAGCCTAGACCAAGAGTTCTCAGGATATCCTACATAACCACCGACAGTCCCTAAGGGCACCCCATGGATGATAACCAGCAAACACAGATAATATACAGTTCTACAGGTTGTTACCACAAAGCAACATACTCAATACCAGGAGACAGATCTAACTGATCACTAAAGCATATCAGCATACTCAATACCAAAACACAGGTCTAGCAGATCACTACAGCATAACAACATACTCAATACCAGAGCACAGATCTACTAGTTCACAACAGCATAACAACATACTCAATACCAGAACACAGATCTACTAGATCACTACAGCATAACAGCATACTAAATATCAACAATCCAAGGAATGCATAACCGTATATACTCAGAGGTGAGATAGTCACCCGGACAGGTGACCCTACTCTAAAACCACAACCAAACAAGGAACAGGTAAGAGAGCTTAGATCAAGAGTCCTCAGTCTATCCTACATGACTATACACAGTCCCTAGGGCATCACTCTACTAGCATATAATCAATACTAGTGGGTCGGTATTGGTTCCTTCGACCCACGGTACAGTGAGGCGAAACTCACCTGGATGTGCGTGCAGAAACCACTATAGCAATGAAGGGCTCTACCAGCTTCAACTCACTCCCAATCACCTACAGGAAGATACTTGAGTCAATACCTGTTCACAGGTCGTAGTCACATGCAACAGTGACCACTTCTCATGAAATGACGATTAGGGTTTCACATGAAATGACGACTAGGGTTTCACATGAAATGACGATTATGGTTAAGTAAGAACACTTAACCCATTAAGGACTTAATAACTTAAGGATATGATTGATTAATGTTTGACTTAGTTGTTTTCGGTTGAAATAATAATCCAGTCAGCAGCCCAAATACGCACCCGATTATTGCCCAAAACAAAGCTCCTCGATTCTAGGGTTTTTACATAAAATGATAACTAGGGTTAGTGTTCCTCACTTAACCCATTAAGGACTTAATCCATTAAGTCCAATATTGCATTGAGGTAATTGTAGGGAATTATTAAGTTATTATTTTAGGTTCAACTAATAGTTTTAACGTGGGTCCCGACCAACTCTAAAATTAGGGCTTCTTAATATTTGGGTTTTCTAAACCCTAATTAGGGTTTCCAACCCCTAAAGTTAAATTATTATCTAATTAAATAAATATCTAATTAATAAATTGGGCACCATCCACTGCCACCTCGGGCAGTGGTGGTCGGCGGCGGTCCATGGCGGTAGGAGGCGGCAGCCACCCGCACACGGCAGAAGTTTGAGTAATAGATCCAACAATCCAACACACATAGAATGTATTACAACACATGCACACACACTAGCACCAAGAGAGTAAGAAAAGGCCGAACAAAACCACCAAAAATGGTGGTTGGCAGCGGCAGGAGGTGGCAGCCACCACCTCACGGTGGTGGTGGTGGGTCTCTTTTGGTTCTAGGTCAAGCAAACACACTAATACATGAACAACAACACAACACACTCATACACGTGACCCACACACTAATAAACGCATACAGCCACCCACATATGGTGGCTGATGGTGGCAGAAAAACGAGAACGACGGCAGACCGGCGGTGACCACCATGGTTGGCTGCCATGGTGGTCTTTCTACTTGACTTCCGGCCAACAACTCGCATACCACGGGAAGAAACACAGAAACACACGCACAACACATCCCCAACAACCCTCTTCGGGGGGTGATACGACGACCGGAGAAATGGGAGAAGATCCGTACGAGCGGCGGCGGCAGTATTCGTCGGGTATACCGCTGTTTAACAGAAAAGAAGCGGAGGAGGGTGATTCGTGGTTGCCTTACCGAGAACAGATGCAACAAACCGCAACTTGCGGTCGTTCACAGCCTCCCTCTTCGATCTAGACAACTTCTCCCGACAGTCATGGACTTCGCCGACAGTAGAAACAGCAGCGACGGACGTTTGCTGAAGTGTAGCGGTCTTTGCCGGCAGCAGGATAATGATGGCTACTTGGTGGTTCTTCGGCTTCGACGTCAGCGGTGCAGCAGCGGCGACGCTTGGCTTGGTTGTTTCCGACCTCAACAATGGAGGTGGAGGCGGATGGAGGTTGGGGAAACAGGGGTGGCGGCTGAAGGTAACGATGCTAGGGTTAGGGTTTAGTGAAGATATATCTGACGTGGGGAAAGGAGGAGTAACGGGTATAAGCCCTCTCGTCTCCAGCTCCAAACTTATGCTCAAAATGACACATCCAGTCCCTCCCCAAGGTTCCTTTTCGATTTAAGTCCAGATTTTTCCCTTTAGCCCCCCGCTTCGAAAAAGCTATTCAATAAAGGTCCATAGGTTACCATTTAACCCTTAACATCAAGAAAATGTAACTTTCAACTCCTATGGCTAACATTGGTAAATTATTACTGTTTTAGGGCTATTATTTATTCATTTTATTTATTTAGTTTATATTTATTTAATTAATTTTATTTATTTATTTAATTTTAAACGGAATGTTACACATAAGGTTTCTCTCCAATTCATGAAAATGATTGTGAGAAAACGCTTTCACTAAGTAGATTTTAAGGAGATAGAAATTATGATATTTGCATTCTCAAATTCGATTATGATTACGGCATCCCTGTTCATAGTTTGAATTGTGAGAAATGGAAAAAGGTCTAAACATTTGAGACTTATTGCTGTAAGTTCTAAAATTGTTTAGACACACATGTGAGCTATCTAAGGAAAGGTGTATGAGTTTGAGAAGCCAAGATAAAGTCTTATCAAAGCATCTCGTATCAGAAATCTGAACTTTGGTAAGAAAGTCAACAAGTATTGATTTCTAGAAGTCCAACTTATTTCTGGGTACATGTCAAAGCTAGTGGGAGCATAAGTGTTATGCTCATAAGAATGTAATTATTATGCTAGTGGGAGCACAATTATTACGTTAAGTGTTGCGAGTTAGCAATGTAATATAGAAAACAAAAGTTTCAATTCGCAAAGTTGCAGGGTTTGAAAAGTTGTTTTGCTATAATTAAGGGAGAGGAATTCATACATCATTTCAAATCTAAAAGCTTAGATTGAGATTTTAATCAAATTTAGTCAAGAACATATATGGATGTTATGTTGAAATGGTTCAACATAAGGAAATTCTATATGTGGAAATATTGTAGCAAGAGACTGGTAAAGTATGACGTCTTTATGTGAGACATTATGAATCGTATCCCATATGCTTCGGGTATAGGATCGATTTCATATGCTATAATATTTAAGTGATCCATTTTTCCAAATGCCTAGGGCATTAAGAGGGAAATAGACTAGAACTGGATATGACTAAAGTGATTAAGCAATTGTCGAGGACAATCTGAGGTTTACCAAAGATTGATTGCTCATGGACAGTTGGAAGTATAGTGTAAATTTTGGAAGGACCATATTGACATATTCTGAAAAGAGGCAACTCTTGTTCAGAAATGATAGTTAAAATGGGAATATGGAAATGTTTCCATAGGTGGAAGTTATTCATTAAATTTGTGTAAGATTAGAAAGCTTAATGCAAGAAGGATGTTCAAAGGAATGTACTTTGAATGTGAGACTTCGTTTCCATGGAATTGCTCTCCGTTGGAATACTTTGTAATATATGTTGCCAAGTCTCTGTGATTTTTTTGCATAGTAATTACAAGAGGATCATTGCATATAAGTTTAGAATCTAACAGATTACAGTAAATGGCAAGAATTTGGTATTCTTACATTTACGGTAAGGATTTGGAATTGTGAAATAAGTTTCATTGAAGATGTGTTCAATTGATCTATTTCACAAAGAAAGGACCATAGGAAAACATAGTGTGCATGCTTGGAGCATGGGATAACTATTGTTTTATTTCAAGTATTAAGTTGATTAATCGAAACATTATACAATGAATAATGTGTAATCAATATGGTGATTAAATAAAAGGTGTTTTATTTATATTCATAAGTTCTGAGACCATATTGGATTCGATTATTCTTGTGTTTCACTTTGCATGTTTTGACTTCCCGAATAACTAGGTTATTCAAACTATCCACAATCGATCATACTTTCGAAGTAGGTATTGAGGCAAGACTGTCATGAATCTAACTATAGATTGTCTAGGTGTTTTAGACATAGCACAAGTTTGCTGCAGTGTTCATGAGTACTCCTGGAATAAGATTCGAGTATTGGATTAAACCCACGCTCATCTAATCACTTCATGAATTTTATCACGAGTGATTGTGAGACGATAATATCTTATATTCTTAACACCAAGACATGTGAGTTGTAGTTTACAAGTCGGTTGCACATTGACATATGTAAACGCACCAGTAACTTGGTGTTATAAAACATATTGTTGTGTATGATTTGATGAGTAAGTACAAGCAAGCATTTGAGTCGAAGTTTATCCATTCCTTTTACCCAAAGTGGGATAAAAGCGATATCTGTGGGCCCCTCGATGATTTAGTTATGACACCCGAAGCGCTTGGCCAATCCTGGACTGATTTGATTTGTTCAATTAGTCAGTCGTCATAAATTAGAAATCGGGAAACAACATATGGACAGAGAGAATGATTATAATCCATGTCTCATGTCCATACAATATCTAGAATGGAGGAATATATGATCCCTTATCTAATGGACATGTCATTGACTAGGTCAGAGTTCGACAACGACTTTTAAGAGCTATGATTGCTAGTCGGGTTGTGGAGTGGTACTTGCAATAATAGTTATTAGACTTATCCAAGTGGGAGACTGTTGGATTAGGTGTCTAAGCCCATAACTATAATTGGTATGTACTTGACCCGAGAGTAGCATGGTCCATTTCGGGTTGCATATCACCATGACAATTTGACAGGATGGATACTTGAGTAAGAGGTTACTTATGATTTATTAATATATTATAAGTTCTAATATATTAATATGAAATCATATTATTTATGTCACAACTGGAAAAATTAGGTTAAAATGTGAAAATTCATGTACAATATAACCTCCTTGTGTAACCTTACAACATCTTATCTAGCGAACTTCAAAACTTCAATGCCATTAAAATTCTACTTTTATACATTGACATTTAGGTCAAAACAATCTCATATAAACCCAAAACTCGATCTATAAAGCCAAGTCCAATCATTTTTGGGCCTTAAACACAAATACTCAATCCAACAACCTCGTTTGGGCCAATACCATTCCTAGAACATCATTGAGCTGAAACCTCCTATCCTTGGGCTTTAAAAAAAAACCGAAAAATCCTTTTATATTGGGCCCAAAAACTCCTTTTGGGTTGGTTAGCCCATTTATTAAAAAAAAAAGAGTTCACAAATTGTCGCCACATCAAAATTACCCAACATGTATCCATGGTAATTATCTTACATACTTTTAGGAAGGGAGTATTTGTCCATCATACTTCCAAGCACCATCCACCCTCCCTTATCTCCTTAAAACTCGTCCATACCACCTCTCCATCACCACTCTCATTTCAAAGTTGCATATAACTCCTTTTCCTCTCAAATCTCCTTCATTTCTCTCAAAATTCGTGGGTGGGGTGCCATCCTCAAGATTTTACTCAAGTATCATAACTTGGTAAGTCCATATTCATCTCTAGATGTTATATTTCAAGTCTATGCTAAGATCCTTCCTCTTACAACTTTATTTTCGTGATTTTGGACCTTAGAACCACCTCCATCTCAAGATCTCACCAAAAACTCAAGCTAGGTTCAAAGTTTCATCATCTTCTTCTTCTACATCTCAAAAACCCCCAAGGTGAGTTCATACCCCCTTGTTTTCGGTTTTATAATGTTTTTGGGGGAGAATACAAGTGCTTTTGTGTTAGATCTATGTATATATGCATGTTTATGTGTTTAACTTTTAGATCTTTACTTGAAAATGAAGTTTATCACTTGGATCTTCATATAAACCTTGAGAAAAGTATGTGTCCTCACATATAATACTTGTAAACTTGTAGATCTGGGATTTATCCACTTAAAATAGCAAAAACAAGTGTTGTGAACAAACTTAGATAACTTAAACTCAAAATACAGCCCTTGACAGAAAAGTTTTAGTCCAATCTTGAACTGTTTTGACCTCCTTAATGGTAATATTTTTCAAAACTGTTTTACATGCAAAAAGTTCAGGTTATTACCTTTAAAATGACTACTCTCACGTTTTCATACGATTTGTCTACTATTTTTGGCGAATTTTACAAAACTGCCTATCAGATTTGAAATAATTTCGGACCAACCTGTGAAGGTGAGCAATTTCACACTTGTTAGATGCCAATAAAAATTATGAGAAAAATTATGAACAATGTGGACAAAATTTCCAAACTTCCAAAATTTACGGATCCAAATTTCGACTTACGATAATATTTCTACAAATTTTCCAACAACTAGGTCAGAAAAGCCAAAAACCAGAAAAATATGTATTTCACAAAAATCAAGCCAAAAATGATATTTTCGACAAAAATGAGTTTAAAAATGTTATTTTTACCACAAACTAGTCAAAAACACAAGTTTCGAACAAAATGGGGGCTAAAGTGTTATTTTTACTATAATTGGGCCTTAATTGAAAACTTTGTGGCTTATATGGCCAAGAACGTCATTTTTACAAAAAGTGGGCTTTTTATATCAATTTTGTAAATAATCGAGTTAAAATAAACAAAACAATAACAAACGGGTTAAAAACGATATTCTTATCCTTATTTGGGCCTGGAAATAATATACATGTTTAGTGGGCCTTAGTGTCCTTTTACATGTATATTGGGCTCAGGGTAGACATTCACATTCCTTTTGTGCCTGGAAATAATAGATACGTATAGTGGGCCTTAGTGGTCCACTTACATGTTTATTGGGCCTGGGAATGAGTTTTATATGTGTTCTTCTTTCTTTTCCGTGTAAATTTTCGATTAAGGATCTAGTGAGACCTGTCGGTTGGCACCTTTGAGTGTACAATCGTAGCCTGTAGTTATAACCAGAGTTTCCTGGAGGGAAAGCGGGAGTTTGTGTATAGATCTATACGGGGGTGACACCCACACCTGAGCTATTCACTACAGTTAGACTAGGCCAGTCTAGGGTGACAAAAACCTTATTCTATTCCGTCGGCGTCCCAAAGACGCAAAGACAGGCGAAATTGTCATTATTTAGTATGGTTATAACGACTCATTTAGAGGAATTAACGTTATAAGATTTACAGGAAACCATTCTATTTTCTTTTTGGGATAAAACAGGAAAGCATTCTATTTTCTTTTTGGGATAAAACGGGAAACCTTCTTTTGATAAAACGACAATCTATAAGCATCGGTACTCAACCACCGGGGTTGAGATTTCAGCATTATCTATTGCAGACAACATCGGGTTGTCTGGAAATCATTCTCTTTCTATTTTCGTAAACATTAACACACATGCATTAATATAAGATCAAACACAAATATTTCAAACCATTTCTTTTTAGAAAGTATCAGATATTTTTGAAAGCACTTTGAAAACGATTCTAAACAAGTACAAAAACCATTTTTATTCAAAACTGCTTATGAACTCACCAACTTTTTAGTTGACGCTTTTCAAAACGACTTGTATTCTCAGGAATTCCAGTAGCAGGTAATAAGTTCGACTATAAGATCAAGTGGTGCGACTTCAAGAAATTTTACTTTCTTACTTTTGTGTAACTGATGAACAAGATTCAATATGTAAACTATGTAAGTGTGTATTTCCAATGTATGATGTTTGGTTGCTATGTTTCATTCATATTCAATTGTTATGATATTGTACACGAGTCGTCCACCCCCGGACGTTTCCGCCGTCCAGGTTCGGGGGTGTGACAATTTAATTAGTATTGATCAAGAATTAATTTGGAATTAATTATGTGATCAAAAGAGACTAATTAAATATATGGGGATTGATTTGGTAAATCAATGATTCTTATAATGTGGGCCAATTGTTATTTACGATGGGCTAAACCAATATGGTAGTCCATGGATAGTCCATGGAGGTTTAACCCATGGATCCTAAGTAATAAGAAAGGTCATGGGCATTAGGGTTTGCATGGATGTAATCCTAGACTTTGCCACACTATAAAAGGACTCCCTTAGCACCCAAAATCGTACACTAGAGTTCTTGGAGTTCATTAGAGCCGATTTTGGAGCTAGCAACATCTCTGTCAAGTTCTCCTTTGTCCTAGGTGTGTTGTGAACCATTTGAGGCATCACACTTGGGGTGCTAAGTTCTTAAAGGCCAAATACAACTAGTTCTACAAGCTACATAAAGAGGTAAACTCCTAACTAGTATTTTATGTTGTTTATTTCAATTGTATGCTAGTTGTAGGCTTAATGCTTTGGAAACAATATTGCATGTATAATTAGAGAAAACATAGATCCAAAGCATTTAGGGTTGTATGTGCACCATAGGATGTTGTAGTATACTAAAACCTGACAGTTCTGACTCTTCAGAACTTGGAAACTCTAGTAGTCTGACTCCCTGCATGACCGCCCATGCAAGATATCATCACGTCACTCGCTCATCGAATGACCGATCTCAAAATCATACCTCCAGTTCTAATTATCTTGATGCGACTGATGAAATCAGATCATTAACCATAACATCTGCCGAACACTCATACCTGACATACCAGTCGATCCAGATCGTACAACAAAGGAACGAAAGGGTCACATCTCACCAGAGACCCATCAACTGAACTGCTATCAGAACCCATCTGAACAAAACGAACCCCAATACTCTGTTCTCAACACAAGAAAATGATCGTGCCCGCTTAGAAGTATCCTCAGACCTCTATGAACATTAGCCCCAGCTCCCTCTCACATATCCCTTCCAACACTGAGCACCAGGTCGGCTCCCGACCTAGCAGTCGAACCTCCAAGGTTACCATTGCACTCCCAATAAAACGACTTTACAGGCTTCCTTCCCATACCAACGAACTGACCCACTCAGTTCTAAGACATCAGATGGAAATCAATACCCCTCAAAATGAATCCCATCTATGAATCCAAAATCTTATCCTACCTAGTCAATACTCAAATTGGCCCAAACTCAAACTCGAGAGTGTGATTCAACAGTAGAATTGGAACCACTCATTTCCAATCTGATACTCAACCCATGACCCGAAACAAAAGTAATTAGATGTTGAACACTACAGGCAAACCTGGGCAGTTATGTAATCATATTTGGAATAAATGGAGCCTGATCAACTGTATTTATTCGAGATACGACCAACATGTGTGTGGGAGTGATGGTGGTGTTGCAACAAGTCTAAAACTTACAAACCCTACATGCAAAGGAGCATTAGAACCAAACCTAAGGTTTAAAATACTATAGGAGTATTTTATGATACTAAACAATAACAACAAGTCTAAAAACATATCGATTTCGTACATCAGGAAGTCCTAGGATCAAACATGTAATACTATAGTAGCATTTTAGAATACCATATGACCTCCACACTTAAATCTTTTACATATATCTCATACCTCCACTCTCATGAAGACAACAAGACTGAGCTTCACCCCGAGAACCCCTACTACCCTGCAGTAATAGCCAACGAATGGATCGAGGGAGAACCAAAGGAAGTGCAAAGGGAGAACCCAGAAATGGGTCTTAAAGAATACCAAGAGATGGACCACGAGGGAGAGGATTCTGATGAGGAGTCAGACATGGATGAAGGCGCCAGAGAGATCCTTAGCGAGCCTTACCCCCTCGGAATGCAATACCGAACCAACACGCAGAACAGGAAGACCTTACCAATCATCTCCGCCCCTTAGAAGAGGAGATGACCACCCTAAGGCAATAGCTCATGGAAGCTGAGGCTAGAGCAGCCTTAGCAGAGCTGAGAGCGGAGGAGGCCACTCGTGAGATGAGCGAAATGGTTGGACACCTTTATGCTATTTAGGCATATGAGAGTCATCACACTAAGTCCTAGGTCTACCATATAATTCTTCACAACTAGTAGTAGTAAATCGAGAGAGGTACGCCGTATGAGAACTCATGTAACCTGAGCCAGCTTAAGGATCTGATATCTATAATTTATTAGGGTAACTTAACATTTGTACAATACCTATTTCTACATACTACCATTAATACATCATAGGGATGTAGGTCAAAACAACGAGAATCTTACAACAAAACATGTGATTCATATGCGTACATGCCTAAGTTCATATCTATAATCATAGATGAGATACGACTAGATATAACCATAGTTACTCACGAACCAGTTTCTCATCATGCCACAAAATCATGTCTTCCCATGGAAACAACCAGCTAGCCGGCGAAACACCAGCTCTGCAGATGGACCCCGCAACCTTCCAAGCCGCTGTAACGGCTGCCGTGACAGCCGTCATGGCGCAACTCAACGCCAACAATCCAAATGGAAATGGAAATGGTGTCGATAACTCCAACCGTAGTATCAACCAAGGAAACCAACGAGGGACAACTTACCCAGACACCCCAAACTCCAAACCTAAGGTCATGAGGCGAAAGCTAGGGAACAAGAAAGGAAGTGGATCGACTCAAGAGCCTACCAAAAGGCAACAAGTTGTAGCAGCCCCTAACCCCACTATCCCCCCTACCCCAGCACCGAGAAAACCATATCATGGAAACCTCCCGCTCTGTAGCAAGTGCCGCTACCATCATCATGGAGTCTTCCGGGAATTGCATTGCAATAGGTGCAACAGGAAGGGGCACATCTCCCGCATCTGTAGGGCCCCGGCCCCATGCGTCACTCCAACCCTCAACCCATAAGTAAGTCCAGTATGCCACGCATGCGGTGAGACGGGACACTTCAAAATGAATTGTCCAACAGAGAAGAATGACGGAGGACCGGGAGGAGTTTAACAACGGGACATGATGAAGCAACAAGGAACCCTACTGGGATTACCGGTACGTTTCAAAACAACAAAAGTTAAGCATTGCATTTTTCACAAACTTTTTGCCAATTAAAATTCATAATCATAAAGTACTCCCTCATCCGAACTTATCATATCATTCATAGAGAAACTAAAGATCCTTGCAAAAGTTATGATAACTTAGTGTAAACGTAAGGCAGTGTGTAATTAAGATTCTAAAAACTTAGAGTGCGTAGACCCGCCTTAATTCTTATTCCTTGGTTGACTGTGGATTTAGGGCATAACCACTCAGTCTACAACCTTTTCAATCTTGAATTACGTACAACTAAGCTACATCAAACCATCATAGAGAGGTCTAATATAAATCAGACTATGAAATCACATCGTTTATACCAAGGAACTCGTGTTGCTAGGGCACCCAAAGATTCAGACCGAGACAACCACAGTAGTAATACCAAGAACGAAATGGGTAGCATTACAAACGTGTACATTTTGAAAAACCACCCCTTTCAGATCAATCCAACATCTATTACAATAAGGAGCCCAACGGTGTCAATTGACATGGGCTGACTTGATCCTCACCATACGAAATTCATGTACCAACGAGACTCTTCAACTTAACCAATCAATTAACGGAACCCTTACAATTTGTAACGACAATACTCGAATTATCTCGGGCATCTAGACCCTTAGGTACCCGTGCAAGTAATACCACACTCTTTCCTAGCCCTTAATAGGGATAAGGAAACAAGAAGCAAAGGCCACCGAGGGTAACCTAGAGATTTATAACACCCCTAAGATTTCTCCAAAGTCCTTTCGAAAAAATCACCTACATGCCAAGTTGAGTTCGGAGATCGACTCAACTCATGGAGCCATTCTCGTAGCCAGACCACCAAGACCACTTAGCACCAACATAAACACCGAAGGTATCCAGTCAATGGAACGACCCAGTAAGTATGAGGTTATCAAACCAAGACTTGAGCCTTAGAGAACGTCTATCCAACTCATAAATAGGAAAGGCTAAGTGTCCATAGGACCACTGACTACTACGGATCAAACGAAACCATCCTCAAGGATCGATATCCCTTATCCCGAATCGAAGATTTACTCGACCTACTCCTAGAAACAAGCAAAGATCAACCTCCCACTAGTTCAAAATCTCTTAGTAAGAAACTCCCATGGCAACTTAAGAAGTATGAGGCCAACCATACCGCACAAAACTTTAACTCTGGTAACAAACGTGTTCGCCCTAAGGTTTAGAGACACTACTGTTGGGACGTCAAGTACACAAATTATCAATAGCCATAACCACCCATTTTCACTTCACCATACAGGACGCAAGGTCAGAATACCTCTGTGTTGGGCTGAGATGATCAACACCCAGCTAGCCAAAGGGCAAGTACCCTACGACGCTGTCACCAGCCCCGAAATCATCAGGGAGACAACCGAAGAGATTACCCAAATTCAAGCACGACAAGAGTCATCTAGAAACTGACAAAAGAACTACGCAAGTGAGCGATAGAAGTCTTTGGAATCCCAAGTTAGTGACCATGTACTACTAAAAACCCTATTTGGAAAGAGATAATAAGCTTTGGAAAGAACATAGGAAAGCGAACCTGAGATATCCGCACCTTTTCCTTAGTACTTGAGATGCTGCTTTAGAATGAATTTCGGGACGAAATTCCCTCTAACGGGGGGATGATGTCACAACTGGAAAAATTAGGTTAAAATGTGAAAATTCATGTACAATATAACCTCCTTGTGTAACCTTACAACATCTCATCTAGCGAACTTCAAAACTTCAATGCCATTAAAATTCTACCTTTATACATTGACATTTAGGTCAAAACAATCTCATATAAACCCGAAACTCGATCTATAAAGCCAAGTCCAATCATTTTTGGGCCTTAAACACAAATACTCAATCCAACAACCTCGTTTGGGCCAATACCATTCCTAGAACATCATTGAGCTGAAACCTCCTATCTTTGGGCTTTAAAAAAAAACCGAAAATCCTTTTATATTGGGCCCAAAAACTCCTTTTGGGTTGGTTAGCCCATTTATTAAAAAAAAAAAGAGTTCACAAATTGTCGCCACATCAAAATTACCCAACATGTATCCATGGTAATTATCTTACATACTTTTAGGAAGGGAGTATTTGTCCATCATACTTCCAAGCACCATCCACCCTCCCTTATCTCCTTAAAACTCATCCATACCACCTCTCCATCACCACTCTCATTTCAAAGTTGCATATAACTCCTTTTCCTCTCAAATCTCCTTCATTTCTCTCAAAATTCGTGGGTGGGGTGCCATCCTCAAGATTTTCCTCAAGTATCATAACTTGGTAAGTTCATATTCATCTCTAGATGTTATATTTCAAGTCTATGCTAAGATCCTTCCTCTTACAACTTCATTTTCGTGATTTTGGACCTTAGAACCACCTCCATCTCAAGATCTCACCAAAAACTGAAGCTAGGTTCAACGTTTCATCATCTTCTTCTTCTACATCTCAAAACCCCCCAAGGTGAGTTCATACCCCCTTGTTTTCGGTTTTATAATGTTTTTGGGGGAGAATACAAGTGCTTTTGTGTTAGATCTATGTATATATGCATGTTTATGTGTTTAACTTTTAGATCTTTACTTGAAAATGAAGATTAACACTTGGATCTTCATATAAACCTTGAGAAAAGTATGTGTCCTCACATATAATACTTGTAAACTTTTAGATCTGGGATTTATCCACTTAAAATAGCAAAAACAAGTGTTGTGAACAAACTTAGATAACTTAAACTCAAAAATCAGCCCTTGACAGAAAAGTTTTAGTCCAATATCGAACTGTCTCCTTAATGGTAATATTTTTCAAAACTGTTTTACATGCAAAAAGTTCAGGTTATTACCTTTACAATGACTACTCTCACGTTTTCATACGATTTTTCTACTATTTTTGGCGAATTGTACAAAACTGCCTATCAGATTTGAAATAATTTCGGACCAACCTGTGAAGGTGAGCAATTTCACACTTGTTAGATGCCAATAAAAATTATGAGAAAAATTGTGAACAAAGTAGACACAATTTCCAAACTTCCAAAATTTACGGATCCAAATTTCGACTTACGATAATTTTTCTAGAAATTTTCCAACAACTAGGTCAGAAAAGCCAAAAACCAGAAAAATATGTATTTCACAAAAATCAAGCCAAAACTGATATTTTCGACAAAAATGAGTTTAAAAATGTTATTTTTACCACAAACTAGTCAAAAACACAAGTTTCGAACAAAATGGGGGCTAAAGTGTTATTTTTACTATAATTGGGCCTTAATTGAAAACTTTGTGGCTTATATGGCCAAGAACGTCATTTTTACAAAAAGTGGGCTTTTTATATCAATTTTGTAAATAATCGAGTTAAAATAAACAAAACAATAACAAACGGGTTAAAAACGATATTCTTATCCTTATTTGGGCCTGGAAATAATATACATGTTTAGTGGGCCTTAGTGTCCTTTTACATGTATATTGGGCTCAGGGTAGACATTCACATTCCTTTTGTGCCTGGAAATAATAGATACGTATAGTGGGCCTTAGTGGTCCACTTACATGTTTATTGGGCCTGGGAATGAGTTTTATATGTGTTCTTCTTTCTTTTCCGTGTAAATTTTCGATTAAGGATCTAGTGAGACCTGTCGGTTGGCACCTTTGAGTGTACAATCGTAGCCTGTAGTTATAACCAGAGTTTCCTGGAGGGAAAGCGGGAGTTTGTGTATAGATCTATACGGGGGTGACACCCACACCTGAGCTATTCACTACAGTTAGACTAGGCCAGTCTAGGGTGACAAAAACCTTATTCTATTCCGTCGGCGTCCCAAAGACGCAAAGACAGGCGAAATTGTCATTATTTAGTATGGTTATAACGACTCATTTAGAGGAATTAACGTTATAAGATTTACAGGAAACCATTCTATTTTCTTTTTGGGATAAAACAGGAAAGCATTCTATTTTCTTTTTGGGATAAAACGGGAAACCTTCTTTTGATAAAACGACAATCTATAAGCATCGGTACTCAACCACCGGGGTTGAGATTTCAGCATTATCTATTGCAGACAACATCGGGTTGTCTGGAAATCATTCTCTTTCTATTTTCGTAAACATTAACACACATGCATTAATATAAGATCAAACACAAATATTTCAAACCATTTCTTTTTAGAAAGTATCAGATATTTTTGAAAGCACTTTGAAAACGATTCTAAACAAGTACAAAAACCATTTTTATTCAAAACTGCTTATGAACTCACCAACTTTTTAGTTGACGCTTTTCAAAACGACTTGTATTCTCAGGAATTCCAGTAGCAGGTAATAAGTTCGACTATAAGATCAAGTGGTGCGACTTCAAGAAATTTTACTTTCTTACTTTTGTGTAACTGATGAACAAGATTCAATATGTAAACTATGTAAGTGTGTATTTCCAATGTATGATGTTTGGTTGCTATGTTTCATTCATATTCAATTGTTATGATACTGTACACGAGTCGTCAACCCCCGGACGTTTCCGCCGTCCAGGTTCGGGGGTGTGACAATTTAATTAGTATTGATCAAGAATTAATTTGAAATTAATTATGTGATCAAAAGAGACTAATTAAATATATGGGGATTGATTTGGTAAATCAATGATTCTTATAATGTGGGCCAATTGTTATTTACGATGGGCTAAACCAATATGGTAGTCCATGGATAGTCCATGGAGGTTTAACCCATGGATCCTAAGTAATAAGAAAGGTCATGGGCATTAGGGTTTGCATGGATGTAATCCTAGACTTTGCCACACTATAAAAGGACTCCCTTAGCACCCAAAATTGTACACTAGAGTTCTTGGAGTTCATTAGAGCCGATTTTGGAGCTAGCAACATCTCTGTCAAGTTCTCCTTTGTCCTAGGTGTGTTGTGAACCATTTGAGGCATTACACTTGGGGTGCTAAGTTCTTAAAGGCCAAATACAACAAGTTCTACAAGCTACATAAAGAGGTAAACTCCTAACTAGTATTTTATGTTGTTTATTTCAATTGTATGCTAGTTGTAGGCTTAATGCTTTGGAAACAATATTGCATGTATAATTAGAGAAAACATAGATCCAAAGCATTTAGGGTTGTATGTGCACCATAGGATGTTGTAGTATACTAAAACCTGACAGTTCTGACTCTTCAGAACTTGGAAACTCTAGTAGTCTGACTCCCTGCATGACCGCCCATGCAAGATATCATCACGTCACTCGCTCATCGAATGACCGATCTCAAAATCATACCTCCAGTTCTAATTATCTTTATGCGACTGATGAAATCAGATCATTAACCATAACATCTGCCGAACACTCATACCTGACATACCAATCGATCCAGATCGTACAACAAAGGAACGAAAGGGTCACATCTCACCAGAGACCCATCAACTGAACTGCTATCAGAACCCATCTGAACAAAACGAACCCCAATACTCTGTTCTCAACACAAGAAAATGATCGTGCCCGCTTAGAAGTATCCTCAGACCTCTATGAACATTAGCCCCAGCTCCCTCTCACATATCCCTTCCAACACTGAGCACCAGGTCGGCTCCCGACCTAGCAGTCGAACCTCCAAGGTTACCATTGCACTCCCAATAAAACGACTTTACAGGCTTCCTTCCCATACCAACGAACTGACCCACTCAGGTCTAAGACATCAGATGGAAATCAATACCCCTCAAAATGAATCCCATCTATGAATCCAGAATCTTATCCTACCTAGTCAATACTCAAATTGGCCCAAACTCAAACTCGAGAGTGTGATTCAACAGTAGAATTGGAACCACTCATTTCCAATCTGATACTCAACCCATGACCCGAGATTGACGAATTCATGCACACACCATCTCTCTAATTCCTTCCAATTGCGATAACCCCTCCTCAACTCGGGATATAATGATTCCCGACCGTCACGGAGACCCCAATCTCACCCCTGGTCCGGCTACCCGGTTCCCGAAGACTCAAGTGGTAAGGCTACCCAAGCCTAAGAACTCCTCTGCATCATGCTCTGACTAGTGAATACTACAGCTCCCCGTAGTGACAATATTCTCTCTTATCGACTACTCAGTGCTACGATTTGCCCGTAGTCTTAAGACACTCCTTCATTGACTCATGAATGCTACGGCTCCCCGCAGACTTACGACACCCTCTCACTAACTCGTGAATGTTATGGCTCCCCGCAGACTTACGACACCCTCTCGCTAACCAGTGAATACAACGACTCCACGCAGTATCACGACACTCTCTCGCTGACTAGTGAGTACTACGGCTCCCCGCAGTATCACTACACTCCCTCGCTGACTAGTGAGTACTACGGCTCGCCGCAGTATCATGACACTCCCTCGCTGACTAGTGATTACTACGGCTCCCCGCAGTATCACGACACTCCCTCGCTGACTAGTGAGTACTATGGCTACCCGCAGTATCATGACACTCTCTCGCTGACTAGAGATTACTACGGCTCCCCGCAGTATCACGTCATTCTCTCGCTGACTAGTGAATACTACGGCTGCTCGCAGTATCACGACACTCTCTCGGTGACTAGTGAGTACTACGGCTCCCCGAAATATTACAGTACTCTCTCTTACGGACTCATGGATGCTACGGCTCCCCATAGTCTTACAAGACTCCCTCTCACGACTCATGGATGCTACAGCTCCCCGTAGTCTTACAATATTCTCTTATCACTCCACCATCTCATCCTCAGGTCATCACCACACTGCGTTCACTAACTCATACTTCGTGGCCAACATAGATAGGTGCACACACTTCCCCAGATTATGCACCACCAATCTTGATGTAAATTCCCGTAGACAAGGCACTTTTCTCAGCACAGTCACACCCTTGGACAATCCCCATCTGGCGACAATTAACTGACGACCTCTTACTCGGAAATATAGTCACCAGAGGTTCCACTTACCGTCTGACAACCCAGATTTCATAATGATCCAACAATCTAGGGCATCATACTTGGATACTCCGATACAACATTTCAAAATATCATGATGTCTAGATACGATCACTGATTTCCCTCTCGTACAACTCATAACCTCGAAATACTCCAACCCACGATTTGAAACACGGAGGAGTCGCCAATGACTAAGAACACGTTGACGACAATCCAAAACACATCCTCTACTGCTCAAAACTCATGCAGAATACTTATACCGACTCTGACGTTGGTTTCAAAATCAACCGTTTCCCCTTCCCGGAGTGCATATAACAATCCATGCATCGAACTAGAAATTCTCTACAGTCGAATCTGGACCTCACGAGCCAACCACCTCGAACTCAACCACTACAAACTGGAAGAATTCCTAACGACAAAAAGGTCCCTGACCAACGGTTACATGCTGCGGATACAATCATCTTTTCCTGAACGCATACAACATGCATCATCTCGCTCTCCACCTTGCCTCATCCACCCATAACCCAACTCTCATGTGTCCGTACCACAGATCTCCATAGCCAGTTCTCTAACCGCACTTGAACATACTGCTGATCTTTCTCAATAGAATACCCAGTTCTCCCCCACTCAGGGTTCGAAGTATCACTAATTGGCATACCAACAGTCTACTCCACTGACTGTTTCACTAGGTACATCACACTTGACTCTTAGAACGTACACTGTAACGCTCGATGTTCTTCCCGATAGAGACTAAACAACTCCAAATACCCCGAACCTCAGATGAAATTCTTGGAATCCTCCCCACGTGACTGTCTCTAGTCATCTCGAAATCTCATGCCGACACATCGCCGGACATCCCAACTGTCCCGAATTACTCACGACTCTCGATCTGGAAATAATGCACTATAACACACCTCGTCTCCGATCTCTCAACCAACATTCCATCGCGTGGATCATCATAGAAGCAAGAGACCTCACTCTCACAGTCGATACACAATGCGACAATGAGGGCCGCCGCCCCAATATACTCCTCTTGATCACCTAGAGCTGCTACTAAAAAGTATGCCTCACTCAACTAAGGCATCTCCTTGTCATCATCCATCTCGGTTCTCACGGATGACTCTCTCACGGAATAGGAAATACCTTGCAGCAAACATACCACAATTACTCTGGTGAAAGTATTGCAGTTATGTGCTACCCATCGGGGTTACCTCCAAACTCTGGAACCGGCAACTCGTTATCTCGTTCGCTTCACACGAGAAGTGGAATAGTGTAATTCTCATAACAGGATGTGGCATCTCAAACATCGGTCCATCACTCGACTCAGTCCGCAATCCTCCTCAGCGTATCACCTCCACTTTTCCTCAAGTTCTGTGTCTCTAACTGGTAGCCCACCAGTCAACTCCCCGGGATCTAAACTCAGTCTCCTCACAAGGTACACTCTATCGAAGCTCAACCGACATGGCCCCCTGGCCCCACAGTTTACCATATCCATTCTCAGTCTGAACACCCATCGTCAGATAACTGGTAAAAATGGAAACACACTCTGCTACGAATCATGGTACTCGAACCATGTTATCTCCCTACTACCCGCTATATAGAACCTCTGGAATCGTCCTCGTTTCGAGTATGGGTCCTCTGCTTTTAGTAGTATGGGCCCATACTACCTGCCACATCTACTCATACTTTCCACACAGATCGTCCCAAATTTCCTAAGTAGCTGCTCAACCTTCTCGATCACCAATCCCATCACACATGATCGCTCTACAGTGAATACTCTCCTTTATCAGCGTACTCATCTGACTAAGGTATCTCCCTAGGCTCTTCCTAGGTTCTCACACTTCTATGCCATTAGCTACTGAAGAACTCCTCATGATGCCAACCATCTACCTCCTGAATATCTTCATATTCACTTAGTAGTTGTCTCCCATCATCTAGAGTCCCACAAAGCACAAAGCAAGCAGCATTCGGGCATCGAATAACCTCAACTAACACCTAAAACCCCTCTAGCACACAACTCCACTCGCTCTATTCGCGACTCAAAAAGTCATTACCAAACTCAGGTAACCCTACCTTTCATGGGTATCTCACTACTCTCTTAGTAGATTCCTCAAATGCACATCTAGGTATCTCTCCTAGATTACTCCTCTACTTAAGCTCTCTCTAACAGATTCTTGCTAGGTACTCTTACTTAGCACATACAAAGAGCAAATAGCAAATAATATCAATCAATAGCATTCCCTAGGCTAAGGCATCACAAATCAGGCAACTCTAGCCCTAAGATATGAAATACCTAGCCTATCCTCTAGCATGCATCCCTAATATCTCATGAATATCTCATAACACAAATAAGTAAGGGTATTTTAGGAAATCACCGTTCGGGCTCTGGCTGATTGTACACACTGCTCCAACTCGTTTTTCTCTTAAAACTCTTTCTTATTTTGAAAAAATATCATTTCTTTTGAAATTTTTTCTTAAATCCTCAGTTTGAGTCCAGACACACCCGAAGGTACATCCGAATCCCTCAAACCAAGGCTCTGATACCAACTTGTAACACCGTAAATTTTCAAACCAAAATTTTCATTTTTAAAACACATAAAAACTCATAATATATTTCTCAAAAACATAATTGTTTCAAGTCTCAACACAAATCCACATAAAAATGTCACTATCCCAGAATCATCCACATAGTCTCGAATCGGTGTGTACAATCAAGCCGACGCCTTTCCGCGATCCTGAGAAGTACCTGAAACACATATCACACAACACAGTAATCACAAAGCTTAGTGAGTTCCCCAAAATACCACATACACAAATAATAAGCCTCTCATGGATATAACTCGGCATGGAGCCTCCGGTCTCATACGTCTCGGTGAGACCCTCCAGTCTCACGGATCAGTGTGGACCCTCCGGTCATGTGTCTCAGCGAGGACCCTCCGATCTCACAGCTCGGGTTGGACCCTCCAGTCCTATATCTTAGTGAAGACCCTCCAGTCTCACAACTCGGTTTGGACCCTCCGGTCCGATCTCAGTAAAACACAGAGTATCATAGCATATATCACAAAGACAAAATGCATAATATCACATAACTCAATATAAGCACATATGACCCTCCGGTCGATAACTCATTTAAGACCCTACGGTCACTAAGTATTACCACTCGGGTAAGTATAGTGAGAAGACTCACCTCGTAAGCAAGTAAGGAAACTGGATACCCCTCGAACATCCTAATCTCTGCCTACACGCAATAAGCATCTCTAATTAACATTTAATGATCACAACTTTATATAAACTCATGCTAATCCCTCTCTAACTCTTGGGATGGGTAAAAGACCATTTTACCCCTCTATGGTCCCCATAATCCCTGCCTTGACCATACCCTAAAGTCAACATAAGTCAACACTCGAGTCAACTGTCCATGTTGACCTGACTCGCCGAGTGCACCTGTGTGACTCGCCGAGTCCCCATTGTTCCTCAGAACATCGCGAAAACCCAACTTAACTCGTCGAGTTGTCTCATCAACTCGCCAAGTTACCCTTGTCCAGACTCATTGGGGAAAACCCTAGCCGACTCGTCGAGTCAGCTCCTTAACTCGTCGAGTCCCTTAAGTCAAATTCTCATTCAGACATTTTAAGGAAGAACCCATGCCCCATACTCCAAATCTGAATTCCTAAGGCTCGATTATGACGTAAAGTTTCAATCTTTACGTTCATGCATGGCATATTTGCTCCATAATTCCAATTCAAGCTCCAACAAGGGTTAGATGCACAAGATCTTATCTCTAGCTCAATAAAGTTCGGGTCTTTGGAATCACAAGATCTCCTACACTCTAGATTTGAGGTTTCAACCTCAAATCATGCTCAAAGGACTCAAATGACACAAAAGGTATGGGAGAAAACCCTAGATACTCCCTAACCCAAGATCTCATAAGGAAATGATCAAGTTTGCATCTTTTTACCTCCAACTGAAGCAAAACTCTAATGAACCTCTAGATTCAAAGGCTCCTCTTGATCCAAGCTTTGATACTCTCCTCTTCTCCTTCAAAAGTGCACTAATACCCACAAGATTAGCTCCTCTCTCACTCTCTAGCTCAAGTGGACGACTAGGGTTTCTCTCAAGGGTGTAAGGTGACTGGTGAGGCAGAAATGAGGGCTTAAGGCCCCTTAAATAGGTCACAAACCCGGGGATTTAGGGTTTCCTAACATAGCGCCAACTCGGCAAGTCGGCTCTCTGACTCGTCGAGTCGGTCATTAAACCCACATGACGCATCCAACTCTACTCGACGAGTCGGACACACAACTCGTCGAGTCACTCATTAAATCCCAAAACCAAATAAATAAATAAATGTAATACCTGGGAGTAGGGATGCTACAAGCGTATTATGATTAAAGAACATACTATGTAGAATATTTTCACAGAAAAAGTTATCTTAATACAAATATAAAAAAGACTATCTACCAATAAACCCTGTATTAAATTAATAGTAGGTCCAATCTTCATAAGCAATCTCCAAGAATCAAAGACACTTCCTTATATAGGGAAACTCTAACCTCAATTGAATTAGATCTAATAGTTATCATAAAACTTAGGATCAAACACTTGATGTACAAGTTTCCTTAGCCATGCTATAGAATCTTCAAATCTTCATGATGAGGTTGTCATCATAGACACACACTAAAGCAGCCAACTTTGCTAATATTACAGCTAATTGATAACAGTTGACTCATTAAATAATTAGGTTTAACCCAACAATTCTAGAATTTGTAATGAAGATAATGTTTTTCTCCACAAAATATAATTCAATTATATAACGGAATGAGGTTCTTATGGGTGGAGGTTGTTGATCATTACTTACTTCGACACTTTCCATTCTAATCAAGTTATAAGAGGATACACTATTTCCATTCTTATTTTGATTGATACACCATTGACATGAAAAAGAAATGAAGAAAATGGTGATAATTTGCAAACTAACCCTGTTGATTTCACTATTGCTATCACATGAACAATGAGTATACCTTAGCATTTCCATTTCTAATATGTAAAAGTGATATCTCATAGATGACAAAATTGCAAAAATGGTTTCTATGGTTGGCAAAATTATATGGTTGAGTCCAAAACGTTTTGGTGGTGCACCAATGGTCCAACGTTAGATATTTTTATTGGTTTTGGTCCCTATCAACTTAAAAAGACTATTATACCCCTTATATTTTTAATTTTATAATTTTATATTTATATTAATATTGTTAATTAATTAGAAATAAAATAAGGGCCCCACCTCTCTCTCTCTCTCACACACACACTCACACACACATACACACACACACACACCGTTCCTTCAACTTCCGTTTCTTCACATTCTTATTCAACAATTCTCCAAAATCAATCTCTGATTTCTGTTAATACTCGTTGTACCATCCAAAAAATCACAATAAATTTTAACTTTTCAAAAACAACCCATAACCATAAATGTTTACAAAAGCATTGTTTCAAAAGTGTAATTTAGTAATCAGAGTATCCCAAAATCCAAACAACATAAAACCAAAGGATGTGCATGATCACACCTTGGTCTTGCCACGATCATCTGGAGTACTTGAAACAATAAACTAAAACTATAAGCACGAAGCTTAGTGAGTTCCCCCAAAGTATCACCACACAAACATATAATCAAACAAATATCGGGTCTACAACCTCCCGGTTGTATTACCCCTGGCCAACAACCTTTTGGTTGGAATGCCCCAACCCACAACCTTACGGTTGGAATACCCAATACATAACGGGTCCACAACCTCCTGGGTGGATTACCCCTGGCCCACAACCTTTAGGTTGAAATGCCGCGACCCACAACCTTACGGTTGGATTGCCCCGGTCTGTTGACTGACATCACAAAGCAGTAGTTTCAAACCCAACATAACATGTCGACATATAACAAACAACAAACATACTCAACAAACAGATACTCATACAGCCAGTAATCACAGGTGGTCCTACAGATCTACCAGTCTAACACGTATCATCAACTATCATATAATCATACAAATCTACCACATACGGAACATATCATCAATCAATATAACAGGTTATCAAACCAATGGGCCGACCTTGGTGCCTTCTGTTGGATTAGGTGTCTAAGCCTATAACTATAATTGGTATGTACTTGACCCGATAGTAGCATGGTCCTTTTGGGTTGCCTTCACCATAGCAACTTGACTGGATGTATTATGGAGAAAGAGGTTAATTATGATTTATTAATATATTATAGGAATAATATATTAAAAGAGAAATCATATTATTTAATTAATATTGGTCAAGAATTAATTTAGAACTAATTTTGTGGTTAAAAGATATTAATTAAATTAAGGGGACTGGTACTGTAATTATAAGATAGTTACAAAGTTGGGCTTAGGGTCCATAAGGAAGGAATGGATGAAATTTATGTAGGAGTCCTCATAGAATTCATCCAAGGGGCCTTCTGGAAGGATCCTATGGGCTGCTTAAGGACTAAGCAACTGGATTAGGGTTTTGACTGAAACCCTAGTTGCTCAACTATATAAGGAACCCTTGGGCATACAGAAATCGGACACTAGAAACCCTAGAAGGATCTTGAGCCGATTTTGTGCCTATCCCTCTCTCTCTAATATTCTTCCATTGCTTGTGGTGTTTGTGATCTATTAGAGGCATCACATTTGAGGTGCTAAGTTCTCAAAGGTTGAAGATCAAGCTAGCTATAATTGAAAGGTAAGGTTCTAACTTTGTTTTAGATATAAATTTCGATTTTTGCATGCTAGATTAGGGCTGTAGCTTTGGATGATTATTATTGCATATACAATTAGAGAAAACCTAGATCCAAAGCTTTAGGGTTGCATGTGCACCATAGGATTGATGTAATGCTCAAAACCCATCAGTGGTATCAGAGCCTAGGTCGTTTTTCTATTTGTACTTGATGTTATTGCTTAATTGTTCTTAGCTGAAAAATTCGAAATTCTGTAATCTGTTGATGAACTCGTCGAGTCCTCTAATGAACTCGACGAGTCCAAAGTTTGACTCGGCGAGTCGGCTTGTCAGTTGGCAGATTTTTCGGGATTTTGACCAGAATTGGATTAGGATAATTACCAAAAACGTTTTTGACTAATAAAATTCGAATTTTATTATATGGTTTTGATTATCCTCATCCAATTAGAAGATAATTGTCAAACTATAAGATAATTACTAGTTTATATGATACAATTAATTATTTGTATTATTTGATTTGAATTATCCTGTCTTGAAAGTAGATTAGGTCAAATTATGTGATAAATATTAATTATATGATTATTTAATTATTTTTTAAATTTGATCTAAAAGATATTTTGAAAAGTTTCAAAATTTTCCCTCAAGTTTTGGAATTTAAATTTTAATTAAAAATTTTTAATTTTGAAATATTTAAATTCTAAACCCTAGGGTTTTAAAAGTTTAAAATTCAACCCTTATACTATTATAATATTAAAAGGTTAATAATTATATATATATATATATATATATATATATATGTATATGTATAAGACGAGTCAGTCTTACCGTTAATAGGCCTCATTCACGAAGTTGGTCTATAAGGGGTGTTTAAGGAAGCGACCTATAAAATGACCGCCATTGGGTATCCATTCTTACCCACTGCACTCTTGACTAGTGGAGAGTCGTTAGCCAAACGGGTAGGATAGGACAAACTAATTCCTCATTAATAAGTATAATGAATTATAAAGTAACTAAATGTTTTCATAAAATTCCCAATCTTAGTTACTTTAGGAAACATGTGAAAATGATGCTATTCCATGAAATTGGAGTTTACACCTTGCCAAGTCATTAGTGGAGCGTGTGTGGCTAATCGACACACTAATTTGGGACTAGCAATGGTGGCAAAGGGTAGCTCGATGTTTATCATAGATCAATGGAGCGTGTGTGGTTAACCGACACATTGATTAGGTGATAAATGACATCGTGAGTACCAAGCACATTTTCATGGTTATTCACACCTTGTATGTGATCCTCGGTATCCCAGTCACAAACTTGAAGGACATAATCGAGATTTAAACATGTCATTGAAAAGTTCAATGAATCTCAAAAGAATCTAGGAATTTCAGTTCATTTAAAACTTAATATTATTTTTCGTTTTTCATGGTGGAAATTGGTAAATCGTCATTTACCTACCTTCAAATTATTTGCAATTAGATTACGGTATCCCTTTTCTGAATTGTAAAAAATTGTGTTGGGTCCTAGCCCTAATTTTTCATTTGGGTGTTAAATTGGGGATTCTTATCTAATCTAAACTTTGTCTCTTTTATTTTTCAGACGTCTACCTCAAACCATAACACTTCTGGCTCCAATCCTTCTGGCTCTTTCTCCCTCATGAACTTATGTGGGAGGGTGATCTTTGATGGATCCAATTCTAACGACTGGATTCGCAACATTCACATGGTCACCTGCTACGAGGACAAGGAGTATGTTCTCGACAATGAGCTGAAGGAGATTGACCATAATACTGCTACTCCTGAGCAAATCGCTCAATATGATGCTCATGAGAGGGACGCGACAAAGGTGTCGTGTATCATGCTTGCGACCATGACTGTCGAACTCCAAAAGTCCTACGAGGACTACTATCCTTATGAGATGCACCAAGATTTGATGGAAAGGTACCATCAAAGTGCGAGGCAGGAAAGGTACGAGATCATCGCCTCCATGATCACTACGAAGATGAAGGATGGAGAGTCCATCACGACTCACTTACAGAAGATGCAGAGATTTGTGGACCGCTTGCTGAAGTTGAATGTCAACTTCGACGAACAGTTGGCCATAGATATTATTCTACACTCTTTACCTCCTTGTTATGATCAATTTCGTATGATTTATCATATGAACAACGAGGAGGTCACTCTAAGCAAGCTCCAAGGCCTTCTACGAAATGTTGAGATTACTTTGAAAGGAAAATCTGTTGCATCTACTCCTACTGATGATGCCCCTGTATTGGCTATTGGACAAGGGAAAGGGAAGAAGAGAAAGGCTCCTTCTAAGAGCCACAAGGAAAAGTCTCATGATGGATCCTCTTCTAGTAGGACCAAATGTGGTTCCGCTGCTCCCTCTTCCAATCCGAAGGATGCAGAGTGCTTCCACTGTCACGAAAAAGGGCATTGGATATGAAGCTACCCGAAGTATTTGCAAGACATCAAGGATGGGAAGATAAAGCTCACCTTCGCAGGTATTTATACTATTCAATCTAATAACTCATCACATGCTATTTATGTTGGGTTTTGAGCACTATAACACTCCTATGGTGCACATGCAACCCTATATGCTTTGGATCTATGTTTTCTCTAATTATACATGCATATTTTCAATTTTCCAAAGCATACATCCTAACTAGCATACAAATTGACAATTGAGAAATACAACTAGTTAGATAACTTACCTCTTACAAGGACTTGTAGTTCTTGACCTTTGAAAGCTTGAGCACCTCAAGTGTGATGCCTCTAATGTGTCACAAACACCAAATGCAAGAGGAGGCTTGAGAGAATAAGTTACGTAACACAAAATCAATATCAAACTTCTTAGAATGATGGTGTAACCGATTTTGGTTCTAGGGGTGTGCTTTTATAGTGTAGCAAATGCTAGGGTTACACCTTGTAAACCCTAATGACCTTTCATATTACTTAGGCTCCATGGGTTAAACCTCCATGGACTATCTCATTGGTTTTGCCCATCCTAAATAACCATGGATCATTAGCCCACAATATAAGAATCATTGATTTACACAATCAATCCCCATATATTTAATTAGTCTCTTTTGATCACAAATTAATTCCAAATTAATTCTTGATCAATACTAATTAAATAATATGATTTCATATTAATATATTATACTTGTAATATATTAATAAATCATAAATAACCTTATTCTTAAAAGTCCATCCTATCAAATTACATTGGTGAAGGCAACCCAAAAGGACCATGCTACCATCGGGTCAAGTACATCCCAGTTATAGTTATGGGCTTAGACACCTAATCCAACAGTCTCCCACTTGGATAAGTCTAATAACTATAACTGCCAATGCAACTTCAAAATCCGATTAGCAATCGTAGCTCTCAAAAGCCGTTGTCGAACTCTGACCCAGTCAGTGACACATCCTTTAGATAAGGGATCATATATTCCTCTATTCTCATGATATCTATGCGGATAAATACATGGAACATAGTCATACTTATTGTCCTGCAATTTGTTTCCCGATTTCTGATTCGTCTGACATAGAACATAACTGATCACATCAATTTAGTTCTGACCAGGCCCAACACATAGTCAAAACAGAATCATCGAGGGGCCCAAGATGTCGCTTTTAATCCTCTAAGGATAAAAGGAACATATAAACTTCGACATTATATGCTTGTACTAGCTACTCATCAAATCATGCACAACGACACGTTTTATAACATCAAGTTACTGATGCGTTTTCATGCCATCAATGCAAAACCAACTCGTAGTCAACAACTCATATATCTTGGTTTGAAGATTATATGATATTATCGTCTCATAATTAATCGTGATAAATTCCATGAAGTAATTCAGGTGGGCGCGGGTTGAATCCAATACTCAAATCCCTATTTCAGGAGTACTTATGAATGGTGCAGCAAACTTTTGCTATGTCTAACGCCTTAGACAGTCTACAATCCAACTCATGACAGTCTAGTCTCATTACCTACTTCCAAAGTATGATCGACTGTGGATGGTTTGAATAATCTTATTATTCTGGAAGTCAAAACATGCAAAGTGAAACAATAGTAAATAATTGACACAAGACATTAACTTTACTTATAAATAAAAACTCCTTTTATTTAATCATCAAATTTCAATTACAATTTAGCTATTACAAGTTTCTATTTATCTAAACACTAAAACTAATATCGTCTGTTAGCCCAATGCCCCTTGCATGCTGCAAGTGCTTAACCCTAGTCACTGCCTTCGTAAGGGGATCTGTTGGGTTGTCCTCTGACGATATCCTCTTCACCACTAGGTGTCCTTCTTCTACTTGATGTCTTATGAAGTGGTACTTTCTGTCGATATGCCTGGATCTACCATGATCTCTCGGTTCCTTGGTTAAGGCAACCGCCCCTTCATTATCGCAGAAGATCTCCACAGGCTCCTTTATGGATTGTATGATTCCAAGGTCTCCGATGAAGTTTTTCAACCATATCGCCTCCTTCGATGCTTCGCTTGCTGCTATGTACTCTGATTCACACATTGAATCAGCTATAGTCTCCTGCTTGGAACTTTTCCATGTTACTGCTCCTCCATTCAGGGTAAACAACCAGCCCGACTGAGAGCCGAAATTATCTCTATCGGTTTGAAAGCTGGCGTCGCTATACCCTGTCACTCTCAAGTCATCACTCCCACCGAGGGTAAGGACCCAATCCTTAGTCCTCCGCAGGTACTTAGGAATGTTCTTAATCGCAGTCCAATGAGCTTTACCAGGATTCCCTTGATATCTGCTGACCATGCTCATAGCAAATGCCACACCAGGGCAAGTACAAGTCATAGAATACATGATCGAGCCAACTGCGGAAGCATATGGTATTCGACTCATCTCTGCTATCTCAGCCTCTGTACTCGGACTCTGAGTCTTACTCAGTTTGGCATTTCCTTGTAAAGGTAAGTCACGTTTCTTGGAGTTCTCCATGCTGAAACGCTTCAACACCTTGTCCAAGTAGGTACTTTGACTAGGTCCTATTAGTCTTTTACTCCTGTTTCTCAATATCCTTATCCCTAGGATGTAAGCAGCTTCCCCAAGGTCCTTCATAGCAAAACACTTCCCAAGCCAGGACTTAACCTCCTGCAAGGTTGGGATGTCGTTTCCTATGAGCAGTATGTCATCTACATACAATACCAAAAAGCTCACTATACTTCCACTAGCTTTGACATATACACAGGACTCATCCTCGCTTCTCGAAAATCCAAACTTTTTGACTTTCTCATCAAAACAAAGATTCCATCTGCGAGATGCTTGTTTTAATCCATAGATGGGTTTTTCAAGCTTACACACTCTATTAGGGTACTATGAATTGACAAAATCCTCTGGCTGACTCATGTAAACATCTTCAACCAACTTTCCATTAAGGAAAGCGGTTTTGACATCTATTTGCCATATTTCATAGTCATGAAATGCAGCTATGGCTAGCATAACCCTTATAGATTTAATATTCGCTACTGGTGAGAAGGTCTCATCATAGTCAACTCCATGAGTTTGAGTAAAGCCATTCAGAACCAGTCGCACCTTATATGTGTGTACTTTCCCATCTATGTCGGTCTTGTTCTTGAAGATCCATTTGCACCCGACTGTCTTACGACCCGGTACATTGTCAACCAAGTTCCAAACTTGATTGTCATACATGGACTGAATCTCGCTGTCCATATCCTCTTTCCATTTTGTAGACTTGGGGCCTGGCATGGCTTCCTTGTAGTTATTAAGTTCGTCCAGATTTACCAGTGTGCTATCACTGATAAATGTATCACCTTCAGCTGTTATATGAAAACCATATAACACAGGTGGAACACTAACTCTACTGGAACGCCTCAGAGGTACGAACTCGTCTTCAACCGGAGTTTCCTTCTCAGGTTGAGTGCTAGTGTTTGAGGTTCCTTCACCGCTTAACTCTTGAAGATCTTCAAGGTCAATTTGCCTCCTACTGTCCTCTTAGCATATGAGTTCTCTCTCGCGAAAGACTCCTCTCCTCGCAACAAAGACAACATTGTCACTCGGTCTATAGAAGAGATATCCAAAGGACTTCTATGGGTAGCCGATGAAAATACATTGCTCACTCCGAGGTTTGAGCTTGTCGTGAGTCTCACGTCTCACGAAAGCCTCGCAACCCCAAAATTTGATGTGATCTAACGAGGGAACCTTCCCTATCCACATTTCGTGAGGTGTTTTGGAAACCTTTTTGGTAGGGACTAGATTAAGGATATGGCGGAAGTCTCTAAGGCATACCCCCAGAATGAGATAGGTAACGAAGCTCGACTCATCATGGAACGAACCATGTGTAGCAAGGTTCGATTGCGCCTTTCAGCCACACCATTAAGCTGTGGTGTCCTAGGTGGTGTCAATTGCGAAACAATTCCACATTCCTTAAGATAGTCTAGGAACTCGATACTAAGATACTCTCCTCCTCGATCGAATCGCAACATCTTTATCTTCCTGCCCAATTGATTCTCCACTTCTTGCTTAAACTCCTTGAACTTTTCAAAAGTTTCCGCATTATGCTTGATTAAGTAGATATAGCCATACCTACTGTAATCCTCAATGAAAGTCACATAGAAGAGGTTAGCATCCCTTGTGGCGGTTCTGAATGGTCCACACACATATCAGTGTGTATGAGATCCAACAAACCTTCACCCCTTTCACAAGTACCAGTGAAGGTGTTGGAACCTGAAAGTGAAACTCTAGCAATCTTGAGTCCGGATTCGGAAGTACTTGCATTCCGGAACACGTGTCCGGAGTGAAATGTGATGAGTGGTCCGGAATATGTCCGGACCAGGAAAGAAGAAGATGCGAAGCTGAAGGCATTCTGGAATGACTCTCATGTCCGGAATGGATGCTGATCCGGAGCAACTCTATTTTGTCTTTGTGCATTTATTTAGTTTGTCTTTGTATTGATGTGACATTTCATAGGACTTAGTCTTTTGATGTATTAGACAATCAAAATGTCAGAAATATTTCTATTTTCCAGTCCTATGTAAGTATTCTAGTTAATTCGCTGTATCCTTCACTCCTATTTATAGGAGCATTCAATTCAAGTCAACCACGGATCTTTCACTCAACTTTTGGCATTTACTAAGATATTTCAAACCACTTTCAAACATTCTTCTTGTTCATCATTTATTAGCTTTACCTTGATCATTTATTCACATTGCTCATTAAATGACTTGATCATTTTGCTGAATCCATTATCTAAGACTTGACTGGTCTTTCCAGGCTTGACTTGAACATTTATTAGCAAGCAGACATTGATCTTAAGCATTCACTCAAGGTTTGAGTTCTCAAACCTTGTCCCTGCGCATCAGATCGATCTTGTTCTCATAATTGGTATCAGAGCTTGAGTGGTTGTCCTTTGAATCCATAAGATCAGATTATAGCTTGTTTGAAATTACCTTGGTATTTCAACCATTTCTGTGTTGAGGATAAAAGTTCTTCTATATACCACTTTAGCTTGAAGATATCTTAACTTCAATGGAAGCTTCTAATCCTCAACAAATTATTTCAATGCAAATCGCAAATAGTGTGGGTGGCCCTATACGTGCCCCATTACTAGTTGTGGAAGAATATGATCACTGGAAAGTTAGAATGGAAAGATTTTTACTTGCCAAGGATAAAGGTGAAGAAATCTGGAGATTCGTCAAAGAAGGTCCACATGTTCCTGTAAGAACAGTTGTAAGAGATGCAGCTGCTCAGCTCATGCGAGAAGATGAAACTCGCCCAGCTCCTCTAACTGCAGATGATATCGAGAAGCTGCATGCTAATCAAGTTGCTTTCTCAGAAATGGTGTTTGGTGTTCCTCCTTCATTCTTCGAGCACATCAAGCTACGAAAATCAGCCAAAGAGATTTGGGACACTCTTCAAGACCTGATTGAAGGCTCTGAAAATATGAAAGACAAGTGCCTCACCTCAGTTGTCAACGACTTCGACACCTTCATTACCACTCCTGGTGAATCAGTGGCCTCAGCCTCTAACCGTTACCGAATAATGGTCAACAACATGAATGCTCATGGGATTGTCCGAACTCCTTTGGAGTACAATCTCAAATTCATAAACAGTCTCGGCAAAGGATGGGGAAATGTAAAATCTTGTCTCCAAAGCAATGGTTCCTTGAAAAAGTTGAAGCTCTATCAACTTTTTGATGAACTTCAAGGACATGAGTCTAATGTTGCTCAAACCATAAGGGAACTCTCCGGAGGTCCTCTTGCCCTTGTCAGTTCTTTCAAATCAGCCATTCCGAACTCATCTACCTCGGATCCCTTTAAACCCATTGTTCCATCCGTTCAAACTTCCGCACCCATCTTACCCACTCAAACCTATCCTGTTGATGATTCTGAAGCCATGGACTCTGAACTCTGTTTCCAACAGGAGTTTGCTCTACTCTCAATGAAATACAAATGTCCTTTCTATCCTTCTTACAAAGCATACCAAAACCGATTCCATGCTCCCCACCAGAACAATCCTCAACCATACTCAGCTCCGGAACCTAAACCAACTTCGGAAAATCCTCCTGCATACAAACCAAATATCACCAAGCCAAACTCTACTCTGGAACCCTCTCAGAGTTCCAAATCGGACAAACCAAAAATTGTGTGTCATAAGTGTGGACATGCAAATCACTTTGGTAAAGATTGCTTGGCTGATGCTCCGCAGAAACCAAAAATCAAGGATTCTGCTTACTACGTCCGAAGAGCCCAAGAGATGGCTGAAAGCGAAAAAGCCGTTGTAACAACGGTTTCAAGAGATGTTGAAGGATATTGGTCATCCGGAGATGATGATGACATGGTAACTGGGAGGAACATGTGCTTGATGGAAAGACAAACGGTTGAATGTGATGAAGGGTATTGGTCTTCTGGGTCAGAAGATGAAGATGATGTTGCTGAACCTCACTACTGCTACATGGCCACCAATGATCCACCCGGTCGAAGCATTGTTCAGTAGGTAAAATCTATGATTACTGATAATAATTTTGATTTATCTCTTTGTGAACCTTATCTGACCCAAATCCAAACAGATATGAGCACCATTTATAAAGCCTATGAGTCTGCCATAGAAGCCGGTGAGAAGAAGGACTGTGAACTAAATCGTCTTAGGCTACGTTTTGAGGATAAAAAAAATTGAAAATCGAGATTAGAACATGAGCTTGTAATGTCAAAAGATGAATGTATCATTTTGAAAGACAAATGCGAAATCACCTATTCTGAAAGAAATATTTTGATCACTGATAACAAATGTCTCAATGCTAAGATGGATGCTTTGCATAATTCAATTGACATTCTTGAATCAAATCTTCAGATGAGTCATAATTTTCGTCATCCATGGTCAAAAGCACCAGGTCTCGGAAGCGAGTATCCGAAACCTATTGCTCGTCCCTTAAAAGAATTACAAAATTTGACCTTCATGGGAGAGGTTCCGAACATCAAACATTCGGACACCCCCGTTTCTCCCTTGTCTCCTCTTCATAAGACCACAGACCATTTTGAATCCTTAATTTCTGAGTTTCAACCAATTGTTGTCAAATGTCCCGATTCCACGCCTCTTCTGCCTCTGATAAACCTGGACCTGAATCGTACCATGGAATTTCATCACAGTGTTTCAAATTGCATAGATTACGTTCCTAGGAGTAACCCTCCCAACAACTGTGTTGTTGAAGAAATTCCTTCACTAACAACTGAAACTGTTTCCCCTGAGTTTATATGGGCATCCTTAGATGATAAAGTTGAAGTCTCAAGTTGTGTGTCCTCTGATTCTTGCGAATCGGATTCCTTAATCGTCTCAAAAACTAAATTGGTTCCCATTACTCCTGAGTTTAGTAATCCATCCGTAGGAGAAACCTCAAAATCCTCGTCTCATCCTAAGAGAAAACCAATGCTAAATAGGAAGGATATTGTAGATCCCAAAGTAGAAGCTCGAAATGCATATAAAAAGGAAGTTAAGACTAGACAAAATTCCAAGTTCATTGAAAACTCCAAACGGATTATATCTCGGAATTCTCATGCTTCAACGCATAGTCAAAACTCCTTTGTTCCTACTAAGATCCTCAAAAGACCTTCTGAATCTCCTAAGCGTGTAGAACCCAAGAAAGTAGACAGTTCTACTCAGCCTAAATCTCGTGTGAATGCCACAACAGTCCAAAATACTTCTCCTCAGACTATTTCATATGTTTTTATTGCAAAATCTGATGGCACACTTTTTAAACCCAATCTTTCAAAAACCAATGTGTCATCAAGCAAATCCACAAATGCAAAGAAAACAACTTTTTCTAAATCTTCAAAGAAAAATCTTGTGTGGAAAATCAAATCTCCCATCGATGAAACAACAATTCCGGAGGTTACAAATGTTACCAACACTCCGGAAGTCAAAGTTCCGAAGAAGACCGTTCGGCACCTCCTAGTCATTGAATATGACTACTGGATAGATGAAAAGACATTAGCCTTCTGTCTATTTCCAAAGAATTCGAAGAATACCACCCAGAAACACAAAGTCCATAGCCCGTGGCTACGTCCCAAAATCTAATTCGGAGCCTATAAACTCCATTACTCACTAATTTTGCAGGCACTCTGTGCTTCAGAGCAAGAAACAATATGGTATATTGATAGTGCTTGCTCCATGCACATGACGGGGCATAAAGATTTTCTGCGATATCTAAAGCTTTCTCCAAACGCTGGTTACGTAACATATGGAAACAACTCCAACTCTCAAATACGTGGTTATGGGATCCTCACCAATGGAAACTTCTCTATCTCACATGTGGCTTATGTAGCTGATCTAAAACATAATTTGATAAGTGTTGCTCAACTCACTGATTCAAATCGACGTGTGAAATTTTGCAAAAAGTACAGCTACGTAATGACTGAAGACCGGCAAGAGTGTTTAATCAAGTCGCTTCGCAACAAGAACATGTACCCACTCGACATTAACATGATTGTTGGCAAACCACAACTCTGCCTTCTATCCAAAGTTGTTCCTGACGTCAGTTGGTTATGGCACCGAAGGCTCGCTCATCTAAACTTTCGGTACATGAATGATCTCGTATCAGGCGAAATGGTGAGAGGTTTACCTCTTCTTAAATGATCACTTGTGTGCTCTTTGTGAGTGTGGTAAGCAATCGAAAAAGGGTCATCCTGTTATCATCGAAAAATCCATTTCGGAACCATTGGAGCTTCTAGACATTGATCTTTGTGGACCATCCACTGTTGAAAGTCTTCATCATAGGAAATACATTCTTGTGATTGTTGATGATTTTACAAGGTTCACTTGGGTATTCTTTCTAAGGCTGAAATCCGAAACAGCCTCAGAGCTCATCAATTTTATCAAAGGAATAGAAGTTATTATTAAACTCCCAGTTAGGAGAATCCGAAGTGATAATGGATTGGAATTCACTAATTCCACAATTGAGAAATTTCTCACTGAAAAAGGGATCGACCACAACTTCTCTGCTCCTTATACTCCACAACAAAATGGTGTAGTCGACAGACGCAACAGAACTCTCGTTGAAGCCGCTCGATCCATGATGAACTTCGCAAATCTACCACTCTACCTTTAGGCTGAAGCCGTATCTAATGCATGTTTCACTCAAAATCGAAGTATCATAAATCGACGCCTCAACATGACACCGTACGAAGCAATGAATGGTCGGAAGCCAACAATCTCTTTTTTGCATGTTTTCGGATGCAGATGCTTCATCAAGAAAAATTGTGATCAGCTTACCAAGTTCCAACCTAAAGCTGATGCAGATGCTTCATCAAGAACAACCTAAAGCTTAACAACCGTGATGAAGCCATCTTCCTTGGGTACTCCTATAAATCGAAAGCTTACAGAGTTCTTAACCGGAGAACTCGTGTTCTGGAAGAAAGCTTTGACATTACTTTCGATGACAACTACGTTCGAAATTCTGGCCCAACCCATATTACAACTCACATTATGGAGTCCGATGGTCCTCCGCCAGGATGTACGAACCATCAAACAATTCTTGAAGTTGATTTTGAAACTCTCTTTGGTCCTTCCGAAACCACTCTTGATTCGGAATCTCGATCAAGGCCAACTCTCATTCCAATCTCTCCTTCGGAAGCTCCTGTCTCGCAAAACGTCTCCGGTCCGATCCCTAGCCTCCCTCCATTTGATTCCGAACCATTTCAACCTTCTTAGGTTGAGGGGGAGAATGCTCATCCCTCTCTAGAATCAAATGTGGATGGCTTCCAAGATGCAGCTGCTGATTTCGACGACTCCAATCCTCTCAACATTGATGAAAATGAAAACTTCTTTGAGTTCCCTTCTGACGATGATGTCAATCTCTCTGGTTCAGAAGTTCAGGAGGAGCATCATCCTCACATTCAAACCATTCAGGGGGAGCAAATCAATTCCACTATTGATATCGTATCGACGGCTGCACAAGAACTCCCAAGGTTACATGTTTGGACAAAGGATCATCCTCCAAACCAAGTAACCGGAAACCCCAATGCTGGTGTACAGACTCGTTCAGCTACAAGTATCCAAAATGAATGCCATTTTTCAGCATTTATATCCATGGTTGAACCCAAATCCATTAAGGACGCATTGGAGTATGCTGACTGGATTACAGCCATGCAAGAAGAACTGGCAGAATTTGACCGAAATGAAGTTTGGACTCTTGTGCCTCCTCCTCAGAATCATCCCATTGTCGGTACGAGATGGGTATTTCACAACAAACTAGATGACGCAGGAGTTATTATTCGAAATAAAGCAAGATTGGTGGCAAAAGGATTTACACAGATCGAAGGGCTCGACTACGATGAGACCTTTGCTCCCGTTGCACGTCTTGAAGTCATCAGAATCTTTCTTGCTTATGCTGCTCATAAAGGCTTCAAAGTTTACCAAATGGATGTTAAGAGTCCCTTTCTTAACGGTGAACTTGACACTGAATTGTACCTTCAACAGCCCCCCGATTTTGTTAATCTCTCCTTTCCGAACTACTGTTACAAACTCCGGAAGGCTGTCTACGGACTCAAGAAGGCTCCTCGGGCTTGGTACGAGACCCTCACTGATTTCGTCAAACGATCCGGTTTCCAAAGAGGAATTCTAGATCCTACCCTATTCCGAAGATCTAATGAAAGCATCTCATGCTGGTACAAATTTATGTGGACGACATCATTTTTGGATCTACGGATTCATCTATGGTTGCTGACTTTGCTAAACTTATGATCAATCGATTCCAAATGAGCATGAATCGGGAGTTAAGCTTCTTTCTTGGCCTTCAAGTCAAACAGACTAACAGGGGAATCTTTATTCACCAATAGAAGTACATTTCGGAACTCCTCAAGAAATACTCAATGGACACCTGTGCCTCAGCCAAGGTACCCATGGGCTTCGGACACAAGATCTTTGCCGACCCTTCAGGTGTTTCAGTTGATGAAAAGAAGTACCGCGAACTGATTGGATCCCTACTCTATCTCACAGCAAGTCGTCCTGATATCATGTTTTCCAGATGTTTATGTGCCAGATTTCAAGTCAACCCAAAGATGTCTCATCTCTTGGCTGTGAAACAAATTTTCCGATACCTCAAAGGTACAAAGAGTCTCGGAATCTGGTACCCAGCAAACTAGAGCTTTCTACTTCAAGCCTATTTAGATTCAAACTATGGTGGTCTCCAACTTGATAGAAAAAGCACTTCAGGTGGCTGTCAATTCTTAGGTGGTCGATTGGTCAGTTGGTCATCCAAGAAACAGAACTGCATTGCACTATCTACAGCCGAAGCCGAATACATTGCTGCTGCCAGTTGTACATCTCAGGTTTTGTGGATGAAATCTCAACTCTTGGATTATGGTTACCGTTTCCAACGCATTCCTATCTATTGTGATTCTCAAAGTGCCATTGCGATTTCCCACAATCCAATTCAGCACTCAATGACTAAGCACATCGATATAAGGTACCATTTCATAAAAGATCATGTACTAAATGGTAACATTGAACTCATTTTTGTTCCATCTGACGATGAGATTGCTGATGTCTTTACCAAGGTATTAGACGAAACCAAATTCAATGGTTTTCTGAACAAGATGGGTATGATGATACCAGATCCTTAGCTCTTTTAAGAGACTTGTTCTCTTTGATAGACGTACTCAAAAGAAAATTAGTTCCGAACTAAATTTTTCATCTCGGAACTACTTTCTTTCTGAATACATAGGATCATTTTACTTGTCTTTATTTCTGACCATTACTTGAGTTTTTAAGCTGTACAGTTCATCCTGATTATTTGTTATCTGAAGTCCACATTGTCATAGTGCTCAAATTCTCATCTCGGAATATACTTCATAATGGCATCCCGGAATTCCACTCCGGAAAGGTATTACATTCTGCACTCCGGAATTTCAAAATTCACTCCGGAAGGTTTCTTATATCTCACCCCGGAATGTTTTGCAAATCTTTCTCCGGAATTTTATTTAAACTCTCACTCCGGAATGCTTTCCCAATTATGTTCCGGAAGCTTTTTCAAATTCACTCCGGAAATTCTTGAAAATCACTATTCCGAAATTTCTGCTCCAGAATCACTAACCTTTCCAAAATCGGCCTGAATTTCTGTTCCGGAATCACACATCTTTTCCAAAATGACACTAAATTTTTGACTCTGGAATCGAAACTCTCTCCGGATTATTTCTCATTCCGGATCTCTTTTCAAAACAAGCATGTTCCGGAACACAACCTCTTATCCTCCGGATCATACTCTGTCCGGAACCGTTCTTCCGGAATTCCAAAGGATAATAAGGTGAAACGTTTTTCTCAACGGTTACTTTTTAGGAAGATCCTTATCCTATACTCCTCAAATTGCGTGACACCATTGCACGCCCCCATAAAGCAACCATCGAATCGCCGGTTAGGGTTTTCCATTTCAAGCTACAAAACACCTTCACCTCCCAGGTCAATTCAGCCTCCTAATCTAGTACCTCATTTAATGCAACCCGTTTCGAACTCGGATCCTCATCATTACATCCACCGACCCGACCCACTTCCCTTACCTATAAATACCAATTAACACCCCCTTTTACCTTTTTACGTGCCCAATACTTCCAAAACACTTAATTTCTCTCTGAGTTCTTCGTGTTCATCAAGCACTCATCACTCTGCAACAATGGCTTCCCCTCCTTCACCACCAAAAACTGCTCCAACCGCTTCAACTCCCAAGAAGTCCATTGCCAAGAAGAAACGATCAAAAGGTTCATCTTCATCATCCTCCCTTGAACCGTTTCTAAGGGACACGACGAAACTGTTTTCCCTAAACCCTGAAGATTATGATGAATATGTCTGTGTTATGGTGGAGTTCATCGCAAATCATCCCATCTCCATCTCTATCACTAAAGTTCCTGAGCCACCTCTTCCTCTTCATCATCTTCACAGGGCTTTCACAAGAATCAAAGAAGTCGACGGTGCGTTGGAGACGCAAATCATTGGAGATCGAATCGTTCCCATCTACAAATCAACCTTTCTCAAAGCAATCGGTGTTAAACCAAACCGCAAAGGATTCACAGTCCAAGAACCAACCACTAAAGAGTTTCAGACCTTTCTGAATCACATTGGCTACAATCAAGATTACATGGCCAAAGACTTCAAGAAATTAGCCGTCTCAGGACTCTGGACTGTGCTGATGCACTTCATCATTCGCGGGCTATCTGGCAAGCACGGAGGAACCGATACACTTAGCAAGGACTGGCTTTATGTTGTCTATAGCATCTACTCCGGACGTGACAACGCGGTTGATCTTCTGGAGGTCTTATGGCAATATTTCTGCAAGTTTGCCATCAAAAGGAAGGACAACGGAATTTCGAGCCCTAGATTCTGGGCACTGACGATTCAACAAATATTCAACGAGCTTTCCAAACCAATTCCGGTCTCCATAATTCCTCCGGAGGTATGTGTTTCCTTCAAAGTTGTCAAGGCCTATAGAATTCCGAACCAATCTGCCTTTGGTCCGGTTAGACGACGTCCGGACCACATGATGGCCTTAATCCCTTCCGATTCCATTTATCTGAAACAATACTTAGAGACTTCGGTTGTGTTTGACCCAACACAACCTGCCCCAGTCTCAGTTGAGCCCACTTCGGAAGAGGCCAATCCTACCACGTCCGGACCTAAGGTTAAGAAATATGCCAAACAAAAGAGTTCTCCCACCAAGCCAAAGCCTAAAAAGAGAACCAAAGTTAGCTCTTCCTCTCCAAAGGAAGATGCTCATGACATTCAGGCTGACTCTGGCCGTCCGAACACCCCTCCTACCCACTCATCTGAGGTACCCCTCAATGTTTCAACATCACCTGCACACACTCACGGGGAGTCTCCACATAATCCACCCTCACCTTCCCAAAAAGGTGAAGCCGGTGTTGACAATAGTTCCTTTAAGCCCCCTGGAACACACCCACGAGTCTCATTTGATATCCCTATCGTTTCTCACACAAGCACACACTCCGGAACCCTTGTTCCGGACCCTAAGCACTCCGGAGCTGGAGCAGTCACTCCGAATCCGGATTCCCCAACTGGTCTGATACCCGGAAGGTGTACAGGACGACCAGGTGCTAATGATCCTCAACGGGAAGATTATGTTAACATGGCTGTTTCCAGACGTCCGGATCTGACTAGAGCTCAAGTAGAGGCCACTCTCACTTCAATGTACAACAGAGCTCATCAAAGCAATCATCCGTATGTTCCTCCTACAGATGATGATGCCAATTGGGAACTTGCTTCGGAATAACCTCTAATCACCACTCATACCAACGTATTCCAAACTGATTCGGATGAAGAAATCTCCGAAGAAATAATGATCACTGATGAAGGCAACTCTGTTTCGGACCCCAACTTCATGTCATCCATCCGTTTTCAATCCAATCCATCAACCTCCACGTCTGCTTTTGACTTCAGATCATCTTCTTCAACCACTCCGGATGGTGAACCCAGCTCCAAACTACATGAAGATGATGCTATCACCAAACCTGGTCCCTCCACACATACTTCATCACATCAAGATCCTCCGCAACATTCAGATTCTGACTCTGAATCCTCTGCTGGTGATCACATTGACCCCTTTGCTCACCTTGACATTCAAACCAATGTGTCAGATATGATGAAGAAGGTCTCCTCAATCGAAACATCCGTAACAGAGCTCAACACAAAAATGGATCAAAAGGTTTCCGGACTTGATTCCAAACTCGATGCCATTATTCAGTCTCTCTCTCTCAACAGTCCGGACCTTCAGTTGCGGAACGAGAAGTCCAACTTGATCAATTAATTTCTCTCCGGCTCAAGCATTCAATAGAAGAAGTTGAAGCCCGATATGATGCTTCGGTCGACCACTATCTCGACACAATCACCTCTATGATCAAACTACATGACGACTTGGTGTCTGCAATCAACAATCTCATTAAAAAGACCCACATTCGTCATGAGAAACAAATTTAAAGGCTGGAGAAGGATATCAAGAAGAAGGACGAGATGAACCTTATATTTCAACAAGTCCTCATCAAGCTACTTCGATCCACTTGGAACATCGTTGATGTTCCGAATCGAAAGTTTGATGAGATGCTAGCTGTTCTCGGTCACATGTTCGATCACCTTGCTGCTCAAGCCCCCACTTTCGAAGCATACGATACTCTCACTCTTCAACTCAATACGGGCCTTCAGAAAGTCTTCTCCGGGTTTGATGATCTCAAGGATGCATTAGTACTTTCACCGGTTCCAAGATCCACCGATGCAGAGGGGGAGAAGGTCCAAGCAAACCATGGAAACCTGCCTCGGAGTTCACACTCCGAGATGAAGACTTGAATTCCGACGATGAAGTCCAAATTGTGTCCGGACTTCTAGGAAGTTCCTCTGCTGATGATGAAGAAGACAGTGACGAAGAAAAATATGTCACTTCGAAGCTCCAAAGAAAATATTTCCAAAGGTGTTGACTGAGGAAGAGAAGAGGATATGGTCTGCAACCTCTTGGCCATCCTCTTTACCAAATGCTTTTCAAAAGGCCATTCAAATGGCCAAAGCCAAATCCTCCCTCACAACTGAAGCCTTCCGAGCCACTCCGTCTATGCTCCCACCAATTCCGGCTCCAAAAATTGCTCCAATAGACGAGGGCTCTCCACTCCGGATCCCTGATGACATTCCGGAAGACCCTCTTCTGAACCCCACTCCGGAATTTGTGGTGGATGAAAACATGAAGCTCATCATGGATACATTAAAAAGAAACAAAGGCAAAATGCCAATGACTGCTGAACAACAAGCCTTCCACTCCGGACATCCTCTCAAGCAAAAGCAAGGATGGTCTCAGGAGAAAATCAACAAGGCGTTAGAGGACAGCATCCGGATCCAAGCTCTTAAGGACAATCCTGATCCGATGCGTGGAATCTCTCCTCTTTGCCGTGAAGGCATTCTCCGGGATCAAGAAATCATTCTGTATATATACTACGATGTTCCTACCAAAGATTCCGAACAGCTCGATCTTCCTCTCTCTCTCCATACAGCAAGTATTACATCAAATTGGCTCCTCTTCACCCAAACGATGATCCAGAAGTGATCCTCCGGACTGAAAGAGAAAGGCTTAAGACATTCTACTCCAAGAATGCTCAACCGTTCAAGGAATTATAGACTAGAAAGAGAATCACCAAAGTCCATGGATTTGCAAGAAAAATCCTAGTGAAATTCGAACTCAACTGCCCACTATTTCGATTTCACGTCTTCCGGAACAAGCCTAACTACCGAACCATAACTGATGCGGACTTCCCTTCCATGAATCCGAACGACATTCTGACTCTAGCTGCTCACTTTCGAGGAATGCAAAACAACGATATCAGCATGGGTGCTTTCCATGCTGCTCTAAGCTTCCTCAAGGATTACGTCGCAGAATTTTGCAGATGCGACTATGAGCTGGCTCATCTCTACGGAACTGAAGACTACGTTGCTAAGATCACCTACGTTCTTCCGGAAGCTGATCTGCTTGAAGATGGTCCAATTGATGACCCGGTTCTAGGGTTTGTCTACACAACCAAGAAGACAAACAAGAAGGACTTTTTACGTGTCCTTGAAAAACACCTAGTCCCGACCAAAGCACTCTGGAAGTTCATCTCTCGAGCATCAAAGTCTAAAGCTCCGGAACAGGTCAAAGCAACGTTTGTAAGTCAACTGACCTGGTACATTAAAGTCAGAGAATGACTGTTCCGAGCTTTCACCTTTATCAAGGAAGAAGCAATGTAATTGGATGGAGTGCTAAGTTCATATAGGGGGAGATTGTTGGAACCTGAAAGTGAACCTCTAGCAATCCTGAGTCTGGATTCGGAAGTACTTGCATTCCGGAACATGTGGTCCAGAGTGAAATGTGAAGAGTGGTCCGGAATCTGTCCGGACTAGGAAAGAAGAAGATGCGAAGCTGAAGGCATTCCGGAATGACTCTCATGTCCGGAATGGATGCTGATCCGGAGCAACTCTATTTTGTCTTTGCGCATTTATTTAGTTTTTCTTTGTATTGATGTGACATTTCATAGGACTTAGTCTTTTGTTGTATTAGACAATCAGAATGTCAGAAACATTTCTATTGTCCAGTCCTATGTAAGTATTCTAGTTAATTCGTTGTATCCTTCACTCCTATTTATAGGAGCATTCAATTCAAGTCAACCACGAATCTTTCACTCAACTTTTGGCATTTACTAAGATATTTCAAACCTCTTTCAAACATTCTTCTTGTTCATCATTTATTAGATTTACCTTGATCATTTATTCACATTGCTCATTAAATGACTTGATCATTTTGTTGAATCCATTATCTAAGACTTGACTGGTCTTTCCAGGCTTGACTTGAAAATTTATTAGCAAGCAGACATTGATCTTAAGCATTCACTCAAGGTTTGAGTTCTCAAACCTTGTCCCTACGCATCAGATCGATCTTGTTCTCGCGGAAGGGTGACTTGGTCATCTTTCCAAGTAAACTAGATTCTCAAGTGTCATCCGACTTCAAGTCGAATGACTCCAAGAGTCCATCCTTTTGGAGTTGGGTTATGCGCTTGTTGTTGACATGTCCAAGACGACAATGCCACAAGCATGCCTTGTCCAAAATATTGGACGAATAAATATTCAACACATTATTTCCTAGGTTATCTACAACCATCACAGTTTCATATATACCATTGCAAGGTAATGCTTCAAAATAAAATACATCATTATAATAATCATTAATACTACCAACTTCATTATTAACAGAAAAGGTAAAACGTTTTTTTTACAAACTATGAAAGGAAATAATGTTTCTCACCATATCGGCCGAGTAACAACAATTATTCAAATCTAAATTTAAACCATTACTAAGAAATAAAGAATGAACTCCAATCTTGGTTACAGATGACACTTTCCTGTTTCCCATGATTAAGTTTATCTTCCCGTGCTCCACATCCCTACTTCTTTTTAGTCCCTGAAAATCAGAACAAATGTGAAATCCACAACCTGTATCAAGGACCCATGAATAAGCATGTGATGAAGTATTAGATTGAATAGTGTAAATACCTGCAAAGGAGGGCTTGATCTTGCCATCCTTTATGTCCTGCAAGTACTTGGGGCAGCTTCGTTTCCAGTGCCCTTTTTCATGACACTGGAAGCACTTTGTATCCTTCGGATTGGAAGAGGGATTAGCAGAACCAACTTTGGTCCCACTAGAAGAGGATCCATCAAGAGACCTTCCCTTGCAGCTCTTCTAGGGAGCCTTCCTCTTCTTTCCCTTCCCATGTCCAATTGCCAGAACAGGGGCAAAAGTAGTAGTAGTAGGAGTAGACACAACCAACTTGCCATTCAAGTTGCTTTCTGCAGTTCTTAGAAGGCCTTGAAGCTTGCTAAGAGTGACCTCCTCCTTGTTCATATGATAAGTCATACGAAACTGATCATAACAAGAAGGTAAAGAGTGTAGAATAATATCTATGGCCAACTCTTCATCAAAATTGACATTCAATTTAAGCAAGCGGTCCACATATCTCTACATCTTTTGCAAGTGGGCCGTGATGGGTTCTCCATCCTTCATCTTGGTTGTGATCATGGAGGCAATGATCTCATACCTATCCTGCCGAGCACTTTGATGTTATCTTTCCATCAAATCATGATACATTTTATAGGGATAGTAGTCCTCATAGGACTTCTGTAGCTCTGTAGTCATGGTTGCAATTATAAGACACGACACCTTTGTCGCATCCCTCTCATGAGTAGTGTGTTCAACGATCTGTTCGGGAGTAGCAGTGGTTACATAAATCTCCTTAAGCTCTTTATCTAGGACATATTCTTTGTCCTCATAGCGAATAGCCATCGGATGTTTCGAATCCAGTCATTGAAGTGCGAGCCATCGAAAATGACCCTCCTATATAGGTTCATGAGGGAGAAAGAGCATTAAGGGATTGGGTTGGAAGCATTGTTTGGGATAGACATCTAAAAAAGAAGAAGAACAAAGTTTAGGTTAGATGATAATCCTTAATATTACACCCAAATTAAATATTAAGGCTAGGACCCAACACAATATTCTACAATTGTGAAAAGGGATGTCGTAATCCAATTGTAAAATATTTGAAGGTAGGTAAATGACGATTCACCAATTTCCACCATGAAAAACGAAATAAATTATTAAGTTTTAATTGGATTGAAATTCCTAGATACTTTGAGATTCATTAAACTTTAATGACATGTTTAAATCTCGATCGTGCCCTTCAAGTTTGTGACTGGGATGCCGAGGATCACAAACAAGGTGTGAATAACCATGCAAATTAGCTTGGTACACTCAATGTTACAAATCACCTAATCAATGTGCCGGTTAACCACACACGCTCCATTGATCTATGATTAACATAAAGCTACCCTTTGCCACACATTGTCAATCCCAAATTAGTGTGTCGGTTAACCACACACGCTCCACTAATGACTTAACAAGGTGCAAAGTGTAATTTCATGGATTAGCACCATTTTCAAATTTTCCTAAAGTAACTAAGATTGGGAATTTAATAAATGTTTAGTTACTTTATATCTATCATTATACTTTTTAATGATAATTAATGTCCTATCCTACCCATTCGGCTAACGACCCTCCACCAGTCAAGGAAGCGGTGGGTGAGAGTGGACACCCATTAAACCACCATTTTATGGGCAGTAACCTTATACCCACCTTATAGACGGGCTTCGTGAATGAGACCTACAAACGGCAAGACTGACTTGTCTTATACACACACAAACACACACACACACACACAGACACACACACATATATATATATATATATATATATATATATATATATATATATATATATATATATATATATATATATATATAAAACTTATAATATTATAAAGTATAAGGGTTGAATTTTAACTTTTAAAACTCTAGGGTTTGGAATTAAAGTTTCATTAGTGGGACTTTACAAATGCCAAAACTTGTGGGCAAGTTTTGAAACTTGTCAAAACTCTTCATTTCTATAACTTATGAGTTTAATTGCATTTTAATGGATGAGACCTTTCATTTTCCATAACTTGAGGACAAGTTATGGAGGTCATTCAAAGCATTAAGATCAACATTTTAACTAACAAAAATTATGAAGTAATTTATCTGTGATCTACTAAAAACATAACTCAAGACAATTCATATCAACAATTTGCAAGAAATTAGCCTAATCATATAAACTAATACAAATCTTGAAATTTTGACAATTATCTTTTAATTGGATGAGCATGATCACTACCATATCAAAAAAATAGATTTTATGTTTCAAAAAACAGTTTGTGGTAATGATCGTAATCCAATTTTGGCCAAAAACTCGAAATTCTACACCCAGAGCCTTCAACTTGGCGAGTGCATGAACATGACTCGTCGAGTTGGTCATTTACTGAGTGGACTCGTTGAGTCAGCCAGTGGACTCGGCGAGTTCATCAGTCAGTGGCCAGAAAATCGATTTTTCAACTTGGAAAACTAACAAGCATCAAGTATCACAGAAAACAATCCTAGGCTCTGATACCACTGTTGGGTTTTGAGCACTATAACACTCCTATGGTGCACATGCAACCCTAGATGATTTGGATCTATGTTTTCCCTAATTATACATGCATATTTTCAATTTTCCAAAGCATACATCCTAACTAGCATACAAATTGACAATTGAGCAATACAACTAGTTAGATAACTTACCTCTTACAAGGACTTGTAGTTGTTGACCTTTGAAAGCTTGAGCACCTCAAGTGTGATGCCTCTAATGTGTCACAAACACCAAATGCAAGAGGAGGCTTGAGAGAATAAGTTACTTAGCACAAAACCAATATCAAACTTCTTAGAATGATGGTGTAACCGATTTTGGTTCTAGGGTGTGCCTTTATTGTGTAGCAAATGCTAGGGTTACACCTTGTAAACCCTAATGACCTTTCATATTACTTAGGCTCCATGAGTTAAACCTCCATGGACTATCTCATTGGTTTATCCCATCCTAAATAACCATGGATCATTAGCCCACACTATGAGAATCATTGTTTTACGCAATCAATCCTCACATATTTAATTAGTCTCCTTTGATCACAAAATTAATTCCAAACTAATTCTTGATCAATACTAATTAAATAATATGATTTCATATTAATATATTATACTTGTAATATATTAATAAATCATAAATAACCTTATTCTCAAAAGTCCATCCTATCAAATTGCACTGGTGTAGGCAACTCAAAAGGACCATGCTACTATTGGGTCAAGTACATCCCAATTATAGTTATGGGCTTAGACACCTAATCCAACAATTTCTTGGGTCCTTGATACAGGATGTGGTTTTCACATTTGTTTTGATTTGCAGGGTCTAAGAAGAAGTAGGGATGTGGAGCATGGGAGATGAACACTATCATGGGGAATAGGAAAGTGTCGCCTGTCACCAAGATTGGAGTTTATTCTTTAGTGCTTAGTAGTCGGTTAGGTTTAGAGTTGAATAATTGTTGCTACTCGTCAGAAATGACACGAAACATTATTTCTTTTCATGGTTTGTATAAACAAGGTTTTAGATTTTCATTTAACAATGAAATTGGTTCTATTAATGCTTTTTTGAATGGTAATTTCTATTTTGAAGCATTGCCTTGTAATGGTATATATGAAACTGTGATGGTTGTAGACGACTTAGAAAATAATGTGTTGCATATCGATTCTTCCAATGGTTTGGACAAAGTATGCTTGTGGCATTGTCGTCTTGGACATGTCAACATGAAGCGCATAGCCCAACTCCGAAAGGATGGAGTCTTGGAGTCATTTGACCTTAGGTACGATGACATGTGCGAATCTTGTTTACTTGGAAAGATGAACAAGTCACACTTCACTGGTACTTGTGAAAGGGTGAGGGTTTATTGGATCTCATACAAACGGATGTATGTGGGCCCTTTAGATCCACCACAAGGGATGTGAACCGCTTCTATGTGACTTTTACCGATGATTATAGCATATATGGGTATATCTTCTTAATCAAGCACAAGTCAGAAACCTTTGAAAAGTTCAAGGAGTTTAAGCAAGAAGTGGAGAATTAGCTGGGTAGGAAGATAAAGATGCTCCGATTCGATCGAGGTGGTGAGTATCTTAGTATCGAGTTCCACGACTATCTCAAGGAATGTGGAATTACTTCGCAATTGACGCCGCCTAGGACACCGCAGTTGAATGGTATGGCTGAGAGGCGCAATCGAAACTTTGTGGGCATGGTTCGTTCCATGATGAGTCGAGCTTTGTTACCTATCTTATTTTGGGGGTATGCCTTAGAGACTTCCGCCCATATCCTTAATCTAGTCCCAACTAAGAAGGTTTCCAAAACACCTCACGAGATGTGGACAGGGAAGGTTCCCTCATTGGCACATATCAAGGTTTAGGGTTGCGAGGCTTTCGTAAGACGAGAGACTCACGACAAGCTTGAACCTCGTAGTGGGTGATGTATTTTCATCGGATACCCGCAGAAGTCCTTTGGATATCTCTTCTATAGACCGAGTGACAATGTTGTCTTAGTTGCGAGGAGAGGGGTTTTTCGAGAGAGAGAGAGAGAACTCATATGCCAAGAGGATAGTGGGAGGAAAATTGATCTTGAAGAGTTTCAATAAACAAACGATGAAGGAACCTCTAACACTGACACTCAACCCGAGGAGGAAACTCCTGTTGAACCGATTGACGAGTCATTACCTCTTAGACGTTCCAGTAGAGTTAGTGTTCCACCCGTATTATATGGTTTCCATATAACTGCTGAGGGTGATATGTTTATTAGTGATAGTACACTAATAAATATGGATGAACTTAACAACTACAAGGAAGCTATGGAAGGCCCAGAGTCTGCGAAATGGAAAGAGGCTATGGACTGCGAGATTCAGTCCATGTATGACAATCAAGTTTGGAACTTGGTTGACAATGTGCCAGGTCGTAAGACGGTCGGATGCAAATTGATCTTCAAGAAGAAGACCGACATGGATGGGAAACTACACACATATAAGGCACGATTGGTTGCGAAGGGATTTACTCAAACTCCCGGAGTTGACTATGATGAGACCTTCTCGTCAGTAGCTAAGATTAAATCTATAAGGGTTATGCTAGCCATAGCTGCGTTTCATGATTATGAAATATGGCAGATGGATGTCAAAACCGCTTTCCTAAATGGAAAGTTAGCTGAAGATGTTTACATGAGTCAGCCAGAGGGTTTTGTCAATGCGAAGCACCCTAATAGAGTGTTTAAGCTAGAGAAATCCATCTATGGATTAAAACAAGCGTCTCGCAGATGGAATCTTTGTTTCGATGAGAAAGTCAAAGAGTTTGGTTTTTTGAGAAGCGAGGATGAGTCATGTGTATATGTCAAAGCCAGTGGGAGTATAGTTAGTTTTCTCATTTTGTTTGTGGATGACATAGTGCTTATAGGAAACGACATCCCAACCTTGCAGGAAGTTAAGTCATGGCTTGGGAAGTGCTTTGCTATAAAGGACTTCGGAGAAGCTGCTTATATTCTAGGGATAAGGATATTGAGAAATAGGAGTAAAAGACTAAAAGGACTTAGTCAAAGTACTTACTTGGATAAAGTGTTGAAACGTTTTAGCATGGAGAATTCCAAGAAAGGGGAGTTACCAATCCAAATCAATACCAAACTAAGTAAGACTCAGAGTCCGAGTACCAATGTTGAGATAGCAGAAATGAGTCGAGTACCTTATGCGTCCGCCGTTGGCTCGATCATGTATGCTATGATGTGTACTTGACCTGATGTGGCCTTTGTTTTGAGCATGGTCAACAGATATCATGGGAATCCTGGTAAAGCTCATTGGACTGCGGTAAAGAACATTCTTAAGTACCTACGAAGGACTAAGGACGGGTTCCTTATCCTTGGTGGGAGTGTTGACTTGAGAGTGCGAGGGTATAGTGACGCCAGTTTTCAGACCGCCCGAGATAATTTCCGCTCTCAGTCGGGCTGGGTGTTTACCCTAAATGGAGGAGCAGTGACTTGGAAACGTTCCAAGCAGGAGACTGTAGCTAATTCTGTTGGATATAGTGTCTAAGTCCATAATTATATTTGGTATGTACTTGACGCGACCCGGCATGGTCCATTTGGGTTGCACTTCACCCGAACAATTTATGGATAATCGTTTGAGAATAGTATAAGTTATGATTTATTAATATATTATAAGTCCTAATATATTAATATAAAATCATATTATTTAATTACTATTGATCTATAATTAATTTAGAATTAATTTAGAGATCAAAAGTATGACTAATTAAATATGGGCTCTTGTAATTATATAGTGTGGGCTAATGCTTATTTTGAATGGGCTAGGCTTGCATGGAAAGTCCATGGATACTCCATGGAGCTTTAACCCATGGATCTCATGGAAATGAAAAGACATGGGTATTAGGGTTTACATGGATGTAACCCTAATCCACCACACTATATAAAGGAGGCTTTTGGTTCTTGAAATTGCACTAGTTGGTGTGTGTAAACCAAGAGGGCCGATTTCAAGAAGTTTGTGACTATTCTCTCAAGTTTCCAAGTTTGTGGTGATTTGTGACTTCCATTTGAGGCATCCACATTATTGGTGCTAGGCTCTCAAACTCCAAGCAATCAACTACTACTACAAGGTAAGTAATTCTACTAGTTTTATTTGATTCAAGTATCTCATGCCATGCTAGTTAGGATAAGAACCTTGGAAAAATAATTATTTGCATGTATCTTAGTTGAACATAGATCCAAGGTTTCTAGGGTTGCATGTACACCATAGGAGTGTTAGAATGCTCAAAACCCATCAGTGGTATCAGAGCCTGGTTTGTTTATTTGATACTTGATGCAAAAAAAAAAAAAAAAAAAAAAAAAAAAAAAAAAAAAACTTGAAAATCGAAGTTTTGTTCAAAAGCTCGTATCAAAATTTCAAGTTTTGTATATGTACTTACGATTCTTGAAATTTTTGATATGAACATTCATAAACATATGAGTTTAGAAGATCATAGAAATTATGTGCTAATAATTGATTAGATTAATTCTTGATCTTTATGTGTTTTAATGGAGTCCATAACTAGTTCTTTAGTTATGGATAACCAAAAGTCACATTTATAAATAACCATTAAAAGAACACATAGGTTACAAAAAATGAAGAGTCTTCATTTTTAATAACCATTAACTCATAAGTTATGAGAAATGAAAAGTTTTGAAAGTTTACAAAACTTGCCCTCAAGTTTTGGAACATGTAAAGTCATATTAAAAACTTTAGTTCCAACCCCTAGAATTTTAAAAGTTAAAATTCAACCCTTATACTTTATAATATTATAAGTTTAATAATATTTATATATGTATTAGATCAAGTCGTCTTACCGCTAGTACGCCTCATTCACGAAGCCGGTCTATAAGGGGGGTATAAGGTTGTTGCCTATAAAATGACAACTTAATGGGTGTCCACTCTCACCCACCGCTTCCTTGATCGGTGGAGGGTCGTTAGCCGAACGGGTAGGACAAGGACTTATAAATTCTCATTAAAAGTATAATGATAATACTAAAGTAACTAAACTTTATTGAATTCCCAATCTTAGTTATTTTAGGAAAATGTGAATAAGGTGCTAATCCATGAAATTACACTTTACACTTTGTTTAAGTCGTTAGTGGAGCGTGTGTGGTTAACCGGCACACCAACTTGAACTTAACAAGGTAGGTAAAGGGTGACTTAATGTTTATCATAGTATCGATGGAGCGTGTGTGGTTAACCGGCACATCGATTGAGGGGTAATACATTAAGGGTACCAAGTAATTTGCATGGTTACTTCACACCTTGTTTTGTGATCCTCGGCATCCCAGTCACAAAACATGAAGGGCACACTCGAGATTGAAACATGCCATTGAAGAAAGTTCAATGAATCTCAAAGAATCTAGGAGTTTCTAAACCAATTAAAACCTAATTAAATATTTCGTTTTTCATGGTGGAAATTGGTGAATCGTCATTCACCTACCTTCAAATATCTTATAGCTTAGATTACGGCATCCCTCTTCTAAGTTATAAAATATTGTGTTGGGTCCTAGCCTTAATATTACATTTGGGTGTTTTGTTAAGGACTATCTCTATATCTAATCTAATATATTCCCTCTTCTTTACAAGATGTCTTCCAATAAAAATGCTTCTGGCTCAAACCCTACTAGCTCCTTCTCTCTCATGAATCTTTGTGGGAGAGTCATATTTGATGGGTCCAACTTTACAGATTGGATCAGAAACATCAGGATGCTCACTCGGTATAAGAACAAAGAATATGTTCTCGACAAGGAGCTGAAGGTACCCGAGCCAACTGCTACTCCTGAAGAGCTTGATGAATATAAGGTACATGAAAGAGATGCTACAAAAGTGGCATGCATCATGATGGCCACCATGACAGCCGAGCTCCAAAAATCCTATGAGGACTATTATCCTTTTGAGATGCACCAGGACTTGATGAACTGCTACCATCAAAGTGCTCGTCAAGAGCGATATGAAATAATCTCCTCCATGATAACAACCCGAATGAAGGATGGTGAACCCATCACGGGCCACATGCAGAAAATGCAAAGGTATGTGGACCGTTTACTGAAGCTGAATGTGAACTTCCCTGAGGAGTTAGCAATAGACATCATTTTGCACTCCTTGTCATCGTGTTATGATCAATTCCGCATGACATATCACATGAACAAGGAAGAAGTCACCCTCAGCAAACTTCAAGGACTCTTGAAGACCGCCAAAAGTGGTCTAAAGGGTAAGTCGGTTGTTACTACTCCTACTCCTACTCCAACTGCGGCCAATGTCTTGGCAATTGGGCATGGCAAAGGAAAGAAGAGAAAGAACCCTTCTAAGGGTACCAAGGGTAAGACCCTTGAAGGCTCCTCTTCAAGCAAAACCAAGAAAGGTTTTGTCACTCCTTCTGCTAACCCTAATGAGGCTGAATGCTTCTATTGCCATGAAAAGTCGCACTGGAAGCGAAACTGCCCAAAGTACCAGCAAGATTTGAAGGATGGGAAAGTAAAACCCAACCATGCAGGTATATACACTATATTGTCTAATAACTCACATCATTCTAAGTCTTGGGTCCTTGATACAGGTTGTGGTATTCACATATGTTGTGATTTGCAGGGACTAAAAAGAAGTGAGAATGTGGAGCAGGGAAAGATAAACTTGATCATGGGAAACAGGAAAGCTTCACCTGTCACCAAGATAGGAGTTTATTCCTTAGTGCTAAATAGTGGGTTTACATTAGATTTGAATAAATGTTATTATTCGCCAGAAATGGCAAGAAATGTTATTTCCTTTCATGCATTGTATAAACAAGGTTTTACCTTTTATTTTGATAATAATAATGGTAGTATTGATGCGTTCTTTAATAATGTTCTTTATTTTAAAGCATTACCTTGTGATGGCGTGTATGAAACTGTATCTGTTGTAGATAGTCTAGGAAATAATATATTGTGTCTTAACTCTTCCACTAGCTTAGATAAAGCATCCTTATGGCATTGTCGTCTTGGACATGTAAGCAAGAAACGCATAGGCCAACTCCAAAATGATGGAGTCATGGAGTCATTTGACCTAAAGTCAGATGATAATTGTGAATCTTGTTTGCTTGGTAAAATGACAAAGTCACCTTTTACTGGCACTTGTGCCAGGGGTGAAGGTTTGTTGGACCTCATACACACGGATGTGTGTGGACCCTTCAGAACCGCCACAAGAGATGCTAATCGGTTCTATGTGACTTTTACTGATGATTTTAGTAGATATGGATATGTCTACCTAATCAAGCATAAGTCAGAAACCTTTGAGAAATTCAAAGAGTTTAAGCAAGAAGTGGAGAATCAGTTGGGCAGGAACATTAAGATGCTTCGATCCGATCGTGGTGGTGAGTATCTTAGTACTGAGTTCCTTGACTATCTTAAGGAATGTGGGATTGTCTCACAATTGACACCTCCTAGGACACCACAGTTGAATGGTGTAGCTGAGAGGCGCAATCGGACCTTGTTGGACATGGTTCATTCCATGATGAGTCGAGCTTCGCTACCAATCTCATTTTGGGGGTATGCCTTAGAGACTGCCGCCCATATCCTTAATCTAGTCCCTACAAAGAAGGTTGCCAAAACACCTCATGAGGTGTGGACTGGAAAAGTTCCCAATCTAGACCACATCAAGATTTGGGGTTGCGAGGCTTTCGTGAGACGCGAGACTCACGATAAGCTCGAACCCCGAAGCGAAAGGTGTATTTTCATCGGCTACCCACAAAAATCCTTTGGTTACATCTTCTACAGACCCAGTGATAATGTGGTCTTTGTAGCAAGAAGATGATTCTTTCGAGAGAGAGAATTCATGAGCCAAGGAGACAGTGGGAGGAAAATTGACCTTGAGGAAATTCAAGAGTCAAGTGGTGAAGGAACCTCAAACCCTAGCCCTCAACCTGAGGAGGAAACTCCTGTTGAGCCGACTGAAGAATCTATACCTCTGAGGCATTCCACCAGAGTTAGGAATGCACCTGAGCATTATTATGGTTTTCATATTACTGCAGAAGGTGAGACACTTATCAGTGATAACACACTGGTAAATCTGGATGAGCCTAACAGCTACACAGAAGCCATGGCAGGCCCTGAGGCTGCTAAATGGAAAGAGGCTATGGATAGCGAGATACAGTCCATGTATGACAATCAAGTTTGGAACTTGGTTGACAATGTACCTGATCGTAAGATAGTTGGGTGCAAATGGATCTTCAAGAAGAAGACCGACATGGATGGTAATGTACACACTTATAAGGCACGACTGGTTGCAAAGGGTTATTCTTGATGGATTTGAGCCATAAGAACTTTCCTATGTGCACATGCAAACCCTAATTGCTTGGATCTAGGTTTCTCTAATTGAACATGCATTGAATCCAAGACTTGCAATACTAGATCAAATGTAATATATTGAATCTAATCATATGAAATCAGATCTGAAAGAATACCTTGAATTACTTGCTTGATACTTCTTCTTCTTGGAGCTTAGAGTCACAATTGTCACTCCTCTAATGGCTTACAAACACCAACTAGCAAGAAGATGATCTTGAGAGAGAGGGAGGAGGGATAGAAATCGGCCCTAGGGTTCCTTGGCTTGCAAGAGTGCCGATTTCTCCACCCCAAGGGTTCTATTTATACTATGAGCTATTAGGGTTTCTCCTTTAACCCTAATTGAATGACTTAGGCCCTAAGCAATCCAAGATCCTTCTAGATACAAGGCTTGGACGAATTTAAGGTTCCCAAACCCTAAATTTCGTCCACCCCAATATCCATAAGGATACATAACCCAAAATACAACTATCACACATTTGACAGTTTATGCCCTTTATTCAATTAACCTCTTTAAGTCACCAAATTAATTCTCAATTAATATATGACTTATATTAATCAAATAATATTATTATTCCTTAAATATATATTATTCTCATAATATATTAATAATATCTCTTCTCTCTTAACAAATCATCCTGTCAAGTTGCTATGGTGAAGGCAACCCAAAAGGACCATGCATAACCGGGTCAAGTACTTACCAAATATAGTTACAGCCTTAGACACTAATCCAACAGTCTCCCACTTGGATAAGTCTAGTAACTATATATGCAAACACAATCCGATTAGCAATCGTAGCTCTCAAAGATGCTGTCAACTCTGATCTTATCGGTATCCTGTCCTTTAGATAAGGGATCGTATAATCCTCTGTTCTAGATATCGTGCGGACAATTACATGGAACATGGTCATACTTATTGTCCTGCAATTTGTTTCTCGATCTCAGATTCATTTGACATAGAACTTAATCGAACACATCAATTTAATTCTGACCGGGCCCGACACATAAGTCAAATCAAATCATCGAGGGGCCCTGATATCGCTTTTACCCTCTTAGGATAAAAGGAACAGATAAACTTCGACTTATATGCATTTATTATCCACTAATCAAATTACACACAACAATACGTTTTATAACATCAAGTTACTGATGCGTTTGCGCATTATCAATGCATAACCAATTAACAAACAATAAACCATATATCTAGGTTTTAAGACTATATGATATTACCATCTTGTGATCACTCGTGATAAATTCCATGAAGTGATTCCAACAAGTGCGTGTTTATTCCAATGCTCAAATCAAGTTCATAAGCACTCATGAACGTTGCAGCTAACCTTTGCAATGTCTAATACACTTTAGACAATCTACACACCAATTCATGACAGTCTTCATTCATACCTACTTCCAACATATGAACGACTATGGACTATTCAAATAATTCGATTATTATCAAATAATTAATTACTCAGGAAGTCAAAACATGCAAAATGAAACAATAGTTAAACAATTAACATAAGACAGTAGCTTTACTTATAAATAATACTCCTTTATTTAATCATCAAATGTCAATTACATTTATCTATTACACGTTTCCAAACTATCTAATCTAAACTAATATCGTCCTTTAGCCCAATGCTCCTAGCATGCTGCAAATGCTTAACCCTGCTAAGTCCCTTCGTAAGCGGATCTGCTGGGTTATCCTCTGACGATACCCTCTTTACGACGAGGTGTCCTTCTTCTACTCGATGTCTAATAAAATGATATTTTCTGTCGATATGTCGAGATCTACCATGATCCCTCGGTTCCTTGGTCAAGGCAACCGCTCCTTCATTATCACAGAAAATTTCCATAGGCTCCTTTATGGTAGGCACAACTCCAAGATCACCAATGAAGTTCTTCAACCACATAGCCTCCTTTGACGCTTCGCTCGCTGCAATGTACTCTGATTCGCACGTTGAATCAGCTACTGTTTCTTGCTTGGAACTTTTCCAAGTCACCGCTCCCCCATTAAGGGTAAAGACCCAGCCCGACTGCGAACGGTAGTTGTCCCTGTCGGTCTGAAAGCTGGCGTGACTATACCCTCGTACCTTTAAGTCATCACTCCCTCCGAGGACTAAAAACCATTCCTTGGTCCTCCGAAGGTACTTAAGTATATTCTTGACTGCAATCCAATGAGCTCTACCTGGGTTCCCCTGATATCTACTGACCATGCTCAAAGCAAAGGCCACATCAGGGCGAGTACAAGTCATAGCGTACATGATTGAGCCAACTGCGGAAGCATATGGTACTCGGCTCATCTCAGCTATCTCGGCTTCTGTACTAGGGCTTTGAGTCTTACTCAATTTGGTATTACTCTGTATCGGTAGTTCTCCCTTCTTTGAGTTTTCCATACAAAAACGTTTTAGTACTTTATCCAAGTAAGTATTCTGACTAAGTCTCATTAGTCTCTTACTTCGTTCTCTCACTATCCTTATCCCTAAAATATAGGAAGCCTCTCCGAGGTCCTTCATAGCGAAACACTTCCCGAGCCAGGACTTAACCTCCTGCAGAGTCGGGATGTCGTTTCCCATGAGCAGTATGTCATCGACATACAAAACGAGGAAGCTTATTATACTCCCACTGGCTTTGACATATACACATGATTCATCTTCACTTCGTACAAAACCAAACTCTTTGACTTTCTCATTGAAGCAAAGATTCCATCTGCGAGATGCTTGCTTAAGTCCATAAATGGACTTCTCAAGCTTACACACTCTATTGGGATGTTTCGCATTGACAAAACCCTCTGGCTGAGCCATGTAAACATCCTCAGCCAACTTCCCATTAAGGAAAGCGGTTTTGACATCCATTTGCCATATTTCATAGTCATGAAATGCAGCAATGGCCAGCATCACCGTGATAGACTTTATCTTCGCAACTGGCGAGAAGGTTTCGTCGTAGTCAATTCCAGGAGTTTGAGTGAAACCCTTCGCAACCAATCGCGCCTTATAAGTGTGCACGTTTCCATCCACGTCGGTCTTCTTCTTGAAGATCTACTTGCACCCGACCGTCTTACGACCTGGTACATTGTCAACCAAATTCCAAACTTGGTTGTCATACATGGACTGGATCTCGCTGTCCATCGCCTCTTTCCATTTCACAGACTCTGGGCCTGCCATGGCTTCCTCATAGCTATTAGGTTCATCTAGATTTATTAGTGTACCATCACTAATATACGTGTCCCCTTCGGTAGTAATATGAAAACCATAAAACTGGGGTTGAACTCTAACTCTTTCGGAACGTCTAAGAGGTAAGGACTCGTCAATTGGTTCAACTGGAGTTTCCTCCTCGGGTTGAGCGCCAATGTTAGAGGTTCCTTCATCGCTAGATTCTTGAATCTCTTCAAGATCGACTTGCCTCCCACTGTCTCCTTGGCTTATGAGTTCTCGCTCTCGGAAAACCCCTCTCCTCGCAACGAAGACAACATTGTCACTCGGCCTATAGAAGAGATATCCAAAGGATTTCTGTGGGTAGCCGATGAATATACATCGCTCACTACGAGGTTCGAGCTTGTCGTGAGTTTCTCGTCTTACGAAAACTTCACAGCCCCAAACCTTGATATGTGCCAACGAGGGAGCTTTCCCTGTCCACATCTCGTGAGGTGTTTTGGCAACCTTCTTTGTGGGTACTAAATTAAGGATATGGGCGGCAGTCTCTAAGGCATACCCCCAGAATGAGATAGGTAGTGAAGCACGACTCATCATGGAACGAACCATGTCTAGCAAGGTTTGATTACGCCTCTCAGCTACACCATTCAATTGTGGTGTCCTAGGTGGCGTCAATTGTGAAACTATTCCACATTCCTTGAGGTAGTCGTGGAATTCAAGACTTAGGTACTCTCCACCTCGATCAGATCGAAGCATCTTGATTTTCCTGCCCAATTGATTCTCCACTTCTTGTTTAAACTCTTTGAACTTTTCAAAGGTTTCTGACTTGTGCTTGATTAAGTAGATATACCCATATCTGCTATAATCATCTGTGAAAGTCACATAGAAGCGATTTGCATCCCTTGTGGTGGATCTAAAGGGTCCACATACATCTGTATGTATGAGATCCAATAAACCCTCACCCCTCGCACAAGTGCCAGTGAAGGGTGACTTGGTCATCTTTCCAAGTAAACAAGATTCGCACGTGTCATCTTCCCTAAGGTCGAACGACTCCAACACTCCATCCTTTTGGTGTTGGGTTATGCGCTTCTTGTTGACATGTCCAAGACGACAATGCCACAAGGATGCTTTATCCATACCATTGGAAGAATCCATACACAACACATCATTTCCTAGGTTATCTACAACCATAACAGTTTCATAAATTCCATTACAAGGCATTGCTTCAAAATATAAAACACCATTTAGATAAGCATAAATCGAACCATTCTCATTATTAAACGAATATCTAAATCCTTGTCTAAATAAACCATGAAAAGAAATGATGTTTCTTGCCATATCTGGCGAGTAGCAACAATTATTTAATTCTAAATTCAAACCATTCCTAAGCTCTAAAGAATACACTCCAATCTTGGTGACAGGCGACGTTCTTCTGTTTCCCATGATCAGATTTATTCTTCCAAGCTCCACATCCCTATTTCTTCCTAGTCCCTGCAAATCAGAACAAATGTGGTAACCACACCCTGTATCAAGAACCCAAGAAATAGCATGAGATGAATCATTAGATTTAATTGTGTAAATACCTGCGAAAGATGGCTTGATCTTCCCATCCTTGATGGCTTGCAGATATTCCGGGCAGCTTCTCTTCCAATGCCCTATTTTGTGGCAATGGTGGCACTCTGCCTCCTTTGGGTTTGGGTTGGGCTTAGCAGGATCAACCTTGGTCCCACTAGAAGAGGAACCATTTTGGGACTTTCCTTTGTGGTGGTTCTTTGAAAAAGCCTTCCTCTTCTTGCCCCTTCCCTGTCCAATAGCCAAAACAGGAGCAACGGGTGGATTGGGAGTTGGTGCAACAGACTTGTCCTTGAGGTTGCTCTCAGCAGTCCTCAGGAGCCCTTGGAGTTTGCTTAGGGTGACCTCTTCCTTGTTCATGTGGTAGGTCATCCTAAATTGGTTGTAGCATGAGGGCAAGGAGTGAAGAACAATGTCGATTGCCAAATCTTCCCCAAAGTTGACATTCAACTTGCGAAGACGATCAACATACCTTTGCATCTTTTGCAAGTGCACAGTAAGAGACTCTCCACTTCCCATTTTAGCAGTAATCATATTCGTTATGATTTCATAGCGCACTTGCCTCGCGCTTTGGTGATACCTCTCCATCAAGTCTAGATGCATCTCATCAGGATACATGTCCTCATAGGACTTTTGGAATTCTGAGTTCATTGTGGCTATCATGATGCAATGGACCTTCGTTGCATCACACTCATGGTTCTCAAAGACAGCCATTTCTTCAGGAGTAGCAGTTTTTGGATTGATCTTTTCGAGCTTCTCATCGAGAACATACTCTTTGTCCTCGTAACGCGCGATTGTGCGAATGTATCTTATCCATTCGCTAAAGTTCGTTCCATCGAATGTCACTTTTTGACAAAGGCTCATTAGAGGAAATGAGCTAGCAGTTGCGTTGTTTGCGTTAGACATCTACAAATAGAAAGAACAAAGTTTGATTAGATTAAGTCCCTAATTAACACCCAAAATGAAAAATTAGGGCAAGGACCCAACAACGTTATTTACACATTAGAAAAGGGATGCCGTAATCCAATATGCAAATAATTTGGAGGTAAGTGAATGACGATTCACTAATTCTTCACCATAAAAACATAAGCTTTAAGTTTTTAAATGTATTGAGAATTCCTAGATTTCTTTGAGATTCATTGAACCTTTCAATGGCATGTTTAAGTCTCGATATACCCCTCTCGTTTGTGACTGGGATGCCGAGGATCACAAAGTGGGTGTGAATAACCATGCAAATGTACATGGTGCCCTCACTGTTACAGTTACCTATTCAATGTGCTGGTTAACCACACACGCTCCATTGAACTATAACGAACGATGAGTCATCCTTTGTCACCTTTGCTTAGAACCCAATTAATGTGCCGGTTAACCACACGCGCTCCATTAATGTCTTAGCGAGGGTACAAAGTGTAATTTCATGGGATTGCATCAATTCACTTTTCCTAAAGTAACTAAGATTGGGAATTTTATAAAACATGTTTAGTTACTTTATATTGATTCATTATACTTATTAATGAGAGGAGGTTTGCCCTATCCTACCCGTTCGGCTAACGACCCTCCACCAGTCAAGCAAGCGGTGGGTGTGAATGTACACCCATCAAGCGCCATTTTATAGGCAGCAACCTTATACCCACCTTATAGACCGGCTTCGTGAATGAGGCCTACTAACGGTAAGACTAGCATTGTAAATCATACATATATATATATATATATATATATATATATATATATATATATATATATATATATATATATATATATATATATATTAAGCTTGTAATAATATAATAGTATAGGGTTGAATTTTAAACTTGTAAAATTCTAGGGATTGAAATTTAAAATTATCCAAATTAAACTTTTAATCACAAAATTTAAAATTTCAAAGCTTGAGGACAAGTCTTGAACTTTTTCAAAGCATAAGGATCAAATAGCAAATAATACAAATCATCTAATTAGATTATCTCAATTTGATCTTATTTAATGTTACTTGCAAAACAATTTACCAATTCAATTCAAATAATCAACAATTATCATATAAGGAAATTATTATTCAACTAATTGGTAATTATCTTTTGTTAGGTCAAGAATATACTCATATATATGATTAAAATCGGATTTTAATGACCCAAAACAGTTAAGGCAAGTATCCTCAAGTAAAACAGCAAGAAATCCCGAAACTTCCTCCTTCTGACGCTCGAACTCGCCGAGTACCTCTATGGACTCGCCGAGTTGGAGCTACTCGCCGAGTCCACAGTGGAACTCGCCGAGTACAGCAGTCAGAATCACAAAATCGAATTTTTCAAGCAACAATCAATCAACCAATGCATCAATTCAATAGAAATCAATCAAAGCTCTGATACCACTGATGGATTTGAGCCATAAGAACTTTCCTATGTGCACATGCAAACCCTAATTGCTTGGATCTAGGTTTCTCTAATTGAACATGCATTGAATCCAAGACTTGCAATACTAGATCTAATGTAATATATTGAATCTAATCATATGAAATCAGATCTGAAAGAATACCTTGAATTACTTGCTTGATACTTCTTCTTCTTGGAGCTTAGAGTCACAATTGTCACTCCTCTAATGGCTTACAAACACCAACTAGCAAGAAGATGATCTTGAGAGAGAGGGGGGAGGGATAGAAATCGGCCCTAGGGTTCCTTGGCTTGCAAGAGTGCCGATTTCTCCACCCCAAGGGTTCTATTTATACTATGAGCTATTAGGGTTTCTCCTTTAACCCTAATTGAATGACTTAGGCCCTAAGCAATCCAAGATCCTTCTAGATACAAGGCTTGGACGAATTTAAGGTTCCCAAACCCTAAATTTCGTCCACCCCAATATCCATAAGGATACATAGCCCAAAATACAACTATCACACATTTGACAGTTTATGCCCTTTATTCAATTAACCTCTTTAAGTCACCAAATTAATTCTCAATTAATATATGACTTATATTAATCAAATAATATTATTATTCCTTAAATATATATTATTCTCATAATATATTAATAATATCTCTTCTCTCTTAACAAATCATCCTGTCAAGTTGCTATGGTGAAGGCAACCCAAAAGGACCATGCATAACCGGGTCAAGTACTTACCAAATATAGTTACAGCCTTAGACACTAATCCAACAATTCTCAAACTCTGGGAGTTGATTATGATGAGACCTTTTCACCAGTGGCCAAGATTAAGTCTTTTAGGGTTCTATTAGCCATTGCTGCATTTCATGATTATGAAATATGGCAAATGGATGTCAAAACCGCTTTCCTTAATGGAAAGTTGGCTGAAGATGTTTACATGGTTCAGCCAGAGGGTTTTGTCAGTACAGAGTACCCCAGTAGAGTGTGTAAGCTCGAGAAATCCATTTATGGATTAAAACAGGCACCTCGCAGATGGAATCTTTGCTTTGATGAGAAAGTCAAAGAATTTGTCTTTTCAAGGAGTGAAGATGAATCTTGTGTCTATATCAAGGCTAGTGGGAGTATAGTCAGCTTTTTGGTACTGTATGTGGATGACATACTACTCATAGGAAATGACATCCCAACCCTGCAGGAAGTAAAGTCCTGGCTTGGGAAGTGTTTCGCTATGAAGGACCTTGGAGAAGCTGCCTATATCCTAGGGATAAGGATTTTGAGAAACAGGAGTAAAAGACTAATTGGACTTAGTCAAAGCACCTATGTGGACAAAGTGTTGAAAAGGTTCAACATGCATAACTCCAAGAAAGGAGAGTTACCCATCCAGAGTAACGCCAGATTGAGTAAGACACAAAGCCCTAGTAATGAGGCTGAGATAGCAAAAATGAGTCGAATACCTTATGCTTCAGCTGTAGGATCGATCATGTATACTATGACGTGTACTCGACCTGATGTAGCCTTTGCTTTGAGCATGGTTAGCAGGTATCAGGGGAACCCTGGCAAGGCACACTGGACTGCGGTAAAGAATATCCTCAAGTACCTACGGAGGACTAAGGACTGGGTCCTTACCCTCGGTGACAGTGAGGACTTGAGAGTTGTAGGGTACAGTGATGCTAGCTTTCAGACTGACAGGGATAATGTCCGCTCTCAGTCGGGCTGGGTCTTTACTCTAAACGGAGGGGCAATTACTTGGAAAAGTTCCAAGCAGGAGACAGTGGCTGATTCCACTTGTGAATCAGAGTATATAGCAGCAAGCGAGGCAGCAAAGGAGGCTATATGGCTAAAGAACTTCATCGGAGACCTTGGAGTTGTACCAGCTATAAAGGAGCCAATGGAGATTTTCTGTGACAGCAATAGTGCGGTTGCCTTAGCCAAGGAACCAAGAGATCATGGGAGATCCATACATATTGACAGAAAATATCACTTCATCAGACATCAAATAGAAGAAGGAATCCTCGTGGCTAAGAGGGTATCATCGGATGAGAACCCAGCAGATCCCCTCACGAAGGGACTGACTCGGGCTAAGCATCTCCAGCATGCTCGGAGCATAGGGCTGAAGGATGATATTAGTTTTAGTAGTTAGATAATCTTGAAATTTGTAAAATGTAATTGACATTTGATGATAAATAAAAGCTGTTATTTATGAGTAAAGTGTTGCTATCTCTTGTTAATCGTTTACTATTATTTCTTTTTGCATGTTTTGACTTCCAGAATAATTATGTTATGGTTTATATCATATTATTCAAACTCTCCACAGTCGGTCATATGTTGGAAGTAGATATGAATCAAAACTGTCATGGGTTGGCTTGTAGAGGTCTAAGATGTTAGACAAAGCGGGGTACAACACTCATGAGTGCTCATAAGTTCTGAGTATTGGATTCAACCCACGCTCACTTGTATCACTTCATGGAATTTTTCTCGAGTGATCGTGAGACGGTAATATCATATAAGTCTTCAAACCTAGAGATATGATTTGTTGCCTATGAGTTGGTTATGCATTGATTGCACGAAAACGCATTGGTAACTCGATGTTATAAATCGTGCCTTTGTGTGTAGTTCAACAAGTAGTAGAGCAAACATATGAGTCGAAGTTTATCTATTCCTTCTAGGATTAGAAGCGATATCTGGGCCCCTCAATGATTTTGTTTTGACCTATGTACCGGGCCCGGTCAGAACTAAATTGATGTGTTCAGTTAAGTTCTATGTCAAACAAATCGGAAATCGGGAAACAAATGCTGGACAATAAGCAAGACCATGTTCCATGTATTTGTCCGGCTGATATCTAGACAGAGGATTATATGATCACTTATATAAAATGGCGCTTCATAGTTCAACAGAGTTTAAAGAGCTACGATTGTTGATCGGTTCCTGAAGTCATACTTGCAGCTATAGTTATTAGACTTATCCAAGTGGGAGACTGTTGGATATAGTGTCTAAGTCCATAACTATATTTGGTATGTACTTGACGCGACCCGACATGGTCCATTTGGGTTGCACTTCACCCGAACAATTTATGGATAATCGTTTGAGAATAGTATAAGTTATGATTTATTAATATATTATAAGTCCTAATATATTAATATAAAATCATATTATTTAATTAGTATTGATCTATAATTAATTTAGAATTAATTTAGAGATCAAAAGTATGACTAATTAAATATGGGCTCTTGTATTTATATAGTGTGGGCTAATGCTTATTTTGAATGGGCTAGGCTTGCATGGAAAGTCCATGGATACTCCATGGAGCTTTAACCCATAGATCTCATGGAAATGAAAAGACATGGGTATTAGGGTTTACATGGATGTAACCCTAATCCACCACACTATATAAAGGAGGCTTTGGTTCTTGAAATTGCACTAGTTGGTGTGTGTAAACCAAGAGGGCCGATTTCAAGAAGTTTGTGACTATTCTCTCAAGTTTCCAAGTTTGTGGTGATTTGTGACTTCCATTTGAGGCATCCACATTATTGGTGCTAGGCTCTCAAACTCCAAGCAATCAACTACTACTACAAGGTAAGTAATTCTACTAGTTTTATTTGATTCAAGTATCCCATGCCATGCTAGTTAGGATAAGAACCTTGGAAAAATAATTATTTGCATGTATCTTAGTCAAACATGGATCCAAGGTTTCTAGGGTTGCATGTACACCATAGGAGTGTTAGAATGCTCAAAACCCATCAAATTCAACGTGTGAATCAGAGTACATAGCAGCGAGCGAAATGTCGAAGGAGGCAATATGGCTAAAGAACTTCATTAGAGACCTTGGAGTTGTACCGACAATAAAGGAACCTATGGAAATTTTCCGTGACAACGAGGGTGCGGTCACCTTAACCAAGGAACCGAGGGATCATGGCAGATCCAGGCACATCGACATAAAATACAACTTCATCCGACATTGAGTAGAAGAGGGACTCCTCGTAGTGAAGAGGGTATCGTCAGAGGAGAACCTAGCAGATCCCCTTACAAAGGGACTGAGTAGGGTTAAGCACTTGCAACATGCTAGGAGTATTGGGCTGAAAGACGATATTAGTTTTAGTGATTAGATAGCTATTTAGAAACTTGTAATAGATAAAATCTAATTGACATTTGATGATTAAATAAAGGAGTCTTATTTATGAGTAAAGTTACTGTCTTGTGTCTATTGTTTACTATTGTTTCATTTTGCATGTTTTGACTTCCTGAATAATAAGATTATTTAAACTATCCACAGTCGATCATACTTTGGAAGTAAGTATTAAGGCAAGACTGTCATGAATTGGCTTGTAGATTGTCTAAGCATTTAGACATAGCAAAGGTTTGTTGCAATGTTCATGAGTGCTCTTGAAATAAGATTTGAGTATTGGATTAAACCCGCACTCACATGAATCACTTCATGGAATTCAACACGAGTGATTGTGAGACGATAATATCGTATAGTCTTTAAACCAAGATATATGAGTACTTGTTTACAAGTTGGTTGTGCATTGATAATGCGTAAACGCATCAATAACTTGATGTTATAAAATGTATTGTTGTGTATGATTCAATAACTAAATAGTACAAGCATATAAGTCAAATTTTATCTGTTCCTTTTATCCTAGGAGGATTAAAAGCGATATCTAGGGCCCCTCGATGATTTTGTGTTGACTCATGTGCCGGGCCCAGTCTGAACTGAGTTGATGTGTTTAATTAAGTTCTATGTCAAACGAATCAGAAATCGGGAAACAAACTGCTGGACAATAAGTATGACTATGTTCCATGTATTTGTCCGCATGATATCTTGAGAACGGAGGACTACATGATCCCTTATCTATAGAACATGTCAGAGTTCGACAGCGGCTTTTGAGAGCTATGATTGCTAATCAGATTTTGAAGTCGTACTTGCATTTATAGTTATTAGACTTATCCAAGTGGGTGACTGTTGGATTAGGTGTCTAAGCCCATAATTATAATTGGTATGTGCTTGACCCGATAGTAGCATGGTCCTTTTGGGTTGCCTTCACCATAGCAACTCGACTGGATGAATTATGGAGAAAGAGGTTAATTATGATTTATTAATATATTATAGGAATAATATATTAAAAGAGAAATCATATTATTTAATTAATATTGATCAAGAATTAATTTAGAATTAATTTTGTGGTTAAAAGAGATTAATTAAAGTAAGGGGATTGGTACTGTAATTATAAGATAGTTACAAAGTTGGGCTTAGGGTCCATAAGGAAGGAATGGACGAAATTTATGTGGGATTCCACACAGAATTCGTCCAAGGGGCCTTCTGGAAGGATCCTATGGCCTCCTTAAGGACTAAGCAACTGGATTAGGGTTTTGATTGAAACCCTAGTTGCTCAACTATATAAGGAACCCTTGGGCATGTAGAAATCGGACACTAGAAACCCTAGAAGGATCTTGAGCCGATTTTGTGCCTCTCCCTCTCTCTCTAATATTCTTCCATTGCTTGTGGTTTTTGTGATCTATTAGAGGCATCGCATTTGAGGTGCTAAGTTCTCAAAGGTTGAAGATCAAGCTAGCTACAATTGAAAGGCAAGGTTCTAACTTTGCTATAGATATAAATTTCGATTTATGCATGCTAGATTAGGGTTGTAGCTTTGGATGATTATTATTGCGTGTACAATTAGAGAAAACCTAGATCCAAAGCTTTAGGGTTGCATGTGCACCATAGGATTGATGTAACGCTCAAAACCCATCACCTTCGACCCGTAAGTATAGTGCAGAAAACTCACCTTTAAGTCTGAAAGATAGCTGACTAAATCTCATATCCGAATACCGAATCCACTCGCCACCTATTCATCAAATAGCGACCAATTTCAAATATAACTCAAAATACCCAAAATACCCTTAGGTCAAACTTGGTCGAATCCTGGTCAAAGTTCCAAAAAGTCAAAAGTCAAACTTGGTCAACAGTGGTGAGTATGCCCAACATACTCATCTTGTATGCTAAGCGTAAACAGCTTGACCAAAAGAAACACGCAGGTTGACCACGAACGCCAAGTGTTCCCGCGGAACGCCCAACATTCGTGAGGGCTTCATTCCTTTCCTATTAAGAGCTTAACCCTTAAGCTCTTTTGTCCATAATCCAAATTCAACCCTAAAATAATGTCCTTAACCATAAAGTTTCCAAATTTATTGTCTTGCATGGCCATAAAGTTCCCAAACACAAAAACTCTAACTAGTTAACCCATTAAGACATTGTAACTCATGCATGGAAGAAAACTTACAACCAAGATCACATTTTTTATAGTTCCTAATAACTCCATAATGGATAAAGTTTCCAACTTTATCTATTGGAATGGTCCAAACCACCAAGATCTAGTATTTAAGTCTTAAAGGGACCAAAAGTGCATCTTTTCCAACTTAATCCATTAAGTCCAAGTCTCCATCCTATTCGATCCTGCCTGTACTTCCTGAATTCCGTTTAAACCTAAAGGTTCATCCTATATGGACGACCGTCCTCCAATCCTGCCATCCAAACCCCATCAATTTAAAACCCCAAAAATTATTCCATAAGACTGCTATTCATTCATTTGGCGTACCCGCCCCTAATTCCTGACTAGGAACACCACTCAACCATGCAGAAGGAATACTTAGAATATATCGATCATGAATTTCAACCAACCCAAAATCCGGAAATTATGCCTAAAACCTTAAATATACGCTTGACTTCTTGACAAGTCATCACCAACCCATTGCTCCCACGAACATAATGATGGTCAATCCAACAATCTCACGTGGCATTCAAATTTCACATCAGCTCAGGTGTACATCCACCTGATAAATCATTCGAGACTTTTACCTCAAACTTCATGACCTGAAGTTCATAACCAATACCCAACATTGGTATCCAAATTTTCTAATAAACAGCCCGCTAATAAATGGGGTTCATAATACAACCCTTAGCAAGAGACTTCCGTTGCACCACTAATACTCCCACCAAGCTCTTACTGTCCACATGATCCAAACCAGCTGGTCACTGAGTCTGCCAACTCTAAAAAATGTAATAACACTCAACCATGCCAGTAAAACTAACGATCTGAGACCTAAGAGTCTCAATCAAATTACTATCGGGTTCCACCCATGTGAGTCATGCATCCACTGGTTCACGATACATCGTAACACCATCTAACCACTAGAATGATAAGCTCGCAGTACTAATCCGATCTTTTCGTTGTTCCACCATTGTCCCGAAGACTCATGACCAGCACCACATAGGCCTAACGTCACTCAACCATCAACCCACCGAGTTGCAGGAACCTAATCTACAACCCTCTCAGTCACTATCTAAACATATTACGAGCCAAACCCTTCTATAATGCACAATTCCCTGCACATCATAGGCTGCTACCAACACAAAATCAAACGAGTACATGGCTGCACCCAACCAATGAATGGGATAGGCGGTTATACTATTGCACCAACCCAAGAGCTACAAACCAATCAAGAACTGTACCAATGAATTCGAACCAGGTGTTCTCATGATATCTTACTCAGTCCATATATACCTCCCCATGACCATATTTATTGAGCTACCACTATATACATCCCCAAAGGGGAGCACATAACCATCTCTAGATCTACTGCATTCCTCCTTCCTCACAACCTTACCCAAAGGGTGAAGTGTCAGTAGATCTAGTGAAATAAGGATCCTCAACCGTTATCAGAAACATCCTTATGAACGACCGAAACCAGATCCCACACCTTGATTGAAACAGAACAGATTCCACCAATACGTAACTAGCTCGAGAAGACTTCTAAGGTGATCTAGAAATGTTGCCAAAACTTTAGTCGGATCAATCCCACTACAAATCCAACCAACACAACATGCCAAAATTAGATTCTACGTAGATCAAAGTCACACCTGGAAAACTGAAAAATGCTGCCCCAACATCCGAACTTCCAATAACCAAGGACAACAGCCAAACCGGAGCCTGCTATGAACCAAAATTCCATACCACGATTGAGGGTAAACATACCCAAAAACCAAATAAAATATAAAACATATGGAACTTGATGATAGGTTGACGCATCCATTGAACTTCAACTGACACAACTCGAAACTTTCAAAGAACCTCTTCTTTTAACGATGAACGAAATGACAAACAATCGAAAATGAATTGAAAACTAACCCAATAACCCAACACACTACTGAAAAAAACATGTGAAACTAAACATACCAAACTCTAAAGCTGATTTACCGATCAGTAACTGTCCACCCTAGAATATGGATAACAATCTATACAACGAGTTGAAAAATCCCTCAGCACTCGATGTTCAAGCCGAGCGTCCCAAACACCTCTTGATCTATTCACTGGCATTCTGAAAGGAACCACTGACTACAACAAGTTCCTTTTCCAATAGCTTCCTGCCATGAAGGCAACTCATGCATTCCTGAGCATAATACATATGGTGGAAATTTTCTCTGCAGCCTCGTTTTGAGCAAATCTTGAACCAAAGTCTCACATACCCGAATTGTAGATCCCTATGACCCATTCTTATGAAATCATAAACTCGAACATATCAATGATCCTTCAAGCAAAATAGTCAGTTCTCCCCCATTTAGGGTTCAAACTACCAACAAATGACATTGTAGACCAACCAATCTCAAATTGGTTCAACCGGATGCATAACATCCCAAAACTTTAGAATATATAACACAACATAAGTTGGTCTTCCAGATAAAGACCAAGCGAACTCAAAGTTATTCTAAATCCCAGATAGAGACCTCGGAAACCTCCCAATCATAACCACTATAATCATTAAGAACCCCACATAGATGCACAAGCAATATATCTGACAGTCCATCCATAACACCAACTTCCTATTTAGAAACAAATAGACTATCACACTCCTCGCCTGAAATCCCCAACTATCATTTCATCACGAGAATCATTCATAAATAAAAAAGGCATCTTTCTCATAGTCGAGGTACGCCAAAGACAACAAAAGTTGTCGCCCCCGATTCGCCTGAAACCATCAGCTAGCACCTTACCTACTTATATCCCAAGAATCAGACCATTGGTCTCGTTACGGGACATCCACACCACAACAATCCTCCAGCATATTTCCACGATGCCATACTACCGCCAAACACCACAGCCAACTAGCCCCATGCTGGGTTTACATCCCAACTCTGAAAGTCACCAGCCTACTCACTCTTTCTCAGATTTCGGAACACTAGAAGGTATAACCCTTGCCATAGATAGATAATTCCAATCCATCTGTCAACCACTCACCCTTTGGCTGTAATTCTCGATCCGCTCACGACAACCACTTCCTTCTTGAGTCCCGTGGCCCAACTGGCACCACTTGAGCAAGGCCTTTGAGACCTCAAAATCAACTAACTTACCTAGATCTGCACCATTCAAACCCATCCGACATCACCACAGAGGCCCAAAACAATTACTAGACCCATCCTCATGTCTGAACAACCATAATAAAAAGATCAACAGATATGGAACCACTGCCACGAATCATGGTATCAAACCATGCTATCTTCCCTAACTAGGTCCTTCTAATCCTCAAAATTTTCCTCAGTTTGAGTATGGATCCTGTGCTTCCAGTAGTATGGGCCCAATACTACCTTCCACACCTATCCATACTTTCCTCAAGAATCATCTTTAATCTTCTAAGTCATCTACTCATAATAATACTCCCAATAACTGCTCTACAACGTAATACCCTCACTAAAGCACTTCCTAGGCTCTCCTAGGATTCCCCCATCTCCCCTGCCATCAGTTGCTGAAGAACCCCTCTTAATGTCAGCTAACAAGTTCATGAATATAATTACATGCAACAAAACTTAAATAATCTTTCGACTAAAAGACTCAACTCTAAAATAGTTAGACTCAAACGAGAGCTGCGTAATAGGAACAAATCCTTAACTGTAAGATTATTTAACCTTTGTAGCATGTAATTTAACATATTCATTTGATAGTTATCTCAAATCAATATGATTGCCACAAAGCACAAAGCAAACAACATTCTAGTAGTGGAGTCGACTGGCACTAAGACACAATAAAAATCAGGCAAATCCTTATACAAAATTCCCGACCACTAGGCCCAGGCATCTAGGATACACAATCGTCATGAATCTACTCTCTCAAGAGTGGCTAATCATTCATCATGATGTTCTGTTATAAACTACACGCACTCATGAAACTTCCACCAACCCTGCAGCCACTCGTGCATGATAATCAAGCACAACGCTAGATCCCATAGACAGTAGAATAATTGACTCTACCATAACCCCTTAATCAGACATGAAAAGGAAATAAAGGTAAATTAAACATTCTCAGGCTATGGAATCATTGTTATATACAACTATGATGCACACACTAAGCGACTTCAGTAATGATGTCAATTTCATCTAGCATATAAGAAGTCCTCCTAGGCTATCAGGCATCATACATCAAGCAATTCTATCATGCAATTCCTGAAGATTCCTAGCCGATCACTAGCATGCAGTTCTACCATAATCATCATAAATAAGTAACAGTGTGGTAACTTGGGGTATACTTTCTTGTCGCGGCTGATCGTACACATATCATCCTTCCTTGGTTACTTTTGAAAATAATTTGAAATTAATTTGAAAATAATTTAAAAACTTTCACAGATCCTTAGTTTAAGTCTAGATTCACACGAATGTTCATCCAATTCACTCAAACCAGGGCTCTAATACCAACTTTTAACATCCCAAAAATCACAATAAATTTTAAATTTTCAAAAACAACCCATAACCATAAATGTTTACAAAACCATTATTTTAAAAGTGCAATTTAGTAATCAGATTATCCCAAAATCCAAACAACATAAAAACAAAGGATGTGCACAATCACGTCTTCACCTTGCCATGATCATCCAAGTACCTGAAACAATAAACTAAAACTGTAAGCATGAAGCTTAATGAGTTCCCCCAAATACCACCACACAAACATATAATCAAACAAATATCGGGTCCACAACCTCTCGGTTAGATTATCCCTGGCCCACAACCTTTCAGTTGGAATGCCCCGGCCCACAACCTTACGGTTGGAATGCCCAATACATAACGGTTCCACAACCTCCTGTTGGGTTACCCCTGACCTACAACTTTTCGGTTTGAATGCCCCAGGCCACAACCTTAATGTTGGATTGCCCCGGTCTATTGACTGATAGCATAAAGAACTAGTCTCAACCCCAACACAACATGTCGACATATAACAAATAACAAACATACTCAGCAGGCAAATACTCATACAACCAGTAATCATAGGTAGCTCTATAGATCTACCAATCTAACGCCTATCATCAGCTATCATATAATCATAGAAATCTACCGCATACTCAACATATCATCGATCGCTATAACAAGTTATTAAACCAATAGTCTGTCCTTGGTGCCTTTGACTCGAATGTATAGTGAGGAAAACTCACCTCTCAATCCGAATGATATCTGAATAAATCTCTACTTTGAATACTAGCTCTACTTGCCACCTATTCATCAAATATTGACCAATCTCAAATATAACTCAAAATACCCAAAATACCCTTAGGTCAAACATGGTCAAATCCTAGTCAAAGTTCCAAAAAGTCAAAATTCAAGCTCGGTCAACAGTGTTGAGTATGCCCAATGTACTTAACTTGTATGCTAAGCGTAAATGGCTTGACCAAGAGAAACGGGCTGGTTGACCACGAACACCCAACGTTCTTGGGGAATGTCTTGCGTTCGTGAGGGCTTCATTCCTTTCTTATTAAGAGGTTAATCCTTAAGCTCTTTTTGTCCATAATCCAGATCCAACCCTAAAATAATATCCTTAACCATAAAGTTTCCAACTTTATAGTCTTGTATGGCCATAAATTTATTGGAAGTGTGTCCAAGGTCATTAGCTAATTGGTGATATTTCTAATAATAGCAGGGTCCTCTTGGGTTGCCCTCAAGACTCAAAATTGAGTAGAATAAATAATAGGAGTGATTAGTTTATTAATTATTATTGTTTAATAATTAATTAGAAACTAATTCGAAAACAATTTGGGAATTAATTAACAGTTTAATTAATAGAAGGGTTGAATGTGAATTAATCAATATTTGGTTGATCAGGGAACATTCCAGAACACTAGAATGAAGGGGGTTGGACGAAATCTCCCTTTGGATAAAGGGAATTTCGTTATTAGTCTATCCCATCCCACATGGATGGAAGGATAAAACCCTAGGAGGTATCCAAGGCTATAAATAGGGCCTTAAGGATTCATTCCTCCTTGCTCATATTTTGGCTTGAGTATTCGCCACCTTCTTTCTCCCTCATTGTGGAAGAACATTCCTGATAGTTCATCCCTCCTAGTTTAATATTTGTTTATACTCTTTGAGTTCATTGGGTGTGAACCAAGAGAGGGATTCTGGTTTGGATCCTCATCATTCGAACAAGGTGGCACGCACAAGGAGTCAAGCTCGAAGATCATTAGTTACTAAAGAGGTTAGTATTCTTCCTTGTATCTTCGGATTTCATAGGGTAGAAGTAATAGTATGAAGCCATAGATACTCTCGTCCTTTGTTTTCCATTACAGGAAGCCTCGATTTTTATTCAACCCAAAACGAAATTCTGGACCCATATCCAGTAGAAATCTAACTGTTCTTGAGCTATTGTTGACTTTTACCATTTGACCCAAAAACATCAAAATCGAATCATCTAGGCATTCGATTTCCAACATTCAAACCTTCCGATCACTAGCAAACCAAAACAGATTCCATTTTTGAATCTATCATCTCCAAACATCCTTATCGATTTTGAACAAACAACAATCAAAAATCGATTTCCATCCACTCGATGTCGAACACATCGATCAACAGACTGTCAAAATCAACTCTTCTTTGCTTTAGTTATCCAAATCACAATAAAAAATTAAGAACAAAAATCATCAATATCACAGGTTTTGTCAATGAACTCAAGGACGATGAATACAAACGAGAGTGTACAAGTCGTTTATACACATGATGAAAAAGAACACAGTCAATGAATCAAATTGATTTAATCAGTCATTGGGCTCCACTCTTAAGGAAATCAGGAAAAAAAATATGTGGACTCCATATTATCGGACTTAAATGAACATATGGGCTTCGAAAGTGTGAATGATGAACAGTGAATATCAATTCTTGTTTGGGTTGGGCTTCGAAACATAATATCATTTCCAATCAAAAAACAATTTGATTTCAGATTTAGAAAGAAATTGTAAGAGTAGAATTTTGATTTTGTGTTTGATCAAAAAAAATAATTGGATCAACTATGGGGTTGAAACGGATTAGATCCAATGAAGCAAATCGATCAAAAATGAAAAACGTAAAATCACGAATCGAAATCATGGATGTTTGGGAATCCATTTGAGAATTTGAGATACCTTTTTGACGAATCGAGTTCCATTTTCAACAAACGGAATCAAATGTAGAAGATCTTGGTTCTTTTGTTGGAATGAGAAAATCTCCAAATCGAACATTGTACCACCCACTATACGAGATGTACAACTCGTTCTTCGTGTTCTTCAATGATCCAAGAACAACTTCCAAAGAACCATCAACACATTTGGGTTTTGACTTCAAATTCAATGCAACATTTGGAGATTGTTGCTTTGGAACCCAAATTTGCTTCACGGATTTTGGCTTCACAACATTTGACTATTTTTGTGAATAAACCCGCTTGTTCTTCCGATTAATCTTCTTCATCTTTTTCTTTCTCATCTTTTTGCATCTTGAAGACTTGATTTCATGAACAAACCCGCTTTCCCAAACATCAACTTTGTGAGTTTGAATCAAATCTTTTGGAGTTTGATATTTGTGAATTTCTTGGATCACCGGCTTCCGATAAGGAATCATTCCTTCAAACGAATCACAAGAACATAAAATATCATCGGTTTGAACTCCAATCGAGCAAAAAACTTTTTTATCTTGAGAATCAAATCGAACTCCTTTTTCTTGAACATCATGAACATTCGGGTAAGAAGCAAGAACATTATCACCATATTTGCATTCATCAAGACCAATTCCTTCAATTACTTCACCATCTTTCTTCTTCTTCCTTCTTTCATGATAAGTTGTTACCAAACGATCAAGCAACACCTTATGATTATCATGATCTATAGGATAGCCATTGAACTTTCCACATTCACATTTCTCCTTAGAAATGCGTGCTTTTCGCTTAAAATACCCGGTTACAAAACAATTGAGAACTCCTTCAAAAGTGAATGACCATGGAAGATCCTCTACAAACCAATTTTCACGAATTGTTTCTTCCATTTTTGATCAATTGATAAGATATTGGGTTTTTCTAGAGAGAGAAAATGAATATGAACCAAATTCTAGTGAGAGAAAGTGGTACAAACAAGTATTCTAGAGAGAGAAAATCGAATTATGGATCAAATCAAGGAAAAATTCGATTTCTAGAACACAAAACACTCTCTAAACACGAAGATCAATAAGAGCATGAAGAATCACCAAATCTAGATAGCCATCAAGGATCAATTCTTGATCTAATCAAGAACACCCGCTCTGATACCAATTGTAGTGGTGTTGATTATGATGGCATGTGCGGAATTAGAAAAGATCTAGTGAATCATCATGCAAACTCAAGAACACAAGGAGTAAATAATTATGTGTAAGCTCATATTGGATCTAGAAAGGATATACAAATGGGTTTGTACATAATTTCTCTCTCTAGTCTAACACTCCAAATGGTTCCTTACATAATGGGAGTCACTCACTTCCTATTTATAGGAAAGACTCAACCCATTTACACATATAAGAGGGTAAGCCTAAAACACTACATCCAAGAGTGACTTTGCACCCTAACAGTGCATGTACACTTAGGTAAATCGTTTTGTTGTTTCGATTCTTCCGCCGCCTAGTTATAGAGTGTATTTGATGCATGTATTACCCAACAGTGGTATCAGAGCCATTGGTTCATGGTTACCTTCACCCTACATCCATGTTTTCTGGAAATACTTGTTTGAAACTGAATGATGAATGAGTAATCAAAAAATTTGTAATGTGATAAAACCCTAATCGGGGTTCACGACGTGAACTCAGCAGATTCGGGATTTTCGAATTTTCCTCCATTTTTCGAATTTGAAGTTTTGATAAATATGGATAAATGTCAAATTTTAATTGTGTAAATCTGAAAATAGATAAATATCATTTAAATATGTTTATTTTAATTTGAATATTTATTTATTATTTAAATAGGGATTTAAATATTTTAATATTATTTATAATAGAGTTTTATAAATTTGAATATTAACCCCTCATGTTTTATTAATTGTTATATTGCATCCTTGTAATTAATTTGAATTAATAATAGACAACTAAATTTAAAGTGTTTTAAATTTACCCCTTATATATATGTAAGATTCATATATTGTATGTATAAGAGAATTACAATATGCGTCCTCGCATATTTTAAATATTGACATTGTCAGTCTTACTTCGACTAGCCTCACCCATTCTAATGTAGGGGTTTAAAGGAGGTCTCTATGATTCCTAATGAGGTCGGTTTTTAATATGCTTCGCGCTTACCACCTCACCACCCTATTGCATTTTGAGAATGGAGTTACCGAAAGGGTTTGATAGTGATGATGGTCAATCTAAAAGTATTCCAAATACAAGTATAAAACAAAATCCCGTTTTATTTAAATAAAAGTGAATCTTATGTTATCCATAAAAATTGCATATTCTCTTTATAACTTGTTGATGGAGCTCGTGTGGTTAACCGGCACGTCAATTTGAGAGTATAGGTAGAGAATGATGTGAGACTCGCGAATCTCAAGCGTAACTTGAGTCGGGGACCACACAATTTTGTATGGGTGATTCACCATCTGTTCAATGATCTGCGACATCCCCGTCATTGAATTTGAGATGAACATAATCCGAGATTAACATGCGATTGATAGTCAATGAATCTCAAAGATCTAGGAATTTCATAGTGATTGAAATTGATAAAGAGCTTTGTCTACCTAAATAACTTTGTGGTGTGCTTATGTCATCCCTTGACGCATCATGAAGCCGAATATGGATCCTAGCCTTAATGAAATAATTTATTTAGGGTGATTATTAATTAAGGACTTATATCAAACTAATTGGAATCTTGTCTTTTGTAGATGTCGAACCAAGCCAACAACAACAACAACAATCTGCCTCCTCCTCCTCCTCCTCTAAATCAAAACTCAAGCTTCTCTCTAATGCCGGTTCTTAATAGGGAGAAACTCAAGGAGGATGGATCCAACTATCTTGATTGGATCAGGACCTTGAGGATCACGTTAAGATATGAGAACAGAGAGTATGTTCTCGACGAAGATGTTCCCATACTTGGAGAGAACCCTACCCCATAAGAAGTTACTGCCTACAACAAGCATTACGATGAATCTACCAAAGTGGCTTGCCTTATGTTAGCGACCATGTCTTCTGGTCTCCAGAAGAACTTTGAAACATGGGGTGCATTTGACATAAACCAGAAACTCGAAGAGATGTTCCAAGAGCAAGCTAGGCAAGAATGATTCGAGATCCTTAAGTCCCTCATGGCATGTAAACTACAAGAGGGAGCTTCTGTGTGTACGCACGTCCAAAAGATGAAGTCGTACATAGACAGCCTTGGGAATCTAGGTGTCGAGCTACCTAAGGAGTTGGCCATTGACATGGTTTTGAACTCGCTTACTAGTTCATATTCGTAGTTCATCATGAACTTCAATATGAATGGACTTGACAAGACCTTGATGGAGTTGCATGGCATGCTCAAAACTGCTAAAGCGAGCATGAAGAAACCCATCAACTCTAACCCTACTGCTCCAGTATTGGTTGTTGATCGTAGTTCTGCTAAAAGGAAAAGGGCGCCTCAACCCAAAGGAAAGGGTAAGGGTAAGGTCGGACAGTCTGAACCTGCTCCCAAGAAAAGGGCTCAAGCTGAAATAGCACCTTCTGCTGATCCAAGTGAAGCCATTTGTTTTTACAGTCAGGAAAAGGGACACTGGAAGCGTAGTTGCCCTAAATACCTCGAGGACCTTAAGAAGGGCAAAGTCAAGGTGGCTAGCACCTCAGGTATGTTCATGATAGAACTCCATAGCACATCTATTTCTAGTTCTTGGATTCTTGATACAGGGTGTGGTACTCACATTTGCTCTGATATGCAGGGACTAAGACAAAGTAAGAAGTTGAAGCATGGTGAGCTCAACCTAATCATGGGAAACAGGCACAAGTCAGCTGTTACAAGGATTAGGAACTATGAGCTCATGCTTAGTGGTGGTGTTTATCTTAGTTTATTAAATTTTTGCTACTCGTCTGATATGGCACGAAACATTATTTCTTTTCATGCACTTTATAAGGATGGTTGTCGTTTTTCTTTTGATAATGATAATGGTGACATTTTGGTTTATAAGAATGGTTGTTTTATTTTTAAAGCTAGTCCTTGTAAAGGTGTGTATGAAAGTGTTGTTTTTTATGGTGATTTTGATAAACTAATTATGAATGTTGGTTCATCTAATAGTGAAGTAGATAAATCATGTTTGTGGCATTGTCGACTTGGCCATATAAACAAGAAACGCATTGCCAAGCTCCAATCTGATGGAATCTTGGAATCATTCGACCTCAAATCGGATGATGTATGCGAATCTTGCTTACTTGGCAAGATGACAAAAGCGCCATTCACAGGCCACTGTGAAAGAGGCAAAGTTTTGTTGGACCTCATCCACACAGATGTTTGTGGACCCTTCAAATCGGCCACAAGACATGGAGAAAGATACTTCGTGACTTTTACCGATGATTTCAGTAGATATGGATATATCTATCTAATCAAGCATAAGTCAGAAACTTTCGAGGTGTTCAAAGAGTTTCAAAACGAAGTAGAGAACCAATTGGGCAGAAAGATCAAGATGCTCCGATCCGATAGGGGTGGAGAATACTTAAGTCTTGAATTCTACGATCATCTTAAGAATTGTGGAATAGTTTCACATTTGTCTCCTCCCAGAACACCACAGTTGAATGGTGTGGATGAAAGGAGAAATCGAACCTTGTTGGACATGGTTCGATCTATGATGAGTCGAGCTACACTTCGGATATCCTTTTGGGGGTATGCCTTAGAGACATCCGCCCATATCCTAAACCTCGTACCTACTAAGAAGGTTGCTAAAACACCCTCTGAAATGTGGAGTGGGACACGTTCTTCTCTTGCACATATAAAGATTTGGGGATGCGAAGCTTTTGTTCGTCGCGAGGCGAGTGACATGCTCGAACCCCGGTCAGAGAAGTGTTACTTCATTGGTTATCCATAAAAGTCATTTGGATACTTGTTCTACAAGCCTTCGGAAAACAAAGTGTTTTTTGCTCGAAGGGGATTCTTCCTTGAGAGGGATCTCATTTCCAAAGAGTACAGTGGGAGCCACATAGACCTCGAAGAGCTTCAAGAGACAAATGAAGAGGAACCTTTGCTGGATTAATGTCTAAGTCCATAACTATAATTGTTAAGACTTGACCCGACCCGGCATGGTCCATTTGGGTTGCATGGCATCATGCATTTGGATAGACTATAATGAGAGAAATAACACTTAAGGTTGGTTAATATACTATAAGTTCTAATATATTAATAAGGTTATTTAATTAGTATTGATCAAGAATTAATTTGGAATTAATTAAGTGATCAAAAGGAGACTAATTAAATATATGGGTTGATTGTGTAAATCATTCATTCTTATATATGTGGGCTTGTGATCCAAGATTCCTTATGTTGGACTAAGTCCATGGGGTGACCCATGGATACTCCATGGAGGTTTAAATCCATAGAGCATAAGGAATGGGTAAAGTTATGAGTTACATGGTGTAACCCTAATAGCCACCATATAAAAGAATCCCATGGCTCAAGAAATCGTGCACTAATGTGTGAATATGAGGGCTAGACGATTTCAAGGAGTGTTCCATTTCTCTCAAGTCATTCCATGTGCATTTGGTGTTGTGTGAACCATTTGAGGTGTCACACTTGGGGCACTAGGCACTCAAGCTTCATGGAGACAAGCTACATCAAACAAAGGTATGTATTCTATCCATTTGATTACCCAAGTATCAAGTATTGTATGCTAGATAGGGTAATACCTTGGAAAGTTCATAATTGCATGTATAATAGAGAAAACATAGATCCAAGGTATTTAGGGTTGCATGTACACTTAGGAGTGTTAGAATGCTCATAACCCAACAGTAGTATCAGAGCCTAGGCTTGTTTTCTTGTTATACTTGCAAAAGTAGCTGAAAAATCGAGTTGGATGCATATATTCGATTGTTTTGGTTGGAATTGGACTAGGAACATTACCCTAAGATGTTTTTGGACTTATAAACTTGTTTTTGATGTGGTAATGTTCATGCTAATCCAATTTCTAAGATAATTGTCATAATTTCAAGATTTGTATTAGTTTGTATGTTCATGCTAATTTCTTGAAGATTGATGATTTGAATTATCTTGTTCTTATGAGGTTCTTAGATTAATAGAAAAGTTGTGTGAAATAGTTGTTTTCAATCCATTTTAATCTAAGAGTTGATTCCAAAGTGTGTTTTTTGTAACTTGTCCTCAAGTTATATGAAAAGTCACATTTAAGAATCATAAAACTCATAAAAGTTGGCAAAGGTTACAAAATGAAGAGTCTAGTTCTAATTAAATGGTTTTATGACTCCATAACTTGTCCTCAAGTTATGGAGGTTCAAGAGTCTCTTCATTAAATTAAAAAAAAAGTGTAACCTTAATTAGTTCCATAAGTTACAATAAAAAAAAGTTATTTTTTTTTATTAATTAGTTTAAAGTCTTCCATAACTTGTCCTCAAGTTATGGAACTTGAAGAGTTTTTTTTTTAATTAAAACTACTTTAAACTCATAAGTTATGGAATTAATTAGTTTTGAATAGTTTCAAAACTTGCCCTCAAGTTTTGGAATTTGAAAAGTTTTCACTTATGAATACTTTAATTCCAAGTTAGCCCTTAGAATTTTAAAAGTTAAAATTCAACCCTTATACTTTATAATATTATAAGTTAATAATATTTATATATATATATATATATATATATGTATAAGAGTAAAGTCAGTCTTACCGTTAGTAGGCCTCATTCACGAAGCCGGTCTATAAGGGGGGTATAAGGTTACTGCCTATAAAATGGCAGTTTAATGGGTGTCCACTCTTACCCACCGCTTCCTTGACTGGTGGAGGGTCGTTAGCCGAACGGGTAGGACAAGGACTATAATTCTCATTTCATTAAAAGTATTAATGATAAATACTAAGTAACTAAACTCTTATTAATACCCAATGTTAGTTACTTAGGAAAATGTGAATTTGGTGCTAGCCCATGAAATTACACTTTGCACTTTGCTTAAGTCGTTAGTGGAGCGTGTGTGGTTAACCGGCACACTAACCTGGACTTAACAAGGTAGTCAAAGGGTAACTTAATATTTATCATAGTATCGGTGGAGCGTGTGTGGTTAACCGGCACACTGATTAAGGGGTAAATATTAAGGGTACCAAGTATATTTGCATGGTTATTCACACCTTGTTTTGTGATCCTCGGCATCCCAGTCACAAAACCTGAAGGGCACACTCGAGATTGAAACATGCCTTTGAACAGTTCAATGAATCTCAAAGATCTAGGACTTTCAAATCCAATTAAAACCTAATAAATTATTTCGTTTTTCATGGTGGAAATTGGTGAATCGTCATTCACCTACCTTCAAATATTTTATAGCTTGGATTACGACATCCCTCTTCTAAGTTATAAAATAGTTTGTTGGGTCCTAGCCTTAATATTTCATATTGGGTGTCATATTAAGGACTTTAAATCAACTATCTTGAATATCTCCCAAAAAGATGTTTGGTCTAGACATTTATGATCTTCCCAAATCTCTTGAAACAAGCTTTCCTAAATGAAGATGATGTCCCATGGATATCATACTTCTTTCACCTCCTCCAAGGTTTTCATATGGATTGTAAGGATAAGTTTTTCCGCAAAGTTTTAAAATAAAAGAAAAAGGTTTTGATTTTATTTATTTTAAGTATCCTTACAATGGCATTTGTGAAAAGTTGTTGCTTATAAGATTCCATTGATAGCAATATTGGAAAAATGGATTTGATTCTTTCGGTTGTGGTAGTGTCTAATATTACCAAATAAGGAAAGATTCTCATCACCCAAGGTTCAATTGGACCGAAACTTGGAATCATGCAAGTTGTATAGTATGATGAATGACAAGTTTCAGCTTGGAAAATTAAGACTAATTCCTTATGTGAATAAGGAAAGGACTAAGGGATCGAGTACACATTCTTGTGCACTGGTCAAGTCCACCACAAAAGATCAAGAAGACTATTCGTCATGATTTACTTAAGTTCAGTAAATATGGTTATACTTATAAGTTTAAGTATAAGTCTGTCGCATTGGAGAAGTTTCAATGTGAGACAGAACGAATAAGAAGAATCAAAGTATGGCAGAAAGATAAAAGTTTCTCAAATCTGAAAAGATGGGAGAGTACTTTAGTATCATGTTTATGATCATCTTAATGATTAAGATACCATATCACAATTGGTCCTCTAAAGTCATCTTAGTGCATTCTTATGACTAAGAAGAGGAGTCATGAATTGTTGAAATGGTTAAATCAAAAAGATGAGTTATACTTCGTTCCAAAACAATTCTTAGAGTCATACTCCAAGATTGTAACTTGAGTGACATATCTTAAAGAGGGTTTGTTAACACTAGTCAAATATAAGAGTAAAAGGTTATCTACTCTTGTACATTTGAAATTGGTAAGTTGTGATGTTTTGGATAAAACAGAGACCAACTTAGGCCAATTGTGTAAAGTGTTAGTCTTGATAAAGAATCCGCACTATCTCTTGAATATTTGACAAGGGAGTCTTATATGTCAAGAGGACAGTGGGAGTCTTAAAGCTCTTGAAAGTTTCAAGACTTAATCAAGAATAAAACCTAAAGTCCTTCACTAGCACACGACTTGAGGTTTATAACCTATCGTGTTGAAATTTTTGTGCCTATTCAATTTGGCTTTGCATAGGAGTTCTGAGAGTTCTCAATTGGTTGCACAACTACTTGGAAGCAATGGCAGGCACCTGAGCTGCCAAATGGCAAGAATTTAAGATTGCACAAGTTTAATCAATATGAGTTTGGATTTGTCACTAACCTTGTCTTGTGATTATGGTTTTGACAAATCCACATGGATAAGAACACATACACTATTAAATCTAAGTGTCATAAGGTTTCTCTCCGATTCATGAAAATGATGGTGAGGAAACACTTTCACTAAGTAGATTTTAGCTAGATAGCAATTGTGATATTTGCATTCTCAAAGTCGTTAGTGGAGCGTGTGTGGTTTACCGGCACACTAACATGTACTTGTGAGAAGTGGCAAAGGTCTAAACAATTGAGACTATGATTACGGCATCCCTTTTCATAGTTCTAAAATTGTTTAGACACACATGTGAGCTATCTAAGAGAGGTGTATGATTTTGATAAAGTTTTATCAAAACAATCTAGTATCAGAAATCTGAACTTTGGTAAGAAAGTGAGTTGATTTCTGAGTACATGTCAAAGCTAGTGGGAGCATAAGTGTTATGCTAATAATCATCATGTTAGTGGGAGCATGATAATTATGACAAAGGTTGCAAGTTAGCAATGTTAATTATAGAAAACAAAAGTTTCAATTCGTGAGGTTGAAAAAGTTGTTTTGCTATAATTAAGGGAGAGGAAATTATACTTCATTTCAATTCTAAAAGCTTAGATTGAGATTTTAATCGTATTTAATCAAGGATATATATATGAATTTCATGTTGGAATGGCTCAACATAAGGAAATTCTATATATGGGTCCATTATTTGCGTTCTAAAATTCGATTATGATTACGGCATCCCTTTTCATAATCTGAATTTTGAGAATTTGGCAAATTGAAATGGAAATATTATAGCAAAAGACTGGTTTAGTCTTTATGTGAGACATCATGAATCGTGTCCCATATGCTTCAGATATAGGATCGATTACATGTGCTATATTCATCCTTTCTAAAATTTTCCAAATGCCTGGGGCATTATGAAGGGAAAAGGTCTAGAATTGGATATGACTAAAATGATTAAGCAATTGTCGAGGACAATCTAAGGTTTACCAAAGATTGGTTGCTCAAGGACAGTTGGAAGTATAATGTTAATTCTGGAAGGACCATATTGACATAATCTGTAAGGAGGCAACTCTTGTTCAGAAGTGATAGTCAAAATGGAATATGGAAATGTTTCAAAGTTAGAAATTATTCAATCTGTGTAAGATTAGGAAACTTAATGAAAGAAGGATGTTTCCAAGGAGCTGATCTCCTTTGGAATGCTCTGTAATGATTGTTGTCAAGTCTTTCTGACTTCGTGCATAATCATTAAGAGGATCAATGCATATAAGTTTAGAATCTAACAGATTTCAGTAAATGGCATGAATTTGGAATTCTTGCATTTGCAGTAAGGATTTGGGACTGTGAAAAGAGGATCATTGGAGTGATGTTCAATTGATCTATTTTACAAAGTAAAGATCATAGACAAACATAGTATGTATACTTGGTGTATGGCATGACTAGTGTTTAGAAAACATAGTGTACATGCTTGGAGCATGGGACAACTATTGTTTTAAATTCAAGTATAAAGTTGATAAAACCGAAACAATGAATAATGAGTAATCAGTATGGTGATAAATAAAAGTGTTTATTTATATTCATAGGGTTTGATACCATATTTGATTCATTTATTCTTGTGTTTCACTTTGCATGTTTTGACTTCCAGAATAACTAAGTCGCTCTTCCTGAATGATTAAGTTATTCAAACCATCCACAGTCGGTCATATGTTGGAAGTAGATATGAATCAAGACTGTCATGGGTTGGTTTGTAGAGGTCCAAGTTGGTGGACAAAGTGGTGCTACAACACTCATGAGTGCTCATAAGTTCTGAGTATTGGATTCAACCCGCGCTCATTTGAATCACTTCATGGATTTTATCACGAGTGATCATGAGACGATAATATCTTATATTCTTCAAACCTAGAGATATGAGTTGTTACTATGAGTTGGTTATACATTGATTGCACGAAAACGCATTGGTAACTCGATGTTATAAAACGTGCCTTTGTGTATGATTCAACAAGTAGTAGAACAAGCCATATGAGTCGAAGTTTATCCATTCCTTTTACCTTCGGGATAAAAGCGATATCTGAGGGCCCCTCGATGATTTAAAGATGATACATGTGAGTGCTTGGCCAAGCCAGGACTGATTTGATTTGTTCAATCAGTCAGTCATCATGAATCGGAAATCGGGAAACAACAAATGGACAGAGAGAATGATTGATAATCCATGTCTCAGTCCATATGATATCTAGAATGGAGGAATATATGATCCCTTATCTAATGGACAAGTCATTGACAAAGGTCAGAGTTCATCGACAAGGTCAGAGTTCAACAGAAGCTTTTGAGAGCTATGATTGTTGATCGGTTCCTGAAGTCATACGCAATAATAGTTATAGACTTATCCAAGTGGGAGACTGTTGGATTAATGTCTAAGTCCATAACTATAATTGTTAAGACTTGACCCGACCCGGCATGGTCCATTTGGGTTGCATGGCATCATGCATTTGGATAGACTATAATGAGAGAAATAACACTTAAGGTTGGTTAATATATTATAAGTTCTAATATATTAATAAGGTTATTTAATTAGTATTGATCAAGAATTAATTTGGAATTAATTAAGTGATCAAAAGGAGACTAATTAAATATATGGGTTGATTGTATAAATCATTCATTCTTATATATGTGGGCTTGTGATCCAAGATTCCTTATGTTGGACTAAGTCCATGGGGTGACCCATGGATACTCCATGGAGGTTAAAATCCATGGAGCATAAGGAATGGGTAAAGTTATGAGTTACATGGTGTAACCCTAATAGCCACCATATAAAAGAATCCCATGGCTCAAGAAATCGTGCACTAATGTGTGAATATGAGGGCTAGACGATTTCAAGGAGTGTTCCATTTCTCTCAAGTCATTCCATGTGCATTTGGTGTTGTGTGAACTATTTGAGGTGTCACACTTGGGGCACTAGGCACTCAAGTTTCATGGAGACAAGCTACATCAAACAAAGGTATGTATTCTATCCATTTGATTACCCAAGTATCAAGTATTATATGCTAGATAGGGTAATACCTTGGAAAGTTCATAATTGCATGTATAATAGAGAAAACATAGATCCAAGGTATTTAGGGTTGCATATACACTTAGGAGTGTTAGAATGCGCAAAACCCATCAACCTTTAGTAGACACTAACACTCAACCTGAGGAGCAACAACCCGTTGAGGAACCTCAACCCGGGGCTGAGCAACCTGTTGAGCAAAATGATATGCCTCCACCTCCCCTTCGCAGATCCAATAGAGTTCGTGCTCCTCCTGATTTCTATGGTTTTCATGTGAGCACAGAAAGAGACGTATTGATCAGTGATCGTACACTGGTTGATATGGATGAGCCATCTAACTATAAGGAAGCGATGGCAGGAACTGAGGCTGCTAAGTGGAAGGAAATCATGGAGAGCGAGATTCAGTCTATGCATGATAACCAAGTTTGGAATTTGGTTGATCCTGCTCTTGGCACTAAAGTTGTCGGGTGCAAATGGATCTTCAAGAAAAAGACAGGCATGGATGGGAATGTGCACACGTTCAAGGCTAGGTTGGTTGCAAAGGGTTACACTCAGACTCAAGGAATTGATTATGAGGAAACTTTTTCACCAGTAGCCAAGATCAAGTCTATTAGGATATTACTTGCCATAGCAGCTTTTCATGATTATGAAGTATGGCAAATGGATGTGAAAACCTCTTTCCTTAACGGAAAACTCACAGAGGAAGTGTACATGGCACAACCTGAGGGTTTCATAGATCCAAAATATCCAAATAGAGTGTGTAAGCTTGAAAGGTCTATATATGGACTAAAACAAGCGTCTCGCAGCTGGAACCTTTGCTTTCATGAAAAGATCAAGGAGTTTGGCTTTTCAAGAAGTGAAGGAGAGTCCTGCGTATATATCAAAGCTAGTGGGAGTAATGTGGTCTTCCTAGTGTTGTATGTGGATGATATACTCCTTATAGGAAACGATATCCCGACGATGCAAAGTGTTAAGACGTGGCTTGGGAGTTGTTTCGCTATGAAAGATCTAGGAGAGGCTGCGTACATACTTGGTATTAGGATCTATAGAGATAGATCAAAACGTCTAATAGAACTGAGCCAGAGTACATACTTGGATAAGATCTTGAAGAAATTCAAGATGCAGGACTCCAAGAAAGGTTATCTACCTATGCAACATGGCACAAAATTGAGTAAGACTCAATGCCCCAATTCTAGTGATGAACAGGAAAGAATGAGTCGAGTCCCATATGCTTATGCTATAGGATCGATCATGTATGCCATGACATGTACTCGTCCGGACGTCTCATTTGCTCTGAGTATGGTGAGTCGTTTTCAGGACAACCCAGGCGAAAGTCATTGGACGGCAGTAAAGAATATTTTAAAATACCTAAGAAGAACAAAGGATATGTTCTTGGTATATGGGGGTAAAGATGAGTTGAGAGTTACAGGTTATACAGATGCCAGTTTCCAGACTGATAGAGACAACTCATGTTCACAGTCAGGATGGGTATTCTTGCTTAATGGAGGAGCAGTCACTTGGAAGAGCTCCAAGCAGTCGACAGTGGCAGACTCTACGTGCGAGTCAGAGTATATAGCAGTTAGTGAAGCTGCAAAAGAAGCTACATGGCTGAAGAATTTCATTGATGATCTTGGTGTCGTTCCGAGCATCAAGGATCCCTTGGAAATCTTCTGTGATAATGAGGGTGCAGTCGCGTTGACTAAAGAACCCAAATACCATGGTAACTCAATACATATACTTAGAAAATTCCACTATGTGAGACATCGAGTCGAGGATGGAGATATTTTTGTGAGCAGAGTATCGTCAGAGGAGAATCCAGCCGATCCGTTCACTAAACCACTATCAAGGATCAAGCATGATGGTCATACTAGATCTATAGGCATTAGATTTGTTGAAGATATGGTGCAGTTGTTTAGTTGTTTAGTTTGATAATCCTTGAAACATTTAACAATATGAATTTGTAATAGAATTGATGTTTATTTTGTGGAGACTTAATAAAGTGCTGGATTGCTATCATTTCTATTTATTTATTACTGTGTTTCACTTTTGCATGTTTAGAACCCACTTCCCGAGTACTAAGTACTCAAATCTCCACAGTCGGTCATACTCTTGGAAGTAAGTAGTGATTCAAGACTGTCATGAGTATTGATGGATTGATCATTTTGATTGAGCATGACATAGTGATTGTGTCAACACTTACGAGTACTTAATAGTGATTTAAGTATTGGATCAACCTGCACTTAGAGATTACTTCATGGATTAAGTCACGAGTAATTCTAAGATGATAATATCTTCTGTTCTTCAAACCGAGATACATGTGGGGCTTTGCTCTAAGATTCTGTTATGCATTGGTATACTCCAACGCTATCCGTAGCTGGTGGCTATAACGAGTGTATTCATGTGTGACATGATGAAATAGACAAAGACTATATAGTCAAAGTTTATTCGTCCCTTCTGCCTTAATAAGAGAAGCGATATCTATGGGCCCCTCGATGATTTGGTGCTGACATCTTAAAAGCCTGGCCGGGTGCTGACTAGAATTGATGTGTTCGATTTAGTAGTCAAATGTAGTCGTCACAAATCTATAACGGGAAACATAATTTTGAATTATGAGATTGACCATTATCCATGTCTCGAATTCATACAGATATCATGAGGATGAAGGAATAGTTGATCACTTATCTAAGGGCTGAAACTGATTAGATCATAGTTCGGCAGATGCATTGGATGGCATTCTCTCTGCTGATTATTAGATGGAGATAAGACCATATATAGTTGATGACTTGTCCAAGTGGGAGACTATTGGAAGTGTGTCCAAGGTCATTAACTAATTGGTGATATTTCTAATAATAGCAGGGTCCTCTTGGGTTGCCCTCAAGACTCAAAATTGAGTAGAATAAATAATAGGAGTGATTAGTTTATTAATTATTATTGTTTAATAATTAATTAGAAACTAATTGGAAAACAATTTGGGAATTAATTAACAGTTTAATTAATAGAAGGGTTGAATGTGAATTAATCAATAGTTGGTTGATCAGGGAACATTCCAGAACCCTAGAATGAAGGGGGTTGGACGAAATCTCCCTTTGGATAAAGGGAATTTCGTTCTTAGTCTATCTCATCCCACATGGATGGAAGGATAAAACCCTAGGAGGTATCCAAGACTATAAATAGGGCCTTAAGGATTCATTCCTCCTTGCTCATATTTTGGCTTGAGTATTCGCTACCTTCTTTCTCCCTCATTGTGGAAGAACTTTCCTGATAGTTCATCCCTCCTAGTTTAATATTTGTTTCTACTCTTTGAGTTCATTGGGTGTGAACCAAGAGAGGGATTCTGGTTTGGATCCTCATCATCCGAACAAGGTGGCACGCACAAGGAGTCAAGCTCGAAGATCATTAGCTGCTAAATAGGTTAGTATTCTTCCTTGTATCTTCGGATTTCATAGGGTAGAAGTAATAGTATGAAGCCATAGATCCATAGGGTGCATGTACACTTAGGTAAATCGTTTTGTTGTTTCAATTCTTCCGCTGCCTATTTATAGAGTGTATTTGATGCATGTATTACCCAACAAAATTGCCCAAGCATAAACAATCTAACTACTTATCCCATTAAGACCTTGTAACTCATGCATGGAAGAAAACTTATAATCAAGATCACATTTTTATGGTTCCTAATAACTCAATAATGGATAAAGTTTCTAACTTTATCCATTATAATGGTCCAAACCACCAAGATCTAGTCTTTAAGTCTGAAAGGGACCAAAAGTGCATCTTTTCCAACTGAATCCATTAAGTCCAAGTCTCCAACCTTTAGATCTGAATCAATATGACGTTTAGATGGATAAAGTTTCCAACTTTATCCATAACAAGGTCACAAACTTCAAGATCTCAACTTTATTCACTAAAATGACCAAAAGCTCATAGCACCCAAAACTAGCTAGATCTAACATATGCATCATCAAGATTCAAGATTTATACCTCTAAAGGAAGGATCAAGGTGAACAAAGTCTGGATCTACAAGCTCTAAGCAATCCAACTATTCTCCAATGAGTTCTTCTTCTTCCAAATGCACCAAAAACGCACCAAAGTCACTCAAAAGCTCAATAATCTTGCATATGAGGCTAGGGTTTCGAGGAAACAACTTAAGAAGGTGGAGGCTGAAGGTAAGGAGATTTGGAAATGAGTTAAGGATGTTAAATAGAGTCGAAGGCCCCAAAATAGGGTTTGAGTCTGAGTCACAAATGCCCAACATTCAATTGGTACGCCCAGCGTTCCCGAAGGAACCTCCGCGATCACCCAACCACGAACACCCAACGTACGTTCCTTGTACGCCCAACGTTCCCAGCTAGCCCTTTTTACCATTCTAACTGTCGAAGGCCATACCATCTGTGTCCCAAGTTTGGTTTCAGCAATCCTTATATCCATGTAAAGGTGTTGAGGAGCTCTATAACCCTATCTATTTACTTTTGACTTAAAACACATCGAACTAAAATCCTTAAATAAAATAAAAGGTTTGAACCATTACTTTACCAATATATCCATGTGTTCCAAAGCACAAACTGAACTCTTGGATCACAAAATCTACATTACCCACATCCAAATGGGTCTAAACCTCTGTTTCCCCAAGGCCTGAAGCCTTATAACAACTGATCCTCGGGTCACGACCCCGAATTAAGAAACAACTCAAAAATAGGGTGTTACACTCGCACAAATGTATGTTTACAGTGATTCCATTTATATTGTTTTATGTGTTTTTGATTTTTGTCAGGTTAAATGATGAAAAACGAGGGTTTTGCATGTAGTTTCTCAAATAAACAAAGAAGATGAATGAAAAGATGACGAAATTGTTCCTAAGTTATGTAGATTTGAAGAAACAAGCCAAGATCGACATCAATTCAGAAAAAAGGGATCTCAAAAAAGGTACACAAGAACCCAACAGTGTTGTGGATCGAACTTGGGTTTCTATAACAAACAGGATCAGATCATAACTCAAAGAGATGGAACAACTATTCAACGACATTGTACGTGTTTGAGTCTCGATCTGCTATTGTTCTCTTGCCATCGCCATCGCCAACACAATCAGGGTCTATGATCTTCATATAATTTGTATATGCACAGATCTAGTGTAGAAATTTTCGTACACATGAAAGATTTGGGAATAGGAAATGAAAGTGGGTTTCATGGAGTTATGGTGAGAGAAGCAACCATAGTTATAGATGGAAGGTAAATAAAAGTGTCAATGTCAGGCATAATTGAAGAAGATGAACAATGACGATGATTTGTCACTAGCAATGAACCAGAAACCTCTCATTCTTCTCCACCCTTATCCCCCACCAGATCTAGTCTAGAAATTTGTGTATGCACAGATCTCGTTTAGAAAATTTTCCATCGATTTTTGGATTTGGGTCTTGCCGGAGTTAAGTTTTTTCAAGCACACCACATAATAGTGAATAGAGATAAGGGAGAGAGATTCAAAGGAATGTTGGTGGATGGTGTTCTTACCTGCAAACATTAACAGATGAAGATGGTGGTACTGTTAATAGAGAGAGAGAGAGAGAGAGAGAGAGAGAAATGAGTGGGTGATATTTTATTTTCTTTTTTAATCAAAATAATAAAAAATTAAATAAATAAAAGTAATGAAGGGAACATTTGTCATTTCATGTGGGGTATGGACCAAAACCACACAAAAATACCAACCATAAGGACTAAAACCACACATGGTATCCAAAATTGGACCACCGGTGCATCACTAAATTTTTATGGACCAAAAACACATAATTTTGAAAAGAACAAGGACCATTTTTGAAATTTTGTCCTCATAGATTAACAACAACAATATTTATATAATCATGTACTTTAAAGCCAACATAATTGATGGGGTATATTTTCCAATTTTCACACTTGAACATCCTTATTTTAAGCACAATATATGTGTAAAGGGTGATATCATTGTAAAGTGTTGTTGTAAAATCTTTTAGGATTCTCATCATAAAATGAAAATAAGTAGTGTTATATCAAAGTATATTTACCTCCGCTATTCCAACCTTTTGAATACTAGTTTTGAATTGTGCCATGGAAAACTTCATTCAGCAACCATTATTAGGATATTTTGTTCATTTGTGAATAATATGTAGATGAAATCAACAATATTAGTTTGAGTAAATTACATGAATGGTCCCTATGGTTTAGGGTAATTTATGCGTTTTGTCCCTAACTTATTTTTTTAACTCGGAAGGTCCTTACTGTTTGTTTTTGTTACATGATTGGTCTCTGTCTTACATAAAAAGACTATTTTGCCACTGATTTTTTAATTTATTTAAATAACACACTCCCAACCTCACTCTCATCACCTTACCTTACCTACACCACCATTTTTATTTATTTAAATAATAGTCTTTTTAGGTAAGACAGAGACCAAGAACGTAACAAAAATAAACAGTAGGGACCAAGCGAGTAACAAAAACAAATACTAGGGACCTTCCGAGTTAAAAAATAAAGTTAGGGACCAAAGTGCAAATTACACCAAACCATAGGGAGCATTCGTGTAATATACTCTATTAGTTTATATAGGTCCTTATATTATATCACATGTTACGGGAAGTACGCCTTTGCCCATTTAAAATAACCAATGTTGTCAAGTCATTCAATTTGACTCAAAATTGCATGGCATACCCTAGCCAATATTTTATTGAAATAAGGTTTTCTATAAGATTTTCATGTCTCCTAGAACAACCCTTTTCACTATTCGATTTTTCCTATCCTAACTCACAAATTTAATATCAATATCTGGTAACAAATCCCACAATGTGTATTTGTGAAGACATATCTAATAACCATGTAGATAGAATTGGCCAAATCGAATATGACAAATAAGTTCCTAACTAGCCTTTCCCAAGGCATTCTTTTAGCCTTATTAAAAAACATTACCACATTTTTTTCACTCTTTATTTTGCCTACTATATACGCATAGGGAAAGATTTGATGCTTTCTGTCAATGCCAATGGCTAAGATCATGGTTCCGATATAGTTCCCTTTGATATGGCATTTCCCATCAAGGTCAGTAAGCAAAAGCAATTTAGAAATGTCTGAATATATAAATTATTGGATCATTAATGACAATAATTAATGAAAATTAACACCGATTAAAGTCATCTTTCTTGATATAATTAATTGTTTTAATCGGCACATGTAACCGAGGGTGAAAAATAAGAGCTTACAATTGATCGAATTCATCTTTATATGGGTAACTATTTCAAAATTCAATTTTTTTTTCTATATTGTAACCGAACAAAGGAATGTTGGAAAAAAAATCTTCATTGATTCAGTTGTGTGAAATCATTTCTAACTAGACAAATTATTTCTAAAGACAATGGTATCGATGGTGATTGAGATAAGTTTGTCAAAATCTTAACCTATATAAGTTAGAAAAAAACTATACAATCCCGAAAATTCCATTTCAAAATGTGAGCCCGAAATAAACAATGTCAAATAAAGTATATACCAAAATGTACTTTCTGAAAAAGATGTCTGAAATGTTTGATTGTTTGAGTCTGAAACAATTTATATTAGATGACACTTCGATATAGTTTTTCTAGAGTATGAAACAAACTATTTTAACCAAAATAGTCATTTACGAAAAATAGGTTATTTTAATATATTTATTAAAAAAATTGGTCATTTGTAATTATGTGAATATCTTAAGTTTTTAATTTTATTTTATGATATAATGTTATAAACTAATAATGTTTTTCTTTTCTTTTTTAGCCATTACTTTATATGTTTATAGCAGGGCGGCTCAACCTTATATTTTTCTAAGTTAGGTTTACAATCCTCAATTACAAAGAGCCCCTTATTTTCCGAACTTTGCCCAATATTAATATATCTAAAATCTCAATTTCTCCATTACTAATTATCCGATGGGCCAGCTCACAATGAGCAGTCTTGATTTTTGAAGACGAAACAAATGCGACACGTCAATGCAATCTTGAAAACTGAAACGCCGCATTTATCTTCTATTCTTCTATCTCGATTCTCAATTGTTCAAATCCTCAACACCAAACTGTATGTGTTTCACTTGTTTTCCAGTTTTCCATTATCTATTAGGGTTAGCTGATTAAGGTTAATTATTCTCAATTATCCACTCATTATAGAATACATATTTTCATTTGTCAAGTCTTCAATACTTTTGTGTGGATTTTGCCTTTAGAATTTCTGAATTTGGGTTGGAATGAACTCAATGAACCAGTCAGCGAGTCAAGGTTGTCAAACATCAGGTATTACCATTAATCTATTACTTTCAGTATTATGTTTGTTCATTTGTAGTTGTCTTGGTGATTCACAAAAAAACATATACATAATAAAAAAAATTAACTCCCCCATTTATAAACTATTTAGTTTATTATTGCCCGTCTCAAGCCTGAATAAATGAGGAGAGTATAACGTTAAGTATAGTAAAGGCCAAATGGGCCTATATTTTTGGTTCGCTTAGAGCCCCCTAACTGGTTGAGCCACCCCTGGTTCAGGTCACAATATTTTTTAAATATGTCGTTAAGCTTTGTTTAGGTGATGAAAATAAGTTAACTTATATGTAAACTAGGAAATGTATGAATGAGTATTTACATACTTTTTTTTTCTTAAACTTTGTTATCATGCCTATAAATTAAGAATTTAATGTAATTTATATGCTTGACCATGAATTAAATACATTTTTATTTTATATTATAGATATTTAAAAAAAATGATCATATCATATCGTAGGATAAATGTATTTGATCAAATTGTTTGTACTTCATCAAAATGACCATTGTGTTTCAATTCTATTTTAAAAGGTCTCTATACCAATTTCCAAAATATATAGAGTTATTGTCACTATAGCCCAACGAAGTTATCAATTATGTTTTAAAAGGCCCTTCATCTTTTTTTTTTTTTTTGCTTTTAAGGGAAACTTGTGTTTTACTAGCTATTTTGGGCATATAACTCATTATAATCGGCAATGTAAGCTAAATAGGTTAGAAAATGATGAATTGCAGCCTAGTTAGTAATAGCTTGAGCCTAGTAGATGTTGACATGTATGCCACGTCAGCAACCCTTGGAGCCCAAGCATAAGATTTGTCCCTTAAATATAATAATCCATTCATGTAGCAATTAATCTCAGCACTAATCAACACTTTCTTACCCATATCAGAAAAACCAAAATATTGGAACCTTAAAAATGTTATTGAATATGGATCCTACCCCACCACCATCGTCAGCCTCTTCTTTAAATTCATCAACAAACTATTTAACCTTCAATGATTTGTGTTCGATCTTCTGTGACTGTGAAGGAAAACTGATGAAGACACACATGGAGATCGAAAAACCAAAATATGGGATGTGACATGATTTCCTCATTTTGAGGGCGGACTTCATGCGTTTTCAGGTTGAGATTCGTATTTACATGTGGAAGTGTCAAGCTTTCTTTGTGTGATTGATTGTGGTAGCAGTAGCAGTTATGTCAGTTGGGTCATGTTTAACCAGTAAATGTTAGGGTTTTGTGGTGACGATGGGTTTATAAGGTTATATATATATATATATATATATATATATATATATATATATATATGTGTGTGTGTGTGTGTGTGTATGTGTGTGTGTTATTTGGTAATCTTTTGTGTAAGTACATCAACCCTAGTTTTGTTGATAATGATGATGAAAGCATATATAAATCAAGCAATTTTACAACTTTTCTTTTGGATGTAACCCCGTTTTGGTATGATGCTAATATAATCTGAAGTAGTCTTTACATTATGATCGACTATTTATTATGAATATACACATTATTTATAATGGTAGAAGTATTTTTTCTGATAAACAAATGGAAGTACTTTTTCTGATAAACAGGGTATAATTTTTACCAAAATTTCAAAAAAATTAATGTTATATATGTTATTGGATAATTCTATTGTACTGGCCAAAATGGTAATGCTAGTGTACTGTAAAATGTTATTGTGCAAGTACATCAACCCTTATTGTATGTGAAATTCTTACAAGAAAGGCAGTGAATACTATCAAAAATGGTAAACGTATGATATATTATTTATGTAAGATAATGGACCACTTTTTTTTTATTGTTTGCATAAGAGCATAAAGGTGTAGCGTTCCAAGTAAAAACTAGCAAAAAGTACCTAATCAACCACTTAAGAAATGCCAAATGGAATATTGACCACATGCTTACATGTCTACTATCATGTAATTCATTTTAGTTTGCAGAAATATAAAAACGACATGCATTAATCCAAAAGACAAACATACTACTGTTGGATAAGGTGTCTAAGTCCATAACAATATTTAAAATGCATTTGACCCGACCCGGCATGGTCCATTTGGGTTGCACTTCACCCGAACAATTTGTATGGATAATCTTTTGAGAATAGTATGTTTATGATTTATTAATATATTATAAGGTATAATATATTAATATGAAATCATATTATTTAATTAGTATTGATCTTAAATTAATTAAGAAGTAATTTAGTGATCAAAAGGTGACTAATTAAATATGGTCTCTTGTATTTATTTAGTGTGGGCTAATGCTTATGGGCTAGGCTTGCATGGGAGTCCATGGATGGTCCATGGAGCTTTTAACCCATGAATCCTTGGAAAGGAAGAGTCATGGGTATTAGGGTTTACATGGATGCGATCCCTAATCCTCCACACTATATAAAGGAGTCTTTGGCACTTGATTTGGCACTAGTTGTGTGTGAACAAGAGTGGTGGCCGATTTCAAGAGTGTGCATTATTCTCTCAAGAGTTTTCCAAAGTTTGTGGTGATTTGTGATTTCCATTTGAGGCATCCACACTATTGGTGTTAGGCTCTCAAACTACAAGCAATCAACCACTATTATAAGGTATGTCATTATACTAGTAATTTTATGATTCAAGTTGCCCATGTCATGCTAGTTAGGATGTAAACCTTGGAAATTCTTATTTGCATGTATTTTAGAGAAAACATAGATCCAAGGTTTATAGGGTTGCATGTACACCATAGGAGTGTTAAAATGCTCAAAACCCTTCAGTGGTATCAGAGCGTAGGCTTGTTTTCTTGAATACTTGATGCAAAATGCTAAAAAAAAGTCGATTTTCTGCCCACTGAACAGTGGACTCGCCGAGTCCATGGGGGGACTCGTCGAGTCCAAGCATATCTTCATCCTACTCGTCGAGTAGGTTCATGCACTCGACGAGTAGGAGGCCCAGAGTGCAGTTTTTCGAGTTTTTAAGCTGGAATTGGACTAGAATCATTACACTAAACTGTTTTGGACTTATAAAACCTGTTTTTGATATTGTAATGATTATGTTAATCCAATTTCAAAGGATATTATCAAAATTTCAAGTTTTGTATGTGTTCATATGATTCTTAAAATTTTTGATATGGATGTTCATGAACTTATGAGTTTTGTTAGATCATAGGAATTATTTGCAAATTGTTTGTTAGTTAATTCTTGATCTTGATGTGTTTTAATGGAATCCATAATTTGTCCTCAAGTTATGGATTACCAAAAGTTTTTCTTTTAAATCCCATTAAAAACCATAGGTTGCACAAGTTGAAGAGTCTTTTCATCATAAATAGTTTTATGGACTCCATAACTTGCCCTTAAGTTATGGATGTCCAAGAGTCTCTTCATTAAAAGTTTTTTTTAACCTTAATTAAACTCATAAGTTATGAAAATCCAAAATTTTTTGAATTGTTCAAAACTTGCCCTCAAGTTTTAGAATTTGTAAAGTCTCACACACACTTTAGTTCCAACCCTTAGAGTTTTAAAAGTTAAAATTCAACCCTTATACTTTATAGTATTATAAGTTAATAATATATATATATATATATATATATATATATATATATATATATATATATATATATATATATATATATATATATATATATAAGAGCAAGTCAGTCTTACCGTTAGTAGGTCTCATTCACGAAGCCGGTCTATAAGGGGGGTATAAGGTTGTTGCCTATAAAATGGCAGCTTAATGAGTGTCTACTCTCACCCACCGCTTCCTTGACTGGTGGAGGGTCGGTAGCCGAACGGGTAGGACAAGGACTATAATTCTCATTAAAAGTATAATGATGAATATAAAGTAACTAAACCTTTTATAAATTCCCAATCTTAGTTACTTTAGTAAAATGTGAATTTGGTGCTAACCCATGAAATTTACACTTTGTACCTTACCAAGTCGTTGGTGGAGCGTGTGTGGTTAACCGGCACACTAACTTGGACTAGTAAGGATGGCAAAGGGTGACTTAATGTTTATCATAGATCGGTGGAGCGCGTGTGGTTAACCGGCACATTGATTAGGTGATAATATTAAGGGTACCAAGTGAATTTGCATGGTTATTCACACCTTGTTTTGTGATCCTCGGCATCCCAGTCACAAAACCTGAAGGGCACAATCGAGATTGAAACATGCCATTGAAAAGTTCAGTGAATCTCAAAAGATCTAGGAGTTTCAAACCAATTAAAACCTAATTTTATTTCGTTTTTCATGGTGGAAATTGGTGAATCGTTATTCACCTACCTTCAAATATTCTATAGCTTGGATTACGGCATCCCTCTTCCAAGTTATAAAATATTGTGTTGGGTCCTAGCCTTAATATTTCATATTGGGTGTTATATTAAGGATTTTAAATCAACTAACTTGAGTCTCTCCCATTGTACATGTCTGGTTCAGACAAGTATGATCTTCCCAAATCTCTTGGAACAAGCTTTCCTCTTGAAGATGATGTCCCACAACATCATGCTTCACTTCCTCCACCTCCTCCAATTATTCTCGCCGACTCACAAGCTCGAAGACTTGAAAAGTTCAAACTCACTCAAGTCCTATTGGATAGTAAACACAAGGATGGAAAGCCAGTGTGTGCACATGTCTTGGAGATGAAGGCACACATTGACAGGCTAAGGATGATGGGTGTCGGGTTCCCAAGAAAGTTGGCTATTGACTGGGTTCTTCAGTCACTTCCTGAGTCATATAGTGAGTTTGTTAAAGACTACTATGTGACAGATCTCGACATGACCCTAATAGATCTTACCTATTTGCTAATTGCTGCTGAATCAACAATGATTTGGCGCAATGGTCAAAAAACTTTGATTGGAAGGTCTGCCTCCCAAGCTGACATGGACATCCCAGAAATGATTCCTTCTCCTAAAGAGAAGGAATTGGCCATGGTCAAAAGTGATGATCATAAGAGAAAGGCCATTTCTGAGACTGCTCTATGTGCTGGCTCAGATGAGCCTGTGTGTTTCTATTGCCAAGGAAAGGGACGTTGGAATCGAAGCTGCCCTGACTACCTGAGATCGTTAGTCAGAATGTATGGTTCTGCTTCAGGTAAGTCCACTATCTAACTCTGTTAAGTTCCTAATTGTTGATTCTTAATACATGATGTGACTGGGTTGCATTTTAATGTTTTGCGAGATCAAGCAAAGAGAAGGAAGCTTAAAAGAAGAGTATGTTGAATCTGATCGCGAAGATGGATTTCAATCGCATGGTTCGAAGATCGGATTCTTGAGCTACTACTTAGGAGTTATGATAGATTGCTAGGAAATATGTAATAGCATAGTTTCCATTTAAAGTTGCATTGTAAGGAAAAAGTTTTTTCCGCATTTTATAAATAAATAAAATTTTTGTTTTACTTTATTTTATATCTCCTTGCAATGGAATTTATGGAAATTTAATGTTTGTATGTTTCTAGCAATAATGAATTTGATTCTTTCATCTGTGGTAGTGTCTAAATTTACCAAATAAGGAAAGATTCTCATCACCCAAGTTTCAAGTGGACCGAAACTTGGAATCATGCAGGTTATATTGCATGATGAATGAGAATTTTCATTTTTGGAAAGTTAAGACCAATTCCCTGACCACATGTATATGTGAGTCATGTGAAAGACTAAAGGATCGGGTACACTGGGTGTGTGCAGGTCAAAGTCCACCACAAAGATCGATAAGACTATTCGTCATGATTTACTAAAGTTTAGTAAATATGGTTGTACCTACAAGTTTAAGTACAATTCTGAAACATTGGAAAAGTTTCAATGTATGGCAGGGCGAATGGGAAGAATCAAATTAGGCAGAAAGATAAAAGTTTCTCAAATCTGAAAAGATGGGAGAGTACTTTAGTATCATGTTTTATGATCATCTTAATGATTATGGAACTATATCACAATTTGATTTTCTAAGGACATCTTAGTGCATTTGTATGGCTAAGAAGAGGATTCATGCATTGTTAGAATGGTTAAAATCAAGAAGATGAATCATACTCCATTCCAAAACAATTCTTGGAGTTATACTCCAAGATGGTAACCTTGAGTGACATAAAGAAGGGTTTAAAACACTTATCAAATGTAGAGTAAAATGTTTTCTACTCTTGAACATTTGAAATTGGTAAGTTGTGTTGTCTTGGATGAAACAAAGACCAACTGAGACCAATTGTGTGATGTATTTATCTTGATAAGAATCCGCACTAACTCTTGAATATTTGTTTGTTTGTCAAGGAATGGTTCTTAACAAAGAGAAACTTATATGTCAAGAGGACAGTGGGAGTCTTAATGGTCTTGAAAATTTCAAGAACTAATCAAGGATAAAACCTGTTGTTTATCGCTAGCACAGGACTTGAGGTTTGTAACCTATCATGTTGACATAATTCTCGTTTCTGTGCCTATTCCGGTAAAGTTGACTATGTATGTGAGTTCTGTGAGTTCTCAATTGTGTGCATAACAACTTGGAAGGAATGGTGGGCCCTTGTGCTACCAAGAGGCAAGAAATCAAGATTGAACAAGTTCAATTCATATGAGTTTGAGTTTGTCACTAACCTTGTCTTGTGATTATGGTTTTGACAAATTCACATGGATAGGAACACATACACCATAAAATCTAAGTGTCATAAGGTTTCTTTCCGATTCATGAAAATGATGGTGAGGAAACGCTTTCACTAAGTAGATTTTAAGTAGATAGCAATTATGATATTTGCATTCTCAAAGTCGTTAGTGGAGCGTGTGTGGTTAACCGGCACACTAACATGGACTTGTGAGAAATGGCAAAAAGGTCTAAACATTATGATTACGGCATCCCTCTTCATAATTTCTTAGACACACATGTGAGCTATCTAAGGAAAGATGTATGAGTCTGAGAAGCTTAGATAAAGTTTTGTCGAAGCATCTCGTATCAGAAGTCTGAACTTTGGTGATGAAAGTCAATAAAGTATTGATTTCTAGAAGTCGATTTCTGAGTATATGTCAAAGCTAGTAGGAGCATAATTGTTGTGCTAAATAATTATTATGCTAAGCATAATCAATTATGATAAGTATTGTTAATTATAGAAAACAAAAGTTTCGCTCGGGAAAGGTTGTTTTGCTATAATTAAGGGAGAGGAGATTATACTTCATTTCAAATCCTAAAAGTTTGGATTGAGATTTTAATCATCTTTAGTCAAGAATATATAGATATGAATTTTATATTGGAATGGTTCAACATAAGGGAATTCTATATATATTGCGTTCTCAAATTTCGATTATGATTACGGCATCCCTCTTCATAGTCGTTTTTTTGAAGACATGGCAAATAAAAAAATATTGTAGCAAAAGACTGATCTAGTATCAGGTCTTTATGTGAGACATCATGAATCGTGTCCCATATGCTTCGGGTATAGGATCGATCACATGTGCTATAATATTTATCCGTTCTAAATTTTTCCAAAAATGCCTAGAGCATTAAGAGGGAAAAAGGAATAGAATCGGATATGACTGAAATGATTAAGCAATTGTCCAGAACAGTCTGAGGTTTACCTAAGATTGGTTTCTCATGGACAGCTGGAAGTATGATGTTAAATTTTGGAAATGGCCATATTGACATATTCTGAAAAGAGGTAGCTCTTGTTCAGAAGTGATAGTCAAAATGGGAATATGGAAATGTTTTCCATATTGGGAGTTGGATTTTAAGAATCTATGAGAAAGTTAGAAACTTTTATGCAAGAAGGATATTCAAAGGAATGTACTTTGAATGTGAGACTTCGTTTCCATGGAATTGATCTCCACTGGAATACTTTGTAATGTATGTTGCCAGGTCTCTATGACTTTTGTGCATAGTCATTGCAAGAGGAATAATGCATATGAGTTTAAAATCTAACAGATTACAGTAAATGACAAGAATTTGATATTCCTACATTTACGGTAAGGATTTGGGATTGTAAAATGAGCATCATTGGAATCGTGTTCAATTGATCTACTTCACAAAGTAAGGATCATAGACAAACATAGTTTGCATACTTGGAGTATGGCATGGCTATTGTTTAGAAAACATAGTATACATGCTTGGAGCATGGGACAACTATTGTTTTAATTCAAGTGTTAAGTTGATAAATCAGAACAGAATAATGTGTAATCAATATGGTGATGAATAAAAGGTGTTTTATTTATATTCATAAGTGCTGAGACCATATTGGATTCAATTATTCTTGTGTTTCACTTTGCATGTTTTGACTTCCATAATAACTAGGTTATTCTTTCCGAATGACTAAGTTATTCAAACTTCCGCAGTCGGTCATACGTCGGAAGTAGGTATGAATTAAGACTGTCATGAATTGGGCTTGTAGATGACTAAAGGTGTTTAGCCATAGCAATGGTTGCTACAACATTCATGAGTGCTCATAAGTTCTGAGAATTGGAATAAACCCACGCTCACTTGCATCACTTCATGGAACTTATCTCGAGTGATCGTGAGACGGTAATATCATATAAGTCTTTAAACCTAGAGATATGAGTTGATACCTATGATTTGGTTGTACATTGATTGCACGAAAACGCATCAGTAACTTGATGTTATAAAACGTGCCTTTGTGTATAATTCAACAAGTAGTAGAACAAGCATATGAGTCGAAGTTTATCTGTTCCTTCTAGTCCTTGGAGGATTAGAAGCGATATCTGGGCCCCTCGATGATTTTGTTTTGACCTATGTACCGGGCCCGGTCAGAACCTAATTGATGTGTTAAATTTATTTCTATGTTAAACAAATCGGAAATCGGGAAACAAACTGTTGGACAATAAGTACGACGTTGTTCCACGTATTTGTCCGGCTGATATCTTGAGAACAGAGGATTATATGATCACTTATCTAAAATGGCGCTTCATAGTTCAACAGGGTTTTGAGAGCTACGATTGTCGGTTGGTTCCTGAAGTCATATCTGCAAATATAGTTATTAGACTTATCCAAGTGGGAGACTGTTGGATAAGGTGTCTAAGTCCATTATTTGATATGCACTTGACCTGACCCGGCATGGTCCATTTGGGTTGCACTTCACCCGAACAATTTGTATTGATAATCTTTTGAGAATAGTATGTTTATGATTTATTAATATATTATAAGGTATAATATATTAATATGAAATCATATTATTTAATTAGTATTGATCTTAAATTAATTAAGAATTAATTTAGTGATCAAAAGGTGACTAATTAAATATGGGCTCTTGTATTTATTTAGTGTGGGCTAATGCTTATGGGCTAGGCTTGCATGGGAGTCCATGGATGGTCCATGGAGCTTTTAACCCATGAATCCTTGGAAAGGAAGAGTCATGGGTATTAGGGTTTACATGGATGTAACCCTAATCCTCCACACTATATAAAGGAGTATTTGGCACTTGATTTGGCACTAGTTGTGTGTGAACAAGAGTGGTGGCCGATTTCAAGAGTGTGCATTATTCTCTCAAGAGTTTTCCAAAGTTTGTGGTGATTTGTGATTTCCATTTGAGGCATCCACACTATTGGTGCTAGGCTCTCAAACTCCAAGCAATCAACCACTATTATAAGGTATGTCATTCTACTAGTAATTTTATGATTCAAGTTCCCCATGCCATGCTAGTTAGGATGTAAACCTTGGACATTCTTATTTGCATGTATTTTAGAGAAAACATAGATCCAAGGTTTATAGGGTTGTATGTACACCATAGGAGTGTTAGAATGCTCAAAACCCTTCAACTACAACACTAATCCAAACCGAACAACGATAATCCATTATTACAATAACAAGACATTAAAACACAAAATGAATTTAAATTGTATTCCAAGGACAACACTTTAATGAAAAATCTTAATCTAAATCCATAAGTGTTGCAACATTGTTTCCTTTTCCATTCTTACCCTCAACCTTCTTATCTAGGTTCTTTTTCATAATCCTTACTGATCTCTTCCTGATCCAAGTTCCAACCCTTTGTTTCTTACTCTTAACCTCATTGTTTTCTCTTTATTGTGCCTCATTGCTTTCTTGTTGTTGTGACTCCTTACTTACCTTTGGATTTTACTTCATTATAAGTTTGGTAGGTTTTTCCAATTGTGGAAAAATTACCATATTATGTCCCACTTGTTTACGAACACTACATTATATTCTTTTTCTTACCTTAGACATAGAGTGTCTTCTAGTTCTTTCAGATGAATCTCTCCTCCTGTTGACTATTGGCCTGCCTAGTATTCTTCACTTTAATGGTAGAAAAGAGGGTATGTAATCATTACTTGGCCACATATTACTACCATTCATCCCATCCCATGCAATGGATAATTGTAATTGATTATATAAAAGGCTACAAAGTACACTGGATCCACATAAAGATCAACATTGTGATTAATATATAAGATAGTTGCCACTGAATGAAGACAACCATAACCATTTAGCTGCCACAATACAAGTACTAGTTTTATTATCTAAGTCAACAACATATGAATCTTCTAATTTCATTGTTTCAAATTAGTTTAGAACACTTGGTAATACTTTCTAGTGCTTACTGGACCATGTAAAAAAGTTAGCATACCCATTTAGCAATAAGGACATATAAGTAAGGAAATATAAGCTACCATAATTCTTTTTGCAACTAATTTAATAGGAGTGTAATGGTTGCACATGATTTGGAGTCAAGCCATGTACTACCTTTAATGTTCAAGTTGAAGATCCTCTCCATAACATACATTCTAATTTCTTCCAACATTGTGGTGATTAGATTTTTTCTTGCATCCCTAATCACACCATTAAAGCTCTTAGATAACCCACTTTCAACAACATCACACATCATATATGTTTCAAATAATGCTCTAGACCATGCCTTTGGGTTCTTTTCCATAAGGTATGCAAATGCTGCATATCCTTCACTGATGCATTAAAAAGAGGTTCAGTTGATTCCTTTCTAACCTTCCAAAACATCTGGTCAAAGTGTGCACGAGTTAATCATTTCCTAAAGTCGGCATAAATATTCCATGCATACTGCCTATATTCAACATTAGTCACCAACTCTTTAACTATCTCCAATAGACCCTATACAAAAATGTAAAATGTTAATATACATGATAAATATTGCAAAATGAAAATGATAAGGGATAGTGTGTTACATACCTTATGTTGATCTAACATCAAGGTAAGACCAAAACTATTTTCCAGACTCAAATCATCTTTTAGATTTTCCAAAAACCATTTCTAATTCCCTTTGTTTTCTACATACACAATTGCCCATGTAACTAGGAAAATCTAATTATTAGTATTCCTTCCTACAATATATATTAACTCTCCACTTCATAAACCTTTTAAGAAACATCCATCTAGATAATGACTCTTCTACAACCTCCTATCCAACCTTGCTTGATTCCTTCAAAACAAATGTACAACGTGCTAAAATAGTTCTTACTATCAAGCATATAATTGACATCCATTTTGACTGTTGACCCAAGATTTAATCTTCTAATCTTCTCACTATAAGACCAAAGTTTTGCATAGTGATCCACAAGTATACCTTCAGTTCGTTGAATTGGATATTTATTTGCTCTCCTACGTTATCATATACTCACTTTTATACTAAATTTCTTTATAACCTCTTCCCTAACTTACCTAACACTTAATTTTTATTTGTTTAAGATTTATGTAGTGTACTGTCTTCTAATCCAAGCATAGCCAAAAATTGGCCCCAATTTGAAATTCCTTACACAATTATGATCATCTTTGAGAGTATTAATCTCGAAAGAGTCTGCTTCACTCATCCATAAAGCCCATAATCTATACTTGCATTTCCCATAACAACATTTAACCAAAAGTCTACTACTATCATTTTTTTGTAACATAACTGGTAATCATTAGCAACATCATAATTACGCACTATATGTTTTAATTATTTAGGACTTTCAAATCTCATACCTAGTATAGGCTTCTGTTTCTTCTAGTGAATATTTTCATTATAGGTTGGCTTCCCATCAACTTTTTCCTCATTGTAATCCATCTTAAAATATGGCTCCATGAGGTGTACTATCTGGGGCTAGATTCACCATGGGCAAAGCTTACTCAGGAAAATATCATTACAAGTCTTGTTCATAGGAATTCAATCATCTAGGTCAATGTCAACATCCATATCTCCTTTCAAATCATATAGGTCAAAGCCAACATCCTTACCTCCTTGCTAATCATCAAAAAAATCCCATGCACATGAATGGTTGTCATCAACACCGTATACTACAACTTTATTATCAATAAGCCAGTCCTGTATATTCACAGTAAGATGATCTATGTACATAGGGAGTACAACATCACAAGCATATCCTATTTCGATGAATTCCATATAATCATTTCATGTAGCTATTATCGTCAGCCCCCCAGGAAAATCAATATCCAACTAACAATAATACACCTTTTTACATTTCTCCTGAGTGTATCTTTCCAGAAAAGCCACAAACTTGTTCTTGTCCATTCCAGAAAAGCCACAAACTTCATGTAAACTTCATTACAACGAAACCAGATGATCCCTTGAGAGTGAAGAATAAGAGAATGGTTTGTGAGGCACAGTGTCATTGGATACGAGACATAAAGAAAGGGAAGAAATTTGGTCATTTAATGTCTCAAACTAATGCATGGTAGATGACACGGCAAGTCTCATTAAGTGACGAGCCATTTATACTACTGATTAGGAAGGGGTTCACCGAATGACCCCTTCATTTTTTATAAGGTACCTATTAAAACCATTAAACAGAAGTTTATGCCCTTATGATGCAAAATAATAATAATAATAATAATAATAATGATAATAATAATAATAATAACAACAATAACAACAACAATAACACAATGGATCTTTTAAAACAAAATTTGTTACTGCGTTGGACTACAATGACAATAACTCAAATATATAATATCATCGATTTTCAATTAAATGTCATATTTTAAGCTTTTATTTCGTATATAATTCTATTTTAATACAATTCTTTATCTTTTTTGTTAGGTTATAATAAAAATCCAAACATTTTCTGGAGATTAAGATTTCAAACTTATTTTGAAATTTAAAAATTTAATTATGCAGTGAGAATTTTGATATGACATAAAGTTAGTTCAAAAAATTTCATTTTAGATATGGTTATTTTGTTATAACAAAAATAAAATTTAGGATTTTTCTTCGATTTCAAGATTTTAAATGGTTATTCTTTTAGTATCCTTTATTTTACCATATGATTTAAGAATGACACTTTAGAAAATTCAATAACCGGGTAAAATAAGTAATTATAGGATATAACATGTAATTAGGGAGGATTCAATAAATAAAAAATTAATTTAATTGATATTAGAAAGAAATAAGCAGTATTATGATTCAAAATACATATAAAACGGTAGACTTTGCTCATATTGAGCTTCCATTTCCCTGCTTCCATCTTCACATGGAGATACAACTCATGCTACCGTCGCCGGCGGTCGATTTCAGCTGCGAAAGCACCAATACTACGCCGTACGTCACCGCACCTTCTACCCCACACCGCTTCCCCAATTTCTTCTACACCGCACCCACAAGCCCCATCCACTCCCTCGCCATCTCCTTTCATCAGGAAGATGAAGATCATCATGATGACGATAAGGATTTTGCATTCAATTTCACCGGAGAACTGGAACCACCTTCTATATCCGCCGCCGACGAGCTCTTTCATTGCGGCAAGATCAAGCCATTAAAGCCTTCTGTCTCCGACGACCCGCCTAAATCCCCACCCTCACGCTTCACTCAAGCGTTTTCCCCTCGCCGTAAAAAGAAAGATTTTGACGCTTTCACTGAGGCATTAACACAAACATCTGGTGAACAAACGCAAACCAGTCAAAACTCATCTAAACGAGGAAGGGAATCGACGAGAAAAACCAAAATTAAAGACAAAGTATCACCGTCGTCATCACCGTTTAGAATCTCCGATATTTTATCCGATGAAGAACATCACAACCAGAGAAACCCAACAAATCAATCGTCGTCGTTAACGTGGTACAATAAGTGGAACCTTAAAAACCTGCTATTGTTTCGAAGCACGTCGGAGGGAAGTGCGAGGAGGAGCAAAGACCCGGTGAATAAATATTCGAGGATAAGGAAAGGCGGCGGCGACGCAGGTGAAGATGTAAGGAATTCAAGCTTTAGAAGTACAGAGAGTTTGGGTTCGAGTAGGAGGGTGATGAGGAAGGTTTCAGCGCATGAAATACATTACACGGCGAACAGAGCGGTGGCGGAAGAGATGAGGAAGAAGACGTTCTTGCCGTATAAATCTGGGTTGTTAGGTTGCTTGGGGTTCCATAACAATGGCGGAGGCAGTGTTCATGAGATTTCAAGAGGGATCACTTCTGTTATGAAACAACGAGGATACTGAATTCATGGTGAAATCTTCATATTCCTCATCTCCGATCAATTCTAGCTATGTGCTTGGATTTTTATTTTTATTTTTTTAATATAAAATTTACGTAAAATAGTAGTTAGTTTATGTATTATGTTAAATATTTGATATATATATTACACATTTTGACGATTAACCTTGTTAATTTGCTTTTTGTTTTCCTAAACGAACTAATCTGTTGTACTTTATTTATTCGTAATTTGATGATCATTATAAGAATATAATTTATGATTTTATTTTATTAACTAAAAGGTGTTAATTAAACTATTTGACTAATAAAACAACAAATATTGTTATTATTTAATGCGTTACTTATTCAATTTTCCAATTAGTTGGATTATATCATAAAATAATCATTTTTTTTTCCTTTTGCAATTCTACCAAAATCATCCTATTTTTTTTTTCTGACTTTTGACAGTTTATTATTATTATTATTATTATTGCAATTTAAACGTTATTTTTTCTAATTTTAGCAATATTGATCAATTATTCGGTTATCAGGTTGTCACTACTGATATGACATTGTTTGTTTATGTGACGTTGATATGACATAATAACGTGTCAAACTCAAAAAAAAATGAGAAAAATAATACTAAATTTTCAATTTTTTCAATTTTAACATTAAATTTTTGTTTTTTTTTTCAATTTTGATATTACGTTTTATAAAAGAATTAAATTTTTGACACAAGGATCATACTTAAGCTTGCTTGTTTCTCCATTAAGCTTTAGAAATACAAAAATATGACTATTTTCTACTAAAGTTGTTAGGAGTCATTGCTAATTATTTTTTCTATGTCCAATCACTAGAAAAGATGTCTTAAAGACCCTAGCAAGTTGCATGTGAACCATATACATGTCTAAGAAACACTCGAAAAAGAAGGGGAAGCATCTTGTTACTTGATAGCATGTGTAGAAACTTATGTTTCGATTTCTATAATGCTAACATCCTATGTCCCATGATAGACATGTTATTGGAGTCTTGAATGTAGGGTTTGAAAAGCTAATATAGAAAAGAAAAGCAAGAGTGTATACAAGATGGGTGAGTATTGTACTTACATGGACACGTTTGAAATAGACCAACAAAGAAAGTAGAAATGATAGCCAATTAAAGAAACAAAAGAGGGTCTTGAGTATGTGATTTCATCTTGATTTGGAATTTTTGGACAAAAAACATTGGTGCAATAAAAGATTCTTTTTGCATTTACATATCTTAATTAAGAATTATTTATTATGAAATCTCCAGAAAAATTTCAATATTTTGGTCCAGTTTATACAAAAATCCCAAAAATTATTTTGTTGACAAAAAGTCCTGATTACCGAATAAAAAAAATCAAATTAGCCATTTTTTACCAGTAAACTATTTTTTGCTAGGTTACCTCCAGAAAAGTCTCATTATTTGGTCCAATTTATGAAAAGTCTCAATCCTTTTTTTACTTCAACTCTTTTACCCTCTCATTAAAAATCTAGAAATTTTTTTGGTTGAAATTATGAATATGAATAAACGTCAATATTAAAACTAAGGATTAAAGTCCTCTATAACCAATTATTTGACGTAAGCATCATTTTAAACTCATATCGTCCATATAATCCATTTTTCATACAAATTTATGTTACAAGTATTATAATATACTCAAATTATATGTTGAACACCTTAGTACAATCTACCTAAAAGTAGGTTAGAGGAAAACCAACTGTTATGTTCATATAAGAAACCATTGACTGATGACAACCCAATAAATACAATAGTATGTTAGGTGAGGCTGTACGAATTATAGAAAAAAATATGAGTTTTATCCTTCTAAATATTAAGCATATAAACACAATTCCTCCATGGATCAGTTACTTTACATGTTAATAAGTTTAAATTTCAGAGCTCCAAAACATAATGTTATCTTGGTGTTTTGGAGCTCCAAAATTTAAACTTATTGACATGTAAAATAATTGATCCAGGGAGGAATTGTGTTTATATGCTTAAGATTTAGAAGGATAAAACTCATATTATTCTATATAATTCGTACAGCCTCACCTAACATACTATTGTATTTATTGGTTTGTCATCAATCAATGGTTTTTTATATGAACATAACAATTGATTTTCTTTTAACCCACTTTTAGATAGATTATACTAAGATGTTCAAAACATAATTTGAATATCTTTTAATACTTTTAACATAAATTTGTATGAGAAACTGATTATATGGATGATGATGAGTTCAAAATGTTGTTAACGTCATTGTTTTGTGGTAAATAATTGATTATAGAGGTCTTTAATCCTTAGTTTTATGGAACTTAATGATGTTTATTCATATTTATAATTTCAACCAAGAAATTTCCATAATTTTAGTGACATGGTAAAATAGTTGGAATTAAAAAAATTATTACTTTTTCATAACTGTACCAACTAATGAGACTTTTGTAGAGGTAATCGGGTAAAAAATATTTTACCGGTAAAAAATGGTTGATTTGAATTTTTTTTATCTGGTAATCAAGATTTTTTTTGTTCACAAAATAAAATTTAGGACGTTTGCATAAACTAGACTAAAATATTAGGACCTTTATGGAGATTTTCCTTATTTATTTTTGTAAAATATACTATCTTTTTGATATTTTCACTAGGTTAAAAAAATGGGAAAACTGCAAAAAAGTCATTATATATTGGTCTTATAATCGATTTAGTCATTATATTTTTTTTATTCCATTAAGTCCCAAAAACTAATAATCGTATTCAATTTGACAATTTTACCCGGTCAACAAGTTATCTAACTTTTAAAAATTACATTTTTGGCCTAGATTTCAAATTTATTACAAATTTGGTTCAAAATTTACCCTTTTGTCCCATATTTTATATTTTATTATAAATTTGATCAAAAATTTACCCTTTTGGCTCATATTTTAGAATTTTTTATGAATTCATCCTAACTTTAGTTTTTTTTACAACTTTTTTTCCTCAAATTTTTTTTTCAAATATGTTTGTTCTTTACAAAATCATATTTATACAAAAAAACATATTTTTACATAAAAAATCATGTATTTTCTATATAAAAACTTTTTAAAAAATAAACTTTTTTGTATACGAAATACCTATTTATAAAAATAGGTATTTATTAAGTACATAAATATATACAAATCCATTTCTATAAAAAAATGTATACAAACATGTATTTTACAAAAAAAAAAAAGTATAGAAACACCTATTTTATTATAAATACATTTGTATACAAAAACATATTTATACAAAATGTATACAAACACTTATTTTCTAGTAAACGTATACATTTCTTTTGTAAAAACATATTTATATATATTTTTATAAATACCTATTTTATAATAAATGCATTTGTATTCAAACACGTTTTTATAAAGAAAATGTATATAAACACGATTTTATAAAAAAAATATAGATACACACCTATTTGTATGCATATATATATATATATATATATATATATATATATATATATATATATATATGTTACTATGAAATAGGTATTTGTTTACATTTTTTCTTATAAAATACGTGTTTGTATACTTTTTTTCTACAAAAATGAATTTGTATATATTTATGTACTTAATAAATACCTATTTTTATCAATAGGTATTTCGTTTACAAAAAAGTATTTAAAAAAGTTTTTATATAGAAAATATAAGATTTTTTATTTGATTTTGTATAAATATGATTTTATAAAGAGAAAACATATTCGAAATTTTATTTTGAGAAAAAAGTTGTAAGAAAAACTAAAGTTAGGATTAATTCATAACAAAATTCTGAATGGACAAAAATTGTAATAAATTTAAAATATGTGTCAAAAATGTAAATTTTAGAACAAATTTGTAATAAAATTTGAAATCTAGGCCAAAAGTATAATTTTTGAAAGTTGGATGACCTGTTGACCGGGTAAAAGTGTCAAATTGAATACAATTACCGGTTTTTGGGACTTAATTGAATAGAAAAAGATATAAAGACTAAATCGATTATAAGACTAATATGTAAGCATTTTTTTTTTAGTTTTCCCAAATATAGAATCTTTAGTTATAATTACTCTCTCTTTTAAAGATAATGAGTGAATAAAAATGATTTTGTTTAAATATATTTACATGGTCTCGCTTTAATAGTTAACTAGATCGATCAAATATTTATTGACCAAGTATAGAGTACCTAGTTATATCATTAAAAATTATTGTGTTTATTTTAAATTTAATTTTTATTTTAACCAACGAAATAATTTATACATATCCTTTTCACTATTAAATATCAAAATATTATTGTGGATAATGCAAGCATAGATTTAAAGTAAATTATTTAGCTTATGTGTTGTTTGAATTGCCTCTTACTTAGGAGTTTGGTAAGAAGTTGGATCTCACTCGGTCAAATTTAGACTTTTTTATATCACAATTAAAAACAATTAAAAACCTCTGATCGGGTCATATGATTTTTTATATGTCTTTTAGTGAATCTGAAAAGAGCTTGAGTTTGACTCAATCAAACAATTTTGTAACATCCATAAAATTCAAGTCAATTTAAAACTTTTTCAACCATTCAAAAACCAATAATTATTACAAAGTGTTTTCAAAATAGTTTCATATCAGAGTATCCCAGAAATCAACATCTTAAAATATGAGGAGGTGTACGATCATGCTTTCGCCTTCCCGCGATCATCTGAAGTACCTGAAACAAAATCAACAACTGTAAGCCCGAAGCTTAGTGAGTTCCCTCAAAATACCTGCACAATACAATAACAACATACTATGGGCCCAATCAACCATCGGGTTAGAATGCCACAGACCCTCAACCATCGGGTTGGAATGCCAACATACTATGGGTCCAATCATCCTCGGGATGGTATACCCTCGGCCCACAACCATCGAGTTGGAATGCCCACATACTACGAGTCCAATCATTCTCGGGATGGAATACTCTCGGCCCACAACCATCGGGTTGGAATGCCCCGGTCTGTTGGCTCATGCACAAGGCAGATGCCTCAACCACCAATCAAACATGTGCACACATATCAAATAATCACATAACAATCTACAGACAGTCAAACTGATATACAGATCACTAAGCATAGCAACATCCTTTCTACCAGGATACCGATCTTAACAGATCATAACCACATAGAAACATCATATCTACTAAGATACCGATCTAACAGATCATAACAGTAACAAAGCAGGATAACAATCCAAATGGCTGGCCTTGGTGCCTTAGACCCTTGAGTATAGTGAGGAAAACTCACCTTGCGAGTAACACTAGATGATAATGTCAAACTTCCCAACACAGCTCCAAACTCAAACACCTACAATTATCATAAGACCAATTCTATCAAGACCCAAATTACCAAAATACCCTTATATTCAAACTTGGTCAACCTTGGTCAAAGTCAACAGTCAACAGTCAAGGCCAACAGTCCTTGTTGACCCAACTCGTCGAGTGCATCTAGCAACTCGTCGAGTTCCTTTAGAACTCAGAGACCGAAAACCCGAGTCAACTCGCCGAGTTTCCAAACAACGCGTCCAGTCCATGCAACGTCCAGAATATCGGGAAAACCCTAACCAACTCGTCGAGTTATCTTACTAACTCTTCAAGTTCATGCAGAATCCAGAAAGCGGGAAACCCTCGTCCAACTCGTTGAGTTGACTTGCAACTCGTCGAATTCTTCATGTTATAACGTGTTCAGCCCTTTCCAATAGATTCCAAGGCCCCAAACTACAGATCTAGCCTCTTAGGACTAAGATACCACGTAAAGTTGCTAACTTTACGTGCATCCAAGGCTTCAAGAAGCTAAAACACTCAAAATTAGCCTTAGGAAGAGGTTTTGTACATGGAGGAGGGCCAAAGCTTCATAAAGCTTGAGGCTTTATGTCCATAAGGGCCTAGAGGTGTCCAGATCTGAAGTTACAACTTCAAATCGTGCTCAAAACCAGAAATACTTCAAGACTAAGCTAGAAATGGCCCTAAAATCTTGAATGAAGAGATCTATCAATACAATGATCAAGGTAATGACTTTTTACCTTCAAATGAAAGCTAAAACGAAGTATATGCTGGATCTACAAGCTCCTTCTCGTTCCAAGCTTCTCAACCTTCAAGCCTCTTCAATAAATGCACCAAACACACACTTTTAGCCTCACACACACACTCAAAATAGGGTTAGCTCGCTTAGGGTTTGCTTCTGGACGTGAAAAAGTGGTAAAGAGACTGGAAGAAGGACTTAAGGTCCTTTAAATAGGGTGCAAACCCTAAAAATTAGGGTTTCCATACACAGCCTCTACTCGTCGAGTTGGGGTCCTCCAACTCGTCGAGTAGGTTCCATAATGTCACACCCTCGAACCGGACGGCGGAAACGTCTGAAGGCTCGTGTGACTATAAATTGAAATATCATCACAATGAATATACATGAAACATAACACATACATCACCAACATTACATAGTACAACTGTCATTGTTCACATCAAGTACATTGTATAAATATTACATATCCATAACATGACTTGTTTGAAAGTCACAAAACATAATATCCTAACACACTTGGTAGTTTTCTTCAACTTATCTATTACCTGAGAATACAAGTTATTTTGAAAACGGTCAACATATATAATGTTGGTGAGTTCATAAGCATGTTTGATATAAAACGGTTTGTATTGTTTGTAAAACCCAAAAAATCCGATATTTTCTGTATTAAAAACTGTTCACGATACGATGTGATGATCCAATATATGTATGTGTATGCGTGATTTCAAAACAAGTATAAATGAATGACTTTCAAAAGCGTTCCTTGTATAGCATTTGATGTATGTTAAATGAAATGATGTTATTTCCCGAAAAATCCGATATTTTCCGATTTAATATAGTATAATGGTTTGTATTATCGCATAATTCGCTTTGTATAACCACCATATATGAATTTGATTTCCCATGAATGATGATATGGTAATGGATCTCTATGTGAGTCGTTATAACCATGCATGAATATGACTATTTCGCCTGTCTTGGCATTTTTACAAACGCCAGTTTTGATAAAGATTTTGTCACCCTAGACTGGCCGAGTCTAACTGTAGCGAACAGCTCAGGTGTGGGGAAGTCACCCCCGTATAGATCTATACATAAACTCTCGCCCACCCTCCAGGAGACTCTGGTTATAACTACAGGTTACGGCCGACACTTATTGGTGCCAACCGATAATTCTCACTAAATCCCTATTATTACCCCCCATGAATTCGAATAACAATGATTACAACCCGTTTTATGTTTACATGAATATGAATAAGGCCTAACGAACACGAAAAAGGACAACTGGGGCCCACTAATCATGTATATTATTACAGACTGTCGAGTATGCGACGGACACGTTAGCCCATCAAGCATATGATAATTGATTTGGACCATATTAGCAATACAAATGGGCCACGAAGGCCCAATAGCATGTAAAAGTTAATGAGGGTCCATTAGGCATGTAATTGGGTCACCGGAAGCCCAATAAACATGTGTTGATTATATTGGGCCCAATAATCGTGTAACTGGGTCACCGGAAGCCCAATAAGCACGAATAGGAAACATTGGGCACAACCGTCGTATCATTTATATGTTTATCGATATAAGTTGTAGTATGGGATTTGTTTCACACTTAGTGTTTATTTTCGATGTTAAAATACTCAATGTTGGTTTATAACGATATTCTTAGTTTTTATAGAAAAATACCATTTTTAAACCTTCATGTTGTAAAAATTTATATCTTTGGTCAAATTGTTTAGAAATTTACATATTTTGCCCAAAATGTTTATTTGACCATTTCAGTCCCTTTTTCATACAAAGTTTACATTTTCAGCCCTTAATGGTGCTAAATGACACTTTTAGTCCCTTTTGATGAAAAATGACATTTTAGTCCATTAGATTATCTAACTTGGCATTTTCGGCCCAAATAAAATCTTAAATTATAATTTCAGCCCAAAATACATCTTTTGACATTTTCAGCCCTTATTTGTTAAAAATTTACATTTTTGGCCCATTTGCCGTAAGTTTTACACTTTAGGCCCAAAATCTAAAAACTTTGCATTTTTAGTCCAATTTAGCAAAAAGGGTCATTTTCAGCCCCTGAAATAGTTTAATTATGTTTTAGACTCATACTTTCATGAATTTACAATTTTAGTCCCTAAAATTCTTCATTTTCGCAATTTTGGGCCCAAAAATCCGTGAGGCCCAAATATAAGCCCATTAAGCAAAAAATTTATATTTTTGGCCCTTTGAAAAGTATTATTTTCATAAAAATCAGCTTTTATATAAATAAATACTTTATAACCCTCATAAAACCGAAAATTATCATCTTTCAACCAAATCTTTGTAATTTTTGCAAAATGACACTTGTAAAGATCTTTGGCTTTGTTTTTCACTTCTGAAACTTAAGGACTCTTAGATCTATGATGTATGTTGTTTATTATGTTTTTGTTTATGAATCTTTCACATTTTACCTATAGGTCTCGAAATATAATAAGTATTAACACATTATCACAACATAAACCAAAGAAATCACATATAACATGCAAACACTTGAAGATATGCTGAGAGCATGTACCCTGGAATTCCAAGGTAACTGGGATGAACATTTACCTTTGGTAGAATTTTCCTATAATAATAGTTTCCACTCGAGCATAAAGATGACACCTTATCAAGCTATGTACGGACAAAAATGTCGTACGCCGTCTTGTTGGCTTGAGGCTGGGGAAATGCAGTTTATGGGACCGGAGATAGTCCATCAAACTGCTGAAAAGTTGAAAATAATTAAGGAGAGAATTTTAGCAGCTCAAGATCGACAAAAGAGCTATGCTGACAAGAAAAGACGACCGATGACTTTTGAAGTTGGAGATTCGGTTATGCTTAAAGTCTCGCCGTGGACGGGACTTATAAGATTTGGTAAAAGGGGAAAGTTAAGTCCAAGGTTTATTGGACCGTTTAAAGTTCTTCAGAGGATTGGGAATCAAGCATACAAGCTAGAGCTACCCGAAGAACTGAATGGAATTCATAACACTTTCCATGTGTGTTATTTGAGGAAGTTCACGGGAGAAGTTCCCGATATAATTCCAATTTCGGAATTAAGAATTGATGAAAACAAGAGGTTAATTGAAGAACCTGAGACAATCGTTGACCGAAAGACTAAGAAGTTGCGACGCAAGATGGTGGAATTGGTGCTTGTCCGATGAAAACATGCGAATGGGCCAAATCTCACCTGGGAAACGGAGAGTGACATGATGAGTCGTTATCCGCATTTGTTTGTTGATGTGCGATTCCGGGGACGGAATCATTCTAAGGTGGAGAGAATTATAACGCCCGTGTTTCTGGGCTAGGCATTAATGTTGATGTAATAGTCTAGGTTAACCTTTGTAACCCGTCCTGGAATAATAAAGATATATTATTTGAGTATTATGTGTTTTGTGCTTAATTGTGTAGCTTAAATGAATTAAGGATAAAAATAAGCGTCAAAATGAAATGTTAGATAAGCCCGATATCTATGAAGGATGTGGTATGGTCGTGGCGAGGTTTCCGAATATATAAAGAATGCCGAAATCCGAGTTATAACGAAGAAGTTATGACCTGTCGAAGTTTCGCAACAGAGCCGGCACCACGCTGAATGACGTAAAATATGAATTTAAGATAGAGCGATATCTAGCCTTAGTGATCAAAACGAAAGTCGTAGAATATGTTAAACCGAGAGCGTGCATAAGAAGAACGTCTAAATCTGACTTCGTATGAAGAAGTTATGATTTTTCGAAGTTTTGAATTAGCGGTATGCAACCCGAAGTTCGAAATTGAGATCGAGTGATTTCTAGCCGAAACAATCTAAACGAGAATCAAATATCTCGTCGTTAGTAGTCCAATAGTAAAAAGACAGACGAAAACGGACGTCGGATGAAGAAGTTATGATTTTATAACGGAGTTTTCCTGTCCCGGCCTACTAAAAATAATATAATAAAAATAAATTCAAAATTAGCCGACGGAGTCTAAATGAAAGTTGTAGAGCATAGTCTCACCTTCGCGTGACATAAAGAACGTCGAAAACGGAGCTCGTATGCGAAAGATATGATTTTCTGAAGTTCGAGGCGCGCATCCCAAAGGGGAAACGCCCCGCATTCAATTGGGGAATGCCCCGCGTTCGGAGCCCAGAGCCTGTCCCGTCGCCTGTCAAGTCCGAAGTTCGTAAGCAATAACGCACGGCGGAACGCGCTGCGTTTGTTCAGGGAACGCGCTGCGTTCGGAGGGTCAGCCTCCCCTATAAATAGAATGCAAGGTCTCCGGGATTTGTTGCTCATTTCTTCTCTCTCAGCCCTTATTTCATCGATCTACGTGCAAATTATACCCCCGAAGCCCCGGTTTCATCCCAAGACCCGAAGCGAGTCCCGAAGCCCCGAAGATCCTGAGAAGTAAAGTTTCCGAGTCGAAACTCTGCCCGCGAGAAGCCTGGTTTTTGTGAAGATCTCCCGGTTTCACCGAAGAAATACTACTCTTAGAGTCGTAGTGCTGCCCGATCATCTTCTGATCAAGTGAGTGTATATTCGTTTTCTTCTAACACATAGATATGAAGTATTCTTTATAAAATATGTGCTATGTGTTTATATATTCTTTGTTTATTGGAACTAGTTGTTGAATGGATGTTTTGTACAAGTTTTAAGCTGTATATAAATGTATATATTTTATCTACTAATATGTTGGGTAGAACATGGGTAGACAGTTGGTGTGTGATGAAATAAAATGATGAGAGGCCTCGATGTTGTTGTTGATCTAGTCATCTAGCGGAGTATGGATGACGAACACAGACTCTTTCTAGACAGTCCAGTGGAACACTAGCAGGCTCATAACCTGTAGGTGTTGTGAACGATGTGTTCACCGGTGTACTCTATCCCCCTCATGGTTGCCTTTAGGATATTTATTGTGGAGGAAACCCCTTTGCAGTAATGTCCGTCCCGATGAAAATCCTAGATTAGGTCCCTTGTAATATTTGTTGTCATAGGGACGTAAAGTGAGGATAACGGGAATGGGTAATCGGGTTATTGTTGGTTGGTGAAATTAAATATAATTATTTATTATGGGTTGAAAACCCTATATGCTCACCAGGCTCCCAAGCCTGAGCCACTCAGTTTTTCTTTGTATTACAGGTAGTGGCACGAGAGCATAAGTTGGATGACATTGTCAAGATATTTTGGATTATAGACAAGTAGTTATATGTAATTGTTGTAAGGTCTATTTTGTATTGTTTATGCTTTTGGTCTGTATCGGAACATGACATCCCGTGGTTTTGTTATATAATGAAAATACATTTCTTTATGAAATGCTTCGATAAATTTTATCTTATCATATTATGTTTTGGGAACAAATTCCGCAACTCTTTTAATCAAAGGATTACTATGATTTTATTTAAAAGCATAAATGAAACCGGTCTTTTCTGGCCATGATTTTGGGGATGTCACACATTTTAGCTATAGATCTTGAAATATAATAAATATTAACACATTATCACAACATAAACCAAAGAAATCACATATAGCATGCAAACACACATAGATCAACACATAACACTTGTATTCTCCCCCAAAAACAAGTAAAAAACCGAAAATAAGGGGGTATGAACTCACCTTGGGTTTGTTGTTTCGGTTTTTGAAGAATAATAGAAGAAGAGGGTGTGGTTTTCGGCCTTAGCAAGCTTCTTGAAGGGACCTTCAAACTTTGATGAGTTCTAGGGAGTATGATCAAGAGATTAAGGTTGTAAGAAGAGTGAGTGAGTGTATAAAGAAAGTATATTTGTAAGATCTTACCACTAGTATATAGTTTGAAGTGATTTTGGATGAAAGCCTCCTTGAATGCTTTCAAATTCTCAAAAATTTAGAGGGTGAAGTGTTGGATTAATGTCTAAGTCCATAACTATAATTGGTAAGACTTGACCCGACCCGGCATGGTCCATTTGGGTTGCATGGCATCATGCATTTGGATAGACTATAATGAGAGAAATAACACTTAAGGTTGGTTAATATATTATAAGTTCTAATATATTAATAAGGTTATTTAATTAGTATTGATCAAGAATTAATTTGGAATTAATTAAGTGATCAAAAGGAGACTAATTAAATATATGGGTTGATTGTGTAAATCATTCATTCTTATATATGTGGGCTTGTGATCCAAGATTCCTTATGTTGGACTAAGTCCATGGGGTGACCCATGGATACTCCATGGAGGTTAAAATCCATGGAGCATAAGGAATGGGTAAAGTTATGAGTTACATGGTGTAACCCTAATAGCCACCATATAAAAGAATCCCATGGCTCAAGAAATCGTGCACTAATGTGTGAGTTTGAGGGCTAGACGATTTCAAGGAGTGTTCAAGTTTCTCTCAAGGTATTCCAAGTGTATTTGGTGTTGTGTGAACCATTTGAGGTGTCACACTTGGGGCACTAGGCACTCAAGCTTCATGAAGACATTCTACATCAAAGAGGTATGTATTCTATCTTGTTATATTTATTATTTTGTATGCTAGATTAGGATAATACCTTGGATGTTCATAATTGTATGTATAATAGAGAAAACATAGATCCAAGGTATTTAGGGTTGCATGTACACTTAGGAGTGTTAGAATGCTCATAACCCAACAGTGGTATCAGAGCCAGGTTTGTTTTCTTGTTATACTTGCAAAAGTAGCTGAAAAATCGAGTTGGATGCATATATTCGATTGTTTTGGCTGGAATTGGACTAGGAACATTACCCTAAGATGTTTTTGGACTTATAAACTTGTTTTTGATGTGATAATGTTCATGCTAATCCAATTTCTAAGATAATTGTCATTATTTCAAGATTTGTATTAGTTTGTATGTTCATGCTAATTTCTTGAAGATTGATGATTTGAATTATCTTGTTCTTATGAGGTTCTTAGATTAATAGAAAAGTTGTGTGAAATAGTTGTTTTCAATCCATTTTAATCTAAGAGTTGATTCCAAAGTGTGTTTTTGTAACTTGTCCTCAAGTTATATGAAAAGTCACATTTAAGAATCATAAAACTCATAAAAGTTGGCAAAGGTTACAAAATGAAGAGTCTAGTTCTAATTAAATGGTTTTATGACTCCATAACTTGTCCTCAAGTTATGGAGGTTCAAGAGTCTCTTCATTAAATTAAAAAAAAAAGTGTAACCTTAATTAGTTCCATAAGTTACAATAAAAAAAGTTATTTTTTTTTATTAATTAGTTTAAAGTTTTCCACAACTTGTCCTCAAGTTATGGAACTTGAAGAGTTTTTTTTTAATTAAAACTACTTTAAACTCATAAGTTATGGAATTAATTAGTTTTGAATAGTTTCAAAACTTGCCCTCGAGTTTTGGAATTTGAAAAGTTTTCACTTATGAATACTTTAATTCCAAGTTAGCCCTTAGAATTTTAAAAGTTAAAATTCAACCCTTATACTTTATAATATTATAAGTTAATAATATTTATATATATATGTATAAGAGTAAAGTCAGTCTTACCGTTAGTAGGCCTCATTCACGAAGCCGGTCTATAAGGGGGTATAAGGTTACTGCCTATAAAATGGCAGTTTAATGGGTGTCCACTCTCACCCACCGCTTCCTTGACTGGTGGAGGGTCGTTAGCCGAACGGGTAGGACAAGGACTATAATTCTCATTTCATTAAAAGTATTAATGATAAATACTAAGTAACTAAACTCTTATTAATACCCAATGTTAGTTACTTAGGAAAATGTGAATTTGGTGCTAGCCCATGAAATTACACTTTGCACTTTGCTTAAGTCGTTAGTGGAGCGTGTGTGGTTAACCGGCACACTAACCTGGACTTAACAAGGTAGTCAAAGGGTAACTTAATATTTATCATAGTATCGGTGGAGCGTGTGTGGTTAACCGGCACACTGATTAAGGGGTAAATATTAAGGGTACCAAGTATATTTGCATGGTTATTCACACCTTGTTTTGTGATCCTCGGCATCCCAGTCACAAAACCTGAAGGGCACACTCGAGATTGAAACATGCCTTTGAACAGTTCAATGAATCTCAAAGATCTAGGACTTTCAAATCCAATTAAAACCTAATAAATTATTTCGTTTTTCATGGTGGAAATTGGTGAATCGTCATTCACCTACCTTCAAATATTTTATAGCTTGGATTACGACATCCCTCTTCTAAGTTATAAAATAGTTTGTTGGGTCCTAGCCTTAATATTTCATATTGGGTGTCATATTAAGGACTTTAAATCAACTATCTTGAATATCTCCCAAAAAGATGTTTGGTCTAGACATTTATGATCTTCCCAAATCTCTTGAAACAAGCTTTCCTAAATGAAGATGATGTCCCATGGATATCATACTTCTTTCACCTCCTCCAAGGTTTTCATATGGATTGTAAGGATAAGTTTTTCCGCAAAGTTTTAAAATAAAAGAAAAAGGTTTTGATTTTATTTATTTTAAGTATCCTTACAATGGCATTTGTGAAAAGTTGTTGCTTATAAGATTCCATTGATAGCAATATTGGAAAAATGGATTTGATTCTTTCGGTTGTGGTAGTGTCTAATATTACCAAATAAGGAAAGATTCTCATCACCCAAGGTTCAATTGGACCGAAACTTGGAATCATGCAAGTTGTATAGTATGATGAATGACAAGTTTCAGCTTGGAAAATTAAGACTAATTCCTTATGTGAATAAGGAAAGGACTAAGGGATCGAGTACACATTCTTGTGCACTGGTCAAGTCCACCACAAAAGATCAAGAAGACTATTCGTCATGATTTACTTAAGTTCAGTAAATATGGTTATACTTATAAGTTTAAGTATAAGTCTGTCGCATTGGAGAAGTTTCAATGTGAGACAGAACGAATAAGAAGAATCAAAGTATGGCAGAAAGATAAAAGTTTCTCAAATCTGAAAAGATGGGAGAGTACTTTAGTATCATGTTTATGATCATCTTAATGATTAAGATACCATATCACAATTGGTCCTCTAAATTCATCTTAGTGCATTCTTATGACTAAGAAGAGGAGTCATGAATTGTTGAAATGGTTAAATCAAAAAGATGAGTTATACTTCGTTCCAAAACAATTCTTAGAGTCATACTCCAAGATTGTAACTTGAGTGACATATCTTAAAGAGGGTTTGTTAACACTAGTCAAATATAAGAGTAAAAGGTTATCTACTCTTGTACATTTGAAATTGGTAAGTTGTGATGTTTTGGATAAAACAGAGACCAACTTAGGCCAATTGTGTAAAGTGTTAGTCTTGATAAAGAATCCGCACTATCTCTTGAATATTTGACAAGGGAGTCTTATATGTCAAGAGGACAGTGGGAGTCTTAAAGCTCTTGAAAGTTTCAAGACTTAATCAAGAATAAAACCTAAAGTCCTTCACTAGCACACGACTTGAGGTTTATAACCTATCGTGTTGAAATTTTGGTGCCTATTCAATTTGGCTTTGCATAGGAGTTCTGAGAGTTCTCAATTGGTTGCACAACTACTTGGAAGCAATGGCAGGCACCTGAGCTGCCAAATGGCAAGAATTTAAGATTGCACAAGTTTAATCAATATGAGTTTGGATTTGTCACTAACCTTGTCTTGTGATTATGGTTTTGACAAATCCACATGGATAAGAACACATACACTATTAAATCTAAGTGTCATAAGGTTTCTCTCCGATTCATGAAAATGATGGTGAGGAAACACTTTCACTAAGTAGATTTTAGCTAGATAGCAATTGTGATATTTGCATTCTCAAAGTCGTTAGTGGAGCGTGTGTGGTTTACCGGCACACTAACATGGACTTGTGAGAAGTGGCAAAGGTCTAAACAATTGAGACTATGATTACGACATCCCTTTTCATAGTTCTAAAATTGTTTAGACACACATGTGAGCTATCTAAGAGAGGTGTATGATTTTGATAAAGTTTTATCAAAACAATCTAGTATCAGAAATCTGAACTTTGGTAAGAAAGTGAGTTGATTTCTGAGTACATGTCAAAGCTAGTGGGAGCATAAGTGTTATGCTAATAATCATCATGTTAGTGGGAGCATGATAATTATGACAAAGGTTGCAAGTTAGCAATGTTAATTATAGAAAACAAAAGTTTCAATTCGTGAGGTTGAAAAAGTTGTTTTGCTATAATTAAGGGAGAGGAAATTATACTTCATTTCAATTCTAAAAGCTTAGATTGAGATTTTAATCGTATTTAATCAAGGATATATATATGAATTTCATGTTGGAATGGCTCAACATAAGGAAATTCTATATATGGGTCCATTATTTGCGTTCTAAAATTCGATTATGATTACAGCATCCCTTTTCATAATCTGAATTTTGAGAATTTGGCAAATTGAAATGGAAATATTATAGCAAAAGACTGGTTTAGTCTTTATGTGAGACATCATGAATCGTGTCCCATATGCTTCGGATATAGGATCGATTACATGTGCTATATTCATCCTTTCTAAAATTTTCCAAATGCCTGGGGCATTATGAAGGGAAAAGGTCTAGAATTGGATATGACTAAAATGATTAAGCAATTGTCGAGGACAATCTAAGGTTTACCAAAGATTGGTTGCTCAAGGACAGTTGGAAGTATAATGTTAATTCTGGAAGGACCATATTGACATAATCTGTAAGGAGGCAACTCTTGTTCAGAAGTGATAGTCAAAATGGAATATGGAAATGTTTCAAAGTTAGAAATTATTCAATCTGTGTAAGATTAGGAAACTTAATGAAAGAAGGATGTTTCCAAGGAGCTGATCTCCTTTGGAATGCTCTGTAATGATTGTTGTCAAGTCTTTCTGACTTCGTGCATAATCATTAAGAGGATCAATGCATATAAGTTTAGAATCTAACAGATTTCAGTAAATGGCATGAATTTGGAATTCTTGCATTTGCAGTAAGGATTTGGGACTGTGAAAAGAGGATCATTGGAGTGATGTTCAATTGATCTATTTTACAAAGTAAAGATCATAGACAAACATAGTATGCATACTTGGTGTATGGCATGACTAGTGTTTAGAAAACATAGTGTACATGCTTGGAGCATGGGACAACTATTGTTTTAAATTCAAGTATGAAGTTGATAAAACCGAAACAATGAATAATGAGTAATCAGTATGGTGATAAATAAAAGTGTTTTCATAGGGTTTGATACCATATTTGATTCATTTATTCTTGTGTTTCACTTTGCATGTTTTGACTTCCAGAATAACTAAGTCGCTCTTCCTGAATGATTAAGTTATTCAAACCATCCACAGTCGGTCATATGTTGGAAGTAGATATGAATCAAGACTGTCATGGGTTGGTTTGTAGAGGTCCAAGTTGGTGGACAAAGTGGTGTTACAACACTCATGAGTGCTCATAAGTTCTGAGTATTGGATTCAACCCGCGCTCATTTGAATCACTTCATGGATTTTATCACGAGTGATCATGAGACGATAATATCTTATATTCTTCAAACCTAGAGATATGAGTTGTTACTATGAGTTGGTTATACATTGACTGCACGAAAACGCATTGGTAACTCGATGTTATAAAACGTGCCTTTGTGTATGATTCAACAAGTAGTAGAACAAGCCATATGAGTCGAAGTTTATCCATTTCTTTTACCTTCGGGATAAAAGTGATATCTGTGGGCCACTCGATGATTTAAAGATGATACATGTGAGTGCTTGGCCAAGCCAGGACTGATTTGATTTGTTCAATCAGTCAGTCATCATGAATCGGAAATCGGGAAACAACAAATAGACAGAGAGAATGATTGATAATCCATGTCTCAGTCCATATGATATCTAGAATGGAGGAATATATGATCCCTTATCTAATGGACAAGTCATTGACAAAGGTCAGAGTTCATCGACAAGGTCAGAGTTCGACAAAAGCTTTTGAGAGCTACGATTGCTGATCGGTTCCTGAAGTCATACGCAATAATAGTTTTAGACTTATCCAAGTGGGAGACTGTTGGATTAATGTCTAAGTCCATAACTATAATTGGTAAGACTTGACCCGACCCGGCATGGTCCATTTGGGTTGCATGGCATCATGCATTTAGATAGACTATAATGAGAGAAATAACACTTAAGGTTGGTTAATATATTATAAGTTCTAATATATTAATAAGGTTATTTAATTAGTATTGATCAAGAATTAATTTGGAATTAATTAAGTGATCAAAAGGAGACTAATTAAATATATGGGTTGATTGTGTAAATCATTCATTCTTATATATGTGGGCTTGTGATCCAAGATTCCTTATGTTGGACTAAGTCCATGGGGTGACCCATGGATACTCCATGGAGGTTAAAATCCATGGAGCATAAGGAATGGGTAAAGTTATGAGTTACATGGTGTAACCCTAATAGCCACCATATAAAAGAATCCCATGGCTCAAGAAATCGTGCACTAATGTGTGAGTGTGAGGGCTAGACGATTTCAAGGAGTTTTCAAGTTTCTCTCAATTTATTCCAAGTGTATTTGGTGTTGTGTGAACCATTTGAGGTGTCACACTTGGGGCACTAGGCACTCAAGCTTCATGAAGACATTCTACATCAAAGAGGTATGTATTCTATCTTGTTATATTTATTATTTTGTATGCTAGATTAGAATAATACCTTGGATGTTCATAATTGTATGTATAATAGAGAAAACATAGATCCAAGGTATTTAGGGTTGCATGTACACTTAGGAGTGTTAGAATGCTCATAACCCAACATGAAGGAGAGTTGTTCTTGAGAGAATTGAAAATGAATTATGTGTGTGTGTGTGTTTTTTTCTTGTCTCTCGGCCGAAGGAAAGAAAAAGGGGAGAGGGAAAGAAAGAATGGCATGGAAACATGAGATCATGCATAGTTACATGTTGTGTAATATGCTTAGATGACCACTAAACAATAATGAGGTGGCTAACACTCATTAATCCTCTTAGTTTCTTTTTTTTTATCATATGGGGCCAAGAGGGAGAAAAGAGAGAGGTGATTTGGGCCTTTAATGCTCGATTCTAATAATACGAGGCCCATTTTGATGGTTTTCGGCCCATTGGGCTTTTAGGATGGTTCACGGCCCAAATTGTATAAAGAAATGGATTTATGGTCCTTTAGGGTTAGTTTAAATCAATTATAGCCCAATAAGGCCCATTAGGGTAAACCATTTCATTTTAGGCCCATGATGGCCCAAAAAGGTTAGGTTTTATGAATGTGGATCCAATTAGAGCCCAATTAAGAGTTCTAAGCCCATTAAGCCCAATAAGGAAATCCTAGTCCATAATGGACTTAGGTCGGGATTCTTAGGGTTTTCAAACCCTAACTTGACTTTTGTAATGTTTTGCATGAAGTTTGGGCTTTATAATTGGATTTTTGATGAAATTTTGTTGTTATTGAATAACATCATATGCATATCAAGTTATGGTTACAATTTGTTGTCATTGATATTGTTTACAAAAGTATAGAATTTCCTAGCAAATTTGCTAGTTGTGACATCATCCCCCCGTTAGAGGGAATTTCGTCCCGAAATTCTTTTGAAACTAGGTCTGTGAATGCGAGAATAAGTGAGGGTAGTTTTGTTTCCTTTGGTCTTCGCGTTCCCATGTAAATTCCGGTCCACGCCTTGCGTTCCATCGAACTTTTACAATTAGGATGCGACTTTGTTTAGTACGCTTCACTTCCATGTCCATAATTTCAACTGGTTCTTCGATGAACAGGAGATCCTCGTTGATTTCGATTTCTTCTAGTGGAATAACTAGAGTTTCATCAGATAAGCATTTCTTTAGATTGGAAACATGGAACACGGGGTGTATGTTGCTGAGCTCCGCAGGGAGCTGCAACCTATATGCCACTGGACCGATTCGGGCAAGGATCTCGAATGGTCCAATGTATCGCGGGTTTAGTTTCCCCCGTTTCCCGAAACGAATCATCTCTTTCCAGGGATAGACTTTCAATAACACCCGATCTCCGACTTGAAATTCCCGAGGCTTTCGCCTTTTATCAGCGTAGCTCTACTGTCAGTCCCACGATGCTTGAAGTCGAGCTCTGATTTGAATTATCTTCTCAGTTGTTTCACGGATGATCTCTGGTCTCGATAGAGTACTGTTGGGTGCCTGCCCCTTTGCTAGCTGAGAGTCACCCACCTCAGCCCAGCATAGAGGTGACCTGCATTTGCGACCATATAACGCTTCGAAAAGAGCAACCTTGATGCTCGTGTGATAACTGTTATTGTATGAGGACTCAATTAGAGGAAAGTGGGTATCCCAAGACTTGCCAAAGTTAATCACACAGGCTCTAAGCATGTTCTCAAGCGTCTGGATGGTACGCTCGCTTTGTCCGTCCGTTTGAGGGTGGTAGGCAGTGCTCACGTCCAACGTTCCCATTGCCTTCTGAAGGGGTTGCCAGAATCTTGAAGTGAATCGGCTATCTCGATCCGAGATACTAGATACTGAGATTCCACAAACTCTTATTATCTCCACCTTGTAAGATTCCTTTATTGGCAGGAAACGAGCGGATTATGTTAACCTATCGATAATCACCCAGATAGTGCCCAATCCGACTCTTGTAACAAGTTTCGTTCCTCTTTGACTTCGAGGGTTTTATCCATCCCACGCAGTGCTTCCTTCGTGATATTCCCCGACTTCGATGCCTCCAAGGCCGGTCGCAGGTGTTGACAGTGTTTGTTCTTGTTTCGTGAGCAGAAGAGTATGTTATCGATGATATTAAATAAATGGTTGGCTTGGAATGGTTGGGAAAACTCGGTTCATGGGGTCTATGAATACCGTTGGGGCATTTGTTAGATCGGATGGTTTTCACAACTAATTTGAAATGGTCGTCATGAGTTCAGAAAGTAATTTCTGGAATGTCCACTTCTTGGACTCGGAGCTGATGGTAACCAGATCTTAGACCTATTTTGGAGAAGCAACTAGCTCCTTGAAGCTAGTCAAGTAGGTCATCAATACGAGGAAGTGGGTATTGGGTTTTTGATAGTGAGCTTAATCAATTCCCTAAAATCGCTGCACATTTTGAAGAATCCGTCTTCTTGACGAACAAGATCGGAGCTCCTCAGGGTGAGAAGCTTGGTCCGATGAATCCTTTGCGCAACAATTCCTTCGATTGACTGGATAATTCCTGAATTTCGGTGGAAGCTAACTTGTAGGGTGAATTAGCAATTGATGTGGCTCTTGGTATTAGGTCGATCCGAAATTCGACCGGTCTTTCTGGAGGTACTCTTGGAAATTCTCCAGTAAATTCATCCGGGAAGTCGCAGGCCACTGGTATGCCTTGGTTTCCTTCTTTGGCTTTATCTACAATGTGGGCGAGGATCACATAGTTCTTCTTGTGCAGGCACTTCTATGTCTTGATGCACGAAATGAGGCGAAGATCGGTTCGAGGTTTTATCACCATAGATTATTGGGGTTTTGTGGTTGGGGGGTGAAGGTGAACGACCTTCTCGCGATACGTAATATCAGCATGGTGGGGCTTAACCAATCCATGTCGATCATCACATCAAAACTCCTAATATTTACTAGTATCAAATCTATTTGAAATGAATGGTTGTTTGGTGTTAAGGTGCTCCATACATGAATATTTTTAGTTTTCCCATTAGCCACCTCCACCGTGGAGGCTTCGCTTTGCTTCTGGGGTTGTCGTACTAATAAGTGTTTAAATTTGTTATTAACAAAGCTTCGCTCTGCTCCACTATCGAATAAGATGCATGCATATGTGTTGTTAAGGAGGAACGTACCGGTGATGACAGTGGGGTCCTGAATCGCTTCTCCTTGTCCCATGGTCAACACTCTTCCCAATCCTCTGTTCCCTTGATTATTGACATTGGGGTAGTTTTGCCAGAAATGCCCAGTCCTCCCACGTCCATAGTAGGTGTGGTTGGCCCAAGCGTCGCCGTTGTTATTGTTGTTGTTGTTGTTGTTGTTGTTGTTGTTGTTGTTTGGATGTTGGTTCTGTTGTGGTCGAGATTGGCGGTATCGGGTGGTGCATCCTTTCTTATTGCACCTGTTACAATACTGGTTCTGATAGGCTTCCTGATGATGGAGATTGCACTCATTGCATTTCGGAAAGCTCCCAGCATATGGTCTTGCTGGTGTCGAGGTAACATGTATCATGGTCATAGGGACAGTTATAGCATGTCGTTTCTTTAAGGATCTTTGGGTTGACTGTCCCTTTCTCTTACTTCCAGACTTTTGCTTCCTGCCCTTAGGTTTGGGGTTTGGAGTATCTTGATATGCTGTTACTCGTTGGTTTTCAGGGTTGTTACTTCGGCTGGAGTGGTCGACACTCTTTCCACCTTTGTTGGTGTTGCTAGCATTGAGCTGCGTCATAGCAGCGGTCACGGCAGCCGTTACGGTAGCTTGGAATGTAGCAAAATCTATCTGCATGACTGGTGTCTCACAGGCGTGCTTGTTATCCTTGTGGAATGACATTTTCTGCTGTATGATGATAAGGAAAAATCATAAGTAACGATGGTCATTTCTGGTTGTACTCCATAAACCTCGTGTTTCATCGTATGATTCACAATGTGTCCATTTACATCCTCATGATGTATTTATGATAGCGAGTAATCGTAGAGTTGGCACGAATATTAAGTTTATCCATAGAGTATATAGGTTGTTTTGGTTATGAGGTGAATTAATGTGATAACATACAATAAAGAAAAACACATGACGTATTTCACTAATAATATCCGCTTTAACATATGAAAATTTGCCCGAAAGGGCATACATAAGGGTACAAAGTTTGGCAGCATAACGACTCTATGAGTAGTGTGATCGCTTAAACATAGAGTCGGCAGTACCTAACATAGTGCGCATAAAAGAAACATAACACTAGGAGAGGGGTCTACTGATCCGGAGTGCGCCGAGATGTGTCGGGTGGTGGGGCTGATGACGTGGATGCGCCTTGAAGACGCGCCACCTGTTGTTCTGTGGTTCGTAGTCGATCCTCCCAAATTGCTTGACGTACATGAAAGTTATGGATTACTTCCTGAGTTTCCCGTTCCGCTCTTGCCACTACGGCTCGCATCTGATTCAGTTGCTCGGCTGTGTCCTGGGCTAGGTCGCCAGTGTTCCGTAACCGCCTCACCATGACAGGAAGTGCCCGGCAGCTGGCCCTCCGTCTCTCAGGTCATAAAATTCTCTGGCCATCCCATATGGGGGCCGCTGCCCCTGCTGCCTGCTCCATTTCCAAATATCAACACCCCATGGAGGCGTGGGGCCATTTGGGCCCATCCGGTACATGGGCACCCTAATCGGGTAAGGTGGGTTGATGACTTCGGACTCTGCGTCCGAATCACCATCGTCGTCATCACTGGTTTCTTCTTCCTCCAAGTCTACCACTGGCTCGGCAGGTCCGCCCTCGACTTCTATTTCAAGCTCTTCCGCAGGCTCCTCCTCGGGGTCTTCTTCGGGTTCTTCTTCTTCAGGTTCGAGCCATCCTGCATTCCCTTGCGCGGGGAAATAGGGATCCCCGGGAAGATGAAATCCTGCCATAGTGTCTGTAGGAAAATGCATAAGTATCGACACATAGACTACTCTTTTAGTATTTTAGTTAGTTTACTTTGGATCTTATATGCTCTTTTTTTTAACATTAAATTTGAGTTTCGTGCCATCGATCATCTCAATCACACTCGGGCACCTGACAGTCATACTTTGGATGAATGTAGTTGATCAGGCTACATTTACCCTTAATATGACTACATGATTGTCTGAGCGTAATTGGAAATGTTCGAATTTCTCCGAAAGCTTCATTAAGTGTTGTTGTATTATTATTTTAATATAAGCACATAAGTATGAAATTTTATTTTTGTTCAGAGTTATTTATTCCCATTATGTTTATAGTTGCATATCATGTATGGTTAGATAAGCTAGTTCACTATAAACAAAGCTCTGATACCAACCTGTCACACCCTCGAACCGGACGGCGGAAATGTCCGAGGGCTCGGGTGACTATAAATTGAAATATCATCACAATGAATATACATGAAACATAACACATACATCACCAACATTACATAGTACAACTGTCATTGTTCACATCAAGTACATTGTATAAATAATACATATCCATAACATGACTTGTTTGAAAGTCACAAAACATAATATCCTAACACACGTGGTAGTTTTCTTCAACTTATCTGTTACCTGAGAATACAAATTATTTTGAAAACGGTCAACATATATAATGTTGGTGAGTTCATAAGCATGTTTGATATAAAATGGTTTGTATTGTTTGTAAAACCCAGGAAATCCGATATTTTCTGTATTAAAAACTGTTCACGATACGATGTGATGATCCAATATATGTATGTGTATGCGTGATTTCAAAACATGTATAAATGAATGACTTTCAAAAGCATTCCTTGTATAGCATTTGATGTATGTTAAATGAAATGATGTTATTTCCCAGAAAATCCGATATTTTCCGATTTAATATAGTATAATGGTTTGTATTATCGCATAATTCGCTTTGTATAACCACCATATATGAATTTGATTTCCCATGAATGATGATATGGTAATGGATCTCTATGTGAGTCGTTATAACCATGCATGAATATGACTATTTCGCCTGTCTTGGCATTTTTACAAACGCCGGTTTTGATAAAGATTTTGTCACCCTAGACTGGCCGAGTCTAACTGTAGCGAACAACTCAGGAGTGGGGGAGTCACCCCCGTATAGATCTATACACAAAGTCTCACCCTCCCTCCAAGAGACTCTTGTTATAACTACAGGCTACGGCCGACACTTATTGGTGCCAACCGATAATTCTCACTAAATCCCTATTATTACCCCATGAATTTGTATAACAATGATTACAACCCGTTTGATGTTTACATGAATATGAATAAGGCCTAACGAACACGAAAAAGGACAACTAGGGCCCACTAATCATGTATGTTATTACAGACTGTCGAGTATGCGACGGACACGTTAGCCCATCAAGCATATGATAATTGATTTGGACCATATTAGCAATACAAATGGGCCACAAAGGCCCAATAGCATGTAAAAGTTAATGAGGGTCCATTAGGCATGTAATTGGGTCACCGGAAGCCCAATAAACATGTGTTGATTATATTGGGCCCAATAATCGTGTAACTGGGTCACCGGAAGCCCAATAAGCACGAATAGAAAACATTGAGCTCAACCGTCGTATTATTTATAGGTTTATCGATATAAGTTGTAGTATGGGATTTGGTTCACATTTAGTGTTTACTTTCGATGTTAAAATACTCAATGTTGGTTTATAACGATATTCTTAGTTTTTATAGAAAAATACCATTTTTAAACCTTCATGTTGTAAAAATTTATATCTTTGGTCAAATTGTTTACAAATTTACATATTTGGCCCAAAATGTTTATTTAACCATTGCAGTCCCTTTTTCATACAAAATTTACATTTTCAGCCCAAATAAAATCTTAAATTATAAATTCAGCCTAAAATACATCTTTTGACATTTTCAGCCCTTATTTGTTAAAAATTTACCGTTTTGGCCCATTTGCCGTAAGTTTTACACTTTTGGCCCAAAATCTAAAAACTTTGCATTTTTAGTCCAATTTAGAAAAAAGGGTCATTTTCAGCCCTTGAAATAGTTTAATTATGTTTTAGACTCATACTTTCATGAATTTACAATTTCAGTCCCTAAAATTCTTCATTTTGGCAATTTTGGGCCCAAAAATCCGTGAGGCCCAAATATAAGCCCATTAAGCAAAAAATTTATATTTTTGGCCCTTTGAAAAGTATTATTTTCATAAAAATCAGCTTTTATATAAATAAATACTTTATAACCCTCATAAAACCGAAAATTATCATCTTTCAACCAAATCTTTGTTATTTTTGCAAAAATGACACTTGTAAAGATCTTTGGCTTTGTTTTTCACTTCTTAAACTTAAGGACTCTTAGATCTATGATGTATGTTGTTTATTATGTTTTTGTTTATGAATCTTTCACATTTTAGCTATAGATCTCGAAGTATAATAAGTATTAACACATTATCACAACATAAACCAAAGAAATCACATATAACATGCAAACACACATAGATCAATACATAACACTTGTATTCTCCCCCAAAAACAAGTAAAAAAACCGAAAACAAGGGGGTATGAACTCACCTTGGGTTTGTTGTTTCGGTTTTTGAAGAATAATAGAAGAAGAGGGTGTGGTTTTCGGCCTTAGCAAGCTTCTTGAAGGGACCTTCAAACTTTGATGAGTTCTAGGGAGTATGATCAAGAGATTAAGGTTGTAAGAAGAGTGAGTGAGTGTATAAATAAAGTATTTTTGTAAGATCTTACCACTAGTATATAGTTTGAAGTGATTTTCGATGAAAGCCTCCTTGAATGCTTTCAAATTCTCGAAACTTTAGAGGGTGAAGGAGAGTTGTTCTTGAGAGAATTGAAAATGAATTATGTGTGTGTGTGTTTTTCTTATCTCTCGGCCGAAGGAAAGAAAAAGGGGAGAGGGAAAGAAAGAATGGCATGAAAACATGAGATCATGCATAGTTACATGTTATGTAATATGCTTAGATTACCACTAAACAATAATGAGGTGGCTAACACTCGTTAATCCTCTTAGTTTGTTTTTTTTAATCATATGCGTCAAGGGGGAGAAAAGAGAGAGGTGATTTGGGACTTTAATGCTCGATTCTAATAATACGAGGCCCATTTTGATGGTTTTCGGCCCATTGGGCTTTTAGGATGGTTCACGGCCCAAATTGTATAAAGAAATGGATTTATGGTCCTTTAGGGTTAGTTTAAATCAATTATAGCCCAATAAGGCCCATTAGGGTAAACCATTTCATTTTAGGCCCATGATGGCCCAAAAAGGTTAGGTTTTATGAATGTGGATCCAATTAGAGCCTAATTAAGAGTTCTAAGCCCAAAACAATCGAATTGGAAGCTTATTGGCCCATTAAGCCCAATAAGGAAATCCTAGTCCAAAATGGACTTAGGTCTGGATTCTTAGGGTTTTCAAACCCTAACTTGACTTTTGTAATGTTTTGCATGAAGTTTGGGCTTTATAATTGGATTTTTGATGAAAGTTTGCTGTTATTGAATAACATCATATGCATATCAAGTTATGGTTACAATTTGTTGTCATTGATATTGTTTACAAAAGTATAGAATTTCCTAGCAAATTTGCTAGTTGTGACACATAAACCACGCGACTTGATCCGTCTCTACACGACGAGTTGGGGCAGCCAGCTTGTCGATTAGGTCTAAAATATGAATATATAAAGCTTTAAATTTTATACTTGGGAGTCGGGATGTTACAAATTTACTCAATCAAATCTAACTAAATCAATAACTATTAAACAATCACTTAATTTGTTATTGAAAGATCTACATATGTAACATTCTCCTTTTAATTTTTTTGGCAACCCGATACAAGTGCACGAGCCATGGATGGTTGGATATTGACCTTAATAAAATTATCTTGATCGCAAATTTCATCCCAAACAATTCGTGCAACCAATTATGACATCAAACTAAATTATTTTTAAAGAGAAACAAAGAAAAACAACTAAACAAACTAAGGTTGTTCGAATGATTAAATAAAACTTAAGCAAATAGCTAGTAACTTTCAGATATCACATGCAAAACTGACATAGTATTTAAAAAACCATCAAAACAATGTCATTTTGGTGATTTTTGTAGGGGTAATATCAATTTCACAAACAATATTTGTGAAATAGGTCCCATATTTTATAATATATAAAAACTTAAGTTTCGTATTTTTACTCCATTTTACCAAAAAAAATTGGAACTTTAACATCCTCTCAAGATATCTCTAAAACACCTAATTCTAAATTGTTAGAAATTGGGGTATAGAAAGGCTTGGAAATTCTGAGAATTGTGATTATCACTTTAAAATCGAAGTATTTGGGTGGTACTCCCAAATCCTCAATTGGATAAGACTCAGAGAGAGAAGAACAGAGAATGTTTGATGATATTTTCGTATGTACCATAAATGAGACCAAAACCAACATTAAGATCTCTGTCTGAAAACTGTCATATGATAGTTTTAAACTGTCATAAAACCATAAAAACTGACTTAAAACGGATATATGGATAAGGGTCAAACCAATGGTCAATTATCTGAAAACCAATTTTCTGATGCATTTTTAATATAGTAACATACCCCAGCCAGGGGCTCTGCCCCTTGGACCCCGCTCCCGGGGGCGCTACCCCCGGACCCCCTGTTCGTTCAGGGGCTTCGCCCCTAAATGACAATGTACTTTGAAACTTGATCAAACTTAAACAAGTGTGTACTCAACACCTTCTTTACTTGTTTAATATTTATCAAGATCACTTTTGGTCAACAAAGTAATCCCATTACACTTAAGTAACATTGATGATAACAAATCACCAACATAAATGTTACTCACAAACACCGATCTTGGTTCAAAGATAATATTTTAAGGTATATTCGAAGTTTTGAATGATTTTTTTTGAACGACAGTTTAGTGCAGCTGACAGTGACATCTGATAGAGCAGTATGCCATAACACCCAACCAACTCGGGTTCAATCCCTCTCCGAACAGATAACAACAATAGCCATAGCAACCCAATTTCTCATTAAGGGGCTTCACTGCTTTGGATAAGGATAAAACTCGACATCATTCCCCCCATAAACACCTGGGAGGGGAAACTGAAGTTTTGAATGATTTAACTTTAACATTATTGCTTCTTCGTTGTAAATACTGTAGCAAATCGTTAAATCAAAAGCGTAAATTTGAGTTATAGTTGAATTTACTACTGAATAATAAGAATTTCGTAGGTGGCACCTTTATTTTTGGTACTTATGTGTTTTTTTCACAAGTTTTAAGGTGTTTGAGTTGTTAATTGTTGGAAATAATGTCCAAAGTCATTAATTGTTTTGGTAATTTTTCTACTAATAGCAGGATCTTTTTGGGTTGGCCTTATGACCCAAATAGCAATAATGAAATGGAGATAAATAAGTTATTAATTTCTTATGGAATTAATAAGTTAATTTAAAAATATTTTAGAATTAATTATTTTGTTTTAATTAATTAAAGAGCTTTAATATTAATTAATCCAAGAGATTAATTGAAATATTCTAAAAGCTCCTGAAGACCTTGTGATGCACAGTTTTGGCCTCTCCCTGATAGGGATAAGGCATGTTTCTGATAAGGTAATGATAAACCTTAAGAGTTTGTATCCTTTAGGATTTCATCAGTAGTCTATAAATAGACTTCTAGGGGTGAAACCCTAAGAGCTGAATCCTCTCATATTTATCCAACCTCTCTCCTCCTCTCTCCATATATGAAATTCTAACCTTTTTCTTAGGTTTAGGAATTTTGAATAAACCCTAAACTAGGGTTTTGTCGTTTGCCTTTGGAATTTGTGGGTCTGACTACATTAGAGGAGTTCTACTTTGGATCCTTCATCCACTACAAGCACTGGCATGTACGAGATCCCAATCGAGCAATCAATAGGTTAGTATATTTCTTTCTTATTGATTTTAAAGTTCGTTGTTATAACTAGTAAAACATAGATCTATGGTCCATGTACACTTAGGTAAATCTTTTGATTGTTTCGGCTACCTTTAGATAGTGTATTGATGCTAATAAAACTTAACAGTGGTATCAGAGCCTAATTGGTTTTAGTTAATTGCACAAACTTTGTAAACATCTAAAGTTAGGAAACATGTTTGTAACATCCAGTTTCGGGATGCTTCTTATTTCGGGATTGTGGACCGTAATTCTATCACGTAATGGCATCGGGCTTCAAGGAAATGGAGTTTAGACCCTATCGGATGTTGATAATGTTGGTTAAGTGATTACAGCCCTCGAATTGTTCTTTGAAGAAAAAGGGTAAAATGGGAAAAGTAATATTTTGGGATCCTTGCATGGATTATGGTTTTATTTCGACTAGAATAAATTAAAAAGTAATTAGATAGGGTTGTGGGGCTTGTCAATACCTTCATGTGCTATAAAGATCGCCTAAAACAGAGTTGAAACGAAGAAGTTATGACTGTTTGAAGTTGGAGTGGAATTGGGTGAAAACCCGTCGTCACGAGGTGACAAGCATGTTGTCACGAGGTGAGAGCTATAACAAGGTGACAAACATGCCGTCATGACGTGAGATCCATCACGAGGTGACAAGCAGATTGTCACAAGGTGAGCATTGGGCAACCCAAGCCCACAAATATTTAGGGTTTTCAAGGTATTTACAGATAAGGATTCATGTTTTAGGGTATTTTATTAGCCTCCATCACTCCTAGAACTTCTTTGGAGCAACCCTAGCCTCCCTTTCAAGATTTGAGCTTCTCCCCTCTAATCTCTCATCTTTTGGATGTTTTTAATGGTACTTTTATGAAGCTTTAAGATTAAGAAGGTTCTTTTGGTTGCAAGGAATGTTGTTTCAAGTTTGGATCCATCAAACTCGTCCGATTTTTGGACTATTATGAGTATAAAGTTCATATCTTTCTCCTTAGTTCTTTAGATCTTTTAATTTGTGGTTTTTGGCACTTTTGGTCCATTTTATGGATGGTCTTCGAGTTGAGTGGACTCCAACATCTTTTGATATGTGTGGAATGCTTCTTGGACCATATGGAGAAAGTTATGATCTTTTGCCTTCCCTTTTAGCCATGCAAGTTATCTTGGTCCTGTAGGTCATTTTGGTGTATTAAAGTTTAGATCTTGAAAGTTTGAGACATTATTATGCATAAAATTGGAAACCTTATCCATCTAAACATCATGTTGATTCAAATATGAAGTTTGGAGACTTGGAATTAATGTATTAAGTTGAGAAAGATGCATTCTTGGTCCCTTTGAGACTTAAAGACTAGATCTTGGTTGTTTGGACCATCCTAATGGATAAAGTTGGAAACTTTATCCATTATGAAGCTATTAGGAACCAGATCTGATGATATGAGTTTTGGGTCCCTAAGGATTAAGCTCTTAATAAAGAAAAATATTTATGACCGAAACTGCAACGTGGCCAAGGAAGGCCCATATCATGGTGGCGCACTACAATGCATTTGTTTTGTTTGGATGTGACCACGACGTGGGAGAGGAACTGACACAACATGGAGATCATCTGAATTGACTTTGACCATTGACTTTTTGACATTTTGACTTTTAGAATTAAATATTTGGATAAGGTCTAATTTCGGTTTGGATTTAGGAAGCTTGGGTTGGCTGTTAGTTGTTGATGTAGCTATTGAGCTTCTGCTGAGTAGTTTAGGTGAGTCCTCTCCTTGTGCTATGTAGAATGTTAGTTGTCTTTGTGATAATATGGAAATTATATAAAAGACCATGGGGTAGCCCATGGTAATTACATGAAGGACCATGGTGGTAGCCCATGACACTTGGATGTAAGACCATGGGGGTAGCCCATTACACTTGGTGTAAGACCATGGGGGTAGCCCACGGCATTCCAAGGGAATACCATGGGGGTATCTCATGGAAATGTATGTATGGTATGTGGTATTTTGGGGAAATCACTAAGCTTTGTGCTTATAGTGAGTATAAATGTTTTCAAGTTTTATTATATTAAAAGAGGGGCATGGCTCGATTGCATCGCATCCATTGGAGATTTCCACACATAATAACCTTTGACGATATTCTGATAAATGTTTTTGAATCAAATGGTTTTATTTAGATCTTTGAAGTTGTAATTTGAATAAATACTTTTATTTTTAAATGAAAATTTTAGTTTGAAATTTGGGACGTTACAATGTTAGTTGCAATCACGGCACGACCGCCAGCTGGTCACGACGTGACCGACTGATATTTTAGATTTCGGATTTTGATAAAATTTCAAATTTTTTGGGATAAGACTATTATTTAAAATATTATTTTACTTGTTTAAAACTTGAATATTCAAATCTATAATTAATTTCAAATATTATTTAATTGGAATTTAAATCTTGATATTTAATTAATTAAATTTGAATATTATTTAAACTTGAATTAATATTTGAATATTTATCTTGAACTTTTTTTAATAAGAGAATTAAATTAGAAAGACAAGAATATAAATTTAAAAGGCTTAAATTTAGTATATGGTATAATTATTATCTGTATAATAATTATAACACATGTGTCCTCACATGTTTAATTAAAAACATTATCATCGAATCAAAGCTAGGCGCAACCAATCAAATACAATAAGAGGGATTAAGAAGGTCTCTTTGATTCCGAATGATGTCGGCTTTTAAAAACCTCATTGCTTACCATCATCACCGACTTTTGTATTTTGAGAGTGGAGTTACCCAAAGGTTTTGATTGGATTTTGTTTCAAACTGACCAGTCAGGACTGTCTCAAACTTGAACTTCTCACTCATCTCAATCCATATAAGAAGAAACTGACCAGTCAGGACTATATAGACTGGATATGTAGCTTGAAGATTATCCTAAGTTACGAGGGAAAAGAGTATGTCCTTGATCAAAATATCCCTTATATGGATGATGAATCCTCTGAAGAAGAAATAACTTGTTCTAACAAGCATGGCGATAAATCTACAAAAGTTGATTGCATAATGTTGGTGACCATGCCTCCCGAACTCCAAAAGAGTTTAGAGAACCTTGGGGCATTCGAAATTAATGAGCATCTCAAGGAAATGTTCCAAGAGCAGGGTCGAAAAGTAAAGTTCAAGATCATTAAATCCTTGATAGGTTGTACACATCAAGATGTGAATTCTATGTGTGCACACGGTTAGAAAATTTAGTCGTACATTGGTAGATTTGGGAACTTAAGTGTCGAGTTTCTAAAGGAGTTGGCTATTGACATTGTCTTGAACTCGCTTTCTAGTTTGTATCATAAGTTTATCATGAAGTATGATATGAACAATCTCGATAAAATCCTCGTGGAGTTTCATGACATGTTGAAAACTATTGAAGCAAACTTGGGTAAAACCAGAAGCTCCAACCCTATTGCTCCCGTATTAGCCATTAGGCATGGTAGTGCTAACAAGAAGAATAAGTTTTCTCAAGCTAAGATTAAGACCAAGGTTGGATCTTCCAATCAAGGTCTTAAGAGAAAATCTGACTCTAAGATAAAGCCAAATACCGACCCTAAAGAGGTTGTTTGCTTTTACTGCCATGAAAAGGGTCACTGAAGACGTAATTTCCCGAAGTACCTGAAAGATATGTAAAAAAACAAAGCCAATAGTATTGGCACTTCAGATATTTTTATGATTAAACTCCATAGTATGTCAACTTCTAGTTCTTTGGTTCTTGATACTAGATGTGGTACTCACATTTGATCAGATTTGCAGGAACAAAGGGAAAGTAGAAAGTTGAAGCATGAAGAGTTGACCCTGATCATGGGAAATAGAGGAATCACACATGTTACAAGGATGAGGGAATAAAAGCTTGTGCTTAATAATGGTGTTTCATTTAGTTTATTTAACTGTTGCTGCTCGCCAAATATGGCATAAAATATTATTTCGTTTCAGTCATTGTACAATGATGGTTTTCGGTTTTCTTTTGACAATAATAATGGTGACATTTTAGTTTATAAAAAAGGTTCCCTTATTTTCAAAGCTAATCCTTTCAATGGTGTGTATGAAAGTGTTTTTTTGTAGGCAACTCTAATAATCTAATGTTAAATGTTGGTTCTTCTAATAATGTGTTGGATAAATCATGTTTGTGGCATTGTTGTCTTGGGCATATAAACAAGAAACGCATCTCCAAGCTCCAAACGGATGGAATCTTGGAATCATTTGACTTGAAGTAAAATGATGTATGTGAGCCTTGCTTACTTGGCAAGATGAAAAAAACGCCTTTCACAGGAAATTATGAACGAGGCAAGGATATGTTGGACCTAATCCACAATGATGTATTTGAACCGTTCAGATCCACCACAAGGCATGGTGAACATTACTTTGTGACTTTTACTAATGATTTTGGTAGATATGGATATATCTACTTAATGAAGCATAAGTCAGAAACTTTTGAAGTGTTCAAATAATTCCAAAAGAAAGTTGAAAGACAACTGGGCATAAAGATCAACATGCTTCGATCCGATAGGGGTGGAGAATACTTGAGTCTTGAATTTATCGATCAACTAAAGGATTGTTGGATTGTCTTGCATTTTTCTCCTCCCAAAAAAACACAACTGAATGGTGTTGCGAGAGAAGAAATTGAACGCTACTTTATATGGTTCGATCCATGATGACTCGATCTACACTTTCAATCCGTTTTTGGGGTTGCGCCCTAGATACAACCACTAATATATTAAACCTTCTACCAACTAAGAAGTTCACTAAGACACCATCCGAAATGTGGAATAGGAAACCTCCCAGTCTTCACATTTGAAAATTTGGGGTTACAAAATTTTTGTTCGTCACGAGGCGAGCGATAAACTAGAGCCTAGAGTAGAAAAGTGTTACTGCGTGGGATATCATCAAAAGTCTTATGGATACCTCATGTCCAAAGAAGCTAGTGAGAGTCCAATTGATCTTGAAGAGATTCACGAGTCAAACGAAGAAGGACCCGCGGTTAAAACTGGCACTCAACTCAAGGTTAATTAACTTGTTGAGCCAACTGGCATAATTCCAACTCCTACACTTCGCACATATGGTAGGGTTCTTTTACCTCCTGAGTTTTATGGTTTCCATATTGAAACAAAAGGAGAGGTGCTAATCAATATCATACACTGACTAGCATAGATGAACCATCTAACTACAAGGAAGCGATGACAGGCATCGAAGCTGCTAAATGGAAGGGGAGTATGGAAAGTGAAATTCAATCCATGTATGATAACCAATTTTGGAATTTGGTTGATCTTACGCCTAACATTAAAACCATTGGATGCAAGTGGATCTTCAAGAAGAAGATCGACATGGATGAGAATGTGCACATATTTAAAGCTAGGATGGCCGTGAAGGGTTACACTCATACTCAAGGAATTGATTATGATGAAACCTTCTCACCAGTAGCCAAGATTTAGTCTATTAGAATATTACTTTCCATAGCTACTTTCTATGATTATGAAATATGGCAAATGGATGTATAGACTACTTTCCTTAAGAGGAAGTTTGCAGGTGATATCTACATAACACAACCTGAAGGCTTCACCGATCCAAAAGATCCCAATGGAGTGTGCAAGCTTGAGAGGTCCATTGATGCACTCAAACAAGCTTCACGTAGCCGTAATCTTTTCTTTCTTGAAAAGGTAAAGAAATTTGGATTTTCTAGAAGTGAGGATGAGTCTTGCATATATGTCAAAACCTGTAGGAGTAATGTGGTCTTCCTAATATTGCATGTTGATGACATACTCCTTATAAGAAATGATATTCCAACCTTGTAGAGTGTAAAGACTTGGCTTGGGATATTTCTTTATGAAATACTAGGAGATATAGCTTATATATTGGGCATAAGGATCTATAGAGATAGACCTAAATGTTTAATTGGACTAACCCAAAGTACATACTTAGATAAAGTTTTGAAAAGATTCAAAATGAAAGATTCTAAGCAAAGGGTATCTACCTATGCTACATGACATAAGATTAAATAAGACATAATATATATTATACCTAATATTTCATATGCTCTGAGCATAGTGAGTCAATATCAAGACAATCCTGTTGATAGTGATTGGATGGTCATAAAGAATATCATCAAGCATCTGAAAAGAACTAATGATATGTTCTTAGTGTATGGTGGTAGAAAATAGTTGCGAGTTACCTGTTATACAAATGAAAGTTTCCAGACTGACAGGGATATTTCAAGTTTCCAGTCGGGTTGGGTGTTCTTGCTTAATACATGATCGGTTACATGGAAAAGTTCCAAACAAAAGACAGTGGCAGACTCGACATACGAGTTATAGTATATTGAAGCAGATGAAGCAACAAAGGAAGCTGTATGGTTAAAGAACTTCATCGGTGATCATGGAGTTGTACAAAGCATCAAAGAGCCTTTAGAAATCTTTTGTGATAACGAGGGTGCAGTTGCTTTAACTAAGCAACCCAAGGACCATGGTAACTCAAGACACATACTCAGGAAATACCACTACATTCGACATAAAGTGGAAAAAGGAGACATCAACATGAATAACGTATCATCTGAGGAGAATCATGTTGATCCATTCACAAAGCTATTATCAAGAGAGAAACATGATGGTCATGCAAGGACCATTGGCATAAGACTAGGTAGTAATATGATGTAATATTTTAGTTGTTTAGTTTAAATTATTATGAAACATATAACAATATGAATTGTAACCATTTTGATGTTTATTTCGTAGTGACTTAAAAAAAAGAATTTCTTTGCTATCAAAGTTGTGTTAATTCAATATTGTGTTTCACTTTTTGCATATTTTGAACCCACTTCCAGAATGTTTAATTATATTCAAACCTTCACAATCAGTCACACTCTAGGAAGTGAGTGAGTGATTAAAGACTGTCTTGAGTATTGGTTGATTGGCCAAGTTCATTTGGGCATTGCAATAGAGATTGCGCTAATACTTATGACTACTTCAAATCTAGAGATTTAAGTATTGGAACATCCCTATCTTAGAGATTACTTCATGGATCTAGTCATAAGTAATTTTAAGATGACAACATCTTTTATTCTTCAAACTCAGATGTATATGGGGTTTTGTTTGCAAAATGATTTGTGTATGGGTATGCTCCAATGCTCTCCGTAACTGGTAGTCATAAAGGTATATCCATGTATGATTAGACGAGTAGACAAAAACTATGTAGTCAAAGTTTATTTGTTCGTTCTTGTAACTAGGAAGTCACATCTATGGGCCCCCAATGATTTAGTGTTGAAATCTGAAGTGCTTGGCCAAGCCCTAACTAAATTGATGTGTTCGATTTAGAAATCAAATGTGATCATAAGAAATCGTTAATCGGGAAACATAATTTTGAACGTTGAGATTAACCCATATCCATGTCTCATATTCATAGAGATATCTATAACAAATGAATAGTTTGATCACTTGTCTTTAAGACTAAATTTTGATTCAGATCAGAGTTTGGCAGTTGTATTGGATAACTACTCTCTATTGATTGTTAGTGAAATATTTTGATCCTAAATTTTAACGACTTGTCCAAGTGGGAGACTGTAACGGCCCCAGATCCGGGCTAGTCAATTTAGAGATAATAAGCGTCAAAAATGACTGTTTTATAGAATATAATTTAGAATACATAATCTTAACCAAGTTATAATATATATCACAAGGGTTCCGTACATATAAAGAACGCTGAAATCCGACTTATAACGAAGAAGTTATGATCCGTCGAAGTTTTGTGACAAAACCGGCACGGCTCCGCGTATCATAAAAACTGAATTTTTGATAAGCTACTGTTTAGCCTTAGCAATATAAACAAAATTTGTAGTATACGTTAAACCGAGAACATACATAAAAAGAACATCCAAATCTGACTTCGTATGAGGAAGTTATGATTTTTCTAAGATTTAGCACAACAGTGCACAACCCGGAATTCGAATTTTAGACCGATCGATATTTAGCTGACACAATCTAACCGAGAATCAAATATCTCATTAATAGGAGCTCAATGATATAAAGACAGACGAGAACAGACGTCAGATGATAAAGTTATGAAATTTTAACGGACTTTATCTGTCTAAGCCTGTTAAAATATAACGTTAAAAATAAAATCAAAATTAGCCGACGGAGTCTAAACAAAAGTTGTAGATCACGTCGCTACCTACGCGTGGATATTAGGAACATCGAAAATGGAGCTCATATGCGAAAGTTACGGAATTTAGAATTCTATTAATTTATAAGAGGATGCGAGGGTGACACGTGGCCAAATCCGGACCCTCCCTTGATCCCCACAGCTTCGCTTCGAATGACCGGCACCTGGCACTCGTATGCATAGATTAGATCCTTGTATGTACAGCATACTAAGTACACCTAGCATACTCCGAGGATTACACCCAGCGTAGTCCGAAATTGCCCCTTATAAATAGATGCGAGGATTCTCCATTTTCTTCACACCTCTCCCGTTCTTTCTCTCTCAATTACTTCTCCTAACCCCTTACATTCTATAGCACCTCCCAAGTGTTAGAGGCGAGTCCCGGAGCGCCAGAAGGCTCCGAGAATAAGAACTTTCGGCTCAGAAGTTCTGGTCGCGCAGAGCCCGATTCTTCGCTAAACTCCATTGTAAGTGAGTTATGCCTACCCTTCTTTAAGTATAACTTATATTTAAGTTCATTATCGTTATTATGAACCTATAACCAATATATAAGCTAAGTATAATAAAATATAAATTATACAAAGTATTATTATAATACCTTTTAACTGCTCGCGGTACGGGGAATCTGGTTTGAAGGGCCGCATAGGGTTGTTGGATTTCAGAATAGCTTAAATGCTAAAATGGTCTTGCCCACCGGTGTTTCATGTCTGGCCCCTGTCTATACATAGTAGTTCGAATTTATTGTTTAACGCTTATAAAATAATATCGCTGGTAGACCTTGAGTTAATTAGTCACAATAAATATTAGACTAAAACTTAGCAATAATAATGTTAGGTTTCGTCGAAGGAAAAGACGATTGTTAGAAGCGAAGCGTTGTCCGTATTTCGAGTCATCACTTTAACAAGTGTGTGTATAGTTGCTTTCATCTTACACATAGATATGAAGTATTTAATATAAATTACGTGCTAAGTGTGCATATTATCTATGTTCTTGATATTTATGCTGGATGAACAAAATATACATGTTTTACTTGATTTAAATTGATATGTATTTTATACATATAAGTATATATTGGGTAAAGATGGGTAGATGAAAGAGGAGATAAATCATGAGAGATGAAAGATGATATAGATGATGAGAGGTGAAAGATGATGAGAAGCCTTGACCCAAGTGATGGCCCAATCATCTATCAGGGTATAGATGACAACCACAGACAATTCTAGGCAATCTAGTGGAACGCTAGCAGGCTCGCAACCTGTAGGTGTTGTGAACGATATGTTCATCAGATGTACTCTAAAAACCTCGGCACCTATGTACTTAGTGCCTTACAAATAAACGTTGGCAGCTATGGATTTAGTGCCCTATATATGAACATTAGCAACTATGGACTTAGTGCCTAACATATAACTTCGGAAGCTATGGACTTAGTGTCTGTTATATAAACCCTGGCAGCGATGGACTTCATGCATATTCCTTAGGACAATCCTTATGAATAAATATTGGGGAATAGATGATTCTTAGGGCAGATACTTAAGAATAAAGAAGATAATGAGGATGGGTAATTGGGTTAATTGTTTGATGATGAAGCATAATAACTTTATTATTGTGAGTTAAAAACCCTATGTACTCACCAGGTTTCCCAACCTGACCCACTTAGTTTATTTGTATCATAGGTATCGATACGAAGACACATGACACCGAGAGATTAAAGGAGATGTAAATCATTAGTGTAAATGAATGTAAGGTCTATTTATGCTTATGTTTCTGTATTGACAAAGACATCCCAAAGTTTTAATATAAACAAAATACATTTCTTCGGAAATGCTTTGATAATATTATTATCATGTTTTTCTGGGAACAAATTCCGCAATACTTCTTTTTTAAAATGGATACTCTGGTTTTTTAATAAGCATAAATAAAAATTTTAAAATGACCGTGAATTTGGGGATGTCACAGTTGATATCAGAGCATTAGTTTAAGCGAACTAGGAATTTTAGGAAATTTCTAGACTTAAACTTAAAATGCTAAGCGATGATTGTGATATGAGTGTCTGCTATATTTAGGAAGTATGTCTGAATAGACACGAGCACTAGCTTATTTTAGGAAATATGCCTAATATGCTTTTATGTGCTAAAGGATTTGTGATGCTTTATGATTCCATTATTTAATCGGATCTATGGTCTGTTGCCGATGGGATCTGGAAATTGTATGTGTTCAGATTTATAAACGTTTAATTACGGTATTAGAACTGACATGTAAATTTTCGGAGTGATAAGGAGATTTATATGTCTATCGAAAATAAAGCTTTCCCTATCTTAATTCTTGTCACTGCACACCGAACGTCTGATTTGGTGTATAGATCGACATGGTGAGAACTCGAAGTAGATTGGGAAGCGGTAACCCGCAACCTGAGCCACAAGTGATTGAGCGTGCACCAGAAGTAGCAGCTGCACCCGAGCCAATCATGATGGCAGGAGTACGAGCAATGGTGCAGATGATGTTGGATCCTCAGATGGAAGAGACAAGGTGTCTACTTCAACAAATTAAGGACGAACCTACTGTGCTAGTACGCCAGTCACCTACTCTTGAGGAAGCCATCTGGTTTGCTAAGTTTGTTGAAGAAATGATCAAAAGCCAGAACCGCCAACAAGGTTGAAGTTGGCGAGCAGATGAAGTTTGAGGGGTCCTCAAGATTCTAAAAGAAAAATAGTGTGACATCCCCATTTTCACGGCCAGAAAAGACCGATTTTGTTTATGCTTGTTTGAAAATCAGAGTAACATTTTAAATAAAAGTGTTGCGGATTTTGTCCCAAAACAAAATATGATAAAGATTTATCAAAAGCATTTCGAAGGAAATGTATTTCATTAAAAGACTCGGGATGTCATGTTCGATACAGATCAAAAGCATAAACAGTACAATATAAGCCTTACTACATTATTTCATATCTACAGGCCTATATCCGTAATCCCTCATCCAAAGCATCACATCTATGCTCGAGCGCCACTACCTGTAATACATGAAACTGAGTGGGTCAGGCTTGGGAGCCTGGTGAGCACATAGGGTTTTCAACCCACAATAAATAAGTTTATTAATTTCATCAACCAACAATAACCCGATTACCCGTTCCCGTTATCCTCACTTTACGTCCCTAAACACCTATCATAAGGGACCTACCCTAAGGATCATCATCAGGATGGACACTACTGCTAAGGGGGTTCCTCAGCAATAAATGTCCTAAAGGCAACCATGAGGGGGATGGAGTACACCGGTGAACACATCGTTCACAAACACCTACAGGTTGCGAGCCTGCTAGCGTTCCACTTGACTGTCTAGAAGAGTCCGTGGTCGTCATCTATACTCCGCTAGATGACTGGATCACCAACAACATCGAGGCCTCTCATCATTTTATCACACATCGTCTTATTACATCTACCCATGTTTTACCCCAACATTTTTGTAGATATAAAATACATATACAGTTTAAATAACGAAAAACATGTATAAAATCATTCATCCAACATAGACAGCAAGTATTCAGATAATATGCACACATAGCACGTAATTTATATAAAATACTTCATATCTATGTGTAACATGAAAGTAACTATGCACTCACCTGAAAGGTGGTGACTCGGTACTCGAACAGCACTTCGTTATCTCAAAACAATTTTTCATTGACCAAAACCTAGTATCAATACCACTAGAGTTTAGTTTTAACGTTAACCGCGACTAATTAATAGTCTAGCTATTATTATTATTATATAAGCGTTAAATAACACCCAATATAACTCATAATAATAGCCCAAATAATTATTTTAAGGACCTAATAACATTACTATAATTATTTAAAAGTTATATTAAAAATTGCGTAGGCGTAGCTCACTTACAGCGGATTTTAAAGAAAACCGGGCTTTGCTCGGAGCAGCGTTTCCGAACCGAAAGACCTTTTTTCTCTGGACTCCGGGAGCCTCGGGGCTTCCTTAGGGTGCTAGGGATTTTTCCTAGGGTTTAGGGGGTTCAAATGGGTTAGAGAGAGAAAGTAGTGAGAGAAAGAATGAGTTTTGGTGTGATTTCCTCGGCAGCCCTCGCAGGGTATTTATAGGGGCCGAACTTCGGATCTACGCGGGGAGTTCAACAAGTTACGCGGGGCGTAACTTCGGATAAGGTCATCAGCTCGGATCCAGCTGGCTCGCACTCGCAAGAGGATCAGGTCCGAAGGTACGCTGGGCGTACCAGCCTTGGACGCGGGGCGTAGAGCGAAGGCGAGGCGACGTATCTTCATCTGGTGCGAGGCCGTGGGGAGCAAGCAATGGCTAGGATCTTGCTACGTCATCACAGTTTCGCAAATTGCACACTTAACTTCTAAAAATCATAACTTTCGCATACGAACTCCGTTTTCGACGTTCTTTATATCCACGCGTAGGCGGGAACATACTCTACAACTTTAGTTTAGACTCTGTTGGCTAATTTTGACTTTATTTTAAAAGTTATATTTTTAACAAGCCGGGACAGGATTTGTCCGTTAAAAATTCATAACTTCTTCATCCAACGTCCATTTTCGTCTGTCTTTTTATCATTATGCTACTATTAACGAGATCTTCGATCCTCGTTTAGGTTGTGTCGGCTTAAAACCGCTCGATCTAATATTCGAACTTCGGGCTGTACACTGCTAAGCCGAAACTTCAAAAAATCATAACTTCCTCATACGAAGTCAGATTTGGGCGTTCTTTTTATGAACGCTCTCGGTTTAACGTTTTCTACGACTTTCGTTTAGATCGCTAAGGCTAAAAGTCGCTTTATCGTAAATTCACTATTTACGCTTCCCGGTGCGGTGCCGGTTCCGTCGCGAAACTTCGACGGGTCATAACTTCTTCGTTATAACTCGGATTTCAGCGTTCTTTATATCTCCGGAATCCTTGTTTCGACCACTACAATTTTATGTAAAGATATCGGGCTTATCTCACAGTTTAATTTTGACACTTATTTTTATTCTTTATTAATTATACATTTATAATTAAATAATAAGCATATAAATTCACATAATTCACAAAATACTCAAATATTTCATCTTTATTACATCAAAAGAGTTACAATAGTTGACCTAGACTATTACATCGTCTAAAAATGCTTAGCCCTGAAACACGGGCGTTACAATTCTCTCGCCCTTAGGATGATTCCGTCCCTGAAGCATGCATCAGCAAACAGATGCGGATAGCGACTCATCATGTCATCCTCTGTTTCCCAAGTGAGATTCGGCCCATTCGAATGTTTCCACTGGACTTGCACTAAGTCGACCATTTTGCGTCGTAACTTCTTAGTCTTACGGTCAACAATTGCCTCGGGCTCTTCAATCAGCCTCTTGTTTTCATCCATTCTTAACTCTGAGATCGGAATTATGTCGGGAACTTCTCTCGTGAATTTCTTCAGATAACACACATGGAAGGTGTTATGAATACCATCGAGTTCTTTGGACAATTCCAGCTTGTAAGTTTGGTTCCCAATCTTCTGAAGAACTTTGAACGGTCCAATAAACTTTGGACTCAACTTTCCTCGTTTTCCAAATCTTATAAGTCCCTTCCACGGTGAGACTTTAAGCAAAATCGAATCCCCAACTTCGAAGGTCATCGGTCGTCTTTTCTTGTCAGCATAGCTCTTCTGACGATCTTGAGCTGCTATCATTCTTTCCCTGATCACTTTCAGCTTCTCAGCAGTCTCATGGACTATCTCGGGGCCCATATACTGCTTTTCTCCGGCCTCAAGCCAACAAGACGGCGTATGACACTTCTGTCCGTACAAGGCTTGATAAGGTGCCATCTTGATGCTCGAGTGGAAACTGTTGTTGTAGGAAAATTCTACCAGAGGTAAGTGCTCATCCCAGTTACCTTGGAACTCGAGGGTACATGCTCTCAACATATCTTCAAGCGTTTGAATCGTTATTTCACTCTGACCATCAGTCTGCGGATGGTATGCCGTACTTAAACACAACTTCGTACCCAATTCCTCTAGTAGACTCCTCCAAAACCTCGACGTGAAACGACTATCACGATCCGATACAATCGTTAGAGGAACACCGTGAAGTCTCACAATTTCTTTCACGTAAGCATTTGCAAGCTTATCCATAGACCACCTTTCGTTGGCAGCTATGAAGTGTGCACTCTTTGTGAAACGATCCACGACCACCCAAATCATGTCGTGACCGTTCTTCGTCCTGGGTAGTTTAGTCACAAAATCCATTGGTGATGTCTTCCCATTTACCCATGGGTACAGGTAAGGGTCCTAAACTTCCATACGGTTTCTGATGTTGTGCCTTAACTCTTGCACAAGTTACACACTCGGCCACATACTTCGCAACATCGAGCTTCATCGTCGGCCACCAGTAGTAGGGTTTTAGGTCCCTATACATTTTAGTGTTACCGGGATGAATCGAGTACATGGTCTTGTGAGCTTCTTCCATCAGAAGATCTCTTATTCCTCCCGTCTTAGGTACCCAAATCCGATCTTGGAATACCTTGAGTCCTTGACGGTTTGTACCGAATACCAACGTCTTTCCCAAACGTTCTTCCTTTCGGTCATTCTTTTCTGAAGCTTCTTCTTGAGCTTTCCTGATACTTTGCACAATCGTCAACACAACTTCTATTCTTAATGCTCTTGGCCTTTTTCTTTCAAGATTGACTTTTCGACTTAGAGCATCAGCAACAACATTTGCTTTACCGGGGTGGTAAAGTATCTCAGAATCGTAGTCCTTGAGTAACTCTAGCCAGCGTCGTTGTCTCATGTTCAATTCCTTCTGATTAAAGAGATACTGGAGACTCTTATGATCAGTGAAAAGTTTGCACTTCGTACCATAGAGGTAATGCCTCCATATTTTCAAGGCAAATACTACCGCTGCCAACTCCAAATCATGAGTGGGGTAGTTTTTTTCGTGCTCCTTCAATTGTCGAGATGCGTATGCTATCACCTTTTCTCTTTGGGTCAGTACACAACCCAAACCAACTCCAGATGCGTCACTATAGACCGCGAAGTCTTCAATTCCATCGGGTAGAGAAAGAATCGGTGCTTCACATAACTTCTTCTTTAGCTTCTCGAACGCTTCTTCGTGCTTCTCGCTCCATGTATAAGTAGCTCCTTTATGGGTCAAAGCAGTCAATGGAGCAGCTATCGAAGAAAAGCCTAGGATAAATCGTCGGTAATATCCAACTAATCCAAGAAAGCTTCGAATCTCTGTGGGACTCTTTGGACGTTCCCACTTCATTACAGATTCGATTGTTGCTGGTTCAACCATTATCCCCTCCTGGTTAACCACATGACCCAAGAATTGGACTTCTCGGATCCAAAAATCACACTTGGAGAACTTTGCATACAATTTCTCCTTCTTCAAGACTTCCAACACTTCTCGTAGATGCTTGCCATGCTCCTCTTGGCTTTTCGAGTAGATGAGAATGTCATCTATGAACACTATCACGGACTTATGGAGGATTGGTTTACAAACCCTGTTCATCAAATCCATGAATGCTGCTAGAGCATTGGTTAGTCCAAACGACATAACCAAGAACTCGTAGTGTCCATATCTCGTTCTGAACGCAGTCTTCTCGATATCCTGATCTCTTACTTTTAGCTGATGATATCCTGACCTGAGATCGATCTTTGAGAAATAGCTCGAACCTTGCAGCTGATCGAATAGGTCATCAATCCTTGGCAATGGATACTTGTTCTTCACCGTTGCCTTGTTCAGCTCTCGATAGTCTATACACATTCTCATGCTTCCGTCTTTCTTCTTCACGAATAGCACCGGAGCTCCCCAGGGTGATGAACTAGGTCTGATAAAACCGTTGTCCAACAACTCTTGAAGTTGCGTCATGAGCTCCTTCATCTCCGTCGGTGCTAATCGGTATGGTGCCTTTGCTATCGGTGTTGTACCTGGTAACAAGTCTATCCGAAATTCCACTTGTCTATCAGGTGGTAATCCGGGAAGATCTTCGGGAAAGACTTCCGGATAATCACACACAACCGGTATATTCTGCACCTCTTTCTTTTCCTTCTTAGCATCGATTACGAATGCCAAGTATGATGCACATCCCTTGGACAAACATTTTCTGGCTTTCATCAGGGAGATGATTCCAGAATTTACTCGACGTTTGTCCCCGTACACCATAAATGACTCTTTTCCGGGTGCGTTTACTCTTACTATCTTCTTTCGGCATTGAATCTCAGCATCGTTGGCGCTAAGCCAATCCATTCCCAGAACGATGTCGAAACCGTTCAATTCTATGGGTAACAGCTCTTCGTGGAATTCGTTTCCGTTTAGGTCGATGACGATGTTCTTAATACGATTACTAACAGGTACGAACTTGCCACTGGCAACTTCCACAATTAGGGCATTATCAAGTTTTTCTACAGGCAATGCTAATTTTCCTCCAAATCTATGCGATACAAAGGAATAGTTTGCTCCCGAATCAAATAGTATATTGGCAGGCAATCCATTTACAAGAAAGGTACCTGAAGCGACGTCTGCTGCCTCCTTTGCAGCCTCGAGCGTCATCTGGAAGGCTCTTGCCTTTGGCTTCGGTGGAATGTTGGGTCTTCCTGCCTCCTTCTTCTTCGGACAGTCCCTCGAAATGTGCCCTTCCTCATTGCACTCATAACATACCTTCTTAGTGAACGTGCACTCGTTGGCATAGTGCCCAGGTTTTCCACATTTGAAACAAGTGACTCCTCCGTCACATTTCCCCTGGTGCTTCTTCTTGCACTTGTCGCACCATTTGGCTTCACCTCCTCCAGACTTCTGCGTACCAAACCTTGAGAACTTGCTTTTCTTGCTGAATTTCGACGACCCATCAAATTTCCTTTTCTCTCCCACCTCCGCTCTCTCCAGACCTTTCTCTCGTATTTGGGTCTCCACATTCTTAGCAGCCCAGATGGTGGCTTTCAGAGTGGTTGTTTTCTTGACCATTGACCGAAGTCCGCTGGTAATCCGAGGACAAGCTTGTTAACCTTGGAGAGTTCAGTTGGGACGAGGTGAGGAACAAGCTTCATTTTCTCTGTAAAGCTTGTAGCGTATTCAGTAACGCTCATTCTTCCCTTCTTCAGATTCTGGAATTCGTTGTTGATCTCCAGAAGATCCTGCTCAGAGCAGTAGTGCATCTTTAACTGCACCAGAAAATCCTCCCACGACATCTTGCTCGCTTCTCCTTTGGGCATTGAATCAGCTAGTAGCTTCCACCAGCTTAGTACTCCAGATTTCAACAGAGGAACCGCGAGAGCGGTCTTCTACCTATTGCTACACTCGCAACTCTCAAACATCGTTTCCATCTCGGAGATCCAGTTCATGACTTCCACCGGCGTCGGGCTTCCAGATAGACACGGTGGTTTAGATGCCATGAAATCCTTGTATTTGCATCCACGTCCGTCATTTCCTCCATCCTGGTGGTTTTGCCTAACTATCGGTGGGTTGGCTTGACCAGCAGTCCCACTGTAGTTTCCTCCTTCTGACTGCTCATCATTCAGCTCGGGCTCCACGATTGGTATGGTAGCTTCCTCGCGATTTTGTTGGAGCAAACGTCTGGTTTCCTCCATTTGACGATCCAACATCATCTGGATCATCGCTTGCACTCCGGCCATCGTGATTGGCTCAGGAACAGCTGCTACAACAGGTATTTGCTGAATCACTGGGGGTTGATTCCTATTCCCATTTTCATTCCCAGCTCCACTGCGGATTCTTGCCATTTTGATCTATACACCGAATAAGGTGAATTTAGATCTTTATTCAGGATAGACGTTTAAATCATCCTTATCTCTCCGAAACGTTTACATGCTAGTTCTAATATCATAGTCGTACGTTTAGAATCCTAAACACATAAGGTTTCCAGATCCGGTCGGCAACAGACCATAGATCCGAACAAATAACAGCATATCAGGCACAAAGCATTTAGCACATAAAAGCATTTTAGGCATAATTCCTAAAATAAGCTAGTGCTCACACCTCACAACCATCGCTTAGCATTCTAAGTTTAAGTCTAGAAAATCCTACAAATTCCTAGTTCGCTTAAACTAATGCTCTGATACCAACTGTGACATCCCCATTTTCACGGCCAGAAAAGACCGATTTTGTTTATGCTTGTTTGAATATCAGAGTAACATTTTAAATAAAAGTGTTGCGGAATTTGTCCCAAAACAAAATATGATAAAGATTTATCAAAAGCATTTCGAAGGAAATGTATTTCATTAAAAGACTCGGGATGTCATGTTCGATACAGATCAAAAGCATAAACAGTACAATATAAGCCTTACTACATTATTTCATATCTACAGGCCTATATCCGTAATCCCTCATCCAAAACATCACATCTATGCTCGAGCGCCACTACCTGTAATACATGAAACTGAGTGGGTCAGGCTTGGGAGCCTGGTGAGCACATAGGGTTTTCAACCCACAATAAATAAGTTTATTAATTTCATCAACCAACAATAACCCGATTACCCGTTCCCGTTATCCTCACTTTACGTCCCTAAACACCTATCATAAGGGACCTAGCCTAAGGATCATCATCAGGATGGACACTACTGCTAAGGGGGTTCCTCAGCAATAAATGTCCTAAAGGCAACCATGAGGGGGATGGACTACACCAGTGAACACATCGTTCACAAACACCTACAGGTTGCGAGCCTGCTAGCATTCCACTTGACTGTCTAGAAGAGTCCGTGGTCGTCATCTATACTCCGCTAGATGATTGGATCACCAACAACATCGAGGCCTCTCATCATTTTATCACACATCGTCTTATTACATCTACCCATGTTTTACCCCAACATTTTTGTTGATATAAAATACATATATAGTTTAAATAACGAAAAACGTGTATAAAATCATTCATCCAACATAGACAGCAAGTATTCAGATAATATGCACACATAGCACGTAATTTATATTAAATACTTCATATCTATGTGTAACATGAAAGTAACTATGCACTCACCTGAAAGGTGGTGACTCGGTACTCGAACAGCACTTCGTTATCTCAAAATAATTTTTCCTTGACCAAAACCTAGTATCAATACCACTAGAGTTTAGTTTTAACGTTAACCGCGACAAATTAATAGTCTAGCTATTATTATTATTATATAAGCGTTAAATAACACCCAATATAACTCATAATAATAGCCCAAATAATTATTTTAAGGACCTAATAACATTACTATAATTATTTAAAAGTTATATTAAAAATTGCGTAGGCGTAGCTCACTTACAGCGGATTTTAAATAAAATCGGGCTTTGCTCGGAGCAGCGTTTCCGAACCGAAAGACCTTTTTTCTCGGGACTCGCGGAGCCTCGAGGCTTCTTTAGGGTGCTAGGGATTTTTCCTAGGGTTTAGGGGGTTAAAATGGGTTAGAGAGAGAAAGTAGTGAGAGAAAGAATGAGTTTTGGTGTGATTTCCTCGGCAGCCCTCGCAGGGTATTTATAGGGGCCGAACTTCGGATCTACGTGGGGCGTTCAACAAGTTACACGGGGCGTAACTTCGGATAAGGTCACCAGCACGGATCCAGCTGGCTCGCACTCGCAAGAGGATCAGGTCCGAAGGTACGCTGGGCGTACCAGCCTTGGACGCAGGGCGTAGAGCGAAGGCGAGGCGACGTGTCTTCATCTGGTGCGAGGCCGTGGGGAGCAAGCAACGGCTAGGATCTTTCCACGTCATCACAGTTTCGCAAATTGCACACTTAACTTCTAAAAATTATAACTTTCGCATACGAGCTCCGTTTTCTACGTTCTTTATATCCACGCGTAGGCTGGAACGTACTCTACAACCTTCGTTTAGACTCCGTCGGCTACTTTTGACTTTATTTTAAAAGTTATATTTTTAACAGGCCGGGACAGGATTGGTCCGTTAAAAATTCATAACTTCTTCATCCAACGTCCGTTTTCGTCTTTCTTTTTATCATTATGCTACTATTAACGAGATCTTCGATTCTTGTTTAGGTTGTGTCGGCTAAAAACCGCTCGATCTAATATTCGAGATTCGGGCTGTACACTGCTAAGCCGAAACTTCGAAAAATCATAACTTCCTCATACGAAGTCAGATTTGGGCGTTCTTTTTATGGACGCTCTCGGTTTAATGTTTTCTACGACTTTCATTTAGATCGCTAAGGCTAAAAGTCGCTTTATCGTAAATTCACTATTTACGCTTCCCGGTGCCGTGCCGGTTCCATCGCGAAACTTCGACGGGTCATAACTTCTTCGTTATAACTCGGATTTCGGCGTTCTTTATATCTCCAGAATCCTTGTTTCGACCACTACAACTTTATGTAAAGATATTGGGCTTATATCACACATTAATTTTGACGCTTATTTTTATTCTTTATTAATTATACATTTATAATTAAATAATAAGCATATAAATTCACATAATTCACAAAATACTCAAATATTTCATCTTTATTACATCAAAAGAGTTACAATAGTTGACGTAGACTATTACATCGTCTAAAAATGCTTAGCCCTGAAACACGGGCGTTACAAATAGGTTCCTGAAGTCTGACCCCAATAATAAGAGGTATGAGGATAGCAATGAAGAAACATGGTGTGACAAGTGTAGAAGGAAACACATTGGGAGATTCTCTAAAGAGGTGATATGCTTCAAATACGGGAAGACTGGTCACTATGCCGACGAATGCACGGCCAAGAGAGAAGTCTGCTTTAAGTGTGGTGAAGAAGGACACTTCAAGCAAGACTTCCCAAATAGGGAATGAGCTACAAAGCTAAACATACCACCAAAGCCAAAGGCAAGAGCATTTCAGATGATCCTTGATGAAGCAGGTGACAATGCAAGGGATCAAGAGTGAGGATCTATATATCCGAAGATCGGGATATGAAGTAGCCATATAGATAGTATCATGTGGTGTAGCCTATTATAAGAGACATAGTGTTTGGTGAACCTGAATATTTATGTAATCGTTTCAAGAAGTAATATAAACCTTCGTTATGTTATACGATGTGTTAAATGACTATGTGAAATTCTTGTATGTTGATTTAGAAAACTACGAGACAATACTCGGGACGAGTATGCGTGAAAGGTAGTAGAGGCCTATACTACAGGAAGCACAGGACTCACACTTGGATCAGGTAAAGTCACAAGGTTACCAAGACGCTAGTAATTGATTCTGTTTGATTCATGTTTGTCGTTACCATCGTTTCGGTAATGACTAAGAAGATGATTATTCCGAACCTAGTGGTCATATCAAATCGAGTTCGACTAAGATGAGTATGTTACATGGTTCAGAGAACCAAGATCGATGTAGCATCTGACTTAAGCTAGAATATTGAAGTGAAAGATAATCGAAGCGATCAATAGAAGCATCGCAGTCGTTGATAAGGTAAGAAGCTTGTAGCTAGAAGTGCTACATGCTAGAATGTGATCATATCACATTAGAACATGAAGGTATATTCCAATCTAGAATCTGAATCTAAAAGACTTGAGTCTAATCATTTCATCATACGACGAGAGGTCATTAGAACATGACCCATCGGTCTATTATGGTAATCGAAGTAAAGAACTTATATTAAGTTAAGACTGTTAAGAAGAAGAAGGAGTTTCCAATAAGAAGCGAGATTGTAACTCGAAGGTTAAAATTGAAATTTTAACACAGTATTAAGAGCGGGTGCAAGATTGAGTGCCGCCAGCAGTCAAGAAGTCCAAGAGTTAGATACTGTGACAACCGTCAATTTTTGGTCAAGCCAAAGTCAAATAAAGTCAACGGGTCAAACCGGCAAACTCAGTTAGTGCCTGTATGGTAGAAGTTATTCTACGTTTACTGTTTTACAACTCCCTATCTTAATACAAAGTATCGTTTAGAGATTCCATATGTTCAGGAAATCTAAACCCTAAGCAGGGTAAGTGATGTAACAACTTGACAAAACACTATTACATACCCTTCGGGGGCATATAACACTCTTAACGAGGCTTAACGGGGTTTACAAACCTTGCATTACGAGGCTAAACACTCACAAAGGTCACGAACATGGTCTCTCTCAATCTCTTTCACTCTATCTCTCTTTATCCCAAATCTCTCTCAAAATCTCTCTAAACTTTTTATAATCACCCGGGGGATCCCGACCCTTAACATAGTCAAAAACCGCTTGAAACGGGAAGATTATTTGAAAAAAAGCCATATAGGGCCGAAGCTACCCCTTAGAACTGAATCTACTCCTTAGAACCGAAGCTACTCCTTTGAACCGAACCCACTCTTAAGAACCGAACCGAACTGCTGAAGACCGAACCTTCGGTCCTCGGTCCATCTCGCCTTTGGTCCTCAGATCACCTCACTTTCGGTTCCCACTCGACAAGCTTCGCCTGCGAGACTTCTCGGACCGAGCCTACTCTCGGTTCTCATGGACCGAACCTCGCACCAACCGAACCCTCGCAGATTTGCTTCTTTCTTCCTGGTTTTCGAGTACTTTCACGTTTTAAGCCCGTTTTTTGGTGATTTTAACGTGGGATTTTCATATAAATTCATATTTTACTATTTTCAACCCTCAAAAATCATAATTCATCCATATCTTGGAGATTTCTAAGATATAATCTCTACTATTGTTTAGGATAAGCTCAATGTGCAATAAGGTACTCTTTGACTTTTCCCATAAAGCATGACAACTTTATGACACCTCCAGGTCACTATTCATGCTTTATGTCACTATTCACATCAGCCCTAGTCAACTCCTTGTACCTCTCACTCTTCCCCAACAAGTTTCCCCTTAATCAAATCCTTGAAAACTCTATCTTCCCTTCCAAGCTTTTACTTTCTCACCAAAAGCAAACTTCTTTCTCTCTCTTTTCCTCACTAGAACTCGAGATTCAAGGGCTGATCTTGAGCTTCTCATCCACTTTTGGTAAGTATCTTCATCCTACTCTTAAATATTCTACACTCCTTCACTCAAATCACGGATTTCTTATACAAATATCGACATATTTGTTCTTAAGATCTTCAAATCTCCAAGCATCTTCCAAGTGTTCTTGACTTGGAAACCTCTTTTCTTCTACATCCATCTCAGGGAATCACTCAAGGTGAGTTCATACCCCAAAATTTTCATGTTTTCTTCCAATTTTAGGGGGGGGGGGGAATACAAGTTATAACATCAAAAACTTAACTAAACTCAAACATCAGCTTTCAACAGGAAAGTTGAATTCCATTCACAGACTGTTTTGAACATCTTAAACTAATTGGTTTTCAAAAATGTACAAGATGCAAGTAGTTCAAATTCTTACCTTTCTAAGGACTACTTGCACAAGTTTATACGATATTTCTACAATTTATGGCGATTTTTACAAAACTTCCTATCATTTCAGAAACAAATTCGGACCAGTCTGTGAAGTTGAACATTTTCAGACAAGTTAGAAGTTACTAAAAATAATAATAATAATTATGAACAAACTAGACACATTTTCTAAACTCTTAGTGTTTACAGATTCTGATTTCGACTTTCAATGATTTTTCTATAATTTTTCTAAGGACACGAACAGAAAAGTTAAAACTAGAAAAATGGTTAACAATTTCATTTACACCTTGTAACTTGCTGAGCAAGGTGTGTACTATTATATAAATACATGTTGTTTATATTTCATGTCATTTACCCTAGTAAAAAGGCATACATTATATATAAAAGGATTACTACCACTACAAACATTTATGATAAACTATAATAGGTATAGTTTATGTTCATTTACACTACAAACTCACTACGAAAGGTTTCAGTTCCACAAAAAGGGGTTTTCAGTTCACACTACGTAAATCTGTTAATGAATAAATTTGTGAGACATTCGCTTCACGATACTTTTAAAGTAGCGCATTTAAAGTCTTGTAATTGTAACCAGATTCTCTTGTAGGGAGAGCGTGATAGTTGTGTATAGATCTATATTGGGTCTGACAAACCCACACCTTAGCTACATGCAACAGCTAGACCGGAAGGTCTGGGGTGAAAAATGTCATAAACATTCCGACGCCTGAAGAACGTCGTGTACAAGGCCGACTGGGTCATAGCATGGTTATAATAACTCATATGGGGTATTAACAAAACATACGATTTATGGGGATTCTTTCATTTAAATGAGTTTATGTCTATTTAAACTTGCATATACTACTATAAGTTTGGAAAATACTTGTACATTTCGGTCTTTGGATTTTAAGACTACAACTCATTTTAAGAAGAAAATATTCGATTTTCTAGAACAAACACTACTATTAAAAAGAAAGGTTTTCAACTCTACATACAAAAGCTTATGAACTCACCAACTTAATTGTTGACACTCTTTCAAAACTACTTGTATTCTCAGGAAATCAGTGAAACAGGTAACCAACTGCTTTTGAGGATGGGACGCACAGACGTCAAATAATACATTTTTGTCATCATAATGTAATTGATTTTGAAACATGTAACTCATACTATGGTGTAACTTTTTCAATTATATTTATGATGGTTGTGTTTGATTTGATCACTATTATACTCGTTGTTATGATACTGTACATGAAGTCATCCCACCCCCGGACGTTTCCGCCATCCTTGGTTTGGGGGTGTGACAGATTGGTATCATAGCGTTGTTTATAGTGAACTAAGTATATCGAACCACATAAGATATACCAACTATAAACACATTGGGACTAAAACTCTCTTATTAAACATTTTCATACAACTATACTTTTAGAAATAAAATATTTTTTTAGTAAAAGTATAGGTACATGCATGCATGATGGTATAGTATCATATCTAAGAAAAACACGAAAAATAAAAATAGATGGGTTGTACACTATGATTATGCCTTGGGACATGTAATCAAGTATGGGAGTAATATAGCCTGATCAACTATATTCGTCAGAGACATGACTAGCATATGCCAGGGGATAGTCGTAGTGGGCAACAAGTCTATCAACTTGCCAACACCCATACAAGAGTTGCTCTAAGAATCAGACAAAACGTTCAAAATACTATAGGAGTATTTATTATTGCTTTAGCGCAATATTTCTGGATTCATTATGTGCCTCTTACACCCCTATTCTCGCACAGACGTCATGGCAGGATTCCACTTACCAGGAGATCCCTACTTTCCGAACCAAGGAAACGGTGGTTGGATAGAAGAAGAACCAGAAGAAGATCCCGATGAAGTGTTCGAGGAGGAACCCGAAGAAGACCCCGAAGAAGCTGAAGAGGAAGAACCCGAAGAAGAGGAAATGGAGGAAGATGAAGAAGAGAACTCCGAAGAGGAACCCGAGGTTTACGATCCACTCGCTGCTCATGCCCCTGGACGAGACTTCCGGGGCCTGACGCCCCAATGGGGGGTGAATATGAGATTGTGGAGCCGAGAACAGGGCCAACGCCCTCCTTATGGAATAGATAGAGGTTTCTACAACCTCGACGGGGGAGGCTCGACAGACAGGGCTCTCCTTGTCATTGTTCATCGCATTGCTCGCCACGATCAGCAAGCTAGGGCATCCGCCAACCAGATTTTGGAAGTGGGTGCAACCACGAAGGTCACTGCAGTCCGCCTTCGTCGCTTAGACGAGGATCACGACCGCACTAGAGATCACACTGAGGCCCTACATAGGGAAGTTACCACCGCCCAGAGCGAAATTCGAGAATATCGAGAGCGTCAAGCCATGATGGAAAGGCCATTGATGGAAGCAGAACACCAATCGGGTGAGGATAAGGAAGAGGTTAGGGCAATGCATGCACACATGGCCGCCTTGCAGGGACCAGCTGAGGTCACACGCCTCGAGTAGTGCTTGCACTACTCACATTTTGTTATAAACTAGGTTTATGAGTATGCGTTGGTGCTACTCTTCTCTACGTGGAGGTTCAATCCTGCGATTAAGTGATTACACTATTCGAAGGATTTATTTGATGTCAAAATCTTATTTGCATTAATATGATGTAGACTTGCTTCAGGGTCAGATTTTCCAAACACTATGTACTAAATCATATCAATGAAATGGGCATGCATATTATTTCATTGGGAGCACTACCACTACATTCATAACAGTGTATATCGTTACTTGGTAAAATCTACTATTGTTTAGTGTATACAATAAAGTTATATATAGTTATGAGTCTATCGATTTAGAAATGGTGTGTCCGCCTTAGATCTTGTTCCTTGTTTGGTTGTGAGTTTAGGGCAGATCCATTAGATTCAAAGATCGATTAAATCTTAATTGTGTATAACTAAGTATACACCGAGCGATTGTAGTAAGGGCCTAATATGGATCAAGTCACAAAAATTCGTTTGAAACAGTACTACTAAATTCATAAGTTTATTTTACATAGACTTCGATTATGACTTGCTTGCAAATAATTTAAAGTCGGGACATAATACAGATAATCTAGTGCAAATAACAACCGACATATCACTACTATTAAGGGCTTACCATCACTTCTTCGTTAAAAACTTGTGGCAAAATTATGCCACCACGGAGAAATCCCAGGCGTTCTAGCAACGCACCACCACCACCTCCGCCACCACCACAGTTTGATCCCGCAATGTTCCAAGCTGCCGTAGCAGCAGCCGTGGCAGCCACAATGTCACACATCGGTACAAATGGCGCTGGTGGTTCGGGAAGTGGAGCCACAAACTCTAATCAGGGAGACAGTCAGGGACGCGCAAAAGAATGTTCCTACAAGGATTTTACTAATGGCAAACCCAAATCCTTTGATGGAAGCGGGGGCGTCATCACTCTGATGCAATGGTTCGAGAAGAATGAATCAGTCTTCGAGATTTGTGCTTGTCCGGAAGCTAACAAAGTCAAATTCGCAACTTGTACTTTCACTGACCGAGCCCTTACCTGGTGGAACGGTCGTGTAAAGTCGTTAACTCTTCCAGTGGCGAATGCAATAGGCTGGGAGGATTTGAAGGCCCTAATGTTGACTGAGTACTGCCCGAGGGGCGAGATTCAAAAACTAGAACAGGAACTCTGGGGCCTCAAGATGATCGGCTCTGACATCGTAGCTTATACTGGAAGATTCAGCGATCTGGCCATACTATGTCCCGGGTTGGTCACCGCGGAAAGTAAGAAGGTGGAGAAATACATCTGGGGACTAACCCCCCAGATTCAAGGGAGCGTGTTGGCATCAAGACCAACTACCTTTGGCAGTGCCAAGGAGCTATCACAACAACTCATTGACCATACAACGATCCATGGCACTGTGGTGGCCACCCCTGATCAAGCAAAAGGGGGAAACACCAAAAGAAAGTTCTGGAACAACAAGAAGAGCCAGCCGGCCCAGGATCCAGCCAAGAAACAACAAATAGTGGCAGTTCGCGCTGCCACTACCCCCGCCGCTCCAACACCACTAAGGCAGTATGCTGGGAACCTCACCAAATGTAACAAGTGTAACTTCCACCATACCGGCCCTTTCCGAGAGATGCACTGCCGCAAACTGAAACAAGAAAGGGCACACCGCTCGTTTCAGCAAGTTGCCAATCCAACAAACCACCTCGGCTGCCAACGCCGGGGCAAGCCGAGCCTGCTACGGCTGTGGGGAGACTGGGCACTTTAAAAGAGATTGACCAAAGGCAAATAACGCAAATCCCAGCAGTGTCGGAAGGGTCTTGGCCTTAAGGCAAGGGGAAGCTATGGAAGATCCCACGGTGGTTACTGGTACGTTTCTCCTCAATAACTAATATGCATGCATAATATTCGATAGTGGAGTGGAGAGAAGTTTCGTTAGCCACCAATTCAAACAATTACTAAAACAAAATCCCCAATCATTAAAAGATGAATACATCGTAGAAATGGCAAATGGGGAGGTATAGAGAACTAACAATATATACACAGGGTGTACCCTCACTCTAGATAACCATTCATTCAAAATCGACCTAATGCCTGTCAAAATAAAAAGATTTGATATCATCGTTGGCATGGATTGGTTAAGTTCAAATCGTGCCGATATTTTGTGTTACAAAAGGGTCGTTCGCCTTAATCGGCCAAGTGGTGAAACGCTCGTCATTTATGGCGACAAACCTAGTACAAACCTACAAATCATCTCTTGCGCTAAAGCCCAAAAGTATATCCGCAAGGAATACCACGCCTTCTTAGCCCACGTAGTGGATAAGAAACAAGAGGTGAAGAACATCAAGGACATTTTGGAGGTCTGTAATTTCCATGACGTATTTCTAGAAGACCTTCCCGGAGTTCCACCCGCACGACAAGTCGAATTCCGAATCGACCTAATTCCCGGAGCTACCCCCGTAGCCAAAGCGCCCTACCGCCTAGCGCCAGCCGAGATGCAAGAACTATCCAGCCAACTAAACGAACTGCTAAGCAAAGGGTTCATCAGACCAAACTTCTCGCCTTGGGGAGCACCAGTTCTGTTTGTGAAAAAGAAGGATGGATCGTTTTGCATGTGCATCGACTACCGCGAGCTAAATAAACTTACCATAAAAAACCGATACCCCCTACCCCGAATCGACGACCTATTTGACCAACTCCAAGGAGCATCTTACTTCTCAAAGATCGATCTGAGGTCAGGATACAATCAACTACGATTCCAGGAGGAGGATGTTCCTAAAATGACGTTCAGGACTCGGTACGGTCACTACGAGTTTGTAGTAATGCCCTTCGGATTAACAAACGCACCCACATTGTTCATAGATCTAATGAACCGGGTGTGCCGGCCTTACTTAGACAAGTTCGTGATTGTCTTCATAGACAACATTCTGGTTTATTCAAGGAGTTAGGAAGAGCATAGCCAACATCTACGGCAGGTATTGGAGACACTAAGGGCAGAGAAATTATATGCAAAATTTTCGAAGTGCAAATGTTGGATCCAAGAAGTAGACTTCCTTGGTCATGTGGTTAGCGAGGAAGGGATCCCTCCAAAATGAAGGCAATCGAGAACTGGTCAGCACCAAGGACGCCTACAGAAATCCATCAATTCTTAGGCCTCGCTGGCTACTACCGGAGGTTCATCCAAAACTTCTCCAAGATTCCCAAACCACTTACCATCCTGACTCAGAAGGGTGTAACTTTCAACTGGGGAGAGAAGCAAGAAGCCGCTTTCCAAACACTAAAGCAGGCCCTGTGTAGCGCCCTGATTTTATCCCTACCAGAAGGAACTGAAGACTTTGTGGTCTACTGCAACGCGTCAGACTAGGGTCTTGGATGTGTGTTAATGCAACGAGGAAAGGTCATTGCCTACGCATCGAGGCAATTAAAAACGTACGAGGTCAACTACGCCACACATGACCTCAAATTAGGAGCATTAGTATTCGCCCTAAAGATCTGGAGGCACTACCTTTACGAAACAAAGTGTACTATCTTTACCGATCACAAAAGCCTTCAGCGTATCCTCAATCAAAAAGAGCTCAACATGAGGCAGAGACGATGGGTAGAACTACTGAATGATTACGAGTGTGAGATTCTTTATCACCCAGGTAAGACCAACGTAGTAGCTGACGCCTTAAGTCGAAAGGAATACTCGGGTCGCCGAGTAAAGTCATTAACCATAACAATCCATTCGCACCTATCCATGCAAATCAAAGAGGCCCAGCTGGAAGCTTTGAAACCAGAAAATGTGACAGGAGAGGCATTAAGAGGAATGGATAAGAACCTCAAAGTCATGAATGACGAAGTTCGTTATCTCATGAATCGGATCTGGACACCGAAGCTCGGTGGATTCAGGGATGTCGTCATGAATGAAGCACACAAAACTCGATATTCCATACATCCTGGTTCAGACAAGATGTATCTGGATCTTAAAAAGATTTATTGGTGGCCGAACATGAAAGCTAACATCGCTACCTTTGTGAGCAAGTGCCTGACTTGCGCCAAGGTCAAGGTAGAATACCAAAAGCCCTCGGGTTTGTTGCAACAACCAGAGATACCCAAGTGGAAGTGGGAGCGGATCACGATGGATTTCATAACCAAGTTACCCAAGACATCAGGTGGTCTCGATACCATTTGGGTGATTGTTGACAGGTTGACCAAATCCGCACACTTCCTGCCAATCAAGGAAACCGACAAAATGGAAAAACTTACCAGAACATACATTAAGGAAATCATGTGATTGCATGGCGTACCAATATCCATTATCTCCGACAGGGATAGTCGATTTACCTCACGGTTCTGGCAGTCACTTCAAAAATCTCTAGGGACTAGGTTGGACATGAGTACAGCCTACCACCCACAAACCGAAGGGCGGAGTGAGAGAACTACACAAACGCTAGAAGACATGCTAAGAGCGTGTGTGATAGATTTTGGTAAATATTGGGATATCCATTTACCACTTATCGAATTCTCCTACAATAACAGCTATCATACTAGCATCAAGGTCGCACCATTCGAAGCCCTCTATGGACGCAAATGCAGATCACCGCTGTGCGGGGCTGAAGTGGGTGATACGCAACTAGATAAGGGACAGGTCCCTAACAACACTCTCACTGGCCCGGAAATCATAAGAGAAACGACTGAGAAGATTGTTCAGATTCGAGAACGATTAAAAGCTTCTAGAGACAGACAAAAGAGCTACGCCGATAACAGACGGAATCCCTTGGAATTCCAGGTCAGAGATCGGGTGCTGTTAAAGGTCTCACCCTGGAAGGGATTAATACGTTTTGGAAAATGTGGGAAACTAAATCCAAGGTATATCGGGCCGTTCGAATCCTTGCCAGGATTGGCCCAGTGGCATACAAACTTCGACTACCACAAGAACTTAATAATGTACATCCTACCTTCCACGTGTCAAATTTAAAGAAGTGCCTGTCTAACAAGACTCTTGTGATACCACTCGACGAAATAGAAATCGACGAGAGTCTCCACTTTGTGGAAGAACCGGTTGAAATCGTGGATCGAGAGATCAAAAGGACGAAACAAAGTCGCATTCCTATTGTGAAGGTCCGTTGGAACGCTATACGAGGACCCGAGTTCATCTGGGAACGCGAAGATCAGATGAAACAAAAATACCCACATCTTTTCCCCAACTCTTGAAGTCCCAATCAAAACGCTAATTTCGGGACGAAATTCCTTCTAACGGGGGGATGATGTGACAACCGTCAATTTTTGGTCAAGCCAAAGTCAAATAAAGTCAACGGGTCAAACCGAAAAACTCAGTTAGTGCCTGTATGGTAGAAGTTACTCTACGTTTACTGTTTTAAAACTCCCTATCTTAATACAAAGTATCGTTTAGAGATTCCATATGTTCAGGAAATCTAAACCCTAAGCAGGGTAAGTGATGTAACAACTTGACAAAACACTATTACATACCCTTCGGGGTCATATAACACTCTTAACGAGGCTTAACGGGGTTTACAAACCTTGCATTACGAGGCTAAACACTCACAAAGGTCACGAACATGGTCTCTCTCAATCTCTTTCACTCTATCTCTCTCTATCCCAAATCTCTCCCAAATCTCTCTCAAAATCTCTCTTAACTTTTTATAATCACGCGGGGGATGCCGACCCTTAACATAGTCAAAAACCGCTCGAAACGGGAAGATTATTTGAAAAACAGCCATATAGGGCCGAAGCTACCCCTTAGAACCGAAGCTACTCCTTTGAACCGAACCCACTCTTAAGAACCGAACCGAACTGCTGAAGACCGAACCTTCGGTCCTCGGTCCATCTCGCCTTCGGTCCTCGGATCACCTTGCTTTCGGTTCCCACTCGACAAGCTTCGCATACGAGACTTCTCGGACCGAGCCTACTCTCGGTTCTCATGGACCGAACCTCGCACCAACCGAACCCTCGCAGATTCACTTCTTTCTTCCTGGTTTTCGAGTACTTTCACGTTTTAAGCCCGTTTTTGGTGATTTTAACGTGGGATTTTCAGATAAATTCATATTTTACTATTTTCAACCCTCAAAAATCATAATTCATCCATATCTTGGAGATTTCTAAGATATAATCCCTACTATTGTTTAGGATAAGCTCAAAGTACAATAGGGTACTCTTTGACTTTTCCCATAAAGCATGACAAATTTATGACACCTCCAGGTCATTATTCATGCTTTATGTCACTATCCACATCATCCCTAGTCAACTCCTTGTACCTCTCACCCTTCCCCAACAAGTTTCCCCTTAATCAAATCCTTGAAAGCTCTATCTTCCCTTCCAAGCTTTTACTTTCTCACCAAAAGCAAACTTCTTTCTCTCTCTTTTCCTCACTAGAACTCGAGATTCAAGGGCTGATCTTGAGCTTCTCATCCACTTTTGGTAAGTATCTTCATCCTACTCTTGAATATTCTACACTCCTTCACTCAAATCACGGATTTCTTATACAAATATCGACATATTTGTTCTTAGGATCTTCAAATCTTCAAGCATCTTCCAAGTGTTCTTGACTTGGAAACCTCTTTTCTTCTACATCCATCTCTAGGAATCACTCAAGGTGAGTTCATACCCCTAAATTTTCATGTTATCTTCCAGTTTTAGGGGGGAATACAAGTTATAACATCAAAAACTTAACTAAACTCAAACATCAGCTTTCAACAGGAAAGTTGAATTCCATTCACGGACTGTTTTGAATGTCTGAAACTCATTGGTTTTCAAAACTGTACAAGATACAAGTAGTTCAAATTCTTACCTTTCTAAGCACTACTTGCACAAGTTTATACGATATTTCTACAATTTATGGCGATTTTTACAAAACTTCCTATCATTTCAGAAACAAATTCGGGCCAGTATGTGAAGTTGAACATTTTCACACAAGTTAGAGGTCACTAAAAATCATAATATAAATTATGAACAAACTAGAAACATTTTCTAAACTCTCAGACTTTACGGATTCTGATTTCAACTTTCAATGATTTTTCTACAATTTTTCTAAGGACAGGAACAGAAAAGTTATAACTAGAAAAATGGTTAACAATTTCATTTACACCTTGTAACTTGCTAAGCAAGGTGTGTACTATTATATAAATACATGTTGTTTATATTTCATGTCATTTACCCTAGTAAAAAGGAATACATCACATACAAAAGGATTACTACCACTACAAACATTTATGATAAACTATAATAGGTATAGTTTATGTTCATTTACACTACAAACTCACTACGAAAGGTTTCAGTTCCACAAAAAGGGGTTTTCAGTTCACACTACGTAAATCTGTTAATGAATAAATTTGTGAGACATTCGCTTCACGATACTTTTAAAGTAGCACATTTAAAGTCTTGTAATTGTAACCAGAGTCTCTTGTAGGGAGAGCGTGATAGTTGTGTATAGATCTATATTGGGTCTGACAAACCCACACCTTAGCTGCATGCAACAGTTACACCGGCAGGTCTGGGGTAACAAATGTCATAAACATTCTGACGCCTGAAGAACGTTGTGTACAAGGCCGACTGGGTCATAGCATGGTTATAATAACTCACATGGGGTATTAACAAAACATACGATTTACGGGGATTCTTTCATTTAAACGAGTTTATGTCTATTTAAACTTGCATATACTACTATAAGTTTGGAAAATACTTGTACATTTCGGTCTTTGGATTTTAAGACTACAACTCATTTTAAGAAGAAAATATTGGATTTTCTGGAACAAACACTACTATTAAAAAGAAAGGTTTTCAACTCTACATACAAAAGCTTATGAACTCACCAACTTAATTATTGACACTCTTTCAAAACTACTTGTATTCTCAGGAAATCAGTGAAACATGTAACCAACTGCTTTTGAGGATCGGATTTAAAGACGTCAAATAATACATTTTTGTCATCATAATGTAATTGATTTTGAAACATGTAACTCATACTATGGTGTAACTTTTTCAATATATTTATGATGGTTGTGCTTGCTTTAGTCACTATTATACTCGTTGTTATGATATTGTACATGAAGTCATCCCACCCCCAGACATTTCCGCCATCCATGGTTTGGGGGTGTGACAGATACTCATTAGAAAAGAAACAAGAGTTACGGTTATTACCTACGATGAAAACATAACGTATGGAGTCATTATACAAGCCCTGTTTTAGTTATGATTCTGGGACGTAATCATCCTAAGAGGGAGATAATTGTAACGGCCGCAGATTCGAGATAGTCAATTTAGAGACATTAAGCGTCAAAAATGACTTTTTGATAGAAGATTATTTAGAATAAATAATATTAACCAAGTTATAATATATGTCACAAGGGTTCCGTACATATAAAGAACGCTGAAATCCGACTTATAACGAAGAAGTTATGACCCGTCGAAGTTTTGCGACAAAATCGGCACGGCTCCGCGTATCGTAAAAAGTGAATTTTTGATAAATTACTTTTTAGCCTTAGCAATCTAAAGCAAAGTTGTATTATACATTAAACCGAGAACGCACATAAAAAGAACGTCCAAATCTGACTTCGTATCAGGAAGTTATGATTTTTCTAAGATTTAGCATAACAATGCACAACCCAGAATTCGAATTTTAGATCGATCAATTTTTAGCTGACACAATCTAAACGAGAATCGAAGATATCTTTATTAGGATCTCAACGATATAAAGACAGACGAAAATGGACGTCGGATGACAAAGTTATGAAAATTTAACGGACTTTATCAGTCTAAGCCTGTTAAAATATAACTTTAAAAATAAAGTCAAAAATAGTCGACGGAGTCTAAATGAAAGTTTTAGATCATGTCGCCACCTACGCATGGATATAAGGAACGTCGAAAACAGAGCTCGTATGCGAAGTTACTGAATTTAGAAGTTTATTAATTTATAAGAGGATGTGAGGGTGACACGAGGCCAAATCCAGACCCTCTCTTGCTCCCCACGGCTTCGCTTCGGATGACTGACACCTGGCCCTCGTACACACAGCATAGAGCCTCGTACGCATAAGATACTGAGTACGCATAGCATACTTCGAGGATTATGCCCAGCGTAGTCCGAAGCTGCCCCTTACAAATAGATGCGAGGATTCTCCATTTTCTTCACACCTCTCCCATTCTTTCTCTCTCAATTACTTCTCCTAGCCTCTCCCATTCCCTAGAACTTCCAAAGTGTTAGAGGCGAGTCCCGGAGCACCAGAAGGTTCCGAGAAGAAGAGCTTTCGGCTCAGAAGTTCTGCCCGTGCAGAGCCCGGTTCTTCGCTAAACTCCATTGTAAGTGAGTTATGTTTACCCTTCGTTTAGTATAACTTATATTTAAGTTCATTATCGTTATCATGAACCTATAAGCAATATATAAGATAAGTATAATAAAATATAAATTATACAAAGTGTTATTATCATACCTTTTAACTGCTCGCGGTACGGGGAATCTGGTTTGAAGGGCCGCATAGGGTTGTTGGATTTTAGAACAGCTTAAATGCCAAAATGGTCCTGCCCTCCGGTGTTTCATGTCTGTCCCCTGTTTGTACATAGTAGTTGGAAAGTATTGTTTAACACTTATAAAACAATATCGCTCGTATACCTTGAGTTAATTAGTCGCAATAAATATTAGACTAAAACTTAGCAATAATAATGCTAGGTTTCATCGAAGGAAAAGACGATTGTTAAAAGCGAAGCGTTGTCCGAATTTCGAGTCATCACATTAACAAGTGAGTGCATAGTTACTTTCATCTTACACATAGATATGAAGTATTTAAGATAAATTACGTGTTATGTGTGCATATTATCTGTGTTCTTGATATCTATGTTGGATGAACAAAATATACACGTTTTACTGGATTTAAACAATATATGTATTTTATACCTATAAGTTTATTGGTTAAAGATGGTTAGATGAAAGATGAGATGAATGATGAGAGATGAAAGATGATATAGATGATGAGAGGTGAAAGATGATCAGAAGCCTTGACCAAGCAATGGCCCAGTCATCTAGCAGAGTATAGATGACAACCACGGACTATTCTAGATAGTCTAGTGGAACGTTAGTAGGCTCGCAACCTGTAGGTGTTGTGAACGATATGTTCACAAGATGTACTCTAAAAACCCTGAAAGCTATGGACTTAGTGCCTTACAAATAAACGTTGGCAGCTATGGATTTAGTGCCCTATAGATGAACATTGACAGCTATGGACTTAGTGCCTAACAGAAAACATCAGCAGCTATGGACTTAGTGTCTGTTATATAAACCCTGACAGCGATGGACTTCGTGCCTATTTCTTAGGATAATCCTTAGGAATAAATATTGAGGAATAAATGATTTTTAGGGAAGATACTTAAGAATAAAGAAGATAATGGGGATGGGTAATTGGGTTAATTGTTTGATGATGAAACATAATAACTTTATTATTGTGGGTTGAAAACCCTATGTACTCACCAAGTTTCCCAACATGACCCACTCAGTTTATTTGTATCACAGGTATCGATACGAAGACACATTACACTGAGAGATTGATGGAGATGTAAATCATTAGTGTAAATGAATGTAAGGTCTGTTTATTCTTATATTTCTTTATTGACAAAGACATCCCAAAGTTTTAATATAAATAAAATACATTTCTTCGGAAATGCTTTGATAATATTATTATCATGTTTTTCTGTGAACAAATTCCGCAATACTACTTTTTAAAATGGATACTCTGATTTTTAAATAAGCATAAATAAATTTTTTAAAATGACCGTGAATTTGGGGATGTCATAGAGACTTGGCTCCATATGTTATCTCTTCATCCTAGGTATTAACCGTAACTTTTATGTTCCTTCGAATGAGTATCTAACTCTTGGACTTCTCGACTACAGGCGGTGTTCGATATTGCACCCGCTCTCTGTCTCGCGTTGGACTTTCAATCGTAACCTTCGAGTTACAAAATCCTTATTGAAGACTCATTCTTCCTCTTAAAAGACTTAACATAAGTTATTTCCTTCATTTATCGTAAAAGACCGATGTATCATGTTCTAATGACCTCTCATCGTATGATGCAACGCTTAGACTCAAGTCTTTTAGAGTCAAATTCCATAATGGAATATACCTTCCTTCATGTTCTAATATGATACAATCACATTTTAGCATGTAACATTTCTAGCTATAGGCTTCTTACTTAAACAATGGTCGCGATACTTCTATTGATCGCTTCGATTATCTTTCACTTCAATCTTCTAGCTTAAGTCGGATGCTACATCGAACTTGGTTCTCTGAACCACGTAGCATACTTGTCTTATTCGGACTCGATTTGATATGACCACTAGGGTCGGAATATTAATCATTTTCTTAGTCATTACGGAAACGATGGTAACGACATACATGAAATAAACGGAATCAATTACTAGCTCCTTGGTAACCTTGTGACTTTCCCTTATCCAAGTGCGAGTCCTGTGCTTCCGGTAGTATAGGCCTCTACTACCTTTCACACCTACTCATACTCGTCCCAAGTATTGTCTTGCAGTTCGCCAAGTCACCATACAAGAATTTCACACAGTAATTTAACACACACGAATGTGTCCAAATAATCATAAAAATTTCCCTATACTCTACTAGGACTTCTTCCATGCGTATCTTCAACATAAATTATGCTTCAACTCGGTTGGTGATAGAAATTCCATACGATACCAAAAAAATAATTCTTTCTGCTAATCGAAAGTGTACTCCTCCCGTATTAGACGTATTATTTATTAGACACATTCTAAAGGCAAGATACCTCTCTTATGATATCTTCCGTTAGGTATCATTCATTATCGTAAGCTTTCTTATTTCCTCTATTTGCTTAGTCTGGTACGACTCCTTATCATGACGTTCCATACACCGTAATAGTTGTTCAAGACAAGAATTTTACGTTAGAGAAGGTTTAGACGCGTAATCCTCCTTAGTTCAAAAATACTTAATGAGCACCTAGTTCAAAAACACCTACAGCTTACGAGCCTGCTAACATTCCACTAGACTGTCTAGAATAGTCTATGGTCGTTGTCTATACTATGCTAGATGACTAGACCATCTTAAACATCGAGACCTCTCATCAATTTTTATTTCGTCACACATCGTCTAATTCATCTACCCATGTTTTACATAACATATTTGTAGATATAATATACATATACAGTTTAAATCATTTAAAACATGTATAAAATTGTTCATCCAACATAGATATCAAGAACACAGATAATATGCACACATTGCACGTAGATTATATTAAATACTTCATATCTATGTGTAAGATGAAAGTAACTATGCACTCACCTTAGCAGCATGATTTGATAGAATCTAACTAGAAACGGTCAGCAGTTCATCGTTGTGAGGCTTGGGATAAGGAACGCCTTTAACAAACGAGAGAGAGAGAGAGAGAGAAAAAAGAATTTGGTGTAAGGAATGAAAGGGTTGAAATTGCTATTTATAGGGTGTTCTGGGAAAGTTCACGTCGTGGACATGACATGTTCATGTCGTGGACATGGCTGAATCACTTCGTAGGCTTGCCAACTGCGTTCTAGCTTTGAAAGGTGTATGGATGACATTTCCACGTCGTGAAATACCCAAGTTCACGTCGTGAACTTCCATGAGTCATCCCGTATCCTTAACATGTGTTTTATAGCCTCGATTAGTGTCTTTGACTAGTTTCATGTCGTGGACTTAATGTTCACATCGTGGACTTGAGGCGGCAAGGGTTTCTGCCACGTGTCATGCCCTCAGACAGCTACATCTTCGGAAGGTCATAACTTTTGCATACGAGCTCCGTTTTTGACGTTATTTATATCCAAGCATAGGTGGAGACGCACTATAAAACTTTAGTTTAGGTCACTAAGGCCAAAAAGTACTTTATCGTAAACTCATTTTTTACGATTCCCGGTGTCATGTCGGTTTTATCGCGAAACTTCGACAGATCATAACTTCTTCGTTATAAATCAGATTTCAGCGTTCTTTATATGTACGGAAACCTTGTGACATATACTACAACTTAGTTAAGATTATTTATTCTAAATAATCCTCTATCAAAAAGTCATTTTTGACGCTTACTATCTCTAAATTGACTAACCCAAATATGCAGGCGTTACATATATAAAATCTCAAAAAGTAAATTTGAATAATATTATTATTTGGAGAACGAGAAATTAATTTATTTATATTATATGTTGGATCAAGAAGCCATGGATGCCCTTCATATTTGTCATGAAGATCAAGAACGTGTCTTTAAATTGGTGGCTTCAATTTGATGTTTAGGGAATATATCATTTGAAGTAATCGATCATGAAAATCATGTTCAAGTTGTCACTGATGAAGGCATGTTGTTGAATTTTGATTTAATATTATTTAATACGTTAATTATTTATGAAATAAAATTGTGTTTTATCAGCTAGTCGAAGTGCTGCTAGGTTGATGGGGTGCAATGTGAAGGACCTCATGATGACTCTATCTACCAATAAAAACCAGCACCATGTATTTATTTATTTATGAAATTATTACTAATTTAGTTAAAGATATTTATTTTAATTTAATTTTTGTTTTAGGCGATTGATGTGAGAGATGCATTGGTGAAATTTGTTTACACAAGCGTGTTCAGTTGACTTGTAGAAACAATTAATAAATCACTGAAGGGGGACAATGGTAGGTGTATAAGCATTTTGGACATCTATGGCTTTGAGTCATTTCAGGTATATAACATTTTTATTTATTAATCTCATAATAGAAAGTTAAAATTATATTTTATACAACTCATTTTTAAATCTTCAGAAAAATAGCTTTGATCAGTTACTGATAAACTATGCTAATGAGAGGCTGCATCAGCACTTTGTTCGACATATTTTTAAGCTTGAACAAGAGGTGAGAGAATCAAAGGGTTATTTTTTAGAAATTATGTAGTTTGTATTAAACGAGTGCTTTTTTTAGGAATATGAATTGGAGGGTATTGAGTGGAAAAAGGTAGCGTTTGTGGACAATCAAGGGTGTTTAGACCTCTTTGAAAAGGTATTGATTCTTTTATGTTCTTTTTTTGAAAAGGTATGATTTTTTAGGGTTAAATGCAATAAAAAAATGAAAGTATGTTGCTATTTTTATTTTTTTTTAAAATTATATTTGATGATGGGTTGCAGAAAAACATGGGTTAAATGAAAAAATAAATAAATAAATAAAAATAAAAATTGAAAGTATGTTGCTATTTCTTTCATTTTTTTTAATTATATTTTATGATGAGTTGCAGAAAAACATGGGGGCTATTATCTATACTAGATGAAGCTTCAAATACATCAGAAGCCACTGATTTGACCTTTTTCAACAAGATCAAACAACATTTGATTTTGGGCTTTGATGCTGGGGAGGTCAAATATGAGTCAACCGGGTTCTTGGAAAAGAACAGAGACACACTGCAGTCTGATACTATCCAATTTCTCTCATCATCCTGCAATAATTTTCTGAAAACTGATTTTGATAATCAAACTCTTGGGACAAAGTCTAAGGTAAAGATTCAAGCATGTCACACCCTTTTACTATTTACCTTTTTACCCTTTACAAGTGAGTTTACCTTTTTATCCTTTTGTGATTTTAATCTTTTACAAGTGAGTTTACTTTTTTTATCGTTTTTGTGATTTTACTTACACCTTTACCTTTTTCACAAGTGAGTTTACACTTTTTGAGATTTTATTTAGCTTATTGAGAGATAAATCCCTTTTTCAGTACCAATTGTTCAAATTGATTCAAATGTTGGAAAAGTCAAACTTGCATTAATTTATTTAAATCCAGACATACTTTTAGGGAGCGAGTGGTGATTTAATGTTGTCATGGAATATTAGTATATTGTCCATGGAGACTGGACATGGCATAAAGATTGTTTCTATACTTAAGAGTGCTTAAATAAGGATTTTAGGAATTGGTTAAACCCACGCTTAGATATTACTCCATGGATTCTATCACGAGTAATTCTAATACGATAATACATTTTATTCTTCAAACTGAGACATATAAGTTATAGTTTGCGAGTCTGTTGTATATTAGTATTACATAAATGTATATGTAACTTGATGTTATAAAACGTTGTTCCATATATGGCATGATAAGTAAAGGTTGTAATTATATAGTCAAAGTTTATTCGTTCCTTTTTCCTTAAAGAATAAGTGATAACTTCGGGCCCCTCGATTATTTGATGTTGAAATTATAGTGTTGGGCCCAACCTGGAGTAAATATACATGTTCAATTTGTAGTCTAATAAGGTCATCACGAATCGAAAATCGAGAAACAGAATCTTGGGCTATGAGATTGATATGTATACATGTCTCGTGTCCATATGATATCTTGTAAAACGAAGGAATAGTTGGTCACTTATCTTTGGGCCAATGTTTGATTTGAATTAGAGTTGGATGGTGGCTTTGGAAAACACACTTTGCTGGTTATTCAAAGTCTATACTTGCAATTTTAGTTAACAACTTATCCAAGTGGGAGAATATTAGATTAAGGTATCTAAGGTCTTAACTAAATTGGTATAATCTTGTGAATAAAAGCAAAGTCCTTTTTGGGTTGCTCTCATAACCAAAAATAGATAGGAATGATAATAGGAGAGAGAGAAAATGATTTATTAATTTATTATATGATTAATAAATTAATTAAAAATTTATTAAAATTAATTTAGAATTAATCAGATTTAATTAGAAATTAATTTTGGATTAATTAGAATTAATTAAAGGAACAAGGGTTGAATTGCAATTGTTCAATAGTTGAGCAGAGGAGGCAATTCTAGAGCCTCCTAAGATGGACGGTTTTGGGGATATACAGAAAGGTTTTGGAAGCCTCCTTTAGCTGATATGGATATCTGATTAAATCTGAATAATTTAATATTCAAAGTAGGGTTTATCTCAGATACCTGCTAGCTATAAATAAGGACCACATCCCTAGTAGAAATCGTTCCTACTCCTCCACAAGCAAGAGAGATGATTTTATCCTCCCTCCTCTCTCCTCCAATTCATTCCCCTAGGGTTTCTAGGGTTTGGGTGTGAGCCATTAGAGGCAACCATAATTTTGGTGTTAGCTTTCTAGAGCAGATCCGAGGATTCCAGAGTGCTACATAGGGTTATAAAACTAAAGGTATGTATTCCAATCTATGGATTTCGATCATGGCTAGTTTATATGATTGTTTCGTAAGTACGTTGTTATATTGAGAAAAAGACTTAGATCTCTAGGTTGCATGTGCCCATAGTTTGATTTTATGATGTTTCTGTTGTGTAATTAATTGTTTTGAAACCTAGAAAACACATTACTTCCTCTTCTCGATTCACTCATAATCCATCATAAGAATCATCTTCATCAATCTTCTTTTACTTCTCCATATTTCCCCATACAAGTTCTTCGTAATGGTAATGATTCCGTTTCCAAAGACATAGGGTTGTCGAAACCACTGTTTTTCCAGCTCATGACGGTGGGTTCGAGGAAACAAGTTTGAGTAATCTCGATTTCATTAGTTAGGTGAGTTTCTGGATTTGATTAACAACTCAGATGGACGTCAGTTTGTTGTTCTCCTGCAGGTTGCGACCACCATCGAAATCATATCTACACCTTGAAACAAACGAACCACCCAATGAATCCATCTACTTCGGTGACTCCCTTTTTCTTCACGGCCAATGACCATACTCGCGATCACTTTAAGTATGATGACACCACCACAACCCAATCCTCGTATCAAATGAAGGCTAGTCGTCATCCACCTTCATGTTCGAAGACTGGTCGAAGTTCATAGTTCTCCTTCACACCCAAAGACCAATTGGCGTTCTGAAATCGGTTTTTGATCTACAATCAACATCGTTTTGGTTGTCTTGAAATTTTGTTTAAAATTGATTCGGATTTTGTTGATTTTTGGTTTGTTTTCTGGTTCATCTTGCGAGTTTGATGCTGAAACCTAAGTTTCAGATTTCTAATTTGATTCAAAGATTAATCTAGTTTCTATCTGATTCATCTAGTTTTCTGGTTCACCTTCGGTATTCCAGCTAGATTGATTCAGGTGTAGTCAGCAGTGAGAAGGAGGAGAAAGAAGATGAAGTCCAGTGTGTGTGTGTGTGTGAGAGTGAGAAGGGATGGAGGGAGGAAGAGTATTGTCTGTGGGTGTGGGGTAGAGGTTTTTTTTATTTATTTATTTATAATTATTAAAGTATAGAAGTAAATAAAGAAAATGTAAAAAACAAATAATAAGGGTAAAATAGTATTTTTCAACTATTTTAGGACCAAAACCATAAGAAATTCTTGATTTTGGATCTTTAATGCAAGTTAGAAACATTTTTTATCCCTATCCACAGTTTTTGCGAAACCACAATGACCAATTTTGTAGTTTAGTCTTTTTCTTAACGTACATTTTCTAGTCTTATTTTCGTTCGTTTCATTCATACATAATTGTTTCGAATGAAACTTGATTTTGATATTTGTGGTCCATTTGATATGATACAATCCTCATCGTGCTATATGTGAATTGTATTTGTAAATTACGTTCTACATACGAATTGACCTTGTGCATTATTTCTTTTTATAGTTTTTGCTTTTATTAATTGCAAACGAGTTCTCTATCGCAACGCACGGGATGACTCAAATACTAGTTTATAAAAAAAAATTATCAATATAAAAAAATCACACTACTCAATGATGGTTTACTTTGTGTTAAAATAAGTCTGTTTAGGTACACCTATACACCTATAATAACTCTCTGTTTTCTTCCCTATCCACAACATGCCACTTGCTCCAAAACCATAGTCATGAGTAAAAAAAAATTTCTTAAAGACTTGACAAGCTAAAAAAGAAATTACGGCCATAACACCGATTTTTTTCAATATTAATATAATTATTGTTAAATTAATATATAAACTAAAAGAATTTGAGGTGTCGATTGTCATATCTTAAAGGACATGAATGTTTGTAGGGGCCGTGACAATAGAAAGCCGGTGGAAAAAAATATATATAAATAAATAAGTACAATGAACCTTCAAATTGTACATTTATAATCCTCCACTTTTAGTCTGTTTTATTTAATTTTTCCTAATAAATTATTATATATATCTAATATAAATGAAAAATGAATAGTATATTTTGCGTTTTTTTAAATTCTGCCACATGAATTTAGAATGTTGGTACCTTTAGTTTTGTTGTTGAGCAAGTTAAGTCCACTCAAATAGGTACTTGATTTTTATAGTTTGTCAATTTAATTCCTCCTAACTTTTTGTTTTACTTTGTAAAAAAACATTTCTCACACCCCCACCTTTTAAAATACTTTGAAAAATAATATTTTTTACCTTTTACTTTTTAAAATGTCACTTTCAATTTATTTTCTAAAATTTCGTATTTATTCCTCATAGATTATATATATATATATATATATATATATATATATATATATATATATATATATATATATATATATATATATTGATTTTTCTTAAAAACTTTCGTTCGTTAACTTAAAAAACCCAATTTTTTACGTGCTTATTTTTATGCATATGTCGTTGTAAATTCAAAGTAGTCAACGTTTCGATGTAAATTTAGAACTTTCGTTCGTTAATTTAAAAGAAATGTACTTTCGTTCAAGTTTATCTATGTTTCAACATAATTTTTTTTTAAATATTTTCATGATTATTCGAGTTTAGAATATTTGCACCGTTGGTCCTTTTTTTATATATTTTTTATCTATAATCGTCCTCCACATAAGTTGACTTCCGCACGAAACGGGGATAATTAATTCCTAGTTAAAAACTAAAAAACAGGGAAAATAACCATAATAATCAATATTAAAAGTTTTTACTATAAAATAACCATAAAATGAGAATGACTCAAAAACGATTATTCTAACTTCAAATCTAGTTGAAAACAAAAAAAAAATTGATTATTTTTTCTGAAACTGAGAAAAATTTCTCTTTTCTAGATTTTTGAAGGTTACCTTTGAGATTTTGAGAACCCAATTAATATGATGGTTGTTAAAAAGTTCATATACAAAAGAGAAAAAGTTTTTTTTTCTTAATTTTTTTCCTTTTTTTTGAGATTTTTGTAGGACACTTTTTGATTGGGACAACCCAAATGATACACCGATTGTTATGAAGTTAGTATAAAAAAGCTATAAATTTTGTTCAATAAAATGACTTAATGCATTAAGTCGCTCATAAAGAAGCACAATCGAAAAAAAAAATCTAAAAAAAGCGTGCACGTATAAAAGGTGCATATATACACAAATGTCAGAAATGCACATATTCGTAAAATATGCACACATGTACCTATCGTATATGCATATTTTTTTTCGAGATTTTATTTTGCGAATATGCTTTAATAGGACCAAAAATTCTTTTTTTAATTATTATTTTCGAAACTTTAATTACCTAAAAAAATAATAAATAAATAAATAAAATTACCTTTTTTTTTAAAATACGTGAAATATTCTAATATAATATTACACTGTAAATATTCTAATGTGATTTTTAGAATGTTAGAATATTGTATTAGATTTGTTAGATATGTAGAATATTCTAATATTCTACTAGAATATGTAAAAAAATGTATTTTATTTATTTATTTTTTTATTTTTTTTGGTATTTTTTTTTATTTTTTTTGGAAAATAAAAATTCCGAAAACAATATTTGAAAAAAAGAATTTCGAAAATTTTCAATTATTTTGCATTTTAAAAATATTTTTTTATCTACTAAATAAGTGGCTAGAATTTCGTCTCACGGTCTCACAAAATTAGGCCGTCTCACATGAACCTAACATATATATATATATATATATATATATATATATATATATATATATATATATATATATATATATATATATATATATATATATATGGAAAAAGTGAAAATACCATAGAATTTATATAAGCTTAAGTACTCAAACCGACCATATTACGTCGTTTTGAAGCATACATGCATTATAATCGTCCAAAGTTCTTAAAATTCTACTCCTAATTTGATTTACTTCCAAAAATTTTAGAAATTCATCATTATATTCCTCTTGCATAATTTTCATTTGCAACTATAATATATATAGCATGGTAGGTGTTAGTCAGAAAGATGTGATGTAAAAGGAAAACAATAGTGAAATTTTGAAAATCTTTGAAGTTAATCAACTTAGGGTATGAAGTTTAACAACCTTGTACGGTTACAATTAATATCTGATACAAAACGATATAGTATGGTGGGTTTGGGTAACTAAGGGTATATATATATATATATATATATATATATATATATATATATATATATATATATATATATATATATATATATATATATATATATATATATATATAGGGTTAGGTTCATGTGAGACGGCCTATTTTTGTGAGACCGTGAGACGCAATCTTAGACACTTATTTAGTAGATAAAACAAAAACATTTTTAAAATGCAAAATAATTGAAAATTTTCGAACTTTTTTTTTTCCAATATTATTTTCGGAATATATTTTTTCCAAAAAAAAAAAATAAAAGAAAATACCAAAAAAAATAAAAAATAAATACAAAAAAAATACATTTTTTACATATTTTAGTAGAATATTTAGAATATTCTACATATCTGACAAATCTAGTAGAATATTCTAAACATTCTAAAAATCATATTAGAAATGTACAGTGTAATATTCTATTAGAATATTTCACTTATTTTTTTTTAAAAAAAAGGGTAATTTTTTTTTTAGGTAAATAAAGTTCCGAAAATAATAATTAAAAAAAGAATTTTTGGATTTTTCTTTTGATTTTGCATTTTAAAATTATTTTTAGATTTGGTCTCACGGTCTCACAAAATTAGCAGGGTCTCAAATTAACCTGAACATATATATATATATATATATATATATATATATATATATATATATATATATATATATATATATATATATATATATATATATATATATATATATATATATATATATATAATCACATTATGAGACTATCCCTTTCGGACATTTCTTCCATTTGTAGTTACATTTTTTTTAAGAAAATGTTCTATGATGATGATGGGCTCGAACTTTTGTAGGTATGTGTTGTTATTTTAAGCATATATTTTTTTATTTTTTAGATTATTTTTTAAGAATATTATTTCGTTTTTAGATGATTATACGAACTCATTTTTCTGTAACAGAATGATGTCACTAGTCTAGATATGCATTTTTTTTTAATTTGAGCTTCAATGGCAATATAAATATCTTATTCTTGTGACTTCGAAACAATACTCCTAAATGTTCGACTGTATTCCGAAATATAGTTTTGCAGTCCGAAATATAGTGTAAGATTTCAGATGTGATATCTCGTCAACCACCACCTTCTCTAGAAATGAGATTTACTAGTCCAAAATGTTGCATTCCGGAGAAATTGTTATTTACAAATTTTGAAAAAAATAATTAGTATTTTTATTAATACTTTCTTTTACATATGTTTGTTTAATTAATTTCCCATGAATATTTTTTTTGTTGCTATGAAATCTCCAGTATTGTCTTTAATTGATTGATGAATATTATGTCTGCACAATACTATAATAGTATAGTTTAAGGTTATAAAAATAAAAATCGTTAATAGATTGATCAATAAGGTTAGAAGGAGTGATGCCATTTTTGCCACACTATTTTTCATGTCACGTAGGCGACACAGCACACTTGTCGCACTACGTACAACGTTTTCCATTTAGAAAGGGTGGTTTGCCACATTTTTAAATTCCCACCCTTTGATATGTAGTTGGGAGGAAAGGAAAAAGGGTTGAACTCGGTAAAGGGTTGTTGAGTTGAGCTTGTCGAGTACGTGGCGCGGTGTGCGTTGAAGCCACATAAATTTTGCCGGGTTCCTTGTCGAACCACTCCATGCAGCCTAAGAGAGACATTTAGTGTTAAGAGAGAATTTTTATGTTACACTATGCCCTTAAGACATGAGGGTATGATCATATTTCACCTTTTATTATTTGTCTATCTTTTGAGCTCCACCTCATTTTTCACCGCTCTCCAAAATCCACTCCAAAATCCAGGAAATGATCAAATTTCATTTCCCCTCACTTTATTTTATTTTCTTTTTAGAAAATTAAAAAGCTATAACTTATAATGTATAATTTAATAAATAAATAAAATTAAAAAACTTGACAATAAACACAAAATTATTAAAAATAGAAATATTTCATTACATGGAAAAAATAAGTACATAATTCAAAATAAAAACACAAAAGTAAAACATAAAACAAATTAAAATAAAACGAAACTAAAATATAACACGAAAACAAGTCTACCCGAGATTTTTTTTCCTAATGACAGCCACTAACATTAAAACCATTTGTAGTTCATCTCCCAAAAGGTAATCGGTGTTTTGATTTAAAAAAAATATATCATTGAGGTGTTGTTTTTCTTCATGTGCCTTTTTCAAATTCCAAACGTTCACTAAAATTAAGTTATATCGTTAGACGCTTATTGTCATTTTCATCATGTCCTCTACTTTGTTGAATTTCGATCTATTTAAAGAAGAACCATTACTTTTTGCATTGTCACTACCCATAGGGCGGACAATATCTTCTACCTCGATATCATTATAGTCATTTAAGTCTAACCCAACACGGGAATTTGAGGAAGTTGTGTAACTAGTCTATGGCTTTTTGTTCTTTTTCTTGCAGCGACTTCAACTTCTTTATTTAGCATATCTCTCTATTTTGGATTACCTTCTAAAAGTTTCCAAGACTCATTATATTTGAATGGCCTTCCATTGTTGCCATCGTGAAATAATTCATACGTCTCCTTGAGAATATCTTCATCACTTTTTCGTTTTTACTTTTGCTTTTTGGTTGTTGTATAACCCATTCGTTTTTGTAATAGTTTTGTTGATATCACAAAACTTTATATTTAGTTGGTGTTATCACGATAGTCACCACATCCCTACTACTTCGAGAATCGTTCGATAATGCATTGCCAAAAAAATGATCATACGATTATGAATTTACGTGCTTTGCATCCTCAAATATGTCGACGCGCTTTTGTGAAAAGAATTCTTCCTGCGGGCACCAAGCTTCATGGGCTGCTTTTCCATTGTTTTGACACCGTTAGAGGGTTGGTTCTCGTAGATATCTTCATATGAATAGGTTAAGTTTCTAGTACGAAGTCGTCATCCGGCTCGTCGGAGGTATGGTTTGTGGCTCGTGGGGGTGGCTTTGTGGTGCGAGATGCGGTTGAGTTTGCGGAACATGATCGGGAAAATCCACATACTTGTTGAAAAAGTTTGGTATAGACATAGGATAATATTGTTGAACATTTTGATATTGAAATTGGTAGGAATAATAAATAGAGGCGTGTAATTGGGGACGATAAGGCAGTATCGATGGATGGAAAGGAAAAATATTTCTGGTTGGCGTGCTTGATCTAGTAGCACATGATTTTCTTTGACTAGATTCTAAGGTGGGGTTATTGGAATCCATTTTGTTGTAAAAATGAATGAACGAGAGAAAAGATAGATGAGGGGAGAATAAATGTCAAAAACAGTTGGTATTTATAGAGTGGTAGCTAGTTTGTATGTATGTATGTATGTATATATATATATATATATATATATATATATATATATATATATATATATTAAAATAATCAGAACGTTAGGTTTAAAAAAATTAATTTTCTAAATGTTGCTGTTAAAAAAGAAGAAGAAGAAAAGAGAGAGAAAATGTGGTGAATAATTTTGACGCGATAACTCTCCTCAAAGGGTCAGTAGTAAGTTGCATAAACTCGCAGGTATCTTATTGAAGAAACTTATAACTTCAAACTTCAATAATTGTGTTTACAGGTACCTATCTAACGGTTTTATACTAAACAAACACATTATTATTTAACTAGGATTCTAGATAGATAAACACATAGAATTTCCTTATTAGTATTTCCTTGTTGCTCAAGGAAACTAAGGAAGACTTGGACGACACACCAAGTTACTTGGACAACACTCCAAAATGTCGAACCTGGTCCTTGCCTAGAGGCCACAATCGGCTCTCAGACAATTCCTAACAATCACCCCCCCTGAATTTTAAATTGAGGGTAATTCTTGGACACCAAGTAACGTTCTCATATCCATGAACCTTATCCGCGCTAAGGCCTTTGTTAGGGGATCTGCTTGTTGTTTGTCCCCGGAAACATGTTCAATGATCACTTTTTCTACGCTCTCGGATAAAGTGATATCGAGTGTGAATGTGTTTTCTCCTACCATGAAAGATTAGACTCTTTGACAGAGCAATTGCTGATTTGTTGTCTATTTGAATCAACACCTTTTGTTTCTTCATTTCTGTCAACTCAACCAATAACTTCCTTATCCAAATTTCCTGGCATGCAGCTGCAGTAGCTGCCATGAATTCAACTTGACACGAAGATAAGGCCATAATGTCTTGCTTTTTGAGAGCACCAAGTGATAAGAAAGTTTCCAAGATAAAATACATGTCATGTTGTACTTCGTCCATCGTCTACATCAACATTATGATTGCTATCACTATAACCTAGCAATTTCAATTCTTCGGATTGCTTGTCTATCACCCAAAAGGAAGTTGTCCCTTGTAGATAATGAAGAATTTGCTTAATGGAACGAGCATGAGATTATCTTGGACTTTGCATATAAAGGCTGACCACCCATATTGAATATGCTAAGTCTGGACGTGTATGTAAGATATAACATAAGCATCCCACTAGTTTTTGATAATGGGTAGCTTCCACTTCTGGATCATCTTCAGCTTTTACAACTTTATTCCTAGATCTATTAGACATTGAGTTGCATTACACTCATGCATGCCTGCTTCTTTTAAAATTTTCAACGCATAGTTTTCTTGTATTACCTTTACATAACCATCTTCTTGTAATACTTCAATACCAAAGTATCAAGTTAGCTCACCAAGGTCCGACATTCCAAATTGTAATGCCATGAGTTTCTTGAATTGGTTTATAAACTCTAAGCCCGTTCCTATTATGAATAAATCATCTACATAAATGCAACTATGATGAATTCTCCATTTGAAGCGTTTCTATATACTGCATTTCTTGCAAGCACCGTTGAAAACCCATATTTTTGAAAGTATTATTAAGTTTTAAATTCCATGATCTTGGGGATTGTCGAAGACCAAATAATGCTTTTTCCAACTTGTAGACTTTACTTTCTTCTCATACTTTCACAAAACCTTCAGGTTGACAAACGTACACTTCTTCCTTCAAGTCACTATACACAAATGTTGTTTTTATGTCTAAATGATGAATCTTCTATCCTTTCCCGACTGCGATAGAAATCAATAGTCTTATAGTCTCGAGACGAGCTACTGGCACGGATACTTCATCAAAATCAATACCTTGTTCTTGTACATAGCCTTAACAACTAGACACACTATGTACCTAATAATCATATCATTTTCATTCCTCTTGATTTTGAATAACCATCTGTAACACGATAGGCTTAACATCTTTAGGTAGAGAAACTAATTTCCATATGTTGTTTTTCTCAATCGAATCAATCTCGATTTTCATTGCTTTGAGTCACTCCTTGCTTTTTTTTGCTTCACTAAAATTTCTTGGTTCCCCATTGATGGTTAGCATTAAATGTTCAACATTTAGTTCATAGTCATCTAACCTTCTTGGTAGTATATGAGCACAGTTTGAACGACGCACATGGATCACTTCGTCTTTTGGGTCGTTATCAAATTGGGCTGGCTACCGGTTACGTGAGATGAGCTGTTTGTTCACGCTGGTTTGAGCATGATCTATAAGTTGTTCCGGATTGATTGTAGTTGGGTTTGATTATATATTGGGAGGCTTATCTGGTGCTTCTACAAGCGAGTTGCCGCACTGTACCATGAAAGTACCTACTCCAAATTCAGTTTGTTTTTCTAACATGTTATTCCACAGCCAAGTCTTGCTTTCATCGAAAATTGCATGGGTGATAATAATGATTTTATTTTCGTGTGGATTGTATAGACGGAATCCTCCCGAATTGGGTTCCTTTCCACGATACACCATTGGTCGTGACCTATCATCAAGTTTCTTCAAATGTTTAGAGACCATAACTTTTAGATCTTCAAGGTTCGAGTTATCTCCATAAAACTTTTTCGAATGGTGTTACAACTATCAATTCATGAGCAGGTGTTCGATGTATAATGAAAGTTGCATGATGAACCGCTTCACCCTAAAAATGGTTTGGTATATCTTTCTCTTTTATTAAGCACTGTGTCATCTCGAGTAGAATTCGATTTCTCCATTCGAGTATTCCATTTTGTTGAGGTGCATAACAATTAGTCAACATACATGTTATCCCTTATGGTTCAACTCATGCGATGTGAATTATCGACATCTATATGTATGGAATATCTTGATCTATTTACTAGTTCGTTTTTTCAATTGATGTATTGAATCTTTTAATAACTCCGGATGCATCGTTTTTGTGCTTCAAGAGAAAAAACCACATATATCTAGAGTAATCATCAATAAGTCCTAAAATATAAATGTTACCCACTTGAGTGGGGGGATCAACCGGACCACAAATATCTCCATGCACTATCACAAGGATATTTGTTGCTCTATACTTAGCTTTCTTTGGAAACGACTGCGTTCTTTGTTTACCAACCATACAAGATTCCCATAGTTGGTCTTGATATTTAATAGCCGGTATCCCTTTACCTAGCTTGTGCATCAAATTAAGCACTCCAAAATTGATGTGGCCAAGTCGTGCATGTCATAACCATGATTCCTCATGAATTTTGGCTTGTAAGCAATATGATTTTACAACTTAATTGGACTTTATAGAGGCGGTTTGCACTTATCGGGACTTTCATGAGCAATTTTCCATCTCCATCTCGCAAGGTTAGGAAGTCACCTCGCATCCAAATGTCACAATAAGATATAGTAGATTGTCTTAGGCTGATCACATCACTTCTAAGTAGTTGAATATAGTAAATATCTTTCATCAATTTTTGCTACCCATTTTTTCCTTCAAACAAAATTGACCCCTTTCCTTTTATACCAATGCATGACCCGTCTCCAAATCTTACCATTCAAGTTATGTTTTCATTTAATTCTGAGAAGTATGAGTAATTGTCGGTCATATGATTATTAGCACCATTATCTAAGTACCAGACTCGAACTTCATCGGTGTGAGGTTCGAATTTTGGAGGGATGTATTTGTCTTCGTTTAAGAACACCGTTTCTTGAACTGTATTCATCATAAAAATGTTCTTTCTTCATGGTTCATACCTCATTCTTGCATCTCGTCAAGGTTTTCTTTGTGGTTTTTTGTTCGATCCTGGCATCTAGATGCACAGTGTTCGTACTTATCATAACGGTAACACTGGATATTAGATAGGTCTCGTTGCTCATGTTGCTCACATTTTTTCCTTTTGATCTTCTTGATTTTTAGGAGCTTCTGTGTGACTGTGATTTTGGGTGTTACCCCGACCACGTCCATTGCCATGACCACGGTCTCGATAGCTTGAACCCCGACCTCTACCTCTTGATGACTCATTGTTCCAATTAGAGGATTCTATCTTGGAATAGAGCAAATTACATTGTGTTTCAGATGCCTTATCCTCACCTTTGATTCTTTCTTCATAGGTTTTTAAGCGACCAACCATGTCCTCAATACCTATCGTTTTAAGCTCCAATGCCTGCTCAAGATCTACTACAATGTGAAAAAATCGCCTAGGGAGGCTCGTGAGAAACTTCTTCACAAGTTTCTGTTATGCCATGACCTCTCCTAGAGAAGCAGACTTTGAAGCAATTCCTGATAATTTTGCAGCAAAATCATCTATAGTGATGGTGTCACTCATCTTCATATTTTCTAATTCTGTGATTAAAGTCTGGATTCTGGATTCCTTCACTTTATTATTATCTTTTGGCATCGATTGGAACAATAATCCTTTCACGATATTCTTCTTCTTTACATCGTCTAGTCTTGGATTGGCCACATCTTACACAACATGAATTCTGAGAATAACCTCCATTTGCATCCTCCATATCGTTATTTTGTTAACGATAGAGCAGGACATTGGAACATTAAGGATGTTTGTTCCTTCATTAGCGGATGTGGAGCATCTCCTATTGACATCGCCTATTAGGGGTTGTTTATCTCTTTTCCCTGATACCAGTTAAAGTTAAAAAGAAGTAAATAGAAAGTAAACAATGTTAGAGGACTCATATTTATTGTATAGTTTATTAATATTAGTTAGCCCATTACTTTGTTATACATATGTATTTGCCCATTGTAATCCTTGTATGTATTTATACATTTTCAGTAATAGATCTCAATCCATGGGAAAATACGGCGATTAACATCGTATTAGGCTGTTGTCCAACCCTAGCATAGCTAATCCTTCCCTGTGCCGTCTTTATTCTTTCTTCTTCTTCCATATTTTTCTAATCTTTATTCTCTCTTGTTCTTCCCTCCTTATCTATCATGACAGGACAATCAAACTCTTCCAACACTCATCCCCACAAATCATATAGAATTACCAACATTAAGACCTATGTGTCTCTAATCCTCGATTTACAATCCTACAACTATGAACTCTGGAGTACTCTCTTCAAGGCCCACTGCATTGTGAAACAACCAGTTATTTCAAGTCAATAAAAGTCAAAGAAAGTCAAAGAAAGTCAATGAAAGTCAAAGCAAGTAAATAAAAGTCAAGTATTGCAATAAAAAAGCGTCAAAAATAAAATAATAGATAGATCCAATATCTATGAAGAAAATTGTAGTGGTCAGGAAAATGATTTCGGAGATATAAAGAACGCTGAAATCCGAGTTATAACGAAGAAGTTATGACCTGTTGAAGTTTCGCAACAAAACTTGCACGACACCGGGAATCGTAAAAAATGAGTTTACGATAGATTACTTTTTAGCCTTAGTGATCTAAATGAAAGTTGTATAGTACGTCTCCAACTACGCGTGGACATAAAGAACGTCAAAAACGGAGATCGTATGCAAAAGTTATGACCTTCAGAAGATGTAGCAGTCTAAGAGAGTGACACGTGGCAGAAACCCTAGCTTAGCCGTGTTCCACGACATGGAAGTGATCTAAAACACCTCTCAATGCTAGTATGCAGATGGAAAGTCTACGGGAGTGAGGTGTTGAATCTCCACAACGTGGAAATAAAGCCCACGACGTGGAATCAGTATCGTGACACCTTCCAAAGCTAGGACCCAAATGGCAAGTCTACGAGGTGATGCAACTCTATTTCCATGACATGGACATTAAGCCCATGACGTCGCCTTGACTTGATCAGCCTATAAATAGCCATTTCGACCCCAAGGCTCATTACACCTAAATCTTTTCTCTCTATCTCGTTTGTTGAGGACGTTTTGCTACCCAAGCCCGACGATCACGAACCGCTGACCGTTTTCAGCTAGATTCTAACCACAATCACACTTAAGGTGAGTTCATATCCCTAAGTTTTCACAAATTTTCATTTGTTTTAGGAAGGGGGGGGGAGGGATACAAGTAAAACACAAGAAATATTGTGTTAATATCTAAACTATTTCAAATAGTTTCAATTGTCGTATTTACAAATATATATATATATATATATATATATATATATATATATATATATATATATATATTCAACAAACTTAGAATTGATGATTCCGCTTTACTTCCTGTTCCTTGTTTGGTTGTAGGCTTATGGTAGAATCATTTATTCGAATGTCTTTTTAATCGTAATTATATATGCCTAATATATATATATATATATATATATATATATATATATATATATATATATATATATATATATATATATATATATATAAGTATTCAAATTATTTCAACATGTTAAATAAAAAGAATACTTTCGCAACTTATTTTATTACCGTTTGTGCAAAAACGTTAAATTTCACGTGATACTTTTATCACAGATTTACGAATATAATCATGCAAAGTTGTTAAAAATACAAAGGTTTTCATGTCAACAGAACATACACTTTAAACTATAATAGGTATAGTTTATGGAACATATGTACAATTTTACCAAGTTCGAGATACAATACGGAAACAAACATATAAACTATAATCGGTGTAGTTTATGGGTAAGTTTACAATACTTATACACTCAAAAATTTCTATGGAACAATTACATTTTCATTTACTAAAGGGTTTTCAGTTCATTACTCGTAAACTCGTTGAAGCAATTTGTGAGACAGTCTTCAAGTAGTTACCTAAGTACCAGCGAAAGTCCTGACTTATAACCATAGTCTCTTGTAGGGAGAGCGAGATATTTGTATATTGATCTATATGGGACTGAAAAATGTCGTTAACATTTCTGACGCCTGCAGAACGTCGTGTTCAGACCATATTAGGTCATAGTATGGTTATAAGAACTCACATGGAGAAAACAACGACACATTTACGGAGTAATATATTTTCAAACAGTCTCATTTGAGCATTAACTTTACATTTGGCTTACGGGGCAAACATACATTCAAATAGTTTTACATAACAATAAAACTACATTACACGACTTCTCAGTACAACACGGGCTATATTTCTAGAAATATACATTTAAAGGGATTACATACAAATACAACTACAGTACATTATTTTCCTAGTACAGTGCAACTTACAGGACCATTATTGTTAACTCAATGATTACTTAGTGTATACGTTAGGATTATATATAATGAAGATCCTATAGGCATTAGAATGCGTCATTCCGCCTTACATCCTGTTCCTTGTTTGGTTGTGGGTTTAGGGCAGAGTCACCCATTCGACTGTCCGTTCGATCTTAATTATATATAACTTGTATACACTAAGTGATCATAGGAGGTAACAATTGTTGGATTAGGTGTCTAAGCCCATAACTATAATTGGTATGTACTTGACCCGATAGTAGCATGGTCCATTTGGGTTGCATTCACCAGAGCAATTTGATAGGAAGGACATCTGAGAAAGAGGTTATTTGTGATTTATTAATATATTATAAGAATAATACATTAATTTAGAAATCATGTTATTTAATTGGTATTGATCAAGAATTAATTTGGAATTAATTTAGTGATCAAAAGAGACTGATTAAACTAACAGGGGCTGATTATGTAAATCAATGGTATTTATAAGTTTGGGCTAATGATACATGATTGATTTGTGATGGACTAAGCTTATCTGGGAGTCCATGAAGTGTTAGTCCAAATGAATTATTGGATCAAAAGCCTAAGTGAATGGATTAGGGTTTACAAGTGACCCTTGGAATTCTACACTATATATGTAACTCCTAAGCCCCTAAAATCGACACACACAAGTATTCTAAGAAGAGTATAGCCAATTTTGGTGCCTCCTAAACCTCTCTCATAATCCTCCATTTGTTCTTGGTGTTTAGTGACTTATTTGAGGCATCACATTTGAGGTGCTAAGCTCTTGTAAGGCCAACTTCTACAAACCAAGAGGTAATCATCTAACTAGTTTTTATGTTTGAAATATCAATGTTGAATGCTAGTTAGGCTTAATCCTTTGGAAAAATAAAATTGAATGTATAACTAGAGAAAACTTAGATCCAAAGAATTAGGGTTGTATGTGCACCATAGGGTTGTTATAGTGCTCAAAACCCATCAGTGGTATCAGAGCCTAGGGTGTTTTCTGTTATATTGATGCATTGTTTCTTTTCCAAAGCTGGAAAAATGTCATTTTGGACACTGATTGTTGGAATCATCGAGTCCCATAATGGAACTTGACGAGTTGGATCATATGTGATGAACTCGTTGAGTCCATGCCATGAACTCGACGAGTTGGATCCCTTGTTTGCAGTTTTTCGAGTTTTTTGGCAAGAATTGGATTAGGTTCATTACCATAAACTGTTTTATATCATAAAATCTGATTTTTCTGATATGGTAGTGACTATCCTCATCCAATTAAAAGACAATTATCAAATGTTCAGATAATAAGTTGATTAATTGTATTATTTGATTGAAATTGTCTTGCTATGTGAGTTGAATTAGGTCAAATTAGTAAGAGATAAAATATGTGATTATTTTTCTTGTTTAAAATTTGATCTAAATGGCTTTGAAGAGTTACAAAACTTGCCATCAAGTTTTGGATTTCAAAAGGTTTTGAAGAGTTACAAAACTTGTCATCAAGTTTTGGAAGCCAAAAGGTTTTGAAGAGCTTCAAAACATGCCCTCAAGTTTTGGAATTTAAAAGGTCTCATTTATGAAACATTAAAATTCAAAAATTCAAGAGTTTTTGAAGAGTTTCAAAACTTGCCCTCAAGTTTTGGAATTTGAAAAGGCTCATTTATGAAACATTAAATTCTAAACCCTAGAATTTTAAAAGTTTAAAATTTCAACCCTTATACTATTATAATATTAAAGGATTAATACTTATATATATGTATAAGACAAGTCAGTCTTACCTTTACTAGGCCTCATTCACGAAGCTAGTATATAAGGGGGTATAAGGAAATTGCCTATAAAATGGCGATTGAATGGGTGTCCACTCTCACCCACCGCTTCCTTGACTGGTGGAGGGTCGTTAGCCGAATGCATAGGATAGGACATTAATTCTCGTTAAAAAGTATAATGATAATTGTAAAAGTAACTAAATGTTTTTATAAATTCCTAATCTTAGTTAGTTTAGGAAAAATGTGAAATTGGTGCTATTCTATGAAATTGCACTTTGCACCTTGCCAAGTCGTTAGTGGAGCGTGTGTGGTTAACCGGCACACTAACTTGGACTAGCAAGGGTGGCAAAGGGTAGCTTGATGTTTGGCATAGATCAATGGATCGTGTGTGGTTAACCGACACATTGATTGGGTGATGAATGATATCAAGAGTATCTTAAGGAATGTGGAATTGTTTCACAATTGACGCCACCTAGGACACCGCCGCTAAATGGTGTGGATGAAAGGTGCAATCGAACCTTGTTGGATATGGTTCATTCCATGATAAGTCGAGCTTCGTTGCCTATCTCATTCTGTGGGTATGCCTTAGAAACTTCCGCCCATATCCTTAATCTAGTCCCAACTAAGAAGGTTGCCAAAACACCTCACGAAATATGGACAGGGAAGGTTACCTCATTGGCACATATGAAGGTTTGGGGTTGCGAGGCTTTCGTAAGACGATAGACTCAGGACAAGCTCGAACCTCGTAGTGAGCGTTGTATTTTCATCGGCTACCCACAGAAGTCTTTTGGATATCTCTTCTATAGATCGAGTGACAATGTTGTCTTCGTTGCGAGGAGATGGGTTTTCCGCGAAAGAGAACTCATATGCCAAGAGGACAGTGGGAAGCAAATTGACCTTGAAGAGCTTCAAGAGTTAAGTGATGAAGGAACCTCAAACACTAGCGCTCAACCCAAGGAGGAAACTCATGTTGAACCAGGTGACGAGTCCTTACCTCGGAGACGTTCCAGTAGAGTTAGAATGGCACCTGTGTTTTATGGTTTCCATATTACTACAGATGGTGATACGTTTATCAGTGATAGTACACAGGTAAATTTGGATGAGCCTAATAACTACAAGGAAGCCATGACGGGCCCCGAGTCCGTAAAATGGAAAGAGGCTATGGACAACGAGATTCAGTCCATGTATGACAATCAAGTTTGGAACTTGGTTGACAACGTACCTGCTCGTAAGACGGTCGGGTGCAAATGGATCTTCAAGAAGAAGACCGACATGGATGGGAAAGTACACACATATAAGGCGTGATTGGTTGCGAAGGGCTTTACTCAAACTCCTGGAGTTAACTATGACGTTACCTTCTCACCAGTGGCCAAAATCAAGTCTATAAGGGTTATGCTAGCTATAGTTGCATTTCATGATTATGAAATATGGAAAATGGATGTCAAAACCGATTTCATAAATAGGAAGTTGGCTGAAGATGTTTACATGAGTCAGCCATAGGGTTTTGGCAATACGAAGTACCAAAATAAAGTGTGTAAGCTTGAGAAATCCATTTATGGATTGAGACAAGCATCTCGCAGATGGAATCTTTGTTTCGATGAGAAAGTCAAAGAGTTTGGATTTTCGAGAAGCAAGGATGAGTCATGCGTATATGTCAAGGCTAGTGGGAGTGTAGTTAGCTTTCTGGTATTGTATGTGGATGACATACTACTCATAGGAAACAACGTTCCAACCTTGTAGGAGGTTAAGTCCTGGCTTGGAAAGTGTTTTGCTATGAAGGACCTTGGAGAAGCTGCTAACATTCTAGGGATAAGGATATTGAGAAATATGGGTAAAAGACTAATAGGACTTAGTCAAAGTACCTACTTGGACAAGGTGTTGAAACGTTTCAACATGGAGAATTCCAAGAAAGGAGAATTACCTATCCAGAGCAATACCAAATTGAGTAAGCCTCAAAACCTGAGTACCGATGCCAAGATAGCAGAGATGAGCCGAGTACCATATGCTTCCGTAGTGGGCTCGATCATGTATGCTATGACATGTACTTTCCCTGATGTGGCCTTTGCTTTGAGCATGGTCAGCAGATATCAGGGGAATCCTGGTAGAGCTCACTGGACTACGGTAAAGAACAATCTCAAGTACCTCCGAAGGACAAAGGATTGGGTCCTTACCCTCGGTGGGAGTAATGACTTGAGAGTGACAGGGTATAGTGACGCCAATTTTCAGACCGATAGAGATAATCTCCGCTCTCAGTCGGGCTGGGTATTTACCCTAAATGGAGGAGTAGTAACTTGGAAAAGTTCCAAACAAGAGACTGTAGTTGATTCAATGTGCGAATCAGAGTACATAGCATCAAGTGAAGCGTCAAAGGAGGCGATATGGCTAAAGAACTTCCTCGGAGACCTTGGAGTTGTACCAACTGTAAAGGAGCCTATGGAGATTTTCTGTGATAGCGAGAGTGCGGTCGCCTTAACCAAGGAACTGAGGGATCATGGCTGATCCAGGCACATCGACAGAAAATATCACTTCATAAGACATCGAATAGAAGAAGGACTCCTCGTTGTAAAGAGGGTATCGTCAGAGGAGAACCCAACAGATCCCCTTACGAAGGGAATGAGTAGGGTTAAGCATTTGCAGTATGCTAATAGCATTGGCCTGAGGGACGATATTAGTTTTAGTAAGTAGACAGACAGTAAAAAACTTGTAATAAATAAATGTAATTGACATTTAATGAATAAATAATAAAGTTTTATTTATAAGTACAGTTTACTGTCTTTTGTCAATTGTTTATTTTATGTTTCACTTTTGCATGTTTTGACTTCCAGAATAATATTATTCAAACTATCCATAGTCGATTATACTTTGGAAGTAAGCTATGAGGTTAGACTGTCATGAATTGGCTTGTAGATTGTCTAAGGTGTTTTAGACATAGAAAAAGTTTGGTACAACATTCATGAGTGCTCTTGAAATAAGAATTTGAGTATTGGATTAGACCCACGCTCACATGAATCACTTCATGGAATTTATCACGAGTGATTGTGAGTATTGGTCTTAAGGTACTAAGACTACAATACTTATATAAAGAAAATATTGGATTTTCTGGAAGAACACACTATTGTTTTCAAGGAACAATGAACATACTTTTTCATACAAAATGCTTATGAACTTACCAAATTAAATGTTGACACTTTTTCAAACCACTTGTATTCTCAGTAAATTAGTAGACAGGTACCCACACAGGTTTCAAGAAGACGGAGCATAGTAGCATCAAGTCTTAGTTTTTGCTATAGTTTTAGAGTCAAGTAAACGATTATTTGAACACAATGTAAATTATATATTTTCAATATGATGGTTGTGTTGCTTTGATTACTAATATTCAATTGTTATGATACTGTACATGACGTCATCCGCCTCCGAACGTTTCCATCGTTTCGGTTTGGGGGTGTGACAGATTGGTATCAGAGCATTGTTTATAGTGAACTAATTATATCAAACCACATAAGATATACAGACTATAAATCCAATGGGAGTAAAGTTCTCTGACGTAACATTTTCATATAAGTATATTTAGAATATTATAAGTCTTTTTATAAAAGTGTACGTATATACATACATACTAGGAACAATGTCATAATAAGTACCATATAAAAAGTATTTAGATAAGTTGAACACTGCGGTTAAGCCTAGACAGTTATGTAATCATATCTGGGATAAATATAGCCTGATCAACTATATTTATTTGAGATACGACCAACATGTGTTTGGGAATGATCGTGGTGTTGCAACATGTCTAAAACTTACCAACTCTATATACAAGAGGAACTCTAGAACCAAACATAAAGTTAAAATACTATAGGAGTATTTTATGGCACTATAGCACTAGAACAACAATACTAAAGCCTTGATAGTTATATAAACTAATAATCGAGAAGGGCCTTCTTACCAGAATCAATCATGAGAAAACAAAGGACCCTTGCTGGTAGATCTATAATTGCTAAATGTATACGTTACGGTTATATATAACTAAGATTTTATAGACTTAGAATTTGTGATTTTGCTTTACTTCCTGTTCCTCGTTTGGTTGTGGAGTTAGAGTAGGATCACTTATTCGAAGGTATATTTGATCTTGGTTATATATAATTTGTATACACTATGTGATTATAGGGGGACCCAGTATGGGTCACACTATACAAATTCCTTAGAAGTATTGCTATAAATTTCATAAATTGAAATTTCGATTGTTTACTTATTTTAGTAGACTTCTATTGTAAATCACTGATAGAACACTATAAAAGTCAGGATATGATGCGTTTAGAACTAAGATACATCTTGTTCAATATCACTTGACGCATGACCACTATAGAGGACTTATTATCACTTCCTCGTTAAACTTTATAGAGAAAGATACCACCACGTAAATCAAACAAACGTTTCAAGAACACACCACTACCTCCACAATATGACCCTGTTGTTTTCCAAGTAGCAGTAACAGCCGCCGTGGCTGCCGCCATGACACAAATAAATGCAAGTGGTGCTAGTGGGGCGGGTAGTGGTGCCAACATATCTAATTACGGATAAAGCCACAGACACCCAAGGGAGTGATCTTATAAAGACTTCACGAATGCCAAACCGAAGTCTTTTGATGGCACCGGAGGTGTCATTGCTCTCACATGCTGGTTCGAAAAGACAGAACCAGTGTTTGAAATATGTGCGTGCCCTGAAGCTAGCAAAGTCAAATTTGCAGCATGCACATTCCTGGATAGATCTCTCTCATGGTGGAACGGTTATGTCAAATCATTGACTCTCCCAGTAGCCAACGCCATGAGCTGGGAAAACCTAAAGATTTTGATGCTAGCAGAATATTGCCCAAGAGGCGAGGTGCAAAAGCTAGAGCAAGAGCTCTGGGGTCTGACGATGAAAGACTCCGACATTGCTGTTTACACTGCCAAATTTAGTGACCTGGCTATTCTATGTCCCGGGATGGTCACCCCAGAAAGTAAGAAAGTGGAACGGTACATCTGGGGACTATCTCCTCAGATCCAAGGAAACGTGATAGCCACAAATCAACTTACTTTTGACAGTACCAAACGTCTGGCACAAACACTCGTGGATCATGGAGTTTGTCAAGGCTTCATGACAGCCATTCCCGAGCAACCCAAGGAAAGTGGCGACAAAAAGAAGTTTTGGAACAAGAGGAAGGGCCAATCGTCACAAGAGTCCTCAAAGAAGCAACAAACTGTGGCAGTCCACACTGCTACTGTTCTTGCTGCTATTCCTACAATTGTTCCTACTATTCCAGCACCCCCGAATCGATATGCTGGAACCCTGCCAAAGTGTAATAAGTGCAACTTCCATCACACGGGAGTTTGCCGGGAAATGCACTGCAAAAACTGCAACAGGAAGGGCATACCGCCCGTTTCTGGTGGTGATGGAAGGGTACTTATGATCACTACAGGAGAGACTCTCCCGGAACCACCTGTGAATATCGGTACGTTTCCTAACAACAATATTTTGGCCTTAAATTTTTACTAAAACTAGTTCCAATTAAAGTTTATCAACCATAGATCTCGAAACGCGAAAAATCATAGTCATAAACTACCCCATCAACCGAATAAATCACATCATTCATATGTGATCTATGATGGCTTAGTGTAAACATTAGGGTCATATATAATTAAGATTCTACAGACTTAGAATGTGTGATTCCGCCCTACTTCCTGTTCCTTGTTTGGTTGCGGGCTTAGGGAGAGTCACTCATTCGACTCCCTTTTTCAATCTTAATTATATACGACTAGTTTACACCAAGAGATTATTGAGGGACCTGGGAGGGATTATACTACGAAATTTCGTCACTATTCATCGAAGCACTCGTACTACCAGTACTCAGTAATTACGATACAAAATATTCGCAGTAGTGATAAGAAGGATAAAACTGAAAGCGCTAAAGACATATATATATAGGATACACTATCGCTCCAAACAATCACTCCTTCCAAATCGACTTAGCACCTGTTACAATAATAAGTTCCAACGTCGTCATTTGACATGGATTGGCTTGGTCCTCACCATACCAATTTCATGTGCTACGAAAAGACCCTTCGCCTCAACCGACCGACTAACGAAACCCCTTTTAATCTATAATGATAAACCGAACACAAACCCCCGAATCGACTCTCGCTTCAAAGCTCAAAAATACCCACACGAGGGGTACCATGCCTTCCTAGCCCACACGGTAGAAAAGAAATAGGAAGCGAAAATCATCAAGGATGTTCCAGAAGTCCGTAAACTTCACGAAGTATTCTCAGCAGATCTTCCAGGAATACCACTCGTATAGCAAGTCAAGTTCAAGATTAGAGACTAAGGACCCATGCGGTTAACCTATCACTACTAGGTGCATACGCTAGGGTGGTATATAATTAAGGTTCAACGGACATAGGATGTTTAATTCCGCCTTAACTAATGTTCCTTGTTTGGTTGTGAGCTTAGGGCAGAATTACCTATCTGATTGTCTTTTCAATCTTAATTATATACGACTTGTATACACAAAGCGATGATAGACGAACCAGGTATGAATCATACCACGAACTTCAGAACAAAGTTGCCCAGGACTACAAGTGTCTGAGTGATGAACCAAACTCACAGACTCCATACCGATCAAAGCAACAGATGAAATAGAAAAGCTGACAGGAACATATCACAAAGAGGTAGTGAGAGTGCACAGTATACCGTTATCAATTATCACGGATAAAGGACAATCGATTCGCCTCGCGCTTCATACAATCGTTACAGAAGTCTTTTAAAACCCAACTCGTCTTGAGTACAACTTACCATCCCTAAGTAAATAATCAGAATAAACGAAACAAAGTTGTATACCAATAGTGAAGGTCCGCTGGAAAATCAAGCGAGGACCTAAATTCACTTAGAAACGGAAATACCAAATGAAACAAAAGTACACACATTTTTCCTAGTTCATGAGTACCACTTTAGAAATAATTTCAGGAATAAATTCCCTCTAACAGGGGGATAATGTAACAACTGTTATTTCAAGTCAATAAAAGTCAAAGAAAGTCAATAAAAGTGTAACATCCCAAAAATACCAACTAAAAATTTCATTTTTAAATTAGGTTAATACATAAAACATCGTTATAAAACGTTCATAACAAAATATTCAGAGTACATCCCAGAAAATCCACAGTGCGGAAAACATGAGAGTGTGTGATATGCCGCTACCGCGCCGGCTCCTTTCCCCTAGCTGAAGAGGTACCTGAAAACAAAACTATAAAACGTAAGCACGAAGCTTAGTGAGTTCCCCCATAATGCCACATACCATGCAATCATATAATGAACAGCTAAGGGATACGGGCCTCGCCCACACCCATAGAGATACGAGCCTCGCCCACACTCTACTAGCTAGGAGATACGGGCCTCGCCCACACTCTACTTTCTGAGAGATACGGGCCTCGCCCACGCTCTGTTATCCATGGAGATACGGGCCTCGCCCACACTCCGCTATCCATGGAGATACGGGCCTCGCCCACACTCCACTACTAAACCATAACATACAAGTATCACACAGACAACAAGTATAAGCAATTCTATCATACTGGCATATAACACAATCAAACTCAGCTATGAGATACGGGCTCCGCCCACACTTCGATACTAACATATCATCTATACGGGCCGGCCTTGGTGCCTTAAACCCGTCCCTACTGGAAGGAAACTCACCTCGAGAGTAGCTGCCGAAAACCTGCTCAGACTACGCCTGGCTGCTGCACCGGTAATCCCTCCGGCTATAAATCCGTAAACATGGATTAGGTACACATAAATACCCCTAAGGTCAAATGACTGGTCAAAGTCAACTCCTTGGTCAAAGTCAACCTTCTGATTGACTGGACTCGCCGAGTCCATATGGCGACTCGCCGAGTCCTTCTATGTCTAGCCCGACTCTGACTCATCGGGTCCCTGTTCCCACTCACTGAGTCAGCCTGACTCCCTAGACGGGGACAACTAACAAACCCGCGACTGGACTCGCCGAGTCCAAGGGGGTGACTCGCCGAGTCCGACGAACAGATCTCACAAATCGCTCCAATCTTCCATCAGAACATCAACCTTGGAGATTTGGAGATTCTGGGACTATAGCTACACGTTAAATTGCTAATTCCACGTGCGACTACGGAGGGTTGGACCTCCTACACTTAAACCCTTCTTATCCTAGTGACTGATCATATGACTCGCCGAGTTGGAAGAACAACTCGTCGAGTTCAAGGCTATATTCAAGGAAGTTTGGCACTCGCCGAGTACCCTTCGACTCTTCACCCATTCTGGCCAAAACTGAGACATGCAATGGTTCCAAACCATAAATCTAAGCTCCTAGGGCATAAACACACGGAGTTTGGGAGGTTTAAGGGCTTGCAATCTACATATAAGGGACAAAAAGGGAATCTATTTTACTAAAGATCAAGAAGGAGCTTTCTTACCTGGTTCGGAGCTTCTCCCAGGGTAGATTTTGGATCTACCACACTTCCTTGCACCCTCCAACTTCCTCCTTCTTCTCTTAAGCTTCAAACTTCCTTCACCAAGGCAAAAAATCACTCTCAAGGATCAAAATGGGCTAGGGTTTCGCTCTCCAGTTCTTCTGGAAGAGAATGGGACGAAATGGGTGTTTTAGAATGGGTAAAATAGGGTGTAATGTCTGAAAATAGAGTTTCATCCAGACAGGTGGACTCGCCGAGTCCATGCATCGACTCGCCGAGTTCACCGCTCAAATCCCGTGTCCACCCTGCTGCTACTCGGCGAATCGGGACGCAGACTCGCCGAGTTCGTGGCAAAATTAAGATAAAAACTTAAATAAAATCATACCATGAACCCGGTGTTACAAATCTCCCCCACTTATTTTAGACTTCGTCCTCGAAGTCTGCCGCTCCCTTCCGGAACAGCTCCGGATAATGCTCCATCATCTCATCCGCGGGCTCCCAAGTCCATTCCGAGCCCTTCCGATGCTGTCATTGCACCTTCACCAGCTCCACCCTTTTGTTCCTCAGTTCCTTCGACTTCCGGTCTAGGATAGCCACAGGCCGCTCGATATAATTCAGGCTGTCATCAACCTGGATGTCCTCCAAAGGTACCACTGCTGAATCGTCCACCATGCACTTCCGCAGCTGGGAGACGTGGAAAGTGCTGTGGATCTGACTGAGTTCGGCTGGCAGGTCCAACTGATATGCCACCTTGCCCACCCGGGCTGCAACCCTAAACGGTCCAATATACCTGGGACCCAACTTGCCCCGTTTCCTGAATCGGATGACGCCCTTCCACGGTGACACTTTCAGGAGAACCATATCCCCGACCTAGAACTCCAGGTCTGATCGGCGCCTATCGGCATAACTCTTCTGCCGACTCTGAGCAGTCTGAAGCCTGCTCCGGACCTGCTGAATCTTCTCTGTCGTCTTCAACACTACTTCGGTGCTCCCCATGACTCTCTGTCCAACCTCGCCCCAACATATCGGGGTCCTGCACTTCCTCCCGTACAACATATCGAAGGGAGGACAGTCAATACTCACGTGATAGCTGTTATTGTATGAAAACTCGGCTAAAGGAAGATAGGTATCCCAGCTACCACCGAAGTCTAAAACACACGCCCGCAGCATGTCCTCCAGAGTCTGGATGGTCCGCTCGCTCTGGCCATCCATCTGTGGGTGAAAGGCTGTACTAAAATGCCGACGAGTACCCAGCTCGTCATGAAACTTCTTCCAGAACCTGGAAGTGAACCGCACATCCCTATCCGAAATCACTGAAACTGGCACCCCGTTCCGTGCCACCACCTCTCTGATGTAGATATTGGCCAATTTCTCGGCCGAGATGCTCTCCTGAATCAGGATAAAGTAGGCGCTCTTGGTCAATCGATCGACGATGACCCATATCGAATCCACTCCCCGCGCGGTCCTGGGAAGCTTGGTGATGAAATCCATCGTGATGTCTTCCCATTTCCACAGCGGGATATCCAACGGCTGCATCTTGTCGTGCGGTCTCTGGTGTTCGGCCTTGACCTTCCTGCAGGTCAGGCACCGCTCAACGTACCATGCTACATCCCGCTTAATGCAGGGCCACCAATAGTCCAGACGAAGATCCCTATACATCTTCGTTGCCCCTGGATGAATGGAGAATCGGGATTTATGCGCCTCCTCCATCAGAACCTAGCGCACGCCTCCGAGGTATGGAACCCACACCCTGCGGTGTAATGTCAATAATCCCCAGCTGTCATGATCGAAGGAGGAAACCTGTACCACAATCCGCTCACTCTTCCGACGTTCCTCCTTTATAGCCTCCTGCTGAGCCTCCCGGATCCGCTCCAAAAGCGGAGTCACCACTGTCATCCGCATGCAAATATCCCTGATCGGCGCCGCCTTGCGGCTAAGCGCATCGACCACCACGTTGGCCTTCCCCGGGTGATAAAGGATTTCACAATCATAATCCTTTACCACATCTAGCCACCGACGCTACCTCATATTCAGATTTGGCTGGTCCATGTGGTACCTCAAACTCTTGTGGTCCGTGTAAATCGTACAGCGAACCCCATAGAGGTAATGACGCCAAATCTTGAGGGCGAACATAACAGCCCCCAACTCCAAATCATGCGTCGGGTAGTTCGCCTCGTGAGGCTTCAGCTGCCTCGACGCGTAGGCGATGACATGCCCTCTCTGCATCAATACCACGCCCAAACCTGAGATGGGCGCATCGCAGTATACAACAAAATCCTCCATGCCCTCTGGCAAGGCTAAGATTGGCGCCTCGCACAATCTCTGTCTCAGTGTCTCGAATGCTGCCTGCTGCTCAGGCCCCCAACGAAAGACCACAGCCTTCCTCGTTAACCTGGTCAGGGGTAATGCTATCTTGGAGAAATCCAGAATGAATCTCCGATAGTGGCCAGCTAATCCTAGGAAACTCCGAATCTCAGATGGAGACTTCGGAACCTCCCATCTCATCACGGCCTCCACCTTGGCCGGATCCACCGAAATCCCATTCTGGTTGACAAGGTGCCCAAGAAACTGCACCTCGCGCAACCAGAACTCACACTTGGAGAACTTAGCATACAAGTTTTCCCTTCTCAAGGTTTCCAAAACCTCCCGCAAATGCTCCTCATGCTGCTCTCGCGTCTTGGAGTAAACCAAGATATCATCAATAAATACTATCACCGACCGGTCTAACATCGGTCTACACACGCGCTTCATGAGGTCCATGAACGCGACAGGAGCATTGGTGAGCCCGAAAGGCATCACCACGAACTCATAGTGGCCATAACGTGTCCGAAATGCCGTCTTCTGCACATCCTCCTCTCTGACCCTCACCTGGTGATACCCTGAATGCAAGTCTATCTTGGAGAACCAAGATGCTCCCTGAAGCTGGTCAAAGAGGTCGTCAATCCTCGGGAGTGGGTAGCGGCTCTTCATCGTTACCTTATTCAGCTCCCTATAATCGATACACATCCGATGCGACTCGTCCTTCTTCTTCACAAACAGAATCGGGGCTCCCCAGGGTGAACTGCTCGGTCTAATGAAACCCTTGTCTAACAGCTCCTGAAGCTGTGTAGACAACTCCTGCATCTCAGGAGGAGCCAACCGATACGGTGCCTTGGCTATCGGAGCCGCACCAGGGACTAGGTCGATCCTGAACTCCACCTGTCGCTCTGGAGGTATCCCAGGCAGCTCCTCGGGGAATACATCCGCGAACTCTCGTACTACGGGCACATCGCCCACCGTCGCCTTACCCGCCTCCCGGGTGTCCATGACATATGCGACATATCCTGCGCAACCCTGCTGAAGGTAACACCTTGCCCTCGCTGCCGAACAGAAGGCTGGCCCTCGCTGTGATCTCTCACCCTGAATTACTAACTCTCCCCCACTTGGGGCTCTGACTCGTACTAACTGTTACGCGTAATCTATCACTGCCCCATTGGGACTCATCCAATCCATAGGAATAATGACCTTGTTTCCCCGCAATGGAATGGGAACTAGGTCAACCAAATACCCCTCTTCGAACAACCTCAATACACAATCTCGGAAGACCTCTGATGCTCGCACCGACCGGTCGTCCGCAATCTCGACCTCTAAAGGGCAATCCAACATGCTCGAGGACTCAGGAAACTTCTTGCTAAGTGCAAGAGAAACAAAGGATCGGGTAGCCCCCGAATCAAACAACACCTGGACTGGAATACCGTTCACATGGAACGATCCTAAACGTATATTCACATAGCACATATCAATATCATAAATCTCATATAAATAGGTCAGAGGGAAAGAATCATACCCGTCACCACATCGGGTGCAGCGCGTGCCTCCTCGGCTGTCAGCTGAAATGCCCGACTCCTCACCACCGGAGCCTCTGCCTTGCCCTGCCGGCCATCTGTAATCCGCAGGGTCGCTGGAGCTGGCGCCTGTACTGGCGCTGCTGCTGTCAACTGGGGGCAGTTGGCCCTCTTGTGGCCCCTCTGGTTGCAGTGGAAACACAGCAACTCAGATGTCTGAATAACCGGAACAGGGGCAGTACAATCCCTGCTGAAGTGTCCCGTCTTGCCGCACCTGTAGCAGCATGTCGATCCTAATCTACACGCTCCCTCGTGCGACCTGCCGCACTTCCTGCAGCGGCTCGGTCCTGAATGGCCTTTCGGCCTACCATCTGATCCCTTGGGCTTCTTTCCCGAAGCCCCTATCGTATGTCCCTCCTCTGCCTTCCTCTTCCGGATGTGCTCCAGATCTATCTCCCTCTCCCTCGCCCTAGCAATCATAGAATCCAGGGTAGGGCAAGCTGAAAAACTGACATGCTCCCGAATGTCGGCTCGCATCATGTCATGGTAGCGGGTCCTCCTCATATCCTCATCACCTGCATACTGGGGCACCAGTAACGCCCTCTCCCGGAACTTGGCGGTGATCTCCGCCACAGTCTCCGTCGTCTGTCTCATATCCAAAAACTCTCTGGCTAACTGCTAGAGTTCCACTGTAGGTGCGAACTCCGCTCTGAACCGGGTCACAAAGTCCGGCCACGTCATAACCTCAAGAGCCGATGCTCCCAATGAGTCACCAACAGACTCCCACCAATCCCTAGCTCGGTCTCTCAAACATCATGCTGCATACCTCACCTTCGACCCCTCGGGGCAGAAGCTGGTCAGCTGCGCAGACTCAATGTCTGCGATCCATCGTCTGGCCACAATGGGGTCCTTCGCCCCATGGAAATCCGTCGCACCGCTGCTCCTGAAGTCCTTGAAGGACAATGTGCGAGATCCTGACTGGCTAGCCGCCATATCACTCCTGAACGCCCTGAGGCGATCCTCCATCAACTCAACAATACCCTCCTTGATCGACCCGAAGATGAGGGGAGTCGACTCAAGGATGCCCCTGGTAATCTCTGACGCGATGAACTCACGTAGACCCTCATCAATTGGTTCGGACCCTGAACCCGAACCCGATCCCAATCCTGAGCCTCCCGCTCCCTGTCGTGTGGTCACCATACTGAAAAACATAGCATAACCACCATCAAACGATATTCCACTAACGAGGCTCACATACATACCACTAGTCCCCGGTCTCGCCTCGGCCCTTTTTGAATCGAGTATTGATCCTCCGCTTTCAGTAGTACGGGCCCATACTACCTTCCACGTCTATCCGTACTTTCCTCAAGAATTGCCTCAACTCAACCAAGTCCTTTCTACTAATACTGCGGTTCTCGTGCTACTCTCGCCCTAGGCTTGCCCTAAGTAATCGCCATCCCACTCTCTGCCATCAGCTGCACAAGAAGTCCCTGCTTTCTTTCCCTAACTAGCTTGCGAATACTATTACATATTACTCAGACTAGATAATTATTCGAATGAGAGGTCCTACCCTACAACGGTTGGACTCAAACAAGAGCTGCGAAATAGGGCTAGACCCAACCTTCTGAAATTATTTAATCCTTGCAATATGTAACTTAGCATATTCGTTCACTAGTTAGTGAAAGACGACTAGAACTCCTAATAGCACAAAGCAAGCAGCATTCGGGCATTGAGTACACATAATCAAGTATATACTACTCTGGCTATCATACTGACTGATCTGTACTAGCATGCAATTCTCAAAAAGCCGAAACACATAAAGCAGGCACATAAGGCATCATTCCTAGATCCTTAGTCCTATTCTAGCATGCTGTTCTACTGAAACTGAAACTGATAATCATAACGTAAACTTGTATGGGTACTTTGGGGAAAACTTACTTGAGCTCGGCCGGTCGCGCACATCACACACCTTTTTCTTTTTAGAAACCCCTTTTACTTAGTCTTTAGAAAATCATTTCTTTATAAAAATCTTTTAATCCCTCGATTTGAGTCCAGACACCCCTGAAGGTGTGTCCGAATCCCTCAAACCAGGGCTCTGATACCAACTTGTAACATCCCAAAAATACCAACTAAAATTTCATTTTTAAATTAGGTTAATACATAAAACATCATTATAAAACGTTCATAACAAAATATTCAGAGTACATCCCAGAAAATCCACAGTGCGGAAAACATGAGAGTGTCTGATATGCCGCTACCGCGCCGGCTCCTTTCCCCTAGCTGAAGAGGTACCTGAAAACAAAACTATAAAACGTAAGCACGAAGCTTAGTGAGTTCCCCCATAATGCCACATACCATGCAATCATATAATGAACAACTAAGGGATACGGGCCTCGCCCACACCCATAGAGATACGGGCCTCGCCCACACTCTACTAGCTAGGAGATACGGGCCTCGCCCACACTCTACTTTCTGAGAGATACGGGCCTCGCCCACGCTCTGCTATCCATGGAGATACGGGCCTCGCCCACACTCCGCTATCCATGGAGATACGGGCCTCGCCCACACTCCACTACTAAACCATAACATACAAGTATCACACAGACAACAAGTATAAGCAATTCTATCATACTGGCATATAACACAATCAAACTCAGCTATGAGATACGGGCTCCGCCCACACTCCGATACTAACATATCGTCTATACGGGCCGGCCTTGGTGCCTTAGACCCGTCCCTACTGGAAGGAAACTCACCTCGAGAGTAGCTGCCGAAAACCTGCTCAGACTACGCCTGGCTGCCGCACCGGTAATCCCTCCGGCTATAAATCCGTAAACATGGATTAGGTACACATAAATACCCCTAAGGTCAAATGACTGGTCAAAGTCAACTCCTTGGTCAAAGTCAACCTTCTGATTGACTGGACTCGCCGAGTCCATATGGCGACTCGCCGAGTCCTTCTATGTCTAGCCCGACTCTGACTCATCGGGTCCCTGTTCCCACTCACTGAGTCAGCCTGACTCGCTAGACGGGGACAACTAACAAACCCGCGACTGGACTCGTCGAGTCCAAGGGGGTGACTCGCCGAGTCCGACGAACAGATCTCACAAATCGCTCCAATCTTCCATCAGAACATCAACCTTGGAGATTTGGAGATTCTGGGACTATAGCTACACGTTAAATTGCTAATTCCACGTGCGACTACGGAGGGTTGGACCTCCTACACTTAAACCCTTCTTATCCTAGTGACTGATCATATGACTCGCCGAGTTGGAAGAACAACTCGTCGAGTTCAAGGCTATATTCAAGGGACTCGTCGAGTTTGAAGAACGACTCGCCGAGTACCAGGCAATCTTCATAGGACTCGCCGAGTTATTTATCCAACTCGCCGAGTCTAAGGCCATCTTAATGGAACTCGCCGAGTGCACTTTGGCACTCGCCGAGTACCCTTCGACTCTTCACCTATTCTGGCCAAAACTGAGACATGCAATGGTTCCAAACCATAAATCTAAGCTCCTAGGGCATAAACACACGGAGTTTGGGAGGTTTAAGGGCTTGCAATCTACATATAAGGGACAAAAAGGGAATCTATTTTACTAAAGATCAAGAAGGAGCTTTCTTACCTGGTTAGGAGCTTCTCCCAGGGTAGATTTCGGATCTACCACACTTCCTTGCACCCTCCAACTTCCTCCTTCTTCTCTTAAGCTTCAAACTTCCTTCACCAAGGCAAAAAATCACTCTCAAGGATCAAAATGGGCTAGGGTTTCGCTCTCCGGTTCTTCTGGAAGAGAATGGGACGAAATGGGTGTTTTAGAATGGGTAAAATAGGGTGCAATGTCTGAAAATAGAGTTTCATCCAGACAGGTGGACTCGCCGAGTCCATGCATCGACTCGCCGAGTTCACCGCTCAAATCCCGTGTCCACCCTGCTGCTACTCGGCGAGTAGGGACGCAGACTCGCCGACTTCGTGGCAAAATTAAGATAAAAACTTAAATAAAATCATACCATGAACCCGGTGTTACAAAAAGTCAAAGAAAGTCAAAGAAAGTAAATAAAAGTCAAGTATTGTAATAAAAATAAACGTCAAAAATAAAATAGTAGATAGATCCAATATCTTTGAAGAAAATTGTAGTGGTCGGGACAAGGATTTCAGAGATATAAAGAACGCCGAAATCCGAGTTATAACGATGAAGTTATGACCTGTCGAAGTTTCGCAACAAAACTGGCATGACACCGGGAATCGTAAAAAGTGAGTTTAAGATAGATTACTTTTTGGCCTTAGTGATCTGAATGAAAGTTGTAGAGTACGTCACCACCTACGTGTGCATATAAAGAACGTAAAAAACGGAGCTCGTGTGCAAAATGTATGACCTTCAGAAGATGTAGCAGTCTAAGAGAGTGACACGTGGCAAAAACCCTAGCTTAGTCGTGTTCCACGACGTGGACAGGAGCTCCATGACATGGAAGTGATCTAAAACACCTCTCAATGCTAGTGTGCAGATGGCAAGTCTATGGGAGTGAGGTGTTGAATCTCCACGACGAGGAAATAAAGCCCACGACGTGGAATGCGTAATGTGACACCTTCCGAAGCTAGGACTCAAATGGCAAGTCTATGAGGTGATGCAACTCTATTTCCACGACGTGGACATTAAGCCCACAACATGGCCTTGACTTGATCAGTCTATAAATAGCCATTTCGATCCCAAGTCTCATTACACCTAAATCTCTTCTCTCTATCTCGTTTGTTGAGGCTGTTTTGCTTCCCGAGCACGACGATCACGAACCGCTGACCGTTTTCAGCTAGATTCTAACTGCAATCATACTTAAGGTGAGTTCATACCCCTACGTTTTCACGATTTTTCATTTGTTTTAGGGGGGGGGGGAATACAAGTAAAACACAAGAAATATTGTGTTAATATATAAACTATTTCAAATAGTATCAATTGTCGTTTTTACCAATATATATATATATATATATATATATATATATATATATATATATATATATATATATATATATATATATATATATATATATATATAATTAAGATTCAACAGACTTAGAATTGATGATTTCGCGCTACTTCCTGTTCCTTGTTTGGTTGTGGGCTTAGGGTAGAATCATTTATTCGACTGTCTTTTTAATTGAATATATATATATATATATATATATATATATATATATATATATATATATATATATATATATATATATATATATATAGAAGTATTCAAATTATTTCAACACGTTAAATAAAAAGAATATTTTCGCAACTTATATTATTACCGTTTGTACAAAAATGTTAAATTTCACGGGATACTTTTATCACAGATTTACGAATATAATCATGCAAAGTTGTTAAAAATACAAAGATTTTCATTTCAACAAAACATACACATTAAACTATAATAGGTATCGTTTATGGAACATATGTACAATTTTACCAAGTTCGAGATACAATACGGAAACAAACATATAAACTATAATATGTGTAGTTTATGGGTCAGTTTACAATACTTATACACTCAGAATTTTCTATGGAAAAGTTACATTTTCATTTATCAAAGGGTTTTCAGTTCATTACTTGTAAACTCATTGAAGCAATTTGTGAGACAGTCTTCAAGTACTTACCTAAGTACCAGCGGAAGTCCTGACTTATAACCAGAGTCTCTTGTAGGGAGACTGAGATATTTGTGTATAGATCTATATGGAACTGACAATCCCACACCCTAACTATTAGATACAGTTGGACCGGCAGGTCTGAGGTGACAAATGTCGTTAACATTTCCGACGCCTGAAGAACGTCGTGTTTAGGCCATCTTAGGTCATAGTATGGTTATAAGAACTCACATGGAGAAAACAACGACACATTTACGGAGTAATATATTTTCAAACAGTCTCATTTGAGCATTAACTTTACATTTGGTTTACGGGGCAAACGTACCTTCAAATAGTTTTACATAACAATAAAACTACATTACACGACTTCTCAGTGCAACACGGGCTACATTTCTAGAAATATACTATTAAAGGGATTACATACAAATACAACCACAGTACATTATTTTCCTAGTACAGTGCAACTTACAGGACCATTATTGATAAATAAATGATTACTTAGCGTATAGGTTAGGTTTATATATAATGAAGATCCTATAGGCATTAGAATGCGTCATTCCGCCTTAGATCTTGTTCCTTGTTTGGTTGTGAGTTTAGGGCAGAGTCACCCATTCGACTGTCCGTTCGATCTTGATTATATATAAATTGTATACACTAAGTGATCATAGGAGGTAACAGTTGTTGGATTAGGTGTCTAAGCCCATAACTATAATTTGTATGTACTTGACCCGATAGTAGCATGGTCCATTTGGGTTGCATTGATCGGGGTAATTTGATAGGAAGGACATTTGAGAAAGAGGTTATTTGTGATTTATTAATATATTATAAGAATAATATATTAATTGAGAAATCATGTTATTTAATTGGTATTGATCAAGAATTAATTTGGAATTAATTTAGTGATCAAAAGAGACTGATTAAATTAATAGGGGCTGATTATGTAAATCAATGAAACATATAAGTTTGGGCTAATGATCCATGATTGATTTGTGATGGACTAAGCTTATCTGGGAGTCCATGAAGTGTTAGTCCAAATGAATTATTGGATCAAAAGTCTAAGTGAATGGATTAGGGTTTACAAGTTACCCATGGAATTCTACACTATATATGTAACCCCTAAGCCCCTAAGAAGAGTGTAGTCGATTTTGGTGCCTCCTAAACCTCTCTCATAATCCTCCATTTGTTCTTGGTATTTTGTGACTTATTTAAGGCATCACATTTGAGGTGCTAAGCTCTTGTAAGGCCAACTTCTACAAGCTACAACCAAGAGGTAATCATCTAACTAGTTTTTATGTTTCAAATATCAATGTTGTATGATAGTTAGGCTTCATGCTTTGGAAAAAGAAAATTGCATGTATAACTAGAGAAAACTTAGATCCAAAGCATTAGGGTTGTATGTGCACCATAGGATTGTTGTAGTGCTCAAAACCCATTAGTGGTATCAGAGTCTAGGGTGTTTTCTGTTATATTGATGCATTGTTTGTTTTCAAAGCTGGAAAAATGTCATTTTGGCCACTGACTGCTGGACTCATTGAGTTCCATAAGGGAACTCGACGAGTTGGATCATATGTGATGAACTCGTTCAGTCCATGCCATGAACTCGACGAGTTGGATCCCCTGTTTGCAGTTTTTCGAGTTTTTTGGCAAGAATTGGATTAGGTTCATTACCATAAACTGTTTTATATCATAAAATCTAATTTTTCTGATATGGTAGTGACTATCCTCATCCAATTAAAAGACAATTATCAAATGTTCAGATAATAAGTTGATTAATTATATTATTTGATTTAAATTGTCTTGTTATGTGAGTTGAATTAGGTCAGACTAGTAAGAGATAAAATATGTGATTATTTTACTTGTTTAAAATTTGATCTAAATGGCTTTGAAGAGTTACAAAACTTGCCATCAAGTTTTGGAATTCAAAAGGTCTTGAAGAGTTACAAAACTTGTCATCAAGTTTTGGAAGCCAAAAGGTTTTGAAGAGTGTCCAAACTTGCCCTCAAGTTTTGGAATTTAAAAGGTCTCATTTATGAAACATTAAAATTCAAAAATTCAAGAGTTTTTGAAGAGTTTCAAAACTTGCCCTCAAGTTTTGGGATTTGAAAAGTCTCATTTATGAAACATTAAATTCTAAACCCTAGAATTTTAAAAGTTTAAAATACCCTTATACTATTATAATATTAAAGGACTAATACTTATATATATGTATAAGACAAGTTAGTCTTACCGTTAGTGGGCCTCATTCACGAAGCTGGTATATAAGGTGGGTATAAGGAAATTGCCTATAAAATGGCGATTGAATGGGTGTCCACTCTCACCCACCGCTTCCTTGACTGGTGGATGGTCGTTAGCCGAACGGGTAGGATAGGACATTAATTGTCATTAAAAAGTATAATGATAATTATAAAAGTAACTAAATATTTTTATAAATTCCTAATCTTAGTTACGTTAGGAAAAATGTGAAATTGGTGCTATTCCATGAAATTGCACTTTGCACCTTGCCAAGTCGTTAGTAGAGCGTGTGTGGTTAACCGACACACTAACTTGGACTAGCAAGGGTGACAAAGGGTAGCTTGATTTTTGTCATAGATCAATGGAGCGTGTGTGGTTAACCGACACATTGATTGGGTGATAAATGATATCAAGAGTACCAAGCAAATTTGCATGGTTATTCACACCTTGTTTGTGCCTCGGTATCCCAGTCACAAACTTGAAGGGCATAATCGAGATTTAAACATGCCATTGAAAAGTTCAATAAATCTCAAAGATATAGGAATTTCAATTCATTTAGAACTTAATCCTCAATTTCGTTTTTCATGGTGGAAATTGGTAAATCGTCATTTACCTACCTTCAAATATTTTGCAATAGGATTACGGAATCCCTCTTCCAAATTGTGAAATATTATGTTGGGTCCTAGCCTTAATATTTCATTTGGGTGTTATATTAAGGATATTTATCTAATCTAAACTTTGTCGTTCTTTTCAGATGTCTACTTCAAAAACTGCTTCAAACTAAAACTCTTCCGGCTCTTTCTCCCTCATGAACTTATGTGGGAGGGTCATTTTTGATGGATCGAATTTCAATGATTGGATTCAAAACATCCGCATGGCCATCGATACGAGGAAAAAGAGTATCTCCTCGACAAAGAGCTTAAGGAGATTGATGAATCTACTGCCACTCCTGAACAGATAGCGGAGTATATGGCTCATAAGAAGGACGCGACAAAGGTGTCGTGCATCATGATAGCCACTATGACTCCTGAGCTTCAGAAGTCATATGAGGACTTCTGGCCTTTCGAGATGCACCAAGACTTGATGGAAAGGTACCATCAAAGTGCTCGACAAGAAAGGTATGAAATCATTGCCTCCATGATAACAACAAAAATGAAGGATGGAGATTCCATCACGGCCCACTTACAAAAGATGCAAAGGTTTGTGGACCGCTTGGTGAAGTTGAATGTCAACTTCGATGAAGAGTTGGCCATTGACATTATCCTACACTCTTTGCCTCCATCTTATGATCAGTTCAAAATGACTTATCATATGAACAAGGAGGAAGTCACTCTAAGCAAGCTTCAAGGCCTATTGAGAACTGTTGAAAGTAGTTTAAAAGGCAAGTCTGTTGTACCCACTCCTACTGCTGCCCCAATCCTGTAAATTGGACATGGGAAGGGAAAGAAAAGGAAAGCTCCTTCAAAGAATCACAAGGGAAAGTCTCCTGATGGATCCTCTGTTGGATTTTGAGCATTCTAACACTCCTATGGTGTACATGCAACCCTATAAACCTTGGATCTATGTTTTCTCTATTATACATGCAAATATTAACTATTCCAAGGTTTCATCCTAACTAGCATATTATGAAGCACCTATACTACAAAATTCTAGTTAGATGACATACCTTTTGATGTAGCTTGATGTCTTCAAGCTTTAAGAGCTTAGCCCCAATAGTGTGGAAGCCTCAAATGGAATCACAAATCACCAAAACACCTTGGAAGAACTTGAGAGAATATGTATGCACACTAAAATCGGCCCACTCTTATTTTCACACACTTGTGCCAATTTTGTGAGCCAAGGACCCCTTTATATATTATGGAGGATTAGGGTTACATCCATGTAAACCCTAATACCCATGACCTTTCATTTACATAGGATCCATGGGTTAAAAGCTCCATGGACCATCCATGAAAGCTTAGCCCAACCTAAATGAACTTGGCCGATTCCATATATATAAGAGTCCATATTTAATTAGTTCTTTTTGATCACTTAATTAATTCTAAATTAATTCTTGATCAATACTAATTAAATAATATGATTCCATATTAATATATTAGAACTTATAATATATTAATATAAATCATAAATATACTATTCTCAAAAGACTATCCATATAAATTGTGCCGGTGAAGTGCAACCCAAATGGACCATGCCAGGTCGGGTCAAGTACATACCAAATATAGTTATGGACTTAGACATTAATCCAACATCCTCTTCTAGTGGGTCCACAGCTGCTCCCTCATCCAATTCGAAAGAAGCAGAGTGCTTCTATTGTCATGATAAAGGGCACTGGAGACGAAGCTGCTCCAAATACTTGCTAACATCAAGGATAAGAAAATAAAGCCCACCTTCGCATGTATTTATACTATTCTGTCTAATAACTCATTGCATGCTAATTCTTGGGTCCTGGATACATGATGTGGTTTTCACGTTTGTTCTGATTTGCAGGGTCTAAAAAGAAGTAGGGATGTGGAGCACGGGAAGAAGTAGGGATTGGGTACTTGTTCCATGACCACCGGGGGCCAATGTGTTCTGTTCTATGTGGTTGTTTGAACAGAAGTTTAAAGCTGATGGATCTCTCTCTAGATACAAAGCTTAGTTAGTTGCTAACGAGCGCATTGAGCAGCAGGTGATAGATTGTGATGAGACTTTCAGTCTGGTTGTCAAACCGGCTACCATACGCACCATTCTCAGCTTGGTTGTCTCCAGACACTGGCCTATTCACCAGCTCGACATGAAGAATGCATTTCTTCATGGTCACGTTCACGAGACTGTTTACATGCACCAGCCTCCGGGCTTTCAGGATCCCCAACACCCAGATCATGTATGTCACCTCCACTGATCCCTCTATGGCCTCAAACAAGCTCCCCGAGCATGGTTTTAGCGGTTTGATCAGCATGTTCTTCGCATGGGTTTTCATCACAGTCTCACAGATTCATCCCTATTCATTTATCAGCATGGAGCCGATACTGCCTATCTCGGACTGTATGTTGATGATATTGTTTTGACTGCGTCTTCTGCCGATTTGCTTCAGTCCATCATTACTCAGCTTCGCAGAGAATTTGCCATGACTGATCTTGGTCCTCTGAATTATTTTCTAGGGATCTCTGGTACCCGATCTTCTAAGGGTCTCTTTCTCTCTCAAAGAAAATATGCATATGAGATCCTTGATCGTTCTCATATGTTTCAATGCATTCTAGCTCGTACGCTTGCGGAGACTAAACACAAGCTTGATGCCACTGGTCCCCCTGTCGCTGACCCCTCCTTCTATCGCATTCTTGTCGGGGCTCTTCAGTATCTCACCTTCACGCGCCCGGACATTGCCTTTGCCGTTCAGTAGATTTGTCTCTTTATGCATGATCCCCGGGAGCCTCATCTACATGCTCTAAAACACATTTTACGTTACATTCGAGGGACTCTTGACCATGTCCTTCAAATTTACGTCCCACACGTGTCTGAATCTTCGTGCTTACTCTAATGCAGACTAGGGAGGATGCCCTGTTTCGTGACGATCGACCTCGGGTTACTGTGTATTTTTGGGTGACAATCTCATATCTTGGTCTTCTAAGAGATAGTGAGTCATTTCCCGGTCCAGTGCCGAAGCAGAGTACCGTGGCGTTGCGAACGTCGTATAAGAGACATGTTGGGTTCATAACTTACTTAGAGAGCTCCGATGTCTGCCCACCAAAGCTACTATCATCTATTGCGACAACATCAGCTCAGTCTACATGACATCCAACACCAACGCACTAAACACATAGAGATTGACATTCACTTTGTGTGTGATCTTGGTTCTCATAGTGTTGTTTGTGTTTTTCATGTTCCGACTTCTGCTCAATATGCAAACATTTTCACGAAAGGTCTTCCGACTCAGCTCTTCAACGATTTCAAGACCAGTTTGAACATTCAGAATGCTCCTCCCGATCAAATTGTAGGGGGATGTTAGCAGACTCATATTTATTATATAGTTTATTAGTATTACTTAGCTCATTACTTTGTTATACGTATGTATTGTCCCATTGTAATCCTTGTATGTATTTATAGATTTTCAGTAATACATCTTAATCCATGGGAAAATACGGTGATTAACAAACAATAGTAAGTTTCATAAACTCGCAAGTATCTTATTGAAGAAACTTATAACTCAAAACTTCAATAGTTATGTTTACATGTACCTATCTAACGGTTTTATACTAAAAAAACACATTAGTATTTAACTAGGATTATAGATAGAGAAAGACATCGACTTTCCATATTAGAATGTCCTTATTGCTCAAGGAAACTAATGAAGACTTGGCCGACACAACAAATTACTTGGACAACACTCCAAGCTGTCGAACCTGGTCCTTGCCTAGAGGCCACAACCGGTTCTCAGACAATTCCCAACAAGTGCACCCCACGATATGGTGCTCCTGGCACCATGCGGTGGAGGTACTCTATTCAGCCTAACAAACTTGAACAACTATAACAATGCTAAAATGCATCGATGTTTTTTGTTATCAAGAAGCTACATGACAGTTTATTTGTTAAAATTGAGCAGTAAGAGTTTTCTTAACGCAAATTGGTAATCCATTAAATTGTGCTCATATTTAAACACCATCCATTTCAATTCGGGCAAAAAAAAAAGAAAACAAAGAAGAACATATACAATATTATACATCTTTGAAGAAAACCAAGATTGGCTTGTAAATAGTCTCTCCGGCAAGTGTTACTTAATAAATAGCGGACTTATTTTTTACAACAAAATTTAAATAGTATCGTCAATTACATGATTATGAAAGTAGGAATTTTTTTTTTTTTCCAATTGATAAGAAAATTTTGGAAATTTTAAATATAAATGAAATTTCACAGCTCTATATTAACTTTAGAATTCCTACGGATTACAGCTATCAAAAAAAATGTTATTATAGTAATATTCAGAGCTTATTAATTTGTGCTCTCACCCCCTCCTTAGAGGCAGCATGTATCTGCAAGGAGTTGAACAATGATAAACAAGTTAGAGTAATCATTAGAAAGATCACTCATCATACTATTTTCATTAGTATTTGAGAAAATTATTAAAAGTATTGTTCATAAAGGTAAGGTTTGGTGATGGTGATGATGATATACACTAATCCACATGCCCCTTTGTGGTAGAAAGATGCTTTCTGAATTCAAAATAAGGATATTAAAGAAAGTTATAAAAATTGACGGTAATTAGTAACTAATTTAATCCAAATGTCCACTGTTTATGTTTTGGAAAAATGACATCTTTAGTTAGAACGGGACGTTTCGAAAGATCTATCCAGATTTCGGACAAGTAATATGTAAGTTTTTTTAACGGGACGTTTCGAAAAATCATTTCAGATTTCGTACAAGTAATATGTCAATTTTTCGATCGTGAATGTTTAAACTCGTTATTTTAGTGTTTAAAAATTCAATCATCAACATCTAACACCATTTTTCTTAATCCAAATGATCATTTGGATTAAATTAAATACTTCACTGTTTAAGTTTTGGAAAAGTGACATCTTTAATTGGAACGGGACGTTTCGAAAGATCTATCCAGATTTCGGACAAGTAATATGTCATTTATTTATTTATTTATTTATTTATTTATTTTTTGGAACCGGACGTTTTGATGATCATTTCAAATTTCGGACAAGTAACATGTCAGTTTTTCCATAGTGAATGTTTGAACTTGTTATTTTAATGTTTAAAAATTCAATCATCAACTTCAAACACTATTTTTTTTTAAAGGCAATCTCCATTAAAGTCTCAATATTACTAAAAAAAATCTCAAACTAAAATTTTGTGTACAAAAAAACCTTAATTACCGGTAAAAATGACAATTTGACCATTTTTTTTCCGTTTATCGGTTTCATTACTTACCTGGTTCAATTAAAGTCCAATTATTTTAACATAATTTACAAATAAGTCCCAAACTAAAATGAAGTGATGATTTAACCATTTTCTCCTTATAGCATACATTTTATTAATTTCATTGCTGACTTAAACGCATTTTCGTCATTATATGAGCCGATGATATGGATATGATGGGTTATATAATGCTACGTTTACTGTAAAACTTGATATCCATCTCATCAGCTCATTTATGAGTATGCGTTCATGTCAATTATAAAACCGGTAAAATATGTATTTTCGGGGAAAAAAAAGGGCGGGAAATGAGCTGATGAGAAGAAGATGGTAGGTTACATAAGATTAGATAGATAATTTGTGTCTTTTGTGCTCTACTGGTCAGGAAGACTGGTGTCATGTCTTTCTTTTTGTGAGGTGGTGGTGCATGTGTGGAATTCTATCTCGAAATGGCTACCCTCCCCCTTCCGTTAAACATAGCCAAGTTAATGTCTTGGGTCGATACGATTTTCTAACGAAGATGAAGAGGAAAGAGATATAATCTATGATAATAACCACAATTTTGATATTATGGCGATTCACAAATAATATGATATTTAAGAGGTTCAAGCTACCAATGAATTCGTTTGTTGAGAAGAGTATGCTTTATTATTAGGTTAAAACCCGTGTACTACACGGGTGATGTGACATCCCCATTTTCACGGACAGAAAAGACCGATTTGTTTATGCTTTATTTTAAAAATCAGAGTATTCATTTTAAAGAATAATATTGAGGAATTTGTTCCCAGAAAAACATGATAAACATATTATCAAAACATTTCCGAAGAAATGTATTTTGTTTATATTAAAACTTTGGGATGTCATTTTCAATACAGAAACATAAGCATAAACAGACCTTACATTCATTTACACTAGTGATCTAAATCTCTTTTAATCTCTCAGTGTAATGTAGCTTCGTAGCGACACCTGTGATACAAATAAACTGAGTGAGTCAGGTTGGGAAACATGGTCAGTACATCAGGTTTTCAACCCGCAATAATAAAGTTATTATGTTTCATCATCAAACAATTAATCCAAATACCCGTCCTCCTTATCTTAAGGATCTACCCTAAGATTCATCTATCATTCATTCATTCATTTCTAAGGATTGTCCTAAGGAATATTCATGAAGTCCATCACTGCCAGGGTTTATAGATTACAACTGGTGAACACGTATATCAAAAACACCTAATGAACACGTAGTTCAAAAAAACCTGGTGAACACTTAGTTCAAAAATACCTAGTGAACACTTAGTTAAAAAATACTTAATGAACACCTAGTTCAAAAACACCTACAGGTTATGAGCCTGCTAACGTTCCACTAGACTGTCTGGAATAGTTCGTGGTCTTCATCTATACTCCGCTAGATGTGTAAGTCAGCTTAAACATCGAGGCCTCTCATCATTTCATTTCATCTCTTATCATCTATATCATCTACCCATCTTTACCCATCATAATTATAGGTATAAAATACATATACAATATAAATCAAATAAAACATCTATATTTTGTTCTTCCAGCATATATATCAAGAACACATATAATATGCACACATAGCACGTAATTTATATTAAATACTTCATATCTATGTGTAAGATGAAAGTAACTATACACTCACCTTAGTAGCGTGAGTTGATAGAATCTAACTAGAAACAGTCAGCGGTTCGTGATCGTCGGGCTCGGGACGCGGAATGCCTTCAGCAAACGAGAGAGAGAGAAAAGAATTTGGTGTAAGGAATGAAAGGGTCGAACTTGCTATTTATAGGCTGCCCAAAACATGTCCACGTCGTGGACATGACATGTTCATGTCGTGGCGCATGGCTGAATCAGTTTGTAGGCTTGCAATCTGCGTTCTAGCTTCGAAAGGTGTCCGGATGACATTTCCACGTCATGACCTTTATGTCCACGTCGTGGAATCTTAACACATCACTCTCGTAGACTTAGCACGTGTTTTCTATCCTCGATTAGTGTCCTTGACTAATTTCACGTCGTGGACTTAAGGCGGCTAGGGTTTTAGCCACATGTCATGCCCTCAGACAGCTACATCTTCGGAAGATCATAACTTTTGCATACGAGCTTCATTTTTGACATTCTTTATATCCACGCATAGGTGGAGACATAATCTACAACTTTTGTTTAGATAACTAAGGCTAAAAAGTAATTTATCGTAAACTCACTTTTTACGATTCCCGGTATCGTGCCGATTTTGTCGTGAAACTTCGACATGTCATAACTTCTTCGCTATAACTCGGATTTCGGCGTTCTTTATATGTACGAAACCCTTGTGACATATACTATATCTTAGTTGAGATTATTTATTATAAATAATATTTCATCAAAAAGTCATTTTTGACGCTTATTGGATCTAAATTGACTAGCCCGAATCTACAGGCGCTACAATTATCTCCCCCTTAGGATGATTACGTCCCGGAATCATCAACAAAACAGGGCTTGTGTAATGACTCCATATGTTATCTCTTCATCCTAGGTATTAACCGTAACTTCTATGTTCCATCGAATGAGTATCTAACTTTTGGACTTCTCGACTACAGGTGGTGTTCGATCTTGCACCTGCTCTCTATCTCGCGTTGGACTTTCAATTGTAACCTTCGAGTTACAAAATCCTTATAGAAGACTCCTTATTCTTCTTACAAGACTTAAGATAAGTTCTTTCCTTCATTTATCCTAACAGACCGATGAGTCATGTTCTAATGACATCTCATCGTATGATGCAACGCTTAGACTCGGGTCTTTTAGAGTCAAATTCCATAAAGGAATGTACATTCCTTCATATTCTAATGTGATATAATCACATTTTAACATGTAGCACTTCTAACTACAAGCTTCTTACTTTAACAGTGATCACGATACTTCTATTGATTGCTTCGATTATCTTTCATTTGAATCTTCTGGCTTAAGTCAGATGCTACATCGATCTTGGTTTTCTGAACCATGTAACATACTCGTCTTAGTCGGACTCGATTTGATATGACCACTAGGGTCGGAATAACAATCATCTTTTTGGTCATTATCGAAATGATGGTAACGACAGACATAAACAAAACAGAATCAAGTACTAGCGCCTTGGTAACCTTGTGACTTTCCCTGATCTAATTGTGAGTCTTATGCTCCCGGTAGTATAGGCCTTTACTAGCTTTCACACTTACTCATACTTGTCCCAAGTATTATCTCGCAGTCCCCAAGTTCTGATTTCCTAAAATCACAAAACGATTTAACACATACAAATGTGTTCAAATAATAATAAAAATTTCCCTAAACTCTACTAGGACTTCTTCCGTGTGTATCTTCAGTCATCAATTCTACTTCAACTCGGTTGGTGGTGGAATTTCCAGACGATGGGATAACTTCAGGGATTATACCAAAAGTTCTTTCTTTCTGCCAATCGAAAGTGTACTTCTCCCGTACCAGACGTATTATCTATTTAGACGTATTCTAAAGGAAAGTTAACTCTCTTATGATATCTTCCAATAAGTGCCATTCACTATCGTAAGCATCCGCATTTCCTCCGTTTACTCAATTCGCTATGAGTCTTCACCACGACGTTATGTTCACGGAAGCATGCGTTCAGCGTATCGGGACGAGAATATATATAGAGGAAAGTTTATACATGTATTCCTCCTTATTACTCCGAAAAGTTATATGTCAGTTCTAATATCGTAATTAAACGTATAGAAATCTGAACACATAAAATTTTCAGATCTGGTCGACAAAAGACCATGGATCCGATCACATAATAGCATCATAAAGCATATAAGGCTATAACATAAATCATTTAGCACATAAAAGCAATTTAGGAATCTAATCCTAAAGTAAGCTAGTGCTTGTGTCAATTCAGGTGTACATCCTAAATATGTTAGATATACTCCTCACGATCATCACTTAGCATTCTAAGTTTAAGTCTAGAAATTTCCTAAAATTCCTAGTTCGCTTAAACTAATGCTCTAATACCAACTGTGACATCCCCATTTTCACGGCCAGAAAAGACCGATTTGTTTATGCTTTATTTTAAAAATCCGAGTATTCATTTTAAAGAATAATATTGAGGAATTTGTTCCCATAAAAACATGATAAACATATTATCAAAACATTTCCGAATAAATGTATTTTGTTTATATTAAAACTTTGGGATGTCATTGTCAATACAGAAACATAAGCATAAACAGACCTTACATTCATTTACACTAGTGATCTACATCTCTTTTAATCTCTCGGTGTAATATAGCTTCGTAGCGACACTTGTGATACAAATAAACTGAGTGGGCCAGGTTGGGAAACCTGGTGAGTACATAGGGTTTTCAACCCACAATAATAAAGTAATGTTTCATCATCAAACAATTAACCCAAATACCCGTCCACCTTATCTTAAGGATATACCCTAAGAATCATCTATCATTCATTCATTCATTCATTCCTAAGGATTGTCCTAAGGAACATGCACGAAGTCCATCGCTGCCAGGGATTATAGATTATAACTGGTGAACACGTAGTTCAAAACAACTGGTGAACACGTAGTTCAAAAACACCTAATGAACACGTTGTTCAAAAACACCTGGTGAACATTTAGTTCAAAAATACCTAGTAAACACTTAGTTCAAAAATACTTAATGAACACCTAGTTCAAAAACGCCTACAAGTTACGAGCCTGCTAACGTTCCACTAAACTATCTAGAATAGTTCGTGGACTTCATCTATACTCCGCTAGATGTGTAAGTCAGCTTAAACATCGAGACTTCTCATCATTTCATTTCATCTCTTATCATCTATATCATCTACCCATCTTTACCCATCATAATTATAGGTATAAAATACATATACAGTTTAAATCAAATAAAACATGTATTCATCCAGCATAGATATCAAGAACACATATAATATGCACACATAGCACATAATTTATATTAAATATTTCATATCTATGTATAAGATGAAAGCAACTATGCACTCACCTTAGTAGCGTGAGTTGATAGAATCTAGCTAGAAACGGTCAGCGGTTCGTGATCGTCGGGCTAGGGACACGGAATGCCTTAGCAAACGAGAGAGAGAAAATAATTTGGTGTAAGGAATGAAACGGTCGAACTTGCTATTTATTGGCTGCCCAAAACATGTGCACGTCATGGACATGACATGTTCACGTTATGTCGCATGGCTGAATCACTTCGTAGGCTTGCCATGTGCGTTCTAGCTTCGAAAGGTATCGGGATGAGATTTCCATGACTTGACCTTTATGTCCACGTCGTGGAATCTTAACACATCACTCCCGTAGACTTAGCACGTGTTTTCTAGCCTCGATTAGTGTCCTTGACTAATCTTACATCGTGGACTTAATCTTCACGTCGTGGACATAAGGCGGCTAGGGTTTCTGCCACGTGTCATGCCCTAAGACAGCTACATCTTCGGAAGATCATAAGTTTTGCATACGAGCTCCATTTTTGACGTTATTTATATCTACGCGTAGGTGGAGACGTACTCTACAACCTTTTTTAGATCACTAAGGATAAAAAGTACTTTATCGTAAACTCACTTTTTACGATTCCCGGTGTCGTGTCGGTTTTGTCGTGAAACTTCGACAGGTCCTAACTTCTTCGTTATAACTCGTATTTCAATGTTCTTTATATGTACGGAACCCTTGTGACATATACTATAACTTAGTTCAGATTATTTATTATAAATAATATTCTATCAAAAAGTCATTTTTGACGCTTATTGCCTCTAAATTGACTAGCCTGAATCTGCAGGCGCTACAGGTGATAAATTAAAATAACATTTATAGTAACAAAAATATAGTAATTAATCATAAATTTGCTACACTTTTTTATAAGTCTAAATCATAAATTTATAAAGACTTATTTATATAAGGTTGTCCAGTATACCAAAGACGAAGGCCTCCGTGGTCTAGCTGACCACGAACCACGATCGTGCACACCATCCCGGTGCCTCGTCCTGGCTCATGGTCGTGGTGGTTTGTGTTGGGGAGGACGACGACCAATCAGTTTTCTCTTCTCGTCTCTTCCTTTCTTCTTCTCTCTTGCAGACCACGAGGAAGACGATGTTGAGCACCATACCGACTATGTTCAGGAAGACGATGATGGTGACGTGGAGGTGGAAGGAGGTTGTGGTCGTGAAGACCATAACGGATGGCCTAAGTTTGTATAAATGAAGGTTTACTTAACGATGTACTCCAAGATATGTGGGGACAACTTTTGTACTTTGCTTTTCATTCCATTAGAAATCTACCACACTTGCTTATTTTTTTACATACTTATGAGTTATGACAAAAAAAATACATATTACGAATGCACCAAAAGCCAGCTAAACACTCATAAATAGCTTGTTATTTTCAAATTTACACTAAAAAAATTAATTTTTTTTCCAGTTGGATACGTCTGAAATGAGAAATAAATAGGTACAAAAGTATTAAAAACTTCAAGTCGTTACAACAAGTCCGCAAAGAAAAAAAAATAGTTCGTTGCTAGGGAAAAAAGATACTTCAAGTCATTTCATTGTTATTTTAATGTAATTTTTAATTTAAACCCAAAAAGAAAACATAAAATATACATACATATTGTTTGTAATGGATGTGGAAAGCTAGGCGAGTAACATGTGATCCTAAATTCCACTAATTTTTTATTTCATCAAAAAACTTTCTATCATTGCTATTATTTAACATATGACATGGTTCTTTCAAAAGTCCGATGCATTTTTGAAAACTAATAAAATGATCGCAATGAAGTTAAAAATCTAAAAGACGTAAATTTTATGTATAAATAAGAGACATAAATGAAAATCAATAATCCTAACGATTGAAACAAATTTTAAGATTTTGTTTGTATTTCATGTAAACACTTGTCTAGGCAGGTGAACTTGATTCAAGTAACATGGTTCACTGAAGCAATTAAGATGGTTGATGTTCTGTGTAATTTAATCTCAATATTGATGTTGTTGGAATTATTCTAAGAAGAAGTTTATGGTAGATTCTTGTGTGGAAATTCAAATATAATCTCATTTTTTGAACTGATTTGGACGATTATGTCCTTGATGATGCAAGCCCTATTCATCAATGTTGATGTTGGATTTTTGATGAAAGACATGGCTTGGATTGGAAATTAAATTTGTATTTTCAATTTTAGCGTTGACTTGGTCGATTTTGCCCTTGCCCTGTACATCAAGGGCATACCCACCTTTGGTTCATTATACTTCATGATACTTTTTACCTACTCATTGGATGTAATAACAAACAAAAAATGAAAAAAGGTAGTTATAATAAACAAAATTTGAAAGTAAGTTTGCATTTCTTGCATTTAGCACAAATTTTAAAGGATTAAATCTAAAAAATAGCAAAAAAAATACCTTCAGGAATTTAGATATCCTATCAAGGTCAGACACAAGTACTTCCATGAACTTATTTGGATTTGACAGATTACTCATAAAAAAAGCCACAAAAGGAAAAAAACAAAAAACAATCAAATTAATACAACACATGAGTAAGCCATGGAAAAACAGTTTTCATTAGCTCTAATTCTTTTACAATGTAGATGTTGGTAGATAGAGCCTGTTAGATTCATAATGCTTTTTGAGAGACCAGTATTGTCCTTGATATGTTGCAGATGTAAGTTAGATGGCTACATGTACAAAGTTTAAGTTTGAAAAAGGGCAAACTATAAAATATTGTTGCAAGATTGTTTTTGAAAAAATATAATACTATGGCACGATGAGTAATCATAACACAATTGTTTATCTAGAAATTTGAAGTGAAGGAAATTCCAAAATATGACCGTATATTTAGGGAAATAAATTATACCATAATACGGTCGCATGTGTATATATGGACATAAAAACCATGTAAAAAAATAAAAAAAAAGTTATTATTATATGTTTTACGATTCACAAATGCACCTTCCATGCACAACCCAAGTCTAGAAACAACACTCCTGGATGCTCCTGGCCCTTTTCTCGGATGTTGGATTTGAATGTGAAGGTCCAACAAACACAAACAAAACGACAACATGGAAGAAAGATATGAAACAAAGGGAATCAAAGAAACAAGGGATAGTTGCTTGGTGCCAAATGCTTTTCTTATTTAATCAAAAATAAGTTCGGAATACACCTTAAGAAGAAACGTAGGTACCATGTTTATACTAAAACATAACAATTTGACTCTAACACAAAAACTAGAAACAAAGTTAATAAAAAGAAATGTAACATCCCGACAATGAGGTATTTCCAAAATTAACCCTAAAGTATGAAGGTTTATGATTTTTATCCCTTGTGTATGAGAAAGCTTGCAAAATGGCCTATGGTGGAATTTTCGTAAAATCGGGTCGAGGCTGCGAATGTTGGGCGTACGTTGTATACGTTGGGGGTACATGCGCGGGCCTTGGTACGCTGGGCATACACCGCGTACGCAGGTCGTACGTGAAGGATCCTCAAACCCTAATTTTTAGGGTTTGGTCCATATATAAACATCATTAACTCCTTATTTCTCATTCCCTTTTCAGCCTCCACTTGCCATTTCGTCCATCTAGAACCCTAATCCACCTTGAGAGTGTTCTTGAGCTTTTGTGGATACTTTTGGTGACTAAGAAGGAAGGAGAAGAAGAGAGGGTCACCTTGGAGGAGTGAAGCACCTTAGATCCAGAATCTCATCACCATTTGGCATCATTTTAAGGTAAAAAGCTCTGTACTTCATGATGATTTGTTTAAGATATTGTTAGCCTTGAAGTTGTGAACATTTTGGTCCCATTATCTTGGCATTTTGAGTATGCGTTACTCTAAGTCATTTGAGTCATCCCTTTAGACATTTCAGAGTGATGTTGTGCATAAAAATATGATCTTGAGTGTTGTATGTAACCCATGCATGTGTTAGATGGTCTTATTGGGTTAAGAACATTGGGTTTTGGACATTAAGCACTTTATAGCCATTCAAAGTCATAAAGTTGGAAACTTTATGACTTAGGACATCATTTTGGGCTTGGATCTAAGTTTTGGACGGAAGGGCTTAATGGAATAAGCTCTTAATGAAGTTTTGGGACTGGGCGGTGTACGTTGGGCGTACCTGGAGGTACGTTGCACGTACACGGTCAGTGCCCCGCTCTTGGTCAACATTAGAGTACGTTGGGCTTACTCTCTTGGTACGCAGGGCGTACTCTGTTGGGAAGGAATAGTGACTTATGGACCTTGACCGTTGACTTTGACTTTGACCTAGGTTGACCAAGTTTGACTCAAGGGTATTTTGAGCTATAGTTAAGCCTTGGTCTCTATTTGTTGAATAGGTGACCTACAGAGTCGGTATTCGGAGCAGTGTATTGTTCTGCTATTCGTCAGACTGCGATGTGAGTTTTCCTCACTGTACCTGTGGGTCGAAGGCACCAATGCCGGCCCACTATATTATTTATCCTGGTTAGGATAATATTAGGCTAGTTTGTGGTTAATTAGTAGATTTGTAAGATTATCTGTATTTTCTGGTTCTGTGTTATGTTTATCTGTTACATATGTCGACATATTGTGTTGGGTTGAGGTTGTACTGCTTTGTGCGGTAGCCAAAAAAACTCGGGAGCAATCCAAATATGAGCTGAGGGTCCGATTGGCATGCCAGACTCATATTGTTGGCTCAGGGGTAATCCAGTCTTTCTAGCTGTGGACCCGGTATATGCTTTTATATGTGTGTAGGTGTTGGTACTTTGAGGGAACTCACAAAGCTTTGACTTATAATGTTTAGTTTATCGTTTTTGGTACTTCAGTGGATTGTGGAAAGGCAAAGGCGTGATCATACACAACTTCCTGTTTTATGTCATCGGGTCTTGGGAAAACTTTGATTTGAAATAATGCTTATGAAACAATGACTATTTCTATAAACAATGTTGATTAATGGTTGATTTTGAAAATTTTAAATTTATTGTGATTTTTGAGTGTTACAGGTTGGCATCAGAGCCTTGGTTTGACAGAATTGGATGAGCATTCATGTGAATCCAGACTCAAACTAGGGAACTGCAAAAGTTTTTTTTAAACTGATTTTCAAAATTGTTTTCAAAAGTAAACAAGGAAGGATGCGATGTGTAGGATCAACCGGAGCAAGAGAGTATACCCCCAAATTACCCACATTGTTATCTAATATTATGTTTATGTTAGAACAACATGCTAGTGATAGGCTAGGGATCTTCAGGAATTGCATGATAGAATTTACTAATAATTGATGTCTGATAGCCTAAGACTTCTTTCTTGTATGGAATTGACATCATTATTGTAGTTGCTTATGTTGGATTAATGTCTAAGTCCATAACTATATTTGGTATGTACTTGACCCGACCCGGCATGGTCCATTTGGGTTGCACTTCACCGGCACAATTTATATGGATAGTCTTTTGAGAATAGTATATTTATGATTTATATTAATATATTATAAGTTCTAATATATTAATATGGAATCATATTATTTAATTAGTATTGATCAAGAATTAATTTAGAATTAATTAAGTGATCAAAAAGAACTAATTAAATATGGACTCTTATATATATGGAATGGGCCAAGTTCATTTAGGTTGGGCTAAGCTTTCATGGATGGTCCATGGAGCTTTTAACCCATGGATCCTATGTAAATGAAAGGTCATGGGTATTAGGGTTTACATGGATGTAACTCTAATCCTCCATAATATATAAAGGGGTCCTTGGCTCACAAAATTGGCACAAGTGTGTGAAAATAAGAGTGGGCTGATTTTAGTGTGCATACATATTCTCTCAAGTTCTTCCAAGGTGTTTTGGTGATTTGTGATTCCATTTGAGGCTTCCACACTATTGGGGCTAAGCTCTTAAAGCTTGAAGACATCAAGCTACATCAAAAGGTATGTCATCTAACTAGAATTTTGTAGTATAGGTGCTTCATAATATGCTAGTTAGGATGAAACCTTGGAATAGTTAATATTTGCATGTATAATAGAGAAAACATAGATCCAAGGTTTATAGGGTTGCATGTACACCATAAGAGTGTTAGAATGCTCAAAACCCAACAGCTTATTGTATGCATCATTGTTGTACATAACTAAAATTCTATAGCCTGAGAATGTTTGGTTTAGCCTTATTTCATGTTCTTGTTTGATGAAGGGCTTAGGGTAGAATAAGGTATTCGACTGTCTATAGGATCCAGTGTTATGTATGATTAGCATACATGAGTGATGAAGGGTAGGTGGAAGTTTCATGGATGGGTTATGTCAGAGCAGCCGGCCAGTTGAGGAATGTTTAGCCTTTCTCTAGGGAGTGAGAATAGGATGTATGCATATTCTAGTGTGTGTTGTTAGGGTTGTTGTGATGATCTTCAGAGACAAATATGGGTAGGTGCGGAAGGTAGTATGAGCCCGTACTACTGAAAGCACATGACCCGTACACGTAGTAGGGAAGTCACAACCCCTAGGGTTTTGTTGTTTGGAATATCTCAGATGGTATGAAATGCGCCTCATCTAATATTGTATGGTTTATTTTTAGTATGGTGGTTACGAGGAGATTCGAGTCAGGAGCTGGATCGAGTGGCCAAGATAGGCCATGGTTGACTGAGGAGGAGATTAGGGAGTTGATTTCTTCTGAGGTATTGACTCCTGTCCGGGGACAGATACCGGATCTTTTTGGGTATATCAAGACCACCATGATGGAGTAATTTGACGGCCGCTACTCTGCACTTATTGAGGATGTTGTTGCTACAGCGACCATGGGTGTTGCGGCCGTTGGGGTTCGTGGAGAGCGAGCCTTCCAGTACCAAGACTTCGACAATACGAAACCCCCGGTGTTCGATGGGGTTTAGGATCTAATCATTGTTATGAGGTGGTTGTCCGATGTTGAGGGATGTTTCTTTACTTGCTCCTGCCCAGCTAACCAGAAGGTCAAGTGCACCCTGAACCTTCTTAAGTTAGGGGCGAAGGATTGGTGGAGGTTGGTTACTAGCTCCTATACTCCAGAGTAGAGGGCTGTTGTTTCATGGGATCAGTTCTCTGAGATGTTCCGAACGAGATATGTCCCATTGGTTGAGCGGGAGAGATTGGCCCAGGAGTATTTGGACTTGAGGCAGGGGACCGAATCGGTAACGGAGATCACCAAGATGTTCACTGAGAGAGCACTATTTTACCCTGAGTTTGTTGCTTCTGAGCAAGCTCAGATGACCCGGTACTTGAGCATGCTCAAGACGAATATCCACCAGTTTGTGTCTACTCGGCGCTAAGGTACACTTGTGGAGTTACACGATGCCACTTGGAGGCGAGAGATTGAGTTGGAGCTCTAGACAAGGGAGCAGAGGCAGGCTTCGGTGAAGTCGCAGCCTGCGCCGAAGCGGTTCAAGGCCACTGATGTGAGATCTGGGAGTCAGAGGGGTCGCACTTGTGGGAAGTGCGGAAAGGTTCATGAGGGTCCTTGTCGATCTACGTTTGGGTGCCACAAATATGGAAAGGATGGGCATTACACCAAGGACTATCGTTAGCAGGTTCCAACACCGACCACCAAGATATGTTTTCACTATAAGCAGGTTGGCCATGTAAGGGCCAACTGTCCTTTGCTCACTGCGGGACCGATGCAGGCTCCTGCTCCAGCTACTTTGAGGATCAGCGATGAGTGCGAGGGTAGGGCGGAGCCCCTGAGGGAGTGAGGTCGCGCTTTCCAGCTCACGATAGAGGAGGACAGGGTTGCGCCAAACGTCGTTACTGGTATGTTTCCATTTATCATTCTGTCAATTATTTTATGGTGTGCTTATGTTTATGTTTCTAATAGGTACATTCTTAGTGAATTCCTTGCCTTCTCTTGTGTTATTCGACTCAGGCATGATTCGATCCTTTGTAGCTCAGTCTTTTAGTAGGGATTTCGATTCGACCCTTGGCACGTTGGAGTGTCCGTTGCGGGTTTCTATCGCCAACAAACATGGGATTTCTGCGTCCAGAGTGTATCAGGGGTGTGTCTTGGAGATCTTTGGGGTGCCTTATCTGATTGATTTGATTCCTATACCCATGGGGGATGTATGCGTGATAGTAGGGATGGATTGGCTGAGCAGGTTTGGTGCTATGATCGACTGCGAGGGGCAGCGAGTGATCGTTCGAACCCCAAGTGGGGGAGAACTGGTCATCTGTGGAGAGGGTAGCAGGATTGGATCAGGGTTTTGTTCGGAGGCTCGGGCTCAGCAGTACATTCCTCATGCTTGTATGGGTTATCTTGCCTATGTGGTTGATACTTAGGTTGGGAAGCAGGTTTCGGTTTCATATGTGCCAGTTGTTAGGGAGTTTGTTGATGTATTCCTGGAGGAGTTACCCGGTGTGCCTCCCGAGAGGCAGGTGGAGTTAAGGATTGACCTAGTGCCAGGTGCGGCTCCGATCGCCAAGGCAACGTACCGTTTGGCACTACCCGAGATGCAGGAGTTATCCTCTCAGCTTCAGGAGCTATTAGGAAAGCAGTTCATCAGAGCGAGTAGTTTGCCGTGGGGAGCACCGATATTGTTCGTCCAGAAGAAGGACGGCTCACACCGGATGTACATTGATTACCGGGAGTTGAACAAGTTGACGATGAAGAACCGGTATCCCCTTCCGCAGATTGACGACCTCTTTGATCAGTTGCTAGGTGCATCTTGGTTCCCCAAGATTGATCTGAGTTCGGGGTATCATCAGGTGAGGGTGAGAGAGGGGGATGTGGAGAATACCGTGTTTCAGACTCGTTATGGTCATTACGAGTTCGTGGTGATGCCATTGGGGCTCACCAATGCGCCTATAGTGTTTATGGATTTGATGAATCAGGTGTGTGGGCCGATGCTCGATCGATTAGTTATTGTTTTTATTGATGATATCTTGTGTATTCCAAGACCAACGAACAGCACGAGGAGCACCTTCGAGAGCTTTTGGGAGTATTGAGGCAGGAACGACTGTATGTCAAGTTCTTGAAGTGTGAGTTTTGGTTACCAGAGGTCCAGTTCCTGGGGCATCTAGTTAACCAAAATGGGATTTTGGTCGATCCGGCCAAGATTGAGGCTGTGATGCAGTGGGAGGTCCCAAAGTCCCCCTCGGAGGTCAGGATTTTCTTGGGTTTAGCAGGATATTATCGGAGATTTATCCAGGATTTCTCCAAGATTGTCGTACCCCTCACTCGTCTGACGAGGAAGGGCATAGATTTCTATTGGGGCCCCAATGTTGACCCTTCCAGAGGGTGTCGAGGATTTCGTGGTATTTTGTGATGCATCCATTACTGGTTTCGAGCGCTTCTTATGTAGAGGGGGCGAGTGATTGCGTATGCCTCTCGGTAGCTGAAGCCATATGAGGCACGGTATCCTACTCATGACCTGGAGTTGGGGGCAGTGGTGTTTGCCCTCAAGATTTGGAGACATTATCTGTATGAGGTACGATGTACCGTTTACACGGATCACAAGAGTTTGTGATATCTTATGGACCAACCGAACCTGAACATGAGGCAGCGCAGGTGGCTTGACGTGGTCAAGGATTATGACTACGAGAACTTTTACCATTCGGATAAAGCGAATGTGGTCGCGGATGCTTTGATCCATAAGTCGGCTGGATCTTCAGCTAGGGATATGTGTATGAGGATATCCATTGATTCTCCACTTTTGGATTTGATTATAGGGGCACAAGCAGAAGGAGTTAAGAAGGACAACTGGAAACAGCAGAGGATCACGGGCGAGATCGACAGATTTGTCATCGATAGTCGGGGGCTGTTGACCGGGTGTGGTCGGGTTTGGGTTCCGGTTTCTAGAGGGGACAGACAAATAGTTTTGGAGGAGGCACATAAGTCTCGCTTTTCGATACACCCACGGGCCACCAAGATGTATCCGGATTTGAGACTAAGTTATTGGTGGCCGTGTATGAAGAGGGAGATAGTTTGGTACGTTGAGAGGTGCTTGAACTATAGGATGGTCAAGACCGAACATCAGAGGCCGTATGGCAAGCTGCATCCTTTGGAAGTTCCCATGTGGAAGTGGGAACATATCACCATGGATTTTATCATCAAGCTACAGAAGACTGCCAAGGGTTTTGATGTTATCTGGGTCATGGTGGATCGATTGACCAAGAGTGCCCACTTTTTGGCCATCTGGGAGAGCTCCTCGGCCGAGAAGTTGGCCGAAGGGTACGAGGCTACATTTCAGCACTGCTTATCATCCGCAGTCTGATGGCCAGAGTGAACGAACCATCCAGACACTGGAGGATATGTTTCGAGCTTGTGTCATAGATTTTGCTGGGAGTTGGGATTCCTACCTACATCTTGCGGAATTTTCATGCAGCAACAACTATCACTCCAGCATTGGTGCACCGCCCTTCATGCTTCTGTATGGTCGGAGATGTCGTACCCCAGTTTGTTGGGGGGGAGGTTAGTCACAGATTCATGGGGAGGACTGAGGTAGTCCTCCAGACAACAGAGCTCATCCAACAGATCAAGCAGAGATTGCAAACAGCTTAGAGTTGACATAAGAGTTATGCCGACCGTCGTCGATCAGAGTTGGAGTTCCAGGTCGGCGATATGGTACTACTGAAGGTCTCACCCTGGAAGGGTGTGATACGCTTCAGGAAGATGGGGAAATTGGGTCCACTGTATATTGGACCATTCTGTGTGATCGCTAGGGTAGGTAGGGTGCCCTACCAGTTGGATTTTTCGGATGAGCTCAGCCAGATCCACAACACTTTTCATGTTTCATAGTTGCAGAAGTGCGAGTTGGACGACGAGGTAGTGGTCCCTTTTGGATGATATTCAGGTCGATGAACGCCTGAATTATACTGAGAGTCCAGTAGGGGTGGTGGAGAGAAAGATGAAGGTCTTATGCAACAAGGATATACCTTTGGTAAAGGTTCAGTGGCAACATCGGAGAGGCTCCGAGTGGACATGGGAGCCGGAGGCGGAGGTGCAGGAACATTATCCTAAGTTATCCGCAACATCTGACTTCAAGTGGGTATTTCCAAAATTATCTCTTAAGTATGAAGGTTGATAATTTTTATCCCTTGTGTATGAGAAAGCTTGCAAAATGGCCTATGGTGGCATTTTCTTAAAATCAGGCCAAGGCTGCGTACGCTAGGCGTACTTTTTGTACACTGGGCGTACATGCCTGGGCCTTGGTATGCTGGGCGTACACCACGTACGCAGAGCATACATGAAGGATCCTCAAACCCTAATTTTTAGGGTTTGGTCCATATATAAACATCATTGACTCCTCATTTCTCATTCCATCTTCAGCCTACACTTGCCATTTCGTCCATCTAGAACCCTAATCCACCTTGAGAGTGTTCTTGAGATTTTGTGGGTACTTTTGGTGACTAAGAAGGAAGGAGAAGAAGAAATGGACACCATGGAAGAGTGAAGCACCTTACATCTAGAAAATCTCATCACCATTTGGCATCATTTTAAGGTAAAAGATCTGAACTTGATGATGATTTTTTTAAGATCTTATTAGCCTTCATGTTGTGAACATTTTGGTCCCATTAGCTTGGCATTTTGAGTATGGGTTACTCTAAGTCATTTGAGCCGTCCTTTTAGACATTTCAGAGTGTTGTTGTGCATAAAAATATGATCTTGAGTGTTGTATGTAACCCATGCATGTGTTAGATGGTCTTATTGGGTTAAGAACATAGGGTTTTGGACATTAATCACTTTACAGCCATGCAAAGTCATAAAGTTGGAAACTTTATGACTTAGGACATCATTTTGGGCTTGGATCTGAGTTTACGGACGAGCTTAATGGAATAAGCTCTTAATGAAGTTTTGGGACTGGGCAGCGTACGTTGGGCGTACCTGAAGGTACGTTGAAAGTACGCGGTCAGCGCCCCACTCTTGGTCAACATCAGAGTACACTAGGCGTACTCTCTTAATACGTAGGGCGTACTCCGCTGGGAATGAATATTGACTTTTGGACCCTGACCGTTGACTTTGACTTTGACCAGGGTTGACCAAGTTTGACTTTGACCAGGGTATTTTGGGTATTTTGAGCTATAGTTAAGCGTTTGTCTCTATCTGTTGAATAGGTGACCTGTAAAGCCGGTATTCAGAGCAGTGTAGTGTTCAACTATTCGTCAGACTGCGAGGTGAGTTTTCCTCACTGTATCTGTGGGTCGAAGGCACCAATGTCGTCCCACTAGATTATTTATCCTGGTTAGGATAATATTGTGCTAGTTTATGGCTAATTAGTATATCTATATGATTATCTGTATTTACTGGTTATGTGTTATGTTTATTAGTTACATATGTCGACATATTGTGTTGGGTTGAGGTTGTACTGCTTTGTGCGGTGGCCAACAAACCCGGGAGCAATCTAGATATGAGTTGAGGACCCAATTAGCATGCTAGACTCATACTGTGGGCTCGAGAGCAATCCAGATATGAGTTGATGGCCTGATTGGCATGCCAGACTCATACTTTGAGCTCATGGGTAATCCTGTCTTTCTAGCTATGGACACGGTATATGTTGTTATTGTTGGATTAGTTGTCTAAGCCCATAACTATAATTGGTATGTACTTGACCCGAAAATAACATGATCCATTTGGGTTGTAACTCTCTGGAACAATTTGATAGGATGGGTATTTGACAAGAGGTTATTATGATTTATTAATATATTATAAGTATAATATATTAATTGAGAAATCACATTATTTAATTAGTATTGGTCAAGAATTATTTTGGATTTAATTTAGTGATCAAAAGAGACTGATTAAAGTTACGGGGACTGATTGGGTAAATCGGTAATACTTATAGTTGGACCCATGATCCATGTTGACTAGGGTTGGACTAAACCTATATGAGAGTCCATACAGGTTTAGCCCAAAAGGCATATGTAATGTGAAGAGTCATGGTGAATTAGGGTTTGCATGGATGAAACCCTAGGCTATAAAAGAAATCCCTAACTCCCTGAAATCGGCCCCATGCACACTAAAGTAGAAGCTAGCCGATTTTGTGCTCCCTAACCTCTATCTCAAGTTCCTCCTTTTGTTCTTGGTTTGTTTTAAGACATTTGAGGCATCACACTTGAGGTGCTAAGCTCCTAAAGGCCAAATACAAACAAGCTACAACAAGAGGTAATCTTCTAACTAGTTTTATGATTCATATATTGAATTTTGTATGCTAGTTTAGGCTTCATGCTTTGGAAACCAATATTGTATATATAATTAGAGAAAACTTAAATCCAAAGCATTAGGTTGTATGTGCACCATAGGAATGTTAGAGTACATAGAACCCAACAGTGGTATCAGAGCCATGAGTGTTTTCTATTATATTGATGCAATTATTTGATTTTCAAAGTTGGAAAAATGACATTTCTGGCCACTGCCTGATGAACTCGACGAGTCCTAAGAAGGACTCGACGAGTCCTAAGAAGGACTCGACGAGTCCTAAGAAGGACTCGACGAGTTGGATATATTGCCCATGAACTCCACGAGTCCATTGCCTGGCTCAACGAGTTGGGACATCTGTTGGCAGAATTTTCGAGTTTTTGGCATGTTTTGGATTATGATCATTACCACAAATTGTTTTGGTTCGTAAAATTTGGTTTTAATGATATGGTAATGATTATCCCCATACAATAACATAATGATTGTCAATTTTTAAGATAATTACTTGATTTTGTGAAAAACTAATTATTTGTAAAAATTTGAAATTATATGAACTAGGTCAAATTGGTAAATGATAAATTATAATTAAATTAGTTTAACAATTTGATCTAAATGTTTCTTGAAGAGTTTCACAACTTGTCCTCAAGTTATGAAATATGAAAAGTCATCAATCATGAAACATTGATTTTTAAGTTATAACATTCCAAAGGTCTTGAAGAGTTACATAACTTGTCCTCAAGTTATGGAACCTGGAAAGTCTCTTTTATGGAACATAAATTCTAAAACTAAAGAGGTTTTGAATAGTTTCAAAACTTGCCCTCAAGTTTTGGAATTTGAAAAGTCTCATTTATGAAACTTCAATTCCAAACCCTAGAGATTTAAAAAGTTTAAAATTCAACCCTATACTATTATAATATTAAAGTTTAATACTTATATATATGTATAAGACAAGTCAGTCTTACCGTTAGTAGGCCTCATTCATGAAGTCGGTCTATAAGGGGGGGGGTATAAGGTTACTGCCTATAAAATGGTGGTTTAATGGGTGTCCACTCTCACCCACCGCTTCCTTGATTGGTGGAGGGTCATTAGCCGAACGGGTAGAATAGGACATTAATCCTCATTAATAAGTATAATGATATTATAAAGTAACTAAACTTTTATAAATCCCCAATCTTAGTTACTTTAGGAAAATCTGAAAATGGTGTTATTCCATGAAATTGCAATTTGCACCTTGCTAAGTTGTTAGTGGAGCATGTGTGGTTAACCGACATACTAATTTGGGAATAACGAGGGTGGAAAAGGGTAGCTTGATGTTAATCATAGATCAATGGAGCGTGTGTGGTTAACCAGCACATTGATTAGGTGATATGTAACCTCAAGAGTACCAAGCACATTTGCATGGTTATTCACAGCTTGTTTGTGATCCTCGGTATCCCAGTCACAAACTTGAAGGGCATAATCGAGATTTAAACATGCCATTGATAAGATTTAATGAATCTCAAAGAATCTAGGAATTTCAATTCATTTAAAACATAATCTATATTTTCGTTTTTCATGGTGGAAATTGGTAAATCGTCATTTACCTACCTTCAAATATTTTACAATTAGATTACAGCATCCCTCTTCCGAATTGTAGAATATTGTGTTGGGTCCTAGCCTTAATATTTCATTTGGGTGTTATATTAAGGATCCTTATCTAATTTAAACTTTGTATTTCTTTCCAGATGTCTACTTCAAACAATGCTTCAAACCCAATCCCTTCCGGCTCTTTCTCCCTCATGAACTTATGTAGGAGGGTCATTATTGATGGATCGAACTTCAATGATTGGATTCGAAACATCCACATGGCTATTCGCTACGAGGACAAAGAATATGTCCTTGATAAAGAGCTAAAGGATATTGATGAAAACACTGCTACTCCCGAATAGATTGCTGAGTATAAGACCCATGAGAGGGACTCAACAAAGGTGTCGTGTATTATGATTGCTACCATGACTGCTGAGCTTCAGAAGTCCTATGAGGACTTTTGGCCTTATGAAATGCACTAGGATTTGATGGAAAGGTACCATCAAAGTGCTCGGCAGAAAAGGTATGAAATCATTGCCTCCATGATTACCAACAAAATGAAGGATGGAGAGTCTATCACGGCTCACTTGCAAAAGATGCAAAGGTTTGTGAACCGCATGCTGAAGTTGAATGTCAACTTCGATGAAGAGTTGGCCATTGACATTATTCTACACTCTTTACCTTCTTGTTATGATAAGTATCGTATGACTTATCATATGAACAAGGAGGAGGTCACTCTAAGAAAGCTTCAAGCTCTTTTGAGAACCGCTGAAAGTAGTTTGAAAGGCAAATCTGTTGTACCTACTCCAACTACTATTGCCCCTGTCTTGGTAATTGGACAAGGGAAGGGAAAGAAGAGGAAAGCTTCCTCAAAGAGCCACAAGGGAAAGTCCCATGTTGGATCCTCTTCTAGTGGACCCAAAGGTGTCTATGCTACCCCCTCCTCAAATCCAAAGGAAGCAGAGTGCTTCCATTGTCATGAAAAAGGGCACTGGAAGCGAAGCTTCCCCAAATACTTGCAGGACATAAAGGATGGGAAGATCAAACCCTCCTTTGCAGGTATTTACACTATTCTGTATAATAACTCATCACATGCTAATTATTGGGTCCTTGATACAGGATGTGGTTTTCACATTTTTTCTGATTTGCATGGTCTAAAAAGAAGTAGGGATGTGGAGCAAGGAAAAATGAACTTGATCATGGGGAATAGGAAAAAGTCGCATGTCACCAAGATTGGAGTTTATTCTTTATTGCTCAGTAGTTAGTTAAATTTAGATTTGAATAATTGTTGCTACTCGTCATATATGGCGAGAAATATTATTTCATTTCATGGTTTGTATGAACAAGGTTTTACATTTTCATTTAATAATGAAATTGGTGGTATTAATGCTTATTATAATGATAAATTTTATTTTGAAGCATTGCCTTGTAATGGTATATATGAAACTGTGATGGTTGTAGATAACTTAGGAAATAATGTGTTGCATATCGATTCGTCCAATGGTTTGGAAAAATCATCCTTATGGCATTGTCGTCTTAGACATGTCAACAAGAAGCGCATAGCCTAACTCTAAAAGGATGGAGTTTTGGAGTCATTTGACTTAAAGTCAGATGACACGTGTGAATCTTGTTTTCTTGGAAAGATGAACAAGTCACCCTTCACTGGTTCTTGTGAAAGGGGTGAGGGTTTTTTGGATCTCATACACACAGATGTGTGTGGCCCCTTCAGATTCGCCACAAGGGATGCTAACCACTTATATGTGACTTTTACTAATGATTATAGTAGATATGGGTATATTTACTTAATCAAGCATAAGTCAGAAACCTTTGAAAAGTTCAAAGAGTCTAAGCAAGAAGTGGAGAATCAATTGGGCAGGAAGATAACGATGCTGTGATTCGATCAAGGTGGAGAGTATCTTAGTATCGAGTTCCATGACTACATTAAGGAATGCGGAATTGCTTCACAATTGACGCCACCCAGGACACCACAGCTTAATGGTGTGGCAGAGAGGCGCAATCGAAACTTGTTGGATATGGTTCGTTCCATGATGAGTCGAGCTTCATTTCCTATCTCATTCTAGGGGTATGCCTTAGAGACTGTCGCCCATATCCTTAATCTATTCCCTACTAAAAAGGTTACCAAAACACCTCACGAAATGTGGACAGGGAAGGTTCCCTCGTTAGAACATATCAAGGTTTGGGGTTGCGAGGCTTTCGTAATACGAGAGACTCACGACAAGCTCGAAACTCATAGTGAGCGATGTATTTTCATCGGCTACCCATAGAAATCCTTTGGATATCTCTTCTATAGACCGAGTGACAATGTTGTCTTCATTGCGAGGAGAAGAGTCTTTCGTGCGAGAGAACTCATATGCCAAGAGGATAGTGGGAGGCAAATTGACCTTGAAGAACTTCAAGAGTTACGTGATGAAGGAACCTCAAACACTAGCGCTCAACTTGGGGAGGAAACTCCTGTTGAATCAATTGACGAATCCTTACCTATGAGATGTTCCAGTAGAGTTAGAAGGTCACCTGAGTTTTATGGTTTCCATATTACTACTGAAGGTGATACATTTATTAGTGATAGTACACTGGTAAATTTGGATGAACCTAACAACTACGAGGAAGCCATGGCAGGCCCCAAGTCTGCAAAAATGGAAAGAGGAGATGGAAAGCGAGATTCAGTCTATGTATGACAATCAAGTTTGCCACTTGGTTGACAATGTACCAGCCCGTAAGACAGTCGGGTGGAAATGGATCTTCAAGAAGAAGAGCGACATGGATGGGAAATTACACACTTATAAGGCGCGATTGGTTGCGAAGGGCTTTACTCAAACTCCTGGAGTTGACTATGATGAGACCTTCTCACAAGTGGCTAAGATTAAATCTATAAGGGTTATGCTATCCATAGCTGCATTCCATGATTATGAAATATGGAAAATGGATGTCAAAACCGCTTTCCTTAATGGGAAGTTGGCTGAAGATGTTTACATGAATCAGTCAGAGGGTTTTGTCAATGCAAAGTATCCTAATAGAGTGTGTAAACTTGATAAATCCATTTATGGATTAAAGCAAGCATCTCGCAGATGGAATCTTTGTTTCGATGATAAAGTCAAAGAGTTTGGTTTTTCGAGAAGCAAGGATGAGTCTTGTGTATATGTCAAAGCTAGTGGGAGTATAGTTAGCTTTCTTATATTGTATGTAGATGACATACTACTCATAGGAAACGACATCCCAACCTTGCAGGAGGTTAAGTCCTAGCTTGGGAAGTGTTTCGCTATAAAGGACCTCAGGGAAGCTGCTTATATTCTAGGGATAAGGATATTAAGAAACATGAGAAAAAGACTAATCGGACTTAGTCAAAGTACCTACTTGGACAAGGTGTTGAAACGTTTCAGCATGGAGAATTCCAAGAAAGGTGAATTACCTATCCAGATCAATACCAAACTGAGCAAGGCTCAAAGTCCGAGTAAAGACGAAAAGATAGCAGATATGAGTCAGGTAGCATATGCTTCGGTAGTTGGGTCGATCATGTATGCTATGACATGTACTCGCCCTGATGTGGCCTTTGCTTTGAGCATGGTCAACATATATCAAGGGAACCTTGGTAGAGCTCATTGGACTGCGGTAAAGAACATTCTTAAGTACCTGCGGAGGACTAAGGATTGGGTCCTTACCCTCGGTGGGTGTGATGACTTGAGAGTGACAGGGTATAGTGACGCCAGCTTTCAGACCGACATAGATAATTTCAGCTCTCAGTTGGGCTGGGTATTACCTTAAATGGAGGAGCAGTAACATGGAAAAGTTCCAAATAAGAAACTGTAGCTGATTCAACATGCGAATCAGAGTACATAGCAGCAAGTGAAGCGTCGAAGGAGGCGATATGGCTAAAGAACTTCATTGGAGACCTTGGAGTTTTACCAGCTATAAAGGAGCCTATGGAAATTTTCTATGACAACGAGAGTGAAGTTGTCGTAGCCAAGGAACCGAGGGATCATGGCAGATCCAGGCACATCGACAGAAAATATCACTTTATACGACATCAAGTGGAAGAAGGACTCCTCGTAGTAAAGAGGATTTCGCCAAAAGAGAACCCAGCGGATCCCCTTACAAAGGGACTAAGCAGGGTTAAGCACTTGCAGCACGCTAGGAGTATCGGGCTGAAGGACGATATTAGTGTTAATGATTAGATAGATATTTAGAAACTTGTAATAGCTAAATTGTAATTGACATTTGATGATTGAATAAAAGAAGTTTTTGTTTATAAGTAAAGTTACTATCTTGTGTCAATTGTTTACTATTGTTTCATTTTGCATGTTTTGACTTCCAGAATAATAAGATTATTCAAACTATCCACAGTCGATCATACTTTGGAAGTAGGTTATGAAAGTAGACTGTCATGAATGGTTTTTTGTAAGATTGTCTAAGGTGGTAGGCATAGCAAGGTTTGCTACAAACATTCATGAGTGCTCTTGAAATAAGATTTGAGTATTGGACTAAACCCACACTCACATGAATCACTTCATGAAATTTATCACGAGTGATTGTGAGATGATAATATCGTATAGTCTTCAAACCAAGATATATAAGTTGTTGATTATAAGTTGGTTGTACATTGATAGTGCGAAACCGCAGCAGTAACTTGATGTTATAGAACGTGTCGTTGTGTATGATTTAACAAGTAGTTAGTACAAGCATATAAGTCGAAGTTTATCTGTTCCTTTTATCCTAAGAGGATTAAAAGCGATATCTTGGGCCCCTCGATGATTTTTTTTACTTATGTTCCGGGCCCGGTCAGGACTCAATTGATGTGTTCAATTAAGTTCTATGTCAAACAAATCAAAAATCGGGAAACAAACTGCTGGACAATAAGTATGACTATGTTCAATGTATTTTTTCCGCATGATATCTTGAAGAACAGAGGATTATATGGTCCCTTATCTAATGGACGCATCAGGATTCGACAACGGCTTTAGAGAGCTACGATTTCTAATCAGATTCTGAAGTTGCATTTGCAATTATAGTTATTAGACTTATCTAAGTGGGAGACTGTTGGATTAGGTGTCTAAGCCCATAACTATAACTGGTATGTACTTGACCCGAAAATATCATGGTCCATTTGGGTTGCAACTCTCTAGAACAATTTAATAGGATGGATATTTGAAAAGAGGTTATTGTAATTTATTAATATATTATAAGTATAATATATTAAGTGAGAAATCACATTATTTAATTAGTATTGGTCAAGAGTTAATTTGGAATTAATTTAGTGATCAAAAGAGACTGATTAAAGTTACGGGGACTGATTGGGTAAATCAGTAATACTTATAGTTGGACCCATGATCCATGTTGACTAGGTTTGGACTAAACCTATATGAGAGTCCATAAAGGTTTAGCCCTAAAGGCCTATGTAATGTGAAGAATCATGGTGAATTAGGGTTTGCATGGATGAAACCCTAGGCTATAAAAGAAACACCTAACTCTCTAAAGTCGGCCCCATGCACACTAAAGTAGAAGCTAGCCGATTTTGTGCTCCCTAACCTCTATCTCAAGTTCCTCCTTTTGTTCTTGGTTTGTTGTAATACATTTGAGGCATCACACTTGAGGTGCTAAGCTCCTAAAGGCCAAATACAAGCAAGCTACAACAAGAGGTAATCTTCTAACTAGTTTTATGATTCATATATTGAATTTTGTATGCTAGTTTAGGCTTCATGCTTTGGAAACCAATATTGTATGTATAATTAGAGAAAACTTAGATCCAAAGCATTAGGGTTGTATGTGCACCATATGAATGTTAGAGTACATAAAACCCAACAGTTATATGTGTGTGGGTGTTGGTACTTTGGGGGAACACACTAAGCTTTGGCTTAAAGTTTTAGTTTACCATTTCAAGTACTTCAGAGGATCGTGGAAAGGCAAAGGCGTGATCATATACAGCTTCCTATTTTATGTCACTGGGTCTTGGGAAACTCTGATTTGAAATAATGCTTTTGAAACAATGACTATTTTTGTAAAAAATGTTGATTAATGGTTGAATTTGAAAATTTTAAATTTATTTTGACTTTTGAGTGTTACACGAAACTTTCCAATTTTACCCGTAAAACTAAAGTTGTTTTGAGACTCCTTTGCATAAAACCGATTAACCAAAAAATACCCCTTAATCGGTTTGTCAACTACTCATTCACAGCAGTTTTTAATCATCTTCTTTCCGAACCATCTTGATTCTCGACTTTCCCGGACACCCGACCTCCATTTCGCTCACATGCAAATTCTTCTCTCAACCACTTTTTATTATTCACAACACCTCTAAAATGTAACATGGCATCCCATTGGACACGTTCATTACCATCTCGACTTTTCCCGGACCCACGACCTCTTCCTCAGCCACGTCCAAAGTCACCCGATTTGAACTCCAACGTCATAATGTTCACACAATGTAGTTTCTCCAATCTCTTCCTCTATTTCGGTCAACTTTGTTCAAAGAGGCATCTCCGCCGACCAAGAAAACAAAGCCACCCACTTCACCATTTTCTTTCAACCTACCAAACGAACTAAATCCAAAGTCACGTGCTCTGATGGATCCTTCTTGCCCGCTTTTCACGCACCTACGCCGATATCCTCTTATAAAAAACAAACCAATCAAGAACTGCGAAATCCATACAACAACACCCCCTGTTGAAATTATCTCGAAACTAACCATTCGTTTATCGTAACTAACAGCCACATACCACCTTTGTTCATCACCGGTCACTCCTGTCGTCTCAAACGGTACTCCCCGTTTCCCTCATGACAACTACCTAACGAAACATTTCCATCTCCGTATTGATGGGTTTTGAGCATAACATACAATCCTATGTGTGCATGCAACCCTAAATAAGATCTACGTTTTCTCTAATTCAACATACATTATGAACAACCAAGTATAAACCCTAGATCTCTAAGGAATAATCGAAAATCATATAAGAAGGGTTATGATACATACCTTTAAGATTGTTATTGTAAACAATCTTGAATCCTTGCTTGAAAGACCTTTGGTAGCAAGCGCCATAGGTGTCGCGCCTCTAATGGTTCACAAACAAACCTAGCAACCAAGGAAAACTATAGAGAGAGAGAGAGGAGAAGTCTAAATTTCGTCCAAGGCACTTAGAAATAAGTCATGGCCGAAATTCTACACTAAGGAGGGTTTATATAGGTGTTAGGAAGGTATTGGATAAGGCAGGTATCTCTAAGATAACATTAATCTCGTAACTTCCTCCCTAAGGCATCCAAGGCACCCTTAGAGCCCAAGAAACCCTAAGGAGCATCTAGAATTCGTCCACCCTATATGGGAGATTCTAAAATTGCCCAATGCTCAACTATTGAACATTGTCACCTTTAGTCCCTGAAGTTTTAATTAATTCATTTAACCCCAAAATTAATTCCAAATTAATTTCTGATTAAATATTAATTAAACAATATAATTTCTAATTAATATATTATTTCCATAATACATTAATAAATCATTTATTTTAATTTCTAATTAATTTATCAACCAAGTAATAAATTAATAAATCATTCTTCTCTCTCTTAAAAGTTATCCTATTCAATTGCTAGGTTTGAAGACAACCAAAAAGGATTGTGCTACTATCAATTCAAGTTTATACTAATTATAACTAAGGGCTTAGACACCTAATCCAATAGTCTCCCACTTGGATAAGTTTAATAACTATAATTGCCAATATAACTACCAAATTGACTAGCAAATTGTAGCTACCAAAAGCCGTTGTCGAACTCTGACCCAGTCAGTGACATGTCCTTAGATAAGTGATCAAATATTCCTCCGTTCTACAAGATATCATATGGACATGAGACATGGATTATAATCAATCTCTCTGTCCAAGTTTGTTTCCTGATTTCTGATTTATAACGACTGATCCAGACAACCAATTGAACACATCAATTCAGTCCCGGCTTGGCCAAGCACTTTAGATGCCATCAAATCATTAAAAGGCCCCACAGATATCACTTTTCCCATTAGGGCAAAAGAACGGATAAACTTTGACTTATATGCTTGCACTATTCACTCATCAAATCACGCACAACAATCCATTTTATAACATCAAGTTACTGATGCGTTTACGTATTATCAATGCATAACTGACTCGTAAACAACAACTCATATATCTCCGTTTCAAGAATATAAGATATTATCATATCAAAATTACCTGTGACAAAATCCATGAAGTAATTCTTTGAGCATGGGTTAACCTAGGCCTGGCAATTGGGTTTGGTTCGGGTTGACGGGTCATGGGTTGGCGGGTTGGCGGGTCAAAAAACATATACTCAACCCAACCCATATAATATATGGGTTGGCGGGTTGGCGGGTCACTGGTTGACGGGTTGAAAACCCCAACCCAACCCAACCCATATAACTCGTTTAAATATATGGGTTCGTGGGTTCACACGTTAATGGGTCGAAACCAACCCGCATAACCCGTTTAATAAATAAGCAACACATTTTTTAAAAAAATGAGGTTTTTTCAACATAAAGTCATAAAGTGATTAAAGTCATTAAAATCAAGAAAACAGTTTTCAACATAACGTCATAAAACTCATTAACATCCAAATAAAATAGAAAAATAAGCAAGTGAGTGAGAGTGGTCGATTTGTGTGTTTTTCGACTTTTCTCTCGTCGGTTGGTGGTGTGTGAGTTAAGTAGTCGATGAGTCAACGACATGTAGGCGAGGGATAGTAGGCGACCGGAGAATCGCCGATGAACGGGTGAAGGGTGAGGACGTGAGGAGCGGCCCTCGGCTAGTGGTGGTATGGTGGATGTGTTCTTCATTCATGACTCATGAGTATCTAAAAATGATGACATGTGTTTTCTCTTTTTTTTTTACGACTCCGCAAACACAAACTAGCCACATACGAATACGGAAGGAATACAATGATACATAATATTACGAATACGGAAGGAAATCAGATTTCATTAATAATTAAATATATCTATTTTTTTAAATGTAACATATATATACAGGTTGGCGGGTTGACCCGCGAACCCAAACAGGTAACCCAACCCAACCCATGAAATAAATGGGTTGGCGGGCTAGCGGGTTGGTGGGTTGGCGGGTTGGTGGGTTGGTGGGTTGGCGGGTCTAAAATCTTAACCCAAACTCGTTTATTTTCGGTTTGGGTCAGTGTCGGGTTACGGGTTGGGTTGAGAGTTGCCACCCCTAGGTTAACCCAATACTTAAATCTCCATTTCAAAAGTACTCATGAATACTGCAACAAACCATTGCTATGTCTAACCCCTTAGACAATCTACAGTCTGATTCATGACAGTCTTAATTCACTACTTACTTCCAAAAATATGATCAACTGTGGATGTTTGAATAATCCAATTATTCGGGAAGTAAAACATGTTAACTGAAACACAATAATAACATAATTAACTACAGTCTCAAAACTATTGAATATAAATAAAACACTTATTATTTAATCACCATATTAATTAGACTTTATTAATTGTATAATGTTTCGATTAATCAACTAAACACTTTAATTAAACATCATTCATGCCATGTTATAATGTTATAAACATGCATACTATGTCTCTCTATGGTCCTTCCTTTGTGAACAGATCAATTGGACATAATTCCAATGATGCTCATATCACAATTCCAAATCCTTATTATAAGTGTAAGAATTCCAAATTCTTGTCACCACTAAATGTGTTAGAGTCTAACCTTGCATGCAATATCCTTTTGTGATGACATGGCGTCAAAGTCACCGAGACTTAGCCAACGATGTCACAAAATGCTCCATTGAAACTTTGTTACTAAAACAATTTCATGGTAATGAAGTATCAAATTCAATGTAACTCCTTGAACACCTTCCTTGCGTTAAGGTTTCTAACTCACATGTAGATTTCACTAACCAACTCCTATTATGGAAATATTTCCATATTCCCATATTACCATCAATTCTGAACAAGAATCACCTCCACTCAAAATTATGTCAATATGGTACGTCCAAACACTATACTTCCAATTGTCCATAAGCAACCAATCTTTTGGTAAACCTCAGACTGTTCTTGATAGTTGTTTAACAACTTTAGTCATATCTTGTTCTAGTCCTTTTTCCCTCTCAATGCCCTAGGCATTTGGAAAAATCAGAACAAGTGAATATTATAGCATATATAATCGATCCTACATACAAAACATATGGGATCCGATACATAATGTCTTATATAAAGACCTGACAGTCTCTTGCTATAATATTTCCATATATCGAATTTCCTTTGTTGAATAATTTCAACACGATATTCATATATGACTAAGTTTTATTAAAACTTCAATCTAAACTTTTAGATTTGAAATGAAGTATAATCGCTTTCTCCCCTAAATCTTTCTATAGCGAAACAATTTCCAAACTTTGCAACTTGCAAATTTGTAAGCTTTGTTTCCTACAAATAGTATTGCCAACTTGAAACATGTAGCATAACAATTATGCTCCCACTAGATAACAATTATGCTCCCACTAGCTATGATATGTATCCAAAAATCAACTGGACTTCGATAAATCAATACTATTGACTTTCTTACTAAAGTTCAGACTTCTGATACGTGGTGCTTCGATAAGTCTTCATCTATACTTCTCAAGCTCATACACCTTCAATAGATAGCATATGTGTGTGTTTAAACCCTTTCAAAACTTATGGTTATAAGTCTTGAATGTTCAAACTATTTCTTGCCATTTCTCACAATTCGAATTATGAAAAGAGATGTCGTAATCATATGTGAATTGGAGAATGCAATTATCACAACTACTAATCATAATGATATTAATAAGATTTAAAATCTACTAGCGAAAGTGTTTCCTCATAATTATTTTCATGAATTAGAGCGAAACCTTTTGCCACTTAGATTTTATGGTGTATGTGTTCTTATCCATGCGAATTTGTCATTTCCAACCTACAATCATAAGATAAGGTTGAGGACAAAACCAAAATCAAATTTAGGTTTCATGGATTGAACTTTGCTTATTCTTAATTTCTCGCCTTCTGATAGCATAAGGGCTTACATGCGCTTCGAAGTTGTCAAGCAGCTCACTTCCATTGACCAATGTACTATCACTGACCAACGTGTTCTACCTTTTGCAGTCACATGAGAACCATAGAACTCATAAACATTGCCAACTCAACAGGAAGGTGCATAGAAACAAGAATATGTCAACTTAACACGATAGGTTATCAACCTCAGGTCATGTGCTAGTGATAACTAAAAGGTTTATTCTTGATTGACTCCTGAAACTCTTCAAAGACAAAAAGATTCCCACTGACTTCTTGACATAGAAGTTTTTCTGTTAAGGAACATTCTTCGACAAGAAAAAACAAATATTCAAAAGTTAGTGTGGATTTCGACAAGAAAAACACTTCACTGAATTGGTCTTAGTTTATCCTCCATTTTAACCAAAACAACACAACTACCAATTCCAAATGTGCTAGAGTAAGAAAAAATTTCTACTCCACATTTCATGAGGTGTTATAAACCTACCTAGTTTGAAATAAGCTTCAAGATACGATTTGTAGTTACTAGAGTATGACTCTAAAACTTGATTGGAAACGAAGTATAACTCATCTCTCGATTGAACTATTTCAATAATATCCGATTCCTCTACTTAGTCAAATAATTGCACTAAAACGTTCTTCGAGGTTCAATTGTGATATAGTTCCATAACCATTAAGATGATCATAAAACATGATACTAAAGTAATCTCCTCTCCTTTCAGATTGGATAAACTTTTATCTTTCTGCCTAATGGATTCTTCTTATTCATTCTGTCACTCTTTGAAACTTTTTCAAATATCATAATTATGCTTAATCTTACAAACACAACCATATTTACCGAACCATCAGTAAATCATGACGGATAGACTTATTGTCCTTTGTGGTGGATCTGACCAGTGCATATCAGTATGTACTAGATCCATTTGTCCTTCACTTTGACTCACATAAAACATGTGATCAACGATATAGTCTTAATCTTCCAAAGATCAAGATTCGCATACATCACACAATTCGAATTGTATGACTCCAAGTTTCTATCCAACTGAAACTTGGGTGATGAGAATTCCTTTTCACTTGGTTAATCATGACATTACTGTTGGATTAGGTGTCTAAACCCATAACTATATTTGGTATGTACTTGACCCGGTTGTAGGATGGTCCTTTTGGGTTGCCTTCACCGAAGCAACTTGACTGGATGAATAATGGAGAAAGAGGTTATTATGGTTTATTAATATATTATATGAATAATATATTAGAAGAGAAATCATATTGGTTAATTAAGATTGATCAAGAATTAATTAAGAAATTAATTTTGTGATCAAAAGATATTAATTGAACCTAGGGGACTGGAATTGCAATTATAAGATAATTGGATTTTGGGTTGAGGATCCATTAGAATGGAGTGGACGAAATCAAGGAGGGAAGCCCACCTTGAATTCGTCCAAGGCCTTATTCTGGAAGGTTCCTTTGGACTGCTTAAGGCCTATGTTATCCAATTAGGGTTTTGACTGAAACCCTAGCAGTTCACCTATATAAAGGACCCTTGGGCACTAGAATTCGGCTACCACAACCCTAAGAAGAGTTCAAGAGCCGATTTTAGCCTTCCCCTCTCTCCCTATTATTCTCTAACTTGCTTTGGTGTTTGTGATCTATTAGAGGCACAACATTTGAGGTGCTAAGGTTCTCAAAATCTCAAGATCTTCTAGCAACAATCAAGGTAACTTTCTAACTTGTTTATTAGATGTTATTTTCATTTTTTTGTTGTATGCTAGATTAGGGTTTGAAAGTCTTGGACAATTGTTGCATGTACAAATAGAAAAACTAGATCCAAGCATTAGGGTTTGCATGAACATCATAGGAATGTTGTTTTGCTCAAAACCCATCAGTGGTATCAGAGCCTAGGATGTTCTTTTACTGTATTTGATGCTTTGTTAATTGTTCATGGCTGAAACAAGAAAAAAATTTCGTTTTTGGGATTCTGACTGGAGTCACGACGTGACACAGAGACTGTCACGACGTGAGTTCAGCTCTGTTGCTGAATCTCGAAATATTTTCCCTAATTTGGTTTAGATAATTACCATAAATTGTTTTTCAAATTTAAAAATCAGATTTTCTGTTATGGTAATTAATATCTTAATCAAATTACTGGATAATTGTCAATTTAAGATAATTACTTGTTTTATAAGATAAAGATTAATTATTTGTATTTTGATTTGAATTATCTTGAAAGAAAATTGAAATTAGGTCAAATTTAGATAATCACTAATTAATTGTTTAATTAAATTATTTGTAATTTGATCTAGAAAGTTTTGAAAAGTTTCAAAACTTGCCCTCAAGTTTTGGAATTTAAATTTTTGATTAAAAGTTTAATTTTTGAAATATTTAAATTCTAAACGTTAGAATTTTACAAGTTTAAAATTCAACCCTTATACTATTATAATATTATAAGATTAATTATTATATATATATAAGATTAAGCTAGTCTTACCGTTAATAGGCCTCATTCACGAAACCGATCTATAAGGGGGTATAAGGTTGTTGCCTATAAAATGGCAGTTTAATGGGTGTCCACTCTCACCCACCGCTTCCTTGATTGGTGGAGAGTCGATAGCCGAACGGCTAGGATAGGGCAACTAATTCCTCATTAAAAGTATAATGTTTAATAAAGTAACTAAATGTTTTTTATAAAATTCCCAATCTTAGTTACTTTAGGAAAAATGTGAAATGATGATATTCCATGAAATTACACTTTGCACCCTGCAAAGTCGTTAGTGGAACGTGCGTGGATAACCGGCACACTAATATGGACTAGCAATGGTGTGACAACCGTCAAATTTCGGTCAAGTCAAAGTCAAACAAAGTCAACAAGTCAAACCGGTCAACTCCAATAACCCTTGTATGTTAGGGTTTACGTTATGTAATCACTATACAATTCGCTATTTTAATGAGAAATCATCATTTGGAAAGTTCATGTGTTTGATTTTCCTTAGCCTTAACAGTGCTAAACAACGAACCAAAACGATAAAACATTATTGCACACTCATTGGGAGTGTGTACGACACTAAAACACGGTTTAACGGGGTTTACGAACCTTGCGTTATGAAGCCGGACACTCAAATTAATCACAAACGAAACCTCTCTAAATCGTTTTCACTCTATCTCTTTCTATTTGAAATCTCTCCCAAATCTCTCTCAAAAGTTCCCATAACTTTTTGGAATCATTGGGTCATCCCGACCCTTAACCGGGTCAAAAACCACTTGAAACGGGGTAAAAACGGGTAAAATAGCCTTAAGGACCCAAAACGGAAACTTCAGGACCGAAGCCTCTCATCCGAGGCCTCGGATCCGAAGCCTCTCATCAGGACCGAAGCTGAAGCCTCTCAGGAGACCGAATCCGAAGCCATCAGACAGCAGCCTCGCATGCGAGGGTCCGAAGTCTCGGCCCCCATCCGAGAGGTCTCGCAGACGACCCCTTTTTACCAGTTTTTCGACTACGACTTCGTTTTAACTCCGTTTTTCATTATTTTAACGTGGGATTTTCACCCAAAACTTTATTTTATAAACTAAGGCCCCAAAATATATAAATCTCCAGGGTTTTTATAAAAATATATTAAAAGAATTAGTGGTTGAACTAATTATTGAGGGAATATTTGCTTTTCCTTAATTTATGGCAAAAGCAAACCACCACCACCTCACTCTATGATTAGCCACTCTTTCCCACTACCCCTTGTCACCTTAGTGGACCTTTACACCCAATCTCCAGCTCTTCCCACGTTCTAAGAGCTGGAGAATTGGTCATCTCTCCTCATTCTCATTAACTTCTTTCATTCTACACTTAGCAACCAAAGAACACTCTCCAAAATTCTCTCATCTTTTCTCTCAACTTCAAGAACTTCAAGGCTTTCTCCAGGGATTTCTTTCTTCAATTAGTAAGTATCTTCATCATTCATATAATTATTACACTCCATTCTACTCAAATCATTGATATCTTACACAAATTCCATCTTATTCGGTGTTAGATTCTCGAATCATCAAGACATCTTCTTAGTGTTCTTGGGTTGAACACTTCCTCTCTCTTACTTTCATCTACTGAAACCACATAGGGTGAGTTCATACCCCTACATTTACATGTTTTTCTTAAGTTTTAAGGGGGGAATACAAGTAAAATCATCAAGAACACAATTAAACTTTTTCTATCAGATTACATCAGAAAAGATGAACTTCGATCACGGACTGTTTTGGTCAACTTAAATATTTTAGTTTTCAAAACTGTTCCAGGTGCACGTAGTTCAAACTCTTAGCTTTAAAATGGCTACTTGAACATCTCCATATGATTTTTCTACAATTTATGGTGATTTTTACAAAACTGCCTATCATTTCAGAGGCAAACCCGGACCAGTATGTGATTATGAACATTTTCACCTCTGTTAGAGATCACTAAAAATCATGATTAAATTTACGAACAAACTAGACTTATATTCCAAACTCTCAGAATTTGCGGATTTGGATTTGGAGCTTTGATGATTTTTCTATAAATTATCTAAGAACAGTAACAGAAACTGTATACAACAAAAAGTTGCTGTCAATTTCATTTCACCTTGTAACATGTTGAGCAAGGTGTATATCTTTATGTGATTATATGTTATTACAATATATGACATTTTATCTTAATATTTAGACACACATCAGTTTACAAATGGATTTGGACATATAAAATATAAAGAATAACAAGTGATTATAATCAAAGTACAACCGATACATTCAAACATTTAATAAACTATTTTGAATATAGTTTGCATACATTACTACGTACTACCCTTGGTTGATAAACTATAATAGGTATAGTTTATGATACATTACATAATACATACATTTAAAAAGGGTACATTTATACAAAGGATATTTTCATTAAGCAAGGTACGGCCATACGGTACCAAGTTTTCATACACGTAATTCCGTTAATGACTTTATGAAACATTACATAACACATACATTTAAAAAGGGTACATTTATACAAAGGATATTTTCATTAAGCAAGGTACGGCCATACGGTACCAAGTTTTCATTACACTACACGTAAATTCGTTAATGACTTCTGTGAGACATTCGATTCAATTTACAAATAAGTCATGTATTATAACCAGAGTCTCGTCGAGGGAGAGCATGATACTTGTGTATAGATCTATATTGGGTTTGACAAACCCACACCTAAACTGCATGCAACAGTTAGACCGATAGGTCTGGGGTGACAAATGTCATAACATTTCCGACGCCTGAAGAACGTCGTTTCAGGCCAACTAGGTCATAGCATGGTTATAATAACTCACATGTGGTATTAACAAACATAGAATTTACGGGGATTTCACAAAAATCAAACGAGTTTATGTCGATTTAAACTTGCATTGTTTTACTATAAGGAACGAACACTACTTGTACATTTCGGTCTTTGGGTTTTAAGACTACATTTACACATTAAGGAAAATATTGGATTTTCTGGAACGAACACTACTTTTACAAGAAAAGGTTATAATAACTCACATGTGGTATTAACAAACATAGAATTTACGGGGATTTCACAAAAATCAAACGAGTTTATGTCGATTTAAACTTGCATTGTATTACTATAAGGAACGAACACTACTTGTACATTTCGGTCTTTGGGTTTTAAGACTACATTTACACATTAAGGAAAATATTGGATTTTCTGGAACGAACACTACTTTTACAAGAAAAGGTTATAATAAACTCACACAAAGTATTAATGAATATTGGAATTTACGGGAACTTCATTAAAATTAAATGAGTTTACGTCGATTTAAACTTACATTATTTATTATAAGTAAGAAAAGTTACTTGTACATTTCGGTCTGTGGATTTAAGACTACATATACATTTTAAGGAAAATATTGGATTTTTCTAAAACAAATACCACTTTTACAAACGAAAGGCTTTTAATAATACCAAACAAAAGCTTATGAACTCACCAACCTTTGTGTTGACACTTTTTCAAACAACTTGTATTCTCAGGAAATCATTAAACATGTAATCAAGTGCTTTTGAGGATGGGACGCTAAGGCGTCTACTATTTCATATTTGTCAACATATTGTAATTGATTCGTAAACATGTAATTCATACAATGATGTAACTTTTTCAATTATATATATGTTGGTTGTGTTTGCTTGAATTACTATTACAATTGTTGTTATGATACTATACATGAAGTCCTCTACCCCCGGACATTTCCGCCATCCTTGGTTTGGGGGTGTGACAGATTGGTATCAGAGCACAGTTTATAGTGAATTAAGTATATCAAACCACATAAGATATACAAACTATAAACACAATTGGGACTAATAGTCTCTGATTTGTGCATTTTTCAAATAAATATACTTTTAGAAAATGAATGGTTTCTTATTAAAAGTATAAATACATGCATACATGCTCACATAGTGTCATAACTAGAAGAACATAAAGTAAAAGAAGAGGAGTTGTACATTATGGGTATGCCTTGGTATATGTAAATCAAGTCTGGGAAGGATATAGCCTGATCAACTATATCTGTCCGAGGAGTGACTTGCATATACTGGGGGATAGTCATAATGGGCAACAAATCTAACAACCTAACTACACCCTACAGGGAATACTTTAAGAATCGAATCTAAACACCTAAAAATACTATAGGAGTATTTGGTGATACTATAACCAACTTATGTGAAAACTAAAGACCTCTATTAGTAGGCCTATGATAACTGAGTGCATACGCCAAGGTTATACATAATTAAAGATATTATAGACTCAGAATCTATGACTATTGCTCTACTTCCTGTTCCTTGTTTGGTTGTGGACTTAGAGTAGAGTCATTTATTCGAAAGTCTATTCTATCTCAAATTATGTATAACTGATATGCACTACGTGATTATAGACGTAATTAATAAGGATCACCCCTATAAGTAATTATAGGATTAGGCGTCTATTAATTATCTCTTCTATCCCTATTTTCGCACGAGCGACATGATGTGTAAAATTTTAACGCCTGTACAAAACCTACTTCTACCCACTACCATAACTCCGTCTCCAAGATGTTAACAGAAGCACCAAGAATAGTTCACTAAAGTGCGAAATTATACATGTGTATATAAATGGTAAGGATATTTACTAAAAGGTTTATCAATGAAATAGGCATGTATTTTATTTCATTGAATCTCACTACTTGGTATTACAAACAATTTACAACTGGTAACTCTAAGATTCTTTAGGTGTACCTCGAAGTTATGTGTAATTAAGAAATGATTGACCTAGAAATGGTGAGTCCGCCTTAGGACCTGTTCCTTGTTTGGTTGTGGACTTAGGGTAGACTCATTAGGATCAACAGTCTAATAAAATTTTAATTACACATAACTGGGGGCATGTCAAGTGAATCTTAGGAGTGGATCAGACATGGAACAAATCACAAGATTATAATCAAGTTATTCCTACTAAATTCATAAGTCTATTTATATAGACCTCTGGTATAGAGTCGTCGGCGTAGTCGTGTCGGCAATCTAGAATATGGCTAAATACATAATACAAACTATAATACCCAAATTATACAAAATTTTCTGCATTAAAAATCAATAGACAAATACATAAAATGAAACTAAAAAGGGTATCAAACTATCAAGAGAAAAACACATACAATGTAGATTAAAATCCACTAATTATAACAAAATGGCTAAGGATTGTTAAGTCCTCTCTTCTTATAAATAGCTTTGAAGCAAGCTTGCCTAAGCTTCTTTGTTCTTTCTGTCAATTCCATACCTGGCAATTTCTCCATCATCTTCTTGTGCCCTTCTAACGTCTCTATCTCCTCCTTTAATCCCAACTCCTAATTTTTTTTAAGGTAGATGCAATATATTTTTCATGTGAGTTCACAAAATTTACAATGAGTTAAGTTTATATAAATATAAATCAGGAGATCGTAGTAAATCAATTGATTTGATGTGGCATATGCCTAGGACCTATGTTTAGTTATAAAGAAACTAACAATTAAAATTTTAGAAAATACCAAAAGCACTTTGGTTAACAAGTGCATGAGTAATGTATAGAAGGTTATTATCATAATTTACCTTGGCATTTTCAATGAGGGATTGAAGGCTCTTAAGTTTTCTATGAGGCCATCTGTTTATGTTTAGCTCCCTGCATCTTTTCTTCAACACTGTTAAACTTATCCCTAGTTCCTTTGCTGCCATGATTATCGGCATCTCAAAGTACTTCTCTATCTCTTCAAACTGCAGTGGTCTCAATCTCTTTGCCACCTTCCGGCCACCGTGATCAGTGGTGGCAGCACTAGAACTACATGTAGCCTCATCACCAGATTTACAGTCTTCACTGAAACTAACCAATGGTAAATTACCATCCTCCCAACAATCCCATAAGCTTATATCTTCAAGGGGATCAAGATCGTGAAACTCATTTCTAGAAATGATGTTTTGATCTTTGTTAAGTACTGTGGAAACCTTCTGATCGAGCACTTCATGCAATTTTTCCGACAACTCGTAATCATGATGGTTGAGCATGTCACCACTACAAAAATCCAAAAAAACTCAAGATAATCAAATCCAACACGATGAAAGACTCTTTTTGATCACTACAAATCCAAACCATGTTTTGATCAATGTCGACAAAATCACTTTTCTATGCGTAAGATGGTGTAATGAGTGACGTTTATATATACCTGAAAAAGATCTTGATGATCAAAGTACTGAAACCAATCGAGGTCATCTATGGGGTTTTGATGATCTGCAGGTGGATCCATTTGTGAGGGAGAAGTTAAAAGTCGCGGTAAGAATGTGATGATTTATATAAGTAAAGTGGGAGAAGTAATTAATAGCAAATTGTTGGGAATGCAACAAAACAAGTTAAGCACTTCTGAAAAATTGATAAATGATTTCGGTAACACTCGCGGAATATAAACTAGTGAAAATTACAAATGAAATGGAATATATATAGTCTATGATGTTATGGTTATTGTGTATCTAACAAATGAAGAGAAAATGAATATATATATATATATATTCTTTGAGCCGTAACCTTCTTCTTCAATTCACACACATATATGGATATGTTGCTGCAAATTATGACTTGTGTGCCTCATGCATTTAATGTATCACATGCCTACTGCATATTCTTGACTTTGAAGCTACGTACCAGTTTCCAATTTCCCCAGTAGCACAGTTTCATTAGAAAGTACTCCAAGTCTTCACACATGAACCAGTTAGAACGTACTCCAAGTCTTCACACATGCAAATTATGACTTGTGTGTTGCTATAGGTATGTCGTTGGCTATTGTTAAAAACCTATAGCGACAACAAGTCATCGTAATAGATTAAACTTGTGGTGACGACAAGTCGTCGCTATAGGTAACTAATAAAACTTTATTTTTTTTTACCCCGAGAATATGATTGACAAAATCTATCCGACGAGACCCTCGTGATACCTCTTGACGAAATTGAAATCAACGAGAGTCTCCACTTCGTGGAAGAACCGGTAGAAATCATGGATCGAGAGATCAAAAGAACAAAGCAAAGTCGTATTCCCATTGTGAAGGTCCGCTGGAACGCTAAACGAGGACCCGAATTCACCTGGGAACGCGAGGATCAGATGAAACAAAAGTATCCACATCTCTTCCCAAACTCTTGAAATCCCAGTCAAAATGAAAATTTCGGGACGAAATTCCTTCTAACGGGGGGATGATGTGACAACCGTCAAATTTCGGTCAAGTCAAAGTCAAACAAAGTCAACAAGTCAAACCGGTCAACTCCAATAACCTTTGTATGTTAGGGTTTACGTTATGTAATCACTATACAATTCGCTATTTTAATGAGAAATCATCATTTGGAAAGTTCATGTGTTTGATTTTCCTTAGCCTTAACAGTGCTAAACAACGAACCAAAACGATAAAACATTATTGCACACTCATTGGGAGTGTGTACGACACTAAAACACGGTTTAACGGGGTTTACGAACCTTGCGTTATGAAGCCGGACACTCAAATTAATCACAAACGAAACCTCTCTAAATCGTTTTCACTCTATCTCTTTCTATTTGAAATCTCTCCCAAATCTCTCCCAAATCTCTCTCAAAAGTTCCCATAACTTTTTGGAATCATTGGGTCATCCCGACCCTTAACCGGGTCAAAAACCACTTGAAACGGGGTAAAAACGGGTAAAATAGCCTTAAGGACCCAAAACGGAAACTTCAGGACCGAAGCCTCTCATCCGAGGCCTCGGATCCGAAGCCTCTCATCAGGACCGAAGCTGAAGCCTCTCAGGAGACCGAATCCGAAGCCATCAGACAGCAGCCTCGCATGCGAGGGTCCGAAGTCTCGGCCCCCATCCGAGAGGTCTCGCAGACGGCCCCTTTTTACCGGTTTTTCGACTACGACTTCGTTTTAACTCCGTTTTTCATTATTTTAACGTGGGATTTTCACCCAAAACTTTATTTTATAAACTAAGGCCCCAAAATATATAAATCTCCAGGGTTTTTATAAAAATATATTAAAAGAATTAGTGGTTGAACTAATTATTGAGGGAATATTTGCTTTTCCTTAATTTATGGCAAAAGCAAACCACCACCACCTCACTCTATGATTAGCCACTCTTTCCCACTACCCCTTGTCACCTTAGTGGACCTTTACACCCAATCTCCAGCTCTTCCCACATTCTAAGAGCTGGAGAATTGGTCATCTCTCCTCATTCTCATTAACTTCTTTCATTCTACACTTAGCAACCAAAGAACACTCTCCAAAATTCTCTCATCTTTTCTCTCAACTTCAAGAACTTCAAGGCTTTCTCCAGGGATTTCTTTCTTCAATTAGCAAGTATCTTCATCATTCATATAATTATTACACTCCATTCTACTCAAATCATTGATATCTTACACAAATTCCATCTTATTCGGTGTTAGATTCTCGAATCATCAAGACATCTTCTTAGTGTTCTTGGGTTGAACACTTCCTCTCTCTTACTTTCATCTACTGAAACCACATAGGGTGAGTTCATACCCCTACATTTACATGTTTTTCTTAAGTTTTAAGGGGGGAATACAAGTAAAATCATCAAGAACACAATTAAACTTTTTCTATCAGATTACATCAGAAAAGATGAACTTCGATCACGGACTGTTTTGGTCAACTTAAATATTTTACTTTTCAAAACTGTTCCAGGTGCAAGTAGTTCAAACTCTTAGCTTTAAAATGGCTACTTGCACATCTCCATATGATGTTTCTACAATTTATGGTGATTTTTACAAAACTGCGTATCATTTCAGAGCCAAACCCGGACCAGTCTGTGATTATGAACATTTTCACCTCTGTTAGAGATCACTAAAAATCATGATAAAATTTACGAACAAACTAGACTCATATTCCAAACTCTCAGAATTTGCGGATTTGGATTTGGAGCTTTGATGATTTTTCTATAAATTATCTAAGAACAGTAACAGAAACTGTATACAACAAAAAGTTGGTGTCAATTTCATTTCACCTTGTAACATGTTGAGCAAGGTGTATATCTTTAAGTGATTATATGTTATTGCAATATATGACATTTTATCTTAATATTTAGACACACATCAGTTTACAAATGGATTTGGACATATAAAATATAAAGAATAACAAGTGATTATAATCAAAGTACAACCGATACATTCAAACATTTAATAAACTATTTTGAATATAGTTTGCATACATTACTACGTACTACCCTTGGTTGATAAACTATAATAGGTATAGTTTATGATACATTACATAATACATACATTTAAAAAGGGTACATTTATACAAAGGATATTTTCATTAAGCAAGGTACGGCCATACGGTACCAAGTTTTCATAACACGTAATTCCGTTAATGACTTTATGAAACATTACATAACACATACATTTAAAAAGGGTACATTTATACAAAGGATATTTTCATTAAGCAAGGTACGGCCATACGGTACCAAGTTTTCATTACACTACACGTAAATTCGTTAATGACTTCTGTGAGACATTCGATTCAATTTACAAATAAGTCATGTATTATAACTAGAGTCTCCTCGAGGGAGAGCATGATACTTGTGTATAGATCTATATTGGGTTTGACAAACCCACACCTAAACTGCATGCAACAGTTAGACCGATAGGTCTGGGGTGACAAATGTCATAACATTTCCGACGCCTGAAGAACGTCGTTTCAGGCCAACTAGGTCATAGCATGGTTATAATAACTCACATGTGGTATTAACAAACATAGAATTTACGGGGATTTCACAAAAATCAAACGAGTTTATGTCGATTTAAACTTGCATTGTTTTACTATAAGGAACGAACACTACTTGTACATTTCGGTCTTTGGGTTTTAAGACTACATTTACACATTAAGGAAAATATTGGATTTTCTGGAACGAACACTACTTTTACAAGAAAAGGTTATAATAACTCACATGTGGTATTAACAAACATAGAATTTACGGGGATTTCACAAAAATCAAACGAGTTTATGTCGATTTAAACTTGCATTGTTTTACTATAAGGAACGAACACTACTTGTACATTTCGGTCTTTGGGTTTTAAGACTACATTTACACATTAAGGAAAATATTGGATTTTCTGGAACGAACACTACTTTTACAAGAAAAGGTTATAATAAACTCACACAAAGTATTAATGAATATTGGAATTTACGGGAACTTCATTAAAATTAAATGAGTTTACGTCGATTTAAACTTACATTATTTATTATAAGTAAGAAAAGTTACTTGTACATTTCGGTCTGTGGATTTAAGACTACATATACATTTTAAGGAAAATATTGGATTTTTCTAAAACAAATACCACTTTTACAAACGAAAGGCTTTTAATAATACCAAACAAAAGCTTATGAACTCACCAACCTTTGTGTTGACACTTTTTCAAACAACTTGTATTCTCAGGAAATCATTAAACAGGTAATCAAGTGCTTTTGAGGATGGGACGCTAAGGCGTCTACTATTTCATATTTTGTCAACATATTGTAATTGATTCGTAAACATGTAATCCATACAATGATGTAACTTTTTCAGTTATATATATGTTGGTTGTGTTTGCTTGAATTACTATTACAATTGTTGTTATGATACTATACATGAAGTCCTCCACCCCCGGACATTTCCGCCATCCTTGGTTTGGGGGTGTGACAGATGGTGGCAAAGGGTGACTCGATGTTTATCATACATAGATAAATGGAGCGTGTATGGTTAACCGACACATTGATTAGGTGGTAAATGACATCGAGGGTACCAAGTATATTTGCATGGTTATTAACACCTTGTTTGTGATCCTCGGTATCACAGTCACAGACTTGAAGGGCATATCGAGATTAAACATGCCATTGAAAAGTTCAATGAATCTCAAAAGATCTAGGAGTTTCAATACATTTAAAACTTAAAAACCTTTTTCGTTTTTCATGGTGGAAATTAGTGAATCATCATTCACTTACCTTCAAATTATTTGCAATTTGGATTACGGCATCCCTCTTCTAAATTGTAAATAATGTTGTTGGATCCTAGCCCTAATTTCTCATTTTGGGTCTTTAATTGGGGACTCTTGTCTAATCAAACTTTGTTCCTTTTCTATTTCAGATGTCTACTAAAAACAATGCTTCTGGCTCGACCCCTTCTGGCTCATTGTCACTCATGAACTTGTGTGGGAGGGTGATATTCGATGGGACCAATTTCAATGATTAGATCCGCAACATCCGCATGGTCACCCGCTACTAGGACAAGGAGTATGCTCTCGACAAGGAGCTGAAAGAGGTCAACCCAAACACTGCTACTCCCGAGGAAATTATTGCATTCGAGGCTCATGAGCGAGATGCTACGAAAGTTCATTGCATCATGCTCGCGACAATGACCGCTGAACTCCAAAATTCCTACGAGGACTACTACCCCTATGAGATGCATCAAGATTTGATGGATAGGTACCATCAAAGCGCGAGGCAGGAAAGGTACGATATCATCGCCTCGATGATCACTACCAAAATGAAGGATAGAGAGTCCGTCACGGCCCACTTGCAGAAAATGCAGAGGTATGTGGACCGCTTGCTGAAGTTAAATGTTAACTTCGATGAGGAGCTGGCCATAGATATCATTCTACACTCCTTACCTCCTTGTTACAATCAGTTCCGTATAACCTACCACATGAACAAGGAGGAGGTCACTCTAAGCAAGCTTCAAGGCCTGCTAAGGACTGCTGAGAGTAGTCTGAAAGACAAATCCATTACATAAACTCCTACTACTGCTGCCCTCGTTTTGGCTATTGGGCAAGGAAAATGAAAGAAGAGGAAGGCTCCTTCCAAGAGCGACAAGGGAAAGTCCCACGATGGTACCTCTTCAAGTGGAACCAAAGCTGGTCCTACTGCTCCTACTTCAAACCCAAAAGAAGCAGAGTGCTACTACTGCCACGATAAAGGGCATTGGAAACAAAGCTGCCCGAAGTACCTGCAAGATATCAAGGATGGAAAGATAAAGCCGTCCTTCGCAGGTCTTTATACTATTCATTCTAACAACTCATCACATGCTACGTCTTGGGTCCTCGATACAGGATGTGGTTTTCACATTTGTTCTGATTTGCAGGGTCTAAGAAGAAGTAGGGATGTGGAGCATGGTAAGATAAACTTGATCATGGGGAATAGGAAAGCGTCGCCTGTCACCAAGATTGGGGTTTACTCTTTAGTGCTTAGTAGTGGGTTAGGTTTAAATTTAAATAATTGCTGTTACTCATCATAAATGACACAAAACATTATTTCTTTTCATGGTTTGTGTAAACAAGGTTTTAGATTTTCATTTGATAATGAAAAAGGTTCTATTAATGCTTTCTTTAATGGTTCTTTCTATTTTGAAGCATGGCCTTGTAATGCAATATATGAAACTGTGATGGTTGTAGACAACTTAGGAAATGATGTATTGCATATCGATTCTTACAATAGTTTGGACAGAGCATGCTTGTGGCATTGTCGTCTTGGACATGTCAACAAGAAGCGCATAGCCCAACTCCAAAAGGATGGAGTGTTGGAGTCATTCGACCTTAGGGACGATGACGTGTGCGAGTTTTGTTTGCTTGGAAAGATGAGCAACTCACCCTTCATTGGCACTTGTGAAAGGGGTAAGGGCTTATTGGATCTCATACATACCGATGTATGTGGGCCCTTTAGATCCACCACATGGGATGTGAGCCTCTTCTATGTGACTTTCACCGATTATTATAGAAGATATGGGTATATCTAATTAATCAAGCACAAGTCAGAAACCTTCGAAAAGTTTAAAGAGTTTAAGCAAGAAGTGGAGAATCAGCTAGGCATGAAAATTGAGTTGCTCCTATCCGATCGAGGTGGTGAGTACCTTAGTCTTGAATTCCACGACTACCTCAAGGAATGCAGAATTGTTTCGCAATTGAGGCCACCTAGGACACCACAGTTGAATGGTGTAGCTGAGAGGCGCAATCAAACCTTGCTAGACATGGTTCGTTCCATGATGAGTCGTACTTCGTTACCTATCTCATTTTAGGGGTATGCCTAAGAGACTGCGTTCTAGTCCCTACTAAGAAGGTTGCTAAAACACCTCACGAGATGTGGACAGGGAAAGCTCCCTCGTTGGCACATATCAAGGTTTGGGGTTGCGAGGCTTTTGTAAGACGAAAGACTCATGACTAGCTTGAAACTTGTAGTGAGCGATGTATTTTCATCAGATACCCGCATAAGTCCTTTCGTTATTTCTTTTATAGACTGAGTGACAATGTTGTCTTCGTTGCGAGGAGAAGGGTTTTTCCAGAGCGAGAAATCATAAGCCAATAGGACAGTGGGAGACAAATTGATCTTGAAGAGCTTCAAGAACAAAGCGACGAAGGAACCTCTAACGCTGGCGTTCAACCCGAGGAGGAAACTCCTGTTGAACCGATTGACGAGTCATTACCTCTTAGACGTTCCAGTAGAGTTAGTGTTCCACCTGTGTTATATGGTTTTCATATAACAAGTGAAGGTGATACGTTTTTAGTGATAGTACACTAGTAATTTTGGATGAACCTAACGGCTACAAGGAAGCCATGGCAAGCCCAGAATCTGCAAAGTGGAAAGAAGCTATGGAAAGCGAGATTCAGTCCATGTATGACAATCAAGTTTGGAACTTGGTTGACAATGTACCGGATCGTAAGACGGTCGGGTGCAAATGGATATTCAAGAAGAAGACCGACATAGATGGGGAAGTACACACTTATAAGGCGCGATTAGTTGTGAAGGGCTTTACTCAAACTCCCGGAGTTGACTGTGATGAGACCTTCTCGCCAGTAGGGAAGATAAAGTCTATAAGGGTTATGCTAGCCATAGCTGTGTTTCATGATTATGAAATATGGAAGATGGACGTCAAAACCTCTTTCCTTAATAGGAAGTTAGCTGAAGATGTTTACATGAGTCAGCCAGAGGGTTTTGTCGATGCAAAACACCCTAATAGAGTGTGTAAGCTTGAGAAATCCATCTATGGACTGAAACAAGCATATCGCAGATGAAATCTTTGTTTCGATGAGAAAGTCAAAGAGTTTGGTTTCTTGCGAAGCGAGGATGAGTCATGTTTATATGTCAAAGCCATTGGGAGTATAATTAGCTTTCTCGTGTTGTATGTCGATGACATACTGCTCATAGGAAACGACGTACCAACCCTGCAGGAAGTTAAGTCCTGGCTTGGGAAGTGCTTCGCTATGAAGGACCTCGAAGAAGATGCTTATATTCTTGGGATAAGGATAGTGAGAAACAGGGGTAAAATACTAATAGGACTTAGTCAAAGTACTTACTTGGATAAGGTACTAAAGCGTTTTAGTATGGAAAATTCCAAGAAAGGGGAGTTACCAATCCAAAGCAATACCAAGTTGAGTAAGATTCAAAGCCCTAGTACTGAAGCCGAGATAGCAGAGATGAGCCGAGTACCTTATGCTTCCGCAGTTGGCTCGATCATGTATGCTATAACTTGTACTCGCCCTGATGTGGCCTTCACTTTGAGCATGGTCAGCAGATATCAAAGGAACCCCGGTAGAGCACATTGGACCGCAGTCAAGAATATTCTTAAGTAACTTCGGAGAACTAAGGAATGGTTTCTTATCCTCGGTGGGAGTGATGACTTAAGGGTGCGAGGGTATAGTGACGCCAGTTTTCAGACCGACCGAGACAACTTCCGCTCTCAGTCAGGCTGGGTCTTTACCCTGAATGGATGGGCAGTGACTTGGAAAAGTTCCAAGCAGGAGTCCGTAGCTGATTCAACGTGCGAATCAGAGTACATAGCAGCAAGCGAAGCGTCAAAGGAGGCAATATGGCTGAATAACTTCATTGGAGACCTTGGAGTTGTGCCAGCCATAAAGGAGCCTATGGAGATTTTCTGCGATAACAAAAGTGCGGTTGCCTTGACCAAGGAACCGAGGGATCATGGCAGATCCCGACATATCGACAGAAAATATCACTTCATTAGACATCGGGTAGAAGAGGGACTCCTCGTAGTAAAGAGGGTATCGTTAGAGGATAACCCATTAGATCCCCTTACGAAGGGACTGAGTAGGGTTAAGCACTTGCAGCACGCTAGGAGCATTGGGCTGAAGGACGATATTAGTTTTAGTGATTAGATAGCTTTTAGAAACTTGTAATAGATAAATTGTAATTAACATTTGATAATTAAATAAAGAAGTATTATTTATGAGTAAAGTTATTGTCTTATGTTAATTATTTACTATTGTTTCACATTGCATGTTTTGATTTTCTAAATAATAAGATTATTTAAACTATCCACAGTCGTTCATACTTTGGAAGTAGGTATGAAAGAAGAATGTCATGAATTGGCTTGTAGATTGTCTAAGTGTTTAGACATAGCAAAGGTTTGCTGCAACGTTCATGAGTGCTCTTGAAATAAGATTTGAGTGTTGGATTAAACCCACGCTCACTTGAATCACTTCATGGAATTAATCACGAGTGATTGTGAGACGATAATATCATACAGTCTTTAAACCTAGATATATGATTTATTATTTGCAAGTTGGTTGTGCATTGATAATGCGTAAACGCATCCGTAACTTGATGTTATAAAACACATTGTAGTGTAAGACTTAATGAGTAAATAGTGAATGCATATAAGTCGAAGTTTATTTGTTCCTTTTATCCTACGAGGGTAAAAGCGATATCTTGGGCCCCTCGATGATTTGGTTTGACTTATGTGCCAGGCCCGGTCAGGACTGAATTGATGTGTTCAATTAAGTTCTATGTCAGACGAATCAGAGATCGAGAAACAAACTGTTGGAAAATAAGTATGACTATGTTCCCTGTCATTTTCCACAATATATCTTGAGAACGGAGGATTGTACGATCCCTTATCTAAAGGACGTGTCAGAGTTCGACAACGGCTTTTGAGAGCTATGATAGCTAATCGGATTTTGAATTCGTATTTGCATTTATAGTTATTAGACTTATCCAAGTTGGAGACTGTTTGATTAGGTGTCTAAGCCCATAACTATATTTGGTATGTATTTGACCCGGTTGTAGCATGGTCCTTTTGGGTTGCCTTCACCGAAGCAACTTGACTGGATGAATAATGGAGAAAGAGGTTATTATGGTTTATTAATATATTATATGAATAATATATTAAAAGAGAAATCATATTGGTTAATTAATATTGATCAAGAATTAATTAAGAAATTAATTTTGTGATCAAAAGATATTAATTGAACCTAGGGGACTGGAATTGCAATTATAAGATAATTGGATTTTGGGCTGAGGACCCATTAGAATGGGGTGGACGAAATCAAGGAGGGAAGCCTACCTTGAATTCATCCTAGGCCTTATTCTGGAAGGTTCCTTTGGACTACTTAAGGCCTAAGCTATCCAATTAGGGTTTTGACTGAAACCCTAGCAGTTCACCTATATAAAGGACCCTTGGGCACTAGAATTCGGCTACCACAACCCTAAGAAGAGTTCAAGAGCCGATTTTTAGCCTTCCCCTCTCTCCCTATTGTTCTCCAACTTGCTTTGGTGTTTGTGATCTATTAGAGGCACAACATTTGAGGTGCTAAGGTTCTCAAAATCTCAAGATCTTCTAGCAACAATCAAGGTAACTTTCTAACTTGTTTATTAGATGTTATTTTCGTTTTTTGTTGTATGCTAGATTAGGGTTTGCAAGTCTTGGACAATTGTTGCATGTACAAATAGAAAAACTAGATCCAAACATTAGGGTTTGCATGAACACCATAGAAATGTTGTTTTGCTCAAAACCCATCAATTACCACAAACGATATAATTAAGAATCAATCCACATGTAACATTGCTAATAATAGAAATGTAACCACCAATTTTCATAAATGTCATTGTAAGGAAACATAAAGTAAACCAGATAAAAACAAAAATTCACTTTATTGATAATGAGCGGAAAAAATTTGTCCTTACAATACAAATATATGAAAACTATGTTTCAAGATATTTCTTAAGCAATCTATCATAACTCCTAAGTAGCAGCTCAAAAATCTGATCATCGAACTATGCGACCGAAATCCATCTCTCACGATCAGATTCAGCTTACTCTTCTTAAGCTTCCTTCTTTCTCTTAGATTCTGCAAAACATCAAAATGTGACTTTCACATCATGTATTAAGATTCTATGAATAGGAACTTAATAAAATAATGGAGTTATATAGTGGATATACCTGAAGTAGAATCACATAACTTGACTTTACTATCTCTAAGATCTTTCAGGTAGTCTGGGCAGCTTTGCATCCAATGCCCCTTCATTTAGCAATAGAAACACATGGACCTTTTGGGATTAGCACATGGAATTATCTCAGAATTAGCCTTTCTCTTTACCATATTGTCAAACGGTTTGACCTTGGCCGATCCCTTTCCATTGGGAAGAGAAACCTTTTCTGGACTACCAATGTTCCCATTGTCAATGTCCATGGAAATTTTGGAGACAAATCCTTCAAACATTTTTTGCTTGACTTGTGCTCTTAAGCATTTTTGCTTCAGCAGCAATCAACATATATGTTAGATCAATTAGGGTCACGTCGTGGTCCCTCATATAGTAGACTTTAATGAACTGACTATATTATTTAGGAAGCGAAACTAGAACCAAGTCAATGGCCAACTCCCTTGGGAAAACGACACCCAACATCCCAATTTGTCAATGTGCGATTTTATTTTTAGAACATGCGCACACACAGACTTTCCATCTTGATGTTTACATGCCAATAGGGATTGAGTGACTTCGTATTTTTCAACTTGAAGAAGGCATGACTTGGGGAGAGTTATTAGAGGAGGTGGAGGAAGAGTTGGAGAAGCATGATTTCCAGTTCCACCATTGCTTGAAGAAGGGAACATTCTTTCACCTTGATCAACATGTGGAAGATCATCTTTAAAGGAAAACCATTTCCAGAAGGGCGAGGAGAACCATTGTTGTCTGAACTTGACATCTATATTAGGATAAAAGAGAATTCAAGTTAGTTGATTTTAATCATTAATTATTAACCAAAAAATTTAAATTAAGGTTAGGATCCATATTTTCGATTCGAACTTTGAAGAGGGATGCCGTAATCAAACTCGAATCTATTTTATGAAGGTAAGCAATTACCAATTTCAATCTTATTGAAACTCCTAGATCTTTGAGATTCATTGAACTATTCAATGACATGTTTAATCTCGATTATGCTCTCACTTTGTGACTGAGATGTCGAGGATCACAAACGAGATGTGAATAATCATACAAATTAGCTTGGTACTCTCGATGTCATTTATCATCTAATTAATGTGCCGGTTAACCAAACGCGCTCCATTAATCAACTATAATTTACGAGAGACCCATTGCCAACAATATTAGTCCCATATTAGTGTGTCGGTTAACCACACACGCTCCACTAACGACCAGTAAGGTGCAATGTGTAACTTCATGGATTAGCATCAAATTCACATTTTTCATAAAATAACTAAGAATGAGATTTTAGAAAATGGTTTAGTTACTTTATCATTATACTTTTAATGAAGATTAATCGTCCTATCGAACCTGTTCGGCTAACGATCCTCCAATATACAAGACAGCGATGGGTAAGAATGGATACCCAATGGCGGTCAGTTTACAAGCTGCTTCCTTAAACTCCCCTTATAGTATGACTTTGTGAATGAGGCGTACTAGCGGTTAGACTGAATTTTCTTATATATATATATATATATATATATATATATATATATATATATATATATATATATATATATATATATATATATATATATATATATATATAGTATAAGGTGAATTTTAAAAATTTTAAAATTCCAAGGGTTTAATCTTTTAATAAATTAAACTTTTAATTTAATTAAATTTAAACCATATATGGATTTATTAATTATCCTTTAATTAATCATTTAATTAAATTATCAACAAAATTCATTAGAATCTAATTTATAGTTTACATTTTAAATTTCAAAAATTAAACATTTTAATTTAAATCTCAAACAATCCTAAAATTAACATTAATTATTAAGTCCAACTAATAATCTAATTAATTATTTAGTAACCAATTATGGATATACAATTAATAAAATTATTAATCATATCCATAAGGATAATTATAATCAAATAAAATCAACGTTATCCAATTCATAATTATCTCCTAACATTTAGGTCTTATTTAATTATCTAATAATACAAAAAATCAGATTATGACAGATTTAATAAAAGATATTTACCAAATATTAACCAAATAAATCAAGTTAGGTAAGAAAATCCGAAATCAGGATCTAACACACAAACACGTCGTGTTGGAGGACCAACACGGCGTGTTGCAGTCCAACACGTCGTGTTCGAAGAACACTACGACGTGTTCGAAGAATAGAATGACGATTCTGTTTTCTCCTCCTTGTTCAAGTTCATATTAGTATCAATTCAATAGAAAACTAAACTTGTCTCTGATACCACTGATGGGTTTTGAGCATAACATACAATCCTATGTATGCATGCAACCCTAAATAAGATCTACATTTTCTCTAAATGAACATACAATATGAACAACCACGTGTAAATCCTAGATCTCTAAGGAATAATCAAAAATCATATAAGAAGTGTTATCATACATACCTTTAAGATTATTATTGTAAACAATCTTGAATCCTTGCTTGAAAGACCTTTGGTAGCAAGTGCCACAGGTGTCGTGTCTCTAATGGTTCACAAACAAACCTAGCAACCAAGGAAAACTATAGAGAGAGAGAGAGAGAGGAGAAGCCTAAATTTCATCCAAGGAAATTAGAAAGAAGTCATGGCCGGAATACTACCCTAAGGAGGGTTTATATAGGTGTTAGGAAGGTATTGGATAAGGCAGGTATCTCTAAGATAACCCTAATCCCTTAACTTTCTCCCTAAGGCATCTAAGGCACCCTTAGAGCCCAAACCCTAAGGAGCATCTAGAATTCGTCCACCCTATATGGGAGGTTCTAGAATTTCCCAATGCTCAACTATTAAACATTGTCACCTTTTGTTTGGCTGCTAACAAGGAGCATCTAGAATTCGTCCACCCTATATGCCAGGTTTGAAGGCAACCCAAAAGGATTGTGCTACTATAAATTCACGTTTATACCAATTATAGTTATGGGCTTAGACACCTAATTCAATACGTATTCAGTCCCGATTGAGACCCATATTAGCAGCCAAACAAGTTGCTAATATCGACCACCATGTCGTCTAAAATCAGTTCACCCACTTGCGCTTTCGTTGCGATGGCAGCCCCACACCCCAAGGGTCCCCCCTTTCATAAGTTGACTCTCAAACCAACACCAACGAGCACCTGGATATGATACCAAGTGTTGGATTTGAAAGTGTAGGTCCTTCAAACACAAGCAAAACAAGAACATGGAAGAAAGATACGAAACAGAGGAAAACAAAGAAACAAGGGATAGTTTCTTGGTGCCAAATACTTTTCTTATTTAATCAAAAACAAGTTCTAAATACACATTAAGAAGAAACGTAGGAACCATATTTATACTAAAACATAATCAATTCGACTCTAACACAAAAACTAGAAACAAACTTAATAAAAGGAAACTTTCCAATTTTACCCCTGGAACGAAAGCTATTTTGAGACTCCATTGCATCAAACTGGTTAACCCAATATCATACACATTTACTATTTGCAGCAAATACAGTATATTATATTGTTAATAATAGTAAGCGTAACTTAAATAGAAGTAAACCAATGAAAAACTGCTACCAAGTGAAGTTATTGTACCTTGACTTGGATTTATCATCAAAGCCACTGGGTAACTTCCTACAATTTGCATTACACCAACCTATAAGTTGAAAAAAAACAACTGATTAGTCTCAAAAGTGTGATGCAATTATATTATACCGACCTTTGTACTTTAAAGACCATTATAAAACGTTCATCAAGAGAGGATACACATTTGGATCATAGCAAACCATAAAGAAATTATTCAGTGTTAGACACGATACATCTATACATATTTCATGAGAGGTAAAGAAAAAGGAATGTACATATATTTCTTTAGGCAGGAATGTAAAAACAGATAGTTGGAGTAACCTTATAACCCTTGTGCAGCCTCCCCCTCCAATGCATCATACTGGTATGTATATGGCTTGGATAGTTCGATCTCTCACTGGGAAAAAATATATCAAACATGGAATCAAGATTTAAGAAAATAATCTTTGAGTTTTGAATCCAAACAATTCGTACCAAAGATCTAGGCACCAAGAGTATGATGGTGGTTGTTTTTCAGGGCGCTGAGAGTACGACTGTGGTGTCACTGGATGGCGACGACTAGTGGTGAGTTCATGGTGGTCATGGTGAAGGATAGTGGTGGTGGATGAGACTATCGCTTTTCTTAGAGATAAAGCAGAGAGTTGTAGTCGGTCGATCTATAAGCCATTGGAGGGCTGGAAAATAAAAGGGCGGATGTGAAGTGTCTTCGTCGGATCCTCAAACCGATCACAGGGATGGGAAGGTGGCCGACAAGTGGACTGTAACTGGCGTATGGTGACAGATCATCGAGGCTGCCAAAAACTTGGAACCCTTGCATATGTATATGAGAATCAATTTAAGACAGAAATTGTTCAGCGAGATTTCAAAGAGGCGAATGGGAATTCGAATTTAAAATATTTAATCCCAAAATTCAGGGAATTCAATAAGGAAAGATGGGAAGAAGTTGCATAATCATGCTACAATCACGAATAGGCAAAATCAATTTCAAATTTTGAGAGACGGATCTTGGTGAAAGAATAGGCGGGAATAAGATTAGAGGGTGTAGGAATGAATGACACGTGTAAAATTAGATGTGTAGAAAGGGGACAAATCGCATATTTATGTTTTATTTATTCGAAGAGATAGAATATATAGATTTCCGATGGTTCATGACTAGGAATAAAAAGGTCAATATTTTTGGATTGATTGGTTGCAAAACACGATGCTTCATATTTCATTATAATTTTTTATCTAGCTTCTTGCTAGTGGTTATTTTATAAATCCTTTTAGTGTTAAAAAGACCAAAAAAGAATGTGGAGATTATATAACTATTAACTATACATTCACTCTAAAAAGAATGTAAAATATAAATTTGGATTGGAGATGGTTTTAGTACATTCCTTCCAAATTACAAATAAAATGCACAAATCAAAACTTCCAAAGATAATCAACACATATCGAACTTCTTGTTGATACTAAGAACCTGACAAAATTTTATGTAGTTAGGTATGATAAATTATGTTTGTAAACGTTTTATATTTTCATTTATGCTATTTGTTCAGTTCGATTGGGAGATCTTAAAATGAACCCCCCCCTATATGTATGTGTGTGTATGCGGTTGACCTAGCACACATGTATCCCATCATGAGAGATTTTATTAGAAACACCTGTTCGATTTCATATGAAAACCATAATCGATGAAAATTTGAAACCATGTCACCTTATTAGCATTGGTTTGGTAATGTCGGTTAATTCGATTTTGTTTAAGTTTCTAGTTATTATGATAACCCTTAATATATAGTATATGCTTTAAAAAATCAAAAAACTAGAAAAGTACAACAAAACGTTCACCTGGCCGAGACAAGTTATTCAAAAGCATTCGACCGTCATTCCTCAAGATCGGTCGTGCGACAGTCTGTCTGTAACGAGAGGTGGTACCTCCTTCTTAGCTTATAAAGAGATGCGGTGCCTCTTTCTTAGCTTATAATTGGTGTATATGGTTTTGGTTCAGTCCCACGCCAAAATCCGGTAACCGGGCTGAATGCAGTGGCGGCGCCAATGTAAAGGAAGTGGGGTATTCAGACACCACTTAAATGTGGGTCCCACTATATATATATATATATATATATATATATATATATATATATATATATATATATATATATATATATATATATATATTTAAAGGAGTGGTCCTCTATTTAGTTTAAGTGGCCCCCTTTAATTTAATTGGCATCCATAAGAATGAATTTTCACCCATAGTCCTATTTTTTTAAAAATTTCTTTATAGTCCTTTTCTTTTTTCACTTTAACCTAGACCCCATGCCTCTAAATCACCATTCCATAATATTTCTTTGTCGGAGATCGGAAAGGGTAACGTCAACGTATTCGCATGAACCTGACGCCAACTGAGTGAGCCTCCAACCTTCGTTAATCATTTCTTCTGCTGTCTTTCTAGTTGGGTAATATACTTTTATTTTATTAGTTTGATTTTAATTTTAGGGGAAATCAATTTTTGCTGGTTTGTATTTGTTGTGGTTGTATAAATGTATAATTTATTGTTGTGGAAATCATCGGTTGTAGCATGTAGGATTTTCGATGTGGATATCACTGGCTGTAGGATTTTTGTGGTTGTTTTGAAAATAATTTGTTGGAAGTGATGTGTGTGTATAAATATATAATGTATTGCTGGCATTTGGGTTGTTTTAGAGTAAAATCAAATATTAATTTTTCATAAAAGTATCGACTCCCCTCTTGATTAATATTTTTTAAAGTTTTGTAAAGCCTTTGAACCTGATATGTTCCTATTGAGATGTACTTGTTTGTTGTCCATTGTTGAGTTTTATATATCAATGAATAATAGATTGTTATTTCTATTAACAGACAAACAGAAAGATTTTTAGAAAGTCGAAGGTCGAAGGTTGACGGACGAATGACAAAAATCAACAGTCAACGGTCAACTAAGCACCTCACTTGACTTTATGACTGGACCCGCCATGCCTACCTCTTTACTCTTTAGACGCCATTGATCATTACAACATTCACCCCTATACTATATCAAATGTTGCAATTAAACCCTTTAATTATCACTTCTAACCAATCTACGCCAGAACTTACACCCATCCATAATTCCTGAAACTATAAAAAGACAAGACAAAATTGCAAAAATGGTCCCTGTGGTTGACAAAATTATGTGATTTTGGTCCAAAAAAGTTTATGGTGCATCAGTGGTCAAATTTTGGATACTTTATTAGGTTTTGGTCCTTATAGTTGGTATTTGTTTGTGTTTTTGGTCCACACCCAACCTAAAATGACTAATATGTCTCTTAAATAATTATTTTTTAATTTCTATTATTTCTTTTCTTGTTTTTATAATTAAAAAAAACAAAAACAAAATAAGCCCAACCCTCTCTCTATCTCTATGTCTCTCGTCTTCTAGACGCCATCTTTCCAATTGGAACCACCACCACCAAAAACAAAATCAAACCCATACCACCACCACCATATCTTTTGGTAGAATCATTGCTTCTCCATTGCCGACTTCGTTGAAGCACCCTTTCTGATGGGAACTTAAATCGGAAAATTGAAGTCCCCATATCAAAATTTCCACTAAAATCGAATCTCAAAATTATTTCCAATCTGGTTCAGGAGTCTAAATCAAAATCCCGTAGATTGTAGTGTCATAGAAAGGGATGGAGCTTGAATCGATTGCTTATCATTGTAGATGGAGCTGGGGGTTATATTTGATTTATGGGTTTGTTCAGGGCATGATTTTGGGTTTAATTTGTGGGTTTCTTCTCTATCATTTTTACATATGATTTTTCCTAAAGTTGATCTAACTTTCAGAAGAAATCGATATACCTTTTAGTGAAATTGATAATCTGAAATCGATGAAACCAAAAAAATGATGATGTTCGTGTGAAGTTCTGAGAGTTAGGATAAACGATAGATTATGGCATTGATATCTTCGTTTTTCAGATATCAACGTTGCCACCACCATCATCTAAATAACCCTAACCCTAGTGCAAATCTAGAAAACTCCTCCGAATTAAAACCCTCGAACCAAACTAAGTCTGGTGATTTCTAGGTGGAGATGGAGGTGGTTGCAGGTGGTAGTGGCGGACAGTGGTGGCAGTTGGAAAACTCCTAGCAAAGATCTGGAAAAGTCCTCATTTGATACGTTGTTCTTGAGTATGTATGTTTATAAGTGTATTTTAAAGAATCCCAGAAAACCTGATGTGTGTTGTTCTTGAGTATATATGTTCATAAGTGTGTGTGTTTTGAAGAAGAAGCCCACAAAATCTAATGAGTGTATGTGTTTTTTTAAAAAAAAACCCAGAAAATCTGATGTGTGTATGTTCCTGACTTTATGTTTGTGTTCATAATTAAGATGTTCTTGAGTTCCTGAAAGACAAACTAGAGAGAGAGAGAAAACCTTTTTTTTAGTTAATTAAAAATATTAACACAAATATAAAAAATTTAAAAATTAAATATAAGGGGTATAATTGTCTTTTTAAGTTGATAGGGACCAAAATCACTAAAAAGATCCAATTTTGGAACATTAGTTTACCATCAAAAAAAAATTGGACCAAAACTATATAATTTTGCCACCATAGAGACCATTTTTTAAATTTCGAATCAAAGTCGATATACAATTCTTTATTGCTTACGGTTACACATATCTTCATCTTTGCAAATTTCGGAAACTAAAGCTATGTTCTTAGCTTCTATGCATAATATTGTAATTTGTAAAAACCGTGATGCCAATCTTCTTGACAGAGAACATCAATATGTAATCTCTATCACCTGTTCACTTCTGACCCTTGGGTCCACAGCTTGGAGGTCAAAACGTAAAAAAAATGGAAGCAAAACTGAAATACCCATTCCGCCCCTCCAGAAAGCCTCGAGTTGACATATATACAAAACACAGCCTTTATAATTTCATCTTGTTTCTGTTGGATACTCCATGCAACAACTTAACAAATCCATGAAAGCTTAGCATCCCATCTGTATGCCGAATCCAGTCATTCAGAACAGCATGTAGCGGAACTGATGGACCAAGCCCAAGTTCCTGAAACAATTTCAAATCATGGTCATCACTTATTTGTTCAGATATTTGGTCTTAGTATCAATGGAGACATGATTTATGAACATGTTAACTTACAGATGCAAGTTCTTCAATAACAATAGCCCGGTTACCATTTTTATCGAAAATCTCATAAGCACAACGAGCATGCTGTTCCCACCGGTCGAATGCTTCAAGCTGATGAACACAAACTGTGGCTGCGCAGAATTCCTCGAACTCCAGTTTGGGTGCAGGCAGCTGCGATGTCAAGCAAATAACCGATTAGCATTAGATTAACGAAGAAATATCATCTAAAAGATGATCCATAAATAAGATTTAGAAGATTAATCACCCATGTAAGATAGTCCATGATGCGAGACTCCTTCATTACGCTCGTTGCATGCTTCATCAAAGCCTACACACAAATGCAGATTTAAGACGATATTCGCTTGTCGGGAATAACAAAAAGTCAAAAAGATGCAGAAAAATCGAAAAAGCAAACCCTTTTAATACTCTCTATGGTTACGTGTTCTGTGTTATCTTGAGCTAAGTGCTTAAACTGCTTTTTAAGATAAAAAAGATCGTCGGTGGTCAAAGTTTTAGACAATGCCTACACGTATACAAAAAAACACGTAGGTTAATGCCGATAATGATACATTCTCTCTCTTCATGTTTATTCATAGATTTATAATATTTGTACCCGTAAAGAAGCCTTCCGCAAAGGGGATGAAAGCGTGTAGGCTTTCAATGATCTCAGAATTCGAACATCAATCGGAACTTCTACCCCTTCATGATCCCGAATCCATGGATGACCTAAACAAAGCCCCGAAAGGTCAAGACTCACGATAAATTTACTTAATTTGACCCTTTTCTTGGTTTCTAGAAATAGAAAGATCACTTACATAAAGCCTGAGCAGCAGTCAGTCGTTTACGAGGGTCTTTATTCAAGAGACCCTGTACAAAATCTTTAGCCAGTGGAGATAACGAAGGCCATGGTGGTTCAATGAAACTTGGAACAGTTTTGAGGACTGCCCGGAAAATGCTGGACTCGGTTCTTGCCCAAAATGGTCGACAGCCACATAGAAGAATGTATGCAATCACGCCTACACTCCATACATCGGCTTCTGTACCATAAGATCTGAGTAGAACCTCAGGTGCTACATAATACGCACTTCCAACAATATCGTTGAGTTTTTCATCTGCATATATGTTGCTATGAATACTTATTAGGTCTTGTACACCGACAAATCATTTAGTTTTGTATTTTTTTTAAAAATTTTGTAACTGACCTGGCTTGAGAAAATCAGATAACCCAAAATCAATGGCTTTCAACTGTGAATCGTCGTCCTTTGCTTTCAACAAGAAATTCTAACAAAAAGATAACAATTGTGTTATTAGATAAAACAAGCAAAAGATTCAAACATAAAGTGCGTATACAAATATAGTAGGATTTTTTTACCTCGGGTTTAAGATCTCGATGCATTACACCTTGGAGATGACAAAATGCGACTACATTGAGTATCTGTAACATTACATTCTTTGACTCATCTTCATTGAACTTCCCGCCTCTAAAGAGTTAAAGTGTTAGACTCGTACGTACAGTATATGTGGAGTCGTTAATTAGTTTGTTTTAAAAAAAAATATATTATTAAAAACAGGTAAACATGGGACCATGTGTAGTCGATTTGAGACAATATATATAACATAGACATTCAAAATATAAAGAATCAAATTTGAAAGAAGAGAAAAGGTTTTAGAACCTTGAAAGAATTCGATCCAGAAGTTCGCCTCCTTCGCATAATCTGAAAGATGTTTAGGGTTTAATTAGTAATTAGAATACATATGTCTAATAGATATGGGAATTATATGTAGCAATTAGAAAACAAATGAAGATCTTCGTCAGCTTACTCCATAACTATGTAGACATTATCATCATCTTCAAAAGCATCATAGAAATGTATGAGGTTTCGATGCCCTGCCAATGCTTGTAATATTCTCACCTCTCTTCTCACATCCTCGATTGCTATAGCCGTTGTCATCTGCAAAAAGATCAATATGTTTTGAGTTCTTTATAAAAATGTAGGTTCATAAAGTTGCAAAATGGAGTCACCCCATTTCCCAATTCCGACTTCAACGTTTGGGCGGCCAGTTATTCAAAAAAGGCTTGGATATCTGTATGTTTCGTAGATATATTATACTTATGTCAACACTAATAGTGATATTCTTGGTAATTAAATATTCAACAACATTTTCTTGAAAATTTTACAACAGTAGAAAAAAAAATTAAACTTGAATGCATATTCATTCTATACAATATTTGAATGGCATATAATGCTCAAAGTTGTTTAAGCCCTCTTAGTTAGGCTGTTTTTTGCGCGCTGATAAGCTAGCAAGCAAAGATTCAACTTGCGAAGCCAAACCAAAATTAACACTAAGATTCCAATATATATATATATATATATATATATATATATATATATATATATATATATATATATATATATATATATATATATATATATATAACATTATTTAACTAAGTCAGTATATTTTTTATTTTATAAAAACTTAGAGTACTTAAATGCATTAATTAATCCCTGTTTTAACTAATAATAATAACATTATTTTTTGCACCAAAAAATAATCTAAAAAACTATGAAAATATGTCCAATCTAACACTACTTTTTATGTCAAAAAAATATATTTCAAATATATTATTTTCTTCTAACTTATTTAGGATTTCAAAAAATACTTTCTTTTATATTTAGATTTTTTAAATATTTATCTTATATCTTTTTGTTATAGTTATTATATAGTTAAATACATATATAACCAAACCAATAATGTATATATAATCAATCTGAATTAGTTGTTATATTACTTAAAAAAATATTTTATTAAATAAAAAATAAATAACAATTTAAATAAATTATATTGACCCAACAAAATCTAAAATAAATATTTCATAAAATATGACTATATAATTAAAATAACATCAAATAAAAAAACACAAATTTGAAATAACGTACATATATAAATTAAACTAAATATGTATAAACTAAAATTTGAAAGACAACAATTGGCAAATAAGACGTTAACACCAATATGGTATTATGAGTATTATTACAATATCTTTGGTGTAATACTATTCCTAATCTCCAATTTGTTGTAGAAAATTTGTGTTGAGTCTTGTGAGTATTATTACAATACATTTTGTGTAATACTATTCCTAATGTCAAATTCGTTGTAGAAAATTGGTGTTGAATTGGAGAATATTCATACCATTTTTTATAAATAAAAAATCATGTTAACAAATGCTTGGTTGGAGATGTCATAACATGTTGCCTTGGAAAAAATAAATTGGTAAAACCTAATATCATGACCTGCTTATCTAATATATCGAGTTGAAAATTTCAATATATTTAATTAAATAAGTTGGGTTGGATAAAATAGGTCAATGTGAACTCAATGCAAACGGATTTATTTAACCTTTAGTTTGAAATTGTTTTATAATTGGCTAATAAATTTGATCCATAGTTAATAGTTTTTTCTTTAATGTGCAAAATGCAGGTCACCAGTTGCACATAAGACGTTTTAATTCACATCAATGCATGACAGGTTCACATATATAGGAAATATGTACATATGAAAGGAAACTTTGCTTCCAATACGTGACTGGAAAAAACACGTTAACTTCAGACTATTTTAATTAAAATTATATTAATTAATGAATCAACAAAGTACGTTAAAATAATTTGAGGAATCGAAGATCTATACGAGTTCCAATTTTAAAAACCCTAAAGATCACAAACTTATATTTGTGGATATTAACAAATTAAAGATCTTAGATGCTTATTTTTTTCACATGCTAATAAATAAAAAATGAATAAACGATCACATATCCAACTAACCAACATCCACTTGCACTTTCTTCCTCAAATTATGGAAAAACAATCGTCTTCTACTTCTTGTAAATCTCTTCGATTAGATAAAAAAACATTATTTATTAGACTTCTTGTAATAACAAAATCAGTCTACTGAATCCAACAGAATTAATTAGAAAACGAAGTACATTATTATATATGGATATTTATGTAACAAATCTTCTTGATTTCATGTGTTAAAAAAATATATACGAAAATTGTGTATTAGCTAGAGTTACGAAGGAGCTAGGTTGTATTAACAAAAGAAAATACTCTTATCATTCCAAATTAAAAACTGCATCATTTGATTTTATAAAATATGTTGTATATTTTCTAACACTAATTAAATAGCTACAAAATTACGCCCTTCAATCGACATATTTTATTTTTATAAATCATTATTAACGGGCAATGAAGCAAACTCAGATATGAATCTTTTATAAGTAATATAACAAACAAATCTTTTTATAAATCATTATTTTCTAACCCAATAATTAACTTTTGGGACAATTCATCTGATTCGATATTTTCATGATTAATTTCAAAGCACTTCGTTTATAATTATTTTATGCTATGTTTAGTAGTGCAAGCTGAAAATTTATCTGTTATCTTATAAATTAGCCAATAATAAATGATGTTTAATAAAAACTATATGATAAGGTAACTGTAAACTATAAAATGCTATTTACGACAATGAAATTGTCATAATTAATTAATGGTATATTTAGATTATTAAAATTTTTTTTTTGAAAACCTAATGTAATTCTTTTTTGAATAATGCTTATAAGTTACTTTTTGATTTATCAAATGTAATAGTTTTTAAAAATTTTGAGAACTTATCTACCTTATAAATTAACTGTGACATGTCAAATGGCAATTGTATTATAATAAAAATAAAAAGTTATTTGTTTTAAATGGGAAATCAAGTTATGGATGTTGTATCATAACTTATAAGAGGAGCGTTAATTTGAACTTATTCAAAATTGAACATAAGATGAATTTCCTAGTTGAAGAAGGTACCTTAGACTTGGGTATGACTTTAACGGCGACCTTTTGACCTGAGTTATCACCCGCCTTACACGTGGCAGAAACAGTATGCCCAAAGTGCCCTCTCCCGACTTCCTCTCCAACCTCGTATCGATCCTTGAACCGTTTCGATAACCCGAACCTCTTGTCCAAACCCGACCCTGCTTCCTTCTCTCCCTCTTTCAAACTCCGCCGCCTCCTCAGCACTGCCATTATATGCTTCGCCGGAGACGGCGGCGGAAACGGCCCCTTTAACACACTTTTCGGCGTCGAGTTAGCGCTGGACTGCCGTGCCGCAGACTTTTTATTCCCGAAGATGAATCGGGCGGGACTTAGAGCGTAGAAAGGTGAAGCTTTTCCGGCGGCGGATGCATCATCATCTCGGTGGTTGTCATTCTTTGGTGTGTTGGGTTGCTCCGGGAAATCTCGTGGCAAATATGGGTTGCGTCTTGGAGACTTGGAAGAGCATGTTCCCATTATGACAGCAGCGGAGTTGTAAGATTCCAGTGAGGTGAGTATCTCCGATGTGAGAGAGAGAGAGAGAGAGAGAGAGAGAGAGAGAGAGAGAGGTTTGGAAATGTGAATATAAGGTTTCCGTTCTATTACGTTTCCATGGTTTATGACTCTTTATGAGTGTTAAGTAAGGAAAGATTGTCTTTTTGATTTATTATTTATAAATACAAGCTTTTTAGCTTTCTTTCATTTTGTGTTATTGTAATATAATGTAAGTTTGAACAAGTGAACGGCGGAGATGGAGTAATCTGCAAATTTGGAAGATTCCGCGACTTGGGTTGCTTTCCTTTTTTTCTTTTTTCCTTTATTCTCTCTTTTATATGTAACAGTGTAACACGGCTGCTTTTATGGGTTCTGTTCCACGTGATAGTTATAAATTTATATTCGTACATTAACTATTGTTAAACATTAATACAATGAAAATACGTAGACACTAAGAAATCTAGATGGTTTATCCCCAACCTATCTCATTACAAAGGTTGGATTCAAAATGGGAAGAATCGAAAGTTCCTAGTTGGAATCCATAAATAATTAATGTTTTCTGGGCCTTCAAATTTGGAGTCAGGGCTAGCAACTAACACATCAATGTCCCATCTACATAATTGTGAATTGCAAATTGTATGGCTAATGTGTGGTCGCCATCAAGCACTTGTGTTTCTTTCTAATCTTTGAGTAGTCCCTCTCTATGAGCAGTCGCGTTCTATACACAAAATAAGTTATCCGTAATCTCCTTTTTCTTTTTCATTAACTGAAAAATATATCAAATACATAGACATTTCGGGGTGGGGTCCATTAATGGGCCTTGGGCTACATAGTACATAATAAGAAAATGCACACAACATATAAATTGATATGGATGGCAACACTTAAAAGGAGGATTCCCAACATTTAAATTGGATTGGATATCCAAAAATTGATATGGATGGCAACACTTTTGTGAAAATATATGCATATTGATGAGATGAGAGAACATGAAGAACCCGGATTTGACCCATGGCAAGTAAGTCTCATACAAAATGAATGTTGGTATTTATGTGTTTAGTTCTTTAATGTTGAATTGGATTGGAAGCAAAGTAAACTACAAGTCACACACACATACACACACACAAAAAGTGTGATCATGGTGATTGGTCAATGCCGCTCACAAAGTAAGCTTCGAATCTAACTGGTCTCAACAACAATATTTGCAACCCTATGATACTTAGCTTCGACACTAGATATTAATATGATTCCTTGTTGCTTGGAGGACAATGAAAGGATTTTAGGGTCGAGGAATACATAGTAGTCGAATATTGATTGTATGGTGGAAGGGCATCTCACCCAGTTTGTATATAAGCAACGAGGCACCAAGTGGATGAGACAAAAAGATGAAGGTTGAAGTGTACATATGGTGCCTTGAATATATCTAAGTATTCATTTAAGAGCTAGTTAAGTGAGGCTCACGGGGACCATGCATGTTTGTTAAACATTATAGGTGATGCCAGGTCTCGTGAAAGGGAGGTACTGAAGCATATTAGCCAGACTTCAATACAAGGTAGGGTAGAGTTTTGTTGATGTATCCGCTGCAATTTTAACATGTTTGAAGTTTGTCATATTTTATCTTTCCAAGATCTTAGTGGCATACTTTTGCTAAGATAGGAACATGTCATTCGAATCCTCAAAAAAGACGATTCCAATGATGAAATTAAGGTAGGAAGAAATTAAGGTCACCAAGAAGAGAAACTATGAATATCCATATCTTAAAGACATGTTCCAATGGCGAGTTAAACATGAAAGATTTGAGGTAATGAAATCGGTAATAGGATTCAAGTTGCATGATGGAGAGAACATGAATAACTACATCTTCAAGATGAAGGGATGTATTGATAAGTTGTGGAGGTTAGGTTTTCCAGTTCGTCGGGAGTTGGATACAGATCTTATCACAATGACTAGTCCTTATGATCAGTTTGTTTCAGACTTTTACATGAAGAACATGAAAGTATCTTTCTTGGAATTATATAGCATGCTAAAGAATGCAGAACCTAAGATGGGTAAAACATCTAACACAACTACTCCTAAAAGGAAGATGCATAACTTAAATTTATAATAATGTAAAGGGACCAAAAGGAAGAAGAAATATGAAACACAAAGAGATGGATCTAATCATGGATCATGAGCTAGTTGATGTTATCTATAGGATTAGGAAACAACCCATTTTATCAAGTATTTGATCCATGGTTGTATGGCTAAATTATTGATGTATACTTTATTTAATGAGATGGTTTTGATGCGGATCTTAAATAAACGTTATTTTGGTTTATGAAATATGTTCTTTATTTTAAAAACAAACTATAGTTATGACATATATGAAGCTAATACAATAATAATAGTTTAATAATGGTTTAACTACGTCAAAATGGTTTGGATAATATGTATTCATGGAGTTGTCTTCTTGTTCGTATAAACTAGAAACACATTACAAAAAAATTCAAGTATACGACTTTGGAAATCACATAACTATAGCTTGTATTGTGAACGCAAGTATTGTTTATCAAGAGAAATGACAAGGCACTACTCACATGTAACTATGGGCGGAGGAGGATTGATTGTACACATTGTTTGTATTGATCATTCATCTCAACCATATGTCACGGTCAAAGATACTTTATTACCACACAATAGTTATAGTTGTGTTTATTTGATTAAACAAAAGTATGGAATCTTTGAGGTGTTCAAGACATTTTAAAATAAAGTAAATACTTAAATAGGCAAATTGATAAGATTCTCAGAATTGATACGAATAGTGAGTATCATAGTTAAGTATCTGATGATTATCTAAGAAATTGTGAAATTGTTTCAACAGTTAACTCCAGTCGGAACACAACAACATAACGGTGTATCTAAAATGGGAAACCAAATATTACTAGATATGGTTTGATTTATGATGTGTCATATTATTCTTCAATATAGTTTATGGGGTTATATCATGGATATTGTTGCAAAAGTCCTATACTTTGTTCAAAAAAGGAAGGTTTAAATAATATACTCTAAAATATGGAGTGATGATATTTTTGTTGGAAATAGTGACCACAGTCACAACAGTCTGTAATATTACTATTAATAGTAGAGTCCTCCTCTTAGATCTTATAGAGAACATCATGCTCTTGAGTTCTATAGTTACCATATCAGTAAGCCATGGCAGGCCTAAAGGCTACTAACTGGAAGGAGGCGATAGAGATTGAGATTCAATCCGTGTATGATAACCCAATTTTGGAACTTGGTTGATACCACACTTGGCCTTAAAATCATTGGCTGTAAATGGGTCTTCTAGAAAAGACTGTCATGGATAGGAATGTACGCACATTCAAAGCTCGACTTGTTGCAAAGGGTTACACTCAGACTTAAGGGATTGACTATGAGGAAACCATCTCACTAATGGTGATGATTAATTCTACTTGGATACTACTTTTCATAGAAACATTTCATGATTATGAAATATGGAAATATATGTAAAAAGCGGTCTACTTAATGGAAAACTATCACCAGATGTGTTTATGGCATAACTTAAACGGTTTTTACAGTCCAAGAATCCAAATAGAGTGTATAAACTTAATAAGTCAATTTATGGAATCAAACAAACACCACACAACTGGAATATTTATTTTGATGAGATATTCAAAGAGTTAGGATTTTCGAGAAGGAAAGATAGGTCATGCGTATATGTAACAACTAGTGGGAGGACTATAATCTTCCTTGTATTATAGGTTGATGTCATACTAATTATAGGAAATGATATCCCAGTGTTGCAATGTGTAAAATTTGGGCTTGGGGAAATGTTTCACTATGAAGGACTTAGGAGATGCAGCGTATATACTTGGTATAATGATCTATAAAGATAGATCTAGGAAATTAATGGGATTAAGCCAAAGTAGATACTTACATAAGATCTTGAATAAATTCACGATGCAAATTCTAAGAAAGGCCTCGTGTCTATGAGACAAGGCATGACATTGAGTAAGACATGATGTCCCCATTCTAGTCATAAACTAGAAAGGATGAGTTGAGTCCTATATGATTCTGTTATAGGATCGATCGTGTATGCCATGATATGTAATTAGACATTATGTATCATGTTCCTTGAGCATGACGAGTAATTATCGGGCCAACCTAAGTGAAATCATTGGATGTCATGATATATACTAGACTGATGTCTCAAGAACATTCTTAAGTATCTTAGGAGGATGAAAGAAATTTTCTTGGTTTATAATATTAAGGAAGAGTTAAGTGTAAAGGGTTACATTGATGCAAGTTTCCAGACAGATAGAGACGATTCTCGTCCACATTCAGGATTCATGTTCTTAATGAATAGAGGAGTAGTGACTTGGAAGAGTTCCAAGCAAGAGATAATAGCGGATCCGACGATAGAGTCTAAATATATAACATCTAATGAAGTTGCAAAGGAGGCTATATGGTTGAATAAGTTCATCAACAATCAAGGTCTTGTTCTAGCATTGGTGATACTGTTGAAATATTATGCGACAACGACGGTACAATCATTTTTACTAAAAAACCCAGATCACACAAGCGCTCAAGGAATATTCTCCAAAAGTTCCAATACACCTGAAACCTCATGGACGATGGAGATATTATAGTGGGTCGAGTATCATCAAAATAGAACCCTACTAATTCATTCACCAAGCCACTGTCATAGACCAAGCATGATAGTCATACTTGATTTATAGGCATTATATTTCCTACTGAGCTGGTTTGATTGTTTTAGTTTATAGTTTGATATTTTGGAACTTATATAGTTTATATTTTAACTTATTCGTTGATTATTTTGTGGAGACATAATAATGTGTTTATTGCAACCATTTGCGTTAATATATTTAAGTATTCCATTTTCCATGTTTTTGAACCAACTTCTAAAATATCAATTTATTCTAATCTCCACGGTCATCCCTACTTCTGGAAATAAGCAGCGATTTAAAATTCTCACAGAGTGGTAGTAGATTGTTCATGATAATGAACATAAGATTGCAATGCGACTGATACTCATGGGTACTCAATGGAGATTGAGTATTAGAGTAACCCACAATTAGATATTACTTCATGTAATTTTCAAAAAATATTCTAAGTTGATAATATCTCTTATTCTTCAAACGGAGATACACGCAGCTTGAGTTTTATACTTTGTTATGTCTTGGTTTTCTCCAATGTAGTCAGTAACTAGTAGCCATAAAGGGAATGTCCATATATGACATGATGAGTGGGCAGGGTGTATGCAGTAAAGGTTTATTTGTTCCTTCTGTTGGATTAGGTGTCTAAGCCCACAACTATAATTGATATGTACTTGACCCGAGAGTAGCATGGTCCATTTGGGTTGCATATCACCACGACAATTTTATAGGATGGACTTTTGAGAAGAGGTTAGTTATGATTTATGAATATATTATAAGTTATAATATATTAATATGAAATCATATGATTTAATTAGTATTGCTCAAGAATTAATTCGGAATTAATTTAGGATCAAAAGAGAATAATTAAATTAATAAGGACTAAATATGTAAATTAGTTATATATATATATATATATACATATATATATATATATATATATATATATATATATATATATATATATATATATATATATATATATATATATATATATGGTTTGGGCTTATGATACATGATGGACTAAGTTTATGGATAAATCCATAAAGAGTTAGCCCACTTGAATCATGGATCATGGATAATAAGCCCAAGTGTAAGGATTAGGGTTTACCCATGACTCTTGGATTCCTACACTATATATATGACACCCTATAGTCTAAAATTGGTTGCACAAGTTTTGCTAGAGTGTTCTTGGAGAGCCATAACCGATTTTAGTATGCATAAACTCTCTCAAAAGTCATCCTTTGTCTAAGGTGTGTTGTGAACCATTTAAGGTGCAACATTTGGGGCACTAAGTTCTTAAAGGCCAAATACAACAAGTTCTACAAGCTACATAAAGAGGTAAACTCCTAACTAGTATTTTATGTTGTTTATGTCAATTGCATGCTAGTTGTAGGCTTAATTCTTTGGAAACAATATTGCATGTATAATTAGAGAAAACATAGATCCAAAGAATTTAGGGTTGTATGTGTACCATAGGATGTTGTAGTATACTAAAACCCAAGAGACTAGGGTTGTTTTCTATTATACTTGATGCTTATTGGTTTTTAAAGTTAAAAAAATCATTTTTCTGCATTCTGACTGATGAACTCGCCGAGTCCACTGGGTGACTTGACGAGTCCACTCAGAAATGGACCAACTCGACTAGTCCAGTTCATGTACTCGCCAAGTTGGTGCTCCAGTGTGCAGAATTTCGAGTTTTAGCCAGAAATTGGATTAGGGTCATTACCCCAAACTCTTTTTTGAACCATAAAATCTGTTTTTCCATAAGGTAATGATCATGCTTGTCCAATTAAAAGATAATTGTCATAATTTCAAGATTTGTATTAGTTTATATGATTAGGCTAATTTGAAGATTGATGATATGAATTATCTTTTTCTTATAAGTTTAACTAGATCATGTGTGTATTATTTGATTATTGTGTTAATTAAAATAATGATCTAAATGATTTTAATGTTTTCCATAACTTGTCCTTAAGTTATAAAAAATGAAAAGTTTTTCTTTTAAAAGGTCATTAAAACTCATAGGTTATGGAAAATGAAAGGTCTCATTTTTAAGAGTCATTTTAAATGGTTTTAAAGTCTTCCATAACTTGTCCTCAAGTTATCGAACTTGAAAAGTTTTTCATAAAAACCACATTAAACTCATAAGTTATGGAAACCAAACGTTTTGAAAAGTTTCAAAACTTGCCCTCAAATTTCGGAATTTGTAAAGTCTCACTTTTGAATACTTTAGTTCCAAACCCTAGAGTTTTAAAAGTTAAAATTCAACCCTTATACTTTATAATATTATAGGTTTAGTAATATATATATATATATATATATATATATATATATATATATATATATATATATATATATGTGTGTGTGTGTGTGTGTGTGTATGTGTGTGTATAAGAATAAATCAGTCTTACCGTTAGTAGGCCTCATTCACGAAGCCGGTCTATAAGTGGGGTATAAGGTTATTGCCTATAAAATGGCAGTTTAATGGGTGTCCACTCTCACCCACCGCTTCCTTGACTGGTAGAGGGTCGTTAGCCGAACGGGTAGGATAGGACATTAATTTTCATTAAAAGTATAATGATAATTATAAAGTAACTAAACTTTTATTAAATTCCCAATCTTAGTTACTTTAGGAAAAATGTGAAAATGGTGCTATTCCATGAAATTGCACTTTGCACCTTGTTAAGTCGTTAGTGGAGTGTGTGTGGTTACCCGACACACTAATCTGGGACTGACAGTGCGTGGCAAAGGGTAGCTTGATATTAATCATAGATCAATGGAGCGTGTATGGTTAACCTGCACCTTGATTAGGTGGTTTGTAACATTAGGTGTACCAAGCTAATTTGCATGGTTATTCACACCTGGTTTGTGATCCTCGGTATCCCAGTCACAAACTTGAACGACACAATCGAGATTTAAACATGCCATTTAAAAGGTCAATGAATCACAAAGGATCTAGGAATTTCAATTCATTTAAAACCTAATGTTCAATTTCGTTTTTCATGGTGGAAATTGGTAAATCGTCATTTACCTACCTTCAAATATTTTGCAATTCCGAATTGTAAAATATTATGTTGGGTCCTAGCCTTAATATTTCATTTGGGTGTTATATTAAGGACTTAAATCAACTAACTTGAATTTCTCCCATTATAGATGTCTAGTTCTGACAACTATGGTCTTCCTCATCCTTTTGGAAAAAGATTTCTTCATAAAGATGAAATTCCACAAGACAATCAAGGTGACAGATTAATCCATTCTTTGTGTTGTAGTGGAACTTCACTTCCTCCATTCTCCCTGACCCACAAGTTCGAAGACTCGAAAAGTTCAAGGTCACTCAAGCCCTATTGGCTAGCAAACACCAAGATGGAAGGTTCGTGTGTGCACATGTCTTGGATATGAAATCACACATTGACAGACTGTGAATGTTGGGTGTCGTTTTCCCGAGGAAATTGGCTGTTGACTGGGTTCTTCAGTCACTTCCCGAGTCGTATAGTCAGGTTGTTAAAGACTACTATTTGACAGATCACGATATGACCCTTATCGATCTTGCATATTTGCTTATTGCTGCTGAATCAGCAATGATTTGGCACAATGGTCAAGCAAATTTGATTGGAAGATCTACTTCCCAAGCTTCCATAAACATAGGCAATGACATAGATAGTCCAAAAAGATCCCTTCTCCTATAGGAAGGGAATTGGCTATGGTCAAAAGATTTGATCATAAGAGAAAAGCCAGTTCTGAGATAGTTCCATGTGCAAATGCCAAAGAGTCCACTTGTTTATACTGCCATTTGAAGGGACATTGGAAGCGAAGCTTCCCTAACTACCTGAAATATCTAAGAGAATGTAAAGTCAAAAAGTTTGACTCTGCTTCAGGTATGTCCACTATCTAACTCTATAAAGTTCCTATTTGGAGATTCTTAATACATGATGTAATGAAATTACATTTTGATGTTTTGTAGGATCGAATAAAAGAAAGGAAGCTTAAAAGGAGAGCAAGCTGAATCTGGTCACGGATCGGATTTTTGAGCTGTTGCTTAGAAGTTATGATAGATTGCTTAGAAATATGTAGTAACATAGTTTTCATTTGTAATTGCATTGTAAGGAAAAGTTTTTTTCCGCATTTTATAAATAAATAATTTTTTTCTGATTTTATCTTAACTTATATCTCCTTACAATGGCATTTGTGAAAAATTGATGTTTGTATGTTTCTAGCAATATTGGGAAAATGGATTTGATTCTTTCATTTGTGGTAGTGTCAAAATTTACCAAATAAGGAAAGATTCTCATCACCTAAGTTTCAATTAGATAGAAACTTGGAATCATGCAACTGGTATTGTATGATGAATGGGAATTTTTGTCTTTGGGAAATTAAGACTAAGGTGCTGTTTGTTTTTTCTGAGGCAAAATGTCTGCAGTCTGCGGACCATATCTGTAGACCTCTGTAGTAGAAGATGTGGACAAACGTCTGCAGTCTGAAAAAAGAAGACTGTTTGTTTTTTTAACATCTGCGGACTACTAAAATAAACTGAAATCTAAATAAACTGATTTTTTTAAACTTCAAAGTGTTTTTTTAATATTTTGATGACTTTGTTATAAATAATTAAAAAATCGATATCAACTTTTATATATTATTGTATAAAAAATAAAAATAAAAATGGTATGAATTAACGTATATATTTGATAAAAACTAACAACTTTTGTTGCAAAATTATAACTAAACATTATAATTAAGGATCAAAGAATTTGATACATAAATGGATGGAAATAAACTTCGATTTTTTCAATTAAATCTATTAAAAACGTAGCATAAATATTTTCTCGAGAAATTGACGATAGTGTATTAAATAATGTTTTACAAAATTTAGCAAAAAGTATAAGAATATATTATGATTTTTTTTTCGTATTTATATAAACAACTTCAACGACTATTATTGTAATAAATCTTTATTTATAAATTTGTCAAAAATATCATGTTTGTATCGTCGAACGTTTTTTTTTAAGTTTTCTAATTTTTTTTTCAATTTTTTTATCATTAATAAAGTTGGAAAAAATATAAATTAAAAAAAAACTTTAAAAAAATATAGATATATGTGTTTTTTTAGGCTAGAAGATGTCTGAAGATGTTAGAAGACTCTGGTCCACATCTGCGCCAAGAAGAGGGCGCACAGACATTTTTAGGTCTGCAGTCTTCAAAAAAACAAACAGTCTGCGAAGGCTAATGTCTGCGCGTGGTCTGCGCGGCGCAGACAGAAGAGGCCACGCAGATCTGCAGACAAAAAACAAACACCACCTAATTCCTTGTTCACATGAATATGTGAGTCAAGTGAAGGACTAGGGGATCGAGTACACTGGGTGTTCGTTGGTCAGGTCCACCACAAAGAACAATAAGACTATTCGTCATGATTTACTAAAGTTTAGTAAATATGGTTATGCTTACAAGTATAAGTATAATTATGAACATTGGAAAAGTTTCAATGTATGGTAGGACGAATATGAAGAATCAAATTAGGCAGAAAGATAAAAGTTTCTCCAATCTAAAAGGATGAGAAAGTACTTGAGTATCATGTTTTATGATCATCTTAGTGATTATGAAACCATATCACAATTGATCCTCTAAGGACATCTTAGTGCATTTGTATGGCTAAGAAGAGGAATCGTGAATTGTTGAAATGGTTAAATCAAGAAGATGAGTCATACTTCGTTCCAAAATCGAGTCTTAGAGTTATACTCCAAGATCGAGCCTTGAGTGACATAATCTTAAGAAAGGTTTATAACACTTATCAAATGTAGAGTAAAATGTTTCTACTCTTGTACATTTGAAATTGGTAAGTTGTGATGTTTTGGATAAAACAAAGACCAACTAAGGCCAATTGTGTGAAGTGTTTGTCTTGATAAGAATCCGCACTAACTCTTGAATATTTGTTTGTCAAGGAATGGTTCTTGACTAGAGAGTCTTATATGTCAAGAAGTCAGTGGGAGTCTTAAAAGATCTTGAAAGTTTCAAGAATAATCAAGAGTAAACCTATTGTTAAACACTAGCACACAAATTGAGGTTTGTAACCTATCATGTTGACATATTCTTGTTTCTGTGCCCATTCCAGTTAAGTTGACTATGCATATAAGTTCTATGAGTGCTCAGTTGTTTGCATAACAACCTAGTAAGCAATGGTAGGCCCTTGTGCTGCCAGGTGACAAGAAATTAAGATTGAACAAGTTCAATCCATATGGGTTTCGATTTGTCACTAACCGTGTCTTGTGATTATGGTTATGACAAATTCACATGGATAGGAACATATACACCATAAAAATCTAAGTCTCATAAGGTTTCTCTCCAATTCATGAAAATGATTGTGAGGAAACGCTTTCACTAAGTAGATTTTAAGAAGATAGCAGTTGTGATATTTGCATTCTCAAATTCGATTATGATTACGACATCCCTCTTCATAGTTCGGATTGTGAGAAATGGCAAAAGGTCTAAACATTTGAGACTTATTGCTGTAAGTTCTAAAATTATTAAGACACACATGTGAGCTATCTAAGGAAAGGTGTATGATTTTGAGAAGCCTAGAAAAAGTCTTATCAAAGCATCTCGTATCAGAAATCTGAACTTTGGTAATGAAAGTCAATAAGTATCGATTTCTAGAAGTCCAGCTGATTTCTGAGTACATGTCAAAGCTAGTGGGAGCATAAGTGTTATGCAAGTGGGAGTATAATTATTATGGTAAGTGTTGCAAGTTAGCAATGTTAATTATCGAAAACAAAGGTTTCAATTCGTAGGGTTTGAAAAGTTGTTTTGCTATAATTAAGGGAGAGGAATTTATACTTCATTTCAATTCTAAAAGCTTAGATTGAGTTTTAATCAAATTTAGTCAAGGAAATATATGAATGTTATGTTGAAAAGATTCGACATAAGGAATTCTATATGGAAATGTTGATTGCGTTCTCAAATTCGATTATGATTACGACATCCCTCTTCATAGTTCGAATTGTGAGAACATGGAAAATAGAAATATTATAGCAAAAGACTGATCAAGTATCATGTCTTTATGTTAGACGTTATGAATCGTATCCCATATGCTTCGGGTATAGGATCGATTGCATATGCTATAATATTCTCGTGTTATAATTTTCCAAGTGCCTAGGGAATTAAGAGGGAAAAAGGAATAGAATCGGATATGACTAAAGTGGTTAAACACTGTTAAGGACAATCTAAGGCTCGCCAAGGATTGGTCGCTTAAGGACAGTTGGAAGTATAGTAATGGATGGACCATATTGACATTATTATGAATAGACAGGAGTCTATTAATAATGAGTTGTCATATGGAAAATATGGAATGTTTACATATTGGGAGTTGAAGAATAGATGAGAAAGTTAGAAACTTTTATGCAAGAAGGATGTTCAAAGGAATGTACTTTGAATTTGAGACTTCATTTCCATGGAATTGTCTTGTAACAATCTCCAAAGGAATATTTTGTAATATCATTGGTCAAGTCTCTATGACTTTTGGTACCTAGACATTACAAAAGAATCATTGCATGATAGTTTAGAATCTAATATTTTATAGCAGTGACAAGAATTTGAAATTCTTATACTTACAATAAAGATTTGGAATTGTGAAATGAGCATCATTGAAATGTTTTCCAAATGATCTATTTCACAAAGTCAGGACCATAGACAAACATAGTGTGCATGCTTGGAGCATGGCATAACTATTGTTTTAATTCAAGTATTAAGTTGATTATACGAAACATTATACAATAAATAATGAGTAATCAATATGACACTCAAAAGTTTTGGGGCCATATAGGATTAGTATTATTCTTGTGTTTCACTTTGCATGTTTTGACTTCCTGAATAGCTGGGTTATTCAAGCCATCCACAGTCAATCATACTTTGGAAGTAGGTATTGAGGCAAGACTATCATGAGAGGGTTTGTAGTTTGTCTAGGTATTTTAGACATAACTGCAGTGTTCATGAGTACTCCTGGAATAAGATTCGAGTATGGGATTCAACCCACGCTCATTTGAATCACTTCATGGATTTTATCACGAGTGATTGTGAGATGATAATATCTTATATTCTTGAAACGGAGATATGTGAGTTGTAGTTGCAAGTCGGTTGCACATTAACATATGTAAACGCACCAGTAACTTGGTGTTATAAAACATATTGTTGTGTGTAATTTGATAAGTAAGTACAAGCAAGCATTTGAGTCGAAGTTTATCTATCCCTTTTACCCCATGTGGATAAAAGCAATATCTGTGGGCCCCTCGATGATTTAGTGATGACACCCGAAGTGCTTGGCCAAGCCTGGATTGATTTGATTTGTTCAATTAGTCAGTCGTCATAAATCGGAAATCGGGAAACAACAGATGGACAAAGAGAATGATTAAAATCCATGTATCAGTCCATATGATATCTAGAATGGAGGAATATATGATATCTTATCTAATGGACACGTCATTGACTAGGTCAGAGTTTGAAAGCGACTTTTAAGAGCTACGATTGCTAGTCGGGTTGTGGAGTTGTACTTGCAATAATAGTTATTAGACTTATCCAAGTGGGAGACTGTTGGATTAGGTGTCTAAGCCCATAACTATAATTGGTATGTACTTGACCCGAGAGTAGCATGGTTCATTTGGGTTGCATATAACCACGACAATTTGATAGGATGGACTTTTGAGAAGAGGTTAGTTATGATTTATTAATATATTATGAGTTCTAATATATTAATATGAAATCATATGATTTAATTAGTATTGATCAAGAATTAATTTGGAATTAATTTAGTGATCAAAAGAGACTAATTAAATTAATAGGGACTAATTATGTAAGTTAGTTATATATATATATATATATATATATATATATATATATATATATATATATATATGGTTTGGGCTTCTGATACATGATGGACTAAGTTTATGGATGAATCCATAAAGAGTTAACGCACTTGAATCATGGATCATGGATAATAAGCCCAAGTGTATGGATTAGGGTTTACCCATGACTCTTGGATTCCTACACTATATATATATGACACCCTATAGCCTAAAATTGGTTGCACAAGTTTTGCTAAAGTGTTCTTGGAGAGCCATAGCTGATTTTAGTATGCATAAACTCTCTTAAAAGTCATCCTTTGTCTAAGGTGTGTTGTGAACCATTTAAGGTGCAACATTTGGGGCACTAAGTTCTTAAAGGCCAAATACAACAAGTTCTACAAGCTACATAAAGAGGTAAAATCCTAACTAGTATTTTATGTTGTTTATGTCAATTGCATGCTAGTTGTATACTTAATGCTTTGGAAACAATACTATATGTATAATTAGAGAAAACATAGATCCAAAGCATTTAGGGTTGTATGTGCAGCATAGGATGTTGTAGTATACTAAAACGCAACAGCTTCTACCCTAACGGTAAAAGCAATATATCTTGGGTCCTCGATGATTTGGTATTGACAACAAATACGTAGGCAGAGTGTTTGTAGTCAAGGTTAATTTGTTCCTTTCCATGCCACGGGTTCATTTAGATATCATGTTGAACAAAGTAATATTTGATCACTTATCTAAGGGTTGTCTCATAGTTGTTATGTATGATTACAACAGTTGCATTGGATGGTACACTCTCTGATTATTATTATTACGAAATATTTTGTTGGATTAAGGTGTCTAAGCTCATAACTAAATTGGTATAAACTTGCAAATAGAAGAAAAGTCCTTTTGGGTTGCCCACATAACAAGAAATAGCTAGAAATAATTTGAGGAGAAAGAGAGGGAAAGAGAGAGAGAGAGAGAGAGAGAGAGAGAGAGAGAAAGAAAGAAAGAAAGAAAGAAAGAAATGATTTGTTAATATATTTTGTGATTAATATATTAATCAGAAATAAGTGATTGATCTATTAATTTGTTAGGTGATTAAAAACTTAACATGAGATCAATAGTTAAATAATTGATTTATTAATTGATAAATTAATGAAAAATCAATAAGAATTAATTAATTGTTAAACAGAATTAATCTGAATTTAATTTAGGATTAATTGAAATTAATTAAAGGTGCAAATGGTGAATTCTAATTATTCAATAGTTAAAAAAAACAAGCAATTCTAGAACCATCTATGGTATGGACGTTTTTGGCTTGATTCCTAGGGTTTCTAGAAGCCTCCTAGATGCAGATAAAGAAAATATTTGAATTGGGATTAAATATATAATTTAATTAATTCAAATATGGCTTTGCTTGCCACTGACCTAAACTATAAATAAGACCCCAAGACCAACAAATTTTGTTCATACCTTTACCTACAAGCTTAGGAACGAAATTTCTCTCTCTCTCTCTCTCTCTCTTTCTCTCTCTCTCTCTCTCTCCCTCTCTCTCTCTCTCTCCTTTTCATTCTAGGAATTTTTAGGGTTTTGGATGTGAACCATTAGAGGCATCATACTTTTGAAGCTTGCGTTCTAAAGACACAATGGAAAGGATCAAAGATTTATTTGCTATAATAAATCTAAAGGTATGTAAACCCTAATTCATGCATTTCGATTTGCATAGAGTTCCTTTAGGGTTCTTGAAGTTCGTAGTATGTTTCTATCAATTAGAGAAAACATAGATCCTTTATAGGTTGCATGTGAACTTAAGCATTAAGATTTTCCATTTTACAACTTTTTGATAACCTATAAAACCCATCAGTGGTTTAAGATCCATTGTTTTCTATTGACTGTTACATTAGATGAATTGGTCTTGATTATGGTTTATCGAAAGTAAACCATTGCTATTGCAAATTACGATTTTTGATAGGTTTTCTTGAAACCCTAGCCTCATTCCCCTTATTTTCAAAAACAACCTTAGGGTTTTCTTAGGGTTTGTAGTTTCCTTAATTATTATTTTAATTGCCTTAAAATTTGAATAATTAAAACTTGATTAACCTTAACCTTAATTATGAATATTAGAAGGTAGGAATTAAATTTAAATTAATTAAAGAATAGTTTAATTAAAGACAATTATTTAATTCCTAAATGATTTAATTAATTTAATTAACTGTTTAATTAAAAGATTAAGATAAATAATAAATGGTTTAATATTAAATAATTAAATGTTTAATTCAGATAATTAATATTTAAACCTTGTGTTTTAAAAAGTTTTAAAATACACCTTATATATATATATATATATATATATATATATATATATATATATTAAATGATAAATTACAATGTTGGACCTTATACACATTGCATGTATTGATCATTCATCTCAACTACATGTCACAGTCACAGATACTTTATTACCACACAATAGTTATAGTTGTGTTTATTTGATTAAACAAAAGTTTGGAATCTTTGAGGTGTTCAAGACATTTTAAAATAAAGTAAATAATTAAATAGGAAAAATGATAAGATTCTCGAAATCAATACGAATAGTGAGTATCATAGTTAAGTATTTGATTATTATCTAAGAAATTGTGAAATTGTTTCAACAGTTAACTCTTTTCGGAACACAACAACATAAGGTGTATCTAAAATGGGAAATCAAACATTACTAGATATGGTTTGATTTATAATGATTCGTATTATGCTTCAATATAGTTTATGGGGTTATATCATGGATATTGTTGCAAAATTCCTATACTTTATTCAAAAAAGGAAGGTTTAAATAATATACTCTACAATATGGAGGGATGATATTTTTGTTGGAAATAGTGCCCACAATCACAATACTCTATAGTATTACTATTAATAGTACAGTCCTCCTCTTAGATCTTATAGAGAACATCGTGGTATTGAGTTCTATAGTTACCATATCAGTAAGCCATGGCAGGCCTAAAGGCTGGTAACTAGAATTAGGCGATAGAGAGTGAGATTCAGTCCATGTATGATAACCAATTTTTGGAACTTGGTTGATACCACACTTGGCCTTAAATTCATTGGGTGTAAATGGGTCTTCTAGAAAAAGACTGCCATGGATAGGAATGAACGCACATTCAAAGCTCGACTGGTTCCAAATGGTTACACTCAGACTTAAGGGGTTGACTATGAGGAAACCATCTCATTAATGGTGATGATTAATTCTACTTGGATGCTACTTTTCATAGAAAAATTTCATGATTATGAAATATGGAAATATATGTAAAAAGCTCTCTACTTAATGGAAAACTAGCACCAGATGTGTTTATGGCATAACTTAAAGGTTTTTTTACAGTCCAAGAATCCAAATAGAGTGTATAAACTTAAGAAGTCCATTTATGGAATCAAACTAACACCTCGAAGCTAGAATATTTATTTTGATGAGATATTCAAAGTTTTAGGATTTTCAAGAAGGAAAGATACTCCATGCGTATATGTTACAACTAGTGGGAGGACTATAATCTTCCTTGTATTATAGGTTAATGTCATACTAATGATAGGAAATGATATCCCGGTGTTGCAAAGTGTAAATTTTAGGCTTGGGGAAATGTTTCACTATGAATGACTTAGTAGATGCAGCGTATATACTTGGTATAATGATCTATAAAGATAGATCTAGGAAATTAATGGGATTAACCAAAGTAGATACTTACATAAGATCTTGAATAAATTCACGATGCAAATTCTAAGAAAGGCCTCGTGTCTATGAAACAAGGCATGACATTGAGTAAGACATGATGTCCCCATTCTAGTCATAAACTATAAAAGGATGAGTTGAGTCCTATATGCTTCTGTTATAGGATCGATCGTGTATGCCATGATATGTAGCTAGACATGATGTATCATGTTCCTTGAGCATGACGACTCATTATCGGACCAACCCAAGTGAAATAATTAGATGCCATGATATATACTAGACTGATGTCTCAAGAACATTCTTAAGTATCTTAGGAGGATGAAAGAAATTTTCTTGGTTTATAATGTTAAGGAAGAGTTAAGTGTAAAGGGTTACATTGATGCAAGTTTCCAGGCAGATAGAGACGATTCTCGTTCACATTCAGGATTCATGTTCTTAATGAATAGAGGAGTAGTGACTTGGAAGAGTTCCAAGCAAGAGACAATAGCGGATCCGACGATAGAGTCTAAGTATATAGCATCTAATGAAGTTGCAAAGGAGGCTATATGGTTTAATAAGTTCATCAACAATCTAGGTCTTATTCTGGCATTGGTGATCCTGTTGAAATATTATGCGACAACGAGGGTACATTCATTTTTACTAAAAAACCCAGATCACACAAGCGCTCAAGGAATATTCTCCAAAAGTTGCACTACACCTGAAACCTCATGGACGAAGAAGATATCATAGTGGGTTGAGTATCATCAAAATAGAACCCTACTAATTCATTCACCAAGCCACTGTCATAGACCAATCATGATGGTCATACTTGGTTTCTAGGCATTATATTTCCTAATGAGCTGGTTTGATTGTTTTGGTTTATAGTTTGATATTTTGGAACTTATATAGTTTATATTTTAACTTATTCGTTGATTATTTTGTGGAGACATAATAATGTGTTTTATTGCAACCATTTGCATTAATATATTTAAGTATTCCATTTTCCATGTTTTTGAACCAACTTCTAAAATATCAATTTATTCTAATCTCCGCGGTCATCCCTACTTCTGGAAATAAGTGGTGATTTAAATATCTCACGGAGTATTAGTAGATTGTTCATGATGATGAATATAAGATTGCAATGCGACTGATACTCATGGGTAATCAATGGAGATTGAGTATTAGAATAACCCACAATGAGATATTACTTCATGTACTTTTCACAAAATATTCTAAATTGATAATATCTCTTATTCTTCAAACGGAGATACATGAGGCTTGAGTTTTACAGTTTGTTATGTCTTGGTTTACTTAAATGTAGTCAGTAACTAGTAGCCAAAAAGGGAATGTCCAGATATGAAATGATGAGTAGGCAGGGTGTATGTAGCCAAGGTTTATTTGTTCCTTCTACCCTAACAGTAGAAGCAATATCTTTAGGGTCCTCGATGATTTGGTATTGACAATAGATAAGTAGGCAGGGTGTCTGTAATCAAGGTTTATTTCTTCCTTTCCATGCCACGACTTCATTTAGAGATCATGTTGAAAAAATTAATATTTGATCACTTATCTAAGGGTTGTCTCATAGTTGTTATGTATGATTACAACAATTGTATTGGATGGTACACTCTCTGATTATTATTATTATTATTACGAAATATTTTGTAGGATTAAGGTGTCTAAGTTCATAACTAAATTAGTATAAACTTGGAAATTGAAGAAAAGTCCTTTTGGGTTTCACTCATAAGAAGAAATAGCTAGAAATAATATGAGGAGAAAGAGAGGGAGAGAGAGAGAGAGATGATTTGTTAATATATTTTGTGATTAATATATTAATTGGAAATTGGAGATTGATCTGTTAATTTGTTATGTGATTAATAAATTAACATGAGTTTTTGGCTTGATTCCTAGGGTTTTTGAAAGCCTCCTAGATGCATATAAAGAAAAGATTTGAATTGGGATTAAATATATAATTTAATTAATTCAAATATGGCTTTGCTTGCAACTTACCTAAACTATAAATAAGACCCCAAGACCAACAAATTTTGTTCATACCTTTACCTACAAGCTTAGGAACGAAATTTCTCTCTCTCTCTCTCTCTCTCTCTCTCTCTCTCTCTCTTTCCTTTTCATTCTAGGATTTGTTAGGATTTTGGATGTGAGCCATTTGAGGCATCATAATTTTGTAGCTTGGATTCTAAATACACGAAGGAAAGGATCAAAGATTTATTTTCTATAATAAATCTAAAGGTATGTAAATCCTAGTTCATGCATTCGATTTGCATAGAGTTCCTTTAGGGTTCTTGAAGTTCATAGTATGTTTCTATCAATTAGAGAAAACATAGATCCTTTATAGGTTGCATGTGAACTTAAGCATTAAGATTTTCCATTTTACAAGTTTTTGATAACCTATAAACCGATCATTGGTTTCAGATCCATTGCTTTCTATTGACTATTGCATTAGATGAATTGGTCTTCATTAGGGTTTATCGAAAATAAACCCTTGTTATTGCAAATTTTGATTTTTGATTGTGTTTCTTGAAACCATAGCCTCATTCCCCTTATTTTCAAAAACAGGCTTAGGGTTTCCTTAGGGTTTCTAGTTTCCTTAATTATTATTTTAATTGCCTTAAAATTTGAATAATTAAAACTTGATAAACCTTAACCCTAATTTTGAAAATTAGAATGTAGGAATTAAATTTGAATTAATTAATGAATAGTTTAATTAAAGATTATTATTTAATTCCTAAATGATTTAATTAATTGTTTAAATAAAAGATGAAGATAGATCATAAATGGTTTAATATTAAATAATTAAGTGTTTAATTCAGATAATTAACATTTAAACCTTGTGTTTTAAAAAGTTTTAAAATACACCTTATATATATATATATATATATATATATATATATATATATATATATATATATATATATATAATTACTATGTTGGACCTTGTACACATTGCGTGTATTGATCATTCATCTCAACCACATGTCATGGTCAAAGATACTTTATCACCACACAATAGTTATAGTTGTGTTTATTTGTTTAAAAAAAAGTTTGGAATCTTTGAGGTTTTCAAGACATTTTAAAAGAAAGTAAATAATCAACTAGGCAAAATGATAAGATTCTCGGAATCGATACGAATAATGAGTATCGTAGTCAAGTATTTGATGATTATCTAAGAACTTGTGAAATTGTTTCAACAGTTAACTCTAGTCGGAACACAACAACATAACGGTATATCTAAAATGGGAAATCAAACAATACTATATATGGTTTGATTTATAATAAGTCGTATTATGCTTTAATATAGTTTATGGGGTTATATCATGGATATTATTGCAAAAGTCCTATAATTTGTTCAAAAGAGGAAGGTTTAAATAATATATTCTAAAATATGGAGTGATGATATTTTTGTTGGAAATAGTGCCCACAGTCACAACAGTCTGTAATATTACTATTAATAGTATAGTCCTCCTCTTAGATTTTATAGAGAACATCGTGCTCTTGAGTTCTATAGTTACCATATCAGTAAGCCATAACAGGCCTAAAGGCTGCAAACTAGAAGGAGGCAATGGAGATTGAGATTCATTCCATGAATGATAACTAATTTTGGAACTTGGTTGATACCACACTTGGCTTTAAAATCATTGGGTGTAAATGGGTCTTCTAGAAAAGGACTGTCATGGATAGGAATGTACGCACATTCAAAGTTCGACTTGTTGCAAAGGGTTACACTCACACTTAAGGAATTGACTATGAGGAAACCATATCACTAATGGTGATGATTAATTCTACTTGGATACTACTTTTCATATAAACATTTCATGATTATGAAATATGGAAATATATGTAAAAGTGCTCTGCTTAATGGAAAGCTAGCACCAGATGTGTGTATGGCACAACTTAAAGGGGTTTTTATGTCCAATTATCCAAATAGAGTGTGTAAACTTAAGAAGTCCATTTATGGAATCAAACAAGCACCTCGAAGCTGGAATCTATATTTTGATGAGATATTAAAAAAGTTAGGATTTTCGAGAAGCAAAGATAGGCCATGCGTATATGATATAACTAGTGGAAGGACTATAGTATTCCTTGTATTATAGGTTGATGTCATACTAATTATAGGAAATGATATCTCAGTGTTGCAAAGTGTAAAATATGGGCTTGGGGAAATGTGTCACTATGAAGGACTTAGGAGATGTAGCGTATATACTTGGTATAATGATCTACAAAGATAGATCTAGGAAATTAATAGGATTAAGTGAAATTAGATACATAGTTAAGATCTTGAATAAATTCACGATGCAAATTCTAAGAAAGGTCTCATGTCTATGAAACATGGTATGCCATTGACTAAGACACGATGCCCTAGTTCTAATGATGAACTGGAAAGGATGAGTTGAGTCAAATATGCTTCTGTTCTAGGATGGATCATGTATGCCATGATATGTAACTAGACATGATGTCTCATGTTACTTGAGCATGACGAGTCATTATCGGGCCAACCCAGGTGAAATCATTAGATACCATGATATGTACTAGACGTGATGTCTCATGAACATTCTTAAGTATCTTAGGACGATGAAAGAAATTTTCTTGTTTATAGTGTTAAGTAATAGTTAAGTGTAAAGGGTTATATTGATGCAAGTTTCCAGACAGATAGAGATGATTCTCGTTCACATTCAGGATTCATGTTCTTGATGAATAGATGAGTAGTGACTTGGAGGAGTTCCAAGCAAGAGACAATAGCGGATCTGACAATAAAATATAAGTATATAACATCTAATGAAGTTGCAAAGGAGACTATATGGTTGAATAAGTGCAATCTAGGTCTTGTTCTGGCATTGGTGATCGTGCTGAAATATTATGCGACAACGAGGGTATAATCGTTTTTACTAAAGAACCCATATCACACAAGCGCTCAAGGAATATTCTCTGAAATTTCCATTACACCAGAAAGTTTGTGGAGGAAGGGGATATCACAGTGGGTCGAGTATCATCAAAATAGAACCATATTCATTCATTCACCAAGCCACTCTCACACACCAAGCATGATGGTCATACTTGGTTAATAGGCATTATATTCTCTAGTGAGATGGCTTGTATGTTTTAGTTTATAGTTAGATATTTTGGAACTTATATAGTTATATTTTATTTGATTCATTGATTATTTTGTGGAGAGATAATAATGTGTTTTATTGCAACCATTTGCATTAATATATTTATGTATTTCGTTTTCCATGTTTTTGAACCAACTTCTAGAATATCAATTTATTCAAATTTCCATGGTCATCCCTACGTATGGAAATAAGCATCGATTTAAAATTGTCACAGAGTATTAGTAGATTGCTCATGATGATGAACATGACATTGCAATACGACTGATACTCATGGGTACTTAATGGAGATTGAGTATTAGAGTAACCCACACTTAGATATTACTTCTTGTAACTTTTTCACAAATAATTCTAAATTGATAATATTCTTCAAATGGAGATACATGAGGCTTTAGTTTTAAAGTTTGTTATGTCTTGGTTTTCTCCAACGTAGTAAGTAACCACTAGCCATAAAGGGAATGTCCATATGTGACATGATGAGTAGGCAGGGTGTATGTAGTCAAGGTTTATTTGTTCCTTTTACCCTAACGGTAGATGTGGTATCTCTGGGGCCTTTGATGATTTGGCATTGACAACAAATGAGTAGGCAGAGTGTCTGTAGTTAGGGTTTATTTGTTCCTTTCCATGTCTCGAGTTCATTTAGATATGATGTTGAACAAAGTAATATTTGATCACTTATCTAAGGGTTGTCTCATAGTTGGTATGTATGAGTACAACAATTGCATTGGATGGTACACTCTCTGGTTATTATTATTATGGAATATTTTGTTGGATTATGGTTTCTAAGCTCATAACTAAATTGGTATAAACTTGCAAATAGAAGAAAAAGTCCTTTTGGGTTGCCCTTATAACCAGAAATAAGTAGAAATGATATGAGGAGATAGAGATAGAGAGAGTGTGAGAGAGAGAGTGAGAGAGAAATGATTTATTAATATAATTTGTGATTAATATATTAATCGGAAATAGCTGATTGATCTGTTAATTTGTTATGTGATTAATAAATTAACATGAGATCAATAGTTAAATAATTGATTTATTAATTGATAAATTAATGAAAAATCAATAAGAATTAATTAATTGTTAATAAGAATTAATCTAAAATTAATTTAGATTTAATTGTAATTAATTAAAGGTGCAAGGGTTGAATTGTAATTGTTTGAATAGTTGAACAAAACAAGCAATTATGGAACCATCTATGGTATGGACGGTTTAGGCTTGATTCCTAGGGTTTCTACAAGCCTCCTGGATGCAGATAAAGAAAGGATTTGAATTGGGATTAAATATATTATTTTGTTAATTCAAATCTGGCTTTGTCTTCTACTTACCTAAACTATAAATAGGACCCCAAGACCCAACAAATTTCGTTCATGCCTTTACCTACAAGCTTAGGAACGAAACTTCGATCCCTCTCCTCTCTCTCTCTCTCTCTCTCTCTCTCTCTCTCTTTCTCATTTTCATTCTAGGTTTTTTAGGGTTTTGGATGTGAACCATTAGATGCATCATACTTTTGAAGATTGCTCTCTAAATACACGAAGGAAATGATCAAAGATTTATTTGCTATAATAAATATAAAGGTATGTAAACCCTAATTCATGAATTTCAATTTGCATAGAGTTCCTTTTCATAGTATATTATTATCAATTAGAGAAAACATAGATCCTTTATAAGTTGCATGTGAACTTAAGTGTTAAGATTTTCCGCTTTACATGTTTTTGATAACCTATAAAACCCATCAGTGGTATTAGATCCCTTGTTTTCTATTGGCTAGTGCATTAGATGAATTTGTCTTGATTAGGGTTTATCGAAAATAAACCCTTGCTATTGCAAATTTCGACTTTTTCTAGGGTTTGTTGAAACCCTAGCCTCTTTCCCCTAATTTTCGAAAATAGCCTTAGGGTTTCCGTAGGGTTTCTAGTTTTCTTAATTATTATTTTAATTGCCTTAAAATTTGAATAATTAAAACTTGGTAAACCTTAACCCTAATTTCAAAAATTAGAATGTATGAATTAAATTTGAATTAATTAATGACTAGTTTAATTAAAGATAATTATTTAATACCTAATTGATTTAATTAATTGTTTAATTAAAAGATAGAGATAAATCATTAATGGTTTAATATTAAATAATTAAATGTTTAATTCCGAATAATTAATATTTAAACCTTATGTTTTAAAAAGTTTTAAAATACACCTTATATATATATATATATATATATATATATATATATATATATATATATATATATATATTAAATGATTAATTTATATGAAACGTCCCAAAATAAGACCCAAAATTTTTTCATTTTTAAGTTTATAAAACAGTGAACCATATCATTGTCATAAAATCAAGGTAATCAAATTTTATCAATACATCATAATAATAAAAGTAAATCACATGTGGAATCGAGTGGTATGTGCTCTGTAATCTTCCCAGGCTCTTCCTTTTGAAAACAAAAGTACCTGAAATATAAATAGAAAACCGTAAGCACAAAGCTTGGTGAGTTCCCCAAAATACCACATACCATACATACATAAGTAAACACATAATAGGCCCCGCTTGGTATACAAATCTGTCAGTCATCGCGCCCCGCCCAACATACATATAAACATATAAACACATAACACATGCAATAATCACAAAGATACATAGCATACAATGGTTATCGAGCCACGCCCGGTAAGCACACGAGTACATAACACATGCAAGAGTCACGCACACATCTAGCATCCTAACATAAGAAAAGCATGGGCTGGCATTGGTGCCTTCAACCCGCTAAACATGGCGAGGAAACTCACCTCAATTCGCAGATAATCAAATCACTGCTCAGACCGCTGAACCGGACAACCTCGCGCCAAACACAATAAATACAAACTTAATAGTCAATTAACCCGATAGCCCAGCATCCGAGGCCCACCCCATAAACCAACTTCCTAATGGTAAAGGTCCATTTTACTCTTTTCTTACTTGGCCCAAAACCAAAGTCTAGCCCAATGCACAAAAAGCCCAATATGGCAACCCAAGCCCGAAATGGCCCAACATCCTAATTGGGCCTAAAAATTCTCTTGGGACCGATACCAAGAAAGTCCTCAGCCTAACCATGGCCCATAAACTGACGCCCAAACTCAAAAGTCCCAATAGTGATGAACTGTGGAGTGCGCCCAACGTACTTGAGATGTACGCCCCGTGTACATGACCTCGTAGCACAGAGTATAAATCCGCTAAGCACAAACTCAACATTACTCTGGGCGTACACTTATGTACGCCCCGCTTACTCCTCAGGCTCCCTTTTTCACTCCTTTAAGCACTTAATCGGTTAAGCTAGCATGTTAAACTCTCAGATCTGCTTCTACAAGACCACTAATCACGTTAAGTTGGCAAATTTACACTCATGAATAGTTTAATGGGGGTTCTATAGCTCAAAATAACTTAACAAAGGGTCTTAACACATGCATGAGTCAATAAACACCTCAAAGCTTTCATTTTTATTGACCAAGGGACTAAAAGAACCCTAGATCTACCATCAATAACTTTTGGAGTGAATTAATAGGCTCAACATTCATTCCAAGGACTCAAAAATAAAAAAATGGCACAAAAACTAGATCTAGCATCATGGATTATCAAGATGAAAGCTTTTTACCTCACAAGGATTGAAAATGATGAACTAATCCTAGATCCTCAAGCTCCAAGCACAACTCCAAATGGTTCACTTCTTATTTTCCTTCCAAAGAACCAACACTTACACTTTATGGCTCAACACTCTCAAGAACTCACTTAGGGTTCGATTTCTGGACAAGAGGGGATGGAGGTTGATGATATTAGGGTTAGGTGATGAGACAAGGAGCTTAAATAGGGTCCAAGACCCTAAAAATAGGGTTTGCATGAATCTGGAGTACGCCCAACGTACTCCCATATCGCTTAGCGTACTCCGCTAGAGTACCGCGATCCATCTGATTAGTACGCCCAACATACGTCAATGTACGCCCCACGTACGGGACTTAGCACTAGTATCCCCTACATACTCCCTATGTACGCCACATGTACTAGGGTTAACCTTAAACCCTTTAATATTCCGAAGGCCATAACTTCTTTGTTATAAGTCCGTTTCCAACGATCCTTATATCCACGAAGAAGTGGTGAGAATATCTACGCTTCTATCGACTCATATTTGCCATAAAACTTCCCGAGCTAAAATCCAATTTCCATAAAAGCCCGAACTGTCGCATTACCAAAATACCCCTTGGCTTCAAAACACAAACCGAACACCTGGATCATCTAAATTACATTACCCACACCCAAATGGGTCCAAATCTATTTTACTAAAAGGTCCTAAGCCTGGTGATACCCGATCTTTGGTCACCACCCCGCAATAGGAAACGATTCTGAACATGGCGTTACAAATCTCCCCCACTTAAATTAGATTTCGCCCTCGAAATCACTCCTTACCACCCCTTGAAAACAAACACTTCGAACAAAACCTCCTAGTGTTGAACAAAACACTGATCCCATAACTGTCGATCGAACACATTACTGTTATAACTTCGAAGCCCCATAACTTGCCTGACCTCTACACAGGTGGAAACAATTTATAACACAATCACAAGAGTCTCCTCCTAGCATCATAACTGAAAACATCCTTTTGACCCTGAACATTCCAACCGATGGCCTTGGCATATAGATTTCCTTAATCCATAACTTGTTGAAACAAGGATCTTGCACATATACACTAACGATTCCCAATGCGAGTCTCAACCAGAAGCCAACTCAATACATAACCCATAATCGGATATCTAAGGACTCGGATATGCATTTCACCCGAAATCTTCTGATTCACGACAACCATTCAATAAACCGGGATATAAAAATCCCCAACCCCCGCTGAGACTTCCATCCTTACACATGGTCCATCCACCAAGTTTTCTAAAAGTCTAACTGATAAGGCTAACCTAGCCTATACACCACGATAAGCCACTCCCTGGCCATATCATCCTACTAGATTCATAATCTAATCTCTTGAACCAACCGGTCTGTAATAGGTCCCACCTGTATTGCCATAAACACATGGAACTCACCCATGGGTCTCACCGAGCCTATACCAACGAATGGGCCACGCCCACGGGTCCCACCCCATCAAGAGCTACACAGGCCCAACCTCACCTCGCCTCAAACCCCAATGGTCATTTTCTCATGACACAACGAGGCTCCCCTGATCCCACTGTCCGCCTTGCACAAGACACGAGCTGATCCTTCTCTAAACTCACGACCATGCCAACGATGGTCTACCTCAATCTGATGAATGCTATGATCCTATCTCAGACTTACAACACTTCTAACCCGCCATGGTTATCACTGATTGTCTTACCACGCCTATGATATCTCAACCCCAATCATCCTAAGTCGAACTCGCATCCGACTAAATTCCAATTAGTTATTCGGGTCATGCTTCGAACCCAAAGCCTTCATTATACAAGAACATGCAGAGAGGCTGTAACACAACCCACAACCAGGATCCATCCACCTGCCTACTATCCAATACAAATAAGACGCCAACCAGCTGTTAGAAGTTGCCTGAACTCCCAACTTACGCAACTTCAATCCAGACGACCACTTAAGTTATCTTCCCTCCCAACTGAGATGTGTAACTCACCCTAGTTCCATACTTGATTCAGCTCCCGAAAATCTGAACGATTCTCCCCTACTTGGATTTATCAAAGCTCAACTATCCCACAAAATTTGATGGATTCCCAACCCATCTTACCTTCATATAACATGAACTGATGATGACCCGTGCTTACCAATACTAGCGTTCCATTACTAGCCAATCTTGATGATCGACCAACTCTTGAAATCCAGATGAATACTCCCTGAAATCTAAGCAAGTCCGATAACCCCAATCACTTCCCATGATACTGCACCAAATCCTTTAGTCCTTTATATTGGTGACAAAGACCATAACCCTTTCTCTGAACTGGTGAATCTTCACCCCAACTCCTCATCCTCCGCAGAATCTCCGAATTCTAACCATCTTCAACCCTTACGATTATAAAAATCCCATCGCACTTCCAATGACCAAACGAACTCATGCGTCTGCCATCTACATCTACTTGCTATCGTTCCTTCCCTTGCATCGGTAGTGATTTGTTCCAAAGGTCCTGTCGAAGACGACTGCCAATCCTACCTAAACAATGCTATCACACCCGCACTCCGACTCCGCTAAAGAACTAATCTTGCTGACTCGAATAAAGATCTCTCAATAAAAACCCTTGAGATGAATCCAACAAAGAACCAGAACAATTTCCCAAACAACTGAATCCCGCTCAGCAAAATAGGACCCACGATTGACTCTTGGCAAGCAAACTGGCATATTGTCACACCCCCGAACCGAGTAAACGAAGGAAACATCTGGGGGCGAATGACGTCATGTACAATATCACAACAATTTCATAATAGAGATCAAAGAATTACAAACATTGTATTGATAATTTAATATTTACATTGTATTTGAGTCATTGTTTGACTCCAAAAGCATACAACAAAAATATAAAACACAATAATACTAAGCTCCGTCTTCGCCAAAACTTGGGTGGGTACCTGTCTACTGATTTCCTGAGAATACAAGTAGTTTTGAAAAGAGAGGGTCAAAAATTATGTTGGATTAGGTGTCTAAGCCCATAACTATAATTGGTATGTACTTGACCCGAGAGTAGCATGGTCCATTTGGGTTGCATATCACCAGGACAATTTGATAGGATGGACTTTTGAGAAGAAATTATTTATGATTTATTAATATATTATAAGTTCTAATATATTAATATGAAATCATATATTTAATTAGTATTGATCAAGAGTTAGTTTGGAATTAATTTTGTGATCAAAAGAGACTAATTAAATATAAGGGGTTGATTTGGTAAATCATTCATTCTCATGGTGTGGGCCAATGATCCATGATTCCTTAGGTTGGGCTAAACCCATGTGACAATCCATGGATGATCCATGGAGGTTTAAACCCATGGAGCCTAAGGAATATGGAAAGTCATGCCCATTAGGGTTTACATGGTGTAACCCTAATCATGCCGCACTATATAAGAAGTCCCTTAGTATCCAAAATGACACTAGAGGTTCTAAGAGTTCATGAGCCGATTTGAGTGCAAGAATATCCTATGAAAAGTCATCATTTGTCTTAGGTGTGTTGTGATTCCATTTGATGCATTCACACTATTGGTGCTAAGCTCTTAAAGGTTCAAGGCTTCCAACTATAACAAAAGGTATGTCATCTAACTAGAACTTTGTAGTATAGATATTCCATTGTATGCTAGTTAGGATGATGCGTTGGCAAAACCAAGTTTGCATGTATATTAGAGAAAACATAGATCCAAAGCATCTAGGGTTGCATGTACACCATAGGATGTTGTAGTATACTAAAACCCATCAGCGGTATTAGAGCCATGGGTTGTTTTCTATTATATTTGATGCAAATGTGTTATTTTTCAAAGCTGAAAAAACTGTCTGACAACTCTACTCGACGATTCCATGCTTGAACTCGGCGAGTAGGATGAGTTTTGTCTTGGATTCGTCGAGTCCAGTATGGGGCTCGACGAGTTGGCTGTCCAGACAGCTAGTTTTCGAGTTTTTTTGGCCTGTTTTGGATTAGAATCATTACCAAAAAATGTTTTAGTTCATAAAATTTGATTTTGTTGATATGGTAATGATGATTCTCATCCAATGAAAAGATAATTGTCAAAATTTTAAAAGAATTTTGAGTTTAAATGATAAACTAATTTTCTTGTAAATTGTTGATATGAATTATCTTGGATTATGAGTTAATTTAGATCATAAAAGTATGTGTTAATTTTGTTTGGAAAAATTGATCTTAAATGTTTTTAAAGTCTTCCATAACTTGTCCTCAAGTTATGGATCATGAAGAGTCTTTTACATAAATGCTTTTATGAACTCCATAACTTGTCCTCAAGTTATGGAATTTCTAGAGTCTTTTCATAAAAGCCACATTAACTCATAAGTTATAGAAAACAAGAGTTTTGAATAGTTTCAAAACTTGCCCTCAAGTTTTGGAATTTGTAAATGTAAAGTCTCACTTTCAAACATTTAATTCCAAACCCTAGAATTTTAAAAGTTTAAAATTAACCCTTATACTATTATAATATTATAGGTTTAATATTTTTATATATGTATAAGAACAAAGTCAGTCTTACCGTTAGTAGGTCTCATTCACGAAGCCAGTCTATAAGGGGGGTATAAGGTTACTGCCTATAAAATGGCAGTTTAATGGGTGTCCACTCTCACCCACCGCTTCCTTGACTGGTGGAGGGTCGTTATCCGAACGGGTAGGATAGGACATTAATTCTCACTAAAAGTATAATGATAATTATAAAGTAACTAAACTTTTATTAGATTCCCAATCTTAGTTACTTAGAAAAAATGTGAATTTGGTGCTAACCCATGAAATTGCACTTTGCACCTTGTTAAGTCGTTAGTGGAGCGTGTGTGGTTAACCGGCACACTAATCTGGGACTGACATTGTGTGGCAAAGGGTAGCTTGATGTTAATCATAGATCAATGGAGCGTGTGTGGTTAACCGGCACATTGATTAGGTGATCTGTAACATTAAGTATACCAAGCTAATTTGCATGGTTATTCACACCTTGTTTGTGATCCTCGGCATACCAGGCACAAACTTGAAGGGCACAATCAAGATTTAAACATGCCATTGAAAAGTTCAATGAATCTCAAAGGATTTAGGAATTTCAATCCATTTAAAACTTAATTATCAATTTCGTTTTTCATGGTGGCAATTGGTAAATCGTCATTTACCTACCTTCAAATATTTTGCGATTTGGATTACGGCATCCCTCTTCCAAATTGTAAAATATTGTGTTGGGTCCTAGCCTTAATATTTCATTTGGGTGTTATATTAAGGACTTAACTCAACTAAACTTGAATTTCTCCCGTGTAGAAGTCTAGTTCAGACAACTATGGTCTTCCCAAATCTTCTGGAAAAAGCTTTCCTCTTGAAGATGATATTCCACAAAATCATGCTTCACTTCCTCCACCTCCTATAATTATTCTCCATGACCCTCAAGTTCGAAGACTTGAAAAGTTCAAGGTCACTCAAGCCCTATTGGATAGCAAACACAAGGATGGAAGGTCTGTGTGTGCTCATGTCTTGGAGATGAAGTCACATATTGACAGGCTGGGAGTATTGGGTGTTGTTGTCTCGAGGAAGTTAGTTGTTGACTGGGTTCTTCAATCACTCCCTGAGTCATATAGTGAGTTCATTAAGGACTACCATGTGACAGGCCATGACATGACCCTTATTGATCTTACCTATTTGCTTGTTGCTGCTGAATCAGCAACGATTTGGCGCAATGGAAAAGCAAATTTGATTGGAAGATCTACTCCCCAAACTTCCATGGACATTGACAAAGGAAACATTAGAAGTCCAGAAAAGATTTCTCTTTCCAAGGGAAAGAGAAAGGCTAAGTCTGAGATTGTCCCGTGTACCATTCCCAAAGAGTCTATATGTTTCTATTGCCAAGAGAAAGGGCATTGGTTGCAAAGCTGCCCTGACTACCTGAAAGATCCGAGAAAAGGTAGAATCGAAAAGTTTGACTCTACTTCAGGTAAGTCTACTGTCTAACTTTATTAAGTTCCTAATTGTTGATTCTTAATACATGATATGACAAGGTTGCATTTTGATGTTTTGTAGGATCATGCAAAGGGAAGGAGGCTTAAAGGAAGAGTATGTTGAATTTGATCGCGAAGATGGATTTCAATCGCATGGTTCGAAGATCGGATTTTAAGCTGCTGCTTAGGAGTTATGATAGATTGCTAGGAAATATGTAATAACATAGTTTTCATTTGTAATTGCATTGCAAGGAAAAGTTTTTTCCGCATTTTATAAATAAATAAAATTTTATTTTATTTTTATTATATCTCCTTGCAATGGCATTTGTGAAAATTGATGTTTGTATGCTTCTATGTTAGCAATATGAATTTGATTCTTTCGTTTTTGGTAGTGTCGAGTATTTTCCAAATAAGGAAAGATTCTCATCACCCAAGTTTCAATTGGACAGAAACTTGGAATCATGCAAGTTGTATTGTATGATGAATGAGAATTTTCATTTTTGGTAAATTAAGACTAATTTCTTGTTCACATGTATATGTGAGTCAAGTGAAGGACTAGGGGATCGGGTACACTGGGTGTGCGCTGGTCAAGATCCACCACAAAGATCAATAAGACTATTCGTCATGATTTACTAAAGTTTAGTAAATATGGTTATGCTTACAAGTTTAAGTATAATTATGAAACATTGGAAAGGGTTCAATGTATGGCAGAATGAATGAGAAGAATCAAATTAGGCAGAAAGATAAAACTTTCTCCAATCTGCAAAAGATGGGAGAGTACTTTAGTATCGTGTTTTATGATAATCTTAATGTTTATGGAAAAACCATATCACAATTGATCCTCTAAAGACATCTTAGTGCATTTGTATGGCTAAGAAGAGGATTTGTGAATTGTTGAATTGGTTAAGTCAATAAGATGAGTCATAGTTCGTTCCAAAATCAAGTCTTAGAGTCACACTCCAAGATTCTAACCTTGAGTGACATAATATTAAGAAAGGTTTAAAACACTTAGAGTAAAAGTTTTCTACTCTTGTACATTTGAAATTGGTAAGTTATGATGTTTTGGATAAAACAAAGACCAACTAAGGCCAATTGTGTGAAGTGTTTGTCTTGATAAGAACTGCACTAATTCTTGAATATTTGTTTTGTCAAGGAATGATTCATGACAAGAGAATCTTATATGTCAAGAGGTCAGTGCGGCCGTACACCCCCCTCATGGCAGCACACCCACTCTTATATAAAGGGTAGACCCCTTTCCTTTCATTCTTTTCACTCCTTGGCCGCACAGTACACCATTCTCTCAAGCTTCTTCAACCGTGAACCCTCCAAAGCTTTAAGAACGTGGGTAATTCATCCTCTAACTTCTTAACCTTGAAAGACCACTCTATCTAAGCCTTGATTCTTCAATATTCGTCAAGTTCTTCATGTCTTGAAGAGTGTGCGACCGCACACCCCTATAAGATGGTCGTACACTCCTAAAAGACCCTCCAAAGTGAGAGTTTGACCCCTATCTTCGAGATGGACATGACCCCAGCCTTGTTGCACCTTAAAGTTAGAATTTTGGGCATATACATGAAGGGTGTACGGCTGCACACCCCTACGTACGGCCGCACACACACCTTAGGGACACAAACCCACTTCTATGACCCTTATTGACCTCAAACTTGCACTACAACTAAGCATGGACCTAGAACACTTCATAGATGCAAGTTAGGACCTTGGAAACACCTCAAAGATACATTCCATCATGAGTGTACGGCCGCACACCCATGGCCATACACACCTCTACGGTGGCCGTACACCTCCCTCACTCAATCACATGTGATTTTGGCACTTAGTTTAAGTGTTTCCAAGTCCTTAGGGTGGTTTTCTATCATGTCTAGTCGTGAAATATCCTAATTTGAATCATATATGTGTTATTACATTATAATTAGGATCCGATTGTGTTCGAGGCTTCGTTTGACACTCAGCATCTCTTATCGATCCTTCATACAAATCACTCACTCGAGGTGAGTTCATACCCCTACGCTTTTACGATTTTTAAACGTTTTCAGGGGGGAATACAAGCCAAATACAAAATGCTTTTGTGAACTAATACAAAAGGACTTTTAACAAGTATAAAACTCATGCAATTGATTCAGACAACAATTTTCATATATTTAGATATCTTATCCCTTTTGTACTATGTTGAGCATAAGGGACGTTTTCAACTTACCACCAAAATTTCATAGTTTTTCAGATTCAACATTCACATTATATACATGTAAACTATAATAGGTATAGTTTGGGGTTTTCAAATCATAACTTTTATGAAGTCAGAGTTAATCACCACTAAACATATAAACTATGGCAGATTTAGTTTATGGTATTCTTTACTACAAGGGTATGACATTTGATAATTATTTAAGTATAATTATTACCGTATACTGCATCCAACAGATTCTACTACAAGAAAACACTTTAGAATTTCATGTAAACTACATTGTACAACATTGTGAGGCTCTACTTCAAAACTGTACCCTTAGGGTACTGAATTAAATCCTATCCTAGTATAACCAGAGTCTCCTGGAGGGAGAGCGTGAGAATTGTGAATAGATCTATTCGGGATTGACAAGCATGCCTGAGGTGACAAATATCATTTAACCAACACTTGAAGAACGTTGTAAAGGTCTCTAGGTCATATCAAGCTTGGTTATACGACTCACAATAAGTATAAACTAATCATATGTTTACGGTATTTCACTCTTCATTGGTTATATTTAAGTAATTAAACCTACTATACATACTGGTATTAACCAGGGTTTTCACATTATATGATACTCACGTTATTGATAGTAGCCAGGGATTTCATGCAAGTACTTTCAAATATATGAACAGAATTCAATAACGAACTTACATTGGGTCTTAGGGTTTAAGACTACTTGTCATAACTTAAGAAAATATTGGATTTTATTGGAAGCATGCAAACCTTTCTATAAATTCATAAACAATTTTTTTTTACTACATAACCTCGCTTATGAACTCACCAGCTTTATGCTGATACTCTTTCAAAACTGCTTGTATTCTCAGGAAATCAATAGACAGGTACCTCCTGGATTTTTTGAGAAGCTGGAGCAACAAGAGTCTAGTCTTTATATTTTACTTACATTTTTTATGTATACAAACAAGTTTTAAACAGATGTAAACCTTTTTCATATATGTATTCACTGTAATGCTTGTGTTTACTATGATTGCTATGATACAATTGTTGTGATACTACGCATGACGTCCTCCACCTCGGAACGTTTCCGTCGTTCCGGTTTTGGGGTGTGACAGATTGGTATCAGAGCTATTGTTTATAGTGAACTAAGTATACCGAACGTTACATGTTATACAACTATAAGCACTAAGGGGCTGAAGCGCTCTGAAAATTAAAAATATATTTTTAAAAATATAAAGTATTTTATAAAAAAAAAGGTATACGAGTATGCATACATAACAGAACCAAAGTCATAGATAGAACGAAACAAAAGTATTTGGATGTTGGACATTGTGGTTAAACCTGGGCAGTTATGTAATCATGTCTAGGGTCAATATAGCCTGATCAACTATATTTACTCGAGACATGACCAATATGTGCTTGGGAGTGACTGTAATGTTGCAGCAAGCCTAAAACTTACCAAGTATGTATACATCAAATATCGATAGAACCAAAAACATAGAACTTAAAATACCATAGGAGTATTTTAGCTAGAGCCAAATACAGCATAGAGATTCATTTCAAGTGTTACTACATATTCTTTCTTAGCGATATTTACTTGCAATAGTAACCCTCCTCTGTATATCGCTTCGTAGAACGCTTTAACTTTCAGAATAAGATGTATCTTGTTTCATATATCTTGATTTAGATTCATGGGACTTATCATCCTCTTCTTCCTAATTGTTCTAGAACAAGATGCCTCCCCGAAGAAGACCCATCAGAAGGAACAACAACACTCCGCCACCGCCGCCTCCTCAGTTTGTTCCTGTCATGTTCCTGGCAGCAGTTACCGCCGATGTGACTGCATCAATGGCACAAGTAAACTCCAGTGGATTCAGAAGTGGTACTCATCCCCAGAACCCCGGGGATCAGGGACAACAAAAGGAGTGTTCCTACAAGGACTTCATGAATGCAAAACCCAACTCTTTTGATGGCATTGGAGGCGTTATCGCCCTGACTCGATGGTTCGAGAAGATCGAATCCATCTTCGAAATTTGCGCATGCTCTGAGGCAAACAAGGTGAAATTCACCTCTTGCACCTTCACCGACCGAGCACTGACCTGGTGGAATGGTCGAGTCAAATCCCTAACCCTACCGATCGCCAATGCCATGGGTTGGGGGAGCTTGAAGGAACTCATGCTAGCTGAATACTGCCCAAGGGGCGAGATGCAAAAGTTAGAATACGAACTTTGGAACCTGAAGATGAAGGGTTCCGACATCGCTACCTACACCGCTAGATTCTGTGATCTGGCTCTCCTCTGTCCAGGAATGGTCACCCCTGAAAGCAAGAAGATTGAGAGGTACATTTGGGGGCTGACGGCCCCAACCAAAGGAAATGTTTTGGCTGCTAGGCCCACTACATTTGATAGCGCCAAGTGTCTGGCGCAAACTCTAATAGATCATGGGGTCGATCTTGATGAGGTGGCAGCCGCTCCCAAGCCACAACAGGAGAGTGGAGAGAAGAAGAAAAAGTTATGGAACAAACGCAAGGGGCAGTTTTCGCAGGAGCCCTCCAAGAAACAACAATCAGTGGCAGTTCATGCTGCTACTACTCCTGCTGCTACTCCAGCTGCTGTTCCAACCACTCAAGATCCTACTGGTGGTTATGCTGGGAACCTACCTCTGTGCAACAAGTGTAACTTTCATCATCACGGACCCTGCCGTGAATTGAAATGCAACAGCTGTGGAAAGAAGGGACACACGGAATGATACTGCAAGACACCCGTTCAACCAACCAATCAGGCCCCTGGAGCAGGCGCTAGTCAAGCCTGTTATGGATGTAGGGAGGTTGGGCATTTCAAAAGAAACTGTCCCAAGGCAGCAACAACTAGCAACACAGGGAGGGTATTGGCTATGGGCCAGGAGGAAGTGATCGCTAATCCTACCGTTGTTACGGGTACGTTCCTCCTTGACAACTCTTATGCATACATTCTTTTCGATTCTGGTGCAGAGAGGAGTTTTGTTAGTCATGCATTCAAACATCTACTCAAACGTGAATCCCAACCTTTAAGTGAAACGTTTACCGTCGAGAGAGAGCACTAACGACATATTCATAGGCTGTACTCTTACCCTAAACGATCAATCCTTTCCCATCGATCTTATGCATGTATCCATAAAAAGTTTCGATGTCATAATCGGCATGGATTGGTTGAGCCCCAATCGTGCTAATATCCTTTTCTACGAGAAAGCCATCCGTCTCAAACTTCCCTCTGGCGAATCCCTCGACATTTTCGGTGATAAACTCAGTCCGAACCTTCGTATCATTTCATGCATCAAAGCCCATAAGTATCTGCGGAAGGAATGCCATGCATTCCTAGATCATGTTGTTGATGAAACGCAAAAAGTTAAAGACCTCGAGAGCATCCCCGAAGTCTGCAACTTTCCTGATGTCTTCCCCGAAGATCTTCCAGGAATTCCTCCCGAGCGCCAAGTTGATTTTCGTATCGACTTAATCCCCGGAGCTACTCCTGAGCTAAATCTCCCTACCGCCTAGCGCCGGCAGAAATACAAGAGTTATCCAGCCAGCTCAATGAGCTGATCAACAAAGGATTCATAAGACCGAGTTCCTCACCCTGGGGAGCCCCGATTTTATTCGTAAAGAAGAAAGATGGATCCTTCCGGATGTGAATTGACTACCCGAGAGCTGAACAAGCTTACCATCAAGAACCGTTATCCCCTGCCCAGGATTGACGACCTTTTCGATCAACTTCAGGGAGCCACTTACTTCTCGAAGATAGATCTAAGATCAGGGTATCATCAGTTGCGGGTTCACGAGAATGATATGCCCAATACAACATTCTGAACTCGCTATGGACACTATGAGTTTGTAGTAATGCCCTTTGGTCTAACCAACGCACCGGCGGTATTCATGGATCTGATGAATCGGGTGTGCCGCCCTTTCGTAGACAAGTTCGTGATCGTGTTCATTGACGACATACTTGTCTATTCGCGGAGCGAAGATGATCATAAACAGCACTTGAGACGAGTGCTAGAAACATTAAGGGCGGAGAAGCTATATGCAAAATTCTCAAAGTGTGAGTTCTGGATCAGGAAGGTAACTTTCCTTGGACACGTGGTTAGCGAGGAAGGCATACACGTGGACCCTTCCAAAATCAAAGCGATTGAGAATTATTCAGCACTAAAGATACCCACAGAAATCCGCCAATTCTTGGGTCTCGCAGGCTACTATCGCAGGTTTATCCAAAACTTCTCCAGAATCGCTAAACCTTTAACTACCCTGACGCAGAAAGGTGTAACCTTTAGTTGGGGAGACAAACAAGACACTGCATTTCAAACCTTGAATCGGGCCCTATGCAGCACACCTATCTTGTCCCTGCCCGACGGTATGGAAGACTTCGTTGTCTACTGTGATGCATCCAATCAGGGCCTAGGCTGTGTGCTCATGCAGCGAGGAAATGTTATCGCCTATGCCTCGAGGTAGTTGAAAACACACGAAGTCAATTATACAACTCACGACCTAGAATTAGGAGCAGTGGTCTTTGCGTTAAAGATCTGGAGACATTATCTCTACGGAACCAAGTGCACTGTATTCACCGACCATAAAAGCCTACAACATATCTTTGATCAGAAATAGTTAAACATGAGACAACGGCGATGGGTAGAGCTACTCAGTGATTACGAGTGCGAAATACGCTACCATCCCGGCAAGGCCAACGTGGTAGCAGATGCCCTCAGCCGCAAGGAGTATTCAGGTCGTAGAGTGAAGGCATTGACTATGAACATCCATTCCCGATTATCCACACAAATCCGAGAGGCTCAGATAGAAGCCTTAAAACCAGAGAACATGTCGGATGAATCCTTGCGGGGAATGGATAAGAACTTAGAGGTCAAGGGAGACGGAGTTTACCACTTCATGAACCGGATCTGGACCCCAAAGTACGGCGGGTACAGTGAGGTTGTCATGAACGAAGCTCACAAGACTAGATACTCCGTTTACCCAGGTTCAGATAAGATGTATCTGGATCTCAAACAACTCTATTGGTGGCCGAACATGAAAGCGGAAATTGCTACCTTCGTGGGCAAGTGTTTGACTTGTGCCAAGGTGAAGGTAGAATACCAAAAGACCTCAGGTTTACCTCAGCAGCCAGAAATACCTGAGTGGAAGTGGGAAAGGATTACAATGGATTTTATCACTAAATTACCCAGATCTCCGAGTGGGCACGACGCCATCTGGGTAATTGTCGATCGACTGACTAAATCCGCCCACTTCCTGCCGATCAAAGAAAACTTCAAGATGGAGAGACTCACACAAATATACCTTCGAGAAATAGTTCGCCTTCATGGGGTACCTGTATCCATTATCTCCGATCGGGATAGCAGGTTTACCTCGAGATTCTGGCAATCACTACAAAAGGCTCTCGGAACTCAGCTGGATATGAGCATGACTTATCATCCACAGACAGACGGACAGAGTGAGAGGACAATTCAGACATTGGAAGATATGTTGAGAGCCTGCATCATCGATTTCGGCACGTCGTGGGACACTCATCTACCCTTGGTCGAATTTTCCTACAACAACCGCTACCATACCAGCATTAAGGCTGCGCCGTTTGAAGCTCTCTATGGCCGTAAGTGCAGATCCCCTCTGTGCTGGGCTGAAGTGGGTGACACGCAGCTAGTCAAGGGTCAAGTTCCCGACAACACTCTCACAGGTCCTGAAATCATCCGAGAGACGACTGAAAAGACCGTACAAATCCGGGAACAACTAAAAGCGTCAAGAGATAGACAAAAGAGCTACGCCGACAAGAGACGTAAACCCTTGGAATTCCAGGTTAGTGACCACGTCCTTTTGAAGGTCTCACCCTGGGAAGGCATGATACGCTTCAGAAAGCGTGGAAAGTTAAATCCAAGATACATTGGACCGTTCGAGATCCTTGCTAGGATCGGTCCTGTGGCATACAAACTCCAGTTACCTGGAGAACTTAGCAACGTACATCCCGTCTTCCACGTATCGAACCTAAAGAAGTGTCTATCCGATGAGACACTTGTGATTCCCCTCAATGAGATTGAACTAGACAAGAGCTTACACTTCGTGGAAGAGCCAGTTGAAATCATGGACCGGGAAGTCAAACGAACGAAACAAAGTCGCATCCCGATAGTGAAGGTTCGCTGGAATGCCAAGCGGGGACCTGAATTCACTTGGGAGCATGTGGATTCAATGAAACATAAGTACCCTCATCTTTTTCCAAGTCCATGATTTGTATTTCTATTTTTGAATTTCGGGACGAAATTCCCTCTAACGGGGGGATCATGTGACAACCCGTAACTTCTATCTTGTACAATTAGCCAATTCAGTCAATGTTAAACTCATTTCTGTTGTCTTCTAGAACTGTTTAAGGGTTCATTTGAGTGTTCTAAGCTTGGGTACAGTCAAGGTTGAGGCTAGGAATGAGTCAGCAAGGCGTATAGTAGCAAAATCGGGTCATACACTCCTTTAGGATGAGTGTACGGTTGTACACATGGGTGTGCGGCCGTACACATGGGTGTGTGGCCATACACCCCCCTCATGGCAGCACACCCACTCGTATATAAAGGGTAGAGCCCTTTCCTTTCATTCTTTTCACTCCTTGGCCGCACACTACACCATTCTCTCAAGCTTCTTCAACCGTGAACCCTCCAAAGCTTCAAGAACATGGGTAATTTATCCTCTAACTTCTTAACCTTGAAAGACCACTCTATCTCAGCCTTGAGTCTGCAATATTTGTCAAGTTCTTCATGTCTTGAAGAGTGTGCGGCCGCACACCCCCATAAGATGGCAGTACACTCCTAAAAGACCCTCCAAAGTGAGAGTTTGACCCCTATCTTCGAGATGGACATGACCCTAGCCTTGTTGCACCTCAAAGTTAGAATTTTGGGCATATACATGAAGGGTGTACGGCCGCACACCCCTATGTACGGCCCCACACACACCTTAGGGCCGCAAACCCACTTATATGACCCTTATTGACCTCAAACTTGCACTACAACTAAGCATGGACCTAGAACACTTCGTAGATGCAAGTTAGGACCTTGGAAACACCTCAAAGACACATTACATCATGAGTGTATGGCCGCACACCTCATGGGCTGCACACCCATGGCCGTACACACCTCTAGGGTGGCCGTACACCTCCCTCACTCAATCACATGTGATTTTGGCACTTAGTTTAAGTGTTTCCAAGTCCTTAGGGTGGTTTTCCATCATGTCTAGTCATGAAATACCATAATTTGAATCATATATGTGTTATTACATGATAATTAGGATCCAATTGTGTTCGAGGCTTCATTTGACACTCAGCATCTCTTATCGATCCTTCATACAAATCACTCACTCGAGGTGAGTTCATACCCCTATGCTTTTACGATTTTTAAACGTTTTCAGGGGGGAATACAAGCCAAATGAAAAAATGCTTTTGTAAACTAATACAAAAGGACTTTTAACAAGTATAAAACTCATGCAATTGATTCAGACAACGATTTTCATATATTTAGATATCTTCTCCCTTTTGTACTATGTTGAGCATAAGGGACGTTTTCAACTTACCACCAAAATTTCGTAGTTTTTCAGATTCAACATTCACATTATATACATGTAAACTATAATAGGTATAGTTTGGGGTTTTCAAATCATAACTTTTACGAAGTCAGAGTTAATCACCACTAAACATATAAACTATGGCAGATTTAGTTTATGGTATTCTTTACTACAAGGGTATGACATTTGATAATTATTTAAGTATAATTATTACCGTATGCTGCATCCAACGGATTCTACTACAAGAAAACACTTTAGAATTTCATGTAAACTAGATTGTACAACATTGTGAGGCTCTACTTCAAAACTGCACCCTTAGGGTACTGAATTAAATCCTATCCTACTATAACCAGAGTCTCCTGGAGGGAGAGCGTGAGATTTGTGAATAGATCTATTCGGGATTGACAATACCACACCTGAACTGCTAGCTACAGTTAGGCAGGCATGCCTGAGGTGACAAATGTCATTTAACCAACACTTGAAGAACATTGTAAAGGTCTCTAGGTCATATCAAGCATGGTTATACGACTCACAATAAGTATAAACTAATCATATGTTTACGGTATTTCACTCTTTATTGGTTATATTTAAGTAATTAAACCTACTATACATACTGGTATTAACCAAGGTTTTCACATTATATGATACTCACGTTACTGATAGTAGCCAGGGATTTCATGCAAGTACTTTCAAATATATGAACAAAATTCAATAACGAACTTACATTGGGTCTTAGGGTTTAAGACTACTTGTCATAACTTAAGAAAATATTAGATTTTCTTGGAAGCATGCAAACCTTTCTATAAATTCATAAACAAATTTTTTACTACATAACCTCGCTTATGAACTCACCAGCTTTATGCTGATACTCTTTCAAAACTGCTTGTATTCTCAGGAAATCAATAGATAGGTACCTCCTGAATTTTTTGAGAAGTTGGAGCAACAAGAGTCTAGTCTTTATATTTTACTTACATTTTTTATGTATACAAACAAGTTTTAAACAGATGTAAACCTTTTTCATATATGTATTCACTGTAATGGTTGTGTTTACTATGATTGCTATGATACAATTGTTGTGATACTACGCATGACGTCCTCCACCCCAGAACGTTTCCGCCGTTCCGGTTTTGGGGTGTTACAATTATGATTACGGCGTCCCTATTCATAAGAGTAATTGTGAGAAATGGAAAAAGGTCTAAACATTTGAGACTTATTGTTATAAGTTCTAAAATTGTTTATACATACATGTAAGCTGTCTAAGGAAAGGTGTATGAGTTTGAGAAGCCTAGATAAAGATTTATTGAATCATCTCATGTCAGAAATCTGAACATTGGTAAGAAAGTCAATGAATTATTGATTTCTAGAAGTCCAACTAATTTCTGAATACATGTCAAAGCTAGTGGGAGCATAAGTGTTATGCTAGTAAAGTAATGATTATTATGCTAGTAGGAGTATAATTAATTATGATGAATGTTGCAAGTTAGCAATGTTAATTATAGAAAACAAAAGTTTCAATTTGCAAGTTGCAGAGTTTGAAAAGTTGTTATGCTATAATTAAGGGAGAGGAAATTATACTTCGTTTCAAATCTAAAAGCTTAGATTGTGAGATTTTAATCAAATTTAGTCATGATTGTGTTTATTGCGTTATCAAATTTGATTATGATCACGGCATCCCTTTTCATAATTCGAATTATGAAAACATGGAAAATAGAAATATTGTAGCAAAAGACTGGTTAGGTATCACGTCTTTATGAATCGTGTCCAATATGCTTCAGGTATAGGATCGATTGCATGTGCTATAATATTCATCCGTTCTAAATATTTTCCAAATGCCTAGGGAATTAAGAGGGAAAAAGGAATAGAACCGGATATGACTAAAGTGGTTAAACAACTGTTAAGGACAATCTAAGGTTCGCCAAGGATTGGTCGCTTAAGGACAGTTGGAAGTATAGTAATGGATGGACCATATTGACATTATTATGAATAGACAAGAGTCTATTAATAATGAGTTGTCGTATGGAAAATATGGAATGTTTCCATATTGGGAGTTGAAGAATAGATGATAAAGTTAGAAACTTTTTATGCAAGAAGGATGTTCAAAGGATTGTTCTTTGAATTTGAGACTTCATTTCCATGGAATTGTCTTGTAACAATCTCCAAAGGAATATTTTGTAATATCAATGGTCAAGTCTCTGTGACTTTTGGCACCTAGACATTACAAAAGAATTATTGCATGATAGTTTAGAATCTTACACTTTCTAGCAATTACAAGAATTTTGAATTCTTACACTTGCAATAAGGATTTGGAATTTTGAAATGAGCATCATTGAAATGTTTTTCAATTGATCTATTTCACAAAGTAAGGACCATAGACAAACATAGTGTGCATGCTTGGTGCATGGCATAACTATTGTTTAGACAAACATAGTGTGCATTCTTGGAGCATGGCATAGCTATTGTTTTTAATTCAAGCATTAAGTTGATTATTCGAAACATTATACAATGAATAATGAGTAATCAATATGACTCAAAAGTTTTTGGGCCATATAGGATTAGTATTATTATTGTGTTTCACTTTGCATGTTTTGACTTCCCGAATAACTAGGTTATTCAAACCATCCACAGTCGATCATACTTTGGAAGTAGGTATTGAGGCAAGACTGTCATGAATGGGTCTGTAGTTTGTCTAGGACATAACTGCAGTGTTCATGAGTGCTCCTGGAATAAGATTCGAGTATTGGATTCAACCCACGCTCATTTGAATCACGTCATGGATTTTATCACGAGTGATCATGAGATGATAATATCTTATATTCTTCAAACGGAGAGGTATGAGTTCCAGTTTGCAAGTCGGTTTCACATTAATGATATGTAAACGCACCGGTAACTCGGTGTTATAAAACATATCATTGTGTGTGATTTGATGAGTAGATAGAGCAAGCATATGAGTCGAAGTTTATCCATTCCTTTTACCCTTGGAGGGATAAAAGAGATATATGTGGGCCCCTCGATGATTTAGTGATGACAACCCTAAGTGCTTGGCCAAGCCTGGACTGATGATTTGTTCAATTAGTCAGTCGTCATAAATCAGAAATCGGGAAACAACAGATGGACAGAGATAATGATTAAAATCCATGTCTCATGTCCATATGATATCTAGAATGGAGGAATATATGATCCCTTATCTAATGGGTGCGTCATTGACTAGGTCAGAGTTCGACATCGGCTTTTAAGAGCTACGATTGCTAGTCGGGTTGTAGAGTCGTACATGCAATAATAATTATTAGACTTATCCAAGTGGGAGACTGTTGGATTAGGTGTCTAAGCCCATAACTATAATTGGTATGTACTTGACCCGAGAGTAGCATGGTCCATTTGGGTTGCATATCACCAGGACAATTTGATAGGATGGACTTTTGAGAAGAAATTATTTATGATTTATTAATATATTATAAGTTCTAATATATTAATATGAAATCATATTATTTAATTATTATTGATCAAGAATTAGTTTGGAATTAATTTTGTGATCAAAAGAGACTAATTAAATATAAGTGGTTGATTTGGTAAATCATTCATTCTTATGGTGTGGGCCAATGATCCATGATACCTTAGGTTGGGCTAAACCCATGTGACAATCCATGGATGATCCATGGAGGTTTAAACCCATGGAGCCTAAGTAATATGGAAAGTCATTCCCATTAGGGTTTACATGGTGTAACCCTAATCATGCCACACTATATAAGAAGTCCCTTAGTATCCAAAATGACACTAGAGGTTCTAAGAGTTCATGAGCCGATTTGAGTGCAAGAATATCCTCTCAAAAGTCATCATTTGTCTTAGGTGTGTTGTGATTCCATTTGAGGCATTCACACTATTGGTGCTAAGCTCTTAAAGGTTCAAGGCTTCCAACTACAACAAAATGTATGTCATCTAACTAGAATTTTGTAGTAAAGATATTACATTGTATGCTAGTTAGGATGATGCTTTGGAAAAACCAAGTTTGCATGTATATTAGAGAAAATATAGATCCAATGCATCTAGGGTTGCATTTACACCATAAGAGTGTTAGAATGCTCAAAACCCAACAAATTAAGTTAGTGAGTTCATAAGTATTTTGTATAAAAAAATATATGTCTTTGTTCATTGAAAATGATAGTGTGTTCTTCCAGAAAATCCAATATTTTCTTTAAGATGTAGTGTAGTCTTAAATGTTCCAAGACCAAAAGGTATAAGTATTGTTGTACTTTGTAATTGTATAGCGTAGTTTTATATATTTATAAAACCATTTGAATGCATGTTTCCAAGAGTGTAAATTGTGTTGTACTGAACCAAAAATTTATTGTAGGTGTATTTGTGTAAAGCTCTTCGAAGGTATGTTTCCAGAAATGTAATATGTTTTATACTGGAAAGTAATGTAATGTAGTTTTAAATAATTAAAGCTATTTGAAGTCGTGTATGTATTCGTAAACCAAACGTATTGTTAATATCCCTTGTGAGTTATTATAACCATACTAATGCGACTAGATGGCCTGAACGACGTTCTTTAAGTGTCGGAACTGTAACAACATTTGTCACCCCAGACCTGCCGGTCCAACTGCAGCTAACAGTTTAGGTGTGGGAGTGTCAGTCCCTTATATTGTCTTGCTCTCTTATGGGAGATTCTGGTTATAAGTTCAGGACTTTTGTTGGTACTTAGATAAGTACTTGAAGACGTGTCTCACAAAGCAATATTGACTGTTTTACGTGTAGTATGTTGAAAACTCATTTTCTAGTAAGTGTATGTATCGTCCGTTTAAATGGTATAAAATATTTATACTTTCAAAACAATTATATCTTTGTCCCCAAAGGGTAAAATGGTGTGAATGTTCCCTAAACTATACCTATTATAGTTTATATAAATGTTTCGTTGAAATAGTGAACCCTTTGTATATTATTATCAAAATTTTCATGATAATAAAATGAAATGAAATAATTATATATGTTCGTTTATATAATTATACCCTTTTTGCTCGGCATGTTACAAAAGGGTTAAAGTTTAATTTTATCAAATTTGTATTCATACGTATATTTATATTTAATAAAAATATAAATGTAACGGTTTGTATTTTAACACAATTTATCTTGTGTTTTACTTGTATTCCACCCCCCCCCCCCTAAAACATATAAAAATCGTGAAAACTATAGGGGTATGAACTCACCTCGAGTATGTGTTCTTGGTTGGTTACGATGTGGTAGTGATGTTCTTCGTGTTAGATCACACGAAAATAACTGTATCCTAATAGTATTTAACGTGTAATATATATATATATATATATATATATATATATATATATATGTAAATTAGATAAACTAACTATTTAAATGTTAAATAACACTAATTTTTATAAGGTTACTTACAAGGTGTGAAGGAGTTCCTGGGAAATGGTTTGAATGTTTGAAGTTGTTCTTATGAAGATTTGAAGATCTACTGGCAAGGATATGAAGATATGAAGATTGTCTTATGATTTTGAGAGGGTTTTGTGGGATTTTTGGGACGTAAATGTGTAAATGAGGATGGGTTTTCGGTTGATGTATATATATATATATATATATATATATATATATATATATATATATATATATATATATATTAGGGATAAAATGATTTGACATGTGCATAGGGAAGTGTATTTTATCTAATTGAAATGTGTGCCACCGATTAAAAGGGTGTTATCACCCTATCTTTTCAACCGAGAACAAAGTCTTCGGTGCAAAGGTGATTTCGGTCCAAGAGTTCTCGGTCTCGCATGGGTCTCGGTCTAGGTGGGGTTTTCGGTTAAGAGGGTTCTTGGTGGGGGTTCTCGGTCACGGTTAGGATTTCGGTCAAGTGGTTTTTGATCCCAAAAACCGAAAACACCAAATTGGGGTATAACTTACTATATTTTGGAGTGAAAAATTTAACTATTAAATTCTTTGACCTATGTTTGACTTCTTTTGACTTTCATTAACTTTATTTGACTTTTATTGACCTGAAATAACTAGTTGTTACATTACCCCCCCCCCCATTAGAGGGAACTTCGTCCCGAAATTATTTCTAAAGTAGTACTCATGAAGTAGGGAAAATATGTGGGTACTTTTGTTTCATCTGATCTTCCCGTTCCCAAGTGAATTCAGGTCCTTTCTTGGCATTCCAGCGGACTTTCGCTATTAGTATACGACTTTGTTTAGTTTTCTTGATTTCTCTGTCCATAATTTCCATAGGCTCCTCTACGAAGTGTAGACTCTAGTTTATCTTGATTTCATCGAGTGATATTACAAGAGTTTCGTCGAACAGACACTTATTTAAATTGGATACGTGAAAAGTAGGATGCATGTTACTGAGTTCTTGCGGTAATTGAAGTTTGTAGCCTACCGGGTCGATTCTAGTAAGAATCTCGAATCACTTGATATACCTTGGATTTAGTTTTCCACATTTTCCAAAACATATCATTCCTTTCCAGGGTGAGACCTATAACAGGACGCGGTCACCAACCTAGGACTCCAAGGGCTTTCGCCGGTTATCTGCATCCCTCTTTTGTTGGTCCCTAAATGCCTTTAGTCATTCCCAAATTTGGACGATTTCCTCTGTTGTCTCCCTTATGATCTCAGGGCCGGTGAGAGTACCATCAGGAACTCGTTTCTTTGCTAGTTGTGTGTCACCCACTTTAGCCCAGTCCAGAGGTGATCCGTACTTACGTCTGTATAGTGTTTCAAACAGAGTGGCTTTGATGTTGGCGGTGTGGTTACTGTTATACAGGAATTCAACTAGTGGTAGGTGGGCATTCCATGTTTTGCCAAAATTTATCATGTAGGTACTAAGTATAATTTCTAATGCTTGAATGTTTCGTTCATTCTAATTGTTCGGTTAGGGATGGTAAACTATTCTTTAGGCTATTTAAAGCGGGATCATATTTCCTAAGCCTGTAGAATCTTAACTATATATATAACTCTACTGTATACACTTAAGAAAACTAATATGCTTGTCAATATGGGTCCTTAGTCTCTATGTGAGCGAAGTGATTAATTTGGGTGGGATAGTATTTACAACTACTTTTCCATAGCTATTGTATTTAAGTCGAATTAAATCTTGACTTTTCGTACGGGTGGTATTCCCGGAAAGTCTTTTGGGGATACATCGGGAAGGTTACGGGTTTCTGGAACATCCTTGATGTTTTTTGTTTCTTGTTTCCCATCCACAATGAGGGTTAGAAAGTTGAGGTGCCTCTCGTGGGGGTATCTCTAAGCCTTGAAGCGAGAGATGGTTCGGAGGTTTTTGTCGGGTTTGTCGTCATCGATTTCATGGGTTGTCGCTATTTGGTAAGTTGAATTGAGCGGCCTTTTTGTAACACCTGATATTGGTATGGTGAGGACTTAACCAAACGTGTCGATGGTCACCTCGAAGTTTCCTATTGTAACTGACATTAAGTCGATTTGGAGAAATTGGTTGTTTTAGTGTTTAGAAAGTATCCTATGTATTTGTATTGTGTGGTTTCGGTCTTCTTGTTAGTCATTTCTACAGTAATTTTTTAATTAAGTGTTTAAGGTTTTTGTTTGAGGAAAGGTTTAAATTTATGACCCACGAAACTTCTCCGCATCGTTATCGTAAAGTATGCATGCATATTAGTTATGTAGGTAGAAATGTACCGGTAATCCCGACGGGTCCCTAGTTGCTTCCTCATGTACTGTTGTTTAAATTTCTCCGACATTTCTGACATTTTTGTTTTAAGTATTTGGGCACTCCTTTTTTAAATTCCCCACCTCCCCGCATCCGTACAAAGCTTTTCTTACCCCGGTAATGGTGGTTTGAGTGATTTGTTGGGCTCGTGTCTTACAGAAATGGGCGGTGTGCCCCTTCCTGTTACAATTATTGCAGTGCAGTACTCGGCAGGCTCCATGGTGATGAAAGTTGCACTTGTTGCATTTTGGAAGGTTTCTAACATATGGTTTTGTTGGCACTGGGGTAGTAGGGATAATGGTGGTATGTGCTGCCACAATTTATTGTCTTTTGGCAGGTCCTTGAGTCTGACGGCCCTTTCTCTTGTTCCAGAAGTTTCGTTTCTTGAGTAGTACTCCTCCATTTTCGTGAGAGTTCTTAGGTTTGCAATTTGGGGAGTCCTTGCAGGAGCACACTCGCTGGTGTCTATAGTTGTCACCTTGATTGAAACTGGGGTTACCGTTCTCGTTTCCGCTCGTGTTGTTAGTGTCAAGTTGTGCCATGATAGCAGTCATGACGGCTGTTACAGCGGCTTGGAATGTAGCGGGGTCCATATGTAGAACTGGTGTTGCGCCGATGTGCTAGTTACTTCCGCTTGATGGCATGATTCTTGATGTATGGTATGAAACGGGTTCGTAAGTAACTATGGTCATTGTTAGTTGTTTCCCATCTATATTTATATAAACATATAGATATCTTGTTTTGCTGTACGTTTTCGATATTTTGACCAACATCCTCGTGATGTATTTATGATGGTGAGTAGTAGTAGGTATTATACAAATGTTAAGTTACCAAAATAGCACATAGATGTCGAAACCTTAAGTTGGTTTGGGTTTCGTGGGTTTTGGGAGGGTGTATCTCACTTGATTTACTACTACTAGTTGTGATGAAATATGTAATAATTTTACCACCCAGTGTGAGTAGTATCGTCACTACTCACTAGACTATACTAGTCTATCATATTCCAAAATGGTACCCAAGGTGCCCTGTCATCTCATACATCTAGTGAGTGGGTTTCTTTCGTTCCTTGTTCCGTTATGACTGTCCTAGTTTCAGTTGCAAGGATTTGTAGTCTTACGGCTATCTTCTCCTCTATCCGTCTATTAGTTGTCGTTGTAGGGTAATAGGGGTCTTTGAGGAGAAATCTAGCTATGTCGTTATTGCGAGAATGGAGATACATAATGAATATAGGTTTGTGGTTCTATAGTAATATAAAATACTCCTATAGTATTTTAAACTTGGTGTTTGATTCTTAATGCTTTTTCGTATATAGAGTTGGTAAGTTTTAGATTCGTTGTTCACTACGACCATTCCCAAACACATGTTGATCGTATCTCAAATAAATATAGTTGATCAGGCTATATTTATCCCGGATATGATTACATAACTATTGAGGCTTAATTGCAGCGTCCAACTTATCTAAATACTTTTATATAGTTCTTACTGCGATACTGTTTCTGGTATGTATGCATGTATGTATACTTCTTATAAAATACTTATATTTTAAAAGTATACTTTTAGTCAGAGCTTTTTAGCCCCATTGTATTTATAGTTGTATATCTTATATGGTTTGATATACTTAGTTCACTATAAACAATGCTCTGATACCAATCTGTCACACCCTCGAACCGAGTAAACGGCGGAAATGTCCAGGGGCGGATGACTTCATGTACAGTATCACAATAATTTCATAATAGAGATCAAAGCATTATAAACATTGTATTGATAATTTAATATTTACATTGTATTTGAGTCATTGTTTGACTCCAAAAGCATACAACAAAAATATAAGACGCAATAATACTAAGCTCCGTCTTCGCCAAAACGTGAGTGGGTACCTGTCTACTGATTTCCTGAGAATACAAGTAGTTTTCAAAAGAGAGGGTCAACAATTAAGTTGGTCAGTTCATAAGTATTTTGTATAAAAAATATATGTCTTTGTTCATTGAAAATGATAGTGTGTTCTTCCAGAAAATCCAATATTTTCTTTAAGATGTAGTGTAGTCTTAAATGTTCCAAGACCAAAAGGTATAAGTATTGTTGTACTTTGTAATTGTATAGTTTTATATCTTTATAAAACCATTTGAATGCATGTTTCCAAGGGTGTAAATTGTGTTGTACTGAACCAAAAATGTATTGTGGATGTATTTGTCTAAAGCTCTTCGAAAGTATGTTTCCAGAAATGTAATCTGTTTTATACTGGAAAGTAATGTAATGTAGTTTTAAATAATTAAAACTATTTGAAGTCGTGTATGTATTCGTAAACCAAACGTATTGTTAATATCCCTTGTGAGTTATTAAAACCATACTAATGCGACTAGATGGCCTAAAACACGTTCTTTAGGCGTCGGAACTGTAACGACATTTGTCACCCCAGACCTACCAGTCCAACTGTAGCTAACAGTTTAGGTGCGGGATTGTCAGTCCTGTATAGATCTATACACAATTGTCTCGCTCTCTTACGGGAGATTCTGGTTATAATTTCAGGACTTTTGTTGGTACTTAGATAAGTACTTGAAGACGTTTCTCACAAAGCAATATTGACTGTTTTACGTGTAGTATGTTGAAAACTCATTTTCTAGTAAATGTAACGGTTGTTATTTTAACACAATTTATCTTGTGTTTTACTTGTATTCCCCCCCCCACCCCCCTAAAACATATAAAAATCGTGAAAACTGTAGGGGTATGAACTCACCTCGAGTGTGTGTTCTTGGTTGGTTACGATGTGGTAATGATGTTCTTCGTGTTAGAACACGCAAAAATAACCGTATCCTAATTGTATTTAACGTGTAATATATATATGTAAATTAGATAAACTAACTATTTAAATGTATAATAACACTAATTTGTGTAAGGTTACTTTCAAGGTGTGAAGGAGTTCCTGGGAAATGCTTTGAATGTTTGAAGTTGTTCTTATGAAGATTTGAAGATCTATTGGCAAGGATATGAAGATATGAAGATTGTCTTATGAATTTTGAGAGGGTTTTGTGGGATTTTTGGGACGTAAATGTGTAAATGAGGATGGGTTTTCGGTTGATATATATATATATATATATATATATATATATATATATATATATATATATATATATATATATATATTAGGGATAAAGTGATTTGACATGTGCATAGGGAAGTGTATTTTATCTAATTGAAATGTGTGCCACCGATTAAAAGGGTGTTCTCAGCCTATCTTTTCAACCGAGAACAAGGTCTTCGGTGCAAAGGTGATTTCGGTCCAAGATTTCTCGGTCTCGCATGGTTCTCGGTCTAGGTGGGGTTTTCGGTTAAGAGGGTTCTCGGTGGGGGTTCTTGGTCAAGGCTAGGATTTCGGTCAAGTGGTTTTTGATTCCAAAAACTGAAAACACCAAAATGGGGTATAACTTACTATATTGACCCGAAATAACTAGTTGTTACACATAAAATAATTCTCGGTGATATAACCCATGCAAAAACAGAGAACTGACCCGAAGATAATACTTCCCACACCCAACAAGATTTCAAACCAATATAGATACATATATAGTAATCGAGAGAAGAGAAAAAGATAACATACATGCAATAACATCTGAAGAAATCATGGCCTCCCCTTCCTACCGAGTTACCTGCGATGGAACATGAGTCGCCCCAATCATTGTGTGTGGGCAATTCGCCCATACATGGCCAGGCTGATGATAATGATGACATAACTCTACCTCCAGTGTGCATTCTTGGCAGAGGTGGCCCTTTCGTCTACACCTGTCACATTTAAACTTGTCGTGCACACACCCTTATGTTCCTTCATCCTTCACGTACACTTCGTGGCTCCTCGGGTCTCTAACCCCAGCCATGGCAACACCTAACCGCTCAGATAGTCGAGTCGGACCATGAGTTCGCCTCCTCTTTCACAGTCGCATCTCCGAACAAATCTCCTACTCCTGAGTCACCTCAACCATCCCACTAACCGTTTGAACAGCCAAGACCCGACTCTCGAACCTGGCGACTAATCTATCAGTGACACACCCAATGAAATCGGATAACTCCTCGCATAAAGCTCGCGAAACCTCTATGGCAATCCAATCATGAGATCGAACCCCCCGATAACATGGTGCATAACCCACCTCTGATCCTATATGACAAGAACTAGAAATAAGATCCCCATTCCTAAAGGATTCTAGGGTTCCACCATCTTTGGGATCCAGATGAGCCCCCAACTGCCCCGCTACAATCTCGATCTGAAAAGCCCCGAGACGACCATCCAAGAGGTCCAAAATCCCCTCCTTGACCGAACCAAAGATCATAGGAATCCATTCCAAAATACCGTGGGTAATCTCCAATGAGATGAACTCCCGCATTGGCTCATCGATCAACCCAACACCTGCACCTGAGCCTGAATCCGAACCCGAACCTCTTCCCCGAGTGCTCATCATCAATCTGAAGAACAACCACAAAAACGATCAGAACAAAACTAAGAATCCTCATCTCGCAGGCTTCCAAGATTCTCCAAGACTCTCCCCGAGTCGAGTATGGATCTCGTGCTTTCAGTAGTATGGGCCTAATACTACCTTCCACACCTATCCATACTTTCCTTGAGAATCGTTCCGAATGCACCAATAAGAATTTAGTAAAAATTAAATTATTATTTAATCAAAATAAAGATAGAGATTAAATGATTTCCATAATTATATGTATATTAAATGATATCCATAATTATAATTCATTTTTTATGGAAACTAATTAAATTCGTCATTAATATCAACAATAATATTCTTTCAGAATGAATTCGCATCTATTTTTTCATTTATGGGTTCGTATTTTCTTTCATGACTCGCTCACTCAAAATACAACAAAGTTGCCTAGAACATCAAGAACGAGAGCGTATTCTAGTAGAATGAGAGTATATTTTAGAAGAATGAGAGTATATTCTAAAAGAATGAGAGTGTATTCTAGTAGAATACACTCTCGTTCTTCATATTCCATGAAACTTTGTTGTATTTTAAGTGAGTGAGTCCATAAACAAAACACGAACCCATACATGAAAACCTAGATGCGAATTCATTTTGAAAAAATGTTATTACTGACATTAATGACGAATTTAATTAGTTTCAATAAAAAGAGGATTATAATTATGGATGTCATTTAATATACATATAATTATGGAAATCATTTAATATCTATCGTTATTTAATTAAATAATTATTTAATTTACTAAATTCCTATTGGTTCATTCTAGCACACGATAAATATAAGAAACACATAAACCCAGCCCTATATATATATATATATATATATATATATATATATATATATATATATATATATATATATATATATATATATATATATATATAAGGAAAGTCATAAATACAAGTCTTCTACCCTTATGCCCAAAAGCAAAAAGTGATAGAAGAAACCTCGAATAAAGAAGATTTTCAAGCTGATAGTGATGAGGAAGATTTAGTTGTTTATGATAAGAGCTTGTGTTAGAATTGATAAGGGTGTTATATGGTGGCTGTTGACGATATTTTTATGGTTTGGGATACCTGAATTGACTATTGAATTTATGATATGGTTTGTAACTCTGATGATGAATATTGTTGTGATTGAATGAGGGCCTGTTATAGTGCTGATTTTCTGAAAATTTAGGTTTGGGCGGTTGAATTGTTGACTGCCTAAAGGTATTGCATTCTGAAAAGAATCATCGATGTCTATATCCTTGTATTGATCACCAAATGAATGTGGATAAAATCATATTGATAAGGAGAAGAGATTTTGAAGGTCATAGAAGGCTTTTTGGGATCGGTTTAGATGATAACTGCAGTGTTTGGATCGTAACCAAGGTTAATGATCCTCCTAGTTCCATATATTATTTCACCACTATGTACTCCTAGACTTGTAACTCTCCATATAATTGATAAAGAGAGAGTTGCTTGATTTCCCACTCCCTTGAATAATCATTTTGACCATGGTCCAAGGTTTCCTTAAACCATTCAAGAAACAAAGATTTGTTTTGTGATTCGACTTAACACTTAACAGTTCATGCATTGGAAACTCGGGTCATGATTAAGTTAAATAACTTGAATGTATCATCATGAAATTCACCAGAAAGAACATTGTAGTCATTGAACTCATTCAACGAAGAAGTAAGATTTTCTTCATATGCTTGTTTAGTGTTATCAAACATGTTTTAGAAGGTCACCCTAATTTTTTGAGGAGTTGTGTAGTTGATGATAAGATAAAAGATATCAAGTGAAATGCCACAGGAAAGATCATGGAAAGCAATTTGGTTATTTTCCACGTTCCAAATATCTATGGTCGTTGTTCTTGCAAGAGGAACTCCATCGTTAAGTCTTTATCCACATTGTCATTCACTAGAACAAGGATCGTTACATATGGTCGTTCCTTTATAGATTTCTAAACATCTTAATCATGTCTTTTTAAGAATTTTCCATATGTTTATACTAGTGATGGTACCCTTCTTCAATAAGAATGGGAGTACTTATGGAGTTGTCCATATTATCTGATACATTTAAATAATGTTGAGACAGTTTTGTATGATTTATTTTGAAAATATGAGCTAAGTCGTATATAAAGATTTCTTTCGCTAGTTTCCAAAATTTCACAAAACAAAGGTTTTCTACAATTATAACCTGAAAGATTAAAAGAACAACAAGTATGGTTTTGACACCAATTGTTGAGATTATATAAAACCCTTTTTGTTTTAGGATTGATTAAGCTCAAACACTAATGTTAGTTAAGTAATAGATAATCAACAAAATATGAATAAAATAATATTAACTAAATAATGCAAAGTAGAAAATTATGTTGTTTCTATTATAGCTTCCATTCAAAGCAATAATCAAGTGTGAATAACAATAGTTTGGATAAACAAATGACTTATATTTATCTGAAGTGTTCAAGACGGATTAGAAACTTATTTTTAATTCAAACCCTATAACATATATTTATTGTACTAAAAATAAGTGTCAACAAGACTAAGACATGTGTGGGTATGGTGGTTAGGGCTCTAAATCAGTCTCATACCTTAGCACAAGATTACAACATATTTGCTTTTAATAAATAAACATTAAAGTATAACTTTTATGTAGAGAACATCGATGTTGGTCTGCATGTCTTAAGGGTTACTTCCATTATTATTTTGATGATCATATTTCCATCCTCTAGGGGTACTCCAACATGAGCTTCACTCATCTATGCACTTTTCTTGTCACTTGCTTAGTTGCAGGCGGGTCACTTCCAAAGCTAGTCTCAACAATCTCGATTCTCCAACATATGGTTGCCAGAGGGAACTGAAATCCCCTTTTTTAGAACATTATTCCTCCAATGATACATCAACGAACTAGCCATCAACATCTAATTTCTCAATTGGACTTTCATGCACTTCTTTTTTGTTTTTTGACCTTATCTTCCATATTAACATCATTTTTATTTCTAGGTTACACAATGTGTTTTTCATAAGTATCCATAACTACTTTCCTAAGTATTCTCCATTATCCAACCCCCACTTTCTTCATTATCTTCTTCCCTATCATACCATTCTTCAGATAACGTTTGATTTCCATTATTCTGTTTTAGAATTTTCGTCTGCATTACTTATCATGGGTACCCATCAATAAATTTCTTGTTATATAATAAAATGTGTTGAGAGAAAAACTTAGAGACACACTTGAACAAACGTTAGATCAAGTATATTGCGGAATAGTTAATCTCAAAGGATCTAAAAGCTCAACAATAATATTGATAAGTTAGAGTTAGATAGTTAGAGAGTTAGTTGCGGAAAAGTAAAGAAATAGAAATGACGACAATTGTTATATCAAGTATACACATAAGTTGATTCATAACAAGGAATGCATTGAAACCAAGTTAATAAGGAAGATCAAACTTAGTGATTAAGTCATAAAAGACTTGCTCCGAAAAAAGGTTATAATCAGTTGTATTCTAGTACGATTTGAGAGTAAGAAGGGATGCGTAGTAAGATAGAGAGATAGAAAAGATATCTTCAGAAAATGTTAAGAGTTCTGAGTTGTAAGATCTATTTAAGTGAGAACGAATGAGCTCTATTTATAGAGACTCAGAAAGTACACTAGATTACATCTCTAAGAGTAGCCATGCAAGGCATGCTGGACAATAGAGAGTATTAAAACAAAAGACAATTAAAGTAATCTAGTAAAGAGACTGCGGTAGATAGTGACTCCGGATGCGGTTGCTGATGAAGGAGCTTGACTGCGGGTGCTTGTCGGCTGCAGTAGCTGAAGTTCAAGAGGGTCACTTTTTATGATTCAACAATTTTCCCCCTAAGTGACCTCTTTAACTTTTGTTCAGCTATCAAGTTTAAGAAACTTGATCAGTATCCACCAAAACTTCCTGATGTTTTCCAACTAGATGATTCTCCTTAAGATCTCGAACTTGACTTCTGCAGTAGTGTGCTTCGATTTTTCAACTGCGGTTCGGCATATATCAAGTTGCTTTCTGGTGAGGCGATGCATGGCAGTCATATGAATGAAGTATTTGACATTATCGATCTTCCTTTTGAAAATGACTCCAAGTTCAGGAAAGTTGGCTGCACCTAGGGATCTTTCTTGATAGCCTTCGGTAGGCATTGGTGCAGGGTCGAGTGGTGGCAGATCAAATCTTTTGGCAATGGTGGGGTAGATGTCTGCGTCGATTTTAGCAAAATCACAGACCGTTTTCCTTCAAAAAAGTATTAGCCCTTTCAAGCGCAATCTTCATCTTCGGGTGCTTCTCCGACTTGTTCTGGAACACCTTTGCAATGAGAAAGACTTCTTCCGGATTCATACAGGGGAAGTCAGCTTGGGTGCGGACATAGTCGTGTCCCCTTCTGGTGAGGGTGTACTGGATGAAGTCAGCCTTCATGAACTTCCGAATCTTGTAGTTTTTGACTGCGGATGGTCTATCGTTAGACCATATTTTCTCAATGGGAGAGGCAAGCTTAGCATAAAAAAGACTAAGTCTCTCAAATTCCATTGGCAGTCTTTTGTGGTCTGCAAGGCTGCGGTCAAACGGCTCAAACACTGTGAAGTATTTGGAATTAGGGGAGATTGGAACATCCCAGTAGCCATCCGAAGGAGGTTCAACATAGGTGAGGTGAGGTCTGTAGTCGTCATCCAGCAGTCTGCGGTGAGGATTTATCCAAGAGTTTATCAAGGATTCGTCCATGATGGTGTCAAAACCGCATTCTCTCTATATGAGCTCAGCCACTTTAGCTGCCTTCCAATCTTTTTTCCTTTGGGTGGTGGCAGGAGAGTCATTTGAGCTCGGAGAGGACATGTGATCAACCAGGTTTTTGAAGTGAGGGGGAGTCTCTGGTTTCTCAACCGTGATCTCTTTTTGAGGTGGAGTCTGATGAGATGGTATTGGTGAGGGTTGCGGTGTGGGAATTCTTTCTATAATGATGGGGGAGTCTGATGAGATGTTGTTGGTGAGGGTTGTGGTGTAGAAATTTTTTCTGTAATGATGGGGGGGCTCTGATGTTGTGAGATGGAATGATTGGAGTGATGAACTTCATCTTCACTGTGATGGACTTCGTCTTCACTTCCCCCTCTTGAGGAATGCAACCCAGGAGCTTCCTCAAGCCATTGACGTAGGCCATCAACTTTGGCATATACTTCTTGAAATTGAGCCTTCAGGGCATCCGCCAATTGTTGATTGTTGGGAGTGGAGGAGTTGAAAAGCAGCTTGTGAATATCCTTAGTGAGTTGAAGGATTTCAGGGCCGTGGAAGTTGGAGGACAGGGATCGTTGCAGTCTATTGATTGTGGCTTGAAGAACTGAGATAGTGGACTCATACACAGTGTGAGTCTCAGCTATCAGTTTTTGAGACTGGGTGGCTTGATCCGCAATGGCTGCTTGGAGATCTTTCTTGATTGCGGTCACCTTAGAGATGAGGTGTTCCGCAGCAGCCGTGAAGTCCTTGTGATCTGCTTGTCAATTGTTGTCAAGGGACCGGATTCCCATTTCAACTTTGAGAGAAATTCTCTTAGAATCCAATCGCTCACGCGTTTCCAAGCGCTCTATCCGTTCGATCAGTGACTGCGGTCCGGGCGTGTCTTCTGGTTGCGGTTGAGTTGGCTTGACCGCAGCGAGAATTTGATCAACCTTTGCTTGCAGGCTCAAAAACTCTTTCCTTGTGACAGCATTCTTCTTCTTTTTCTTCTTCTCTTTGGGTTTTGAAGTTGAATGGTGAGAGCCACTGGATTCCTCTTCTTCATCGAACATCATAAGGTCATCATCAGAGGGAGAGGGTTTGTTTACCTCTTGGAGATCAACATCATCAAAACCGAAGGTGGGAGCAGAACTGACTTCTATTGCGGTTCCTTCGTCTTGTGATTCATGAACTGTTGGAGTTGGAATTGGATTTGGAGTTGGAATTGGAGTTACTCTGGAGGGGCCTGCACCTTCACCTGTTGCTTGAGCTTTGAGGAGTGTCTCAGCCATCTCGGTCATCCAGTCTTGAACCTTCTGAATGGTGGCTACGGTATTGGCATTATTGATTGCATCTGCCCAATACTTAGCCACTGACTGGATTTCTTGTTCCTTTTGTTGTTGTTGCTTGATCTGTTGTTCCTTGCGTGCTTGGAATGCCCTTCTGAAAGCAACATATTTCTTGATGTCTGACTCAGTCACCGGAGTGTAGCGTAACCATGAGTCGTTTGATTCATCCCCGTCAAATCCTTGGAATCGCACCAAAGTGTCCTTCGGGTTCACGGATCCTTGCACATTAGTGCTCACCGTGCCTAAACCACCTGCTGCGGATGTAAGCAGAGTAGGATTTCCTAAGCTTCCTTGGTCTCCTTGACCCGTAGTCAAGTTTGGCCTCGGCTCAGTTCTGGCTAGGGCGGAAGAAGTGTCCTGCGGTTGAGGAGGTGTTTGAAGTGTTTGGGTTACGTTCAAGAGGATGGAGTGCAACTCCTTATAAGAAAAGAAATGCAGTCGGAAGCCCTGGAGACCTTAGGGCGTGAACCAGTGTCATCCTCTTGGGAGTGAACTGGGGGAGTCTCCACGATGCGGTGAATCAGACTCACTTTCTGAGTCTGATTGGAAAAGAATAGTGGTGTTGAATGGGTCTGCAGCCACCCCAAGGACTAACGGAGGCTTTTGAGAGGCTTCAGTATTGGTCCGGTCACGCATTTGGCCAGAGGTATTGGTTTTTCTTTTCTTAAGGATGACAATTGGTTGCGCATCCTCATCAGAATCACTATCAGGTGTGGGTGCGGTTGGTTTGATTTTACGTTTCTTGGTGGGTGCGGTTGGTTTGGGAGCATCCTTCTTTGGTGTTCTTTGTTTCTTCTTTGTGGCCAATTGCTTTCTTCTTTGAGAAAGATTGGAGAGAGTAGTAGAGGAAGGGACTGCGGTACTTCCAGGGTTAATGATTGCGGAAGGGTTTTGAAGAGGCGGGGTAGGAAGGTATGGGGCAATACCTGCCGTAGCCTCAATATGATCTGAGACATCAGCAGTCTCAAGACCAAGAGTGGAAAGAATATGGGTAGGAAGTCTTCGAATCGGTCCAAAAATAGATTGATCAGATGAGGGATTGTACCTTTTGAGATCCTTGGTGACAAAGAAATTGATGTCACTGCCCATGTCGATCCCTGCATCCGCATGGAGGTCTGAAATGCAGAGGGACCAGAACCTTGCGAAAGTGAGTTCGGTTGGGTTCTCCCTTGGGCTTTCCTTGGGAATGTATTGAAGAAAGTCGTCCCATAGGATCTGCCCGTAGTTCATGTCATGACCTGTGAAGATACTCCACACCAGCTCCAGAAGTTTGAGTCCCATATTATCCGTGCCTCCGGTTCTGCCGGATAGACTGCGGATGACGTAGTGGCAAACAAATTGCCAGACCGCAGGCAGTTGGTTTTTCTTGAATTCCCCAATCCCTTTAATCTTCTTCTGGTATCCCATTTGGTAAAGTGCAGAAGTGACGTCTGCCATGGATGGGGTGAAAATCTTGATGGAGGGATGAACAAGGAGGTTAATGGCAGAGAGAAACTTTTCTTTGGACAGAATGACCAAAGAATCGTTAGCTAGGTTAAGATGTACTTCTTGGGGGTTTTCGATTGGTCGATAGGCTGAAAAAGCACATTTGAATAGGGTTGAGAGTGGGACAACATCTGTGAAAGCATCGAAGGGGCCAAACAGGGGGTGATTCTTCAGAAACTTGATCATCAGCTTGATAGGAGCATTGTAGGATGAATGATCTTCGAACACTGCTCTGAAGTTGCTTGAAGCAATCGTGGGTGTGAGTTGTCGTGAAGCAGAGTCTGAACCAGTAGGGTTCACTGATCCAGACGCCTTTGATTGTTTCTTGGATATACCGAATTTCACCATTGTTGAAGTTTGAGAGAAAGTGTAGAAAAACAGAGTATGATAATGGAGAAAGGATTCAATGTTCAGAGAGCGTAAACTGTTCTTGGGGAAGAAGAAAGGTTTTTATAGGGGCTTATGGGAGTGGGAAACGTTTTTTTTATTTACCCTAGGTAAGAAAAATATAAGGTAAAAAAATGAGGGTTCTTTTGATTTATGGAGATGAAATCTCAGCCACACATTATGAAATGATTTAAAAATTTTTGGATTTTACCAAAAAGGGATTTGCATTTAATGAAAAGTCAGATGTACATCATCACGTCAGGTGATCGTGTGGTGAGGGGAAAAGAAGTTGTAACGGATGGGACGTGCTGGGTAAGCGGAAAAGACAGATTAAGGATGTGTTTATGGAAAAACGTTCTTTTTGTCATCATACCTAAAATAGGTCTGACACAAGGTTTATTCAAAAAGAGAATAAGACAGTTTCTCAAGGAATGTTTTTTATTTAATGTTTTATTTAAGGAAAGATCATTAAATAGCACACCATGATTCAAGGATTAATGAAACAGTTGAGAAATTATCAATGTGATTGCGGATGGAGATTGCATTACGGATGACCATATGTCATTGCGGATGAACATATGTCATTGCGGATGACCAGATGTCATTGCGGATGACCAGATGTCATTGCAGATGACCAGATGAATATCTGCAGTATAGGAACTGAGGAGAGCACTTGTACAAAAGGTGAGTAATAACAAACAATAAGGACCCATGAAAGAGAGGTATGATGTATGGTTGCGGTACGTAGACTGCGGTACCAAAACCATCTATCATAAGTAACTTTCAGTTAGAACCGCAACGGAGACCAAGGATGGTCTGCGGTATCTATCAATTCAAAAAGAATTGTGGGTCTGGATTCATCATTCCTAACATTTGCATGAAGGTGTTAAGTTTTGTGGAGTCGAGCACTTTTGTGAACACATCAGCAATCTCTTCATGAGTATGGACAAAGATAAGTTCAATGTTACCTTTCAAGATGTGGTCTTTGATGAAATGATATCGTAGTTCAATATGCTTAGTCTTGGAGTGCTGAATTGGATTATGAGAAATAGCAATAGCACTTTCAGAGTCACAATAGATCGATATCCGCAGCATTCTATATCCGTAGTCCAATAGTTGAGTTTTCATCCAAAGGACTTGAGAACAACAGCTGGTTGCGGCCACATACTCAGCTTCTGCGGTAGACAGAGAAACACAGCTTTGCTTCCTTGAGGACCAGCTGACGAGTCTTCCTCCCAAAAATTGACATCCTCCTGAGTTACTTTTGCGGTCTAATCTGCATCCGGCGTGATCCGCATCTGTGAAATCTTGCAGGTTGAAGTCATTGCCTGCGGGGTACCATAGACCAAGAGATTTGCTTCCTTTCAGGTACCGTAGAATTTGTTTGGCTGCGGTCATGTGAGACACTTTTAGGTCAGCCTGATACCTTGCACATACACCAGTTGCAAAGACAATGTATGGTCGGCTTGCAGTGAGGTACATTAGAGAGCCTATGATACCTCTATAAGTCTTGTGATCCACAGGTTCTCCTGAGGGATCAATAGAGATCTTATAACCAAAGGCCATGGGGACCTTAGCCGAAGAACAGTTGTCCATAGAATATTTCTTTAACAGTTCGGTGGTGTATTTTTCTTGATGAATGAAGATTCCTTGTGGAATTTGTTTTACTTGAAGTCCTAGAAAGAAGTTAATCTCTCTATTCATGCTCATTTGGAACTTGTTAGTCATGAGCTTAGCAAATTCATTCACCATTTCTTGATCAGTTGACCCGAAGATGATATCGTCCACATATATTTGTATGAGCATAAGGTGATTACCATTTGCGTTTCTAAATAAAGTGGGGTCAATCACTCCTCTCTTGTACCCGGATGAGACAAGGAATTCAGAAAGAGTCTCATACCATGCTCTTGGGGCTTGCTTCAGACCGTAGACTGCTTTTTCAAGCTTGTAGCAGTGGTCTGGGAATTCAACATTTTCAAAGCCCGAAGGTTGCTAAAGATAAACCTCTTCTTTTAGTTCCCCATTGAGAAAGGCACTCTTAACGTCCATTTGGTGTACCTTGACGTTCTTGTGGGCTGCGTATGCTAAGAAGATCCGGATAGCTTCCATGCGTGCCACCAGAGCATACGTTTCATCGTAGTCAATGCCTTCAAGTTGACTATACCCCTTTGCAACTAACCTTGCCTTGTTTCTGACTAGCACACCAGATTCATCCAGCTTATTTTTGAATACCCATCTAGTGCCAACGATGGTGTGACCACGTGGCTTAGGAACGAGCTGCCATACTTTGTTTCTTTGAAATTCTTCTAGCTCTTCTTGCATTGCGGCTATCCAGTCAGGTTCAAGCAATGCTTCTTTGATCGTTCGGGGCTCTACCGAGGACATAAATGCTGCGTAGTGGCAGTGATCAGATAAGTCCTTGGAAGATCGAGTCTGGATACCTGCGGATGGGTTGCCAATGATTTGACCTGGTGGGTGGTCCTTCGTCCATACGTGTAGACGGGGCTGCAGATGATCAACAGCTGCGGTAGAGGGAATGTCTTCGATATCAGAAAACTCTGCGGTTGGGGATGGCAGTTCCCCCTAGACTTGAGAACATCCTGCGGAATCACCTTGGTTTGTTGGAGCGAGAAAGGAATTTTCTTGAGCAGTTGGAAGAGGTTCCCCCTGGATTGCTGATGGGAGTTCCTCTGGAACCTGAGAAGGTTCCCCCTGGACTGCGGATGGAAGAGTGATAATCCTAGAGTCTGTTCTTGTGTCGATGTTTTCTATGTTTTCATCATCCGAGTCGGAAGAAACGTTGGATGGTAATGATTCTCTACGGATGGGAACTTGAGCAGCATCAAGTACTGGAACCTTGACGGAAACGTTGGATAGTAATGATTCTCTACGGATGGGAACTTGAGCAGCATCAAGTACTGGAACCTCGACGGTTGTTGCTTCATCCGGAGTAGAGCTTTCCCCCTCAACCGGAGAGGTGGAAGTATTGAGAGATGCTACTTCGGATAGCGAAGGACCAGATACATCAGCGTGCTGCTGTTGAGCTTCTTGAGACACGAGAACTTCGGATAACTTGGCTGTTTCTACAGGGTCGAAGAGATCGTCATAATTGACTTCAACAAGATTTAATGGATCCGAAGAGGTTGGAATATCACTTTCCAGGATTGTTGTGGTTTCAGTGGATGGAGGGGCGTTGCGGATGTGAGAATCATCAAATCTCACATCAAAGCTTTCAATGATTAGCCTTGTACGTCTGATGAGAACTCGATAAGCAACCTTGTTAGTGGAATAGCCAAGGAAGATGCCTTCATCAGACTTCGGTGCAAACTTGTTAAGCTGATCTCGGTTGTTGATCACGAAACATCTATACCCAAAGATATGAAAGAAGCGAACATTTGGCTTGCAGTTGTTAAGGCCCTCATACGGTGTTTTATTGAGGCGTTTGCACACAATGCTTTGATTTTGTACAAAGCATGTGGTTGCTACAGCTTCAGCCCAGAAGTAGAGAGGAAGGTGTGCGAAGTTGAGCATGGATCTGGCTGCTTCTACTAGAGTGCGGTTCCTTCTCTCTACTACCCCATTTTGTTGCGGAGTGTAGGGAGCTGAGAAGTTGTGAGTGATGCCTTTGGAAACCAAGAAAATGTTGAGGAGATGATTAGTAAACTCGGTTCCATTATCACTGCGGATACGTCTTACTGGAAGCTTGATTTGAAGTTCTATTTCCTTGATGAAATTGATGAGAATCTGCGATGTTTCTGACTTGAGTCTAAGGAAGAAAACCCATGTGAAGCGTGTAAAATCATCTACAATAACCAGTATGTACTTCTTGTGATGGAGACTGGCTACGGTGGATGGACCGCAGAGATCAATGTGGAGGAGCTCTAGAGGTTCAGAGATTGAGGAATCAATCACCATGGGGTGACTTGCTTTGGATTGCTTACCACATTCACATGCAGGGCAGAGAGTATCGTTGCTGAATTTGAGAATAGGGAGACCTCTGACTAGTTCTCCGGTGACCAAATTATTGATGTACCTGAAGTTGAGATGAGCTAGCTTGCGGTGCCATAGCCAGCTGACTTCGGATACGGCTTTGGATAGGAAGCACAACTGCGGTATGCCAATGATCAGAGAGACATCCAAAGGATACATGGTACCTTCGGATCGGGATTTGATCAGACACGTGTTCCTATCACTTATCATTACATAGCAAAATTGATCATCAAATTCAACTCGGTGTCCTGCCTTACATAGTTGGCCAACACTGATTAGATTGTGTTTAAGGCTTTCTACATAAGCAACCTTTTGAATAGAAAAGTTCCCCGTAGTGAGAACACCGTAACCTCGGATGATCCCATTCGCATTGTTGCCAAATGTAACATTTCCACCATTGCATATTGGCCTGCAATCTCGAAGGTATTCTAACCTTCCAGTCATGTGCAAGGAGCAGGCACTGTCGATTAACCATTCTTCTTCTTGTTCCTCCTTGCACAAAGCCTGAGAATTACACGGTTAGTTTAGGCATCCAAACTAGTTTGGAGCCTGAAGCAATTGGTGAATTTCTGAATGATGCATGGACCGAGGTTGCAGGGACGGGTCTCTTGTCAACTTTTAATCCTAGTTCTGGGTGTTTGTGCAGATTTGGAGTGTTGTGAGTTTTTGAAAAAATACGAGGTTTCTGACTCCTACTAGATTTAACATAGGATGAATCCTTTTCACAGCTACACTGACATTTACAAAAAGAGATTTTGTCTTTTGATCTGACACTATGCTTGGTCAGCGGTCTAAAGGATGAATTGGACTTGTTACCGGTCCGAGGTTGGTAATCCCTGACATGAGTGTTGTTGGGTTTTGAAAAAGTTTGTTTTTGAAAAGGTTTAGCACGTGTAGATCTTTGAGTTCTTTTTGGTGGAGTTGATAGAATACCCTTCCATTCTTTGAAATTTTGACGTGACTTTAAAAGTGTTGGAGTGGGTAAGATACCCTTCCATTTTGGATCATCTGAGGAATAGACTTGAAAACCATTGTTTTGAAAAGACTTTACACTTTTTTGATTTTTGTCAGATGAATTAGAAATGACTGATGAAACTTGACATTCCTTTTTGTGTGTTTTCTTGATAGGAGAGTTTTTTGAAAAGTAGTGTGAGAAAACTAATTTTTCTGGACTTTTGGATTTTGGAAATCTGACATGCTTCTTGTTTTTCGAAAGAGTTTGTCTATTTGTGCCACGGGATCGAATTTCCTCTTTGAAAGCCTTTTTAGCTAAGGATTTTGGTGAACCGCAGTCTTTGTTGTTCAACTGCGGTTTCCGAGAACCCTTTGAAAATTTGTGAAAACGAGGGCTTGAGTCATCAGAACTTGAAGATTCAGGGATTTGAGAGCATTGACCCACTTCAAAGTCTTCTATAGGTTATTCATGATGAATTGGCTGAAGGGTCACAGTTCCTTTTACTGAGGACTGCGGTAGAGATGATTTGACTACCGCAGAGTAAGTCTGAGTTGGGACTTCCGTGGGACTTTTGTGGGACTTTTGACTACAGTGTGAGACACTGCGGTCTGAGGGCAGAGATGGAAAGTCTTTAGAGACTTCGGGGCCCTCAATGACTATCTCTTCATCAACTACGGATGAGGTTTGAGAGTTTGGATAAATGGTGCCACAGATAGGAATTTGATCACATGTGTGACCCGAAACCTCAGGCACAATTTCCTTAATTACACAATTATTGCTTAGATTATGCAGTCTACCGAAGTGAGTTTTGATGTCTTCAGGAAAGGTCTTGTCATTGACTGGGAAATGAAATTCTCGGTCTGGAGGGACATACAGTCTGTCTTTGTTGAACCGGGGTGAGGAATCCATTGCGGTAGGATATCCATTTGACCAACCCCAATTGTATGCATTGTCCACGGTTCCATTATTTACCAAATTTTCAATAGCTTCACTTTCATTGAACAATTTTTCGATTAAGAGATTTAAGCGTACAATTTCACTCTGAGCTAAATCTCTCTGGTTCAAAGCTATTTCTAATTGTGTTTCACTCAACATTCTTGCATCTTTCTCTAACTCTAAGTCCTTTTCTAAGATAGCCATTTTGAGTCTTTTGTTATCCAGTCATCCTCTCACATGGAACATCTCTTGGGACGCAATGTTCTTCTCATCTAAGGCTTTGTTATAGTATGTAAGGATGGCATCACACGTGTCATTAAGATCATCTATGTAAGGTTGACAGTCATGCATGCTATAGTTTAGAGTTTGGATCATGAGTTTTACCTGTTCGACGATGCTTAGAGTTCCATCCTTTGCCATGTAGCAGTAGTTCTTATCCAACTTTGTAGACCCATCATCATCCGCAGTAGCCAGCATGCAGATTTTCCCTTTTCCTTTGACACTGTTGATGGCTTCATCTTCGTCTCCGGATGACCAAACTTGATGGTCTCTTTTGAGATGGGCTACGTATGCCCTTGCCTTTTCCTTATCTTCCAACCCTTGAGCCATTCTAAGATAGAATGCTTTGTCTCTTACTACATTGGCCTTACAATCTCTTGCAAAATGATTCTCTTTGTTGCACTTGTGACAAATCACAACATCAGTCTTGTCTTCTGAGGGAGTACCGAAGTCAGTGGTTTGAGTAGACTGCGGTGCCTCCTTTGGTTGATTATTTTGAGATTGCGGTGGTGGATGAGAACTTTTTGGATATCGAGGATGGTTATTCTGGGAACTGAAGTTACGGTTGAATGGAGGTTTGTTGAACTGTTGATTCTTACGGAAGGAAGGAGGTGGTAGACGGTTGAACTGTTGGCTAACCAGAGCAATAGCTTTCTGAAATTCTTCTTCATCGTCATACTCTGAGTCAGCTTCGTATGACTACAGTGGAGTGTCATACGAAGGAGCGTAAGATTGATTATATGGAGCTTGTGCTATGAGAGCAAGTGGTCCTCCGAAGTCAGCACAGTCTTTGAGTACGGTGGATTCTTGTGCTTGCATTTCTCCATAGAGCTTGTAGAGTGACAAAGAATGAATCTTTCTATCTCCTTGGACTATCATCTTATCCGTAGTCCAATGTCTTCCCAAACCATTAAGAAACTGAAGATTTGTTTCATGGTTACTGCGGATGGTTCCCGCATTGGATAACTTGGTGACTATCAGGTTGAACCTTTTGAAGGAGTCTTCCAAGCTTTCGCCAGTATGAGCTTTGAAGTTGTTGAACTCATTGAGTGCGGTAGTAAGCTTCTTGTCTTGTGCTTGTTCTGAGCCTTCGTACAAATTCTTGAGAACTTCCCAGATCTCTTTTGCTGATTTGCAATTTATGATAATATCGAAGTTGTCAGGAGCAACTCCACATGAGATTTCATAAAAAGCAACATTATCATTTTCCATTTTATCGAGATCATCCTTGGTGGGACGGTTCATGACTGGTTGACCTCCTCCTAGTCTGGTTGTAGCGCCGTCAGTTTGGACTGGTGTAAGGACTGGGACATGTGGTCCTTCTTCTACGGATCGCCATACATCTCTACCAATTCTCCTTAAGTATCTTTCCATTCTTTGGGACCAGTGATGATATTCATTTGCTACCAGTATTGGGGCTCGATTAGAACCACCAACACTGTTGGAAACATTCAGAGATAACGATTGTGCCATATTTTTTGAAGTTTTTTTTTTAAGAAATGAGTTTCAGTGGTATAGAAGGTCCTTTGAAAATCAGAGTTCCGTTTTCAAAAAGCAACCACTATGGCTCTGGTACCAATTGTTGAGAGAAAAACTTAGAGACACACTTGAACAAACGTTAGAACAAGTAGATTGCAGAATCGTTAATCTCGAAGGATCTAAAAGCTCAACAATAATATTGATAAGTTAGAGTTAGATAGTTAGAGAGTTAGTTGCAGAAAAGTAAAGAAATAGAAATGACGACAATTGTTATATCAAGTATACACATAAGTTGATTCATAACAAGGAATGCATTCAAACCAAGTTAATAAGGAAGATCAAACTTAGTGATCAAGTCATAAAAGACTTGCTCCAAAGAGAGGTTATAATTAGTTGTATTCTAGTACGATTTGAGAGTAAGAAGGGATGCGTAGCAAGATAGAGAGATATAAAAGATATCTTCAGAAAATGTTAAGAGTTCTGAGTTGTAAGATCTATTTAAGTGAGAACGAATGAGCTCTATTTATAGAGACTCAGAAAGTACACTAGATTACATCTCTAAGAGTAGCCATGCAAGGCATGCTGGACAATAGAGAGTATTACAACAAAAGACAATTAAAGTAATCTAGTAAAGAGACTGCGGTAGATAGTGACTCCGGATGCGGTTGCTGATGAAGGAGCTTGACTGCGAGTGCTTGTCGGCTGCGATAGCTGAAGTTCAAGAGGGTCACTTTTTATGATTCAACAAAATGCTTCATTGATAAATAGTGAGGTTAAACCTCATATAAATAGGGATACATAAGAGATCTAATCTAAACCCTAAAGGGCTTGGGCTTAAACCCTAATCCCTAACATCCCCCCGCAGTTTGATTGGGAGGGGAGCAATTAAACTGGAAAAACAAAACATGAAACATAACATAAATGAAGACAACGACAACGACGATGGCAGAGCTCTGACGATGACGGCTAACAACAACTGCTCGTTGGAGAAGGAGAAAGAAGAAACGACAGTCAGTGGTGGTTCCTTTGTATAAGAAGATAGGATCGGCGGCAGTGACGATCATCAAGTCGGCAGTAGAGGAGTCCAAAGAAAAGCAGCGAGAAAGAAAGAGGGCTCGAGCTGCGGGGGACGAAGCCTATTCCGACTGCATCAGAAAATAGATCTTAAGAAGAGGCAAGTTAAGGAGAAGGCAGAAAGCTTAGAGGCAGGAGCCATCCGGCGAGGAGACATAAGCAAATGAGGCAGTAGAAGAACCCGATGGAGGAGTTCTAGTTTGGTGTTCGTGGCTATTTTATTATTTAGGAGGAGAAAAAAACAAACGAAGGGAATATGAAGCATAATGAAGGCACCTCTGACGACTATGAGAATGTCACCGGAGGTGGAGGGCGGCGGTAGCGGGTTGTGGTCAGCAGCAGGATTTTAACCTACAACTCTGATACCATGTTATATAATAAAATGCTTCATTGATAAATAGTGAGGTTAAACCTCACATAAATAGGGATACATAAGAGACCTAATCTAAACCCTAAAGGGCTTGGGCCTAAACCCTAATCACTAACATTTCTCTCACCTTCAAGACATATTACACCCTCTCAATAACAACTATAATAACATCTGAGATTAAAGACAGTCACCTTGGTTTTGATACGTCCCCTTCTACGGTAATGTGTTCTTCTTGGTCTTCGTCTATAAACATCACCAAACCATGTTAGCACACAAACGTAGACCATCAATCTCCACCCACACCATTTTTTATTTACCATGAAATTTTCAGTCAATTGTTTAATTTCTTTAAAGATTACTTTCATTCTATCGTTTCTCTTTTTTAAACATACACTACGAGAGTTAAATTATATCCAAACCCAAAAACCTCCCACATAGTTTATCTCCATACTGAGAAAACCTTCCTTACTACACACCTTATAGAGGTTATCAATCATACCAACGTCTCTAACACTTCCAAACATGACACAAGAAGAGTTTGGTACTACTAAGAAAAATGTTGCCTCTAATGTAATCTTCTTTCCTTCTGCGATATACTATTGGTTCCAACTTTTACAAAATTTCCTTCCAACACCATTGCATACATATGTTCCTTCTCACCTTGTAATTGCATACTTGGTTTCTTCATGAATTAATCATGCTACATTTTTATCATTTCCTTTGGAAGTTAGATTCCCTCTTCCCGACCAAACCTCGCCACAAACACATACTGTTGGCTTTTCACAAGCCTATAACTTGAGAATGGCAATGAAACAGTGACAACAAGAAAACAGAGTAGAGTATGCTTAAAGCTTAAATCTTTTATTCAGTGAATCAAGAAAAAAGGTGATACATCAACGTACATAAGTGCAAGCTATTTAAACTTAAAATAGTGCTAAAAATCTGCAACAAACTCTACTAACTTAAGACCCGGACTTAGCCCACATGGATTTTGTATTATTCAAAACTAAACGTGCAGTAAAGAAACTAAAGTAATTTCTGAATTATTTCATCATTTTTCCCATTAATTCAGAAATCATACCTTCAACACTCCAAGAAGACTTCGCATCTCCTCGAACTTCAGTTTTCCCAGTGACTTGGTTAGGATATCAGCCTTCTGTTCCTTGCTCCATACATGAGTGACTGTGATATCTCCATTTTCAATACATTCTCTGATGAAATGGAAACGGATGTCTATTTGCTTACTTCTGCCATGGAAAACTGGATTCTTCATCAGATCAAGAGATGATTTGTTGTCTACCTTCATCTCTACAGGTGGCACCTTTTGGCCTGTTATCTCACTGAGTAGCCTTCTCAGCCAAATTCCTTGATAGGCTGCCATGGTGGTAGCCATAAATTCTGCTTCACAGGAAGAGAGTGCCACACACCTCTGATTCTGTGATGCCCATGTGATTAGGTTTCCATTCATGTAGAATGCCATGCCACCTGTGCTTTTTCGATTATTGACATAATTTGCTAAATCACTATCTGTGTACCCATTTAGAGTGACATTTTCCTTTCCTTTTGAGTACTTCAAACCAAAATTCAAAGTGCCATTTATGTACCTAAGTATACCCTTCACTGCTTGAAGATGATTCACAGTTGGCCTTTCCATAAATCGGCTTACAATTCCAACAGCGAAAGAGATATATGGGCGAGTATGAGTTAGGTACCTTAAGCCACCAAAAATGCTTTGATATTCAGTGGGATTTACTAGTTCGCTTTCATCTTTCTTCCGAAGCTTGAGCTTGTGTTCCATTGGAGTCTTTGTGGGATTACAGTCTTGCATACCAATTTTGACAAGTAGGTTTTTGGCATAGGATTCTTGTTTCAATGTAATCCCATCTCCCTTTTGGTTCACTTCAATTCCCAAATAATGAGTCAAGAACCTCAGATCACTCATTTCAAACTTGGTGATCATGTCCTTTTTGAACATCTTAACACTTTTAGGGCAGCTTACTGTCACAATTAAATCATCTACGTACACTCCTACAATCAAGATGTTTCTATCATACCTCTTGGTGCAGACTGAATATTCATGAGCACATCTCGTAAATCCAAGATTCTTCAAATGTTGATCCAGGCATGCATTCCAAGCCCTAGGGGCTTGTTTGAGCCCGTAGAGAGCTTTAGCCAGTTTGTAAACCTTGTGAGCTTCACCTTTCTTCTGGTAGCCATCTGGTTGCGTGACATAGACTTATTCTTCTAGGTTACCATTTAAGAATACCAACTTGACATCCAAATGATGCACTTTCCACCCATTTGAACCTGCTAAAGCTAGAATAAGTCGGATTGTCTCAATTCTAGCCACTGGTGCGAATACTTCATCGAAATCGATCCCGTGCTATTGAACGTATCCCTTCGCCAGAATTCTAGCTTTATGTTTTACAATCTTCCCATTTCGATCCCTTTTCAGCTTGAATACCTCCGATGGCCTTTCGATTATTTGGAAGATCGACCAAACTCCAGGTGTTGTTTTTTTCGATTGAAGCTAATTCAACATCCATTGCTTCTCGCCATTCCCTTTTCTTATTGGCTTTGAGATACGATGAAGGCTCTTCATCGTTTCGTATCAACATAAGTTCCTCAGGGGAGTATATGAATATCATATGTGCTTTCGTATAGGTCTGTGAGCATCCTAAACCGTTTTGGGGCACCACCGCCAGTAGAGCTCGAGGCGGTGCTCGGAGTCGACGATTGAATTGATGAATCAAGCGTAATGGGAGAATTGGGTGTGACCGGGGTGTTTATCGGTATCGGACTACCCGATGGGCTTACTTGCGGGTGACCCAAAATATCTGACTACTCACTATTCGCCCAAGTGGATGACGACCCATTTTCTTGATCCGGTGTGTTCGGTACCCATTCTCCTTCATCATCATAGACTTCTCCGACGAAATCAAAGCCTTCGACGGTGAAGCTTATTCCCGATGTCGCTTTAATCTTTACACTCTTCTCTCACGTCCATGCCCGATTTTCTTCAAAGAAAACATCACGACTTATGTACATTTTCCCCGTATCTGGGTCTAAAAGCCTGTACGCTTTCGATCTGTTTTCAACTCCGAGGTGAACCAGGCGAATACTTCTATCTTCTAACTTCTTTAAGTGTCCCTTTGCATTTTTCATGTGAGCCACGCATCCAAATACTCTAAGATGATTAATATATGGTTGTCTCCCAGTCCACATTTCATATGGAGTCGAGTCTTTCAAGGCTTTCGTTTGAACTCTGTTTAGAACATAAACAAAATGTGCTACATCTTCTCCCCATAGTACATCAGGCATTGCCATTGTCTTCAAGTTGCATTTGTCCATTTCCAAGAGAGTCCGATTATGTCTCTTTACTACTTCATTTTGTTGTGAAGAGTATGGAGACATGTAGTGTCTTTCTAACCAAGTTTCTTTGCAATACTTACTGAATTCATTTGACAGGAACTAACCCCCATGATCGGTTCTGAACACCTTCACCTTCTCCCCTGTTTCAGTCTCTACATTGCTTCTAAAAACCTTAAACACTTGTAGAGCTTCATCCTTAGATTTCATCAGGTACACCCACATTACCCTGCTGAAATCATCAACAATTAACATAAAGTATATGTTCCCAGAGGGTGTAGGAGGAGTGACTGGCCCACATAAATCATCAGGGATTAGTTCAAGCTTCTTTTTTGCCCCGAAGTTTGCCTGATACGGAAATGGATTCCTTGTTTTTTTCCCACCAAACAGTCCTCACAGGGTTGTGAGGGGATTTTTATCTGTGGAATCCCTTCGATCAGCTTCTTGTCAATCATCAGCTTCATTGAATTGAAGTTTATGTGCCCCATTCGCTTATGCCATAACCATGTTGGATCATCAACTACTGCAGTAAGACATACTGCAATAGCTTCTTCTAACTCTATCTTATAGAGTCTATTGGCTGATCTTTGTACCTTCATAAGTAATTTTCCAATTGTGTCATGAACCTATAAAAACGGGTCTTTGATCTTGATCTCGTCTCCTCCTTCTGCTAATTGGCCCAAGCTAATTATGTTACTACATAAATCAGGTATGTAGTATACCTCATCCAGTTTTCGATGCCCACCATCCTTGCATTTGAATATTATAGAGCCTTTGCCTTTGATTCTCACTTTCGATTCATTTCCGAATTTCACAAATCCATGAATTATTTCATTTAAACTTCTAAACTTGGTCTTGTCACCAGTCATATGATTACTGGCTCCTGTATCAAGGTACCATGTACGAGATAGTTTCTGAGCATTACCGTGGGTACGCAATTGGGGAGTGAGATTCTCTTCATTCAGGAACACCATGCTTCCACCTTCAAGTGTTGATAGCAGCAGGGCTGGCTCGTTATCGTGATGCTCTTGTACCAGATTGCTTTCGTGATTTCGTTCCTTTCGTGGGTTTTTACATTCAGCCGCATAATGCCTGAACTCTTGGCAATTATAGCACTGAATGTCACTTTTATCATGACTACTTGATGCATTTTGATTGCTTTCCTTCTGGTGATGTGATCCACCTTTTCCACAACCACCACCATTTCTTCCTCTTCCTCTGCCCCGTCCTCGAGAACCTCTGAATTCACCCCGATTCGATTTGTTGTTGTCTAATTTCTTCTTGTTTCTTTCTGACCACTCTTTGTGGGTCAACAAAATCTTTCTTTCTTCGCTGTCGGTATGGCCTCTTATTCGTTCTTCATGAGCTTTTAACCTTCCGATTACTTCTTCAACAGTCATCACATCTAAGTCTCCAAATTGTTCAAGTGTGGAAGCAATTTGAACAAACTTAGATGGAACTGCTCTAAGCAACTTCTTCACCACATAAGACTCATCCACCGTATCACCTAGGGATCGCATAGTGCTTACAATATTTGTCACTTTCGTGGCAAATTCATCAACAGCTTCTGTCTCCTTCATGCTCATGGTTTCAAATTCAGCCTTCAATGTCTGAATTCTTGCAATCTTCACTCTGTCTGCTCCCATAAACATGACTTTAAGTGCCTCCGACGCTTCTTTGGCCGTCTTCTTCTCCGCCAATGACAACAGAAGGTCTTCAGGAATACCTTGGTAGATGGCTGCTAATGCCATCTTATCTTTCTTTGCTTCTACCACGGTATTTAGTGTTCTTGGTTCGACAGCTTCCCAGACTCCATGAGCTTGCATAAAGACTCGCATCTTAATCGCCCATGCCCCGTAGTTGTTTCTTTTTAACATCGGATAGTGCAGCGTGATTTGCCCGTCTTTATCGCCATTGCCATTGTTGTCGGTCATCTCTTCACGAGGTTGATACTTGGGCATATACCAGATTCGCTCTGATACCAAATGTTGGCTTTGCACAAGCCTGTAACTTGAGAATGGCAATGAAACAGTGACAACAAGAAAACAGAGCAGAGTATGCTTAAAGCTTAAAGCTTTTATTTAGTGAATCAAGAAAAAAGGTGATACCTCAACGTACATAAGTGCAAGCTATTTAAACTTAAAATAGTGCTAAAAATCTGCAACAAACTCTACTAACTTAAGACCTGGACTTAGCCCACATGGCTTTTGTATTATTCAAAACTAAACGTGCGGTAAAGAAACTAAAGTAATTTCTGAATTATTTCATCACATACAAAGGAAAATTTCCAATCCATATATCATACATAACTTGTTCTCCAACATCATAGCATTTTGAATTCGTAAAACCTAGCAAATGCAAATTGTTTCCCAAATCTATGATACATTGTTATCAACAAGTTCTCAAGGTCTTTCTGTCTATCATTATCATCTTTATTAACAACCTTATATTTGACATCTACCACGTTAGAACTCCCTTCTTCCTTCTTCTTTTTTTCATGAATTTCCACTCCCAATCATTAGCTTATTTGTCCGTCAGCAGTTATTGCTCATAAAATCATATGTTACGGTTTTTAATTAAGAATTGTTGATGAAGTTATCTTACAAAACTATTTCTTTTAACATCAGATTACCATAAAATAAAAGGGCTAGCGAGGAGCTAGATTACAATTTGTCTGTAACATCCAGATTTCCAGGTATTATGTTTGACCATTTATTTTGAGTAAAAGAGAGGGATTCAGCGAGTTGAGGCGTGGACTCGTCGAGTAGGAATGCGAATGCTGACTGGATTAATGAACGGACTCGACGAGTCGGAAAGGGTGGACTCGACGAGTCCGCGTTGTAGGTTGAAACCCTAAATCCCCGGGCCTGTGCCCTATTTAAAGGACCTTATGGCCCTTAATTGCGGCTACCTTCGTCCTTGAGAGTACCAGAGCATCTGTGAGCCTTGTGAGTGAGAAAGGAGGCCATTGTTCATCATTTCTTGTGGATTTTAGCAAGAAGGAAGGAGGAAGGTCAAGCTAGGTGAGTTGGGGAGCATAAATCTACTTCCATTTGATCAGAGGAAGCTGTTGGAGGTATCAATCTATGCTTATTCTCGTATTTTGTTGATTTGGTTGAACCTAGGGTTTCTTTATGCCTTATTTAGCTTAAATCTGGAAAGTGTGAGGTCCCAAGGTGAAATGGTTATTAGATCTGGACCTTAAGGGGTCCAGAGAGTCCCTATCATTATGCTTTATGCCACCCCTTTGGAGTAATGAGCCTAGGAAGCCATTTTGGTAGTTATTTCACCAAAAGAAGCATTGGGTGCCTTGCATGTGGGTCAAGTTTCGACCTTTACGTGGTTATTGCTCTTGGGGAGGTCAGATCTATAGTTTAAAAAGCAGATCTGACCTCAGAAGGTCATTTGAGAGATGTTATGGGAGCAACTCGCCGAGTCCATAAGTGGGCTCGACGAGTCGAGTCGGGGTTGCCCCGCGATTCGTGACAGGAGGAACCCGTCGAGTGGAAGGATGACTCGACGAGCCAAGAGAGGCTAGAAGGAGTCAGAGGACCCGCATGGACTCGCCGAGTCGCCCATGTGCACTCGACGAGTCGAGTCAAAGTTTGACCGTTGACTTTCGTTGACTTTTAGGGTTTTGGTCAACATTTGGACTTTTGGGTCAAGGTGGGGTAAAATGGTCTTTTACCCTTCCGAGGGATTGTAGAAGGGGATTTAATCTACCCTTTGAGAGCCATTATTTATTTGAGGATATTGTGTATGTGATTAGGCGGGGGCTAGATTAGTATATCCGTGTGAGAGATCATCCGAGATACCCGAGGTGAGTCTTCTCACAATACATTACCTAGAGTGGTATTTATGTGTAGACCGGAGGGTCTTTTATGATATGTGTATATATGAGATTATGTGCATTGTGTTATATGTATGCTATGTGTTGTATAGACCGGACCAGAGGGTCCAACGATATACACCGGACCGAAGGGTCCAACGATACAGACCGGACCGAAGGGTCCAACGATACAGACCGGACCGAAGGGTCCAACGAGCTATGACCGGACCAGAGGGTCCAACGAGCTACGGGACTGGAGGGTTCCGCTGAGACACATCGACCGGAGGGTCGTACTGTAGCCTCGAGTGGCGTATGTGTTGTATGTGGTATTTTGGGGAACTCACTAAGCATTTATGCTTACTGTGTTGTGTGTTATGTGTTTCGGGTACCAGTGAGGATCGCGGGAAGGCGCCGGCATGATCAGTACACACTCATAGAGATTATGTTGAGATTCTGGGAATTGTTTTGTGATGACGACATTGGATACATTATGTTTTAACATTGTTTTATGATTAAAAGTACGATTTAAAAATGAAAATTTGTGTTGGAAATTTACGTTGTTACAAGTTGGTATCAGAGCGTTGGTTTGAGGGATTCGGACGCACCTTCGGGCGTATCTGAACTCAAACTGAGGATTTGAGGAATTTTTCGCAATGAAACAATTTTTCTAAAAAGAGTAAAAGGTTTTGAGACGAGCAGAACAGAGCAGTGTGTACGGTCAGCCAGTGCCCGAACGGTGATTTCCCAAAATACCCTTACATTATGTGTTTTGAGATATGATATGATACGTTATGCAATAGGCTAGGTATTCATATTAGGACTAGAGTGGCCTGATCTGTGATGCCTTAGCCTAGGAGATTACTGCTACTACGAGATGCTTGAGAGTGAGTAGGTAGCAGCGAGGAGCTAATGAGGGGTCTACCGAAGGGTAGCCTATGCTAGCAAGATGTAGAGTACTTGTGACCTGGGATCCTAGGAGGAGGACTTGGGGTGAATATCGATGCGTTGTGGAAGGTAGTATAGGGCCCGTACTACTGGAAACACCGGGTCGGTGAGCAGTCCAAGTAAGAATCCTTAGGGTACTAAAGAACAAGTAGGGTTGAGTATCGAGTGCGAGTATTCTTGAGCGAATCTCTGATTTCTTTTGTGTTGTATTTTAGAGACACCATGGTTGGGACGCGCCACCACCCAGGAGGTAGTGGTGCCAGTGGTACCAGTGATGAGGAGATCCGTAGGTTGATCCACGAGGAGGTGGCTGCGGCCATTCGAGCTTAGATACCAGAGATGTTCGGGTCTATCAAGACCACGCTAATCAAGACTTTTGATGAGCGGTACGCTGCTCTTACTGATGCTGCTATTGCTGCGGCCACCGCAGTCGTCGCTGCTGCCAGGCCACAGGGAGGTGACTCGTTGCTGTACCGAGAGTTCAGCAACACGAAGCCACCAGAGTTTGATGGGACGCAGGATCTGATCGCTGCGAAGAGATGGATTGCTGATATTGAGGGATGTTTCTATACCTGCTCGTGTCCGGAGCATTTGAGAGTACGGTTCGCGCTGAACCAGCTTCGCTTGGGGGCGAAGGACTGGTGGAAGTTTGTATCGGCAAATTTCACCCCCGCTGAGCTTACTGCGGTGACCTGGGAGAGGTTCACCACTATGTTTCGTGATGAGTACGTTCCCCCTGTGGAGAGCGAACGACTGGCTCAGGAGTTTTTGACCCTCAAGCAGGGTACTGATTCGGTTACTGTGATTACCCGGAAGTTTCATGAGAGGGCGATGTTTTGCCCTGAGCAGGTGTCTACCGAGCAGACACGCATGAGCCGATATCTGAGTGTTCTGAGGAGAGATATCCGCGAGTTCGTGGCGAACTCAACATACCGGACATTTGCCGAACTTCAGGCAAATGCTCGGAAGAGGGAGATCGAGCTAGAGACTCAGGCCAGGGAGGAGGCGGAGTCTCAGGGGAGGGATCGGCGGCCGGCACAGTCTCAGCCGGCAGCCAAGCGGGCAAAGCCCGCTGATTCGAGATCTGGGGGTCCGAAGGGCCGCACTTGTGGGAAGTGCGGCAAGAGCCACGAGGGAGTGTGCAGAGCTAGGGTGTGTTACAAGTGCGGAAAGGAGGGGTATTATGCGAGGGATTGCCCCAAGGGGTTCACGGTTTGCTTTCATTGCAACCAGACCGGCCATCGGAAGGCCGAGTGCCCGCAGCTACTGCAGGGATCAGCGCAGGGATCTGCACCTACTGCTCGAGCTACTGAGATCCGGCCAGCGAAGGCCAAGGCACCGAAGGCTCGCGGGAGAGCCTTCCAGTTGACAGCGGAGGAGGTCCGCGCAGCGCCCGATGTCGTGGCTGGTATGTATTCTTTCATTTATTTTAGCTGAGTTTGAGATATTGTGCTTATATTATGATATGCGTAGGTACTTTTCTTGTGAGTTCTGTACCTGCTTTGGTGTTATTTGACTCGGATGCGAGTCGGTCTTTTGTGTCGTTAACGTTTAGTCAGCACATCAGTATCCAGAGGGAGGCGTTGGGTCGACCTCTACGAGTTTCCATAGCTGACGAGCGAGCAGTGTATGCTACGAATGTGATTCGAGGATGTGTACTCGAGATCTTCGGTGTTGAGTTTCCGATTGATCTGGTCCCGATTGCGATGGGGGATGTGTGTGTCATAGTGGGCATGGATTGATTGAGCCGTTTTGGGGCTGTTATAGACTACGAGCGACAGTTAGTGACGATACGAGACCCTAGTGGGGGAGTTCTTACGGTGTACGGCGAGGGTACCCGTTCGGGGTCAGCATTCTGTTCGGCTGCTAGAGCGAGGCAGAGTCTACAGCAGGGCTGTAGTGGGTTTGTGGCCTACGTGATGGACACACGAGTAGCAGCGGAGAGGTCTAGTTTTGTTGATGATGTGCCGATAGTGCGAGAGTTCCCGGACGTTTTCCCCGAGGAGTTGTCGGGTGTACCTCCCGAGAGGCAGGTGGAGTTTCGCATCGATTTGGTTCCGGGAGCGGCGCCTATCGCCAAGGCGCCCTATCGCCTTGCGCCACCAGAGATGCAGGAGTTATCCTCACAAATTCAGGAGTTGTTGGGGAAAGGATTCATCAGGCCGAGCAGCTCACCTTGGGGAGCGCCGATCCTTTTTGTCAAGAAAAAGGATGGTTCACACCGGATGTGCATTGATTACCGGGAGTTGAACAAGTTAACGGTCAAGAACCGTTACCCACTACCGAGGATCGATGATTTGTTCGACCAGTTGCAGGGAGCGTCTTGGTTTTCCAAGATTGATCTGAGGTCGGGATATCATCAGATGAGAGTGCGTGAAGAAGATATCCAGAAGACGACGTTCAGGACTCGTTATGGGCATTACGAGTTCGTGGTGATGCCTTTTAGGCTCACCAATGCACCGGCGGCGTTCATGGATCTCATGAACAGGGTATGCAGACCGATGTTGGATCGTTCGGTGATCGTGTTCATTGATGATATATTGGTGTATTCGAGATCCAGAGAGCAGCATGAGGAGCATTTGAGGGAGGTCCTCGGAGTTCTGAGATCGGAGAGGCTTTACGCCAAATTCTCTAAGTGTGATTTCTGTTTACGAGAGGTCTAGTTCCTGGGGCATCTCGTTAACCAGAATGGGATATTGGTCGATCCGGCCAAGATTGAGGCGGTGATGAGCTGGGAGGTGCCGAGATCCCCCACCGAGATCAGGAGTTTTCTGGGGTTGGCCGGCTATTATAGGAGATTTATTAAAGATTTCTCCAAGATTGATGTTCCTCTCACCAGGTTGACCCGGAAGGGCGTGGCTTTCAGTTGGGGCCCGGAGTAGCAAGCCTCATTCGAGACACTTCGCCAGAGATTATGCGAAGCCCCAGTGTTAGCCCTTCCGGAGGGGATGGAGGATTTTGTGGTATATTGTGACACATCGATATCGGGGCTGGGTGCAGTGCTTATGCAGAGGGGGTCATGTGATAGCGTATGCATCGAGGCAGCTGAAGCCTCATGAGACGAGGTATCCCACCCACGATCTAGAGTTGGGGGCGGTAGTGTTCGCCCTCAAGATCTGGCGTCACTATCTGTATGGGGTTCGGTGTACCATATACACGGACCACAAGAGCTTGAAGTATTTGATGGATCAGCCCAACCTGAATATGCGCCAGAGGACATGGTTGGATGTGGTAAAGGATTACGATTGTGAGATCCTGTACCACCCGGGCAAAGCTAATGTTGTAGCTGATGCCCTGAGCGGTAGGGCGGAGAACCGTAAAAGAGAGTGGGTTATTGGACAGGTACCTGAGTTCGTTACCGATAGCCACAGGCTTATGACCTTTTAGGGTCGGATTTGGGTGTCGTATGCAGGCGGGGCGCGCACCACCTTGATGGAGGAAGCGCATAGATCGAGATTCTCGATCCATCCCGGGGCCACTAAAATGTATTTGGATGTGAAGAAAGATTATTGGTGGCCCTTAATGAAGAGGGATGTAGCATGGTTTGTTGAGATATGGTTGACCTGTCGCAGGGTTAAGGCCGAGCACCAGCATCCGCATGGCAAGTTGCAGCCACTTGAGGTTCCCCAATGGAAGTGGGAACAGATTTCTATAGATTTCATCACCAAATTGCCGAGGACCGCGAGGGGTGTCGATGCAATTTGGGTGATCGTCGAACGGCTGACGAAGAGCGCGCATTTTCTTGCTATCAGCGAGAGCTCTTCTGCTGAGAGGCTGGCAGAATTGTATGTGAGAGAGGTGGTATCGCGGCATGGATTACCTATCTCGATTGTGTCGGATCGAGATGTGCGTTTCACTTCCAGGTTCTGGAAGAAATTCCATGAGGAGTTGGGTACGAGGCTGCATTTTAGTACCGCATACCACCCACAGACGGACGGTCAGAGCGAGCGGACGATTCAGACGCTCGAGGACATGCTTAGGGCATGTATGTTGGACTTCGGAGGAAGTTGGGACACATACCTACCATTGGCTGAGTTTTCCTATAACAACAGCCACCATTCGAGTATTGGTATGCCTCCCTTCGAGTTGTTGTATGGGAGGAGGTGTCAGACTCCCATTTGTTGGGGAGAGGTAGGACAACGCGTGATGGGCAGAACTGAGATAGTGCTTCAGACGACCGAGCTGATACAGCAGGTTAGACAAAGGTTGTTGACAGCTCAGAGCCGCCAGAAGAGTTATGCGGATAGGCGATGATCCGAGCTGGAGTTCCAGGTGGGAGACTTCGTACTCCTGAAGGTGTCTCCTTGGAAAGGAGTGATTCGATTCAGGAAGAGGGGCAAGCTGGGGCCCCGGTACATTGGGTCGTTCAGGGTGACCGCGAGGGTGGGCAGGGTAGCGTATCGGTTGGAGCTACCTGCGGAGTTGAGCCAGATTCATGATACCTTCCACGTGTCTCAGTTGAGGAAGTGTATAGCCGACGAGTCGGCGGTAGTGCCGCTGGAGGATATTCAGGTGGATGCGAGCCTAAATTATGCTGAGAGGCCAATCGCGATCCGGGATCGGAAGATCAAGGTTCTGAGGAACAAGGAGGTGCCCCTGGTTCAAGTCCAGTGGCAGCATCGGAGAGGGTCCGAGCTGACTTGGGAGCCGGAGTTGGAGATGCGGGAGCAGCATCCAGAGTTGTTTTCGGAGCAAGACTTCGAGGGCGAAGTCTGATTCTAGTGGGGGAGAATTGTAACATCCGGATTTCCATGTATTCTGTTTGACTATTTATTTTGAGTAAAAGAGAGGGACTCGACGAGTTGAGGCGTGGACTCGTCGAGTAGGAACGCGAATGCTGATTGGATTAATGAACAGACTCGATGATTCGAAAAGGGTGGACTCGACGAGTCCGCGTTGTGGGTTGAAACCCTAAATCCCCGGGCATGTGCCCTATTTAAAGGACCTTATGGCCCTTAATTGCGGCTACCTTCGTCCTTGAGAGTACCAGGGCATCTGTGAGCCTTGTGAGTGAGAAAGGAGGCCATTGTTCACCATTTCTTGTAGATTTTAGCAAGAAGGAAGGAGGAAGGTCAAGCTAGGCGAGTTGGGGAGCTTGAATCTACTTCCATTTGATCACAAGAAGCTGTTGGATGTATCAATCTATGCTTATTCTCGTATTTTGTTGATTTGGTTGAACCTAGGGTTTCTTTATGCCTTATTTAGCTTAAATCTGGAAAGTGTGCGGTCCCAAGGTGAAATGGTTATTAGATCTGGACCTTAAGGGGTCCAGAGAGTCCTTATCATTATGCTTTATGCCACCCCTTTGGAGTAATGAGCCTAGGAAGCCATTTTGGTAGTTATTTCACCAAAAGAAGCATTGGGTGCCTTGCATGTGGGTCAAGTTTCGACCTTTACGTGGTTATTGCTCTTGGGGAGGTCAGATCTATAGTTTAAAAAAGCAGATCTGACCTCAGAAGGTCATTTGAGAGATGTTATGGGAGCAACTCGCTGAGTTCATAAGTGGGCTCGACGAGTCGAGTCGGGGTTGCCCCGCGATTCGTGACAGGAGGAACCCGTCGAGTGGAAGGATGACTCGACGAGCCAAGAGAGGCTAGAAGGAGTCAGAGGACCCGCATGGACTCGCCGAGTCGCCCATGTGCACTCGACGAGTCGGGTCAAAGTTTGACCGTTGACTTTCATTGACTTTTAGGGTTTTGGTCAACATTTGGACTTTTGGGTCAAGGTGGGGTAAAATGGTCTTTTACCCTTCCGAGGGATTGTAGAAGGGGATTTAATATAGCCTTTGAGAGCCATTATTTATTTGAGGATATTAGGCGGGGGCTAGATCAGTATATCCGTGTGAGAGATCATCTGAGATACCCGAGGTGAGTCTTCTCACAATATATTACCTAGAGTGGTATTTATGTGTAGACCGGAGGGTCTTGTATGCTATGTGTATATATGAGATTATCTGCATTGTGTTATATGTATGCTATGTGTTGTATAGACCGGACCGGAGGGTCCAACGATATAGACCGGACCGAAGGGTCCAACGATACAGACCGGACTGAAGGGTCCAACGATACAGACCGGACCGAAGGGTCCAACGAGCTATGACCGGACCAGAGGGTCCAACGAGCTACGGGACTGGAGGGTTCCGCTGAGACACATCGACCGGAGGGTCGTACTGTAGCCTCGAGTGGCGTATGTGTTGTATGTGGTATTTTGGGGAACTCACTAAGCATTTATGCTTACTGTGTTGTGTGTTATGTGTTTCGGGTACCAGTGAGGATCGTGGGAAGGCGCCGGCATGATCAGTACACACTCATAGAGATTATGTTGAGATTCTGGGAATTGTTTTGTGATGATGACATTGGATACATTATGTTTTAACATTGTTTTATGATTAAAAGTACGATTTAAAAATGAAAATTTGTTTTGGAAATTTACGTTGTTACATTGTCCATACAATTTTACAAATCTGTTACACAAGAGGATTGACAGATCCAACAATGAACCCTAACTCTAGGATGAGCGTCGAAGTCAACACCCCCTCCCCCTCAACACACACACACATACACACGCTTAACATGGTTGGAAAAGAAAGTCCACGTGGATCAATACTTGGAGTCGTGACAGCTAGCGTTACGCAGATTTAGATTATACATTCGAATTAACCAAAAATTTATTTATTGAATTATCAGGAAAGAAAGTTGACACTTGTTTCCTACCTTTTTCAACCTATAAACTATTGAAACTTTATCCTTAAACGTGAAACACAAATAAATGTACTTTATAACGTTTCTTTATTTAATATCTGAATAATGTTGAATGCAAGACCAAACGAAAATCATTATATTTAAAAAGAATATATGATTTACTTGGCATGTGGAGTGTTTTTATTTTCAAGGTGCCATGATAAACTGTAGTTATGATGAATGAGTGTATGACTATGAACAGTTGCTTTCTACTTTTGGTTTTTGCGGTCTTTCGTTGACAAATTATGATACAAATCATTAGGGACAAACTTCCATGTTTGTCACTAAGCAAAACCCTCCACCCAATCTTTGACTTTGACATAGACTTTTAAACTAAACATTCGTCGTCGCATCCTTGGTATGTCTAGATTTAAATTTAAAATATATCTCTATTGATCATATCCTTATGTCTATATTGTAAATCTTTTTAAGATATTTTGACTCTCGTTAAAGAATTTATTCTATGCTCTCAAAATTAGCTTTAACAAACTTGTCAAGGGTTCTTGTTGTCCTAATCATTCTTCAACCACATTCACATATTAATTATGATTTTGCAGTGAACTTGGTATCACTCAAAATACAGGAAAGATGTTTAGAAGATGCATAAGAGCAGAAATTTATGTAAGATCCTTAAGAGTAATTATTGAATATTTTGTATCTTAGCCAGGTTTGTCAACATGGGTGTGCATGGGGGAGGTCACCTACAACTGGATGATGGCGTAGTAACAGAGTGGCAGACAATTAGTATTTTGGAAGAAGACACAACATTTTCAATTTTTCATAATGGCAAAGTGATTGGATATACATAACGAGACAATGCAATTATGCAACTTGTTCTAGATGTTGATTTCTATTGTGGATTCTAGCCTTCTAGGTACATATAGATAGATGTGTTGGGTCCTCACTTGCGAGTTGCTAAGATTTAGACCATGCTTCTAACATCTAGCGTGTGTTGAGGTTATAAATCTGCTTCATGATGTTCAAAATTGGAGAAAACAAAGTATAATAATGTTGTTATTTTATCATTTGCTCTTATTTTGTAAATAAAAATATTTATTAAAGCTAAACTGAGAAACTAAGCATTTTGTGTACACAAACTGTTGTTGAGGTAGTTCGTATAAAGTTTTAGAATTGTAGTCTTCTAAGGGAACTAATTAGTAGGGATGAGCATCGGAACCGGGTACCCGCTTTTGGAACCGGAACCGCCTCGGAACTGCCGGTTTTGGGACTGGAACCGCCTTAAGCGGTTCCGGTTCAAGTTCTCGTTTTTTCGGAACTGCTACCCGCTGGTTACCCGCCGGAACCGGTTATATATATATATATATATATATATATATATATATATATATATATATATATATATATATATATATATATATATATATATATATATATATATATATATATGTGTGTGTGTGTGTGTGTGTGTGTGTGTGTGTGTGTGTGTGTTACTTAGACCGGTTTAGAATATATTGGTCCGATTTTGTCCGTCTTTGGTCCGAACTGATTTGATTTGGATCGAACTAAATTGCGGTTTTGTCGACAAATGTTAACAAAATTAATGTGACCGGGTTACCCGCTCCCGGAACCGGAACCGCCGGTTTCGGGACTGGTTCCAAACATTTAAGAACTGACTAGAGCGGTTCCGGTTCCGGTTCTAACTTTCTAGGAACTGCCGGTTCCGGTTCTCGCCAAATAAGGCGGGTACCCGCCTATGCTCATCCCTACTAATTAGTACACGGTGTCAATATTAAACATAACAAATCTATAGGAACAAACAATAAAAAAATACAAATAAGGATGAAATGGTTATTTTACACCCATTTAACGTCACTTTATTATAGTAAGGGATGATATTATGAAGTCAGTTTGAGTAAAAAAATAGGTTTTTGGATAGAATCGACGTAACTTTTGACACTAACTAATAGACGGTAAAATGAATAATCCTAGGTGGATGGAGTCGTTGTATTTGTGCACTTAGATGGGGCCGATACAAGGGTATTAGATTTGAAATCTAGAGAGAAAAATATGTTTGAGAGAGAACATTTCTTTCATTGATTGAGTTGAATGAAAAACTCAATACATATATGCAAGAACTTAAACAGACTTGTAAAGAATAACTAAATAACTGAAACTAACAAATACTCTAACAACCAGGACACATGTCTATGAATATTGAGTGATAACACCCCCCCCCCTCAAGCTGGTGGATATGGCTGAAGACCCAGGTTGATTGCAGCTTCTTTGTGTTTTGATCCTGGTAAAGACTTGGTAAGAGCATCTGCAATTTGCTGATTTGTTGAAACATGGGATAAAGAGATAAGACTATTTTTAAGTTTTTCTCTAACAAAACGACAATCTATGTCAATGTGTTTAGTTCTCTCGTGAAAAACGGGATTAGAAGCAATATAGATGGCTGCCTGATTATCACATTTTAGGGGTATTGGGGTAATATTTGGTACTTGAAATTCATGAAAAAGTTGACTTAACCAGGTCAATTCAGCAACTAATCTTCTCATAGACCGATATTCCGCCTCTGCTGAGGATAAAGATATAGTAATTTGTTTCTTGGATTTCCATGCAATAAGAGTATTGCCAAACATGATGAAGTAGCCACTGACAGATCTCCTTGTGATTGGGCATGCAACCCAGTCAGAATCACAATATGCCTCAAGGGTATAATTGTCATTTTGGTGAAAAACAATCCTTGATGTAATGTTCCTTTGAGGTATTGTAGGACGTGTAAATCAGCTTCATAATGTGCTTGAGATGGTGTTTGATTGAATTGACTTAGGTACTGAACTGAGTAAGACAAACCAGGCCTTGTATGAAATAAAAATTCAGCTTTCCAATTAACTGTCGATACCATAGCTGGTAATAAACGAATCTTGTGAGGAAGAGGAGTGGATACAGGATTGCAATCAGCCATAGAATACAAATCAAGTAATTCCTTAATATACTTTTGTTGATGAACAATCATGCCATTAGGAACATGATTAAACTCCAATCCAAGAAAAAAATGGATTTGTCCCAAATCTTTGATACGAAACTGATCATCCAGAAAACTTTTGAGAGCTTCAATTTCATCTTGATCATCTCATGTAATCAAGATGTCATCGACATAGACAGCTACAATAACAATTGAATGAGATGTATTTTTAAGAAACAAAGAGTAATCATTTTGTGAGTGATGATATCCTCTTGTTCTTAAGGCTTATGACAACTTTGAATACCACTGCCTGGATGCTTGTTTTACCGTATAAGGACTTTTTGAGTTTGCATACATGAGAAGAAGATGATGTAGAAATTCCAGGTGGTATTTTCATATAGACTTCTCATGGTAATCAATATCGGCTTTTTGTGTAAAACTCTTTGCCACCAATCGAGCTTTGTGCCTCTCAACTGAACCATCAGCCCTATATTTGATTTTGAATACCCATTTGCAAGAAATAGGTTTTTTGCCTTTTGGTAATTTTACAATATCCAATGTATCATTATCTTGTAAAGCTTGTAACTCTTTGGTCATTGCTTCTTCCCAATTAGGATCACCTTTAGCTTGATGATAAAAAAGTGGGTTCAAAAAGATGATTACTGGTATTGAAGGCAAAATGTTGAAATTGACTATCATCAATTGAAGTAAGAGCTATGGAGTGATCAATACCAATACAAAGATTAGTAATGGTATGATCACAATGATGATGTATATCACTCGAAGAAATAAGATTGCAGATATAATCTTGTAAATGTGATGGAGGATGAGAAACTCTTATAGATCTTCATAAAGATGGAAAAGTTATATTTCTGAAGATGAATTAGAAACTGGTTCAGCATGGTTTTGTGAAGAATGCATTTCAGAATTGGAATGATCATCAAGTGAAATTGGAAGATAACTGTCAATGAAGGATGATGACTGCTGGATAGAGTGAAGAGGAAATATATCTTCCAAAAATTTGATGTCTCTACTTACAGAGATTTCATTTGTAGTTAAGTTCAAAATTTTGTAAGCTTTTTGAGCATATGGATACCCAATGAAAACACATGGATGTGTACGAAGCATGAACTTATCTCTTCCTGTTCGTTGAGAACTGACATATCATAAACACCTAAATGCTTTAAGATGTTGTAAATCTGGTGCAACATTATACAAGACTTCAAATGGGGTTTTGTGTTGAAGAACTTTTGTAGGCATTCTATTGATCAAATGAATGGCTGTTTTAACACACTCTCCCCAATAGATGTGTCGCAATCTTGATTGTAAATACAATGCCCTTGCAACTTCTAAAATGTGTCGATGCTTTCATTCAACTAAACCATTTTGTTGAGGACAATATGGTGTTGATCTTTGATGAATGATTCCTTTTGTTTGAAAAAATCAACTCCCTCATTGCTAGAACCCAATTCATATGCATTATCAGATTTGATAATCTTTATGGTCTTATGAAATTGGGTTTGTATGTGATTAACAAAAGCTTTAATAAGATTCCATGCTACACCTTTATTACTCATCAAATGTATTCATGTGTGTCGAGAGTAATCATCAACAATAGTTAGAAAAAATTTAAAACCATCATGAGTTGCATGTTTATAAGGTCCCCATACATCAATATGTACTAAATCAAAAGGATTATGAGTATTAGATAGACTTTTAGGAAAATATAAATGTGGTTGTTTAGCTTGAGAACATGTAAAACAAGAATCAAATGCAAATTCATTACAATGTGAAGAAACAAGAGACAACTGTTTGAGTTTAAAAAAAGGAAGATGACCTAATCGTTTATGCCACAACAAAGTGTTTGAAGGCTTATTGATTACATTGAAACATGTTTTGGAAGGAAATGGACAAGAAAATGAAAGAGAATCCTTAATGGTTCGATGATCAAGGACATATAGGTCATTGATCTTCTTCCCAAAAACACCTAGAGCAATCTCATTCTTTGATGAAGGGTCCTGCAGAAGACATGCTTCATCATTAAAGATGACAAATGTATTCAGATGTTTGTGAATTTGGGAATAGAAATGAGATTGTATTTGAATGAAGGAACATACAAGACTCGACGAAGAGTTATAGAATCATGCAATTGTATATCACCAATGAAAGAAACAGTGGCATGATGACCATCAGGAAGCCCAATGTAATATGGATGAGTAAGTGACTTAAATGACAAAAATAGATCACGATTAGAACAAATATGATTTGTGGCCCCTGAGTCTATGATCCAAGAAAAACTAGTATGCAATAATGATGAGGACTTTTAAACGTTTGCAACAAAATGATGATAAGAGAATGTAACACCGTAAGTTTTCAAACAGATTTTTCATTTTAAAGTCGCATACTTTTCATAACATATTGTATGGAAATCTCGTTTATTCAAATTACAAAACACAGCTCCATTAAAAATCCAGGATCCTCAAAACATAACTCTTTCTCTGGTGTGTACAATCAAGCCAGTGCCTTCCCGCGATCCTCTGAAATACCTGAAACACATAACACATAACACGGTAAGCACGAAGCTTAGTGAGTTCCCCAAAATACCACATACAACACATACGCCACTCGAGGCTACAGTACGACCCTCCGGTCGATGTGTCTCAGCGGGACCCTCCAGTCTTGTAGCTCGTTGGACCCTCTGGTCCGGTCATAGCTCGTCGAACCCTTCGGTCCAGTCCGTGTCGTTGGACCCTTCGGTCCGGTCTATATCGTTGGGCCCTTCGGTCCGGTCTATATCGTTGGACCCTCCGGTCCGGTCTATACAACACATAGCATACATATAACACAATGCACATAATCTCATATATACACATAGCATACAAGACCCTCTGGTCTACACATAAATACCACTCTAGGTAATGTATAGTGAGAAGACTCACCTTGGATGATGATCAGCCCCTATAAACACTGCTGCTACGCCCCGGCCCCTAACTCTGTGCCAAACCCAAAATTATCCTAATTAGAAACTCGACCCAAACTCTCACTCGTTGGGTCTAAAGGTAGACCACCAACCAGTCCATCAATGACCTATATCCATTGGGCCCACCAAGGCCCAATAATAAATTGGCCCACACAAGGCCCAATTCCCAAACAAAAGGCAAGCCCAACTCAAGGGCCCAAAGCACATACCTATGATTCCCTGATCCAAGGCTCTATTGCGTGAAGCCCGAACCCCAGGCCCAACACTCAAGGCCCAACACATCACTTAGCCCAAAAGCCCACAGAGGAGTTACGCGGGGCGTACCTCCTTTTGGTACGATCAGCGTACTCAAGCATGCACAATTCTGATCGGGGACCTCAGCCCAGTACGCGGGGCGTACTAGAAGTACGCTGGGCGTACTCTCAGTTTTGCTTAAACTAATTTCTGGATCTTAACCCGTTAAGACCTTAACTCATCTCTTGGATCTGGACTTCCTAACATCTCCTACTCCATAAAGTTAACGACTTTAAGCCTTTGCATGGCTGAAGAAGTCACAAACACACAAAACACTTATTCTCTTTACCCATTAAGCTCTTATCTCATGCATAACTTGGTTCCAACACCCAAGGTCTCATTTTTATGACATTACACCACTAATAAGCTCAAAAGGGGAGGGTCTTAGTCTCTGGAGTTCAGGATCTCATCAAGTCTCCACCTTTTTGGGACAAAACCCTAAAATACCCCCATTAACATACTTAAAACAAAAGAGAGGTAAATTTTGAAGCTTTATACCTCAAAAAGAAGCTTCCAACTCAGATATGCTCGGATCTAGAAGCTTAGACTCCAACTCCTTCTTCTTCAAGGCTTCTACTTCTCCTCAAGGGCACACAAAACTCTCAAAAGCTCTTAAATACACATACAAGCTCCAAGAATGAAGGACTAGGGTTTTGGAGGGTTTGCTCTCTGAGAAAGGTGGCCAGGAATGAGGCCATCTCATTCTTTATATAGGGTCACCTCAAATATTAGGGTTTACCTTCTGTGCCTAGTACGCCCAGCGTACCATCTGGTACGCCCAGCGTACTAGGTGGCTCTTGCTTAAGGAATACGCGCATTTGTAGTCTAAGCGTACGCATACGTACGCCCAGCATACTTCGCTGCCACACTTCTCCACTTTAGGGACTCATCTTGCCAAATCTTCAAACTTCCATAGCTTCTTTGATATAACTCCGATTCCAAAGATCATCATACCTACGGGAAGGTGATGAGATTCCTTACGATTCCAGCAACTCGCCACACCCGAGACTTCCTCATGCCCGGTTCGTGGCCCACGAACCCTAATCATGGACAATCCGAATCAGGATGTTACAATTCTCCCCCACTTCATTAGATTTCGCCCTCGAAATCGCTTCTTATCAACACTCAGATTGAAACCAAAAAACCCAAGAAGCACCAATAAAAAGGACCTCATATCCCACCACTATCTTTCCATGGATGTCTGAGTCCAAACAGGAACTCCCAAATCCAGAACCAAAATCGAACAATCTGCCGCTAAGATACCCCTTTCTGACCTTCCCAAAATCGGAAACTCTAGTCGCCTGGCCCGCCGCCAGACCGCCCACTCATGCTATCACCATGATAGTCGCCCCTTGAACCTCAAACCCTGATAACTCACTGCTCCTTTGATTTCACAAGACAAAATTCAACAATCGGCTATCGATCACTCATACCAATGTACCAAACAATCTGGATCACGCCTCAAGGAACGGAAGGGTTCACATCCCACCAGGGCTCATCCACGGAACTGCTATACTAACCCATCCGAACAGTGAATTCTCAACACTCTGCCCTCAGACACAAGAGAATAATCATGCTCGCTCAGAAGTGTCCTCAGACATAAAAACAACCATAAGCCTCAGCTCCATTTCACATACCCCTTTTTAACATTGTGCACCAGGTCTGAACTCGACCCAACCGTTGAACCTCCAAGGTCTATTGCATTATCTCAACCGTCTCAATGGTTCCCTTCTCACAATAACTACCTCAGCCCATTGTGACACACAAGTCATGAAGTTCGCCTTACCCCAAGCGAATGCTACACTCCCAACTAAAGGTCGACTCAGCCCCGACCTATGTCGTTCACTACTCATAGTTCCATGTATCTCGCGGTACTTCCCGTACCCGAGTTCTGACCTACACAGGTCTAAGACATCAGATGATAAACAATACCCCTCAATATGGAATCCATCTATGAATCCGGCATCTCATTCCACCTACTCAATACACCACTAGAATCAAACTCAACTCGAGAGTCTGGTCTGGCACAAAATTGGAACCACTCGTCCCAACGAACACTCAACTCGTGACCCATGACCCGCAACCCATGCGTACCTCACTTATTCACTTCCCTTGGCCATGAAAACCACTACTCCATTCGGAATATAACGACTTCCGACAAACATGGAGACCCCAGTCCCGCCCCTGGTTCGACCCCAGGCTTCCACAAGTCAAATATTAGGGCTACCCAAGCCTAAAACTCTTTTGCATCAAGCTCTGATCAGAGAGCACTTCATCACAACATTCTCTCGCTGACTAGTGGGTACTACAGCTCCACGTAGTATCACAACGACCTCTCACTGAATAGTGAGTACTATGGCTCCCCTTAGCATCACCACACCCCTCACTGAATAGTGAGTACTACAGCTCCCCATAGCATCACCACAACCTCTCGCTGAATAGTGAGTACTACGGCTCCCCGTAGCATCACCACAACCTTTCACTGAATAGTGAGTACTACGGCTCCCCGTAGCATCACCACAACCTCTCACTGAATAGTGAGTACTACGGCTCCCCGTAGCATCACCACAACCTCTTGCTGAATAGTGATTACTACGACTCCCCGTAACATCACCACAACCTCTCACTGAATAGTGAGTACTACGGCTCCCCGTAGCATCACCACACCTCTCTGCACTGACTCATTGAAACTGCAGCTCCCCGCAGTCTTACCGCACTTACCCTTACCACTTCACAATCTCATCCTCAGGTTGACACCATACTGCGATCATTAACTCATGCTCTGCGGCCCAGCATAGATAGGTACACACACACCCATCCGGGCTAAGCATCACTACTTCGGACGACCACCGTCGTGACAAAACCTCTTTTTCTTGCTGCAATTCACATTCTCAAATAAATCCATTTGATTTCAATTGGCTGAAGGGCCCCCACCGGAACCATAGACACTTGATACACCACTCGACATCTCAAACTCAAACTCAAAACAATCCGAGATTTTAGGACATTAAACTCGGATACTCCAGAATACCATCACAATGCCTCGCAGGGTCTCGACTCTACCACTGATCTCATACTCATGGCATCATACTCAGATACCGCATTGCTTCCTCGGAACCTCACAACCGGTCTTTCTCTCGTGCCACTTGTAACCCCGAAATACTCCATCCCCCAATTTAAAACACGGAGAAATTGCCAACGACTCAGAACACGAAGTTGACAATCCGAAACTTCCTTCTCTATTGCTCAAAACTCATGCAAGAATACTCATAACGACCCTGAAGTTGGTTGCCCAATCAACTTCTTCCCTTCCCATACTGCATATAATAGCCCATACTCTGAACCAGAAATTCTCAACCGCTGAACTAACCTCACAAGCCAACCACCTCGAATTCACCATTTTAACCTTGAAGGATTCCTAACCCCATAAGGTCTCCGACCAACGGCCACTTGCCGTGGAGACACTCATCCTTTCTCAAGCACGTACCACATGCACTATCTCACTCTGCACCTCTCATTGACCACCAATAACCCTGGTCTCAGGAATCCATACCACAAGCCTCTTTATCCAATTCTCTAACCGTTCTTGAACCATTCTCTTATCTCCTCAAAAGTACCCGGTTCTCCCCCACTCAGGGTTTGAACCATCACCAATTGGTTCGCCAACAATCTAACCCACAGACTGTGTTTACCAATAATACCGCACCTACTCTTGGAAGGGGATGCACAATGCTCGATGAGCTCCCGATGGAGGTCAAGCAATCCCAAATACCCCGAATCTCTGATGAAATCCTCAAAAACTTCTCATCAAGACTACCTCTAGTCATTCAGAATCTCGTACCATCCCACTACCGGACATCTCAACTGCCCAGTCGTAACCCTGACTCTCAGTCTGAAAGTAACGAACTAACATATTCCTCATCCTCGACTCTTCAACCAACGTACCATCACGTGGGTTGTAGTAAGAGTGGAGTCCTCATTACCACACTCGATACTCATCATAGACAATAAGAGCCACTGCCCCAATATCCTCTTCTCGATCGACTGCCTCTATAGCTAATACATGCCCTACTATGCTCAAATAGGGTGTATCTTTGCCCTTAACCATCTCCGTCCCCGCTGACAACCTGCTCATGCTCTAACATCACCTATCGGTAGACATATTGCCCAAATACTCTGATGAAAGATCGTAACCAAAGCTACCCCACAGGGCTTGCCCCCAACCTTGGAAACCGAAAATCTCAATACCTCTCATGTTTCCCACAGGAACAGAAATAGCACCGCTCAGGTCACAGAAAATGACATCTCCACCATCGGCTGGTTGCTCGGCCCAGACCGTTTTCTCCCGTAACGTACCATCTCTACTCATCCCTGAGTCTTGCGACTCCAACTGGCATCTCACAAACAATCCCTCTGAGCTAACTCGATTTCCCTTTTAAGGGATGCTCGTTCATCATGGCCCTCTGGCCCCATATTCTTTCACATCTGATCTCAGTCTAGATAATCACAACGGAATAACTGGTAGAACCAGTAACACTAACCGCCACGGGTCATGGTACTCGAACCATGTGGCCACCTCTCGATCTGCTATGAATCATGGTACCCGAACCATGTTATCTCTTTTCAATCCGCTACGAATCATGGTACTCGAACCATGACATCACCTCTCGATCTGCTACAAATCATGGTACTCGAACCATGAAATCATCTCTCGATCTGCTACAAATCATGGTACTCGAACCATGAAATCACCTCTCGATCTGCTACGTAAAACCTTCGGACTGTTCCCTGTATCGAGTATGGGTCCTTTGCTTTCAGTAGTACGGGCCCATACTACTTGCCACATCTACCCATACTTTCCACACGGACCATCCCCGAGTTCCTAAGTAGCTGCTCGACCTTCTCAATCACCAATCCCGTCATGCGTGTTCGCTCCTCTGCGAAATATCCTACTCTGTCAGTGTACTCATCTGACTAGGGTCACCCTTTCCTAGGCTCTTCCTAGGTTCTCACACTTCTCTGCCATCAGCTGCTGAAGAACTCTTTATGATGCCAGCCATCTACCTCCTGAGTATCGTCATATTCACTTAGTAGCTGACTCTCATCATCAAGAGTTCCACAAAGCACGAAGCAAGCAGCATTCGGGCATCGAATAATCTCTACCAACATGTAAAACCACTCTAGGCTATTATCCTACTTGCTCTCCTCATACACGTAGGATACCACCGAACTCAAGCGACTTCACCCCCACGTGGGCATCTGACTACCCTCTCAGTAGACTCCACAAATGCTCATCTAGGTATCTCTCCTAGATTACTCCTCTACTCAAATCCCTCTCTAAAAGGATTCATGTTGGATACTCTTACTCAGCACATACTCAAGAGCACATTACAGATAACAGTAACTCCTAGGCTAAGGCATCACATATCAGGCCACTCTAGTCCTAACATATGAAATACCTAGCCTATCTCTAGCATGCATAATATCTCATAGAATATCTCATAAATATCTCATAATACAAACGTAAGGGTATTTTGGGAAATCACCGTTCGGGCTCTGGCTGATTGTACACACTGCTCCTTCTCATTTTCTCTTAGAAACTCTTGTTCGCTTTAGAAAAATCATTTCTTTGAAATTTTTTCTCAAATCCTCAGTTTGAGTCCATATTTACCCGAAGGTGCATCCGAATCCCTCAAACCAAGGCTCTGATACAAACTTGTAACACCGTAAGTTTTCAAACAGATTTTTCATTTTAAAATCGCATACTTTTCATAACATATTGTATGGAAATCTCGTTTATTCAAATTACAAAACACAGCTCCATTAAAAATCCAGGATCCTCAAAACATAACTCTTTCTCTGGTGTGTACAATCAAGCCGGTGCCTTCCCGCGATCCTCTGAGATACCTGAAACACATAACACATAACACGGTAAGCACGAAGCTTAGTGAGTTCCCCAAAATACCACATACAACACATACGCCACTCGAGGCTACAGTACGACCCTCCGGTCGATGTGTCTCAGCGGGACCCTCCAGTCCCGTAGCTCGTTGGACCCTCTGGTCCGGTCATAGCTAGTCGGACCCTTCGGTCCAGTCCGTGTCGTTGGACCCTTCGGTCCGGTCTATATCGTTGGGCCCTTCGGTCCGGTCTATATCGTTGGACCCTCCGATCTGGTCTATACAACACATAGCATACATATAACACAATGCACATAATCTCATATATACACATAGCATACAAGACCCTCTGGTCTACACATAAATACCACTCTAGGTAATGTGTAGTGAGAAGACTCACCTTGGATGATGATCAGCCCCTATAAACGCTGTTGCTACGCCCCGGCCCCTAACTCTGTGCCAAACCCAAAATTATCCTAATTAGAAACTCGACCCAAACTCTCACTCGTTGGGTCTAAAGGTAGACCACCAACCAGTCCATCAATGACCTATATCCATTGGGCCCACCAAGGCCCAATAATAAATTGGCCCACACAAGGCCCAATTCCCAAACAAAAGGCAAGCCCAACTCAAGGGCCCAAAGCACATACCTATGATTCCCTGATCCAAGGCTCTATTGTGTGAAGCCCGAACCCCAGGCCCAACACTCAAGGCCCAACACATCACTTAGCCCAAAAGCCCACAGAGGAGTTACGCGGGGCGTACCTCCTTTTGGTACGATCAGCGTACTCAAGCATGCACAATTCTGATCGGGGATCTCAGCCCAGTACGCGGGGCGTACTAGAAGTATGATGGGCGTACTCTCAGTTTTGCTTAAACTAATTTCTGGGTCTTAACCCGTTAAGACCTTAACTCATCTCTTGGATCTGGACTTCCTAACATCTCCTACTCCATAAAGTTAACGACTTTAAGCCTTTGCATGGCTGAAGAAGTCACAAACACACAAAACACTTATTCTCTTTACCCATTAAGCTCTTATCTCATGCATTACTTGGTTCCAACACCCAAGGTCTCATATTTATGACATTACACCACTAATAAGCTCAAAAGGGGAGGGTCTTAGTCTCTGGAGTTCAGGATCTCATCAAGTCTCCACCTTTTTGGGACAAAACCCTAAAATACCCCATTAACATACTTAAAACAAAAGAGAGGTAAAGTTTGAAGCTTTATACCTCAAAAAGAAGCTCCCAACTCAGATATGCTCGGATCTAGAAGCTTGGACTCCAACTCCTTCTTCTTCAAGGCTTCTACTTCTCCTCAAGGGCACACAAAACTCTCAAAAGCTCTTAAATACACATACAAGCTCCAAGAATGAAGGACTAGGGTTTTGGAGGGTTTGCTCTCTGAGAAAGGTGGCCAGGAATGAGGCCATCTCATTCTTTATATAGGGTCACCTCAAATATTAGGGTTTACCTTCTGTGCCTAGTACGCCCAGCGTACCATCTGGTACGCCCAGCGGACTAGGTGGCTCTTGCTTAAGGAATACGCGCATTTGTACGCTAAGCGTACGCATACGTACGCCCAGCGTACTTCGCTCCCACACTTCTCCACTTTAGGGACTCATCTTGCCAAATCTTCAAACTTCCATAGCTTCTTTGATATAGCTCCGATTCCAAAGATCCTCATACCTACGGGAAGGTGATGAGGATGCCTTACGATTCCAGCAACTCGCCACACCCGAGACTTCCTCATGCCCGGTTCGTGGCCCACGAACCCTAATCATGGACAATCCGAATCAAGATGTTACAGAGAAAGTTGTACCTTCATCCTACATAGCACCATGAACCACTGAGGAGCTGATTTGATTGATCGAAGAAGAAGATGTCAGATTCTGATTGTTAATGAGTTGAACAAGATGTTCATACTGTTCCATGGTGATTGAGGGAGAATTGGATGTCGACACAACATTCTGAACACTTGATTTGTGATCATCCTTCTTTGATTTGGTGAATTTGAATGATGAAGGAAAACCAATTAAACGATAGCAATTGGTTTTCGTATGACATGTCTTCTTGCAATGAGTACAGAGAAGCGATTTCTTGGGGTTTGAAACAGATGATTCGGAATTAACATGCATTGCAATTGCATCATTGTTTATGATCGAAGGAATTGAAATTGTTCTTTGGCGTTCTTCTTGAATAATCAGCGATTAAGCAGCGGAAAGTGAAGGTAACGGCTTCATCATAAGGATTTGACCACGAACAATTTTATATGAATCATTTAGCCCCATTAACATTTGAATGATTCATTGATCTTCAAAAAATTCCTGAATCCCTGCAACAACAGTATATGTGCAAAGAGGAATAGCTTGTACGATCCGTAATTCATCCCAATTTTTTGTTAATTTGGTGAAATAGGTAGAAAAAGCATCGATACCTTGTGAAAGAGAAAACAATTGTTGCTGAGTGTTGTAAAGAAAAGTTCCATCGGATTGTTCAAATCGTTGATGAAGCTCATTCCAGATTTCAAAAGCACTAGGTAAAAAAAGAACATTGTCATCGATTGTTTTGTTCAAGGAATTTAGTATCCAGCTGATAACCATTGAATTAGCCTTGTGCCAATTCGAATATGCAGGAGAATTTATTGCAGGAGGCGTAATGGATCCATCAACAAATCCAAGTTTGTTTTTGGCAGACAAAGAGAGAATCATCGATCGTTTCCAGGATTGAAATCCAATTCCATTGAAAACAGTGGAAACAAGAATGGAATTAGGATTATCAGAAGATCCAATGTAATATGGACTAGAAACATTGATTGCAGAAGAATCAGATGAAATCGTATCAGACATGATTGAATGAAGAAGAAGAAACAAGAATGAAGAATAAAATGGATCGATTTTAATCTGATGCCATATTAGATTTGAAATCTAGAGAGAGAAATATGTTTGAGAGAGAACATTTCTTTCATTGATTGAACTGAATGAAAAACTCAATACATATATACAAGAACTTAAACAGACTTGTAAAGAATAACTAAATAACTGAAACTAACAAATACTCTAACAACCAGGACATGTGTCTATGAATATTGAGTGATAACAAAGGGGTACCACCATTCCGCCGAGGTGTGGGTTTGACAAGAGGATGACAGTCCTAAACAAAATGTCATGGGTAGCACAAGTAATTTTAAGGATAGTATGCCGGAAAAATTATAATATACCAAAATATTTTTAAAAAATTTCCACTGCACCTAAAAAAATGTGATGATAGCACGGGCTAGCCCATGCTCCCACTAAGGTCTGCCCCTAGATGAGGATGGTTGGTTTCACCATCTATCTCAAACATCTCTACCAGCCCGGCAGCCCTTCAACGACTAGTTTTTTTTAATCATTTTATTACCTATTTAAACGATCTCAATCACTCCAAAAACCATACCAACCTTCTACAATCTCTCCAACTTTGTCTTTCTTTTTACCCAGATGTCTTCTTCTTATAATTTTAATTAATACTCCCATCGTCCCAAATTAATTGTTTACTTTTGACTTTTGAAATCTTTTTTCTTTAACTTTGACCTTAAATATTTTTATTTGTGTTATATATTAATTGATAAAACTTAAAGCAATGAAAAGACATTTAAAATACAATCCATTCATATATTTTGCATCAAGTATTATATATTAAAAACAAAAATATTTATGGTCAAAAATAAAGAATAAAGACTTCAAAAGTCAAATGTGGACAATTAATTTGGGACGGAGGTAGTATGTGCAAAACACATATATTAATGAAATGTTATTTTTATTTTTAATTTTATTTATTTATTTTTATATTAATAAATAAATGAATATTTTTAATAGAATTGTACAAATTGAGAGATTTGGAAAAGACGAATTACTTGTGTTGTGATTGTAATATTGACGTGAAAATAAAAAGACGATGTAACGTCTAGGTGACAATGCTTGAAGGGTTGAGAGATGAACCGGTAGGATTTTACGACCTTACAATTCCACCATCTAAAAGCGAATTATTGATTTAGGTGTAAGATCGTAAAATTCTTAATAAGATCATGAGCGAGATGTAAGATCATTCATAATATTGAAAATATTAAAAAAACATAAATGAAATGGTATTTAGCTTTTATATTTTTATATGGAATCTTTATTTAATCTATAAAATATTTTAAATTAATTTATATTTCTATACAAAAACATAATATAATTAATATTAGACAACCTGTAACGTCCCAAAAACCATAACAAATTTTTTTTATTTTTAAAAGACAATTTTATGAAAACCATAAATCATCCAACTCATTGTTTGAAAACAATATCATAAAATCATAGTATCAAATACCATCTCTCAACATAAATCCACATGATGATGTGTACAATCTTTCATTTGCTTTCCCCCCGATTCTCCAAAATACCTGAAACATTTAAATCTACAACTGTAAGTCAAAACTTAGTGACTTCTCCAAAATATCGCACACAACAATATACAAACAATGTATGCACATATGAGCCTTAAGTCTGATTGGACCGTCTCGCAATGCCTACAGTACACCTAGACCGCTCTCCTGAGCCTACAACATATAGTTGGAATGCTCTCCAGAGTCTATAGCACGGGACCGGACCACACTCCTTGGGCCTACAATATCAACTGGACCGCTCGAGTATCTTGGCCTACAACATAGAGCAGGACCGCCTCAACTCAACCACAATATGTCGACATATGTAAACAAACAAACAATAACAAGCAAACATAGGTAATCACAACATGTCTACCAGACTAACTGATGACTACAACATAACAACATCCTACACATAAGGATACATACTGCAGTACAAAGTATAGTAAGAAAAATCACCTAGCAGGCTAGCAGACAAACAACACAACTCTCACAAACGAAAGACCGGTGCTACGAGCCACCTATACAACAATTAGAGGCACATCCTTAATCTATAGCCAAAAAACCCTCAGGTTGACCAAAAGTCAACCTGGTCAAAAAGTCAACAGTCAAAGTCAACAGCCAAAAGTCAACTTAGCTGTCCACCACGTTGTCGCCAAGCATCTGCCATGACATGGTAGTATCACGACAAAACAGTCGCGAGAAACCTCAGTCGCCACGACATGGTGAGCATATCGCCACGTTGTGGGAATTGTTCCTAAACAACTCAATGGATTAAGCCCTTAATCCTTTAAGTCACACACTCATCTCTTCTAGAAGGCTTTCTTACACCCATAGACCCCATAAAAATCCTTCCTTTATGGACGTGCATGTACAGTGCATGTCTTGAACTCTATTTAGGTAAAAAAAAATGGTGAAAATTTGATCAAAACCTAGTGCATGGAACCAAAACTCTATAAGACTTGAGATCTGGAACAAGAAACTACAAAGGGGCCTAAAGGAATTATAAAGTTAAAAACTTTATGGACTCCATCCACTCAAACCACCTTATACATGAAGAAAAATGCATAAAAGTCTAGATCTAGAAAAGTAGCACATAAATGAAGAGGTTTGTTTGCTGGATCTATGCACCAAGGACACCTTCTTCTTCTTTAATATCACCAAAAACCACCAAAAAGCTTCAAGATAACAACAATGGAGGCTAGGGTTGCTTTTTAGGTCGAAAAGGATGTGATGGAGGCTAAGGGTGAGCAAACCCTAGCCATCACATCGCTTAAATAAGGCTTAGAACCCAAAAAATTAGGGTTTGTATGATGGCTGCCACCACATGATGGCATGAACCTTGCCACGTCGTGGCGTCCAAAAAGGCGTGTGTTTTGTGTTAGCCAGCACCACGTCGTGGTGCTTCCTCCACCAAGTCGTGGCCACCATAAAAACCACTTGGAGGTATAAAGTTCTGAACTTGGTGAAGTTATACTTAGATCTTGTGTTGGGCTTGATTTATTTTTCTTTTCGTCCTATAAGCTTGGTATTATGAGTGGGGATTACTCTAATCCATTTGAGTTGTCCTTTCATAGGTTGTGGAGCCTCTTGAGTCATTAAAATGTAATCTTGGACACTAGTTTCTTCTCATGCATGGCCTAAGTTGTCTTAATGGATTAAGAGGTTAGGATCTTTGGTGTTGGACACTTTATGGCCATGCAAGACCATAAAGTTGGAAATTTATGGTCAATGACATCATTTTGGACTTGGATCTGGAAAATAGACTTAAAGGCTTAAGGATTAAGCTCTTAATGAGTTGGGTTGGCAGCCAGTTGCGTACGTGGTCAACAGGCCCATGCCTGGTCAACCAACATGTATGTTAGGCGTATAGCTGAGTACACTGGGCGTACTTAGCTGGGTTGACTCTGTTGACTTTTTGGAATTTTGACTTTTACCTAATTTTAACCAAGTTTGAACTTGGGGTGTTTTGGATTTGGTTTGAGAATTGGTTATCTAGATGGATAGGTGACGGTTAGAGTTGAGATTCGGAGACAGGACCTCATCAACTATTATTCAGATTTAGAGGCGAGTCTTCCTCACTGTACTTGTGGGTCGAAGGCACCAAGTTCGGCCCATTGTATTGGATATCCTATTATATGATAGTATGTTATTATGATGTAGAGATTTGTTAGATCGGTATCCTGGTATATAGGATGTTAGCATACGGTAGTGATCTGTAGATCTTCCTGTTTTTATGTTGACCGGTTATATGTTTATCTGTTATGTATATGTCGACATGTTATGTTTGGGTGGGTTGAGACAGTCCTGCTTTTTGCTGAAGGCCAAGATACCCGGGGCGGTCCGGATAGACTGTAGGCCCTGCGAGGCGGTCCAGTCAGGCTGAAGGCCTAGAGAGAGGTCCGGATAGGTTGTAGGTCCTATGAGGTGGTCCATTCATGTCGAAGGCTCAGAGAGCATTCCAGATAGGTTGTAGACCCTGCGAGGCGGTCCAGTCATGCTAAGGGATCATTTATGCATGATATTGTATGTAATGTTTATGTATTGGTACTTTTGGGGAACACATTAAAGACGTCGTGTGCGTTATTAAGCTCTAAAGGTAATCTGAGTCGATATCCAACTGGAATGGTCCTATGTATCTTGGGTTTAGTTTACCTCACCTTCCGAACCTTATAACTCCTTTCCAAGGAGATACTTTGAGCATCACCCTGTCTCCCACTTGGAATTCTAGGGGTTTAAGCTTCACATTGGTGTAGCTCTTTTGTCGATCACGTGATGCCTTCATGCGTTCTCTTATCTGCATTATCTTCTCTATCGTCTCGTGGATGATCTATGGGCGTGTTCGTAAGGTATCCCCTGCGACCTTCTTGGCTAGTTGGGTGTCGCCAACTTCCGTCCAACAAATGGGAGAACGATATTTCCGCCCATATAGTGCTTCGAACGGCGTTGCTTTTTATGCTCGTGTGATAGATATTGTTGTATGAAAACTCAACCAGGGGTATATGAGTATCCCATGCATTCCCAAAATCTATCACAGATGCTCTGAGCATGTATTTCAACGTTTGAATGGTCCTTTCGCTTTGACCATCGGTTTGCAGATGATAAGTTGTACTCATGTCTAGGCGCGTACCAAGGGATTTATGCAAGCTCTGTCATAAATGAGAGGTAAACCTACTATCTCTGTCAGAGATCATGGACAAGGGTACCCCATGTAATCTGACAAAATTTTTAAGGTACGTTCTGGTCAGCTTCTCCATTTTGTCCGTTTGTTTTATCGATATGAAGTGTGCAGACTTGGTTAATCTTTCGACAACTACCCATATAGTTTCATAGCCTGCATTAGTCTTTGGAAACTTGGTGACAAAGTCCATTGCAATCCGCTCCCACTTCCACTCGATAATATCCGATTGTTGTAATAATACTGAGGGCCGTTGATGTTCTACTTTAACCTTCGAACATGTTGGGCACTTGTTGACGTAGGTCGCAATTTCATCCTTCATATTTGGCCACCAATAATGGGCCTTCAAGTCTAGATACATCTTGTCCACTCCTGGATGAATGGAATACCTAGTCCTATGAGCTTTATCTAATACTAGTTCCTTGACTCCTCCATATTTCGGAACCCATACTCGGTTCATGAAATTTCTCGTTCCATCATCCTTTACTTCTAGCTGTCTTTCCATACCTTTGATGTAACACCCATAAAAATCATGCCAATTTAAAACTTTTTAAATTATTCAAAAACCAATAATTATTACAATTTTTTTTTTCAAAATGGTTTCATGTCAAAGTATCCCAGAATCAAATCATAAAAATATAAGGAGGTGCACGATCACGCCTTCGCCTTCCCACGATCATCAGAAGTACCTGAAACAATATCAACAACTGTAAGCCCTAAGCTTAGTGATTTCCCCCAAAATACCAACGCCATACAAACAATATCAATATCATATATACATCATGCATAATTAGCCATCAGCCTGACTGGACCGCCTCGTAGGGCCATCAGTCTATCTGGACCACTCTCCGAGCCATCGACACGTCTGGACCGCCTCTCAGGGCCTTCAGCCTAGCCGTACCGCTCGCCGGGCCTTCAAACTGACTAGTACGCCCTAATCGGGTCTTCACTCTATCCGGGCCGCCCTGGGTATGTTGGCAAAAGCATAAAGCATGACCGCCTCAACCCAACCCCCAATCAAACAATCATGTGCACATAAATATCATATGCTAGCTAGCATGTACAGATAGTCATACAGATCTAACAGATCACTAACATAGTATCATCCTATAACCAGGATACCGATCTAACATATCACTAACCATAGCATCATCCTATATACCAGGATACTGACCTAACCGGTCACTAACATAGCATCATCCTATATACCAGGATACCGACCTACCAGGTCACTAAGCGTATCGTCATTCAATAACCAGGATAACAATCCAAAAGAGGGGTCGGCATTGGTGTCTTCGACCCTGTTAGTATAGTGAGGACAACTCACCTCACAGGTAGCTCATAATGATAATGTGAAACTCCCCAAATACAGCTCCAAACTCAAACACATATATCCACCAATGATCCACTTACATAAATTTCCAAATTACTAAAATACTAAAATACCCCATAAGTCAAACTGGTCAACCCTTGGTCAAAGTCAAAGTCAACGGTCAAGGTCAACAGTCCATGTTGACCCAACTCGTCGAGTGTAGCTCACTGACTCGTCGAGTTCCTTCAAAACTCAAGAACTCACGAAAACCCCAGTCGACTCGCCGAGTTTCCAGACAACTCGTCGAGTCCATGCAGTGTCCAAAAATGTCGGGAAAACCCTAACCAACTCATCGAGTTACCTCTCTAACTTGCCAAGTTCATGCAGAATCCAGAAAGTGGGAAACCCTCATTCAACTCGTTGAGTTGACTATGCAACTCGGCGAGTTCCTTTAGTCAATTTCTCATTCAGATGCTTTTAAGTGAAACCAAAGCTCCAAATTGTAGATCTAGGCTCCTAGGATGTTGTTATCACATAAAGTTGCTAACTTTACATGCATGCAAGGCTCCATGAGGCTAAAACACTCATAACTAGCCTTAGAAGAAGGTCTTGGACATGGAGGAGGGCAAAGCTTCATAAAGCTTGAGGCTTTATGTCCATAAGGGCCTAGACGAGTCCAGATCTGAAACCGTGCCCTTGTGACAAGCTCAAATCCGAAAGTGACTCCATTTTGCACCAAAATGCCCATATTCCAACATAAGAAGAGATCTAAGAAATGGAAGGCCAAGGTAAAGACTTTTTACCTTCTATTGGATGCCAACACGATGTAGATATTGGATCTACAAGCTTCCCCTCGTTCCAAACTTCTTAATCTTCAAGCTTCTTCAACAAATGCACCAAAAACACACTTTTAGCCTGTCACACACTCAAGAATAGGGTTTAGATCGATTAGGGTTGCTTTTGGCCGTCAAAAGGTGGTAAGGAGGCTGGAGGAAAGGACTTAAGGTCCTTTAAATAGGGTGCAAACCCTAAAAATTAGGGTTTTCATGCATAGTGATGAAACAAAGAATCGAGTTTAAAACAAATCAGAGTATGAAATCAATTAAGAATGAGAGATTGAACACCAGATGTAAATATGATCTTGTTTCAGCTCTATTACGCTTTCGTATGTTTACAGAGTACAAAGACATGTCTGTAAAAAACTCTTTTATCTAACTCTAGTAAATATCCCTATTTATAGGGAACCGAAAGCATACAAAAAATATACTAAGGCATATACACTAACACTTCGAATAAAAAGCTCCTTAGTAAAATACATAACAAAACATTCGAAGAGACAAAAATACAATTCGAATTATTACAACAATTCGACCCTTACAATCTCCCCCTTTGTAATCAAAGTCGAACTACTTAATTTGTAAGAAGTTGGATGGAGTACAACATCACTCTTCGAATCTTCGTGTACCAGGAGATAATCTTCTTCAGCTCTTTCTTATCTCCTTCATTGTTCTTCTTATAGTGATTCATACGAACAATTAAATTCGTATATTGAGACGTTGAATACCTTTCCACTTCGCATGCCTGAAATAAGAAACGTTTTGCTTTACCAGCCTTGTCTTTTCCTGCGAAGACCATTCCAAAAGGCTTCAGGAAAATTTCACCATCAGCATACTTCTTCAACTCTGCCTGAGTCTTCGTAGGAGCCATCGGAGCTTTAATTTCCATACCTTTAGCCGTAGCTAACTCCACATCTTTAAGAGCCAAGCACTCATAGTAATTTTCGATGAAAATCTTGATGTGAGCAACCCCAAGCTTGAATTCATCAGGTTCTGTGTTTTGAAGGTATGAAAATGATTTGTCTTTTAAAATTAATGCAACTTGTATAAGATCATACAAGTTCATTAATGGAAAATCTGCCACAGTAAACTCACAAACACTTCCATTTGCCCTGACAACCACATACTTGAAATTTTGGATTGTGTTTTCGAATACCACATCCTTTTTCATACTGATCACTTTCTTGATTTTAATCAATGACCACACTTCCTCAGGGGCTTTTGCAAGAACAGCATGAAAACGAATTTTCATGTGTGTACCTTCATCCTTTCCTTTAAAATTTCCTTCTGCTTTGAACTGAGGCATGATAAACATCATTTCGTTTATTGGAAAATCCAACTGGCTTGCATCAGTATTCGTAACCAAATAACTTTGTTTTGGTTTCTTCTCAAATGAATACATGTGATTGAATGCAACCTTGGCCTCAATTTTTTCGTAATTGTAGTGTTTGGATGGGTCACCTTTGTCCATTCCCTTCGGATCACCAGCACGCTGAGTCATAATACTTTGAATCAACCTTAGTTTTTCAATTTCAGCTTCTGCTTCAGCCTTCTTTTCTTCTTTCGACTTTTCCACAACAATCGATTTCCCTTTATCTTTCAAGGTTGAAGTATCAATTACTTCTTTTGGTTTCGAACCACTCTCACCAGTCTCTGTAGATTTACCAATCACAATTCCTTTCGAAATAGGTCTTGTAATAGGTAACGTTATCACGACTGTTGAAGTAACCATCCCAACAGAAACAATAACTGGCTTTGTTATTGGGATCTTTGAAGAAAATACCTTTCCTACAACTTTCGCATCTTCATCACTCGCCTTCGATTCACCAGTTTTTCTTTCTCCCCCTTGCACCCCTGTGAAAACAGGTGGGGCATATGTTGTTGGAAGAAGGCTTGTAATGCGAAATATAGGAGCAAGTTGCTTGTTGAGAATTGCTTCGAATTGAATGAATTTTTGTGATAAAAATTCAGGAGTAATTAGTGAAGAAGAAACCGGCTTGACTGATAGATCTTTTAACTCTTTTAACAAAGTGATCACTTCCAAAAAGTTGGCACTTTCGGATGTTGAAAGTTGAGTTAGTAGTGGACTTAAGTTTTCATACAATTTAACAAATCGTGTGACTGTGTCACAAATGATATCAACTTTCTGATTCAAAGAAGCATAATCTTGTTGAAAATTTCCAATTTCTTTTTGCATATCTTCGCGGAGTTCACGAATTTGCAAATTGACATCCTCCCTCATTTTCTTCACTTCATGAACAAAAAGAACATGCCTTTCCTTTGTGACATTCTTCAATTCTTTCACATCACTGGTAAACTTTAAATTTTGAGAATTGATCCGAAGTTCATTATTTTGATCATTGTGATCTACCTTCTCCAAAATTCGAGATTCAGAGTCTTTAATCATCCCCAATATTTTATTTACAATTCTGGCTTCGAACATTTTCAACAATGAATCAACCTCCAAACTTGAAACAGACGAACCACCCCCCAGATCAGCTTGAGATTGAATTATAGAATTCAGCTTCTGATTTAGAATTTTAAATTGCTTCATGGTCAGCAGCATATGATCTGGAAACGCCTCTTCCTCTTCATGAAATTCTAATTCTTCAAACGTACCTCCAAACCCTTCAGTATCAGTTTCTGTCTCCATAAAAATGGTTTCTTGAACATTCGAATTTGGTTTGGGTGTGTCAGTGGATTGAGAAGAAAAAATAGAAGTGAATGGTTGATTGATAATATTTTCGAAGGTAGGGGAATCAGTAGTTGATGTAATGGGAATAGTGGATTGTGATAAAGAAACAATACTTTCGAAGGGAACAGAAGTAGATTGACCTTGAACTTCATTCTTCGCATCTCCATCACCCATATTGACATTTGCATCCGTATCAGATACGTTTGCAGGGATGCCTGAAGTTCGTACCGCCTCAGAAACTGATTTGGTAACCGAATCTTCGGGTGGTATGACAACTGTCTGCTCGGGAGTCAAATTTTGTACATGAAGAGTTGTCTCTGGTGTTTCTGGAATTCTTTCACTATCATCTTCTGTTGACTCAGTAGAAATCACGAGTTTTTGAGTCTTCTTCTTCTTCTTCTTTGACAAATGTTTTGCAATATCCTCAGCCCTTCGTTTCTTGGACACCGGAGAAACAGGTGCTGGCACTTCTCTAATTAATACACCTTGATGAGTGATTTGAGGTTTTCGAACCACTTTATGTGTAGGAGACTTGCTTTTATGGGTTGACTTCATTTTGATTCTTCGAAACATTCCGGTCTTCGAAGGAATGACTACATGCTCTTGTGTTTTTTCAATAATAGGCTCAATCAATTGAGTCTGAGCAACAGACACTTCAGCCGTTTGAGGCTTCTTCTTTGGAGATTTCGAAGATTTTAACTCTGTTTCAGTCTTCTTCGTCTTCTTGGATTTCTTATCATCTCTTCCCAATAGTATGCTAGTTTCGATTGTAGAATCAATGGTCTTCAAATATGCCACCAAGACAGAATTCGAAGGATCAACTCTTTTAAGCATTGCGTCGGGAATACGAGCAACTGATGGAAACACTTCAGCACTATCTGTGACATCCTCTGGATAGTGGTATGATTGAAAAACAGCTTTTGCTTCATCATTGGGTACCAAAATCCCTTCCTTGTTGTAAAAGTATTGCAAAATCAAACTCCAGTATCTTGCACACGAAATACCATGAATAGCATTCGTGTGTTCTACACCCTTTTGGAATTCCTTCCATAATTGTGTAGAATAATCCACTTGAAGATCATAATAGATTCCAGCAACCATTGCATAAACCTCCATTTTTCCTTTATCAAGACCAACTGTTCTCCTAGTTAAACACCTTAGAAAAATTCCAAATAAGAAATTCCATAGTCGTGGAAGACCAGATTTCTTAAAATCACTGATCTTTGAGAGTGGAGGCTGATATCCCATCTCATTAAACATATTGACAATTTGAGGAAATGTGAAAGCAACATATGGAGGTGAATTCGGAATTTCAAGAATTTGGCAAAAGAGTTTCTTGGATAGTCTGACCTTTTTGTCGTTCACCAGATGAAAAGTAATTGTATCAGAAGCTTTGTTGTAAGTAGCAGTTGATCCTGCTTGAGAAAGCCATGACATTGGAACAGAGAATGAACTGAACATCGCCTTAGAGAAGACAGAGTTCTTCAAGGCAACTATTAGCATCTTCAATTCTTCCGGGTATTGAGAAACATCACCCTCCAAGTAATAGTTTGTTTCTTGAATCTTCATTATTGGTAATGAAGAGACATCTTCAGTGGTCTGAGAAGGATCAGCATCAACATGAACAGAAGTCGCCATTGTTAGGGTTTGAAGACTTTGATGATCAGAGAATTTGGGAATTTTTCTTTTTGATCACGTAAACTGATAATGAACCCTTGAATCCCCTTTTATATGTAACCCTGAAGTTTGAATTTGAAGCGGGATAGGTATTTAATGAAATCCGACGTGGCACCTTGAAAATCGGACCATTACTGCGTAAAAGTAGCCATGCGTCAAAAAGTAGCTGTCACATCTCCTTGAAAATCGGACAGAATACCATACGTCATTTATAGACAGCCTTTATTGTTATCCCCAAGATGATTGTAACTGTCAGGACCCTTCGTATGGAAGCAGGGCTCTTTCACTTTTGGGATGAAAAGCGAAGTCATATGCCAGATGTTTGAAATCATCAGCCTGAGTTGGTATTACTCAGAACCTCAAGGATTTCGTGACTGCAGTGTTCCAAAGAATGTAGACAAGAAACAAAGATAAGAAAATTTTGGGATATAGTGATGTCAAAATTTCAATTTGACACAAAAGCAGATGAAATCCCGGGCAAAGATCGCTTCGTTAATTATTAAGAAAAATGATCAACAGCTTGTGTGGTTTCCCGTGAATTACAATCGAGTACTTGTTGATAAGTATCAAAGGGCTTCTTTTATAATTCTTCGTGGGTAGGAAAAAAAATTTCGTTACATATCATCCTAAACATAAGGTGAGAAATTGTAACAGAAATTACTTGTTTAACCAGTGTAGTCAGTGACAAGTTTTCTTTGAAAAATTTTAAGTGGCATTGACTTTCGAATGAAACTCACTCGGAAATCATATTCAGGAAAAAAAAATTTGTGCTGGATCTTGTTGGGTAACAAACATCATGGGTTTCGAATGTTTGATCAAGACCACTCATTTGAAATGAATATGATTTGGAGTTTCGAATTTAGGTACAGAAACAAATGTTTCGTGAAAATCTGGAACATTGTTCCCCGTCAATTCCTTAAAAGTATATTGAAAATTGGGTTTCACTTTCATCACGGTCTCATGATGTCACATCATAAACACAGATTTTTGATATGTCTAAGTCTCGATGGGTTTGATCAGAGGCCTCTCGGATATATGTCCTCGTGTGTGATCGTGTAAGAACTTTATAGGTGAAAAAGATTGATGTAAGACACGAAAAGTACCTCTGTTATATTTGGACCAAACAGTAAACTCTTAACTCATTTTGAGAAGAGTCAGGTAGCTCAGAGACTAATGTGAATATAAGCCTGATTGGGAAGAAATTTTCGTATGAAGAATTTCATTAAGGCTTTCGTACACACACATTGAGTCATTTGAGGCTTTGGACAACATGCAGCAGCATGCTTCTAGGGACAACTTAGCTAGTTCAAGTGATGAAAAATGTATTGATTCATACGAAAAAAATATATCTAACCCTAGAACTGCAAGCATAATCCACTTTATATCTTCATGATGTTCTGCAACAAAATACTAAAAAGAAATAAGAATTAAACTATTTTTGTTGTTTTGAATTTTTCGAAAATTAAATGACAAAACAAAAGAAAATCTTTTTGGATTTTTAATTTTTCGAAAATTGAATGACAAAACAAAAGAAAATCTTTTTGGATTTTTGATTTTTCGAAAATTGAATGACAAAACAAAAGAAAATCTTTTTCGTTTTTTTATTTTTCGAAAACTGAATGACAAAACAAAAGAAAAGCTTCTTCGATTTTTGATTTTTCGAAAATTGAATGACAAAACAAAAGAAAATCTTTTTGGATTTTTGATTTTTCGAAAATTGAATGACAAAACAAAAGAAAATCTTTTTGGATTTTTGATTTTTCGAAAATTGAAAATAAACTGTACTTGTTGCAAAAATACGAAATTTTATCATCCCCTTTTAAGTGACAAATGTACGAATTCGAAGGGGTCGAAGCGTTGACTATGAACAGTAACCTCTGAATGAACCCTTAAAATAAGTGACAAATTTACGAATTCGAAGGGGTCGAAGCGTTGACTATGAACAGTAACCTCTGAAGGCTGACGGTTATTGTTTTGTCTTTCATTCAGCGCCTCTGATTCATTCATGGTCATTCATCATTCGCCTTTTTCACATGGAACAGAATTTTCATCGATCATTCCAAATCCTTCTATAATCCTTCTATATGTTTAGTCTTCGAATGCTGCACAGGATTATGACAAATTCTTATTGCACTTTGAGAAGCACAATATAATGGAATATTTTTCATATTAATTGCATAATCACGCAATTGGCTTTGAATCCATATAATTTGTGATGTGCAAGCAGCAGCAGCCACATATTCTGCTTCAGCTGTTGAAATTGAGACACATGTTTGCTTTTTCGACTGCCAGCTCACCAATTTGCCATCGAGAAATTGACATCCACCACTTGTGCTTTTTCTATCAAGATTACATCCACCCAAGTCTGCATCCGAATATGCTTGTACAAAGAACCCAGTTTTCGAAGGATACCACAATCCTAACGAAATTGTTCCTTTAAGATAACGAAATATATTCTTCACAGCAGTGAGATGTGGTTCTCGTGGATTAGACTGATACCTTGCACAATTACACACAGAAAACATGATATCAGGTCTACTTGCTGTAAGATAAAGTAACGAACCAATCATGCTTCTATAAAGAGTTATGTCAACTGCAGGTTTATCTAACGAAGGTGTCAACTTTATGCCAGTTGGCATTGGAACTCGTAACTTTGTGTTATTCGTCAATCCAAACTTTTCTAGCAGATTCTTCGTATATTTTTCTTGATTAATAAAAATCCCTTCTCTGCTTTGACGAATATTCAATCCAAGAAAATTATTGATTTTTCCCATCATGCTCATTTCGAACTTACTTTTCATCAAATCTTCGAATTCTCTAGATAAAGCAGGGTCAGTTGAACCAAAAATAATATCATCAACATAAATTTGAACAAGCATTAGATGATTCCCAACTTTCTTTCGAAATAATGTGGGGTCAACAGATCCTTGTTTAAATTTAGATTGTTTCAAAAATGAAGTAAGAGTTGCATACCATGCTCTTGGTGCCTGTTTCAAACCATAAACTGCCTTATCTAAAATATAAACATGATCTGGATATTCTTCGTTAATAAAACCAGGGGTTGTTCTACGTAAACTGTTTCTTCAAGCTCTCCATTTAAAAATGCACATTTCACATCCATTTGATAAACATCAAAGTCTTTGTGAGCTGCATAAGCCAGAAATATACGAACCGCCTCGAGTCTTGCGACAGGGGAAAAAGTTTCTTCATAGTCGATTCCTTCTTGTTGTGAATATCCTTTAACAACAAGTCTGGCTTTGTTACGAACAATATTTCCATCTTTGTCGGTTTTATTTTTAAAAATCCATTTTAACCCGACAATCGAAACATTTTTAGGTTTAGGAATTAATCTCCAAACCTTGTTTCGTTCAAATTCAGACAATTCAGATTGCATTGCAACAACCCAATCTGAGTGTTCCATTGCAACCTTAACTGTTTTTGGTTCAATTTTAGAGATGAAAACATTGAACATGCAAAATTCCTGATGAGTATTCAATACCTCGTTCTTTGCACGAACTTGAGCTCTTGTTAAAACACCCTCTTGTGGATTCCCAATTACTTGATTCTTCGGATGATCTCTTGTCCATTTTTCCATTGGCAGATATGTTGGATCAAATTCCAATAGTGCATCTTCGTATATATCATCATTCTTTGAACCTGCAATCGAACAAACATCATCAAAATCATTATTATTCTCAATGTTTTCTAAATGCTCCCCCTCAACATTTTGCTCCCTTTCAACATCATGCTCCCCCTCAACATTAGCATTCACTCTTCCTTTCTCCCCCTCGAAAGAATGATCTTCCTCAACTAGAGTATTCGAATCCAATTGCTCCCCCTCCACTGGATTGTTTTGCATACTTTCGCCTTTCTCTGGAGAAGTTGATGTTGAATCATCAGTACGTTTTGTTAATTCAGAGAGATGATTATCATTTGCATTTATTTCAGCATCAACAGCATGATCTGAAATTCCAAAAATTAGATCATAATCAATATCTACGGTTTGTGAGGTTTCAGATTCATCTTGTATGTTTTTCAGAATAGGATGATTTTCAAACTGCGATGTAGTTTGTTTAATCTAGTAATCATCAAATGTAAGATTAAAAGTTTCTTCAACTTTTCGTGTTCTTTTGTTCAACACACGATATGCGACTGAATTATGCGAATATCCCAAGAAAATCCCTTCATCTGCTTTAGCTTGAAATTTCGTAAGATTATCCTTGAGATTCATAATGAAGCACCTGCATCCGAAAACATGAAAAAAATTGACGTTAGGTTTTCGATTGTTGAGAATTTCATATGGAGTAATGTTAAAACGACGATGAATGAAAGATCTGTTTTGAGTGAAACATGCGGTGGATATTGCTTCAGCCCAAAGATATTATGGAAGATTCGTATATGCCAACATAGTCCTTGCCGCTTCGCATAGAGACCTATTTCTTCGTTCAACAACACCATTTTGTTGTGGTGTGTATGGAGATGAAAAGTTATGCGAAATCCCTTTGTCCACCAAAAATGAATCAAGAACCTTGTTTTTAAATTCATTTCCATGATCACTCTTAATTTTTCGAACAATCTTCTTCAATGTTGTTTCCATCTTTTTGATAAAGTCAATCATGATTTGTGCAACTTCGGATTTAAGCCTGAGAAAATAAACCAACGTAAATCTTGAAAAGTCATCAACAATAACTAAAATGTACCTTTTCTTGTTGAGAGTTGAAACGGTTGAAGGACCACACAAATCAATATGTAAGAGCTCCAAGGGTGCAACAATTTTCGAATCTATTGTAATTGGATGACCTTGTTTATGTTGCTTTCCAACTTCACAAGCTGCACATAATGAATCATTGTCAAATTTAAGTACAGGTAAACCTCTTACCAGATCTTGTACCACAAGTTTATTGATGTTTCGAAAATTAAGATGAGAAAGTCTTCGATGCCAAAGCCAACTTAAGTCTGATGTTGCTTTCGAAAGAAGACATATAGCAGGTGTCCCTACTATCGGATTGATGTCCAATGTGAACATGTCACCTTTTCTTTTGGATTTCAGTAAAACTTCTTTAGTGTTGACATTCGAAATAACACTTCCTTCTTCATTAAAAAGAACTTGATTGCCAGTGCCCACAACAAGTTAGGAAACACTTATCAAGTTATGTTGAAGACCTTCAACATACGCAACACGATTCATTGTGAATTGTCCGTTCGTGATCTTCCCATATCCTTTGACTTGACATTTTTGATTGTTCCCAAACTTTAGAACTCCAACATTTTTTAGACTTCGAAAATCACGTAAATTCTCCTTCTTCCCAGTCATATGACGAGAGCAACCATTATCGATGTACCATTTATTATCATATTGCTCGTCACATAATACCTACAATCAATGGAAAAATTTAGGTACCCAAGGCTTTTTGGGTCCTTGGAAATTAGATTTCAATTTCGAATGTAATGAAGAACTTTTAACCCAATCACAAACTTTGGTTTTGAGACTATCAATTAAGTTTACATCTTCATTTAAAGGAACCGAAACATAAGTTTTTGATGGTTTCGAATGTTCACTGACAATACCCTTCGAATTCTGAGTTTGTGAATGAACATTCTTTGCTTTTATTACTGGTTTCCAAGCTTTGACTGATATGTTCGAATCCTTAGAAGATGAACTGTCGTTTGATGAAGTATTCACATACTTCTCATATGCTTCGTGAATTTGCTCCGTTGAAAATGTATTCGACTGATACATCTTTCCTTTGCCTTCAAGCCAATGATCAATGTTCTTCCTTGAAGTCGTTCCTTTTTCTCGTGAAATTTTCATAGTTTCTTTCTTCGTTTGATTAGGAAAATTTGGCTTTTGAGGAACAAAATCAACTTTTGGATTTGTTATAAAAGATTGAGCATATGATGTATCAACTGTTGTTTTAAAATGTTGACGTTGAAGAAATTTTTGATTTGGATTTGAGTTATTTGAATATTTTCTTGGAATTTTAGTTTCTGAAACTTTCGAAAACCTTGGTTGTTTATTCACTTCAGACTTTGAATGATTTGATTGAGATGAATGTTGAGGTTTTGTTGAAAAAGAAGAACTATTAGCTTTGAAAACATTTTTGGGTGATTGTGATTCAGTCATCTTTTGAGACTCAACATTTTGCCAAAATATTTTCTTTCTTGCTTGTCTTTTTGAAATGTTGTTTTCCTTCGAAAATTTGTCAATTTGATCTTTGAATTCCTTGGAGTTTAGTTTGACAACTTTTTCTTCTTCCTTTACAACTTGTTTTGAATTCTCTTTTTCAATTTTTGATTTTTCAACCCATTTTCTTTGTGGTTTTTGACGTTGAAATATGTATGAATTCTTTGTTAAGTTGTTTTCAACTGTGCTTTGATTTGCGAAAAAACCTTCATCAGTTGTTTTTGAATTATCGTCCTTAACTAATTTCTTTAATTCTGGTTTGATATTCTCAACATTTCCAGTTGTTACGAAAACTTGATTTGGAAAAATGACATCATCTGTACACTTGAAATTTGGATAAACCACAGTATTTGTTTCAAGGTAATGTTCACCTTTATCAGTCTTTACTTGTTCGAACTTTTGTGTATCACCATACACCTGATCAACCACTATTCGTGGAGTTTCTTCTTCCTTTGAATATTTCTTTTCATTCGAAATTTTCTCTTCATTTTCATCATCGCTATCATCAGTTTGACTGTCTTTGATATCCACGAAGTTCATATCACAAACTTTCGAAGTTGAAGGTATATCAATTTCTTTCTCAACCATCAAATCCTTAACTTTTTCTTTTCCTTCAAATGTTGATGCAACATTAACAACAGACAACTGGGAACAATCAACATCCTCAAGTTCACTAATTTCACTAATATTGTCAGAATTATCTTCAATATCAGCAAAATTAGATTGAGAATCAGATGTTGAATCCTCAGTCTTTTTCAAAATTTGAATTTGTTCAGATTTAGTCAAAGTATCATTCACTATGTTAACTAATTCATTCGCATCAAGACATTCATCAATTTTGACAATTCCATATTTATATCTATCATCAGGAACTTTGTCAAAATCAGCAATAATTTGCTCACAATCATACGAAATATTATCTACCTTAGCTCTTTCGTATGCTAGAAAAGGTAGTAATTTTCTATGTTGCTCTTTACTTATTTCACATGAATGATGTAAATCAGTTAATTTTCCATAAAGTCTTTTAGCAGCATTACAATAAATGTTTCTTTGTGCTAGCAAAAGTTTAATCTCACTTGATAAAGTATCCCTATCACACATAATATGTGTTATTTGTAATTCCAAACAATCAATTTTACTTATTTTCATTTCTAATCGCTTTTTGGTCTCTAACAACTCCATTGACAACTTGTTGGCCTCGTTGCTAGCAGACACAACAACTGAATCAAAATAAGTAGCCGTCTCATCAAAAGATATTAGTTCAGAATCACAAGCATGTGTAGGAATATTAAAAGATTCGAGAATTTTACGTACCTTTGTTGTCATTGGGGATTTGTCTGCTGTTTTGGATACGAAGCATCGTCCTTTCACTTCGAATTCCTCGTCATTTGAATCCTCGTCCATTTTCGCATACATTGCCCCATGTGTTGGATTCCTCATTTCTTCATCGTCTGATCCGAATGACCAAATTTGATACGTTCCATCTTCATCCTCATGTTCACCTTTTGCAACCAATGACAAGTTTTTGGTTTTCGCACGAACCTCTTCAAGCTTCTCCGCATAATACGACTCATCTTTAACTTTATTCTTCCTCTCATCCTTCTTCCGAAGCATACAATCATTCGCAAGATGATTAGATCCGTTGCAATAATGACAATCTATTCCAGCATCACCTTTCAGCTTTTTCTCGATCTTTCCTTCAGACATTTTCGAATCTTTCTTCTCAATTTTCTTTTTCTCCTCATCAACAGTTTTACTCACTGCACTTCCTTTTACCTCAGCAAGCTTAGTCTTCGGATTGAACGGGTTTTTAAAAAACTTCTTAACACGATTATTCGAGTAAAAAGCAATTGTCTCATCATCCAAATTCATGATGAATCCTTCTTCTTCCTCAAAATCACCATTTTCAGCTTCTTTCTCAGATATCTTTGACACAAGTGCCAATGGACCTCCCAAATTCAGCTTCGTCTCCTCAGCAATTTCATTTACCTCAGTTTCGTGTGTCTTCAACTGATTGTACAAATCATTGAGAGTTGATGTATCAAAACTTTGTTGATTCTTCACCATCATACCTACACTCCTCCATTCTTTTCGAAGACCCATCACAAAAATGAGATTGAATTCCATTGAAGTCCTGGTAATTCCATATCGATTACAACGATAGATTAACTCGTTCAGTCGATCATAGTAGACTTCAATTGTTTCACCTTCTTTTTGTCTGAAATCTTTCAGCTCAACCAAACACTGTTTGACTGAATTGATTTTCGTCTTCTCACTTCCTTGAAACTTATCTTTCAGATTGTTCCAGATCTCCTTTGCAGTTGTACAACTCCTTACATAATTGTACACAACTGGAGGTAAAGCTCCTCGTAATTCCCTCATACACCTTTTCTCCAGTTTCTTCAGACGATCAGTTTGATTATCAACACCAGAATTCGTAGAAGATGATCCAATTGCTTGAACAGTCACTGGAACATTGACATTATCAGCGATACATGACCATAATTCTTCATCAATACCATTCAGATAATCCTGCATACGATCAGCCCACTGATCATAGTATTCATGGATTAGCATTGGAATTTTGGTTGATGATCCTAACAGATGAGAAAACGAGGTCATTGAATTGAGATTGAAACTCGCCATTGTTGTACGGAAGCTGATTTTGAAAAAAAAATTAAGAAGATTTGGAAATTTGAAAACAAACTAGTTGAATCAAATCGGAATTGCTAGAAGAACACTCGATTCAACAATTCAAATGCAGAATCAAATCACAGACTAAGATCTAGACAAATTTTTCACGATCAAAAAGTGCGGAAACTTTCGAACCAAAAATTTGATTCAAAAACTTTTTGAATGGATGAAAATCATATCACAGATGTGATTCCTGCTCTGATACCAATTGATGAAACAAAGAATCGAGTTTAAAACAAATCGGAGTATGAAATCAATTAAGAATGCGAGATTGAACACCAGATGTAAATATGATCTTGTTTCAGCTCTATTACGCTTTCGTATGTTTACAGAGTACAAAGACAGGTCTGTAAAAAACTCTTTTATCTAACTCTAGTAAATATCCCTATTTATAGGGAACCGAAAGCATACAAAAAATATACTAAGGCATATACACTAACGCTTCGAACAAAAAGCTCCTTAGTAAAATACATAACAAAACATTCGAAGAGACAAAAATACAATTCGACTTATTACAACAATTCGACCCTTACACATAGCCTCTACTCGTCGAGTTGGGGTCCTCCAACTCGTCTAGTAGATGCCATAAACCACGCGGGCTGACTAGGTTTGACACGATGAGTTGGGCCTCCAACTCGTCGAGTTCCCACAATAAAACTGAATACAAAGCTTTTAAAGTTTATACCTGGGAGTCGGGATGTTACATTTGAGGCTTTCTTCTTTAACGTTTCCATCCGTTAAAGCCTCAAGATGAGCACTTCTAATCTGGGATATTATATTTGACTGAACAGTCATTGTAAGGGCTTTCACTCTACAAGGTTTCACTCGTTCCTTACGGCTCAAAGCGTCAGCTACAACATTATCCTTTCTTGGGTGGTATCGAATCTCACAATCATAGTCGTTCAGCAACTCTATCCATCTTCTTTGCCTCGTATTGAGTTCATTTTGATTGAATATGTGCTGCAGACTCTTGTGATCCGTGTATACCACACACTTCGTTGCGTAGAGGTAATGATGCCAGATCTTCAAGGCAAAAACTACCGCTCCCAACTCTAGGTCGTGGGTGGTATAGTTGTTCTCATGCACCTTAAGTTGTCTTGAGGCGTAGGATATGACTTTCTCCCTTTGCATTAATACACATCCTATTCCTTGGTGTGACACATCACAGTATACTACGAAGTCATCATTGCCTACTGGAAGAGATAGTATCGGTGCACTACACAACATGTCTTTCAGCTTTTGGAAAGCTGCTTCACGCCTATCTTCCCAAGTGAATTTTACTTCCTTTTGGTTTAACATTGTGAGGGGTTTGGCTATACAAGAGAAATTCTCTATAAATCTTCGGTAGTAGCCGACGAGTCCTAGAAATTGACGCACTTCCGTTTACTTCTCTTAACCAAAATTCACACTTAGAAAATTTGGCATACAACTTTTCTTTCCTTAACAGTTCTAGGATCACTCGAAGGTGTTGCCCATGCTCTTCCTTGGTTTGTGAGTATACCAGAATAATTACGATGAATACAATCACAAATTTATCCAAGTAGGGTTTACACACTTGATTCATAAGATCCATAAAGACCACCGATGCATTGGTTAATCCAAAAGGCATGACCAAAAACTCGTAATGTCCGTAGCGTGTTCTGAACGCAGTCTTTGGAATGTCATCTTCCATGACTTGAAGTTGATGATATCCTGATCTCAAGTCGATCTTGGAAAAGTAACTGGATCCTTGCAATTGATCGAAGAGATCGTCTATTCAGGGTACAAGATATCTATTTTTAATGTTCAACTTATTTATCTCTCTGTAGTCTATGCACATTCGGAAAGATCCGTCCTTCTTCTTGACAAATAAAACGGGTGCTCCCCAAGGCAAAAATCTTGGTCTGATGAAACCCTTGTCAAGGAGTTCTTGTAGTTGGCTGGAGAGCTCTTCCATCTCTGAGGGTGCCAATCTATAAGGAGACTTTGCTACTAGAGCAGCTCCTGGGACTAGATCAATCTGAAACTCTACTTGACGAATTGGCGGTAGACCGGGTAGATCTTCAGGGAATACATCAGGGAATTCGCACACTTGAGGTACCTCATCGATCTTTTTCTTCTTATTGTGCTTCCTATCGACAATATGAGCTAAGAAAGCGAAATACTTTTTCTACAAGTATTTCCTAGTCTTCGTGCATGAGATGATCCTAAGGTTTCTACTAGGCTTGTCACCAAAGACGATCATGGATTCTCCGTTGGGTAAGGATAGACGTAGGGCCTTCTCGAAGCAAAGCACCTTGACGTGGTTAATGGATAACCAGTCCATTCCTATAATGACGTCGAAACTTCCAATGACCATTGGCATAAGGTTGACGAGAAATGGATGAGAATTTAGAGTTAAGGTGCAGTTCTTAAGTATTTCCCTAATACTACCGACTTGGTCGTTAGCCATTTCTACTCTATAGGCTTCCCTAAGTTTACTAGAGGGGTGATCTAATAACTTCCTAAATTCGAGAGTAATATAGCTTCTATCGGTGCCGGTATCAAAAAGAATATTTGCAAGTAAGTTATTGATTAGGAACATATTTGTCACTACCGTCAGATCTTCGACGGCTTCCCTTGCTCTGATAACAAATGCCCTGCCTCTAGCTGCACCTCCCTGACCTTTTAGTTTTGGACAATCCCTTCTGAGGTGTCCAATTTACTTGCAATCATGGCACGCTCGACTATCTCTATTAGACGGGGTTCTACACTTTTTTGCAAGATGACCTCTCTTGCCGCAGTTTGTACAGACCCAACATGCTCCATGGTGATGATACCCACATTCCTTTCACTTAGGGCCACCTCTTGAAGTAGTCCTTACCGAGGGTGTTGCAACTGTAAACGCTCGAATCACTTATCGCTTCTTCTCTGATGACTGCCTAGCCTTCCCTTTGGCTCGCTTTCCAAATTTCCTTTTCCTACGCTCTACCTTGGGAAGATCAGCCTTTTGAACCACCATTCCTCGATGAACCGCTTGATTTGTCATACTAAAGGCTAATCTCATGGCGCTATCAAAGGTAGTAGATGTTGAGGTCGTGACTACGCCTTGAATAGGCTGAGGCAAACCCCAAATGTACCTCTCTATATTCTTCTCTTTCGGGGTAACCATCCTGGGGAACAAGGTGGCTAGGTCATTGAAGTGATTTGTATAGGTGGCAATATCAGCTTCCAGCATCATCAGGTTCCACAGCTCCTGCTCCAGTTTCTGTATCTCCTCACGTGGACAGTATTCTCCAATCATGAGTTGCTTCAACACATCCCAAGACATGGTGTTAGCTACGTTTATGCCCATGGTATTGGTGTAAATGTTCCACCAACTCAAGGTTGTATCTGCCATGGTGAAGGCGGAGAAGTTGACTTTACAGTCCTCTGGGCAGAAACTTACCTCAAATATCGATTCCATCTTCTCTATCCACCTAGTCAGCCCAACAACTCCCTCATTTTCATTGAAGGGTTTTGGCTTACAATTCATAAAACCCTTATATGAACAGACTCTAGTGGGAACTTGATTGTCTCCTTGCGAACACTCGCCCCCATTGCCTCCCGATCCTACATTCCTAGGGGTTTCTAGACTCGCTATGGAATCAGCTACACGCTAGGTGATCAGTGCCTCAATCGCGGTTGAGCTCATTGGATCGAGATTCCTTTCAAGCATTCTTGGGTTACATCTAGTGCGAGGCATGATTCTAAATTTAAGGTATGGGTTATTTGTTATTTTATCTTGCTAAGTTAGAATGGTTAACTTATTTAAAGCAATCAAAACAAACAAATAACACGTAAACATTCAGATCATATAAACTTTCATAGATTTTCATAAACTTTTCACATCAGTTTATCATAATCAAAAGAGTGTATACAAGTGTGGTTTAAATAGGAATAGGATCTATTCTACACAAAAGAAGTAGCGGATTCCTATATTGGCTATGCTGTTATTCCCTCCCTCAAACCCAAAAAATGTCATAGTTCTTAGCTACCCAAGGCTAGAACTATCTACCACAACCTAAAGTAAAATACCAACCAAACAACTATCTGGGTTAACTGCTACTGGAGACACCCGATCATTGCCTCCAGAGTGGCTGCCCCTATTTTCGACACTAACAATCTTAACTCTGTCTCTCTCACGTGCTGATCGAGACTCTCAATCTTGATTTGCTGATGTTGCACTAGAGAATGGGTCTCCTCTAGGTGATCATAAGCTTGGAGGATTCTTATCTCATCAAAATGCCTTTTTTCCTCTAAACCTCTGATGGCGTCAGCCAACATCCTAATCTCCCTCTACAATGAGTCCCCATCCTCCTCTAACTGACGTACGCGATCATCGTGTCGTTCGATACGTGGAACTAACACTGAAATCGCTCGATCTGTGGGATCCGTAGGGATAGGGTCGCATCTCGGAGCCTGGGACGATTCTCCGATGTCATAGTGGCCAATGTTGTCCTCCTGGATCTACTCATCCACTTGGGGTGTCCATTTATGGGTAGGGCAAGGTTTCTTGGATGGATTCATTTGGGGATAATGGGGGTGAGGCTGCTCTTTTTCGGGATGGAATAGGAATGGATTTTCTGGGGGTGTAAATCACTCGGTATCCTGAGGTATACACACTATAAGGTTGGTCTGAGGCTGGAGACTCCGATGATGGCTATGACTCAAGAGTGTCCTACTCCTGAGTCTTGGGATGTTCATCACTGTGGGATGACGAGTCGAGATATGGTGAGTTTGTTGGATATAGTGTCTAAGTCCATAACTATATTTGGTATGTACTTGACCCGACCCGGCATGGTCCATTTGGGTTGCACTTCCCCTGAACAATTTACGGATAATCTTTTGAGAATAGTATAAGTTATGATTTATTAATATATTATAAGTTCAAATATATTAATATAAAATCATATTATTTAATTAGTGTTGATCTATAATTAATTTAGAATTAATTTAGAGATCAAAAGTATGACTAATTAAATATGGGCTCTTGTATTTATATAGTGTGGGCTAATGCTTATTTGGAATGGGCTAGGCTTGCATGGAAAGTCCATGGATACTCCATGGATGGATCTCATGGAAATGAAAAGACATGGGTATTAGGGTTTACATGGATGTAACCCTAATCCACCACACTATATAAAGGAGGCCTTGGTTCTTGAAATTGCACTAGTTGATGTGTGTAAACTAAGAGGGCCGATTTCAAGAAGTTTGTGACTATTCTCTCAAGTTTCCAAGTTTGTGGTGATTTGTGACTTCCATTTGAGGCATCCACATTATTGGTGCTAGGCTCTCAAACTCCAAGCAATCAACTACTACTACAAGGTAAGTAATTCTACTAGTTTTATTTGATTCAAGTACCACATGCCATGCTAGTTAGGATAAGAACCTTGGAAAAATAAGTATTTGCATGTATCTTAGTCAAACATAGATCCAACGTTTCTAGGGTTGCATGTACACCATAGGAGTGTTAGAATGCTCAAAAACCCATCAGTGGTATCAGAGCCTGGTTTGTTTATTTGATACTTGTTGAAAAAAAAAACTTGAAAATCGAAGTTTTGTTCAAAAGCTCGTATCAAAATTTCAAGTTTTGTATATGTACTTACGATTCTTGAAATTTTTGATATGAACATTCATAAACATATGAGTTTAGAAGATCATAGAAATTATGTGCTAATAATTGATTAGATTAATTCTTGATCTTTATGTGTTTTAATGGAGTCCATAACTAGTTCTTAAGTTATGGATAACCAAAAGTCACATTTATAAATAACCATTAAAAGAACACATAGGTTACAAAAAATGAAGAGTCTTCATTTTTAATAACCATTAACTCATAAGTTATGAGAAATGAAAAGTTTTGAAAGTTTACAAAACTTGCCCTCAAGTTTTGGAACATGTAAAGTCATATTAAAAACTTTAGTTCCAACCCCTAGAATTTTAAAAGTTAAAATTCAACCCTTATAATTTATAATATTATAAGTTTAATAATATTTATATATGTATAAGATCAAGTCGTCTTACCGCTAGTACGCCTCATTCACGAAGCCGGTCTATAAGGGGGTATAAGGTTGTTGCCTATAAAATGGAAACTTAATGGGTGTCCACTCTCACCCACCGCTTCCTTGATCGGTGGAGGGTCGTTAGCCGAACGGGTAGGACAAGGACTTATAAATTCTCATTAAAAGTATAATGATAATACTAAAGTAACTAAAATTTATTGAATTCCCAATCTTAGTTATTTTAGGAAAATGTGAATAAGGTGCTAATCCATGAAATTATACTTTACACTTTGTTTAAGTCGTTAGTGGAGCGTGTGTGGTTAACCGGCCAACTAACTTGAACTTAACAAGGTAGATAAAGGGTGACTTAATGTTTATCATAGTATCGATGGAGCGTGTGTGGTTAACCGGCACATCGATTGAGGGGTAATACATTAAGGGTACCAAGTAATTTGCATGGTTACTTCACACCTTGTTTTGTGATCCTCGGCATCCCAGTCACAAACCTTGAAGGGCACACTCGAGATTGAAACATGCCCTTGAAGAAAGTACAATGAATCTCAAAGAATCTAGGAGTTTCTAAACCAATTAAAACCTAATTAAATATTTCGTTTTTCATGGTGGAAATTGGTGAATCGTCATTCACCTACCTTCAAATATCTTATATCTTAGATTACGGCATCCCTCTTCTAAGTTATAAAATATTGTGTTGGGTCCTAGCCTTAATATTACATTTGGGTGTTTTGTTAAGGACTATCTCTATATCTAATCTAATCTATTCCCTCTTCTTTTCAGATGTCTTCCAATAACAATGCTTCTGGCTCAAACCCTACTAGCTCCTTCTCTCTCATGAATCTTTATGGGAGAGTCATCTTTGATGGGTCCAACTTTACAGATTGGATCAGAAACATCAGGATGGTCACTCGGTATGAGAACAAAGAATATGTTCTCGACAAGGAGCTGAAGGTACCCGAGCCAACTGCTACTCCTGAAGAGCTTGCTGAATATGAGGTAAAGAGATGCTACAAAAGTGGCATGCATCATGATGGCCACCATGACAGCCGAGCTCCAAAAGTCCTATGAGGACTATTATCCTTTTGAGATGCACCAGGACTTGATGGACCGCTACCATCAAAGTGCTCGTCAAGAGCGATATGAAATAATCTCCTCCATGATAACAACCCGAATGAAGGATGGTGAACCCATCACGGGCCACATGCAGAAAATGCAAAGGTATGTGGACCGTTTACTGAAGCTGAATGTGAACTTCCCTGAGGAGTTAGCAATAGACATCATTTTGCACTCCTTGCCATCGTGTTATGATCAATTCCGCATGACATATCACATGAACAAGGAAGAAGTCACCCTCAGCAAACTTCAAGGACTCTTGAAGACCGCCGAAAGTGGTCTAAAGGGTAAGTCGGTTGTTACTACTCCTACTCCTACTCCAACTGCGGCCAATGTCTTGGCAATCGGGCATGGCAAAGGGAAGAAGAGAAAGAACCCTTCTAAGGGTACCAAGGGTAAGACCCTTGAAGGCTCCTCTTCAAGCAAAACCAAGAAAGGTTTTGTCACTCCTTCTGCTAACCCTAATGAGGCTGAATGCTTCTATTGCCATGAAAAGTCACACTGGAAGCGAAACTGCCTAAAGTACCAGCAAGATTTGAAGGATAGGAAAGTAAAACCCAACCATGCAGGTATATACACTATATTGTCTAATAACTCACCTCATTCTAAGTCTTGGGTCCTTGATACAGGTTGTGGTATTCACATATGTTGTGATTTGCAGGGACTAAAAAGAAGTGAGAATGTGGAGCAGGGAAAGATAAACTTGATCATGGGAAACAGGAAAGCTTCACCTGTCACCAAGATAGGAGTTTATTCCTTAGTGCTAAATAGTGGGTTTACATTAGATTTGAATAAATGTTATTATTCGACAGAAATGGCAAGAAATGTTATTTCCTTTCATGCATTGTATAAACAAGGTTTTACCTTTTATTTTGATAATAATAATGGTAGTATTGATGCTTTCTTTAATAATGTTCTTTATTTTAAAGCATTACCTTGTGATGGCGTGTATGAAACTGTATCTGTTGTAGATAATCTAGGAAATAATGTATTGTGTATTAACTCTTCCACTAGCTTAGATAAAGCATCCTTATGGCATTGTCGTCTTGGACATGTAAGCAAGAAACGCATAGGCCAACTCCAAAAGGATGGAGTCTTGGAGTCATTTGACCTAAAGTCAGATGATAGTTGTGAATCTTGTTTGCTTGGTAAAATGACAAAGTCACCTTTTACTGGCACTTGTGCTAGGGGTGAAGGTTTGTTGGACCTCATACACACGGATGTGTGTGGATCCTTCAGAACCGCCACAAGTGATGCTAATCGGTTCTATGTCACTTTTACTGATGATTTTAGTAGATATGGATATGTCTACCTAATCAAGCATAAGTCAGAAACCTTTGAGAAATTCAAAGAGTTTAAGCAAGAAGTGGAGAATCAGTTGGGCAGGAACATTAAGATGCTTCGATCCGATCGTGGTGGTGAGTATCTTAGTACTGAGTTCTTTGACTATCTTAAGGAATGTGGGATTGTCTCACAATTGACACCTCCTAGGACACCACAGTTGAATGGTGTAGCTGAGAGGCGCAATTGGACCATGTTGGACATGGTTCGTTCCATGATGAGTCGAGCTTCGCTACCAATCTCATTTTGGGGGTATGCCTTAGAGACTGCCTCCCATATCCTTAATCTAGTCCCTACAAAGAAGGTTGCCAAAACACCTCACGAGGTGTGGACTGAAAAAGTTCCCAATCTAGACCACATCAAGATTTGGGGTTGCGAGGCTTTCGTGAGACGCGAGACTCACGATAAGCTCGAACCCCGAAGCGAAAGGTGTATTTTCATCGGATACCCACAGAAATCCTTTGGTTACATCTTCTACATACCCAGTGATAATGTGGTCTTTGTAGCAAGAAGAGGATTATTTCGAGAGAGAGAATTCATGAGCCAAGGAGACAGTGGGAGGCAAATTGACCTTGAGGAAATTCAAGAGTCAAGTGGTGAAGGAACCTCAAACCCTAGCCCTCAACCTGAGGAGGAAACTCCTGTTGAGCCGACTGAAGAATCTATACCTCTGAGCCGTTCCACCAGAGTTAGGAATGCACCTGAGCATTATTATGGTTTTCATATTATTGCAGAAGGTGAGACACTTATCAGTGATAACACACTGGTAAATCTGGATGAGCCTACCAGCTACACGGAAGTCATGGCAGGCCCTGAGGCTGCTAAATGGAAAGAGGCTATGGATAGCGAGATACAGTCCATGTATGACAATCAAGTTTGGAACTTGGTTGACAATGTACCTGATCGTAAGATAGTTGGGTGCAAATGGATCTTCAAGAAGAAGACTGACATGGATGGTAATGTACACACTTATAAGGCACGATTGGTTGCAAAGGGTTATTCTCAAACTCCGGGAGTTGATTATGATGAGACCTTTTCACCAGTGGCCAACATTAAGTCTATTAGGGTTCTGTTAGCCATTGCTGCATTTCATGATTATGAAATATGGCAAATGGATGTCTAAACCGGTTTCCTTAATGGAAAGTTGGCTGAAGATGCTTACATGGTTCAGCCAGAGGGTTTTGTCAGTACAGAGTACCCCAGTAGAGTGTGTAAGCTCGAGAAATCCATTTATGGATTAAAACAGGCACCTCGCAGATGGAATCTTTGCTTTGATGAGAAAGTCAAAGAATTTAGCTTTTCAAGGAGTGAAGATGAATCTTGTGTCTATATCAAGGCTAGTGGGAGTATAGTCAGCTTTTTGGTACTGTATATGGATGACATACTACTCATAGGAAATGACATCCCAACCCTGCAGGAAGTAAATTCCTGGCTTGGGAAGTGTTTTGCTATGAAGGACCTTGGAGAAGCTGCCTATATCCTAGGGATAAGGATTTTGAGAAACAGGAGTAAAAGACTAATTGGACTTAGTCAAAGCACCTATGTGGACACAGTGTTGAAAAGGTTCAACATGCATAACTCCAAGAAAGGAGAGTTACCCATCCAGAGTAACGCCAGATTGAGTAAGACACAAAGCCCTAGTACTGAGGCTGAGATAGCAGAAATGAGTCGAATACCTTATGCTTCAGCTGTAGGATCGAGCATGTATGCTATGACGTGTACTCGACCTGATCTAGCCTTTGCTTTGAGCATGGTTAGCAGGTATCAGGGGAACCCAGGCAAGGCACACTGGACTGCGGTAAAGAATATCCTCAAGTACCTACGGAGGACTAAGGACTGGGTCCTTACCCTCGGTGGCAGTGAGGACTTGAGAGTTGTAGGGTACAGTGATGCTAGCTTTCAGACTGACAGGGATAATTTCCGCTCCCAGTCGGGCTGGGTCTTTACTCTAAACGGAGGGGCAATTACTTGGAAAAGTTCCAAGCAGGAGATAGTGGCTAATTCCACTTGTGAATCAGAGTATATAGCAGCAAGCGAGGCAGCAAAGGAGGCTATATGGCTAAAGAACTTCATCGGAGACCTTGGAGTTGTACCAGCTATAAAGGAGCCAATGGAGATTTTCTATGACAGCAATAGTGCGGTTGCCTTAGCCAAGGAACCAAGAGATCATGGGAGATCCAGACACATTGACAGAAAATATCACTTCATCAAACATCGAATAGAAGAAGGAATCCTCGTGGCAAAGAGGGTATCATCGGATGAGAACCCAGCAGATCCCCTCACGAAGGGACTGACTCGGGCTAAGCATCTCCAGCATGCTCGGAGCATAGGGCTGAAGGATGATATTAGTTTTAGTAGTTAGATAATCTTGAAATTTGTAAAATGTAATTGACATTTGATGATAAATAAAAGCTGTTATTTATGAGTAAAGTGTTGCTATCTCTTGTCAATCGTTTACTATTATTTCTTTTTGCATGTTTTGACTTCCAGAATAATTATGTTATGGTTTATATCATATTATTCAAACTCTCCACAGTCGGTCATATGTTGGAAGTAGATATGAATCAAGACTGTCATGGGTTGGCTTGTAGAAGTCTAAGATGTTAGACAAAGCGGGGCTACAGCACTCATGAGTGCTCATAAGTTCTGAGTATTGGATTCAACCCACGCTCACTTGTATCACTTCATGGAATTTATCTCGAGTGATCGTGAGACGGTAATATCATATAAGTCTTCAAACCTAGAGATATGATTTGTTGCCTATGAGTTTGTTATGCATTGATTGCACGAAAACGCATTGGTAACTCGATGTTATAAACCGTGCTTTTGTGTGTAATTCAACAAGTAGTAGAGCAAACATATGAGTCGAAGTTTATCTGTTCCTTCTAGGATTAGAAGCGATATCTGGGCCCCTCGATGATTTTGTTTTGACCTATGTACCAGGCCCGGTCAGAACTAAATTGATGTGTTCAGTTAAGTTCTATGTCAAACAAATCGGAAATTAGGAAACAAATGCTGGACAATAAGCAAGACCATGTTCCATGTATTTGTCCGGCTGATATCTAGAACAGAGGATTATATGATCACTTATCTAAAATGGCGCTTCATAGTTCAACAGAGTTTAAAGAGCTACGATTGCTTATCGGTTCCTGAAGTCATACTTGCAACTATAGTTATTAGACTTATCCAAGTGGGAGACTGTTGGATATAGTGTCTAAGTTCATAACTATATTTGGTATGTACTTGACCCGACCCGGCATGGTCCATTTGGGTTGCACTTCACCCGAATAATTTACGGATAATCTTTTGAGAATAGTATAACTTATGATTTATTAATATATTATAAGTTCTAATATATTAATATAAAATCATATTATTTAATTAGTGTTGATCTATAATTAATTTAGAATTAATTTAGAGATCAAAAGTATGACTAATTAAATATGGGCTCTTGTATTTATATAGTGTGGGCTAATGCTTATTTGGAATGGGCTAGGCTTGCATGGAAAGTCCATGGATACTCCATGGAGCTTTAACCCATGGATCTCATGGAAATGAAAAGACATGGGTATTAGGGTTTACATGGATGTAACCCTAATCCACCACACTATATAAAGGAGGCCTTGGTTCTTGAAATTGCACTAGTTGATGTGTGTAAACTAAGAGGGCCGATTTCAAGAAGTTTGTGACTATTCTCTCAAATTTCCAAGTTTGTGGTGATTTGTGACTTCCATTTGAGGCATCCACATTATTGGTGCTAGGCTCTCAAACTCCAAGCAATCAACTACTACTACAAGGTAAGTAATTCTACTAGTTTTATTTGATTCAAGTACCCCATGCCATGCTAGTTAGGATAAGAACCTTAGAAAAATAATTATTTGCATGTATCTTAGTCAAACATAGATCCAAGGTTTCTAGGGTTGCATGTACACCATAGGAGTGTTAGAATGCTCAAAAACCCATCAGATTTGTCACCTGGATCTCCTCCTGTCTGCTCGTCATTCGGATCCTCCTGCAGTGGCCCTTCGTCCTCATAGGGCTCATCGTCCTCATGGGGCTCTTCATCCTCGATAAACTCCATATCAGTGGGGGTAGGTGGCCTCGGCATCCACGGATCGTACTCTGCCTCCTCCGTCACTGGGGAGTGCAGTACCAATTGATCTCCCTCTGGGGAAGGATAAGAAAACCATTCCCAGATATCCTCCATGGATGAGCTCCTAATGATCACGCCTGCTCCAACCGCCATGCATAAGACATCCAAAAGGGTTAGATGTTTGTGAGAGATAAGAGTAAAATCATAATACGTGTAATTATAGAATTATAGGTATATAGTAGATAGTACCGGATTTGTTGTGATTTTCTCCTAAGGGTGGCCGGGTAAGCGTTGCCTAGATCATCATCCTTGAGCTATGAACGGAACTCTTCGAGTAGTAAGTCGGACTCGATTTTGAAAACTCTACGACGTAAATTTTTGACTTCTCTCTGTGCATCACTTTATATGGCTCTAGTCTTCGGGGGAGTCGATTAGTGCTACTCTATGATGCACGGAAACTTCAGTTTGGTCGCCGTTCCCGTATCCGATACTCCATGGAAACGGATACGCCATGGAAACGTTTCCATGACGTATCTGGTAAACAAGAAATGTTTCGTCGCAGTTTCCTCTAAGTTTCCGCCGAGTTTCAGCCAAGTTTCCATTATATTTAGGGTTTGCATGGGCTTTTTCAGTCCAACAAAGTCTAATGGGCTATAGTAATCGACTCTTAACTTATTACCCTGAAAGCCTAATCGATCAACTCTCAACTCTCTCTTATCCCTCGTCAGATACGAAAATCACGATCACAATCACAGTGATCACCATTCACCAAACAGAAGATCACCAAACAATTCACCAATTAAGAAATTAGACAATGATTTTGATGGCTTCTCAAGAACAAGAAACACAGTCACAAGGATCATCATCAACGATTTTAATTACTTTTGATATATTTAGTATTTTTGGAGTTTACACGTTACATATTTTGGAATTTCTTTAATATATATGTTTTTTCATATTTTATATTGTCGTATCTTTTCCGCATCCGTATCTTGAATTTTTGAGTTTTTCCGTTTCCCGTTTCTGTTCTGTATCCGTTTCCCGTTGCCGTATCTGTTTCCGTGCAACTTAGGTGCTACTGATCTGATCATCTTCTAGTCGTAGACTTCGTCCTAATTTCCTAACTAGGCGTACTAACTTTCGATCCATAAATCCTTAAGCATTTAGATTACCAACTACGGCATCCAGGTTTGAGCGTGCGTCGGTCGAACTATAATAAAACTTAGTTGTGCATTCTAAGTCTAGCTGTGGGTCAGCCGCAATACTAACTAAACCTAGGATTCGCTTTTTACCTAAAATCTTAAGTTATGATTTGAATGGAAAATCTTTTTGACATGAGGGCGTACTTATAAGAGTTTACACAACTCTTTATTTGATTAATGTTTGATTGGGGTATTTTATTTAATCCTATCTTTGTGTACTTTTAAACTACAAGGTTCAGCCAGTTAGGAAAAGTCGAAGGGCAGGACCATTTCGGCATATAGCTGTTCTGAAATCCAGCAACCCTATCGATAAGTTTTTCCAGTCTAGACACCTCACCAAGAGTAGTTTATCCGTACATTTATTATTAATACTTTTATTAGGTTTTACTAATTCAAAGTTTTTATGCCATAGGCTATAGTCGTATTTTCTAATAAATTACTAGTTCGCTATAACCTAAGGCTCTGATACCAATTTGTCACACCCTGCTCAGTCGTTGGCGGAAACACCAGGCAGTGTGACGTAGGAATAATTGGATCTCGGAAGCAGGTACAATCAAACAAAAAGGTATATTTTTAAATATTTATTTATTATTGATTATGAAGGATTACATTATTTTAGGGACAGACACAAACTCCTAAAATAACTATACTAACTTCAACAACTTCCTTGCAAACTTCCTTCATCCTTGGGGGACACTCTTCCACACTCATATTCCTGAGAATACATGTATTTTGAAAGTCCACATAATGTTTGTGAGTGCACGAGTTTTTATTTTGGAATTTTGAATTCCTTTTAAGAATACTTTTCTTTAGTGAAAACATTTCTTAATTATTTATCTAGTCTTTTATCTTTTAAGATATCTTTTATTGATCTTAAATGACTATCTTTTCGGGATATCTAACGATCCTAACGTATTTTAATTAGGATTGTCTTTTGTTAGTCCTAATTTACTATCTTTCAATGATTTCTAACGATCCTAACGTATTTTAATTAGGATTGTCTTTTGTTAATTCAAATTTACTATCTTTCAAGGATTTCTAACGATACTAACGTATTTTAATTAGGATTGTCTTTTGTTAATCCTAATTTACTATCTGTCCAAGATTTCTAACGATCCTAACGTATTTTAATTACCATACCAAGCGTCCCTAATGGTAATCTAAGCTCTAAGGCAAATTTTAAAATATTAACGTGAGCCCCTATAATCGACGCTACGACCGTAAATGTACCCCTGATCACGACGCTTCATCGGACGTTGAATAGTAACTTATATGGTGGGTATCCTGGCGGGATTGTAGCTAGCAATCGTAGGTGGGGTTGTCATGGCCCCGTATAGATCTATACATAACTTCATAGCTCTCGCGAGATTAACGATTATATGTATTGGGGATATGCCGAATTTAATCAAGGATTTTGAATGAATAACCAACTCACTAACGTATTAACCATAGGCTTTTATCTTTTATCTTTTAATCTTTGCCTTTATCATAATTACCCCTATGTGTGTGTGTATATATATATATATATATGTGTGTGTGTGTGTGCGCACATATACATCACACTATCTTTGTATATACCTCTTCTGGGTATATATCATCAAATGATCTTATATATATATATATATATATATATATATATATATATATATATATATATATATATATATTTGATAATTATATTTATGATCTCATAATTATCTGATATATATAAATTGTCATATATATACCCAAATTATGGTTATTTTAACTTGATATTGGGGCAGCGTAACAACTAAGTATTGTGCATATCCTAAATCTTGCCTAGCATAACTCCTGTTTCCTAAGGATTTGGCCATTATAACATCTAGGTATTACCTACTCCTAGATTATCAGGCATCATACATTTTAGACACAGATCATAGCTTAAATCTACGCATAGTATCTACAGTTATATTATCTAAGGTATATTGCTTATAATAAAATGACTTAATATTTATAAGATAAATATTTTTATAAAATCATTTGTTAAGCATGTATTCCACCTAAAAACATTTTAAAATAGTAAAATAGGGGTCATGAACTCACTCTAGGGTTTGAAGTCGCTGATGTAGGGTAGAGACGAGCTCGGAACTCCGGGGACCGCTCCACAAGGCAACACACGAACCACCGAGAAAGAGAGGAGTGCTTTGAAGGTGTGTTGTGTTGAATGGCACAACCCTATATTTATAGTCGAGTTTTTGGGGTACGCGGCACGCCTTTCCTAAGCGCAGCGTGCATTTGAACACCATGGCTCCACACGAAGTTGCCACGTGTCCCCTCCCTACTCAGCCACGTCTCTCGCAATTTGACCAAATCTGGTGTCAGGTGCACGGTACGCGATGGCGCGCACTTGACACGCAAGTAAATATTTTTCAAAATCATTACTTCCTCATGTGTGGTCCAATCTAAACCCTCTCTATATATCTATGTGATGATCTCAACGGGTACTACAAATTTCCTTTTGTTTGTTTTGGCCGGTTTTGACATTCATTTTCGAGCCCAACGGGGGTAAAAATTAATGATTTTATAAAAGTTATAACTTACTTATATGGATCCCGTTTTCGACAAACTTTTTCCTAATGTTTATATCTCGAGGAGTACTCGAAACTCCTTTTTACACTTTTAGTCAAAACTCAACAAATCTCTAAGTACCGTTTTGACATAATTAATTTTAACTACACAATTGATTTCTATTTTTATAAGATCCATAACTCTTTCCTTCGGAGTCGGATTTTTACGAATCTTATATCCTTGAGATGACGTTAACGAGTACTATCCAAGTATGTTAACCGAATTGGAAAACATCACAACTTTTTGATCGCTAATTTTTAGAGTCTAATGGATGATTTTTAGCAAATAAATGTAACAGCATATCCAATTCTTATTATCTTACAAATCGAATATTACAATGCTTTCTATTACATTTATTTTCCTATTATTTTCTAATGGTGACTAGTGACGAAATTTCTCAGGGTTGTCACACTATCTAAAATACTCAGACACCCGAAAAAAAGTCGGATCTTAAGAAGGGAAATCAATTTAGAGAGTTTGAGATTGGTTGGTGTGAAGAATGAAGAAGAAATCAACGAGTATATATAGAAAGTAAGAAGGCGCACCGAGCAGGTCCATAGGCGCGCCGAGCGTATGGGCCTGGCTAGCTCCTTTGGCCTACTGACACGTTTCGTCGCCCGGTTCCTCCACCTCCTATTCTTCTAGAATGTTACACGTGTCACAAAATTGTGGTGTCACGTGTCCGAATATTGTGGTGCCGTGTCACCTCGTGTTGAGGGAGAGTCTGGTCGTCGACCATGCCACGTGTCGCCTCCAGAACGTGCGACGTCATCGCGCCTGCAAGTTTCCAGATTTTCGAAATGGCATAAATTCTTCATTTAGACTCCGTCGGCTAATTTTGAATTTATTTTTAAAGTTATATTTTTAACAGGTTTTGACTGTTAAAGTTCGTTAAAAATTCATAACTTTCTCATACGATATCCATTCTCGACTATTTTTATATCGAAGGAATCATATGGACGAGATCGTCAACTCTCGTTTAGATTGTTTTTCCTAACAATCAATTGATCTCTATTTTGGTTTCTAAGTCATATACGGTTGTGATGAAACTTCGAAAAATCATAACTTCCTCTTACGAAGTCAGATGTGGACGTTATCTATATGTATGCTCTCGGTTTAACGACTAATACGACTTTTGTTTAGATCACTAAGGCTAAAAAGTAATTTATCAAAAATTTACTTTTTACGATACGCAGAGCCATGCCGGTTTAATCGCGAAACTTCGAAGAAGCATACCTTCTTCATATGAATTCGGATTTCAACGTTCTTTATATTTGCAGAATCCTTGTCACATATACTTTAACTTGGTTAAGATTATTTATCCTAAATAATCTTCTATTAAAATTCATTTTTTAACACTTATTATCTATAAATTGACTAGCCTGGATCTACGGGTGTTACAACTGATAACTTTGTTTCTGTCACCTTTTACCGATTTGGCTTCACTGTGAAGGATTTTAAAACAGGTGCATGCATTCAAAGATGGGATAGTGTCAGTGATCTCCATCTTACTGTCCCATCACCAGCTCCTCTTTCTATCACTGCATGCATTGTTGTCTCTCTCCCTATGTAGCACAGACGACTTGGTCATCCCGGTTCTCCTGTGTTGGATTTTTTACATTATCGCAAATTTATATCTAGTACTAATAATAAGCTTCCCACTTGTCACGCATGCCAGCTTAGGAAACATTGGCGTTTACCTTTCACAGATTCTCTTACTAAGACATCTAACATGTTTGAATTAATTCATTCTGACTTGTGGATATCTTCAATTTCTAGTATGAGTGGTTTCAAATATTATGTTATTTTTTTGGATTCTTTTACTCATTTTTTGTGGGCATTTCCACCTCATGCAAAATATGAAGTTTTTGATGTCTTTACTATATTTCATACTTAAGTCCAAACTCAATTTCAATCCAACATTAAACTATTTCAATGTGATAATGGTCGCGAATTTAATAATCAATCCCTTCTCACTTTTTGGCCAATAAGGGCATCAAAATTTGATTTTCATTTCCATATACGTCTCAATAAAATGGTAAAGATGAACGCACAATACGTACTATAAATAACATTATTCGTTCTTTCCTCTTATAATCCTCTCTTCCTCCAAAATTTTGGGAGGAAGCTCTTCTTCATACTTCTATACTTTCGTTTAGAACCTCATTTGAGCTTCTATTTGGTCAGTTTTCTTCATACAATCATTTTCGTTTTATTTGGGTGCATGTGTTATCCGAATTTTTCAGCTACTGCTGCTCACAAGTTTTCTCCTTGGTCCTCTGCTTATGTCTACCTTGGTCTCTCTACTGATCATCGTAGTTGTTTTTGTCTTGATCTCGTTTCTCAATGCATCGTCATCTCTCATCATGTCATATTTGACAAAGAATGCTTCCCATACTCTGACTTTCATGATAAACCATCCATCAGTGGTTATGATTCTTTTCAATATGGAGAAACACCTTCTCCTCCTACAGTCACTATCACTCAATCCCCTATGTAAAGCACTCCTAGTGACTTGCCTTCCCCAACATCTACAGGTAACATCTCTCTCCTACTCTTACTCCCACTCCCTCCCCTACCCCACCTCATCCAACTCATCCCATGGTCACTCGCTCCCGCACTGGGTCCCTCTGGACTAAACAAAATTTCAATTTATCCGCCACTTCTTATATCTCTCATATCCCCCGCTCTACTGCTCAGGCCCTCTGTGACCCCAACTAGAAATTTTCCATGGATTCTGAAATGACCGCTCTTCGGTCAAACCACACATGAGATCTTGTTATTGTTGGTTTTCATTGGCTCTATCATCATAAGTATGACAAAAAAAGGCAATCTTGATCGCTATAAAGGTCGCTTGGTTCCTCAGGGATTCTCTTGGCAACCCGACGTTGACTTTGATGACATTTTCAATCCTATTGTCAAACCCGCCACCATCCATCCGTCCTGAGCATTGCGATATCCAAACATTCTCCCAAACATCAGTTGGATGTCAAAAATGCCTTTCTTCATGGTAACCTCTATGAGGAGATCTACATGAAACAACCTCGTGGGTATACCCATCCCACATTTCCTCATCATGTTTGTTGCCTTCGCAAAGCCCTCTATGGTCTTAAATAAGCCCCCAGGGCTTGGTATCAATGATTTGTTGTCTTCATCACCTCTCTTGGTTTTACTAGCAGTCAATCTGACTGTTCTCTCTTTACCTATCACTCGAGTTCTGATCATATTTTCCTTATCCTCTATGTTGATGATATAATTCTCATTTCTTCTTCTTTAACTCTTATCTCTAGCATTATATTTTGTCTATTATCTAAATTCCCTACGTCCGATTTGGGCTCTCTTTCCTTCATCCTCGGCAATGTTACGTCTCGTACTGACAAAGGTTTGTTCTTGTCTCAAACCTCCTTTGCTAAAGAAAGTTTGTGAAGTGCTGACATGGCATCTTGTAATCCATGTAACACCCCTTCTGACACAAAATCCAAACTCTCCATCATGGTCCTCCTCTCAATGACCCCACTATATACTAGAGTCTTGCTGGCGCTTTATAGTATCTTACCTTCACTCATCCTGACATTACATATGTTGTCCAAGAAATTTGTCTCTTTATGCATGATCTACGTGAACCTTATTTACTCGCTCTTAAGCGCATCCTCTATTATATTCAGGGTACTTTATCTCATGGTCTCTCTATTCAAACATCCTCCATTGTTTGATTGGTTTCTTATTCTGATGCTGATTGGGCTGGATGTTCTCACACTCGTCGGTCGACCTTTGGGTTTTGTGTTTATCTTGGCAGTAATCTCGTTTCTTGGTCCTCCAAACGCCAACACATGATTTCTTGGTCATTAGTTGATGTTGAGTACCGTGGGGTGGCAAATATCGTAGTTGCAGTTGCATGGCTTCACAATCTTCTTCTTGAGTTATCATGTCCATTATCTAAAGCAACGGTTGTGGTTTTTGATAATATGAGTGTCATGTATTTATCTTCTAACCATGTACAGCACCAACGTACCAAGCATGTGGAAATAGATTTACATTTTAGTATGGAACATGTTGCTATTGGACATGTGTGTGTGTGTTACACATGCCATTGGCTTATCAATATGCATATATTTTCACTGAAGGTCTTCTTACATAGTTATTTCTTGATTTTCGGAATAGTATGAACATTTGTAAACCCCATGTTTAAACTAAAGGGGTGTGTTAGTTTATAGATTATATATTGTTTATATATATATATATATATATATATATATATATATATATATATATATATATATATATATTGTGACATCCCCAAATTCATGGTCATTTAAAAAAATTTATTTATGCTAACTTGAAAATCAGAGTATCCTTTTTAAAGAATAATAGTGCGGAATTTGTTCCCAGAAAAAATGATAAATATATTATCAAAGCATTTCGGAATAAATGTATTTTGTTTTTTTTTTAACTTTGGGATGTCATCGTCAATACAGAAACATAAGCATAAACAGACCTTACATTCATTTACACTAGTGATCAACATCTCCTTTAATCTCTCAGTATAATGTAGTTTCGTATTGAAACCTGTGATACAAATAAACTGAGTGGGTCAGGTTGGGAAATCTGGTGAGTACATAGGGTTTTCAACCCACAATAATATAATTATTATTTTTAATCATCAAACAATTAACTCAATTTCCTATACCCATTATCTCCTTTATTTCTTAAGGATCTACCCTAAGAATCATCTATCATTCACTCATTTATTCCTAAGGATTGTCCTAAGGAATAGGCATGGAGTCCATCGCTGCGAATGACACAGCTGTCAATGTTATCTATTAGGCATAGCTGCCAATATTATCATTTAGGCGCATCTGTCAGGATTATGACGTTCTCTAATAGGCGCAGCTGCCGATATTATCCTTTAGGCGCAGCTGCTAGGATTATGATGTTCTCTAATAGGCGTAGTTGCCGATATTATCCTTTTGGCGCAGCTGCCAAAATATTTAAAGTACATCGTAGTTCAAAAACATCTACAGGTTGTGACGCAGCTGCCAATGTTCAACTATAGGGCACTAAGTCCACAGCTATCAATGTTCAACTATATCAGCTTTCATCCCTCATCATTCCTCTACCCATCTTTACCCAATATTTTTACAGGTATAAAATACATATATAGTTTATATCAAATAAAACATGTATATTCGGTTCATCCAGCATAGCTATCAAGAACACAAATAATATGCACGCATAGCACGTAATTTATTTTAAATACTTCATATCTATGTGTAAGATGAAAGTAACTATGCACTCACTTGTTAAAGTGGTGATTCCAACTTGGATAACGCCTCGCTTCTTAATAATATAATTTCCTTCGTCAAAACCTAGTATTATTACCACTAGATTTTAGTCTAATATTTATCGCGACTAATTACGAGCAATTTTGTTTTATAAGTGTTAAACAATACTTTTCAACCACTATGTATAGACAGGGACCAGACATAAAACACCGGAGGACAGGACCATTTTGGCATATAGCACTTCTGAAATCCAACAAACCTATGCGGCCCTTTAAACCAGATTCCCCGTACCGTGAGTAGTTAAAAAATATTATAATAACACTTTATATATATATATATATATATATATATATATATATATATATATATATATATATATAGTTTATAAGTTCATAATAACGATAATAACTTTAAACATAACCTATACTTAAAGTAGGGTAAACATAGCTTACTTACAAGGGGGTTTTAGCTAGGAGTCGGGGTTTGTAGGGGCAGAACTTCGTCACTGAATCTTTCTAAAAAGATTCTTGCAGCGCTTCCACGCTCACCTTACTATATACTAAAACTACATAAAGAGAAGTTGAATCACGAGGGACCGAAATGCTTGGGGGATAAGCAGAGAAAGACTCTTGAATCAAGAGAATGGTTCAAGAAATATGAGAACCTAGAGACTCTTATTTATAGTAATTGAATTTTCAAAAACTACCATTTATAGTTATTTAATGACCTTATAGTTATTTAAACGACAAAACACTCATTTATAATACTATTATAAATAGATTTAACGATATTTGTGCTAAACTAATGTCTAAAGTACTCAACACTAGTCTTATAACGACAACATCGTCGATACATTTCTAATGATATATACATATGTATATATATGTATACGTATATATGATTTATACTTTATTTTAATACGTAAATATGCTATTATAATTTATAACTCGTTCATACGAACTCCGTTTTTGACGTTCTTTATATCCACGCGTAGCTATCGACGAGATCTACAACTTTCGTTTAGAATCCGTCGGCTAATTTTGGCTTTATTTTTCGTCCATATTTTTATAAAATTAAATGATTTTGCTAAAATCACAACGCTCTCATATGAACTCCGTTTTTGACATTCTTTTTATCAAAATTCCTATAAGGAGTACTACGATTTTTGTTTTAGTGGCATAAGCTAAAAGTCAACCAATCTCATTGTAGCTTTTTACGTCATACATTCATTGTGTGCTGCTGACTTTTATATCTTATAAAAATCATATCTAATTCATACGGATTCAGATTTCGACGAAATTTATATTTTCGGGATCGGGACGACGTGTACTTTCTAAATAATATATATATATATATATATATATATATATATATATATATATATATATATATATATATATATATATATATATATATATATATATATATGTGTGTGTGTGTGTGTGTGTGTGTGTGTGTGTGTGTTTTGGCGCACTTATTTTTACGATTTACGGACGATTCGGCTGATTTTTCCTATTTATATTATAATAATCATGAAACACATAATATTCACATAATTCTTCTTTATTACGTGAAATATGTTACAATTGTTGACCATAACTATTACTTTGGTTAAAATTATTTATCCTAGATAATAAAAAAAATCATTTTTAACGTTTATTATTGACTAGCCCGAATCTGCAGGTGTTACAATTATCTCCCCCTTAGGATGATTACGTCCCGGAATCATCAACAAAACACGGGTTGTATAATGACTTCATATGTTATCTCTTCATCCTAGGTAATAACCGTAACTTCTTATGTTCCTTCGAATGAGTATCTAACTCTTGGACTTCTAGACTGCAGGCGTTGCTGAATCTTGCACCCGCTCTTTATTTTATGTTGGACTTTCAATCGTAACCTTCGAGTTACAAAATCAATCCTTATTGGACACTCCTTCTTCTTTTTAACATACTTAAGATAAGTTCTTTCATTCGATTACAATAATAGACTGATGGGTCTTGTTGTAATAACTTCTCATCGTATGACGCAACGCTTAGACTCAGGTCTTTTAGAGTCAAATTCCAGAATGGAAGTTTCCTTCCTTCATGTTCTAATGTGATGTAATCACATTCTAGTATGTAGCACTTCTAGCTACAAGTTTCTTACTTTCTCGGTGATTGCGATACTTCTATTGATTGCTTCGATTATCTTTCACTTCGATCTTCTGGCTTAAGTCGAATGTTACATCGAACTTGGTTCTCTGAACCACGTAACATGTTCATCTTAGTCGGACTTGATTTGATACGACCACTAGGTTCGGAATAACAATCATCTTCTTAGTCATTACCGAAACAATGGTAACGACAGACATGAATCAAACAGAATCAATTACTAGCACCTTGGTAACCTTGTGACTTTCCCTGATCCAAGTGCGAGTCCTGTGCTTCCGGTAATATAGGCCTCTACTACCATTCACACCTACTCATACTCATCCCAAGTATTGTCTCGTTGTTTTCCAAGTCACCTTTTAAGAATTTCACATAATCATTTAACACATCAGATAACAAAATCAAGGTTTTATATTATTTCTTTAAACGATTACATAGATGTTCAAGTTCACCCAACACTATGCCTCTTATATTAGGCTACACCACATGATACTATCTATATGGCTACTTCATAGATCCTCACTCCTGATCCCTTGCATTGTCATCCTCCTTCGTTGAGGATCATTTGGAATGCTATTGCCTTTAGCTTTGGCGGTGCATTTGGCTTTGTAGCTCCTTCCCTCTTTGGGCAGTCTTGCTTGAAGTTCCCTTCTTCATTACATCCGTAACACACCCTTTTGTTGAATGTACACTCATTAGCGTCATGCCCAGACTTTCAACACTTGAAACATGTCACCTCCTCGCCACATTTTCCAAAGTGTTTCTTCTTGCACTTATCGCACCATCTTGTTTCCACACTTCGATAATTTTCTCTTCTCGTTGGACCTTGAAGATCCTTCAAACTTTCTCTTCTCGCCAACTTCGACCTTGTTGGCGGCTCTACTCTTGATCATCTCCTCAACAGACTTAGCAGCCTAGATAGACGCCTCAAGAGTAGGTGCCTGGCGTACTGGCACAAAATATTCCCATGGTAGTCCCTTTGTATACTTATCGACTTTCGTTAGTTTGTCAGGGACGATGCGTAAAACAAACTCCATCTTTTTCTTGAAAGCATTGGTATACTTGTTAATGGACATGTTGCCCATCTTCAATGTCAGAAACTGGTTTTATAGTTCCAACATGTTTTGGGTTTAGCAGAACTTGCGTTTAAAGTGTACCAAGAGTTTTTCCCATGTCAGTTGTAGTGGCTCATTGGGGATCATGATCTTTCCCAAAGTGTTCCACCAACGAACAACACCACCTCTAAACAGACGCACTGCATAAGTGGTTTTCAGCTTGCCCTAGCAACCACACGTTATGAAAGCTGGCTCCATTTCAGAGATCCAGTCTATAACTCCGATTGGATCTTCTTTCCCAATAAAATTTGATGGTTTGCAAGGCGTGAAGTCTTTGTACTTGCATCCGTTTCTTTCAATCCCTTCATCTTGGTTATTTCTCCTAACCACTGACGGTTCATATGGACCAACGGTTCTACTATAGTTTCCTTCTTCTGACTGACCTTCATTCAGTCCAGGCTGTACAACGGGCATATCAGGTTCATCCATGTTAAACAAACATTTGCCTCATCTCCTCCCTTTGTTCGGCCATCATAGCCTGAATCATTGCTTGGACTCCTGCCATCGTGATTGGCTCGGATGCAGCTGCTACCTCTGGTGCACGCTCAATCATAGGCCGTTGATTAACATTTCCATTAACATTTTCGAATCCGCTTTGAGTTCTTACCATTTCGATCTATACACCAAATTAAACGTTCGGTGTGTAGTGACGAGAATTTAGATAGGAAAGCTTTCTTTACGATATACGTATAAATCTCCTTATAGCTCCGAAACGTTATATATCAGTTCTAATACCGTTATTAAACGTTTAGAAATCTGAACACATAATATTTCCAGATCCTGTCGGAAACAAACCATAGATCCGATCATATAATGCATATCATAAATCATTTAGCACATGAAAACATTTTAGGCATCTTCCCTAATTAAGCTAGTGTTTGGTGCACTACTTAAAATATATTAGACACACTCCTCACGATCATCACTTAACATTCTAAGTTTAAGTCTAGAAATAAATTCTCATTCCTAGTTCGCTTAAATTAATGCTTTGATATCAACTGTGACATCCCCAAATTCACGGTCATTTAAAAAGTTTAATTTATGCTTATTTGAAAATCAGATTATCCTTTTGAAAGAATAATATTGCGGAATTTGTTTCCAGAAAAACATGATAAATATATTATCAAAGCATTTCCAAATAAATGTATTTTGTTTTTTTTTTTACTTTGGGATGTCATCGACAATACAGAAACATAAGCATAAACAGACCTTACATTCATTTACACGAGTGATCTACATCTCCTTTAATCTCTCAGTGTAATGTAGCTTCGTATCGACACCTGTGATACAAATAAACTGTGTGGGTCAGGTTGGGAAACCTGGTGAGTACATAGGGTTTTCAACACACAATAATATAATTATTATGTTTAATCATCAAACAATTAACTCAATTTCCCATCCTCATTATCTCCTTTATTTCTTAAGGATCTACCCTAAGAATCATCTATCATTCACTCATTTATTCGTAAGGATTTTCCTAAGGAATAGGCACGGCGTCCATCGCTGCCAATGACATAGATGTCAAAGTTATCTATTAGGCACAGCTGCCAATATTATCATTTATGCCCAACTCTCAGGATTATGACGCTCTTTAATAGGCGCAGCTGCCGATATTATCCTTTAGGTGCAGCTGCCAGGATTATGATGTTCTCTAATAGGCGCAGCTGCCGATATTATCCTTTTGGCGCAGCTGCCAAAATGTTTAAAGTACATCATAATTCAAAAACATCTACAGGTTGTGGCGCAACTGCCAATGTTAAACTATAGGGCACTAAGTCCATAGCTGCCAATGTTCAACTATATCAGCTTTCATCCCTCATTATTCCTGTACCCATCTTTACCCAATATTTTTACGGGTATAAAATACATATATAGTTTATAACAAATAAAACATGTATATTCGGTTCATCCAACATAGATATAAAGAACACAGATAATATGCACACATAGCACGTAATTTATTTTAAATACTTCATATCTATGTGTAAGATGAAAGTAACTATACACTCACTTGTTAAAGTGGTGATTCCAACTTGGATAACGCTTCGCTTCTTAATAATATAATTTCCTTCGTCGAAGCCTAGTATTATTACCACTAGATTTTAGTCTAATATTTATCGTGACTAATTACTAGCAATTTTGTTTTATAAGTGTTAAACAATACTTTTCAACCACTATGTACAGACAGGGCCAGACATAAAACACCGGAGGATAGGACCATTTTGGCATATAGAATTTTTGAAATCCAACAACCCTATGCAACCCTTTAAACCATATTCCCCATACCGCGAGGAGTTAAACAATATTATAATAACACTTTATATATTATATTTTGTAATATATATATATATATATATATATATATATATATATATATATATATATATATATATAAGTTCATAATAACGATAATAAATTTAAACATAACCTATACTTAAAGTAGGGTAAGCATAACTTACTTACAATGGGGTTTTAGCTAGGAGTCGGGCTCTGCAGGGGCAGTACCTTGTCGTTGAATCTTTCTAAAAGGATTCTTGCAGCGCTTCCACGCTCATCTTACTATACTAAAACTACATAAAGAGAAGTCGAATCACGAGTGACCGAAATGCTCGGGGGATAAGAAGAGAAAGACTCCTGAATCAAGAGAATGGTTCAAGAATTATTAGAACCTAGAGGCTCTTATTTATAGTAATTGAATTTTCAAAAACTACCATTTATAGTTATTTAATGACCTTATAGTTATTTAAACGACAAAACACTCATTTATAATACTATTTTAAATAGATTTAACGATATTTGTGCTAAACTAATGTCTAAAGTACTCAACACTAGTCTTATAACGACAACATCGTCGATACATTTCTAATGATATATACATATGTATATATATGTATACGTATATATGATTTATACTTTATTTTAATACGTAAATATGCTATTATAATTTATAACTCGTTCATACGAACTCCGTTTTTGACGTTCTTTATATCCACGCGTAGCTATCGACGAGATCTACAACTTTCGTTTAGAATCCGTCGGCTAATTTTGGCTTTATTTTTCGTCCATATTTTTATAAAATTAAATGATTTTGCTAAAATCATAACGCTCTCATATGAACTCCGTTTTTGACATTCTTTTTATCAAAATTCCTATAAGGAGTACTACGATTTTTGTTTTAGTGGCATAAGCTAAAAGTCAACCATTCTCATTGTAGCTTTTTACGTCATACATTCATTGTGTGCTGCTGACTTTTATATCTTATAAAAATCATATCTAATTCATACGGATTCAGATTTCGACGAAATTTATATTTTCGGGATCGGGACGACGTGTACTTTCTAAATAATATATATATATATATATATATATATATATATATATATATATATATATATATATATATATATATGTGTGTGTGTGTGTGTGTGTGTTTTGGCGCACTTATTTTTACGATTTACGGACGATTCGGCTGATTTTTCCTATTTATATTATAATAATCATGAAACACATAATATTCACATAATTCTTCTTTATTACGTGAAATATGTTACAATTGTTGACCATAACTATTACTTTGGTTAAAATTATTTATCCTAGATAATAAAAAAAATCATTTTTAACGTTTATTATTGACTAGCCCGAATCTGCAGGTGTTACAATTATCTCCCCCTTAGGATGATTACGTCCCGGAATCATCAACAAAACACGGGTTGTATAATGACTTCATATGTTATCTCTTCATCCTAGGTAATAACCGTAACTTCTTATGTTCCTTCGAATGAGTATCTAACTCTTGGACTTCTAGACTGCAGGCGGTGCTGAATCTTGCACCCGCTCTTTATTTTATGTTGGACTTTCAATCGTAACCTTCGAGTTACAAAATCAATCCTTATTGGACACTCCTTCTTCTTTTTAACATACTTAAGATAAGTTCTTTCATTCGATTACAATAATAGACTGATGGGTCTTGTTGTAATAACTTCTCATCGTATGACGCAACGCTTAGACTCAGGTCTTTTAGAGTCAAATTCCAGAATGGAAGTTTCCTTCCTTCATGTTCTAATGTGATGTAATCACATTCTAGTATGTAGCACTTCTAGCTACAAGTTTCTTACTTTCTCGGTGATTGCGATACTTCTATTGATTGCTTCGATTATCTTTCACTTCGATCTTCTGGCTTAAGTCGAATGTTACATCGAACTTGGTTCTCTGAACCACGTAACATGTTCATCTTAGTCGGACTTGATTTGATACGACCACTAGGTTCGGAATAACAATCATCTTCTTAGTCATTACCGAAACAATGGTAACGACAGACATGAATCAAACAGAATCAATTACTAGCACCTTGGTAACCTTGTGACTTTCCCTGATCCAAGTGCGAGTCCTGTGCTTCCGGTAATATAGGCCTCTACTACCATTCACACCTACTCATACTCATCCCAAGTATTGTCTCGTTGTTTTCCAAGTCACCTTTTAAGAATTTCACATAATCATTTAACACATCAGATAACAAAATCAAGGTTTTATATTATTTCTTTAAACGATTACATAGATGTTCAAGTTCACCCAACACTATGCCTCTTATATTAGGCTACACCACATGATACTATCTATATGGCTACTTCATAGATCCTCACTCCTGATCCCTTGCATTGTCATCCTCCTTCGTTGAGGATCATTTGGAATGCTATTGCCTTTAGCTTTGGCGGTGCATTTGGCTTTGTAGCTCCTTCCCTCTTTGGGCAGTCTTGCTTGAAGTTCCCTTCTTCATTACATCCGTAACACACCCTTTTGTTGAATGTACACTCATTAGCGTCATGCCCAGACTTTCAACACTTGAAACATGTCACCTCCTCGCCACATTTTCCAAAGTGTTTCTTCTTGCACTTATCGCACCATCTTGTTTCCACACTTCGATAATTTTCTCTTCTCGTTGGACCTTGAAGATCCTTCAAACTTTCTCTTCTCGCCAACTTCGACCTTGTTGGCGGCTCTACTCTTGATCATCTCCTCAACAGACTTAGCAGCCTAGATAGACGCCTCAAGAGTAGGTGCCTGGCGTACTGGCACAAAATATTCCCATGGTAGTCCCTTTGTATACTTATCGACTTTCGTTAGTTTGTCAGGGACGATGCGTAAAACAAACTCCATCTTTTTCTTGAAAGCATTGGTATACTTGTTAATGGACATGTTGCCCATCTTCAATGTCAGAAACTGGTTTTATAGTTCCAACATGTTTTGGGTTTAGCAGAACTTGCGTTTAAAGTGTACCAAGAGTTCTTCCCATGTCAGTTGTAGTGGCTCATTGGGGATCATGATCTTTCCCAAAGTGTTCCACCAACGAACAACACCACCTCTAAACAGACGCACTGCATAAGTGGTTTTCAGCTTGCCCTAGCAACCACACGTTATGAAAGCTGGCTCCATTTCAGAGATCCAGTCTATAACTCCGATTGGATCTTCTTTCCCAATAAAATTTGATGGTTTGCAAGGCGTGAAGTCTTTGTACTTGCATCCGTTTCTTTCAATCCCTTCATCTTGGTTATTTCTCCTAACCACTGACGGTTCATATGGACCAACGGTTCTACTATAGTTTCCTTCTTCTGACTGACCTTCATTCAGTCCAGGCTGTACAACGGGCATATCAGGTTCATCCATGTTAAACAAACATTTGCCTCATCTCCTCCCTTTGTTCGGCCATCATAGCCTGAATCATTGCTTGGACTCCTGCCATCGTGATTGGCTCGGATGCAGCTGCTACCTCTGGTGCACGCTCAATCACAGGCCGTTGATTAACATTTCCATTAACATTTTCGAATCCGCTTTGAGTTCTTACCATTTCGATCTATACACCAAATTAAACGTTCGGTGTGTAGTGACGAGAATTTAGATAGGAAAGCTTTCTTTACGATATACGTATAAATCTCCTTATAGCTACGAAACGTTATATATCAGTTCTAATACCGTAATTAAACGTTTAGAAATCTGAACACATAATATTTCCAGATCCTGTCGGAAACAAACCATAGATCCGATCATATAATGCATATCATAAATCATTTAGCACATGAAAACATTTTAGGCATCTTCCCTAATTAAGCTAGTGTTTGGTGCACTACTTAAAATATATTAGACACACTCCTCACGATCATCACTTAACATTCTAAGTTTAAGTCTAGAAATAAATTCTCATTTCTAGTTCGCTTAAATTAATGTTTTGATATCAACTGTGACATCCCCAAATTCACGGTCATTTAAAAATTTTAATTTATGCTTATTTGAAAATCAGATTATCCTTTTTAAAGAATAATATTGCGGAATTTGTTTCCAGAAAAACATGATAAATATATTATCAAAGCATTTCCAAATAAATGTATTTTGTTTTTTTTTACTTTGGGATGTCATCGACAATACAGAAACATAAGCATAAACAGACCTTACATTCATTTACACGAGTGATCTACATCTCCTTTAATCTCTCAGTGTAATGTAGCTTCGTATCGACACCTGTGATACAAATAAACTGTGTGGGTCAGGTTGGGAAACCTGGTGAGTACATAGGGTTTTCAACACACAATAATATAATTATTATGTTTAATCATCAAACAATTAACTCAATTTCCCATCCTCATTATCTCCTTTATTTCTTAAGGATCTACCCTAAGAATCATCTATCATTCACTCATTTATTCGTAAGGATTTTCCTAAGGAATAGGCACGGCGTCCATCGCTGCCAATGACATAGCTGTCAAAGTTATCTATTAGGCACAGCTGCCAATATTATCATTTATGCGCAACTCCCAGGATTATGATGCTCTTTAATAGGCGCAGCTGCCGATATTATCCTTTAGGTGCAGCTGCCAGGATTATGATGTTCTCTAATAGGCGCAGCTGCCGATATTATCCTTTTGGCGCAGCTGCCAAAATGTTTAAAGTACATCATAATTCAAAAACATCTACAGGTTGTGGCGCAACTGCCAATGTTCAACTATAGGGCACTAAGTCCATAGCTGCCAATGTTCAACTATATCAGCTTTCATCCCTCATTATTCCTGTACCCATCTTTACCCAATATTTTTACGGGTATAAAATACATATATAGTTTATAACAAATAAAACATGTATATTCGGTTCATCCAACATAGATATAAAGAACACAGATAATATGCACACATAGCACGTAATTTATTTTAAATACTTCATATCTATGTGTAAGATGAAAGTAACTATACACTCACTTGTTAAAGTGGTGATTCCAACTTGGATAACGCTTCGCTTCTTAATAATATAATTTCCTTCGTCGAAGCCTAGTATTATTACCACTAGATTTTAGTCTAATATTTATCGTGACTAATTACGAGCAATTTTGTTTTATAAGTGTTAAACAATACTTTTCAACCACTATGTACAGACAGGGCCAGACATAAAACATCGGAGGATAGGACCATTTTGGCATATAGAATTTTTGAAATCCAACAACCCTATGCAACCCTTTAAACCATATTCCCCATACCGCGAGGAGTTAAACAATATTATAATAACACTTTATATATTATATTTTGTAATATATATATATATATATATATATATATATATATATATATATATAAGTTCATAATAACGATAATAAATTTAAACATAACCTATACTTAAAGTAGGGTAAACATAACTTACTTACAATGGGGTTTTAGCTAGGAGTCGGGCTCTGCAGGGGCAGTACCTCGTCGTTGAATCTTTCTAAAAGGATTCTTGCAGCGCTTCCACGCTCATCTTACTATACTAAAACTACATAAAGAGAAGTCGAATCACAAGTGACCGAAATGCTCGGGGGATAAGAAGAGAAAGACTCCTGAATCAAGAGAATGGTTCAAGAATTATTAGAACCTAGAGGCTCTTATTTATAGTAATTGAATTTTCAAAAACTACCATTTATAGTTATTTAATGACCTTATAGTTATTTAAACGACAAAACACTCATTTATAATACAATTTTAAATAGATTTAACGATATTTGTGCTAAACTAATGTCTAAAGTACTCAACACTAGTCTTATAACGACAACATCGTCGATACATTTCTAATGATATATACATATGTATATATATATGTATACGTATATATGATTTATACTTTATTTTAATACGTAAATATGCTATTATAATTTATAACTCGTTCATACGAACTCCGTTTTTGACGTTCTTTATATCCACGCGTAGCTATCGACGAGATCTACAACTTTCGTTTAGAATCCGTCGGCTAATTTTGGCTTTATTTTTCGTCCATATTTTTATAAAATTAAATGATTTTGCTAAAATCATAACGCTCTCATATGAACTCCGTTTTTGACATTCTTTTTATCAAAATTCCTATAAGGAGTACTACGATTTTTGTTTTAGTGGCATAAGCTAAAAGTCAACCATTCTCATTGTAGCTTTTTACGTCATACATTCATTGTGTGCTGCTGACTTTTATATCTTATAAAAATCATATCTAATTCATACGGATTCAGATTTCGACGAAATTTATATTTTCGGGATCGGGACGACGTGTACTTTCTAAATAATATATATATATATATATATATATATATATATATATATATATATATATATATATATATATATATATATATATATATGTGTGTGTGTGTGTGTGTGTGTGTGTTTTGGCGCACTTATTTTTACGATTTACGGACGATTCGGCTGATTTTTCCTATTTATATTATAATAATCATGAAACACAAAATATTCACATAATTCTTCTTTATTACGTGAAATATGTTACAATTGTTGACCATAACTATTACTTTGGTTAAAATTATTTATCCTAGATAATAAAAAAAATCATTTTTAACGTTTATTATTGACTAGCCCGAATCTGCAGGTGTTACAATTATCTCCCCCTTAGGATGATTACGTCCCGGAATCATCAACAAAACACGGGTTGTATAATGACTTCATATGTTATCTCTTCATCCTAGGTAATAACCGTAACTTCTTATGTTCCTTCGAATGAGTATCTAACTCTTGGACTTCTAGACTGCAGGCGGTGCTGAATCTTGCACCCGCTCTTTATTTTATGTTGGACTTTCAATCGTAACCTTCGAGTTACAAAATCAATCCTTATTGGACACTCCTTCTTCTTTTTAACATACTTAAGATAAGTTCTTTCATTCGATTACAATAATAGACTGATGGGTCTTGTTGTAATAACTTCTCATCGTATGACGCAACGCTTAGACTCAGGTCTTTTAGAGTCAAATTCCAGAATGGAAGTTTCCTTCCTTCATGTTCTAATGTGATGTAATCACATTCTAGTATGTAGCACTTCTAGCTACAAGTTTCTTACTTTCTCGGTGATTGCGATACTTCTATTGATTGCTTCGATTATCTTTCACTTCGATCTTCTGGCTTAAGTCGAATGTTACATCGAACTTGGTTCTCTGAACCACGTAACATGTTCATCTTAGTCGGACTTGATTTGATACGACCACTAGGTTCGGAATAACAATCATCTTCTTAGTCATTACCGAAACAATGGTAACGACAGACATGAATCAAACAGAATCAATTACTAGCACCTTGGTAACCTTGTGACTTTCCCTGATCCAAGTGCGAGTCCTGTGCTTCCGGTAATATAGGCCTCTACTACCATTCACACCTACTCATACTCATCCCAAGTATTGTCTCGTTGTTTTCCAAGTCACCTTTTAAGAATTTCACATAATCATTTAACACATCAGATAACAAAATCAAGGTTTTATATTATTTCTTTAAACGATTACATAGATGTTCAAGTTCACCCAACACTATGCCTCTTATATTAGGCTACACCACATGATACTATCTATATGGCTACTTCATAGATCCTCACTCCTGATCCCTTGCATTGTCATCCTCCTTCGTTGAGGATCATTTGGAATGCTATTGCCTTTAGCTTTGGCGGTGCATTTGGCTTTGTAGCTCCTTCCCTCTTTGGGCAGTCTTGCTTGAAGTTCCCTTCTTCATTACATCCGTAACACACCCTTTTGTTGAATGTACACTCATTAGCGTCATGCCCAGACTTTCAACACTTGAAACATGTCACCTCCTCGCCACATTTTCCAAAGTGTTTCTTCTTGCACTTATCGCACCATCTTGTTTCCACACTTCGATAATTTTCTCTTCTCGTTGGACCTTGAAGATCCTTCAAACTTTCTCTTCTCGCCAACTTCGACCTTGTTGGCGGCTCTACTCTTGATCATCTCCTCAACAGACTTAGCAGCCTAGATAGACGCCTCAAGAGTAGGTGCCTGGCGTACTGGCACAAAATATTCCCATGGTAGTCCCTTTGTATACTTATCGACTTTCGTTAGTTTTTCAGGGACGATGCGTAAAACAAACTCCATCTTTTTCTTGAAAGCATTGGTATACTTGTTAATGGACATGTTGCCCATCTTCAATGTCAGAAACTGGTTTTATAGTTCCAACATGTTTTGGGTTTAGCAGAACTTGCGTTTAAAGTGTACCAAGAGTTCTTCCCATGTCAGTTGTAGTGGCTCATTGGGGATCATGATCTTTCCCAAAGTGTTCCACCAACGAACAACACCACCTCTAAACAGACGCACTGCATAAGTGGTTTTCAGCTTGCCCTAGCAACCACACGTTATGAAAGCTGGCTCCATTTCAGAGATCCAGTCTATAACTCCGATTGGATCTTCTTTCCCAATAAAATTTGATGGTTTGCAAGGCGTGAAGTCTTTGTACTTGCATCCGTTTCTTTCAATCCCTTCATCTTGGTTATTTCTCCTAACCACTGACGGTTCATATGGACCAACGGTTCTACTATAGTTTCCTTCTTCTGACTGACCTTCATTCAGTCCAGGCTGTACAACGGGCATATCAGGTTCATCCATGTTAAACAAACATTTGCCTCATCTCCTCCCTTTGTTCGGCCATCATAGCCTGAATCATTGCTTGGACTCCTGCCATCGTGATTGGCTCGGATGCAGCTGCTACCTCTGGTGCACGCTCAATCACAGGCCGTTGATTAACATTTCCATTAACATTTTCGAATCCGCTTTGAGTTCTTACCATTTCGATCTATACACCAAATTAAACGTTCGGTGTGTAGTGACGAGAATTTAGATAGGAAAACTTTCTTTACGATATACGTATAAATCTCCTTATAGCTCCGAAACGTTATATATCAGTTCTAATACCGTAATTAAACGTTTAGAAATCTGAACACATAATATTTCCAGATCCTGTCGGAAACAAACCATAGATCCGATCATATAATGCATATCATAAATCATTTAGCACATGAAAACATTTTAGGCATCTTCCCTAATTAAGCTAGTGTTTGGTGCACTACTTAAAATATATTAGACACACTCCTCACGATCATCACTTAACATTCTAAGTTTAAGTCTAGAAATAAATTCTCATTCCTAGTTCGCTTAAATTAATGCTTTGATATCAACTGTGACATCCCCAAATTCACGGTCATTTAAAAAATTTAATTTATGCTTATTTGAAAATCAGATTATCCTTTTTAAAGAATAATATTGCGGAATTTGTTTCCAGAAAAACATGATAAATATATTATCAAAGCATTTCCAAATAAATGTATTTTGTTTTTTTTTTTACTTTGGGATGTCATCGACAATACAGAAACATAAGCATAAACAGACCTTACATTCATTTACACGAGTGATCTACATCTCCTTTAATCTCTCAGTGTAATGTAGCTTCGTATCGACACCTGTGATACAAATAAACTGTGTGGGTCAGGTTGGGAAACCTGGTGAGTACATAGGGTTTTCAACACACAATAATATAATTATTATGTTTAATCATCAAACAATTAACTCAATTTCCCATCCTCATTATCTCCTTTATTTCTTAAGGATCTACCCTAAGAATCATCTATCATTCACTCATTTATTCGTAAGGATTTTCCTAAGGAATAGGCACGGCGTCCATCGCTGCCAATGACATAGCTGTCAAAGTTATCTATTAGGCACAGCTGCCAATATTATCATTTATGCGCAACTCCCAGGATTATGACGCTCTTTAATAGGCGCAGCTGCCGATATTATCCTTTAGGTGCAGCTGCCAGGATTATGATGTTCTCTAATAGGCGCAGCTGCCGATATTATCCTTTTGGCGCAGCTGCCAAAATGTTTAAAGTACATCATAATTCAAAAACATCTACAGGTTGTGGCGCAACTGCCAATGTTCAACTATAGGGCACTAAGTCCATAGCTGCCAATGTTCAACTATATCAGCTTTCATCCCTCATTATTCCTGTACCCATCTTTACCCAATATTTTTACGGGTATAAAATACATATATAGTTTATAACAAATAAAACATGTATATTCGGTTCATCCAACATAGATATAAAGAACACAGATAATATGCACACATAGCACGTAATTTATTTTAAATACTTCATATCTATGTGTAAGATGAAAGTAACTATACACTCACTTGTTAAAGTGGTGATTCCAACTTGAATAACGCTTCGCTTCTTAATAATATAATTTCCTTCGTCGAAGCCTAGTATTATTACCACTAGATTTTAGTCTAATATTTATCGTGACTAATTACGAGCAATTTTGTTTTATAAGTGTTAAACAATACTTTTCAACCACTATGTACAGACAGGGCCAGACATAAAACACCGGAGGATAGGACCATTTTGGCATATAGAATTTTTGAAATCCAACAACCCTATGCAACCCTTTAAACCATATTCCCCGTACCGCGAGGAGTTAAACAATATTATAATAACACTTTATATATTATATTTTGTAATATATATATATATATATATATATATATATATATATATATATATATATATATAAGTTCATAATAACGATAATAAATTTAAACATAACCTATACTTAAAGTAGGGTAAGCATAACTTACTTACAATGGGGTTTTAGCTAGGAGTCGGGCTCTGCAGGGGCAGTACCTCGTCGTTGAATCTTTCTAAAAGGATTCTTGCAGCGCTTCCACGCTCATCTTACTATACTAAAACTACATAAAGAGAAGTCGAATCACGAGTGACCGAAATGCTCGGGGGATAAGAAGAGAAAGACTCCTGAATCAAGAGAATGGTTCAAGAATTATTAGAACCTAGAGGCTCTTATTTATAGTAATTGAATTTTCAAAAACTACCATTTATAGTTATTTAATGACCTTATAGTTATTTAAACGACAAACCACTCATTTATAATACTATTTTAAATAGATTTAACGATATTTGTGCTAAACTAATGTCTAAAGTACTCAACACTAGTCTTATAACGACAACATCGTCGATACATTTCTAATGATATATACATATGTATATATATGTATACGTATATATGATTTATACTTTATTTTAATACGTAAATATGCTATTATAATTTATAACTCGTTCATACGAACTCCGTTTTTGACGTTCTTTATATCCACGCGTAGCTATCGACGAGATCTACAACTTTCGTTTAGAATCCGTCGGCTAATTTTGGCTTTATTTTTCGTCCATATTTTTATAAAATTAAATGATTTTGCTAAAATCACAACGCTCTCATATGAACTCCGTTTTTGACATTCTTTTTATCAAAATTCCTATAAGGAGTACTACGATTTTTGTTTTAGTGGCATAAGCTAAAAGTCAACCAATCTCATTGTAGCTTTTTACGTCATACATTCATTGTGTGCTGCTGACTTTTATATCTTATAAAAATCATATCTAATTCATACGGATTCAGATTTCGACGAAATTTATATTTTCGGGATCGGGACGACGTGTACTTTCTAAATAATATATATATATATATATATATATATATATATATATATATATATATATATATATATATATATATATATATATATATATATATATATATATATATATGTGTGTGTGTGTGTGTGTGTGTGTTTTGGCGCACTTATTTTTACGATTTACGGACGATTCGGCTGATTTTTCCTATTTATATTATAATAATCATGAAACACATAATATTCACATAATTCTTCTTTATTACGTGAAATATGTTACAATTGTTGACCATAACTATTACTTTGGTTAAAATTATTTATCCTAGATAATAAAAAAAAATCATTTTTAACGTTTATTATTGACTAGCCCGAATCTGCAGGTGTTACAATTATCTCCCCCTTAGGATGATTACGTCCCGGAATCATCAACAAAACACGGGTTGTATAATGACTTCATATGTTATCTCTTCATCCTAGGTAATAACCGTAACTTCTTATGTTCCTTCGAATGAGTATCTAACTCTTGGACTTCTAGACTGCAGGCGGTGCTGAATCTTGCACCCGCTCTTTATTTTATGTTGGACTTTCAATCGTAACCTTCGAGTTACAAAATCAATCCTTATTGGACACTCCTTCTTCTTTTTAACATACTTAAGATAAGTTCTTTCATTCGATTACAATAATAGACTGATGGGTCTTGTTGTAATAACTTCTCATCGTATGACGCAACGCTTAGACTCAGGTCTTTTAGAGTCAAATTCCATAATGGAAGTTTCCTTCCTTCATGTTCTAATGTGATGTAATCACATTCTAGTATGTAGCACTTCTAGCTACAAGTTTCTTACTTTCTCGGTGATTGCGATATTTCTATTGATTGCTTCGATTATCTTTCACTCCGTTTTTGACGTTCTTTATATTCACGTGTAGCTATCGACGAGATCTACAACTTTCGTTTAGAATCCGTCGGCGAATTTTGAATTTATTTTTCGTCCATGTTTTTATAAAATTAAATGTTTTTGCTAAAATCATAACTCTCTCATTTGAACTCCGTTTTTGGCATTCTTTTTCTCAAAATTCTTATTTTAAGGAGTACTACGATTTTCGTTTTGGTGGCATAAGCTAAAAGTCAACCATTCTGTTTGTAGCTTTTTACGTCATACATTCATTGTACGCGGCTGACTTTTATATCTTATAAAAATCATATCTAATTCATACGGATTCGGATTTCGACGAAATTTATATTTTTGGGATCGGGACGACGTGTACTTTCTATATATATATATATATATATATATATATATATATATATATATATATATATATATATATATATATATATATATATATATTTTGGAGCACTTATTTTTGTTGGATAAGGTGTCTAAGTCCATAACTTATTTGGTATATACTTGACCTGACCCGGCATGGTCCATTTGGGTTGCACTTCACCCGAACTATTTATATGGATAATATTATGAGAAGAGTATATTTGCGGCCTATTAATATATTATAAGTTATAATATATTAATATGAAATTGTATTATTTAATTAGTATTGATCTTAAATTAATTATGAATTAATTTAGTGATCATAAGGTGACTAATTAAATAATGGGCTATTGTACTTATATAGTGTGGGCTAACACTCATAAGGAAATGGGCTAAGCTTGAATGGAAGTCTATGGATGATCCATGGAGCTTTTAACCCATGGATCCTTGGAATAGGAAAAGACATGGGTTATTAGGGTTTGCATGGTTCATAACCCTAATCATCTACACTATATAAAGAGGCTTATGGTGCTTGAGAAGACATTGTATGTGTGTGCATAAGGTGTGGCCGATTTCTAGATTATTAGAGTGCTTTCTCATAAGTTTTCCAAGTTTGTGGTGATTTGTGATTTCCATTTGAGGCATTCACATTATTGGTGTTGGGCTCTCAAACTCCCAAGGAATCAACTCACTAACAAAGGTATGTAATTCTTCTAGTATCTTTTATGTTTAAAAGTACCCCATGTATGCTAGATAGGTTATGAACCTTGGAAAATTATTTTGCATGTATTTTAGACAAACATAGATCCAAGGTTTCTAGGGTTGCATGAACACCTTAGGAGTGTTAGTTTGCTCAAAACCCAACAGTGGTATCAGAGCCTAGGCTTGTTTGTTTGATACTTGTTGCAAACTTGTTGAAAAACTCAAGTTTTATGCATTCTGCAACATGAACTCGCCGAGTCCATGGGGGGACTTGCCGAGTCCATGAGTAAATTCATCCTACTCGTCGAGTAGGTTCATGCACTCGACGAGTAGAAGCCTCAGAATGCAGATTTTCGAGTTTTGTTGTTGGAAATGGACTAGAAACATTACCCTAAACTGTTTTGGTGTTATAAAACCTGTTTTAGATGGTGTAATGTTTATGCTAATCCATTTACAATGGCTTATATCAAAATTGCATGATGATATGTGTTCATATGTTCTTGGAATTTTTGATATGATGTTCATGTTCTTATGAATTATTGTTAGATCATAGGAATTATTTTCTAAATTGTTTATTGATAATTCTTGATCATTTATGTGTTTTAATGGAGTCCATAATTTGTCCTCAAGTTATGGATTTCCAAAGGTCACTTTCATTTATGTACACTTAAAACACATAAGTTACATGAAAATGAAGAGTCTTCATTTTATGAACCTTTAATTCATAAGTTATGAAATGAAAAGTTTTGAATAGTTTCAAAACTTGTCCTCAAGTTTTGGAATTTGTAAAGTTACACACACTTTAATATACTTTAATTCCAAACCCTTAGAATTTTAAAAGTTAAAATTCAACCCTTATACTATTTATAACATTAATGGTTAATTATTATATATATGTATAAGATTAAGTCGTTTTACCGTTAGTAGGCCTCATTCACGAAGCCGGTCTATAATGGGGGTATAAGGTTGTTGCCTATAAAATGGCAACTTAATGGGTGTCCATTCTCACCCACCGCTTCCTTGATCGGTGGAGGGTCGTTAGCCGAACGGGTAGGACAATGACTTTAAATTCTCATTAAAAGTATAATGAATATTATAAAGTAACTAAACCTTTTATAAATTCCCAATCTTAGTTACTTTAGGAAAATGTGAATATGGTGCTAACCCATGAAATTCACACTTTGTACCTTACCAAGTCGTTGGTGGAGCGTGTGCGGTTAACCGGCATATTGATTAGGTGATAATATTAAGGGTACCAAGTGAATTTGCATGGTTATTCACACTTTGTTTTGTGATCATCGGTATCCCAGTCACAAAACTTGAAGGGCACAATCAAGATTGAAACATGCCATTGAAAAGTTCAATGAATCTCAAAAGAATCTAGGAATTTCAAAACCAATTAAACCTAATAATTCATTTCGTTTTCATGGTGGAAATTGGTGAATCGTCATTCACCTACCTTCAAATATGTTATAGCTTAGATTACGGCATCCCTCTTCTAAGTTATAATATATTGTGTTGGATCCTAGCCTTAATATTACATTTGGGTGTATTATTAAGGATTCGATATATCTAATCTAAACTTGTTTTCTTCTTTTCAGATGTCTTCCAACAACAAAGCTTCGGGCTCTAACCCTACTGGCTCCTTTTCCCTCATGAACCTTTGTGGGAGGGTCATCTTTGATGGTTCCTGTTGGATTAATGTCTAAGTCCATAACTATAATTGGTAAGACTTGACCCGACCCGGCATGGTCCATTTGGGTTGCATGGCATCATGCATTTGGATAGACTATAATGAGAGAAATAACACTTAAGTTTGGTTAATATATTATAAGTTCTAATATATTAATAAGGTTATTTAATTAGTATTGATCAAGAATTAATTTGGAATTAATTAAGTGATCAAAAGGAGACTAATTAAATATATGAGTTGATTGTGTAAATCATTCATTCTTATATATGTGGGCTTGTGATCCAAGATTTCTTATGTTGGACTAAGTCCATGGGGTGACCCATGGATACTCCATGGAGGTTAAAATCCATGGAGCATATGGAATGGGTAAAGTTATGAGTTACATGGTGTAACCCTAATAGCCACCATATAAAAGAATTCCATGGCTCAGGAAATCGTGCACTAATGTGTGAATATGAGGGCTAGACGATTTCAAGGAGTGTTCCATTTCTCTCAAGTCATTTCATGTGCATTTGGTGTTGTGTGAACCATTTGAGGTGTCACACTTGGGGCACTAGGCACTCAAGCTTCATGGAGACAAGCTACATCAAACAAAGGTATGTATTCTATCCATTTGATTACCCAAGTATCAAGTATTGTATGCTAGATAGGGTAATACCTTGGAAAGTTCATAATTGCATGTATAATAGAGAAAACATAGATCCAAGGTATTTAGGGTTGCATGTACACTTAGGAGTGTTAGAATGCGCAAAACCCATCAGTGGTGTCAGAGACAATGCTTGTTTTCTTGTTATACTTGCAAAATTAGCTGAAAAATCGAATTTTGGAACCCCTGACAGCATATATTCGACTGTTTTGGCTAGAAATGGACTAGGAACATTACCCTTAGATGTTTTTGGACTTATAAACTTGTTTTTGATGTGGTAATGTTCATGCTAATCCAATTTCAAAGATAATTGTCAATAGATTCATGTTTTGTATTAGTTTAAAAGTTATGCTAATTACTTGAAAAAAAAATTGATGTGAATTATCTTTGTTCATATGAGTTTATTAGATTAATAGAAAAGTTAATTGATTATGTGTTTTCAATCCATTTTAATCTAAGAGTTGATTCTAAAGTGTGTTTTTGTAACTTGTCCTCAAGTTATATGAAAAGTCACATTTAAGTTTCATAAAACTCATAAAAAGTTGGCAATGGTTACAAAAATGAAGAGTCTTGTCCTCATTAAATGGTTTTATGACTCCATAACTTGTCCTCAAGTTATGGAGGTTCAAGAGTCACTTCATTAAATGATAAAATGTGTAACCTTAATTAGTTCCATAAGTTACAAAAATAAAGAAAAGTTACATTCTTTTATTAGTTTGAAGTCTTCCATAACTTGTCCTCAAGTTATGGAACTTGAAGAGTTTTTTTTTAATTAAAACTACTTTAAACACATAAGTTATGGAATTAATTAGTTTTGAATATTTTTAAAACTTGCCCTCAAGTTTTGGAATTTGTAAAGTTTTCCCCATGAATACTTTAATTCCAAGTTAGCCCTTAGAATTTTAAAAGTTAAAATTCAACCCTTATACTTTATAGTATTATAAGTTAATAATAAATATATGTATAAGAGCAAGTCAGTCTTACCGTTAGTAGGCCTCATTCACGAAGCCGGTCTATAAGGGGTGTATAAGGTTAATGCCTATAAAATGGCAGTTTAATGGGTGTCCACTCTCACCCACCGCTTCCTTGACTGGTGGAGGGTCGTTAGTCGAACGGGTAGGACAAGGACTATAATTCTCCCTTCATTAAAAGTATTAATGATAAATACTAAGTAACTAAACACTTATAAATTCTCAATCTTAGTTACTTAGGAAAATGTGAATAAGGTGCTAATCCATGAAATTACACTTTGCACTTTGTTTAAACCGTTAGTGGAGCGTGTGTGGTTAACCGGCACACTAACCTGGATTTAACAAAGTAGGCAAAGGGTAACTTAATATTTATCATAGTATCGGTGGAGCTCGTGTGGTTAACCGGCACATCGATTGAGGGGTAAATATTAAGGGTACCAAGTATATTTGCATGGTTACTTCACACCTTGTTTTGTGATCCTCGGCATCCCAGTCACAAAACCTGACGGGCACACTCGAGATTGAAACATGCCATTGAAAAGTTCAATGAATCTCAAAAGATCTAGGAGTTTCAAATCCAATTAAAAACCTAATTACATTATTTCGTTTTTCATGGTGGAAATTGGTAAATCGTCATTTACCTACCTTCAACTATTTTATAACTCGGATTACGGCATCCCTCTTCCAGTTATAAATAGGTTGTTGGATCCTAGCCTTAATATTTCATATTGGGTGTTATATTAAGGACTTTAGATCAACTATCTTGAATATCTCCCAAAAGATGTCTAGTTCAGACATCTATGATCTTCCCAAATCTCTTGGAACTTTACTTCCTCCACCTCCTCCAATTATTCTCCCTAACCCACAAGTTCAAGGTCACTCAAGCCCTAATGGCAAGCAAGGTCTATGTGTGATCACATCTTAGAGATGAAGTCACATATTGACAACCTGGGAGAGTTGGGTGTCAAAGTCTTGAGAAAGTTGGATGTTCAATCACTTTCTAAGTCACATAGTGAGTTCCTTTGGGACTACTATGAAACAGACTATGACATGAACCTTAATGATCATATCTATTTGCTTGGTGCTGCTGAATCAGCAATGATTTGGAACGATAGTAAAGCAAATTTGATTAGAAGATCAACTTCCCAAAAACTTTATGGACAGTGACAATGGTGACACTGGAAATCCAGAAAAAGCATTCTCTTCCCAATGGAAAGGGATTGGCCATAGTCAACCCGGTTGACCAAATGGTAAAGAGAAAGGCTAAGTCTGAGATAGTCCCATTACCAAAGGGTCCATATGTTTATTTTGCCAAAGGAAGGGGCGTTAATTGCAAAGCTGCCAAGTTTACCTAAGGATGTTAAAGTCAATAAGTCTGACTCTACTTCAGGTAGAGCCCATTATCTAACTCTGTTAAGTTTCTATTCTAAGATCCTCATTACATGATGTGACTGGGTCACATGTTGATGTTTTAAGAATCAAAGAATAGAGAGAAAGCTTAAAGGAAGTATATGCTGATTCTGATCGCGTAGGTGGATTTCGATCGCATCAGAATTTTGAAGCTGTTACTTAGGAGTTATGATATATTGATTAGGAATAGATAACAACAAGTTTTTCCGTATGCATTTGCACTATAAGGATAAGTTTTTTCCGCAAAGTTTTGAAATAAAATAAAAGTTTTTAATTTTATATTTATTTTAAATATCCTTACAAGTGGCATTTGTGGAAAATGGTTGTTTATATGATTCCATTGATAGCAATATTTGAAAAAAAATGGACTTGATTCTTTCGTTTGTGGTAGTGTCATAATTTACCAAATAAGGAAAGATTCTCATTCCCAAGGCTTCAGTTGGATAGAAACTTGGAATCATGCAAGTTGAATAGTATGATGAATGAGAACTTTCAAGCATTGGAAAATTAAGACTTGTTCACATGGATGTGTGAGTCAAGTTAAGGACTAAAGGGATCGAGTACACATTCTTGTGCACTGGTCAAGTCCACCACAAAGCTCGTTAAGACTATTCGTCATGATTTACTAAATTTTAGTAAATATGGTTATACTTACAAGTTTAAGTATAATTCTGAAACATTGGAAAAGTCTCAATGTATGGCAGAACGAATGGGAAGAATCAAATTAGGCAAACAGATAAAAGTTTCTCAAATCTGAAAAGATGGGAGAGTACTTTAGTATCATGTTTTGTGATCATCTTAATGATTAAAGAACCACATCACAATTGGTCTTCTAAGGACATCTTAGTGCATTCTTATGACTAAGAAGAGGAGTCATGAATTGTTGAAATGGTTAAATCAAGAAGATGAGTCATACTTCGTTTCAAAACAAGTCTTAGAGTCATACTCCAAGACTATAAGTTGAGTGACATATCTTAAAGAAAGGTTTATAACACTTGTCAAATGTAAGAGTAAAAGTGTCCTACTCTTGTACATTTGAAGTTGGTAAGTTGTGATGTTTTGGATTAAACAAAGACCAACTAAGGCCAATTGTGTGAAGTGTTTGTCTTGATAAAGAATCCGCACTATCTCTTGAATATTTGGCAAGATAGTCTTATATGTCAAGAGGACAGTGGGAGTCTTAAAGATCCTAAAAAGAATTGCAAGAACTAATCAAGAATAAAACCTGAGGTTCTTCACTAGCACACGACTTGAGGTTTATAACCTATCATGTTGACATATTCTGTGCCCATTCCAGTTAAAGTTGGCTTTGCATAGGAGTTCTGAAAGTTCTCAATTGGTTGCATAACAACTTGGAAGCAATGGTAGGCCCTGTACTGCCAGGTGGCAAGAAGTTAAGATTGCATAAGTTCAGTCCATATTAGTTTGGATTTGTCATTATCCTTGTCTTGTGACTATGGTTTTGACGATTCACATGGATAAGAACACATACACCATAAAATCTAAGGGTCATAAGGTTTCTCTCCGATTCATGAAAATGATGGTGAGGAAACACTTCCACCAAGTAGATTTGAAGCAGATGGCAAAAGGTCTAAACAATTGAGACTATGATTACGGCATCCCTTTTCATAGTTCTGAAATTGTTTAGACACACATGCATGCTATCTAAGGAAAGGTGTATGATTTTGATAAAGTTTTATCAAAGCATCTCGTATCAGAAATCTGAACTTTGGTAAGGAAGTCAATAAAGTATTGATTTCTAGAAGTCCAGCTGATTTCTGAGTACATGTCAAAGCTAGTGGGAGCATAAGTGTTATGCTAATAATCATCATGTTAGTGGGAGCATGATAATTATTGTTAGTGTTGCAAGTTAGCAATGTTAATTATAGAAAACAAAAGTTTCAATTCGTGAGGCTGCAGGGATTGAAAAAGTTGTTTTGCTATAATTAAGGGAGAGGATATACTTCATTTCAGTTCTAAAGGCTTAGATTGAGACCTTAATCATCTTTAGTCAAGAATATATATATATGAATTTCATGTTGGATTGGTTCAACTTAAGGAAATTCTATATATTGCGTTCTCAAAATTCGATTATGATTACGGCATCCCTCTTCATAATCAAATTTTGAAAACATGGCAAATAAAAATATTGTAGCAAAAGACTGGTCTAGAATCATGTCTTTATGTGAGACATCATGAATCGTGTACCATTTGCTTTGGGTACAGGATCGATTGCATGTGCTATAATATTTGTCATTTCTAAATTTTTCCAAATGCCCAGAGGCATTAAGAAGGGAAAAGGTCTAGAATTGGATATGACTAAAATGATTAAGCAATTGTCGAGGACAATCTGAGGTTTACCAAAGATTGGTTGCTCAGGGACAGTTGGAAGTATAGTGCTAATTTTGGAAGGACCATATTGACATATTCTGAAAAGAGGCATCTCTTATTCAGAAGTGATAGTCAAAATGAGAATATGGAGTTGTCTCCATAGGTGGAAGTTATCTGTGTAAGATTAGAAAACTTAATGCAAGAAGCATGTCCAAAGCAATGTACTTTGAATATGAGACTTAGTTTCCATGGAGTTGATCTCCATTGGAATACCTTATAATGATTGTTGACCAGTCTTTGTGACTTTGTACATATTCATTACAGGAGGGTCAGTGCATATAAGTTTAAAATCTAAACAGATTTCGATAAATGATAGGAATTTGAAATTCTCACATTTTTCGATAAGGATTTGGGAGTGTGAAATTAGAATCATTGAAATTATGTTCAATTGGTTTATTTCACAAAGTAAGGATCATAGACAAACATAGAGTGCATACTTGGTGTATGGCAAAGCTATTGTTTAAGAAAAACATAGTGTACATGCTTGGAGCATGGGACAACTAGTGTTTTTAATTCAAGTATAAAGTTGATAAAACCGAAACAATGAATAATGAGTAATCAGTATGGTGATAAATAAAAGTGTTTATTTATATTCATAGGGTTTGATGCCATATTTGATTCATTTATTCTTGTGTTTCACTTTGCATGTTTTGACTTCCAGAATAACTAAGTCGCTCTTCCTGAATGATTAAGTTATTCAAACATCCACAGTCGGTCATATGTTGGAAGTAGATATGAATCAAGACTGTCATGGGTTGGTTTGTAGAGGTCCAAGTTGGTGGACAAAGTGGTGCTACAACACTCATGAGTTCTCATAAGTTCTGAGTATTGGATTCAACCCACGCTTATTTGAATCACTTCATGGATTTTATCACGAGTGATCATGAGACGATAATATCTTATATTCTTCAAACCTAGAGATATGAGTTGTTACTATGAGTTTGTTATACATTGATTGCACGAAAACGCATTGGTAACTCGATGTTATAAAACGTGCCTTTGTGTATGATTCAACAAGTAGTAGAACAAGCCATATGAGTCGAAGTTTATCCATTCCTTTTACCTTCGGGATAAAAGTGATATCTGTGGGCCCCTCAATGATTTAAAGATGATACATGTGAGTGCTTGGCCAAGCCAGGACTGATTTGATTTGTTCAATCAGTCAGTTATCATGAATCAGAAATCGGGAAACAACAAATGGACAGAGAGAATGATTGATAATCCATGTCTCAGTCCATATGATATCTAGAATGGAGGAATATATGATCCCTTATCTAATGGACAAGTCATTGACAAAGGTCATAGTTCATCGACAAGGTCAGAGTTCGACAGAAGCTTTTGAGAGCTACGATTGCTGATCGGTTCCTGAAGTCATACGCAATAATAGTTTTAGACTTATCCAAGTGGGAGACTGTTGGATTAATGTCTAAGTCCATAACTATAATTGGTAAGACTTGACCCGACCCGGCATGGTCCATTTGGGTTGCATGGCATCATGCATTTGGATAGACTATAATGAGAGAAATAACACTTAAGGTTGGTTAATATATTATAAGTTCTAATATATTAATAAGGTTATTTAATTAGTATTGATCAAGAATTAATTTGGAATTAATTAAGTGATCAAAAGGAGACTAATTAAATATATGGGTTGATTGTGTAAATCATTCATTCTTATATATGTGGGCTTGTGATCCAAGATTTCTTATGTTGGACTAAGTCCATGGGGTGACCCATGGATACTCCATGGAGGTTAAAATCCATGGAGCATAAGGAATGGGTAAAGTTATGAGTTACATGGTGTAACCCTAATAGCCACCATATAAAAGAATCCCATGGCTCAAGAAATCGTGCACTAATGTGTGAATATGAGGGCTAGACGATTTCAAGGAGTGTTCCATTTCTCTCAAGTCATTCCATGTGCATTTGGTGTTGTGTGAACCATTTGAGGTGTCACACTTGGGGCACTAGGCACTCAAGCTTCATGGAGACAAGCTACATCAAACAAAGGTATGTATTCTATCCATTTGATTACCCAAGTATCAAGTATTGTATGCTAGATAGGGTAATACCTTCGAAAGTTCATAATTGCATGTATAATAGAGAAAACATAGATCCAAGGTATTTAGGGTTGCATGTACACTTAGGAGTGTTAGAATGCGCAAAACCCATCAGTTCCAACTTCATGGATTGGATCCGGAACATCAGGATGGTCACTCGTTACGAGGACAAGGAATATGTCCTCGATAAGGAGCTAAAGGAGCTTGATGAGTCCACTGCTACTCCTGAGGAGGTCGCTGAGTATCAGGCACATGAAAGAGATGCCACCAAGGTGGCATGCATCATGATGGCCACCATGACAGCTGAACTCCAAAAGTCCTATGAGGACTATTACCCTTTTGAGATGCATCAGGATCTGATGGAAAGGTACCATCAGAGTGCTCGTCAAGAGCGGTATGAAATAATCTCCTCCATGATCACTACCCATATGAAGGATAGCGAACCGATCACGAGCCACATGCAGAAAATGCAAAGGTATGTGGACCGTCTAATGAAACTGAATGTGAACTTCCCTGAGGAGTTGGCAATTGATATCATTTTGCACTCCTTGCCCTCGTGTTATGATCAATTTCGTATGACATACCACATGAACAAGGAGGAAGTCACACTCAGTAAGCTTCAAGGACTTCTGAAGACTGCCGAAAGTGGTCTTAAGAGTAAGTCGGTTACTACTCCTACTCTTACTACTACCCCTGTTTTGGCTATCGGGCTAGGCAAAGGGAAGAAGAGGAAGCACCCTTCGAAGGGTACCAAGGGAAAGTCCCTTGAAGGCTCCTCATCTGGAACCAAAGGTGGTTCTATCACTCCTTCTGCCATCCCTAAGGATGTTGAATGCTTCTACTGTCAAAATAAGGGGCACTGGAAGCGAAACTGCCCAAAGTACTTGCAGGATGTCAAGGATGGGAAAGTGAAACCATCCCATGCAGGTATTTACACTATATTGTCTAATAACTCACCATATTCTAATTCTTGTGTTCTTGATACAGGTTGTGGTATTCACATCTGTTGTGACTTGCAGGGCCTAAGAAGAAGTGAGGATGTGGAGCACGGAAAGATAAACTTAATCATGGGGAACAAGAAGGTTGCACCTGTTGCCAAGATTGGAGTTTATACTTTGTTGCTAGATAGTGGGTTAAAGTTAGATTTGAATAAATGTGTGTACTCGTCTGAAATGGCGAGGAATATTATTTCCTTTCATGCTTTGTACAAACAAGGTTTTACCTTTTCTTTTGATAATGAAGTTGGTAGTATTAATGCTTTCTTTAATAATGTTCTTTATTTTAAAGCATTACCTTGTGATGGTGTGTATGAAGCTATATCGGTTGTAGATAATTTAGGAAATAATGTATTATGTATTGATTCTTCTACTAGCTTGGATAAAGCATCTTTGTGGCATTGTCGTCTTGGACATGTAAGCAAGAAACGCATAGGCTAGCTCCAAAAGGATGGAGTCTTGGAGTCGTTCGACTTCAAGTCGGATGATAGTTGTGAGTCTTGTCTACTTGGAAAAATGACAAAATCACCATTCACTGGTACTTGTGCAAGGGGTGAGGGTTTGTTGGACCTTATACATACTGATGTATGTGGACCATTCAAAACCGCCACAAGGGATGCTAATCGCTATTATGTGACTTTTATTGATGATTTTAGTAGATATGGTTATATCTACTTAATCAAACATAAGTCAGAAACTTTTGAAAGGTTTAAAGAGTTTAAACAGGAAGTAGAAAATCAATTGGGTAGGAACATTAAGATGCTTCGATCTGATCGAGGTGGTGAGTATCTTAGTACTGAGTTCCTCGACTATCTTAAGGAGTGTGGGATTGTCTCACAATTGACACCTCCCAGGACACCACAACTGAATGGTGTAGCTGAGAGGCGTAATCGAACTTTGTTGGACATGGTTCGCTCTATGATGAGTCGAGCTTCGCTACCAATCTTTTTTTGGGGGTATGCCTTAGAGACTGCCGCCCACATCCTTAATCTAGTCCCTACAAAGAAGGTTGCCAAAACACCTCATGAAATGTGGACTGGGAAAGTTCCCAATTTCGACCATATCAAGATTTGGGGTTGTGAGGCTTTCGTGAGGCGCGATACTCATGACAAGCTCGAACCTCGAAGTGAAAGGTGTATTTTCATCGGCTACCCACAAAAATCCTTTGGTTACCTCTTCTACAGACCAAGTGAGAATGTGGTCTTTGTAGCAAGGAGATGGGTCTTTCGAGAGAGAGAATTTATAAACCAAGGAGACAGTGGGAGGAAAATTGACCTTGAAGAAATTCAAGACTCGATTGGTGAAGGAACCTCAGACACTAGCAATCAACTTGAGGAGGAAATTCCTGTTGATCCAGCTGACGAGTCTACACTTCTGAGGCGTTCCACAAGGGTTAAGAACACACCTGAGTTTTATTATGGATTTCATATTACTACGGAAGGTGATACATTTATCAGTGACAGTACACTGGTAAATCTGGATGAACCTAACAGTGTTAAGGAAGCCATGGCAGGCCCAGAGTCTGCTAAATGGAAGGAAGCTATGGACAGCGAGATACAGTCCATGTATGACAATCAAGTTTGGAACTTGGTTGACAATGTACCAGGCCGTAAGACAGTCGGGTGCAAATGGATCTTCAAGAAGAATACCGAAATGGATGGGAAGGTGCACACTTATAAGGCTCGACTGGTTGCGAAGGGTTTTACTCAGACTCAGGGTATTGATTATGATGAAACCTTTTCACCAGTAGCAAAGATTAAGTCTATTAGGGTTATGCTAGCCATTGCTGTATTTCATGATTATGAAATATGGCAAATGGATGTCAAAACCGCTTTCCTTAACGGAAAGTTGGCTGAGGATATTTACATGAATCAGCCAGAGGGTTTTGTCAGTGCAGAGTACCCCAATAGAGTGTGCAAGCTTGAGAAATCCATTTATGGATTGAAACAAGCATCTCGAAGTTGGAATCTTTGTTTCGATGAGAAGGTCAAAGAGTTTGGTTTCTCAAGAAGTGAAGATGAGTCTTGCGTGTATGTCAGAGCTAGTGGGAGTATAGTTAGCTTTTTGGTACTGTATGTGGATGACATACTACTCATAGGAAATGGCATCCCAACCTTGCAGGAGGTTAAGTCCTGGCTTGGGAAGTGCTTTGCTATGAAGGACCTTGGAGAAGCTGCCTATATCCTAGGGATAAGGATATTAAGAGAAAAGAGTAAAAGACTAATTGGACTTAGTCAGAGTATCTACTTGGATAAGGTGTTGAAAAGGTTCAACATGCAGAATTCCAAGAAAGGAGAATTACCGATCCAAAGCAATGCCAAACTAAGCAAGGCTCAGAGCCCGAGTACAGAAGATGAGATAGCTGAGATGAGTCGATTACCTTATGCTTCCGCTGTTGGCTCGATCATGTATGCTATGACTTGTACCCGTCCTGATGTGGCCTTCGCTTTGAGCATGGTCAGCAGATATCAGGGGAACCCTGGCAAGGCTCATTGGACTGCGGTAAAGAATATTCTCAAGTACCTGCGGAGGACTAAGGATTGGATCCTTACCCTTGGTGGGAGTGATGACTTGAGAGTAGTAGGGTATAGTGATGCTAGCTTTCAGACTGATAGGGATAACTTCCGCTCTCAGTCGGGCTGGGTCTTTACCTTAAATGGAGGGGCAATCACTTGGAAGAGTTCCAAACAGGAGACTGTAGCTGATTTGACTTGTGAATCAGAGTACATAGCAGCGAGTGAAGCGGCAAAGGAGGCGATATGGCTGAGGAACTTCATCGGAGACCTTGGAGTTGTACCAACTATTAAGGAGCCTATGGAGATTTTCTGTGACAGCAATAGTGCGGTTGCCTTAGCCAAGGAACCAAGAGATCATGGCAGATCCCGACACATTGACAGAAAATATCACTTCATAAGACACAAGATAGAAGAGGGACTCCTCGTGGCAAAGAGGGTATCGTCAGATGAGAACCCTGCGGATCCCCTTACGAAGGGACTGACGAGGGTGAAGCATTTGCAACATGCGAGACGCATCGGGCTGAGGGACGATATTAGTTTTACATATTAGATAGTTATTACTGAAACTTGTAAAATGTAATCGACGTTTGATGATGAATAAAAGTTGTGATTTATTTATGAGTAAGGTGTTGCTATCATTGTCAATTATTTACTATTGTTTCAGCTTTGCATGTTTTGACTTCTAGAATAATAAGTTTATTCAAACTCTCCACAATCGGTCATATGTCGGAATTAGGTATGAATCAAGACTGTCATGAATTGGGATTGTAGATGACTAAAGGTGTTTAGCCATAGCAATGGTTGCTACAACATTCATGAGTACTCATAAGTTATGAGTATTGGAATAAACCCACGCTCACTTGTATCACTTCATGGAATTTATCTCGAGTGATCGTGAGACGGTAATATCATATAAGTCTTCAAACCTAGAGATATGAGTTGGTTGTGCATTGATTGCACGTAAACGCATCAGTAACTTGATGTTATAAAACGTGCCTTTGTGTGCAATTCAATAAGTAGTAGAACAAGCATATGAGTCGAAATTTATCTGTTCCTTCTAGAAATAGAAGCGATATCTGGGCCCCTCGATGATTTTGTTTTGACCTATGTACCGGGCCCGGTTAGAACTAAATTGATGTGTTCGATTAAGTTCTTTGTCAAACAAATCAGAAATCAGGAAACAAACTGCTGGACAATAAGTAAGACATTGTTCCATGTATTTGTCCGGCTGATATCATGAGAGCAGAGGATTATGTGATCACTTATCTAAAATGGCGCTTCATAGTTCAACAGAGTTATCGAGACCTACGATTGCCGGTTGGTTCCTGAAGCTATATAGGCAAATACAGTTATCAGACTTATCCAAGTGGGAGACTGTTGGATAAGGTGTCTAAGTCCATAACTTATTTGGTATATACTTGACCCGACCCGGCATGGTCCATTTGGGTTGCACTTCACCCGAACTATTTATATGGATAATATTATGAGAAGAGTATAGTTGCGGCCTATTAATATATTATAAGTTATAATATATTAATATGAAATTGTATTATTTAATTAGTATTGATCTTAAATTAATTATGAATTAATTTAGTGATCATAAGGTGACTAATTAAATAATGGGCTATTGTACTTATATAGTGTGGGCTAACACTCATAAGGAAATGGGCTAAGCTTGAATGGAAGTCCATGGATGATCCATGGAGCTTTTAACCCATGGATCCTTGGAATAGGAAAAGACATGGGTTATTAGGGTTTGCATGGTTCATAACCCTAATCATCTACACTATATAAAGAGGCTTATGGTGCTTGAGAAGACACTGTGTGTGTGTGCATAAGGTGTGGCCGATTTCTAGAGTATTAGAGTGCTCTCTCATAAGTTTTCCAAGTTTGTGGTGATTTGTGATTTCCATTTGAGGCATTCACATTATTGGTGTTTGGCTCTCAAACTCCCAAGGAATCAACTCACTAACAAAGGTATGTAATTCTTCTAGTATATTTTATGTTTAAAAGTACCCCATGTATGCTAGATAGGTTATGAACCTTGGAAAATTATTTTGCATGTATTTTAGACAAACATAGATCCAAGGTTTCTAGGGTTGCATGAACACCTTAGAAGTGTTAGTTTGCTCAAAACCCAACAACTTTTACGATTTACGGACGATTCGGCTGATTTTTCCTATTTATATTATAATAATCATGAAACACATAATATTCATATAATTCTTCTTTATTACATGAAATATGTTACAATTGTTGACCATAACTATTACTTTTGTTAAGATTATTTATCCTAGATATTAAAAAAAAATCATTTTTAACGCTTATTATTGACTAGCCCGAATTTGCGGGTGTTATATATATATATATATATATATATATATATATATATATATATATATATATATATATATATATATATATATATATATATATATATATATATATATATACTATTCAATACCCCTACGAATAATTGATCACATCCGAGCGTTTCCGCGGACGAATCCACTTTGAATTTGATAAATGCATTGCTTGATATATATATATATATATATATATATATATATATATATATATATATATATATATATATATATATATATAGAGAGAGAGAGAGAGAGAGAGAGAGAGAGAGAGAAAGAGTTAGGATCATATATAAATTATAAGTGTTGTGTGAATGTATGACTAAATATGGTCCAATCATTTTTAAATGGTATTATAGTAATTTGATTAATTAAATTAATTAGTATAAATTTTATATCTCTATAAATTTGGAAACGTAATTAATATATTTGATTTCAAATCCATCATTTTATGAATTAATCCTTATTAATCTCTTTTTCACTCTAACCCTATATTACGATCATCAGCCTCCATTTTATCTTCATCGATCACCTCGTTAGTCTGTCAATATGATTTCATCTTTCAATCCGATGTCATTGACATTTTATGATATAAAAGAAACTTTAACAACAACATTTAAATAAGCAAATCTAAGTGGGAAGAATCCACTTTGAATTTGATAAATGCATTACTTGATATATATATATATATATATATATATATATATATATATATATATATATATATATATATATATATATATATATATATATATATATATATATATATATATATATATCAGCCTCCATTTTATCTTCATCGATCACCTCGTTAGTCTGTCCATATGATTTCATCTTTCAATCCGATGTCATTTGACATTTTATGATATAAAAGAAACTTTAACAACACCATTTAAATAAGCAAATCTAAGTGGAAAAAATCAAATTGCACAATGTCTCTATACACCTTCAATTGTTGTCTCTATAATTAAACGTTACTTCATTCAATTCATCACGGTCCATATACTTTGATTTATGTAATAACTATAAAAAAAATATAATTATTATTCATCCATTTCTTGTTATGAGAATTTAGCTTTCAATTTCAACTAATTAGAGTTTCATGGTTATTAATTCATTTGGAATAATATTTAGTACATTAAACGAAGAATTGAGTTTCAAATTTGAGAATTGATTTTCTCAATTCACGTAACTAATTATATTGTATGGTTGTAATTTTATTATGAATTATCTTCAAATTGTTTTTCAATTTTTTAATATTACGTGGTTGAATTTTAAAATTTAATATTCTAATCTTATTCTTTGCTACTCAACAACGATGAACAGTAGATGATGGTGGTGGCTTGTGATGGCGAATTATTCTTCAAGAATTATTATAGTTGTATAAAAAGATTTAAACAGTAGTTGATGGTGGTAGTAAAACAAAAACTTATACATTGTATTCTTTAAGAATGTTTGAATTCTTCAAATTTATTTAGTGTTTATTCTTCAAGAATGTTTATGCTCTTGCAAAAACATGTTCTATTCGTCAAAAATGTCTTATGAAAATGTCACTTTTAACATTATCATCGTCAAGAATGATGTTTTAACTAAAAAAAATTATTATTAACCATTTTCATAATATATATATATATATATATATATATATATATATATATATATATAAGCAAGTATATTTTATTTTTTTAAAATTTATTCTTAACTTTGTATCATGTTTCATGAATATTACGTATTCGTAAAAAATAAACTAGATTATATTCTCATGTTCTTAAAGAATTTAATACATAAATGTTACGTATTCGTCAAGAATAGATTAAACCATGTCCTCGTATTCTTAAAAAATTCAATACGTAAATAATTTTCAATATGCAAAAAGTTATTATACAATATTCTTAAATAATACAAATCAATTTTCTTTTTATAAAAAAAAATAGTTAGGTTTTGTAATCATCTTTATATATATTAAAACAGAAACTTCATGATGTCACCTTCAACAATCGGGACCATTCATTGGGTTTCCTTGATTAATTTCAACCTTTGGATCGTTTTCCATATTTCTGATGATGTCATCATAACAAAACAATTCACTATTGATTGAACGCATTACAAATTCGATTGATTACAAAACATCCGACTGTAATAAACACTTTCCATGTTGAAAGCAATAAATCAGCCACCTAATTAGCGTTTTTTGATAAGTCGATGATGATGATTGCAACATATTTGATTGAAATCCTTTCTGAATCGCTTCCTCAAGGTCAGTTATTACGCCATTACATCGTCTGTTGATTAAGGTTCTATATTGTTAATCATCTTTTCATTCTGATTGATTTTCACCATGATTATTCTTAACCAACAGAGTTATCGGTTGATTCTAATAATGTTCTCTCTCAAACACGGGAACTTAATAAACATTTGTTATACGTAGGTGCTTGAAGACGATTACGAAGATAGAGTTCTGATTACCCATTCATCGATTCAGTCGGTATTGTAAGAACATTATTACAGGTAATATATTCGCAAAATTGAAAATCCTTCCCAAGTTTAAAACCGCAATCTGTGCACAGACGATCCTATATGTTTGCAAATCAACTAGATATATTTTCTTAATTATTCTATTTATTTATTTTCTCGATCAACCGGTTATACATGTTTGAATTCACTGATTTTTATCTTTGCTTCTATTGGATCTGATGAAGATGGTGTGTGCTTTCTCTTTTTTTTTTTCTCTCTCTCTACTACATACACACTCATCTTTAAAACATGTTCTTACTTAAAGGATATGCTGGTAATTGAAAGCTTTTGAGAAAGAATGGAATATCAATTATTGAATGCCCTAAAGGTGTTCGATGTAATGTCTACATCAGGTTCTATCTATGATTGTATTATGTTTTCAATCGCCATGTGATTGGTTATTATTAATGGCTATTAGCAATCCAGAAAGTGCCAAAATAATGTAAAATTTTGCATCATATTTATTACAGTTGAAACCGCTAATGAGACGCTGAAAGAGACAAGTGTTATGTACCTCATATTTCCTGACCCTTTCCATTGAGGTAAAATTTAAATCGTAATTCTAATTTCATGAATGCGAATGATACATATTCATGGATATTCATTCTTTTTTCTTATAAAAGATGATAACATCGGTTTGATATCTGAAGTTCTATATCATCCAGAATCCAACCAAAATATGATATTTCCTAATATGCCCTTCCTTCTCTGCTTGGTATATTTAATGTCATTTACTAACTTTTGAAGGTGTGTTTGGGTTTCGTTCCTAGAATATTTGTTGGATTATTACAGAAATATAAGATTTGGTGATGGAAAACTTGAATTTGATGTTGCACTCTATGTATTTGATAAAATGCCCATGAGAAGCTCTTTTTCATATCAAACACCGTTACACGTTATGTTTTACTTGCTTTGCTCCTTCATAACTTATTCCAAAAAAATCAATGAGTTACTATTTCTTTGTCTATTAATTTTGAATGCAAGTGACTAATATCCAAAATTCAAATGTAGAGAAAATAACTCAGTAATTATCATTGTAGGTAGACAGTGAAGACATTAGGATGTTGGAAGATTAAAGAGTTTGAACTCCATCTCAAAATTCTGGGCATGGATGTTTAAAGAATATTAATTGCTTCCTTAGAGCTTTGTGTTTGTAAGTTTAAACTCTCTAATCAAAAGACGACATTTTTTTATGTAATTTTGACTATTTGATCACTCAGTTATATTGTTGGGTACAAAGTTATCCATGTATGACTTTGAAAATGGTTTGACTTTTGTAGACCCACAAAATTGGCCTTGTGACATGAGATAGAGAGTGAGAGAGAGACATGTAAACACCTCTATATAAGGTGGGTTCATATCACTTATGGAGGTGTGCTTGAGAGATATAACATTGAGTGTGTGTGTGTGTGTGTGTGTGTTAATTATGTAGATTTAGATCTAGATCATTTTTTGTGTAACACCATACATAATCGAATGCATCTCTTAAACACCCAAATCACCATGTTCATTGTGTGTTCTTGAATTCCGCATGTCAAACCAATGTTCATAATTCACCACATTTGGTATCAGAGCGGGTCTTCGAAGATCAACACGATTTTTTTGAAGAAACGATTCTCGGTTTGGCTAAATTTGTCACAATTGGAGCATTTATGGTGAGTCTCTCTCTATGATCTCTCTAAATCTCATTGATTCGTGCATTGCGTTCTTGATTTTTTGATGGTTTTGTCTCAATGGATCGAAATTCGTTTTAACCCCATTGATTGATCCATTTATTGTTGCTTAGATCAAAAGTTCATAAATAAAAATCAAATTCCAATTTTTTTTTCGAAGTTACTGTTCAATGTTCATGAGCCCAATTGATCCAAATTTCAAAATCTGTTACTGTTCACGTATCTTGAGCCCAAAAGTATTTGATCCGATATCTTAAAATCATGATCCCAATAACTTCTTAAACTCATCTAAACGAAAATCGGTGGTTGATAAACTATTCCAATCTGTCATACGACTTTTCACACTGTGATACGCATCTGATTATTGATCAAAATTGTTCTTACGATTTCATCTCATCGTTCTTAACAATCATTTGTTGTTGATTGTTAATTTGAACTTAGAAATCGACTTCATATGATTTGTGTATGATGAAATCGGTTTTATTCGTATCTAGTCTTAGAAATCGGAAATTGATTTTTAGATCTTATAAATCTTGGTCAAGAACACTTGAATGTAATGAAGAACAAGTTGAAGATTCTTTGTTTGATCTGAAAATCGGTGATAGAATCGAGAATTTGGTGTTTCTTGCACTTTGATTTCGAAAAGTAAACTGAGAAAAGTCAAAATCGATTTCTTGGTTCTCAATCAGTGAATTTTGTTTTGAGTTTTGAGAATTAATGGATCAATGTTCGATGTTGGAAGAAGCATTGAGTATCAAAGTTGTTGGATTTCGATTTAGTATTGACAATCGATGTTCGAAGGAGATGGCTTGGGAACGAACTGAGATTCACGAACTCAGATGTTCGTTCTTTGGATTTTGAAGATTTTAAAATCGATGGCCTTAATAACGAATTCATTGTGATTGAGAATCGAAGGACGATGAAGGAATGAATTCGATTGATTTCTATCAGATATTCGTGTGTTGGGTAGCTTAAAGAATGAACTGTGAAATGATGGATATCGATGGGTTCAATGTCAATGGTTAGTGTCAATAAACGATTTTGAAGGATTTGCTTTTGTGTCGATGATTGATGCTGAACAGGAAGGATTGGAATCGAACAGAAAATGAATTGGGATTGAAAATTCAAAGTATTGCGGTTGATAATTGGAACGATCTAGGAATCGATATTACCATCTTGAGGTCTCGGTAATGAAAGCGATGAACGAAGTTTGGGATAGCAATGGTGTGGCTGATAACGAAATTAAGTTTGACTAACGAAGGTTTTGTGGGTTGTTGTTTTCCTAAGTCAATGGTCAAAGAACGAAAATTGAAAGTCAATGGTTGATTTTTTATATACTGTCGAAAGTTTATCAAAATGGGGAAGACACACAAATTTTCGAAAGTGGTCCTTAATATTTCGAAAGTTTAATTGTTTTGACCCACATTCGAAATTTGCCATTATTTTCGAAATTTTGGAAAGCAAAGGAAGATGTTTCGAATTTGGTCCCTGCTATTTCGAAAGTATGACACTTTTACCACTTTGGAAAGTTGAGTTAATTTTAGACATTTTGGGACAAAAGGCAGAAATTTCAAAAGTAGTCCCTGTAGTTTCGAAACTTTGTCTATTCATACACAATTTCGAAAATGGACTGATTTTGCTGAGAAATTGAAGAATATGCATTTCAGGCCCCTGCAGTTAATGCAAATTGACGCTTTCTATCCAGTTTCGCAAATGGGGGAGAGTTTCGCATTTTTGGCTGTTTTGGGCGCATCGGGTCACTGCAGAATTTTGAAATTGACAATTTCTACCCATTTTTGAGAAATTTTGTCAAAGGCGGTCCGTGAACGAAGCTAAAAATTGAAGATTTTTTGGATTTTCCGGATTGAAGCACAAAGTTTATGCCACATGTTAAGGGGGAGTTTTGGCTAGAAAAATTCCGAATAGAGCACATTATCTTTCCTTGTTGGTTTTATAATCAAATTTCGATTATAAAAAGGGGGAGAAATTTATATGGAAATTCGAAAGTTGAATTTTTGATATTACGCGGACTTGAAGACTGAAGTGACCTTCAGTTTTTGAAGTTTATGAAATGATTCGATTGGAGATTTGGAGGTGATTTCGGTTCAAGATGATTTTGGATTTATTGAAGATTTTTGGGGTGTGCTTTTATGCTCAACTTTAGGGTGATTATTTGGAGATTGAGAAACTCCTAATTATCCTTTGATGCTCGGTTCATATGGTCTCACATTCTAGAACCTGGATTGAAAAATCATTGAAGAATTGAAGATTTGAAGTTCATCTCTACATGTGTCACGCTTGAGGCTTGGTTCGCGCAGTTGCTTGATTTTGGAAGATTTGAAGCGGATCATCCATTCCTAACTTTGAGGGGGAGAATGTTGGGTACAAAGTTATCCATGTATGACTTTGTAAATGGTTTGACTTTTGTAGACCCACTTGCATGTGGTAAATTATCCTTGTGACATGAGATAGAGAGTGAGAGAGAGACATGTAAACACCTCTATATAAGGTGGGTTCATATCACTTATGGAGGTGTGCTTCAGAGGTGTAACATTGAGCTTGTGTGTGTGTTAATTATGTAGATTTAGATCTAGATCCTTTTTTTGTGTAACACCATACATAATCGAATGCATCTCTTAAACACCCAAATCACCATGTTCATTGTGTGTTCTTTAATTCCGCATGCCAAACCAATGTTCATAATTCACCACATATATCTCAACTCTTAAAATTATTATTATTTTTATTTAATTTTGAGGGTGTTTTTCTCAAAATCATGTCATTTTCTCTATTTATATATAAACTGAATCCAACATCAATGAGAGTACAAATTCCTTAATCAAAGTGGGTGCATGATGTTGATGATGCTATTTTTTTTAACAAAATGATGGTAAATTTGATTAATATTATTATGTAGTGCACAATAAATTTATTCATTTTTAACAAGGATTTATTATATGCTGGTCTTTATGTTCCTAATTATATGTTATGGAGTTTAATAAATGAATTGGTTTTTTTTGGAATGCTATATTTCTACTTCAAATGGTTAAAATAGTTCAATATATTATTTCAAATAGTTTTTTGCCCAATATTTAAGTGTTATCTCAATCTTCAAATCAATTGGTTATAAATTATAATGAATCTTTTTGTTGCTTTTTTATTTAAATTAATATGTTTGATACTCTGCATATAACCATGTGATTGAGGTTTAACTCGAATTCAAGTTAGATCCAAGTTTATATACATGTGAATTTTGATATGTTCAAGATTTTATTTGAAATACTTAAGTTGATTTTGAGCTATAATACCCCAGACAGTTCATTGTTAAATGAGGTTAAAGCTGCAATCCCAGTGAGTTTACTTTTTTGCATATCACCATTATTATAAAGTAAATTTCATTTTTTTATAAATTAAAGAATATAATGTAAGCAATTTTGTCGGGTTAATATTTTGTAACCAGACATATGAGGCGTAGAAAAGTCTTAAATGCCCTTTTCTTAGATTTGAATATAGGATGTTATTTCTTTCATTTAGCCTTTTTTAAATGAATGAAAGTTGTCTCTCTATGTTCTATATTCAATTAATTTCTTGTTTTATCATTCCAACATTTCCGTATTTTCATGTTTGTAATTGATAAGATAGTACACAATTTATAAAACAAAGTAATAAGGTTTATAAAATGATGGGGGAAGAAACAGACTTTGCAAAGACATGTAAATTATTAATTTATGCATGTTTTTATACATATTATTTTGGCTAGGAATTATTAGATAGATAAAAGTGTATTTTTAAATAAAACAATGTTATCTTCATGATTGGTTGTCTATGTTTTTTTTAGTTTTTTAAATGTTATCTTTCGTTGTACAACATGATCATTTTTTGATTAATCTAGACATCAAGAGATGTTGTCACGTGAAACATAGAAAATCAAATAGAATGGAAAAGAGATCACTTTCATAAGTATGCCCCTAGCAAATTGAGAGAACCCCTCTCTAAAACTACATCATATTACTCCAAAACATGCTACATGCATATTCATAAACAATATTTTACATTGATAGTTTAATTACAAAAGACTGGATACAAACCGACTAACGAGGTTTTTACAAAGTTTTATATATTACATAACTTCCCAGAAATTTATACACTAAATACAGAAGTTATAATATTATCTATTCTACATCTTCTAACAGTACACAACTATATTGGATGCATATCACCTGCAATAATTAAACACTGAGAGGGATAAGTGGTGACGCTTAGTGAGTTCAAAAATAGATACAATATAACGTTATGCCATATATATATACCAATATGACAGAAGCAAAGAGGAACAAAGAACAACAAAGACAGATGAGTATCATATGACATGCTTTCCATATCAACAAATAATCTGATTCAAAGATTTACAATCAATGAGACATAACAATTTCAACTTGATATACATCAATAAGACTTCTGTCTATGTGGCATGGAAAAATATACGATTTCTGAATAAACATTTTGCTAGCAATTTACAGGCTTTTCAGCCCTACCTAGGCTTCTGCCAATGCCAAAGTGATGCTTAATCATTCACTTCATGGTCAAAGGCTATGTACCAGTACCCAAGTGATGCTTAGTCATTCACTTCGTGGTCAAAGGTATAACTCTGTTACCAAAATAATACGAGACATGCTCTACATGGGCAAAGGCTCAAAGCCAATACCAGAAGTTATACGAGTCATGCTCTACATAGCCAAAGGTATAAAACCAGAATAACACAGGAAAGCACATTGAAAATATAACACAAAGCATACAATTGTTCCTATAATTTGAACTCACCGTGAAATAACCGGAGGTTAAAATAGTAATTTGGGCAGTACTTCGTTTCTATAATTAACTTTCTTCAATGAAAAACTGGGAGCTTTATTGAAAACCGGGAGCTTTATTGAAAATCGGACCTTGCGAGGGTTGATCTTCAAACCGAAAAGATAATTTTCCCAGGGTCTTCGGGCACTTCGAAATGTTTTTCAGGTGTTAGGTATGATCCCGGAGCTTCGGGGGATGTTGGAATAACTTAAAAATAAAATTTAGGGTGTAAAAGTATGAAAAATACCAACCAAAACCGGGAGGGTTCGCACCTCCCTTATATATGGTGCGAGGGCTCGGACCGAAGGAAGAAGAGGGACATGGGGCAGCTTCGCATGCGAGGGGGAGGGCTACGCGTCGGACATGCGAGGGGCCAGGCGTCAGAAGCGAAGCCGAGACACGCGTCAGCAGCGAAGGCGAGGCACGCATCAGCAGCGAGGCGAGGTGGCTCGCTTCGGATCCTTCGGACGCGCCACGATTCAGACACGGGGCAGGCTTGCGAGGCTCGTACGTGGCCGAGTCCGAGCCTAGTATGCGAAGGTTCTCGGATTTTGTGCCTAAATCTTCAAAAATTCATAACTTTCGCATACGAGCTCCGATTTTTACGTTCTTTATATGCACGGGTAGGCGAGATTATACTCTACAACTTTCGTTTAGACTCCGTTGGCTAATTTTGAATTTATTATTAATATTATTATTTTTAACAGACCGGGACAGGAAACTCCGTTAAAAATTCATAACTTCTTCATCCGACGTCCGTTTTCATCCGTCTTTTTACTGTTGTACTACTATTGACGAGACCTTCAATTCTCGTTTAGGTTGTGTCGGCTAAAAATCACTCGATCTTTATTTCGAGTTTTTAGATGTATATTGCTATACTGAAACTTAGAAAAATCATAACTTCCTCATACAAAGTCAGATTTGGACGTTCTTTTTATGAAAATTATCGGTTTAACGAATACTACGACTTTCATTTAGATCACTAAAGCTAAAAAGTAGTTTATCGAAAACTCACTTTTTACGCTAAATAGTGTTTTTTGTCGGTTTTGTCGCGGATCTTCGATTGGTTATAACTCGGATTTCGATGAGGTTTTCGCCTAAATGTTTCTAACGATATAATCTACAACTTTCAATAACATTATTTTTATTTATTTCCAAATTTATATTTTCGTTAATTTCAATAGTTGACTTTTGATCGGAATCTCATAAGACTTCCAATACTTTCCAAATGATTCTAAACATAGTTTTACTTCAATTCTTCATAAAACTATCTTGTTAGAACTCAACACTCAAAATCATATATTAAATAATATTCATTTTTAAACAAAACATGATAACTGAACGTGTATGTTACACAAATCGACGCCTTCATCAAGACTTTCAACTTAAATGTTTTTAGTATTAATGTAAGATTACTTGTGCTTTGCAAGATTTTTGTTTTTTTTATGAAACCTTAACTATTAAAAGTTACACTTTGAGATATCATATATTTAATAATAGAGGGATGTGAAACTTTAGTGACTTTTGGTATTGCTGTGAATTTAGTGACCCATTTGACTGGAACTATTCATTTTGGAGGTTTTATTGTTGAAACTTTTCTTGGTTGGTAATTACTTAAGCATATTAACCTGTTGACTTCTTAAATAAAAGTTAGTTTAAACGTAATTTGTCATATTTTATATTATGAATGTTTTTACAGGTTCCTCATCATTGCCATATTGTTGCAGTTCAAGGGTGTGATATTCTTAACCATCTCTAGGCTAATAACAAAGGAAACTATGTTAAGGCTAGGTATGTCTTTCTACCTTGCACTCTAGCTAACTGCTCAGGCCTCTGGAACCGGTGGACTCAAATCCACTATTTCAGGTTTTGGGTCAGACAAATTTGATGAGCCTTACATGGAGGAAAATACCAAATCAATCATTTTCTTAATAAAAATAAATAAAGGGACAAGATGGTCGTTTGCAAATAAAAAAATGGTTTTATGTTAGTTTAATAGCTATTGAGTCTACTTATTTCCATTTATTGTAAAATATATTAAAAGAAACAATTGGAACTAGAATGCTAATATTAAGCAAGTAAATGGAAACATAAGTATGAATGTAAACTACAATTAAAGAGAATTAGTTTAACAAAATATATCATGCAGTCTGTTTTAAGGGTTAACTCTTCATTCATAAGCATGTATATGGATATCATTCTAATCATTTTTAAGCTCATATTAATGTGATTTTTTTATTTTAAAAAGTACATGTATAATGAAATTAATCATATGCTACCACATGTGAAACAAAAAATGCAATTGGATCGTTATGATAATCTGATCATTTAAGTCTATTTTTATCACAATGACGATTTTGATCATTTCTATCAGGTTCAATAGAAAAAACAATGTGATTTGGTCATTTTAAACATGTCATTACGGATACAAAAGAACATAATGTAACCAGTTTGATCATTTTGACCATTTAAGTCTATTTTTGACATTTTGGCCAAAATGACCATTTTGGCCAAAATGACCATTTTGGTCATTTTTCACATTTCAATTAGGTAAAACTTAAAGAAATTAAATTTTTTGGTCATTTTAAATTTGGAATTGCAGGTATAAAAGAACAGTTGGTCATTTTTCAAATTGAACATTTAAGGTTATTTTTATCATTTTCGCAAAATTCTCATTTTGCTCATTTCAATCGGTCCAAAAGGTTAAAATTAGTATTTTGGTCATTTTAAACTTTACATTATACGAACAAAACAACACATTTAGACTGTTATGCTCATTTTGACTACTTAAGTCTATTTTTGCCATTTTGGTCAGATTTACCAATTTAGTCATGTCGGTCCTTTCAATCGGGTTAAACATAAGATAAGTCGTGTTTTGGTCATTTTAAATGTAGATTACAGGTACAAAAGAATGCATTTTGGACCATTTTGTATATTTTGACCAAGTAAGTCTATTTTTGTCAAAATGACCATTTTGGTCATTTTTCTCACTTCAACCATGAAAAACATATATTTTGGTCATTTTAAACTCACCTTCACCATACGAAATAACGTATTTGGACCGTTTTGTCATTTTTACCATTCAAGTCAACTTTTGTCATTTTGGTCATTTCAATCAGTCAAAACAGTTGGAAGTCGGAAAATATATTGCTATTTTTTTGCATTTAGCCCAACTATGGGCTAAATATAATAAATAAAACATACTTTATTATTTATTTATTTATTTATTAAACCATGGTACTTAATAAAACGGATATAAAAAGCTAGCCAAGGCACCAGAAGTGACAGCATTCATATACAACCCAAAACGGTACCAAGGGTAGAAAGGTCAATGTTTGCCACTAGGCTTGAAAGCACCAGCAAAGCAATGACGGATATTGAAATATTTTATTGTATGCCATCTTTTTTAAATGCAAGAAATAACAACTTACTTTCATATATTTGTTTATATATTATTCTACTCTCATTTCTTCATGTGACAATATTATACTTTAGAAAGTGTAATTTTGTAATAGATAGAAATGATTTGTTCAAGTAATATTTTAGAATATGATAAGTTTCTTTGGTTCTTTAAACAAGTTTTCGGGTTTACTTTTTAAGGACGGCTCCAAAGCAATATGTTCGCCTTATATATTTCTCATTAACGCCTTCAGTACTATTTTGTTATTTAGTATGTTTTTAGTAAAAAAAATTGCATTGCTAATATGTCTTCCTGTTATAAAGCAAAATGCAATTTTATTTTTCTTGTTAAGATACCTACCAAGTACATTGAGATATCTTCCTAGGATATATCTATTAATCACATTATGAATGATCAACTTTTTAACTTGCTACATTAATACTGTCTTGATTGAGAAAGTTAGAACTTGATTGCAATGTAAGAAATAACAACGTATTTTAATTTTACATCATTATAATTTCACTATTTTCCTATTAAGGAATTATACTTTAACAAATATTCAATTTAAAACTTTACCTATATAAAATTTTCAAAGTATGTTGTTATTTTTCCATTCAGTTCATAATAAAAATGATAGGTGGTTTGAAATGCTGGTATTGCTTCTTGATTATTTTAGCATAAGTCAACGCTTTGAGCTTCTTCCTTAGTTGCTTCATACTTATATGAGAACAAATTAAAGAATGATGTTATAGAAAAAATAAAATCAATGTATTGTTTTTAGTTTAAGGCTTATTCGCAGTGGTGATTCTTCAACGAGATTACTTATATACCTTGCATGAAGTTAACTCTATTTTCAACAGAGGCAATCCCCATAGTTGTTTGTTTTGCTATGACCATTAACAAAAATCAAGAACAATCATTATCAAATGTTGGATTATACTTGCGTAGACTCATCTTCAATAATGGTCAATTATATGTCGTTATTTCTCGCGTCATAAGTTATAAAGGCTTGAGGTACTCATATGTGATGAGGAAGACCGCCCAACTAATAAAACAAAAAATGTAGTTTACAAAGAGGTCCATCAACAATTATAGATATTCAAGCATTCATTGTACTTTGTTAGATATTTCATTGTTACCAATAACGCAAACTGTGTTTTCGTTACATTATCTTTTTTCTTTTATTGTTCCAATATTTTATACTTGTATATTTCATTGTACTTTTATTGGTCCATTAAATGTATTTTATATATGAATACACCACCTCTCTCCGCCACCAACATTTATATTTATATTCATATATGAATACTACTCATCCTCCGTCGGCTGGTACGCCGAAACATTTTGCGGCAAAAATAAATGATCGGTTGAGAATGATTCCCCAATTGTCAACATTTTTTATTTTCTCAATTGAACTTATATATATATATATATATATATATATATATATATATATATATATATATATATTGCTTATTGCATACCCTAATTAAAAGTTTTGTCGTGATATTATTTTCCTAACGTAATTATCTATGTTTAGACCATACGGTATACAAGCCACGCACCGGTCCGTGGTTGAGGTGGCAACGGACCACGACCATGCACACTAGGCCGACCGGTCGTGGTTGCTCGATTTCGTGGTGATTCGTGGTGGCCATCACGATTCTAAACGGCCAATGAAATTGTTGTTTGATCGATTGTGAGTAACGGCTCAATATTAAATATGTAACGTTCATACTTTTTTTTAAAAAAAATTTACCTTTCAAATACGATTAAACATCTTCTATAAATACCACAATGTTTCTTTCATTTTACTCACATAATTCCTCTCTCATTTTATTCACAATCAAACACTTGTTTTGCTTGATAATTCAAAACCAATGGCTCCTAAAATGATGAATTGATCAGAAAATAAAGAAGAGAACTTAGCACTAACATGGGTGGCGGCTTCAAAAGAGAACTTATCACTAGCATGGGTGACGGCTTCAGAAGACCCAGATGCTATAATGCCTCCTAATTTTTTGGTAAAAGTTGGAAACGTTTTCCATGATTTAACGGGTTGCCGAAATCGTATATGTTCGAAGTTTCGTGATATGAGGGTTAAATGCCTTGAGTTTGATGAAATTTATAATTTTGTTATAAACAACGTACACGAAGGCGAGCCGTTTGTTGTGGTCATGCACCAATATGAAGACACGAAACACATACCGTTTAAACACGTCAAAACTTGACGAAAATTGAAGGAGTGCCCAAAATTCAGTCATTAAAAATAATAAGGTTTAAAACTAGTTTAAGTTGTTTGTGGTTGCATTTTTATGGTTTTTTGTTGTGTGTTTTTAATTAATGTAATGTTTGTTTAAAAAATATATTGTTTTATTGTGTTTTTTTTCAATGTAATGTGGTGCTTTAATCTAATGAAAAACTAGTATTTAAAAAAAATATGATTTTAATGTATTTTGAATTAAATTTAATTAAAAAATGAGGTGGAGTTGTGTGTTTAATGGTAGATATCCTATGTTAGTGGTATAGAGTGTGGTACCTATTATAATGGTTAGTGGTATGTATATAATGGATGACTTTATATATCAAGTATTATCCAAATTTTGCTCTATGTTTAGTAGGCCTTTAAGGCTTGAATTACTAGGTTGTGTATGACTTCTTTGAGAAATTTTGAATTAAATTGATTTTTGTTTTAAAAAAATATGATCAAAATATGCAATTATTTCTAGTATTTGCTCATAAATAAAACCTACAAAACTAATAATCATAAATCATTGACTTGGATCTTAAATTTCAAAAGCAGATTACAGATAATGGAAGTCAATCGTCAACGACAATAGCACATACGTTGGAATTATATGGTCAAAGAAAGCACTGAAATTTCACAGTGGATAGCTTTATTCCATCTTGGACATTATATGTGGCACGTCTTATTATATTGGTACGAATACTATAATATAAAATGCATAATTTAACAATTTTAATATACAAAAAACATAGGAATATTAATAAACATATAATTATTTATTATTCAGTTAATAAAATAGTTATTAAAATATATATTTATAATAATAATAAAAAATTCATAGTTAAATAAATCTTTGGCAATAGATATATTAATAATGATAAAGCCAACAAAAAATAAAGGAGTTTGACTTCCCCATTTGCATGTCAATTGTGTTGGTAAAAATGAAAATAATCCTATGTGTTAATAGTTAGAATTTTGTTTATTTTTTCTTCAATTATATTTGACTATTTGACTTATATATGTAACGATCTTTTATGTCTATATACCAAACGAGCTAAAACATAAAACTTTCTTATTCTTATTAAAATCTTGTTATGAATTAATACATACTAGAATGAACTAATAATTCCCTTGTTACCTCACCATATCAAAAAATGTAAAATTATCTTTTTTATTACAACTCTATTAAGACAAATACATTTCAAATTGTAGAAGTAAAGTATGTGAAGCACAAAATACAAAACATAGAAGCAAAAAAGTAAATATTGAAACACTCATTATTTTCTTTTGTCGAAAAATGATAAACCTAAAACAGGAAAAAAAAAAAAAAAAAAAAACTTATTCTTCTTTCTTCAATTGGTTTAAAATGAGCATTAAAGCGTTCAAAACCAACGAAATAATGGCATTACTGAAAATTTCATTCCAGATTGGCAATGAAAACCGTTGCTTTCTCCACAAGCAAAATAATAGGGCTTCCATTTGTTTAACACGAACTCAAACCCTTCTCCTCCACCTTGTGATGTGTTTGCCACAAGTTTTGCCCATTTTAGATCACACTTCAAAAAACTCCATAAATTTGGTAGCAAATAAATGCTATGTGGATGTAAATTGGTAGTGCTAGGTGGATCAAATTTAAACACTGCAATACCATAATTTTCAACGTTAAATCATGATATGTATTTGATCAATAACATTTGTAAAGATTTTCGTTGAACAAAATATATCATGTTATTTAAATGAAAAAGACTTGGAAACTACATGCATGGTGTCTCATGCATGTCTTCATGCATGATACATACCTAGAGTGTCGTTGAAGAAGAATGGTGCGTTTGTGCGAGCCCATTCAGTGTAATTAAAGCCAAAACGCCAATTATCAGATCCACCAACAATGATTCTTCTAGAGCTATGAAAAGGGTTCTTATGTCTAAATGGCTCGTTTGTATTGTTGAAGTTGAAGTTCCAATTTTGGGGACCTTTTTGGAAATTCGCATTGCTTGATGCAACTGTGAATATTGCCGAAATTACGGCTATTAGAAGAAGGGAATGTGTGTACGTCAAAGCCATTTTACTCAAAGTTTTCTCTAATAGATGGAAAGAGACTTGAAAGTAATGAATTTGGTTAAGGTGGTGATTTATAAAGTTTGGAGAAAATGTGTTTATATAGAGATTAATGAGGCTAACAATTGAAGTAAGAAATGGAATTGAGCCTAAGTTTGTTTAGTTGGGTTGGTGTAATGTTGAAAATTTGTGGATTTTTAAGTTTTTGTGTTCTCATTTGCGTGCAGAAAAATTTCAACATATGGAAGTGGATTATGTCCAAAATAGAAACATTTTCAACAATTTGACCCATTATATCCTAAACGAAAACATTTCCCTACCAATTTAATTTATTGGTGAACTTTAAGTAAATTACGATGGAATTAGTTGTTATTTTTACAATTAACTTGCTAAAATGCATTTTAAAAATTTTAGTTGGATCATTTAACGTCGTAACCTACAATTTATAAATTTCAATCTAAAATCAAGTTTTATTAAGAGTTTTTTTTTTTTTTAATTATTTGAAAAAATGCATGAAAGACAATCTATATGGAAAAACAAAAATGACCTTATACGATAATGGTCATTTTCTAGCTATTTCCGTTGATCCAAATAATTAATTAAGAGTATAAACGAACCAAATATTTAGCAGACCGTTTAGCAGGAAGTTCGTTTATATAATAATGAACGAACATGAATACAAATTATTGTTTGTTTAGTTAAACGAACAAAATTGAACAATATTTTCATTTGTTCATTTATATTTATGAACGATTGTTTATGTTGTTCGTTTACGTTCGCTCATTTAAGTTCATTTATTTTCATATATGTTTAATTGTTTTTGGTCATATTACTATATTAATTTATGTTTGTGTATGCTCATATATATATTCAATTGTGTTTTTATCTCCTTTCGTTTATGTTTGTCCCTTTAACATGTTCAAACGAACATTAATAATGTAATTTGTTAAACGAATGAATATAAACATTAAAACTCATTTGTTTATTTGTTCTTGTTTATTTGTTTGTTCGACTAACTTTAAATAAATGAAAATGACTAAATGAGCAAGCCGTTTTCATTGGGTTTATTTACATAGGGTCAAAGGGACTACTTTGTAGCAATTTGGGCTGGTTTTACAATTATACGAAAATGTGATGTGACTTTTGCAATTATCTGAATCCATGGGCAGTTTTTGTAAATAGATTAAATTTGAATGTAATTTGTGTCTTTTGTAGATTCTGGAAAGAGCTTAAAAATTTCAAAGAAAGTCTCACTCACACACTCCGTTTCCACCCTCATTCCACCACCGCCATTTCTCCGGCAACCACCTACGCTACCACCGGTGAGACATCAGTCATGGCCCCTGCAAAGCCCAGCATTCGGTCGATCTCGCAACAAGCATTCGATGAAATGGTTAAAGAAAACATAGACGATCTAGGTATGGAGCCAACGGAAGCCCTAAGCGACGCCATCGAAACCCTTACTCTTCAAGGCGTAGATCTCTCTGGTATCGTCACCTCTACACTCCCCGGAGAAACCAATCCGGTGATTCAATCACTTGACAGAATCAAACAATTACAGAGTTCGGATTGGACAGACAAAGCAGTCTTAGACGAGGCGCGATGTTTGTTAGATCATTTGACGGAATTGTCCCGTGTTGAGGGATCTGGAAATGCTGCGATTGCTACGAGAAACGGAGGTGTAGAATTGATGTGCTCTGTTTGTTCGAAGCTTCGCGATATTGGCCGTGATTCTGCACTTGTATCGGCTTTGAATGCATTGGCTGCATTTCTCCATGGTATGAATGGCTAACTCTATGATTTTACTTAATTGTTCAATGTAGTACTGGAGTTCTATCGATCTCTCGTTTGATTGATCCGATGTGTGTGATATCTTTTGCCAATTGTGACATTGATTAGTGTTATGGAGCATGAATTCAAATGCTTAAACTATGAATAAGTGAATGCTTATGCAGTTCTAATCCTTCATGATTGTGGCTCAGATTCACTCACAGGATTACGTATTCAATACTAAGTTTCTTCTTTGTAACCTTTCACCTTTAAGATCTTTACACTGAGAGTCATAAGATCATGAATACAATCTTTCAATGCAGATCTTCAAAGTACAGAAACTTTCAGGCAAAGTGGAGGACCAAAAATCGTGATTGGTATCCTAACTGATGAAACTCAAAATGTAAACATCTTGAACAGTGCCTTCTCTGTTGTTGCTGCTTCTGCAACTGGTAATGAGGTTCTCAAGGAAGCATATGTCGAATTACACATAGATGAGTTAATAGTTAAAATCATGAAGAACCATAAAAAAGGAAGCATCTCAAGTTTATATGATGCCATTCGAGTACTCTTAGCAGCTGATGATACCCGTGTAATCGCCTCACAAGTAAGTAACATACAAAAACACATAAACACTTCATTCTAAATGTTCTTGAAACATTAAATAAATCATGCATCCCCAATTAGGTTTATGGGTATGCTCGAAAATTTGCTAAATTTGGAATTGCTGAAGCTCTTGCTGAGTCACTTGATGATGAACTTAACTTATCAAGCCTGGTTTCAATAACAATTGCACTAAAAGCCATTGCAGTGAATGTAAGTACTAAACTTATCAATTATCAATTATCATATCCCATTAAAATTTATCTTCTATTCTTCTCCTTTTCTTGATCTTTCTGGGATACTTTCAGGATGAAATATGCAGATCAGTTGCTGAAAAAGGTGTTATAGATTCACTACTCAATACTATCGATGAATCTGGCATACAAGGAAACAAAACTGTAGCCAAATCTTGCTGTTCTTTGTTATCAAAGGTTTAATCTTTTTATAAATTTTTAATTTTTATACTATTTCCCAAAAAGGGTATTGAGAATCTTGAGATATTTTCTTTTGGTAGTTGGCAGGAAGTGACTTTAATAAGAGTGCTATAATTGAAAGGGGAGGTTTGAATAGACTCATCACACTTTCCAACAGACTTCATGAGGATCCTTCAGTCATCCAAGAGGTGATGACCATCATAAGCACCCTGTGCCTGCGATCACCTGATCATGCAGCCATGGCCATGGAAGCTGGAGCAGGAGAGCTTGCAATTCAAGCTATGAAGAAGTTTCCTGAAGCATCTCAGTTGCAGAAATATTCATGTCTCATGATTCGTAATCTTGTTGCTAGGAATACAGAAAACAGGTGGATATTTTTAACTTTTACTCAAAATATGGAAATTATATCTTTTGTTTTTTTATAAACTTTTTTTTTTGTTTGGAATTTGGATAGGTCTATTTTGTTGAATAATGCTATTGAGAAGATGATAAGGAATGCGAAAGAAAGCCATAAAAGTTGTAGAGAAGCTGGGACTGATGCACTTAGAGACTTGGGGGTTGAAAACTATAATTCATAGCTATTGTTGCCTTAAAAAAATGTTATCTTTTTATGATATATGATTTTGTTTTTAGACTTTATAAAAATTGTTATGTAAGAGATGGGTAAGTTTTTTACCTTTCTTTATATGAAAAATGTTTTTTTTTACTTGGCTATGAACCGTGGTAGAAGAAAAGTATAACCACAAGGGCAAATATGTCATTTTGTAGACGGAGGTTCCTTTGATCCAAATCATTTATATGTAACTTTGAAAAATCTTATAGGATGTAAGAACATGGGTGATCGTGTAACTATAGTCATTACTATTTATCAGTCTAGTTGACCGATTAATTGGCTCCTAGATGGTTAGATGCTAGGTGGGTTTGGTCAAGTTCAAAGCAATGTTTTAAAAACCGGTTTGAACCGGCCGGTTGAACTGGTTGGACCGGGAACCGGAGGAAAGAGCGGTTCAACTATCATCGGTTTTATGTCGATTTCTGAACCGGATTGAACTGGCCGGTTTTTTAGAAAAACCCGGTTGGACCGGTCAAAATAAACCGGTTGAACCGAATAAAAACACATGGGAAAGAATCATTTTCATAATAAACTTTGGTGATTTTTTTTTTCAAATCTATTTAGTTTTCTCTAAATAAAAACATATGCTAAATGTTATAAAGTTTTTTGATGTGTTTGTACTCATTTAAAACTATACTTTGTGTCAGTATTATATTTTATTTCTTTTTGACGTATATGGATTGATGTAAAACACTAAAACTTATGGTTATGTGTTAATTGTTATTTTAATGTATTTGAATTGATTTATAACTTATATATATATATATATATATATATATATATATAATATTTGAAGTAGTAAACATCAAATTCATGATTTATATATGTATAGGAAAATAGGAAAAAATATGAAAATTATAGAAATCGGTTGACCCAGCGGTCGAACCGGTTGAACCGGGAACCGGTCACCATACCGGTTCAACTAAAAAAACGGTTTTTAAAACATTGGGTCAAAGTTAGTCAATATCGGTCAAAGCTAGTCAATAATCGGTCTTGGTGCTCATTAATTGGTCAAAATGAGCAAACTAGTTAACAAGGGTGTTATTAATAAGACACCTTTTAGACATCATATTGACATTTTTATAAAATGTCAAATTATAGTCAACTACTTATTATCAGTTTTTTTGAAAAACAATATAATTCAACCAATAAAAATATTTCAAAAATTAATTAGGGTGTTTATATGATTAAATGGGGTTTGGTAGTCATTAATCGGGCTTGATGGTAATTAATTGGTCAAAATTAGCAAAATAGTCGAACTATTTATTTTTTAAATAATTTTTTTTATAACTTAGGGTCTCCAATTAATCTCAGGTTAATCATAGGCCGATTAATCTCTTGACCCAGTCGAACGACTAGTTACTGTCTAGTGATTTTTACAATCTTGGTATTTATCTAGGTTGGCTAATGTTGAGTTTCTAAAATCTTTGAAGTCATGGTTATATAAATGTAAATAATTTTATTTATTTTTTTATAATACAAATGTAGGGCTAGAGGTTGAATTTAAGGTGGATGATTATCTTGTTTGAATGGTTGTGATGAGGTTTTATTTATTGGTGATCTCAGTTTCCTACTTGATTATAAATTTGTATCCTAAATTTGCTTTCGTTTCCTTGGGTATCCTGGTTAGTAAATAATCACCGGTTTCGTGGGTATACATTTGGGCATCGAGTATCCCAATTTGTTATCTTAATTGACTAAAATTTACATGGTGGAATTTTCATGACCTAAAATCCTTTCACAATCTCATCTAAAAAATTACTTGAATTTTTGTAATAGTTACAATTTACAACAATATTAACAAGTTTAATAATTTGAACTTTTTGGTTCTTGCTTGAATGCTCGTGCCAACAACTCAACATACTGTCGACTTGGATATTGGAGAACCAGAAACCTCATGAGTTTGAGGCTCTCAACTATGTGGTTTTAATTTTGAATAAGTATTTTGTATTGTGGAATAGGATGTAAGTAGTATATACTAATATACATAACAAACTTTTTATTTCTAATCACCTATAATATTATAAATTTGAAATTATATATATTAATATAAAATTATAAGGATCATAAAATTTAAATGGTTTAGATCTAGTAATCGGACATATAAAATCAAAATATCATAATCATCTCAAACCTATAGAATAAACACATATGCGGTCCAAAACCCATCCCAAAGGTTTCGAGATTGGTTTTTCCATTCGGGTTTGAGTCTATTCTTCATCCCTATTTCTTTGGTTTATTATACGAGATCCAAGTACCTTAAACTTCGCTTAATTAAGACTCAATAGTCTTATAGATTGATGCACATTCAAGGTAGTTTTGGGATGATAGTGCCATGTTATGTGGGAAATTATATAAATGTTGGTTCATGTGAACGTATTAATTCTCACTTTCATATGTTTCGTTTGTTTTTTATGACCAATCTACTCTAATAAATGAAAATCTTTTTGCCACATGTGTAACATCCCAAAATTCAAGGCTGAAAATTTCATTTTTAAATAAGTTATTATAAAACCCTTAGTAATAAAACATCCATAATACATCTCATGTCAAAAACCAAAGTATAAATAATCAAAACATGTTATCATAAAACAATATCAGAGTGTAATCTCCAAGATCTCATGTGCGGAAATATAGTGTGATGCGCTGCGATCGAGCCGGCTCCTTTCCTTTGAAAACGAAATACCTGAAACCAAAACTAAAAACTGTAAGCACAAAGCTTAGTGAGTTCCCCCAGCATACCACATACCACAAAACATACATACTGTCGGGCAATTCTAGAGTGCCCGACCTACCCATGTCAAGCAGTTATGGGGTGCTGACCAACCCATGTCAAGCAGTTCTGGGGTGCTGACCAACCCATGTCAAGCAATTCTGGAGTGCTGACCTACCCTCCGGTTTATCCCAACCGGCTCCGGGGACTATTTCACCCCCTACTACTACCACATAAAATATAGCATAAACATACTGTCAGGCATATCTGGGGTGCCCGACCTACCCTTCGGTCCTAACGACCGAACTTGGGGACTATTCCCCTCTTACTACCATTATCACATATAACATATCATAAACATACTGCTATGCATGCATGGGTTCTGACGACCCCTTCGGTATCTGCCAACCAGTATCTGGGGCCTATTTCACCCCTACTACTACTAACATGTATCGCAAAGCATCCTAGCACACAAACATAACAGATAATGGCATACCAGATAATTATCACAATGACAATCATCTAACAAACAACTCCTACTAGTCGGCCGGTATTGTGGCTGTAGACCCACTTCTACTGGAAGGTAACTCACCTGTCACTGCTGAAGTCCCGCAGACCCAACCCCAGCTGCTGGATGACAGGTTCCCGAACTGTCAACATCAAAACAACACCCAATTAATAATTGGGTTCTAATACATAACCATAAGTCTATGCTTGGGGTAAAAGACTACTTTACCCCAATCTTAGCTTGAGCCAAGCCTAAGGCCCAATCCAAAGGCCCAAAAGTCAACTATGGGTCAAAGCCCAACACATGGCCCAATTTTCCAAATTGGGCCCAAACCTTTATAAGGTCTTACCATAAGGCCCAACCATTTAGTCCAGTCCAACATTCAACATTCTAATTGTAACATACACGTTCAGTTATCGTGTATTGTAAATTATAAAAGTGAATAATATTATGAAATATTATATGAAATTGAGTGTTGAGTTCTAACAGATAGTTTTTTTACTAGAAATGAAGTAAAAGTATGTTTAGAATCACTCAGAAAATATTGGAAGTCTTATGAGATTCCAATTAAAAGCCAAATAGTGAAATTTAGCGAAAATATAAAATTTGAAATAAGTAAAATTTTATTATTGAAAGTTGTAGATAATCTCGTTAGAAACATGTAGGCGAAAACCTCGTCGAAATCCGAGTTATAACGAAGAAGTTATGACCAATCAAAGATCTGCGACAAAACCGGCACGACGCCGAATGACGTAAAAAGTGAGTTTTTGATAAACTACTTTTTAGCCTTAGTAATCTAAATGAAAGTCGTAGTATTCGTTAAACCGAGAAGTTCGATAAAAAGAACGCCAAAATCTGAGTTCGTATGAGGAAGTTATGATTTTTCTAAGTTTCAGCTTAGTAGTAACAGCTAAAAACTCGAATTTTAGATCGAGTGATGTTTAGCCGAAACAACCTAAACGATAATTGAAGATCTCGTCAATAGTAGTACAACGGTAAAAAGTCTGACGAAAACGGATGTCGGATGAAAAAGTTATGAATTTTTAACGAATTTACCAGTCCCGGTCTGTTAAAAATAATAATATTAAAAATAAAGTCAAAATTAGCCGACGAAGTCTAAACGAAAGTTGTAGAATATATTCCCGCCTACGCGTCCATATAAAGAACGTTAAAAACGGAGCCCGTATGCGAAAGTTATGAATTTCGGAAGATTTTGGTTCAATTTCCGAGGAATTTCGCATGGGTAAGATCGGCCACGTCATCGGATCCTAGCCGGCGCCCCGTGTCCGACGTCGTGACTCATCCGGAAGCAGCAGCCGACGCGTGTCGCGGTGACTCATCGCATCCGAGCTTCGTTGGTCCAATCTGAGAGCGCCGCGTGTCCGAAGCTCGCACCCGCCACCTGGCCTCGCTCTGCGGCTGCCACCTGCCTTCGCTGACTCCTCCTTCTCGGCCGACCCTCGCATGCTCGCCCCTATAAATAGAAGGCCTGCGAGATTGCCCGGGTACTTTTAGGAAATTGGCAATTTTGACCCATTTTTCAATATTTTCACTATTTTGACATCCCCCGAAGCCCCGATATCAATTTTAGCACCCAAAACACACCCCGAAGTGCCCGAAGACCCCGAGAAATTTATCTTTTCGGTTTGAAGCTCTACCTTCGCAGAGCCCGGTTTTCAATATATCTCCCGGTTTTTATAGAAGAAAGCTATTTATATGAATGAAGTGCTGCACAAATTATTATTTTAACCCCCGATTATTTCAAGGTGAGTTTAATATATAAGAACAATTGTATGTTATGTGTTATATGTGCTATGTGCTTTTCAGTGTTATTATTCCGGGTTATTTTCCTGTGTTATTTTTATTCGCTATTTTTAATAGCAAAAGAAATACCTTTGACCATGTGATCAGTGAAAGGACTTAGATTCATATTGGTACTGGTATGTAGCCTCTGGCCATGTAGAACATGTCTCCGTAAGAGAATGATTTCTATTCTATGGTATTGGCAGAAGGTTAGACAGGGCTATAAGCCTGAAATCTACCAAAATGTTAATCTGAAGTTGTATGTCTTGTGTGCCATTTGGGCCAAAGCTTTATTGATGTATATCAAGTATGAAAATTGTTATGTCTCATTGATTGTATATTTTTGAATCAAATCAATGATTGATATGGAAAGTTTGTCACATGATTCACATATGCCTTTGTTGTTCTTTGTTCCTCTTTGCTTCTGCCATATTGAAGTATATATATGGCATAACGTTATATTGTATCTATTATTGAACTCACTAAGCGTCACCGCTTACCCTCTCAATGTTTAACAAATTGCAGGAGATAAGCATCCAGTATAGTTATATATTGATAGAAGATTTTTGAATAGTTTGAAACTATTGTATTGATAGAAGATTTTCGAATAGTTTGAAACTATTGTATATTGCACTCCCATATGTATAAAACTATAGAATCCTGGGAAGTTATGTAATATATAAAACTTTGAAATAGTCGGTTTGTATCCAGTAGTTTGTAATCACTTTATCAATATAAAATATTGTTTTTATGAATATGCATGTAGCATGTTTCGGAGTAACAATTGTCAAATACGAAAGTGTGGGTCTTTCACTAATGGCCCAATATCACATAATCATAAATGCTCAAACTATGGCCCATCTATGGCCCAATTTTCCAAATGGGGCCTAACTCCTCATATGGGCTTTACCTCAAAGCCCATTAATTATTCTAGTCCATTTGCTTGATCTTGGATGGCCCATTAATAACCCAAATCATCAAGGCCCAATAGAAAGGCCCAACAATAAACCCAACTGAAATTAGGGTTTCACATAAAATGACGATTAGGGTTAAGTGTTTCTCACTTAACCCATTAAGGACTTAATTCATTAAGTCCATCACTCTTCTAAATAAATCATATGGTGTGATTGAGCTTAATACACAATTCCATTCCAATGGCCCAAATGTGGGTCCCGATAAGTCCAAGCCCATAAATCCAATATTAGGGTTTTCTAAACCCTAATTAGGGTTTCCAACCCCATCTTAGCCCAATAGGCCCAATAGCTAGCTCTTCTGATCAATTAGGGTTCATTAGGCTCATTATGCTTTCACTAGGCCCATTAGGGTTTCACTAAGCCCATTAGGGCTTCATTGGGCCCATTAGGGTTTCAAGCATCCCAAACGAATCAGACTCAACAAGGCAAGCACACCGCCACCCGACACAGCGTCCGGTGGCGGCAGCCACCACCCTAAGGTGGTGGTTTTAAGTTTCTTTCCTTTATTCCACTTTTTTTACAATTTACAATGAAAACAACAAAATGACACACACACACACTAACTAACATAAACACACACACACAGCCACCCTAATGGTGGCCGGCGGTGGCACGTGGCGGCAGAAACACACACAACCCCTTTTTGCTCGAAAATAAACCCAACACCCACCTTTGGTGGGTGGCGACGGCAGTAGCGGCGGCCACAACTGCTTCACGAAGACAGCCACCACCGTGGTGGTGGCGGTGGTTTCCTTTTTGCTCCCAACACGCATCGACGCACCAGCAAGCAGCAACCCACAAACCGGTGATACACATCTTCAAAGGAAAATAGCAGCAGCGGCATCGATGGCGTTATCTGCGACGCTACAATGACGTTGGAGGCTTCTCGGTGGTCTCAAGTCCCCAACAGCGGCGGAAACTCCGGTCGCCTAGACCCAACCTCCTAACGGACGCAATCCCCCACAAGAAACCCACAGCGGCGGCTGAGGAATATGCGACAGGGGTGGCGCTCCAGTTTGCTAAGTGGCTGGTGGTGAGTGAAGCCTCACGTGGCAGCGACTGAAGAAAGGAGAAGGAGAAGATGAACGGAGGTCTGGAGGCATTGTCGTCGGATGCTGGTCGGATACGACATAGCGGCGGTGCTGGCGAGGGGTCATAAGGATGGAGAGATGCGGCTGTAATATGGTCGATTAGGGTTAGGGTTTGCTTGTTTAAATATGGAGGCAGCCGGTTAAGCATTTTCCCATAATTACAGATTCGGTCCCTCCCTCCCCTTTTTTCTTCAAAAGGAGTCCATATGTTACCTTTTCTACCCTGACCTCGGGAATCCCTTGCAAAACGGTCAGAAATTTACCTAACAGCCCCTCTCCCTACAAATTGTTTCCACAAGAAGTCCAGAATTTATTCTTTTAGCCCTCAGCATTCTAAATTCATTTCAATTTAAGTCCAATGATCAAACTTCAGCCATATTAACGCTTCTAATCCCTTCACCTCTCATTCTTTTCAACTTAAGTTCCAATAATTTCTACGGAGTCCCTTTCTTCATAAATATTTACGAACTGAGTCCGGAACTTACACTTTTAATCCCCGACTTCTAAAATTGTGACAATTAGCTCCTCGAGACCAACACCTTGCTATATAATTATTAATTTTAGGCTACTATTCATTCACTAATTTATTTATTTATTAAATAAATAAACGGGGTGTTACAACATGTCACACTCACATTGATTTGGCCACATGTCATTTTGTGGTTAATTACAATTAAATTTTTTTCACATGTCATTTTGTGGTTTTTTTTCATTTTATTAAATTTATATAATATTAAATGTGATAATTGCAATAAACGTAATAATAAATGCATATCAATTTCAATAATTGACTTTCCTTCTAATTTCAACATTTCTAAATTATTTGATTTAGCCACATGTCATTTTGTGGTTTATTTATCTAAATTATTTGTTTAAATTTAAAAGAGAAAAAAAAACACTTTAATTTTAATAATTCAATATTTTTCTAATTTTTCTTATAAATTCACTTTTTCAAATGTTTAGAATTTTTTTATTTAGTTTTTTTAAATGAACCCATGTAATACATGGGTATTATACCTAGTATGTATATATATATATATATATATATATATATATATATATATATATATATATATATATATATATATATATATATATATATATAAGGGATAGGAAATATACATTACAATTTCAATAATTGACTTTCCTTCTAATTTCAACATTTCTAAATTATTTGATTTAGCCACATGTCATTTTGTGGTTTATTTATCTAAATTATTTGTTTAAATTTAAAAGAGAAAAAAAAACACTTTAATTTTAATAATTCAATATTTTTCTAATTTTTCTTATAAATTCACTTTTTCAAATGTTTAGAATTTTTTTATTTAGTTTTTTTAAATGAACCCATGTAATACATGGGTATTATACCTAGTATGTATATATATATATATATATATATATATATATATATATATATATATATATATATATATATATATATATATATATATATATATATAAGGGATAGGGAATATACATTACAGCCCCACCTAAGCTTAGGTACTAAACATCTAAAATATATCGTTTTAACTTGCTAAATATACCCGGTTTGGTTTTACTTAGTACATATACCATCCTCCATAACATTTCTTTCTTTCATTATCGTTTTATCATCTCTGTTTTCTTTCCTCCATTATCGTTTATTACTTCACCCAAGTGAACATTACTAAACCCTAAACCTAAACCCTAAACCCTAAACCCCTAAACCCTAAACCCTAAACCCATAAACCCTAAACCCTAAACCCTAAACCCTAAACCTAAACCCTAAACCCTAAACCCTAAACCTAAACCTAAACCCTAAACCCTAAACCCTAAACCCTAAACCTAAACCTAAACCCTAAACCCTAAACCATATTGTGTCGATCTTGAATTTACATCTTGAAGTATTAATCGTGAATCCATTAACCGTAATCTTTATATAGTAAAACAATGTATTTTCAAGAGGTTTAGTACCTAAGCTTAGGTGGGGCTGTAATGTATATTCCCTTTTCCCATATATATATATATATATATATATATATATATATATATATATATATATATATATATTTGTTTTTTGTGTATTGTGTTGTTATTTATATATTGTCTTGAACAAACATTTCTTTGACGACATTTATGTTGTTGATATTACCAAGTGCCATATACACATTTTGGTGTGTCTACCCAAAACTTTGCCAACTAAACACTACCCCACGTCCAAAAGGACCAAGGAGCAATAACTTTTACTAGCTCTTTAGCTCCGCATATAAAAATATTTGAGTGTTTTCTCCGAACCTATAACCTTATCAGGTGGAAGTCATTGATACTATTAATATTTAGGCCTAAGGCTACGGGGAGTAGTCACACCCAAGCAACCGGAAAAACACTGCCAATTTAGCATCACGTTAGCTCCACCACCAACTTACTAAACATTGGAAATGGTTACCACTTATTTATATTTTTTAATTTTTTAATTTTTTAATATTAGATTAAATAAAAGAACATAATTATAAACTTAAAAACTTAAGTAATCATTTTACTAATTAAAAAATCAAATAAACATATTATTAATTTTTAAAATTAAATAAACATATATAGTTATATATAGTTGAGGGTTAAATTAATTCAAAGAAAAGTAAGAGGGTGTAATAAGATTAAAAGAGACAGTCTAAGGGACCACATTTGTAACCTCAATTAAAGCAAATATGAATCATCTTCTCTTCACCCGTTTTCAAAAAACAGATCATTGCTCGATACCATTTTTTTTTTTGTTTACTTCGATGGATACAAAGGAAAAGGAAAAAAAAATGGTCAAATACTTGACCATTGTTGTTGCTGCTTTCTTATTCGTCGTCTTCATCCGTCTTTGCACCCACGTCACGCCCAAACCACCGGCCTTAGGGGTGGTGTTCACGTGTCTTATATGAAACCTCAACCGTTTAGCCTTATATGAAACCTCAACCGTGTGAGTAGGTTTAAAATAATGTTTTCAAATAAAAATTTCATAACCCATTAAAATAAAATTATGCACAAAACTTCCCAAACTTTTAACAATAGAATATATTATCAAAAGTGTATATGATGACCTCGCAATTAATAAAAATAAATAATAAACTGTTATTTGGTTTTTTTTTGGACTATTTAGTTTTTGTTTTGTAAATCAAACCAATCCGAAATCCACTATAATAATTCTGTTTTGTTGAATACCAATCAAAAAGTATGAATATTTGAACTAAATAGTCTGATCCAAATTGTCTAATTGGATAATTCAGTTAATAGCGAATAGCTTTATGAGCACTGATTGTCTCAAAAACTCTAAAATTTCAAAAACAAATTTGAAATCCGATGAATAGTTCAGAAATTTTGAGCAAAAAGTTCATTTTTTATGTAAATCTAACAAAAAGTTAAACAAATATAGTAAATGTGAACTATATACAATATTATGACATTAAATCATACATTAGATTGAAAAACTGTGACATTAAATACTTCGAAATCAACATTTCAGACATAAGTATAGAGATGTTTTTGGAAAAAAAAAGTGAAAAAAAAAAACAAAAAAGAACACTGAATTTTGAAGATCAAATTTGAAATTGAGCATTCGAAAGTAAGTGGTTATTTTTTAAAAACCGAAAAAATGGTTATTCTCTTTAAAAGTTCATTTATAATAGTTAGGTTACTCAATACCTATTCTTTAAAATACAACAAATGGGATATTAAAGTTTTTAAAACGACATTTAACATTTTTCCATTTCTAGTATATCTAAAGCTATTAGTTTTTAGAGCAATGAAGGTATCTAAAAGTAAAACAAAATTAAAAAATATGTTAATATTAAAGAAAATAAACATGTTATAACTTAATATAATTTATAGTAAATTATGTCATTAAACTAATTGTCCATGAACTTTTTGTCATAGCATAAAATCAAAGTCAAAATTGAATTTTACAATGCCATATGTACTAATTAGTGAATTGTAGCACATTATGTCATTAAATTTAGTTTAGGAATTTTGAAAGATGCAACTCACACCGTTTAAATACATCTTAAATACACCACACCCAATAATACATGAATTCTTTTTTGTGTACACTTTATTTGATTCAATCCAATTCGAAACGAGTTTCTATAAAATTCTCAATTCTCTACATTCAAAAATTCGTAGGAAACACCCGACTATAAAAGGGAAGAATCCGACAAAATTTACGACCCTGAGATAAAAAAAAATACATAAAATCATATAGTAAAAAAAAAAACCAAAATAGATTTCCATATCTATTTATATTTAAAGATGGAAACATTGTTACCCAAAATACCTCATTAATGAAAAAAATGGGTCCCACATAACTATGAGAAGATCTTGGAGTATGCCTTCTTCTCTCTCTCAACTCTATCAGCCTCCTACTTATGCAAATTAATAAAAATAAATAATTAAATTTTCATATTGAATAATGAATATTTCATATAATGTAAAAAAATATAAAAAAGTAACAAACCTTCTTCAATGCAGCATTGAGTTCCCTTCTTATTCCACCTTAAAATACATATGTTTAATCATATAAATATTTATAAAGATTCGATTTTTATTAAAGAATGGAAATATAAAAAGAGTAGTTTTTAATTAATTAATTGTTTATTGTCTAACCATCATTTGGTTCCAAATCTTTTGCTTTCTTGAAACTATTTATTGCAGCATCTACCTCATTGAGTGCCATATGTGCCTATATGAACACAATTATTATTATTTTTTTTAACAATAATTAAACATCATTTTATTAAGTGAAATTGATTTTAATAAATGATGAAATGACCAACCTGACCTTGGCGAAACCAAGCTTTTGCATTGTTTCCACCGTCACGCAAGGCAAATTCTGTGTCCAACAATGCTCCTTTCGCATCACCTATTTTTAACTTACAAGCCTGAGGGGTAAAAAAGGAATTTTGGGTCATTAATTGAGATAGAACTTATATTTCTATAATTAGACCGTGTATTGGTAATCATAAAACGAACTATACATAAGATTTGTTTCTTTTGTAGACTGAATAAACTGTCTGAATGTGACTAAATAACCATTTTGCCCTTACAATTACAAAGAAACAAACTGTCTGAATGTGACTAAATGACTATTTTACCCTTACATTAAAAAGAAACAAATTTTAATGTAAGATGAGTTGAGAGGAAAAAAGAAGAAATATAATTACGAAGAAACAAACCGTCTGAACGTGACTAAATGACCATTTTACCCTTACATTACAAAGAAACAAATTTTATGATTTTCATCAATTTTAGTGTAAGAGGAGTTGAGAGGGAAAAAAGAAGAAATACAATTACAAAGAAACAAACCGTCTGAATATGACTAAATGACCATTTTGCCCTTACATTACAAAGAAACAAATTTCACCATATTCATCAATTTTAGTTGAGAGGAAAAAAAAAAAGAAATACAATTAGCTAAAAAAAAGCTCATAGCTTAATACATTATGTCAAGATTAAGTCAAAAAGAAACAACAAATTAGAGATATTAACTTACAGCACTATTTGTGAAGATCTGAGCCTTTTTCTTCCCAAGAGAAATACTTCGGTCTGCAAATTTTTTAACAAATAAGAATTCTGTTCATATGAAAAAATTAAATCTTTATAACCAATAAAGAAATGTTGGTATTAAGTATACCATCATCGATTCCTTCTTTCTCCCAACAGAGATCCAAATATCGCACAGCTTTTTTATACTTTCTGAGGGCCATTTTATGATCTTGCTTCTGTAGATAACAATGAGAGAAAGATTTAAAGGTATGCAAATTGCAACATGAAAACTGAAATGATTTATATAAAAAGTACCTTGAAAGCTTCATTTCCACAAGCTCTGATTGAATCAACAGCATCCAACCACCAAGAAAGTTCAACAGAACCATTGTCGATATCTGCAGGCCAATCAGGATACACGTCTCCATCTTTGAAAAAATTCCCAATTCCATCATCTTCACCTTCTTTGATTTCTCCACAGTCTGCAATTACAACATCTAAAGTGGGGGAATCATTGTCGCTAGGAACATGCTCAATTGACTTCAAAACTCCCATTCCTTTAACTATCCTTCCAAACACAACATGCTTTCCATCTAGATGAGGAGTGCGAGTTGTAGTGATGAGAAATTGAGATCCGTTTGTGTTGGGGCCGGAGTTTGCCATTGATAAAATTCCTTTTCTTTCATGTTTCATTTCGAAATTCTCATCTTCGAAGTTTGAACCGTAGATCGATTCTCCTCCACCAGTGCCATCACCTGAAGAAATGTCGCCGCCTTCGATCATACAGCTTTTGATGAGCTTGTGGAATCGAACTCCCTGTAGGCGTTGACACAATCGTTCATCAGTCAACTATTGAACTTTTCCGATTCGTTTGTCATGTTAATTTCAGTATTCATGAATAATTCATACGTTTTTCGAATTCCAAATTAGAAACAGTTTGTCCAAAACTACAAAAATCAGGAAGCATAACAAAAGAAAAACCTTATAGTGAAGGGGGACGCCGGTGATAGGGCTAACACCCTTTTCTCCGGTACAGAGTGCTCTGAAATTCTCGGAAGTTTTGGGGACAATATCAGTAAACAATTCCACCACTATTCTTCCCTCTAGTTCTCCATTAATGCTAATATCCAGATAGCACCTCCCTCTCCTCATCTCTTTCTGTATCTCTATGTGAAGATGAAGATGAAAGGTCTATCTATGTTAATGGCAGCTTGTAACTGCAACTCAGCTACTGTATATATGCATATTCGATGTATATATATGTGCAGAAGAGACAAAAAAACGAAATAGAAATTGGAATTGAAACCCTAAAAAGGAATCGTGGTGTGTATATGAATAATGAATGAATCGAGGAATCGCATGGACAGGGTGACACTCCTGTCCCCTTTTTATCTAACTTCAATTTTGTTTCGCCATTTTCAATGCTTATTCTTTCTTTCTAAATTTGTCATATCATAATCATCAACTTTTTCATATACTTTATAAAAATAACAAAAAAAATATCAAAAGGTTTTCTTGAAAAATTATTAATTTACATTTACCTTCATGGGTTAATATTATCAACCACGCAGTATAAACTAAAATATCTGTTTAATTTATTTTATTTTATTTAGATTATAACAACTTTTAATATATTTTTTATTATATTTTAATCACTAATTTAATTATATTTTGAATAATTTATGCATCATATTTTTTGGGTTACCTTATGTCTTTTGCGAGAGATGTTTGGACGATTTAATATGCAGCTTTGATAAGTGTACTAAATACCCTAAACCAAGTCTAAATATGACCATAACAACTTCCTTAGATTCTTTTCTATTAGTCGATGTATTTTTAATATTCCTTCTTTGAGTATTCATGGCACGTTTTAACACAAAAAAACCCCACAAATGTATGTTAATTTAGAGTATGGAACTCAGAAAAAAATGTGTTTTGGGCACACACTCACAACAAATCAGGAACACTTATTTCGGTCCGGAATATTATGACCAATCATGAATATGATTATACGACGTATCTGAAAGGGTGTTTGGGATGTTATATTTCAGGCTCGTATAGATAGATTCAGAACACGTGTTTCGGTTTGGAATACGATGAATTTGTCCAGAACAGTGTATGAGTTGTTTTGTATCGAGGTCATATAGACAAATTTCTTAAAACTTACCAATAACGAATTAAATTATGACATAAGGCCATTATATGTTGCCATTTTGACGAATAAGCGATGAATTGCAACTTTTCCATTAACACAAATTTCTTGAAAGGGAATGATGTCAATGAAATCAACATTAAATAAGTTATAAATAGGATGATCCGGATTAGTCCATAATAATGTTATGTTAACTCAACTACTTTATGTCATGTTTTGTCGACCAGAAGAGTCCGAAATGAATCTAATTTCTAGCATGTTAGATTTCGTACAACCTTTAGGTTAAGTTTTACCAACTCCGAAACATACATTATTATTATGGAATTACGTGTTCCGAAAAAGTTGGCTATTTTTTGAAAATGATAAGTATAGTCATTTTTATTAATTACCTCTTTTATAGTGGTTAGTTTAATAAATACCATATTATTTATACTCTATATTTTACCAATTTTTGACAATATTATCTTTTCTATTTTCAGTAACATATATATATATATATATATATATATATATATATATATATATATATTAAAGCGCATGGACTATTTCAACATGAATCTTTTTGGTTTTGGAGTTTGGCCACATAATTTTCAAGCTTTGATAATTTTAGTCCCCATTGTTTATTTTTTCTCAATTTCGTCACACAATTTTCACCGTCTTTTTTTAAAAAGGCCACATAATTTTCAGGCTTTGATAATTTTAGTCCCCATTGTTTATTTTTTCTCAATTTAGTTACACAACTTTCACCAACTTTCACTTTCTTTTTTTAAAAAGAACTCTTTCAACAGGAATGTTTTTGCTTTTAGAGTTTGGCCACATAATTTTCAAGTTTTGATAATTTTGGTCCCCATTGTTTATTGTTTCTCAATATCGTCATACAACTTTCACCGTCTTTTTCTAAAAAGAATGACCCGTGCAACGCACGGACCTTTTCCTAGTTTATATAACTTCATGTAATTGTAAAATGACAAAATTGCAAAAATGATCCCTGTGGTATGCAAATTTTTGGGGTTTTAGTCAAAACCACGAATTTTTTGGATTCGTGGTCCTTTTGAGCTAGTTTCACTGCGTTTTTGGTCCTTCGATAAACTGAAAAGACTATTATACCCTTCTGATATATTTTTTTATGCTTTTTCTATTTAATTTAAATGAAAAATAAAATAATTACCTAATTTGGGGCCCACCTCTCTCTCTCTCTCTCTCGCCAGATTAATGAATCGTAAACCTAAACGACCATTCTCTGTTATAATCAAAATTCATACACCACAATCACTTAAAAATTCACCAATAAACCAATTTTGCCATCCTAAGAAGAACAGTTAAAGAAGAATAGTTAAGATTCTTTTTGTTTGTAAGGATTTTTTTTGTGAAAATCGGACATGGAAGACAATTGAAAAGAGGTGAGCAACAACTCTGTTTCATTTCCTTTCCTGGTGCAGTTAATGAAAGCTCGATGTAACCCATCTGCCACTAAACTCTATGCAACCCAGATGAAATCAATGAAAACCCAGGTGAAATCGGACAGAGAATTTGACCAAATCAAACATGGAAATCGACCAACTAGAGCCATCTTGACAGAAACCTTTACCCTCTTCAGTTTGTTAGAGGTGGTGGTGAGGAAGCAATCTTGACAGAAACCCTCACCCGATTTCAACGATTTTTCATAAATCAAACGGAGATGAAACAAAAGGCTTTTTTCATTTGAGGTTCAGTGAACAATGAGGCTTCACGATCGTTACCAACATATCAAGTTTTCCAAACTGAGCATCAATGAAATTCATCAAGGAAGCAAACTGAAAAACCACCTACCTTGATTTCCTTTCTCGTTGCTTCCAATCCTAAAAAACGCCATCGTCTCAGATCATTGAATCAAGATGAAAAGAGATTAGATACAAAAAAATGAACAGAGAAGAGGGAGGCATTAAATCGAAAAGGGGTTTAACTAGAGGGTTAGGGGAGGAGGGTTTTGATCGGACCTGTGGGGGGTTCGATTGCCTTCACGATCTTCGATCGCCTTCTGAAACTCACCAATTCGAAGCCCATGAAATCCTTCGTGGGGTAAGATACAAGGAGCGAGAAACAGAGAGGCAGAGAACTTCCAAGTCATAAATGAATTTAAATCCACTATCTTCTACCTGGGTTTTGTATGAAATTTTTTATTCAAGTGAGTTCTGAGAGAGAGAGAGAGAGAGAGAGAGGGAGAGAGAGAGAGAGAGAGAGAGCGCCCCTTCTTAATTTATTAATTATTAAAATAAATATATTAGTATTAGATTTAAAAAGAAATGAAAGAAAAATGAAAAAGAAATAATCTAAGGGTATTATAGTCATTTCACTATTCAGAGGGACCAAAAACGCAGTGAAACTAGCTCAAAAGGACCTCGAATCCAAAAAAATCGTGGTTTGGACTAAAACCCCAAAATTTTGCATACCACAGGGACCATTTTTGCAATTTTGTCTTGTAAAATTATACTTTTATACTAATATATGAAATGTATTTAAATATGACAATTAAATTAGAATGTTTTATACCCAATATTTAAATACAAATATTGAATTGGGTAATAAAAAAATGATTTTGAATCTATGGTTGGAAAATGTTTATAATGGTAAATTTTAATTAAACAAATTAAGTTATATTTCAAACTAAAAAACTCTAAAAAATGTCAATAATTATGGATTCTTCAGCAAATAGTTTCTCTCTTTTTTACTTACTAATGAATCGTTTCAAAAACACAATATTAATGTTAACAAATAATAATAATATTTATTTATTTTTTACTTATCAATAATTTGGGCTAAAAATAACAATTTTTAATTAATCAGTTTTCAATAATATATCTGAAAAAAAATTCAAATAAAGAATGGCAAGTAGCATAATTATGCTCGATTATGACAATCTTTATGATAATATTTATTTAATATTTCCTATTAAATAAACTAATGATATAATAAAATACAGCTTTAAATGTCCTGATAAAATTAAAATAGAAAAGTCGCGATCACCATGTCCCAATAAAATATGAAAAGCAAAGCATTGATATCACCTACAACTAAAAAAACCAAACCATCTTTCATTTCTTGCTTTCTTAGCCATCTCAAAGCATTGTAATTTCTTTCTTTCAAGTTGCCTTTAGAATATGATAATTTTTAGTTTATGAAGTTTCAGTTCCGAATGATTTTTCAGATATCGATGCTTGTGACAACGTTCAAGATATAATTTATGGGGATAATCTAAAAAATGCCATGTATTTATGAAAAAGAAAATCCAATTTTTATACATTTACTAAAGTAACATCCAAGTCCGAAACGGTCCATTTGGATTTCGTAAACATCAAAACCTATAATTTTATTTTATTTTGCATCTAACATTTCCAAAAAAACTCTTCTTAAATCTGAAATATTTATTATCAATGAACTAACAATATTTCATGTCATTGTATATTAAGCAACTAGGTTTATGGCCCCCATGTATTACATGGGTTCATTTAAAAAATTTATAAAATTATAAATATTTGAGAAGTTGAATTTATAAGAAAAATAGAAAATTATTAAATTATTAAAATTAAAGTGTTTTTTCTCTTTTAAATTTAAACAACTAATTTAGATAAATAAACAATGAAAACTAATGGGCTTTAATTTAGAAATTAAGAAATTAGAAAGAAAGTCAATTAATGAAACTGAAATGCATTTATTATTATATTTATTGCAATTAATACATTTAATAAAAATGAAACAACCACAAAATGTTATGTGGAAAAAATTTAATTGAAAATAACCACAAAATGACATGTGGCCAAATCAATGAGAGTGTAACAAGTGACAAAAAGTTCTTTATTTATTAGGAATGATTATTGCAATTAATACATTTAATAAAAATGAAACAACCACAAAATATCATGTGGAAAAAATTTAATTGAAAATAACCACAAAATGACATGTGGCCAAATCAATGAGAGTGTGACAAGTAGCAAAAAGTTCTTTATTTATTAGGAAGGATTTCGTTTTTGGTATAGGACATGTTTGACACGGAATGTTTAGTATTAGATTAATCGATTAGTTAATAATGAAAGTATTATTATATTTGGATAACTTTGATTAAATAACTGTTTTTCCTGGTTTTAGTATTAGATGGGGATTCTATTTTATTAGTATAAATAGAGGGTATTTGTAGGTTATTTGTCAATCAAGTTATAAGTCTCGTTTTCAGATACTCGTTTGCATTCTAATTTTTTTCTTTTCCTGTCACTGTTTGGAGTTCAAGTTTGCAACATCAAATTGCTTTATTGTTTTTATTATATTTACACTTGGTATCAGAGCGGTTTCATTAAAGAGGGTGTGATTCGAGGTTGAATACAAGCAACCTCGGTTTCTCTTAATCGGGCTTGTGATAGACTAACCGGAGGTGCATAATAAATGGACGAGAAGACATCAAAGCGGGTGGCTTTGATTCAGTTCATTTTGCGGATGACAGAAGACGGTAAAGGTGGTTGTGACATTGTCTTTTTGTCCGGTGGAAGAGTGTTCTCAGAACAAGCTTGATTAAAGAGGTCGGGGTTGTCAAAGGAGAGAAAAAGGATGTCGTTGGTTAAAGAAGGAGGTGCGATGATGTATCAAGTTCCGGTTTTGACTCCAACGAATTATCCGATGTGGGCAGTCAAAGTCAAGTCGATTATGGATGCACACGACATATGGGAGACGGTCGAACCGAAGGTGTTAGGTGAAGCATCGGATCAAAAGAAGTCAAAACAAGCTCTTGCTTTTTTGTTTCAAGCGATACCCGAAGACATGGTGTTGCAAATGGCGAGTTACACCGACCCAAAGCAATTATGGCATGGGTTGAAAACACAATATTTGGGAGTGGATCGGGTGAGAACGGCTCGAATTGCAACCTTAAAAAGGGAGCTTGAAAGTTTGCGCATGAAGGACGGTGAAACGGTCGATGATTTTGTGACAAAATTATCCGGTTTAGCTTCAAAAGCAAGGAGTCTTGGTTACGAGTTTGAAGAAGTTGATTTGGTGAAAATGTTACTTGATTCGATGCCTAAGTCGTTTCTTCAAATCGTGGCTTCAATAGAGCAATATTTCGAGTTGGATTCAATGTTATTCGATGAAGCGGTTGGTAGATTAAAGACATATGAGGAGCGTATAAGATGAACCGAGAAAGTGGAAGAAACTCAAGGTGGTTTGTTGTTGTCTAGTGAGGAAAAATACATGTTTGTAAACATTGTGGCAATGGACATTCAAATCGGGATGACTTTGGACATGGCTGGGAAAGAGGTCGGGGGTCCGGGAGAAGTCAAGATGGTAATGAACGTGTCCGGGAAAAAAGTCACGTTAAATGTTACAAATGTGGTGAGCTTGGTCACTATAGCAACGAATGTCCTAAATGGGAAAAGAAGAGGTGGGTCTAATCGAAGAGGAACCGACATTATTTTGAACGAATGGTATGACTAAACCGATTAAGGGGGTGATTGTTGGATTAATCAATTAGTTAATAAGGAAAGTATTGTTATATTAGGATAACTTTGATTAAATAATAGTTTTTCCTAGTTTTAGTATTAGATGATGATTCTATTTTATTAGTATAAATTAGGCGAATGTCTGCGCGTTGCGCAGAAACAACTATATAGTTGAAATCTTTACAAATATATGTTTTTTTTAATATAATAATAATATTGTTGTTAAATTTGATATAATAATTTGTATACTAAATTGAAATAATATACTGATTATTTTGAATTATATGATAATATATACATCCATTATAACTGCATAATCTCATCGTTTGAATAATTTCTACCCGCGAGTTACTCATGAATAAAATTAAATATAATATATGGTTTAATGTTATTTATAATTGTTGTTATTGTTAATTAATTTTTTAAAATTAATTTGCTTAATGTTTTAATTTCTATCATTATAATTATTTAAAACATCAAATATTGTTTTTTGATTTTAAAAGTTACAATATAATCATTTATATAAAGTTATTTTTAACTATTGTTATTGTAAGTTATTTTAAGTTACTTATTTGAAAACTTTTAACAATTATACAAATATCTTTAGGAAACATTTTAGTTAAATTGAGATTATAATTCAGTTTTTGCATTTAACACTACAATTTATCACTTTTAACTATTTACAAAAAATTCATTGGGTTTTTTAAGTGGAACTGAAATTTATATTTAAGTTGACACTGTAATGTTATATTTAAATTAACAATTTAAGTATTTTGTCCAAACTGTTTAAAAGTTGTAGTTTTAAATTGATAATGGTTTACATACAATAACATATTAAATCTAATAAATTGAATATAATCTGTTAAAAGTTAAAGACATAACTTTATAAGTAGAAGTAAAGATATTATTTTAAAATTGAAATTTAGTATATTTATTATTAAACTTTAGGTTGATATTTATTTAACCTTATTAACCAACTTATAATCATTATTAGAAAGACACTACAATTAATCACTTTTAACTATTTACAAAATATTATTTGGGTTGTTTAAGTTAAACTAAAATTTATATTTAATTTGACCCTTTAATGTTATATTCAAATTTATAATTTAAATATTTTATACAAATTATTCCAAAATTATATCCTTAAAATGATAATAGTTACATCCAACAATATATTAAAACTAATAAATTAAGTATAATATGTTAAAAGTTAACAAAACATAACTTTTTAAGTAGAAGTAAAGATATTATTTTAATATTGAAATTTAGTTTATATATGATTACACTTTAGGTTTGATATTTATTTAACATTATTAACCAAATTATAATTATTATTTGAAAGAAATTGAAAAATCATGAGAGTTTCAAATGAATGTGGTGAAAGGAAAAATGCATGGGAGTTTCAAATAAATGTGGTGAACGGAAAAATGTTTCCTTTATAATATACTATGATGATATGATATGATATGATGATATGATGATATGATATGATATAGATAGATATAGATATAGATATAGATAGAGGGTATTTGTAGATAGATATAGATATATATATATATAGATAGAGGGTATTTGTAGGTTTTCACGTACTCTTTTGCATTCTAAGTTCTTTTTCTTTTACTGTTTGGAGTTCAAGTTTGCAACATCAAATTGCTTTATTGTTTTTATTATATTTACATTTAGGAACTTCTAATTTTTAGCGCTCGGTTTTGAATAAAAAACATTGTTTGACACTACAAACTTTTAACGTTTAGTTTAAACAAAATACTCAAATCTAAAAGCTAACTCACGTAGCGTTTAACAAACGCTATCAGCTACCCGCTACCAGTAAGTTTTTTTGCCAAACACGCCGTCCTTTAACTTTTTGTTAAATTCCAAAAAAAAAAGTGAATCATTTTTTGCAATTTTGAATTGTTATTTGGAATTAGACATGTCTTTAAAACTTTTAAATACAAAATGTTTTCAATCACAAGGTTTTCAACTAAATGTCACCTTTTATTCCCTTATATTGTAGTCTATTTCGTCTATGGTATGTTTTTAGGAATAATAACCTGAGAGGGTAACGTACTTTACCTTTTGATCACATTTGATCACTAAACTTTTTTTTCGTGATGTATTAACCCTTGAATTTGTTGAAACGTGTAAATGTTACCCTTATGACCACTTTTAACCAGTTACAACCGGTCATTAAGGGTAAACTGTGAACAATTTCAAATAATCCAAGGGTAAATCAAGCACGAAATAAGTTCAATGACTAAATATGAACAAAGTTGAAAGTCCGTTACCCTATCAAGTCATTATCCATTTTGGCAATCACCCCTTAGTTTATTTTGCCTATTGGTAGCAACTACGATTAATAATGTTGATTTCAGTCACTACGAACTGTTTTGTATTGTGTTTATGCAGAGTACTAAATATAGAATATGTACCACATAACCATGTTGTAGTTCATGGCTTTAATCCTAGTCCATGAGATGAACTTTTAACTAGAGTTTCTTTATTCACCTATAAGTGAAACATCAGCCTACAAAGAAGAAATTATCAAAAGAGTTTCACAAAGGGAAAAAGAGACATATGAGCAATTAAACAAAAAATAAGATCAAAAATCAAAAGGACACGGTGAGAAGGAACATATAGAACTAACAAACAAATAGAAAAGTTAGATGCAAGTAATAACTAGCAAGAAAAGTATAGACAAAACAAGTTAAAAGTAAAAACAATCAAAATTGGGCAAATGCACAAACAATGTAGAGGGAGCTAGCACCTAGACTACTCATGTACTACTCCACAACCTTGAGCTTATTCATCCACACTCTCTTGTTAAAGTTCATGTCCTTGTAAAGAGAAAAACCGCATTCAAATCTAACATCGTATTATCTTCACAACGACCGTCTCCATCTTCTAGAGTGAAAATCGTCGCTTATATCCTAAGTATATGTCTGAAACCACCATATTTTTCCATTCATTTTATGTGATTGAAGCCTCTCCTACTGCATTTATAAGTGTTGTTTCTAGTACCTTATACTATAAAGGTATATCACACGATTACAACATCTTCACTTTTGTGACTTCCATATTCTGTTTGTGCTCATCGTTAATAACATTTAGAACCATTTATGGGATAATGAATTGAAGGGTAACAAACTTTCCATTTTGTTCATATTTAGTCATTGAACTTTTTTCGTGTTTGATTTACCCTTGAATTATTTAAAATTGTCCGCATTTTACCCTTATAACCGGTTGTAACTAGCTAAAAGCGGTCATAAGGGTAACATTTACACGTTTCAACAAGTTCAAGTGTTAATATATCACGAAAAAAAATTTAATGACCAAATGTGATCAAAAGATAAAGTACGTTACCCTCTCAAGTCATTATCCCTATGTTTTTATTACTTTTTGTTGGGTCTTGGTAGCAAAGCATTTTTTTGAAATTTATCTTTGTTTTTTGGACAAGTTTTGGAATTATACAATACATTTTTTAGTTTGTATGTTATGTTTAGTCTGAGATCTAAAATCTGGTTTTCATTTTGTCAGAAATGTATTTTTGGTGTTACAAGCTAGTTAGAACTCATAAATGTCTCCTTTTTAGACATGATAATTATTTGGGAAAATACAAAAAGTTGGATCATTTCCTTATATTTCCCATAATCATATGGTCATTTTGTTGTTATCTCATATTTACTTTTCCTTTCCGTTTAATTTAGTCTTCAACCTCACCCTAATATTGTGATAGGTATTCGGTAGTCATCTTCCATCCAAGTAGGTTGTCTTCTAACTCTCCTTTCTTGACATGGTGTATCAATGTTTGCATTTTCAGCTTCTTTTTCTCTTGGTTATGTTTCTTCCTCCTTTATTATATTCTTTTATGATGTAATCATATTCTTCTATTGTCATGCCTTTTCCAAGTATAAATTTTTATTCTCTTGAAAATGACACCTACCTAATGATTATCCTTTTGTATTTAGATCATACACTTACACTTTGAATGATGTTGACGACTAGCTAACTCCAAGGAAAACATATGTATGAGTTTTTTTTTATGAAAATTCGTTCTTTTTTGGATTAGAATGTACACATACCCGATGCAACAAAATACTTTGAAGTAATATGAAGATGGCTTTACTCCATTCCAAGCTTCTAATGGTATTTTTTCATATGCAAAGATCAAAATATGTAAACACAATTATATTAACCAAAATATCACTTTGATTATTGTGAGAAAATCACTCAAAACTCACGGTGTTTACAATGTTTCTTAATGATCATAACTCGACCTAAAACAATGTATATATAATCCTAATTACCGACTTGTAATTAGATCACAACTAGGAAACTAGAAACCAACTTGAACATAGTTTCCTAAAAACTAGGTTGCTATTGCTTGGTCTCCAAGTCCTACTCGACTTAGGATTCCAACAATCACCCCCGAATCTCTAAGTCCTTCTAGAGAATTCTTCAACCCCGATCAAGCTCCGCATTTCCTTGAACTTGGTTCGAGCTAGCGGTTTTGTAAGAATATCCGCCCTTTGTTCTTCACCGGGAATGTACTCCACCTCCACTTGTTCCTTTTCAACACAATTACGAATGAAGTGAAACCTCGTGTGAATGTGTTTACTTCTTCCATGAAAAATGGTATTCTTTGTTAGTTCGATAGCCGACTTGTTATCAACTTTAAGAATCACTTTGTCTTGCGCTTTGTTCATGATTTCTCCAAGCAAATCTTGAAGCCATATTGCTTGACATGCGGTCGTTGTGGCTGCCATGAATTCCGCCTCGCAAGATGATAAAGCAACGATATCTTGCTTTTGTGAACACCATGTAATTGGAGATGAACCATAGTAGAAAATGTGACCGGTTGTGCTTCTTCTGTCATCCGGGTCAACATTGTGACTACTATCACTATAACCAATAAGTCGTCTTTGTCCCATCCTCCCATACTTGATTCTGTATCCCGTTGTTCCTCGTAAGTACCTTAGAATGTGTTTGATTGCAACTCCATGTGATTTTCTTGGACTTTGCATGTATCGGCTAACAACTCCAACCGCATATGCCATATCGGGTCTTGTTTGCAAGAGATATCTAAGGCATCCTACCACCTTTCGATATTGTGTCGGGTCGATTTCGGGTTCATCTTCGGCCTTCGACAATTTATTTCCCGGTTCCATTGGAATGTGGGTCGGATTGCAATCATGTAAACCGGCTTCTTTTAGAATGCGTTGAGCATATGCTTCTTGATTTATAGTAATCCCCGATTCTTCTTGCTTAACTTCAATGCCAAGGTAGTAAGTCAGTCTTCCAATATCCGACATCTCAAAGTTTTTGGACATCTCTAATTTAAACCTCTTGATCATGCTCAAATTTGTACCTGTGACAAATAAATCATCAACATAAATTGCTAAAATTAGCAAGTTAGATCCTTCACTTTTCCGGTACACTGATGGTTCTTTCATGCACTTTTGAAATTTCATACTCTTCAAAATACAATCAAGCTTCGTGTTCCATGCTCGAGGTGCTTGTCTTAAACCATATAGTGCTTTTGTAAGGCGATATACTTTATATTCGTTATCTTTCTTTATATAGTCTTCTGGTTGCAATACGTAAACGGATTCCTTTAATTCTACATGTAAGAATGCCGTTTTAACATCCAAGTGGTGAAGCTCCCACCCATGAGTAGCTGCTAAGGCTATAAGAAAACGAATGGTTTTAATTCGAGCTACTGGGGCAAATAGTTCTTGAAAATCAATACCGGGTTGTTGCACGTAACATTTAGCAACCAACCTTGCATTGTATTTATTAATGGTGCCATCTGCATTTTTCTTCAATTTGAACACCCACTTGAGTCTAACTGGCTTCAACCCCACATGCTTGTTCACAAGAGTCCAAGTATTATTTTTGTTTATCGAATTGATTTCTGCATCCATGGCCTTGACCCACTCTGGTTCTTTCTTCGCTTCTTCAATCGATACCGGCTCGTCATTGGTTGTTAGAAGGAGTTCTTCGAGATTATCAAGATCAAGCTCATAATCTTGAAATCGTCTTGGAGGTACTCTTGTTCTTGAGGGTCTTTGATTTGCAGCTCCTTGTTGAACATTATTATTTACCGGACTTAGTTGTTCATTATCTTGTACTTCCGCTCCGTCTCCAATCTCACGATCCGATTCAATTGGTTCAAGTGGATCATTGTTTACATCGTTTCCTTGGTTGTTGTCTGCCTCGTCTCTCGGATAGTCCCATGGTATTTCTGGAATTGCCTGATAAAGCAACCTCATAGCAAGGCAAACTTTCTCCTCGTTCTTGTCTGTTCCTGGATCTAGGGGTGGGAACCGGGTCGGTTTTTTGGTTTTTCGGTTTCCTAGAATCGATTTCTTCGGATTGAAATATTTTTTTGTCCAATTCGAAAACCGAACCAAATCGAATTCAAATTCTCTAGACCAAACCGAAAACCAAATTCTAATTCGGTTTGGTTCGGTTTGAAAACCGAGGAAACCAAATATTAACTTCAAAAAAATTCAAACATAAATTAAAATATTTTTAACATAGAAACTTAAAGTTGCAAACAAAAAGATCTAAAGTTTCATACGAAATGATCAAGAGAGTAAATGGGTTTAAATGATTTCTAGTTTATAATTAATACTATTATTTAATATAAAATATAAAATATATTTTTTAATTAATTGATTTATGAAATTTGGTTTTTCGGTTCGGTTTGATTTAAACTTCATGAGACCGAAACTCGAACCAAAAACCAAATTTACAATTCGGTTTGGTCTCAAACCAAACCAAAAACCGAATTTGAATATGGTTCGGTCTGAAATCGATTTCGGTTCGATTTGGTTTTCGGGTTTTTTGGTTCCGGACCAAATAATTTCCACCCCTACCTGGATCGATCACTGTCCAAGCCTTGTGAATTCTAAGCACCACCTTCATACGCAGGGCCCAAACAGTGTAATTTGTTGGTGTGAGCCTCCTTCACCTTCACTGGAGCTTCTCCTTCACCCCCTGTATCAGACATGTTGACCGACTCGTCAACAGGTAAGATTTCGATTTCAAAGCCTTCTGATCTTGGCTCTGATACCAATTAAAGATCAGAAGATGTAAACACAATTATATTAACCAAAATATCTCTTTGATTATTGTGAGAAAATCGCTCAAAACTCACGATGTTTACAATGTTTCTCAATGATCATAACTCGACCTAAAACAATGTATATATAATCCTAATTACCGACTTGTAATTAGATCACAATTAGGAAACTAGAAACCAACTTGAACATAGTTTCCTAAAAACTAGGTTGCTATTGGTTGGTCTTCAAGTCCTACTCGACTTAGGATTCCAACATTTACTATTTGTGATGCTATAAGGTTTGAGGTTTTTGTTGGCCATGAGAGATGACGAGAAGAAAATGAGAAGAAGAGAAACGATGACAGAAATAATTGAGAGAAGAAGAGTGACGACATGTAGGGTTCGGAGGATCAAGTGTTTGATACAATATTAGGGTGCCAACTCTTCCTTGGTTCTTGGTGAGAATGGGCTAATCTAACTAATGGGCTAATATACACTAATATTGGGTTGATTGGCAATTTAATAGATGAATTTGATTATAAGACTATAATCATGTAATGTTTAAAATGACAATTCAGATTTTATCGTGGAACCATTTTAACGGCGTTTTATTATCATAATAATTGTATAGCTGAATAGTTTTCACTTACAAATCCAATTAGAGCATTAATAAGAATATGATAATATTCAATATTTGGTGAGATAGACGATGAATGAAAAGCAAGTTTAGTGGGATAAATGGAAGACAATGGCATAGTGACACCCACCATTGTAGGGGCTCACCACTTTATGGTAATAAAGCTTTATTTCATTCCATAAAGCCTCAAACATTATAATAAATTATGTTACTGTGATATGCTTCCAATTTAAGAAACCACAAGCCTATTACAAACCTCTCTTTTTTCTCACTTCCTCTTTTGCATAAAAGTATGGATCTTTTCTCACTTTCCCTTTTGGTTTATTGTAAACTGTTCGAGTACTCATAAGAGAAAAAAAAAGATTAATGTAGTTAAATTTTGTAATATGACAGATAACAAATAAAAACAAATAAACTTTTAGTATGTGTCAAGACGGTTAGTGTTGGATTGGGTCGATATATATATATATATATATATATATATATATATATATATATATATATATATATATATATATATATATATATATATAAACAAGTTTGGGTAATGACTTATTTTAAAGTTAGGACTCGTGAACACATCTTAAAAAAATTAAATTTTTTTTTAAAAAAATACAAATCATAAAATCGAGCATAGATATATGTCCGGGAGAAAAAAATTTGGAAAAAAAATTTAGATTATTAAAATTGAATCATGGATCATAATGATGCAAAATAAAAAATTAAAATTGAATCATTGATCAATTTTAATGATGCAAAATGTTTTTTTCAATTTTTTTTCTCTCGGACATAGATATATGCTCGATTTTATGATTTGTATTTTTTTTATATATTTTTTTTCAATTTTTTAAAGGTGTCTTCACTTTAAAATGAGTTCTCACAGGAACCGGACCATAAAAGTTAAAAAGAACATCGTAATTATTCAAGTAACCAATTAACCAATTTTGAACGTCGGCATGTGAAACAATGGTTGGGAAAAAGATAGGTTGTGTAGGTTGAACGCACATGTATAATATTCTACCAAAAAACTCACTTCGTTTTTTTGTTTTATTTTTATTTTGTAGGTAATGTTTTTTTATCGAATAAACCTTGAATATAACAAAATTCACGAATTTTGGTCATTTAAATACAGATCTATAGATGTATAAAACGATTTTTTTTTTGTTAATCCGTACAACAATTCGGTTCATATTAGCATTGGTTCATATTAACATTTGAATATTAGCTAAAAAAAAATAATTCACATATGAATAATTATTGTACTTGTTTTTTCTAGCAATTATTTATAATTCATCAAAAAAAAATTAATGTTTTATACTCTATAAATTACCATTTTATACAAAAATCATTAAAATCTATTGATTTCTAAGTCTACATTCAAGTTATGACGAGAAATATGAAATGATAATATATATATATATATATATATATATATATATATATATATATATATATATATCATTGGGGAAAAGTTCAATAGAGAATCATAATTATTGGTTCTTCAAGGAACCAAAACTTTTTTTAAATTTCTAGAGCTTATTCTTTATCGAAAAAAATATGTAAAAATATCTAAATTCATATATTAACATTGTGAATGTGAAAAATATTTTTCGGATTCACCGTGTGAATCCGGATTCACATTGTGAATTTTCAAAGATTCACATTGTGAATTTGATGTAAAAAAAATTAAATTTGATATTATTGGAAAAATGATAAAAAGTTATGAATTTCTGTATTTTTAGTTTTTTTTTTATAAAAAATAAGTTCTAAAAGTTGAAAAAAAGATTGGTTCATTGGTTAATTATGGTTATCTATTGAGCCTCACCCTATATCATTGTTAATCTTTATATATCAAATTTACATATGAATTCGAACGAAAATTCACATTCACAATTGACTTTTCTATGATTTTAATGTTTGACCATATGTAAATAAATTTACCGATTACCATAGCTAAATTTACTCCAATTCACAAGTAAATGATTAATAATTTTTGGAAAATTTTAATATAATAATAACTTAAATATAATATTTTTTATAAAAATTTGATACAATTAAAATTCAATTGTAATTATGAACATAAGTTCCGAAAAAGAAGACTTATAAAAGCAAAGAAAGTTAAACAAATAAAGAAAACCTCAACTATTAAAAAAAACAAAGAAAGTCTGTTTTTTATAAAAAAAATTGTTTTTTATTTATCAACTGGATCTCTAGTTAAAAAAAATGAAAAATTCTGAAATTTGGTATATTCGGATTTTTTTACGATATAAAAATGACCTAAAAATTAAACAAATAAAAGAACTGGTTTTTTTTGTTATGATATGGGGCATACGCTTCCAAATAGATATATATGTATGATGGAGTGACAAGGAAGGTAGAATGTGGAGTACCAGTCAGAATAGGTTATGAGATGTCGTAATCTTTCTGAATGGTCTTGACTTGTAACAACCCGTTATTTTTCCAAGTCAACAAAAGTCAATAAAAATCAAACCCTCTAAATAAAATTCGAGCTTTGTTTATTTTGTTAAAATTATAAGGGCTAAATATGAGTTAAAATATATAAATGATGTTTCTATATAAGTATTTTTAATGTTTGGAATATAAACACTTAGACTAAAAACACAATTTTGGGGCCAAATTAGAAACCGAGAGCATGCGAAAGGTCCTACTCCTCGGACCGAAAACCCCACAGAGAACACCCCCTTGGCCGAAATTAGATTCCGACCAAACACCCTTTTCGGCCGAAATCTCACTTCCGACCGAAAACCCAACCGATATAAATGGTTTCACTCGAAAACATAGTCATTTTCTCACTTTTCCAACCGGAAACACACCCATTTTTCTTCCAAGTATCATCCAAGAATCTTCAAAACTTCAAGCAAAATCCTTCAAATCTTCATAATTTTCACCAAGAACAATCTTCAAATCTTCAAGCTGACCGAAATCCCTCCTAACCGAGAACCACTAGACTGAAATCCCTCCTGACCGAGAACCCTTCTGGACCCAAGACTAATTTCGGTCAGAAGTGAAATCTCTTCTTTTGGACCCACTTTCACACCGAAAACGCCTAGAACTATCTCGATTGATTCCTAAGGGTTTTATAAGTATTCCTTACATAATTAAAGTGTTGTCTAACAGTTTAATTATTATTTAAACATCACTTAATTTATTATTTAAATTAATAGCTTATTAATTTAAATACGATATCGTTTATACATATTATTAGGATACGGCTACCTTTACGTATTCTAATCCGAGGATCATCGTTAGCACTTCGCGACTCAACCGAGCACAAACAATCGAGGTGAGTTCATACCCCTAAGTTTTCACGATTTTTAAATTGTTTTAGGGGGGGGGGGGGGAATATAAGTGAAACACAAGCAGTCTTGTGTTTTAAAAATATAAATTGTTTATTGTATTTTCTTACCGTTAACATGTATTTGAATGTGAAATTACTAAATACGCCAAACATCGTTACTGTTAAACGCGAAGGACAAAAGAAAGAAAGAGCGACCGATGCCTACATTAAATCAATTGATTCGTCATGGTAGAGAAGAAAAACGGCGAACAGACCGTACTCGAGCTTCAGATCAATGTCCCCAGAAGCAAGGAGTACGCCCGCGTGTACCAATGAGAACATCGAAAAAACCGAATTCAGCACTCAGGGTTCCAAACCTCAAGTGAGTGACTATAAACGATTATGTCATCGAGGTTTTCCTGGTCAAGGTAAGGCTTTGAGTTATCCGTTTAAGTACGAAACAAGACCTGAATTAGGATGATATTGGGGACCAACAAGGGGTAGTACATGAATATTCTCCTGTTATCCATCAACTACGCATTTCGGCCTGATCTTAGGCCCTGACTCACCCTCCGTGGACGAACCTTGCGGAGGAACCCTTAGGTTTTCGGGGCATTGGATTCTCACCAGTGTTTGCGTTATCTCAAGCTGACATTCTCTCTTACAAAGTATCTTAAGTCGCAATGGTTTTTACATCAAAGGAACAAATGAACTATTTTACAAACTTATAAACTATAATAGGTATAGTTTATGGAACAAAGGAAACTATTTTACTAAGATGAGGTTACAACACAGAAATAAACTTATAAACTATAATAGGTATAGTTTATGGAACAAACAGACTATTTTTACAAAGTTACACGTCATTTACTGAAGAGTTTTTCACTTTATTACTCGTAAACTCGTTGAAGCAATTTGTGAGACGCCTTCACATACTTATCTAAGTACCTACCAAGTCCTGACTTATAACCAGAGTCTCTTGTAGGGAGAGCGAGATATTGGTGTATTGATCTATACGAGACTGACAACCCCGCACTTTAACTGTTAGCTACAGTTAGGCCGGCAGGCCTGGGGTGACAAATGTCGTTAACATTCCGACGTCTGAAGAACGTCGCGATCAGGCCATCATAGGTTATAGTATGGTTATAAGAACTCACATGGAGAAAACAAAGACTCATTTACGTAGTAATATACTTTTTAAACAGTCTAAAAGGTTATTAACATCGCTTCTAATTTGTAGAGAAAACATATTTTCAGCTAGTTTTATTTATGAATAAAACTAGGTTTCATCAAATTAAGTAAGTCATTTATACTTGTACCTTTCGGTCTTGGAATGTTTAAGACTACAACCCGGTTTCTATGGAAAATATAGGATTTTCCAGGATCAACATCATTATTTTACAAGTAAACAGTTTGCAATTCAACTTTCTGAAAACAAATACGATTACTTATCGAAAAAAATGTTTTCCAGTAGAGCGGGTGTAACTAGGAACATATTTACAAAAGATCCAATACTTATTTACGAGTCATACCAATTACAAGAACCTAAACCTCGAATCACAGATTATAAACATAAGAAACTAATACTTTCTGGTCTGAAAGTACTATGACTATAACTTATTTACCAAGAAAATATTGGATTTTTGGAGGAAAATATTAACATTTTCTAAGAACAAAGAATATACTTTCTATAACAAAAATGCTTATGAACTCACCAACTTTATGTTGACACTTTTTCAAACCACTTGTATTCTCAGGAAAGTTAGTAAACAGGTACCCTCACAAGCGTAACGAAGACAGAGCATAGTAGTATCACGTCTTATCTTTTGCTATAGTTTTAACATTAAGCAATGTAATGTTTTGAACACAATGTAAATATTATGTTATTAATGTAATCGTTGTTGTTGCTTTGATTACTATTATACAATTGTTGTGATATTGTACATGACGTCCTCCGCCCCCGAACATTTCCGCCGTTCCGGTTTGGGGGTGTGACAGATTGGTATCAGAGCATTTTTTATTGTGAACTAAGTATATCAACCAATAAAAGATATACAACTATAAACACAATGGGATAAAAACACTCTGACCAAGAATTATATTTTTAAAATATATTAATATTTTTATAAATGTATACATACGTGCATATATATATATATATATATATATATATATATATATATATATATATATATATATATATATATATATATATATATATATATATATATATATATACTAGAACAAGTATCACAAGAAGAATAAAACAAAAGTATTTAGATGTTGGACACTACAGTCAAACCTAGACAGTTATGTAATCATATCTGCGATAAATATAACCTGGTCAACTATATTTATTTGAGATATGACCAAAATGTGGTTGGGAGTGATAGTGGTGTTGCAATAAGTCTAAAACTTACCAACTCTATATACAAAGGAATATTAGAACCAAACATAAATTTTAAAATACTATAGGAGTATTTTATGATACTATACAAATAACCATAAGTCTAAAAACTTATCAACTACGTATACCAAGAAGCTTTAGAATCAAACATATAACTTATATTATAGGAAGATTTTAGGCACAATAACTAACTTATGTGAAAACTAAAAGACCCTTACTGGTAGGTCTATAATTACTAAGTGTATACGTTAAGATTATACATAGTTGAGATCTTATACACTTAGAATTTGTGATTTTTGCTCTATTTTTTGTTCCTTGTTTGGTTGTGATCTTAGAGTAGGATCACTTATTCGAAGGTCTATTTGATCTTGGTCATATATAATTTGTATACACTACGTGATTATAGGAGGACCCAGTAAGGATTATCATAAAATTTTCAATAGAATTACTTTTATTAACCTTATAGATTCTTTAGTCACTCCCATTCTCGCAAGAACAACATAAGTAGATGTAGTCACTCCACTATAACAGCCAAGCAAATGAACTGAGGAAGAACCAAAAGAGGGTTCATGAGGAAGATCCCGAGAAAGGATCGGACGAAGAGAAAGGCCCTAGAGAGATCGTTAGTGAACCTTACCCTATCAGAAACAAAATGGAGAGCCCGCTCAAACATTTGGCTCCAGATTAGGGCAATCATAGGAACGATAACGCCATAGGAATGCCACGAGAAAGCCAACCCTTACCGCTGAAACTAGAGCAATCATAGCTAGGACAGAGAGCATAAGAGACTATTCGTGAATCATGCGAGGAAACCGAGTTCCTTATGTGTCACGCTAATAACTTATAAACGAATATAACTAGTGAGTTAGTGATTATACTACTCACACTATGTGTGTGACAACCCGAAACTTTTTCCGTTTCTGTTATTCGATTTTTCCGTTAATAAAATTTGGGTTTTATTAATCTTCCGTCGAACTTTTGATTTAGAAAATCATCTGGTTTTGTATAATTAAATTTATATATGCGAGTCGAAACCAAAACCGCGCGAAACTCGAATTATTCTCGAAAAACAACATGTTCACGGCCGTAAACCTGTTTACGGTCGTAAACTCGTTTGCGGCCAGCGTCGGGTGGACCCCACCCACCGACCACAAAATCCCCTATAAATATCAGACCCCCACCCTCATTTGAACACTTTTGACCGGAAACTCTCTCATTCTCTCTCTAGAACCTCTGACCGTAAACTCCTAAAACGCCCATTTTCTTCCGAAAAACATCAAAAATCATCACTTGGGGTCGATTGGAAGCATCTGGAGCACGTTTTACGCGAAAACAAACGCCCTTGTTCTTCAGTTTACGGCCAATCTTCAAAGGCCGTAAACCTGTTTACGACCAATCTTCAAAGACGGTAAACCCTTGTTCACGGCCGTAAACAGCCTGTCGACCGAAAAGTCTCCTTGTTATCGTAAACTCCATTCACGGCCGTACACACTTCTTAAGTGGTGCTTCTTGGCCGAAAAACCCAGTTTCCTCGATTCAATCAAGTCCCGGTAACATTCCTTAACCGAAAGCAAGTGTTTTTCTAACATTTTATCTAACGAAATCACTAATTTAGATACATATATGTGTTTATTGATATTAGGATTCCGTTAGGTGCCTCGTACAACAAACCAAGGATCTTCGCTTCCAGCCGACATTTTCACGCAACAACGGTGAGTTCATACCCCTACGCTTTTTCCGAGTTTTTCATGTTTTCAGGGGTGGGGGATACAAGCAAAAGTACAAGGAAACTTGTGCTCAAAGTATATTATTTTGTTTAAGATAATTATATATTCAGTATGCTTTTAACACGGAAAACAGTTTTACCAAACGATTAAGAAATCAACTCGTAGAAACAGTTTTCAAAACTAGGGTAACGAACTTGTGAATCATGTAGAAAAATGTATTATTTTAAAAAGGATTCATGCAAATCATAAAAAGGATTTTCAGTATTATTACTTGTAAATTTGTTAGTCTAGTTGGAGACACGTCCTTGGTAACACTCACCACCGAAACAGAGTGTAGAACTAGCACTTATGGACATAATCTCTTGTAGGAAGAGCGTGACTGTTGTGTATAGATCTATACGGGACTGACTATCCTGCACCTCGCTGCTAGCTACAGTGGGACCGGCAGGTCTACGGGTGACACAGTCATAAAGGATACTGGCCCTGATACATGCCATATCAAGTTAATGTATGGTTATAAAACTCACAATGTAGATAACAGAGATTTACTTTTGTAATAATGAATCAAGTGAACTAACCTCAAAGTAATAACCGATTTGATTACTGGAGGGTATTAATAGTACCTTCAGGATTTAGTTCATCACGTTTTCTTTTATTAGTTTTATTTATGTAATAGGGCTAATATACCTCACTGGGAGTAACCAGGGTTTTTAAAAGAAAACTATGTTTATCGATATAAGTATGGTTGATACTTGTACACCTCAGTTTAGAACAGATAACCAACCACCAACTTTTAGGGAAGATATAGGATTTTCCCGGGATAACTCGGCTTTTCATAAACGGATTGTTTAACAAGTAACTAACGGATATTCATATTCTTTCCACGACCCCTTGGATTGTACATATCTTGTATGAATCTGGAAGTCATGGAAGGAATGAGTTTTCAAACAAGCTTTTCATAAGAAAATATAGGATTTTCTTGAGGAACACTCTTCAAAAGGATTCAAAGAAACATTTTTCCCACCAAAACTAAATGCTTATGAACTCACCAGCTTTATGCTGATATTCTTTCAAAACTGCTTGTATTCTCAGGGAATTAGTAGACAGGTACTTCCAGGAATTTGGAGAAGTCGGAGCGTTAGAGTCACGTCTTTCCATTTTACTTTTGATATGAACAAAACTATGTATTAAACAATGTAAACCTTTTTAATATATGTATTCAATGTCTGGTTGTGTTTACTATGCTTGTTATGATACAATTGTCGTGATACTACGCATGACATCAACCACCCCCGAACGTTTCCGCCGTTCCGGTTTGGGGGTGTGACAGATTGGTATCAGAGCCCTTGTTTATAGCGAAATAAGTATACTGAACCTTACATGGGATACAACTATAAACATTAAGGGGCCTAAGTGCTCTAAACTAAAAGTATACTTTGAAAAAAAAAGTATAAGTATTTTTTATAAAAAGTATATAAGTATACTCGAGTACCAGAATCTGTGTCATAAGTAGAACAAAACAAAAGTATTTGGATGTTGGACATCGCGGTTAAACCTGGACAGTTATGTAATCATGTCTAGGATCAATATAGCCTGATCAACTATATTCATTTGATACATGACCAACATGTGCTTGGGAGTGACTGTGGTGTTGCAACAAGCCTAAAACTTACCTAGATACCAGAAGAGTTCTAGAACCGAACATAAGGATTAAAATACTATAGGAGTATTTTAGGATGCTATAACGACCGAACCGGAAACTTACCCAAAAATCCATTCTTCAAGAATCAATCATGTAACTATAATACATTGGAGGTATTATAGATTTGATGCCTATTAACTATCCCTTTACCATCACCTCGCGTAGATAGCATGGCTGGATTCCATCTTCCTGGCGACACGTACTTTCCCAACCAAGGAGATGATGATTGGATCGAGCCAGAGCCAGAAGGGAACCATGAAATTCCTTTAGAAGATGACTTTTCCGAACCATTTCCTAAAGAGACGGACTCGGAACCCAAAGTCGAGAACCTACCTCAGGATCCCCCAATACCAAATCCTAACCCTCGAGTTGGATTCCAATGTCCAACGCCTATGTGGGTCGAGAGTTTGAATAGGTGGAGCCTGTTGGATTAATGTCTAAGTCCATAACTATAATTGGTAAGACTTGACCCGACCCGGCATGGTCCATTTGGGTTGCATGGCATCATGCATTTGGATAGACTATAATGAGAGAAATAACACTTAAGGTTGGTTAATATATTATAAGTTCTAATATATTAATAAGGTTATTTAATTAGTATTGATCAAGAATTAATTTGGAATTAATTAAGTGATCAAAAGGAGACTAATTAAATATATGGGTTGATTGTGTAAATCATTCATTCTTATATATGTGGGCTTGTGATCCAAGATTTCTTATGTTGGACTAAGTCCATGGGGTGACCCATGGATACTCCATGGAGGTTAAAATCCATGGAGCATAAGGAATGGGTAAAGTTATGAGTTACATGGTGTAACCCTAATAGCCACCATATAAAAGAATCCCATGGCTCAAGAAATCGTGCACTAATGTGTGAATATGAGGGCTAGACGATTTCAAGGAGTGTTCCATTTCTCTCAAGTCATTCCATATGCATTTGGTGTTGTGTGAACCATTTGAGGTGTCACACTTGGGGCACTAGGCACTCAAGCTTCATGGAGACAAGCTACATGAAACAAAGGTATGTATTCTATCCATTTGATTACCCAAGTATCAAGTATTGTATGCTAGATAGGGTAATGCCTTGAAAAGTTCATAATTGCATGTATAATAGAGAAAACATAGATCCAAGGTATTTAGGGTTGCATGTACACTTAGGAGTGTTAGAATGCGCAAAACCCATCAGTTCCAACTTCATGGATTGGATCCGGAACATCAGGATGGTCACTCGTTACGAGGACAAGGAATATGTCCTCGATAAGGAGCTAAAGGAGCTTGATGAGTCCACTGCTACTCCTGAGGAGGTCGCTGAGTATCAGGCACATGAAAGAGATGCCACCAAGGTGGCATGCATCATGATGGCCACCATGACAGCTGAACTCCAAAAGTCCTATGAGGACTATTACCCTTTTGAGATGCATCAGGATCTGATGGAAAGGTACCATCAGAGTGCTCGTCAAGAGCGGTATGAAATAATCTCCTCCATGATCACTACCCGTATGAAGGATAGCGAACCGATCACGAGCCACATGCAGAAAATGCAAAGGTATGTGGACCGTCTAATGAAACTGAATGTGAACTTCCCTGAGGAGTTGGCAATTGATATCATTTTGCACTCCTTGCCCTCGTGTTATGATCAATTTCGTATGACATACCACATGAACAAGGAGGAAGTCACACTCAGTAAGCTTCAAGGACTTCTGAAGACTGCCGAAAGTGGTCTTAAGAGTAAGTCGATTACTACTCCTACTCCTACTACTACCCCTGTTTTGGCTATCGGGCTAGGCAAAGGGAAGAAGAGGAAGCACCCTTCGAAGGGTACCAAGGGAAAGTCCCTTGAAGGCTCCTCATCTGGAACCAAAGGTGGTTCTATCACTCCTTCTGCCATCCCTAAGGATGTTGAATGCTTCTACTGTCAAAATAAGGGGCACTGGAAGCGAAACTGCCCAAAGTATTTGCAGGATGTCAAGGATGGGAAAATTAGCTGAAAAATCCATCAGTGGTAAGGGGCACTGGAAGCGAAACTGCCCAAAGTATTTGCAGGATGTCAAGGATGGGAAAATTAGCTGAAAAATCCATCAGTGGTATCAGAGCCAAGGCTTATTTTCTTGTTATACTTGCAAAATTAGCTGAAATATCGAATTGTATTAGTTTAAAACTTATGCTAATTACTTGAAAAATTTGATGTGAATTATCTTTGTTCATATGAGTTTATTAGATTAATAGAAAAGTTAATTGATTATGTGTTTTCAATCCATTTTAATCTAAGAGTTGATTCTAAAATGTGTTTTTGTAACTTGTCCTCAAGTTATATGAAAAGTCACATTTAAGTTTCATAAAACTCATAAAAAGTTGGCAATGGTTACAAAAATGAAGAGTCTTGTCCTCATTAAATGGTTTTATGACTCCATAACTTGTCCTCAAGTTATGGAGGTTCAAGAGTCACTTCATTAAATGATAAAATGTGTAACCTTAATTAGTTCCATAAGTTACAAAAATAAAGAAAAGTTACATTCTTTTATTAGTTTAAAGTCTTCCATAACTTGTCCTCAAGTTATGGAACTTGAAGAGTTTTTTTTTTTTTAATTAAAACTACTTTAAACACATAAGTTATGGAATTAATTAGTTTTGAATATTTTCAAAACTTGCCCTCAAGTTTTGGAATTTGTAAAGTTTTCCCCATGAATACTTTAATTCCAAGTTAGCCCTTAGAATTTTAAAAGTTAAAATTCAACCCTTATACTTTATAGTATTATAAGTTAATAATAAATATATGTATAAGAGCAAGTCAGTCTTACCGTTAGTAGGCCTCATTCACGAAGCCGGTCTATAAGGGGGGTATAAGGTTACTGCCTATAAAATGACAGTTTAATGGGTGTCCACTCTCACCCACCGCTTCCTTGACTGGTGGAGGGTCGTTAGCCGAACAGGTAGGACAAGGACTATAATTCTCCCTTCATTAAAAGTATTAATGATAAATACTAAGTAACTAAACTTTTTATAAATTCCCAATCTTAGTTACTTAGGAAAATGTGAATAAGGTGCTAATCCATGAAATTACACTTTGCACTTTGTTTAAACCGTTAGTGGAGCGTGTGTGGTTAACCGGCACACTAACCTGGATTTAACAAAGTAGGCAAAGGGTAACTTAATATTTATCATAGTATCGGTGGAGCTCGTGTGGTTAACCGGCACATCGATTGAGGGGTAAATATTAAGGGTACCAAGTATATTTGCATGGTTACTTCACACCTTGTTTTGTGATCCTAGGCATCCCAGTCACAAAACCTGAAGGGCACACTCGAGATTGAAACATGCCATTGAAAAGTTCAATGAATCTCAAAAGATCTAGGAGTTTCAAATCCAATTAAAAAACCTAATTACATTATTTCGTTTTTCATGGTGGAAATTGGTAAATCGTCATTTACCTACCTTCAACTATTTTATAACTCGGATTACGGCATCCCTCTTCCAGTTATAAATAGGTTGTTGGATCCTAGCCTTAATATTTCATATTGGGTGTTATATTAAGGACTTTAGATCAACTATCTTGAATATCTCCCAAAAGATGTCTAGTTCAGACATCTATGATCTTCCCAAATCTCTTGGAACTTTACTTCCTCCACCTCCTCCAATTATTCTCCCTAACCCACAAGTTCAAGGTCACTCAAGCCCTAATGGCAAGCAAGGTCTATGTGTGATCACATCTTAGAGATGAAGTCACATATTGACAAGCTGGGAGAGTTGGGTGTCAAAGTCTTGAGAAAGTTGGATGTTCAATCACTTTCTAAGTCACATAGTGAGTTCCTTTGGGACTACTATGAAACAGACTATGACATGAATCTTAATGATCATATCTATTTGCTTGGTGCTGCTGAATCAGCAATGATTTGGAACGATAGTAAAGCAAATTTGATTAGAAGATCAACTTCCCAAAAACTTTATGGACAGTGACAATGGTGACACTGGAAATCCAGAAAAAGCATTCTCTTCCCAATGAAAAGGGATTGGCCATAGTCAACCCGGTTGACCAAATGGTAAGGAGAAAGGCTAAGTCTGAGATAGTCCCATTACCAAAGGGTCCATATGTTTATTTTGCCAAAGGAAGGGGTGTTGATTGCAAAGCTGCCAAGTTTACCTAAGGATGTTAAAGTCAATAAGTCTGACTCTACTTCAGGTAAAGCCCATTATCTAACTCTGTTAAGTTTCTATTCTAAGATCCTCATTACATGATGTGACTGGGTCACATGTTGATGTTTTAAGAATCAAAGAATAGAGAGAAAGCTTAAAGGAAGTATATGTTGATTCTGATCGCGTAGGTGGATTTCGATCGCATGAGAATTTTGAAGCTGTTACTTAGGAGTTATGATATATTGCTTAGGAATAGATAACAACAAGAATTTTGCACTATAAGGATAAGTTTTTTCCGCAAAGTTTTGAAATAAAATAAAAGTTTTTAATTTTATATTTATTTTAAATATCCTTACAAGTGGCATTTGTGAAAAATGGTTGTTTATATGATTCCATTGATAGCAATATTTGAAAAAAAAATGGACTTGATTCTTTCGTTTGTGGTAGTGCCATAATTTACCAAATAAGGAAAGATTCTCATTCCCAAGGCTTCAGTTGGATAGAAACTTGGAATCATGCAAGTTGAATAGTATGATGAATGAGAACTTTCAAGCATTGGAAAATTAAGACTTGTTCACATGGATGTGTGAGTCAAGTTAAGGACTAAAGGGATCGAGTACACATTCTTGTGCACTGGTCAAGTCCACCACAAAGCTCGTTAAGACTATTCGTCATGATTTACTAAATTTTAGTAAATATGGTTATACTTACAAGTTTAAGTATAATTCTGAAACATTGGAAAAGTCTCAATGTATGGCAGAACGAATGGGAAGAATCAAATTAGGGAGACAGATAAAAGTTTCTCAAATCTGAAAAGATGGGAGAGTACTTTAGTATCATGTTTTGTGATCATCTTAATGATTAAAGAACCACATCACAATTGGTCTTCTAAGGACATCTTAGTGCATTCTTATGACTAAGAAGAGGAGTCATGAATTGTTGAAATGGTTAAATCAAGAAGATGAGTCATACCTCGTTTCAAAACAAGTCTTAGAGTCATACTCCAAGACTATAAGTTGAGTGACATATCTTAAAGAAAGGTTTATAACACTTGTCAAATGTAAGAGTAAAAGTGTCCTACTCTTGTACATTTGAAGTTGGTAAGTTGTGATGTTTTGGATTAAACAAACACCAACTAAGGCCAATTGTGTGAAGTGTTTGTCTTGATAAAGAATCCGCACTATCTCTTGAATATTTGGCAAGATAGTCTTATATGTCAAGAGGACAGTGGGAGTCTTAAAGATCCTAAAACGAATTTCAAGAACTAATCAAGAATAAAACCTGAGGTTCTTCACTAGCACACGACTTGAGGTTTATAACCTATCATGTTGACATATTCTGTGCCCATTCCAGTTAAAGTTGGCTTTGCATAGGAGTTCTGAAAGTTCTCAATTGGTTGCATAAAAACTTGGAAGCAATGGCAGGCCCTGTACTGCCAGGTGGCAAGAAGTTAAGATTGCATAAGTTCAGTCCATATGAGTTTGGATTTGTCATTATCCTTGTCTTGTGACTATGGTTTTGACGATTCACATGGATAAGAACACATACACCATAAAATCTAAGGGTCATAAGGTTTCTCTCCGATTCATGAAAATGATGGTGAGGAAACACTTCCACCAAGTAGATTTGAAGCAGATGGCAAAAGGTCTAAACAATTGAGACTATGATTACGACATCCCTTTTCATAGTTCTGAAATTGTTTAGACACACATGCATGCTATCTAAGGAAAGGTGTATGATTTTGATAAAGTTTTATCAAAGCATCTCGTATCAGAAATCTGAACTTTGGTAAGAAAGTCAATAAAGTATTGATTTCTAGAAGTCCAGCTGATTTCTGAGTACATGTCAAAGCTAGTGGGAGCATAAGTGTTATGCTAATAATCATCATGTTAGTGGGAGCATGATAATTATTGTTAGTGTTGCAAGTTAGCAATGTTAATTATAGAAAACAAAAGTTTCAATTCGTGAGGCTGCAGGGATTGAAAAAGTTGTTTTGCTATAATTAAGGGAGAGGATATACTTCATTTCAGTTCTAAAGGCTTAGATTGAGACCTTAATCATCTTTAGTCAAGAATATATATATATATATATATATATGAATTTCATGTTGGATTGGTTCAACTTAAGGAAATTCTATATATTGCGTTCTCAAAATTCGATTATGATTACGACATCCCTCTTCATAGTCAAATTTTGAAAACATGGCAAATAAAAATATTGTAGCAAAAGACTGGTCTAGAATCATGTCTTTATGTGAGACATCATGAATCGTGTACCATTTGCTTTGGGTACATGATCGATTGCATGTGCTATAATATTTGTCATTTCTAAATTTTTCCAAATGCCCAGAGGCATTAAGAAGGGAAAAGGTCTAGAATTGGATATGACTAAAATGATTAAGCAATTGTCGAGGACAATCTGAGGTTTACAAAAGATTGATTGCTCAGGGACAGTTGGAAGTATAGTGCTAATTTTGGAAGGACCATATTGACATATTCTGAAAAGAGGCATCTCTTATTCAGAAGTGATAGTCAAAATGAGAATATGGAGTTGTCTCCATAAGTGGAAGTTATCTGTGTAAGATTATAAAACTTAATGCAAGAAGCATGTCCAAAGCAATGTACTTTGAATATGAGACTTAGTTTCCATGGAGTTGATCTCCATTGGAATACCTTATAATGACTGTTGACAAGTCTTTGTGACGTTGTACATATTCATTACAGGAGGGTCAGTGCATATAAGTTTAAAATCTAAACAGATTTCGATAAATGATAGGAATTTGAAATTCTCACATTTTTCGATAAGGATTTGGGAGTGTGAAATTAGAATCATTGAAATTATGTTCAATTGGTTTATTTCACAAAGTAAGGATCATAGACAAACATAGAGTGCATACTTGGTGTATGGCAAAGCTATTGTTTAAGAAAAACATAGTGTACATGCTTGGAGCATGGGACAACTAGTGTTTTTAATTCAAGTATAAAGTTGATAAAACCGAAACAATGAATAATGAGTAATCAGTATGGTGATAAATAAAAGTGTTTATTTATATTCATAGGGTTTGATACCATATTTGATTCATTTATTCTTGTGTTTCACTTTGCATGTTTTGACTTCCAGAATAACTAAGTCGCTATTCCTGAATGATTAAGTTATTCAAACCATCCACAGTCGGACATATGTTGGAAGTAGATATGAATCAAGACTGTCATGGGTTGGTTTGTAGAGGTCCAAGTTGGTGGACAAAGTGGTGCTACAACACTCATGAGTGCTCATAAGTTCTGAGTATTGGATTCTACCCGCGCTCATTTGAATCACTTTATGGATTTTATCACGAGTGATCATGAGACGATAATATCTTATATTCTTCAAACCTAGAGATATGAATTGTTACTATGAGTTGGTTATACATTGATTGCACGAAAACGCATTTGGTAACTCGATGTTATAAAACGTGCCTTTGTGTATGATTCAACAAGTAGTAGAACAAGCCATATGAGTCGAAGTTTATCCATTCCTTTTACCTTCGGGATAAAAGCGATATCTGTGGGCCCCTCGATGATTTAAAGATGATACATGTGAGTGCTTGGCCAAGCCAGGACTGATTTAATTTGTTCAATCAGTCAGTCATCATGAATCGGAAATCGGGAAACAACAAATGGACAGAGAGAATGATTGATAATCCATGTCTCAGTCCATATGATATCTAGAATGGAGGAATATATGATCCCTTATCTAATGGACAAGTCATTGACAAAGGTCAGAGTTCATCGACAAGGTCAGAGTTCGACAGAAGCTTTTGAGAGCTACGATTGTTGATCGGTTCCTGAAGTCATACGCAATAATAGTTTTAGACTTATCCAAGTGGGAGACTGTTGGATTAATGTCTAAGTCCATAACTATAATTGGTAAGACTTGACCCGACCCGGCATGGTCCATTTGGGTTGCATGGCATCATGCATTTGGATAGACTATAATGAGAGAAATAACACTTAAGGTTGGTTAATATATTATAAGTTCTAATATATTAATAAGGTTATTTAATTAGTATTGATCAAGAATTAATTTGAAATTAATTAAGTGATCAAAAGGAGACTAATTAAATATATGAGTTGATTGTGTAAATCATTCATTCTTATATATGTGGGCTTGTGATCCAAGATTTCTTATGTTGGACTAAGTCCATGGGGTGACCCATGGATACTCCATGGAGGTTAAAATCCATGGAGCATAAGGAATGGGTAAAGTTATGAGTTACATGGTGTAACCCTAATTGCCACCATATAAAAGAATCCCATGGCTCAAGAAATCGTGCACTAATGTGTGAATATGAGGGCTAGACGATTTCAAGGAGTGTTCCATTTCTCTCAAGTCATTCCATGTGCATTTGGTGTTGTGTGAACCATTTGAGGTGTCACACTTGGGGTACTAGGCACTCAAGCTTCATGGAGACAAGCTACATCAAACAAAGGTATGTATTCTATCCATTTGATTACCCAAGTATCAAGTATTGTATGCTAGATAGGGTAATGCCTTGGAAAGTTCATAATTGCATGTATAATAGAGAAAACATAGATCCAAGGTATTTAGGGTTGCATGTACACTTAGGAGTGTTAGAATGCGCAAAACCCATCAGAACCACGAGCAAGGCCAACCCCTCCCATACGACGGAAACCGCAACTTCTACAATCTGAATGAAGGAGGCCCCACGGACAGGGCCCTTCCAATCCTGATACGCCGAGTGGCTCGCAATGTGGAGCTAGGTATGGCAACCCTTCAGCAAACTGTGGAGATCGAAGCGGATCCGTACACCAGCATGGATCGCATTCGTCGCCTCGAGATTTCTCATGCGAGAGCTGCAAGGAACAATGAAGCTCTGCAGCGAGAGTTAACTACAACCCGAGCCGAAGTCATATACCTCCGAGCTCGCTAGTCAGAGTACGAGAGACGCCTGCTTGGTGTGGAACGACATATGGCCGAATTAAGGTTTCACTTGAGGGGTACCCATCGCTGATAGGAGAATACTCTACCCATCCTTCCTTTTGGTTCAAAGAATAGCTTTCATATGTATGTTCTAAGTAGCTCTTTTCCGTAAACATCTCTGTCCTTCATGTTGCCAAGATTCTTTCTCTGTTAGAATGACTTAGACCTATTTTTAGGTCAAGGGTTCGGAAATATGGGTAATCTCAGTTTCAGTTATGATGGCAACAATCATATTTTAGTTAAAGATTAACATTGTCAAAAGTATACCTTAAGTCGGTAGCATGCAAATTAAGCAACTTTATCAAGGTCCTATCACTGTTTTGTCTTCAAAACATGTATCATAGGATGTACTTCGACGATCATTCCTTTTCCCCATCGATTTCATATCAGTCTTCATGAAAAACTTCGATGTCATAATCGGCATGAGATGGTTGAGCCCCAAATCGTGCTGATGTCCTTTACTCCGAGAAAGCGATTCGTTGCAATCTTCCCTCTAACAAAGTCCTCACTGGTTACAGTGGTAAAAATTTGTTCGAACCTTCGTAGCATTTCATGCGTCAAAACCCAGAAGTATCTGCGAAACAGATGCTATGCATTCTCGGCTCATGTGTCAACGTGACGCAAAAAGTTACAGACCTCGAGAGCATCTCCGAAGTCTGCAACTTTCCTGATGTCTTTCCCAAAGACATTCCAGGAATTTCTCCCGAGCGTCAAGTTGAATCCTGTGTCGACTTGATCCCCGGAACTACCCTTATAGCTAAACCTCCATATCGTCTAGAGTCGACGAAAATGTGAGAGTTATCCAGCCAACGCAATGAGCTGAACAACAAGGAGTTCGTAAGTTTATTGTATGTGAACTTTATTGCGTTCAAATCTTTTTCTAATCATGCTAAGACCACATCATGGGGATGTGGGTCGAATCAATGAGAGTCAGATAGCAAAACGGGAAATCTTATTGCATAGATAAACATTTAGGATACATCCATAGGCAACCATACTTGCTCACAAGCTTCTTTTCTTGACGTGTAGCAGATCATGCCTCCGAAGAAACGTAACCAACCCACCGGTAAGACACCAATCCTCCAGATGGACTCAGCTACGTTCCAAGCTACTGTCACAGCAGCGGTAACAGCCGCCCTAGCTGTTCTTAACGCTAACAACACAAATGTGGGTGGAAGGGTTAATGGCAATCCAAATCTTGGTGTTAACCAATCTCAACCACAAGTGTCTACTAGAAAAGACACACCTGATATCCAACCTAACATCCTGAAACGGAAGTTCCAAGGAAGTTTTTCAACCCACGAACTTACTGAAAGGCAACGAACTGGGGAATTTAACACCCCAGCTAACCCTGTTGTTCCAACCCCAACCACACCCTACTTTGGAAATCTCCCGCACTGCAGCAAATGCAACTACCACCGTCACGGAGTCTGCCGAGAGCTGCGTTGCACTAGATGCAATAGGAAGGGGCACACCTCCCGCAGTTGTAGGACCCTTGTCAAGTTCATCACTCCGACAACAAAAGTTGGGACAAGTCCAACCTGTTACCTCTGTGGTAGTGTAGGACATTTCTAAAGAAATTGTCCAAGGGCTAAGGATGGCCAGGAAGCTCGCTTTGCAAAGACCCCGACTCCACATATCACTTCTACTACCGACGCTAGCATGGTTCGAGTGTGCTGTACATGTGGCGAAATGGGACATTTCAAAAGAGACTGCCCAACAGAAAAGAACAATGAGGAAACATCAAGAGTCTGACCCCAGAGGATGAGGAAGCATCGAAGGACCCTGCCATGTTTTGGTACATTTTCGAAAACCTCAATAATTGTTCATAACTGTGATTACTTTCTCGTCGGGATTAAATCACGAAATCCTTATAAGGTTTAAGGCCCTAATGAACAAATTATGATAACTTAGTGAATACATTAGGGTCAGTTGTAGTTATACCTGGCTTGTATACACCGAACGATCATAGAGAGATCTAGTAAGAACCATTTCATAAGAGTTCATAGTTTCAAAACGTTAGGACCCTCGTGTTAGTAGTACCCACCAATTTCGAATCAAACACAAAAAACACCAGAGACATTCATCCAGGGCGCCAATGTTCGAACAAAACGATCCTCTCGGACTAACTTACCGCGCGATTATACAACGTCATCCTGTCTAGTTCGACTGAGTCTATGTTATACCAAACCCTTTTGTCTTAAATCGTTCGATCGCGAAACTCCCGTCGCTCATAACGACAAACTAGATGCGAACTTCGAAAGTTCATCCCTCTTCGAAACCCGAAAGTATTCATGCAAAGAGTATGAATCAGAACCAGCGAATACAACAATGAATATTCGCTAAAACATCTAGTGAGAGCCCGAATACAAAAGGAGAGACTCACATGTGTATACCTTCGAGAAGTAATCCGTTTTCATGGGATACCTGTAATCATTACCTCCGACCGGGTTAGCAAGTTTACCTCGAGAATCTGGCAATCACTGCAAAAGGCTTTTGGAACTAAGTTAGATATGAGCACGACTTATCATCCACTAACATATGGACAGAGTGAGAGGACAATCCAGGCATTGCACGATACGTGGAGGGACTGCGGCATCAACCAGGGCACGTCGTGGGACACTCATCTACCCCTAGTTGAACTTTATCACAACAATGACAACCTTACCAGCGTCAAGGCTGCGTCGTTCGAAGCCCTCTATGGTCGTAGGTACAGATCCCCTCTGTGCTGGGCTGAGGTGGGCGACACGCAACTAGTCAAGAGTCAAGTCCCCGACAGCACTCTCACGAGTCCTGAAATCATCCGAGAGACGACTGGAAAGATCGTACAAATCCATAGACGTTTATAAACATCCAGAGGTAGACGAAAGGACTGCGCCAATAAGAGACAAAAACCTTTGGAGTTTCAGATTGGTGACCGTGTCCTTTTGAAGGTCTCACCCTGGAAAGGGGCATGACACGCTTCGGAAAGCGTAGAAAGCTAAATCCAAGATACATTGGACAATCCGAGATCCTTGCTAGGATCGGTCCCGTAGCATGCAAACTCCAGTTACCTCAAGCGCTTAGCAACGTCCATCCCGTCTTCCACGTGTCAAACCTAAATAAGTGTATGTCCGATGAGACACTTACAATTCCCCTCGACAATATCGAGTTAAACGAGAGTCTACACTTCGTGTAGGAATCATTTGAACTCGCGGATCGAGAAGTCAAGCGAACGAAATAACGTCACATCCTGATAGTGAAGGTCCGTTGGAATGCCAAGCGGGAACTTGAATTCACTTGGGAGCGTGAGGATTCAATGAAACAGAAGTACCCTCATCTTTTTCCAAATCCATGATTTGTATCTCTATTCTTGAATTTCGGGACGAAATTCCCTCTAACAGGGGGATGATGTGACAACCCGAAACTTTTTCCGTTTCTGTTATTCGATTTTTCCGTTAATAAAATTTGGGTTTTATTAATCTTCTGTCGAACTTTTGATTTAGAAAATCATCTGGTTTTGTATAATTAAATTTATATATGCGATTCGAAACCAAAACCGTGCGAAACTCGAATTATTCTCAAAAAACAACATGTTCACGGCCTGACTGGAGTTCACGACCGTAAACTCGTTTGCGGCCAGCGTCGGGTGGACCCCACCCACCGACCACAAAATCCTCTATAAATATCAGACACCCACCCTCATTTGAACACTTTTGACCGGAAACTCTCTCATTCTCTCTCTAGAACCTCTGACCGTAAACTCCTAAAACGCCCCTTTTCTTCCGAAAAACATCAAAAATCATCACTTGGGGTCGATTGGAAGCATCTGGAGCACGTTTTACGCGAAAACAAACGCCCTTGTTCTTTAGTTTACGGCCAATCTTCAAAGGCCGTAAACCTGTTTACGACCAATCTTCAAAGACCGTAAACCCTTGTTCACGGCCGTACACAGCCTGTCGACCTAAAAGTCTCCTTGTTATCGTAAACTCCGTTCACGGCCGTACACACTTCTTAAGTGGTGCTTCTTGGCCGAAAAACCCAGTTTCCTCGATTCAATCAAGTCCCGGTAACATTCCTTAACCGAAAGCAAGTGTTTTTCTAACACTTTATCTAACGAAATCACTAATTTAGATACATATATGTATTTATTGATATTAGGATTCTGTTAGGTGCCTCGTACAACAAACCAAGGATCTTCGCTTCCAGCCGACATTTTCACGCAACAACGGTGAGTTCATACCCCTACGCTTTTTCCGAGTTTTTCATGTTTTCAGGGGGGGATACAAGCAAAAGTACAAGGAAACTTGTGCTCAAAGTATATTATTTTGTTTAAGATAATTATATATTCAGTATGCTTTTAACACGGAAAACAGTTTTACCAAACGATTAAGAAATCAACTCGTAGAAACAGTTTTCAAAACTAGGGTAACGAACTTGTGAATCATGTAGAAAAATGTATTATTTTATAAAGGATTCATGCAAATCATAAAAAGGATTTTCAGTATTATTACTTGTAAATTTGTTAGTCTAGTTGGAGACACGTCCTTGGTAACACTCACCACCGAAACAGAGTGTAGGACTAGCACTTATGGCCAGAATCTCTTGTAGGAAGAGCGTGATTGTTGTGTATAGATCTATACGGGACTGACTATCCTGCACCTCGCTGCTAGCTACAGTGGGACCGGCAGGTCTGCGGGTGACACAGTCATAAAGGATACTGGCCCTGATACATGCCATATCAAGTTAATGTATGGTTATAAAACTCATAATGTAGATAACAGAGATTTACTTTTGTAATAATGAATCAAGTGAACTAACCTCAAAGTAATAACCGATTTGATTACTGGAGGGTATTAATAGTACCTTCATGATTTAGTTCATCACGTTTTCTTTTATTAGTTTTATTTATGTAATAGGGCTAATATACCTCACTGGGAGTAACCAGGGTTTTTAAAAGAAAACTACGTTTATCGATATAAGTATGGTTGATACTTGTACACCTCAGTTTAGAACAGATAACCAACCACCAACTTTTAGGGAAGATATAGGATTTTCCCGGGATAACTCGGCTTTTCATAAACGGATTGTTTAACAAGTAACTAACGGATATTCATATTCATTCCACGATCCCTTGGATTGTACATATCTTGTATGAATCTGGAAGTCATGGAAGGAATGAGTTTTCAAACAAGCTTTTCATAAGAAAATATAGGATTTTCTTGAGGAACACTCTTCAAAAGGATTCAAAGAAACATTTTTCCCACCAAAACTAAATGCTTATGAACTCACCAGCTTTATGCTGAAATTCTTTCAAAACTGCTTGTATTCTCAGGGAATTAGTAGACAGGTACTTCCAGGAATTTGGAGAAGTCGGAGCGTTAGAGTCACGTCTTTCCATTTTACTTTTGATATGAACAAAACTATGTATTAAACAATGTAAACCTTTTTAATATATGTATTCAATGTCTGGTTGTGTTTACTATGCTTGCTATGATACAATTGTCGTGATACTACGCATGACATCTACCACCCCCGAACGTTTCCGCCGTTCCGGTTTGAGGGTGTGACAGATTGGTATCAGAGCCCTTGTTTATAGCGAAATAAGTATACTGAACCTTACATGGTATACAACTATAAACATTAAGGGGCCTAAGTGCTCTAAACTAAAAGTATACTTTGAAAAAAAAAGTATAAGTATTTTTATAAAAAGTATACAAGTATACTCGAGTACCAGAATCCGTGTCATTAGTAGAACAAAACAAAAGTATTTGGATGTTGGACATCGCGGTTAAACCTGGACAGTTATGTAATCATGTCTAGGATCAATATAGCCGGAAACTTACCCAAAAATCCATTCTTCAAGAATCAATCATGTAACTATAATACATTGGAGGTATTATAGATTTGATGCCTATTAACTATCCCTTTACCATCACCTCGCATAGATAGCATGGCTGGATTTCATCTTCCTGGCGACCCGTACTTTCCCAACCAAGGAGATGATGATTGGATCGAGCCAGAGCCAGAAGGGAACCATGAAATTCCTTTAGAAGATGACTTTTCCGAACCATTTCCTGAAGAGACGGACTCGGAACCCAAAGTCGAGAACCTACCTCAGGAGCCCCCAATACCAAATCCTAACCCTCGAGTTGGATTCCAATGTCCAACGCCTATGTGGGTCGAGAGTTTGAATAGGTGGAGCCTGTTGTATTAATGTCTAAGTCCATAACTATAATTGGTAAGACTTGACCCGACCCGGCAAGGTCCATTTGGGTTGCATGGCATCATGCATTTGGATAGACTATAATGAGAGAAATAACACTTAAGGTTGGTTAATATATTATAAGTTCTAATATATTAATAAGGTTATTTAATTAGTATTGATCAAGAATTAATTTGGAATTAATTAAGTGATCAAAAGGAGACTAATTAAATATATGGGTTGATTGTGTAAATCATTCATTCTTATATATGTGGGCTTGTGATCCAAGATTTCTTATGTTGGACTAAGTCCATGGGGTTACCCATGGATACTCCATGGAGGTTAAAATCCATGGAGCATAAGGAATGGGTAAAGTTATGAGTTACATGGTGTAACCCTAATAGCCACCATATAAAAGAATCCCATGGCTCAAGAAATCGTGCACTAATGTGTGAATATGAGGGCTAGACGATTTCAAGGAGTGTTCCATTTCTCTCAAGTCATTCCATGTGCATTTGGTGTTGTGTGAACCATTTGAGGTGTCACACTTGGGGCACTAGGCACTCAAGCTTCATGGAGACAAGCTACATGAAACAAAGGTATGTATTCTATCCATTTGATTACCCAAGTATCAAGTATTGTATGCTAGATAGGGTAATGCCTTGGAAAGTTCATAATTGCATGTATAATAGAGAAAACATAGATCCAAGGTATTTAGGGTTGCATGTACACTTAGGAGTGTTAGAATGCGCAAAACCCATCAGTTCCAACTTCATGGATTGGATCCGGAACATCAGGATGGTCACTCGTTACGAGGACAAGGAATATGTCCTCGATAAGGAGCTAAAGGAGCTTGATGAGTCCACTGCTACTCCTGAGGAGGTCGCTGAGTATCAGGCACATGAAAGAGATGCCACCAAGGTGGCATGCATCATGATGGCCACCATGACAGCTGAACTCCAAAAGTCCTATGAGGACTATTACCCTTTTGAGATGCATCAGGATCTGATGGAAAGGTACCATCAGAGTGCTCGTCAAGAGCGGTATGAAATAATCTCCTCCATGATCACTACCCGTATGAAGGATAGCGAACCGATTACGAGCCACATGCAGAAAATGCAAAGGTATGTGGACCGTCTAATGAAACTGAATGTGAACTTCCCTGAGGAGTTGGCAATTAATATCATTTTGCACTCCTTGCCCTCGTGTTATGATCAATTTCGTATGACATACCACATGAACAAGGAGGAAGTCACACTCAGTAAGCTTCAAGGACTTCTGAAGACTGCCGAAAGTGGTCTTAAGAGTAAGTCGATTACTACTCCTACTCCTACTACTACCCCTGTTTTGGCTATCGGGCTAGGCAAAGGGAAGAAGAGGAAGCACCCTTCGAAGGGTACCAAGGGAAAGTCCCTTGAAGGCTCCTCATCTGGAACCAAAGGTGGTTCTATCACTCCTTCTGCCATCCCTAAGGATGTTGAATGCTTCTACTGTCAAAATAAGGGGCACTGGAAGCGAAACTGCCCAAAGTATTTGCAGGATGTCAAGGATGGGAAAATTAGCTGAAAAATCCATCAGTGGTATCAGAGCCAAGGCTTGTTTTCTTGTTATACTTGCAAAATTAGCTGAAAAATCGAATCTTATTAGTTTAAAAGTTATGCTAATTACTTGAAAATTTTGATGTGAATTATCTTTGTTCATATGAGTTTATTTTACATAGACCTTTGTTATGAATTGATCGCAAAACTCTATAAAAGCCAGAACATGATACGCACAGAACCAAGAGAACGTAGTTCAATAGACATACGACTTATAGCCACTACTAAAGACTTACCGTCGTTTCATTCTTTTAAACCTTATGGTAGAAAGATGCATCCCCGTAGACTTATAGGGTGCGATCATACCAGCACTAATGCACCAGATCCCATCAGAACTCCGCAGTTAAGCATGCTTGGGCGAGAGTATTACTAGGATGGGAGAACTTAGCATTTGTAAAATACCTATTTCTACTCTCTATCATAAATACACCATAGGGATGTAGGTCGAAACTTTGTGACTCGTACAACAAAACATGAAATTATATGTATATATAAATAGATGAAGTGCAACTAACAATAACCATAGTTACGTACAAGCTCGTTTCTCGTCGTGCAACAGAACCATGCCTCCAAAACGAAGTAACCAACCAACCGGTGAAACGCCATTTCTGCAGATAGACTCTGCTACTTTTCAAGCTGCGGTCACAGCCGCCGTGTCAGCCGTCATGGCACATCTCAATGCAAATAACGCTAGTGAGAATGGAAATGGTGTAGTCAATCCCAACCGCAATGATAACGAAGGAAACCAACGAATGCCTACCTACAAGGATAACCCAACCCACAAACCTAATAACATGAAACAAAAGTTCAGGAACGAGAAAGGGGGCAGTTCGACTCAAGGGCCTACCAAAAGACAACAAGCGGTAGCAGTCCCTACCCCCACTGGCCCTATTACCTCAACACCGACAACACCATACTATGGAAATCTCCCACAATGCAGCAAGGGATACTACCATCATTATGGAGTCTGCATAGTGTTGCATTGCATCAAATGCAACAAGAAGGGGCACACCGCCCGCCTTTGTAGGACTCCGGCCCAACACATCACTTCAACCACCAATGATGGTACAAGCCAAATATGCCATGCATGTGGTGAGACCGGGCATTTTAAGAGAGATTGCCCAACAGAGAGGAATGATGGAGGAGTGGGAGGAGTTTAACAACAGGACTTGAAGAAGCAACGAGGAACTCTTTAGGGATCTTTGGTACGTCTCTAAATAACAATAATTAAGCATCGAATTCTCACTGAAATTATTTGCCAATTAAAATCAAAATCATAAATTGCTCCTTCATCGGAATAAAACACATCATTCATATAAAAACTAAGGATCTTTGTAGGTGAGCTATGATGGCTGAGTGTAAACATTAGAGTCATAGATAGTTAGGATTCTGCAGGCTTTGAGTGAGTGATTCTGCCTTATTTCCTGTTTCTTGTTTGATTGTGGATTTAGGGCAGAGTTACTCAGTCAACTGTCTTCTCAATCTTAACCATATACGATTTGGATACACTAAGCGATTATAGAGGGACCTTGTAGGGATCATATTACAAGATTTCATCCGTAATTATCAAAGTACTCTTACTGCCTATGTTCGCTAAATACGGTACAAATATTCGCAGTAGTAATAACAAGGATAAAACAAAAAGCACTAAAGATATCAACATAGAATGTACTATCTCTCTAACAAACACTTCTTCCTAATCGACTTAACACCCGTTACGATAAGAAGTTCCGACGTGGCCATTAGAAATGGATTGGCTTGGTCCTCATCATACCAACTTTAGGTGCTATGGAAAGACTCTTCGCCTTAACCGACCGACTAACAAAATCCAATCAATCTATAACGACGAACCCGACACAAACCTTCGAATCGTCTCTCGCTTCAAAACTCAGAAGTACCCGTGCGAGGAGTACCATTCCTTCCTAGCCTACTCCGTAGACAAGAAACTTAAAGTAAAACACACCGAGGATGTTCTGAAAGTCCGTAAACTTCCCGAAGTATCCTCAGCAGACCTCTCAGGAATACCACTCATACAGCAAGTCAAGTTCAATAATAGAGACTAAGGACCCATACAACTAGCCTATCACTACTAAGTGTATGCACGAGGGTGGTATATAATTAAGATTCTACGGACTTAGGATGTATGATGTTGCCCTATCTCCTTTTCCTTGTCTAGTTGTGGACTTGGGGAAGAGCCACCCATCCAATCGTCTTTTCAATCTTAATTATATACGACTTGTATACACAAGATGATGATAGATGAACCAAGTATGAGTCCTACCACGAACTTTAGGACAAAGCTGCCCAAGACTACAAGTAGACATGCTACCATTCGAGCAAATGTAGACAAGTAAACCGAACCCACACCCTTCCCCGTCTAAAGTACAATTGTAACACCCGATTCCTTGTACGTAGTTAATTCAAGCATTTCTTGTGTTTTTCTTTGGGACTCGATGAGTTGGAGGCCCAACTCGTCGAGTAGAGTTGAGATCCGCGGACAGTTTAAGTGACCTAGTCGACGAGTCAGAATACTGACTCGGCGAGTAGGTGCTGGTTGAGTGAAACCCTAAATCTGAGGGTTTACACCCTATTTAAACACTTTATCTCAGCCTACATCACCCTTATCACTCCCAGAAAGCTGTGTAACGAAACCCTAGCCGTTTTTGTGTGTTCTAAGGCCATTTTGGTACATTTGGTGGTTTGTGTAGCTTGGAGAAGAAGAAAGAAGCTTGAGAGTTCGAGTTGGGGCTTAGAGATTCAGGGATCTAGTTCCATTTTCAGCTCAATCAAGGTAAAATGCCCTTGTCTTGGTCTTCTATGTGTTTATTCATCTTTAGACTTGGGTTTTGGGCACATTTAGGGCTTTCCAAGCCATATTCGGATTTTTGGAGTGTTATATGAGGTCTTGACTTCAGATCTGAGTCATTGGAAGGGTCTCATGGCATAAAGGTGCCAACTTTATGGCCATGAGAGCCCCATGCATCTTGTAGAGCACCTTTTATGGCTTTTTGAGCCAAAGCCCCCATACATGTGCACCAAGTTTGGAGCTTTACGTATGAAATGGACATTAAGGGGCCAGATCTATGGTTTTGAGGTGTTAAGGCTCATCTAAATCGACTGTATAGTGCTGGTCAAGGATGGACTCGCCGAGTTGTTCTTGGGACTCGGCGAGTCACGGTGTAATGACCACCAAATCCTTTCTGTGGATGGACCAGTTGTTAGGGAGGAAAGTCCCGTAGATGTTTAGACGCGAAAGGGGACCTGGGAATCATGGGACTCGACGAGTGTATGAACAGGCTCGGCGAGTCCAAGGCAATCTCCCAATCTTTGAAGATGGACTCGACGAGTTGTTCATACAACTCGGCGAGTCGTAGACCAGGCACATTCTTATGAGGGAGATGAGCCCGTCGAGTCAAGGAAGAACTCGGTGAGTCGGATGAAGATGGTCCCGATGGTTTGAATGAAGGAGAACCCGTCGAGTTCTTGCTAGACTCGACGAATGAAGTCGGGGTTGGATCGGGTTAGTGGGGCATGGACTCGACGAGTTGGTAGAACAACTCGGTGAGTCAGGTCAACTGGGTGTTGACTTTGACCAATGTTGACTTTGCCTGGTTTTGGGTATTGACCCTGGTTAGGGTTGCATGTTCTGTTTGATGACTTAAGGGTTTTCGTGTAGGGATTGAGGAGTCGAGGAGAGCCAACCTTCACGCTGAGGACAGTTCAGACACTACACGACATCGAGGTGAGTTACCTTCCAGTAGAAGTGGGTCTAAGGCACCAAGGCCGGCCCACTAGTGATTGATAGTTGGGACGATTATCTCTGTGATAATTGTCTGGTCTGTTATTATTGGATATGTGAGTATGCTAGTTTGTTAGATATGTGAGTATGTTAGTTTTCCAGTTACTATGTTATGTGAGATAGTATCAGTAGAAGGGGACTAGTCCCCGATTCGGTCGCTAGGACCAATGGGTAGGTCGGACACCCCAGATATGTCTGACAGCATGATTATGATATGATATTATGTGTTAGTAGTAGGGGGTGAAATAGTCCCCGAGTTCGGTTGAGATAGACCGGAGGGTAGGTCAGCACCCCAGAATAGCTTGACATGGGTAGGTCAGCACCCCAGAATAGCTTGACATGGGTAGGTCAGCACCCCAGAATGGCTTAACATGGGTAGGACGGGCGCCCCATAATTGCCCGGCAGTATGTATGCTATGTGATCGTATGGTATGTGGTATGATGGGGGAACTCACTAAGCTTTGTGCTTACAGTTTCAGTTTTGGTTTCAGGTACCTCTTCGTCCAAGGGGAAGGAGCTGGCGGTGTAGCAGCGCATCACACACGCACACATATGATCTCCGATTAGAGTTTTCTGGGATTGTACTCTAATATTTTGTTATTCCAGATGATTTGGTTTTGAGACATGATATTATAGTTTTATGTATTGACATGATTTTGGCAACGTTTTGATGAACCATTTTATAAATCACCTAACCAAAAGTGAAATTTTTGGCCCCGGATTTTGGGATGTTACAACAATTTACCATTTCTAAACAGGAAGTCAGATTAAACGAAACAAAGTCACATACTAATAATAAAGGTCTGCTAGGACACCAAGCAAGAACCTAAAGTCACATAGGAACGAGAAGATCAATAGGAATAGAAGTACCCACCTCTTTCCCTAATTCAAAGAATAACCACTCGGAATTCAAATGTCGGGACGAAATTCCCTCTAACGGAGGGATAATGTAACAACCCGTTATTTTTCTAAGTCAATAAAAAGTCAACAAAAGTCAATAAAAGTCAACAAAAGTCAATAAAAGTCAAACCCTCTAAATAAAATTCGAGCCTTGTTTATTTTGTTTAAGATTATAAGGGTCAAATATGAGTTAAAATATATAAATGATGTTTCTATATAAGTATTTTAATGTTTGGATTATAAACACTTAGACTAAAAACACAATTTTGGGGCCAAATTAGGAACCGAGAACATGCGAAAGGCCCTACTCCTTGAACCGAAAACCCCACCGAGAACACCCCCTTGGCCGAAATCAGATTCCGACTGAAAACACTTTTCGGCAGAAATCTCCCTTTCGACCAAAAACCCAACCGATATAAATGGTTTCACTCGAAAACAAAGTCATTTTCTCACTTTTACAACCAAAAACACACCCATTTTTCTCCCAAGTATCATCCAAGAATCTTTAAAACTTCAAGCAAAATCCTTTAAATCTTCATAATTTTCACCAAGAACACCAAGAACAATCTTCAAATCTTCAAGCTGACCGAAATCCCTCCTGACCGAGAACCACTAGAGCGAAATCCCTCCTGACCGAGAACCCTTCCGGACCGAAGACTGATTTCGGTCAGAACCGAAATCTCTTCTTTTGGACCCACTTTCACACCAAAAACGCCTAGAATTATCCCGATTTATTGCTAAGGCTTTTGTAAGTATTCCTTACATAATTAAAGTGTTGTCTAACACTTTAATTATTATTTAAACATCACTTAATTTATTATTTAAATTAATAGCTTATTAATTTAAATACGATATCGTTTTATACATATTATTAGGATACGGCTACCTTTACGTATTCTAATCTGAGGATCATCGTTAGCACTTCGTGACTCAACCGAGCACACACAATCGAGGTGAATCCATACCCCTACGTTTTCACGATTTTTAAATTGTTTTTTTTGGGGGGGGGGGGGTATAAGTGAAACACAAGCAGCCTTGTGTTTTAAAAATATAAATTGTTTATTGTATTTTCTTACCATTAACATGTATTTGAATGTGAAATTATTAAATACGCCAAACATCGTTACTGTTAAACTACAAAGTATCTTAAGTCGCAATAGTTTTTACATCAAATGAACAAATGAACTATTTTACAAACTTATAAACTATAATAGGTATAGTTTATGGGACAAAGGAAACTATTTTACTAAGATCGGGTTACAACACGGAAATAAACTTATAAACTATAATAGGTATAGTTTATGGAACAAACAGACTATTTTTACAAAGTTACACGTCATTTACTGAAGGGTTTTTCACTTTATTACTCGTAAACTCGTTGAAGCAATTTGTGAGACGCCTTCACGTACTTATCTAAGTACCTACCAAGTTCTGACTCATAACCAGAGTCTCTTGTAGGGAGAGCGAGATATTTGTGTATAGATCTATACGGGACTGACAACCCTCACCTTAACTGTTAGCTACAGTTAGGCCGACAGGCCTGGGGTGACAAATGTTGTTAACATTCTGATGCCTGAGGAACGCCGCGATCAGGCCATCATAGGTTACAGTATGGTTATAAGAACTCACATGGAGAAAACAAAGACTCATTTACGTAGTAATATACTTTTTAAACAGTCTAAAAGGTTATTAACATCGCTTCTAATTTGCAGAGAAAACATATTTTCAACTAGTTTTATTTATGAATAAAACTAGGTTTCATCAAATTAAGTATGACATTTATACTTGTACCTTTCGGTCTTGGAATGTTTAAGACCAGAACCCAGTTTCTATGGAAAATATAGGATTTTCCAGGATCAACATCATTATTTTACAAGTAAACAGTTTGCAATTCAACTTTCTGAAAACAAATACGATTACTTATTGAAAACAATGCTTTACAGTAGAGCGGGTGCAACTAGGAACATATTTACAAAATATTCAACACTTATTTACGAGTCATACCAATTACAAGAATATAAACCTCGAATCACAGATTATAAACATAAGAAACTAATACTTTCTGGTCTGAAAGTACTATGACTATAACTTATTTACAAAGAAAATATTGGATTTTCTGTAGGAAAACATTAACATTTTCAAAGAACAAAGAATATACTTTCTATAACAAAAATGCTTCTGAACTCACCAACTTTAATGTTGACACTTTTTCAAACCACTTGTATTCTCAGGAAAGTTAGTAAACAGGTACCCTCACAGGCGTAACGAAGACGGAGCATAGTAGTATCACGTCTTATCTTTTGCTATAGTTTTAACGTTAAGCGATGTAATGTTTTGAACACAATGTAAATATTATGTTATTAATGTAATGGTTGTTGTTGCTTTAATTACTATTATACAATTGTTGTGATTCTGTACATGACGTCCTCCACCCCCGAACGTTTCCGTCGTTCCGGTTTGGGGGTGTGACATGACTTGATCAATTGGTTCGATTATCGGAGGTGTAGGAGTGAAGGATGGTTGAGAGGCTTAATATTTAACTTCTTGTATCAGGCATTTAGCCTTAGTATCTACTTTGATTTTGTTAAAACAAGCAGATAGTAATCATGGTCAAGTATACAAACCAAAACTGTGAAATATACATGCCCAGTTGAGATGTGATATGATTCAGTCTCTATGCCTAAGTACATGATCTAATAGATCGTTGTATTGTGTACATGGATCATAGTCTCTTACCATAAAAATAGATGCATGCACAACAACACCAACTATGTGAAATCCACCAATCTGTATATGATATGGGAACAATGATAATTATGTACCATAGTAAGTATATAGATATGAATAATGGAGCATGGCATGCATATGGTGATCTACAACAATGGTTAAAGAGCCTAACATAGCTAGTTTAAGAGATAATTGGGCATGTGATGACATTGTTAGGATCTCATATAGGCTATTATGGCTCTGGCCAGTAAATAGAAATTTATGTGCTTCTAAAATATCTTTTAGAACATGACTAATGCGCTCATAAATGTGTCTAATCCTCCACGAAAAGAAAGAAAGACCACATTTTGTAACTAGTTGAAGGTGAAAATGGGGATGCTCACTCGGCAAAATTTGGAAAAATTTGAGCGAAAGGATCCTGATTCAAGATAAATTCATGAGGAAGTGGTATTTCTTTAGGATTTACTCTGGTTAATCGGTAAAGATACATGTACTTGATGCCCCACCTGAGAGAGAGAGAGAGAGAGAGAGAGACCAATGCACCAATTGAAGCTAGTTTTGGAGTAGCTTTGTGATAATCAAACCAACCAGAAAAAGAAGCATTAACACTGCAAAGACCAATGCATCAATTACAATACATTAGAGTTGTAACTCGCTAGTTCTTCCAGATGCTCTCCAAATGAGGAAAAAGCCAAAGGTTATTTGTATTCCTCATAATCCCCCGTCCACATCACGATTTAATATTTATTGGCACACTATCATCCAAACCACTAGGGCACTAGGCCTAATGTGAGTCACATCGCTTAGCCATGCTTCATAATTGGAAAAAAAAGCACCATTAAAATACATGCCACTCAGCTAAAGGAAGACGATGGAGAGTTCACAGAAATGCGAACTAAATGCTTTTCGAGAGATCTCCTCCAAATCACTGGTATGGCTATCGAAATCGTAAGCATCAACACCTACGTTCCAAATCCAAGTGGTAGTTTTAGAGCCTTTAGCTAATGCTCTTGAGAAATGACCTGGTATAGCCCATTCCTCGAATGAAGTTTTTATGTGATCTCAATCAACCAAAATTTTTACTTCTGGTTATGGCGAATGAATAGTCATCAAGTCCACCGCTTTCCGGACAATACATACAAAGAGATGTCAACAGTCAAATAATTAGTGAACCTCGAAGAGATATATCTATTATATATTTAGTTTTTTTTTTCTCTTCTAGTTTTCCATCTCCAATCTATCTATTTTCTTTAGTTATTCACTAGATCAATTATGATCTAGAAGTCGATACGGGGCAAGTGTTCGGATTTCATTATGACAAAGCCACAAGGCGCTTAACGGACCTTTTGGATCTTACAAAATCCTTCTGACTTTAGATTGATTCAAAAACTACTTTTTGTGCAATCTAGTATATGTTAATTCACAATTAAAATTAAAACTTATTAGATGGAGTTGCTTCATGTTTTATTGATAGTACTATTATTCTATTCCAAATCAAGTAAGTAGACACTAGCCATTACTAAGAAATTTTCATATATTCATTGATTCCAAGTATTCTTGATTTTATTAGTTTTAATCATCCTTTTTTAATAAAAAAAAAAGAAAGACAAGAAAAAATAGCATTTTGTAAGCTACCCATGTATCCTTTATTCATACGAAATAGAACACTTATAATGGATCTAAAGAGATTCTTTGATCGGTTTTTTCCAAATGAATGATCTATTTTATTTGTCTGATGGGGCCAACAAACAATTAGTTATAATAAATCAAAAAATATCTAAAACAATCTAAATTAGAAATTAAATAACAACTACAATAATGAAAAGGGTATCGTCTTTTATTAGAAGCGTCTAGTGATTTTAAACCAATTATGCGCTTCAATATAATTACTAAGAGTAAGTGTTATAACATGTTTCCCATACTCTGCGGTTTGGTCGAACCAAGCCTCCGCGGTTTCAGAATCCCCCTACTGAATGGTGTTCTCCTCAGGCGGAATAGGTGGGTTAATTCCTTCCCTTAGAACTGTACTTGAGAGTTTCCTACGTCATATGACTCGCCAGTCAACTCTTTTTGTATTAGGCATGTCAAGGGGGGCAAATGGGACGGGGATTGCATCCCCCGCCCCCACCCCCGAAATTTCCGCATTCCTCTGGTCTCGCCCCCGCCCCCGCCCCCGCCCCCGCACCCGAAATTTCCAGCCTCCCCACCCCCGCCCCCGACCCCGAATTCCTGGATTACCCCCGCCCCCGCCCCCGATTGATTTTGAGATTTTTTCATTGGACTAAAAGAAGTTTTTTAGGCTTAAAGAAGATTTTTTTTGGTTATAAATAGTTATTAATAACATAATTTTGCATGCTAAAAACATAAATGTTATCACATCTCAAAAACGTTGTACTAACAAATAAAAAACATGATTTTTTTTTACTTTTGGAAGCTCAAAATCATGGCTATTGTTTATTATATTTATATAATTAATATATAAAAATATATATAATATATTAACGGTGCCCCCAAGGGGGTTCGGGACAGGACTGCTTATCCCCGTCCCCGCCCCCGAAATTTAAACGGGGGTAACCCTTGCCCCGACCCCTGTTTATTTTACCAAATATCCCCCATATGGGATCGGGGCCCCACGGGTTCGGGGTCCCACGGGACTTTTTTGACATCCCTATTTTGTACCCCATTTGAATCTACCATATCTAACTGAATAATATTTCTTGTAGATCTATTCCATTTTTCGAGTTTACGAAAAGAAGTTAATAAAATGAGTTTCAAACTAAAATCTTATGCGTGGATTAAAAATATGGTTTATTTTGGTTTTATCTTTTCTCCTACCTTCAGAAGAATAAAACATACACATCGCCTATCATTATAATTTTCTGAAAGGTAAATATCTTAATTTCATATCATATACAAATTTATGTAGAATTTTTTAAGCAAATTTTCGAAACGAAAGACTTACTATCTTTACGATTTAATCCTATACTGCTCCTCGATTCCTTAGTGGATCGACACTATCACATAAGTGGATTCCTAACGTTTTATCACATCATGACATAAGTAAGTAGTTATTATTGTATCAGACCAAAACCCCACTAATTTATCTTTATGGTTCTTACTCTCTCAATTAGATTCTTTACCCATGGAATAAAACAACTAGGCATATCTATTTCTCCATATTTCAACTTGTATGAAGTTTCTTTTCTACAGCTCATAAAAATCGTTGTTTTAGACGATTGATATGTAGAAAGCCCAGTTTTCTAGTATTTACTTTCAAGTTTGATCTTTCTTTACTTTTTTCTTTTTATAGAGGAGATAGTAATACGTAATGACATATCACGACCATATTATTAAAAGCTTGTGGTAAGAATGGGTTTCGTTTGAACGCTCGAAAATAATATTCCAAAGCTTTTGTATGTTCTTTGTTACTTGTGTGGATAAGTTCTATTTTATAGAGTATATAACTTCGGTGGTAGGGACCAATATCATTCAGTAAAGCTACTATATAGTTTCCTTCAGATTGAGCTGACATACGTTACGGTCATCATTCAGTTCAACGAATATCCGTTATAGAACCAAACATGATATTTTCATCGCATATGGGTCCTCCCTTATGTGTATAATGATAAAATGATAGATAATATAAAAATCGTATTATTATGAACTGAGTAGGGCTAGTGTTTTTACATGAAATCTCTAGCCAAACTTCCTACAAGAGATCCTTTCTTAACATCAAACATATTGGTACCAGAGAGAAATGATAACTCTAACAATTTCTTCGTTCTCAACATTTCTCAATGTCCAGAAATTAGTTACTTCAACAGCCTTCCATGGTTATTAAAGGTATCCAATATACAAACAAGATGGATGTTTGGTGTCTCAACCATTCTTTTAATCCCAAGCCTGCTAACTAAAGGGATAATTTATAAGACTGATATTATGTGTATATTTTTTTCTATTTTTCCCCATCATGAATTATGTGTGATAAGATATCGACTACAATTGAAAAGGCTTTTCCAATAAAACTTTCATTTATCCACGATCTAGGCATATGTAGTGATCCATTATATCATTGTTCTCATTACTTTTCGTGAGAAAATAATGCTACAAGGAAATTAATTCTAATAACATAAAACATGTTGATTCTCATTATATATATATATATATAATATATATATATATATATATATATATATATATATATATAGTTCTTCTATTCAAAAATTCAATATTCAAATTGTTATTTTTTGCATTATATGAATTGATAAAAACTAAGAAAGAAATATGGTAACCAGATTCGATTCAATCTTACTGGAATAGTCTAGCAATGAGAGAAATGATTCTTATTTGATTGAAGTTACAACTTACAATAACTTCAACTGATTTAATTATGTAAAAAGTAGAAAAATGATCGAATAATCATTGTATGATGAAAATAGAATAACCGTCTATTTTTTGTGTTGTGTACTTGGGTTATACATTATATAATAAACTATTAAAAATTTGGTTATTAATTTCTATGTATAATAGATAGATGGGACAAAGATTTTTGTTGATAACTCTAAAATTGGCCTAAAAAGGAATTTGAGAATTTTTTTGATATTGAATTGTAGTCTAAATACAATCATGATCTAAAGATATCCATTAACCATAGTCTACAAAATATAAACCCCCCGCTCAGTTGATTCATTAGAATTTCTTATTTATTGATTTAATTTGGTCGGTATAGTACAAATATATAGATAGAAAATTCAGAAAAAGAAGAGAATATTTTTTTTACAAACATGAATAGAACTTTTTGAACAGTTTTTGAATTTTTTTTTTCTATCTCCCATCATAGAAGGAAAGATACTTTTTTACTATGATGAAAAATTTTCGATTTTGATAGCTGTAAAGTTAGAGGTGATTGGTTGTACTTACCTAATAATCTATATTGATTCACTATTCACTCAATTTTAGGATTTTAGGTCATAATCATTATGTAGGAGAGATGGACGAGTTGTTGAAGGCATAACATTGGAACCGCTATGTAGGATTTTGCTTACAAGGGATTCAAATCCTCTTTTTTCGTACCTTCACCTAATTCATTGATCATACTAACCACAGAAGATCAAATTGCAATGGATACGGCTATTCCAACAATTATAAATTTATTTGATATAGATTCTCTATTCATAATGACCGTGGTATGGAAGATACTGTGTAAAGAAAAGCGTAGAGTAGACAAGAAATGAAAAAGTCCCTCTTGGTCTATGATACTTAAATGGAAGAAAAATCTGGATCAAACTCTTATTTATCTTAACCTTAGGTTAATTTATTTCTCCGAAATAGAGAAAAAATAGTCAAACCCGTATTCTTATTATTGTTGAATTTTGTTAGGTTTAAGTCTGATAAGAATAATATTTTACAACTAGCAGTTCATTGGTTTTCAAACCAATCCATTTACTATTTGTTATTTCATTAACTAGTACTTTATATTGAAATGGTTGAAGACTCAAATGAGATGGCAATTCCTCATGAGGGATCGGTTGAGAGAATTTTGAACTAGAACTTTAGATTTTAATTCATCCCTCGCCGCAATATTGTGGGGTTTGTAGTAATAACTTGGATTATCTACTATACAACATTGACTAATATATATATATGGTTAACTAATTGGCGAGCTCCCGAAATATTCAAAGCCATACCCAAGCGAAAAAGAATGTTATCAAGGCGCATTTCAAGTAATTGTAGTAAAACCTGACCAGTTGACCGTTTATAATTTCTGGTGATACAAACGTATTTAAGTAATTTTTATTTTTCTTCTAGGCGAATTCGATTTTGAGATTTTTTTTTCCGGAACGTGATTGGCTTCTAAGATAACTTCCAGCTCTGGGCCTTTTATTAGTCAGCCCTGGTAAAGCCCTAGACGACGTGTGTTTATTGAAATGAGGATCTCAGTAACACGACATAAAGACTCCTTCTACTTATTTATATTTAATTATTAAATCTTATTGATGAAATTTCATTCTATAGAAAAAAGCTAAACCAAAAATGAACTAAATTCTAAATAAAGAGAAATTTACTAAAGTACTATTCTATTAAAGAATAATGAGATTACTTAGTGATATCGCCCTATATAGTCATGCATTTTACGGGATATGTTAGTTTTTTTAGCCACATTTTAATCTTAATTAAAGATAGTTGATGCTTATAAGGTTTAATCCTTATTTTGGAGCAGCGTAGACATACTCGGGAAAAAAGGAGCTAAAATGATGTGCTGGAAGCGTGAACGCTGAAAAGAATCAACAAAGAGTGAAAATTGACAAATGTTGAAGACCAGGCTGCAACAATATACCTTCCACACTGTGGTGCGGTGTCCTGATCGATGTAATGAACAAATGAAGTAAAAGTCAGATTAGATGATACGCAAAGGATTTTTCACCACATCTCGGTAACCACCACAACGTGGTGCGATGGCGTAAATTTTGAAAACATTATATATATTGCATTCTTTCACTATCAGCCTTATGCAACAAGTAATCCTTGAACTATAACGACCATAGAACCCTCAGAAACCTTTTAGAGACCAAAGATCGCTATGGGAGCAAGATTCGAAGAGATCGAGAGTCAAAACGCGACAAACCATCCATTTTGCTTTGTTTAATCATGTAAAACAGAGTTTACTTCATTTTTATCCGTGTTTATATTTTATTTATGGGCTAAAAACTCTTTACTTTCATTTAAAGTAGATGAACCTTGAACCTATGAGTTGATTCCAATAGTTTCTGATTTTAATCTAGTCGGTTATTCATTATGTTTGCTTGTTAAAGATCTTCGTTTGTTAGGGTTTTAATCTTTTATGTTTATTGTTGAGTATTACTAGAGTTGGATCAAAATCTAGGGTTAAATAAGAAAAGTTGGTAACTTTATGTGTGAGAACATATGCGATGATCATTTACTTATAAATAATTGATATTCATGACCATTGATGCTAATTAAATATTCAAGTCTTTCATAATACAAACTGAACACTGATGTTTAGGGGTATCATATCATTTCATCATTGCAATTGATAATATGATAAAATCAAAGGATTAGTAGTCGGATCATGATGCTAGTCATATTAGGAATCGGTAAACAACAAAGTTAAATCGATTACACTTTTAGAGAAATCAACCGCATGAGAGATGTGAATCGAATCTAAATGGATTTACTATTTATGTATTGTTTTAAATCGTTATCTATTTCGTTCTGCTTAGTTTAAGCATTTGTTTGATATTCAATTGAATAAAGTTAATGTTATAACTTTCTGAACTTTAAAATCAACCCCCACCCCTTTAACATTATTTTCTAGTTTAAATAGTAGTAGATATTTTAGTAGAATAATACCCATTCCCTAAGTGTTCGACAACCTGTTTTTACCATCTTTATACTGTGAAACGAATAGTTACACTTGCCTAGTTGTGTATGTTGGATTATGTGTCTAAGTCGATAACTATAATTGATATATACTTGAATTAATAGTAGCACAATCATTTTGGGTTGTCCTCAAACCTTGCAATTGGACAAGATGACTTTTAGAGAGAGAGAGAGAGATTAATTTATTATGTGATTAATGAATTAATATAAAAATTTTATTCATTTATTATGAAAATAATATATTAATTAGAAAAGCTATTATTTAATTAATAATTGATCAGAAATTAATTGGAATTTATTTTGGGATTAATAGAATTAGTTAAAAGTGTAGGGTTTAGAGTGCAATTGTTCAATAGTTGAACAAAAGGCTCAAGAACCTTCCACCATTAGGGTTGGATGGTTTTGGGGGATATTCTAGGGTTTCTAGAATATCCCATTTGGATAAATAAGGAATGAGATAAATACTAGATTTAAAATATTAATTAATATTCAAATCAGTGTTATCTAGGGTTTCCTTGGACCACAATATAAAGAACATTAACCCTTGCATTTTCGACCACTCATCATTCCAAAGGAATAGCCGAAATTTTTTTAAAATGAGAATTGAAATTTTAGGGTGTATTTGGTATGAAATGAGATTTAGCACACGATTTTGTTAGTACCATCCAGCATCCACTTTAATTGTTTACTTATTCAACTTCAATGAGTTAACTTTCAAGTTCAACCAACCCATTTTCAGAATACAAAAGTAGATGAATAAGAATATTGAGAAAATCTTTCATTTTTCTATCATTATAGACAATCACATCTATATTATCTATGTAATTCGAACCTGAACTCTATTTACAATTCAATATTTCTATATAATCAACTATTCTTATTTCTATTGATTTAGGTCTAGCCTATTTTTTTTACCTTCTCATACAAAATTCCACATATTATCATATATAGGATTTACATATACAACATCACTTAGAACATATATCGTTGTCAAGAGGGAATTTCTTAGTATTTGGTTGATTTTTAGTTATTTCGTTTCAAAAAAATAAATAAATAAGAATTGGGTTGCGCCATATATACGAAAGAGTATACAATAATGACGTACTTGAAAAATCAAATACCATGGTGTAATAGTCAAGCATTCTAATTAGTTGATAATTTTACTATTAGTTGGGAATTTTGTGAATGGTTCTGGTAAAAAGTTTCATTAATGCCTAATTAATGTCGAGTAGACCTTAGTTTTATGAGAATATTTAATTAATGAGTTGTAGGGAGGGATTTATGTCACCGCAAATAGAGACTAAAGCAAGTGTTGGATTCAAAGTTGGTGTTAAAGATTATAAATTGAATTTTTATACTTCTAATTAATAAACCAACGATACTGATATTTTGGCAGCATTTTGAGTAACGCTTCAACCTGGACTTCCATCTGAAGAAGCAAGGGCCAAAGTACTTGCCAACTCTTCTACTGGTACATGGACAACTATGTGGACCGATGGACTTACGAGCCTTGATTGTTACAAAGCAAAATGTTATGGAATCGATCTTGTTCTTGGAGAAGAAAATCAATATATTGCTTATGTATCTTACCCATTAGACCTTTGTGAAGAAGGTTTTGTTACTAACATGTTTATTTCCATTGTAGGTAATGTATATGGGTTCAAATCCATGTGTGCTCTATGCCCGTAAGATTTGTAAATCCCTACTGTGTATGCTAAAACTTTTCAAGATCCGCCTCATGGCATCGAAGTTGAGAGAGATAAATTGAACGAGTATGGTCACACCCTATTCGGATATACTAATAAACCTAAATTGGGTTTATCCGCTAAAACTACGGTAGAGTTATTTATGAATGCGTTCGTGGTCGCCTTAATTTTAATAAAGATGATGAGAATGTGAACTCCCAACCATTTATACGTTGGAGAGACCATTTCTTATTTTGTGCAGAAGCTATTTTTAAATCAGAAGATGAAATATGTGAAATCCAAAGGCATTACTTTAATGCTACTACGGGTACGTGTGAAGAAATTTTGAAAATGGGTATATTTTGCAAAGAATTTGGAGTTCCTATCGTAATTAACGACTACCTAATAGGGGGATTCACTACAAATAATAGCTTAGCTAATTATTGCCGAGATAATAGTATACTTCTTCACATATACCATGCAATGCATGCAGTTATTGATAAACAAAAGAATCATGATATACACTTTCGTGTACTAGCTAAAGCATTGTGTATGTCTAGTGGAGATCATATTCATTCCGGTACGGTAGTAGGTAAACTTGAAGGGGAAAGAGAAATCACTTTGGTCTAATCATACCACGTGATCCTATAAAAAGCATTTTGAGTAAGTTATTTCAACTACACATTTTATTTCCTTTGAATGAAAATTAAAACATTAATTCTTATTATTTTGATCAAACAAATAATTAATTTATCGGAATCCAAGTTAAAATTAGACAAATGGGGTTTTCTTTGTTGTCATAAGATCTAATTATATAAAGAATCAAAAGTCACAAAAAATTCGTAATTTTTTCTATATTCATGATTATTGATCAAGAAACATCAAAGTCTATATATATATATATATATATATATATATATATATATATATATATATATATATATATATATATATTCTTCTCATCATATATAATGAAAATCTATAACATATAGAATTTATATTTTTTTATATGTTATGATAATCCTATTTCGATTAAGAATCCCTTATGGATATAATTCTAACAAATCCTTCGTTATTTCAATATAATTAAAAAAAATATAAATATAATCTAATTAATTTTTAAGAAACTCTTTTCTTAGTAAATAAAATTTGAAGACAAGATCAAAAAATAAAAAAAACTAGTATCTCATTTCCTTTTAATTCTTTCATGTAGAAAGTTGAAAAACTATATTATATATTCACTTAGATAAATGCTTATATTTATATTTAATAGCTATTAACTAATAATAATAATTTCAATTTAGAATTATCAATTAATAATAAGATATCTTTATATATAATAATATATCTTTATATTATAATTATAATATATAAATATTAATAACATGTACAAATAGTAAACAAAGGTATCTATTCTATGATATTGATAACTCTTAACTTTTTCTATGTTTTGGTTTATTTAGTACGCCTAGTATTTCAACAAAACCAATGACTTGTTTATTTCTTCATGTTAAATTTAAAAAAAAAAAAAAGAAAGAAAGAACAAGTTTGTTTAGAGCCGATAACACAAAATTTCATCTTTTTTTTCTTTTTCAAAATTGGCGCTTGTATCGTAACACATATCTATTTAGCAAAATATGATATAAACGGCTTCCGCTAAAAAATCTTATGTCTCCAGAAAATGTTATAGAGACCAATGGATTCTAGCTATCTTCAAATAGACCTGAATAGATTGATAGATGCTCGATTGAGGAAAAAAATAATGAAATATAAAAATCAGAAAAAACTAACTAAAAATAAATAAATAATAATAGAGTGATTCTCGTACTATTTGCCTTTTATTCTACCATTTAAAGTCTTAGAAAATGCTGTATAGACCACTTTGGTCGGCTTGAATCTTATACTATCTAGTCCAACCCCACTAATTATTGTGGTTGACTAATAAGACACTATACTTTATCATATATATACAAGCTATTTAGTTTTTGAAGCATTTTTATCGATCAAAATTGCATTGTTTCCCGAAAAAAAAAGTTATAAATATTTAATTATAGGTTGACTAATGAGATGTCTAAGGCCGGACGGGGGGCATTGCGAGAAGGGGGTGCGGGAGGTGTTCCCGCACATTGGAACACTGCACCGTCCGTGCGGGAAAGGATGTGCGGGAAGGGAGTGGGGGATAGAGACCCACATTATCTCTCGTGTTTTGATTGGATAGGTTTTTCTTTTTTCTTTTTTTTAGTTTTTTTAATATTTATTAAATTATATACCTACTAAAAAATTATTAAAAATATATCAAATTTTATGATTTTTAATTTCCTACAAAATGAATATAGTATTTATCCTCTCTAATAAATGAAGGTTTCTTTTTGTCACTTGTTATTCTCTTATTCAATTTGTCAAATGTTATTTTGAATTAATTTTTTTTTCCACATGTCATTTTATGAGTTTTTTTTCTATTTTATTAAATTTCATATAATATTTTAATGTGATAATTATAATAAATGAATATCAATTTCATTAATGAACTTACATTTTAATTTCAAAATTTCCCAAAATTAAGGTCATTAGTTTTTTTTATTTATATAAATTATTTGCTTAACTTTAAAAGATAAAAAAATATTTCCATTATAAAAATTCATTATTTTTCTTATTTTCTTATAAATTCACGGTTCTCAAATATTTTGATCTTTATATTTAACATTTTCTTTAAATTAACCCATATAATATATGGTTCACACAAGTAATATGAAATATATTTAAAAAAAAAATAGTGAAATAACCTTCTCATATACACTCTACGTTGTGGTGAGGAAACAAAAATAAGAGAAAGAGTAACATGGAAAGCAAAAAATGAGGTTCCTTCCCCCACACACCCTCTGTGTCTCTCTGTGTTTAGGAGATATCAATTATCAATTTAACAGCACCCCTAATCTAGTACACCCAATGACAGTGAAAAGATGTGCACGTCACTTATGGGACCGATGTGTCTAATTAGATACTCTAAAATTTGTAAGTTAGATCAGTTGAGTAATTGATCCTATGCTTTGATGAAAACTAAAACTAAATATGTTATGTGATGAAGATTGTATGAAAAAAATAATAAAAAAAAATTAATAATAAAAATATTTTTTTTCTTAAAGTCATAAGATTATCTCTTATAGTAAAAGATGAGTTGATGGATTTTCACGAAATGATTATTCTTCGAAAATTTATCTTTAGGTATGTTTCAATATAAAATGTTTGTGATTGGATTTTGATATATTAAGGGATAATGATATAAAAGTGTTTTAAATTTGAAAAAATGTATGAATATATATTTGCAACTTTTTTTTTATTTTACATTGTTTTGCAGATTTATCGTGTAAAACCGAACATCTCTATCAAAACAAAACGGAAGGCTTCAATGAACCAGAAATACACAAAAGGTAAAATTGAAAAAGAGGTTGCATGTATCCGAAATTAATAAACCTACAATCCACAAAATGGTAAATTCTTAAATTTCTTCCAAACTTAATGGAATTTATATCGTTATCTCATATTTTAATGGTTATTATTATTATTATTATTATTATTATTAGACAAAACTGCAAAAATGGTTCATGTATGAATTTTTTTCAGGTTTTAGTCCAAATCGTAGCTTTTTTTTTATTGATGGTCATTTTCAGCTAGTTTCATTGTGGAATTGGTCTCTGTTAAACTTGAAAAGACTAATCTGCCCTTTTAATTTGTTTTTTGCATTTTCTTAAACATTTTTTCTTTTATTTAAAAATAATAAAATATCAATTTAAAAAAAAATAGGGACCCACCTCTCTCTCTCCACCGTATACCCACCTGTAACGACCATTGATTCTCATTTCTCTACTCTTCTATGAAATCAAAAACCTTTTAACCCATCAACAAACTCATTCCTTTCTACTGCTCACTCTTCATCTCTACCGAAAAAGAAGATGGTTTCTTACAAACATGGGGTGAACGTTTTATCCTTCAAACCGTGCTTCAAAACCCTAGCCCCAAATCATTAACACATAAATGTAAACACCAAGATCATTGACTCCCTGGTTATTAGACGTAACATCCCGATGATGAGGTACTTCTAATTTTGACCCTATAATTTATTTATATTGCAATTTGGACCTTAAGTAAAAGAAAGAGTGCATGAGGGCCCTAGTGGCATTTTTGTAATTTGGGTGTTGGGGGAGTACGCCATGCGCACGTGTGTACGTTGATCGTACTAGGGCACGCCCTAGTACGCTAGGCGTACATCTGTACGCACAACGTACGTGCGAGGCATGCAAAACCTAATTTTTAAGGTTTGGCTCATATTTAAACCCCATTATAGCCTCATTTCCCCTCACTTCATCAACCTCCATCCTCTTAGAACGTTTTTTCAATCCTAATCCATTTTGTGAAGCATTTATAAGCTTGAGTGTGTTTGTGTGTGTTGTGCTGTTGAAGAAGAAGGAAGGAAGGAGAAACCATGTTGGAGGAGTGAAGCTCTTTAGATCCAGGGTCACACCACCTTTTGGCATCATTTGGAGGTATAAAGTTCTGAACTTGGTGAAGTTTCTTTTAGATCTTGGTTTGGGCTTGGTTTTATGTCCTTTTTGTCCCAAATGTGGTGTCTCATGAGCATAGCATGTTCTTGACCCAATAAGCCATCCTTTCAGACCTTTGGAAGGGTCTTGAGTCATAAAAATGGGGTCCAAATGGTTGGTTTTGCTCCATGCATCATTTAGAAGGTCTTAATCCATTAAGATGTTGAGTTTTGGTGTTTTAAGCACTTATTGGACATGCAAGGTCATAAACTTGGAAACTTTATGACTCTTCATGATATTTTGGACATGGATCTGGAATTGGACGCATTAAGTCAAAGTATTAAGCTCTTAATATGAAAAGAGAAAACCCTGTGAGTACGTTGTGCATACCTATGTGTACGTCGAGCGTACTCAGTCAGCCACGCCGTTTCTAGTCAACGGGAGTACTCCCCCGCGTACCTCCAGAGTACGCCACGCATACGCTCATTGGGTCGAATCGGTTGAGTTGACTCGGTTGGGTTGACTCAGTTGACTCATTTGATTTTGATCAAGTTTAACCAAGGGGCATTTTGGGTAATTTGAATGGTGTTTGAGAATTGGTCATTTTTATGAATAGGTAGCGGTTGGAGCTGAGATTCAGAGTAGGGATCTCATCAGCTATTGTTCAGACTGTGAGGTGAGTTTTCCTCATTGTACTTGCGGGTCGAAGGCTCCAAGGCTGACCCATTGTATTAGATATCCTGTTATGTGATAGTATGTTATCATGTTATAGTGATCTGTTAGATCGGTATCCTGGTATGTAAGATGATGCTATGCTTAGTGATCTGTAGATCTGCCTGATTGTCTGTTGAGTGGTTATATATGTTAATCTATTATGTATATGTAGACATGTTATGTGTGGTTGGGTTGAGGAGGATCGGTGTAGACCGAAGGCCAAGAGACCCAGGGCGGCCCAGATAGACTGAAGGCCTGAGAAGCGTACCAGTCAAGCTGAAGGCCCGGAGAACGGTCCAGATAGGCTTAAGGCCCGGTGAGGCGTTCCAATCAGGATGAAGGTTCTATGAGCAGTCGAGATAGTCTGTAGGTCGGCGCGGCGTTCCGGTCAGGCTGAAGGCTCTGTATGCATGTTGTTTGTTATTATGTTATGTGGTGGTACTTTTGGGGAACTCACTAAACGTTGGCTTACACTTTTGGGTTATGGTTTCAGGTACTTCGGATGTTCGTGGGAAGACAAAGGCGTGACCATACACATCCTATTGTTTATGGATTATGATTTTTGGAGACTCTGATGTTTGGAAAATAATTTGAAAACCATGATTTGTAAACAATTTATGATTTTGTATTTATTTTAAAAGTTAAAATTTCTTGTGATTTTTATGGATGTTATATTAGATGGAAAAATATTTGATTTTGCGAGTTCATGACCTTAGAGTTGCGCCATCTCCATTAATTTTGTCAATAAAATGTTGCTTCTACTAGGAAAAGAACCATCGCTACGGATTTCATCATCTTTAAGATTCACCATCGTAAGTTCTCATACTTATCCTTTGTTTTCATTAATCTAGTTGTTTTTCCCCTAGACTCAACACCTCGATTTGACTTTATTTTTCCTCTCCGGTAACTTGTCTTCCTCAATATTTTGAATGCATTTTACCGAGTTTGACTCTATAAGAAAGATGCATCTTTATGTCGTTTTTTTTATCAAAATAGATGTCTTTAAAATTTGCAATCGATGGGATTCATGGAATCATTAAACACACAAGCGAAGTTCAACTTATCAAAGTACCACCTCTGCAGTCGATAACTGATAAATCAATATTTGATAAATTGGTTACCATTACAGAAACTACAAGTACGCCATAATCTCTCATTTTCCTCAAAAACGTCCCAATCTATCTAGCAGTCTCGCTTGGCATCCCGATCTGGTGAAAACGATGGCCCAAATGACGGTGAACCAGATGGAAGACATGGGCAATTGGGGGAGTCCCTAGAAAAAGAAGGTCTAACGAGAGGGAAGATTTGGAGTCTATCATCGTCACAACCTCAATCATCAGTGTCGATCCGTTGCTTTCATCTTCAACCTTCATCACTACCAAAGAATATTCAAGCATATATTTGTGGTTGCAATAAAGGTCAAATCCATAGCAGGCACATATACACAAAGCTCTAGAGAGGAAAAAGATTAGAAATTTAGGTGGTTAATCGGTGCATTATGGTTGTTCATTGGTGGCGTGGTTTACTGGTTTGCGAAGTAGAATGATGAAGATAATCTGGTGGTAGCGTATTATGAGAGAAAAAGAGGGGGGGGGGCGCTCTTATTTTTAAATATTAAAATAAATAAATAAGTATTAAATTAAAAAATAATAGAAAATGGAAAATAAATACACCAAGGGTATTACAATCATTTCAATTTTCGTAGGGACCAAATATGCAACGAAAGTAGTTCTAAAGGACCACGGATCCAAAAAAGCTGAGGTTTGAACCAAAACCCGAAAAAAATTCATACCACAGAGACCTTTTTGCAGTTTTGTCTTATTATTATATTTAACTTTATCTTAATCTTTGTCTTTTTTTTGTCAACTGGATTTTGCATTTCATATGTAGATTCACAACATGCCAACATTGCAAGCAAGTCCACTATTTCAAACGATAATTAATTTTGGCGTATGCACGAGGGACGATTGGTATAATTTACTCTAATAATTAAAAAATGATCATATTATTCCTATGTCTATATTGAAGGATCGTTTACTTTAAAATTGTTGGAATTTTGTCCTCTCAACAAGCGAAACACATCATCTTCATCCATCTCTTTGGAATGTATACATTGATTGCTTAGTTTTTATTGTTAGTGATTATTGATATATTATAGCTAGAAGATACTTTAAATACTACCCTTGATATTTTGATGTTTAAAGTTGGTATATATGTTATTTTGAAAGTTTATGAAGGGTAAATACGATATTTAGAAATTAGGGTGGACAAATATGATATTTTGTTGCTTAAGAAGGATATATTTTGGTAACAATTTTGGATTGTATTTTTTTTTATCCTTACTTTTGACAACTATCATTATATATACACTTAAATCTGGGGAGCCTTATCTACAGTACACTTTTCTAATTCTGAAATTGACCACAAAAGTTTTGGCTTTTGGTATTTTAGGCCCCTTATTTGCTTTTGTTACAATTTCCCACATTATTTTGGTTTGTTTTGAGTCGGTTGCTCCCTCCACCGCCTCTCCCACCCAATCACATGTTGCACCGCCATGGACATCAGTCGTTATCTTCTTCCCTCGATTAAATCCATTCGTCTTCCAAACCTCTTTCTTCTTCGCTTCCGATTAGACCAGGTACAAAAACTCGAATTCCCGTTTCTTTTTACAACTTTTTTAGTCACCTTACAAAATCAACCCTCAATTTCATTTTCTATGGCCAATGGATTCGTTTGCATCTTCGTACCAACTGTCAACTGGGTTTAATTACGTTGTTCTTGCCCATGGTAGCCGCCAAATTCACAGCACTTTATCCCAGCAGCCGATTAATCGAGTCAAGCTCCACTACTTCCATGTTCGTTCCATATTTGGGGGTTAAGTATAGGGTCTGAACATGATTTGTATACAATCTTTTCTCCTCTTTTTTTCATTATTCTAAGTTCAATTTTGCATTTGACCGTGCGTTGTTCTTATTTTTTTTTCCCACTTTGGATCGGTGTTATCGCCTGAATAAAAGAGTTTTTTTTTTTTTTTTTTGGAGGAACAAGAGTTAGAGAGAGATTGAGATTGATGGCCTTCTTCCAGACTTCCATTTTATTCCTATCAAGTAACTTCACAACCTTCTTTCTTCTTGATAATTTTCCTTTCTCTTTGATGCTGTTGAATTTGATCTCAGTTTTTCATCTTATTATTATGTTTGCCTTTTGGATCATCTTGAAATAGATACTTGAAAGAGGACAACCCACGTGGGTCTGCTGGTTGACTACACAATTTCAGAGATCTCATCACAAAAGTAACAAGAAAAAACTATATTTTCAAACTCCTATCGAATGCTAACGTTTTTTATAACCGTCACACACACGTTCTTGCTAAATTGTGGTGTTTCCTGCACTTTCCCATTGCCCGGGATGCTTGCTATGACTTCCTTTTTTTTATACATTACATAAATTTATATAAAATTCATACATGTTAATAGGCAACTTAAATGTTTAAATGACTCATTCTAACATACACTACATATTTTTTATAGAGGCTGGATGGGAACAATCCTTGTAATTAAGGTTTCCCCTATATCAGCAGAACAATTTGAGGAACTTGTAGCTGATCCTAATTCGAACGAGTTGTTCCATTACACTGATAAACCTGAAACTTTTTATGTGCTTAACCAAAGTCAACAACTTGACATGTTAAACAGAATAATTAGTTTTTACTGTTTTGGTCTAATAACATATCTAATCTACACAGGTTACTGACCGAATAAATTCTGGTGTTTATGTATTTACACCCGAAATCTTTACTGCAATTCAAGGTGTTTCTGCACAACGAAAACTTATAAAAAACTACAATATAAATTAATATGTTTTTTTATTACCTGAATTCTGTTTTTTATTGCCTTGCAGCTAATCTGAGACGTCAACCGAGCTTTGCTTTGACACCTTACAGTCAGCAATAAGGTACTTTTTTAATTAATGACACAATTAAGTAATTTTATAGAGAAAGAAATTATGAAAATTTATAACAATCGTGTCCTCATACAAGAAGTACATGTTACAGGAGTCTTCCTGCAAACTTTGTGAGATTGAGGTTTACTTATGTTTGGAAATCATGTAAGTTCAATTCAACGTTTTTATGGGTGAACATCTCAATTGAAGGTTTGCAACTTGCAAGCTTTATTAATATTTATTTTCTTTATTTACAAGTTACTTTTATTTCTTTCAATTTTGTGAAAATATGAAAATGATGACGTTTGGGTTAGTCTCTTTCACTCCACTATGTGAATCGTGGGCAGGAGGGGAATTACTTTCATTGTAACAATTTCAAACATGATTTCTTGCATAAATCGTGTCATAAACCCTTTTGTTGCATAAATTATTTAACCATTGAAATGTGATTGCATTAATATGCTAAAAGGCCTTCTATGTACGCATAAATTGATGGTAATAACTTGAGATGTGATTACAATTGTCAAATGTGGTTTCATAATTATGCCTACAACTCTTTTATTTATGTATAAATTGGTGACTTTGTCATGTAGAAAACCATTTTGTTGTATGTATCGGTTAATAAACGATACATGGTTGCACAGGTATGCAATTAATCCTTTTGTTTATGCATAAATTGCTGCACTTATAGTAACAACTTAAAACATGACCGAATTAACAGCTGATGTTGTGCAGGTTTTAGAAGTCGCTGATAACTTAGAAAAAGATATTCTACATACTGCAATTGAAGATTCTGTTGATAGTTGCAAATTTGGTTAGACAGTGGACAAAATTAAGACTAAACTGGTCGAATGAATGGCTATATACAAATGTCCAACAAGAGGTGGGCTCATTAAATAAATAGCAATGACTAATCTGTTTAGTTAGTGTATTATTCGTAATGATTATAATTTATAAAAGTGAAAACAATTAAACAATAATCTTTAGCATGCCATTCTACACACTCGATTCATATATAAATAAATACCCTCCAATTACTTAAACGTTATGTTGTCCGTATGATATTTTGCTAATCTTTTGCTAGCATCAGTAAACGTTATGATGTTTGTATGTGATTGTTCCTTATCATAAGTAAGTTCGTATTATATTGTTTGTATTATATTTTTTGTTTGTCCTTTACGTTTTATTATTAAAATGCTTATTTGATCAACAAAAACATTTTCATAAAAAATATTAAAAACTTGATAACCAAAATTTAGGAACGGTTCACTGATACTTAAAATTAATGATTTACATTTCATTAAAAAAAATTCATTCTCTAGAAAAGAATAAATATAATAACATAAAAATCATAAAAAGTTTATAAAAAAATTCATGAATGATTCACTAATATGAGATGAAAAATGGTTATAACCATTCACAAAAAAAAAAAAAAAATTCATAACACCAACTAACCCGTGCAACATAGGGGTGACTCTTTCCTAGTTTAAATGAGTTATATGGGTGCATAACCAATAACAAATTTTAAAACTCCAAATATTTATCTGAGTAAAAAGTAGTTTATTTTAAATTACTTTATCCGGTTTTTTAAAGATTTTTACAAGTTTTTGGTCATAATAAATATGATTTAAAAAAAGATGTTGTATTAGCTAATTCGAAACCGGATTTTTAAAAACCCAGATTATCCAAATTAAAAAAAAACAGTTCATATTTAACCGAGATACGATAGCCTAAAACTCGATTTTTATATTTACATGTTTCCATTTTCTGAAAAAGAATAACATATATATTTTTCTGAGGCAATTCTTTTATAGGAGAGCTCCGGGAGAGCTTCGATAAAGTCTCAATATTTTGTGTCAGTTTATGGTTTAATCCTAATTTTTATTTTTAGAACATAAAAGTCTTCATTATTTTATATTTTGCATAAATTAATGAAACAATCATTATTTCTTTTCAACAGGAAATGTCATATTATTATATAAAATGAGACAAAAATGATTTTTTTTCACTCTCCACTCCTACTTTGGAGTAGCCTAATCTGTAACAAAGCATCAGACCAAAAAGGGGAGCTCTGGCTTCTGCAAATGTGTTGGTACCTGGGCCATAAAAGGTAGAAAAAGCAACCAAAGCGGAGCCCTTATAGTCCCTAATAATGCCACCACCTGCTGCCATGCCATTCCTTGAAGAACCATCTGTGTTCAACTTCAAAATACCAAAAGGAGGAGACTTTTTTGTTCAAAAAATAAATGTTAGGATTAAAACACAAATTAACCCAAAATATTAGGACTTTATCGTAAATTTACCTTCATTTATAAACTTAAATGTGGTTTTAGTATACTCTACATCAAAAGTTGGCTTTGATCAATTTAGAACATATAATATATATATATATATATATATATATATATATATATATATATATATATACTTGAAGATATAAACGTGGTTTTTAATCATATATTACATGTTAAAAAATTTATAATATAATAATTATATTTTTATACTAAATTTATTTTATTATATATAACAAATATGATTATTATGTTAATAATAAGCATCAATTTTTATACCATTTTTATGGTATAAAACAAAAGAAATATGAAGTTTAACATTAAATATTTAAATATTAATAAAGTCAAGGTTGGGAAGTAAGGAGGCTTGTGTATGCGTAGGGACGATGTGGTGAAGGGTTTTTAACAGAACCTAGGTTTTAGTAGATGTTTTGTAAAGTAGGGGTTTCCATAATAGTTATTGGAGAGAGAGAGAGAGATTTTTTTCCACTCTGGTCTTCTTTTTTTCTTTCTTTTCTTTTTGACGCTTCACTAGTGAACATCATTTCAAGAGCTAGTAGGTGTCTAATGAAATTGTTTTCAAAAGCTGGTATCTCTTATGAAATTGTTTGGTCAAGAGGTGGCTACTATTTTACCTTTAAACACATTAAAAATTTTAGTTTTAACTAATTTTATATTACCATATACTTTAAATTATTATATAATTTTGTATTAAATTAATATAAAACTTTATATGTTATAGATAATGACAACAAAGTAATTATTTTTAATAAAACATATATTTATATTTATATTTATATCATTTATGCTTAAAGTTAAATCGTTTATAATTGACAATATTAACTTGAATTATTTTTATTTATTAACTTTCATACTTAATGTAAAAAAACTAGTAACTATACAATACTCTTTATTGTTTATGTTTATTGAGTTTTAATAGGTGAAGTTATAAATAATTTAAACATGATTAAGACTATATTAAATCAACATTATCTTTAATTTTTATTAGTAGTTGAAAACACAAATGACATATATGAATACAAAAAGAAGTTGAATAGTATAGTGGCTTCAAATCAATATAATAAAAGATAAATAATTTATCTTTAACCTAGCTAACAGTTTAAAAGAATGACCTTTTTTATAATATTTAGTAGGCGTATACCCGCAAATTGAGCATGATAAAATTATATGGTTGAAAGAACATTTTTTTTGTGAACAATGTTTTCTTAATACCTTCATAAGCATTTAGAATGACCATGTCTTTTTTTTCTATATACCTAAGAAACTTCATATAAAATTAACGAAGTGTAAAAATATTTTTGGGTAGGTATATAGAAATGGACCACTACCATGCAAATTTGTTATTGTAGTTCAGCTACACACAATAAACAAAAAAGATATATTAATTTATAGAAAGCATACAACATTTTAAAAAGATTATATATATATATATATATATATATATATATATATATATATAGTCAAACACACATACCATTTGTTTAACTTCATAGTAACCATTTCGTATATGTTATGATATTGATGTCATTTTGTTAATATGAAAATACATCATTTTATATAAATATTAAAATAGACATCTATACACATTGTATATAACAAAATATTTAAAAAGTTAACATTTGAAGTTATAAAAATGATGACTTTTTAAGATTTTAAATAACAATTGATGTTGTTTGATAGAATTTAAGTCCATGATACCTTTTCCCTTTTTAAAATTTGTAATATATTATTATTTTGTTTAAAAAGTTATAAAGTAAAAAAGTTAACAATTTGGTTCACCCAAAATATTATAGTAAAGACAACTTTCAAATATCAACTATAATTTAAATTGAGTTTAGTCTTATAAAGTTCGATGGTTAGCCTTATAATGCATTATTTTGGAATCGATCCATAAGCTAACCATTAATTGTATATCTAAAGTTTTTACACTTTTAATAATAATGACTTTATTCACGATATATTTTATTTATGGGTAAAAAGACTAATATGTTTTTTAACTAATAATACAATTTAAATATGAAAATTAAAAAGTAGCACTTATAAAAAAATTATATATAGTTGTAGTCATCCATACATGTAAACAACGGTTAGAAGTCATTAAAAATTTAGGTTTAACTAATTTTATATTATCATATAATTTAACTTGTTATATAATTTTGTATCAAATTAATATAAAACTTTATATGTTATAGATAATGACAACAAAGTAATTACTTTTAATAAAACATATATTTTTATTTATATCTATATCATTTGAGGTTAAAGTTAAAACATTTATATAATATTAACTTAAATTGTTTTTATTTATTAACTTCTATACTTAATGTATAAAAAATATTAACCATACAATACTCTTTCTTGTTTATGTTTATTGAATTCTAATAGGTAAAGTTATAAATAATTTAAACATGACCAAGACTATATTGAATCAACGTTATATTTAATTTTTATTAATAGTTGAAAACACTAATGAGGTGCACTAATTTAGAAGGAAGGTGAATAGTATGATGGTTTCAAAACAATATAGTCGGTACAAGAAAACGCCGAAATAGAAACGAAAGGTTGCTATGGAATGTATTTTCGTTGTTATACTGCAACAGATCATGCTATGGAATGTCGTTCCATAGCTAATTTGCTACCACATTTTCTACGGAATTAATTTTCTGTAACAAAGATGGGAATTGCTACGGAAATTGTTACCGACTCAAAATCCGTTGGTATATTTGTTATCGATATCTCTATGGAAAAACCATTCGTAGCAAATTTGCAATAAATTTTTTTACAAAAATACTTTCCCTTGTAATTTTGCTACGAAATTAAATATCGTGGTTAATCTGCAACGAAATTTTTCAACGGAATAAAATATCATAGTTGTTTTGCTATGGAAGTAACATTCATAGCTATTTACCTACGAAATTATGCTACGGAATTTTATTTCCGTTGTTTGTTTTGCTATGAAAAGAAAACCCTAACTAAATTGTTACAAATTTTGTTACGAAATTAAATTCCATAGCAAATTTGCTAAAGAGTTCAAATTCATAACTATTTAGCTATGAAAATTTGCAACGATAATAAAACTCGTGGAAGTTTGACTATGGAGCCAATATCCGTTGCAACTTTTGTTACGGATTTTGTTATGAATTAATATTTTTTAGCTGTTTAGCAACATATATTAGCTACGAAAATCAATCTCGTAGATGATTTGCTATAGAGTAAATGTCAATTGCTATTTTGTAACGATTTTTGTTATGAAATTTAATTTTGTAGCAACTTGTCTAAAATTAAATTTTGTAATGATTTTTATTACAATTAAAAGGGTCAAACACAAAATTGTTTCCATGTTCCAACAATAAATGTTTGTTTATATAATCTGATAAATAGCTAAAATCAAAAGTTCCAAATGACCAAAACACAAACGTTTCCGAGTTCAAGCAGGCTTATAGCAACCATTCCAATTTCCAGTTTGGATCAAGACAACCAGGTGTAACCCTGTATCTTGGAGGTTTAAATTAAAGAATGAGCTCCAATCAATTGAAATATAGTTTTTTTGACAAAAAAAAAAAAACAATAACAACAACGTTAATTCTTAGAAATTGGAATTGAACTCATGACATTATTGAGAAAGCAAATGAACAAAACCAGCAAGACTAAATTGACGTTTGTGGGCCATATCAAAAATACATTCTAAATTCTTAAATAAAGTAAACTAATTCTTAAATAAAGTAAACTAAGCTAATTTAATTGAAAAAAGTGTAAAGCAAGATTTGAACTCGCGGCAAGTGATAAATAATGGCAAGCGCTTTGCCTGTTGAACTTATAGACATTCGATTTCTTTATCCAGAAACATCTTATATATATACAAGATATCTATAGTAAAGGCCCAATATTTTGGGAAAATTTTTAAAAAAGTCATAATTTTTTTTTTGAATAAATAAGCCCAGAAAACCGGGAAATTTATTTCGTTTAGCCCCTTTTTACCTAAGTAGGACACTTTTTTGATGTGGCAACTGACATTTATTAAAAAAATGGAAGTTTTAAGAGAAATGGAGGGCATGGGACTCGAACCTGGGTCTCCTCCCTCTTATTCCTTAAGAAAATGGAGGGCATGGGATTCGAACCTGTGCCAAATCCATTTCATTCAGCCACCTTAACCAGCTGACCTACATACATTTGATGCTTTTACCTAACCACTCAAAAGTTTTATGCATTAATTCCTAAAGCTTTTAACACAACAACCATTTTTATTATTATTATTATTATTATTATTATTATTATTATTATTATTATAAAAAACGTAAATAAACATAATAATTCGTAAATAATATATATTTAAAATATATATGTATTTTTTTACGTATTTTTAAAATATTTAAGTATTTTTTTTATGTATTCTAAGTATATTTAAGTATTTTTTTTATGCATTCTAAGTATTTTTTTTATGTATTCTAAGTATTTTTTTTTTCATGTATTCTAAGTATACCACTACCCGCCACCATCACCCCCACCACCTATCACCACCATCCACCAAAACCAACACCACCATCCACTAAAACCAACACCACCACCCACCATCACCCACCACTACCACCCACCACTTCCACCACCTATCACCACCACACACCTATACCACCAACTACTACCACCCACCACCATTACCAACACCCGCCACTACCACCTACCAACACCACCACCCACCCACCCATCACCACCACCCGCCTCCACCATGCATCACCACCACTCGCAACCACCACCACCACCCACCACCCACCAAAACCACCGCCACCACCATCACCCACGCTATCACCTCGACCACCACCAACTACCACCCGACACCAACACCCCCACCACTACCCATTACCCAACACCACCACCCGTAATCTCCAACACCACCACCTGCCATCACCCATCTTTACCACCAACCACCCACATCATCACCACCTACCGTTCTCACTACCCACCACTTACCACCACCACCAAACATCACCACACGCCACCACCACTTGCCATCACCCACCCATCAATACCACCACCACCTACCCATCCACCACCCATCATAACCACCACCCCCACCCTCACACACCAAGACCACCACCACCCATCACCCTTTAAAACCACCACCACTGCCACCAATCATAGCCTACCCCTACCCATTTGACTTATCGTATAGTCACCCATCTATGGCTTATGGCTTAAGTCTTATGGACTAGGTTTTAAGGCTTATGGTTATAACTTAAGGGTTATGGTGTATGGCTTAAGAGGCAAAATGTTTAATGCTAAGTGATTGTGGCTTATACCTTATGCCATATAGCATACCTTATGTCATATGGCTTATGACATAAGCCATAATACCTAAACCCTAAACCCCTATAACCTAAACCTTATACCATAAACCCTATACCCTAAAGCATAAAGCCTTAAGTCACAAAGCCTTAAGCTACAAGCCATAATCCATAAGCCTTATGCTTCAATCCATAAGCTTTAATCCTTAAGCATATACACATATATACTTATGACTTAAGGTTTATGCCTTTATGGCTTATGATTTATGTTTTAAGGCTTTAGGGCTTATGGATTGGGGATTAGGCTTAAGGCTTATAGCTTGTGAATTATGGTTTAGTGCTTATTGTTTAAGGCTTATGGTTTACGACTTATGGTTTAAGGCTTATGACTAATGACTTTGGGTTTAGGCATATCGATTATGGATTTTGTCTTGTGGGTTATGACATATGACTTAGGTCTTAAGGCCTATGACATATGATGTATACTAGAACATATGTTTGATGACATATGGTTTAGAAATTAGGGATTAAGGTTTATAACTCAAGGCATGTTCAATGTTGCAAAACTCATTAGGTGTTCCCAGAGCAGCTGACTAATGAGTATTCGAAACATTTTTTTTAATCATTTTTTTCTCGGTCTAACATAAAATAACTATAATGCTCTTATAACCAATGTATTTATTTTTTGGACTTATTTATTATTAATTTACTGGAAATTTATTTTTGTCAAATTGTCAATCATAAACTTTGAGAGTTAGAGAATTTTAGTAGTTATACAAAAATTTGAAATTAAATTAGATAATTCACGTTGCCGCTCTTATTTTCATCTCCACTTCCCGGTAGTTATACAAAATTTAAATTAGATAATTCACATTACCGCTCTCGTTTTAATTTCCCCCTTCCTAGTTTCAAAGCCCTATCCTTTTTAAACCTAATTCAAATTTGGTACGCACCAGATACGTCCCTCACTCTCTTCTTTACCCTCTATCTTCTATCTAACCTAAAAGCAGCCGCCGACCACACGTATTGTCGATCCAAACACCATCGTCGACCACTTATGGCGATGTCGAACTCAAATCTCACATAACCGAGAGTCGTCAGCCACTCATATCGAGGACATCCACACCACGACGCACGAGAAACCATGTCGCTTTTCCACCTCTTCTGACCGACTTCACCACTCCGAAATCTATTCTACTTACCGACTGTTTCGTATTTGCAAAGAAGAGGTATGACTAAACCTAAAACCATCAATCCCTGTTGTTCTCTTTCTCACATTCGACACCTTCTCCAATATTAGCCTTTCTCATGAAGATTATGGCCCTGTTATAAGCTTAAGTTTCGATTGGAAGGTCGAAGTTATAGTCTTGTCGTATTGAGGTTTTTTATTTCTAAATTCTCTTATTTTGATTTGGGGGAGTTCGATTTCCTCTTATTCTCATTGTAATTGTATTTTTTTCAGCATGATTTTGTGGATTGTTACCTATTGTGTTTGAGTTCGGTCACAGTAAGGACTAGAGAGGACCTATTGAGTGAAAATTGATTTTCCTTTTGATCCCCAACTCTACTGCAATGTCATGTTCCATTAGCTGTTAATTGAAAATACTACTGAATGGAAAGTAAACAGGGATGCAAGTGAACAGGGACGCAAAAAGGAAAAAAACTTGGTAAATCATTTGAACATTGGTATGGTTTATATTTCTATGACCATTTGGTAGCCATTTTTTTCAAACATTCTATGTTTTCGCATATGTGTAGGGATATGCTAACAGATGACATGTTTTAGGAACTCAATTACTAAAGGTACTTTTTAAAAGATTAAATATGATTGGATTTTGCTTCAGGTAGTTCTTATTAGTAGTGTTTTCTCTTTCACGCATCCATCTTCTTTCATATGGTTTACTGACAGGTAAATTATCATGTATATGTGAAGCATCAGGTATTTTCTATTTCCCGGACTTCTGATTACAATTCTTCATTTGAGGAATATATAATTTAGCAAAGGAAAGAAAATGGAATCTCTTCAATATATGATTATTTGAAGTTTTAGATAATCTGGATATGGTTTTGGGTGCTTTTGGATTGAATGGGTAATTTCGTCCAAAGTCATGTAGATGCATGTGGATGTATTGTCAAGATGGTATTAATCATATTATGTTATATGGTTTCCGTTTAGCATATTATGTCGTATCATTTTGTGTGTTGATAAATCTATATGTTGCAGGATTGCTAAAAAAATCACAAGTTTATATTCAACATGCTTATATGAAACAACTTGGAGTTATTATACTTCTTATATTTTGTGAATTTGCATGATTTTTTTTGATTTGTTACAATTGCAGTGTCTATGGAGTTGGGTATTGATGATGAGAATGGGTCTAAACTCTTCAAATGTGATAAAATACGCCTCTTTTCAGAAAAAAAAATGATGAATTAGAAGAATTGAGAACTTGTGAGGAAACAAAAAGAGAATGACCGCAAAAGATGAACAACACACCACCAAATGCGAACAACTTGAACGACAACTACAATCGGCAGTGACGGTTACAAACACTTTTAAATAATTGCAAAAGTAGCAGATCATAGAGTGTTTATTTGTTTCTCACAGTTTTTATTTTGAATTAGGTTACTTTTCATTTCCATGTAATAAATATTTCTTATTTATTTTATGGTATAAATCTTATTTGATTTTTTGTTATTTTTGTTTTTTATATATTGGTACAAAATAATTGGGAATTAATTTGTAAATTAATTATGCATCCGTAACTATTTATCTTTGCAACGAAAAAATTCCTACAAAATGTGTCTATGGATTGTGCTATAGAAATTTGGCAACAAACTTTGTAACGGAAGCATGTTTGGCGATGGAATCTGTTATAAAATATAGACCACGAATTTTGCTATGAAACCAACACCATGAATATTGCTAGGGAGTCACCACAACGGATTTAGCTAGGGAACAATCACCATAGATTTTGTTAGGGATTCATCACCATTGAATTTGCTAGGGATCTACAACTACGAATTTTGCTAGGGATTCATCACCATGAAATTTGCTACGGATCCACTACAATGAAATTTGTGACGGAAGAACTACTACGGAACGCGCAACGGAATCCTACTACGGAATACATGACGGAATACCATCTACAACGGATTTCATTCCGTTGTCATATCTGTGACGGAATTATTGTTTCCCTCGCAAACCCTCGCTACGAGGTTTTTTGGGACGAAAATCGGTCGTCGCAAATTCCGTCGCAATTTGTCATGTGCAACGGAATTTCAGCTTCTTGCAACGAATTCCTTCCCTAGCAAAATCGCGTTTTTCTTGTAGTGAGTAAAAGATAAATAATTTATCTTTAACCACATTAAAAGTTGAAAAATGGTCTTCTATATAATATTTTTTATAGAAATAGATATATAGATTTATACTTGTTTTCTTTGATTTATCAATATTTTTTTAATGAATGTTTATATTTGCAAAAATTTGATTTAATTTATCAAACTCGATCGTTCTATTTTTTTCCATTTAGGTAGAAATCATTTCTAGTTTCGATTTTTATTGGTATCTAAGGGTTTTATATTACAAATTATAATCATATTCATTACCACTTAAATACTTAGTTAAAAGATTCTAACTTAAGATGAATACTAAAACTAATAGATATTTTTAGTTATCTTACATTGAATTGTTATTATATTAGATAACGATATAATAGCAGGTTGGCCGTTGCAAAATTATTAACTTACCAACTTTAACAACAGGTGTCAAAAATTTGGTCATTAATCTAATCATTGTGATTTAGTTGATTTTTATAGAAAATCATTGATACTTCTTTTTTCGGATTTGAAATATTAAAATCCAAAATTTCTAATTTGATATATAATAATCAATTGATTTTTTGTATTTAAAAAGATATTTATGACAAATAAATGTTTAAAAAAATAAATCACAAAATACAAAAGAATTTTATAGTAATGATAAAAAAAATCATTTTCATTCAAAACATAATTGTTTTAAATTGGGTTTTAATGAGTAAAAAGTTTATAGGTTTTAGGAACGAAAAATCTTTGTGGGTTTTGATGTTAAAAAACTAAATTTTGACCTAACAAAAAATTTAACATGTTATGCATGTTTCGCTTTTTATCAACATATATATAAATTGAAAGAAATAAAATAACCTAGATTGATTTATCTATGTCGACATTCATTTTTCTTTTCATGTATTACATACAACTAAAACAAAAAAGAGAAAAGAAGAAAGTGTGAAAAACCAAACAAGTAACAAAAAAAAAAAACTCTATAAATACATATATTGAAAGAGAACAAAGAATTTAGATAGATTTACCTATTTGTACATTTTTTTTCTATTTTTCATACATTATAGATAGCTAAAATAACAAAAAAATAAAATGTGAGTAACCATCCAAATCAAAACAATTTTTATAAAAATATAAATTGGAACGGAGAAAAAGAACTCAAATACATTTTCCTATTAACACATTTTTTTTTTCAAATTTCATCTATTCTAAATAAGTTCACATATAGGCACAAAAAAAAAGTTGATAACTATTTTGTATAAGTTCAAGAGGTTGGAGAGTATCAAATGAATATGGTTCAAAATATAAATGATTTATCTTGAACTATATGATCGGGTGATAGATTCAAAAATTAGGGAGGACTGCGAATACAAATCTTAGTCGTAAGATTGAAAAAATAAAAGGTTAAGATCTTTTTATTTATCGTCAAAATATCGTGAGATAATATAACATTTTGGTAATTATTTACAAGATTTTGGTAGTTTAGTTTATAAGTTAAATGTTTAGAGGTTTAAAATAGAAAAGGAAAAATCAGGAAAAAAAAATCAAAATTTTCAGCAGACTTGCCTTGCGCTCCTCTTCCTCACCTTCCCCGACTCTCAGTTTAGTGTTAGTCTGCTATTGGCTAATTTTTTTTACACTCACTTCGTTTTTTTTATTAGAACTTTCTTTTATAATTTTTTCTTTTCTAAATCTTAAAAAACAAAAGTTCTTAAAATTTATTATCTATATAATGAACGAAATTCTAAAATTTTGATTTATTTTTTAATTTTTACTATTTACTAAAAAAAAAACTTAGAAAAAAATTCCCCAAAAGTCATAATTTTTTTAGAGATAATTTTACTCACAATATTAATGACTTTGTAAAAAAACTTTAAAATAAGCTTTTGAAGTCTTTATATTTTGGTTTTAGGAAATATTTGTTTTTATAAAATATAACGGAATTTTTTATCCAATTTTAGAAAAAGAAAATGATAAAGTTCTTCGTAATACTATTTTAGTGAGTTTGTAAGAGAAAATTTTCAAAAATATTATTGTTAAGGATACGAACGTTTTGTTTAAATGATTTTAATTTTTTATAAAAAACAAGACATGAAAATTTTCGTTCTCAAAGTAAAAAATCCTTCTAAAGGTTTACTATATATAATATATTATGAATTTTTTCAAACGAAATTTTAAAAAATAATGTTGTTTAGATACCAAATTTTATTTTAAAAGATTACACATTTTAAAAAAAATGTTGAACATAATATGATCCAAAATGAGATAATTTAAAATATTTACGATTCAACATTTTTACGATTATTAATTTGTTATGACCTAAAAATATTTTGATTCAATTATTTTATGATCTTTATTTATATCTTTTATAATTCAAAATTAAATTAGTTAAAATATATAATCTTCCAAAATTTATTATAAACAAAAATTTATTTTTTAATATATTATTGATCCAAAATCATGTGATTAAAAAATAATATGATGCAAAAATATTATGACCTAAATATATTATGATACTTAATATTTTTAATATTTAAAACTTTTATAATTGTTAAACATTAAAAACTCAAACTAATATTTACTTTAAAAGCATAAAAAAACACAAGCAACAAAAAACATGTAGTAAAGACATTAATTAAATAAAAAAACGAAAATAAAATAAAAGAAAATAACAAAAAAAACAAAAATAATAAAAATATAAAAAAATAAATAATAAAAAACTCTAAAAACTGAGTATATATATATTTTATAAAAATTGGAAAAGTAATATTTTAAAAAACATATATAAAAACATAAAAATAAAACGAAAATAAAAAATAAAGCCCGCTTAAACGACGTTCCATGGAAGTTCGTCGCACGCGATTGAATCATCGAGTCTGTATTTCATTATCTTTCAAAACTAAGACCACCATTTACGAGAACTTAAAGTTATTGGGAGAACTTAAAGATTTACAAGAACTCGAGAACTCCTACTCCGTTTACCATTTTTCAAAACCAAGACAACCATTAGACCCTAACGTTGCGTCTAAGAGAGATCCATGCTCAACAAAAAAGATTTGACGACTTTTTTTTAAATGTGCATATATACATATATGCACATTTGAATGTTCATATATGGGAATTTAGTGTTTGTTTTTCAAAAAATTTCAAAACCAACAAAACAATGTGACTCTAATACCAATGTTTAAGAGAATCATAACTTGAAAACATCAAAAAAAAAAAAAAAAAAAAAAAAACACATGAAACGTAAATATGTATGCATGCACATTTAGATATGCATATATGCACATTTCAAAAAAAAAAGTTCGTCAAATCATTTTTTGGACAATAGATCTCTCTTATGCGCAACTCTAGGAGTCTTGTAACACTCCAATTTAGGTATTACCATTGAAGCCCTTGAAGTTTTAAATATTGCATAATAAGTCCCTTAAGTACGCTGGGCGTACTTCATGAGTACGCTTAGCGTACAATGCTTAGATGATTGCGAAGGGCCAGCACGTACGCTTGGCGTACCAAAGAGTACGTGGGGCGTACGTGACGAATGTTCAAACCCTAATTTTCGGACTTGAGACCTATATAAGCATCCTTATCTCATTTGAGCTTCACCCTAATCAGCCTCCTTCACCTTCAAACATCCCTGAAAACCATAAAATCATTAGAGAGTGTGTTTTGAGCTTAAGGAGTGCATTTGCGGCCATTTTAGTGTCCATTCAAGAAGAAGGAGTTGCTAAGCAAGCTTGGAGTGGCATTGGGCTTCAAGAATCTGCATCTAGTTCACCTTGAAGAGCTTCTGGAGGTATAAAGCTTTGATCTTTCCATCTTATTCATTAGATCTAGCTAGGGTTTTCTATTTGGTCCGTTTTGTTAGTTTTGGACCTTCTCTTGAGAGTTGAGCAACTCCAAAGGCTGAAATGGTTAGATCTGAGCTTTGTGAGCATGCTAGATGCATAAAGGTGCTAGCTGGGGAGTATTTAGACTCCATGCATGAGTTTGAAGCCTTATATGAAGTCATAATGTGAATAATGAAGTTTTAAGTCCCATATAGCATGCAAGGGCATAAAGTTGCCAACTTTATGCCCTAGGATGTCTTGATGAGCTCAGATCTTGTATTGGATGTTAGAACACCGAGTATTAAGCACTTAATGGAAGAAAGTGCTTAATTTTTTTGTACGACGGGCGTAAGTTAGAGTACGCCGTGCGTACAGCTCAGGGACTCAGTACGCTGCACGTACCAGGGCGGTACGCAAGGTGTACGCATCTCAGATGGGATTGGACTTGTTTTGGGCTTTTAAGCTTTTGGGCGTTAATTAGTCATTGGGACTGGTCACGTTTTGGAGTTAGTGGGTTAGCTTATTTGTTTTGGGCCATGAATACTATTTTGGGCTTTATTGGGCCATGGAGCCCATTAATGATTTTGGACATAGACTTTGGGCCCATTAGCAAAGGAATACTTTTTGGGCCATTGTGAAAGGACTTGGGGTTTGGGTTCTTCAATTGGATTGTGTTCAGTCCTAATCTTGGGTAATGATATTATTGTTCAACACGGGTGGTTAAGAATTGTTAGGAGAGCAACTTTCGGGTTCATCAGACAGAGGCGAGTCTCCTCACCATACCAATGGGTCTAAGGCACCAAGGCCGACCCATTTTGTGATATGTGGTACACTTGTTGTAGAGATATGTGGTATGATAGTTAGTTATGCTTAGTGTTATGCTATCTATATGTGTGATATTTGCAGGGAAGACCATGGGAGGAGTCATGCCACTTGGATGTAAGACCATGTGGGGGAGCCCATGACTTTTCAAGTAAAGACCATGGGAGGAGCCCATGACACTTAGATGTAAGACCATGTGGGGGAGCCCATGGCTTTCCACCTAAAGACCATGGGGGGAGCCCATGTCACTTAGGTGTAAGACCATGCGGGAGAGTCCATGGCATCCTGGAGTAAGACCTTGGGAGGAGCCCACGACATCCTTATATATTTGTATGCATGGCTTATGCGGTATATGTAGCTTTTATAGCTAATATGATATGTGTTTACGTGGATTGTGTGTGTGGGGTATGCTCTGGGGAACTCACTAAGCATTAGCTTACAGTTTGTTGATTTGTTTCAGGTACATCTGAGCCTAAGGGCAAGGGCAAGGCTTGATGGCGCGACATGCACTCTCCGATATTTGTTTTGATGGGACACCCTGATGTTTTGAATAAAATGTTAATGTTATGAATTTTGAAAACAGTGGTTCATGTTACTTCACACTTTATGGGAATGTTTGGCTAATTAAAAATGAAAAATTTATTTGAAAATTTTGGGTTGTTACAAGGTTGTATCAGAGCCTTGGTTTGAGGGATTCGGGCACACTCTCGGGTGTGTCAGGACTCAAACTAAGGAAATGGTAAAATTGTTTTCAAAAATAAAAGTTAAAAACTTTTTAAGAATGGAAAAGAGGAGAGTGCAATGCGTGTGATCGGCCGAGCCAAGTAAGTAGTTCCCCAATATGTTAGCTATGTTATAATGATGCTTGAGTTATGATAATCGTATAGATCTTGATATGTGTATGCTTTTAAAATTATATACGGTTAGGAGCTTATAGCCTTAGAATGATTGATTTGGCCTAATTTCCTATTCCTTGTCTGGTTATGGTCCTAGGGTAGAATCTATTATTCGAAAGTCTATTTGATCCTTTTCTGTGTATAATTTGCATGCATAAATGCAACCTGTTATGATTGGTTTGATGTGGGTAGGGAAAATCTTAGGACAGCTTAGGATTTGAGCTATGCGGTAGCCTATGAGATATGATTTATTTTCGGACGATTTGGAGTTATCAGGTAGAGCCTTGGGGAAGGTACAGGTAGGTGTGGAAGGTACTATTGGGCCCGTACTACTGAAAGCACAAGACCTGTACCCGAACCAATGTTAGACCTGGAAGCTCTAAGGAGGACCGGTGTGGGAGGATCCCCTCTATAGAAATCCTAATCATTATGTTTTATGGTATTGTAGTACAGTATGGTGATGACACGACATGGAGCTGGGGGATAAGGATCGTGATCTCGATCTAGGTCGAGCGATGGTACCGAGCCCATCAAGGCGTGTGGGGCGCCGTAGTTTTTCAGGTTCAGGGACCCCATTGTTAGCCGACGCTAGGTGGCAGACATAGAAAACGCCCAGCGCACGAGTTCATGCCCTGATGCGGCGAAGGTAGGGTTTGCTTATGTTGGGTTTTGAGCACTATAACACTCCTATGGTGCACATACAACCCTAGATGCTTTGGATCTATGTTTTCTCTAATTATACATGCATTTTTCAATTTTCCAAAGCATACATACTAACTAGCATACAATTGAAGCTATATAATATAAAAACTAGTTTAGATGATTACCTCTTATATGTAGGGTGTAGTTCTTGACCTTTGAAAGCTTGAGCACCTCAAGTGTGATGCCTCTAATATGTCACAAACACCAAATGAAAGAGGAGGCTTGAGAGAATAAGTTACTTAGCACAATATCAATAACACTCTTCTAGAATCAAAGGGGTTAACCGATTTTGGCTCTAGGGGTGGGCTTTTATAGTGTGACAAATGCTAGGGTTACATCCATGCAAACCCTAATGCACCATGACCTTTCATATTACTTAGGCTCCATGGGTTAAACCTCCATGGACTATCTCATTGATTTAGCCCATCCTAAATAACCATGGATCATTAGCCCACACTATAAGAGTCATTGATTTACATAATCAATCCCCATATATTTAATTAAGTCTTTTTTTATCACAAAATTAATTCTTGATCAATACTAATTAAATAATATGATTTCTCAATTAATATATTATACTTATAATATATTAATAAATCATAAATAACCTTATTCTCAAAAGTCCATCCTATCAAATTGCACTGGTGAAAGCAACCCAAAAGGACCATGCTACTATCGGTTCAAGTACATCCTAATTATAGTTATAGGCTTAGACACCTAATCCAACAGTCTCCCACTTAGATAAGTCTAATAACTATAACTGCCAATGCAACTTTAAAATCCGATTAGCAATTGTAGCTTTCAAAAGCCGCTGTCGAACTCTGACCCAGTCAGTGACGCAACCTTTAGATAAGGGATCACATATTCCTCTGTCCTCAAGATATCTATGCGGACAAATACATGGAACATAGTCATACTTATTGTCCTGCAATTTGTTTCCCGATTTCCGATTCGTCTAACATAGAACATAACTGAACACATTAATTTAGTTCTGACTGGGCCCGATACATAGTCAAAACAGAATCATCGAGGGGCCCAAGATATTGGTTTTAATCCTATTAGGATAAAAGGAACAGATAAACTTCGACATTATATGCTTGTATTAACTACTCATCAAATCATGCACACTGACACATTTTATAACATCAAGTTACTGATGCGTTTTCATGCCATCAATGCACAACCAACTCATAGTCAACAACTCATATATCTTGGTTTGACGATTATATGATATTATCGTCTCATAATTACTCGTGATTAATTCCATGAAGTAATTTAGGTGAGCGCGGGTTGAATCCAATACTCAAATCTTATTTCAAGAGCACTCATGAATGGTGTAGCAAACTTTTGCTATGTCTAACGCCTTAGACAATCTACAAGCCAACTCATGACATTCTAGCCTCATGACCTACTTCCAAAGTATGATCGACTGTGAATGGTTTGAATAATCTTATTATTATGGAAGTCAAAACATGCAAAGTGAAACAATAGTAAATAATTGACACAAGACAGTAACTTTAGTTATAAAAAAAACTTCTTTTATTTAATCATCAAATTGATGGGTTTTGAGCATTCTAACACTTCCTAAGTGTACATGCAACCCTAATAACCTTGAATCTATGTTTTCTCTATATACATGCAAAGGTTATTTCCTAACTAGCATGGCATGGGGATTACATAAAACATAAAACTAGTAGAAATACATACCTTGTTGTTGCTTGGATTCCTTCAAGACTTTGTGAGCCTAGCACCCCAAATGTTGTGCCTCAAATGCTTCACACAACACCACAAGACTTGGAATAACTTGAGAGAATACTTCTAGCACTCAAAATTGGTTATGCCCTCTCTAGTAACACTATGTCCACTAGATCTCCTTTTTGCTAGCCATAGGGTTCCTTTTATAGTGTTGTCACAATTAGGGTTTACACATGAATGCCCTTAATTGTCATGACTCTTGATTTCCCATGACCCATGGATTTGTAACTCCCATGGACTATCCATGGAGCTCCATATGGTTACATCCATAACCCATAAACCATGGATCATTGATCCACCATAAAAGAATTGATGATTGTCATAATCAACCCTATATATTTAATTAGTCTCACTTTGATCACCAAATTAATACTAGATTAATACTTGATCAATACTAATTAAATAATACTATTATTAATATATTAGAACTTATAATATATTAATAATCATAAGTGCCTTATTCTCTCATTTAGTTTATCCAAGTATTGCAATGCCATGCAACCCAAATGGACCATGCCGGGTCGGGTCAAGTACATACCAAATAAAGTTATGGACTTAGACACTATATCCAACAGTCTCCCACTTGGATAAGTCTAATAACTATATTTGCAAATATGACTTCAAAATCCGACTAGCAATCGTAGCTCTTTCAAAGTCTCTCGGAACTGAGATGATGATGATACGCCATTTAAGATAAGTGATCATATAATCCTCTGTTCTCATGATATCAGCCGGACAAACACATGGAACATGGTCTTACTTATTGTCCAGCATTTGTTTCTCGATCTCTGATTTGTTTCGACATAGAACTAAATTGAACACATCAATTAGGTTCTGACCGGGCCCGGTACATAGGTCAAAACCATATCATCGAGGGGCCCAGATATCGCTTCTATTTCTAGAAGGAACAGATAAACTTCGACTGATATGCTTGTACTAACTACTTGTTGAATTATTCACAAAGGCACGTTTTATGACATCGAGTTACCAATGCGTTTTCGTGCAATCAATGAATAACCAACTCATAGTCAACAACTCATATCTCTAGGTTTGAAGATTTATATGATATTACCGTCTCACGATCACTCGAGATAAATTCCATGAAGTGATGCAAGTGAGCGTGGGTTGGATCCAATACTCAGCCCTTATGAGTACTCATGAATGTTGTAGCAACCATTGCATTGTCTAAAGCACTTTTAGACAAATCATACAAGCCAAATTCATGACAGTCTTAAATCAATACTTACTTCCAAAGTTTGACTGACTGTGGATGGTTTGAATAATTACATAATTATTCTGGAAGTAAAAACATGCAAAATTGAAACATAGTAAACAATCAACACAAGATAGTAACACCTTACTCATAAATAAATAACAACTTTTATTTATCATCAAATGTTAATTACATTTTACAAGTTTCAGGAATCTAATTATTGAAACTAATATCATCCCTCAGCCCAATGCGCCTCGCATGCTGTAAATGCTTAACCCTGCTCAGTCCCTTCGTGAGGGGATCTGCCGGGTTCTCATTTGATGATACCCTCTTAGCCACGAGGAGTCCTTCTTCTATTCGATGTCTGATGAAATGGTATTTTCTGTCAATGTGCCTAGATCTCCCGTGATCTCTCGGTTCCTTAGCCAAAGCAACCGCACTTTCATTGTCACAGAAAATTTCCATTGGCTCTTTTATAGCTGGTACAACTCCAAGATCTCCGATGAAGTTCTTTAGCCATATCGCCTCCTTAGCTGCTTCACTTGCTGCTATGTACTCTGACTCACAAGTAGAATCAGCTACTGTCTCCTGCTTGGAACTTTTCCAAGTAATTGCCCCTCCATTTAGGATAAAGACCCAGCCTGACTAAGAGCGGAAATTATCCCTATCAGTCTGGAAGCTAGCATCGCTATATCCTTCCACTCTCAAGTCATCACTGCCTCCGAGGGTAAGGACCCACTCCTTAGTCCTCCGCAGATACTTGAGAATGTTCTTTACCGCTGTCCAGTGTGCCTTGCCAGGGTTCCCTTGATATCTACTGACCATGCTCAAAGCAAAGGCCACATCAGGGCGAGTACAAGTCATAGCATACATGATCGAGCCCACAGCGGAAGCATATGGTATATGACTCATTTCAGCTATCTCAGCCTCTGTACTCGGACTCTGAGTCTTACTCAGCTTGGCATTACTCTGGATTGGTAATTCTCCTTTCTTGGATTCTTGCATGCTGAACCTCTTCAGCACCTTATCCACATAAGTACTCTGACTAAGTCCAATTAGTCTCTTACTCCTATCTCTTAATATCCTTATCCCTAGGATATAGGCAGCTTCTCCAAGGTCCTTCATAGCGAAACACTTCCCAAGCCAGGACTTAACCTCCTGCAAGGTTGGGACGTCGTTTCCTATGAGAAGTATGTCATCCACATACAACACCAAGAAGCTAACTATGCTCCCACTAGCCCTGACATACACACAAGACTCATCCTCACTCCTAGAAAAGCCAAACTCTTTGACTTTCTCATCAAAGCAAAGATTCCATCTGCGAGATGCTTGTTTCAATCCATAAATGGATTTATCAAGCTTACATACTCTATTAGGGTATCTTGTATCGACAAACCCCTCTGGTTGAGCCATGTAAACATCCTCAGCCAACTTTCCATTAAGGAAAGCGGTTTTGACATCCATTTGCCATATTTCATAATCATGAAATGCAGCTATGGCTAACAATACTCTAATAGACTTAATCTTAGCTACTGGTGAGAAGGTCTCATCATAGTCAACTCCCGGAGTTTGAGTAAAGCCCTTCGCAACCAGTCGCGCTTTATAAGTGTGTACCTTCCCATCCATGTCGGTCTTCTTCTTGAAGATCCATTTGCACCCAACTGTCTTACGACCTGGTACATTGTCAACCAAGTTCCAAACTTGATTGTCATACATGGACTGAATCTCGCTGTCCATAGCCTCCTTCCATTTAGCAGACTCAGGGCCTGCCATGGCTTCCCTGTAATTATTAGGTTCATCCAAATCTATTAGTGTACTATCACTAATAAATGTATCACCTTCAGTGGTGATGTGATAACCATAATAAAAATCAGGTGTGTTCCTCACCCTAGTGGAACGTCTCGGAGGTACAGACTCATGTATCGGATCAACAGGAGTTTCCTCCTCAGGTTGGTCGATAACATTTGAGGTTCCTTCACCACTTGACTCTTGAAGCTCTTCAAGGTCAATTTGCCTCCCACTGTCCCCTTGGCTTATGAATTCTCTCTCACGAAAGACTCATCTTCTTGCTACAAAGACCACATTATCACTGGGTCTGTAGAAGAGGTAACCAAAGGATCTCTGTGGGTAGCCGATGAAAATACACCTCTCACTTCGAGGTTCAAGCTTATCATGAGTCTCACGCCTCACGAAAGCTTCACAACCCCAAATCTTGATGTTGTCTAAATTGGGAACTTTCCCAGTCCACATCTCGTGAGGTGTTTTGGCAACCTTTTTAGTAGGGACTAGATTAAGGATATGGGCGGCAGTCTCTAAGGCATACCCCCAGAAAGAGATTGGTAACGAAGCTCGACTCATCATGGAACGAACCATATCCAGCAAGGTTCGATTGCGCCTCTCAGCTACACCATTCAACTGTGGTGTTCTGGGAGGTGTCAATTGTGAGACAATCCCACATTCCTTAAGATAGTCAAGGAACTCAATGCTAAGATACTCTCCTCCTCGATCGGATCGGAGCATCTTGATGTTCCTACCCAATTGATTCTCCACTTCCTGCTTAAACTCTTTGAACTTTTCAAAGGTTTCTGACTTATGCTTGATTAAGTAAATATATCCATATCTACTGTAATCATCAGTAAAAGTCACATAATAGCGGTTAGCATCCCTTTTAGCAACTCTGAAGGGCCCACACACATCCGTGTGTACAAGGTCCAACAAACCTTCACCCCTATCACAAGTACTTGTGAAGGGTGATTTTGTCATTTTTCCAAGTAAACAAGACTCGCAACTATCATCTGACTTGAGGTCAAATGATTCCAAGACTCCAGCCTTTTGGAGTTGGCCTATGCGCTTCTTGTTAACATGTCCAAGACGACAATGCCACAAGGATGCTTTATCCAAGCTATCTGAAGAATCAATATACAACACATTATTTCCTAGATTGTATACAACATTCAGGGCTTCATGTACACCATCACAAGGTAATGCTTTAAAGTAAAATACATCATTGTAATAAACATTAATAGCACCATTTTTATTATCAAATGAAAATGTAAAACCTTTTCTGTACAAGCCATGAAAAGAAATAATATTTCTCGCCATTTCGGGCGAGTAACAACACTTATTCAAATCTAACATTAACCCATTATTAAGCAATAAAGAATAAACTCCTATCTTGGTAACAGGTGATGCTTTCCTGTTGCCCATGACTAAGTTTATCTTCCCGTGCTCCACTTGCTCACTTCTTCTTAGTGCCTGCAAATCAGTACAAATGTGAATACCACACCCTGTATCAAGCACCCAAGAATTAGCATTAGATGAGTTGTTAGACAATATTGTGTAAATACCTGCATGGGTGGGTTTAACCTTCCCATCCTTTAGATCTTGCAGATATTTGGGGCAGCTTCGCTTGAAGTGTCCCTTATCCTGGCAATAGAAGCACTGTGCTTCCTTTGGGTTTGAAGAAGGAGTAATGGGACCTTTCTTTGTCCCACTTGAAGAGGAACCATCAAGAGTCTTACCCTTGGTACCCTTCGAAGGGCTTTTCCTCTTCTTACCCTTTCCCTGCCCAATAGCCAGAACAGGGGCTGTTGAAGGAGTAGAAGTAGCAACCGCTTTACCCTTAAGGCCATTTTCAGCTGTCCTTAAGAGTCCTTGAAGTTTGCTAAGTGTGACTTCCTCCTTGTTCATATGATAAGTCATACGAAACTGATCATAACTTGGAGGTAAGGAATGGAGAATGATGTCAATCGCCAGTTCCTCAGGAAAGTCAACATTTAGCTTCAGCAACCGGTCAACGAACCTTTGCATCTTCTGCAAGTGACCGGTGATGGGTTCACCATCCTTCATCCTTGACGTTATCATGGAGGAGATGATTTCATACCTCTCCTGACGCGCGCTCTGATGGTACCTTTCCATCAGATCCAGGTGCATCTCATAGGGGTAGAAATCTTCATAGGATTTTTGAAGTTCAGGAGTCATGGTGGCCATCATGATGCATGCTACTTTAGTAGCATCCTTTTCATGTGCAACAAACTCCGCAAACTCTTCAGGAGTAGCAGTGGCTTCATTCACAACCTTAAGCTCCCTATCGAGGACATATTCTTTGTCCTCATAGCGGGTAATCATTCTGATGTTTCTGATCCACTCATTGAAATTGGATCCATCAAAGATGACCTTACCACACAAGTTCATAAGGGAAAAGGAGCCTGTTGGGTTTGAGCCAGAAGCATTGTTGGAAGACATCTGAAAGGAAAGAAAGACAAGTTTCATTAGATTAGGAATCCTTAATAATTCACCCAAATGAAATATTAAGGCTAGGATCCAACAAACTATTTATAGTTGGAAGAGGGATGCCGTAATCCATACTATAAAATATTTGAAGGTAGGTAAATGACGATTTACCAATTTCCACCATAAGAACGAAATATTTTATTATTAGGTTTTATTGGTTTTGAAACTCCTAGATCTTTTGAGATACATTGAACTTTTCAATGGCATGTTTGAATCTCGATTGTGCCCTCTCAAGTTTGTGACTGGGATGCCGAGGATCACAAACAAGGTGTGAATAACCATACAAATTGACTTGGTACCCTCAACAATATTACCTAATCGATGTGCCGGTTAACCACACACGCTCCACCGATCTATAATAAAGTCAAGTTACCCTTTGCCACTCTTACTAGTCCATGTTAGTGTGCCGGTTAACCACACACGCTCCACTAACGACTTGGTAAGGTACAAAGTGTAATTTTATGGGCTAGCACCAATTTCACATTTTCCTAAAGTAACTAAGATTGGGAATTTATAATGTATAGTTACTTTATAATTCATTATACTTTTAACAAGTATTTAAAGTCGTATCCTACCCGTTCGGCTAACGACCCTCCACCGATCAAGGAAGCGGTGGGTGAGAGTGGACACCCATTAAGTCACCATTTTATAGGCAACAACCTTATACCCCCCCTTATAGACCGGCTTCGTGAATGAGGCCTACTAACGGTAAGAATGGCATATTCTTATACATATCTATATAATAAAATTATAATAATAGTATAAGTGTTGATTTTTAAACCTTTTAAAAATCTAAGGTTTAATTTGGAATTAAAGTATTAGAGTGTAAGACTTTTCAAATTCCAAAACTTGAGGGCAAGAATTGAAACTATTCCAAGTCTCTTCAATTTGTAACTTATGAGTTTTAATGGTTCATAAAATGAAGACTCTTCATTTTATGAAACCTCTTTAGTTCTTTAATCATAATTAAAAGAAGTGACTTTTGGTTATCCATAACTTGAGGACAAGTTATGGACACCATCATAGCCATTAAGATCATGAATTAAACACACATGGTGGTTACACATAATTCCTATGATCTTCTAAAAACTCATAAGAACACAAATTCATGTCAAGCAATTTCAAGAAATCATATAAACATATACAATACTTGAAAATTGATAAAAGTCATGTAAAATGGGTTAACATAATCATTATCATTTTGAAAAACAGATTTTACAAGTCCAAAACAGATTGGGATAATGATCTTAATCCATTTCCAGCAACAAAACTCGAAAAAACTGCCCAGCACGCTCCTACTCGCCGAGTGCACTATTCTACTCGGCGAGTAGAATGAATTTGTTCATGGACTCGGTGAGTCCTCCCCATGGACTCGGCGAGTACAGTCGTCAGAGTGCAGAATTTTCGTTTTTTAAGCAGTTTTGCATCAAGTATACAGAAAACAATCCTAGGCTCTGATACCACTGATGGGTTTTGAGCATTCTAACACTTCCTAAGTGTACATGCAACCCTAATAACCTTGAATCTATGTTTTCTCTATATACATGCAAATTTCTTTTTCAAGGTTATTTCCTAACTAGCATGGCATGGGGATTACATAAAACATAAAACTAGTAGAAATACATACCTTGTTGTTGCTTGGATTCCTTCAAGACTTTGTGAGCCTAGCACCCCAAATGTTGTGCCTCAAATGCTTCACACAACACCACAAGACTTGGAATAACTTGAGAGAATACTTCTAGCACTCAAAATTGGTTATGCCCTCTCTAGTAACACTATGTCCACTAGATCTCCTTTTTGCTAGCCATAGGGTTCGTTTTATAGTGTTGTTACAATTAGGGTTTACACATGAATGCCCTTAATTGTCATGACTCTTGATTTCCCATGACCCATGGATTTGTAACTCCCATGGACTATCCATGGAGCTCCATATGGTTACATCCATAACCCATAAACCATGGATCATTGATCCACCATAAAAGAATTGATGATTGTCATAATCAACCCTATATATTTAATTAGTCTCACTTTGATCACCAAATTAATACTAGATTAATACTTGATCAATACTAATTAAATAATACTATTATTAATATATTAGAACTTATAATATATTAATAATCATAAGTGCCTTATTCTCTCATTTAGTCTATCCAAGTATTGCAATGCCATGCAACCCAAATGGACCATGCCGGGTCGGGTCAAGTACATACCAAATAAAGTTATGGACTTAGACACTATATCCAACACAAATGTCAATTACAATTTAGCTATTACAAGTTTCTATTTATCTAAATACTAAAACTAATATCGTCCGTTAGCCCAATGCCCATTGCATGCTGCAAGTGCTTAACCCTAGTCAGTCCCTTCGTAAGGGGATCTGCTGGGTTGTCCTTTGACGATATTCTCTTCACCACGAGCTATCCTTCTTTTACTTGATGTCTTATGAAGTGGTACCATGATCTCTCGATTCCTTGGTTAAGGCAACCGCCCCTTCATCGCAGAAAATCTCCACAGGCTCCTTTATGGATGGTATGACTCCAAGGTCTCCGATGAAGTTTTTCAACCATATCTCCTCCTTCGATGCTCCGCTTGCTGCTATGTACTCTGATTTGCATGTTGAATCAACTACAGTCTACTTCTTGGAACTTTTCCATGTTACTGCTCCTCCATTCAAGGTAAACACCCAGCCCGACTGAGAGCGGAAAATATCTCTGTCGGTTTGAAAGCTGGCGTCACTATACCCTGTCACTCTCAAGTCATCACTCCCACCGAGGGTAAGGACCCAGTCCTCAGTCCTCCACAGGTACTTAAGAATGTTCTTAACCACAGTCCAATGAGCTTTATCAGGATTCCCTTGATATCTGCTGACCATGCTCAAAGCAAAGGCTACATCAGGGCGAGTACAAGTCATAGCATACATGATCGAGCCAACTGCAGAAGCATATGGTATTCGACTCATATCTGCTATCTCAACCTTTATACTCGGACTCTGAGTCTTACTCAGTTTGGCATTGCCTTGGATAGGTAAGTCACCTTTCTTGGAGTTCTCCATGCTGAAACGCTTCAACACCTTATCCAAATAGGTTCTTTGACTAAGTCCTATTAGTCTTTTACTCCTGTTTCTTAATATCCTTATCCCTAGGATGTAAGCAGCTTCCCCAATGTCCTTCATAGCGAAACACTTCCCAATCCAGGACTTAACCTCCTGCAAGGTTGGGATGTCATTTCCTATGAGTAGTATGTCATCCACATACAACACCAGAAAGCTAACTGTACTCCCACTAGCCTTGACATACACACAAGACTCATCCTCGCTTCTCGAAGATCCAAACTCTTTGACTTTCTCATCGAAACAAAGATTCCATCTGCGAGATGTTTGTTTCAATCCATAAATGGATTTTTCAAGCTTACAAACTCTATTAGGGTACTTTGCATTGAAAAACCCTCTAGCTGACTCATGTAAACATCTTCAGTCAACTTTCCATTAAGGAAAGCGGTTTTGACATCAATTTGCCATATTTTATAGTCATGAAAGGCAACTATGGCTAGCATAACCCTTATAGATTTAATCTTCGCTACTGGTGAGAAGGTCTCATCATAGTAAACTCCATGAGTTTGAGTAAAGCCCTTTGCAACCAGCCGCGCCTTATATGTGTGTACTTGCCCATCTATGTCGGTCTTCTTCTTGAAGATCCATTTGCACCCGACTGTCTTACGACCCGGTACATTGTCAACCAAGTTCCAAACTTGATTGTCATACATGGACTGAATCTCGCTGTCCATAACATCTTTCCATTTTGCAGACTCGGGGCCTGCCATGGCTTCTTTGTAGTTGTTAGGTTCATCCAGATTTACCAGTGTGCTATCACTGATAAATGTATCACCTTCAGCTGTTATATGAAAACCATATAACACAGGTGGAACATTAACTCTACTGGAACGCCTCAGAGGTACGGACTCGTCAATTGGTTCAACCGGAGTTTCCTCCTTGAGTTGAGTGCTAGTGTTTGGGGTTCCTTCATCGCTTAACTCTTGAAGCTCTTCAAGGTCAATTTTCCTCCCACTGTCCCCTTGGACTATGAGTTCTCTCTCTCTCTCGAAAGACTCCTCTCCTCACAACGAAGACAACATTGTCACTCAGTCTATAGAAGAGATATCCAAAGGATTTCTGTGGATAGCCGATGAAAATACATCACTCACTCAGAGGTTCGATCTTGTCGTGAGTCTCGCGTCTCACGAAAGGCTCGCAACCCCAAACTTTGATGTGGTATAATGAGGGAACCTTCCCTGTCCACATCTCGTGAGGTGTTTTGGAAACCTTTTTGTAGGGACTATATTAAGGATATGGGTGGCAGTCTCTAAGGAATACCCCCAGAATGAGGTAGGTAACGAAGCTCGACTCATCATGGAACGAACCATGTCTAGCAAGGTTCGTTTGCGCCTTTCGGCCACACCATTAAGTTGAGGTGTCCTAGGTGGCGTCAATTGTGAAACAATTCCACATTCCTTAAGATAGTCTAGGAACTCGATACTAAGATACTCTCCTCCTCGATCGGATCGTAGAATCTTTATTTTACTGTCTAATTGATTCTCTACTTCTTGCTTAAACACCTTGAACTTTTCAAAAGTTTCCGACTTATGCTTGATTAAGTAGAGATAGCCATACATGCTGTAATCATCAATGAAAGTCACATAGACGCGGTTAGCATCCCTTGTGGCGGTTCTGAATGGTCCACACACATCAGTGTGTATGAGATCCAACAGACCTCCACCCCTTTCACAAGTACCAGTGAAGGGTGACTTGGTCATCTTTCCAAGTAAACAAGATTCACAAGTGTCATCCGACTTCACGTCGAATGACTCCAACACTCCATCCTTTTGGAGTTCGGCTATGCGCTTCTTGTTGACATGTCCAAGATGACAATTCCAGAAGCATGCCTTTTCCAAAAAATTGGATGAATCAATATTCAACACATTATTTCCTAGGTTATCTACAACCATTACAGTTTCATATATACCATTGCAAGGTAATGCTTCAAAATAAAATACACCATTATAATAAGCATTAATACTACCAATTTCATCATTAAAAGAAAAGGTAAAACCTTGTTTATACAAACTGTGAAAGGAAATAATATTTGTCGCCATATCGGCCGAGTAACAACAATTATTCAAATATAAATATAAAACATTACTAAGAAATAAAGCATAAACTCTAATCTTGGCTACAGACGACACTTTCCTTTTACCCATGATTAAGTTTATCTTCCCGTGCTCCATATCCCTACTTCTTTTTAGTCCCTGCAAATCAAAACAAATGTGAAATCCACAACCTGTATCAAGGACCCAAGAATTAGCATGTGATGAGTTATTAGATTAAATAGTGTAAATACCTGCAAAGGAGGGCTTGATCTTGCCATCCTTTATGTCCTGCAAGTACTTGGGGCAACTTCGTTTCCAGTGCCCTTTTTCATGACAGTGGAAGCACTCTGCATCCTTTGGATTGGAAGAGGGATTAGCATAACCATCTTTGGTCCCACTGGAAGAGAATCCATCAAGAGACTTTCCCTTGCGGCTCCTGTAGGGAGCCTTCCTCTTCTTTCCCTTCCCATGTCCAATTTCCAGAACAGGTGAAGAAGTAGTAGTAGTAGGAGTAGACACAACCGACTTGCCTTTCAAGTTGCTTTCTGCAGTTCTTAGAAGGCCTTGAAGCTTGCTAAGAGTGACCTCCTCCTTGTTCATATGATAGGTCATACGAAACTGGTCATAACAAGAAGGTAAAGAGTGTAGAATAATATCTATGACCAACTCTTCATCAAAATTGACATTCAATTTAAGCAAGTGGTCCACATATCTCTGCATATTTTACAAGTGGGTGGTGATGGTTTCTCCATCCTTCATTTTGGTTGTGATCATGGAGGCAATGATCTCATACCTCTCCTGTCGAACACTTTGATGGTATCTTTCCATCAAGTCTTGATACATTTCAAAAGGATAGTAGTCCTCATAGTACTTCTGCAGCTCAGCAGTCATTAGACACGACACCTTCGTCGCATCCCTCTCATGAGTAGTATGTTCATCGATCTGTTTGGGAGTAGCAGTGGTGACATCAATCTCCTTAAGCTCTTCATCTAGGACATATTCTTTGTACTCATAGAGAATAGCCATTCGAATGTTTTGAATCCAGTCATTGAAATTCGAGCCATTGAAAATGACCCTCCCACATAGGTTCATAAAGGAGAAAGAGCCTGGAGGGATTGGGTTGGAAGCATTGTTTGGTATAGACATCTGAAAAAGAAGAAAAACAAAACTTAGATTAGATGATAATCCTTAATATTACACCCAAATGAAATATTAAGGCTAGGACCCAACACAATATTCTACAATTGCGAAAAGGGATGCCGTAATCCAAGTGTAAACTATTTGAAGGTAGGTAAATGACGATTTACCAATTTCCACCATGAAAAATGAAATAAATTATTAAGTTTTAATTGGATTGAAATTCCTAGATCCTTTGAGATTCATTGAACTTTTCAATGGCATGTTTAAATCTAGATTGTGCCCTTCAAGTTTGTGACTGGGATGCCGATGATTACAAAAAAGGTGTGAATAACCATGTCAATTAGCTTGGTACACTCAATGTTACAAATCATCTAATCAATGTGCCGGTTAACCACACACGCTCCACTGATCTATGATTAACACCAAGCTACCCTTTGCCACACATTATCAATCCCAGATTAGTGTGCTAGTTAACCACACACACTCCACTAACAAATTAACAAGGTGCAAAGTGTAATTTCATGGATTAGCACCATTTTCACATTTTCCTAAAGTAACTAAGATTGGGAATTTAATAAAAGTTTAGTTACTTTATATTTATCATTATACTTTTAACGAGAATTAATGTCTCATCCTACCCGTTCGGCTAACGACCCTCCACCAGTCAAGGAAGTGGTGGGTGAGAGTCGACACCCATTAAACACCATTTTATAGGCAGTAACCTTATACCCACCTTATAGACCAACTTCGTGAATGAGGCCTACTAACGGTAAGACTGACTTGTCTTATACATATATATATATATATATATATATATATATATATATATATATATATATATATTCAACTTATAATATTATAAAGTATAAGGGTTGAATTTTAACTTTTAGAACTCTAGGGTTTGGAATTAAAGTTTCATTAGTGAGACCTTTCATTTTCCATAACTTGAGGACAAGTTATGGAGGTTATTAAAGCATTAAGATCAACATTTTAACTAACAAAAAATATCAAGTAATTTATCTATGATCTAGTTAAATTCATAAGTCAAGATAATTCATATCAACAATTGCAAGAAATTAACCTAATCATATAAACTAATACAAATCTTGAAATTTTGACAATTATATTTTAATTGGATGAGCATGATCACTACCATATCAAGAAAACAGATTATATGTTTCAAAAAACAGTTTGTGGTAATGATCCTAATCCAATTCTGGCTAAAAACTCGAAATTTTGCACCCAGAGCCATCAACTCGGCGAGTGCAAGAACCTGACTTGTCGAGTTGGTCATTTACTGAGTGGACTCGTCGTGTCAGCCAGTGGACTCGGCGAGTTCATCAGTTAGAATCCAAAAAATTGATTTTTTCAACTTTGGAAAGCAATGAGCATCAAGTATAAAGTAAAACAAACCTGGCTTTGATACCACTGTTGGGTTTTGAGCACTATAACACTCCTATGGTGCACATACCATCCTAGATGCTTTGGATCTATGTTTTCTCTAATTATACATGCATTTTTTAATTTTCCAAAGCATACACCCTAACTAGCATACAATTGAAGCTATATAATATAAAAACTAGTTTAGATTATTACCTCTTATATGTACGGTGTAGTTCTTGACCTTTGAAATCTTGAGCACCGCAAGTGTGATGCCTCTAATGTGTCACAAACACCAAATGCAAGAGGAGGCTTGAGATAATAAGTTACTTAGCACAAAATCAATATCACTCTTCTAGAATCAAAGGGGTTAACCGATTTTGGCTCTAGGGGTGTGCTTTTATAGTATGATAAATGCTAGGGTTACATCCATGCAAACCCTAATGCACCATGACCTTTCATATTACTTAGGCTCCATGGGTTAAACCTCTATGGACTATCTCATTGATTTAACCCATCCTAATGTAACATACACGTTTTGAAATCGTGTTACGTAATTTGAAAAGTTAATAATATTATGAAATATTATGTGAAATTGAGTGTTGAGTTCTAACAGATAGTTTTTACTAGAAATAAAGTAAAACTATATTTAGAATCACTCATAAAATATTGGAAGTCTGATGAGATTCCAATTAAAAGCCAAATAGTGAAATTTAGCGAAAATATAAAATTTGAAATAAGTAAAATTTTATTATTGAAAGTTGTAGATAATCTCGTTAGAAACATGTAGGCGAAAACCTCGTCGAAATCCGAGTTATAACAAACAAGTTATGACCAATCGAAGATCCGCGACAAAACCGACACGGTGCCGAATGGAGTAAAAAGTGAGTTTTTGATAAAATACTTTTTAGGCTTAGTGATCTAAATGAAAGTCGTAGTATTCGTTAAACCGAGAATTTTGATAAAAAGAACGCCAAAATCTGACTTCGTATGAGGAAGTTATGATTTTTCTAAGTTTCAGCTTAGCAGTTGACAGCTAAAAACTCGAATTTTAGATCGAGTGATTTTTATCCGATACAACCTAAACAAGAATCGAAGGTCTCGTCATTAGCAGTACAACGGTAAAAAGTCTGACGAAAACGGACGTCGGATGAAGAAGTTATGATTTTTTAACAGATTTACCAGTCCCGGTCTGTTAAAAATAATAATATAAAAATAAATTAAAAAATTTCAGACGAAGTCTAAATGAAAGTTGTAGAGCATAATTTTCCCTACACGTGCATATAAAGAACGTAAAAAACGGATCCCGTATGTGAAAGTTATGGATTTTACAAGATTGGGCACAATTTTCGAGAAAATTCGCATGAATAGTGCCAGCCACGTCACCCTCGCTCTGAGCTGGCCACGTGTCCGAAGCTGCTGCGTGGCACGTCCGAGAAGCGGCGCGTGTCGCACAGGTGTCCGAAGCTGGTCACGTGAACCTCGCATGCTTCCCTCGTGACCCGACCCGCGTGTTGGTTCCTGATTCGACCGAGGTGCTGGCCCAATCCGAAGCGCACACCTGTCCGAACCGAGCCTCGCCCTGCTGCCACCTGTTCCGAGCCTCGCAGACAGCTGTCCTCTCCCCCTCGCTTCGGATCCGAGGCTCGCACCTATATAAGGGGTGCGAGACCTCCCGGGTAAAAGTTAGAAATTTGGCAATTTTCACCCCTAAACTTATATTTCCTCTACTTCCACTTCCCCCGAAGCCCCGGTATTAATTCCAATGCCCGAAACACGCCCCGAAATTCCCGAGAAGCCCGCAAAATTTATCTTTTCGGTTTCGAAGCCCAACCCTCGCAGGGCCCGAGTTTCAAGAAAACTCCCGGTTTTCAACGAAGGAAGTCGTATATAGAGCCGAAGTGCTGCCCAAATTACTATTTTAACCCCCGGTTATTTCACGGTGAGTTTAATATATAGGAACAATTGTATGTTATGTGTTATATGTGCTATGTGCTTTTCCATTTTATCATCTCGAGTTATTATTTCTGCTATTTTTATAGCAAGGCTGTACCTCTGACCACGAAGTGTATGACATAGGCATCACTTGGGTATTGGTATGAACCGTTGACCATGAAGTGTATGACATAGGCATCACTTTGGCTTCGGTAGTATTCTAAGATAAGGCTGAAAGCCTGAATATTTTAGCAAAATGATATTCATGAGTATTTTCCGTGTTATTTTTATTCGTTATTTTAATAGCAAAAGAAATACATTTGACCATGCGATCAGTGAAAGGACTTAGATTCATATTGGTACTGGTATGGAGCCTCTGGCCATGTAGAACATGTCTCCGTAAGAGAATGATTTCTATTCTATGGTATTGGAAAAAGGTTAGACATGGCTATAAGCCTGAAATCTACCAAAAGGTTAAATCCGAAGTTGTATGTCTTCTGTGCCATTTGGGCCAAAGCTTTATTGATTGTATATCAAGTAGGGAAATCGTTACGTCTCATAGATTGATATAGAAAGCTTTTCGCATTATGCCTTTGTTGTTCCTTGTTTCTCTTTGCTTCTGCCATATTGAAGTATATATATGGCATAACGTTATATTGTATCTATTATTGAACTCACTAAGCGTCACCACTTACCCTCTCAATGTTTAACAAATTTTGCAGGAGATAAGTAACCAGTGTAGTCATATACTGTTGAAAGGTTTAGAATAGTTGTAATATTAATTTTGTATTTAGGGATCATGTATGTATAAAATTACAATATCCTGGGTAGTTATGTAAAATATTAAAACCTAGTCGGTTTGTATCCAATATGTTGTAATCACTTTATCAATGTAAGATAATGTTTTATAAATATGCATGTAGCATGTTTTGGAGTAACTATATTTCCAAGTATGAAAGTGTGGGTATTTCACCTAAATAACCATGGATCATTAGCCCATACTATAACAATCATTGATTTACATAATCAATCCCCATATATTTAATTAGTCTTTTTTGATCACAAAATTAATTCCAAATTAATTGTTGATCAATACTAATTAAATAATATGATTTCTCAATTAATATATTATACTTATAATATATTAATAAATCATAAATAACTTTATTCTCAAAAGTCCATCCTATCAAATTGCACTGGTGAAGGCAACCCAAAAGGACCATGGTACTATCAGGTCAAGTATATCCTAATTATAGTTATGGGCTTAGACACTTAATCCAACAGCTTCATGTATGCTGAGGGATCAGGCTCGGGATTGGTGGGGAGAGGTGACTAGCCAGGTGGGAGCAATCGGTGTGGCTAAGATGACATGGGCCAAGTTTGTTAGGCGGTTTGACTTGAAGTTTTCACCACCTATTGAGGTGCAACGGCTTGTGAGGGAGTTTCATGACCTTCAGCAGACCACCGAGACTGTTGCGGAGATCACCGCCAAGTTTCGGGAATGAGCATTGTTGATCCCACAGTATGCTACAGACGAGGATATGAAGCGGAAGAGGTATCATTCCATGCTGAAGGATGATATCCAGGAGTTTGTGAGCTTTACAGGGTGCAAAACCCTGAATGAGATGGTGGAGAAGGCTAGTGAGCGGGAAATGGAGTTGGACTTCCGCACAAAGCGGAAGCCGGAGCAGGCACAGACAATAGTAGGTCAGGCTAAAAAGCCTAAGACCTCAGATTTTTCTAGTAGAGGCCATCATGGTCGTGGCCGGTGTGCCAAGTGCGGTAAACCACACGGTGTGGCTTGTCGGATAGCGGGCTCAGGATGTTATGCGTGTGGCCAGCAGGGTCACTTGAGCAGGGATTGCCCCAAGAATGGCTTGGTGTGTTTTCACTGCAACCAGACCGACCACAAACAGACCGATTGTCCGAGGTTGCAGGGAGGGAGAGGAGCAGCGGCGGTGCATGTGCTCGCCAAGGTGAGGATTACTGATGGCCGTCCTGCTAAGGCGGATGCTCCAGCGGTGAAGAGTCGCGCATTTCAGTTTACTATGAGGAGGCTCGGGCAGTGCCAGACCTTGTGGCTGGTACGTATTCTATTCTCCTACTCTATATTTATTTGCATTGCTTATGTGTGTATTGTGATTATGTATAGGGACCTTCTTGGTCAATGGTATATCGGATCACGTTCTATTCGACTCGGGGGCTACCCGATCGTTCGTATCTCTTGCACTTAGCTAGAAGTTTCGGGATGCGCCGAGGACTTTGGTTACCCGCTTGAGGTTGATATTGCGGATGACCGCACTGTGAGTGCTGCGAGGGTGTACCAGGACTGTGTCCTGAATGTGTTTGGAGAGAGGTTTCGTGTTGATCTGGTTCCAATACCGTTGCGAGGGCTGAAGGTGATTGTCGGGATGGACTGGTTGGGGGCCAACGGGGCCATGATCGATTGCGAGCGCCAGTTGGTGAGGGTTCGTGTGACAACCCGAAACTTTTATCCTGTACAATTGATCTTTATATCAATACTAAACTCGATTTTATCATCTTTTAACACCGTTTAAGAGTTAGTTTAAGTGTTTTAAGTTTGAGTACAATCGGGAATGAGATTAGAAATGAGTCAACAAGTTGTATAGAGTCAAAACCGGGCCATACACCCTCCTAAGAGGTGTGTACGGCCGCACACCCACCCTCCAGCCGCACACTACCCCTTATATATATAAGGAGACCCTCTTCACTCATCTATTTCCTTTGGCTGCACTCTACTTTCTCTCACTACTTTCTCTCTCTAAAAACTTCATTCAAGAACACTCAAAAGGCCTCAAAAAACATGAACTACTCCATCATTCAACTTGTTATAGTGGTAAGACACCTGAATGTAAGCCTAAAACTCATAGTGTTCTTCGTGTTGTTCATCCTTTGAAGGTGTACGGCCGCACACCTTCATAAGGTGGCCGCACACACCTTAAAGCTCTCCAAAGTGAAGAGTTTGGCCTTCATTCACTAGTAGGACTTGGTATTAGGACAAGAACACCTCAAAATCGACATTTCGGGCACAAATGAGGAGTGTACGGCCGCACACTCCTGTGTACGGCCGCACACACCCTCTGTACGGCCGCACACTCCTGTGTGCAACCACACATACATCCTGGCCGCACACACACCCTTTTGGCCGTACACCTCCCTTGTTTGATCATATAGGGTCCCGACAAGCATTTCCAAGTCTTTAGGGTGGTTTCCCGTCATGTTTAGTCATGAAACGCCCTAATTCTAACACACATATGTGTTATCACATGATAATAGGATCCACTTGCGTACGAGACATTGGTTGACACTCAGCACTCGTAACCAATTGTGCTTTCGGATCCTACGAAAAACAGTGAGTTCATACCCCTACGCTTTTTCCGAGTTTTTCATGTTTTCAGGGGGGGGGGGGATACAAGCAAAAGTACAAGGAAACTTGTGCTCAAATTATCTCATTTTGCATAGAATGATTTTATGTTCTGCATGCTTATAACTCAGAAAACTGTTTTACCAAACGATTAAGGAATCAACTAGTAGAAACAGTTTTCAAATCTAAAGCAAGAAACTTGTGAGTCATGTTATAATATGTATTATTTTATAAAGGATTCATGCAAATCATAAACAAGATTTTCGATATTGTTACTTGTAAATTTGTTAGGCTAAGTTTGAGACTTGTCCTTGGTAACACTCCCTCGGATTCGTGAGTGGAGGACTACGACTTATAACCAGAATCTCTTGGAGGGAAAGCGTGACTATTGTGTATAGATCTATATGGGACTGACTATCCCGCACCCTCGCTGCTAGCTACAGCGGAACCGTTAGGTTCAGGGGTGACAAAGTCATAAAAGATACTGGCCCCCGTTTCGTGCCTTATCCAGTCTAAGTACGGTTATGGAACTCACAACTTAGGTAACGAGAATTTACTTTTGTAATAATGAAACGAGTGAACTAACCTCAAAGTAATAACCGATTTGATTACTAGAGGGCATCAGTAACGCCCTTAGGATCTAGTTCACTACCTATTTTATTACTTTTATTTATGTAATAAGGCTAATACATCTCACAGCAAGTAACCAGGTTTTTTTTCAAGGAAACTACATCTATCGATACAAGTATGGTATATACTTGTACACCTCGTATCAGAATCGAAAATTAACTATCAACTTTTAAGGAAAATATAGGATTTTCCTGGGATAACTTAACCTTTCGTAAACAGGATGTTTAACGTATAACTAATGGATAATCAAACCTCTTTCATAAGAAAATATAGGATTTTCTTGGGATACAACTTTTCAAAGAATCAAAGAAACATTTCTTTCACCAGAAATAAACGCTTATGAACTCACCAGCTTTATGCTGATATTTTAAAACTGCTTGTATTCTCAGGGCAACATTAGACAGGTACTTTTGCCAACTTTTGGAGAAGACGGAGCATTTTGAAGTCACGCCTTTTACTTTTGTTATATACTGTTATGTATAAACCATGTTTTTGAACAATGTAAATATTCATATTATAATGTAATGGTTGTGTTTACTTCGCTTACTATGATACAACTGTTGTGATACTATGCATGACGTCCTCCGCCCCGGAACGTTTCCGCCATCGGTTTCGGGGTGTGACAGTTCGAACCCCAATTGGGGGAGAACTGGTTATTCAGTGTGAGAGGGCATCGTAGGGGCCAACCCTCTGTTCAGCTGCGAGAGCTAGGAGATTTTTGCAGCAGGTTTGTACGATATATCTCGGATACGAGGGTCGAGACCACGACGGATGTGGGCAGTGTGCCGGTTGTACAGGAGTTTCGGGATGTATTTCCTGAGGATTTACCAGGAGTGCCTCCAGAGAGGCAAGTGGAGTTTCACATTGATTTGGTGTCGGGTGTCACTCCGATAGCGAAGGCACCGTACCGGCTAGCACCGCCCGAGATGCAGGAGCTGTCTACGTAGCTTCAGGAGCTGCTAGACCGAGGGTTTATCCGTACGAGCAGTTCCCCATGGGGAGCTCCGATCCTATTCGTGAAAAAAAAGGATGTATCACATAGGATGTGCATTGCTTATCGAGAGTTGAACAAGCTCATGGTGAAAAACCGTTATCCGTTACCGAGGATCGATGATTTGTTTGATCAGCTACAGGGTGCGTCTTGGTTTTCCAAGATTGATCTTCGGTCAGAGTATCACCAGATGAGGATTCGGGAGGAGGATATACCGAAGACAGCTTTCAAGACTCGTTATGGACACTATGAGTTTGTGGTGATTCCATTTGGGCTCACCAATGCCCTAACAATGTTCATGGATCTCATTAACAGAGTGTGCAGACTGATGCTAGATCGGTCGATGATCGTTTTTATTGATGATATCCTGGTCTATTCTAAGACCGAGGAGCAGAATGAGCAACATCTGAGGGAGGTATTAAAGACACTGAGGGCGGAGAGACTTTATGCCAAGTTCCCCAAGTGTGATTTATGGCTGCGAGAGGTGCAATTTTTGGGGCACATCATCAACCAGGAGGGTATTTCGGTGGATCCAGCCAAGGTTGAGGCAGTGATGAAGTGGGAAGTATCGAAGAATGCATCCAAGATTCGTAGCTTCTTGGGTTTAGCGGGCTATTACCGGAGATTCATCCAGGATTTATCCAAGATCGCCGTGCCATTAACCCGCTTGACCAAGAAGATTGTGACATTTCGATGGGGCCCAAACCAGCAGTTGGCTTTTGAGACCCTAACACAGAAGTTATGTGAGGCTTCGATTCTAGTACTACCTGAGGGGTTAGATGGCTTGGTAGTGTACTGCAATGCATCGATCTCAGGGTTAGGAGCGATACTGATGTAGAGGGGGCATATGATAGTGTTGGGTTTTGAGCATTCTAACACTCCTATGGTGTACATGCAACCCTATAAACCTTGGATCTATGTTTTCTCTATTATACATGCAAATATTAACTATTCCAAGGTTTCATCCTAACTAGCATATTATGAAGCACCTATACTACAAAGTTCTAGTTAGATGACATACCTTTTGATGTAGCTTGATGTATTCAAGCTTTAAGAGCTTAGCCCCAATAGTGTGGAAGCCTCAAATGGAATCACAAATCACCAAAACACCTTGGAAGAACTTGAGAGAATATGTATGCACACTAAAATCGGCCCACTCTTATTTTCACACACTTGTTCCAATTTTGTGAGCCAAGGACCCCTTTATATATTATGGAGGATTAGGGTTACATCCATGTAAACCCTAATACCCATGACCTTTCATTTACATAGGATCCATGGGTTAAAAGCTCCATGGACCATCCATGAAAGCTTAGCCCAACCTAAATGAACTTGGCCCATTCCATATATATAAGAGTCCATATTTAATTAGTTCTTTGTGATCACTTAATTAATTCTAAATTAATTCTTGATCAATACTAATTAAATAATATGATTCCATATTAATATATTAGAACTTATAATATATTAATATAAATCATAAATATACTATTCTCAAAAGACTATCCATATAAATTGTGCCGGTGAAGTGCAACCCAAATGGACCATGCCAGGTCGGGTCAAGTACATACCAAATATAGTTATGGACTTAGACATTAATCCAACAGTCTCCCACTTGGATAAGTCTAAAACTATTATTGAGTATGACTTCAAAACCTTACTGGCAATCGTAGCTCTTAAAGCCGCTGTCGAACTCTGACCTTGCCGATGAACTCTGACCTTGGTCAATGACTTGTCCATTAGATAAGGGATCATATATTCCTCCATTCTAGATATCATATGGACTGAGACATGGATTATCAATCATTTTCTCTGTCCATTTGTTGTTTCCCGATTTCCGATTTATGATGACTGACTGATTGAACAAATCAAATCAGTCCTGGTTTGGCCAAGCACTCACATGTGTCATCGCTAAATCATCGAGGGGCCCACAGATATCGCTTTTATCCCGAAGGTAAAAAGAATGGATAAACTTCGTCTCATATGGCTTGTTCTACTACTTGTTGAATCATACACAAAGGCACGTTTTATAACATCGAGTTACCAATGCGTTTTCGTGCAATCAATGTATAACCAACTCATAGTAACAACTCATATCTCTAGGTTTTAAGAATATAAGATATTATCGTCTCATGATCACTCGTGATAAAATCCATGAAGTGATTCAAATGAGCGTGGGTTGAATCCAATACTCAGAACTTATGAGCACTCATGAGTGTTGTAGCACCGCTTTTTCCAACATCTTAGACCTCTACAAGCCAACCCATGACAGTCTTGATTCAAATCTACTTCCAACATATGACCGACTGTGGATAGTTTGAATAACTTAATCATTCAGGAAGAGCGACTTAGTTATTCTGGAAGTCAAAACATGCAAAGTGAAACACAAGAATAAATGAATCAAATATGGTATCAAACCCTATGAAGATAAATAAACACTTTTATTTATCACCATACTGATTACTCATTATTCATTGTTTCGGTTTTATCAACTTTATACTTGAATTAAAAACACTAGTTGTCCCATGCTCCAAGCATGTACACTATGTTTTTCTTAAACAATAGCTTTGCCATACACCAAGTATGCACTCTATGTTTGTCTATGATCCTTACTTTGTGAAATAAACCAATTGAACATAATTTCAATGATTCTAATTTCACACTCCCAAATCCTTATCGAAAAATGTGAGAATTTCAAATTCCTATCATTTATCGAAATCTGTTTAGATTTTAAACTTATATGCACTGACCCTCCTGTAATGAATATGTACAAAGTCACAAAGACTTGTCAACAGTCATTATAAGGTATTCCAATGGAGATCAACTCCATGGAAACTAAGTCTCATATTCAAAGTACATTGCTTTGGACATGCTTCTTGCATTAAGTTTTCTAATCTTACACAGATAACTTCCACCTATGGAGACAACTCCATATTCTCATTTTGACTATCACTTCTGAACAAGAGATGCCTCTTTTCAGAATATGTCAATATGGTCCTTCCAAAATTAGCACTATACTTCCAACTGTCCGTGAGCAACCAATCTTTGGTAAACCTCAGATTGTCCTCGACAATTGCTTAATCATTTTAGTCATATCCAATTCTAGATCTTTTCCCTTCTTAATGCCTCTGGGCATTTGGAAAAATTTAGAAATGACAAATATTATAGCACATGCAATCGATCCTGTACCCAAAGCAAATGGTACACGATTCATGATGTCTCACATAAAGACATGATTCTAGACCAGTCTTTTGCTACAATATTTTTATTTGCCATGTTTTCAAAATTTGACTATGAAGAGGGATGCCGTAATCATAATCGAATTTTGAGAACGCAATATATAGAATTTCCTTAAGTTGAACCAATCCAACATGAAATTCATATATATATTCTTGACTAAAGATGATTAAGGTCTCAATCTAAGCCTTTAGAACTGAAATGAAGTATATCCTCTCCCTTAATTATAGCAAAACAACTTTTTCAATCTCTGCAGCCTCACGAATTGAAACTTTTGTTTTCTATAATTAACATTGCTAACTTGCAACACTAACAATAATTATCATGCTCCCACTTACATGATGATTATTAGCATACCACTTATGCTCCCACTAGCTTTGACATGTACTCAGAAATCAGCTGGACTTCTAGAAATCAATACTTTATTGACTTTCTTACCTAAGTTCAGATTTCTGATACGAGATGCTTTGATAAAACTTTATCAAAATCATACACCTTTCCTTAGATAGCATGCATGCGTGTCTAAACAATTTCAGAATTATGAAAAGGGATGCCGTAATCATAGTCTCAATTGTTTAGACCTTTTGCCATCTGCTTCAAATCTACTTGGTGGAAGTGTTTCCTCACCATCATTTTCATGAATCGGAGAGAAACCTTATGACCCTTAGATTTTATGGTGTATGTGTTCTTATCCATGTGAATCGTCAAAACCATAGTCACAAGATAAGGATAATGACAAATCCAAACTCATATGGACTGAACTTATGCAATCTTAACTTCTTGCCACCTGGCAGTACAGGGCTTGCCATTGCTTCCAAGTTGTTATGCAACCAATTGAGAACTTTCAGAACTCCTATGCAAAGCCAACTTTAACTGGAATGGGCACAGAATGTGTCAACACGATAGGTTATAAACCTCAAGTCGTGTGCTAGTGAAGAACCTCAGGTTTTATTCTTGATTAGTTCTTGAAATTCTTTTTAGGATCTTTAAGACTCCCACTATCCTCTTGACATATAAGACTATCTTGCCAAATATTCAAGAGATAGTGCAGATTCTTTATCAAGACAAACACTTCACACAATTGGCCTTAGTTGGTCTTTGTTTTATCCAAAACATCACAACTTACCAATTTCAAATATACAAGAGTAGGACACTTTTACTCTTACATTTGACAAGTGTTTTAAACCTTTCTTTAAGATATGTCACTCAAGTTACAATCTTGGAGTATGACTCTAAGAATTGTTTTGGAACGAAGTATGACTCATCTTCCTGATCTAACCATTTCAACAATTCATGACTCCTCTTCTTAGTCATAAGAATGCACTAAGAAGACCTTTAGAGGACTAATTGTGATATGATTTCTAAATCATTAAGATGATCACAAACATGATACTAAAGTACTCTCCCATCTTTTCAGATTTGAGAAACTTTTATCTTTCTGCCTAATTTGATTCTTCCCATTCGTTCTGCCATACATTGAGACTTTTCCAATGTTTCAGAATTATACTTAAACTTGTAAGTATAACCATATTTACTAAACTTTAGTAAATCAAATAGTCTTAACGAGCTTTGTGGTGGACATGACCAGTGCACAAGAATGTGTACTCGATCCCTTTAGTCCTTCACTTGACTCACACATCCATGTGAACAAGTAATTAGTCTTGATTTTCCAATGCTTGAAAGTTCTCATTCATCATACTATTCAACTTGCATGATTCCAAGTTTCGGTCCAATTGAAACTTGGGCGATGAGGAACTTTCCTGATTTGGTAAATTTAGACACTACCACAAATGAAAGAATCAAATCCATTTTCCAATATTCCTGTCAGTGGAATCATATAAGCAACAATTTTCCACAAATGCCATTGTAAGGATACTTCAAATAAATAAAATTAAACAATTTTCTTTTATTTTAAAACTTTGCGGAAAAACTTATCCTTACAATCCACATGGAAAATTGTTGTTATCTATTCCTTAGCAATATATCATAACTTCTTAAGCAACTGCTCAAAATTCTGATGCGATCGAAATCCACCTTCGTGATCAGAATCAGCATATACTTCCTTTAAGATTTCTCTCTATTCTTTGATTCTTAAAACATCAACATGTGACCCAGTCACATCATGTAATGAGGATCTCAGAATAGAACTTAACAGAGTTAGATAACGGGCTCTACCTGATGTAGAGTCAAACTTATTGACTTTAACATCCTTAGGTAAATTTGGCAACTTTGCAATCAACGCCCCTTCCTTTGGCAAAATAAACATATGGACCCTTTGGTAATGGGATTATCTCAGACTTAACCTTTCTCTTTACCATTTGGTCAACCGGGTTGACTATGGCCAATCCCTTTCCATTGGGAAGAGAATGCTTTTTCTGGATTTCCAGTGTCACCATTGTCACTGTCCATAAAGTTTTTGGGAAGTTGATCTTCTAATCAAATTTGCTTCACTATCGTTCCAAATCATTTTTGATTCAGCAGCACCAAGCAAATAGATATGATCATTAAGGTTCATGTCATAGTCTGTATCATAGTAGTCCCAAAGGAACTCACTATGTGACTTAGAAAGTGATTGAACATCCAACTTTCTCAAGACTTTGAAACCCAACTCTCCCGGCTTGTCAATATGTGACTTCATCTCTAAGATGTGATCACACATAGACCTTGCTTGCCATTAGGGCTTGAGTGACCTTGAACTTGTGGGTTAGGGAGAATAATTGGAGGAGGTGGAGGAAGTAAAGTTCCAAGAGATTTGGGAAGATCATAGATGTCTGAACTCGACATCTTTTGGGAGATATTCAAGATAGTTGATTTAAAGTCCTTAATATAACACCCAATATGAAATATTAAGGCTAGGATCCAACAACCTATTTATAACTGGAAGAGGGATGCCGTAATCCGAGTTATAAAATAGTTGAAGGTAGGTAAATGACGATTACCAATTTCCACCATGAAAAATGAAATAATTTAATTAGGTTTTTTACTTGGATTTGAAACTCCTAGATCTTTTGAGATTCATTGAACTTTTCAATGGCATGTTTCAATCTCGAGTGTGCCCTTCAGGTTTTGTGACTGGGATGCCGAGGATCACAAAACAAGGTGTGAAGTAACCATGCAAATATACTTGGTACCCTTAATATTTACCCCTCAATCGATGTGTCGGTTAACCACACGAGCTCTACCGATACTATGATAAATATTAAGTTACCATTTGCCTACTTTGTTAAATCCAGGTTAGTGTTCCGGTTAACCACACACGCTCCACTAACGGTTTAAACAAAGTGCAAAGTGTAATTTCATGGATTAGCACCTAATTCATATTTCCCTAAGTAACTAAGATTGGGAATTAATAAAAGGTTTAGTTACTTAGTATTTATCATTAATACTTTTAATGAAGGGAGAATTATAGTCCTTGTCCTACCTGTTCGGCCAACGAACCTCCACCGGTCAAGGAAGCGGTGAGTGAGAGTGGACACCCATTAAACTGCCATTTTATAGGCAGTAACCTTATACCCCCTTATAGACCGGCTTCGTGAATGAGGCCTACTAATGGTAAGACGACTTGCTCTTATACATATAATATATTAAAATTTTAATATTATAATAGTATAAGGGTGTATTTTAGACATTTAAAATACTTGGTGGTTTAATCTATTAATTAAACTAGACATTTAATTTAATTAAACTCAAACCATATATTTATGGATTAATAATACTCTTTTAATTAAACGCTTTAATTAACTATTAATAAAGTCCATAAAAGTTAATTTGAACTATTCAACAAAACATCATAATTCCAATTATTAAACTCAAAATTAAAACCATTTAATTAATTGTTTAAGTTATGAACCCAAGAGTTTTAGAATTCAATTCTTTTTTTCATAAAAAACTTTTCTCAAATTCCAAAACTTGAGGGCAAGTTTTGTAATTCTTGAAAACCTTTGGATTCCATAACTTATGGAATTAATGGTGTTTTATGATGAAACTTTCCATGTTCCATAACTTAAGAACAAGTTATGGAATTCTTTAAAACATTAACACCAAATTTTGTAACTCCATAAAAACTTTGAATCAAAATTTTTTTTTCTAAAAAAAAAACTTTCATATCCATAACTTATGGAAGTTTCAAAAACCCTTAAGATCACAACTTTAAAAAAAAAACTTTTGAGCTCCAAAATTTTATGACAAAATATGTAACTCCTTAAAACATTTAGATCAAAATTTTAAAACTAATAAAATAATCATATCATTTTATCTTTTACTAAATTTGACCTAATTCAACTCATATAACAAATGATTCAAATTTTACAAATAATTTGTTTTTCACAAAACAAGTAATTATCTTAAAATTTGACAAATGTCATGTTTTTTTTTCTTTTTTTTTTCCAACTTGAAAATAAAACATTTGCATCAATATAACAGAAAGCAACCCATGGCTCTGATACCGCTGTTGGGTTTTGAGCATTCTAACACTCCTATGGTGTACATGCAACCCTATAAACCTTGGATCTGTGTTTTCTCTATTATACATGCAAATATTAACTATTCCAAGGTTTCATCCTAACTAGCATATTATGAAGCACCTATACTACAAAGTTCTAGTTAGATGACATACCTTTTGATGTAGCTTGATGTCATGAAGCTTTAAGAGCTTAGCCCCAATAGTGTGGAAGCCTCAAATGGAATCACAAATCACCAAAACACCTTGGAAGAACTTGAGAGAATATGTATGCACACTAAAATCGGCTCACTCTTATTTTCACACACTTGTTCCAATTTTGTGAGCCAAGGACCCCTTTATATATTATGGAGGATTAGGGTTACATCCATGTAAACCCTAATACCCATGACCTTTCATTTACATAGGATCCATGGGTTAAAAGCTCCATGGACCATCCATGAAAGCTTAGCCCAACCTAAATGAACTTGGCCCATTCCATATATATAAGAGTCCATATTTAATTAGTTCTTTTTGATCACTTAATTAATTCTAAATTAATTCTTGATCAATACTAATTAAATAATATGATTCCATATTAATATATTAGAACTTATAATATATTAATATAAATCATAAATATACTATTCTCAAAAGACTATCCATATAAATTGTGTCGGTGAAGTGCAACCCAAATGGACCATGCCAGGTCGGGTCAAGTACATACCAAATATAGTTATGGACTTAGACATTAATCCAACAGATAGCTTACGCCTCGAGGCAGTTGAAGCCTCATGAGGCAAATTATCCCACCTATGACCTGGAATTGGGGGTAGTGGTGTTTGCCCTGACGATTTGGAGGCACTACTTGTATGGGGTGCGGTGCATTATTTATACTGATCATAAGAGTCTGAAGTATTTGATGGATCAGCAGAACCTTAACATGCGACAGAGGAAGTGATTGGATGTGCTGAAAGACTATGATTGTGAGATCTTATACCATCCATGGAGGGCCAACGTGTTGGCCGATGCTTTGAGCCGCAAGACGGAGGGTTCCCCGATTAGGAGTGTTTGTTTGAGGATGACGGTGATCTCTCCATTGTTGGATATGATCAAAGAGGCTCAGGTCGAGGGTGTGAAGAAGGAGAACTAGAAGATAGAGAGGATTTGGGGTTAGTATAACTTGTTTGTTCGGGATAGCCGAGGTCTTTTGATACAATGTGGCCGGTTGTGGGTACCGGTAACTGGAGGAGTGAGATAGAAGATATTGGAGGAGGCACACTAGTCCAAGGTCTCTATACACCCGGGGGATACAAAAATGTATATAGACTTGAGACTGTGTTACTGGTGGCCCTGCATGAAGCGGGAGATCGCTTGGTTTATAGAGCGGTGCTTGACCAGCAGGAAGGTCAAGGCCGAACATCAGCGGCCGCATGGCAAGGTTCAGCCGCTACCTATTCCCATGTGGAAGTGGGAAGAGTTTACTATGGACTTCATCACGAAGCTACCGATGACAACGAGGGGTGTGGACGCCATATGGGTGATTATGGACAGGTTGACGAAGAGTGCCCACTTTATTCCGATCTCTGAGAGTATATCCGTTGAGAAGTTGGCGGATATTTATGTGCGAGAGGTGGTGGCTAGACACGGGGTGCCAGTGTCGGTAGTCTCGGACAGAGATGTTTGATTTACATCTAGATTCTGGAAGAAGTTCCATGAGGAACTTAGCACTCAGTTACATTTCAGCACGGCGTACCACCCCCAGACAGATGGCCAGAGTGAGAGGACGATCCAGACTCTAGAGGATATTCTTCGGGCATGCGTGTCGGATTTTGGAGGGAGTTGGGTTACATACCTCCCATTAGCAGAGTTTTCATACAACAATAGTTACCATGCCAGTATCAACCGAACCCCGTTTGAAATGTTGTATGGTAGGAGGTGTAGGACCCCAGTTTGTTGGGGTGAGGTTGGACACCGAATCATGGGAGCACTGAGGTAGTGCTCAAGACTACCAGGCTGATTCAGTAGGTGCGCGACCAGCTGTGAGTCGCGTAGAGCCGTCAAAAAAGCTATGCTGACTGGCGGCGATGGAATCTTGAGCTCCAGGTGGGGGACTTTGTGTTACTAAAGGTGTCGCCATGGAAGGGAGTCATCAGGTTTCGGAAGAGGGGAAAGTTGGGGCCCCGATATATTGGACCGTTCAGGATTACAGCCTAAGTGGGAAAGGTGGCCTATCGTTTGGAGCTATCGGATGAGCTTAGCCAGATTCACAATACCTTCCATGTGTCACAACTTCGGAAGTGTGTCACAGACGAGGTCGCGTTTGTTTCTCTGGACGACATTCAGGTGGACGAGAGCTTGAACTACATTGAGAGGCCTGTTGTGATTTTGGATAGGAAGACCAAGGTTCTTTGGAACAAGGAAGTGAAGCTTCTAAAGGTGTAATGGCAGCACCGAAGGGGCTCCGAATGGATATGGGATCCGGAGGATGAGATGTGGGAGCATTACCCCGATCTATTTGTGTCTACGGACTTCGAGGATGAAGTCTTGTCCAAGTGGGGGAGAGTTGTAACACTCCAATTTAGGTATTACCATTGAATCCCTTGAAGTTTTATATATTTCATAATAAGTCCCTTAAGTACGTTGGGCGTACTTCATGAGTACGCTTAGCGTTCCATTCTTAGATGATCGCGGAGGGCCAGCACGTACATTGGGCGTACCAAAGAGTATGCGGGGTGTACGTGACGGATGTTCAAACCCTAATATCCAGACTTGAGACCTATATAAGCATCCTTATCTCATTTGAGCTTCACCCTAATCAGCCTCCTTCACCTTCAAACGTCCCTGAAAACCCTAAAATCATTAGAGAGTGTGTTTTGAGCTTAAGGAGTGCATTTGTGGCCATTTTAGTGTCCATTCAAGAAGAAAGAGTTGATAAGCAAGCTTGGAGTGGCATTGGGCTTCAAGAATCTACATCTAGTTCACCTTGAAGAGCTTTTGGAGGTATAAAGCTTTGATCTTGCCATATTATGCATTAGATCTAGATAGGGTTTTCTATTTGGTCCCTTTTGTTAGTTTTGGACCTCCTCTTGAGAGTTGAGCAACTCTAGAGGCTGAAATGGTTAGATCTGAGCTTTGTGAGCATGCTAGATGCATAAAGGTGCTAGGTTGGGGAGTATATAGACTCCATGCATGAGTTTGAAGCCTTATATGAAGTCCTAATGTGAAGAATGAAGGTTTAAAATCCCATATAGCATGCAAGGGCATAAAGTTGCCAAGTTTACGCCCTAGGACGTCTTAATGAGCTCAAATCTAGTATTGGACGTTAGAACACCGAGTATTAAGCACTTAATGGAAAAAAGCGCTTAATTTGTTTGTACGCCGGACGTAAGTTAGAGTACGCCGCGCGTACAGCTCAGGGACTCAGTACGCAACGTGTACTAGGGCAATACGCAAGGCGTACATATCTCAGATGGGCTTGGACTTGTTTTGGGCTTGTAAGCTTTTGGGCCTTAATTAGTCATTAGGTCTGGTCATGTTTTGGATTTAGTGGGTTAGCTTATCTATTTTGGGCCATGAATACTATGGTTGGGCTTTATTGGGCCATGGAGCCCATTAATGATTTTGGACATGGACTTTGGGCCCATTAGCAAAGGAAGACTTTTTGGGCCATTGTGAAAAGACTTGGGGTTTGGGTTCTTTGATTGGATTGTGTTCAGTCCGAACCTTGGGTAATGATATTATTGTTCAGCACGGGTGGTTACGGAATGTTAGGTGAGCAGCTTTCGGGTTCATCAGACAGAGGTGAGTCTCCTCACCATACCAATGGGTCTAAGGCACCAAGGTCGGCCCATTTTCTGATATGTGGTACACTTGTTGTTGTAGAGATATGTGGTATGATAGTTAGTTATGCTTAGTGTTATGCTACCTATATGTGTGATATTTGTTGGGAAGACCATGGGAGGAGCCCATGGCACTTGGATGTAAGACCATGTGGGGGAGCCCATGGCTTTTCAAGTAAAGACCATGGGAGGAGCCCATGACACTTGGATGTAAGACCATGTGGAGGAGCCCATGGCTTACCAGCTAAATCCCATGGGGGATCCCATGACACTTAGGTGTAAGACCATGTGAGGGAGCCCATGGCATCCTGGAGTAAGACCTTGGGAGGAGCCCACGACATCCTTATATGTTTGTATGCATGGATTATGTGGTATATGTAGCTTTTATAGTTAATATGATATGTGTTTATGTGGATTATGTTTGGGGTATGCTCTAGGGAATTCACTAAGCATTAGCTTACAGTTTGTTGATTTGTTTCAGGTACATCTGAGCCTAAGGGCAAAGGAAAGGCTTGATGGCGCGGCGTGCACTCTCCGACATTTTTTTTGATGGGACACTGTGATGTTATGAATAAAATGTTAATGTTATGAATTTTGAAAATAGTGGTTAATGTTACTTCACACTTTATGGGAATGTTTGGCTTATTAAAATGAAAATTTTATTTGAAAATTTTGGGTTGTTACAGGTCTAATGGTGGTTTTAGTTTTTAAAAGTGATAAGCGGATTATGAGTTGCCGAGTTCTCCCAAAACCAATTCAAACCCAGAAACTAAATAAACAAACCAATTCGTGTATCAATAAATCAAGCTCAAAAGTGAGGACGATGTTGTTCCAAAAAGTGACGTATCTAATGCAACTGCTCCATAAAGAGAAGACGATGGTGTTCGTTGTGGTAGATCCGATACCCATATGAATCCTTGTCAGTCAGAGTTTATGAGAGAAAGAGAAAACATTTATGGTGTTCGTCGGATTTGAAAGAGGGCATAGAAGAAGAACGACGAGAGGATAGAGAAACATAGATGGAGATGGAGGTCTGCGACATTGTTATGGAAAAAGATTATTTCCATATCTATTTTCTGGTGACAAGGGTTTCACGAGATCCATTCCCAGAACTAGGACTACCACCAAAAATAGTTTTTCTTCCTTTTCATCATCACCTGGTATGAAGACGTTTCAAGCCTTAGATCTAAAATATGTTGACGACTTCATTGTCGATCTCAAAACCCTAACTGACAAAGCTCGATGGAGGTATACAAGTAAAGAAGATGAGCACCAGATTCCAAAATCAATGATGGTTCTGTAATAGAAAGAGAACCGATGAGAATGACCTTGCGACTATGGTTTTTTGAAACCCTCAACTTCTTAGTTTATGTTAGATCATTTTCATTTGAAACCCTCCTCGAAACCCTACTCGACGGTTTGAAACCATCCTCGATGGAGATATTAGATCTAAGATGAGCGAGTATCAGATCTAAGAAGAACGGGTATCCGATTGGAGAACAAGGAGGAAGAGGATGAGAGAGGAAGTGGTTCTGAACAATGAAAATTGAGGTGAATGGTGATCTGGAGATGATGGTGAGCGGTTCTCATGCGATGGTGGTGAGCGGTTCTCCGATGATGGTGGTGTTCGGTTCTCTAAGGTGGTGGAAAGGTAGTGGTGGTGTTAGTGATTTTTTGTGAGTTGAATAATGAAAAAGAGAGATAATGGAATGGTGGGTGAGATGGAGTTCGAATTCATTTATCTATTTGTAACACCCTGTTTCGAATCATTTCATAATTTGGAACCGTGACCCGAGGATCAATTATCATAAGGCTTTGGGCCTTGGGGAAAGAGAGTTTTAGACCCATTTGCTTGTGGATAATGTAGGTAGTTGTAACGCCTGCAGATTAGGGCTAGTTAATTTAGAGATAATAAGTGTTAAAAATGACTTTTTGATAGAAGATTATTTAGGATAAATAATCTTAACCAAAGTTATAGTATATGTCACAATGATTCTGTACATGTACATGTAAAGAATGCTGAAATCCGACTTATAACGAATAAGTCATGACCTGTCGAAGTTTCGCGATTAAACCGGCATGGCTCCGCATATTGTAAAAAGTAAATTTTTGACAAAATACATTTTAGCCTTAGCGTATAAATGAAAGACGTAGTAGACGTTAAATCGAGAGTGTGCATATAGAGAATGTCGATATCTGACTTCGTTAGAGGATATTATGATTTTTCTAAGATTCTGTGTAGCAGTATACAATTCGGGAATTGATTTTTAGATTTATCATTGATTAGCCAATGGAGTCTAAATGAAAGTTTTAGATCACATCGATACCTACGCGTGGATATAAATAACGTAAAAAACGGAGTTCCTAAGCGAAGATTACGGATTTTAGAAGATAATTAATTTTCGGATTAAACTCAGAGTGACACGTGGCAAGATCTACGCCACACCTTCTTCCCCACGGCATGCCACCTGATGGCGACACGTGGCACATTACGCCCAACGTAATTTTTTAGTATGCCCCGCGTAACCCATAAAAACCTATTACGCCCCGCGTACTTGGGCGCTGGCAGCCTATAATAGAGCTCAAAAATCACTCTTTTCCTCACATATTTATATCCAACTCTCTCCCAAAAACCCCCAAAGCCTCTATGCCTTCCTTTAGCACCTCCTAGGTGTTATAAGTAAAGCCCCAGAGTGCCAGAAAGCCCCGAGAAGTAGAGCTTTCAGCTTAAAAGTTCGACCCGTGCATAGCCCGGTTTCTCGCTAAACTACCTGCAAGTTGAGTTATGTTTACCGTACTTTAAGTATAACTTATGTTTAAGTTCATTGTCGTTATTATGATCCTACCTCCGATATGATCCTACTTGTTTGTTCCTTACATGATAGATCTTGAAGTAGACTTTGAGTTAATGATGAATTTAGACTAATAATTATTCGCAATAAATATTAGAATAAAACTTGGTGATAATGACACTAGGTTACGTCAAAGGAAAAGACAGTTGCGCTGCCCGAATTTCAAGTCGTCAATTTAACAAGTGAGTGGATATTTACTTTTATCTTACACATAGATATGAAATATTTAATATTAATACATGTTATATGTGCTTATTATCTGTGTTCATGAATATTTAGGCTAGATGAACGATTTATATATGTTTTACTTGAGTTAAACTGTATACGTTTTTTTATACCTATAAATATAGTGGGTAAAGATGGGTAGATGAAAGATGATATGGATGATGAGAGATCAAAGATGATATAGATGTTGAGAGGTGAAAGATGATGAGAAGCCTTGACTATAACTTTGATCTAGTCATCTAGTAGAGTATAGATAACAACCACAGATGATTCGAGACAGTCATGTGGAACGCTAGAAGGCTTAGAATCTACATGTATTTTTGAACTACGTGTTCACCAGATGTACTCTAAAAACTCTGGCATCTATGGACTTAGTGCCTTATAAATGAACATTGGCAGCTATGGACTTAGTGCCTAATAGTTAACATTGGCAGTTGTGCCTAATAGATAACATCGACAAGTATGGACTTAGTGCATGTTATATAAACCCTGGCAGCGATGGACTTCGTGCCTATTCCTTAGGACAATCCTAAGGAATGTATAAATGAAGAATCGATGATTCTTAGGGAAGATCCTTAAGAATAAAGAAGATAATGGGGATGGGAAATTGGGTTAATTGTTTGATGATTAAACATAATAATTATATTATTGTGGGTTGAAAATCCTATGTACTCACCAGTTTTCCCAACCTGACTCAATCAGTTTATTGTATCACAGGTAGCGATGTTAAAGATACATTTCGCTGAGAGATTCAAGGAGTATTAGGCCACTAGTTTAATTACTGTAAGGCTTGTAATATTCTGTTATGTTTATGTTTCTGTATTGAGAATAACATCCCAATGTTTTAAAATAAGTAAAATACATTTCTTCGGAAATGCTTTGATAATGTCATTATCATGTTTTGTGGGAACAAATTCCGCAATGTTATTCTTCAAAAAGAAAACTCTGATTTTTAAATAATCATAAACAAATCGGTCTTTTCTGGTCGTGAAAATGGGGATGTCACAGTTGGTATCAGAGCATTAGTTTATGCGAACTAGGAATTTTAGGAAATTTCGAGACTTAAAATTAGAATGCTAAGTGATGATTGTGAGATGAGTGTCTTCTATATTTGGGAAGTATGCCTGGATAGACACGAGTACTAGCTTATTTAGAGAAGATGCATGAATTGCTTTTATGTGCTAAATGATTTATGCTATAAGATGCCTTATATGCTTTATGATGCTATCGTTTGATCGGATCTATGGTGTATTCCGACCGGATCTAGAAATTTTATGTGTTCAGATTTTTAAACATTTAATTACGATATTAGAACTGACATATAACTTTTCGGAGTGATAAGGAGATTTATATGTATGTCGTAAATGAAGCTTTCCCTATATTAATTTTGTTCATTGTACACTGAAAATCTGCTAGAGTGTATAGATCGAAATGATGAGAACTCGCAAAGGATTAGGAAATGCTAATGGAAACCAACAGTCTGAGCCACGAGTGATTGAGCGTGCATCAAAGGTAGCAACTGCACCTGAGCCAATCACGATGTCAGGAGTCCAAGAAATGATTTGGGTTATGATGGTCAAACAAAGGGAGGAGATGAGACAAATATTGCTTAATAGGGATGAACCTACTATACGAGTCGTGCAACCTTAACTGAATGAGGAACAGTCAGAAGAAGGAAATTATTGTAGAACTGTTAGTCAAGCCGAACCACAAGTGGTTAAGAGAAATAACCAGGATGAAAGAATTGAAAGGAACGGATCCAAGTATAAAGACTTTATGACTTGCAAACCATCAACTTTTACTGGTAAAGAAGATCAAATCGAAGTTATGGATTGGATCTTTAAAATGGAGCTAGCTTTCATAACATGTGGTTGCAAGGGTAAGCTACAAACCACTTATGATGTACGTTTGTTTAGGGGTGGGGTAGTTCGTTGGTGGAACACCTTGGGAAAGATCATAAGCCCTAATGATCCACTACAACTGACATGGGCAGAATTCTTGGTACACTTTAAACGCAAGTTCCGCTCAGCCGAAAACGTGCTAGAGCTGGAGAACCAGTTTCTGACGTTGAAAAAAGGCAATATGTCCATTGATGAGTATACCAATGCCTTCACGGAAAAGATAGAGTACATCGTGCCAGTACGCCAAACACCTACTCTTAAGGCGGCCATCTAGGCTGCTAAGTCTGTTGAAGAAATGATCAAAGGCAGAACTGCCAATAAGGTAGAACTTGGCGAGAAGAGGAAATTTTGAGGGATCTTCAAGATCTGACAAGAAAAATAGGTTCCCGAAGTATGACCCTAACAACAATAGTTATGGGGATAGCAATGAAGAAACGTGGTGTGAGAAGTGCAAAAATAAGCACTATGGGAGATGCTAGAGAGAAGTGGCTTGTAATAAGTGTGGATGATCGGTCACTATTCTAAGGATTGTACGTTTAATGATATGGTATGCTACGGATGTGGAGACGAGGGTCATATGTCAAAAGACTGCCTGAAGAAAAATGAAGCAGCAAGACTGAATGCGCCGCTGAAGCCAAAGGCAAGAGCATTCCAGATTATCCTTGATGAAGCAAGCGACGATGCAAGGGATCAGGAGTAAGGATCTATATATATATATATATATATATATATATATATATATATATATATATATATATATATATATATATATATATATATATATATATATATATATATATATATAACATCCCCATCTGACACGTATCACAATATTGTCCGCTTTGGGCCACTCGGCACAAGGACTTCCCAGGGGGTCACCCATCCGGGTACTACTCCCGACCGAGCATGCTTAACTGCAGAGTTCTTATGGGATCTGCTGCCCTCACATCTTTAAAACGCGTTGTGACAAGGAATTTATCCACACCCCTTATAAGGAAATGTTTCGTTCTCCTTCCCATCCGATGTGGGATCAGGTGCAACCCACCGTAATAACATATATTTCCAAACCAGAACGGCGGAAACGTCCGGGGGCGGAATGGCATAAACGTCCGGGGGAAGTTGACTTCATGTATAGTATATCACATCCCAAACTAGAACGGCGGAAACATCCGGGGGTGGTTGACTTCATGTACAGTATCACACCCCCAAACCAGAACGGCGGAAACGTCCGGGAGCGATTGACTTCATGTACAGTATCACAACAATTAAATAGTAATGAAAAATAGCAACCCAAACATTCATACATTGATAACACAAGATTACATTGCTTACAACACTTTGTTTGTTCAAAAGTTAAATATAAAGAACTGAAAACTAGATAAACATGAGATGACTACACCGGCCCTCAGGAGGGGTTGAGTACCTGTCTATGGGGTTCCTGAGAATACAAGTGATTTTGAAAAGTGTCAACTAAAAATTTGGCGAGTTCATAAGCATTTTTTTATAAAATAGTTTTGCACTTGTTTAGAATAGTTCTCGTAGTACTTCCAGAAAATCTGATATTTTCTATAAAAATAAGTTTGTAAGCCTCGTTCTAAAACCATGATTATATGCATGCGTGTCCTTTGTTTTCTTTTGTTATACTTGTAAAGAGTGTGTTCCCAGAAAATCCAACATTTTCATTAATATGAAATGAAATTGAAAGTAATTCCTTGGTATCCTTTTCTTGTAAAGTAATAATATATATTTTCAGAGAAATGCAGTATTTTCCTTAAAAATGAACTGTGGTCTTTAACCCTAAGACCACGATGGAAGTGAGTATCATACAGAAAATAGTTTATAGTTTCATTTCTTTCAATAAAACCAACGAAGTATAATCTTCCCGTAAACCAAAATCATTTTTGTTGGTCCCTACGTGAGTCGTTATAACAATGCTTGATACAACTAAGTTGCATGTCATGACGTTCTTCACGCATCGATTTCGATAAGATATTTGTCACCCTAGACTGGCCCCGTCTAGTTGTAGCGAACAGCTCAAGTGTGGGGGTGTCAACCCCGTATAGATCTATACACAATCACCCTGCTCTCCCTCCAGGAGACTCAGGTTATAACTACAGGACTTACGGTGTACGCTAGGTAGGTACGACAAAGGGAAGTCTCACAGGAGCATTAACAGATTTACGTGAACTACGATTTCCTTTTTACTTGTAAAATAAGATAATTATGCCTTTAAATAATTATGCGTAACTTCGAAAAGTGTGGTTTGTGGTTTCCAAACTATACCCGTTTATAGTTTATCCTGTTGGTTTGAAAACTATTTATATAGTCTTTTATATAAATATAAAGGTGTATTCTAGCAGGAAACTATGAAATCAAAACATAATATTTCGGTGTTAAAACCCATTAGATTAGTAAGTGACTATAAGGTGCAATTTTGCTAGTATAACTATATTTTAGTATAAATTCCCAAAAACCATGTAGTTTTACAAAACATACTTTTCTTTATTATGATTTTACAACATCGATTATGTTTGTTCTAGACAACAAGTATATCACAAATATTTATACCAATATAAACCATAACTTATGTAAATAATATTTTATCTTTAACAAAAGATGAAAAATATGAAATTATTTATGGGATAAACAAAGTTTGACTTGTATTCCTCCCCCCCCCCTCCCTAAAACATGGAAAAAGCTTGAAAATATGGGGGTATGAACTCACCTTGGTTTGGTTTGGTGGATGATTTAAAGTGTTGTGAAGAGATTTCGAGCCTAGTCTTGGTAAGAGCTTGAAGAGCTTCTTGGATGCTAGTTTTCTAGTAATTTTAACACACAAAAATTTGTGTGTAAATGGGGTGAAATTAACAACATAATGTGTAATAGCACTAGGGTTGTCGAAATTTACTTACCAAAGTCCAAGGACCACCTAAATGATGAAGATTTTGGAAAGAACCAAGCTTGTTCTTGAGATGATAATTAGAGAGAAAAATGAGGGAAGTTGGGGAATAAGAGAGTTGGTGGGGTATTGGTTTACTGGCGATGTTTAAGGGTGAGGAAAGTGATGGGATATGTGCTTGTAAGTCTGGACGGTAATGTATGGATATTTGTTGGTTAATTCATGGTTTACTGTGAGTGTATTAGGAATGCATGAAATTTCCCATCTCAAAGTCAACTACTCTTGTCTTATTCTCACCATATGACCGAACACCCTTCAAAATATCCTAGTATGACCGAATTCATACATGAATTCGGTCCTAGGAGTGACTTACTTTATGATTTCGGTCCTAGGCTCATCATAGAGTGTGTTTTCGGTCGTAAAGTGCTCTAGGGATGTGATTTCGGTTCTAGCTTCTTAAAAGTAATAGATTTAGGCCCTATAGTGTTCCTAAGAAGTTGATTTCGGTTCTATAGTGTTCCATCGTTCAAAAATTCGAAATCTTTTTATACACTAACATGCATATAAATTTATTACTTGGACTTGTGTTGACTCCTTTGAGTCCTTGATGGCTTGTTGACTTCATTTTCCTTTCAAAGGTTCATTACAACTTAGCTATCACAAGTGTATATAAATATGAACTTGTATAAGCATGCTCTCTTGGTTTTCAAAGCTCCATTGCATCAAGTTATGTTGTGAGTTCACTTATGCTTGGTTAGGGTTTAGACCTTGTTGGTTCCAAAATTTCCCAGTTGTGAGATCATCCCCCCATTAGAGGGAATTTCGTCCCAAAATTAGCATCTTGGGCGGCTCTTGCAACTAGGAGAAAGCTGTAGGTATCTCTGTTTCATATGGTCTCTTCGTTCCTAGGGGAATTTGGGTCTTTGCTTGGTGTTCCAGCGGACCTTCGCTATTAGTATTTAACATTGCCCTTTTGGTTTCCCTGCCCATGATCTCTCACATGTTCCTCTTTGGGGTGTAGGTTCTTATTCACTTGGATTTCGTAGAGTGGGATTACCAGAGCTCGGTGATTAGACACTTATTAGGGTTGGACGCGTGGAATGTGGGATGCATGATGCTGAGTTCTTGTGGTAACTGAAGTCTTTAGGCTACCGGACCGTTCTCGGCGAGGATCTCGAATGGTCTAATGATGTTGGTGTACTAGATGCCCTAGAGGTAGTGTTCCCTAGACCTTAATACGAACACTATTGTCACTAAGGTTAAGGTTGCGAGTGATGTAGCTGGCCTTATGAGTCTTAGGTTGCCTTGGGAGTTTTCTTCCTATGGGATTCAGAGCTAGAGGTAGGTCGACCTTTGCAAGTCCTTTGAAGTTAATCGAATAAGTCTTTGATTCAGGGTAGGGGATATCGATCCTTGAGGATGGGTTTGTTTGACTCTTGTTTGTCAGTGGTCCTATGGGCAATTCGCCTTTCCTCCTTATGATTCAGATGGGTGCTTCCCGAGGTTAGAGGCTTGGCCTGATAGCTTCCTTACTTATTGGGTCGTTCTATTGATCGGACGATATCTGTTTTGTGTCGGTGCTAAGTGATATTGGGGTTTTGGCTATAGGAATGGCTCCAAGAGTCAAATCGGTTCCGAACTCATCTTGACACAAGGGTGATACTTCAGAAAGGGATCCGGGGACATCTCGGGGAGGTTATAAACCTCTGAGATTCCTTTGAGGTCTTTTTGCTTCTTGTTTCTTATTTCTACTATCGGCTAGGAAAGAGCGTGGTACCTCTTGCATAGATACTTATAAGTCCAGATGCAAGAGATGCCTCAGAGGTTTGTCGTTATAGATTTGAAAGAGTTTCGTTAATTGGTCGGGTAAGGTGAAGGGTCTCTTTGGAGTGCTTGGAATTGGTATGGTGAGGATCAAACCAGTCTGCGTTAAGTGACGACGTTGGACTTCTTATTGTAACAGATGTTAAGTCGATTTGGAAGGGAGATGATTGTTTAGAACGATAGTGTGTTCTATGTTCATGTTTCTAACGCTACCGGTTTCATCATCGTTAATACTGTTGTGACTATTTTGTGTCGGATTTGGAGGGGGGGGGGTTCTAGTGGTACGAGTACTTTGATATATAAAGATGAATTATATAGTCTGATTTCTACTATGTCTCTCTATGATAGTTTGATTTAACCTAGTCGTGTATAATTAAAATTGAAAAGACAGTCGACTGAGTGGCCCTGCCCTAACTCCACAACCATACAAGGAACAAAAATTAAGGCGGAATCACACACTCTAAGTCTGTAGAATCTTAGTTATATACGACCCTGCGTTTACACTAAGCCATCATAGCTCACCTGCAAGACTCTTTAGTTTTTCTATGAATGATATGGTTTTTTCGGATGAGGGAATAATTTATGATTATGTTTTTATATGGAAAATTTTTTACTAAAATTTGATGTTTAATTTTCGTTGTTTGGAAACGTACCGAAATCCTAGTAGGGTTCCTCATTGCTTCTTCATGTCCAGTTGTTAAACTCCTCCTGCTCCTCTGTCATTCCTCTCTGTTGGACAATCCCTCTTGAAATGTCTCGTATTACCGCACTTGTGTCATACTGGACTTATTCCAACCTCGGGGGTTGGAGTGATGCATTGGGCCGGGGTCCTACAGAAATGAGCGGTGTGCCCCTTCTTGTTGCACTTATTGCAATATAATTCCTGGCAGACTCCATGATGATGGTAGTTGCACTTGCCGCAGTGTAGGAGGTTTCCATGATATGGTTTTCTTGGTGCTGAGGTAGTGGGTCCAGTGGGGGTATGGACTGCTGCAACTTGTTGTCTTTTGGTAAGCCCTTGAGTCGACCTGCTCCCTTTCTTTTTCCCAAACTTTCGTTTCATGATCTTAGGTTTGGGGTGTCTTGGTAAGTTGTCCCTCTTTAGTTTCCTTGGTTGTTACTACGGTTGGAATTGTCGACACTTCTTCCATTTTCGTTTGTGTTGTTGGCGTTGAGTTGCGCCATGACAGCTGCCACGACAGCTGTTACAGCGGCTTGGAAGGTTGTGGTGTCGATCTGTAGAATTGGTGTTTCCCCGGTGTGCTGGTTATTTTCATGGGAAGACATGATTCTGTTGCATGATGAGAAACAAGTTTGTAAGTAACTGGGGCCATTTCTAGTTGTACCTCGTCTATGATTATAGATATACAGTCATGCATGCACGCATATAAGTCACATGTCTTGTTTCACGATTCTCAATGTTTCGACCTACATCCCTATGATGTATTTATGGTAATGGGTAGTAGTAGGTATTGGACGATCATTAATTTTAACAAAAGAGGATATAGATATCAGTACAATTAGTTGATTCGGATTATGTAACACCGAAATTTTTCAAACCAGATTTTTCATTTTCAAACATAAAAATCACATGTCATATTTCCCGAAAATCTCAAGTGTCAACATTAATACAATTTATTTATCAAAAGTTGTTTATCACATAAACCAGAATCCTCCAAGACATATCTCCAATGCGAGTGTGTGTACAATCAAGTCGGGGCCTTCCCGCGATCATCAGAACTACCTAAAACACATAACACATAACACGGTAAGCACGAAGCTTAGTGAGTTCCTCGAAATACCACATACAGCTCATTAGCCACTCTTGGCTATAACTCGATCCAATGCCTAGAATCCCACTCCTTCTTCTTCAAGACTCCTTCTTCACTCCAAAGAAACTCAAGAATGCTCCCAAGGCTCTCAAATGCACTCACAAGCTCTAAGAACGAAAACTAGGGTTTAGGAGGGTTGGTGACTGAGAATGGTGACCAGGAATGAGGCCATCATATCCTTTAAATAGGGGTCTCACCCTAAATTAGGGTTTTCACTCATAGCCTAGTACCCCCAGCATACCCTCTGGTACGCCCAGCGTACTAGGTGGCTTCTGCGTCAAATGCACGCATATGAGTACGCTGAGCGTACACTCGTGTATGCCCCGCGTACTCATTCACCACCTTTTCTCATAAAGGGACTAAAATGGCCAATTACTCAAAAGACCAAGGGTTACGAGGTATACTTGGACTCAGGATGTTACAATTCTCCCCCACTAGGATTAGACTTCGCCCTCGAAGTCATGCTCCGAAAATAATTCGGGATATTGCTCTCGTATTTCTGACTCCGGCTCCCAAGTCGACTCGGACCCTCTACGATGTTGCCACTGCACCCGAAACAAGGGCACCTCTTTGTTCCTTAGAACCTTCACCTTCCGATCCAAAATCGCGGTCGGCCTCTCGATGTAATTCAGGCTCGCATCCACCTGAATGTCCACTAGGGGTACCACTGCCGTCTCATTGGCTACACACTTCCTTAACTGGGACACGTGGAAGGTGTTATGAATCTGACTCAACTCTGCAAGTAGCTCCAACTGGTATGCTACCCTACCCACTCTGGCGGTCACTCTGAAAGGACCGATGTACCGGGGCCCCAACTTGCCCCTCTTCCTGAATCGAATCACCCCTTTCCATGGGGATACCTTCAAGAGTACAAAATCTCCGACCTAGAACTCCAGCTCGAATCGTCGCCTGTCGGCATAACTCTTCTGGCGATTCTGGGCCATCAGTAACGTCTGTCTGACCTGCTAAATCTGCTCAGTCGTCTTCAACACTATCTCAGTGCCACCAATCACTCGCTGCCCTACCTCTCCCCAACAAATGGGAGTCCGACACCTCTTCCCATAAAGAAGCTCAAAGGGAGGAATATCAATACTCGAATGATGGTTGTTGTTGTAAGAAAACTCAGCCAAGGGCAAATAAGTGTCCCAACTTCCTCCTAAGTCCATCACACATGCTCGCAGCATGTCCTCAAGCGTCTGAATCGTCCACTCGCTCTGCCCGTCTGTCTGCGGATGGTATGTGGTGCTGAAGTGCAACCGTGTACCCAACTCCTCATGAAATTTCTTCTAGAACCTGGAAGTAAAGCGCACATCTCTGTCTAACACTATCGAGGTCGGCACTCCATGCCCAGCTACCACCTCCCTCACATAAATCTCGGCCAGTCTCTCCGCAGAAGAACTCTCACTAATAGCAAGGAAGTGAGCACTCTTCGTCAACCGGCCCACAATCACCCAAATCGTGTCAACCCCACGCGCAGTTCTCGGTAACTTGGTGATAAAGTCCGTAGAAATATGTTCCTACTTCCATTGGGGAATCTCCAGAGGCTGCAATGGACCATGTGGCCGCTGGTGCTCTGCCTTAACCCGACGACAGGTCAAACACCTCTCTACAACCCATGCCACGTCCCTCTTCATACACGGCCACCAATAGTCTCTGTTCAGGTCCAAATACATCTTAGTGGCCCTTGGGTGGATCGAGAATCTCGATCTATGTGCCTCCTCCATCAGAATACGGCAAGTTCCACCTGTACAGGGCACCAAGATATCATCGATGAACACGATCACTGACCGGTCCAACATAGGCCTGCACACTCGGTTCATGAGATCCATGAACGCTGCCGGTGCGTTGGTGAGTCCGAAAGGCATCACCACAAACTCGTAATGCCCATAACGAGTCCTGAAGGCCGTCTTCTGAATATCCTCCTCTCGTACTCTCATCTGGTGATACCCATATCTCAAATCAATCTTGGAAAACAAAGATTCCCCCTGTAACTGATCGAACAAATCGTCGGTCCTCGGAAGTGGATAACGGTTCTTGAACGTTAGCTTGTTCAACTCCCAGTAATCAATGCACATCCGGTGTGAACCATCCTTTTTCCTGAAAAAAAGTATCGTCGCTCCCCACGACGAGCTACTCGATCGAATAAATCCCTTCCCTAGCAACTCCTGAAGCCGTGAGGATAACTCCTGCATCTCTGGAGGCGCAAGGCGATAAGGTGCCTTAGTGATTGGCGCCATTCCTGGATCCAAATCAATCTGAAACTCCACTTGCCTTTCAAGAGGTACACCCGGTAACTCCTCGGGAAAAACATCAGGAAACTCACACACTATCGGAACCTCGGAAATAGAACTAGGCCTCTCTGAAACAATTCGCGTATCCATCACGTACGCCAAGAAACCCATACAACCCTGCTGTAAATTATGTCTTGCCCTGGCAGCAGAGTAGAAGGCTGACCTGGATCTGGTACCCTCGCCATACACGGTAAGCACTCCCCCACCGGGGTATCGTATAGTCACCAACCGACGCTCGCAGTCGATCACTGCTCCAAAACGGCTCAACCAATCCATGCCCACAATGACATAGACATCACCCATCGCAATCGGTACCAGGTCAATCAGAAACTCGATACCAAAAATTTCCAGCACACATCCTCGGAATACATTAGTAAATAAAACCGCATGCTCATCGGCTATAGAAACCCTCAAAGGTCGACTCAACTCCTCGCGTCGGATACTGATGTGACGAATAAAAGCTAAAGACACGAAGGATCGACTTGCACCTGAATCAATTAACACTAAAGCAGCTACAGAATTCACAAGAAATGTACCTAGATATAACACAGAATAAGCACAATAATCTCATAAATAAACCAATAAACACATACATACCAGCCACGACATCAGGTGATGCGCGAACCTCCTCCGCTGTCAGCTGAAAAGCTCTCCCACGCGCCTTCGGAGCCTCGGTCTTTACCGGTCGAACATCAGCAGCACGCAAAGCAGTAGGAGTGGAAACCTGAGCTGATCCATGAACAAGCTGAGGGCACTTGGCCTTCCGATGGCTGGTCTGATTGCAGTGAACGCAGACTTCAAATCCCTTTGGGAAATCCTTCGCCATATGCCCCTCCTTGCCTCACTTGTAGCAAATCCCCGCCCTGCAAGATCCCTCATGACTCTTGCCGCACTTGCCACAAGTGCGGCCCTTCTGGCCTCCTGATCTCAAATCGGCGGGCTTAGCCCGCTTGGCTGCCGGCTGCATCGCTGGTCTCTCCCCTAAGACTCCACATCCTCCTTAGCCTGGGTCTCCAACTCGATCTCCCTCCTCCTGGCATTTGCCTGAAGCTCCGCAAATGTCCGATATGATGAGTTCGCCACGAACTCTCGAATATCCCTCCTCATAATGCTCAAATAACGGCTCATGCGTGCCTGCTCGGTCGACACATGCTCAGTGCAGAATAACACCCTCTCGTGAAACATCCGAGTAATCACAGTCACCGACTCCGTCTTCTGTCTGAGAGACAGAAACTCCTGGGCCAACCGTTCCCTCTCTACCGAGGGAACATACTCATCACGGAACATCATCACAAATCTCTCCCAAGTCACTGCAGTATGCTCTGCAGGAGTAAAGTTGGCTGTCGCGAATTTCCACCAGTCCTTTGCTCCCAAGCGAAGCTGGTTCAGTGCGAACCGCACCCTCAAATGCTCTGGGCATGAACAGGTATAGAAACATCCCTTAATGTCAGAGATCCATCTCATCGCAGCAATCGGATCCTGAGTCCCATCAAACTCTGGTGGCTTCGTGTTGCTGAACTCCCGATACAACAACAAGTCACCCCCTGCGGCCTAGCAGCAGCGACAGCTGCGGTGGCTGCAACAGCAGCCACCTCCAAAACAGCAGCATATCGCTCATCAAATGTCTCGATCAAAGTGGTCTTAATAGACCCAAACATCTCTGGAATAGCCTCCCGAATGGCTGTGACCACCTCATCATGAATCATCATTTTGAATCTCGTCATCACTAACTCCACTGCTCTCTGGGTGTGGCGCGTAGCTACCATGATGTCTCTGAAACACAACACAAAATCATCAGATACTCGCTCGAGTATACTCACACTCGATCATTTGCTCCTTAGCATCCTATGGATTCGTACTTAGGCTGCCTGCAGATCTAGTGCTTTCAGTAGTACGGGCCCAATACTACCTTCCACACCAAGTCCGTAGTCACCCGAAGTCCTCCTCCTAGGATTCTAATTCACAAATACTCTATATCTCATGACTCACAGAATACTCTCTCGGAAGACTCCTCTCAAGCTCATCTAGGTATCTCCTCCTAGATTATCTCTCGACTAAAAAATCAGCACATACTCGGAGCAAATAGCAGATAACACTGATCAAGAACATCTCCTAGGCTAAGGCATCACAAATCAGGCAACTCTAGCCCTAGAATATGAAATACCTAGCCTAATTTCTATCATGCAACCCTAACAGAATATTTCGAAATATCTCATAACACAAAGTAAGGGTATCTTGGGAAATCACCGTTCGAGCTCTGGCTGATTGTACACACCGCTCCACCTTGTTTTCTCTTAAAGCTCTTTCTCGTTTTAGAAAAATCATTTCTTTTGAAAGTTTTTCTCAAATCGTCAGTTTGGTCCAAACACACCCGGAGGTGCATCCGAATCCCTCAAACCAAGGCTCTGATACCAACTTGTAACACCAAAAATTTTCAAACCAGATTTTTCATTTTCAAACATAAAAATCACATGTCATATTTCCCGAAAATCTCAAGTGTCAACATTAATACAATTTATTTATCAAAAGTTGTTTATCACATAAACCAGGATCCTCCAAGACATATCTCCAATGCGAGTGTATGTACAATCAAGCCGGGGCCTTCCTGCGATCATCGGAACTACCTGAAACACATAACACATAACACGGTAAGCACGAAGCTTAGTGAGTTCCCCAAAATACCATATACAACTCATTAGCCACTCTAGGCTATAACTCGATAAGACCCTCCGGTCAATGTGTCTTAGTGGGACCCTCCGGTCCCAACTCAGTAAGCTCATAATAACAATACTCAGCATAAATCACAAAGACATAATGCAGAATATCAAATACACAGATAATCACAATAAACAGCTCAATCACACAAGGTACCACTCAAGGAAAGTATAGTGAGAAGACTCACCTTGCAAGAAGTCAGCAAAACTCGAACTCAAATCACCAGTCTAGGCTCTGCCTAACATACATGACAATTATACCTAGTTAATCACGGCTCTCAAGAGGCTGGACTAACTCACAGAAGGGCAAAAGACCATTTTACCCCTTAATGGCCCTAAATGTCCATAAATTGACCAAACCCTAAAAGTCAACAAAAGTCAACGGCAGGGAGTACACCACGTGTACCAGCTCCTTACGCAAGGCGTACTCAGCTGCCATGTAGACATCGGGGATGAGCGACCCTTACGTTGCGCGTACTAGAATTACGCCCGGTGTACACTCCAGTTTCACCCTTCTCACTTGTTTGGTCTTAAACAGTTAAGACCTTGGCTCATATTTCATATCTAGACTCTCTAATAGCTCTTAACCCATAAAGTCATGGACTTTAAGCCTTTTCATGGCTGGAAAGGTCCCAAACACACAAAACACTCACCCTCTTATGACAAAAAGCACATATCTCACGCATGGCTTGATCCCAACGTCCAAGATAGGATTTTTATGACACTACACCACTGAATATACTCAAAGGGGGTGGATCATTGTCTCTGGAGTACAATATCACATAAAGTCTGCAACTTTTGGGACAAAACCCTAGAATACACTACTAAGATGCAAAAACCAAAAGAGTGAGAAAGTTCTGAGCTTTATACCTCAAAATGAAGCTCCACACTAAGATAAGCTCAGATCCAAGGCCTGGAATCCCACTCCTTCTTCTTCAAGACTCCTTCTTCACTCCAAAGAAACTAAAGAATGCTCCCAAGGCTCTCAAATGCACTCACAAGTTCTAAGAACGAAAACTAGGGTTTAGGAGGGTTGGTGACTGAGAATGGTGGCCATGAATGAGGCCATCATATCCTTTAAATAGGGGTCTCACCCTAAATTAGGGTTTTCATGCTGATCCTAGTACGCCCAGCGTACCCTCTGGTACGCCCAACGTACTTGGTGGTTTCCGCGTCAAATGCACGCATATGAGTACGCTGAACGTACACTCGCGTACGCCCCACGTACTCATTTACCACCTTTTCTCATAAAGGGACTAAAAATGGCCAATTACTCAAAAGACCAAGGGTTACGAGGTATACCTGGACTCGGGATGTTATAGATTACACGGGTTCTTGGAGGGCATACCTCTCTTGATTTACTACTACTACTTGTAGTGAAATACATAATAAACCTATGACCTAGTGCGAGTAGTGTAGTGACGCTCATAAGCCGAAATAGCGCACAAGGTGCTCAGCCATTTCACTAATTTCACGAGTGGCCTCTTCCGCTCTCTACTCTGCTAAGGCTGCCCTAGCCTAAGCCGTAATGAGCTGTTGTCTTACGGTGGGCCACTTCCTCCTCTAAGGAGCGTAGATGGTCGGTAAGGGAATATGCTATGTATGCGGGTTTGGTATAGCCCCCGAAGGGTAAGGCTCACTAAGGATCTCTCTGGTGCCTTCACCCTCGTCTGACTCCTCATTAGAATTCTCCCCCTCGTAGTCCATTTCTTGGTATTCTTTAGGACACACTTGTAGGATTTCCTCGTGAGCCTCGTCTGGCTCCTCCTCGATCCATTCGTTGGCTACTACGACAGGGTAGTGGAAGTCCTCGTGGTGAAATTCAGCCATGTTGCATGTGCAAGAATAGAGGTATGATAAGTATGTAGAATATTTAGGTGTGAGGGTTATATGGTATCCTAAAGTACTCCTATAGTATTTTAAACTTTATGTTCGATTCTAATGTTCCTTTGCATGTATAGTTGGTAAGTTTTTTAGACTAATTGCAACACCACAATCACTCCCAACCACATCTTGGTCATATCTCAAATAAGTATAGTTGATCAGGCTATATTTACCCCATATATGATTACATAGCTGTCTAGGTTTGACTGTAGTGTTCAACATCTAAATACTTTTTCTTTGTTCTTATTATGACACTGCTCTAGTATGTATATATATATATATATATATATATATATATATATATATATATATATATACTTTTATATAATACTTATACTTTTAAAGTATACTTCCAGTCAGAGTGTTTAGTCCCATTATATTTATAGTTGTATATCTTGTATGGTTAGATGTACTGGTTCACTATAAACAATGCTCTGATACCAATCTGTCACACCCCCAAACCAGAACGGCATAAACGTCTGGGGGCAGTTGACTTCATGTACAATATCATAAGCAATTTTGTATAAAATAGTTTTGCACTTGTTTAGAATTGTTCTCGTAGTACTTCCAGAAAATCCGATATTTTCTATAAAAATAAGTTTGTAAGCCTCGTTCTAAAACCGTCATTATATGCATGTGTGTCCTTTGTTTTCTTTTGTTATACTTGTAAAGAGTGTGTTCCCAGAAAATCCAACATTTTCATTAATATGAAATGAAATTGAAAGTAATTCCTTGGTATCCATTTCTTGTAAAGTAATAATATATATTTCCAGAAAAATGCAGTATTTTCCTTAAAAATGAACTGTGGTCTTTAAACCTAAGACCACGATGGAAGTGAGTATCATACAGAAAATAGTTTATAGTTTCATTTGTTTCAATAAAACCAATGAAGTATAACCTTCCCATAAACCAAAATCATTTTCGTTGGTCCCTATGTTAGTCGTTATAACAATGCTTGATACAACTAAGTTGCATGTCATGATGTTCTTCACGCATCGGTTTCGATAAGATATTTGTCACCCTAGACTGGCCCCGTCTAGTTGTAGCGAACAGCTCAGGTGTGGGGGTGTCAACCCCGTATAGATCTATACACAATTATCCTGCTCTCCCTCCAGGAGTCTCAGGTTATAACTACAGGACTTACGATGTACGCTAGGTAGGTACGACAAAGGGAAGTCTCACAGGAGCATTAACAGATTTACGTGAACTACGATTTCCTTTTTACTTGTAAAATAAGATAATTATGCCTCTAAATAATTATGCGTAACTTCGAAAAGTGTGGTTTGTGGTTTCCAAACTATACCCGTATATAGTTTATCCTGTTGGTTTGAAAACTATTTATATAGTCTTTTATATAAATATAAAGGTGTATTCTAGCAGGAAACTATGAAATCAAAACATAATATTTCGGTGTTAAAACCCATTAGATTAGTAAGTGACTATAAGGTGCAATTTTGCTAGTATAACTATATTTTAGTATAAATTCCCAAAAACCATGTAGTTTTACAAAACATACTTTTCTTTATTATGATTTACAACATAGATTATGTTTGTTCTAGACAACAAGTATATCATAAATATTTATACCAATATAAACCATAACTTATGTAAATAATATTTTATCTTTAACAAAAGATGAAAAATATGAAATTATTTATAGGATAAACAAAGTTTGACTTGTATTCCCCCCCCCCCCCCCTAAAACATGGAAAAAGCTTGAAAATATGGGGGTATGAACTCACCTTGGTTTGGTTTGGTGGATGATTTAAAGTGTTGTGAAGAGATTTCGAGCCTAGTCTTGGTAAGAGCTTGAAGAGCTTCTTGGATGCTAGTTTTCTAGTAATTTTAACACACGAAAATTTGTGTGTAAATGGGGTGAAATTAACAACATAATGTGTAATAGCACTAGGGTTGTCGAAATTTACTTACCAAAGTCCAAGGACCACCTAAATGATGAAGATTTTGGAAAGAACCAAGCTTGTTCTTGAGATGATAATTAGAGAGAAAAATGAGGGAAGTTGGGGAATAAGAGAGTTGGTGGGGTATTGGTTTACTGGCGATGTTTAAGGGTGAGGAAAGTGATGGGATATGTGCTTGTAAGTCTGGACGGTAATGTATGGATATTTGTTGGTTAATTCATGGTTTACCGTGAGTGTATTAGGAATGCATGAAATTTCCCATCTCAAAGTCAACTACTCTTGTCTTATTCTCAACATATGACCAAATACCCTTCAAAATATCCTAGTATGACCGAATTTATACATGAATTCGGTCCTAGGAGTGACTTACTTTATGATTTCGGTCCTAGGCTCATCCTAGGGTGTGCTTTCGGTCCTAAAGTGCTCTAGGGATGTGATTTCAGTTCTAGCTTCTTAAAAGTAATAGATTTCGGTCCTATAGTGTTCCTAAGAAGTTGATTTCGGTTCTATAGTGTTCCATCATTCTAAAATTCGAAATCTTTTTATACAGTAACATGCATATAAATTTATTACTTGGACTTGTGTTGACTCCTTTGAGTCCTTGATGGCTTGTTGACTTCATTTGCCTTTCAAAGGTTCATTATAACTTAGCTATCACAAGTGTATATACATATGAACTTGTATAAGCATGCTCTCTTGGTTTTCAAAGTTCAATTGCATCAAGTTATGTTGTGAATTCACGTATGCTTGGTTAGGGTTTAGACGTTGTTGGTTCCAAAATTTCTCAGTTGTGATATATATATATATATATATATATATATATATATATATATATATATATATATAAAGATTGATATATAAAGTAGCCATATAGATAGTATCATATGGTGTAGCCTAATATAAGAGGCATAGTATAGGGTGAACGTGAATATCTTTGTAATTGTTTCAAGAAATAATATAAAATTTAGTTATATTATCCGATCTGTTAAATGACTATGTGAAATTCTTGTATGGTAACTTGGAGAACTGCGAGACAATACTTGAGACGAGTATAAGTAGGTGTGAAAGGTAGTAGAGTCCTATACTACCGGAAGCACATGACTCACACTTGGATCAGGGAAAGTCAAAAGGTTACCAAGGCGCTAGTAATTGATTTTGTTTTGTTCATGTCTGTCGCTACCATCATTTCGGTAATGACTAAGAATATGATTATTATTACGACCCTAGTAATCATATCATATCGATTTTGACTAAGATATGTATTCTACGTGGTTCTGAGAACCAAGTTTGATGTAGAATCCGAATTAAACCAAAAGATTGAAGTATAAGATAATTGAGGCGATCAATAGAAGTATCGTGGTCGTCGTTAAAGTAATAAGCTTGTAGCTAGAAGTGCTACATGCTAGAATGTGATTATATTACATTAGAACATGAAGGTAGGTATCTTCCACTTCGGAATCTGACTCAAAAAGACCTGAGTCAAAGCGTTGCATCATACGATGAGAGGTCATTAGAACATGACACATCGATATGTTACGATAATCGAAGTAAAGAACTTATCTTAAGTTAAGTCTGTTTAAGAAGGAGCAGGAGTCTCCAATAAGGATTGAGTTTGTAACCCGAAGGTTATGATTGAAAGTCCAACATAGTTTGAAGAACGTGTGCAAGATTAAGCACCGCTAGCAGTCAAGAAGTCCAAGAGTTAGATACTCATTTGAAAGGTCATAAGAATTACGGTTATTACCTAGGATGAGAAGATAACTTATGGAGTCATTATACAAGCCCTGTTTTGTTGATGATTCCGTGACGTAATCATCCTAAGGGGGAGATAATTGTAACCCCCGCAGATTCGGGCTAGTTAATTTAAAGATAATAAGCGTTAAAAATGACTTTTTGATAGAATATTATTAAAGATAAATAATCTGAACCAAAGTTATAGTATATATCATAAGGATTTCTTACAAATAAAGAACATTGAAATCCGACTTATAACGAAGAAGTTATGACCCGTCGAAGTTTCGCAATTAAACCGGCACAGCTCCACATATCGTAAAAAGTAAATTTTTGACAAAATACTTTTTAGCCTTAGAGATATAAACGAAAGTCATAGTAGACGTTAAACCGAGAGCGTGTATATAGAGAACGTCCAAATCTGACTATATTAGAGGAAGTTTTGATTTTTATAAGATTCAGTGTGGCAGTATACAATTAAGAAAACGAACTTTAGATCGATCGATTATTAACCGACAAAGTCTAAAAGAAAGTTGTAGATCACGTGGACATAAAAAACGTCAAAAACGGAGATCATATGCGAAAGTTACAGATTTTAGAAGATAATTAATTTTTGGATTAACCTCGGAGTGACACGTGGCATGATCCAGGCCACACCTTCTTCCCCACGGCTTGACACCACATTGCGATACGTGGCACATTATACCCAGCGTAATTTTTTAGTATGCCCCGTGTAACCCATAAAAACCCATTACGCCTGGCTTACTTGGGCGTTGGCAGCCTATAAATAGAGCTCAAAAATCACTCTTTTCCTCACATCTTTCTATCCAACTCTCTCCTAAACACCCCCAAAGCCTCTACGCCTTCCCCTAGCACCTCCTATGTGTTAGAAGCAAAGCCCTGTAGTGCCGGAAATCCCCGAGAAATAGAGATTTCGGCTTAGAAGTTCTGCATGTGCAGAGCCCAGTTTCTCGCTAAACCACCTGTAAGTTGAGTTACACTTACCGTACTTTAAGTATAACTTATGTTTAAGTTCATTGTCGTTATTATGAACCTATAAACAAGATTTATCAGTGATTCCAATTCGTTATGCTGATTGATCCACTTATGGGGATGATGTCTAGGCTGGATTTAGTGAGGTGTTTAAAGTGGGATTTCCAAATAGTATACTTCGTATACCAAACAGACTCTACCTACGATATGATCCTACCTGGTTGTTCCTTACTTGATAGATCTTGAAGAAGACTTTGAGTTAATGATGAATCTAGACTAATAATTAGTCGCAATAAATATTAGACTAAAACTTTGTGATAATGACACTAGGTTATGTCAAAGGAAAAGACAGTTGCTAGAAGCGAAGCGCTGCTGAAATTTCAAGTCGTCACTTTAGCAAGTGAGTGCATAGTTACTTTCATCTTACACATAGATATGTTGTATTTAATGTTAATACATGATATATGTGCTTATTATCTGTGTTCCTGAATATCTATGATAAATGAACGATATATACATGTTTTACTTGATTTAAATTGTATATGTATTTTTATACGTATAAATATATTGGGTAAAGGTGGGTAGATGAAAGATGATATGGATGATGAGAGATGAAAGATGATATGGATGATGAGAGATGAAATATGATATAGGTGTTGAGAGGTGAAAGATGATGAGAAGCCTTTACTTTAACGCTGATCTAGTCATCTAGCAAAGTATAGATGACAACCAAAGACGATTCTAGACAGTCGTGAGGAATGCTAGCAGGCTCGCAAACTGTAGATGTTTTTGAACTACGTGTTCACCAGATGTACTCTAAAAACCCAGGAAGTTATGGACTAGTGCCTTATAAATGAATATTGGCAGTTGTGGGCTTAGTGCCTAATAGTTAAAATTAGCAGCTGTGCCTAATAGAAAACATCGGCAACTATGGACTTAGTGCCTGTTAGATAAACCATGGCAGCAATGAACTTCATGCCTATTCCTTAGGACAATTCTTAGGAATGAATAAATGAAGAATAGATGATTCTTAGGGATGATCCTTAAGAATAAAGAAGATAATGGGGATGGGAAATTGGGTTAATTGTTTGATTATTAAACATAATAATTATATTATTGTGGGTTGAAAACCCTATGTACTCACCAGGTTTCCCAACTTGACCCACTCAGTTTATTGTATCACAGGTAGCGATGTTAAAGATACATTCTGCTGAGAGATTCAAGGAGTATTAGGCAACTAGTTTAATTACTGTAAGGCTTGTAATATTTTATTATGCTTACGTTTCTGTATTGACGATGACATCCCAATGTTTTAAAATAAATAAAATACATTTATTCGGAAATGCTTTGATAATATCATTATCATGTTTTTTGGGAACAAATTCCACGATGTTATTCTTCAAAAAGAAAACTCTGATTTTTAAATAAGCATAAACAAATCGGTCTTTTATGGACGTGAAAATGGGGATTTCACGGTTGTGGGTAGCGAGAGTTCGGTATCTGCTTTGGAGCCCTAGGGTATAATGGTGAAAGTGACGGTTTAGGCCTTTCATGAATTAGGGATTTTAGTTCGAGGTGTTTTAAGTCAAAAGTAATTAGATAGGGTTATAAAGCTCTTCATTACCTTTCCGTGGATATAAAGATCATCGAAAACCACGTTGGGACATAAACGTTATGGCCATCAGAAGATTATGTAGTAAGGGGCTTGCCAAGTACGTTGGGCGTACAAGGAATGTACGTTGGGCGTACTTGGCTGTAGTAATCGCAAAGGCTCCTTCGTGTAGACCGGACGTACCAGATGTACGCTGGTCGTACGCGACTCAGTCTCCAACCCTAATTCAAGGTCTTGGATCCTATTTAAAGGTCTTAACTCATCCTCAAACCCACTTATCTTCAACATGCATCCCATTTATTCATTTAACCCTAAGTTCGAAACCCTAGCCTCTTTTGTGAATTTCAAGCCTTGGTGTGATTTTTGGTGTGCTTTGGGAAAGAAAGAGATCTTGTAAGAAGCATTGCTTGGGTTGGAGCGTGTGGATCCAAGCTCTAATCATCTTCATCAACTTCTAGGAGGTATAAAGCTTCTAACTAGATAATTATATGTGTTAGATCTAGTCTAGGGCTTGTTTTGGGTTTATTATGGTCCCTAGAGTCATCCTTGTGAGTATGAGCTACTCTAGGAGCTTAGAATACTAGATCTTAGCATTTCTAAGGTTTTTGGTGCATAAAAATGTCATCTTGATGGGTTTTATGGATCATGCTAAATTTGGTGTTCATATTATGGTTTTAGATGGATAAAAATGGTTTTGGGGTCCCATTAAGACATGTAAAGGAGTAAAGTTGGCAGCTTTATGGATTAAGACATTATTTCGAGGTTAGATCTGAGTTTGGACATTTTTGGTCTTACGAATTAAGTGCTTAATGCGAGTTTTGTCCCTCTAATGAGTACGCTAGGCATACATATGTGTACGCTCAGTGTAATGCATGGAGTCCCCATTTTTAAAGCTTTGGCGAGTTGTACATCGTACGACGGCATTCAGTACACGGGGCGTACAAATCTGGTACGCGGGGGGGGGGGGGGGTTCTCTTAAAAATCTCTTTTTAGGTTGTTGGCCATGAGATGTTGGGTCAGAATGGGGAAGGGTAAAATGATCCTTTATCCATTGGAAGGATAGGATAAGGATTGGACCTTGGATTATGGGGAAATTACCTTAATAATTGATTAGGAAGAATTTGGTTGTGTTCAGTGAAGAGGATTCTGGTAGCAGCAGCGCGTGTGTTTCGGTTATCTCGGATTGAGGTGAGTCTCCTTATTATACCCGTGGGTTGAGGGCACCAATGCCAGCCCACTTGGATCTATTATGCTAGTTGTCTTTGTGACTCTTGCATGGTAGGTTGAGCTAGGCCCGTTTGCATGTTGGGCTGCGCCCATGGATCAGGAAGGCCTAGGCCTAATGTATGTTATGTAGGATGCTAGCTATCTCTATGACTCTTGCCATTGTATGCTTGGTTGGGCCCATTGATTTGAATGGGGGCTAGGCCCAATGTTATGTATGATATGTGGTATTTTAGGGAACTCACTAAGCTTTGTGCTAACAGTTTTATGGTTATGATTTTAGGTACTTCTGGTTCAAAAGGAAAGGCCTTGGCTTGATTGCAACACATCCAACCATGTTTCTGCAACTTTATGATTTTGAAATTGTACTATGATAGCTATTTTTACCCTGATATACTTTTGAATGATTGAAATGGATAATTGGTGTTTACGGTTGAATTAAAAATGAAATTTTTACCTTATGATTTTTGGGATGTTACAAGTTGGTATCAGAGCCTTGGTTTGAGGGATTCGGACACACTCTCAGGTGTGACAGAAGTCAAACTGAGGAGTTCGTAATCTTTTAAAAGAAAAAATAAATTTCTAAAAAGACATTTATAAGGAAAAAAGGGGTGTGGTGCGTGCAATAAAGCTGAACTCAAGTAAGTGATTCCCAGAATATCCATACATGTTGATATGTTATATGACATGAATGTTTGCATGCTAGGATAATGCTAGGGATACTTTTAGGAATTGCAAGATAGATTGGTCGGATTTGTGATGCCTTGTAGCCTAGGAAGCATTGGATTCTATGCTAGATTGGGAATATGTATTGGTATCCGTAATTTCTAAGTGTATGCTTTAAAAATTGTATACATTTAGGATCATATAGCCTTAGAATGACTTATTTGGCCTTATTTCATGTTCCTTGTCGGGTTGTGGTACTAGGGTAGAGTCTTCCATTCGACATTTTATTTGATCCTTTATTATGTATAATTTGTATGCATAAGGTAACCGATAGTAAGAGTGGAAGTTCCTAGCATGGGTTGTAGTAAGTGGTCTTGGGATGTTGTTCTGTTCTGTGGCTTGGAGTGTTACTTCACGAATGTTGCTTGTTTTGTGCTTTGTGGGACTCATATTAATGTGAGCTAATTATTTCATGACTATGTTAAGTTGCATGCTCCAAAGGTTAAATAATATCAGACTGATAGATTTTACCCTATTACGCAACTCTTGTTTAAGTCCAACCGTTGTAGGGTTGAGTCTGTTACTTGAAGGATTATATAAGCTTTATGGCATGTGTTTTTATTCATGAAGTATTTATTTGACATTAGTGGGTGTTCTTCAACAGCTGATGGCAGAGTGAGGTCGAAACCTAGGAGATACTAGGAAGTGTTTTAGTAGGCTCGATTGCGCTGTTTAGCGAGTACTTGGAGTACCGATTTGAGAAGGTGACGTAGAGGATTCAGGAAAGATCTTTAGGAATGTATGGATAGGTGTTGAAGGTAATATTTGGCCTGTACTACTGAAAGCACATGATGCATACTCGAATCGAGGGAAGTCACGGAAAATCTAGGATGCTTGTGGATGAGGATATTTTTGGGTATGTTCTGATTCTTGCATGGTTGCTTTTCGGTATGGTGATGAGCACTCATGGCAGAGGATTTGATTTGGGCTCAGGTGATGGCATTGAGCCGATTTATGAGCTGATGTAGGAGTTTATCTCGTCGGAGATCACCCGTGGTATTTTGGAGCTAACACCTGTGAGCTTCGGTTCGGACAAAGAGGGGATCATGGAGATTTTGGATTAGCATCTGGGCACGTTTCGCATTGAGATTATGACGATTGTGGGAGATTGCACTCTTTACTTCTGCAAGTTTCGTGCTTGTGGAGCTCCTGAGTTCTTTGGGGAAAAGGACCCCATTGCTAGTAGGAGGTGGTTAGCAGATATGGTAAACGCTTTCCCGATGACTGCCCCGAGGGGTCGAATGTCAGTTTTGGTTCCTATCTTCTGAAAGGAAGAGCTCGAGATTGGTGGGTGGAGGTAGATTTCACTTTCGGAGATGATTTCCAGTTCCACTGTTTGAAGAAGGGAACATTCTTTCACCTTGATCAACTTGTGGAAGATCATCTTCATAACGAGAAAGAAAACCATTTCCAAAAGGATAAGGAAGACCATTGATGTCTGAACTCAACATCTATAAAGGGAGAACAGAGAATTCAAGTTATTTGATTTTAATCCTTAATTATTAACCAAAAAAAATTAAATTAAGGCTAGGATCCATATTTTCGATTCGAATTCTGAAGAGAGATGTCGTAATAAAATTCGAATCTATTTTAGGTAGGTAAGCATTTACCAGTTTCAATTAATGAAACTCCTAGATCTTTGAGATTCATTGAACTATTCAATGGCATGTTTAATCTCGATTATGCTCTCACTTTGTGACTGGGATGTCGAGGATCACAAACCAGATGTGAATAACCATGCAAATTAGATTGGTACTCTCGATGTCATTTATCACCCAATCAATGTGCCGGTTAACCACACACGCTCCATCGATCAATGATAATTTACGAGACACCCATTGCCAACAATATTAGTCCATATTAGTGTGCTGGTTAACCACACATGCTCCACTAACAACCAATAAGGTGCAATGTGCAATTTCATGGGTTAGCATCAAATTCACATTATTCCTAAAGTAACTAAGAATGGGATTTTTAGAAAATGGTTTAGTTACTTTATCATTATACTTTTAATGAGGATTAATTGTCCTATCGAACCCGTTCGGCTAACGACCCTCCACGATACAAGAGAGCGGTGGGTAAGAATGGATACCCAAATGACGGTCATTTTACAGACCGCTTCCTTAAACTCCCCTTATAGTATGGTTTCGTGAATGAGGCGTACTAGTGATTCGACTGACTCATCTTATATATATAGTAATATTAAACCTTTAATTTTACATATAATATAAGGGTGTATTTTAAACTTTTAAAATACTAAGGGTTTAATCTTTTAATAAATTAAACTTTTAATTTGATTAAATTTGAACCCTTTATGGATTTATTAATTATCTTTTAATTAAACACTTAATTAAATTATTAATAACATCCATAAGGATGTACTTTAAACCTTATAAAATACTAGGTTCTAAAATTTAAGATTTCAAAATTAAACTATTTAATCAAATTTTAAATTATAAAACCAAACGGTGTATTTTTAAAAACTTTCAAAAATACTAGGTTAAATTTTTAATAATTAAATTAACTATTAATTTTATCTTTATCAAAAATTAAACCAAATCATTAAATTTGATAAGGATATACAATTACCTTTAAAAAAAATTCAATTTTAGGCAGAAAAACGAATTAAGGCAATAATCATAATCAGGATAAGATACAAAACCGAAAAATCAGGGATCTGACAGGCCAACTCGTCAAGTATGTGCAATGCACTCGTCGAGTTGGGCCAACTCGTCGAGTTCCACATATGAACTCGTCGAGTTATATGAAAAGAATGACGATTATGCTCCCTTCTCCTTTGAACGATTCATAATTACGTCAAGTTCAACTGAAAAACAACCTAGGCCCTGATACCACTGATGAGTTTTGATCATAACTAACAATCCTATGTGTTCATGCAACCCTATAATTAAGGATCTAGGTTTTTACTAGTTGAACATACAAACTTGAATACAAAGGAGAAAACCCTAGGAAACTAGTATATAATTCGAAATCCATACAAAATAGGGTTTAGATGTGTACCTTACTTCTTATGTAGTAATAACAAGAAAACCTTGTAGATCTTTAGCTCTTGAAAGCAAGTGCCTCAAATGTGACACCTCTAATGGCTTACAAACACTCTTTGCAAGAGGACGAGAAGGAGAGAGGAGGACGCATACTAGATTTCCGGCTCTACTAGGGTTCTTCCAAGGTTCGCCGAAAATCTCAAGCCTAAGCCTCCTTATATACTGCAGGTTGTTTAGTCCTAAAGCTAGGTTTGCAGGTGGAAACCCTAATTCCCTGCTTAAGGCCTAAGCAGCCGATGGACTCCTCAATAGAAGGCCTTGGACGAAAACTTATAGGGCCACCCTATAATTTTCGTCCACTCCTATCCAAGGAGTCCAAGAGCTCAGTTTCACAACTATCAATGATTTGCAAAATAGCCCTTGTACTTGTAATTAATTCATTTAATCCCAAAATTAATTCCAAATTAAATATTAGTTAAACAACATGATTTCCAATTAATATATTATTCTCATAACATATTAATAAATCATTCATATCAATTTATTATTCCAAATAATAAATTCAACTTCTCTACTAAAGTCATTCTGTCGAGTTACAAGAGTGAAGGAAACCCAAAAGGACTTGTGCTTCTATCAATTCAAGTATATACAAATTATAGTTATGGGCTTAGACAAGTAATCCAAAACTCCCATCCTACATGAATGTGTATAAGGACACTGAAACATTTTCAAAACAATAAAGCTTCTCAAGTGAATATAAATCCTTTCAAAACAACTTTCATGTAGTGCACACATAATATGTATTATAGTCACATTGCACACAATTGTACATAATAAAGATTTAAAACAAGAAAAACATTAAAGTATGTATAAGGACATGTACTCCTAGTAAAATCATCCCAATCCAACTGCTAAGATTCCTTACCCTTCTAAGGTTAATATACCTTTATCTCCAAATATTAAGTATCATTGAAAGGCTACAAATTACCCAAATACCGTTCTAAAGTTGATTATTTTCTTTAACAAAATTTCTACTCTTTTCTAGTTATATTTAAGCTATGAAAGCAAAAAAAAATGCCTAGAGTGTGAGTCAAAATCAGCATACAAATATTATGTCATTGATGTTATGAGCATTAATGATGACTCCATTTCTTCTATAACTTAACCAATGATTAATAATGGTTGAAATAAGTCTAAATATCATTATATATACAAAAATATCCATATCTTAGTTATTTCTTAATAGATTAAGTCATTAATACCAATTGAGTTCAAGAATGCACTCAAACGACATCTGTTTGACACTTGAAGACATAAGTCTCCAATTACTTGGTACAAGTTTCTAATTCACTTTCTCTTAACAATTTGATCACGATAGAACTTTTAAAATCTACTTTAAGTACTTAATTTTAGTCCAATTAAATTACAAATCATGATTCCATTCCATTGTTACATGAATTCGAATCTCAACATTGGAGTTGAGACACTTAGATACACTTATGGTGCTTATGAGCATCATCCAACTATTTAGTCTATTTCTATTTTCAAAATACTTATAGTTTCATTAGAAAGTATCATTTGCTTAATTTGATATAAATTAGTGACTTTAACTTATTTAGAAAATCATCGTATTCCATTCTAATGGTGGATTCCAGTGGAATCATCATTAATGCTCATAACATCAATGACATAATTATTAAGTCAAATTGAACCCATGTTAATATCAGTGTTCACCTGATAATATAGACTTAATAAGAGTTAGAATGTTGGTTGTGACTTCTTTCACAAGCCTTTTGTGTTATTTATTGTATTATATTTCTCTTATCTATAATATATTATCATTTGGCTCATAATATATCTTTATTACCTTGATTATATACGTATTCCAAACCTACCAATCATATATAGGATCCTACAAAGGGATAATGAAAATGTAAAATCAATATTGTTATATCTGAATTGAATATGTATAATTGTTTGTATGGTGGGTAGAGGAGAACCACCCTTATGAAACATTAATCTATATTGTTGAATTATAGGATCCTCTTTCATGTCCAAATCTAATCCATTAGTATTAGGATGTTACTAAAGAGAAGATAAAAAAGAGTATTAGTGATTTTCGTTTCGGAGACACAGAAGATGAAAGAGTGGGGTTGGTATGAGGTGTGGTTATTTTACATTTAACATTTGATTCATCGACGAAGAATGAGCATAGCGGCCCATCCATATTTATTATATAACTCTGAATAATGATTAAAAAAATAATGAAAATCTTTAAGGACAAATATAGTTATTTATGTATAATGAGGTTGTCATAATTAGTAATATATTTTGGGAAATTATCTTAATAATTTAATCTTAAATGTTATATTTAAAGATAGATGATACTTAATAAGATTTGAAATTGATAAGCACATATAAAATTGTAGCTGATGTGCAAAAGGAAAGAAATAAGACTAGAATGGAGTTGATAAGGACTAAATTGAGAAACTGCCAAAAATATCGAGGTACACGCTGTGCCTGGAGAATACATGCATCATGCCCATGAATCCGTAGTCGACTCAAATGTTGGAACTTGGACTCGTGACACAACAAATACTTATGAGTGACGCATATCTGTGAATATTTATAAATATTTGAGTTTTCAACCCTAAACGATATCCCATCATATCCAACACGTCCCAGAGATACCTTATGAAGATCATTCGTCCAAAGCCCCTTTTTGTTCGATTTCAAGATTGGATAAACACTTCGGAGCAAAGATTTGTAGAATTAGAAGCTATGAGCATTAGGACTACAAATATGTTTGCTTTATGATCACCTTTAATAATTTGTTTTTGATATTTTGATGTTTTTATATATAGGTTATGGGATAATTGATGGGTTTTGAATCCATCAAACAAATAAATCCTATTTGCACTTATATGATTTATAAATAATAGTAATAGTGACAAACAGGTTCGATCCTCAGGGAGTCGGTTTTAATCAATAAATACACCAAAATAGTCATGTTTTTATTCCTATTCATAAAACGTAAATACGGGGGATGATTTTTGCAAATAACATAACCTTCTAATTTAAGTCTAAACAAGCTCTTAGATAAAAATTAAAAGGTTGTGTGAATGTTCCCAACAACACTCAATACTCCTCATAAGCTCGGGAGCATAAGAATGCGTGAATAAGATTTACACTAAATTCATTCAATAGAAATCAGTTTAGTGCTTGTTACCTAGTCTAATTTACAAAACAGTTATGAATTTTTCAATTAGATAACTTGAATGACCTAGACCTAATTCAAAGCCAATAAGAATCACAATTAGAATCAAACATTCAGTTGAAACAAAATCAAATTCACTAGATGGAAATTGAAAGCAAACATCAAGTCACAAGACTGAAACCGCAACTAAGAAGTCAAGACATAAAGTTGGAGAAACTAAAGTTCTAGCCACACATGACTAGATCAATGTCACAAATCTAGGAAATAAAATTAAAGTGCTGAAAAAATGAAATCAAATGTTTCCAAGTGTTAATCAACTCCAAAAGTTTCCAGAAAATCGCCCCAACTGCTCCCAAAATCGACTGACTAGAAAATGAAATCGGTTGCCAACTTTTAAGAAAGATGAAAAACTACTTTTAAACCCATGTCTACGTTTACACGGCCCGTGTAAATTAACACTGTCCTTTACACAGCCCGTGTAATTACAAAAGTAAACTGCTCAAATTGGTTGGGTCTTCAAAGTACATTACTGAAGTATGCTCGATTACACGGCCCGTGTAAACTCATGGTTATAGTTTACACGACCCGTTTAATTCCCTGAATGGCCAAAATCTTCAATTCTTCAATGTCTTCTTTCTCGGTTTTCCGTAAGTCCTGAAATCTTGTCCACATCTTTTATTCACTTCCCTAAGCGGGATGCCACCTCCAAGAGTCCCTGAAATATCACAAAAGTGTGTGAGTGAAATAATATCATGGAAAATCCCGAAAAACATGTAAAATGCATGAACTTAAGCCCAGATGCAATGCAATTTTATGAAACAAAACTACAAAATGAGTGCATGAAATGCATCTAACAAATCTCCCCAAGCTTGAACCTTTCTTGTCCTAGAGAAAGAACTAGAAAAATTTAGACCGGAGAGAACAAAAGAAAAAGAACAAAAATCAAAATCCAAACTTTTGAAGCTTAATGCAATAACCAAAACAAACATGAGAGGGATCCAACCCAATCAACCTTATTTTTGCAGCATAGTTGAGAATGTACATGTCGTACCTTGAGTCAACTTGGCATTAGTCCCATAAAATTATGCAACAGTAAAAACAAGACTTTTGGCCACTCCATAACGCAATTCAACATAATCAAAAGTCATAACACTTGTTCACCTAATAATGCAAGCTGATGATAAATTGATGTCAAATTAAATTCTAATCTAAGTTGGTGCTTGAAAGCATTAACAAGCTCTAGCACTTCCCATTCACCAATTTTTTTAATCAAAACAAGCTCTTTGAATTAAACTTAACCTTACTAACCTACTCTAAAAAATCTCTTAGAAATAGATTGAAATATCATATTAAGTTTTGTGCAAATGTTTCCAGCAACATCCAATACTCCTCACAAGCTCGGGAGCTTAAGAATGTGTGATTTTGGTTTACATTAAAATCATTCAATGGAAATCAATTTGATGTTTGTTACTGGTTTTAATTCACAAAACAATTATGGATTTTGCAAATCAAATAACTTGAATGATCTAACCCTAATTCAAGTGGCCAACATGAATTAAAATTAAAATCAAACTTTTTAATTAACACAAAACCAAATTCACCGGATAGAATAAAAATTCAACATCAAATCATATGATCAACTACATAAAAAGGAAGTTCAAACTACAAAACTGTATGTGTTAACTAAAATACGATAAATAAATACTACAAAGTACTAACTAGTTGATGTTTAAATTAATATCAAAAGACTTATTTAGACGTATGATCATTGATTGTTATCTGCAATGATTTTTATACAATTCCTAGTTTGGCCGCGGTTGTCAACAAGCTATGACAACCCGTTTCGCTAGACACTCGATTAAAACAAGCTCTTTAACCAAGCTGCAAACTTATCTAACTAAAATGGGTGCTTCAATTAGAACTGGCTCACTACAAAATTATCAAACAAACAATTTGTAATTAGGTGAGAGTCGCATTAAAACACAAACGAAACACCAAACACAATGAACCCTCAGGTAAGTTCGGAGAATTTACATTGTACCAACATGATTTTATGATACAAGTGTATTATTTGCTACTTAGACCAATTAAAAGAACAATTATGGATTCAATTAATTGATTAACAGTTCATCTTTAAAACCCTAACTGGGTTGCTCAAACGCAACTAAAACTATAACAACAAAATTAATGAAAATCAGAAATCATATGGATGGGAGTGTATTAAATCTAAATAACAATCTCATACAACGATCTAAAACGAGTCTAAATAATTAAACTAATTCAAACATCAAACCCAATGGTTTAGCCCCAGAAACTACAATTCAATCAATGCAAATTAAAAACTTACAAAAAGAATTCAAAATATTGTTTTGATGCTTGAAACCTTAAAAAATAATAATAATAATAATAATAATAATAATAATTTTAAAATTTTAAAAAAGTAATAATAAAAAAAATTTTAAAAAAAACCTCAAGTGGCCTTCTCGTTATTCTTTTTTCTGTTTTTGCCGTGCGTCCCCATGAACTCTCCAAAGAAAAATGTGTGCCTCCTCCTTTTATAACTAATCCCAGCTTTTTTTTTTATATGTGCAAAACGTGATCAGATACTTAAAATCATGGGCTTCTTATGATATCATTTAAATTAGATATTTAAATTAGATTTTGGGCTGTTGAAAGTTTCACAAGTGGGGTTCAATTAAAAGGTAATGTGAGCTGCCAAAACAGAATTTGGGCAGATTTTATTGCTGCTGTCAACGAGGCCCAATTGTGTATCAAAGGATGTTAAAATCCAATCTTTACCGTTCAGATTAAAGATCAATGAGTTAGGAAGACACGGGTAAAATTTCATTTCAATCGGACCACGTTTATCCCTCGATCCAATCACTTTACGAAGACCACGCATTGCTGCCATATTTCCAAAAAAAAAAAATCTTTAATTTGTTTCGTTTTATTGTTTTATTGTGGATGTTGTTCCCAGACTTCGATTGCGGTTGCAAGGTCTTCCATGTGACTTTTATTGGTACTCAAAAATGTCATTACCCGCTTACATTAATTTGCATAAATTAAGCTTAAACGAGTAAAAATTTCTCAAACTAACGACGTAATGAAACGTATGAAATGCATACTAAATATACACAATATATCATGAAAAAGATTAAGAAAATATACTAAAATGATACAGGAAAATCAACCTAACAGTAATACCTTTTTATCTTCTGCTTAGTTGTAGATGAAACCTTAATACTATGGTTTGATTTATTAGTTTTATTTATAAAGTTTTAATATGTATTATATTTGTTTGATCGCAATACCTTATGTGTTAAAATTTCCATTTTTATTGCCTATAATTAAGTTATGTATAATCTAGATGACCAATTTGTTTATATTAACTTGTATCTTAACTAATTTATGAAAAAGAAATGGTTAGGAATAGAAATGGACAAAATCTTAGGGTTTGGTGATATAATCATGAACTTTAAATATGTAAGAGAGTATTAGATGACCATTCTATAATTAGATTAATTTCCATGACCATTGAGATTAATCACTAGATAAAGTTTTTCATAATTTAAATTTAATTGGTTATTTAGTTAACTAAGATAGCTAATCATTAGAAGAATAGGTAATAACGATATCAAAATCCATTAGACTTCTAATAATTTAACCGTAGGAAAATAAGTGGATTTGAAATATAAGTGGAACTACTTTATCTTCTGTTTCTCTAAATCTAATTTCCAATTTTGTTAAGTTTTGCTTATAATTTAATTGAATTTAAATAAATCATCTCTTTACTTTACTGCTTATAGTTTAATTAGCATTTAAGTTATTTGATCTGAATAATTCATGTTCCCCTTGTGTTTAACTTATTTTGTTACTATAACAATACTATTTCACGATTAGGTGCACTATCTATTTGTGTGATAATTTGGTTGAAATAAACTGGGATGTATAAATTTAAAATTCCATCGATTTTATAGCATATAAATCACAAATCATTTAACAAAACCAAAATCAAACTACGAGGACAACTGATGTTACAATTGAGTAGTACCTCATTTATAAAACAAATAAGTGGTATCTCATTCGTAAAACAACTTACCTACAAACATAAAATCGATTCTAAAACCATGCACATACAAATTAGTTTATCCATAACCTATAAATAAGTTGCGTCTCATTTTCACCAGAGATGCATGTTATATTTTTTTAGAACGACAAACACAAATACACTAATCCTACTCGTAAATCTATACATTTGTCCACAACGAGATTTGAACCCTTAACTACTTTAGGATAGACACATTTTCAATACATATTGATAGTGGTTGCCAAAGACACTTTAGTAGATGCAGGTTAGATGGCTTACACACTTAATATAAGTTCACAATTAAGTATTAAATTTATGTCAGTCACATGGATGCAAAATCAAATATTTTCCCTATAAATCATGTACAAAAATTGTATAGTGACTAAATATGTAGATATTAAATAATACATTTTCCTCTTAAATAATTAATCATATCCACATAATATACAAATAATTAACATTTAATCTATTTTTCCCAAATAGGAAAAAAAAACCCGACATAACCTACAATACCTAATCATAATTGTAGTTTATAAATGGTCCAAGAGAATTGAATGGTAACTGGATATATAAAAAAAGATAGTTTATTAACTAATAGCATATATTCGGGTTGACATGGTCGGTTGAACCGATTCGGCCGAGAACTGATGAAGAGAATAGCTCAATTAAGAGTGGGTTTTTGTCTATTTATAAAATGAATTAAAACGACTGAGTTTACCAAAAAAACTGATTGAATAGTTGACCCATAACCGATTTGGTCGAGTGGTTGAATCTATTTATGAACAAGTATTGTAGTTTATGTTTACTTTTTGATATATTTGAACCGGATTTTATAAATCATAAACCGGAAAAATAAAACATTAGTAAAATAAAAAAATAAACCATCAAAACTAATTTTAACTAATATAAAATGTTCACCAATTGATGCCAAAAAGTTATGTGTAATTGATTTTAATTAGCAACGTATATTTTTAAAACCAGTGATCATTATATATGAAAGTTTGCTACTATCAAATGATTTAAAATAAAATTTTGAAAACCGAGTTGATTTGGTTGTTCAACTAGTTGTCCCGTTCACGACACCGAGTCAGCTAAAAATCGAGTTTTAAAAAACTCGTATATACCATACATAAGGTGTCAACAAGTAGGAAAATAATCAATTGTATAAGGGCATCTCCAACCCTACACTAAAATTACATTATAATGTTCAAACCGTACATTATACCTAGTACTATATATAGTACTGGTGAATAGTATAGCAGTGTATAAAAACATTAACACTAAATAGGGTTAATGTCATTATAACCCAATCAACTTTGGTCTTTTGTTTCAAATGGTCACTAATGTTTTTTTTTGTGTAGTGTGGGTCATTAAACTTGCATTTTACCTGTTAAAAAAAAGAAACCACCACATTTGTTTCCGGTTTCCCCGATTACCTCGAGTCGATGTGGATTTCTTTTTCTTTTTTAAATAACTAGAATTTTAGAATTAGCTCATGTGGCTTTTTTATATTAAATTATTTTTGGGATGTCATCCACCCATTTTTAGGGCTTGAAGAATACACTATGCTTTACTGTACCAACCTGGATATCTTTCATTTCTTCTACACAAAACATGCAATCCAACCACATAAATCATAAATTTCCGCAAACAGTCATCAATCATACATTTAACCGCTAATTTTTGGTGGATCGAGGCTCATGACCGTCGCCACAAGGACATTGATGTTAACGCAACATGTGGGTTGGATGCTAGGATGGAATTTTCTAATAGGGTTTTGCTGAGAAATTCGTATCTGGGTCTAGTGGGTTTGAATCCATCTATCGTCGGAGTTTTACGAGACACCAGTATTAGCGAGTGGGGAAGAGGGAGTTTCAAAGAGGTGATGGGTTTCATGTACAATATTAGCGAGTAGGGAAAATGACGTTTCCTATACAAGCAGCTTTGAGGAGGCGGTCGTGGCTTAGAGAGGAGGTGGGTTGATCGAATAGGTTTTGTGGTATCAAGAGGAGAGTGATACGGTGAATAATTTTGATGAGCGTATGTAAGGAAAAAGTCTAATCAATTTATTCAGGTAAGTTTCTTGTTCTCAAATATCAATTTGAATTTCACTACCAACACTTTGATGAAAATATTTTCATATTTGAAAGATTCTTATATCGTAGGGTTCATAGATGGTACCTGGAATTGAATCACAACACTACTTAAAGAACACGATTCTTGACAGTGATGTATCTAGATCGTCTAAGTTTTCTAACGTCCCAAAACTCAGAACCAAAAATTTTGTTTTTATAGAAAATAAACCATCAACCAAACATGTTTGTCAAAACCATAAAGTATTCAGAGTAAATCAAATAACATCCCAAAATTACATCAGAGTCAATAAGCGGAAAATCATGGTGTGTGCAATACGATCATCCCGAGCTATTCCCCTTTCGATCTGGAAGTACCTGAAACATAAGCTGAAAACCCTAAGCACAAAGCTTTGTGAGTTCCCCAAAATACCACATACCATACATACAATGGGCCTTTCCCTACAATCATCGGGCCCCGCCCGGAACAGATCTATCAGTACATGTGATGGGCCCCGCCCAACACACTCATCAGGCTCCTCTCGGTATACATCCAACACATGCAAGAGTCACACAGACAGTTAGTACTCTAATCATAATAAATCATGGGCCGACATTGGTGCCTTTGACCTTCCAAACACGGTTATGAGACTCACCTCAATCTTCTGTAAAATCAGATAAATACTTGGGTTGCTGACCTCGAAAATATCCGCACCAAATATGATCGGATAATACCCTAATTAATAATTAGGTCATAAACCAAAACCGAGAGTCTAAGTCTTTAATCCCGACTCCTAGGGTAAATGACCATTTTACCCTTCCCTTACTGGGTCTAAATAATGATATCCCAAAATGGTCCAAACTAGCCCAAAAGCCCAATTGGCAAGTATTCCTTGCGTACCACCTGAGTACACCCTGCGTACTATTCGCGACCACTTACGAGACTCAAACCCAGTATGTACAGCGTACTCAAATGTACGCCCAACGTACTGGCCAGCGATCCTTTTCTCAATCAAATGAATTAATCCATTAAGACGTTGTCGTCCAAACCTCATATCTATTCCCAAATAGTGTCTTAATCCATAAAGTTGGCAACTTTACTAACTTGCATGGCCCAAAAGGACCCAATACCAAAACCTAGGTCCAAAAATCCTTACAAAGGCCATCAACTCATTCATGGTTGAATCAAAATCACCAAGACTCGACTTTTATTCTTCAAGGACCTCAGATCTACTAAGAAATGCCACTCTAAGGTTCTGGAGTAGCCCATACTCCGAAGAAGCAAGGTCATGAGACCAAAAGCTTCTAAATCTACCCACAAATGAGATCTCAACAAAGGGACCATCAATATAAGAACCGTTACCTCCAGAAGCTTGCAATGAAGAAGATAGCTCTGGATCTTGAGGCTCTAACTCCAATAATGCACCACCACCAAGTCTCTTCTTCTTCTGATGCACCAAAAGGAAACCAAAACTCAACCAATAGCTCAAGAATACACCAAAGATGGCTAGGGTTTCATGAGGTATCTTTGAAGGGAAGGAGGATGATGAGGGGGAAGGTCTTGACTCCATAATGATGCTTAAATAGGGTCCAAACCCTACAAATTAGGGTTTATCCCTAGACAACGTACGCCCAACGTACTAGAAGTATGCCCATCGTACTCACTTCCCCCTAAATGTTTTACTTTTCACCCATTGGGACCAAATTTGCAAACTAATTTAATATCAAGAGTCAAAATTATAAATACCTTGGAACCAAGTGTTACAATTCTTCCCCACTTGAATTAGACTTTCGTCCTTGAATTCTGTTGCCGCAAATAACTCTGGATAATGCTCCCTCATTTCGTCCTCGGGCTCCCACGTCTATTTGGATCCCTTTTGGTGATGCCACTGCACCTTCACGAGGTCCACCACCTTGTTTTGTAGAGTCTTCGTCTTCCTCTCAAGGATCGCCAATGGTCTCTCTATATAATTCAGGCAATCATCTACCTAAATGTCCTCCAATGGAACCACTATGGTATCATCAACCAAACACTTCCGCAGCTAAGAGACGTGAAAAGTGCTATGAATCTGACTGAGCTCCTCGGGAAGATCCAAATGATATTCAACCTTGCCCACCCGGGCTAAAACCTTGAAAGGACCAATATACCTGGGGCCCAACTTGCCCCACTTCCTGAATCGGATGACACCTTTCCAAGGTGACACCTTCAGGAGTACCATGTCTCCAACCTAAAACTCTATGTTTGTCTTGCGTCTGTCTGCGTAACTCGTCTATCGACTATGTGATGTCTGAAGTTTGTCGCGAACCTGTTGAATCAATTTCGTCGCCTTGAGTACCACCTCGGTACTCCCCATGACCCGCTGACCCACCTCACCCCAACATATCGCGATCCTACACTTTCTCCTATAGAGCATCTCAAAAGGAGGTCGATCAATGTTGGCATGATACTATTGTTATACCAAAATTCTGCCAAAGCAATATACGTATCCTAACTAACGCCAAAACCCAGTACACATGCCCGCAACATGTCCTCTAATGTCTGGATAGTCCGCTCACTCTAACCATTGGTCTGTAGGTAGAAAGTCGTGCTGAAGTGAAAATGAGTACCCAACTCCTCATGGAACCTCTTCCAGAACCTGGAAGTAAACCGAACATCCCTATCATATACCACAGAAACTGGCACCCCATATCGTGCCACCACCTCCCGAATGTATATATCGGCCAGCTTCTCCGCCAAAATACTCTCCTGGATCAGAATGAAATGTGCGCTCTTGGTCAATCGATCCACGATGACCCATATTGAATCCACTACACGCGTCGTCCGAGGCAATTTGGTGATAAAATCCATCGTAATATCTTCCCATTTCCAAACGGGAATACCCAACGGCTCCATTTTTCTGTGGGGTCACTGGTGTTCGACCTTGACTTTCCTGCAAGTCAATCACCTCTCCACATACCAGGACACATCCCGCTTCATGCATGACCAGTAGTTAATTCGGAGATCTTTATACATCTTTGTCGCTCGGGGATGATTATAGAACCTCGACTTGTGCGCCTCCTCCATCAATACCTAACGTGCACCGCCACACTATGGAACCTACACCCTTCAATGAAGAGTCAATAATCACCGACTATCATAATCAAAGGAAGCCACATATGCACTTACTCTTCCGGTGCTCTTCATTTATAGCCTCAACCTGAGCTTCTCGAATCTGCTCTAAGAGTAGGGTAATCACTATCATTCTTAAACACACATCCTTGATCGGGGAAGTAACCGCCTTACGGCTGAGAGCTCAGCCACCACATTGACCTTTCCTGGGTGATAAAGGATCTCACAATCATTATCCTTCACCACATCCAACCATCTACGCTGCCTCATGTTTAGATTCGGCTGATCCATCATATACATCAAACTCTTGTGGTCCGTGTAAATAGTACAACGAACCCCAAAGAAGTAATGTCGCCAAATCTTGAGGGTGGAAACCACATCCTCCAAATCCAAATCATGCGTAGGATAATTTGCCTCATGAGGCTTCAACTGCCTTGAAGAGTAAGCGATCACATAACTCCGCAACATCAGCACTGCACCCAAACCCGTGATCGACACATCACAATATACCACAAAGTCCTCAAAACCCTCCGGCGAGGTCAGAATCGGCGCCTCACACAATCTCTGTCTCAGAGTCTCAAAAGTTGCATGATCCTCAGGCACCCAACAAAAAGTCACAGTCTTCTTCGTCAACCTGTTCGAAGGAACTGCTATCTTGGAGAAATCATGAATGAATCTCTGATAGTAACCTGTCAATCCAAGGAAACTCTGAATTTCAGATGGAGACCTCGGAACCTCCCTCTTCATCACCGCCTCAACCTTGGACGGATCAACCAGAATATCGTTCTAGTTGACAAGGTGTATCAAAAACTGCACCTCGCGCAACCAAAACTCACACTTGGAGAACTTCGCATACAACATCTCCCTCCTCAGAGTCTCTAATACCTCTCTCAGATGCTCCTCATGCTGCTCCATTGTCTTGGAATAGACCAGGATGTCATCATAAACACAATCACAAACCGATCCAACGTAGTCCTGCATACACGATTCATGAGATCCATGAATGCGGTTGGAGCATTGGTGAGCCCGAAGGGCATCACCACAAAACTCGTAATGAACATAACGAGCCCGGAAGGCTGTCTTCTGCATATCCTCCTCTATGACCCTCATCTGATGATAATCTGAACGCAGATCAATCTTGTAGAACCAAGATGCACCATGAAGCTGGTCAAATAAATCATCAATCCTCGGGAGCAGATAACGGTTCTTCACTATTAGTTTATTCAGCTCCCGGTAGTTGATACACATTCGATGCTACCCATCCTTCTTCTTCACACACAAGATTAGTGCTCCCCATGGTGAACTACTCAGCTGAATAAAACCTCCGTCTAACAGCTCTTGCAGTTGCGTAGACAACTCCTATATATCTGCGAGTGCTAACCGATAAGGTGCTTTGGCTATTGGAGCCGCACTAGGAACCAAGTCAATCTGAAACTCCACCTGCCTCTCTAGAGGTAGACCAGGCAAATCCTCAGGAAACATATATGGGTACTCCCTAACAATCGGTACATCGTCCACAGTCACCTTATCCTTCTCCTGAGTATCCATCACATAGGCAACAAATCCAAAACAACCCTACTGAAGGTAGCGCCTGGCCCGATCTGCTGAATAAAGAGTAGGTCCACGTTAAACACCCTTTCCCTGAATCACTAACTCTCCCCCACTTAGGGTCTGAACATGCACTAACTGATGCTCACAATCAATTATTGCCCCATTTGGGCTCAACCAATCCATCCCTACAATAAGCTTGCTCTCACGTAGAGGGATGGGAACCAAATCAATTGGGTATTTTTCACTACACAACTCTAATATACATCCCCGATGAACCCTCGATACTCGCCTTAAGATGATCATCAGAAATATCAACCTCTAATGGATAATCCAACTCCCCTGGAGCATCGACAAACCTCTTGTTGAGCGCAAGAGATACAAAAGGATCGGGTAGCCCCCGAATCAAACAGCAGAGATACGGTTCATAAGGAATGACCCTAAAAACAAAACACCAACAATAGCAGGAAAAACAACATAAATAAAGAGATAAGGAGAAGATAGATACCCGTCACCACATCTGGTGTTGCACGAGCCTCCTCGGTTGTAAGCTGGAATACCCTGCTCCTCACAACGGGCGCCTCCACCTTGCCCTGACGGCCATCTGTAATCCGTAGTGTCGTTGGAGCGGGCGCAACTACTTGTCCTCCCGCTGCTAAACTCGGGCAGTTGACCTTCTTATGGCCCCTCTGATTTCAATGAAAGAAAATCAGATCATATACCTGGGTGGTGGTTGTGGCAGTACATTCCCTGCTAAAGTGACCCGACCCGCCGCACTTGAAGCATATAGAACCACCCACATTGTATGCCCTATCGTGCGTCTTGCCGCACTTGCCACTGTGGCCCCAGTCCTGCTGGCCCCTCAATTTCGAGTTAAAAACCTTGGGCCTATTGCCCGAACCATCAGAACTCTGAACCTGATCCGACTTCCTCTTCTTCTTCATCATCTCAAGGTTAATCTCCCTCTCTCTGGATCGCTCCACCATATCATCCAGTGTCTTTCAACTGGATCTGATCACAAACTGTCTGATATCACTCCTTAACATCTCATGATATCTCGCTTTCTTCATCTCCTCGTCCACCACATACTGCAGAACTAGTAACGCCCTCTATCGTAACATAGCAGTAATCTTTTTTACCATCTCAGTATTCTGGCGAATGTCCTAAAACTCCCTCACCAACTACTGGACCTCAATCACCGGTGCAAACTCATCCCAAAACCTCGTAACAAAATCCTCCTAAGTCATAGACTCAACCGCATCGCCTCCCAAGGCATGTCCAACCTCCTCCCACTAGTCTCGAGCTCTATCTTTCAGAAGACAGGATGCAAGTATGACCTTTGCCCCCTCGAGGTAACACCTAGTACGAAAGTCATTCGTGACATCCGCTACCCAACGCCTGCTCGCAATCGGGTCCTTCTTCCCGAAGCACTCCGGAGCCCCACATGCCCAGAACTCATGGAAAGTCAAAGTGCGAGCTCCCATCATAGCCACCATCTAAAAAAGAAAAGCGCCCAAGCGCTCATCCAGAATCTCCATGATACTCTCTTTGATCGCACTGAAGATCACAAGAGTCTGCTCAAGAATGTTGCGGGTAATCTCTGATGAAATGAACTCCCACATTTGATTATCCATAATCCCGACCCCAGAACCCGAACCCGAACCATCACCAGCACTGGTAACCGTATCTCCACCAGAACTTCCTCGAGTGACCATCATACTGAAAATAAACCATATAAACCATCAGAATATACTCGAAGAATTCCACATTCTACAAGCTTCCTGGTATCATCGTGACTTTCCTTGACTCGAGTATGGATCCTCTGCTTCCATTAGTAGGGGCCCATACTACCTTCCACATTTATCCGTACTTTCCTTAACGATTGCCCCGAATCCCCTAAGTTACTTCCTTATCGATCCAAACAACCTCTAGCATAGCAAGCTCTCAGCACCGAATCACCTCCTAGGTTTTCCTAGGTCTACCACCACACCACTCCCTGCCATCAGCTGTAGAAGGAATTCCCTATAACACCCTCTAACTAGCTTACGAACACAATTACATATCACCGACACTACATAATTCTTTGAACGAAGGGTCTCATCCTACAATGGTTGGACTCAGAGAAGAGTTGCACCATAGCGTTAAACCTAACCTTCTAAAATTATCTAATCTCAGTGATATGTAAGTTAGCGTATTCACTTACTAGTTAGCTAATGTTAATGGGAACTCCTAAAAGCACAAAGCAACAAGCATTCGAGCATTGGGTAATCTGAATCAAAGCATAACCTAAACAGGCCATCCTATCACTGACTAAACTAGTACTATAATGCAAGTCTACAAGCTCATACAATAGGCATATAAAGGCATCTCTCCTAGCATTCTACCATGCAAAATCCTGAGTAGATCCTTAGCCCTAGTCTAGCATGCAGTTCACAAATTCATAATTCAAAGCATATTACATAGAACATGTATGAGTATTTTGGGAAAACTTACTTGAGCTCAATCGATTGCATGCACTAAACCCCTTTCTTTTATTATAAAACTCTTTTTATAAAACATTTCTTTTTATGAAAAATCTACCAAATCCTCAGTTTGAGTTCAGACATATCCGAGAGTATGCCCAAATCCATCAAACCAAGGCTCTGATACCAACTTGTAACGTCCCAAAACTCAGAACCAAAAAATTTGTTTTTATAGTAAATAAACCATCAACCATAATGTTTGTCAAAACCATAAATTATTTAGAGTAAATCAAATAACATCCCAAAAGTATATCGGAGTCAATAAGCGGAAAATCATGGTGTGTGCAATGGAATCATCCCGAGCTCTTCCTCTTCGATCCGAAAGTACCTGAAACATAAGCTGAAAATCGTAAGCACAATGCTTAGTGAGTTCCCCAAAATACCACATACCATACATACATTGGGCCTTGCCCTACAATCATCGGGCCTCGACCGGCATCGAATCCCGCCCAGAACAGATCTGTCAGTACATGTGATGAGCCCCGCCCAACACACTCATCAGGCCCCACCGGGCATCGGGCCCCTCCTGGAATACAAACAAACACATATAACATATGCAAGAGTCACACACACAGACAACTAGCACTCTAATCATAATAAATCATGGGCCAGCATCGGTGCCTTCGACCTGCCAAACACGGTGAGGAGACTCGCCTCAATCTGCTGAAAAATCAAATAAATGCTCGGGTTGCTAATCCGGGAAATCTCCGCACTAAATACGATCAAATAATACCCTAATTAATAATTAGGTCATAAACCATAACCGAGAGTCTAAGTCTTTAATACCGGCTCCTAGGGTAAATGACCATTTTACCCTTTCATTATTGGGTCTAAATAATGATAGCCCAAAACCCCAAAATGACCCAAACTAGCCCAAAAGCCCAACTAGCGAGTATGCCCTGCGTACCTCCAAAGTACACCCCGCATACTCTTCACGACCACTTACGAGACTCAAACCTAGGACGCGCAGCGTACTCAAAAGTACGCCCAACATACTGGCCAAAGATCCTTTTTCTCAATCAAATGACTTAATCCCTTAAGACCTTGTCGTCCAAACCTCTGATCTACTCCCAAATAGTGTCTTAATCCATAAAGTTGGTAACTTTACTAACTTGCATGGCCCAAAAGAACCCACTATCAAACCCTAGGTCCAATACTCCTTACAAAGGCTAACAACTCATGCATGGTTGAATCAAAATCACCAAGACTCGATTTTTATGCTTTAAGGACCTCATATCTACTAAGAAATGCCACTCTAAGGTTCTGGAGTAGCCCATACTCCCAAGAAGCATGGACATGAGACCAAAAGCTTCTAAATCTACCCATTAATGAGATCTAAACAAAGGAACCATCAATATAAGAAATTTTTACCTCCGGAAGCATGTAATGAAGAAGATAGCTTTGGATCTTGAGGCTCCAACTCCAACAATGCACCACCACCAAGTCTCTTCTCCTTCTAATGCACCAAAAGGACACCAAAACTCAACCAATAGCTCAAGAATACACCAAAGATGGCTAGGGTTTCATGGGGTATCTTTAGAGGGAAGGAGGATGATGAGGGGAAAGGTCTTGAGTCCATAATGATGCTTAAATAGGGTCCAGACCCTAAAAATTAGGGTTTGTCCCTGGACAACGTATGCCCAACATAATCACTTCCCCCTAAAAGTTTCACTTTTCACCCCTTGGGACCATATTTGCAAACTAATTTAATATCAAGGGTCAAAATAAGAAATACCTTAGAACTGGGTGTTAGAAGTTTCAAGTCAGAACAGAGGTTAGAGAATGTGGGTATGGACCAGTTTCAGAGCAACAAGTTTTAGATGTTACTAACATCTGGGTTTTCTTGATTTGTTGTTTGGTTGTGTGTGTGTGTATGTGAAAGAGAGAGAGAGAGAGAGAGAGAGAGAGAGAGAGAACGGTTAATCAAGCTTCATGTGTAGTATATTGGGATATATAGAGATTTCTAAAGATTTTAATTTAAAAAAAAAGAACTTTTAACATACTAATCCACGTGGACGCCATGTCAGCAACACGTGGACCACTTTCAGAATGCTATATGGATGTTCGCTCAACCAGGAAACCGGATGACCCATTTATTTTGGGGATATTCCCTTATTTAACCTTTATTTTGAAAGTTTAAGGAGTTATAATAAAAAAAAAAAAAAAAAAAAAAAGAAAAAAAAAACTTTAGGTACCATTTAAAACAAAAGACAAAAATTGGTTGGGCTATGGAGACATTAACCCATAGTGTTGAAGTTTTATTTGTACAATTTAGACATTTAGCTTTCAATCTAGTTATTTATTTTATTTTATACAATTATAGTTTTTATATAATAACCTTACTTGTGATATCATACTTAATAACTTAAAACGTTACAGATATTAAAATCATACATATAATTATATATTACAAACTTATAAATATTATACAAGCACAAGTGACATATTGTAATATTAGAAATTAAAAACATACGCAATAAACGTACGTAATATTATAATATTAGCAATCTAATCCAAATTATGATCCTCCAAAATCATTAAAAAAAAATTACCCAAAAAATGAAGATGTATTGGAAGTTTGTTGATTTTGGTGTTGTTCATCTCTTTTTTTTTTTTAAAAAAAATTCTCTCTTGTTCAACAATAATGTATGCTTAGATCCAAATCCGGATTCTCCAAGATCATTAATATAATGTCCAAACGATGAAGATGTATTGGGAGTTTGTTAATTTTGGTGTTGTTCAGCTCTCTTCTTTAAACTTCGTTTCTGTTCAATAAAAGTGTATGCTCAAATGTTTTTTTTTATGTGGCAAACCTAATCTACTCTTAAACTAACAACACATATTCCACCTATGTCCACGACAGGAGTTGAACCCTCGACCTCAAATGTGTAATATTATAAAAATGCATATGTAATATTTATTTAGATGTGTGTTAAATGTAACTTTATTTTATTTAATAAATTGTTATTTCAATGATAAAAAAATTATTTATACATATGTTTTGTTTATAAATATTTGTTGATATAATTTATTAAGCATTTGTAATAAAAATATATTACACAAGTTTAGAAAAACCTAATAAATATAAGAATTGTTTTTGTAAAATTATAAAAGTAGATAAAAAAGAATATACTTATAATATTTTTTTGGTGTTAAATATAATATAATGATTTAAAAGAATTTAGTGTTATACTATCCTTCACACACTGATGTTTGTTAAAAGATAATGTTAAAGGTTGAAGACGGTCTAAAACATTCACAAATGTTAAAAAAATAAAAAAAGAGTAAATTACACGAATCGTCCCTCATGTAGGTGTCAAAAGGCACGTTCAGTCATTATTTTAAAAAATTAACTTGGACCATCCCTCATTTGTTTAAAATTTGCATGTTTCATCCCTATCAACATGAAATGACTCTATTATCCTTACCAATTTATTTTTTCATTTATTTTTTATTTGTGATAATTTATCTGTTATTATTTCTGAATTTTATTAAATAAGAAATAGAAGTTGGCCCACACCCTTTTATACATTACCCCTCATCGTCCCAGCTTTCAATTCCTTTTTCTCCAACCCCTTTTTTCTTGCAGTTTACCGATCACATGAAGGTGAAGGTTTCAATGGAGTTGAAGGGCTTTCACTATCATTATCTTTTACTCTACATCTCTACTTTAGAAGATGTAGATGCAACTAAAGTTGAAGACTTGAGAATTGATGATGATTTTACCGCCACCATCAGGATGTCATACCATCCGATCCATATCATATTCAAATCCTCTTCTTTAGGAGTTGTCAAAGTGCTGCAAAATTCCAGATATGTGAAGACAACTTAAGAACCCTAAATCTTTAAGTCGACTTGATACAAGATCTTGAACAGCGAGATGAAGAAATTGATTTGAAGAAATCGACAAGTGAGCGATTTCTGATTTTCACATTTTCGGAAAAGCTCGATTTTTGCAAGTTTTCAAAACATTAGATGAAGATTATCTCATGAGGTCTGTGATGGTGGACTGATTATGGTGGTGGACGATTGTATGAAGATTATAGGTTTGATTTGCAAGTTCAATGGTGCATTTAATTTCGAGTTTGATTTTCATGTTCAATTGTGGGTCTGTTATGGTGGACTGATTAATAAATTCCAAAATCAAATCCCGAAAAATGAGAGATAGGTAACTGGAACTACAATCCATAATAGATCTAAAAACGACGACATGTTTTGCACAAATAGATGAAAGAAGATACAAAGAGAGAGAGAGAGAGATGTTCACCATCCTGCTTCAAAGAAAGTGGGGTGGTGGGGTGAGGTCACTAAGGTGGGGGTAGGGGTAGCTGGAAGTGGGTCTATTTCTTTTTTAAAATTAATTGAAAACTAAATATATAACGTTAGTATGGTCATTTTAGGTATGCTTTGGACTAAAATTACATTTTAGGAATGAAACGTGCAAGATTAAACCAAACTAAAACTAGGGACGGTCCGAGTTAATTTTTGAAAATATGAACTAAACGCGCCTGGCACCTACACCCGAGTAATTTACTAAAAAAAATTACGGTCGATCCAAACTACATTTATTTTTATATTTTGACTTAAACACAATTATAAGAAATAGTTAAATTTAACATATAGTTTATATAAAATGACAATAGAGTAAAAGTATTGTTGGAAGCCATGTTCAACAAATGGGCACAATCCTTTTTCTGTCAAACTCTCTTCTTATGGAATAAGGTTTTCCATATTTTGACAATTTTGATCGATCGAATGAAATTGGTTTTCTATAAACGTAAATCCCATTAAAATTCCACCAAAATTATACAATTACGTGAAAATTTGTGTAAACCTAACCACCATCTCATTTCTCATGCCTCATGTAGATTCCGTTGTTCTTGATGACGAGCCACTTCTTCCACCTGTGATGGCAATTCGTCGGCCGGAATTTCCTGCGGCGGCGGAGCGGCGGTGGTGGCCGTTTCACTCGACGAGACATTGCTCCCGCTGCTCTCCACCACCACCACAGGCACCGGCTCCCGCCGCGGAGGAGGGCCGAGCCTCCCATCGATACACGTGGAGCATTTGGTCTCCACCCACCCTTCAAAATCGTATTGCCCGTGACCCATGATCCGCCGACCGGAACACAGCCTGCCTATCATCACAGCCACCGCACCCAACACCATAATCACCGCCAGCACACCGATTACGGGTCCCACAGACCCATGACCCGAATGAGGCTTGTACGCCTGTTCTTGGATTATCGGCGGAAATGGCGGTGATTGTTGTTGCGCTGGATCGAGCTCCGGCGTACTTGACATTGTTAAACTCTCAAAATCCAAGATTTTGTATATGACAAAATGGGGAACTTATCAAGAACCAAAAAATTAGGTTTTCAAGAATCTGTTTTTCGGAAGACAGAAATATAAACCGAAATCACGATTCCCAAATTCGAAAACTTAAGATTGAGTGTGAAATTCCCAGAAAGAAAAAACAGAAACTGGGATTTCAAGATTCTTTCTTAAACCAAACAAAAAACTTCACATTTGAAGATCCCAGAAAAATGAGCTGAATGACTAGACACAAACAAGGTTTTCAAGAATCTTTCCCCAAAACACTGAAATATAAGGTGAAATCAAGAAACCCAGATCCACAGACTTCAAATTGAGCATAAACCTTTCGCATGAGTGAGTGTATCTGCTAATTCACCAAAAAAGTGAGACTTTTGAGCTGAATCAAGAAACTCAAAATGGGTTTTTTATGTGTGAAAATGCCCAAAAAAGAAAAAGTGAGAAATATGAGCAGAATCAAGAAACATAAACCGCAGTATCAAGAACTCTTCACATTACTTGCATAAAACCCCAAGAGAAAGAGAGAAGAATCAAGAAACACAAAGTGGAAATTGTGAAAAAATTTCACATTAAATGTGAGGATTAGGGTGGGGGACGCCCAATAAAATTACTTAGTTCAAAATGGTGGAATGAAGTGAGGCATCTAATAAGGACATTTTCGGGGTGTCCAAAAGTTATTTCATGATTGAAGAGAGGAAAGACAAGATATATGCTAATTTGAGACTTTTCTGTTCACCTTTTCTTCACAATCACATGCTGTTTGAATAGTGGAAGTGGAACAAGAAATCAATCAAAGTAAATTTCATTTTGACTTGTGTGGCTTTACTTCCCCTTTTAATTCAACCCTTTAATAGCCCACATGGGAGCCAATTAGGGCTAGTGTTTCAGCCTTTCGGGCATGGTTATTTACTTATGTTAAGGGGTCCGTGTCCGTCTTGTGTGTGGATTATTTTTTATTCTCATAAACTTATTCTCAATATATATATATATATATATATATATATATATATATATATATATATATATATATATATATATATATAGAGAGAGAGAGACCATTCTCAGCCAATCATTTAATGAGCTTAAAAAACGTACGGTGACAAACTTGTAATTAATCCAAATACATTAATGAGCGGTGGCAAATTTGTAAATAATCCAAAAACATTAAACCGTCAGGGCACTTGATTAATTTGATAACACATCAAATCTCGACAGAAAATGTGACAACCCGAAAATCATTGTCTTGTAAAGTTCAGCTATTCAACTCAGCCGAGTGTCAGCCTTCGTTTTGCTATCTTTTAACGAAATTGTGGGTCTATATGAGTGTTCTAGGCTTAGTATGACCTAGATATGAGTCTTGGGAAGGGTTAGAAAGTGTGTAGCATCACAAAATCGGGCCAAACACACCAAAGAAGGTGTGTGCGGCCGCACACCCGCGTGTGCGGCCAGCCAGCCGTACACCCAGCCGCACACCCACCCTCCAGCCGCACACTCACCCTTATATATATAAGGTGACCCTCTTCATTCATTCCTTTCATTTGGCTGCACTCTACTTTCTCTCTCTAAAAACTTCATCCAAAAACACTCTAAAGGCCTCAAGAACGTGAATTACTCCATCATTCAGCTTGTTATATTGGTAAAACACTTGAATCTAAGCCTAAAACTCATAGTGTTCTTCGTGTTCTTCATCCCTTGAAGGTGTACGGCCGCACACCTTCATGAGGTGGCCGCACACACCTTAAGACTCTCCAAAGTGAAGAGTTTGGCCTCCATTTGCTAGTTGGACTTGGTATTAGCACTAGAACACCTCAAAATCGACATTTCGGGCACAAATGAGGAGTGTACGGTCGCACACCCCTGTGTACGGCCGCACACCCTCTCTGTACGGCCGCACACTCCCATGTACGACCGCACACGGGCCTGGCCGCACACACTGGTCGTACACCTGGCCGCACACACATAAAAGTCGAGTTTGGTGGCCTTACACTCAAATCTAAGGCTCTACACTCATTTAGGGACTTCAATAGGTGTTTGTAACACTTAACTCTAAGTGTTTCCATGTCCCTAAGGTGTGTCCATGTGTCTATTAGTGGTTAGATACCCTAAGTGTATTCATATATGTGTTATTACATGTTAAACTAGGATCCATTTGTGCTCACGGCTTCATTCGACACCCGACGATCCTATATCAATCTTTCTTTCGAGTTACTCACTTCAGGTGAGTTCATACCCCTTAATCAACCTTTGAAATGATTTTAAATGCTTTTATGGGGGGGGGGGGAATACAAGTTGAACTATTAAGTTATTATATCAATCACATATGATTAATAACTGTCAATCAAATAGATTTTTGCATGATTAAACTGTTTTATTCAGCTAAAGGTTTTCACATATTACTTCCAAATCTCTTTTTAAATTACTAAACCTTTATCAAAGTCTTTTAATCTTATATTCTTGTTAGATTCATGTCTCTATATAGATATAGTTATATAAATAGGGTTTGAAGGACTTAGGACTGATAGCCCGCTTTATTTCCTGTTCCTTGTTTGGTTGTGGACTTAGAGTATCCGGTTATTTGTCCGAGTGTCGTTGAAGTCCTAGTTATATATTATGTATATCTGTTTAGATATTAAAACTCTTACTCCAGTTCAGCGCCTTTGGGTAGCAAAGGTACCTAGATAACCTCTTAAGTAAACTATAATAGGTATAGTTTAGAAATCAACAATAACTTTTATGAGGAGAAACTAGCTATATCAATATTCTAAAACATGTACTTTTAGTAAAAAGAAACGCATATAGCAATCAAAACACGAGATACATCCTCATGACGCGGATTTCACCGTTGTCGAGTTGGTAACCAGAGTCTCCTGGAGGGAGAGTGGGCATTGTGTGTATAGATCTATACGGGACAGACCATCCCACATCCTGACTGCTAGTTACAGTCCCGGCCGACCAAGCCAAGGGGTGACAAATGTCACATTTACTTCGACGCCAGCAGGTCGTCGTGTTTACATCCGTCAATCAGTATGGTTACGAGTATCTTCACATTTACCTTATAATTCATGGCCTTAAGGTAATTAGTACCACGGTAGTTTTTACATATAAAACTACGGTACTATAATATATTCCCTAATACATTAAACTTAGAACGTTTTTGATATAAAATGATAATGTAAAACTATATTTTGATAATGATAGTAACATATGGGAAAAATACTCTTTAAACATGAATCAGTCGAGTCTTGGTAGAAGACTGCTTTTAATAGAGAAATTCATTCTTTTAAACATGAATCAGCCGAGTCTTGGTAGAAGACTGCTTTTAGTAGAGAAACTCATTCTTTAAAACATGAATCAGCCGAGTCTTTGTAGAAGACTGCTTTTAATAGAGAAATTCATTCTTTTAAACATAAATCAGTCAAGTCTTGGTAGAAGACTACTTTTATTAGAAAATATCGGATTTTCTGGAAGGAATTCAAATACTCTATAAACTTTTATGAGATTATTTTGAGGAAAAACATGTATTTATATCAATGTCATTAGAATAGTTATGAACTCACCAGCATTAAAATGTTGATCCTCTCTTTCAAAATAACTTGTATTCTCAGGTCGTCAGTAGAGAGGTACACTCCGGGAGGTTTTGCGAAGTCAGCCTTGTACCGAGCTGCATCTTATGTTATTCTCTATATCTACTTTTGATGTTGTTGCTAAATGTAACCTATGTAAAAACTTATACTATTAATGCAATGGTTGTTGTACTTTGATTACTATACTGCATGTGTTGTGATACTTGACATGACGTCCTCCGCCCCAGAACGTTTCCGCCGTTTCGGTTTTGGGGTGTGACAGATTGGTATCAGAGCATTGTTTATAGTGAACTCAGTATATCAAATCATAAAAGATATACAACTATAAATACAATGGGATAAAAACACTCTGACCAAGAGTTATACTTTAAAATATAACCATATTTTACAGAAGTATAAGTACATCCAGAATATAAAAACACGAACAAGTATCACAAGAAGAACAAGAATAAAAGTCTTTGGATGTTGGGCATTACCGTCAAACCCGGGCAGTTATGTAATCGTAGCTGGAATAAATATAGCCTGATCAACTATATTTATTCGAGATGCAAACAACGTGTGTTTGGGAGTGATGGTGGTGTTGCAATGAATCCGAAACTTACCATATAGGAATGCTAGAGCCGAACATAAAATTTAAAATACTATAGGAGTATTTTATGATACTATAGACTAACAATAAACCTAAAAGCATGTTCAGAAGTTCTAGAATCAAACATGTAATTAAAATACTATGGGAATATTTTAGTAACCATAATTAACCTTGCGTGAAAACTAAAGAGACCCTTATTGATAGATCTGTGATTACAGAGTATATGCTCTCAAGGTTATATATAGTGAGGATCTCATAGACTAAGAATGTGTGGTTTCGCTCTACTTCCTTTTCCTTGTTTGGATGTGGATATAGAGTAGTATCACATATTCGAAGGCCTATTAGATCTAAGTTATATATGATTTGTGTACACTATGTAATTGTAGAAGGACTCGATATGGATCGCACATTAAAATGTTTTAATAATCTCTTAAGATTCCTTAGACATTCCCATTCTCGTATAAACCCCTTTAGAAAACCTTATCTACTTCAGTAGTCGGCAGAGGAGTCGATAAAGACCCAGAAGAGGTTCATTGAAAAGATTTCCAAGTAGGAAATAAATGAACAGTGATGAGACTATTGAAATCGCCATGTGCCTATACCCTTTTAGGGACATCGGTGGGAAATTCGCCTAAACTTCTGAGATTCCAGTCATCCATTATGAAGTGACGACGATCGGAGTCAGAATCAGAAGTAAGACGGAGTGGAAATTCAATATGTCTACAGGAGAAGAGAACCCCATAAAGATACCCGGAGAAAACCAAAGTTCATTTCAGCCAAGAATAAGCGGTGAACAGAGGGAGCCAATGCATGAAACCCGAGAAGTGTTTCTACCTCTTTAACGTCACGCTAATAACCCATAAAATAATACAATTTAGTGAGCTAGTGATTACACTACTCACACTATGTGTTAGGCAAATCGTCTTTCCTGTCGCGATTAATATAAATAGATCGGATCACAAAACCACGATTGAGAGTGTTTAGCCCTAAACTTTCATGAGTCTTTTTCTTGTGTAATCTTCGTTCCGAAGTTCTTTCAAATATTTTCAAAGCCGGAGAGTGAACCTCTCCAGTATAAAGATAACTTAGTTGGAACGACACCCGATTTATGGCTTTCCGATACACTTATTTCTACCCTGATACCAGGGCTGCATCATAGGGATGTAGGTCGACACTTAGAGAACCATAGCTCAAAGCGCGGGAAAAATTTATGCCTATTATAATAAAGAAAGATACGTCTAGGGGTAACCATCGTCTCTCATCAGTTTGTGTTCCCCATCGTGTAGGAAAAACCATGCCTCCGAAGAAACGTAACCAACCCGCTAGCAAGACACCGACTCTTCAGATCGATGAAGCTACGTTCCAAGCTACAGTTTCAGCAGCCGTAGCAGCTGTCATGGCTCACCTGAATGCTAACAACGAAAATGTTAGCAGGAGCACTATCGGGAATCCCGATCATAGCAATGGACAGCAGCAACCAGCACCGGTGTGTAAAGCCACCCAAGAACTCCAACCTAATCCCCTGAAAAGAAAGTTTGAGAACGAGAAGGGGAGTACCTCAACTCAAGGACCTTCCGAAGGGCAGCAAGCTGAGGTAGTCAATACCCCTGTCAACCCGCCTGTCTCGACACCAAGAAGACCATACGTAGGAAACTTCCCCCACTGCAGCAAGTGTGACTACCATCATTATGGAGTCTGTCGAGAACCCTTTTGCGTTAGGTGCAACATGAAGGGGCATACCGCTCGCAACTGCAGAACTCCGGTTGAGTTCATTACATCAACCACCAATGTTGGGACCAGTCCAATATGCCACCTATGTGGTGAAATTGGGCATCTCGAGAGGAACTGCCCAACTGAAAGAAATGACAAAGACGCAGGAGGAGTTTAACTCTAAAACCTAGAGGAACATCAAGGAACCCGGTAGAATTTTGGTACACTTCTCAACCTTAAGTAGCTAATCGAAAACTTCAAATAATCAATTCTAATTGTAATTACTCCCTCGTTAAGGCAAAAGTCGCAGCACTGTTGTAAAACTTAAAAACCCATCAGGTAAAGCTATGATGGCTTAGTATATACGTTAAGGCCATATATAATTGGGATTGATAGACCTCGAGTGAGTGATGCGACCTTATCTCCTGTTCCTTGTTTGGTTGTGGATTTAGGGCGGAGTCGCTCAGTCAACAGTCCTTTTAATCTTAATTATACATGACTAGTGTATACTAGGTGGTTATAGAGAGGCCTCGTGAGGAATCCGTTCATGAAAAGTACATTATTCCCAAAACATCAAGACCCCAGCGTTCAACATCAATCATGTCGGTCCAAGTATCCACGATAGTAATACCATGGACGAAACCCGAGACGCTAAGAACTTGTGTTCCCTGTTCAGCACATGGTCCTATCAATCTTCATTCTATATCGTGTCGATGTTTATTAATTTCGACACTACCGTCAGCCATGGTTCGACTTGGTTCGACCATGCGAGAATTCCTAGTGCTGTGTAAAAAGAACTTTCACCTTATCCTAAGCGTCAAATAAAATCATTTCGAACCTAATAGAAAACCTAATGAGAACCGTCTGTCGTCTCTCTCATCCAACCTTCAGGAGTACCCAGGAGAGGGGTATCGCGCGTTGTTAACCAACCCCATTAGACATTGAAACCTAAAGCGAAAGGCACCGCAGATATCCCGGAAGACAATAACCGCCTGAGGCCTACTCAATAGATCCTCCAGAAAGGCCGTTGGCACCGCACGATCAAGTTCGTGAATCAAGAGTAAGAACTCATGGGATTAACTTACTACTACTGAGTATATGCATTAGGGTGGTATATAATTTAGGTCGATAAGATTTAAGATGTGTGCTTCCGCCCTACTCCCTGTTCCTTGTTTGGTTGTGGGTTTGGGGTGGAGCCACACATCTGAACATCCTGTCAATCTCAATTATATACAACTTATATACACTGAGTAATAGTGATTGAGCCGAGTATGTGGTCTACCACGAACCTTAAAATAAAACCCTTTATCATATACCCATAGGAAAGGAGCTGAAGTCAAGAAAACAATTGTGGGTTGAGCTACTAAAATGACTACAAATTCGAAATTTGTTGTCATCCCGGGTTAGGCCAACATAGTAGCTAACACCCTCAGTTAGGAAAAGTAACTCAAGTTGTAAGAGTCAAAAACATTGACTACGACCATCCATTCACGCCTGATCCCACAAATTAAGCATCTCAGTAGTGAGCCAAGAAACCTGGAAAGCTGTGACAGGTTAAACTCTGAGAAGAATGGATGGGGAAATTAGAGGTTCTGAGTGGCAGAGTCTTATGCCATCTAGATTTAATCTAGATAGAGAAACTCGGTAACATCGGAAGAGTAGCTGCAAGGGATGCTCGCACTACTCAAGCACTTCGTTCATCCAGATACAGACGAGAAGTTCCTAGGTCGGAAAGAGTTGTGATAGTGCCTCGTCATGCGAGAAAAGTTACCGTCGCCCTATAGATGATAGTCTGCATTCACCAAAGTTAATACTAGGATGCTAAGAACCGCATGATTACCTCCGCGACCCGGAATACTTGAGTAAAGTAGGCAGCAAGTTGTGTTAAGCTTTATAACCCAGGTCATAAAGGGATTGTGGACTCGACACCAGTCTAGGTGTTAGTCGACGGGTTATACAAGATCACGCGCTTCCTACAAACTAGAGGAAACAGACACAATGGAGAAACTAATGGAGCATGTCTTAGAGATTTGATTAGACTACTAGGTGTTCCAAGGAACATTATCTCTAAGAGATAGTAGAACCACCTCCCGAGATAGTCAATCACTTCAGAAAATCTCTAAGGGCGAAGCTAGCCCTGATCAGAGACTGCTATCCATGAAACAGCGAACCGAATGAGAGAACGATTCCTTCCGATTAGGGATTATGCCGTGAAAGCATCTATTAGACTATGATGAAAATTGGAATTATCTAAGCATCATCTGGTAAAACCCTCTATCATCCTGACGTTGAGATATTCCGTTAGAAACACCTCATAAGCCGAAAGTGCAGGTCCTTTCTACACTGGGTTGAGGTAGATGCCACGCAACCAATAGATGTCAGCATATAGTTAGCACCTTCAATGATCCAGAAAATCTCCGAAAACCAACCAGTAGGAAATACGAATCCGAATACGACCTGAGACTCTTAGGAACCAATCATGAGGACTACACCTCCAGTAAGAGAAAACTTTTGGAACCGCAGAATGGTGATCACGCCAAGTGATGATCTCACCATGGAAGTACATTATGTTTTGGGTACTGAAACGTTCCATATTCCAAAGAACTGAGGACCATAAGAGATTCTTGATAGAATTGGTCCAGTATCCGTCAGACCCAGACTGCTTTAGGGATTCCATAAATTCCACCCTAACCTGTCCACGTCTCAGCGAATGAACCGGTAGTACCCGGCAAAACTCTCACCATTTTCTCGATTTGATCCATGGAAACCAGAGCCACGTTTGTTAAAGGAGACGGGAGAAATCTAGCTCAGTAAAAAGGGAACCGATGAAACCTTATCCCGTGTGGCCCAGAGATCGAAAAAGAAACTATACCTGGTAAAGAAAATTCGCTAAAACTCAGTATGGACCTGATTTCCCTAAGGAACGGACGGATCAGCTAGAGCATGAAGTGTCCACCTCTTTCGTATCCATCCTTAAGTGTTCGTTAAGATTCTAATTTCGGGACAAAATTCCCTCTAACGGGGGGGGGGGGGGGGATGATGTGACAACCCGAAAATCCTTGTCTTGTAAAGTTCAGCTATTCAACTCAGCCAAGTGTCAGCCTTTGTTTTGCTATCTTTTAACGAAATTGTGGGTCTATATGAGTGTTCTAGGCTTAGTATGTCCTAGATATGAGTCTTGGGAAGGGTTAGAAAGTGTGTAGCATCACAAAATCGGGCCAAACACACCAAAGAAGGTGTGTGCGGCCGCACACCCACCCGCAACCGCACACTCACCCTTATATATATATATATATATATATATATATATATATATATATATATATATATATATATATATATATATATATATATATATATATATATATATATATAAGGTGACCCTCTTCATTCATTCCTTTCATTTGGCTGCACTCTAGTTTCTCTCTTTAAAAACTTCATCCAAGAATACTCTAAAGGCCTCAAGAACGTGAATTACTCCATCATTCAGCTTGTTATATTGGTAAAACACTTGAATCTAAGCCTAAAACTCATAGTGTTCTTCGTGTTCTTCATCCCTTGAAGGTGTACGGCCGCACACCTTCATGAGGTGGCCGCACACACCTTAAGACTCTCCAAAGTGAAGAGTTTGGCCTCCATTTGCTAGTTGGACTTAGTATTAGCACTAGAACACCTCAAAATCGACATTTCGGGCACAAATGAGGAGTGTACGGTCGCACACCCCTGCGTACGGCCGCACACCCTCTCTGTACGGCTGCACACTCCCATGTACGACCGCACACGGGCCTGGCCGCACACACTGGTCGTACACCTGGCCGCACACACATAAAAGTCGAGTTTGGTGGCCTTACACTCAAATCTAAGGCTCTACACTCATTTAGGGACTTCAATAGGTGTTTGTAACACTTAACTCTAAGTGTTTCCATGTCCCTAAGGTGTGTCCATGTGTCTATTAGTGGTTAGATACCCTAAGTGTATTCATATATGTGTTATTACATGTTAAACTAGGATCCGTTTGTGCTCACGGCTTCATTCGACACCCGGCGATCCTATATCAATCTTTCTTTCGAGTTACTCACTTCAGGTGAGTTCATACCCCTTAATCAACCTTTGAAATGATTTTAAATGCTTTTATGGGGGGGGGGGGAATACAAGTTGAACTATTAAGTTATTATATCAATCACATATGATTAATAACTATCAATCAAATAGATTTTTGCATGATTTAACTGTTTTATTCAGCTAAAGGTTTTCACATATTACTTGCAAATCTCTTTTAAAGTACTATAATCTCTTTTTAAATTACTAAACCTTTATCAAAGTCTTTTAATCTTAGATTCTTGTTAGATTCATGTCTATATAGATATAGTTATATAAATAGGGTTTGAAGGACTTAGGACTGATAGCCCGTTTTATTTCATGTTCCTTGTTTGGTTGTGGACTTAGAGTATCCGGTTATTTGTCCGAGTGTCGTTGAAGTCCTAGTTATATATTATGTATATCTATTTAGATATTAAAACTCGTACTCCATTTCAGCGCCTTTGGGTAGCAAAGGTACCTAGATAACCTCTCAAGTAAATTATAATAGGTATAGTTTAGAAATCAACAATAACTTTTATGAGGAGAAACTAGCTATATCAATATTCTAAAACATGTACTTTTAGTAAAAAGAAACGTATATAGAAATCAAAACACGAGATACATCCTCATGACGCGGATTTCACCGTTGTCGATTTGGTAACCAGAGTCTCCTGGAGGGAGAGCGGGCATTGTGTGTATAGATCTATACGGGACAAACCATCCCACATCCTGACTGCTAGCTACAGTCCCGACCGACCAAGCCAAGGGGTGACAAATGTCACATTTACTTCGACGCCAGCAGGTCGTCGTGTTTAAATCCGTCAATCAGTATGGTTACGAGTATCTTCACATTTACCTTATAATTCATGGCCTTAAGGTAATTAGTACCACGGTAGTTTCTACATATAAAACTACGGTACTATAATATTTTCCCTAATACATTAAACTTAGAACGTTTTTGATATAAAACGATAATGTAAAACTATATTTTGATAATGATAGTAACATATGGGAAAAATACTCTTTAAACATGAATCAGCCGAGTCTTGGTAGAAGACTGCTTTTAATAGAGAAATTCATTCTTTTAAACATGAATCAGCCGAGTCTTGGTAGAAGACTGCTTTTAGTAGAGAAACTCATTCTTTAAAACATGAATCAGCCGAGTCTTGGTAGAAGACTGCTTTTAATAGAGAAATTCATTCTTTTAAACATAAATCAGTCAAGTCTTGGTAGAAGACTACTTTTATTAGAAAATATCGGATTTTCTGGAAGGAATTCAAATACTCTATAAACTTTTATGAGATTATTTTGAGGAAAAACATGTATTTATATCAATGTCATTAGAATACTTATGAACTCACCAACATTAAAATGCTGATCCTCTCTTTCACAATAACTTGTATTCTCAGGTCGTCGGTAGACAGGTACACTCCGGGAGCTTTTGCGAAGTCAGCCTTGTACCGAGCTGCATCTTATGTTATTCTCTATATCTACTTTTGATGTTGTTGCTAAATGTAACCTATGTAAAAACTTATACTATTAATGCAATGGTTGTTGTACTTTGATTACTATACTGCATGTGTTGTGATACTTGACATGACGTCCTCCGCCCCAGAACGTTTCCTCCGTTCCGGTATTGGGGTGTGACAGAAAAGCACCATTTCCCTCTTTGATACACCATAACACGAAAACCATTTGCAGAAGAATCGATAAGAAGAAAACCATTTGCAGAAGCATCAAATAACATAAACGAAGAAAAATGTCTTCCGATGAAAACATGAATGAGACCATTTCCTCACTCTTGACAATGAAAGGTAACCATCAACGTTATTTCTCGAGTTTTTAACGATTTCGAATCATTTCTAAAATTATCACTTGATTACTTGAAATTTCTCGTAATCTTCGATAATTATTAGTTGATTTAGAACTAAAAACATTGTTTTCACACTGTTCATTCTTCAAAAAAGGTTGTTTACTTCAATTTTTTATGATACTCGTTCATTCTCGTAACCCTCATTCGTTATTACTTTATTTACTTGAAATTTTTGTAAGAATCATCCATTATTAGTTGATATATAAATGATTTTACATCATCTCTTCATTTTTCATCTTTATTCAAAACTATTCTGTCAAAATACATACGTTACTTCACATTTCGCTTATGTTTTCCTAATATTAACTACTTACCCTTACAGAAACAACACCAACAGTGAAGAATACATATAAACGAAAAACAAGAACAAATCAAAAAGGTAAATAAAATATGTTTTGTTTACCTCTAAACACAAGCAAAACTAATATTCAAATGTGAATATGTATGTTATATTCATATATGAATAGAACATAACTTGTTGTCATACATACATTATTCAAATGCGAATACAACAAGAATGACTTATATATGTTCTATTCACATATGAATATAACAAAACATATTCATATGAGAATAAAAAAAATATGAATACATATGTTTTATTCAAATATTCATTCGTGAATATGTATGTTATATTCACATATGAATAGAACATAACTTGTTGCCATAGATACATTATTCAAATGTGAATACAACAAGAATGACTTATATATGGTCTACTCACATATGAATATAACAAAACATATTCATATGAGAATAAAAAATATGAATACATATGTTTATTCAAATATTCATTCGTGAATATGTATGTTATATTCACATATGAATAGAACATAACTTGCTGCCATACATACATTATTCAAATGTGAATATAACAAAACATATTCATATGAGAATAAAAAAATATGAATACATATGTTTTATTCAAATATTCATTCGTGAATATGTATGTTATATTCACATATGAATAGAACATAACTTGCTGCCATACATACATTATTCAAATGTGAATACAACAAGAATGACTTATATATGTTCTATTCACATATGAATATAACAAAACATATTCATATGAGAATAAAAAAATATGAATACATATGTTTTATTCAAATATTCATTCGTGAATATGTATGTTATATTCACATATGAATAGAACATAACTTGCTGCCATACATACAATATTCAAATGTGTATATAACAAAACATATTCATATGAGAATAAAAAATATGAATACGTATGTTTTATTCAAATATTCATTCGTGAATATGTATGTTATATTCACATATGAATAGAACATAACTTGCTGCCATACATACATTATTCAAATGTGAATACAACAAGAATGGCTTATATATGTTCTATTCACATATGAATATAACAAAACATATTCATATGAGAATAAAAAAATATGAATACATATGTTTTATTTAAATATTCATTCGTGAATATGTATGTTATTTTCACATATGAATAGAACATAACTTGCTGCCATACATATATTATTCAAATGTGAATATAACAAAACATATTCATATGAGAATAAAAAAATATGAATACATATGTTTTATTCAAATATTCATTCGTGAATATGTATGTTATATTCACATATGAATAGAACATAACTTGCTGCCATACATACATTATTCAAATGTGAATACAACAAGAATGACTTATATATGTTCTATTCACATATGAATATAACAAAACATATTCATATGAGAATAAAAAAATATGAATACATATGTTTTATTCAAATATTCATTCGTGAATATGTATGTTATATTCACATATGAATAGAACATAACTTGCTGCCATACATACATTATTCAAATGTGAATACAACAAGAATGACTTATATATGTTCTATTCACATATGAATATAACAAAACATATTCATATGAGAATAAAAAAATATGAATACATATGTTTTATTCAAATATTCATTCGTGAATATGTATGTTATATTCCCATATGAATAGAACATAACTTGCTGCCATACATACATTATTCAAATGTGAATATAACAAAACATATTCATATGAGAATAAAAAAAATATGAATACATATGTTTTATTCAAATATTCATTCGTGAATATGTATGTTATATTCATATATAAATAGAACATAACTTGCTGCCATACATACATTATTCAAATGTGAATACAACAAGAATGACTTATATATGTTCTATTCACATATGAATATAACAAAACGTATTCATATGTGAATAAAAAAATATGAATACAAATGTTTTATTCAAATATTCATTCGTGAATATCAAACTCATTTATCTTCTACTTACTATTGAATGAAGGTAAGAACACTAACATTTCCGATAAAGATTCACCAACAATGAGAGAAACAAGATCAATGCAGAAAAATCAAAAAGGTATAAAATACATATCATATCTTATAAATGAATATTCTATATTCATTTATGAATATAATATATTTTCTTTGTAAAATGTATTTCAAAATTATTTATCTTCTACTCACTCTTTCATGAAGGTAAGAAGATTTGTATTTCTGATAAAGACCCCACAACTATGATAGAAACAAATTTGAAGAGGAAAAATGCGAAAGGTACAAAATTCCTATCATATCTAATATATTCATATATGAATAAAATTGTATATATTAGTTATATTTTTGTAATAAATAAATATTAATAAATCAACGAGCATATATCATATTCATATATCAGTAACTTATTCAAATATTATATGTTTTCATTTCCCAGATAAAAAAGAAACAAAAGTACCAAAGAAAATAAAGCATCAAAGCAGAAAAAGTCCATCAAAAAGGAAAACTCCTGAAAAACAACAACTACAAGATTCAGACTCTGATTTTGAAAGTAGTCATCCATCGAAGAAGGCAAAAAAAAGGAGTCACCAATCAAAAAAGACAAAAAAAAACCAATGGTAAAAGAATTTTACTCAATGAAAAACAGATGTTCACCAGAGGCATTACTATCTATAATCCTTGGGATGAGCAAAGAACAAAAAGAATCTGTAAGATCTATGGGTTTTGGAGCTTTGTTAAAAATGAAAATCACAGATATACCACTGAAGCTGAGATTTTATGTTCTTCAAAAATTTGATTCTGAGAGAATGGTGATAGATATTGAAGTAAAGGAACTGAAAGTAACAGCAGAGTCTGTTCATGACATGTTGGGCATACCAATTAGTGGAACCAAACTTACACAACTGGATCAATGGCCTAAGGATGATACAAGTTATGATGAATGGAAGCAACAATTTAAAAAAGATTCAATCATCCGACTGAGTGCAATCAAAAATGTTATTGTTTCTACCACACAAGTTGATTTCAATTTCAAATTGAACTTCTTAGTTCTTTTTGTCAACACGTTTTGCGAGTCAACATCAATGGGAAGATGCAACCTATTTCCCTTGAGTTATATTTCAAGAAAAACAGATATCAGCAACATAGACAGGTGCAACTATGTTTTGGACTGTCTTGTCAGAACAAAAAACTCATACATACCATACTCAGATACCAGCTTCTTTTGTTGGACCTTCAGCTTTCTTGGTGGTAAGTTATTATAATGTTTATACTCAATTTTTAATAATATTGATTATTCATAAACTAATAGCAAATATTCATATATGAATAAGAAAAATATATTTGTTCACACGTAATGCTTTACATTACTTATTAATATATAAATAAGTAAAAAATAATATTACTTGTTCATATATGAATATCAATTAGTTATCATTTATGTGCAGTTGTTCTATGCTAATAACATCCACTCAGAAGCTTTAACAGTAACACGTAAACGTCCAACAATTTGTTATTGGAGTTCAGAGAAGATTACATATCGAGAGACATTTGAACAAGAAAAAGGTAGATTTGGACTTGGAGAATTAAACGAAGAATTTGTTAATGAACAAGATGAAGGAGATACAGATCTCGAAGACAGTGATTCTGATAAAGATGAAGATCATTCTGTTGAGGTAATTAGTTTGATCATGTTAATAATATATGATTACATTAAATTCTAATCATACTTCTTTTTATTACATAGGCATATGAATCAAAAATATCTAAAATGCTTAATAGTTTCGAGAGGATGAAGGAAAAGCTGAATTCAAAGCTCAATGATGCGATAACAAAGTTCCCTGGAAAGGAAAGTTTTAGGATTTTCGAAGAAAATATGACAAATATAATTGGTGAAGAAAAAAAACAGAAGGCACAACTATTTTTGAATTTCCAAGTAATCAAACTGGATTTGAAGGAATCAATTTGACACCAATAATCGGTCAAAAAACAAATGATCAAAAAGAAAATAAAGATAAAGAGGAAAATGGTGAAGAAGACAATGATAATGATGGAAGTCAACCAGAAGAAGATTATTTTCTTGATTCAAATGAAGCAGAGAATGAAAGAATAAAGAATGATGGAGATAATAATAAAAAAGAAGGTGAAACTGAAGTAAAAGAGAAAGATGGAAAGAAGAATCAAAATGACAATGATGAAGAGAAAAAAGCTGATGATAATGAAGAAACAAATAATCATGAAGAGACTATTCAACAAACTGAAAATGAAAATTTATTGGATAAAGTTGTTGACAACATTGTGGACAATGTCCTTGGAATTGGATTCATGTTTAAATAGTCAAGAAGATGAAATCTGGAATCACCCTGAATTGAAAACTATTTTGGATAATATTGATATAGGTAAATTTTGTCTTACTTTTATTTTAAAAAAATATATAAAAATATTAATACACAATAACAATTTTGTTTATTAATTTTTGACCAGGGTCACCAATGAGTACAAGTAAAACTAATACTCTTGCAGAAAAGGAAAAATCAGAAGGTGTACATGAACAAGGAACAAAAGTTGAAAAAACAAAGGGAGATGATACAGGTAAATGAATGATTTAAAATATATTACAATATTTATATTGATTTTTTTAATAACATTGTTTATTCATAAGTGAATAATACACTATATAAATGAATAAAAAATAAAAAGTATTAATATATGATGTATATGTTTCATGCAAGGAAAACTCTGAAGATAGAAATAAAGGAGGAACAGAAGCTAAGAACACGAAAGATGGAGGTGAAGATAAACATACAAAAACTGATAAAAGAAATGCAGAAGATAAAGGTAAATAGTTGAATCACTAATAAATAAATATAAGAAGTTTTATTATTCACAAATAAATAACGCAATATACAAAAAAATAAAATTTTAATATTTCTTATTCATAAATAATGATATGCATTACTTATTCATAAATGAATACATTATTTATTCACATATGAATTACTTAATCAAAGTTCTTTATCTTTCATGAAAGAAAAAGTCAGAAAATGAAAACAAGAAAGGAGAAAAAGCTGACAAGACAAAAGGAAATAAAGGAGGTAACAATTTGGATAAACATTTCAAAATACAAACTCAAATATTATAATTAACTTATAACTATTTATATGATAAATCTTCTGGCATGCAGATACTCATCCAAGCTTTAGTCTAGGTCTCAGTCAAGATTCAGATCAAACTTCAAGTAAAAAATCTAATGAATCTTCACCAAAAAAACCACTTACAAAGAAACAAATCAAAGACGACCATCAGAAGGTTGTTATCAGATTAGCAAAGAAAAATGTTCTTAATCCAAATCCAATCTCTGTATCAATTCCTATTGAAGTAGGACCATCAAAGCATGATCTGGATCAACCAAGAGAGAAGAAGCTTGCTGATGCTTTCAAATCACCTTTCAAATGCAGAATAACAGACACAAAACCCAAACTGACACATTAGGAGAGTATTGTCTGTGAATGGTTGTTCAACTTACAAGGCAATACATCGTAAGTAACTTTATTTTATATACATTCCTATATGATTATTATATAGATAATAATCTATGACATTTTGATTATATATTTGTAGAGACGTGGTTGTCCAGACAAAATATGGTCAGATAATAGAAAGAGCAGTTATGGAAAATCTATATGCAAACACAGAGATTTTTGGAGAAGTTTTAGACACTTGGTCTAATTTACTTAACCACCAAGAACTGGAAAGGGATTTTGGAAATTCACCATACAGACTCTTCTTGAAAGTTGGAGTTTCTGTAAGTTTATGTTCTAACCTTAATTCCTTCCTTATTGATAAATGAATACACCAATATGATGTATTCATTTATGAATATTATATTTTTTTACAACTGAAATTCACATATGATTATACAAAATATGATGTATTCTTTAATATAATTATATATATTCAACTGAAATTCACATATGATTATATTGGTTACAGACTGCTTATCTAACTTCAACATTGTCCGATGAAATAAAGTATGAAAAATTCAAGGAGAACTTTCATGACAGTACCAATGGGTACAAAAAAATCTTGAACATAAAAGATATTGACATGATATGTTAATTAAAGTTGTTTTTTTATATATATTTTATCAACAAAATACTTACCATTATATACATAAAAACAGGTATTATTTCCAGTTGTTAAAAGTGCTCACATTTTTGTGATTGTCTTCAACTTAAAGAAACCATCAATTGAAATTCTAGACAACAGTGCAGTTGAGGGGGATTATGAAGGGAAATACGGAGTACTATTGAAACCTTTGGTATGTACCCAATTCACAACAACATAAAAGAACCAATTTATTACATATCTAACTTTTATTTTATTTAATGATCATAAAAATTTGTTTGTGAGATACTTTAAAGAAATAAACCATCCAAGAGCAAATGCAATCTCAAAAGAAAGTATCAAACCCCAACGACTTGAAATGACATGGAGAACAGTTAAAAACAAAGTTGATTGTGGAATCTTTGCAATGAGACATATGGAGACCTATATGAGACAACCACTCTCAAAGTGGAAACCAGGTCTTCATAAAGAAAGTGCAATTCAACAAACTACTTTAGAGAAGCTCAGGCAAAGGTATGCACACATAATGCTAACTTCTGAAATTAACATGTTGAAGGCTAAGGTGTTGGATCTTGCTGAAAATATCAAAAAGTTGAATTCAAAGTGCGTACTGATCACGCATACAAGGCTATGCAAACAATTCAAAAAAGGTTAAAAGAATATTGATGATTGCTTGTGATGAAGTGTGATGCTATAGAACAGTTTGTGTTGAAGATGAATGGATTTGAAGTACATGTAAGACGATTATGCGAAACAAATTTTGGATGGTTTGTTAAATGTTCGTTTTAATATTTTGTGAAATGCTTATGAACAGCTTTTATTATCTTGTGTTGAATGATTATGTAATATAAACAACTTCGCTTATTTCTGTCAGTTTTTTATATTTAAATATTTTCAAAGTTTATTTATGTTTATTCATAAATGAATACGAATATGATATATTCATTTATGATTAAATTAGGAGTAATATGTCAGTATAACAAAGTTCATATATGAATATAACAAATTTCAGATATAAATATAACTAACTTATTAGTAGAAACAAGTTTGCTTATTTATGTCATTTTTTTATATTCAAATATTTTCAAAGTTTATTTTTATTTATTCATAAATGAATACAAATATGATATATTCATTTATGAATAAGTTCAAAGTAATATGTTAGTATAACAAAGTTCATATATTAACATAAAAAAGTTCAGATATGAATATTACTTATTTATTAGTATAACAAATTTAACATATTTGTATTCATTTATGAATAATTTACAATATCAATATAACTTATTTTATAGTAATTTAAAAAACAAATATCAACATATCAATTTACCATATCAATATAAATGTGTATTATTCATACATGAATATTATTGTTTATTGTTTTTATCTGCATATATTCATAAATGAATAAAACCAAAAAACAGAAAAAAAAACTAAAAAATCCCTAACTGTCTTTTGCTGATTTAGCAGCTCCAACTCTTTCTGGACAAGTACGTAAATTGTGTGGAACTCGTTTTCCACATCCTGAACACATTCTATGTTCTTTTTTAGAATTTTCATATGCTACTTCACCTGCACTTGGAATTCTTTTCTTGATTCCAGAACCTTTATTGCTTTGAACTTCAGGAACATGAATATTAATATCTTCTGGAATAGGAATAGTAACACCCAAAAGCTTGCATACGACTTCACCATCTGTCTTGCTTTTCAATCCAGGAGAAATATAATCACTCTCAAATTCCTTCAACAACATTTGTTGTTTCTCAGCAAACAAAGCCAATCTCTTTTTGTCATCTCTTAGAGTATCCAAACATGATTCAAAACTATAATATGAATCATTGACTAGCTTTACATTCTCACAATCACCTGAATCGGATTGAATAGAACTAAAACGATAATTTCTTGATATCACATCCTTTCTCCATCTTTTCAAAATGTACCTTTCAGGAATTTCTTTAACACCACATCTGATCATTATTGTAAAATCATGTCTGCATAAAACACCCATACGCTTAAAATGTTCACAATTGCAATTTATTTCTTTCTCTTCAGCTTTTATTTCAACCTGATACAAAAACAAAATTTACACATTTACATTCATATAAGAATCCTCATATCAACACTCATATATTCATATAATATTCATATATTCATATATGAATATTGATATTCATATATGAATATTCTCATATTCATATATGAATATTATAAATTTTTTCATAAAAAACTAGTAAAATTACCTTAAATTCATTTTTAAATTCACTTTTACTCTTGTTGTGCTGCACAATGTAAACTTCCCAACCATCTTCAATACCAACATATGAGTATGTACAGAAAAAACATGCTTTATATATTTCTTTTTGCACCTCAAAAAATAATGTACTTGTATAAACCTTTGATGCTTGCAGTTCTATTTCTCGAGGTGTTTGCATTTTATATGATGCTTTCTTTGATGCCTTATCAAGCTCTCGTTGAGTATTCCTTTGCTTTTGAATGGCAGTGTCGTAATTCATCATGAAATTCAAAAGTAAGTTCCCACTTTCTGAGTATGTATTAAAGAATGAATTCATACTCTCTGACCTCGATGTAGTCTTCATCACATTGGAATATCACTAAAATATCTAGGTATCCATGAATCACGTATTGTAAACATGTCTTTAAACCATCTTGTGTCTTCAAGATTGAATTCCTTCATAACCAAACCCCACTTCACCTCAAATAGATCAGGTTTCATATTAATGTCCCAAACAAGCTTCGAAAACCTTTTTCTAAAGTCTGTGTTCGTAAATAAATCATCTGATATCTGTATTAAAACAAAAATATTCATAAATGAATAAATAATAATAAGTAAAATAACAATCAATATTCATAAATGAATATACTAATAAGTAATATATTTGAAATATATTAAAATAATACCTTTTTTTTCAACTTTTTCATTATATGCCACATACATAATCGGTGCTTTGAATTACGAAACACATTCTCAACAGCTTGTTTTATTGCAGCATCTTGATCGGTTAAAACAAGTGTTGGTTTTTTCCCATGAGTTTTAAGAAATGCTTTAAGCAACCAAGAGTAAGACTCAATGCTTTCATTGCTTAGCAACCCAGATCCAACAGTAACCGATTTTTTATGATGGTCAATAGCAGTAAACGGAACAAAAACCATTCGATACCTAACACACAAAAAAATGTTCATTAAAGTCAATTTTTGATGTATTAATAAGTGAATATAAAAATATTCATATATGAATAAGCTATAAACAAAAGTAGATAAAATAACTTATTTGTTTGTTCGGAAAGTCGCATCAAACGAGATAACATCACCAAATTCAACATAATATGCCTTCTCCATTTCATCAGCCCAAAACATACAGTCCAAAACATCATCTTGACAATTAAACTCAAATGAGTAATTTGGATAGTGAGCTCGACGGTCATTCATTGTGTTTACAATCATTTGGGCATCTTTATAACCAATAACCCTGTTGATATCTCTCCTTAAATTTTTATAGTCAACTACTTTGGGCTTTACAAACTCATACCCACCTCTCAGACTTGCCCTCAGCTTATGAGCCATAGTTGGACCTATTTTTGATGTGGAAGCACGCACAATAAACTCTTTTTCTGAATATGACATTTGTCTCGCTTTTTTTAAATCGCTTCTCTTCTCAAGTGGATGGTTGTGAAGTTCATCAAACTGAAAAACTTTATAATCTGGAGTTCCACACACAGATTCAAATATAATCTTTGCTTGACAACCAATAGCTCTTGAATTTGAATTTCGTTTCCTCCTAACACCACTTGTACCTAATGTGTCACAAGATTTCTTTTTCTGTTTACCACCACGATTACATATAACATGTTTCTTCTTTATAATCTTGTTATCAAACCTTGACTGTGTGCTCAGTCTAACATCAAAACCACCAATTTCAGCATACTCAGAATACATTTTGATAGCCAACTTTAATGATTTGAAGATTAAACCCTTAAATGGAATAAGTTGAACAGGTACATCTGGCTTATAGACATGTTCTCCAATTATATCATCACAATATTGCGCATCATGTACTGAACTTGAAGATTCACCACCTAAAATAATAATGCATGAATAAAACAATAATATATATGAATACATGAAACTCATATAAATAAAACAAAAAACATTCATATATGAACAAGGTTGTAGAACTCGCTACTCGGTACCTGCTCGGCCGACTGGGGAGTAGCGAGTACTCGGGGAGTACTCGGATTCGGTAATTCATGTAGAAATATTTTTAGGAAAATTATATATGTCAAAATCATAAGTTAAAATCATAATTTGATTGAAATATATAACAAAATTAAATACATGTGAATACATAAAAACTGAAATACACACAATTGTCTCACTTCGTGAATAATTATTGAAAATTTAAGATATAAATGTAGTAATAATCACATGTCTGTGTTAAATAATAAATCATTAAGTGTATTATACATATTAATCTTGAAAATTTTGGTTTTTTTCTCTTTTTATGACAATTTTGACCATTTGACCGAGTTTGACCGAGTTGGCCGAGTTTGACCGAGTAGGCCCGAGTAAGACCGAGTAATACCGAGTAGGCCCGAGTTAGAGAGATGTTGACCGATTTTTGACCGAGTTTGACCGATTTTTTTACCGAGTTTGACTTAATCCGAGTTTTTTCGCCGAGTTCACATTACTCGCCTCGGTGGAGGGCCGATTCCGAGTAATCGGCCGAGTAGGCCGAGTTTTGCAACACTGTATATGAATAAAACATTCATATATGAATACATAAAATTCATGAGGATTCAAAATATATAAAATAAAACATAACTTATCCATATATGAATAAAACGAAAAAAATAATAAATTCGAAATTACAATTATCACATGTTTATTCATATATGAATAAGACAACAATTTATTCATATTAACATATTCATAAGTAAATAAATGATAATCAACAAAATTAAAAACAACAAAATAATTCAATAACTGATACCTTCAAAAAATGAGTTCTCAACATCTCTTCACTCTCACTCATAGAAGAATACAAATCACCATCAATAACACTAGAATTCGACATAATACACCAAATGATCTATATAAATAAACAAAAACAATCTTAATATCGTATATATCTCACAAAAAAAGTCGTAAAGATGAAAACCTGGTTAATTTCGAATATATCTCACCTCAACGTACAAAATATCTGAAAGAAACTTAAATCATATATGATCAGATGATGTAATTAAGCAATCTCTCTCAGTTCAGAGCGTAAAAACTACAACGATATATCCGATTAAAAATTAAATCAGCTCCGATTTGAAATAAATATCTCAAACTACTTAACAAAAATCCGATGAAATAACTCCAATACATATTCGAAACTTGATAATCTTGATAATGAACTCCGATGAAACAACTCCAAAACGAAGATAATAAGCGTAAATCCAAACAAATTATAAAAAGCAATAATCTTGATAATGAACTCCGATCTATCCGATTCAAACGATATACATACCTGATCAAATCGGAAACTGAATACGAAGTAGAAAACTGAAATACAGATGCGAAACTTCACGATTAATGGAATAAATACGTACAATTGCTAACGAGTTATATAAAGAAAATAATCTTGATAATGAATTCCTCATATCCGATTAAAACGAGCTAAAGATATCATCAAATTGGAAACTGATAACAACGAACAGCTAAGTTCTATGTAAAAAAGTTGGTAATTTACAAAGATACCCTTAATGAAAATGGACACGCGCATTTTTTTTTAATTTGAACATGTTAGATAAATGATTGGCTGAGAATGATTCCCCCATTCTCAACCTTTTTTATTTTCTCAATCGAACTTACCTATATATATATATATATATATATATATATATATATATATATATATATATATATATATATATATATATATATATATATACACACACACACACACACACACACACGCACACACACACACACACAGAGGGTTAAGTTCAAGTGATGACACCGTTTAAAATGAGAACGTGCGGACAAATTTCAACCATTAGATTTGTTGTATTTAAGGGTCAAGATTTATTGACGGTGTCCAATATGTATTCTGTCATGATTTTTGTATGGAAAAATATTCAACAGTGATTTATACGTGTTTAATGATAATTATGTAACAACCAATAATCATAAAAAATGTAAGTTTATTGTGACATCCCCATTTTCACGGCCAGAAAAGACCGATTTTGTTTATGCTTTATAAAAATCAGAGTACCCTTTTTAATAAAAATGTTGCGAAATTTATTCGCAGAAAAACATGATAAATACGTTATCAAGGCATTTCCGAAGAAATGTATTTTATTCGTTTTAAAACATTGGGATGTCATTGTCAATACAGAAACATAAGCATAAACAGAACTTACATTCATTTTCACTAGTGATTTATATCTCCTTAATCTCTCAGTGTAATGTAACTTCATATCGACACCTGTGATTCAAATAAACTGAGTGGGTCAGGTTGGGAAACCTGGTGAGTACATAGGGTTTTCAACCCACAATAATATAGTTATTATGTTTAAACATCATACAATCAACCCAATTACCCATCCCCATTATCTTCTTTACTCTTAAGGATCTACCCTAAGAATCAGCTATTCCTCATTCATTTATTCCTAAGGATTATCCTAAGGAATCGGCACGAAATCCATCGTTGCCACGATTTTCTCGACGGGCACTAAATCCATAGTTACCAAGGTTTGCTCAACAGGCGCTAACTCCATAGTCGTCGGGGTTTACTCAATAGGCGCTAGCTCCATAGTCGCCGAGGGTTATCTCGTTTATTGACAATATCGTTTTCGAGAGTCCACTCGCAATACATGTCAATGGGTTTTTAGAGTACACCGGTGAACACATCGTTCACAATACCTACAGGTTGCGAGCCTGCTAGTGTTCCACTGGACTGTCTAGAATAGTCTGTGGTTGTCATCCATACTCTGCTAGATGACGGGGCCAACATTTGGGAACAAGGCTTCTCACATCGTCCACCTCTCACCCTTACCTCATGGTCTATATCACCTCTCAAATCATCATCCAACTCATATTTCATCTACCCATGTTTTACCCAACATATTATGTAGATATAAAATATATATATACAGTTTAAATCATTTAAAACATGTATAAAATTGTTCATCCAGCATAGATAGCAAGTATACAGATAATATTCACACATACCACATAATTTATATTAAATACTTCATATCTATGTGTAAGATGAAAGTAACTATGCACTCACCTGATAAGGTGGTCACTCGGTACTCGGACAACGCTTCGTTAATCTTAAAACAATTTCCCTCGGACAAAACCTAGTATCATTACCACTAGAGTTTAGTCTAACGTTAACCGCGACTAATTAATAGTCTAGATATTATTACTATTATATAAGCGTCAAGCAACACTCTTATATAACTCATAATAATAGCCCAAATAAATATTTTAAGGTCCTAATAATGTTACTATATTAAAACATAAGCTATACTAAAGATAGGGTAGGCATAGCTCACTTACAGTGGGTTTTTCGCAAAACCGGGCTTCACCAGAGCAGCGTTCCCGAGCCGAAGGGCTCCTTTTCTCGGGACTCCGGGAGCCTCGGGGCTTCCTTCGGGTGCTAGGGGGTTTACCATGACTTTAGGGAGCTTAAGGGAGGCTAGAGAGAGAGAGAGAGAGAGAGAGAGAGAGTATAGAGAGAGAAAGTGAAGTTGGGATGGTGTGAAGAATGAGGGAACCCGACACCTCTATTTATAGGCTGGAATCCTGCTCTACTCGTCGAGTAGGAGGTCCTACTCATCGAGTCCATGGCCAGGTGTCACCACCTGGTGGCTTGCCTTGGGGAGAAAGCCTTGGCCCATATTCAGCCACGTCACCCGATTTCGCACAGCACCCTGCCAACTTCTAAACCCCGTAACTTTCACATACGAGCTCCGTTTTCGACGTTCTTTATATCCACGCGTAGTTAAAAACAAGATCTACAATTTTCATTTAGACTCCATTGGCTAATTATCGACCGATCTTAAATTTAATTGTAGGAGGAGATTAGACTGTTAAATGACCGCGGAAAATTCGTAACTCCTTCATACGGACTCCGTTTTCGTATGTCTTTTTATCATTGAGTTCCTATTAATGAGATCTTCAACTCTCATTTAGGTTGCGTAGGCCAAAAACCGCTCGAACTAAAATTCGAGTTTCGGGTCGTGCACTGCTATGCCAAATCTTAGAAAATTCATAACTTCCTCATACGAAGTCCGATTTGGGCGTTCCTTTTTTGTATGTTCTCGGTTTAACGTATACTACAACTCTTGTTTAGATCAATAAGGCAAAAAAGTCCTCTATCGTAAATTCACTATTTACGTCTCCCGGTGCAGTGCCGGTTTTGCCGAAAAACTTCGACGGGCCATAACTTATTCGTTATAAATCGGATTTCGGCGTTCTTTATATGTACGGAACCCTTGAGACATATTCTACAACTCGTGAGACATATTCTACAACTCGGTTAAGATTATTTATTCTAAATAATCTTTTGTCGAAAAGTCATTTTCGACCCCTATTATTTCTAAATTGACTAGCCCGGATCTATGGGCGTTACAATTATCTCCCCCTTAGGATGATTACGTCCCGAAATTATCAACGAAACGGGGCTCACATGATGACTCCATACGCCATCTCTTCATCCTAAGTAATAACCGTAACTTTGATGTTTCTTCGAACGAGTATCTAACTCTAAGACTTCCTGACTGCAGGCGGTGCCCGATCTTGGACCCGCTCTCTATCTCATGTTAGACTTCCAATCATGATCTTCATGTCACGATCTCGATCCTTATTGGAGACTCCTTCTTTAACAGACTTGAGATAAGTTTCTTCCTTCGATTATTATAATAGACCAATGGGTCATGTTCTAATGACCTCTCATCGTATGATGCATTGCTTGGACTCAGGTCTTTTAGAGTCAAATTCCAGAATAGACTATACCTTCCTTCATGTTCTAATCATATCTTAAATGGTAGCATTTCTAGCTACAAGCAACTATCGCGATACCTCTACCGATCGCTTTGATTATCTTTTATTTCAATCTTCCGGCTTAAGTCGGATGCTACATCAAACTTGCTTCTCTGAACCACGTAACACACTCATCTTGGTCGGACTCGATATGATATGACCTCTAGGGTCAGAATAACAATCATCTTCTCAGTCATTACCGAAACGATGGTAACGACATACTTGAATAAAACGGAATCAATTACTAGCTTCTTGGTAACCTTGTGACTTTCCCTGGTCCAAGTGTGAGTCTTGTGCTTCCGGTAGTATAGGCCTCTACTACCATTCACACCTACTCATACTCGTCCCAAGTATTTTCTCGCAGTTTTCCAAGTCACCATACAAGTAAATCACACAACAGCTTAACACATCAGATAGCAAAACGAAGGTTTTTATATTATTCCATGGAACGATTACATAGGCGTTCAAGTTCACCCTATACTATGCTTCTAATAGGCTACACCACATAGTACTATCTACATGACTACTTCGTGACTTGCTCCTCAGATATCTGTCCTCACTCCTGATTCCTTGTATTGTTAGATGCTTCGTTAAGCTCTTGCTGCTTCATTTTTCTTCGGGCAGTCCCTAGATAAATGCCCTTCTTTGTTACATCCGTAACACACCTTCTCACTAAATGTACACTCTTTGGGGTAATGCCCATTCCTTCCACATTTGTAGCAAGTCACCTCTTTTCCAAAGTGTTTATTTTTGCACTGCTCACACCATTTTTCTTTACCTCATCCTTTGCCAGGTTTTGAGAACATGTTGTTCTTGTTGGACCTTTAAGGCCCTTCAAATTTCCTCTTCTTGCCAACTTCAATCTTGTTGGCAGTCTTGTCGTTGATTATTTCTTCAACGGTCTTAGCAACCCAGATGGTTGCCTCAATAGTAGGTGCTTGGCGTACTGGCACAGTAAGTTCATCCTTACTTTGTTGAAGTAATCGTCTAGTCTCTTCCATCTGACGATCCAACATCATCTGCATCATTGCTTGTACTCCTGCCATTGTGATTGGCTCGGGTGCAACTGCTACCTCTGGCACACGCTCAATTTCTTGTGGCTCGGGCTGCGGGTTACCGCTTCCAAATCCGTTTCGAGTGCTCACCATGTCGATCTATACACCAAGTCGGACGTTCGGTGTGTAGTGACGAGAATTAAGATAGGAAAGATTTTATTTACGATCGACGTGTAAATCTATTTATTACTCCGAAAAGTTACATGCCAATTCTAATACCGTAATTAAACGTTTAGAAATCTGAGCACCTAAAATTTCCAGATCCGGTCGGTAATAGACCATAGATCCGATCAGACATTTAGCATCATAAATCATTTAGCACATAAAAGCATGTTAGGTATTTTCCTAAATTAGCCAGTGCTTGTGTATATTCATGTGTATTACCTAAATTTTATTAGACACACTCCTCACAATCATTGCTTATCATTCTAAGTTTAAGTCTAGTAATAAAACCATATTCCTAGTTCGCTTAAACTAATGCTCTGATACCAACTGTGACATCCCCATTTTCACGGCCAGAAAAGACCGATTTTTTTATGCTTTATAAAAATCAGAGTACCCTTTTTAATAAAAATGTTGCGGAATTTGTTCACAGAAAAACATGATAAATACGTTATCAAGGCATTTCCGAAGAAATATATTTTATTCATTTTAAAACATTGGGATGTCATCGTCAATACAGAAACATAAGCATAAACAGAACTTACATTCATTTTCACTAGTGATTTATATCTCCTTAATCTCTCAGTGTAATGTAACTTCATATCGACACCTGTGATTCAAATAAACTGAGTGGGTCAGGTTGGGAAACCTGGTGAGTACATAGGGGTTTCAACCCACAATAATATAGTTATTATGTTTAAACATGATACAATCAACCAAATTACCCATCCCCATTATCTTCTTTACTCTTAAGGATCTACCCTAAGAATCAGCTATTCCTCATTCATTTATTCCTAAGGATTATCCTAAGGAATCGACATGAAATCCATCGTTGCCACGGTTTTCTCCACGGGCACTAAATCCATAGTTACCAAGGTTTGCTCAACAGGCGCTAACTCCATTTTCGTCGGGGTTTACTCAACAGGCGCTAATTCCATAGTCGCCGAGGGTTATCTCGTTTATTGACAGTATCATTTTCGAGAGTCCACTCACAATACATGTCAATGGGTTTTTAGAGTACACCGGTGAACTCATCGTTCACAATACCTACAGGTTGTGAGCCTGCTAGTGTTCTACTGGACTGTTTAAAATAGTCTGTGGTTGTCATCCATACTCTGCTAGATGACGGGGCCAGCATTTGGGAACAAGGCTTCTCACATCGTCCACCTCTCACCCTTACCTCATGGTCTATATCACCTCTCAACTTATCATCCAACTCATATTTCATCTACCAATGTTTTACCCAACATATTATGTAGATATAAAATACATATACAGTTTAAATCATTTAAAACATGTATAAAATTGTTCATCTAGCATAGATAGCAAGTATACAGATAATATTCACACATAGCACGTAATTTATATTAAATACTTCATATCTATGTGTAAGATGAAAGTAACTATGCACTCACCTGATAAGGTGGTCACTCGGTACTCGGACAGCGCTTCGTTAATCTTAAAACAATTTCCCTCGGACAAAACCTAGTATCATTACCACTAGAGTTTAGTCTAACGTTAACCGCGACTAATTAATAGTCTAACTATTATTACTATTATATAAGCGTTAAGCAACACTCTTATATAACTCATAATAATATCCCAAATAAATATTTTAAGGTCCTAATAATGTTACTATATTAAAACATAAGCTATACTAAATATTTTAAGGTCCAAATAAATATTTTAATAGCCCACATGGGAGCCAATTAGGGCTAGCGTTTCAGCCTTTCGGGCATTGTTATTTACTTATGTTGAGGGGTCCGTGTCGGTCTTGAGTAATTAGGTTTCAACCAATATATATATATATATATATATATATATATATATATATATATATCAATTGAGAACACCAAAAAGATTGAGAACTTGAGAACATATCTAAAACTTCTAAATAATAAAATCTAAGGTTGTTATCAAACTAACGATTTATGAAAATTCTAAAATTACTAGTATTAAAGTGTAATTTTTAAATGGTGAAAAGGGTATAACAGTAATTGTAGTTTTAGAAACATTAATTAATTCCTATAACTTCTCAACCACTCACATGTTTCCTTTAATTTCTCGTCACTCTCTTCATCTCTCTTTGTAAATATAGGGCACGCCGCACGCCTCCATCTTCTGTAGACTAGCATCACAGAGTCCACCTTCATCATCTCATGTCGCAGCCACCATCATCCCTTATTCCTGGTCTAATCATCATCACTTGTATACGTTTGTGCCCTCCCTAAATCTCGATTGATTTCAACTACAGTAGGGTTCCATTTGTTCTAAAAAGGGAAAATAGAGGAGAGAGCTCGAGAGGATTCAACGAGAGATCGAGAAGGGTAATAAAAAACCATTTTGGCTGTTTTTCTTAATTCTCGATCTACTCTTTTCTTTCAAATTGATTTTTACTTGTTCTAAATCATTAGTTCTGTGTAGGAAAAGAAATTGATTTGTGCATCTGCAATTCATTATAGTGCATCACCAGGTAACTAAATTTTTTTTTCCAACATTTTCTCTCATTCTCGCATCCTTACTTGGTAAAGTTATCCACCTTGTGAAAATATTGGTTGCAAGTGGAGAACCTGATCATGAATTATGAATATTTGATTGGTGGTTGTATTTTGTTATGGAAATTTAAAGTTATTTTATTGATATTGTTATTCTTTTCCATTTATCTGCCAAGTTTTCTCTTGTTTTTTGTATATTTTTTTTATGGATTCCTAGCTAATGTATTGAAAACTTTTGGAAACATTATAAGAGTAGGCCTGTAATATATTTTATTCATTATTGATTGTATATCTTCCGATACCGCTTGTAACATGATTCATTTCTAAATAGAGGTTTTTTTGTGTGGTTTTGTAATATAAATCTGTTTTTTTCAAATTCAGGAAAATGGTGTGGCTAGTTCATCAAATGTGTTTTGGATAGTGGATGACTTTTGGAAAACATTCAAGATTATTTAGAAGACTCTCAAGTGAATGTCAAAACCGATAAATCATATTTTATAAATAGGTTGTTTGATGTCACACCCCCAAACCGGAACGGCGGAAACATTCGGGGGCGGAGGACGTCATGCTCAGTATCATAACCATAGTGAAGAAAGTAAACACAACCATCATAAATATAATTTAAAAGGTTACATTGTCGCAAAAATACATTTTTCCAAATAAATTACATATGATGTCAAAATAGTTCAAAAGAAATCTGCGCCTTAGCGTCTTGCCTTCAAAAATCTTGTGGTTACCTGTATTACTGAATACCTGAGAATACAAGTTGTTTTTGAAAGAGTATCAGCATAAAGCTGGTGAGTTCATAAGCAGTTTTATGAATAAAAGATGAATGTTGTTCCTTAAAGTTTGTTACAAGTTTGTTTCCAGAAAATCCAATATTTTCTAAAAGGTTTTGTTGTAGTCTTAACTGAGCCAAGATTTAGTATATGTAAGTAAATCGTCATACTTATGTGTGTGGTTTTATATTTAAATAAAACTCCTTAAATCCCCGTGAACTGTGTGTTTTGTTAATTTCCCATGTGAGATGTTATAACCATGCTAAAACTCGAAGACCTCGTACTAGACGTTCTTCAGGCGTCGGAATTGTTATGACACTTGTCACCCCAGACTTGCCGGTCTAGCTGTTGCAAGCAGCTTAGGTGCGGGTTTGTCAGACCCAATATAGATCTATACATAACTATCACGCTCTCCCTCCAAGAGATTCTGATTATAACTACAAGACTTTTCTGTGGTACTTAAGAGTACCCCGAAGGTGAATGTCTCACAAATTTATTCATTAACAAGTTCACGTTGTTTGTAATGAAATATCCGTTTTGTAAATCGATTGTAATACCATTTCTTTGTTAAATGAGGTGTTCAAACTATACCTATTATAGTTTATCAGTTGTGTGTTATGATTTAATGAAACCTTGATATGCATGACTTTGTATTTCAACGAAAATGACATTGAAACTACTAAATGTAAATCTTACACACCTTGCTCAGCATGTTACAAGGTGTAAATAACTCTTAAATTTGTGTTTGACAGTTTTACCCTTAGCTGTCACTATTTAGAATATTTATAGAAAAATCATCGTAAGTCAAAAACTGAATCCGTAAACTCTGAGTGTTTGAAAAAAGAGTCTACTATGTTCATAAATTTTTCTATAATTTTTGGTGGTCTCAAACCAGTGTGAAAATGTTCATCTTCACAACTTGGTCCGATTTTGTTGCTGCAGTGATAGGCAGTTTTGTAAAAATCACCATAAATTGTAGAAAAATCGTATGGAGATGTGCAAGTAGTCATTTTAAAGGTATGAATCTGAACTACTTGAATTTTAAACAGTTTTTAAAAATATTAAGTTTAAGTTGGGTAAAACAGTTTGTGAACAGGTCACAACTTTTCTATTGTAAGCCGTCAAGCTAAGTTTCAAATATGTTTTGGTGTTTTAGCTTGTATTCCTCCCCTGAAAACTAGAGAAAACTGGAAAATGTAGGGGTATGAACTCACCTTGAGTGATTTCTTGAAGAGTGGAAGGTCGAAGACGAGGAATATCAAGTCAAGAACACTTGATGATCACGTGAAAGCTTGGATGGTCTTAAGAATGATTTTTGGTGTTAAAATGTGGGTCGATGATCCAAGAGTGTTATGAAAATGTGGAATAACACTTGAGTTTAGATGGAATACTTACCAAAAAGTGAAGTAGTAGCTCAAGAACACTTTAAAAAAGTGGTGGGAAGTAGAGAGGAAAAGAGGCTTTTCTTGAGGGTTTAAGAAGTGTGTAAGTTTGGAATGATCAAGGTAAACCAAGAAATCCTCCAGGGATTTCTTTATATAGTGAAGGTTGCTGGCGTAATTTGCAAGTTGAAATGATGTTTACCTTGGTTTGTGTGATGTGGATAAAATTCGGTCCTTAGGAGGTGAGAACCGAGAGAAGGGAGAAGGAGGAACCGAAAGTGGGAGAAGGGACCGAAGGTGGAGGCTCGGGCCCGAAGGTGAGAGGGAATCGAAATGGACCGTGGGATCGGTTCATTTCGGGTGCAAGAGGGTTCGGTCCGAGATGCTAGGTTTGGTTCTGACAGTTCGGTTCGGTCCTGAGGGACCTTCGGTCCTAATAGGAGGGTTCGACTCTTAGAGGTTCGGTTCCTAAGAGGGTTTCGGCCCTATTTAGCTGTTTTTCGATATAACTCCCCGATTCAAGTGGTTTTTGGCCAAGTTAAGGGTCGGGATGACCCGGATGACTATAAAAAGTTGAGAGAGTTTTTGAGAGAGATTTGAGAGAGATTTAATTTTAGCCATTATTATTGTATAACCTTGTAATGCAAGGTTCGTGAACCCCATTATGCTTCGTTTATGATTGTTTTAAGTCCCCAAAAGGGTCCATAGTCGTGTTTTGATGCGTTTAACTCCCTTTTTAGGGTTTTACATTGATAAACACATAGATTATCCGAGACACTTGAATTCTTGACATACAAATGCACATTTTTATACATATAATAACTTTTAACATACAAGTACTAATTAAGTTTGACCCGTTTGACTTGTTGACTTTGACTTTGACTTAAATTTGACGGTTGTCACATTATCCCCCCGTTAGAAGGAATTTCGTCCCGAAATTTGCATTTTGAGTGGAACTTCAAGGGTTGGGGAATAAATGTGGGTACTTTTGTTTCATTTGGTCCTCACGTTCCCAAGTAAATTCGGGTCCTCGCTTGGCGTTCCAGCGGACCTTTACGATGGGAATGCGGCTTTCTTTCGTCGATTTGACCTCTCGATCCATGATTTCAACAGGTTCCTCTACGAAGTGGAGGTTCTCTTTGATCTCAATTTCTTCCAAGGGTCTCATCAGACAAACATTTCTTTAAGTTCGACACATGAAAGGTAGGATGAACGTGATTGAGTTCCTGTGGTAATCGCAACTTGTATGCCACCGGGCCAATCCTGGCGAGGATTTCGAATGGTCCAATATACCTTGGATTTAATTTCCCACATTTTCCAAAACGTATTAATCCTTTCCAAGGTGATACTTTTAGTAATACTCGATCCCCAACTTGGAATTCCAAGGGCTTTCGTCTCTTATCCACGTAGCTCTTTTGTCGGTCTTACGAAGCCTTCATTCGTTCTCGAATTTGGACAATCTTCTCGGTTGTTTCCCTTATGATCTACGGGCCAGTGAGTGTGCTGTTAGGAACTTGCCCTCTTGCTAGTTGCATATCGCCCACCTCAGCCCATCACAGGGGTGATCTGCACTTATGGCCATAGATGGCTTCGAACGGAGCAACTTTGATGCTAGTGTGATAACTATTATTGTATGAGAATTCGATAAGGGGTAAATGAGCATCCCAAGCTTTACCAAAGTCTATCACACAAGCTCTTAGCATGTCCTCTAACGTTTGAATGGTTCTTTCACTCTGCCCGTCGGTCTGTGGGTGGTAGGTTGTACTCATGTCCAGCCTAATTCCCATAGCTTTCTGCAATGACTGCCAGAATCGTGACGTGAAATGACTATCTCTATCGGAGATAATGGATATCGGTACTCCGTGAACTCCCACTACTTCTTTAATGTAGAGCCTTGTCAGTTTCTCCATTTTGTATGTCTCCTTTATCGGTACGAAGTATGCGGATTTGGTTAATATGTCAACGATAACCCAAATGGTGTCGAGTCCACCCGTAGTCTTAGGCAACTTGGTTATGAAATCCATGGTTATCCGCTCCCACTTCCACTCGGGTATCTCTGGCTGGTGAAGTAGTCCCGAGGGCTTCTAATACTCCACCTTAACCTTGGCGCAAGTCAGGCACTTGCCCATAAAGGTAGCTATTTCGGCTTTCATGTTCGGCCACCAATACAGCTTCTTGAGGTCTAAATACATCTTTTCTGAGCCAGGATGCACTGAGTAACGAGTTTTATGAGCTTCGTTCATGACAACGTCCCTGAATCCACCAAATTTTGGTGTCTAGATCCGGTTCATGAGACAACGAACTCCGTCATCCCTGACTTCAAGATTTTTGTCCATTCCTCTCAACGCTTCTCCTGCCACATTCTCTGGTTTTAAGGCTTCTTCCTGTGCCTCTTTGATCTGTGCGTACAGGTGTGAATGGATGGTTATAGTTAACGCCTTTACTCTGCGGCCCGAGTATTCCTTTCTGCTCTAGGCGTCTGCAACCACGTTAGCTTTTCCCGGGTGATAACGAATCTCGCATTCGTAATCATTTAGCAATTCCACCCATCGTATTTGCCTCATGTTGAGTTCTTTTTGATTGAGGATATGCTGGAGGCTTTTGTGATCGGTGAAGATAATGCACTTGGTGCCGTAGAGGTAATGTCTCTAGATTTTTAGGGAGAAAACTACTGCTCCTAGTTCGAGATCGTGCGTCGTGTAGTTTACCTCGTGCGTCTTTAGCTGTCTTGAGGCGTAGGCAATGACTTTTCCTCGTTGCATTAACACACATCCTAGACCTTGGTTTGACGCATCGTAATAAACCACAAAGTCCTCGGTTCCATCTGGTAAGGACAATATCGGAGCACTGCACAGAGTTTGTTTCGGTGTTTGGAACGCAGCCTCTTGCTTATCCCCCCAGACGAAAGTCACTCCTTTTTGAGTCAAGGTGGTGAGTGGTTTTGCGTTTTTGGAGAAGTTTTGAATGAATCTTCGATAGTAACCGACGAGTCCTAAAAATTGTCGGATCTCTGTGGGTGTTCTTGGTGCTACCCAGCTTTCGATTGCCTTGATCTTTGAAGGGTCCACATGTATTCCTTCCTTGCTGAGTACATGTCCGAGGAAATTCACTTCTCGAATCCAAAACTCACACTTTGAGAATTTTGCATACAATTTCTCCGCCCTCAGTGTCTCCAGGACTTGACATAAATGCTGGTTGTGCTCTTCCTTACTTCGGGAGTAGACTAGTATATCATCGATGAAAACAATCACGAATTTGTCTAAGTAAGGTCGACACACCCGATTCATTAGGTCCATAAACGTCACGGGTGCATTTGTTAAGCCGAAAGGCATCACTACAAACTCGTAGTGACCATAACGTGTTCTGAAGGTTGTCTTGGGAATATCCTCCTCTTGAACTCGTAGTTGATGGTACCCTGATCTAAGGTCAATCTTTGAGAAGAAACTTGCTCCTTGTAGCTGGTCGAAGAGGTCATCGATTCGAGGCAAAGGGTATCGGTTTTTAATGATGAGTTTGTTTAGTCCACGGTAGTCGATGCACATACGGAACGATCCATCCTTTTTCTTGACGAACAAGACCGTTCCTCCCCAAGGTGAGAAGCGTGGTCTAATGAAACCTTTGCTTAGCAGTTCGTTCAATTGACTGGATAATTCCTGCATTTCGGCTGGGTCTAGACGGTATGGAGACTTGGCTACAGGGGTAGCTCCAGGAATTAGGTCGATTCGGAATTCGAATTGTCTAGCAAGGGGCACTCCTGGAAGGTCTTCTGGGAATATGTCGGGGAAATTGCAGACCTCCGGAATGTCCTCGATGCTTTTCACTTCTTGTTTCTTTTCTACGACGTGGGCTAGGAAGGCGTGGTACTCCTTGCGGAGATACTTTCGAGCCTTGACACAAGAGATGATCTGAAAGATTGAGCTTGGTTTGTCGCCATAGACGATGAGGGTTTCGCCATTTGGCAGATTAAGGCGAACGGCCTTTTCGTGACATAGGATTTCAGCATGGTGAAGGCATAACCAATCCATGCCAATGATGACATCAAAACTTTTTATGGTGACCGTCATAAGGTCGATTTGGAAAGAGTGATTGTTTAAGGTGAGGGTACACCCGGTGTAAATGTCGTTAGTGTTCTCTGTTTTTCCATTAGCCATTTCTACGGTGAATGTGTCTTTAAGTGTTTGTGGTGTTTGTTTAAGCAAGCGTTTAAATTGGTGGCTCATGAAGCTTTTCTCCGCGCCACTATCGAAAAGAATGCATGTGTATGTATTGTTGAGGAGAAACGTACTGGTGACCACAGTTGGATCTGCAACTGCTTCCTCATGACTTATCGCCAACACTCTGCCCACTTTACCAGGGTTGGGGTTTCTTGCCCTCGGGCAGTTCAGCTTGAAGTGTCCTGCTTCTCCACGACCATAGCAGGTTCGACTTGCTCCGGCGTTGGCAGCTTGTGCTTGCTGTTGGACTGGAGCTTTACAAAATCGAGCGGTGTGCCCCTTTTTGTTACAGTTGGTGCAACGCATTTCACGGCAGCCGCCGTTGTGGTGAAATCTTCACTTGTTGCACTTGGGTAGGTTCCCGGTGTATTGCCTTATCGGAGTTGGGTTGGCAGTGGTTGTGGCAGTGTGCACTGCAACCACTTGTTGCTTTTTGGCAGGGTCTTGAGCAGGTTGACCCTTCTTCTTGTTCCAGAACTTCCTTTTGTTGCTTCCCCCTTTCACTTGCTCGGGGGTGGTTGTCACAGTGCTATGGCTGGCTTTATGGTCGATGAGTTGCTGTGCCAGTTCTTTGGCACAGTCAAAGGTAGTTGGCTTTGAGGCCAATAAATTTTCCTTGAAGTTGGGGAGATAGTCCCCATATGTATCTTTCCACCTTTTTGCTTTCCGACGGAACCATCCCGGGACACAGCATGGCTAGATTGCTGAACCTTGAGGTATAAGACAGGATGTCAGAGCCCGTCATTTTGAGACTCCAAAGTTCCTCTTCCAACTTCTGTATCTCACCCCTTGGGCAGTAATCCTTCATCAACATCGTTTTCAGGTCTTCCCACGTTATCGAGTTAGCCACCGGAAGTGTCAATGCCTTGACGTGTCCATTCCACTAGGTGAGGGCCCTTTCAGAGAATGTGCATGCTGCAAATTTGACCTTGATTGCTTCAGGGAATGCGTATATTTCAAAAATGGATTCGGTTTTCTCGAACCATTGTAACAATGCTATCACTCCTTTGCTTCCATTGAAGGTTTTGGGTTTGGCATTTGTAAAGTCTTTGTAGGTACACTCTCTTGAATGTCCCTGGCTGTCCCCGTGGTTGGAATTTGTGGAACCCTTACCCGCACCACCCACATTGTTGGTGCTGATTTGGGACATTGCGGATGCTACTGCGGCTGTTACGGCCGCCTGGAACATTACTGGGTCGAACTGAGGGGGCGTTGGAGGTGGTGGTGGCATTTTCTGCCATATCAAGAATGAAAAGACAATAAGTCTTTGATAGCACTCACAAGTCGAGAGTTAAAACAAAACATTATTAGTTCTTTATATGTATCATGATTCCGACTTGTAAAGATATTATATGAATCCATTCATACTAGAGGTCTATAGATAATGAAATATAGACTTTATGAATGCTGATAGTTTTGATTCACATGAAATGTCTGTGATAGAATCCATACCGGGCCCATCCAACCATCGTTTGATGTATAATATTTATATATAATTAAGATTGAATAAAATTTCGAATCTAATGGGTCTGCCCTGGGCCCACAACCAAACAAGGAACAGGATCCAAGGCGGAACCACCATTTCTAGGTCGACATGGTCTTAATTATATATAACTTTGATTTATACATCAAACAATCATAAATCGGACACCAGTAAATTTAATTTGAAAACAATCCCTGTCATGAACTTGAGGTAATAAAGCAAATAGCGTGTCAATTTCATTGATATAACTTAGTATACAATATTGGGGAAAATTTGACCCGAGAAGGGGTCTATGCTACATCAATGTATGGGAAAATTTTGACCGCCTAACTGATCTCGGAAGTGTAAACACTTAAATCGCGAGATCGGACATAAAATACTAGAAAATAATAGTAGTATTTATCCGCAAAACTAGGTTAAACTGAAGCGAGCAGTGCAAACACTACTTGCGGCGGTTGAAGCTCTGAGGATCACGAAGTGAAGACACGAAGTTCCTCATTTCGGCTCTGGATTTTGCCGCTTGGCGCTCTGCTTCTACCAGACGTCCTTCTAGAGTGGCTCGGTGTTCTCGGAGTTCTTGCACTTCAGCTCGGGTTGCGGCCATTTCCCGTCGCAGAAGCTCGGTCCGGTATCGAGTTCGATCGTGGTCATCATCCAACCGACGAATGCAAACGGAGTTAACTTGGCTGGTTGCACCAATTTCCATGAGGTGGCGGGTGTTTACTCTTGTTTGCTCTTCGTGGCGTGCGACGCGGTAAACCATGACAGGAAGGGCGCGGTCGGCTGACCCTCCTCTGCTGAGGTCATAGAAACTTCGTTCCATGCCATAGGGAGGTCGTTGACCTTGCTCTCGGCTCCATCGATGTAGAGTTTCGGCCCATTGGGGCGTCGGGTCTTGGAAGTATTGCGGAGGGATAGGGGCAGGGTGTGGATCGTAGACTTCAGGTTCGGAGTCGGTTCCATCTGAGTCTTCTTCTTCTTCACCGTCTACTGATTCTTCCTCCTCCATTGGTTCTTCATCCTCCATGGGTTCTTCATCCTCCATGGGTTCTTCATCCTCGATGGGTTCCTCTTCGGAATCTTCCTCTGGGTCTTCCACAATCCAGCCGACATTCCCTTGGTTGGAAAAGTAGGGGTCGCCCGGCATGTGAAATCCTGCCATTGTGCCTGCACGAGAATAGGGATAAGAAGGATAACGCGAGAATTTTGGTACAGGAAGATAGTTATCGCAATTTATAATTTGATTATTACGGTTTTTGAGTTAAAATACTCCTATAGTATTTTTATGTTTGATTCTCGAAATTTTTGGTAAATTGAAGACTTGTTGCTCATCATGATTCTTCTTCGGCATACATTGGTCATACCTTAGCTAAATATAGTTGATCGGGCTATATTCATCCAAGATCTGACTACATACCCCGTAGATGGATCATGGTGTCCAACTTATCTCAATACTATTTTTGTTATTGCCATTATGATACTGGATTAATGAGTGCGATTGTACGAATACTTTTATAAAAATACAAATTTTTATTTCTAAAGTATTTTGAAAAGCTACGTCAGAGAAATTTGGTCCCGTTGTATTTATAGTTTGTATATCTTACGTAGTTCGATATACTTAGTTCACTATAAACAAAGCTCTGATACCAATCTGTCACACCCTCAAACCGGAACGGCGGAAACATTCGGGAGCGGAGGACGTCATGCTCAGTATCATAACCATAGTGAAGAAAGTAAACACAACCATCATAAATATAATTTAAAAGGTTACATCGTCGCAAAAATACATGTTTCCAAATAAATTACATATGATGTCAAAATAGTTCAAAAGAAATCTGCGCTTTAGCGTCTTGCCTTCAAAAATCTTGTGGTTACCTGTATTACTGAATACCTGAGAATACAAGTTGTTTTTGAAAGAGTATCAACATAAAGCTGGTGAGTTCATAAGCAGTTTTATGAATAAAAGATGAATGTTGTTCCTTAAAGTTTGTTACAAGTTTGTTTCCAGAAAATCCAATATTTTCTAAAAGGTTTTGTTGTAGTCTTAACTGAGCCAAGACTTAGTATATGTAAGTAAATCGTCATACTTATGTGTGTGGTTTTATATTTAAATAAAACTCCTTAAATCCCCGTGAACTGTGTGTTTTGTTAATTTCCCATGTGAGATGTTATAACCATGCTAAAACTCGAAGACCTCGTACTTGACGTTCTTCAGGCGTCGGAATTGTTATGACACTTGTCATCCCAGACCTGCCGGTCTAGCTGTTGCAAGCAGCTTAGGTGCGGGTTTGTCAGACCCAATATAGATCTATACATAACTATCACGCTCTCCCTCCAAGAGATTCTGATTATAACTACAAGACTTTTCTGTGGTACTTAAGAGTACCCCGAAGGTGAATGTCTCACAAATTTATTCATTAACAAGTTCACGTTGTTTGTAATGAAATATCCGTTTTGTAAATCGATTGTAATACCATTTCTTTGTTAAATGAGGTGTTTAAACTATACCTATTATAGTTTATCAGTTGTGTGTTATGATTTAATGAAACCTTGATGTGCATGACTTTGTATTTCAAAGAAACTGACATTGAAACTACTAAATGTAAATCTTACACACCTTGCTCAGCATGTTACAAGGTGTAAATAACTCTTAAATTTGTGTTTGACAGTTTTACCCTTAACTGTCACTGTTTAGAATATTTATAGAAAAATCATCGTAAGTCGAAAACTGAATCCGTAAACTCTGAGTGTTTGGAAAAAGAGTCTACTGTGTTCATAAATTTTTCTATAATTTTTGGTGGTCTCAAACCAGTGCGAAAATGTTCATCTTCACAACCTGGTCCGATTTTGTTGCTGCAGTGATAGGCAGTTTTGTAAAAATCACCATAAATTGTAGACAAATCGTATGGAGATGTGCAAGTAGTCATTTTAAAGGTATGAATCTGAACTACTTTCATTTTAAACAGTTGTGAAAAATATTAAGTTTAAGTCGGGTAAAACAGTTCGTGAACAGGTCACAACGTTTCTGTTGTAAGCTGTCAAGCTAAGTTTCAAATATGTTTTGGTGTTTTAGCTTGTATTCCCCCCCTGAAAACTAGAGAAAACTGGAAAATGTAGGGGTATGAACTCACCTTGAGTGATTTCTTGAAGAGTGGAAGGTCGAAGACGAGGAGTATCAAGTCAAGAACACTTGATGATCACGTGAAAGCTTGGATGGTCCTAAGAATGATTTTTGGTGTTAAAATGTGGGTCGATGATCCAAGAGTGTTATGAAAATGTGGAATAACACTTGAGTTTAGATGGAATACTTACCAAAAAGTGAAGTAGTAGCTCAAGAACACTTTAACAAAGTGGTGGGAAGTAGAGAGAAAAAGAGGCTTTTCTTGAGTGTTTAAAAAGTGTGTAAGTTTGGAATGATCAAGGTAAACCAAGAAATCTTCCTGGGATTTCTTTATATAGTGAAGGTTGCTGGCGTAATTTGCAAGTTGAAATGATGTTTACATTGGTTTGTGTGATGTGGATAAGATTGGGCTAATGAGAAGATGACACATGGCTACAAATGGGCACACTTGACCCACTTGTGGTGTAGAATGCTCTTCTTAATGCAAAATAATGATTTATAATTAATAAATCCTTGAGAAATGAATAAAATATGAGTTTAGGGAGTTTAAAATGATAAAAATATGAATTTGGTGAAAAATCCCCGTCAAAAACGGGCTTAACAGGCAAAAGTAGTCGAAAACCAGGAATTAGGAGAGAACATGCGAGGTTCGGTCCTGAGGAGGTGAGAACCGAGAGAAGGGAGAAGGAGGAACCGAAAGTGGGAGAAGGAACCGAAGGGGGAGGCTCGGGCCCGAAGGTGAGAGGGAACCGAAATGGACCGAGGGCTCGGTTCATTTCGGGTGCAAGAGGGTTCGGTCCGAGATGCTAGGTTCGGTTTTGACAGTTCGGTTCGGTCCTGAGGGACCTTCGGTCCTAATAGGAGGTTTCGGCTCTAAGAGGTTCGGTTCCTAAGAGGGTTTCGGCCCTATTTAGCTGTTTTTCGATATAACTCCCCAATTCAAGCGGTTTTTGGCCAAGTTAAGGGTCGGGATGACCCGGATGACTATAAAAAGTTGAGAGAGATTTTGAGAGAGATTTGGGAGAGATTTAATTTTAGCCATTATTATTGTATAACCTCGTAATGCAAGGTTCGTGAACCCCGTTATGCTTCGTTTATGATTGTTTTAAGTCCCCAAAAGGGTCCATAGTCGTGTTTTGATGCGTTTAACTCCCTTTTTAGGGTTTTACATTGATAAACACATAGATTCTCCGAGACACTTGAATTCTTGACATACAAATGCACATTTTTATACATAGAATAACTTTTAACATACAAGTACTAATTAAGTTTGACCCGTTTGACTTGTTGACTTTGACTTTGACTTAAATTTGACGGTTGTCATATTTGAGTTTAATCATCAATGAATAGAACTATATTATAACAGCATGCGTTTATACCTTAATGATTGATGTTTTGAACATGTTTAATGTAAGAGCTTGATATTTTAAATAAAGATAACTGTAAGTAAGGAAATCGACAACATGATCAATGGCGCCCCTTTTTGTTTCTAGATGTATGGTAGCAACATGAAAATTCGAAGAAAAATAATGACGTATGAATTCATTTACGATTAGTGGTATATGTATCAATGAATATAACGGTTGGAAATGTAGAAATTTAGATGTCTTTTGTACTTTGTTAAAATATATTCATATACGGTTAGAAATGTATAGCTAAAGTTGTATTCGTGTATGATTATGATTAGAGGTTTATTCTTTTGTAATGAAATGATTTTGTTTAGAGTTTGTATTCATTTTTGATTATGATTAGTGGTTTATTCTTTTCGAATGAAATGATGAATTTTTAAACATTTTTTGTTTTCAATTCATGAAAAAAAAACGAGTTTAGTCATGACATCTTTACTTATGAATATGACACTACTTGATAAACTAAACCAAAAAATTAGCAAATTTTTATTCTACGTATTCAAGATAAATTAGTTTGATATTTCTTCATTTATGAACATGAATTAGGTAAAGCAAGATAAAATCTTTTGATTTTTAAATTTAGACGGAAAATTGATAAAATGTTTTTTTTATCTTTAATTAATAATATAAAAAGAAATAAATAATGTTTTTTGTAACAATAATTTGAATCCCTAAAATTTAGTAACATACAATTTTTATTTTATTTTTTATAATTTAATTGAAATACACATTACCTATATACATTTGTATATTGATTGGTTCAGAAGTATTCTCGCGTTCTAAACCTTTTTAGTGTTCAATTGATCCTCCCCATATATATATATATATATATATATATATATATATATATATATATATATATATATATATATATATATATATATATATATATATATATTCACAACACTGAAAAATTATAAATATCGTCATTGGACGACAAACATCAAACATTGTTTGGTAAAAATAAGTTATCTAATTATAATTTAGCGTTTGGTATAAATCATAAAAGTATATTATCGTAGTTTTTAAGCTAGCTTATTAATAGGTTAGTTTAAGATGACTTATTGACAAGCTATAGATAAAGGTTGAAAAGGTTAATTTTAGGTTAACCCCCGAACTTAAATATGATGAATATAAGTTCTTGTCAATGTGCTTTTTAGCATATTTACTTTTATGTCAACTTTGAAATGTATAATTAAGTAATGGTCATCCTTAGATCCAACACGAAGACTTAAGTTGTTGAAAATTAATCTTGAAGTTCATGGATCGTAATTTAAAGTTGTCATATCATAACGACTTGTATCGGTTTGTATTATATCTATAACTATGGGCGAAGAAGAAATGTGCGAGATAATAAAAGTATGATATATTATTTTGGATTTTATATTCTTGGTGTAAAAAACAATCTATCTACAACCACATTTCTATGTTATAATCCATTAAGATTATTTAAAAGGTTTAGGGATCTTTGGTAGCATCTTAATGCCTCTTAATAAGAGGTAGTTCTGAATCTGTCCAATTCAAAGCATTTGATTACCTCTTATTTTCACATATGAATATGAAAATATGTTCTTATTTGGTCAGTTGTGAAAGGGTATCTGAATAAGAAAAAAAGATGTGTGTTTCCTTCTTTGCCCTAACATGGTTCTCTCTTATCGCATACGCTTTCTCTCCCACTTCCAGTCGACTTTCCTTGAGAGAAACCCTCATTTAGCCAACACCGCCAGTGCGCCATCGCTGACCCTCAGGCGGTGTCGCACATCCACCAACACCTTCCTCTGCAAACAACACCGATAAAATTTAAAAACTTTGGTTTTTTTAGTTTTTTTACAAAGAAAAAAAATTATGGTCGAAAAACTACGAGGGTGAAAAAAAACTCACCAACCAATATAGGGTCGGACACTTGGCGCAAAGGGCGAGGGTGTTGGCTACGACACATATCGCGCAGGGGGAAGGATGTTTTTTTATTGTTTCTGATGGGGTCTAACAATTGGGAATAGAGATGGAAACCTGATGAGGATTGGGCTAAGAATCGGACTTTTGTTGCAAATCACAACTTCAGGGGAATCGAAATCATTCTTCTGTACATGGGAATCGTTATCCAAGTAAGGATATTTCTTCTTTTTATGTGTCAAATTTTCCAAAGTCAGTTATGAGTAGTGATTTATGGTGCGTATGTGATCGTCTTGGTAAAGTGGTTGATATTTTTATTTGTAATAAGAAATCTCCATAGGTAAAACGTTTTAGATTCATCAGATTCTTGGGAGTGAGAGACATTGATAATATGATTAAAAAGTTATACGGCGTTTGGTTTGGATATTATAAGCTCTTTTCATCCACTCCAAGATTTTCAAAACCTGAAAAACCTTCACCTAGAACTCGTCCTATGCAATCTAAAGTGGAGAAGACTTTGTCTACACAAAATTCATATGCAAGTATTGTTAGGGGTGTTCCAAAGGACAAAACTGTTAATGAAATGACTGATGACATAATATATCTCTCATCCACAGAATTTATTGTGGAAAAAAGGAATCATGCTTGTTTTGTCAAAGCTAAGGACTATCTCAATTTGCCTAACCTTCGTATGTTGTGTTTTGATGAAATTTTTAAAGACTTTAATATTAGATATATTGGTAGTTTTTGGGTTATGTTTGAATTCAAGAACAAAGAGGCTTGTAAGAATTTCTTGGCTAGTGATGTTATGAATCACTGGATTATGGATAAACGCCCTTGGGATAGGAATTTTGTGCCATCAGAAAGATTAGTGTGGGTTGCTGTCGAAGGATTACCTTTGTGTGCATGGAGTAAAGAAGCTTTAGAAAAATTAGCCAAGTGGGGGTAGCATTGTACACCTTGAGGACGGGTTGGGTGAAGATATGTATAAAAGCCGTATTGGTTTTATGACTTCATTTCAAGGAATTATTTCAGATGTGTTGAAAGTTAGTGTTGATGATGAATTGTTATCGGATAGAATAAAAGAAGCACCCGGTTGGAATCCATCATTCTCGTGTGATATTCCAAAGTCCGATTTTTGATAATGTTGATGGCCATGGGCATTTTCAAGAAGATGGAGATTTTTAAACATGTCATGAAAAAAAGGATTGCTTGTATGATCCGTTTGGAATTTATTAAACTTTAGAAAAAATGAAGGAAAATGAAGTTAATGAAAACGATCCATGTGAAAATAGGAATGGTAATTCGGCTAATATTAGCATGGATACAAAAGGTCGCCTGGAAGGGCATTTTCAGAAATCACATAGTTCAGAAGCAAATAGAAATGTGGCAGTAGAATCGGATTCCAACCCTTATTCTACCATTGCTGTGATTCCCCCGGCCCATACCCCTCATCAGACACAAACCACAGTTGTGCCTGCTGTTCCTGTTGTTGTTCCGAATCCGCTGTTCCTGCAGCTTTTGTCGTCCCTTTTGTTATTTCGTCCCCAACAGGTCTGACTTTTCCTGTTGAGGTGTCTTCAGCTTCAATTCATGTGTCTCAAGCATGTAATTCTAAGAAATGTGATGCTCCTGTCGCATGTAAGGGATTATTGATTCGGAGGATAATCTTTCACACCAACTGGGTTTTTCTAATTTTATTGATAATGGTGGTTATTCGGAGAAGTCTTTCAATAATATGTCCTTTTTAAGTGAAATTCAAAAAAGTTTAGATATCAGGAAACCCATGGGTTATAATTTGGATGGGCGTTTTGAACGGTTGAAAGAAATAGTAGAAGGAAGCGTGGATAGAACGGGTTTAAAATGAATTGTCTTTCCTTCAATATTCAAGGAGCGGGCGGCAAAGATAAGACGAGTTGGATTAGAACTTTATGTCATAAACATATAGCTAAACTTTTAGCTATATAAGAAACAAAGATGGAAGCTATTGATTTACATACAGTGCGGTCTTTTGGGGTAATAATTCTTTTTCGCATGCTATTTGTCCCTCGCGTGGTGCTTCGGGTTGTATCTTGATTATTTGGGATTTGGATCGTATATTCCATAAAAAAATCCACATTTTTTATTATTTTGTTGTGATTGAAGCGGTTTGGCTTTCTATGAGTTTGGAGGTTTTGTTTATTGTAGTTTATGCTCCTTAAGGAGCAGACTATAAGAGACAACTTTAGGGGACAAATTCTTCGGTTTATTTCAACTTTACAAGGGGAGTGTATTTTGACGTGCGATTTTAATGAAGTTCGAGATGAGTCAGAGAGATTAGGGTCTCATTTTCATCAGAATACAACGAGGAATTTCAACCACTTTATTGATCAGGATGAGTTGACAGACATTCGATTAGGTGGTCCTCATTTTAAATGGAGTGATAACTAGTGATCTAAGTTTAGTAAGTTGGATAGATTCCTAGTCATCTACTGTTATCAAGTGAGTGCATAACCTCGAGTCATCTACTGTTATCATGTGAGTGCATAGTCACTTTCATGAACATGATTTCAATACAAGTATTAATTAAAGTATTAAATATATGTTAGAAAATTTATGTGCGAGCTATATGCTTGTTTCCTGGTTTATGTGCTTGAAATGTATTTAAGAATATATTACATGCGAACCAGATATGGTTCTATATATGATAAAAAGGTATGTCTCTTTTCGCATGATAACAATAATAGAAATATTATTAGGGAAATAGACAAAAGTATATTAATACTTAAAATACTCTATGCTAAATATATTTACACTAAGATAGGTTAGTGTTATCTAGCCAGAATTGGTATTAGAGTTTTGGTAGCTATACCCGTTAATAATATAAGACTAATTCAATTAAGTTTGATATTGGGTAGTCTTATTTAGGATGTGTGTATGTGTATGTGTAAGTTAGGAATGGAGAGTATAATTTTGTTCCTTGACACTTTCAGGTGTTGATGTACGGTAGCTCCAAATGGGAGTACGATATAGTATTCCCCTTGGGATGACCAATTATGGTGGGTCCCGATCACACAACTGTAATGGTATGTCTGCATATTCTTGGATAACCAGAAATGGTAGGTCCTGATCAGACAGCTGTAATGGTATGTCTACGTATATCTAAATGGTTTATTAGGCAGGATAATCCCTCCTGATAATCATAGACTAGGATATGTGAGGATCAATTGGGTATGCGTAGGATTAGGTATGAGGGTATGTAGATATCTAAATTGGATGCACATCTATATTATTTGGTAATAATTGGTTTTACATTATTATTGAAATATATATATTGTGAGACTGAAATACCTATGTACTCACCAGGTTTCCCAACCTGACCCACTCTGTTTCTTTGTATCACAGGAAGCCGTACAAAAATATTGATGTTCAGACTTGATGAGAGATTCGAGGAGATATAGACTATAGAATAAAAGATGATGTGATGCCTACATTTATGCTTATGTTTTGTATTAGTTATCACATCCCAAGTTTTGAAAAAATATCAATATCAAGCGTTTCTTTGGAAACGTTTAATGTTAATATTACCTCATATTGAAATAATATTTTTAGGACCACTTCCGCAACAAAAGAAATATTCTTTTTTAAAATAAGCATAAATATAAAGTTTTAAAGTTTTTTTTATCGTTTTTGCAAGGGGGGGATACATGAAATAGCTGTTTTATTTCTATTAGGTTTATAGAAATGGTATTTAAACTATATCGGGAATCTATTTAATCAAAAGATATAGTAGGTTTGTATTGTAATAATGTTATTTCAATACCGAATACAGTAGTCTTATTGTGGAACCTCAAATTAAGGAATATTTTCAGTATTGTATATTATTGCAGGATTAGTAACCAAAAACTTGTTATTAAAGTTAGGGTTACTAATAAACTTCAAATTCATGTGAGTGTTCTATTCATCAACCTAAGTATCACTATACTTAGAAAGACCTCTCGCTTATAACCGTTACCTGCAAGAGCGGGAGAATTATGTATAGATCTATATAGGTTGACACCACAACCTACGGTTGCTAGCTACAACCTTGACGGTCGAGTCACACTTGGTGATAATTGTATTATTACTATTTGGTATCAAAGCTAGTAGTTATAGCAAACTAGTATCTTCTCGGAAGAATACAATTATAGCTTAGGGCTCTCTGACTCTAGAAGGGTTTATTCTTAAACCTAAGTCTCAACTCTTAAACTCTAGAAGGGTTTATTCGTAAATCTGAGTTTAACTTAACTGACTTAAGAAAGGTTTTATCCTTAGGAGTTGAAGTCCAAAAGTGTAAATATTAATGATAGTATTAAGCGGCTAATACCAAATTATCCTTGCGGTAATAAATAAATAAAATACATAAACTTTAGATATAGAGTTATATAAACACCCAGTCCCTCGATGAGAACACAAATCAATATTTTAGGTCTAATACATGATCTAAAGTTGGTTTTATACATAAGTCGATCCACAACTAAATCTATTTGTGCGCCTAAGTTTTATTATGGCCCGACTAATGAACAACTAAGCTTTGAATACTATATTTTTCTAAACTAAATGCTTGATAGTTCGTCAAAGAAGGAAGTTTTTATACCAAAATAATTATAGATCATAGAAATTTTGATAAACTGATTTAAATACTTGCATTTTATTGATTTAAAAGATTATTATAAAACACTAACACTCATAAACATCTACCAGTTTGATGTTTTATGTAGGATCTTAACTCTAGAATGGTGAATTATGGAATTTGGATGGATATACCTGCACCAGAGGAGAATCAGATAGTTCCACACACTCCAGAAGCGAATGATCCTTATTTCCCTATAATTCTGGTGCCACCAAATCATGAATTTTTTGAGGAGGAATCAATGGAGGAAGATGAGGAGGATCCCACTGAAGAGGAAGAGGAAGAAACTGAAGAGGAAGAAGAACCTGAAGAGGAGGATAGTGAATTTACCGAGGAGGAACCTATTCGACATATCCTTTCCATCAGGTTTTATCGTACTAAGAATGGAACTTACCAGAGGAGACAGACTCCCCCAATGAACATTCCTATTCCAAAGAACTCTCCACCACCAGGATTTCCAGCACAACCTACACTTTCCAAGACCATGGATTGGTCAACTTAGGAATTGGTGTTTTGAAGAGGATCGATAAACTGCTCAGTATTTCATAGGAGGACCATCTCAGGAGTTACGACCTTGCTTTACATTACCGGTTCAGAACATGGTACCAATACTTGTTGATGGAGTTGCACGCTTGGGAAACCAAGTTCATGATTCTAGATTTGAGATTCGAGGTGTGGTGGAGAATTAAGTACATTTGACTGAGAGAACTGCTAATCTGGAATATGAGCGTTTGGTAGATGAGGCAGCAATCAGAGTTGCTTATGATCGTCTTGGCATGGTTCGCCAGGACCAAGTGATTAAGGAGTTCAGATGGCAGAGATGCAACAGTGGAGACAGGAAGCATACCTAAGGGTTGAGGCAGTCGAAGTTATGGAACATTCAGCAAAAGTTGAGGACTCCTGATCTGTAGCCCCAGATTGATAACAGTCACACCCCCAAACCGGAATGGCGGAAACGTTCGGGGATGGATGATTTCATTTGTTGTATCACAAAATGCACAATAGTAATCAAAGTACAACATTCATTACATTGATAAAATATAACATTACATTCGTGTTTAAATCATTGTACATTTGACACCAAAAAGTATAATTAAAAGACATAATTATATGAGACTCTGTCTTCCTCAAAACTTGTGGGTACATATTTATCGATTTCCTGAAAATACAAGTAGTTTTGAAAAGAGTGTCAACAATTAAGTTGGTGAGTTCATAAGCATGTTTGTAATAGAAATCTATTATTTATTTCTTTGAAAAATGCAAGTATGTTTTCCCCAGAAAATCCTATATTTATTGTTGTCTATGTATTTGTGTTCTGAAATAGTATGATATAGTTTTAAATTCCCATAAAACTATGAAAAGTAAGTTTTCTCTGTATTAGAATAGTATTCTGTAAGAAAAACTCATGAAGTTATAAATATCTAGATTCACCATTTATTGTTTTATTTATATAAAAATATGTGAAGTTGTTTACTTATTCTTACACTAAACACATTATATAATACCAAATTGTGAGTTATCATAACCATGCTTGATGACCTAAGCCTCGCCTGGAACACGACGTTCTTAAGACGTCGAAATATGGTACGATAATTTGTCACTACAGGTCTGCCAACCTAACTGTTGCAAGCAGCTCTGATGCGGGATTGTCAATCCCGTATAGATCTATACACAATTGTTACACTCTCCCTCAAGGAGACTCTGGTTATAATTTTCTGGACTTTTGTTTTATACTTAAATAAGTATTTGAAGCGTGTCTCACTAATGCTATATTGATAGTTACGTGTAGAATAATAAAAATATCTTTATAATAGATATTTTGTAAATATCTCATAAATTATATTTAATATAATTTATATACTTGTTTTCGTAAGTTATTCTGAATATGAAAAGAAATATGTAAGTTCCATCAACTGTTTTGATAAGTATGCATGACTCATAAACTATACCTATTATAGTTTATATGTTTGTTTTTATATGAAATCCTGAACTGGTAAAATAGTATGTTTATTTTAATAAAAATAACAATCTTAAACTATTTGAATAAATTTTGTTATTTATACAAGATTCCCTTGTATTTTACTTGTATTTCCCCCGTAAAACATTATAAAAATAGTGAAAATATAGAGGTATAAACTCACTTGATAGGTGGTGATTCGGGTAGCGTTTCTTTTCTTAGAAAAGAGTTTTCTTGATGAAATTGAGAGTTTTTGATGAAATGTCGGCTTTACGCGGGAAAAGTTTCAGCTTAAAATCGAGGACTTCGGGGCTAGTATCAGGTGGTAAGGAGGTTACCGGGACTTCGGAGGGCTTAGAAAGGCTTAAAGGAGTGTTTGAGTGGAGAGAGGATTTGAAAATTCTAAACAAAACTCGGAGGTCTCGCATCCTATTTATAGGAGGGGTCTGGCCCTCGCTACGCTGGGCGTAATATTCATGTACACTGGGCGTACTACTGAAAACCTCAGTACGCTGGGTGTACGTCTTATACACGGGGCATACTGGTTTGAGTCTTATCCGATCTTCGGACGTGGTGAGGCTACGAGGCACGCGTCGAGGCTAGTCCCATTACGCTGGGTGTAATCTTTTCGTACGCGGGGCGTAATGACTATCTGGATTCAGAAGTGTTGATTGAACGAGATACGTGTCGCATACGAGGAAAGAGGCGAGGTGGTCAATACGAGGCCTAGTTTTCGAGTACGCTGGGCATACTCATGTACGCAGGGCGTACTTCCTTTTTCCAAACTTCAAAAATTCATATCTTTTGCATACGAACTCTGTTTTTGACGTTCTTTATATCCATGCATAGGTGAGACCATGCTCTACAACTTTCGTTTAGACTCCGTCGGCTAATTTTGACTTTATTTTTAAAGTTATATTTTTAACAGGCCGGGACAAGAAAAATCCGTTAAAAATTCATAACTTCTTCATCCGACATCTGTTCTTGTCTGTCTTTTTACCGTTGGATTTCTTTTGATAAGATCTCCTGTAGGGTCGAATGTTATTGTAATATGTCGAATCTGTGTAATTGTCTTTTTCGTATGATTATGTATTTTACTAAGGCATCAGTTTGTACGAAGCGTGAATGTCTAGCCTTAGTATATTTTTTTGTACTTTCAATCTCCTATAAATAGGAGTTGAACATTGAGTAGATGATAGAGTTTTTTTCCCAGTTTCTATTATCCTTTGTACTCGTGTTCATTGGAAGTAATGAGAGGTTAAACTAGACCTTATTTACTTCTCGTGTTCATTCATACTCTAATTTTGACTCTTATACTCGATTAATCTCTACTACAATTCTTCTACAATTGGTATCAGAGCAGGAATCTATACTGCTAAGATCTGATTTTCAATTGAATCACTAGTTTTTGAGTCACGCGTTTGTCTCAAAAGTTTGCGCACTGTTTAATTTTGAAAATCATCTCTGATCTTCAGTTTTGATTTGATTCTGCGTTTGAATTGTGTAATCGAGTAATCAGCTTTGAGTTTTTGATCATTTCAGTCATTCAATTTCAAGTTTCTTCAAGTTTTTCTGAAAAATCTCATCCGTACGTTAATGGAGAATTTCAATATGAAAACAATGACTTCATTTTCTCATCTGTTAGGATCTTATACGAAGATTCCTATGTTGATTCCAGAGTACTATGAGCAGTGGGATGATCGAATGGAGGATTATTTGAACGGATTGGACGAGGAACTCTGGAGCTGTATAACTGGGATCGCTCAACCTCCACCGAATGTTCAACATATTGGATCATCTGGAACAGCACCTGCAGTTTCTGATCAACTCACAAGGATGAAGAACAATGAAAAGCGATGTTTGAGGGAATTGAGAGGTGCTTTGCCACATGTTGTTTACAATTACATCAATGGTTGTAAAACTGCAAAAGATATCTGGAATAATCTTAAGGAAAAGTATCAAGGGAGCGAGAAAACGAAGATCAACTCTGTTAAACAATGTCTTGTGGAGCTGAAAGAGTTCAGACAAAAGGAGGGTGAAACAATTGAAGTTTACTATGATCGTCTTAATGAACTGATCTATATGTGTAATCGTTATGGAATCATAAGGTCATCAATGGAGTTCAATCTCACTTTTGTGATGGGACTTTGTAAGGAGTGGAGGAGTGTTAGCATGATGGTGAAGAATCAACAAAGCTTCGATACTTCATCTCTGAATGATGTGTACAATCAGTTGAAAACTCACGAAAGTGAAGTAAACGAGATGGCTGAAGAGTCGAAAATAAGTTTGGGTGGTCCGTTAGCTTTAGTTTCGAAGGTGTCTGAGAAAGAAACTGTTGAGAAAAATGATTCCGATGAAGAGGGCTTCATAATGAATTCTGATGATGAAGCGGTTGCTTTTTACTCGATCAACCGAGTTAAGTTTTTTTTCTAAGGCGAAACAAAGTGATGTGAAAGGAAGTTTGGTGAAGAAGTATGGTGGCGAGGAGAAGAAGAAATTTGAGAAGAATGATGTAAAAGAAGCTGAAGGCAAAGTTGAGAAGAAGCTTAAGGGAGATTCGGGCATTGACTGTCATTATTACAAAGGGGCAAATCATCTGGCTAATGATTTTATGCTTCGTAAGAAAGAGGAGAAAAAGAACAGGGTCAAGGACGAAGCTTATTATGTTGAGAGATTGGAAGAAGTACGTGCAAAGACGAAGGGGTTATCATTGGTTGCTCAGGGAGAAGGAGAGGAGGATGGCACTTATCAGATCTGGTCTTCTGGATCTGACGATGAAGAGATGCCTAATCCTACGCATGGTGTTATGTTCGCAAAGTTTGAGGAGGATGGGGATGATAAGGTGACTGGTCGCTGTTTCATGACCAAATCTGGAGACAAATCACCAATGACAACCAAGGTACGTGCTATTCTTTAGTCTTTTAACATTCTTTTACAAGCTTATGATTATGAAATAATTGCATTTAATGATATTGTTGCTTACTTTGATTCAATTGTGGTGTCTGCTAGTAATGAAGCTAAGAAACTAAACGTCCAGTTGCTAGAGACCCAGAAATTGTTAGATTTGAAAAGAATCAGGGTAGAGTATTTGGAATTACAATTGAACAATGTCAATAATGATAGGGAAAATCTAGACAAAGATGTTCGAAATTTACTCGCACAGAGAAACATTTACTGTAATTCTGCAAAGCGATTATATGCGAAATTAACTTCATTGCATCATTCGTCTGACATTAGCAAAGAACAACATAGGAAATTGTTGCCTTTTCTTGTTTTCGAAAAAGAGAACGTTGATAGTTTGTCCTATGATTGTGAGAAAACCATAACAAAATTTGATAATGTGCTTGATAATTGATTTGCTTATGGTATTGTTAAGGTAGAAGAATATTTGAATGCTGATGAACTTGTTGAGATAGTGAATGATACTTTGACCAAAAGTGAACAAATTAAAATTTTGAAAAGTACTGAGAATTCGAAACTTGACTCTCAATCAAATTTTGCTGATGTCGATGATAATTCTGATAGTTTTAGCGAAATCAGTGAAATTGAGGAGGAGGAAAGTATCGATTGTTCTCTGTTATCTGTCATTTATGTCACATCTAAGTCAAAAGGTAAAGAAATTTATGATGAATCTATTGTTAAGGATGACACTGATAAACCCTCTACTTCGAAAGTGTGTGACTTTGATAATGTGAGTGTAAGAGACAGTCAAACCGATAATAGTGATGATGAGAATGAAAAAAAAGTTAAGAATGATTTGACCAGTTCTGAGCCAGAAAAGATTGTTTCGAATGAAACATCCATTCCAAGGGTGGTTGTTGAACAAGTGTATGGAGACACTGAAAATTTCGACAAAATCATATCTGACAAAGGAGCTCATTATTTGGAAACAAATACTGTTGTGTATCCAAACTTCAAATGCACAGATGATGTTGTATTTCTGAATCAAGTGTTTGTCACTACTGGAAATGTTGATAACATCAAACCTGAGTTCAACAAAATGGTCGAAGAAGATAACAAGAAAACATCAGACGAAGGGTTCTTTTCAAACCAAAGCACAGTCGAAAACAATCTAACAATGAATTCGTATGTTTTTCAAAGACAAAAACCACAACGAAAATCGGTTGATAAACAAGAAATTACAAAAGAGGTTTTGAAACAAGAATCTAAAGACACAAATGAATATGTAAAACTTAATTCACAAGAATTAAAGGATCTTGTTGAAAAATTTTCGAAAGAAAAAGGAATTTCAAAAAGATAGGCACGAAAAAGAATTTTTTTTGGCAAGTTGTGTCCAATGAAAAACAGTCAAGCTTACTAACCAAGACAATGTCTGAAAATCAGTTGCCTAAATCAGTGAAAACAATGATTTCAACTTGTTCAGATAAAAAGGAAAATCCAGTTCAACCAATTTCGTTAGATATTGAAAGATCTTCAACAAAATCTTCAAAATCAACATGTTCAAAGAATTTTCAAACAAATGTGCAACAAAAGAATTTTCAATCACAAAATCAACCAAAGTTTTCAACTCCAAAATCATCCTTTTCAAAACCAACAAACACACAAAACCAATTTTCGTCAAAACGAACTTTTGAGAATGTTTGAAAATTTAACAATAATCGAAAATTTGAGAATATTCGAAAATTTGACAATGTTCGAAATTTCGAAAATGGTCGAAAATTCGAAAATGATCGAAAATTTGAAAATGGTCGAAAATTTGAAAATGTTCGAAAGTTTGCAGACCATCACACAGTTGTGCATGATAAATCCACAAAAACTGCAAAATTTATTCCACAGGAACCAAACTTTCCGAATCCGTCAATCCACAAAGCCACTAAAGTATCATACACAAAAGGTTCATCTGGGGAGAAAAGAATCAATGATTGGCTTGCAAACAAAGGGAGAAAGTATCAATCGGGAAAGTTTTCTCAACATCAAATCCAGCAGGAATATGAACAGTATTTGAATGATACTTCATCAGGAAGTTCATCTTCGAAAGAATCAAATACTCCAGTTCAAAGATGGCAACGAATCCCAAAGGAAAGACAAACTGAGAAACATGAGAAGAAAATCAGTGAAAATCCAAAACTATCGAAAAATTATATTTCGGCACCTTTAATTGATGATGTCGACTTAATTGATTCTTTCGAAACTAAAGTTAGAAATTGGGCTTTGGGTTCTAAATTTCATTCACTTTTTCAAACTAATGACCAAGGACCCAAACAGCCTTGGGTACCTAAATTTTTTTTAATAAATACAGGTACTGTGTGACGAGCAATATGATGAGAAATGGTACATTGATAGCGGTTGCTCACATCACATGACTGGAAGAAAGGAGTATTTGAGAGATTTTCGAAGTTTGGAAAATGCTGGTGTTGTGAAGTTCGGGAATAATCACAAGTGTCAAGTCAAAGGACATGGGAAAGTAACGAATGGACAATTTACTGTAAATCGTGTTGCTTATGTCGAAGGTCTTCAACATAATTTGATAAATGTTTCACAACTTGTTGTGGGCACTGGTAATCAAGTTGTGTTTAACGAAGAAGGAAGTATTATCTCCAACATTGATACGAAAGAAATTTTGCTAAAATCAAAACGATATGGCGATATGTTCACCCTTGAAATCAAACCTATTGTTGGGAAACCTTCAGTTTGTTTGCTTTCGAAAGCTTCATCTGATGTCATCTGGCTATGGCATCGACGTTTATCACATTTAAACTTTCGAAATCTTAATAAGCTGGTGATAGATGATCTTGTTCGAGGTTTACCTGTTCTAAAGTTTGATAATGATACTTTGTGTGCAGCTTGCGAACAAGGAAAACAGCATCGCAAAGGACATCCAATTGTCATAGATTCGAAAATTGTTGAACCGCTGGAACTTCTTCATATTGACCTTTGTGGACCATCAACTATTGAAACTCTCAACAAGAAACGGTACATTTTAGTAATTGTTGATGATTTTTCATGATTCACTTGGGTGTATTTTCTCAGGTTAAAATCTGAAGTCGCTCAAACAATGGTCGAGTTTATCAAGAAAATTGAAACTAGTCTGAAGAAGAAAGTTCGAAAAATCAAAAGTGATAATGGTTCGGAGTTTAAAAATAATGTGCTCGATTCGTTCTTAACTGAGAAAGGAATTTCGCATAATTTCTCATCACCATATACACCACAGCAAAATGGTGTGGTTGAAAGGAGGAATAAGACTCTTTGCGAAGCAGCAAGAACAATGTTGACCTATGCGAATGTTCCTCAATATCTATGGGTAGAAGCAGTATCAACAACATGCTTTACTCAGAATAGATCTTTCATTTATCGTCGTTTCAATATAACTCCGTATGAAATCATAAATAACCGAAAACCTAATCTCAAGTTCTTTCATGTGTTTGGCTGCAGGTGTTTGATCATGAATCTCTAAGATAATCTTTCGAAATTTCAAGCTAAGGCTGATGAAGGAATATTTATGGGATACTCAATTAATTCGGTTGCATACAGAGTGTTGAATAAACGAACAAGAAAAGTTGAAGAAACGTTTAACCTCACTTTTGATGACTATTATGTGAAACAAGTTGAAAAACAATTCGAACAAAAACCAATTCTTAATGAATCAAATGCTGAATCTGCAAGTTCTAATTCATCTGATTTTGATTATGATTTAATTTTTGGTGTTCCAGATTGGGCTGTTGATGCTGAAGTACATGCTGCTGATAATCACACTCCTGAATCTTCAAAACATACTGATGAATCGACAATCACATCTGATACTACTGCTAATGCCGAAAGTATGCTTGATGCTCAAGTGGAGGGGGAGCACTTGAATATTCCTTCAAAAATTGAGGGGGAGCATTCTTTCGAGGGGGAGAATAGCAGTGTAAATGAAAGTTTCGAGGGGGAGCATCATGAAAATGAAACCATAAATCTTAATGAAAATGATGAATTTCATGAACTAAATGATAATAATTCTGTTGCAGGATCCGAAAGTGAAGAAATGTTCGAAGATGCACCTTTAGAATTTGATGCAGCATATCCACCATTGGAAAAGTGGACAAGAAATCATACGAAAGAGCAAGTCATTGGAAATCCACAAGATGGAGTTTTGACAATAGCTCAAATTCGTGCAAAGAATGTGGTACTGAATGCTCGACAAGAATTTTGTATGTTTAATGTTTTCATATCGAAAATTGAACCAAAGACTGTTAAGGTTTTAATGGAAAACTCAGATTGGGTTGTTGTAATGCAATATGAACTGGCTGAGTTCGATAGAAACAAGGTTTGGTGATTAATTCCTAAACCTGAAAATGTTTCGATTGTCAGATTAAAATGGATTTTCAAAAACAAAACCGACAAGGATGGAAATATTGTTCGAAATAAAGCACGATTAGTTGTTAAAGGATATTCGCAACAAGATGGTATAGATTATGAAGAAACTTTTGCCCCTGTTGCAAGACTCGAGGCTGTTCGAATATTCATGGCCTATGCAGCTCACAAAGACTTTGATGTCTATCAAATGGATGTGAAATGTGCTTTTCTCAATGGTGAACTCGAAGAAACTGTTTACGTTGAACAACCTCCAGGTTTCATAAACGAAGAATATCCTGATCATGTGTATATTTTAGATAAAGCAGTATATGGGTTAAAACAAGCACCAAGAGCATGTTATGCAACTCTTACCAATTTCTTAAAACAATCGAAATTTAAACAAGGATCAGTTGACCCCACATTATTTTGAAAGAAAGTTGGGAATCATCTAATGCTTGTTCAAATTTATGTCGATGATATTATTTTTCGCTCTACTGACCCTGATTTGTCTAGTGAATTCGAAAATTTGATGAAAAGCCAATTCGAAATGAGCATGATGGGTAAAATCAATAATTTTCTTGGTTTAAACATTCATCAAAGCAGAGAATGAATTTTCATCAATCAAGAAAAATATACAATGAATTTGCTCGAAAAGTTTGGAATGAAGAACAGAACAAAGTTAAGAGTACCAATGGCAGTTGGAACGAGGCTAAATCCTTCGTTAGATACACCTGCAATTGATCTTACTTTATACAGGAGCATGATAGGTTCATTGCTTTATCTTACTGCAAGTAGACCAGATATCATGTTTTCTGTATGTAATTGTGCTAGGTATCAAGCAAATCCAAGAGAACCACACATGACTGCAGTGAAAAACATTTTTCGTTATCTCAATGGGACAACTTCGTTAGGATTATGGTATCCTGCGAAATCAGGATTTTTCGTTCAAGCTTTTTCAGATGCAGATCAGGGAGGATGTACACTTGATCGAAAAAGTACAAGTGGAGGATGTCAATTGTTAGATGGGAAGCTTGTAAGTTGGCAGTCGAAAAAGAAAACTTGTGTTGCAATTTCTACTGCTGAAGCTGAGTATGTTGCAGCTGCCGCTTGCACTTCGCAGATTATTTGGATCCAGAGTCAATTGCGTGATTATGCAATTAATATGAAAAAGATTCCATTGTTTTGTGATTCACAAAGTGCTATACGTATTTGTCATAATCCAGTACAACATTCGAAAACCAAAAATATTGCTCTTCGTTATCATTTTATTAAAGATCATGTGGAAGATGGCAACATTGAAGTTCATTTTGTAAAAACAACTAATCAGCTTGCTGATATTTTTACAAAAGCATTGGATGAAAAATCATTTGTTCGAATTTTGACAGGATTGGGAATGCTCGAAGCAAGTTTTGTTCCAGGACTGAATTTGAAAGAATGACAATGAAGTATTATGCAAAATTGTCGATTCAGAGGCAATACTAATTCTTTCAGAGGCAGACAGTATTAACCATTCTGCGGTTACTGTTCACGTTCAACGCTTCGACACACTTCGTTTTCGATTTTTGGGAAAGAAAAATTTCGTCAGTTTGGTACATCCTTCAATTTTCGTTTATTTTTCTTTAATTTCAAAAAATCGGAAAATCCAAAAATACTTTCGTTTGTTTGTATTCTTTTTCGAAAAATAAAAAATCCAAAAAGATTTTCTTTTGTTATTTGTTTTAATTTTCGAAAAACTTAAAAACACAAAAATATTTTCGCTCTTTTCAAAAACATAAAATACTAAAAAGATTTTTGTTATTTTTGTACTTTGTTATTTCTTTCTATGTGCAGATTTCACGAAAGTTCTACAAGGGTCATGCTTGCGTTTCTAGGGTAAGGTAAAATTTCGTCAACTTTGTACTAGTTAGAATGTCCCTAGAAGCATGCTGCTGCATGTCGACCCAAGCCTCCATAGACTCAATGTGTGATTTCGAAAGCCTTAATGAAATTTTTCAATACGAAAGTTTCTTCCCAATCAGGCTTACATTCACATTAGTCTACTGAGCTACCTAACTCTTCTCACATGAGTTAAGAGTTTTCTGTTTAGTCCAAGAATTACAGAGGTACAATTGAATTCGTGAAACAATCTTTTTCATCTCAAACTTCTAACACATCTCACACACAGTGACATATGTCCAAGAGGTCATTGATCAAACCAATCATGACTTAGGCATATCAAAATTCTGTGTTTATGATCTTGACTCATGAGGCCGTGATGAAAGTGAAACCCAATTTTCTACAATTTTAAGGAATTAACGGGGAACTACGTTCTAGCTTTCACGAAACATTTGTTTCCGTACCAAATTTTCGAAACTCCAAATCTTATTCAATTCTTTTGTGTGATCTTGATCAAATTGTCGAAACCCACGATATTTGTTACCCAACAGGATCCAGCTTAAATTTTTTTTCAATATGATTTCCGGGTGAGTTTCATTTGAGATTCGAAGTTACTTTCAAATTAATCCAAAGCATACTTGTCACTGACTACACTGGTCAAACAAGTAATTTCGGTTACAATTACTCACCTTATGTTTAGTTTGATATGTAACGAAATTTTAAGCCATCCACGAAGCCTTGAAAAAGAAGCCCTTCTCGATACTTCTCTACAAGTATTCGATTGTAATACACGGGAACATACACAAGCTGTTGATTATCTCTCTTGATAATTAACGAAGCAACCTTTGCCCGGGGTTTATCTGCCTTTGTGTCAAACTTTTATTTTTCGACATCACAAATCCTAAATTTTTGTTAAGTTTGCTTCTTATCTTCTTTCTTTGGCACACTGCACTAACGAAATCCTTGAGGTTCTGAGTATTACCAACTCAGGCTGATGATTTTGAAAGTCTGGAAAATGACTTCGTCTTAAAACCCAAAGATGAAAGAGCCTAACCTCCATGCCGAAGGTTTTCGATCTTATCCAATTGGTCCTAACGAACAGTCTGATGTGACGGTTTCGCAACGTGGCCCGATTTTCAAGGAACTTTATCTGACATGGCACGTGTAACGGCTAGTGGTGCGACTTTCAAGGACAGACGTGGTGTACTCTTTCCAGAAAACGTTTGGAATTCAATAGGGGTTACATATAAAAGGAAATCCTATTCTTCTGTTATCATTACGCGTTCAAATTTCCAAAAGTTCAAAAAGCCCTAATTTTCTCTGTTCTTCAAGAAGCTCTAAACACCCTAATCCATGGCGGCTGATCCAAATTCCACCACTGAAGAAGTTGTTTCTCAACCACTGATGAAGATCCAAAGTACCACCTATCAGGTTGAAGGAGATGTATCACTGTATCCAGAAGAATTCAAGATGCTGATTGTTACTCTTAAACATTCAGGTCTTGCAACTGCAATGTTCAATGCTTTTGCAGTTCCATTGTCATGGCTCTCAATGGCTGGTTCCACTGCTTCTTACAGCAAAGCCACTGATCTGATAACATTCAATCTGGTGAATGAAAAGCGGATTCGTCTATCGAAGAAGATGTTTACTCAAATCTTGATAATTCCAAATTCCCCTCCATTCTTCAAACCTACTACTGATTAAATCATGTTTATGTTTAACGATATGGGTCATCAACCACCACTCGTTAAGATCAGTGATTTCAAGAAATCTGGTCTTCCATGTATATGGAATTTTCTGTTTGGCATATACCTTCGTTGCTTAACTGGACGATGTGTAGGGTTGGATAAGGGGCGAATGGAAGTTTATGGTATGGTAGCAGGGTTGTATTATGATCTAAATGTTGATTATGCTACTCAACTTTGGAAAGAGTTTATCAAGAGTCTGTAGAACACGAATGTGGTGAAAGGAAATTCGTGTGCATGTTACTGGAGCTTGGTTCTTCAGTATGTGTATGAAAAAGAAGGTATTCCAGTTCCTGCTGATGAGGCTAAGGCAGAATTCACAAAGTATCACTTTCCAAAGCAAGTTGCAGATGATTCAGATGAATTCCGAAATGTTGCTCGAATTCCTGATGGGATGTTGAAAAAGGTTGATCCCACAAATTCAGTGTTGGTGGCATACTTGCAACATATTAATCCTTCAATCGAAACTGGGGTTTTGCCGAAAACCAGTGATGAAGGGTCATCTAAGAAGACGAAGAAATCAAAGAAGGTTCTTGACGAGACTATTGTTCACGAAAGTCCCAAGAAACAATAAAAGAAAAAGTCTCCTAAGAAAATTGCAAGTGAAACGGAGAAGCCTTAGGAGAAAGTGGTACCTGAATCTGCGAAGGAAGTCATCCCTTCGAAATCAGGGGTGTTTAAAAGATTACGAAATTTTACATATCAGAAACGAACTTCATCAAAAGAACAGTCTCCCACTGTTCGTAAACCTCAGCTTAACCGCCAAGGCGTGAAAGTTCGTGAAATACCTGCACCTGTTTCCCCATCTTCTAAAAAGCGAAGAGTAGAAGATGTAGCGAAGCATATTAACATGAAGAGGAAGAAACAAAAGATGGTTGTTCGTGAAGAATTCCGATAGTGAGGTAGTTCCAGAATCTCCTTTGGGTTCGAATTCTCCGAAGGTATCCCAACCACTTATTCTTGAAACTATTTCGTCTACACCAACCACAGTTCCAATCAACATTGTTGTATCTCAACCTATTCCTGAAAAGGTTCCAATTTCACCAATTATTGCAAACGTATCTAATACGGATACACATATTGTGGTGAGTATTCCTCTTGTTTCTCAAGGTAATCCTGAACCTATTACCAGTTCCTTTGTTTCATTACCACCGTTTATTACACCTGTTTCCACTACCACTCCTTCACCAACTTTCGACCAAGTTTTAAATCAACCCTTTACTACACTAATTTCATCCCAATCCACCGATCCACCAAAACCAACTTCCGATGATGAAACAGATGGAGGAGGTTTCGGAGGAATATTTGAAGAGCTTTATTTCGATTCTGATGAAGGAGATATACTAGATCATATGTTGATGTCTGCTAACCAGTTCAAGATCTTAAATCAAAAACTCAATGCTATTCTTCAATCACAAGCTGATTCAGGAGCCAAGAACTCAGTGTCTGAGATTAAAGTCGATGTGATGCTCAAAGCTGTGGAGCTTTGCATGCACAAGTAGTTGGATGTTATGGATAAGAACAATGAGTTACGAGTAAAAGCTCATGATGATTCGTTTAATTATGAACTCAAGGATCTTTGTATGACAACAAAAGAACGTCATGTCCTTTTTGTTAAAGATGTGAAGACTGTTCGGGAATATGTGAATAGAAAGCTGGAGGAGTTGAAGGTTGAGGTTTCCAAAGAATTACACGAGCTGAATTCCAATTATTCAACACTTCAGTCCAATGTTGATACTATTGCTGCTACTGTACGAACCATTGTTGAATGGTATCAAGCTTTAACTCCGAAGTTTGATGCAAAGGATAAAGCTGATGCTCAGCAGTTCGAAAAAATGGGTGTTATGCTTGGGGAGTTAAAAGAGTTAGTGTCGAAGCCAGCTCCTACTTCATTGTTAACTCCTGAGTTTTTAACTCAGAAGTTACATTCATTGGATCAGGCTATTCAGAAGGTTGTGGCTCCAATTTCGAAGTTTTCACAAATGTTACCAACTGGTGCCCCACCTGTTGTCACAGGGGTGCAAGGGGGAGAAAATAAAGTACCAGAAAGCAAACCTTCGAAAGTTATACAAGTGGTTGATAAGCCTAGGAAGATTGAGAAGATTGTTACCACTTCTGGTGAAGTAACGAAGGCTGTTTCTACTCAAGTCACAATTCCAATAGTTGCAAAGGCGAATACAACTGAAGCAATCAAAACAACAACAAGACCCATTCTGAAGGGGACTGTGGTTAATGCACCAACTGAAGGAGGATGTTCTAGTTCGACAAAACCAAAAGTCTCTGAAGGTGATAGAAATAAAGGGAAAGTGATTGTTGTCGAAAAGTCTAAGGAAGAGAAAAAGGCCGAAATTGAAGCTGAAATGGAGAAGCAAAGGCAAATTCAAAGCATACTGAGGCTTCGTGAAAGTGATCCACCTGGTATGGAGAAGGGAGATCCAAAGAAGCTCTACAGTTATGAAAACATTGAAGCAAGGGCTACTTACAATCATATGCATGTTTTTGAGAAGAAGCCAAAGAAAAGCTACTCTATCTCTAACATTGATATGAGTCAGCTTGATTTTCCAATAAACGAAATGATGTTTATAATGGCTCAATATAAGATTGTGGAGAAGTTCGACAATGAGGATGATTACATTCATATGAAACTTAGGTTTCATGCAGTCATTGGAAAAGAACCGGAGGAGATTTGGTCGTTGGTGAAGATTAAGAAAGTTATCAGCATATCGAAGGATGTGTTGTTCGAGAATATGATACAGAACTTTCAGTATCATGTTGTAAGAGCGAACAACCAAGTCCGTGATTTCTCTGTTGCTGATTTCCCTCTAATGAACTTGAATGATCTGATTCAAGTTTCATTGATTTTGAAAGACATAGAGGTTTCGCAACTTCAGGGGACTGACAAAGACGTTTTAAGGCTTGGTCTTGGGCAAATCAAAATCTTCATAGACAATTACTATGATTGTCTGGCATTGACTGATGTGGAACTAGCATCAGCAATGGGAAATGAAGTGAATGTTGCAATGGAATTGCCGAAGTCACAAGTTGAATTAAAGAAGTATGCTGATGGGGAGATTTCGTTAAAACCTTTTGGGATGGTATTTGCTGGAAAAGACAAGAATGGTAAAGCAAAGAGATTTTTGTTCTAGACTTCAGAGATCGAAAGATATACCACTTCACAATATACGAACTTTATTGTTCGTATGAATAATTGCAAGAAGAATAATGATGGTGACAAGGTGGAGTTGAGGAAGGTTATTACATGGTATTCTGAGATACGAAGGATGATGCATTTTGCTGCACAGATTCTCACGAATTGAGAAATTCGACATGATTACAAAGGGGGAGATTGTAGGGTCGAATGTTATTGTAATATGTCGAATCTGTGTAATTGTCTTTTTCGTATGATTATGTATTTTACTAAGGCATCAGTTTGTACGAAGCGTGAATGTCTAGCCTTAGTATATTTTTTGTACTTTCAGCCTCCTATAAATAGAAGCTGAACATTGAGTAGATGATAGAGTTTTTTCCCAGTTTCTATTATCCTTTGTACTCGTGTTCATTGGAAGTAATGAGAGCTTAAACCAGACCTTATTTACTTCTCGTGTTCATTCATACTCTAATTTTGACTCTTATACTCGATTAATCTCTACTACAATTCTTCTACATCTCCGATTCTCGTTTAGGTTGTTTTGGCCAAAAGTTGCTCGATCTAAATTTCGAGTTTCGGGCTGCGTACTGTTCAGTCGAAACTTAGAAAAATCATAATTTCTTCATACGAAGTCAGATTTAGTCATTCTTTTTATGGACACTCTCGGTTTAACGTATACTATAACTTTCATTTAGATAGTTAAGGCTAAAAAGTAATTTATTGAAAACTCACTTTTTACGTTAAAAAGTGTTTTGCCGGTTTTGTCACGGATTTTCGATAGGTCATAACTTCTTCGTTATAACTCGGATTTAAGCGTTCTTTATATTTTTTAGGGTCGATTATGTAAATGCTCATAGTATACAAAAATTTCTCTTTATTATTTTAAAAATAACTACAAATTGATCTATACTATTACATTTATTCGAAATAACGGGTTGTTACATTATCCCCCCGTTAGAGGAAATTTTGTCCCGAAATTATTTCTAAAGTGGTAGTCTTGGACTAGGGAAAAGATGTGGATATTTTTGCATCATCTGATCTTCCCGTTCCCAAGTGAATTCACGTCCTCGTTTAGCATTCCAGCGAACCTTCACTATTGGTATACGACTTTGTTTTATTCTTTTGATTTCCCTATCCATGATTTCCACTGGTTCTTCTACGAAGTGTAGACTCTCGTTTAATTCAATTTCATCTAGTGGGATAACAAGAGTCTCATCGGAGAAACACTTTTTGAGATTTGAGACATGAAAAACGGGATGAATATTACTGAGTTCATGCGGTAGATTGAGTTTGTAAGCAACCGGACCAATTCTAGCAATGATCTGAAATGGTCCAATATACCTTGGATTCAATTTGCCATGTTTACCGAAATGTATCATTCCTTTCCAGGGAGAGACCTTTAACAGAAGGCGGTCACCAACCTGAAATTCCAATGGTTTTCGTCGTTTATCCGCATAACTCTTCTGTCTATCATGAGAAGCTTTCAATCATTCCCGGATTTGTATAATCCTTTATGTGGTTTCTCGAATGATCTCAGGACCGGTTAGAGTACTGTCGGTTACTTGGTTCTTGACTAGTTGCTTATCACCCACTTCAGCCCAGTACAGAGGAGATCTGCACTTACGGCTATAGAGAGCTTCAAAGGGTGCAACTTTGATGCTAGTGTGATAGCTATTGTTGTAGGAGAATTCAACTAGTGGTAAATGGGTGTCCCAAGCTTTACCAAAATCTACCACACAAGCTCTTAACTTGTCTTCCAGCGTTTGTATGGTTCTCTCGCTTTGCCCATCAGTCTGAGGATGATACGCTGTACTCATGTCAAGATTGGTTCCCAAGGACTTTTGCAATGATTGCCAAAACTGGGAGGTAAATCTACTATCTCGATAAGAGATAATAGATATTGGCACACCATGCAATCGTACTATCTCTTTAAGGTACGTCCTTGTTAACTTCTCCGTTTTATCAGTTTCTTTTATTGGCAGGAAGTGTGCGGATTTGGTTAACCTATCGACAATAACCCAAATGGTGTCATGACCACCCGTTGTCCTGGGTAACTTGGTTATGAAATCCATTGTAATCTGCTCCCACTTCCACTCAGGTATTTCTGGCTGTTGAAGTAAACCTGAGGGCTTTTGATATTCTACTTTGACTTTAGCACAAGTTAGACACTTGCCCACAAAAGTAGATATCTCGGCTTTCATGTTTGGCCACCAATAGAGTTTCTTTAGGTCCAGATACATCTTTTCTGAATCCGTGTGAACGGAGTATCGAGTTTTATGGTCTTCGTTCATGATAACATCTCTGTAGCCATCAAACTTCGGTGTCCGGATTCGATTCATGAGATAACGAACTCCGTCACCCTTGATTTCCAAGTTCTTTTCCATTCACCTTAAGGCTTCTCTTGTCATGTTTTCGGGTTTCAAGGCTTCCAGCTGAGCCTCCTTGATTTGTGTAGATAGGTGGGAATGGATAGTCATGGTCAGAGACTTTACATGGCGGCCCGAGTACTCTTTTCGACTAAGGGCATCTGCTACCACATTGGCCTTTCCGGGGTGATAACAAATCTCACATTCGTAATCATTTAGTAGCTCTACCCATCGTCTTTGTCTCATGTTAAGTTCTTTCCTATCAAATATGTGTTGGAGGCTTTTGTGATCAGTAAAGACTATGCATTTAGTACCGTACAAGTAATGCCTCCAGATCTTTAGAGCAAAAACCACTGCTCCCAGTTCGAGGTCGTGTGTAGTATAGTTGACTTCGTGGTTCTTAAGCTGTCTCGAGGCATAGGATATAACCTTTCCTCGCTGCATCAAAACGCAACCTAGCCCTTGCTTGGAGGCATCGCAATAGACTACAAAATCTTCCGTCCCTTCTGGGAGGGATAATATCGGTGTGCTACAAAGGGCTTACTATAATGCCTGGAAAGCAGTTTCTTGTTTCTCCTCCCATTTGAATATCACACATTTTTGGGTCAAGGTGGTGAGTGGCTTCGCGATCTTTGAAAAGTTCTGGATGAATCTCCTGTAGTAGCCAGCGAGACCTAGAAACTGACAAATCTCTGTTGGGGTTCGTGGGGTCGCCCAACTTTCGATAGCCTTGATCTTGGTGGGGTCAACATGTATCCCATCCTTGCTGACTACATGACCTAGGAATTCCACCTTTCGAATCCAGAATTCACATTTTGAGAACTTCGCATACAATTTCTCTCCCCTTAAGGTTTCCAAAACATGTCGCAAGTGTTGGCTGTGTTCCTCCTTACTATGAGAATAGACTAGTATATCGTCAATGAAGACTATAATGAACTTGTCTAAGTAAGGTCGAAACACTCGATTCATGGGGTCCATGAATACATCGGGTGCATTTGTTAGACCAAAGGGCATCACTACGAATTTGTAGTGACCGTACCGAGTTCTGAAAGTAGTCTTTGGAATATCGGCCTCCTGGACTCATAGCTGATGGTATCCTGATCTCAGGTCAATCTTGGAGAAGAAACTAGCTCCTTGGAGTTGATCAAATAGGTCATCTATCCGTGGTAAAGGGTATCGGTTTTTACCGGTAAGTTTGTTTAATTCTCGGTAGTCTATGCACATGTGAAACGATCCATCCTTCTTTTTCACAAACAAAACCGGTGCTCCCCAGGGTGAGAAGCTTGGTCTAATGAAGCCTTTACTAAGGAGTTCGTTCAACTGGCTGGACAGTTCTTGCATTTCTGAAGGTGCAAGACGATACGGGGCTTTAGCTATAGGGTAGCTCCGGGAATCAAGTCGATTCGGAATTTGACTTGGCATTCAGGCGGAACTCCTGAGTGATCTTCAGGGAATACATCAGGGAAATCACAGGCTTCAGGAATATCCTTGATGTTTTTCACTTCTTGTGTTTTATCAAATACGTGAGCTAAGAAGGCACATTAATCTTTGCGAAGATACTTCTCGGCCTTGACGCAAGAAATGATTTGAAGCTTTGCACTAGGTTTGTCGCCATAGTTAATAAGGGATTCACTATTTGGTAAATTGAGGCGAATGGATTTTTCGTAGCATAAAATATCAGCACGATGACTACTTAACCGGTCCAAGCCGATGATGATGTCAAAGATTTTTATGGAGACGGGCATAAGGTCTATTTGGAAGAAATAACTGTTTAAAGTAAGTGTACACCCTATGTATATATTGTTTGTGCTCTCGGTCTTGCCATTAGCCATCTCTACAGTGACTGTGTCTTTAAAGGACTGGGGTTTTTTTTAGTAGATGTTTAAATTCATGGCTCACGAAACTTTTCTCCGCACCACTATAAAAAACAATGCATGCGTAAGAATCGTTGAGAAGGAACGTACCGGTAACCACGGTAGGATCTGCTATCGCTTCTTCGTGGCCAATTGTTAAAACTCTTCCTGTACCCCCAACATTCTTTGTCTTTGGGAAATTTCTCTTGTAATTCCCTATTTTGCCACACTCGTAACAAGCTTGGCTAACTCCTGTAGCGGGGACTTGAGATATGGGCTGTGCTGGTACAAAAGCGGGCAGTATGCCCCTTCTTGTTGCAATTTCTGCATTGCATTTCCTTACATACTCCCGTGTGATAGAACTTGCACTTATCTCACTTTGTCAAATTTCCAGCATATCGACTCGGATTTGCTGGACTAGCAGAAACAGTGGTAGATGCAGGAGTAGGAACGGCAATTGGAATAATAGCAGTGTGTACTGCCACAGTTTGTTGCTTTTTAGATGGCTCCTGTGATGACTACCCTTTTCGTTTATTCCAGAATTTCTTTTTACCACCTCCTTATTTGGGCTTTTCAGGAACAGCTGGTACGGAATCTTGAATAACCCCATGATCTATTAATGTCTGTGCCAAACGTTTGGCACTATCAAAGGTAAGGGGATTGTGTCACACCCCAAAACCGGAACGGCGGAATCGTTCGGAGGTGGAGGACGTCATGTTTAATAACACAAGATATGCATTATAGTAAGCAAGTAATGAACAACCATTTAATTTGAAAGAAAGTGTTTACAAAGTGTGTGTTCACAAAACATAGAATTCATAAGCAAATAACAAAACAAGACTTGAAGCTACTATGCTCCATCTTCTGAATTCCCAGCACGAGTACCTGTCTATTAGTCTCCTGAGAATACAAGTTATTTGAAAGAGTTGATCAGCAATTAAGTTGGTGAGTTCACAAGATTTTAGTGATGTAAGTAAGTTGTAAAATGTAGTTGAAAGATGTAGTAAGTTGTAAGTTCTGTTTAGAAAAGTTCGCCTGTTCCTCTAGAAAATCCTATATTTCCTACTTTAATGAAAGATAAGTAAAAATGACTTTAAAACCCTTTCTATGGGTACTAAATGGATATAAGTTATATAAGACTCAGAGTAAACAAACAATCGATTGTGTGCATCTGCCCTAAGGCGGAAATCACACATCCCATTGTTTGCTTGATCATTGTCGTATATAACCCTGGTGTATTAACTTGTTACTCATGGAGTTAATTGTAATAGTTCCTTTATATTTAATGAAAAGATTCTTTAATAAATCCCTTATTTCTTATAATAAAATGGTGACCATAGTGATTATTTCTATAATTACTTAGTTTATACTGACTATATATGATCTAATATCGAATAGATAGTTAATTGGGTGAATCTGCCCTAAGCCCACAACCAAACAAGGAACATGAAGTAAGGCGGAAAGCACACATCCAACTACCTGTTGGGTATTATTGATATATAACCATGATGTATAAACTAAGGTATTATAGAGTTAACCACCTCAGATCCTTTAAGTTTATACTGGTTTAATAAAATGGATTAAACCCTTTACTGGGAAGTTTCTAGTTTTGAATACCAAAAGTTCTGATTTGGAAAGTATGTTTTGTACTAGAAAACTGTGCTTTGACTTTGTGTTCTATGACTTGACCCATACCTGATACCCTTATGATGACTTAATGTATACCGAACATATATATATCTAGAATCGAATAAATAATAGATTGGGTGAGTCCGTTCCAAGACCACAACCAAACAAGGAACAGGAAGTGAAGCGGAGAGCACACATCCTATTATCTGTCGGATCCTATTATATATATATATATATATATATATATATATATATATATATATATATATATATATATGTGTGTGTGTGTGTGTGTCATTTTATGTATACATTAAGGAATCATAAGATTAGCATTATGGTCCCTTCTATTAAACGTAGCCTTCTACCAACGCATCTACTGTTATGTGCTAGACTCGACTGTTCTATTTGTCGTTCGTAAAAATGTAAGTTTTCCCTAGTTTATAACTACCTTAACTCGAAAATAGTTTGCATTTGACTTTCAAGTGGTACTGTCACTTTATGAAAGTAATGGGAAATGTAAGTACACAATTGTCGTTTATAATGACATGAGGATGTACTGATGACCTAAAACATGTTTGTTTTATTATGGTCATAGTGTGAAGGCTAGTACCCCTACTATACGCTCTCCCTGTCTAGAGATTAAGGGAACCAAACGCGACCCCTGCAATTCTGCAAGCCGTGTAATTCACATTAAAGTTATATGATCATGTATACCCAATATAACTATCACCTTTTGTTTAGAACAATGAGTTAGTGATTCATTGGTATAATTAGATCCTGTAGTTGTTCCATGCTATAGCAACCTAGTTTGTTTGTTCTGTATGGTATTGTTTATTTCTCAATATAGTATCGCTCTCTGTATGTTATTGTTTCTTTGTATGCTTCATTGTACTAGAAGTAATGAATAGCATCCTCCTAAACTATACCTATTATAGTTTACTAAAGTTTTACTTGAACTGTTATTGAAAAGACTCGTTTATCTACTAAGTTATGCTTGTACTTTAAAAACGGAGTTTTGTATAACTATAAAGTAACATAACTTTAAAAGAGTTTTTGAAATGTTTTGACAACTTATAAATGACATAAGTAACATTTTGAAAGATGTTTATAACAAACAATTACATAATTATCATTGTGTTCAACTTGTATTCCCCCCCCCCCCTTAAAAGCATTTAAAACAGTTAGAAGATTCATTACGGGGTATGAACTCACCTGATGTGAGTGATTCAAACGGGTATGCGTGTAAGGATGAGAAGTTCCATGAATGAAGTTCCGAGACACAACAAGTCCTAAATGACATATAATGACATATATTGGCATGAACATAGTGTTTATAAACAACTATATGAAAGGAAACACCTTCCGGGACTAGGAAACACTTTGACCAAGTGTTGGAATCACATGTGATTCATCAAAGGGAAGTGGAATGGCACTAACTTGAGTTTACTACCATGGGTTTATGGCCAAAGGGAGTTTACGGCCGTAAACTCATGGTCAAACATGCACAAGTGGTTGTTTGAAGGCTAGGGAAGCTTTAGGGACTTTTGCTCTACACAAGGATGAGAAAGACCAAATCCATGAAGGCTTTTGATGAGTTTACGACCCAAAGGAGTTTACAGCTGTAAACTCATGGCCATTTTGCATTTGAGAGTAGTTTAAGGTCTTATTTCCATCAAGGAAGGGTTCTAGATCAAAGGTTTGCTTGTTGGAAGAGCTTAAGGCCCAAACATGCCATAACATGGAGTTTACGGCCAAGGAAGATCTTGGGCCGTAAACTCATGATCTTCATGGCAAAATGCATGTTTCAATGTTGTAATTCAAGGCCTCCTACTAGATATGAAGTATAGGGAAGAGTACTTACGATCTAGAAGCTTGAAATGGTCGGTTTTGGCCAAGAACACTAGTGTGTGTTCTTGGTGTTTCTTGAAGATCTAAGAAAACATGATTTCCATGGATGAATCACGAGGATGAAGCTAGTTAAGAAGGATTAACAACAAACTAGGGCAAGAACACTTACACTTTTGAAGATCTAAGATGAAAAGTTGGATGATACTTGAGAGAGAATGAGACTTTCTTGACTTGGAAATGAGAATAATGAAGAATATGGAGGATATGAGTCTAAAAAGGGGGAGTTTACGGCCCACCATGAGTTTACAGCCGTAAACTCATGTGTTGTGGCCGTGAACTCTCAATAAGAAGGTTAAGGCTTGATTTCTTGGACATTGTCTCTAGCAGGTACATTCTACACTCATTCCTTAAGTGTACTAGGCTTAAAACTCCTTAGAATGACCTTTAACCGGGCTAGAACTCATTACCAATGAGTCTGACACTCAGTTGAGTTGATTGACTGAGATTTTAAAAGTAAAAATTTTTCGGGTTGTCACATCATCCCCCCGTTAGATGGAATTTCGTCCCAAAATTAGCTTTCTTAGCAGTACTACTGGGGTTGCGCTCATCTGATTGGCAGAATACCTACTCATAGACCTGGCAACTTTTCCCTGGTGTTCATGATAGGATTCGTACTTGGTCCATCTATCATTACCTCGTGTATACAAGTCGTATATAATTAGGATTAGTAAGACGGTCGGATGTGCGACTCTTCCCCAGGTCTACAGCCAAACAAGGAACAGAAGATAGGGCGGAAACACACATACTAAATCTGCGTAATCATAATCATATACCACCCTCGCGTATACACTAAATAGTGATAGGTGGGCTATATTCGTCCTTAGCCTCTGTGCTCGAACTTGGCCGGTTGGACGAGTGGTATTTTGTGACGGTCTGCGGACATCTGACGATAAGGCTTCGGAGGACAAAGTACTCTTTACACGAGTACTTCGGGGTTTGGAATACGAAAGATAAAACTGAGGTTTAGGTCGGACTGTCGATACGAATGACGAAAGTTTCGAGAACTTGCCGATCGAGGCGATAGAAACATATGAACTTAGTATGGTGAGGACCACGCCAATTCATGACGAATGATAGTAACGGACTCTTTACTGAACAAAGTTTTTGGCCATTTTTGAAAGAAACGTCTGTTATACGATGATGTATCCCTAGTGTGTTCGATAATGTACTGCTAGTGTGTTCGACAATGTACCCTTTGTAAATGATCCAGGGCATTCTGTTTTACCTTTGATGTTAACACTCCTACGTATCGTACCGCTATGTGCGCATACATACAAATGAAAGTGCTTGATAATTGGTGATGATACTTTATATCATGATCCTCCCTCGTACCACTATGATCGCCTGTCATATACAAGTTATGAATATTTAAGGTGAATAGGACAGTCGACTGAGCAACTCTGCCTCAAGTCCTCAACCAACTAAGGAACAGGGATTTAAGCGGTACTCACTCTAAGTCGGCAACATCTTAGTTATGCACAACCCTGATGTATATGCTAAGCCATCATAGCTTCTCTAAATGGATCTTTTAGTTTTCTTGAATACTGTGATCTATTTCAATATGTGAGTTATTATAATTACTTTTTAAGTGTTTTCCCCAAGTTTTAATCTTATATGAATATAAATTAATTTTCAAAGTAATTACTATTTCAAAAACGTACCGCTGGTCGTTGACGACTCCGGGGTAGATTCTCCTGCGGTGATCATCAGTATGCACCCATCCGCTCCTGAGTTCTTTGCTATCGGGCAGTCCCTCTGATAGTGTCCAGTCTCACCACAGCCATAACAGGCTTGGCTTTCTTTAGCTCCGGGGACTTGGAAGATCGGTTGAGCCGGTGCCCTGCAGAAACGGACTGTGTGTCCCTTCCTGTGGTAGTTCAGACACTGCATTTCCCGGCATACTCCGGTGTGGTGATAATTGCACTTTCCACACTTCGGGAGGGTTCCAACATATCGATTGGCAGGGCTGGAGCAGCAGGTGTTGTAGTGGCGTACATAGTACTCGCTTGTTGCTCTTGCGGGGTGTCTTGTGTTGTTCGCTTCTTCTTCCTCTTGTTCCCCGACTTCTGATTATAGTCCTTTCCCTTTGATGGTTCGGGAATGAGTACTTTTACACCATGGCGGACTCCATGGTCGATGAGTCCCTGGGCCAGGCGTTTGGCGCTACCAAATGTGGCTGGGTTAGAAGACAACACATCTCCTTGGGTCGGAGCAGTCAGACCCCAAATGTATCGTTCTATCTTCTTGCTCTCCGGGGTAACCATCCTGGGGCATAGTGCTGCCAGGTCACAAAACCTGGCAGTGTAGGCCACCATGTCTGAGCTGACCATCTTGAGCTCCCATAGTTCTTGTTCCAGCTTTTGAACTTCGCCCCTCGGGCAGTATTCTTCCAGTATTAACTCTTTTAGGTTTTCCCAACCTATTGAGTTAGCCACTGATAGGGTCAGTGACTTAACATGGCTGTTCCACCACGTCAGGGCTCTGTTGGAGAAGGTGCAGGCATCAAACTTCACTTTGCTCCCTTCTCGGCACGAACAGATTGCGAAGACCGAATCTGTTTTCTCGAACCATCGCATCAGAGCGATGACTCCACCTTTTCCATTAAAGGAAAGGTGTTTGCAGTTGGTGAAGTCCATGTAGGAGCACTCCCTCGAGCGCACATGGACCTCACCTTGAGTAGAATGAGCGGGTGTTCCACCTCCGCTGGAACTGGTAGGATGATATTGAGCCATGGTTGTTGCCACAGCCGCAGCCACTGCAACATTTAGAGTTGCCGCATCGATTTGTGGAGGAGGTGTTGGAGTTATCGGTGTAGTGCGTCTGTTTGATCTGCGAGGAGGCATCTTTGCTAACATAATACAAAGATAAGACGAAATAAGTCTAAAGCAATGGACACAAGCCGAAAGTTGAAAAGACAAGGTTATCCTAGTTCTGGGTGTATCGGGTCCTGACTTCCACAGGGTTCTAGAAACAATTCATAAAAGAGTCTATACCTTATAAACTCTATGAATTTGAAATGGCTATCCTCGAATGAATATCTGTTGCCTGAATAACTGTTACTAGCTGCTTGTAAGAAAATAATCCTAACATATAATGTGAGCAGTGTCTCCACTCGCTCATTAATTTAACAAGATTATTATTTATTTGTGTGACGGGTAAAACGTTTTGGTTACTTCTGTTGATCCTTCTTTGAAAGCTCCTCATGAACTTGTTCTTGTTTCCTCCTGACTCTTCTGTTGTCTACTATGAGGAAGTGGTTACTTCTATCTGGGCTTGTCGTGCGAGAATGGAAGTGTCTAAAGAATCTATGAGATTAATGGTAACTTTATGGGGTGATCCTTACGGAGTCCTGCTATAATTGTACAATGTATACAAGTTGTATATAATCCAAGCTTAAATAGACCTTTGAATAAGTGATCCTACTTTAGAACCACAACCAATTAAGGAATGGGTAGTGAATCGTAAATCACAAATTCTAAGTCTATAAGATCTTAATTATATAAAACCTTAAGAGTATACATTGTAAGATTATAGACCTATTCGTAAGGGTCTTTTAAGTTATCACCTAAGTTATTTATATGGCCTAAAATACTCCTATAGTATTTTAACGTAATGTACTTGGTATGTTTCAAACTTGTTATTGCGTTATGGAATCATAGAATACTCCTATAGTATTCTAACTCTAATGTACTTGATCTAGTATTCTTTTGACTGGTGTCTAGGTAAGTTTTAAGACTGTTGCAACATCACATCACTCCCAAACACATGTCGGTCACATCTCGAATGAATATAGTTGATCAGGCTATATTGAACCTAGCTATGATTACATAAGTCTTCAGGTTTGATGACAGTGTTCAACCTTTATATACTTTAGTTCTGTTCTTCTTGTGATACTTAGTCTAGTATGTACATGTATAAGCAAGTAGGTATATTTTTATAACTTATCGTTATACTCTTAAACTATACCATTATCCAGAGCACTTAAGCCCCATTGTATTTATAGTTGTATATCTTTTATCGGTTGATATACTTAGTTCACTATAAACAATGCTCTGATACCAATCTGTCACACCCCAAAACCGGAATGGCATAATCGTTTGGGGGTGGAGGACGTCATGTTTAGTATCACAAGATATGCATTATAGTAAGCAAGTAATGAACAACCATTTCATTTGAAAGAAAGTGTTTACAAAGTGTGTGTTCACAAAACATAGAATTAATAAGCAAATAACAAAACAAGACTTGAAGCTACTATGCTCCATCTTCTGAATTCCCAGCACGAGTACCTGTCTATTAGTCTCCTGAGAATACAAGTTATTTGAAAGAGTTGATTAGCAATTAAGCTGGCGAGTTCACAAGATTTTAGTGATGTAAGTAAGTTGTAAAATGTAGTTGAAAATGTAGTTGAAAGATGTAGTAAGTTGTAAGTTCTGTTTAGAAAAGTTCGCCTGTTCCTCTAGAAAATCCTATATTTCCTACTTTAATGAAAGATAAGTAAAAATGACTTTAAAACCCTTTGTATGGTTACTAAATGGATATAAGTTATATAAGATTCAGAGTAAACAAACAATCGATTGTGTGCATCTGCCCTAAGGCGGAAAGCACACATCCCATTGTTTGTTTGATCATTGTCGTATATAACCCTGGTGTATTAACTTGTTACTCATGGAGTTAATTGTAATAGTTCCTTTATATTTAATGAAAAGATTCTTTAATAAATCCCTTATTTCTTATAATAAAATGGTGACCATAGTGATTATTTCTATAATTACTTAGTTTACACTGACTATATATGATCTAATATCGAATAGATAGTTAATTGGGTGAATCTGCCCTAAGCCCACAACCAAACAAAGAACATGAAGTAAGGCGGAAAGCACACATCCAACTACCTGTTGGGTATTATTGATATATAACCATGATATATAAACTAAGGTATTATAGAGTTAACCACCTCAGATCCTTTAAGTTTATACTGGTTTAATAAAATGGATTAAACCCTTTACTGGGAAGTTTCTAGTTTTGAATACCAAAAGTTCTGATTTGGAAAGTATGTTTTGTACTAGAAAACTGTGCTTTGACTTTGTGTTTTATGAGTTGACCCATACCTGGTACCCTTATGATGACTTAATGTATACCGAACATATATATATCTAGAATCGAATAAATAATAGATTGGGTGAGTCCGTTCCAAGACCACAACCAAACAAGGAACAGGAAGTGAAGCGGAGAGCACACATCCTATTATCTGTCGGATCCTATTATATATATATATATATATATATATATGTCATTTTATGTATACATTAAGGAATCATAAGATTAGCATTATGGTCCCTTCTATTAAACGTAGCCTTCTACCAACGCATCTACTGTTATGTGCTAGACTCGACTGTTCTATTTGTTGTTCGTAAAAATGTAAGTTTTCCCTAGTTTATAACTATCTTAACTCGAAAATAGTTTGCATTTGACTTTCAAGTTGTACTGTCACTTTATGAAAGTAATGGGAAATGTAAGTACACAATTGTTTGTTTTATTATGGTCATAGTGTGAAGGCTAGTACTCGACTGTTCTATTTGTTGTTCGTAAACATGTTTGTTTTATTATGGTCATAGTGTGAAGGCTAGTACCCCTACTATACGCTCTCCCTGTCTAGAGATTAAGGGAACCAAACGCGACCCCTGCAATTCTGCAAGCCGTGTAATTCACATTAAAGTTATATGATCATGTATACCCAATATAACTATCACCTTTTGTTTAGAACAATGAGTTAGTGATTCATTGGCATAATTAGATCCTATAGGTTTTCCATGCTATAGCAACCTAGTTTGTTTGTTCTGTATGGTATTATTTGTTTCTCAATATAGTATCTCTCTCTGTATGTTATTGTTTCTTTGTATGCTTCATTGTACTCGAAGTAATGAATAGCATCCTCCTAAACTATACCTCTTATAGTTTACTAAAGTTTTACTTGAACTGTTATTGAAAAGACTCGTTTATCTACTAAGTTATGCTTGTACTTTAAAAACGGAGTTTTGTATAACTATAAAGTAACATAACTTTAAAAGAGTTTTTGAAATGTTTTGACAACTTATAAATGACATAAGTAACATTTTGAAAGATGTTTATAACAAACAATTACACAATTATCATTGTGTTCAACTTGTATTCCCCCCTGAAAGCATTTAAAATAGTTAAAAGATTCATTACGGGGTATGAACTCACCTGATGTGGGTGATTCAAACGGGTATGCGTGTAAGGATGAGAAGTTCCACGAATGAAGTTCCGAGACACAACAAGTCCTAAATGACATATATTGGCATGAATATAGTGTTTATAAACAACTATATGAAAGGAAACACCTTCCGGGAGTAGGAAACACTTTGACCAAGTGTTGGAATCACATGTGATTCATCAAAGGGAAGTGGAATGGCACTAACTTGAGTTTACTACCATGGGTTTACGGCCAAAGGGAGTTTACGGCCATAAACTCATGGTCAAACATGCACAAGTGGTTGTTTGAAGGCTAGGGAAGCTTTAGGGACTTTTTCTCTACACAAGGATGAGAAAGACCAAATCCATGAAGGCTTTTGATGAGTTTACGGCCCAAAGGAGTTTACAGCCATAAACTCATGGCCATTTTGAATTTGAGAGTAGTTTAAGGTCTTATTTCCATCAAGGAAGGGTTCTAGATCAAAGGTTTGCTTGTTTGAAGAGCTTAAGGCCCAAACATGCCATAACATGGAGTTTACGGCCAAGGAAGATCTTGGACCGTAAACTCATGATCTTCATGGGAAAAGGCATGTTTCAATGTTGTAATTCAAGGCCTCCTCCTAGATATGAAGTATAGGGAAGAGTACTTACGATCTAGAAGCTTGAAATGGTCGGTTTTTGTGACACCAGTCAAATTTTGGTCAAAAATGAATTGATCAATAATCATAATTGGGATGAACCAAGTGGTAGAGTTTGTAACAAGGTTTCCAAAAACATAAAGAACAATGAAATCCGAGTTATAACGAAGAAGTTATGACCAATCGAAAATCCGCGGTAAAACCGGCAAAACACTGTTCAGTGTAAAAAGTGAATTTTCGATAAAAGGCTTTTTAGCCTTAACAATCTAAATAAAAGTTGTAGAATATGTTAAACCTAGAACGTTCATAAAAAGAACGTGAAAATCCGACTTCGTATGATGAAGTTATGATTTTTCGAAGTTTCGGTTTAGCAGTAGACAGCTAAAAATTCGAAATATAAATCGATCGATATTTAGCTGACGCAACTTAAATTAGAATCGATGGTCTCGTCAAAAGTAGCACAACGGTAAAAAGACAGACGAAAACGGACTTCGGATGAAGAAGTTATGAATTTTTAACGGATTCCCGTCCCGGTCTGTTTAAAATAATAATATTAAAAATAAAATCAAAATTAGCTGACGAAGTCTAAACGAAAGTCGTAGAGTATGATTTTACCTACGCGTGCATATAAAGAACGTCAAAAACGGAGCTCGTATGCGAAAGTTATGATTTTCGCAAGTTTTTGGCACAAAAATCAAGAAAATCTAGAAAACCGGGAAATTTCGCTGAGTCACTCCTCGGACACGTCACATCGCATGCGAGGCCTCCACGTGTTCGCTTCTCATTGGACCACAGCCTCGCGTGTCGTCTCCTGATTGGTCCGAAGTCGTCACCTTCTTTCCCCATTGGACCGAACTTCGGTCCACTTAGAAGAGGCCACCTGTCCGAAGTCACGTGTCTCGCACCGGGTCAGAAGCTCCACCGCCTTAATCCTTCGCACGTGGCCTTCGCAGGAGCTGCCACGTAGCTGCTGACTCACCTCCTCGCCTCGCCAGGTATCCGAGCCCTCGCCAGATGTCCCCCTTCGGCCGAACCCTCGCACCACTATATAAAGGGTGCGAGCCTTCTCGGATGGAAGGGGTTTTCACCCCATTTTTGGCCCTTTTTCACTCCTCTCACTTCCATAACTTCACAAACAACCCCCAAGGCCCCGGTATCATGTCTAAAGCCTGAAGCAAGCTCCGGAGCCCCGGAATTCTTGAGAATTCATCCTCTCTCCTGTCGAATCTCTGCCCGGTTTGAGCCAGTTTCTCGTTAAATAAACTCCTTACGGGAAACAAAATGCTGCCCGAATCACCGCTTATCAAAGTTAGTTCATACCCCTATAATTTACCTTTTCAATGGTTTTTAAATGCTTTTAAGGGGGGGGGGGAATACAAGTTTAACACAATAATAAATTGTGTTAATAACTGTGTGTGATAATAATCATACAGAAAGTTTCCGTATGCTTTTAAGAATTATCAAATACTTTCAAAATAACGTGAAGCCAGGTTAAATCTTTAAAGTCATGTAAAAACTCTGTTAAAATTCTTTGAAAAATGTTTTATAAGCTATTTTAAAGTATAAATGCCAAAATCATGTTTATATAGGTATAAATATATAAATAAGATTTGAAGGGCTTAGGACTAATGAATTATCCTATATCCTTTTCCTCGTTTGGATGTGGAATTAGGGTTGTGTTATTTGTCCGAAGGTCGTTTCCTTTTTAATTATATATATATATATATATATATATATATATATATATATATATATATATATATATTATAGATATATGAGTCTAAAAGGCTACTCCTTTTAGTATCACTACCTTTGTATCAGGTTGAGCAAAGGTGATATTCCATAAGAATTCATGCTAATCAGATATAACATATAAATTATAATAGGTATAATTTATGACTCAAAACTAAATATACAAGTATGATTCACGACTGTATACTTCCAAATGAAATTACCAAAATTCATTCAACTATACCAAGATATGTATAATACCTTTAATATACGAACAACATATTAAAGAAGTAAAGATACATCATACCTAGTTTGCATTAACAAAGGTACTATACAGAGTACCAGAGTTAGCAAACACGTGGTAATGCCGGGTTTGCATTAGCAAAGGAACTATACAGAGTGCCCGAGTTAGCAAACACGAGGTAATAATACATCCTGCCGAGTTTGCATTAGCGAAGGTACTATACAGAGTACCCGAGTTAGCAAACACAAGGTAATAATACACAATTCCGGGTTTGCATTAGCAATGGTACTATACAGAGTACCAGAGTTAGCAAACACGAGGTAATAAAACATAATTCCGGATTTGCATTAGCAATGGTACTAAACAGAGTACCAGAGTTAGCAAACACGAGGTAATAATTCATGATTTAAGTATACTAGAATACACTGTTTTACAAGAAACTAGGGTTTGATTCAAGAATATACTGTCAATCATTATTTCAGAATGATTGGGTTTTCAAAACTAATATACATGTAATGTTTAATATGCTTTTTATGAGACTCTATATTCAGGTTGTTTAATTCATTTTAGACAACATAGGAAAGTCCTGACATTATAACCAGAATCAACAGCCGGGGATCGAAACAAGTGTGTGTAGATCTATATCGGGATTGACAACCCCGCACTCAGGCTGCTAGCTACAGTTAGATGAGTGACAATTGTTATCACCAGTTTAAACGCCCACAAAGCGTTTGTTTCAGGCCAATCAGTCATAGTATGGTTATAATAAAAACTACTCATTAAAAAGATATTAACAATACGTTAAGTGTATAAACAAATAAACGAAAGTACACCTTCAAAGTACTAGTTTATAGAATACAAAATACAATGGTTTAATACAGTTTTCATTAGCACCTGGTGGAGCCAGGCACACTCTCAAATACAAGTTTTCAGAAAGGAATACAAATACAAAACAGTAAAACAAAGAGAACGGTTTATGGGATTAAACCACTTATCAAATGGAAGTTAGTCATTCAATCTATGTAAACTAGTATAACATAAAAGACCTTTAGTGGTTAATTCTATAATTTCTTAGTTATTACATCATAGTTATATATAAGTAATATCCGATTGACAGTGAAATGTGTGACTTCCGCCTTACTTCCTGTTCCTTGTTTGGTTGTGGGCTTAGGGTAGATGCACCCAATTGACTGTCCATTCGATATTGTGTTATGTATAATCAGTATAAACTAAGTAACTACAGAGGGAAACTATTGCGATTATCAATCTAGCACCTTAGGAAATATAGGATTTCCTGGAGAAACTAGTGAACTTATTCAAAGAACTTAGGGTATACTTAACAGAACTAAAATACTTATGAACTCACCAGCTTAAATGTTGATCTACTCTTTCCAAATAACTTGTATTCTCAGGAATCCAGTAGACAGGTACACTCCCGAAGCTTTTGAGAAGACTACCTAGTACCGTACCGCGACTCTTGTCTTCTGATGTACCTACTTTAGTGTTTGAATATGTAATGTTTAAACACTTATGTAAAACTTATACTTATTAATGCAATGGTTGTTTTTACTTTGATTACTATGTTACATGTGTTGTGATACTTACCTAAAGTCCTCCGCCCCCGAACGTTTCCGCCGTTCTGGTTTGGGGGTGTGACAGATTGGTATCAGAGCAGTGTTTATAGTGAACTCAATATATCAGTCATAAAAGATATACAACTATAAACCCATTGGGATAAAAACACTCTGACCAAGAGTTATACTTTAAAAATATATCAATATTTTATAAAAGTATAAGTACATGCAGAGTATATATACCAGAATGAGTATCACAAGAAGAACAAAACTAAAGTATTTGGATGTTGGACATTGCAGTTAAACCTAGACAGTGACGTAATCATATCTGGGATCAATATAGCCTGATCAACTATATTCATCCGAGATATGACCAACATGTGTTTAGGGGAGTGATTGTAGTGTTGCAACTGGTCTAAAACTTACCTAAGCACCAGAAGAATTCTAGAACCAAAGACTAAAATACTATGAGAGTATTTTAGGATGCTATAACAAGAAAACTGAAAACCTGTTACGTTCTTGAATCTAGAAGTCCAAGAATCAAACTCATAACTAAAATAACATGGAGGTATGTTACATACCTCTGCGGAAATGTTAAAAAGATATTTTCTGATAAGTCTATAATTAGTAAGTGGATACGTTAAGATCATATATAACCGAGATCTTATAGACTTAGAATATGTGATTTTCACTCTACTTCCTTTTCCTTGTTTGGATGTGGTTTTAGAGTAGGATTACTTATTCAAAGGTCTATTTGATCTGGATTATATATAATCGGTACACACCATGTGATTATAGAAGGACCAGAAAGAATCACCTTTGTAAAGATTTTCTCATAGATTCTTTAGACATTCCCATTCTCGTATAAACCCGTTAGATAAACATAGTTACTCCAGCAATCAATAGAAGATTCAAGGAGGATCCAACAGAATTTCATTAAGAGAATCCCAAGAAGATACATAGGAGATATAAACGAACTATAGAAATCATTTAGTGCCTTTACCCTATTAAGGACACCAATGAGATATTCGCATGAACTTCCGAGATTCAAAATCTTCATTACGCAGTAATGGGGATCAGTGTCAGAATCGGAAGTAAGACAACCCAGGAATTCAATATACCTACAGAGGAGAAGGACACCCTATAGATACCAGGAGAGAACAAATCATTACCACCCATAATAGAACAAAGGGAAACCACGCATGATTCATGTGAAGTGTTCGAGCACCTTTTCATCTAAGTAATAACTAGTAAATCAATTCAACCTAGTGAGTTAGTGATTTCATTACTCACATTAGGTTTTGAGCTTATCCTTTTTTCCTGTCACGGCTAATAACAATAAATCAGATCACGAAATCTTAATTGATAGTGATTACTTCTCAAATTCATAAGTCTATGTTATGTAGACACTGTTATGAATTGTTTTCGAATATTTTCGAAAATTGTGAAACGATATCCACCAAACAAAGGTAACTTAGTTTGGATAATACTCGGTTCACAACCATTCTAGAAACTTATTCATGTTCCTCACCAGGACTGCATCATAGGGATGCAGGTCGAATCATTAAGAACAATATTTCAAAATGAAAGATTAATACATAGATACAAATGGTTAGAATAATCTAGAGACACGATAGTCGCTCACGAACTCATTTTATTTTCATGCCTCCAAATAAGTGTAACCAACCCACCAGCGAAACACCAATCCTTCAGATAGATGCGGCTACGTTTCAAGCTGCGGTCACAGCAGCTGTAGCAGCTGTCATGGCACACCTTAATGCTAACAATGCAAATGTTAGTAGTAATGATATCGGTAACCCCGATCGTGGTGATGGCCAAGTACAACCATAAGCACCTACTTGTAAGAACACCTCGAACCTTAAGCTTAATATCCTTAAACGAAAGTTCGAGAACACGAAAGGGAGTTGTTCAACTCAAGAACCTAACAGAGGGCAACGAACTGGGGCAGTCAATACCCCCATCAGCCCTGTTATTCTAGCATCTACCAAGCCGTACTTAGGAAACCTCCCACACTGCAACAAGTGCAACTACCATCATCATGGAGTTTGCCGAGAGCTGCATTGCAATAGATGCAACATGAAGGGGCATACCGCCCGCATCTGTAGAACTCCGGTTGAGTTCATCACTTCAACTGCCAATGTTGGAACCATTCCCATATGTCACCTTTGTGGTAAAATAGGACATTACAAGAGGGATTGTCCAACAGAGAAGAACGACGGGGGAGCAGGAGGATTTTGATCCCAATACATGGGAAAGCATCAAAGAACCCTGCTATATTTTGGTACACTTCCAAATCCCGATAATTATCTATAATTATGATTACTCCTCCGTTCAAATTAAATCATAACATTTATATAGAAATTTGAAACCCTAACAGGTAAGCTATGATGACTCAGTGTATACATAAGGGTCATTTATAATTAAGATTTGTAGACTTAGAGTGAGTAATCCTGCCTCATTTCATGTTCCTTGTTTGGTTGTGGATTTAGGGTAGGTTTGCTCAGTCAAAGGTCTCACCAATCTTAATTATACAAGACTTGTATACACCAAGAGATTATAGAGAGACCTAGTAAGGATCGTTTCATGAAAGTTCATAATTTCAAATTATCAGAACCCTCGTATTGGTAGTACCCGCCAATTTCGAATAAAAAAGGGGTTCGTAGCGATAATAAGAGAATAAAACCAGAAGCTCTGAAAACTTAAGTACGTAAGATATCACCCTAGTAATCATTTCTCCCAGAACGACTTAATATCTATTTCGTCGAGAAAATTCTGACATCCTCATTCGACGTGGTTTGGCCTGGCCCTTACCATGTGAAAATTCTTATGCTGTATAAGAGAACTTTTTCCTTAATCAGCCGTAAGATGAAATTCTTTCAATCCATAACACAAAACCCTTCGGCTGTCTCTCGTTTCAAAACTTCAGAAATACCCATGCGAAGAATACCACGCCATTCTAGCCTACTCAGTAGACAGGAAACTTCAAACGAAAAGCACCGAAGTAGTCTTAGAAGTCAGTAACTACCAAAGTACCTCAATAGATCTCGTAGGAAAATCATTGAACCATAGGTCAAATTCAAGAATTGAGACTAAGAACTCATTAAGTTAATCTATCGCTGCTAAGTGTATACACGAAAGTGGTATATAAGTTAGACTTAACAAGATTAAGGATGTGTGATTCCGCCCTATCTCCTGTTCCTTGTTTGGTTGTGGACCTGGGGCAGAATCACCCATCCGGACGTTTTGTGAAATCTAAATTATATACGACTTGTATACACGAGGTAATGGTGGATGAGCCAAGTATGAGTCTTATCATGAACTTCGGAGCAAAAGCCTGCATCATGTATTCTACCAGGTGGAATTCAACATGAGACCACGACAGTGGGTCGAGCTACTAAATGACTATGAATTCGAAATTCGTTATCATCTCGACAAAGCCAATATAGTAGCTAACACCCTAAGTCGGAAGGAGTACCCAGGCCATAGTGCCAATCATGGACTATGATAACTCATTCAAATCTATCCACACAAAGTAAGGAGGCTCAACAGGAAGCCTTGAAACCTGAAAATGTGGCAAGATAACTAGAACGTGTGAGTGTACGGTATGCCAATATCTGTTATCTCCATTGAGATAATAGAATCATCTTCCAGTTCAGGCCGTCACTCAAAAATCTCTAGGAACCAGAGTAGTCATGATTCTATGGGATCGACTGTGGTAAAGAATGGGATACCCATTTACCAATTAGTCGAGACCATTATCACACTAGCATTCAAGTTGCTCCATTCAAAACCTTCTGTGGTTACAGGTGCAGATCCTATCTGCACTGGACTAAATTAGGTAATACGCAACTAGCTAGAGATCCAATTTCCACACAGCACCCTTGCTGATCTGGAATTCATCCGAGAAACTACCAAAAACAAAATTCGAATCAGGAAGTGACATAAAGCTTCCAGTGTTAATCGGAGAAACTACGGCTTCGATAAAAGACAACTCTTGGAATTTCAGGATTGATGACCATGTCATATGATGGTCTCACCCTGGGAGGACAAGATGCGCTTGAGAAAGCGTGAAATACAAAAACTCAAAGTACATAAGACCATTTGAGGTTATTACCAGAATCGGTCTTGTACTTTTAATAACATTCATCCCATCTTTCACATATCTAATCTAAAGAGGTGTCTACCCGCTGAAACACTTGTTATTTCGCTCGATGAAATCAAGTTAAATAAAAGTCTACACTCTGTAGTAGAACCAATAAAAACCATGGATAGGGAAATCTAAAGAACCACGCTAAGTCTCATCCCGTTAGTGAAGGTTCGCTGGATTACAAACTAGGGACCTGAATTCACTTGGGATAGGAAGATTAGACCTAGTCCATGAGTATCACTTTAGACTTAATTTCGGGACGAAATTCCCTCTAACGGGGGATAATGTGACACCAGTCAAATTTTGGTCAAAAATGACTTGATCAATAATCATAATTGGGAAGAACCAAGTGGTAGAGTTTGTAACAAGGTTTCCAAAAACATAAAGAACACTGAAATCCGAGTTATAACGAAGAAGTTATGACCAATCGAAAATCCGCAGTAAAACCGGCATAACACTGTTCAGTGTAAAAAGTGAATTTTCGATAAAAGGCTTTTTAGCCTTAACAATCTAAATAAAAGTTTTAGAATATGTTAAACCGAGAACGTTCATAAAAAGAACGTGAAAATCCGACTTCGTATGAGGAAGTTATGATTTTTCGGAGTTTCGGTTTAGCAGTAGACAGCTAAAAATTCGAAATATAAGTCGATCGATATTTAGCCGACGCAACTTAAACGAGAATCGTAGGTCTCGTCAAAAGTAGCACAACGGTAAAAAGACAGACGAAAACGGACGTCAGATGAAGAAGTTATGAATTTTTAACGGATTCCCGTCCCGCTCTGTTTAAAATAATTATATTGAAAATAAAATCAAAATTAACCGACGAAGTCTAAACGAAAGTCGTAGAGTATGATTTTACCTACGCGAGCATATAAAGAACGTCAAAAACGGCGTGCATATATTGTTTTATACATGAAGTTGGGAAAATTTGACCTAGATATAGGTCTATATTACATCAACAAAAAGGGAAATTAGACAACATTACTACCAATGAGTAGTGTATTCACTTAATCGTAGGGTGGAGTTTTACTTATAGTAAAAAGTAGTATATACATTCGATATCCTAATTTATATCAGAATAGAAAATAGAATTAGTGTAAACACTACTTGCGGCGAGTATGACTCCTAGTACTGGGCTCTGCCACATAGGGTTCTGATTCTCTCAAACGCCTCTCCAGTGTAGTCTGACGCTCTTGGAGTGCTCTCGTTTCGATTTGAGCAGCAATCATTTCTACATGGAACATGTCTGTGTGGTGTCTGGTTTCATCGTGATCTCCATCTAGACGATGAATATTTGCGGCGTTTTATTGGGAGGCAGCAGTGACTTCTAGAATTCGGTTGATCAATATCCGGGATTGATCAACCTATCGAGAAATACGATGCACTATAACAGGGAGGGCCCTGTCAACCGATCCTCCATTACTGATGTCATAAAAGTCTCTGTTCATACCAAATGGAGGGCGTTGTCCTTGTTGGTGACTCCACCTATGTAGTTCTTCACCCCATGTTGGGGTCAGACCATGAAAATGTTGTCTGGTTGTTGGGTGTTGTACTCCTCGTGGTGGATTATATACCTCTGGTTCCGAGTCTGTGCCATCTGAACTATCCTCTTCGGGATCCTCTTCAGGATCATCTTCTACCCAACCATTATTCCCTTGGTGAGGGAAGTAGGGATCTCCAGGTGGAGGATAGCCTGCCATAAAGTCCATACGAGGAATTCAAAGGTAAGATGCATAGAAATAATGTAGTTTTACAAAATACTCCTATAGTATTTTAAATTTGTGTTCTGTTCTAGAGTTCTTCTATATGACTAGAGTTTGGTAAGTTTTAGACTTGTCATAACACTACCATTACTCCTAAACACATGTTAATCCTATCTCAAATAAATATAGTTGATCAGACTATATTTATTCCATATATGATTACATAACTGTCCAGGTTTAATTGTAGTGTCTAACATCCAAATACTTTTATGTAGTTATTACTGTGATACTATTTCTGTAGGTGTGAGTGTTAGTGTACTTCTTATAAAATACTTATATTTTAAAAGTATACTTGTAGTCAGAGCACTCCGGCCCCATTATATTTATAGTTGTATATCTTTTATGAATTGATATACTGAGTTCACTATAAACAATGCTCTCATACCAATCTGTCACACCCCCAAACCGGAACGGCGGAAACGTTCGGGGATGGATGAATTCATTTGTAGTATAACAACAATGCACAATAGTAATCAAAGTACAACATTCATTACATTGATAAAATATAACATTACATTCATGTTCAAATCATTGTAAATTTGACACCAAAAAGTATAATTAAAAGACATAATTATATGAGAATCTGTCTTCCTCAAAACTTTTGGGTACCTGTTTATCGAATTCTTGAAAATACAAGTAGTTTTGAAAAGAGTGTCAACAATTAAGTTGGTGAGTTCATAAGCATGTTTGTAATAGAAATCTATTATTTATTCCTTTGAAAAATGCAAGTATCTTTTCCCCAGAAATCCTATATTTTCTGTTGTATATGTATTTATGTTCTAAAATAGTATGATATAGTTTTAAATTCCCATAAAACTATGAAAATTAAGTTTTCTCTGTATTAGAATAGTATTCTGTAAGAAAAACTCATGAAGTTATAAATATCTAGATTCACCATTTATAGTTTTATTTATATAAAACTATGTGAAGTTGTTTACTTATTCTTACACTAAACACATTATTCAATACCAAATTGTGAGTTATCATAACCATGCTTGATGACCTAAGCCTCGCCTGAAACACGACGTTCTTCAGGCGTCGAAATATGGTACGGCAATTTGTCACCACAGGTCTGGCGACCTAGCTGTTGCAAGCAGCTCTGATGCGGGATTGTCAATCCTATATAGATCTATACACAATTGTCACGCTCTCCCTCAAGGAGACTCTGGTTATAATTTTCAGGACTTTTGTTTTATACTTAAATAAGTACTTGAAGCGTGTCTCACAAATGCTATATTGATAGTTACGTGTAGAATAATAAAAATATTTTTATAATAGATATTTTGTAAATATCTCATAAATTATATTTAATATAATTTAAATACTTGTTTTCGTAAGTTATTTTGAATATGAAAAGAAATATGTAAGTTCCATCAACTGTTTTGATAAGTATGCATGACTCATAAACTATATCTATTATAGTTTATATGTTTGTTTTTATATGAAATCCTGAAGTGCTAAAATAGTATGTTTATTTTAATAAAAATAACAATCGTAAACTATTTGAATAAATTTTGTTATTTATACAAGATTTCCTTGTATCTTACTTGTATTTCCCCCCTAAAACATTATAAAAATTGTGAAAGTGTAGAGGTATAAACTCACTTGATAGGTGGTGATTCGGGCAGCGTTTCGTTTCTTAGAAAAGAGTTTTCTTGATGAAATTGAGAGTTTTTGATGAAAAGTCGGTTTTACGCGGGCAAAGTTTCAGCTTAAAATCGAGGACTTCGGGGCTTGCTTCAGGTGGTAAGGAGGTTCCCGGGACTTCGTAGGCTTTAGAAAGGCTTAAAGGAGTGTTTGAGTGGAGAGAGGATTTGAAAATTCTAAACAAAACCCGGAGGTCTCGCATCCTATTTATAGGAGGGGTCTGGCCCTCGTTACGATGGGCGTAATATTCACGTACGATGGGTGTACTACTGAAGACCTCAGTACACTGGGCGTACATCTTGTACGCAGGGCGTACTGGTTTGAGTGTTATCCGATCTTCGGACTTGGTGAGGCTACGAGGCACGCGTCGAGGCTAGTCCCTTTACTCTGGGCGTAATCTTTTCGTACGCGGGGCGTAAAGGCTACCTGGCTTCGGACGTGTTGATTGAACGAGATACATGTCGCATACGAGGAAAGAGGCGACGTGGTCAATCCGAGGCCTAGCTTCCGAGTACGCTGGGCGTACTCATGTACGCAGGGCGTACTTCCTTTTTCCAAACTTCAAAAATTCATATCTTTTGCATACAAACTCTGTTTTTGACGTTCTTTATGTCCACGCGTAGGTGAGACCATGCTCTACAACTTTTGTTTAGACTCCGTCAGCTAATTTTGACTTTATTTTTAAAGTTATATTTTTAACAGGCCGAGACAGGAAAAGTCCGTTAAAAATTCATAACTTCTTCATCCGATGTCCGTTCTTGTCTGTCTTTTTACCGTTGGATTTCTTTTGATAAGATCTCCGATTCTCGTTTAGGTTGTTTTTGCCAAAAGTTGCTCGATCGAAATTTCGAGTTTGGGGTTGCGTACTGCTGTGTCGAAACTTAGAAAAATCATAACTTCTTCATATGAAGTCAGATTTAGTCATTCTTTTTTTGGACACTCTCGGTTTAACATATACTATAACTTTCATTTAGATAGTTAAGGCTAAAAATTAATTCATTGAAAACTCACTTTTTACATTAAATAGTGTTTTGCCGGTTTTGTCACGGATTTTCGATAGTTCATAACTTCTTCGTTATAACTCGGATTTGGGCGTTCTTTATATTTTTGAGGGTCGGTTATGTAAATGCACATAGTATACCAAAATTTCTCTTTATTATTTTAAAAAGAACTACAAATTGATCTATACTATTACATTGATTCGAAATAACGGGTAGTTACAATAACATTGTTGATCTACTAGGCACCGGTGTCCATCTGTGGTATATTAGTCAGGAGTAGGGTTGCCCATGGGTGACATGTTAGAGATCTTTTGAAAAGTAGGCAAGTGTATAGATCCTTGTCGATTTCCTTTAGACATAGTCAATTGTAAATTTGTAATTATAAACTTTTCCATACGTTAACCCCCACATATTTTTGGGAAGTCTTTTGGTTAGGGCTGTACGAAATGTAATTTGAAACGAATGAAATATAAATGATGATACGTTTTCAAAAATCATTTCTATTTGAAATTTACACTCTTGTAAATTGTTTTATTTCAGGATTTTATTGATTAGTGTATACTACTCAGGGCATTGTACTTGGATTTTATTGAGTATTGTATACTACTTAGGGCATTATACTTGGATTTCCTTGAGTGTTGCATATTACTTAGGGCATTTACACAGAAATTTTATTAAGTAGAGTAGATTACTCATGGCAGTTATACTGCGAATTTTAGGAGATGTTAAATAACAAACAACTCTAAGTATTTAAAAATATTAAAGTAAGCTCTCCCATTACAAAAATAAGGGTTTTTCTTTTGAAGAACTTCAGATAGGTTCACAACAGCTTCTATAACAACTTCTTCATTATTACTTAAATATAATGACTCATTCAATGATTCATACGACTTATACTCTCTCTGATCGATTATATTAGGATTGAATCATGCCTCCAAGAACCATAGTCGCACGAGCTAATCCAGGAACCAGACTAGCGACCACATAATAAACAAGGACCAGACCACAAACCAAAGGTAGAGCTGCCAGAGAACCAACCCCACCAGTAGAATCAGAACCAATGTTAACTTTAAGTTCGTCAGTTGTTCAACAGCTAATCGCACAACAAGTCACCGAAGCTCTGTAAAACCACAAAATTATAAGGAGTAAGACACAAGGTGGTGGTGGTGGTGATGGTGGTGGTGGAAATGGGGGAAATTGAGATGGAGGTGGTAGCAATTCACATGGTGAAAATTGAGGAAACCCAAGGTCTTGTACTCACAAACATTTTATGAACTACAAACCTCGCTTCTTCTATGGAACTAAAGGAGTAATGGGAATGACCCGTTGGATAGAAAGAATGGAATTTGTACTCCATATTAGCTCTTGTGCCCATGACTGCAAGGTGAAATTCGCCACTTTCATGTTCATGGATGCATCACTGTCTTGGTGGAATGAGCATTCCAAGACTATGTTTGAAGCAGATTCTCATAGAAGAGTATTACACTAGAGAAGAAATGCAGAAGTTAGAATAGGAACTCTAGAATATCACCATGAAGGGTGCCGAGATTACTTCCTATACCACCTGATTTAATGATTTGGCCACCCTGTGCCCGAAAATTGTAACTCCTAAACATAAAACGATTGAGAGGTATAGTTGGGGTTTAATTCCTTAAATTCATGGGCATGTCACTCCTTCAAGGCCAACTACTTATGATAGTGTGTCACACCCCGAAACCGATGGCGGAAACGTTCCAGGGCGGAGGACGTCATGCACAGTATCACAACATTTGTATCATAGTAAGTGAAGTAAACACAACCATTACATTATAATATGAATATTTACATTGTTCGAAAGCATGGTTTATACATAACAGTATATAGCAAAAGTAAAAAGACGTGACTTCAGAATGTTCCGTCTTCTCCAAAAGTTGGCAAGAGTACCTGTCTATTGATGCCCTGAGAATACAAGCAGTTTTGAAAGTATCAGCATAAAGCTGGTGAGTTCATAAGCGTTTAATTCTGGTGAAAGAAATGTTTCTTTGATTCTTTGAAAAGTTGTTTCTCTAGAAAATCCTATATTTTTTTATGAAAGAGGTTTGATTATCCATTAGTTACACGTTAAACAGCCTGTATATGAAAGGTTAAGTTATCCCAGGAAAATCCTATATTTTCCTTAAGAGTTGATAGTTGATTTTTGATTCTGATACGAGGTGTACAAGTATCTACCATACTTGTATCGATAGATGTAGTTTCCTTGAAAAACCCTGGTTATTCGCTGTGAGATGTATTAGCCTTATTACATAAATAAAACTAATAAATTAGGTAGTGAACTAGATCCTAAGGGCGTTACTGATGCCCTCTAGTAATCAAATCAGATATTACTTAGAGGTTAGTTCACTCGTTTCATTATTACAAAAGTAAATTCTCGTTACCTTAGTTGTGAGTGCCATAACCGTACTTAGACTGGATAAGGCACGAAACGGGGGCCAATATCTTTTATGACTTTGTCACCCACGAACCTAATGGTTCCGCTGTAGCTAGCAGCGAGGGTGCTGGATAGTCAGTCTCATATAGATCTATACACAAAAGTCACGTTCACCCTCCAAGAGATTATGGTTATAAGTCGTAGTCCTCCACTCACGAATCCGATGGAGTGTTACCAAGGACATGTCTCAAACTTAGCCTAACAAATTTACAAGTAGCAATATCGAAAATCCTGTTTATGATTTGCATGAATCCTTTATAAAATAATACATATTATAACATGATTCACAAGTTTCTTGCTTTAGATTTGAAAACTGTTTCTACGATTTGATTTCTTAATCGATTGGTAAAACGGTTTTCTGAGTTAAAAACATACTGAACATAAAATCATTCTATGCAAAATGAGATAATTTAAGCACAAGTTTCCTTGTACTTTTGCTTGTATTCCCCCCCTGAAAACATGAAAAACTCGAAAAAGCGTAGGGGTATGAACTCACAGTTTATCGTAGGATCCGAAAGCACAATTGGTTACGAGTGTTTGAGTGTCAACCGATGTTTCGTACACAAGTGGATCCTATTAACATGTGATAACACATATATGTGTTAGAATTAGCGTGTTTCATGGCTAAACATGACGGGAAACCACCCTAAAGACTTGGAAATGCTCGTCGGGACCCTATATGATCAAATAAGGGAGGTGTACGGCCATTTGAGTGGGTGTGCGGCCAGGGTGTGCGGCCAGGCTATGTGTACGGTTGCACACAGGAGTGTGCGGCCATACAGAGGGTGTGTGCGGCCGTACACAGGAGTGTGCGGCCGTACACTCTGTTGGGTTTTGAGCATTCTAACACTTCCTAAGTGTACATGCAACCCTATTAAACCTTGGATCTATGTTTGTCTAAGATACATGCAAAATATTATTTTCCAAGGTTTATAACCTATCTAGCATGGCATGGGGTACTTTTAACCATAAAAGAACTAGATGAATTACATACCTTTTGTTGATTGTTGATTCCTTGGAGTTTGAGAGCCAAGCACCAATAATGTGAATGCCTCAAATGGAAATAAACTTGGAAAATATATGAGAGAGTATACTAACTCTTGATTTTGGCCACCACACTTACACACACATTAGTGTCTTTTTCATGCAACATAAGCTTGCTTATATAGTGTACATGGTTAGGGTGAAACCCTAATAACCCATGTCTTTTCCTCTTCCAAGGATCCATGGGTAAAAGCTCCATGGGTCATCCATGGACTTCCATATAAGCTTAGCCCATTCCCAAATGAGTGTTAGCCCACACTATATAAATATAATAGCCCATGATTTAATTAGTCTTCCTTTTAATCACTAAATTAATTTATAATTAATTCAAGATTAAAACTAATTAAATAACATGACTATATATTAATATATTATAACTTATAATATATTAATAAATCATAAGTATACAATTCTCATAAAATTATCCATAACTAGTTCGGGTGAAGTGCAACCCAAATGGACCATGCCGGGTCGGGTCAAGTATATACCAAATAAGTTATGGACTTAGACACCTTATCCAACACACTCCTCATTTGTGCCCGAAATGTCGATTTTGAGTTGTTCTTGTGCTAATACCAAGTCCTACTAGTGAATGAAGGCCAAACTCTTCACTTTGGAGAGCTTTAAGGTGTGTGCGGCCACCTTATGAAGGTGTGTGCCCGTACACCTTCAAAGGATGAAGAACACGAAGAACACTATGAGTTTTAGGCTTAGATTCAGGTGTCTTACCACTATAACAAGTTGAATGATGGAGTAGTTCACATTTTTGAGGCCTTTTGAGTGTTCTTGGATGAAGTTTTTAGAGAGAGAAAATTGTGAGAGAAAGTAGAGTGCAGCCAAAGGAAACAAATGAGTGAAGGGGGTCTCCTTATATATATAAGGGGGGAGTGTGTGGCTGGAGGGTGGGTGTGCGGCCGCACACCCATGTGTACGGCCGTACACACCTCTCAGGAGGGTGTAAGGCCCAGTTTTGTCTCTATACGACTTGTAGACTCATTTCTAATCTCATTCCCGACTGTACTCAAGCTTAGAACACTTAAACTAACTCTTAAACAGTGTTAAAAGATGATAAAATCGAGTTTAATATTGATATACAGATCAATTGCACAGGATAAAAGTTTCGGGTTGTCACATCATCCCCCCGTTAGAGGGAATTTCGTCCCGAAATTCGAACATAGAATACAAATCATGAATTTAGGGAAAGAGATGTGGATACTTCAGTTTTATCTGATCTTCGCGCTCCCAAGTGAATTTCGGTCCCCGCTTGGCATTCCAGCGAACCTTCACTATCGGGATGCGACTTTGTTTTGTTCGTTTGATCTCCCTATCGATGATTTCGATTGGTTCTTCCACAAAGTTTAGATTCTCGTTGATTTCAATCTCATCGAGAGGGATAGTAAGAGTCACGTCGGATAAGCACTTCTTAAGGTTCGAGACGTGGAAGACGGGATGAATGTTACTAAGCTCTTGAGGTAATCGGAGTTTGTAGGCTACAGGACCGATCCTGGCGTGGATCTCGAACGGTCCTGTGTATCTTGGATTCAGCTTTCCACGCTTTCCGAAGCGTATCATGCCTTTCCAGGGCGAGACCTTCAACAGAACACAGTCTGCAACCTGGAATTCCAAGGGTTTTCGTCGTTTATCGGCGTAGCTCTTTTGTCTATCACGTGAGGCTTTCAGTCGTTCTCGGATTTGTACGATCTTTTCTATGGTTTCGCGGATGATTTCTAGACCAGTGAGAGTGCTGTCAGGGACTTGTCCCTTGGCTAGCTGCGTGTCGCCCACATCAGCCCAGTACAGAGGGGATCTGCACTTGCGGCCATATAGAGCTTTGAAAGGCGCAACCTTGATGCTGGTATGGTAACTGTTGTTGTAGGAAAATTCAACCAAAGGAAGATGAGTGTCCCATGACGCGCCGAAATCGATGACGCAGGCTCTCAACATGTCTTCCAAGGTTTGGATGGTTCTCTCACTCTGTCCATCTGTCTGAGGATTGTAGGCTGTGCTCATATCCAACTTAGTTCTAAGAGCCTTCTGTAGTGACTGCCAGAACCTCAAAGTGAACCTGCTATCTCGATCGGAGATAATGGACACAGGTACACCATGCAGTCGAACTATCTCTTGGGTGTTGATTCGTGTGAGTCTCTCCATTTTGAAATTTTCCTTGATTGGCAGGAAGTGAGCCGATTTAGTTAATCGGTCAACTATTACCCAGATGGTGTCGTACCCACTCGGAGATTTGGGTAATTTGGTGATGAAATCCATAGTGATCCTCTCCCACTTCCATTCGGGTATTTCTGGTTGTTGGAGTAGACCTGAGGGTTTCTGATATTCGACCTTCACCTTGGCGCAAGTTAGGCACTTGCCCACGAAGGTAGCGATTTCTACTTTCATGTTCGGCCACCAATACAGTCTCTTGAGATCGAGGTACATCTTGTCCGAACCTGGGTGAACGGAGTATCTGGTCTTGTGAGCTTCGTTCATTACAACCTCTCTGTAACCACCGAACTTTGGGGTCCAGATCCGGTCCATGAAATAATAGACTCCATCTCTCTTGACCTCTAGGTTCTTTTCCATTCCTCTCAAGGTTTCACCCGACATGTTCTCTGGTCTTAAGGCTTCCAACTGAGCCTCCTTGATTTGCGCGGATAAATGGGAATGGATAGTTATGGTCAGTGCCTTCACTCTAAGACCTGAGTACTCCTTCCGGCTGAGGGCATCTGCTACCACATTGGCCTTGCCGGGATGGTAGCGGATTTCGCACTCGTAATCGCTGAGTAGCTCAACCCATCGTCGTTGTCTCATGTTCATCTCCTTCTGGTCGAAGATATGCATCACCGTAGACAACGAAGTCCTCCGTTCCTTCGGGTAGAGACAAGATAGGTGCGCTGCACAGGGCCCGCTTCAACGTTTGGAACGCAGTGTCTTGCTTTTCACTCCAACAAAAGGGTACGCCTTTCTGAGTTAGAGTGGTTAAGGGTTTGGCAATTTTGGAGAAATTCTGGATAGACCTGCGATAGTAGCCAGCGAGACCCAAGAATTGACGGATTTCTGTGGGTGTCTTCGGTGCTGACCAGTTCTCTATCGCCTTGATTTTGCAGGGGTCCACGTGTATGCCTTCCTCGCTTACCACGTGACCTAGGAAGGTTACTTTTCGAATCCAGAATTCACACTTGGAGAATTTTGCGTACAGCTTCTCCATCCTTAGGGTTTCCAGCACCGATCTCAAGTGCTGTCGATGATCTTCCTCACTTCTGGAATAGACAAGTATATCGTCGATGAAGACGATAACAAACTTGTCCAGGAAAGAACGGCACACTCGGTTCATCAGGTCCATGAACACTGCCGGTGCGTTGGTTAGAACGAAGGGCATAACTACGAACTCGTAGTGACCATATCGAGTCCGAAATGTTGTTTTAGGAACATCACCCTCATGGAATCGTAGTTGATGGTACCCTGATCTTAAATCTATTTTCGAGAAGTAGCTGGCTCCTTGAAGTTGGTCGAAGAGGTCGTCGATTCGAGGAAGAGGGTAACGGTTTTTGACTGTGAGCTTGTTCAGCTCCCGATAATCGATACACATCCGAAAGGATCCATCTTTCTTTTTCACAAACTAGATCGGGGCTCCCCAGGGTGAGGAACTCGGTCTGATGAATCCTTTGCTGAACAACTCATTGAGTTGACTAGATAGCTCCTGCATTTCTGCTGGTGCTAGGCGATATGGAGATTTAGCTACGGGGGTAGCTCCGGGGACTAAGTCGATGTGAAACTCGACTTGGCGTTCGGGAGGGATTCCCGGGAGGTCTTCGGGAAAAACATCGGGAAAGTTGCAGACTTCAGGGATGCTCTCGAGGTCTGTAACTTCCTGCTTCTCGTTAATGACGTGGGCTAGGAATGCATAACACTCCTTTCGTAAGAGTTTCTGGGCTTGGATGCATGAAATGATGTGGAGGTTCGAACTGAGTTTATCTCCATAAATCATGAGAGTTTCATCAGAGGGGAGATTGAGGCGGATAGCTTTTTCGTAACAAAGGATATCAGCACGATTGGGGCTCAACCAATCCATGCCGATGATGACATCAAAGCTTTTTATAGAGACTGGCATAAGATCGATGGGAAATGGATGGTCATTCACAGTAAGGGTACAACCCACGAATATGTCATTAGTGCTCTCTTTCTCACCGTTAGCCATTTCGACGGTAAACGTTTCGGTTAATGGTTGGGATTTATGTTTAAGAAAATGCTTGAATGCATGACTAACAAAACTTCTTTCAGCACCAGAATCGAAAAGAATGCATGCATAAGAGTTATCGAGGAGGAACGTACCCGTCACAACGGTAGGGTCAGCCACGGCCTCCTATTGCCCCATAAATAGTACTCTCCAGGTGTTGCCAGGTGTTGCTGCTTTGGGACAGTTCCTCTTGTAATGCCCGACTTCCCCACAGCCATAACAGGCTTGACCAACACCTGCTCCAGAGGCTTGATCGGTTGGTTGGACTGGGTTTTTGCAGCCTCGAGCCAGGTGGCGCTTTTTACCATAATTGTTACAGAGCATCTCACGACATGGACCAGGGATGCGGTGATGATAACTGCACTTATTGCACCAAGGGAGGGTACCAGTATATCCACTGCTAGGTGCTTGAGTGGCAGGAGCAGCGGCAGGAGTAGTAGCAGCGTGGACTGCCACCATTTGCTGTTTCTTTGAGGGCTCTTGAGAAGACTGGCCCTTTCGCTGCTTCCAAAACTTTCTTTTCTCACCACTCCCTTTAGCTGGCTCAGGAGCGGTTGCCACTTTATCCAGATCAACTCCGTGATCTATGAGAGTTTGTGCCAGACACTTAGCGCTGTCAAAGGTGTTTGGCCTTGCAGCTAAGACATTACCTTTGGTGGGTTGTGTTAGTCCCCATATGTATCTTTCAATCTTTTTTCTTTTCGGGGTGACCATTCCCGGACAAAGAAGTGCTAGGTCTTCAAACCTAGACGTGTAAACAGCAATGTCGGAACCCTTCATCTTTAGGTTCCAGAGTTCGTGCTCCAGTTTCTGCATTTCGCCCCGTGGGCAGTACTCAGCAAGCATGAGCTCTTTCAAGCTCTCCCAACCCATAGCATTCGCTATTGGCAGGGTTAGGGACTTGACCCGGCCATTCCACCAGGTCAATGCTTTGTTGGCGAAAGTGCAAGCGGCGAATTTCACCTTGTTAGTTTCAGAACAAGAGCAGACTTCGAAGATGGACTCGATCTTTTCGAACGATCGAGTCGGGGCGATAACACCCCCAATGCTGTCGAAGGATGTGGGTTTTGCGTTCATGAAGTCCTTATAAGAGCAATCCTTCTGGTATCCTTGACCGCCTTCCTGATTTTGAGGATGAGTACCACTTCCTTGCCCACTAGATCCGCCAGAATTTATTTGTGACATTGCGGCAGCCACAACAGCAGTAACAGCTGCCTGGAACACAGCGGGATCAAACTGAGGGGGCGGTGGTGGTGGTGGAGCGTCGTTGTTTCTTTTGATGGGTCTTTTTCGGGGAGGCATCTTGTTCTAGAAACAATCAGGAAGAAGAGGATGGTAAGTCCTCGAGATATATATGAAACATAATATATCTCATCCTGATAATAAAGTGTTCTACTAAGCGATAAGCAAAGAAAGGTTACTAATGCAAGTAAGTTATCGCTAAGAAACGAATAGGTAGCAACACTAGGATTGAATTTCTACAATGTATTTGGCTCTGACTGAAATACTCCTATAGTATTTTAAGTTGTATGGATACTGGGTAAGTTTTAGGCCTGTTGCAACACCACAATCACTTCCAAGCACATGTTGGTCATGTCTCGAATGAATATAGTTGATCAGGCTATATTGACCCTAGACATGCTTACATAACTGCCCAGGTTTAACCGCAGTGTTCAACATCCAAATACTTTTGTTTTGTTTTACTCATGAGGCCGTTTCCGGTACGTAGGTATACTTGTATACTTTTTGTAAAAATCCTTATATTTTAGAAGTATACTTTTAGTTCAGAGCACTTTAGCCCCTTTGTGTTTATAGTTGTATACCATGTAAGGTTCGGTATACTTAGTTCACTATAAACAATAGCTCTGATACCAATCTGTCACACCCCGAAACCGATGGCGGAAACGTTCCGGGGCGGAGGACGTCATGCGCAGTATCACAACAGTTGTATCATAGTAAGCGAAGTAAACACAACCATTACATTATAATATGAATATTTACATTGTTCGAAAGCATGGTTTATACATAACAGTATATAGCAAAAGTAAAAAGACGTGACTTCAGAATGTTCCGTCTTCTCCAAAAGTTGGCAAGAGTACCTATCTATTGATGCCCTGAGAATACAAGCAGTTTTTGAAAGTATCAGCATAAAGCTGCTGAGTTCATAAGCGTTTAATTCTGGTGAAAGAAATGTTTCTTTGATTCTTTGAAAAGTTGTTTCCCAAGAAAATCCTATATTTTCTTATGAAAGAGGTTTGATTATCCATTAGTTACACGTTAAACAGCCTGTATACGAAAGGTTAAGTTATCCCAGGAAAATCCTATATTTTCCTTAAGAGTTGATAGTTGATTTTTGATTCTGATACGAGGTGTACAAGTATCTACCATACTTGTATCGATAGATGTAGTTTCCTTGAAAAACCCTGGTTATTCGCTGTGAGATGTATTAGCCTTATTACATAAATAAAACTAATAAAATAGGTAGTGAACTAGATCCTAAGGGCGTTACTGATGCCCTCTAGTAATCAAATCAGATATTACTTTGAGGTTAGTTCACTCGTTTCATTATTACAAAAGTAAATTCTCATTACCTAAGTTGTGAGTGCCATAACCGTACTTAGACTGGATAAGGCACGAAACGGGGGCCAGTATCTTTTATGACTTTGTCACCCACGAACCTAATGGTTCCGCTGTAGCTAGCAGCGAGGGTGCGGGATAGTCAGTCCCATATAGATCTATACACAAAAGTCACGTTCTCCCTCCAAGAGATTCTGGTTATAAGTCGTAGTCCTCCACTCACGAATCCGATGGAGTGTTACCAAGGACATGTCTCAAACTTAGCCTAACAAATTTACAAGTAACAATATCGAAAATCCTGTTTATGATTTGCATGAATCCTTTATAAAATAATACATATTATAACATGATTCACAAGTTTCTTGCTTTAGATTTGAAAACTGTTTCTACGAGTTGATTTCTTAATCGATTGGTAAAACGGTTTTCTGAGTTAAAAACATACTGAACATAAAATCCTTCTATGCAAAATGAGATAATTTGAGCACAAGTTTCCTTGTACTTTTGCTTGTATTCCCCCCTGAAAACATGAAAAACTCGGAAAAGCGTAGGGGTATGAACTCACAGTTTATCGTAGGATCCGAAAGCACAATTGGTTACGAGTGTTTGAGTGTCAACCGATGTTTCGTACGCAAGTGGATCCTATTAACATGTGATAACACATATATGTGTTAGAATTAGCGTGTTTCATGGATAAACATGACTGGAAACCACCCTAAAGACTTGGAAATGCTCGTCGGGACCGTATATGATCAAATAAGGGAGGTGTTACGGCCATTTGAGTGGGTGTGCGGCCAGGGTGTGCGGCCAGGCTGTATGTGCGGTTGCACACAGGTCTGTGCGGCCGTACAGAGGGTGTGTGCGGCCGTACACAGGAGTGTGCGGCCGTACACTCCTTATTTGTGCCCGAAATGTCGATTTTGAGGTGTTCTTGTGCTAATACCAAGTCCTACTAGTGAATGAAGGCCAAACTCTTCACTTTGGAGAGCTTTAAGGTGTGTGCGGCCACCTTATGAAGGTGTGCGGCCGTACACCTTCAAAGGATGAAGAACACGAAGAACACTATGAGTTTTAGGCTTAGATTCAGGTGTCTTACCACTATAACAAGTTGAATGATGGAGTAGTTCACGTTTTTTAGGCCTTTTGAGTGTTCTTGGATGAAGTTTTTAGAGAGAGAAAGTTGTGAGAGAAAGTAGAGTGCAGCCAAAGGAAAGAAATGAGTGAAGGGGGTCTCCTTATATATATAAGGGGGAGTGTGCGGCTGGAGGGTGGGTGTGCGGCCGCACACCCATGTGTGCGGCCGTACACACCTCTCAGGAGGGTGTAAGGCCCAGTTTTGTCTCTATACGACTTGTAGACTCATTTCTAATCTCATTCCTGACTGTACTCAAGCTTAGAACACTTAAACTAACTCTTAAATGGTGTTAAAAGATGATAAAATCGAGTTTAATATTGATATACGGATCAATTGCACAGGATAAAAGTTTCGGGTTATCACATAGTGACAAGCGTCTAGCTTTCAACTTGACTAACCAGTGTATTCGTCAACGAACGCTAGTGAAGAAGACAGACACACCCAGATATGGAGATAATAAACGAAGGTCTGATGGAAACTCGAGAGGATCACAATCCTCAAGTAAAAGGCACAATACTGGGAATGAACCAAAGTGTAACAAATGCAATTTTAATGATACGGGTGCATGTAGAGAAATGCACTGCAACAATTGCAACTGGAAGGGTCATACTGCTAAGTTTTGTAGGAATCTAACTCCAGTAGTCAAACCTAGAAAAAATGTTGGTGGAAATCGCGGGTGCTATGAATATGGAGAAGTAGGCCATTTTAAAAGATAATGACCAAAGCTAAGGGACCACAGAGGAAATGGAAGAGGAAGGGCATTTGTAATAGGCTCTTTAGATACAATCAATGACCCGAATATAGTGATTGGTATGTTTCCTATTAACAACGTATATGCATCAATACTTTTTATTCAGGCATTGATAAGAGCTTTATAACCCCTAAGTTTAGAGAATTATTAAGCCATAAATCCATTACACTTAAAAAAACTTATGTCGTAGAGATGGCTAATGGTCAACCCGAAAGTACCCAAGAAATATTAAAGAGTTATATACTAACTCTGAATAACCACGCCTTTCACATTAATTCAATGCCAATGACAATTGGGAGCTTTGATATAATTATCGGCATGGATTGGTTATCCCTCCATAGATATGAGATATTATGTTATGAGAAACTTGTACGGATACCCCTGTCAAACAATGAAACCCTGATCATCTTTGGAGACAGGTCGACGAAAAGCCTTAGAATCAAATTGTGTATGAAGGCACGAAAATATCTATACATGAAGTGTTACACTTTTATAGCCCATGTTGTAGATCAGCGTATTAAGAGTAAGGATATCAAATACATACCATATGAAATGCAAGAATTATCCAGTCAACATAAAGAGCTTCTTGAAAAGGGATTTATCAGACCAAGCTTCTCACCCTGGTGAGCACCGATGTTATTCGTCAAAAAGAAGGATGTATCCTTCAGAATGTGTATCGATTTTCGGGAGTTGAACAAACTAACCATCAAAAATCGATATCCCCTCTATAGGATTGATGATCTGTTTGAAAAACTCCAAGGATCCAAATATTACTCAATAATTTACCTAAGACCTAGATAGCATCAGTTGAGAGTGCTTGAGGAAGATATTCCAAAGATTGTATTTAGGACTTGCTATGGTCATTACGAATTCTTAGTTATGCCTTTTGGATTAACTAATGCACCACTGGCATTCATGGATCTTATGAATCGTGTTTGAAAACGTTACTTGGATAAATTTGTGATAGTATTCATCAGTGACATACTAATATATTCACAAATCAAGGAAGAAAATGCTGAACATTTACAGCTGATCTTAGAATTGCTAAGAAAAAAATGTTATACGCCAAATTCTCTAAGTCTGAATTCTGGATTAGGGAATTATATTTCCTAGGGGATGTGGTTAGTACCAAAGGAATTCATGTAGATCCCTATAAGATAGAGGTAACTAAGGATTAGGAAGCACCAAAGACTCCAATAGAGGTGCGTCGATTTATAGGGCTCGCAGGTTATTATCAGAGATTCATAGAGAATTTCTCCAAAATAGCCAAGCCTCTCACAACTTTAACCCAAAAAGATAATAAATTTGACTGGGAAGACAAACAAGAGTTTGCATTTCAAAAAATGAAGCAAATTCTTTGTAGTGCACTAATCCTATCCCTCCAACAACGAACAGAGGATTTTGTTGTGTACTTTGACGCTTCACATCAAGGATTAGGATGGACGTTAATGAAAAGGAATGGAGTCATTACTTACGCTTCTATGTAGCTCAAGGGCCATGAAAATAACTACACTACCCATGATCTTGAGTTGGGAGCGGTAGTCTTCGCACTAAAGATATGGGGACACTATATTTACAGTACGAAGTCCACTATATTTATAATTACAAGAGTCTTCAACACATGTTCGACCAGAAGGAACTCAACATGAGACAACGAAGATGGATAGAGCTACTAAACGACTACAAATGTGAAAATCGTTATCATCCCGACAAAGCAAATGCGGTAGCAGACGCTTTGATCCGGAAGGAATGAACCAAGCCCATAAGGTTTCGATCTCTAATTATGAAGATTAGGTCAAACCTTACCATACAATTTCGAGACACATAACTCAAAACTCTAAAAAAGGAGAATGTGAGAAACAAATTCTTACGAGGTATGGATGAGCAGTTTGAGATTTGAGAAAATGGAACCCGATATTTCATGAATCGGATTTGGATGCCGAAGTTTGGTGATCTAAGGAAGTTAGTCATGGATGAGGCTCATAGATCGAGACACTCCATCCATCCCAGTTCATACAAGATGTATCTGGATATGAAAAGATTATATTAATGGCCCAATATGAAAGCAAAAATTGCCACCTATGTAAGAAAATGTATGACTTGTGCTAAAGTCAGTGTCAAATACCAGAAACCCTCGGTATTGCTATAGCAGCCAAAAATACCCGAGTGCAAATCAGAACGCATAGCATTCGATTTCAAAACGAAGTTACATATGACTTCAATCGGTTAGGACACCATATGGGTAGTGGTCGATCTATTGATCAAATCTAATAACTTCTTACCGATCAAAGAAACAAATAAAATGGAGAAGTTAACCATGAAATATCTTAAGGAGATTGTCAAGTTGCATGGTGTTCTCATATCTATTATCTCTAATAGAGATAATAGATCCACCTTGATATTCTGACAATCATTGCAAAAGTCCTTAGGAACACGTTTGGATATTAGCACAACTTATCATCCACAAACTGATGGTCAAAGTGAAAGGACAATACATAATTTAGAAGACATGCTCCGAGCTTGTGTGATAGACTTTGGAAATGAATGGGATAGTCAATTATCCTTAGTTGAGTTTTCTTATAATAATAGTTATCACATTAGTATTAAAGTTGCACATTTCAAAGATCTTTACGGATGCAAATGTCGATCACCAATATGTTGTGAAGAAGTAGGAGATACCCAACTAGCAAATATGTATGTGGGAGACTCACTATTTACTGGTCCCAAGATCATACATGAGACAACATAAAAGATTGTCCAGATTCGGGACATGATAAGGGTTGTACGTGACCGTCAGGAAATTTATGCTGACTGTCGACGCAAGCCTTTGGAATTTCAGGTAGGAGACCGGATGATGTTAAAAGTATCTCCTTGTAAATTAGTGATACAATTTGGAAGGTGGCAAGCTAAACCCACGATATATAGGACTATTTGAAGCTCTAACTAGAATTGTTCTTGTAGCGTATCGACTGAAGTTGCCTCAGGAAATCAAGAATGTACATGACACAGTTCATGTATCAAATCTTAAGAAGTGTTTCTCTGATGACACACTTACCATTCTTCTCGATGAAATCCAGGTCGATTCTAAACTCCATTTCGTAGAGGAACCTGTGGAAATCATCGATCGCGAAGTCAAGAGATTAAAACAAAGTCGTATTCCTATAATAAAGGTACGATGGAACTCGAGGCAAGTACATGAGTTTACTTGGGAAAGTGAAGATAAGATGAATATCAAGTACCCCCAACTTTTTATTAATGTTGCGGTAGAGAGCATTAGAAGTTAAAATTTTGTGACAAAATTCCCTTAACAGGGGGAGAATGTGACAACAATAGAAATTAGGTCACTGTTAAACGAACAATGTTAACCTAATCACTGTTGTAATATGCCTAATATGTAATAAAGTTGTGGTTTTTTTGTTTATGTGATTTTATACTTTGAAATACATCCAAAATATCAAATAAGTATTGGATTGATATGAATCCCTAATAAACGATCAGTTTCAGTATACATAAGGAATGGGTTAATGCATATGATTGAAAGAGATATATGTATTAGATGTTATTATATGGTATCAATAGGTTGATCAGCTAGTCCATGAAAACATGAAAATTTGGACATAAAGAACGTCGAAAACGTAGTTTGTATGCAAAAGATACGACTATTTTAAGAATATTTATAATCGGGTAATAGCTCACCGCTTGATATGTGTCAAAACACGACTTCAAATGAACAACGAGAATTCTTAGGAAATGAATTTTTATTCATGAACAAATTTTCCATGAGTCTCATTCAGTTTAGGAAATTACCATGTTCCTTACTTTTCATGCCCGAAAATACCCCAAGTTGTTGAGGATAGGGGTGAACGGCTAAGCTTCCCCTTCTTCCCAAAGTAATCTTCGTGTGACCTGTAGAATTAATTCCAGGTTTCATATCGGAAAGTTAGTTATATATTATGAATCTGGTTTTGATGTAGTATTTGATTCAAGAGCTAACGTTTTTGTCACGCATTATATCGACTCTTTTATGAAGTGCAAGTTCACGACTGTAAATGGATAATGTCCGAAAAACACTTTCAAACGCTTAGTAAGGATAGCTACAATATTTATTCGCCACTAGAAATCGAATCAGTTTTCTTAGAAAAACATCTATTATTTGATTTAGTTAATGAAAACGTTGCCACTCGAAATTTCCCAAAAGCCTGTTGCCCACATAGGATAAGAGTTAAAAATCTAGGTTGGATCTCGACCGTTGGATTAGAATCGATTGTTACCGTTAGATCAAGATGAGACTTCCTATTAAAGGAAGGGTCCCCTTCCCTTTATTCTTGCACCATCTCTCCCCCTCTCTCCCACAACTTCTCTCTCCCTTTCTTGGTTCCTACCGTCGCAAGCCACCACCATCCGCCATAAGTCACCACGTCAGAAAGCCACGAGCAACCCCGACGACCAGCTCCCGCCCTTCCTTCTCCGATATAATCAACGACGAAGACTGTATGACCACCTTCTGCTGACCAGTAACCTCCGATCTAATTGACGACGTCCGACGTCGCCGAAGTAGTTTGTTGGCCAAAATTGAGTGGTTTTCCGATCGAGCTCCGATTGAGTATTATTCACGATGGTCAACATCACTATTCACCGTTCAAAGTTACTATTCATCAGCGTGCGAAATTGCTAATTTCCAAAAAATTGTATTCTCTTCGGTTTGTCACATACGCTTCAACCAAGTGAGTGTTACGACCCTATTTAAAGTCTTTTATCATTTTTGGGGGGTGGGGGATACATGAAATAAATGTTTTATTTCTATTAGGTTTATAGAAATGGTATTGTATATTGTTGCATGATTAGTAACCAAAAACTTGTTATTAAAGTTAGGGTTATTAATAAACTTCAAACTCATGTGAGCCTTCTGTTCATCAACCTAAGTATCACTATACCTAGAAAGACCTCTGGCTTATAACTGCTAATTGCAAGAGCGAAAGAATTATGTATGGATCAATACGGGTTGAGACCCGCACCTACGATTGCTAACTACAACCTTAACGGTCGAGTCACACTGGGTGATAATTGTCTTATTACTATTTGGCGCCCTGATGAAGTGTGAGGAGAGGCATATCAACGTTAACTAGCTCGGTTATGGAACTCATAGTGAATGGAATATGTATAGGAAATTCGAAATACCTATCTGATGGGTTTTATAGGTTACAAAACTATGTGCTTGCGGAATTTCACTTAACACTTAAGGGAACATGCAACCTAAAGGATCTATGTCATACACTATGAATATAACATACTGTGAACAATAAAAACTAGCATAAACCCTAGTTAATTCGAAGTTAAGAAGTTAGGGTTTCATACCTTTGATTTGTTGTAGCAAACAAACCACTTCGATCCTTCCTTTAAAGAGATTGGATAGCTAGCACCAAATGGATGACGCCTCTAATAGCTCACACCCAAAACCATAAACCATAGAATGAGGAGGAGGGAGGAGATATGAGGGGAATTTCATTCATATGCTTATAGGGAATTTCATTCATATGCTTATAGGGAATGTCATGAACGAAAATTGCAAGCAAAGGGGTCCTATTTATAGTCTAGGTAACTTGCAGGCAAAACAAAATTTGAATTAATTAAATAATGGATTTAATCCCAATTCAAATCTTTTCCTTATTAGCATCAAGGAGGCTTCTGGAAACCCTAGAAGAGCTCCCAAAACCATCCTCCCTTGGATGGTTCTAGAATTGCCTCTTTTGTTCAACTATTGAACAATTACAATTCACCCCTTGCACCTTCAATTAATTCAATTAATACCGGATTAATTTCAGATTAATTCTGATTAATAATTAATCAGATCTAATTGATTTCATATTAATTTATTAATCATATAAATTAACAAATCAATTACTTTAACAATTGATCTCATATTAATTTATTAATCACATAATAAATTAACAAACCAATTATCTATTTCCAATTAATATAGTAATCACATAATATATTTACAAATCATTTTCCATAATTTCCAATTAGATTATTAATCATATAATAATCTAACAAATAATCTCTCTCTCCTAATATCATATCTTTCTATTTCTGATTACGAGGGCAACCCAAAAATGACTTTGCTTCCAATTACAAGTATATGCCAATTGAGTTATGATCTTAGACACCTTAGTCCAATAGTCTCCTACTTAGATAAGTCTATAACTACAATCGCAAGTATAACCTTGAACCAAACAATAAAGTGTGCTTTCCAAAGCAACTTCCAAACTCTGATTCAAATCAAACGTTGAGTGATTAGTTATTCTTTTGTTCTACAAGATATCATATGAACAGAGTCATGGATTAAATGATCAACCTCATGTTCATTTGTTTTGTTTCCCGATTTCCCGATTTCCCGATTTGTGATCAAATTCAGACTACAAAATTGAACACATCAATTTAGTCCAGACTAGGCCTAGTTCTTATAGATCAACTCAAATCACTGAGGGGCCTACATATATCGTTTTTCATGTTATGAAAAAATGAACAAATAAAATTTGACTATATAATCATACATTTTACCCACCACATCATACATGTAATCATACTTTATAACACCCAGTTACGAGATGCGTTGGAGTAAACCAATGCACAACTGGTTTGCAAAATATGACTAATATATCTCTATTTGAAGAATAGAAGATATTATCGTCTTAGAATTACTCATGATTGATACCATGAAGTAATCTCTAAGCGCGGGTTTATCCAATACTTAAAATTCCTATTTTCAAAGTACTCATTAATATTGTAGCAATCCGTATGCAATGTCTAATCCCTATGAATAATCTACAGATCGATTTATGACAGTCTTAATTCACTACTTACTTCCATAAGTATGAACGACTGTGGAATTTTGAATAATATTTAAATTACTTAGGAAGTAAGACAGGCAAAGTGAAACACAATAATAAATTAATTAGCTATTGTATCATAACCATTGAATCTAAACAAATCTCTATTATTTAATCACCATAACAATTACGAATTTATTCATTGTATAATATTTCGAGTAATCAAATAACCACTTGAATTAAATAACATCAGTCATGCAATTTTATAAACATGCATACTATGCTTCTCGATGGTCCTTCCTTTGTGAACAGATCAAATGGAAATTACTCCAATGATACTCATTTCACAACCTCTGTGATACGATGGAGAGCTGTTCTGCCCTGAATCTCGTTTCGGGCAATTCTACAGACCAGAATTGGAAGAATTCTGTCTGCTGAGCTTCCTTCACTTATGTTGTAGAAGCTTCGGTCTCCATTAAACGGCATAGGTTGGTCTTGCTCTTCGCTCCAGGTTTCCAAGCACTCTACCCAAGGAGGCATCGGGCCTTGAAAAGTCGGACGAGGGTTAGGATTCGGAACAAGAGCCATCGGGGGTAGGTTCTCCACTTCAGGTTCGGAGTCAGAACCATCAGCAAAGCCTTCAGCTTGGTGACCATCCACAGGGATTGGGTGATCATTCTCTGGCTCCTCTCCGAGCCATCCAGCATTGCCGTGGTTAGGGTAGTACGGGTCGTCGTGGGGATGGAACCCAGCCATGATATCTATGCGAGAAAAGGGAATATAAGAAATACTAAGTAGACGTACTAATTAGATAATTATAAGATGATCTTTATCAGATACTTCAATACTTGTTTAGTGCATACTAGTTATATGTATTTGGGACAGGATAGACATTTGAATAAGCGACCCTAACTCTAAGTCCACAACCCAACGAGGAACAAGAAGTAAAGCAAAGATCCACAGATTCTAAGTCTATGACGTCCTGGGTACATATAATTTTAATGTATCCACTAATCAATTATTGACCTATTGATAAAAATCTATTTAGTTTTCAGATAAGTAATTATAGTAACACCAAATACCTCTATGGTATTTCATTGTGGTAGTGTTGGTAAGTTTTTAGACTTGTTGCCACATCACAACCATTCTTGGGCATATGCTAATCACTCCTCGGACCAGCATAGTTGATCAGGCTATGCCATTCCCAGGACTGACCATACATCCCCAAGCTTACTTGTGATATTCAACAATCGTAATACTTTTGTTCTTGTCATTGTGACACTGATTTTAGTATGAATGCAGGCACGTATACTTTATTAAATATTTTATTATTTAAAAGTATTAACTCTTGGTCAGAGTTTTTTAATCCCATTGTATTTATAGTTAGTATATCTTTTATGGGTTGATATACTTAATTCACTATAAACAATGCTCTGATACCAATCTGTCACACCCCCAAACCAAGGATGGCGGAAACGTCCGAGGGTGGAGGACTTCATGTATAGTATCACAACAACGAGTATAATAGTGCTCAAAGTAATACAACCATCATAAATATAATTGAAAGGGTTACACCAAAGTATATGTTTACATGATTCACAATCAATTACATTATGATGACAAAATGAACTATTTGACGATTTATCGTCCCATCCTCAAAATGCTGTTGGTTTTCCTGTTTCACTGATTTCCTGAGAATACAAGTAGTTTTGAAAAAAGAAGTGTCAACAATTAAGTTGGTGAGTTCATAAGAGTTTTGTTTGAGGAAGAAACCATTTTCCTTGTAAAAGCGATAGAGTTTAATTTCCAGAAAATCCAATATTTTCTTATAAAAGTTATGTGGTCCTAACTCCCAGGACCGAAAGTAAGCAAGTATTTTCCATACTTAAAGATATAAAAGCGATTTTAAAACGGTATAAAATCCTTTTTAATTTGAGGAAAATCCCGTAAACTTCATGTGTTGTTAACACCCTATGTGAGTCGCTATAACCATACTATGACCATGAACCTGCCACGACGTTTCTCAAGCGTCGAAAAAGATAATGACACTTGTCACCTCAGACCTGCCGGTCTAGCTGTAGCTAGCAGCTCAGATTTGGTTTGTCAAACCAATATAGATCTATACACAACTATCATGTTCTCCCTACAAGAGACTCTGATTATAACTACCAGGAATTTTAACCTGTACTCTAGGAGTACTAAGAGGAATGTCTCACAATTTATGTTAACAAGTTTACGTGTGGTGTGCGTGAGTGTAAAACCTTTTTCTGTGGGAATAAAAGCTTCCGAACTATGTTTGTTATGTTAATGGAATCATAAACTGTACCTATTATAGTTACTAGTAATGTACGAGTATAATTGGAAGTATACCTTTGCTACCCAAAGGTACTGAATTGACTGATGGAACTTTTATGACTATATATGTATACGTGATATATAACTGATATTTAGACGACCTTCGGACGGATAACCGATACCCATCAAACCACATCCCAACGAGGAAAAGGAAACAAGGCGAGCTAGTCGTTCTAAGTCCTTTAAACATTACTTATATAACTATACATATGTAGGCATGTATTTAACAATATAAAAGTATAAAAGAAGTTTTGTAAAACCTTTGAAAAGTTTAATAACTAAGAAGAGATGACTTGATGTCAGTTTATAAAACGATTTGAAAATGGTTTGATAAGACAGTTTAAGTGAAGAAAACCTTTGTTGAAACACAGCTGTAACAGATTTTGAAAGGAAGTATACAGAGTGTAAGACAGTTTGATAAAGAGATTTAAACTAGTAAAAACGTTTTAGAAAGTCATTTAAAGTAATATATTTGGTAAAACAGATAAAAGTGTAGTAAATCTATCCAAAACGTTTGTACTGAAAAAGAACTCTTTTATGAAAATACATTAGTGCTATGAATCCATAAACTATGCTTATTATAGCTTATTATATGTGTTCGAAATGAATGAAAAATCTTATCATGAATGACTAAATTTCAGTTTATAATGATAAACTAACAAGAATTTACATTCAATATTTAGAACTTACTGTTATACACTTTGCTCAACATAATACAAAGTGTTATGAAAGTTATAAGCTGTTTAACTAGTTTTTAAGCTTTCTGCACTGTTTTAGAAAAATCATAGAAAAATCATACGAGGTCGAAAACTAGATCCGTAAATTCTGAGAGTTCATAAAATGTGTCTAGTTTATTCATAATTTTTATTATGATTTTTAGAAGTCTTTAACTTGTGTTAAAATGTTCATATTCACAGACTGGTCCGGATTTGTTTCTGAAATGATAGACAGTTTTGTAAAAATCACCATAAATCGTAGAAAAATCTTATGGTGATGTGAAAGTAGTCATTTTAAAGGTATGAATCTTAACTATTTGCACCTAATACAGTTTTGAAACCTAAAATGTTTAAGTTGACCAAAACAGTCCGTGAATGTAGTTGAACGTTTCTGATGAAGGCTGTTAAATGAATTTAGTTGTGTTCTTGGTGTTTTAACTTGTATTCCCCCCTTAAAACTTAAGAAATCATGAAAAGATAGGGGTATGAACTCACCTTGAGTTATTTCAGTAGTTGGATGATGGGGAAAAGAAGTGTTCAACTCAAGAACACTTAGATGATGCTTGAAGATTTGAAGATCTAACACAAATATAACGATATTTGTGTAAGCAATCTATGATTTTGGAGTAGAAGGAAGTGTAATAATCATAAGGAGGATGAATTATACTTACCAAGAGTGTAAGAAAGCTTGATGATAAGCCTTGGAATCCCGAAATTGAGGGAGAAAGTTAGAGAGAAAAGCTGAGTTTGATCTTTGGTGAAATGAGAGCAAGTGAGTGAGAATGGGGAGAGAGGATGAGTGTCCAACTCTAAGAACGTGGGAATAACTTGTGAGAGAGGGAAAAAGTACAAAGAAGTGACAAGGTATGGTGGGGAGGTGTGTGGGTTAGTCATGGAGTGGGTGTGGTGGTTGCTTGTGTCATAAATCAAAGATAAGTCAACACTCCACCTCTTGTACTTCACCCACTAAATCTTGGTTAAGATTTATCCCCAAAAACGTGATTAATTAATAAATATGGGGATTTATATGTTAAAATATGATTTTGGGTGAAAATCCCACGTTAAAATGATGAAAAAACGGGTTTAAAATGAAATCGTAGTCGAAAACCAGGAAGAAATGGTCTTTCAGCGAGGCTTCTCGCATGGGGGCCGAAGGTGGTTAGGTTCAGTCCTTAGAAGACTGGGACTGAAGGCGAGGGTGGGTCAGGAGGCGAAATGGAACGAAGCTGGTCGGAAGCGAAAGCGAACTTCGGGTTCGGTCTATGCGAGGTTCGGATCCGAGAGGACCTTCGGGTTCGGTTCTTGCGAGGCTCGGTCCGAAAGGCAGGTTCGGTTCTTGGGGTTCGCTTCTCAGCAGTTCGGTCCCTTAAGGGGACTTTCGGTTCTAAGCAGCTTCGGTCCGAGCGGCTTCGCCTCTAAGAGGTTTCGGGTCCTAAGAGGAGTTTCGGTTCCTAAGAAGAGTTTCGGCTCCTAAAGTCCGTTTTTCGCGTAGACTTCCGTTTTAAGCGATTTTTGACCCGGTTAAGGGTCGGGATGACCCGAATGATTACGAAAAGTTACGGGAACTTTTGAGAGAGATTTGGGAGAGATTTGCCATACTTGGAGAGATTTGGGAGAGATTTGACATTCTTGGAGAGATTTCTCTTACTTAGAGAGTTTTGGGAGAGTTAGAGTGAAAGAGATTTGGAGAGATTTCTTTGGTGACCTTTTTGAGTGTTTGGCTTCACAACGAAAGGTTCTTACACTCTGTTAAGCCTTGTTATGAATGTTATACGCTCTCCAGGGGTATGGAAATAATGTTTTATCGAGTAGATTCATCACTTACCCTAATTAGGGTCTAGAATTTCCGAACACGTGAAAACTCTAAGTGATACTTTATATTAAGATTATGAGTAGTACAATAAGAGTCATGATGGAAACCCTAATATACAAGGGTTGGATGAGTTGACCGGTTTGACTTGTTGACTTTAGTTGACTTTGACTTGGCCAAAAATTGACGGTTGTCGCAAAACATTTCCACATTCCCATTTTGACTATCACTTCCGAACTAGAGTTGCCTCCTTCCAGAATATGTCAATATGGTCCTTCCAAAATTAACACTTATACTTCCAATTGTCCATGAGCAACCGATCTTTGGAAAACCTCAGATTGTCCTTGACAATTGCTTAATCATTTTAGTCATATCCAGTTCAAGTACTTTTTTCCCTCTTAATGTTGTAGCATTTGGAAAAATTTAGAACAGATGAATATTACAGCACATGTAATCGATCCTATATCCAAAGCATATGGGACACGATTCATGATGTCTCACATAAAGACATGATACTAGACTAGTCTTTTGCTATAATATTTCTATTTCTATTTGCCATGTTCTCATAATTCAGATTATGAAAAGGGATACCGTAATCATAATCGAATTTTAGAACGCAAATAATGTAATTATGACTAAATTTGATTAAAAACTCACAATCTAAGTTTTTAGAATTGGATCACATAGAATTGGATCACAATCTAAGCTTTTAGAATTGGAATGAAGTATAATTTCCTCTCCCTTAATTATAGCAAACAACTTTTCAACCCCCACAACTTCACGAATTAAAACCCTTTTGTTCTCTATAATTAACATTGCTAACTTGCAATACTAAACATAATAATCATGCTCCCACTAACATGATAATTATTATCATAACACTTACGCTCCCACTACATTTGACATGTATCCAGAAATCAACTCGACTTCTAGAAATCAATACTTTATTGACTTTCTTACCAAAGTTCAGATTTCTGATACAAGATGCTTTGATAAGACTTTATCAAAATCATACACCTTTTCTTAGATAGCTCACATGTGTGTCTAAACAATTTTAGAACTATGAAAAGGGATGCCGTAATCATAGTCTCAATTGTTTAGACCTTTGCCATTTCTCACAAGTCCATGTTAGTGTGCCGGTTAACCACACACGCTCCACTAACGACTTTGAGAATGCAAATATCACAATTGCTATCTACTTAAAATCTATTTAGCGAAAGCGTTTCCTCACCATTATTTTCATGAATCGGAGAGAAACCTAATGATACTTAGATTTTATGGTGTATGTGTTCCTATCCATGTGAATTCATCAAAACCATAATCACAAGACAAGGTTAGTGACAAATTCAAACTCATATGGGCCGAACTTGTTCAATCTTAATTTTCTTGCCACCTGGCAGCACAAGGGCCTACCATGTCTTCCAAGTTGTTATGCAAGCAACCGAGAACTCATAGAACTTACATGCATAGTCAACTTTAACCGGAATGAACATAGAAACAAGAATTATGTCAACACGATAGGTTATAAACCTCAAGTCGTTTTCTAGTGATAAACTACCGGTTTTATTCGTGATTAGTTCTTTGAAACTCTTTTGCCAATAACCATTCCTTGACAAACAAATATTCAAGAGATAGTGCGGATTCTTATCAAGACAAACAATTCACACAATTGGCCTTAGTTGGTCTTTGTTTTATCCAAAACATCACAACTTACCAATTTCAAATGTACAAGAGTAGAAAAGATTTTACTCTACATTTGACAAGTGTTATAAACCTTCTTTAAGATATGTCACTCAAGTTACAATCTTGGAGTATGACTCTAAGAATTGCTTTGGAATAAAGTATGACTCATCTTCTTGATTTAACCATTTCAACAATTCATGATTCCTCTTCTTAGCCATAGGAATGCACTAAGATGTCCTTAGAGGATCAATTGTGATATGGTTTCTTAATCATTAAGATGATCATAAAACATGATGCTAAAGTACTCTCCCATCTTTTCAGATTTGAGAAACTTTTATCTTTCTGCCTAATTTGATTCTTCTCATTCGTTCTGCCATACATTGAAACTTTTCCAATGTTTCAGAATCATATTTAAACTTGTAAGTATACCATATTTACTAAACTTTAGTAAATCATGACGAATAGTCTTATCGATCTTTATGGTGGACATGACTAGTGCACAATAATGTGTACTCGATCCCTTAGTCCTTCATTTGACTCACATATACATGTGAGCAAGGAATTAGTCTTAATTTTCCAAAGATGAAGATTCTCATTCATTCTACCACACATTTGCATGATTCCAAGTTCCTGTCCAATTGAAATTTGGGTGATGAGAATCTTTCATTATTTGGTAAATTTAGACACTACCACAAATGAAAGAATCAAATTCATATTTCCAATATTGCTAGAAACATACAAACATCAATTTTTCATAAATGCCATTGCAAGGAGATATAAAATAAAACAAAACAAAATTTTATTTATTTATAAAATGCGGAAAAACTTTTCCTTACAATGCACTTACAAGTGAAAACTATGCTATTACACATTTCCTAGCAATCTATCATAACTCCTAAGTAGTAGCTCAAAAATCCGATCTTCGAACCATGCGATTGAAATCCATCTTCGCGATCAGATTCAACATACTCTTCTTTTAAGCTTCCTTCCCTTTGTTTGATCCTGCAAAACATCAAAATGCAACCTAGTCACATCATGTATTAAGAATCAACAATTAGAAACTTAACAAAGTTAGATAGTATACTTACCTTAAGCAGAGTCGAACATTTTGTCTCTACTTTCTTTCAGATCTTTCAGGTAGTCAGAGCAGCTTTGCTTCCAATGCCCCTTCTCTTGACAGTAAAAACATACAGACTCTTTGGGAATGGTACACGGGACTATCACAGATTTAGGCTTTCTCTCTACCATTTGGTCAATCGGGTTAACCATGGCCAATCCCTTTCCATTGGGAAGAGAAAACTTTTCCGGACTTCCAATGTTACCATTGTCAATGTCCCTGTAAGTTTGAGAAGTATATCTTCCACCCAAATTTACTTTTCCAGTGCGCCAAAACATTTCTAATTCAGCAGCAACAAGCAAATAAGTAAGATCAATAAGGGTCATGTTGTGGTCTGTCACATAGTAATCCTTAATGAACTCACTATACGACTCAGGAAGTGATTGAAGAACCCAGTCAACAGCCAACTTCCTTGAGACTTCAACACCCAACACTATCAGCCTGTCGATATGTGACTTCATCTCCAAGACGTGAGAACACACAGTCCTTCCATCTTCATGTTTCATTGCAAGTAGGGCTTGAGTGACCTTGAATTTTTCAAGTCTTTGAGTTTGTGGGTCAATGAGAATAATTGGAGGAGGTGGAGGAAGAGAAGTATGATTTCCATGATCCAATCGCGGGACGTCATCTTCATTAGGAAAGCTTGTTCCAAGGGATTTGGGACGACCATAGTTGTCTGAACCAAACATCTACAATGGGAGAAATTCAAGTTAGTTGATTTAAATCCTTAATAGAACACCCAATATGAAATATTAAGGTTAGGACCCAACACAATATTTTATAACTTGGAAGAGGGATGCCGTAATCCAAGCTACAAAAATATTTGAAGGTAGGCGAATGACGATTCACCAATTTCCACCATGAAAAACGAAATAGGAATTAGGTTTTAATTGGATTGAAACTCCTAGATCTTTTGAGATTCATTGAACTTTTCAATGGCATGTTTAAATCTCGATTGTGCCCTCTCAAGTTTGTGACTGGGATGCCGAGGATCACAAACAAGGTGTGAATAACCATGCAAATTAACTTGGTACCCTTAATTTTATCACCTAATCGATGTGTCGGTTACCCACACGCGCTCCACCGATCTATGATAAACATTAAGTCACCCTTTTTCACTCTTACTAGTCCATGTTAGTGTGCCGGTTACCCACACACGCTCCACCAACGACTTGGTAAGGTACAAAGTGTAATTTCATGGGTTAGCACCAATTTCACATTTTCCTAAAGTAACTAAGATTGGGAATTTATAAAAGGTTTAGTTACTTTATATTTATCATTATACTTTTAATGAGAATTATAGTCCTTGTCCTACCCGTTCGGCTAACGACCCTCCACCAGTCAAGGAAGCGGTGGGTGAGAGTGGACACCCATTAAGCTGTCACTTTATAGGCAACAACCTTATACCCCCCTTATAGACCGGCTTCGTGAATGAGGCCTACTAACGGTAAGACTGACTTGCTCTTATATATATATATATATATATATATATATATATATATATATATATATATATATATATATATATATATTATTAACTTATAATACTTATAAAGTATAAGGGTTGAACTTTAACTTTTAAAACTCTAGGGTTTGGAATTAAAGTGTGTGTGAGACTTTACAAATTCCAAAACTTGAGGGCAAGTTTTGAAACTATTTACAAACTTTTCGTTTCTATAACTTATGAGTTTTAATGGTTTTAAAGAAAAAACTTTTGGAATTCCATAACTTGAGGACAAGTTATGGAGTCCATTAATTGGCATTTAGATCAAGAATTACACTAACAAACAATTTGCAAATAATTCATATGATCTACTGAAACTTATAGGTATGAACATTCATATCAATAATTTCAAGAATCATATAAACATATACAAAACATGAAAATTTGATAATAACCATTGAAAATGGATTAGCATAATCATTACCACACTAAAAACAGGTTTTATAAGTCCAAAACAGTTTAGGGTAATGATTCTAGTCCATTTCCAATAGCAAAACTCGAAAATCTGCACACAGGGCCTCCTACTCGCCGAGTGCAAGAACCTACTCGACGAGTAGGATGAGTTTACACTTGGAATCGTCGAGTCCCCCCATGGACTCGACGAGTCCACTGAACAGTGAACAGTTTTTCGACTTTTTAAAGCATTTTGCTTCAAGTATAATGAAAACAAGCCTAGGCTCTGATACCACTGATGGGTTTTGAGAATTCTAACACTCCTATGGTGTACATGCAACCCTAGAAACCTTGGATCTATGTTTTCTCTATTATACATGAAAATATGATTTTTCCAAGGTTCTCATCCTAACTAGCATACCATGGGGTACTTGTAATATAAAACTTAGTAGGATGACATACCTTTTTATTGTGGTTGATTCCTTGGAGCTTCAAGAGCCTAGCATCAATAATGTGGATGCCTCAAGTGGAATCACAAATTACCAAAACAATTTGGAAAACTTGAGAGAATAGTAAGCACACTAGAAATCAGCCCACTCTTGTTTACTCACACACTAGTGCCATTTCATGTGTCAAAGACCTCTTTATATAGTATGGTGGATTAGGGTTACATCTATGTAAACCCTAATACCCATGACCTTTCATTTCCATAGGATCCATGGGTAAAAAACCCCATGGACTATCCATTCAAGCTTAGCCCATCCTAAATGAACATTGGCACATTCTATATATACAAGTGTCTATATTTAATTAGTCTCTTTTGATCACCAAATTAATTCCAAATTAATTCTTGATCAATACTAATTAAATAATATGATTTCATATTAATATATTATAACTTATAACATATTAATAAATCATAAATATACTATTCTCAAAAGATTATCCATACAAATTGTTTTGGTGAAGTGCAACCCAAATGGACCATGCAACTCTCGGGTCGAGTACATACCAATAAAAGTTATGGGCTTAGACATCTAATCCAACAGTATTATCAACCTTCTTAGTTTGAAATGAGTTTCAAGATATATATGATTTATAGTCACTACTATATATGATTTATAGTCACTACAACATGGCCCTAAAACTTGATTGGAACAAAGTATGACTCATCTATGATCGAACCATTTCCAACGATGTTCTATTCCTTCATATTCTTAGTCATACAAATGCAATAAGATGTTCTTTGAGGATTAATTGTGAAATAATGCTACATTTACTAAAATGATCATAAAACATGATACTAAAGTATTTTCCTTTCTTTTTTCAGATTTGAGAATCTTTTATCTTTCTGCCTAATAAATTCTTCTATTCGTTATGCTACTCTTTGAATTTTTCAAAAGTATTAGAATTATGCTTAATCTTATAAACAAAACCATATTTACTGAAGCATCAGTAAATCATGAAAAATAAAGTTATCTCCCCTTATGGTGGATCTGGAAAGTTCATATCAATATTTAATAGATCCATTAGTCCTTTACTTGCCTCACATAAACATGTGAACAATGAATTTGTCATAATTTTCCAATGAAAAAGATTCTCATGCATCATGAAATTCGAATTGTATGACTCCAAGTTTCTATCCAATTGAACTTAGTGATGAGATTTCTTTTCACTTGGTCAAATATTACAATGCCACAAGTGATATCATAAGAATTAAATCCAAAATTAATATGGCTATTATTAGAAACATAACCAACACTTTCATTGATTTCATTGCAATGAAATATAACTAAGGCAACTTCATAAACCAAAACTTCATTTTATTGATAAAAAGAAAATTGGAAATTGTCCTTACAATGCATAAAATGAAACACTATATTTATAGACATCTCCGAAGAGTAATAGCAATCTATTAAAACTATCCTAACTCCTTAGTAGTAGCTCCAAATTATGACCATCGTACCATGCGACAAAAGTCTATTTCTCACGATCAGCTTTAGCTCACTTTGCTTAAGCTTCCTTCTTCCTCTTAGATCTAGCAATGCCATCAAAATGTGACCATCACATAATGTATTAAGATTCAAAGAATAGGAACTTATGGAGTTAGATAATGTATGTACCTAAAGTAGAGTCACACATATTGAATTTACCATCTTTAAGATCTTTCAGGTATTTTAGGCACCTTTGTTTCCAATGTCCCTTCAATTAGAAGTAGAAACAAATGGACTCATTGGGGTCAACATGTGGAATGATCTCAGAATGAGCCTTTCTCTTCACCATACGACCAAATGGTTTGACCTTGGCCAATCCCTTTCCATTGGGAAGATAAACCTTTTCTTGATCACCAATGTTACCATTGTCAATGTCCATGGAATTATTGGAATTAGATCCTATGAGCAATTCTACTTTAGTTGTGTTGTTAAACATTTCTGCTTCAACAACTATCAACATCTCGGTCAAATTAATTAGGGTCACATCAAGATTTCTCAGATGAAAGTTCTTAATGAACTGGCCATATGACTTTGGAAGCAAAAGAAGAACCAAACCGTTGGATTTCTCCTTTCGGAATACGATACCCATTCTCTCCAATTTGTTAATGTATGATTTCATTTTTAGAACATACACGCACATAAAATTTCCATCTTGATGTTTACATGCCAATAGGGCTTGAGTAGTTTCATATCTTTCAACTCGAGGAAAACGTGACGTTGGGAGAGTCACAGGAGGAGGTGGTGGAAGAGTTGAAGAAGGACGATGTCCAATTCCACCATTTCCTAAGGAAGGGAATACAATTTCACCTTGACTCGAATGTGGAAGAACATCTCCAAATGATTGAGGAAAACCATTTCCATAAGAACGAGGAAGACCATTTCTATCTTGATTAGACATCTAAAAATAGGAGACGAGAGAATTCAAATTAGTTGATTTCAATCCTTAATTATTAACCCAAAATTTAAAATAAGGTTAGAATCCATATTTTCATTGCTTAATATAAAGAGGGATACCAAAGTCATATCACGAAACTATTTTAGGTAGGTGAAATCATTTCCCCAATTTCAATCACATGAAACTCCTAGATCTTTTGAGAATCATTGAATATTATCAATGACATGTTTAATCTCAGATTATGCTCCAACCAATTGTGACTGGAATGCCGAGGATCACAATTAAGATGTGAATAACCATGCAAACTCGCTCAAACACCCTCGATCAATTTATGATCTCCCCGTGATGTGTCGGTTAACCATACACACTCCATCAACCACCATAACCACGAGTTGTTTCGTCATTTCATCTTTACAGTCCCAAATTAGTGTGCTGCTTAACCACCCACTCTCCACTAACGACTCATAAAGAAATGATGTGTGTTTTCATGGATTAGCATACAATTTCACATTTTCCTAAAGAAACTAAAGTGAGATTTTAAAGATGGTTATAGTACTTTATATCATTATAATTTTAATGAGATTATGTCTTATCGAACCTGTTCGGCTAACGACCTTCCACCACGAAAAGGAGCGATCGGTGAAAAGGATACCCATTCAACGGTCATTTTATAGCCCGTTTTCTTATACCTCTCTTATAGTATGGCTTCGTGAATGATGCCTACTATTGATTCGACTGACTTTTCTTATACGTATAGTATTAAACGTTTTAATACATACATATATATATATATATATATATATATATATATATATATATATATATATATATATATATATATATATATAGTGACATTCTCAATTTCACAACCATAAAGACCGATTTGTTTATGCTTTATTTAAAAATCAGAGTATCCTTTTGAAGAATAATATTGCGGAATTTGTTCCCAAAAATATGATAAATATATTATCAAAGATTTTCTGAAGAAATGTATTTTATTTATATTAAAAACATTGGGATGTCATCATCAATACAAACTGAAATGACATATGCCTTATAAATATCTATTATTATACTAGCCTATAATCCATAAATCTCTCATGTGATCATCACACCTGTGCTCTTGTGCCACTACCTATAATACAAGAAAGTGAGTGGGTCAGGCTTGAGAGCCTCGTGAGCACATAGAGTTTTGAACCCACAACAATTAAATTCTTTATTTTCATCAAATCATTCAACCCGATTAACCATTCTCGTTATCCTCACTTTCTGTCCCTAAAGCATCTAACTTAAGGGACCTATCCTAAGGATTATCTTTGGGATATACAATAATGGTTAGGGGATTCCTCATCAATATATGTAAGTAAGGCAACCATGAGGGCGGTGGAGTACACCTGGTGAACACTTAGTTCAAAAACACCTACAGGTTTCGTGCCTGCCAACATTCCACTAGACAGTCTAGAATAGTCTGTGGTCGTCATCTATACTCTGCCAGACGACTGGATCATCTTTAAAGTGAAGGCCTCTCATAATTTATTTCATCTTTCATCTTTCATCATCTATATCATCTTTCATCTACCCATCTGTACACAACATATTTATAGTTATAAAATACATATCCAGTTTAAATCAAGTAAAACATGTATAAATCGTTCATCCAACATAGATATCAGGAACACAGATAATAAGCACATATAACATGTAATTTATATTAAATAATTCATATCTATGTGTGATAGGAAAGTAACTATGCACTCATTTGTTAAAGTGATGACTCAAAACTCGGACAACACTTCACTTCTAGCAACTGTCTTTTCCTATGACGTAACCTAGTATCATTATCACTAATATGACAACCGTCAAATTCAAGTCAAAGTCAAAGTCAACAAGTTAAAGTCAACAAGTCAAAGTCAAAGTCAACAAGTCAAACCGATCAAACTTAACTAGGACTTGTATGATAAAAGTTATTCTATGTATAAAAATGTGCATTTGTATGTCAAGAATCCAAGTGTCTCGGAGAATTTATGTGTTTAGCAATATACCACCCTAAAAAGGAAGTTAAATGCATCAAAACACGACTATGGACCCTTTTAGGGACTTAAGATAATCATAAACGAAGCATAACGGGGTTCACGAACCTTGCATTGCAAGATTATACGATAATAATGGCTAAAATTAAATCTCTCCCAAATCTCTCTCAAAATCTCACTCAACTTTTTATAGTCATCCGGGTCATCCCGACCCTTAACTTGGCCAACAAACCGCTTGAAACAGGGAGTTTACGTGAAAAACAGCTAATTAGGGCCGAAACCCTTCTTAGGAACCGAACCCTCTTAAAGGGAACCTCTTAGAGCTAAACCCTACATAAGAACCGAACTGCCCTCAAGGAACTGAAGCCTCTTAAAGGACTGAAGTCACCTACGGGTTCAGACTATTTCGCTTCTTCCTAGCTTCGGTCCATTTCGCTTCAGACTACCTTCGGTCTATTTCGCATGCAAGTCTCCTCGGACCGAACATACCTTCGGTTCTCACCATCCTTCTCGGACCGAACCTCTTGCACCCGAAATGAACCGAGCCTTCGGTCCATTTCGCTCCTCTCGCACCTTCGGACCCGAGACCCTCCCTTCGGTCCCTTCTGCCACTTTCGGTTCCTCCTGCTCCCTTCTCTCGGATTCTCACCTCCTAAGGACCGAACCTCGCAGGTTCGCTTCTAATGTCCGGTTTTCGACTACTTTCGCTCCTTAAGCCCGTTTTTGACGTTTTTGACGGGGATTTTTCACCAAATTCATATTTTTACCATTTTAAACTCCCAAAACTCATATTTTATTCATTTCTCAAGGGTTTATAAATTAAAGATAATTATTTTACATTAAAGAGAGTGTTCTACACCACAAGTGGGTCAAGTGTGCCCACTTGTAAGCCATGTGTCATCTTCTCATTGGCCCAATCTTATCCACATCACACAAACCAAGGTAAACATCATTTCAACTTGCAAATTGCTCCAGCAACCTTCACTATATAAAGAAATCCCTGGAGGATTTCTTGGTTTACCTTGATCATTCCAAACTTACACACTTCTTAAACCCTCAAGAAAGCCTCTTTTCCTCTCTACTTCCCACCACTTTGTGCAAGTGTTCTTGAGCTACTACTTCACTTTTTGGTAAGTATTCCATCTAAACTCAAGTGTTATTCCATATTTTCATGACACTCTTGGATCATGTACACACATTTTAACACCAAAGAATCGTTCTTAGGATCATCCAAGTTTTCACGTGTTCATCAAGTGTTCTTGACTTGATACTCCTCGTATTCGACCTCCCACTCTACAAGAAATCACTCAAGGTGAGTTCATACCCCTACATTTTCCAGTTTTCTTTAGTTTTCAGGGGGGGGGGGGATACAAGTTAAAACACCAAAACATATTTGAAACTTAACTTGACAGCTTACAACAGAAAAGATGTGACCTGTTCACGAGCGGTTTTACCCAACTTAAACTTAATATTATTCAAAACTGTTTAATCTGAAAATATTTCAAATTTATAACTTTAAAATTACTACTTGCACATCTCCATACGATTTTTCTACAATTTATGGTGATTTTTACAAAACTGCCTATCACTGCAGCATCAAAGTCGGACCAGGTTGTGAAGATGAACATTTTCACACTGGTTTGAGACCACCAAAAATTATAGGAAAATTTATGGATACAGTAGACTCTTTTTCCAAACACTCAGAGTTTACGGATTCAGTTTTCGACTTACGATGATTTTTCTATGAATATTCTAAAACAGTGACAGTTAAGGATAAAACTGTCAAAAACATGTTTGAGAGTTATTCACACCTTGTAACATGCTGAGCAAGGTGTGTACGATTTACACTTAGTATTTTCAATGTCATATTATTGAAATACAAAGACATGCATAACAAGGTTTCATTCAAACACACAACACTTTTGATAAACTATAATAGGTATAGTTTGAGCACTTCGTTTAACAAAGAAAATAGTAACACAATCGATTTACAAAACGGGTATTTCATTACAAATTACGTGAACTTGTTAATGAATAAATTTGTGAGACATTCTCCTTTGGGGTACTCTTAAGTACCACAGAAAAGTCATGTTGTTATAATCAGAATCTCCTGGAGGGAGAGCGTGATAGTTGTGTATAGATCTATATTGTGTCTGACAAACCCGCACCTAAGATGCTTGCAACAGCTAGACCGGCAGGTCTGGGGTGACAAGTGACATAACAATTCCGACGCCTGAAGAACGTCGAGTACGAGGTCTTCGAGTTTTAGCATGGTTATAATATCTCACTTGGGGAATTAACAAAACACACAGTTCACGGGGATTTAAGGAGTTTTATTTAAATATAAAACCACACACATAAGTATGACAATTTACTTACATATACTAAGTCTTGGTTCAGTTAAGACTACAACAAACCTTTTAGAAAATATTGGATTTTCTGGAAACAAACTTGTAACAAACTTGAAGGAACAACATTCATCTTTCATTCATAAAACTGCTTATGAACTCACCAGCTTTATGCTGATACTCTTTCAAAACAACTTGTATTCTCAAGTATTCAGTAATACAGGTAACCAAACGATTTTTTGAAGGCAAGACGCTAAGGCGCATATTTCTTTTGAACTATTTTGACATCATATGTAATTTATTTGGAAACATGTATTTTTTTGCAACGATGTAACCTTTTAAATTATATTTATGATGGTTGTGTTTACTTTCTTCACTATGGTTATGATACTGAGCATGACGTCGTCCGCCCCCGAACGTTTTCGCCGTTCCGGTTTGGGGTGTGACAGATTGGTATCAGAGCTTTGTTTATAGTGAACTAAGTATATCGAACCACGTAAGATATACAAACTATAAATAGAACAGGAGAAAAATTCTCTGACGTAGCTTTTCAAAAATACTTTTAAAAATAGAAATTAGTATTTTTTTTTATAAAAAGTATTCGTACAATCGCACCCATTAATTCAGTATCATAACGGAAATAACATAAAATTATCAAGACAAGTTGGACATCATGATTCAGCTTCGGGGTATGTAGTCAGATCTTGGATGAATATAGTCTAATCAACTATATTTAGCCAAGGTAGGACCAATGTATGCCGAAGAAGGATCATGATGAGCAACAAGTCTTCAACTAACCAAAAACTTTGAGAATCAAACATAAAAATACTATAGGAGTATTTTAACACAAGAACCGTAAAAACCACATTATAAATTGCGATAATTAACTTCTTATTCCCAAAATTTCTCGCAATATCCTTCTTATCCCTATTCTCGTACAGACGCGATGGCAGGATTTCACTTACCGGGTGATCCCTATTTCCCCAACCAAGGGAATGTCGGTTGGATTGTGGAAGACCCAGAGGAAGATTTCGAAGAGGAACCCATCGAGGGTGAAGAACCCATGGAGGATGAGGAACCCATGGAAGAGGAAGAATCTGTGGACGGCGAAGAGGAAGAAGACTCAGATGGAATCGACTCCGAACCCGAAGTTTACAATCCACACCCTGTCCATATCCCTCCGCAACACTTCCAGGACCCAACGCCCCAATGGACCGTAACTATACATCGATGGAGCCAAGAGCAAGGTCAACGACCTCCCTATGGCATGGAACGAAGCTTCTACGACCTCAACAATGGAGGGTCAGCCGACCGAGCCCTTCCTGTCATGGTTCACTGTGTCGCACGACACGAAGAGCAAACAAGAGTAAACACCCGCCACCTCATGGAAATTGGTGCAACCAGCCAAGTCAACTCCGTTCGCATTCGCCGGTTGGATGATGACCACGATCGAACTCGAGACCGCACCGAGCTTCTTCGACGAGAAATGGCCGCAACCCGAGCTGAAGTGCAAGAACTCCGAGAACACCGAGCCACTTTAGAAGGACGTCTGGCAGAAGCAGAGCGCCAAGCGGCAGAATCCAGAGCCGAAATGAGGAACTTCGTGACTTCACTCTGTGATCCTCAGAGCTTCAACCGCGACAAGTAATTTTTGCACTGCTCGCTTCCGTTTAATCTAGTTTTGCGGATAAATACTACTATTATTTTCTAGTATTTCATGTCCGATCTCGCGATTTAAGTGCTTACACTTCCGGGATCTGTTAGGCGGTCAAAATTTTCCCATACATTGATGTAGTGTAGACCCATATTGGGTCAAATTTTCCCAATATTGTATACTAAGTTATATCAATGAAATTGAGACGCTATTTGCTTTATTACATCAAGTTCATGGCAAGGATTGTTTTTAGATTAAATTTACTGGTGTCCGATTTATAATTGTTTGATGTATAAATCAAAGTTATATATAATTAAGACCATGTCGACCTAGAAATGGTGGTTCCGCCTTGGATCCTGTTCCTTGTTTGGTTGTGGGCCCAGGGCAGACCCATTAGATTTGAAAGTTTATTTAATCTTAATTATATATAAATATTATACCTCAAACGATCGATGGATGGGCCCGGTATGGATTCTATTACCGACATTTCATGTGAATCAAAACTATCAACATTCATAAAGTCTATATTTCATTATCTATAGACCTCTAGTATGAATGGATTCATACAATATCTTTACAAGTCGGAATCATGATGCATATAAAGAACTAATAATGTTTATCTCTCGACTTGTGAGTGTTATCAAATACTTATTGTCTTTTCATTCTTGACATGGCAGAAAATTCCACCTCGTAGAAATCCTAGACGCGGCGGCGCCGCAGGAGCTGCAGCGCCAGCACCACCTCCACCACCCCCTCAGTTCGACCCAGTAATGTTCCAGGTGGCCGTAACAGCCGCAGTAGCAGCCACAATGTCCCAAATCAGCACCAACAATGCGGGTGGTGCGGGTAATGGTGCCATAAATTCCAACCATGGGGACAGCCAGGGACACTCGAGAGAGTGTACCTACAAAGACTTTACAAATGCCAAACCCAAAACCTTCAATGGAAGCGCAGGTGTCATAACATTGCTGCAATGGTTCGAGAAAACCGAATCCATTTTTGAAATATGCGCATGCCCTTAAGCAAGCAAGGTCAAATTCGCCGCATGCACCTTCTCTGAAAGGGCCCTCACCTGGTGGAATGGCCATGTCAAGGCATTGACACTTCCGGTGGCTAATTCGATAAAATGGGAAGACCTGAAAACCATGTTAATGAAGGACTACTGCCCAAGGGGCGAGATACAGAAGTTGGAAGAGGAACTTTGGGGTCTCAAAATGACAGGCTCTGACATCCTGTCTTATACCTCAAGTTTTAGCGATCTAGCCATGCTGTGTCCCAGGATGGTTCCTTTAGAAAGCAAAAAGGTGGAAAGATACATATGGGGACTATCTCCCCAACTTCAAGGAAACGTATTGGCCTCAAAGCCAACTACCTTTGACAGTGCCAAAGAACTGGCACAACAACTCATTGATCATAAAGCCAGCCATGGCACTGTGGCAACCACCACCGATCAAGCAAAAGGGGGTAGAAACAAAAGGAAGTTCTGGAACAAGAAGAAGGGTCAACCTGCTCAAGACCCTTCCAAAAAGCAACAAGTGGTTGCGGTGCACGCTGCCACAACCACTGCCAACCCAACTCTGATAAGGCAATACGCCGGGAACCTACCCAAGTGCAATAAATGCAACTTTCACCACAACGGCGCATGCCGTGAAATACATTGCACCAACTGTAACAAAAAGGGACATACCGCTCGATTTTGTAAAGCTCCAGTCCAATAGAACGCACAAGCTGCCAACGCCGGAGCCAGTCGAACCTGCTATGGATGTGGAGAAGCAGGACACTTCAATCGTAACTGCCCGAAGGCAAGAAACCCCAACCCTGGTGAAGTGGGCAGAGTTCTGGCGATAGGTCATGAGGAAGCGGTTGCAGATCCAACTGTGGTCACCGGTACGTTTCCCCTCAACAATACATACGCATGCATTCTTTTCGATAGTGGCGCGGAGAAAAACTTCGTGATCCATCAATTTAAACGTTTGCTTAAACAAAAACCACAAACACTAAAAGACACATTCACCGTAGAAATGGCTAACAGAGAAACAGAGAACACTAACAACATTTACACCGGGTGTACCCTCACCTTAAACAATCACTCTTTCCAAATCAACCTTATGCCGGTCACCATAAAAAGTTTTGATGTCATCATTGGCATGGATTGGTTGTGCCTTCACCATGCTGAAATCCTATGTCACGAAAAGGCCGTTCGCCTTAATCTGCCAAATGGTGAAACTCTCGTCGTTTATGGCGACAAACCTAGCTCAAACTTTCAGATTATCTCTTGTGTCAAGGCTTAAAAGTATCTCCGCAAGGAGTACCACGCCTTCCTAGCCCACGTCGTAAAAAAGAAACAAAAAGCGAAAAACATAAAAGACATTCCGGAGGTCTGTAATTTCCCGGACGTATTCCCGGAAGACCTTCCTGGAATGCCCCCTGCTAGACAAGTCGAATTCCGAATCGACCTAATTCCTAGAGCTACACCTGTAGCCAAATCGCCATACCGTCTAGCTCCAGCCGAGATGCAGGAATTGTCCAGTCAATTGAACGAACTGCTAAGCAAAGGTTTCATTAGGCCAAGCTTCTCACCCTGGGGAGCACTGGTCTTGTTCGTCAAGAAAAAGGATGGATCGTTCCATATGTGAATTGACTACCGTGAATTAAACAAACTCACCATTAAAAACTGATACCCTTTGCCTCAAATCGATGACCTCTTCGACCAGCTGCAAGGAGCAAGTTTCTTCTTAAAGATTGAGCTTAGATCAGGGTACCATCAACTACGAGTTCAAGAGGAGGATATACCAAGACTGCCTTCAGAACGGGCTATGGTCACTACGAGTTTGTAGTGATGCCTTTCGGCTTAAAAAATGCACCCGCGGCGTTTATGGACCTGATGGATCGGGTGTGTCGACCTTACTTAGACAAGTTCGTGATTGTTTTCATCGATGATATACTAGTCTACTCCCGAAGTAAGGAAGAACACATCCAACATTTACGTCAAGTCCTGGAGACACTGAGGGCGGAGAAATTATACGCAAAATTCTCAAAGTGCGAATTTTGGACTCGAGAAGTGAATTTCCTCGGACATGTAGTCAGCAAGGAAGGAATACATGTGGACCCTTCAAAGATCAAGGCAATCGAAAGCTGGGCAGCACCAAGAACACCCACAAAAATCCGACAATTTTTAGGACTCGCCGGTTACTATCGAAGATTCATTCAAAACTTCTCCAAATTCGCAAAACCACTCACCACCTTGACTCAAAAAGGAGTGACTTTCGTCTAGGGGGATAAGCAAGAGGCTGCATTCCAAACACTGAAACGAACTCTGTGCAGTGCTCCAATCTTGTCCTTACCAGATGGAACCGAGGACTTTGTGGTTTATTGTGATGCGTCAAACCAAGGTCTAGGATGTGTGTTAATGCAACGGGGAAAAGTCATTACCTACGCCTCAAGACAGCTAAAGACGCACGAGGTAAACTACACGACGCACGATCTCGAACTAGGAGCAGTAGTTTTCGCCCTAAAAATATGGAGACATTACCTCTACGGCACTAAGTGCACCATCTTCACCGATCACAAAATCCTTCAGCATATTCTCAATCAAAAAGAACTCAACATGAGGCAAAGGCGATGGGTGGAATTACTAAACGATTACGAATGTGAGATTCGTTATCACCCCAGAAAAGCCAACGTGGTTACAGACGCCTTGAGCAGAAAAGAATACTCGGGCCGCCGAGTAAAAGCGTTAACCATGACCATCCATTCACACTTGTCCGCACAGATCAAGGAGGCACAGGAAGAAGCCTTAAAATCATAGAACGTGGCAGGAGAAGCGTTGAGAGGAATGGACAAAAATCTTGAAGTCAGTGATGACGGAGTTCGTTGTCTCATGAACCAGATCTGGACACCAAAATTCGGTGGATTTAGGGACGTTGTCATGAACGAAGCTCATAAAACTCGTTACTCAGTGCATCCCAGCTCAGACAAGATGTAATTAGACCTCAAGAAGTTGTATTGGTGGCCGAACATGAAAGCCGAAATAGCTACCTTTGTAGGCAAGTGACTGACTTGCGCCAAGGTTAAGGTGGAGTATCAAAAGCCGTCGGGACTACTTCAGCAGCCAGAGATACCCGAGTGGAAGTGGGAGCGGATTACAATGGATTTCATTACCAAGTTACCCAAGACAACGGGTGGACTTGACACCATTTGGGTAATCGTCGACAGATTAATCAAATCCGCACACTTCCTACCAATAAAGGAGACAGACAAAATGGAGAAACTGACAAGGCTCTACATTAAAGAAGTAGTGCGACTTCACGGAGTACCGATATCCATTATCTCCGATAGAGATAGTTGGTTCACGTCACGATTCTGGCAGTCACTGCAGAAAGCTATGGGAACTAGGTTGGACATGAGTACAGCCTACCACCCACAGACCGACGGGCAGAGTAAAAGGACCATTCAAACGTTAGAGGACATGCTAAGAGCTTGTGTGATAGACTTTGGTAAAGCTTGGGATGCTCATTTACCCCTTATCGAATTCTCATACAATAATAGTTATCACACTAACATCAAAGTTGCTCCGTTCGAAGCCCTCTATGGCCGTAAGTGGAGATCACCCCTGTGCTGGGCTGAGGTGGGCGATACGCAACTAGCAAGAGGGCAAGTTCCTAACAACACACTCACTGGCCCAGAGATCATAAGGGAAACAACCGAGAAGATCGTCCAAATTCGAGAACGAATGAAGGCTTCGCAAGACCGACAAAAGAGCTACGCGGATAAGAGACGAAAGCCCTTGGAGTTCCAAGTTGGGGATCGAGTATTACTAAAAGTATCACCTTGGAAGGGATTAATACGTTTTGGAAAACATGGGAAACTAAATCCAAGGTATATCGGACAATTCGAAATCCTCGCCAGGATTGGCCTGGTGGCATATAAACTGCGATTACCACAGGAACTCAATCACGTTCATCCTACCTTTCATGTGTCGAACTTAAAGAAATGTTTGTCTGATGAGACCCTTGTCATTCCTTTGGAAGAAATTGAGATCAATGAGAACCTCCACTTCGTAGAGGAACCTCTTAATATCATGGATCGAGAGGTCAAATCGACGATACAAAGCCGCATTCCCATCGTAAAGGTCCGCTGAAAGCCAAGCGAGGACCCGAATTTACTTGGGAACGTAAGGACCAAATGAAACAAAAGTACCCACATCTATTCCCCAACCCTTGAAGTCCCGCTCAAAATGCGAATTTCGGGACGAAATTCCTTCTAACGGAGGGACAATGTGACAACCGTTAAATTCAAGTCAAAATCAAAGTCAACAAGTCAAAGTCAAAGTCAATAAGTCAAAGTCAAAGTCAACAAGTCAAACCGGTCAAACTTAACTAGGACTTGTATGATAAAAATTATTCTATGTATAAAAATGTGCATTTGTATGTCAAGAATCCAAGTGTCTAGGATAATATATATGTTTAGCAATATCAAAATCCTAAAAAGGGAGTTAAATGCATCAAAACACGACTATGGACCCTTTTGGGGACTTAAGATAATCATAAACGAAGCATAACGGGGTTCACGAACCTTGCATTGCAAGATTATATGATAATAATGGCTAAAATTAAATCTCTCCCAATTCTCTCTCAAAATCTCTCTCAACTTTTAATAGTCATACGGGTCATCCCGACCCTTAACATGGCCAAAAACCGCTTGAAACGGGGAGTTTACGTGAAAAACAGCTAATTAGGGCCGAAACCCTTCTTAGGAACCGAACCCTCTTAGAGCCGAACCCTACATAAGAACCGAACTGCCCTCAAGGAACCGAAGCCTCTTAAAGGACCGAAGTCGCCTTCGGGTTCGGATTATTTCGCTTCTTCCTAGCTTCGGTCCATTTCGCTTCAGACTACCTTCGGTCTATTTCGCATGCGAGTCTCCTCGGACCGAACATACCTTCGGTTCTCACGTTCCTTCTCGGACCGAACCTCTTGCACCCGAAATGAACCGAGCCTTCGGTCCATTTCGCTCCTCTCACACCTTCGGACCCGAGACCCTCCCTTCGGTCCCTTCTGCCACTTTCGGTTCCTCCTTCTCCCTTCTCTCGGATTCTCACCTCCTAAGGACCGAACCTCGCAGGTTCGCTTCTAATGTCCGGTTTTCGACTACTTTCGCTCCTTAAGCCCGTTTTTGACGGGGATTTTTCACCAAATTCATATTTTTACCATTTTTAACTCCCAAAACTCATATTTTATTCATTTCTCAAGGGTTTATAAATTAAAGAGCATTATTTTACATTAAGGAGAGTGATCTACACCACAAGTAGGTCAATTGTGCCCACTTGTAAGCCATGTGTCATCTTCTCATTGGCCCAATCTTATCCACATCACACAAACCAAGGTAAACATCATTTCAACTTGCAAATTGCTCCAGCAACCTTCTCTATATAAAGAAATCCCTGGAGTATTTCTTGGTTTACCTTGATCATTCCAAACTTACACACTTTTTAAACCCTCAAGAAAGCCTCTTTTCCTCTCTAATTCCCACCACTTTGTGCAAGTGTTCTTGAGCTACTACTTCACTTTTTGGTAAGTATTCCATCTAAACTCAAGTGTTATTCCATATTTTCATAACACTCTTGGATCATCTACACACATTTTAACACCAAAGAATCGTTCTTAGGATCATCCAAGTTTTCACGTGTTCATCAAGTGTTCTTGACTTGATACTCCTTGTATTCGACCTCCCACTCTACAAGAAATCACTCAAGGTGAGTTCATACCCCTACATTTTCCAGTTTTCTTTAGTTTTCAGGGGGGGAATACAAGTTAAAACACCAAAACATATTTGAAACTTAACTTGACAGCTTACAACAGAAAAGATGTGACATGTTCACGAACTGTTTTACCCAACTTAAACTTAATATTTTTCAAAACTGTTTAATATGAAAATAGTTCAGGTTTATACCTTTAAAATGACTACTTGCACATCTCCATACAAGTTTTGTACAATTAATGGTGATTTTTACAAAACTGCCTATCACTGCAGCATCAAAGTCGGACCAGGTTGTGAAGATGAACATTTTCACACTGGTTTGAGACCACCAAAAATTATAGGAACATTTATGGATACAGTAGACTCTTTTTCCAAACACTAAGAGTTTACGGATTCAGTTTTCGACTTACGATGATTTTTCTATGAATATTCTAAAACAGTGACAGTTAAGGATAAAACTGTCAAAAACATGTTTGAGAGTTATTCACACCTTGTAACATGTTGAGCAAGGTGTGTACGATTTATACTTAGTATTTTCAATGTCATTTTATTGAAATACAAAGACATGCATAACAAGGTTTCATTCAAACACACAACACTTTTGATAAACTATAATAGGTATAGTTTGAGCACTTCGTTTAACAAAGAAAACAGTAACACAATCGATTTACAAAACGGGTATTTCATTACAAATTACGTGAACTTGTTAATGAATAAATTTGTGAGACATTCTCCTTCGGGGTACTCTCAAGTACCGTAGAAAAGTCCTGTAGTTATAATCAGAATCTCCTGGAGGGAGAGCGTGATAGTTGTGTATAGATCGATATTGGGTCTGACAAACCCGCACCTAAGCTGCTTGCAACAGCTAGACCGGCAGGTCTGGGGTGACAAGTGTCATAACAATTCCGACGCCTGAAGAACGTTGAGTACGAGGTCTTCGAGTTTTAGCATGGTTATAACATCTCACATGGGGAATTAACAAAACACACAGTTCACGGGGATTTAAGGAGTTTTATTTAAATATAAAACCACACACATAAGTATGACGATTTACTTACATATACTAAGTCTTGGTTCAATTAAGACTACACCAAACCTTTTAGAAAATATTGGATTTTTTGGAAACAAACTTGTAACAAACTTTAAGGAACAACATTCATCTTTCATTCATAAAACTGCTTATGAACTCACCAGCTTTATGCCGATACTCTTTCAAAACAACTTGTATTCCCAGGTATTCAGTAATACAGGTAACCACAAGATTTTTTGAAGGCAAGACGCTAAGGCGCATATTTCTTTTGAACTATTTTGACATCATATGTAATTTATTTGGAAACATGTATTTTTTTTGCAACGATGTAACCTTTTAAATTATATTTATGATGATTGTGTTTACTTTCTTCACTATGGTTATGATACTGAGCATGACGTCCTCCGCCCCCGAACGTTTCCGCCGTTCCGGTTTGGGGGTGTGACAACTAAGTCTTAGTCTAATATTTCTTACAACTAATTATTAGTCTAGATTGATCATTAATTGAAAGTCTACTGATTTATAGCTGATAAGGGACAACCAGGTACAATCATATCGGAGGTAAGGACTATTTGGTATACAAACGATACTGTTAGGAAATCTCACTATAAACACCTCACTAAATCCAGCCTAGACATCATCCCCGTAAGTAGATAATTAGTATAAAGACTTGGAATCACTGATAAATCTTGTTTATAGGTTCATAATAACGATAATGAACGTAAAAATAAGTTACACTTAAAGCGTAATAAGTGTAGCTCAAGTTACAAAATTTCTAGCAAAAAGTCAGGAATTTTACTTGCAGAATTCCGACTTGAGAGCTTCTATTTGTCGGGCTCTCTGACGCCTCAAAGCCTCGCTAATATACTCCAGGACCCCAAAAACATTAGAAAATGGGATCTATAGAGAGAGGAATGTTTAGGAGTGATTTTGCTGAAGAAATGAGGTAAAATCGTCTATTTATAGGTTGTTTAGGGTCTCCCCACATTGTGGCACATCTTGCCACGTCGTGGCCTTGCGTAGGCAGCAAGCAAAAACGCAAGTAAAACTACAGATCTTTAAAAACTCGTAACTTCTGCATATGAGCTCCCTTTTTGACATTCTTTATATCCACGCGTAGCTATCAACGAGATCTACAACTTTCGTTTAGACTCTGTCGGCTAATTTTGAATTTATTTTTAAAATTATATTTTAACAGTCTTAGACAATTAAAGTCCGTTAAAAATTCATAACTTTGTCGTCCGTTATTTTTAAAATTATATTTTAACAGTCTTAGACAATTAAAGTCCGTTATTTTTAAAATTATATTTTAACAGTCTTAGACAATTAAAGTCCTATTAATGAGATCTTCAATTCTCTTTTAGATTTTTTCGGCTAAAAATCAACCAACCTAATATTTGATTTCCAAGATGTACACTGTTACGCTGAATCTTAGAAAAATCATAACTTCCTCTAATTAAGTCAGATTTAGACGTTTTTTATATGCACTCTCTTGGTTTAACGACTACTACGATTTTCGTTTAAATCACTAAGGCTAAAAAGTAATTATCAAAAAATTATTTTTTTATGATAAGTGGAGCCGTGTCGGTTTAATCGCGAAACTTCAACAAGTCATAACTTCTTCGTTATAAGTCCGATTTCAACGTTCTTTAGATGTACGGAATCCTTGTGACATATACTACAACTTTGTTTAAGATTATTTATCCTAAATAATCTTCTATCAAAAAGTCATTTTAACGCTTATTATCTCAAAATTGACTATCCCGAATCTGCGGGCGTTATATATATATATATATATATATATATATATATATATATATATATATATATATATATATATATATATATATATATATATATATATATATATATATATAAAAGGGTGTATTTTATAACATTTCAAAACACGAGGTTTAAATATTAATTATCTAAATTAATCATATAAATAATTAATTAATTTAAACCTATCATGGATTTATAATTATCTTTTAATTAATCTTTTAATTAAATTTATTATTAAATCCATAAGGATAATTCAATTTAATTAATGTAATAATTAAATATTATTTTTCCAAGTTTACCTCCTAATATTTAGGGTTTTTATTCTAATCATCTAGGGCATCAAAAATTGGATTTTGACATATCTAAAAACAGATAATTACCAAAATTAACCACACAAATCAGATTAGGCGGAAAAGCCTGAAATTCAGATTTATACAAAGCTCACATCGTGATAAAAGGCCTATCATGTCGTGAGAAACAATTTTTTTCAGAAATTTTATATTTGTTCAATTCATGTCATATACTCCCTCCGTCCCAAAATTATTGTCCACAGACAAAAAAACACACCGATTAATGAAGCATTAAATACCACTAACTTTATATAATAAAATGATAGTTTTGTCCTTACTTTGCATTTAATATTTCATTAAATGCTTAGTTGGTTAAGTAATAATGAGGGGGTATTTTGGTAAAAATGTTATTTATTTTTAGAAGTGGACTATTATTTTGGGACAAACCAAAAAGGAAAGATAGACTATAATTTTGGGACGGAGGGAGTATAATCAATGTTAAACAAAACTAGGCTCTGATTCCACTGATGTGTTTTATATGTTATAAAACTATGTGCTTGCAGAATTTCACTTAGCACTTAAGGGCACATGCAACCTAAATGATCTATGCCATACACTATGAATGTAACATACTGTGAACAACAAAAACTCGCATAAAACCTAGTTAATCTGAATTTAAGAAGTTAGAATTACATCCCTTTGATTTGTTGTAGCAAACAAATCACTTCAATCCTTTCTTTAAAGAGCTTGGAAATTTAGCACCAAACGAATGATACCTCTAATGACTCAAACCTAAAACTAGAAAACCCTAAACTGAGGAGGAGGGATAGGAGATATGAGGGAAATTTCGTTCATATGTTTGTAGGTAATGTCATGAACGAAAATTACAATCCAATAGGTCCTATTTATAGTCTAGGTAACTTGCAGGTAAAACAAGATTTGAATTAATTAAATAATGAATTTAATCATGATTCAAATCATTTCCTTATTAGCATACAGGAGGCTTCTGGAAACCTAGAAGAGCTCCCGAAAACGTCCTCTCTTGGATGGTTCTAGAATTGCCTCTTTTGTTCAACTATTGAACAATTACAATTCAAACCTTACACCTTCAGTTAATTCCAATTAATCCCGAATTAATTGCAGATTAGTTCTGATTAATAATTAATCAATTCTAATTGAGTTCGTTTTAATTTATTGATCATATTAATTAACAAATCAATTAATTTTAACAATCGATCTCATATTAATTTATTAATCACATAATAAATTAACAAACCAATTATCTATTTCCAATTAACATATTAATCACATAATATATTAACAAATCATTTTCCATAATTTCCTATTAGTTTATTAATCATATAATAATCTAATAAATTATATATATATATATATATATATATATATATATATATATATATATATATATATATATATATATATATATATATATATATATATATCTCCTAATATCATTTCTAGCTATTTTCAATTATGAGGGCAACACAAAAAATACTTCCATTTACAAGTATATACCAATTTAGTTATGAGCTTACACACCTTAATCCAACACTATTACATATAAAAGAATATAGGAAACTTGAAATACCTATAAGGAATATCTGTTTATCAAGATATTAGTTAGGATAAGTTAGGATAATAAATATACATTATATATACGATAAAGAACTATGTATATATCCAAATAATGCTTTCCGGTCTTGAAAAGTACTTCTAACTCTAATGTAGCTATACATTAGGGAGAAAGTATGTTTTGATTTAGCTATTACAAACATGTGAACTCACAAACTTTTTAGTTGACACTCTTTCAAAACGCATGTATTATCTGGAGGTTAGACTATTGGAAGACATACTACAAGGATGATCATGGGATTGCAGTCGTCTATTATTTTATTTTCTGGTACCCTAGACTAAGGAATATTGTAACCTACTATTTCAATAAATAAAAGTATTTATTATACTATCGTATTGTTGTATGTTCAATGTATGCTTAATACTGTGATCCATGATGTTGTCTCACCGCCCGGTGTTTCCGCCGCCGGCTGAGGGTGTGACACGTAGTTACTATTTATTTAAGTACATGTGATGTTGATTATTAGGAAATAAGTACTACTGATGATTGTTATACGATGGAGTCATACATATTTTGGTTCATATGGAGATGTAGACGGAGTATGAGCGATTTTATCCTTGGTAATGGTTTGGTAAATAACTATCATAATGTTTTATCCTGGTGCTTCTGATGTTGGTGGTAGATTGATGAACATTATTAAGGACTGTTGCTACTTGGTTGTATATATAGTAATAGTTCAGTTTGGAGATTTATGATGACACTGGACCATTTTAATCCCAATTATCTATTTTCTCCTGTTGATTGGAAGGTGGATGGTGAGGTATTGTTTATGTAATCACATAAGTTTGTTAGTGACATGTTGCAACTTACACTTAAACTTTTATATCACTCATCTTGTTATATCGTGATATTTCATATGGTTGTTGGTTTTTTAAAGGCATGTACACTCTTTGAAGTTTTGAATATTATGCTAGTTGATTCATTTGATTATTAAAATTACGAACAAATTAGAATCAAATACATTTAATCACAATCGACTAAAGAGTTATTGGTTACTTCAAACACTGGAATTGTTAACAAATTTAGCTTTTTCTTCAATGATTTTAAATTAACTTCAAATATCTCTAATTGATTATATGTATTAAAGATTTTGAGAAGAATCCATTGTTAAATAAATTGTTATAATCGAAGACATAGGTATTATAAATCAGAATTTTGATAATCGACTCTTCAAAACTTCTTAACTCGCAATCTCAGTAAACATTGATACAATAGATCATTTATTTGTATTGGGATACATTAATTTTACATGTCTCTGTTTACGATTAGAATACCTTTAGTCTGCTTGAATGATCAAATGAATTGGATGATCAATTGAATCAGATGATCAGATGACTGTTATTTGGTTCGTTGGTTCTCTCCTGGTATATGAGTTCGTTCTGGAACTTGATATATATATATATATATATATATATATATATATATATATATATATATATATATATATATATATATATAAGTTACTAACTGATACGGTCACGTTTCGGTAGTATGTCAATAATATTGTTTCCTTGATTATCCATGTGCATGAAAAGAGATAGACCTTGTCTCAAGCAAAATAATTCAAATTGTTATTTGATTTAGAATATATTAGCTTGTTGTTTCTCTACTAGAGACAGTAGCCATGATTTCCCTTATTTTCTCATACTTATTTGTTTAGTGTTGCATGTAGGTTAGTTTAGATGCATATTTAATCCACAGTCGTATGTATGGAATTAAGAGATTAGCCATCTTAAATTGGCTTCTATCACCAACAAAGATTTATAACACAATTCAAAGCATCTTTTCAATGTTAATTTTTCCGCTTTGGCCATCGATCATGGACAATAAGTTGTATTTAGATCTAATGGAGTACCTTCCTCACGTTATGGAAACATCCATGTGATATATGATTCCTTCTTTCGCTACAATAAGCTAGAATTTAAATATAACCATATAAGCATTTAGTAATCTGGTGACAAACATTGTTTGCGCTTTGCGAGGGATATGCATAAAAGGACGGACACTGTCGTAGAGAAATAAGAGGTTTTGGCGTTACATGAGGACCAACAAGTGTTTTGAGGGTCGAAGAGTTGTGACCATAAGAATTATCAATCAAAATTTTTTGTAGTTTAAGAACATGTTTACTTTTTCATCATCATATTCACCACATACACATTCATCTGTTTCCATGCTCCGTCTAGTGCTCATTCCTTGTGCGCCATGGATAGCCACCATTCGGTCATTCTTTTACATGGCAAGTCATTTTTATATTTATATATAAAAAGTATTGTTATTTTTTTAAATCGTTAAATAAATAAATATCAAAGTATGATATTCTAGTAAATTTAATTTTTTGAAATTACATTCCTTTGATAAAATCTCGTGCCATTGTCTTACATTCCTTTGTTGCTATAAAAACTATATTTTCAGAAAAAATTTCATCCTAAAAAACTTACTAAAATTTAAAAAAGATATTGCATAAGTTTTTTCAAAAAGATTATTAATTAACAAGTTATTGCTATATGTTTTAAAAAAAAATTAAAATAAAGTTTTTCATTGAAAACACATCTACATTTTATTGAAAACACTTATACAAGAATTCCATAAATAAACAAATTAAAAAACTCATAGAGATAAAATAAAGTTTTTCATTGAAAACACATCATTTTTTTTTCTTTTTTCTGTTATAGATATTCTAAGGTCCTGACAATGGTTATAAAACTTATAATAATGACAAAACAAGGTCATGTTTGATAACAATGTGTTAGATGATATTTATATTAACCAATTACTTTGACATATTATCATAGAATAAAGTTGTGAATGAAAAGGAATTATGAAATCACTATGGAAATAAAAGGGGAACTTATATGATAAATTGTTAATGTATCATGGGGAAGGGGTACAGGGAATCTATGTATCAGTTGGCAGTTTGGTAATTATGCCACCCTGTCAGAAAAGGAACTACTCCATCACCTTTTATTTTCCATGCCTATAATTTATTTTTAATTTTTAATTTTTATTTATTTATTATTTTTTTAATTTTCAAGTATGTCAATATATAATACTATATTTTACTAAGGAAAAAAAAAACAAAACATGTTAAGTATATTTATTGTTTTTTAATACTCAAATAAAAATTTAAAATTAATACAAATAACTACTGATTTCGCATGAAATCTACAAAATGGACTGAAAAACATCAGCTAGAAAAAAATTGTGAAGATACATTTTCTGGGCTGGGAAATGAGTCCGGCTGTGGTCCCTATGAAAAATTATTTCTCATTCAAATCTACTAAGAAATTCTTTTCGAAAAATCAGAATAATGCCACAACATCTGCCACTTACAATAATTTTCTTCTGTCCTTTATATATTTTGTAAGTTTCATGTAGCATTTTTTTATTGTATTATATATATACATACAAAAACAACATTATCTACATGCAAAAATCTTGTTTTTACAGGTTGCATTTTAAGATTTCATTTGCGAAAACAACATTTTATTTGTTAATATGCAAAAATCTTGTTTTTACAGTAGCTATTTTTATGTTTTTGGTTGTATTAGATGTACAAAAATATTGTTTGAGTAGATATTTCGGTGAGTAATTTTGGTTTTCATTTTTATTGAACTTCAACAATTTATTTGTTAATATAGCATGATAACGACATAACGTAACATTTAGTATGCACATTAACCACTTAATTTGTTTGCTGTTTCTAAAAAAAATAGACAGATAAATGGCAAATCAAATGCTGGCAAAGTTAGATTAGTCATACACCGTTTACAAGAAAAAAAAATTAGTTATTTCTTTCCACGACATTTTGATATTGTATAGACGTATCTTTTACGTTACTGGACTCGATCTTTATTCATTGGATCATGTTGCATGAAGTTGGACTAGATGCTGAATTAATCACACATCAGCGTTTGTGATTATCATTTGGCAACTTAGAGTTGTCGTTCAAGCAATTAGAATTTTCTTTTATAACCGAATTCAATTTCGTTGGTATAAATAATTAACGATTGTTACATCAACGATCCGCTGTTATGTCTTCCTAAATAAAACTGATAGCTTGATAATAGTTGAGGAGCCACCTATGAGCCAGGGTAGGCCCGTACCCATCCTCATAATTTCAAAAAAATAAAATAAAATTATTTGTTATATATATATATATATATATATATATATATATATATATATATATATATATATATATATATATAAAAGAAACATCCTAGAAATTTTTTTGGCTTCGTCGATGATTAAAGGAGATGAATTACAAACTTAGACATGACTTACACATAAATGATTTTCGCTCATTTTGCTCTTAGATAATTGAAATAGGTACGAAATTTACAATTCATGTTTTTATTAAAATTCTTATTTATGTATACTAATTTATTTTTTTATACAAGTATGCATAGGGTGTACTTGTGGATCTGCACTTCCTTCAAGATACGTAAATAAGAAATTAGTAATTTATGTATACCTCATACATAAATAAGAAATTAGTAATTGATGTACACCTTATTGTGTCGTAAATAAGAAATTAGTAATTTATGTATACCTCATACATAAATAAGAAATTAGTAATTGATGTACACCTTATTGTGCTTGGTGAAGTGTAACTCCCAAATTTTCATACTGGTTACGTCCCAAAAATTCTTTATTTACATTCTTATAAAATATTTTGGTGTACACTAGCACACTGGAATACAAGATGTATCACTAGGAAATGTAGTGACATCAAGTACATGATCTGGGCGCTACAACATCCTAACCTGCAACACAACACAACAGGAACATAACATCGTACGTCAAAGACTTAGTGAATAACAACTACAATAACATAACCATATAAATCATCATATATAAATCAACTTATCACCAACAAACATACACTACATCAAATATACTAATTAAATTACGCCAACTGGTTATTGTCTCTTGACTCCTTATTAGACCTACTAGTATTATTTCACCATAACGGTTATTACCCGGTAACATCGTTAAGGCTAACCAATGATTAACCACTACCATAATACACTCTTATGGACATACTCCGTCCAAAGTAAATGCACCATATTCATCATCTACTTCACATATCAACCATCACCCGAACTTATTTCACCAGACTACCATATATCATCACCTTAATGGTGCGCAATATATCTACTCCACATATTGTATAACAATACACATCAATAAACATCTGATATTAAAGTAGAGTTACTCACCTAACTAGTTAGTAAGCCTAACTCCCGCTTTGGTCTCAAGCTTCCATTGCCTCTTAGCTAGCCACTTTTCCAACACCTGTTCAACAAATAATAAGTTCCTTAGAACCTGTCACAATCTACCAGGAGCTAAACTTCATGACCACTTGTCACTAAACTATTCAAACTCCACAATACATCTGCTTACTAAATTAACCCCATAAGCAAGTAGCTAAATCTCACATTTCTAACAATTCCGCAAGTTAGGGTTTATAACCCACAATAACCAATCGATGGAATCCACCTGATAGGTTTACAACGAAGTTCATAATAGCACCATATTACGACTTCTAATCAACTAACTCAGATTCCAACAACCCTTCGTAATTACTTTATAAAACACAACAACGTAAAGACTAATAATAGAACAAGAGGATACCTCAGCCTGATCGACACTCATACCCTCACGTTCTAGAACCGACTCTTCGATCAATATCCTGAGAACTAATTCTCTCTGGCTTTCTTCTGAATCTAATTTTTCAAAAATCCGCAATTGAAAAACAAAGAATCGTATTTATACATCAAGATTCTGAGTGTGTGCGCCGCACCATTGTAATGGGCATGCCACACTCATGCACCATCGACTTTCCACGTGTCATCTCTTGCTGCCACGTGTCTCTACCATTGCTACGTGTCTCAACCATTCATCATATGTCCAATGCTTAGACACCACAATGCATCGCGACACATAAAACTCACGCCACGACATTAATCGTTGACTAAGGTTGATCCATCTTTGATCGACACATTGTGCATATACATAGGCATGCCACACTTTTCTAATAATAACATTATACTTATTTTTCTTCGTATTCTCCTTCTACAATGTTACACTAATGCACCTTTTATACACACCTTAAAGTAAACTCCATGATTTATTTCTCTTACTTATCATATAAAAAGTTATACCCCTTGGAACATTGTTATGAAAACATGTATTACAAGTTCTTCCCTCTTTAAACAGATATTTTCATTAAAATCTATTTAAAACTCTATTATGTTATTATATCATATTTATACCTCTATCATGCTCACAGTGTATAATACTCCTTCCACTTATACTCATAATATATTGATTAACATCATACCTCTTCACCAAGTTACTAACTCCACAACATCTTAAATCACACAACGTATACACCTTATAAGCTTCTTCAAAACATTCGACAACCATTTACTAATAATGTTCCACATATTATTAGACATTATATATATGAGATAATTTCTAATTATCATTATATTTTAATATCCACTCAAATGTCATCAATAGTATTTCACCTACTATAAACCACTCCTGATCCTCTCCTATTAGTTGTATTTCGCCTAATGTTATTCATAATCAACCATAGCTCTCAATTGTCTCACTACTAATCATATTCCTTCCACTTCTAGTCATATATTTTAATATCACTATCCAACCATCTTGATGATTGCACCAATTTATACTCAGATAAAATAATTAATACAACTTATATTGTATTCCATATCCAGTTGGATGGGATTTTAGATATCATTTGACTACAAGCCCTATGATAAATGCAAATCTTGTTTATCAAGATATATGGCATTTTTATCATTGGCTGATGTAATAATCTATTGGAATTAGTTCACACTAATGGACTGTTTGGATTAACCACAATACATGGTAATATCAACTTCATATGAACATGTTTATCTGAACAAACAAAAGTATGGAACATTTCAGGTGTTCAGAGCTCTCATGCAACGAAGTTAAGAATCAACTTGGCAATAAGATGAGATACACGTATCTAATAGGGATAATGTGTATCTAAGTAAAAAACTGGATTGATCATCTAAGAAGTTGTGAAAGAGTTTCACAAGCTGTCTCCACACAATATACTGTCACAAAGAGTTTTTGTTGGAAATAGAAACAAATCATTGTTTGATTTGATTCTTAATGAGTCGTACTATAAATAATAAACAGTTCATGGATTGTACCATGGATAGAGTTACAAGATCTTGAATTTAGTCAATATCTTAGGATTGCCTTCATATTTATTTTAATATCTTATTTAAGGATCACATATATGACTAGAAAGGAATAGATCTGGTTAAAATCATGTGGTCAAAGCTTAATAAACATTGAAGTCCTTCGGAAATGTCAGGTCAAGCATGGATCAAGGAGAATCCCTAGTATTTAGGAATGTTTGTTATATATCTATAAAAGCCTAGCTATCCACTACTCACACACACATGCTTGCTTTTACTCTCACCTTACACTTGTCTACACTTGAGGTCTATTACACTTAAAACATGATCCAGCTAGCACCTGTAATCACGTTTTTATTAACTTAAGTTCTAAGGAAGGTTATTTCATCACCTCCCGAGGTTTTAAGTTGGAGACCCAAAAGGATTAAAGACTTTTCTCGTATATTGTTGTGTTCTTGCATTTACTTTTTATTTATTATTGTTGGTTTGATCCATTTCTACACTTATAAACATTTTTACAAACGTTTATTCAATTATAACTTAATTTCTTTAACTACAACCTCCAGATACGTTGTGATATCTTGGTCCTTTTTGGGTATCTTAAGACTTATTCTCTAAACTCGTCAATTTCATAACTTTAACATTATATCTATCCCAATTACTTCAGATACACATATTTCTATTTTGCAACAAATTACCATTATCAAACACTTTTTTGAATATAATAAATTTTCTTCCCAGGATCTTGGGTACGACCAAGATATTCGCCATATTTTAAGATCCTCAACATTTCACAGTCCAACATTTTGTTCTAAACATCACGCCATACTTACTAATTTGGTTACAAGATTAGTTTATCATAATTTGACCTAAATAATATATATATATATATATATATATATATATATATATATATATATATATATATATATATATATATATATATATATATATAATTGGGTTCACTAGAAAATGCATAATTAGGACAATAAATACCGGAACGAATAATAAAGCGTCACATGTTATTTTATTGATTAATGGGTAAACTACACAGATGTTTCATATGGTTTGGAGTAATTTGCACGTTTGGTCCCTAATTTTTTTTACTTTTCTTTTAATTGTTCATTTTTTCATCAGTCATTACTTTTGATCATCACTTTCTTTTTTTAGCCATCAAATTTGACCAAGATCATAACGAAGCATCAATAACCAATTTGACTTCAAATCATCACATATCCACATATGTAACTATCTGATCACAATTCACACTATAGAACTTCAATTTTGACCATTTTTTTTGACTGAGCTTTTAAACCTTCAAAAACCAATTCATGTGCTTCCATACTCATCTTGGCAACAACTTTCAATAATTTAGAATTTCAAGCAAAAAAAATCAGAAACACCAAAATTCAACACACTAATTAAAAAAAAATCATCTCCATCTTCAACTGTTGTTGAGAATTTATTGAATCAAATCAAAATTGGTACAAGAATTGAATTATTAGACAAATAATTTTCTTTTCACAGATCAACAATAATACTCTGGATCAATTCGTAAGTGGATTTGTTAAATAAGACCTGGAAGTAACCTCAGAACATTCTTTGATTGATATTCATAATGAGGAATAACTGATCAAACCAAATGTAAAATCAATACATAATCCAAGAGACAAATATGATGAGAAATCGATTTCATGAACTCCAATCACCGATTGAATGATGTGTAAGTGAATTACTAAAACATTGTGAATCAAATAATAAACATAGAATTGGTCGGTCAACTTTGAAATTGAAAGCAATCAAATACGCGAAGTCATGAACAAAAGAATAAGCATATTAAATCGATTAAGAGAGTTGATTATCAAAAACATATAAAAATTACGAACTCAATATGGAATAGATTTGGATAAGATATGAGAATAAAAAATGATGTCATGAATGAAAGAGTAAACTTATATTGATTTGATGCTCCGAACATAGATTGGATTGTATATTTCAGATTAGGCTAGAATAAACCAATCTTTTAACAATAAATGGATCAAACAAATTCGACCTTTGAATCATATGAAAAGTAAAAGGATCATAACTTTGGGCTTTCGATGAACTAAAAAATGATTTAATTTGTTTTGAGCTGAATTGAATGAAAATAGATTGGATCAAAAATATTAGGGACCAAACACATAATTTTAACCAAGCCACATGGATAATTTCAGTAATTTACTCTATAAGTAAGTGTAATGAACCTATATATATATATATATATATATATATATATATATATATATATATATATATATATATAGGTTCAAATACGGATGAAATCTATTGTGTGGACGTGTATGGACAATATTATTATGTGAGAATCACCAAGAGTATGGATTGTTTGGTAATGTGTATGCTTTCAACATCACACAAATATTATCATTAGCATGCATTATCACTAATTCACATTCATTGTTGTTCACACACATCGTTATTCATTCATTTTTTTTAAATATGATTATCAAGAACACATACCGACAACATTCTGACATAATGAAAATCATTAAAAAAGTCCATACTACCCTTATAGACAATTTAATTAGTAAGAATGCATGATAATGATATGCACATTACCAAAACAACCTATTCTCTTAGTCTTTCTCACAGAATATCACTGTCCATAAACGCCCGCATAATAGATGTCCATCCACATATGAAACTAACTAACTAACGAACTAACTAACTAACTAACTATATATATATATATATATATATATATATATATATATATATGTGTGTGTGTGTGTGTGTGTGTGTGTGTGTCTATTATGTGTACTAATTTTAGCTTTCTTTTACTACGCTTAATGTCTTTAACTTTCATTAGCATCTTAAACGGTTCAAGATCTTGTAGAAGCCAACATCTTGGGACTGCCAACATATTTCTTCTTAATTTTTACATGAATAAAAGCTTATATCACAAATCATAGACCAAGTCAATGCCGCATGTGGTAAATAAGAATAGACCTTAAGTCTCCCCTAAAAACCTGGTCAAGCAAGAATAGGGGAAGATCCTGAAATCATCGACTTACATCTCACTCGATCAACTTGCACTTGTAACTTCAATTTGAATTAACATAAGTTCTAAGACAGTGTGACATTGTCCCCTCCGGATGTTTTATATTGTAGATCCTAAAGGATTAAGGACTTTACTCGTATATCTTCGTGTTCTTACACTTATTCTCACTTCTACATTGTTGTTTTTTTATTTTAAAACTAATACATGTTTTTCTAAACATGTTAAAACCTTTATTATCTCTTTTTGATAACTTTAACACTATTTTTGCCCTAATCTCTAAGCATATATGTGTTTATATCTCGGGTTAAGTTAACATTTTAAACGATCTTCTTATTCATATTCTATTTAAAAAACATCTACATTACTGCATTAATCTCAAGATCTTAACTCATGATCTTAAGCATCTTATAATATCTTAAGTACCCGACAAATCTTAGATCTTTATCTAAAATATCACACCACATTTACTTATTTGGTTACAAAGTTACAAAATTAATTATTGACAATAACAATTTGGCACCATCCATGGGACAAGTGGTGTTTACTTTTTCTTAAGATTGTTAAATTTTTTTTTTATGATTTTCCATCACTTTCATTTTTATACAAAAAATGTCGACTTTACCAAAATCCACATTTAGCACTACTCCTTCTAGTCATACGAGTTTGGACCTCCCACCTCCACCTACTATCAACCTGTGACAACTGTCAATTTCCGGTCAAGTCAAAGTCAAATAAAGTCAACAAGCCAAACCGTTCAACTCAATTAACCCTTGTATATTAGGGTTTACATCGTGTTTACTATTGTACAACACGCTATCTTTATGCAAAGTATCACTTTGAGTCATCACGTGTTCAGAAAATCTAAACCCTAATCGGAGTAACTGATGGAACAACTCAATAAAACATTAATACATACCCTTCGGGGGTGTATAACACTCATAAAAAGTCATAACGGCGTTTACGAACCTTGCATTACAAGGCAAAACACTAATAAAATTCGCACATAAAGTCTCTCTAAATCTCTCTCGCTCTATCTGTAACATCCCAAAAATACAGTCAAAAAAATTCGTTTTTAGTTCATTGTGACAACCCTAATAACCAATATCATAATAAAAACCATGAGTAATATGTCTCAAAATATCATAACAATGTCACATATCAAATCTCGTGTCAAAATATCATATCCAAATATCAGAGTCTAACTCCCAGGCTGAAAACTGTGGTGTGTGCCATGCAATCATCCCGAGCCCTTCCCAGTGCTAGTGGAAGTACTTGAAACCAAAACTGAAAACCATAAGCACGAAGCTTAGTGAGTCTCCCCAATCTACCACATACCATCTATACATAGCATGCAACTATGAGATACGAGCCTCACCCACACTCGTGGATATACGAGCCTCGCCCACACTCCACTAAATGGGAGATATGGGCCCCGCCCACACTCCGCTATCTAGGAGATACGGGCGTCGTCCACACTCCACTGTCTAGGAGATACGGGCCTCGCCCACACTCCACTATCTCTGAGGTACGGGCCTCGCCCATGCTCAGCTACTTCGAGATACGGGCCTCGCCCACACTAAACTATGATGAGATACGGGCCTCGCCCACACTCTGCTACAAAACCCAACATAGAAGTATCACACAGACAACATGTAAAGCTAACCCACTATTCATACATCATAATCAACTACTACTATAAGATACGGGCCTCGCCCACACTCTGCTAAGATAGGATACGGGCCTCGCCCACACTCTGCTACTATCATATCATACTACGGGTCGGCCTTGGTGCCGTAGACCCGTTCCTACTGAAGGAGATTTCACCTCGTATAACTGGCTGCTGATATCCCGAGTGATAAATCCCTGCTTGTTGCTCCGACGACTCTTCGGCTACAATCACATAACATTTTGAATCAACTGATGATTCCACATCGAGCAAATAACCAATTCACCCCCGGTCAAAGTCAAAGTCCTGGTCAGAGTCAACTTCCAGGTTGACTCTACTCGCCGAGTCCTACAATGGACTCCCCGAGTTCCCTAAATCACAATTCTCCAACTTGTGACTCGACTCGCCAAGTCGGGGCGTAGACTCGTCGAGTCCCTCTACTTCCAGATCCTTGTCCTAACTCACTGAGTCCTCTTCCAATCACTGATTCAACTCACAACTCTCAAATCGGAGAAATCGAGAGTTTGCGCTCCGACTCGCCGAGTCCAATGAACGACTCGTCGAGTCCTATGCATGTCTTCCCTATACAGTTGATTCTAATTGATACCAGTGCATGCAATTCATAGATCTGAGCTTCTAGGGCCGATATAACACGCAAAGTTGCCTACTTTACGTACATGCATAGAGGTATGAAGCTAAAACACCAAAATAAGCTAGAAATGGGAACCTAGGGTCTGGAACAAGGCCTTGCTTTACATAAAGGTAGCTACTTTGAGCTCCTGGAGCTCAATGGTGTCCAGATCTATAGTTCCCTACCCTAAGGGAGCTCCAATCTCGAGTTTGGACCTTGAAATGTCCCAAAAGTGGCAAAACAAGCATATATGAAGATCTACTAGGAAAATGAACAAGGTAGAGGCTTTATTACCAGATAGAGTAGCAAAAGGAAACTAGCTTCTGGATCTCCAAAACACTCAAAATCAAGAAGGAAACACTCAAACTGACCAATGGAGGGCTAGGGTTTTGAAGGGGAACGCTCTAGAGGTGCTGGAGGCTGGGATGGGGGCTATAAGGACGTTTAAATAGGGTACAAACCCTAAGGATTAGGGTTTCATCCGGACTGGCCTACTCGTCGAGTCAAGATGCGGACTCGCCGAGTAGGTCACTTAAACCCGCGACCAATCCTGGTATCTACTCGACAAGTTAGGGCTACTACTCGTCGAGTAAATATTTATAAAAAAAACATTTAATAAATTAATACGTACCAGGAACGGGGCGTTACAATTCTCCCCCACTTATCTTAGACTTCATCCTCGAAGTCTGCTGTCTCTGGAAACAACTCTGGGTAGTGCTCCCTCATCTCTTCCTTGGGCTCCCACGTCCACTCCGAACCCTTGTGGTGCTGCCACTGCACCTCCATCAACTCTACTCTCTTGTTCCTCATCTCTTTCACCTTGCGATTTAGAATCGCCACTGGTCTCTCGATGTAGTTCAGGCTGTTGTCAACCTGAATGTCCTCCAGGCGTGCCACTGCGGAATCATCCACTAAACACTTCCACAACTGAGAAACATGGAACGTGATGTGGATCTGGCTGAGCTCTGCTGGAAGGTTTAACCGATAAGCAACCTGACCCACCCGGGCCAAAACCCTAAACGGACCATTGAATCTGGGGCCCAGCTTGCCCCGCTTCTGAAATATGATAACACCCTTCCAGGGTGACACTTTCAGGAGGACCATATCGCCCACCTGAAACTCCAAGTCCGAACGCCGCTTGTCGGCGTCACTCTTCTGCCGGCTCTGAGAAGCTTGGAGTCTGCTCCGGACTTGTTGAATCCGCTCCGTAGTCTTGAGTACCACCTCTGTACTCCCCATGACTCGCTGACCGACCTCTCCCCAACAGATTGGGGTCCTACACTTCCTCCCATAGAGCATCTCGAAGGGAGGCCGGTCTATACTGGAGTGATAGCTGTTGTTATACGAAAATTCCGCTAACGGAAGATACGTGTCCCAACTGCCCCCAAAATCTGGCACACATGCCCGAAGCATTTCCTCGAGAGTCTGGATCGTCCTCTCGCTCTGTCCGTCCGTTTGAGGGTGGAAAGCGGTGCTGAAATGGAGACGAGTACCCATCTCGTCATGAAACCGCTTCCAAAACCTGGAAGTAAAACGGGCGTCTCTGTCTGATACCACTGAGACAGGCACTCCATGACGTGCCACCACCTCTCGCACATAAATCTCAGCCAATTTCTCGGCTGAGATGCTCTCCTGGATCGGTATGAACTGCACAATCTTGGTCAACCGATCCACGATGACCCAAATCGAATCTACCCCACGTGCGGTCCTGGGAAGCTTAGTAATGAAATCCATGGTGATATCCTACCATTTCCACACGGGAATGTCTAGCGGCTGCATCTTTCTGTGGGGCCTCTGGTGCTCTGCCTTGACCTTCCTGCAGGTCAGGCATCTCTCCACATACCAAGCTACGTCCCGCTTCATGCAGAGTCACTAGTAATTTGGTCGAAGATCTCTGTACATCTTCGTCGCCCCTGGGTGAATGGAGAACCGAGACTTGTGGGCCTCATCCATCAATACCTGTCGTACTCCGCCCCAGTACGGTACCCAGACCCTCCTTTGTAGGGTCAACAGTCCTCGGCTATCATAATCAAAAGAAGCCACCCGGACCACGATCCTCTCACACTTCTGCCTCTCCTCCTTCAGGCCCTCAACCTGTGCCTCTCTAATCTGCTCTAGCAATGGAGTCATCACTATCATCCTCAAACAGATGTCTCGTATCGGGGCCGCCACCACCTTGCGGCTCAGGGCATCGGCCACTACGTTGGCCTTGCCCGGGTGGTAGAGGATCTCACAATCGTAATCCTTAACCACATCTAACTATCGTCGCTGTCTCATGTTCAGATTCGGCTGATCCATGAGGTACCTCAGATTCTTGTGATCCATGTAAATAGTACATCGGACCCCATAGAGGTAATGCCGCCAAATCTTGAGGGCGAACACAACAGCCCCCAACTCTAAATCATGCGTCGGATAGTTAGCCTCGTGAGGCTTCAACTGTCTAGAGGCATAAGCTATCACATGGCCTCACTGCATCAATACTGCTCCTATGCCTGTGATCGAAGCGTCACAGTAGACTACAAAATCATCTACTCCCTCTGGTAGGGTGAGAATCGGTGCCTCGCACAATCGCTGCCTGAGCGTCTCGAAGGCTGCTTGCTGCTCAGGACCCCAGCGATACACAACCGACTTCTTGTTCAGTCGAGTGAGCGGTACAACTATCTTGGAGAAGTCCTGGATGAATCTCCTGTAGTACACTGCCAAGCCCAGGAAGCTCCGAATCTCGGATGGAGACCTCGGGACCTCCCACTGCATCACGACCTCAATCTTTGCCGGATCGACTAATATACCCTTCTGGTTGACGAGGTGTCCCAAAAACTGCACCTCGCGCAACCAGAACTCACACTTGGAGAACTTTGAGAAAAGTCTCTCCCTCCTAAGTGTCTCTAACACCTTTCTCAGGTGCTCCTCGTGCTGCTCCTGAGTCTTGGAGTAAACCAAGATGTCGTCAATAAACACTATCACAGACCGATCCAGCATCGGCCTGCATACACGGTTCATGAGATCCATGAACGCGGCTGGAGCATTGGTGAGCCCAAACGGCATCACCACAAACTCATAATGACCATAGCGGGTCCTGAAAGCAGTCTTCTGCACATCATCGCCTCTAACCCGCATCTGGTGATATCCAGAGCATAGATCAATCTTGGAGAACCAAGATGCTCCCTGGAGCTGATCAAACAAATCATCTATCCTCGGGAGTGGGTAACAGTTCTTCACCGTTACCTTGTTCAGCTTCCGGTAGTCTATACACATACGATGCGACCCATCCTTCTTCTTCACAAACAGGATCGGGGCTCCCCATGGCGAACTGCTCGGCCTGATAAAACCCTTGTCTAGCAGCTACTGTAGCTGCGTAGACAACTCCTGCATCTCTGGAGGAGCCAACTGATACGATGCCTTGGCTATCGGAGCCGCACCAGGAACCAGATCAATCCTAAACTCAACATGTCTTTCCGGGGGTATCCCAGGTAAATCCTCTGGGAATACGTCCGGGTACTCTCGCACTACTGGTACATCATCAACTGTCACCTTACCCTTTTCCCGGGTATCCACAACATAGGCGACGTATCCTGCGCATCCCTGCTGGAAATAACGCCTCGCTCTCGCTGCTGAGCAAAGAATCGGTCCGCGCTGTGGCCTCTCGTCCTGAATCACTAACTCTCCCCCACTAGGAGTGCGAACCCTCACCAACTGGCGCTCACAGTCAATCACTGCCCCGTTGGGGCTCAACCAATCCATACCTACTATAACTTTATTCCCTCGCAAGGGAATAGGAACCAAATCCACCATGAACTGCTCGTCATACAACCGTAATGTACATCCCCTATGGACTCTCGCGACCCTGAGGGTCCTTTCATCGGCTATCTCAACATCAAGCGGACAATCCAGCTCCCCCGGAGCTCTGCTAAATCGCTTGCTAAATGCAAGCGAAACGAATGATCGGGTAGCCCCTGAATCAAACAATAACGTAGCTGAAATGTCATTCACTAAGAACGACCCTATACACAAACACATAATCGTGAGAAACAAACTATATAAAAAACAGAGATAAGAGGAAAATACATACCTGCCACCACATCAGGAGTCGCTCGCGCCTCCTCTGCTGTCAGCTGAAGGGCTCTACTCTTCGCCACTGGCGCCTCGGTCCGGCCCTGACGGCCGTCTGTAATCCTCAATGTAGCAGGGGCAGGTGCCGCCACCTTCCCTGCTGCTGCTAAGCTCGGACATTGGTACCTCTTATGGCCCCTATGATTGCATTGAAAGCAAATCAGATCAGAAAGTGACGTGGTAGTAACGGTAGAAGTAGCAGTACAATCCCTGCTCATATGACCTGTTCGGCCGCATTTGAAACAGCCCGAACTCCCTGCCCTGCACGCCCCATGGTGTGACCTACCACACTTGCCGCAGCGGCCTCGGCCCTGCTGGCCCTTCCCTCGGGAATATGTCTTGGGCCTTTTGCCCGAACCATCTGAACCAGACACTACCTCTGGTTTCCTCTTCCTCTCCATCTCAAGATCAATCTCCCTCTCACGAGCCCTCGCAATCATGCCATCCTGCGTTTTACAACTGGACCGGCTCACAAACTGTCTGATATCACTCCTTAACATCTCATGGTACCGGGCCTTCTTCATCTCCTCATCTGCCGCGTACTGAGGAACGAGAAGAGCCCTCTCCCTGAACTTGGCGGTAATCTCCGCCACTGCCTCCGTCGTCTGCTGGAGATCCTGAAACTCCCTAGCAAGCTGCTGCACCTCAATGACAGGTGCGAACTCGGCCTTGAACCGGGCCACAAAATCCGTCCAGGTCATAGCATCAAGGGCTGCATCATCCCTAATGACATGTCCGACCTCCTCCCACCAATCACGTGCCCTGCCCTTCAGAAGACAGGATGCAAGTCGGACCTTGTCCCCCTCGGGACATCTGCTAGTGCGGAAAGCGTTGGCAACATCAGCCAACCATCTGGTACTCGCAATGGGGTCTCGGGCCCCCTGGTAATCTGGAGCTCCACAAGCCCGAAACTCCCTGAATGTCAATGTACGTGACCCCATCATAGTCACCATCTCAGTGCGGAACGCACTCAACCTCTCATCCAACAGCTCAAGAATACCCTCCTTGACCGATCCAAAGATCACAGGAGTCTGCTCAAGTATGATACGCATGACCTCTGAAGAGATGAACTCTCTGGTCTGCTCATCCAAATGCTCGGTTCCCAAGCCTGAACCTGATCCCTCTTCGGCACCTGAACTGCCAACTGCTGGTCTAGGGCGTAAAACCACCATTCTGAAACACATAATGACAATCATCAGACACTGATATAACTAGAGGAATCACATCTACCATAAGTTTCCTGATCTTGTCTCAGCCTTCCTCGATTCGAGTACGAATCCTCTGCTTTCAGTAGTACGGGCCCATACTACCTTCCACATCTATCCGTACTTTCCTCAAGAACTGCCTTGACTCCACCAAGTCCCTTCTATTGCTACTGATCTCTGCTATGCTCTTCCTAGGCTTGCCCTAGGGTAATCATCAACCCACTCTCCGCCATCAGCTGCGTAAGAAGTCCCCGCTTTCTTCCTCTAATTAGCTCGCAAATACTATTACATATCACTCAGACTAGATAATTCTTCGAATGAGAGGTCCTACCCTACAACAGTTGGACTCAAACAAGAGCTGTGAAATAGGGCTAGACCTAACCTTCTGGAATTATTTAGACCTTGCAATATGTAACTTAACATATTTGTTTACTAGTTAGTGAAAACAGCTAGAACTCCTAAAAGCACAAAGCAAGCAGCATTCGGACATCGAGTGCACACAATCAAACATATACTACTGACGCTATCCTCCTGACTAATCTGTACTAGCATGCAGTTCTCATAAAGCTAAAACACATATAGCAGGCACATAAGGCATCCTTCCTAGATCCTTAGTCCTAATATAGCATGCTGTTCTTACTAAACTGAAAATCATCACATAAACTTGTATGGGTATATTGGGAGTACTTACTTGAGCTCGGCTGATTGCATGCACCACACCCTTTTCTCTTTTTCAAAACTCTTTTCTCTTTTTAAGTTTCTTTTTCAAAAATTATTTTTGTAAATGATTTTCTTTTGAAAACCATATACCATTTCCTTAGTTTGAGTCCAGACACACCGGAAAGTGTGTCCGAATCCCTCAAACCAAGGCTCTGATACCAACTTGTAACATCCCAAAAATACAGTCAAAAAAATTCGTTTTTAGTTCATTGTGAAAACCCTAATAACCAATATCATAATAAAAACCATGAGTAGTATGTCTCAAAATATCATAACAATGTCACATATCAAATATCGTGTCAAAATATCATATCCAAATATCAGAGTCTAACTCCCAGGCTGAAGACTGTGGTGTGTGCCATGCGATCATCCCGAGCCCTTCCCAGGGCTAGTGGAAGTACCTGAAACCAAAACTGAAAACCGTAAACATGAAGCTTAGTGAGTCTCCTCAATCTACCACATACCATCTACACATAGCATGCAACTAGGAGATACAGGCCTCGCCCACACTCGTGGAGATACGGGCCTCGCCCACACTCTGCTAACTGGGAGATACGGGCCCCGCCCACACTCTGCTATCTAGGAGATACGGGCCTCGCCCACACTCCACTGTCTAGGAGATACGAGCCTCGCCCACACTCCACTATCTCTGATGTACGGGCCTCGCCCATGCTCAGCTACTTCAAGATACGGGCCTCGTCCACACTCAACTATGATGAGATACGGGCCTCGCCCACACTCTGCTACCAAACCCAACATTCAAGTATCACACAGACAACATGTAAATCTAACCTACTGTTCATACATCATAATCAACTACTACTATAAGATACGGGCCTCGCCCACACTCTGCTACTATCATATCGTACTACGGGCTGGCCTTGGTGCCGTAGACCCGTTCCTACTAAAGGAGAACTCACCTCGTATAACTGGCTGCTGATATCCCGAGTGAGAAATCCCTGCTTGCTGCTCCGACGACTCTTCGGCTACAATCACATAACATTCCGAATCAAATGATGATTCCTCATGGAGTAAATAACCAATTCACCCCTGGCAAAGTCAAAGTCCTGGTCAGAGTCAACTTCTAGGTTGACTCTACTCGCCGAGTCCTATAATGGACTCGCCGAGTTCCCTAACTCACAATTCTCCAACTCGCGACTCGACTCGCCGAGTCAGGGCGTAGACTCGTCGAGTCCCTCTACTTCCATATCCTTGTCCTAACTCACTGAGCCCTCTTCCACTCATTGATTCAACTCACAACTCTCAAATCGGAGAAATTGAGAGCTTGCGCTCCGACTCGCCGAGTCCAATGAACGACTCGTCGAGTCCTATGCATGTCTTCCCTATACAGTTGATTCTAATCGATACCAGTGCATGCAATTCATAGATCTGAGCTTCTAGGGCCGATATAACACGTAAAGTTGCCAACTTTACGTACATGCATAGAGGTATGAAGCTAAAACACCAAAATAAGCTAGAAATGGGAACCTAGGGTTTGGAACAAGGCCTTGCTTTGCATAAGGGTAGCTACTTTGAGCTCCTGGAGCTCAATGGTGTCCATATTTATAGTTCCCTACCCTAAGGGAGCTCCAATCTCGAGTTTGGACCTTGAAATATCCCAAAAGTGGCAAAACAAGCATATATGAAGATCTACTAGGAAAATGAACAAGGTAGAGGCTTTATTACCAGATGAAGTAGCAAAAGGAAACTAGCTTCTGGATCTCCTTCTTCTCCTTTGCACCTTCTCTCTTTCCTTCTCTTCTACACTTTCAAGGATACACCAAAACACTCAAAATCAAGAAGGAAACACTTAAACTCACCAATGGAGGGCTAGGGTTTTGAAGGGGAACACTCTAGAGGTGCTGGAGGCTGGGATGGGGGCTATAAGGACGTTTAAATAGGGTACAAACCCTAAGGATTAGGGTTTCATCCAGGCTGGCCTACTCGTCGAGTCAAGACGCGGACTCGCCGAGTAGGTCACTTAAACCCGCGACCAATCCTGGCATCTACTCGACGAGTTAGGGCTACTACTCATCGAGTAACTCTTTATAAAAAAACATTTAATAAATTAATACGTACCAGGAACGGGGCGTTACACTATCTCTCTCTATCTGAAATCTCTCCCAAATCTCTCCAAGTATGTGAAATCTCTCCCAAATATCTCCAAGTATGTGAAATCTCTCCCAAATCTCTCTCATAACCTCCCTCAACTTTTTATAATCATTTGGGGCATCCCGACCCTTAAATTAGTCAAAAACCGCTCGAAACGGGAAGTTTATGCGAAAAACAGCTCTATAGAAGCGAAACCCTCTTAGAGGCGAAACCCTAAGAAGCCTCCTGGACCGAAGCCTCTCTTTAGAACCGAGCCTACTCCTTAAGGACCGAAGGTAACTTAGGAACCGAAATCATGAGGTCCGAAACTGCCATGGACCGAAACCTAGAACCGAACCTTCTATAAGAACCGAACCCGAAGGTCCAGTTCGGACCCGAAGCTTGTATAACCGAAGGTCCCTTCCGGACCGAACACCCTCCTTTCGCTTCCAAATCCATTATGTTTTGGGCCCGAAGGCCTGGTTAGCATCTCCCCTTGGACCGAAGGCTAGGTTCGGGTCTCACCCTCTAAGGACCGAACCTTCGGCCTGATTTCGGCTTTTCACCCTTTCTTCCCGGTTTTCGACCCCGATCTCGTTTTAAGCCCGTTTTCGATGATTTTCGCACGGGATTTTCGTATAAATCCATATTTTATTATTTTTAACCTTCCAAGATCATAAAATATGCATATTCTAAGGATTCTTGTATTAAAACCCATACTTTTCTTAAGAGCAAAGGCAAAGTACAAAAGGTGGAGTGTTGACTTTTCCATAAAGTTATGACACAAGCAACCTCCCATACCCACTTTATGACCATCGTCAGTCACTACTCCTTCCCATATAGTCAACTATTTGTCCTTTCACCCTCTTTCTCCAGCAAAGATCTTGATTCAAGGGCTGAAGATCTTCATCACTACTCCCACATTATTCACTCCTTCACCAAAGAGCAAACCTATTTCTCTCTCTTACTCACTCCCTCTAAACTCGAAATTCAAGGCTGTTCTTGAGCATTCTTCTTCACTTTTGGGTAATTAATTTCATCTTTCACTTGATTATCTTACACTCTTTCACCCAAATCATGGAATCCTTACACAAATATCATCATATTTGTTCATAGAATCTTCAAATCTTCAAGCAACTCCCAAGTGTTCTTGACTTGGAAACTTCTTCTCTTCATCATCTATACTAAGGGATCACTCAAGGTGAGTTCATACCCCCACATTTTCATGTTTTCCTCAAGTTTTAGGGGGGGGTGGGATACAAGTTAAAATACCAAAAACTTAACTAAACTCAAACATCAGCTTTCAACAGGAAAGTTCAGTTCCATTCACTGACTGGTTTGACCATCCTAAACTTAATATCTTTCCAAACTGTTTAATTTCAAAATAGTTCAGGTTCATACCTTTAAAATGACTACTTGCACATCTCCATACAAGTTTTCTACAATTTATGGTGATTTTTACAAAACTGCCTATCATTTCAGAAACAAATTCGGACCAGTCTGTGAATATGAACATTTTCACACAAGTTAGAGACTTCTAAAAATCATAATAGAAATTATGAATAAACTAGACAATTTTGATAAACTCTCAGAGTTTACGGATTCAGTTTTTGACTTCGTATGATTTTTCTATGATGTTTTTAAAACAGTGCAAAAAGGTTAAAAACTAGTTACATAGCTTAGACTATTAACAACACTTTGTAGTGTGTTGAGCGAAGTGCATAACAATAAGTTTCTATATGTTGAATGTATTTCTTGTTAGTTTATCATCATAAACATAAATTAGTCATTCATGATAAGGTTTTCCATTCATTTCGAACACATATAATAAACTACAATAAGTATAGTTTATGGATTTTACGATAAAAACATACTACATGAAAAAGGTTTTACTCTCAAAACAAATGGGTTTTTCATATACTACATGATAAACTATAATAGTAATAGTTTATGGATTTCATATCACGAATTTATTACATAAAAGGTGATTTCACTTCCACCACGGAAGATGTTTTATATTCAAACTATATCTAAACTAGTTAACGTAAATTGTGAGACACGTCTTCATTGTACTCTTTGAGTACTGGTTAAAAATTCCTGAATTAGTTATAACTAGAGTCTCTTGTAGGGAGAGCCTGATAATTGTGTATAGATCTATATTGGGGTTGACAACCCACACCCATGCTGCTTGCATAAGCCCGATCGGCCGATCGGGGGTGACAAATGTCATTTCGATTCCGACGTCTGAAGAACGTCGCAGCAGGCATATCTGTTATAGTATGGTTATAACGACTCACATAAGGAGTTAACAATCTTTCAAGTTTACAGGGAAAATTCTACTTTTAAAAGGGGTTTTATCTATTTAAAACTACAAACACGTTATAGGTACAAAACACACACATATTCTCGGTCTTGGGATTTAAGACTACATGACTTTTATAAGGAACATTTTCTCGGTCTTGGGATTTAAGACTACATGACTTTGATAAGGAAAATATTGGATTTTCTTTGAAAACACATTACCATTATAAACAAAATATAGGTACAAAACACACACATATTCTCGGTCTTGGGATTTAAGACTACATGACTTTTTATAAGGAAAATAAAGGATTTTTCTTGAAGTTTACATTACAAAGTACCAGGTTTACACAAAATGGATTTTATGATATTAAAACTACGTTTCATCTAGAATTGTTAGACTTCAGCTATAATTGCTAAGTGTACATGTTAGAGCTATATAAGAATTTAGTCGCAATCGACTTAGAATTGGTGGGCCCCCTTACTTCCTGTTCCTTGTTTGGTTGTGGACCTAGGGCAGACCCATTATATTCGACGGTTTATTTACCTTAAATTTTATATAACTTATATACGCTGGGTGGTCATAGAAGGAATCTTTGGGTCTTTCTAAGGTACATTATTGCATAACATAGGAGCGTTCATTTCACACTTAATAAAGAAAATATCGAATTTTCTGGAATCATACTCTATCGCTTTTACAAGGAAAACGACTTCTTTCTCAAATAAAACTCTTATGAACTCACCAACTTAATTGTTGACACTCTTTCAAAACTACTTGTATTCTCAGGAAATCAGTGAAACAGGAAATCAACAGCTTTTGAGGATGGGACGTTAAATCGTCAAACTTTTCATTTTGTCATCATAGTGTAATTGATTTGAAACATGTAAACACATTTTATGGTGTAACTTTTTCAATTATATTTATGATGGTTGTATTTACTTTGAGCACTATTATACTCATTGTTGTGATACTATACATGAAGTCCTCCACCCCCGGACGTTTCCGCCATCCTTGGTTTGGGGGTATGACAGATTGGTATCAGAGCATTGTTTATAGTGAACTAAGTATATCGAACCACATAAGATATACAAACTATAAATGCATTGGGACGAAAGTCTCTGATTAAACATTTTCAAATAACTATACTTTTAGAAATAAATAGTTTCTTGTTAAAAGTATAAGTACATACATGCATACCAGTATAGTGTCACGTCTAAGGAAATCACAAAAGTAAAAATAGAGGAGTTGTACAATATGAATATGCCCTGGGATATGCAATAAAGTATGGGAGGAATATAGCCTGATTAACTTTATTCGTCCGAGAAGTGACTAGTATGTGCTGGCGGATAGTCATAGTGGACAATAAGTCTATCAACTTACCAACACCCATACAAGAAGATCGTTAAGAACCAAAAATAACATTTAAAATACTAGAGGAGTATTTTGTGGTACTATAACTTATTTGAAAACTAAACAGATTCTTGCTAGTAGATCTACAATCACTAAGTGGATACGCTAAAGTTATATATAACTTAGATATCATAGACTTAGAATCTGTGATCATTGCTTTACTTCATGTTCCTTGTTTGGTTGTGGTTTTGGAGTATGATCACTTATTCGAAGGTCTATCATATCTTTTGTTATATGTAACTGGTATGCACCATGTCATTATAGAAGTAATTAAGGAGGATTAAACCCCTATAAGTATTTCTAGGAATATGATTATTATGTGCCTTTTACCTCACTCCTATTCTCGCCCGGACATCATGACAAGATTTTACTTACCAGGAGACCCCTACTAACTGAACCCGGAGAGTTAGTGGGTGATTAGGAAAAGAGTCGAAAGTGGAGCCAGAGGTCGACAACTCTCCTTACATAGCCAGGACTCTCGCGAACCGTTTCGACTACATCGAACTTGTGCCCTATTGGGCAGCATTGATCGAAAGGTGGAGTCGCCAGCAACGACAACGATCGCCATTTGGAGACCAACAAGGTTGCGGTAACCTCAACCATCGGGGACCAAAACAGGGAGACTGCGATCGAGTTCGGGAACTGCGCGCTGCTACAGACCCTACCATCTCACAAACTCGAGACTTGGAAAGAGACTACTATTTCAGAGACCAACTCATTAAGGACCTTGTTGCCACTCGGGCGAAGGCAAGAGAGCGTCGGTATAGACACTCGACACTCGAAGAGAGAGTGGTCGCAGCCAAGCGTAGGTTGGCAGAACTACAGGACGCATCGACTTCGTTTCAAGCACCACTGGGACGTATTGTCGTGAGAAGAGTTCATTTTACTCACAAGACCTTGTAGATTAGGTCTATGAGTATGCGTTGGTGCTACTCCCTTCCATGTGTAGGCCCGACCCTGCGAGTTAGTGATTACACTAGTCCAGAGATATATCTGCGGTCCAAACTTTTCCTTGTAATGATGTGGGGTAGACCTGCATCAGGTTCAAAACCTTTCTCTAAAACTAAATATACTGGAATCATACAAATGAAATGGGCATGCGTATTATTTCATTGGGAGCAATACTACTAAGAATTCATAAGTTTATTATATATAGACTCTCGTTATGAATTGTTTTCAGAACACCATAAAAATTGGAACACGATACACTCAGAACTAAGATAAACTTAGTGAGATAACTCCCGATGTATAAACCCTTATTCAAGACTCATTATCATCTTGTTTTTTTAAACCTCATGGTTGAAAGGTGCCTTTTCGTAGACCTATAGGGTGTGATCATACTAACACTAATGCCCCAGATCCCATCAGAACTCCTCAGATAAGTGTGTTTGGACAAACATAATCCTAGGATGGGTAAAACTTAACGCCCGTACAAAACTTACTTCTACCCACTACCATAACTCCGTCTTAGGAACGTTAGCAGAAACATCGAGAATAGTTCAGTAAAGTGCGAGATTTATATGTGTATATAAATGGTAAGGATATAACTAGAGATAATCATCCCCACTCACGACATCGTTTCTCCCCATGCAACAGGGTTATGTCTTCACAAGAAGGTAACCAGCCACAAGCAAGGCAGCAATCCTGCAGATAGACTCTGCTACTTTTAAAGCTGCGGTCACGACAGCCGTGACAGCCATCATGGCGCAACTCAATGCTAACAACGCCAGCAGAGGTGAAGGCGGTGTCGGCAATACTAACCGCAGTAACGGTCAAGAACACCATCGGGTGTCCACCAACGAAGACGCCCCAGACCACAAACCCAAGATCAAGAAACGAAAGTTTTGGGTCAAAATGAAGCGCAACCTATCTCAAAAACGCGCTAAAAGACAACAACCTGTGGCTACCCCTACGATTACAATAGTAGTCACGACTCATGCCTCGACATTAGCCACAACGTGTGTCACTCAAGCACCGGTCAGACAATATATGGGAACACTCCCAAAGTGTAACAAGTGTGGATACCATCACAATGGGGTTTGCCGGGTGCCGCACTTTAAAAACTGCAACAAGAACGGACATACTTCCCGCTTCTGCTGGACCCAGACCCAACACGTCGCTTCAATCACCAATACCAGTGTAAGTCCAGTATGCCACCTATGCGGTGAAATGGGACACTTCAAGAGAGACTGTCCAACTGAGAGGAATGAAGGGGGAGCAGGAGGAGTGTGACAAAGAAACCAGCAGGAGCAACAAGGAACCTTATTAGGACTTTTGTAATGTTTCCAACAACAAAAACGTTTAAGTACCATATGTTTGTAATGAATTTGCTATGTTTGCTAAAATTTCCGTCTTTCAAAAAGTAGTTAAAATACTCTCTCGTTCAATCAAATCAAAGACACTCATATATGACCTTAGGATCATTACCTGTGAGCTGTGATGACTTGGTGTATACATTAGGGTTAATTATAATCAAAATACTGCAGACTTAAAGCGAATAATTTCCTCCTGACTCCTATTCCATGTCTAGTAGTGGGGTTAGGGTAGAGCCACTCAATCGACGATTTCATCAATACCAAATTACATACGACTTGCATATACCGCTCGATCATAGAGTGACCTGTCGGGGATCATGATATAAAGTATCATTACTAGCTATCAGAACACACTTACTACCAGTACTAGCTGCTGTGGTATGAATCATTTGCAGTAACAATAACATCGATCAAAATGGAACACACTGAAAAGAAACATAGGATGCACTATCACTCTAATGAATATATCTTACGAATACAACTTAACACATGTATCACTAAAAAGATCCGTTGTCGTCATTCGATTTCGATTGGTATAGTCCTCACCTTCCCTATTAAACGGCTACGAAAAGACCCTTCACCTAACCCACTGAATATCGAAACCCTCGTCTCTCATAAACACAAATCCGACACAGACCTCCGGGTCATCTCTCGCTGCGAAACCCCAAAACACTCACTAGAGGATTGTTATACCTTCCGAACCTTTTCAAATTATTCCTAGTAAACCCTTCGAGAATATCACTCATATAGCAGGTCAAGATCAAGCACAGAAGCTTGGGACGAATACGGTTAGTCTATCACTACTAAGTGTATACGCGAGGACAATATATAATTAAGATTCTACGGACATTGGATGTGTGTTTCCGCCCTATTTCCTGTTCCTTGTCTGGTTATGGACTTGGGGCAGAGTCACCCATCCAACTGTCTTACCAACCTTAATTACATAAGACCTAGATGCGCAAGTTAAAGATAGATGGACCAGGTACGAGTCCTACCAGGAACTTCGGGACAAGGCTACCCAGGAGTGCGAGTGAATTTTCTACCATCCGAATAAGTCTAGTCGTGTAAACCGAACCCATATGCTCCCTACCGATCTAATCAAACGAGAAACACTAAAGCAGGCCCTATGTAGCGCTCCAAGGAGAAGTTATTACTTATGACTTACGACAAAAGAGCAACGCAGATAAGCGATGCAAACCCTCGGAATTGCGGGTTGGTGACCGAGTTCTGCCAAAGGCCTCACCGTTGAAAATAATGATATGTTTCGGTAAACATGGGAAATTAAATCCAAGGTACAACGGGCCATTCAGAATCCTTGCTAGGATTGGCCTGGTAGCATACAAACTCCGACTGCCACAAGAACCTAATAATGTACATCCAACCATCCACGCGTAAAATTTAAAGAAATGTATGTCTGACGAGACTCTTGTGATACCTCCCGACGAAATCAAAATCAACGAGAGTCTCCACTTCGTGGAAAAACCGATAGAAACCATGTATCGAGAGATCAAGAGAACGACATCAAAGTCGCATCCCTGTTGTGAAGGTCCGTTGGATAATAAAACGAGGACCCGAGTTCACATGGGAACGTGAAGACCAGATGAAACAAAAATACCCGCATCTTTCCCCAACTCTCGAAGTACCGCTCAAAGTGCTAAGTTCGGGACAAAATTCCTTCTAACGGGGGGATGATGTGACAACCGTCAATTTCCGGTCAAGTCAAAGTCAAATAAAGTCAACAAGTCAAACCGGTCAACTCAATTAACCCTTGTATTATAGGGTTTACATCGTGTTTACAATGGTACAACACACTATCTCTATGCAAAGTATCACTTTGAGTCTTCACGTGTTCAGAAAATCTAAACCCTAATCGGAGTAACTGATGGAACAACTCAATAAAACATTAATACATACCCTTCGGGGGTGTATAACACTCATAGCAAGTCATAACGGGGTTTACGAACCTTGCATTACAAGGAAAAAAACTAATAAAAGTCGCACATAAAGTCTCTCTGAATCTCTCTCTCTCTCTCTTTCTCTCTCTCTATCTCTCTATCTGAAATCTCTCCCAAATCTCTCAAAGTATGTGAAATCTCTCCCAAATCTCTCTCATAACCTCCCTTAACTTTTTATAATCATTTGGGGCATCTCACAGTAACACACTACCGAGCAGTGGACAAAATCTTATGGTAGTATAGTTTTGATAAGTAAGGGTGATGCACTCTTAGGGAACGAGTATAATTTAATTTAGATATTAGAGCAATTAGTTATCCTAAAAACAGTTAAGTAAAGGAGGGGGGTTGTTTAACTTAAATTAAACTTGATTGTAGTTCCAAACAAACACAAACAAATGCAAAGAACTTGATTGAAATTAATCGATTTAAAGCACTTCCACTTAGATTTCAAATCCTTATATTTTCCTATGGTTGATTTATAAGAGTGCAATGGACTGATAAGTTGGTTACTGGATATTATAACGATTAGTTATCTGGATCTGATGAACTAAGACAATTAATTATAAAGCAACGGAGAAAATGATCATGTAAATAGCTAACTAAATTACCAATTAAATATTCGAATTATGAAGTGATCTAACGATTACTTATCAATGATCATGAAAATTAATCTAGCATAACATGGATATCTATTACTTTCCTATACATATTCAGGTTAACAATTATATTATCTAACCTCTAGGATTTGGTCAATCTCTAGCCCTAATAGTTTCTGGCCAAAAACTATTAAGATACATGTTCATATGGATAGATTGGTCCTCTAAACTACAATAAACTCAGTTATAGATAACAAAAATTAAAACTTTATTACATAAGAAAAACGATCGATCATACATAAATATTTAAACTTTACAAATCCATATAACAAATAAAACAATAGTATATAAGAATCATCTACATCTAAGCATAAATAAAAGGGTTTTAGCCCATAATATCTAGTTAAATACAGAAACAATCGTTATAGTATTGCTAAACATGATTTCTAAAACAAAAGATAATTAAATAACGTTTCCAAGCTTCAATCTTCAAAACGATATTCATAGCATGTTCTTCATTCTTCAAATCAATCAAAAAGGATTATTGGACGAATATTCATCATACAAAAGGTTTCCCCTTGATCACACACCAAATTAGGGTTGTAAAATCAGATATTTATAGACTTTCGCACTTAGCAGCGAGATTAGTAAGAAGTTGGAGCGCTAACCCTAATATTCTTTCAAGTTGGTCGCGATCTTTTCGATGTCCTGATCTTTTCTGAATTTGGATTGGGAGCGACGCGCCTTTTAAAGGGCGCGACACATCTTTCCGAACTTCTGGCATTTTTTGTTTTTTTGTTTTTATCTAATTTTAGCTCCAATTTGTTCCTTTTTCTCCAAACCACAAATGTTCCTATATTTATTCAATTGAAATCATTTTAAGTATCTTTTATCTTTAATTATATAAATTAAACTCTAAATTTTAAGATAAATACCTCAAAATATATGACTAATCTGGGCAATATTAGTGATACTCCTAGCAGAGAAGGTCTTGCTTCCCAAAATCTTAGAGGAATCTTCAACATTCCTCCATATGTTCAAGATGTTGGAATCTTTAGCATTCCTCCATATGTTCAATATTAGAAACATGATCTCAAGTGTCCATGGTTTAATCCATCCTATTCAAGAAGAATCTCCTATTAGTCACAAAGTCTCAAGATTTGCTCCTCCAATATATGACACCGAAGTTCTAAAATGATTCCAAATGCCCAACATTAAGAAACTATTAGTGAACTAGCCTTTAATGACACATGAACTATGACACACACACATACTAGATTTATGATACCCAAAAGTGGGTGTCGTAAAAAATTTCATCTCTTGTAGAATTTAAAGAACTTAAGATACACATTTTTGCGTGTCCTAAAATAAAATGTCGTTTTATATTTTTTTTCTAGGTAAGCGCATACTCATCTTAATAGCTATCAACGGGCAAAGGAAATTCGAAAAATTAGAATACCTTTCCTTCCTTATTTCTCCCCCATTTTTGTTTCCCTCTTTCTTTTACCTAATCATCGACGCTGATTCCTTCCCCTTCCCCACATTTCCGACTGACACCACCTGCTCTCCTGGTCATCGACGTCGATGAAGGCAATAATAGGCACACCATCACCGGAGTTATGTATACCATTGTCTTTTAATTTCATGTTTATGGTAACTTCTCTTTATGAGTCTCTCTAATCTACTCAATGTATCGTATCCCACTGCCTCTGTTCTTCCTTTCCTTCTCTCATTCTCTCTATGAAAGTCCTAATCCATTACCAATGTAAAGTCCGATCAAGTACCTCTATTTGTTTTTCTGTTACTTCCCATTTGTTTCTTCTCTCTTCTTTCTGTCAACGTGATATAGGGCTTTGTACTAGTGACTGCTTCCTCTAATCATTTTGGTTTGTTAATTTCACATGTATGTTGGAATTTTTATAGATTTCGCTCAATATTTTTCAGATATCAAGGTCAAATCTATTTTCCTCTTAAGTTTTTTTTGATATATGTATAATTTATGTGTGTTTGTGTAAAGGATATTCTAACACCATTTTTTGTAATGACATTGGAACTATATTAATGGTATATTATAAATGTAGAAAATAAATTAATCACAGTTGTTTAGGACATTTCTACATTAGAAAAAATTGGGTTCAAAAGGCTTCTTAGAGAGCCTGCTTGTGTAATGTCAATTACCTTGGATGGAAAATATTTAGCTTAGTAAGTTTTAAACAAGCATCCCTTGATTTTTTTCAAAAGGAATTAAACTCTAGGTTTTATAAATAATCAATTATCAATTATCTAATATATATAATATACAAATAAGGATCTAGTTTTTGATAAAGTGATTTAGAAGGTTTTAAGCATATTAACATCATATGTTTATTAGTGTGGTAGATTATGTTTTTTTTCTCATTTTATTTAACTCCAATAATCTTACATGGGAAGTAGAGATGGTGATGTATGTGTAGCATAACCATACATTCTTTGGGTAATTCTTGATCAATTTTAGACTCGGATCTTGAAAATATGCGATTAACTGGAATCTGAATTTTATCTTTAGGAGTAGTAAAGTAGAATGTTTGGTTAACTGTTTTTCAGTTACCTGAAGGAACTTTATTTAAAATGAAAAAAATACCCTTGTCATATAGTATATCTCACTGTGAGACAATGTGTGTAAAATCACAATTTTTCACCAATTTGTTTTTAATTTTAAAATCACTTTTTTACCAGAACACATTAGCATAAGTCTTATTTTGAATTTTATTAAAAACATCACAAATGTTAATTTATTACCAAAATCAACCTTCATCGATATTAAAGTTCATAAAACCAAGTCCAAACTATTTCTCAAAAACCAAGTGTAATGGAAACTCGAGGATGTGACCAAAATGGTATCATTACTAAAAATAAACTAAATATAACTACCCAAGAGACCCCATCCTCACCAAGCCATTATATTACGCTACATGTATCGATGCAAGGCAAACAATAAGCAAATAAACAAGTGTCAGCATACACTAATTAAGTCAATCATAAGTACAATGTTATCTAACGCACATATCCCAAATGGGTCAAACAAAACATCATATAAACATTCATTCAAACACTCATATAGAATGATATCATATACATCAAATAAACATCATAATAGTTCTCTATTGTTATTCCTCTTTAGAGCCTTTACTTTTAGTTATACTTCATTATTCATCTTTGTAACTGGTTATTACTTCATACATTGTCACACCGCAAAACCGGAACGGCGGAAACGTTCTGGGGCGGAGGACGTCATGTCAAGTATCACAACACATGCATTATAGTAATCAAAGTACAACAACCATTGCATTAATAGTATAAGTTTTTACATAGGTTACATTTAGCAACAACATCAAAAGTAGATATAGAGAATAACATAAGATGCAGCTCGGTACTAGGCTGCCTCCGCAAAAGCTCCCGGAGTGTACCTGTCTACTGACGACCTGAGAATACAAGTTATTTTGAAAGAGAGGATCAACATTTTAATGATGGTGAGTTCATAAGTATTTTAATGACATTGACATGAATACATGTTTTTCCTCAAAATAATCTCATTAGATGAACGTGATAAAAGTTTCTAAAGTATTTGAATTCCTTCCAGAAAATCCTATATTTTCAATTAAAAGCAGTCTTCTACCAAGACTCGACTGTTTCATGTTTAAAAGAATGAGTTTCTTTACTAAAAGCAGTCTTTTACCAAGACTCGACTGTTTCATGTTTAAAAGAATGAGTTTCTCTACTAAAAGCAGTCTTCTACCAAGACTCGACTGTTTCATGTTTAAAAGAATGAGTTTCTTTACTAAAAGCAGTCTTTTACCAAGACTCGACTGTTTCATGTTTAAAACAATGAGTTTCTCTACTAAAAGTAGTCTTCTACCAAGACTCGACTGTTTCATGTTTAAAAGAATGAGTTTCTTTACTAAAAGCAGTCTTTTACCAAGACTCGACTGTTTCATGTTTAAAAGAATGAGTTTCTCTACTAAAAGCAGTCTTCTACCAAGACTCGACTGTTTCATGTTTAAAAGAATGAGTTTCTCTACTAAAAGCAGTCTTCTACCAAGACCCGACTGTTCTGTGTTTAAAGCGCATTTTTCCCAAATGTTACTATCATTATCAAAATATAGTTTTACATTATCGTTTTATGTCAAAAACGTTCTAGTTTAATGTATTAGGGAAAATATTATAGTACCGTAGTTTTATATGTAGAAACTATCGTGGTACTAATTACCTTAAGGCCATGAATTATAAGGTAAATATGAAGATACTCGTAACCATACTGATTGACGGATGTAAACACGACGATCTGCTGGCGTCGAAATAAATGTGACATTTGTCACCCCTTGGCTTGGTCGGCCGGGACTGTAGCTAGCAGTCAGGATGTGGGATGGTCTGTCCCGTATAGATCTATACACACAATGCCCGCTCTCCCTCCAGGAGACTCTGGTTACCAACTCGACGGTGGTGAAATCCGCGTCATGAGGATGTATCTCGTGTTTTGATGGCTATATACGTTTCTTTTTACTAAAAGTACATGTTTTAGAATATTGATATAGCTAGTTTCTCCTCATAAAAGTTATTGTTGGTTTCTAAACTATACCTATTATAGTTTACTTGAGGGGTTATCTAGGTACCTTTGCTACCCAAAGGCGCTGAAATGGAGTAAGAGTTTTAATATCTAAAGAGATATACATAATATATAACTAGGACTTCAACGACACTCGGACAAATAACCGGATACTCTAAGTCCACAACCAAACAAGGAACAGGAAATAAAGCGGGCTATCAGTCCTAAGTCCTTCAAACCCTACTTATATAACTATATCTATATAGACATGAATCTAACAAGAATATAAGTTTAAAAGACATTTGATAAAAGTTTAGTAATTTAAAAAGAGATTATAGTACTTTAAAAGAGATTTGCAAGTAATATGTGAAAACCTTTAGCTGAATAAAACAGTTTAACATGCAAAAATCTATTTGATTGACAGTTATTAATCATATGTGATTGATATAATAACTTAATAGTTCAACTTGTATTCCCCCCCCCCCCATAAAAGCATTTAAAATCATTTCAAAGGTTGATTAAGGGGTATGAACTCACCTGAAGTGAGTAACTCGAAAGAAAGATTGATATAGGATCACCGGGTGTCGAATGAAGTCGTGAGCACAAACGGATCCTAGTTTAACATGTAATAACACATATATGAATACACTTAGGGTATATAACCACTAATAGACACATGGACACACCTTAGGGACATGGAAACACTTAGAATTAAGTGTCACAAACACCTATTGAAGTCCTTAAATGAGTGTAGGGCCTTAGATTTAAGTGTAAGGCCACCAAACTCGACTTTTATGTGTGTGCGGCCAAGTGTACGGCCTGGGTGTGCGGCTAGGCCTGTGTGCGGCCAGGGTGTACGGCCAGGGTGTGCGGACAGGCCTATGTGCGACCGTACACTCCCATAGAAATGTGTCCAAATCGATTTTCCAGGGCTTTGTGATGATTCTATGAAGGTATTTTGGCCGATGCTATGTTTAGATGAGTGTTTAAGTCCATTTTAGGACCAAAAGATGTGTGTTTGCGATCACACATGATGTGTGTGCGGCCGTACACACATGAAGATCATCTAGAATGATGATTTCATGGATCAAACTCGAGGAAAAGGCCTTCTAATGTGTTGTATCAATGATCTAAGGATGAATACTCACTTGTTTTGCTGATATGAGATGAAAACACGAAGGATCCTTGAGAGAGAATGTTCCAGCTTTGAAGGAGTGGAAAGAGGGGTGTAAGGTTGGCTAAGTGTTCAATATATAGGGTCGAGTGTGCGGCTGGGTGTGTGGCTGACTGGCCGTACACGCGGGTGTGCGGCCGCACACACCTTCTTTGGTGTGTTTGGCCCGAGTTTGTTATGCTACACACTTTGTAACCCTTCCTAAGACTCATATTTAGGTTATACTAAGCTTAGAACACTCATATAGACCCACCATTTCGTTAAAAGGTAGCAAAACGAAGGCTGACACTCGGCTGAGTTGAACAGTTGAACTTTACAAGACAAGGATTTTCGGGTTGTCACATCATCCCCCCGTTAGAGGGAATTTCGTCCCGAAATTAGAATATTAACGAACACTCAAGGATGGATACGAAAGATGCGGACACTTCATGTTCTAGCTGATCCGCCCGTTCCTTAGGGGAATCAGGTCCATACTGAGTTTTAGTGAATTTTCACTGTGAGGTATGGCTTCTCCTCCGATCTCTAGGCTATACGGGATAAGGTTTCATCAGTTTCCTTTACCGAGCTAGGTTTCTCCTGTTTTCCTTAACGAACGTGACTCTGGTTTTTATGGATCTAGTCGAGAAAATGATGAGAGTTTTTCGGGTACTACTGGTTCATTCGCTGAGACGTGGATAGATTAGGGTGGAATTTATGGAATTCCTAAAGTAGTATGGGTCTGACGGATACTGGACCAATTCTATCAAGAATCTCTGATGGTCCTAAGTTCTTGGGAAAGTAGAACGTTCCGTACCCAAAACGTAATGTACCTCCATGGTGAGATCATCACTTGGCGTGATCACCATTCTGAAGTTCCAAATGTTTTCTCTTACTGGAGGTGTAATCCTTATGATTGGTTCCTAGGAGTATCAGGTCGTATTCGGGTTCGAATTTCCTACTGGTTGGTTTTCGGAGGTTTTCTGGATCATTGAAGATGCTGGCTATATGTTGGCATCTATTGGTTGTGCGACATCTACCTCAGTCCAATGCAGAAAGGACCTGCACTTTCGACTTATGAGGTGCTTCTAACGGAATATCTCAAACATCAGAATGATAGAGGGTTTTACCAGATGATGCTTAGATAACTATAATTTCATCATAGTCTAATAGATGCTTTCACAGCATGATCCCTAATCGAAAGGAATCGTTCTCTCATTTGGTTCGCTGTTTCATGGATAGCAGTCTCTGATTAGGGCTAGTTTCACCCTTAGAGATTTTCTGAAGTGACTGACTATCTCGGGAGGTGGTTCTACTATCTCTTATAGATGATGTTCCTTGGAACACCTAATAGTCTAACAGATCTCTAAGCCATGCTCCATTCTCCATTGTGTCTGTTTCCTCTAGTTTGTAGGAAGCGCGCGATCTTGTATAACCCGTAGACTAACACCTAGACTGGTGTCGAGTCCACCATCTCGTTATGACCTGGGTTATAAAGCTTTACACAACTTGCTGTCTACTTTTCTCAAGTATTCCTGGTCGTGGAGGTAATAATGTGGTCCTTAGCATCTTAGTATTAACCTTGGTGTGTGTAGACCACCATCTACGTGGCACCGGTAACTTCCCTCGCCAGACGAGACACTAGTATAACTATTTTGGGTCTAGTCGCCTCTCGTTTGGATCTGGATGAACGAAGTGCTTGAGTAGTGTGAGTATCCCTTGTAACTACTTTTCCGATGTTACAGAGTTTCTCTAGCTAGATTAAATCTAGATGGCATAAGACTCTGCCACTCAGAACCTCTAATTTCCTCATCCATTCTTCTTAGTGTTTAACCTGTCACAACTTTCCAGGTTTCTTGGCTCACTACTGAGGTGCTTAATTTGTGGGGTCAAGCGTGAATGGATGGTCGTAGTCAATGCTTTTGACTCTTACGACTTAAGTTACTTTTCCTAACTGAGGGTGTCAACTACTATGTTGGGTTAACCGGGATGACCACAAATTTCGAATTTGTAGTCATTTTAGTAGTTCGACCCATAATTGTTCTCTTGACTTCAACTCCTTTCCTATGGGTATATGATGAAGGGTTTTATTTTAAGGTTCGTGGTAGACCTCATACTCGGCTTAATCACTATTACTCAGTGTATATAAGTCGTATATAATTGAGATTGACAGGATCTTCAGATGTGTAGCCCCACCCCAAACCCACAACCAAACAAGGAACAGGGAGTAGGGCGGAAGCACACATCTTAAATCTTATCGACCTAAATTATATACCACTCTAATGCATATACTCAGTAGTAGTAAGTTAATCCCATGAGTTCTTTCTCTTGATTCACGAACTAGATCGTGCGGTGCAAGTGGTCTTTCTGGAGGATCTATTGAGTAGGCCTCGGGCGGTTATTGTCTTCTGGAATATCTAAAGTGCCTTTCGCTTCTAGTTTTAATGTCTAAAGGGGGTTGGTTAACAGCCCGTGGTACCCCTCTCCTGGGTACTTCTGAAGGTTGGACGAGAGAGACGACAGATGGCTCACATTAGGTTTTCTATTAGGTTCGAAATGATTTTATTTGAGGCTTAGGATAAGGTGAAAGTTCTTTTTACAGAGCACTAGGAATTATCGTATGGTCGAACCAAGTCGAACCATGGCTGACGGTAGTGTCGAAATTATCGAACATCGACATGATATAGAATGAAGATTGATAGGACCATGTGCTGAATAGAGCACATAAGTTCTTAGCGTTTCAGGTTCGTCCATGGTATTACTACCGCGAATACTTGGACCGACATGATTGACGCTGAACGCTAGGGGTCCTGATACCTTGGAAATATGTACTTTTCATGAATAGATTTCTCACAAGGCCTCTCTATAATCCCCTAGTATACACTAGTCATGTATAATTAAGATTAAAAGGACTGTTGACTGAGCGACTCCGCCCTAAATCCACAACCAAACAAGGAATAGGAGATAAGGCTGCATCACTCACTCGAGGTCTATCAATCCTAATTATAAATGGCCTTAACGTATATACTAAGCCATCATAGCCTTATCTGATGGGTTTTTTTTTAAAGTTTTACAACAGTGATGCCACTTTTGCCTTAACGAGGGAGTAATTACAATTAGAATTGATTATTTAAAATTTTCGATTAGTTTCTTAAGGTTGAGAAACGTACCAAAATTCTACCGGGTTCCTTGATGTTCCTCTAGGTATTAGGGTTAAACTCCTCCTGCGTCTTTGTCATTTCATTCAGTTGAGCAGTCCCTCTTGAGATGCCCAATTTCACCACATAGGTGGCATATTGGACTGGTCCCAACATTGGTGGTTGATGTAATGAACTCAACCGGGGTTCTGCAGTTGCGAGCGGTATGCCCCTTCATGTTGCACCTAACGCAAAAGGGTTCTCGACAGACTCCATAATGATGGTAGTCACACTTGCTGCAGTGGGGGAAGTTTCCTAGGTATGGTCTTCTTGGTGTCGAGACAGGCGGGTTGACAGGGGTATTGACTACTTCAGCTTGCTGCCCTTCGGAAGGTCCTTGAGTCGAGGTACTCCCCTTCTCGTTCTCAAACTTTCTTTTCAGGGGATTAGGTTGGAGTTCTTGGGTGGCTTTACACACCGGTGCTGGTTGCTGTTGTCCATTGTTATGATCGGGATTCCTGATATTGCTCCTGCTAACATTTGCGTTGCTAGCATTCAGGTGAGCCATGACAGCTGCTACGGCTGCTGAAACTGCAGCTTGGAACGTAGCTTCATCGATCTGAAGAGTCGGTGCCTTCCTAGCGGGTTGGTTACGTTTCTTCGGAGGCATGGTTTTTCTACACGGTGAGGAACACAAGCTGATGAGAGACGATTGTTACCCCTAGACGTATCTTTCTTTACTATAATAGGCATAAAATTTTCCCGCGCTTTGAGCTATGGTTCTCTAAGTGTCGACCTACATCCCTATGATGCAGTCCTGGTAACAGGGTAGAAGTAAGTGTATCGAAAAGCCATAAAATGGGTGTTGTTCCAACTAAGTTACCTTTATATTGGAGAGGTTCACTCTCCGGTTTTGAAAAGATTCGAAAGAACTTCGGAACAAAGATTACACAAGAAAAAGACTCATGAAAGTTTAGGGCTAAACACTCTCAATTGAGATTTTGTGATCCGATCTATTTATATTAATCGCGACAGGAAAGACGATTTGCCTAACACATAGTGTGAGTAGTGTAATCAGTAGCTCACTAAGTTGTATTATTTTAGGGGTTATTAGCGTGACGTTTAAAGGGGTAGAAATACTCCTCGAGTTTCATGCACTGGCTCCCTCTGTTCACCGCTTATTCTTGGCTGAAATGAACTTTGGTTTTCTCCGGGTATTTTTATGGGGCTCTCTTCTTCTATAGACATATCGCATTTCTGCTTCGTCTTACTTCCGATTCTGACTCCGATCGTCATTACTTCATAATGGAGGATTGGAACCTCGGAAGTTCCGGCAAATTTCCCACCGATGTCCCCAAAAGGTATAGGCACATGGTGATTTCAATAGTCCCATCAATGTTCATTTATTTCCCTTGTGGAAATCTTCTCAATGAACCTCTTCTGGGTCTTTGTCAACTCCTCTACCGATTACTGAAGTGGATAAGGTTTTCTAAAGGGGTTTATGCGAGAATGGGAATGTCTAAAGAATCTTAAGAGATTATTAAAACATTTTAATGTGTGATCCATATCGAGTCCTTCTACAATTACCTAGTGTACACAAATCATATATAACTTAGATCTAATAGGCCTTCGAATATGTGATACTGCTCTATATCCACATCCAAACAAGGAAAAAGGGAGTAGAGCGAAACCACACATTCTTAGTCTATGAGATCCTCACTATATATAACCTTGAGAGCATATACTCTGTAATCATGGATCTATCAATAAGGGTCTTTTTAGTTTTCACGCAAGGTTATTTATGGTTCCTAAAATACTCCTATAGTATCTTAATTACATGTTTGTTTCTAGAACTTCTGAACATGCTTTTAGGTTTATTGTTAGTCTTTTAGTATCATAAAATACTCCTATAGTATTTTAAACTTTATGTTCGGCTCTAGCATTCCTATATGGTAAGTTTCAGATTCCTTGCAACACCACCATCACTCCCAAACACACGTTGGTCGCATCTCGAATAAATATAGTTGATCAGGCTACATTTATTCCAGCTTACGATTACATAACTGCCCAGGTTTGACGGTAATTCTCAACATCCAAAGACTTTTATTCTTGTTCTTCTTGTGATACTTGTTCGGGTTTTTATATTCTGGATGTACTTATACTTCTGTAAAATATGGTTATATTTTAAAGTATAACTCTTGGTCAGAGTGTTTTTATCCCATTGTATTTATAGGTTGTATATATTTTATGATTTGATATACTGAGTTCACTATAAACAATGCTCTGATACCAATCTGTCACACCACAAAACCGGAACGGCGGAAACGTTCTGGGGCGGAGGACGTCATGTCAAGTATCACAACACATGCAGTATAGTAATCAAAGTACAACAACCATTGCATTAATAGTATAAGTTTTTACATAGGTTACATTTAGAAACAACATCAAAAGTAGATATAGAGAATAACATAAGATGCAGCTCGGTACTAGGCTGCCTCCACAAAAGCTCCCGGAGTGTACCTGTCTACCGACGACCTGAGAATACAAGTTATTTTAAAAGAGAGGATCAGCATTTTAATGCTGGTGAGTTCATAAGTATTTTAATGACATTCACATGAATACATGTTTTTCCTCAAAATAATCTCATTAGATGAATGTGATAAAAGTTTCTAAAGTATTTGAATTCCTTCCAGAAAATCCTATATTTTCTATTAAAAGCAGTCTTCTACCAAGACTCGACTGTTTCATGTTTAAAAGAATGAGTTTCTTTACTAAAAGTAGTCTTTTACCAAGACTCGATTGTTTCATGTTTAAAAGAATGAGTTTCTCTACTAAAAGCAGTCTTCTACCAAGACTCGACTGTTTCATGTTTAAAAGAATGAGTTTCTTTACTAAAAGCAGTCTTTTACCAAGACTCGACTGTTTCATGTTTAAAAGAATGAGTTTCTCTACTAAAAGCAGTCTTCTACCAAGACTCGACTGTTTCATGTTTAAAAGAATGAGTTTCTCTACTAAAAGCAGTCTTCTACCAAGACTCGACTGTTTCATGTTTAAAAGAATGAGTTTCTCTACTAAAAGCAGTCTTCTACCAAGACCCGACTGTTTTGTGTTTAAAGGGCATTTTTCCCAAATGTTACTATCATTATCAAAATATAGTTTTACATTATCGTTTTATGTCAAAAACGTTCTAGTTTAATGTATTAGGGAAAATATTATAGTACCGTAGTTTTATATGTAGAAACTACCGTGGTACTAATTACCTTAAGGCCATGAATTATAAGGTAAATGTGAAGATACTCGTAACCATACTGATTGACGGATGTAAACATGACGATCTGCTGGCATCGAAATAAATGTGACATTTGTCACCCCTTGGCTTGGTCGGCCGGGACTGTAGCTAGCAGTCAGGATGTGGGATGGTCTGTCCCGTATAGATCTATACACACAATGCCCGCTCTCCCTCCAGGAGACTCTGGTTACCAACTCGACGACGGTGAAATCCGCGTCATGAGGATGTATCTCGTGTTTTGATGGCTATATACGTTTCTTTTTACTAAAAGTACATGTTTTAGAATATTGATATAGCTAGTTTCTCCTCATAAAAGTTATTGTTGGTTTCTAAACTATACCTACTATAGTTTACTTGAGGGGTTATCTAGGTACCTTTGTTACCCAAAGGCGCTGAATTCGAGTAAGAGTTTTAATATCTAAAGAGATATACATAATATATAACTAGGACTTCAACGACGCTCGGACAAATAACCGGATACTCTAAGTCCACAACCAAACAAGGAACAGGAAATAAAGCGGGCTATCAGTCCTAAGTCCTTCAAACCCTACTTATATAACTATATCTATATAGACATGAATCTAACAAGAATATAAGTTTAAAAGACATTTGATAAAAGTTTAGTAATTTAAAAAGAGATTATAGTACTTTAAAAGAGATTTGCAAGTAATATGTGAAAACCTTTAGCTTAATAAAACAGTTTAACATGCAAAAATCTATTTGATTGACAGTTATTAATCATATGTGATTGATATAATAACTTAATAGTTCAACTTGTATTCCCCCCCATAAAAGAATTTAAAATCATTTCAAAGGTTGATTAAGGGGTATGAACTCACCTGAAGTGAGTAACTCGAAAGAAAGATTGATATAGGATCACCGGGTGTCGAATGAAGTCGTGAGCACAAACGGATCCTAGTTTAACATGTAATAACACATATATGAATACACTTAGGGTATATAACCACTAATAGACACATGGACACACCTTAGGGACATGGAAACACTTAGAATTAAGTGTCACAAACACCTATTGAAGTCCCTAAATGAGTGTAGGGCCTTAGATTTGAGTGTAAGGCCACCAAACTCGACTTTTATGTGTGTGCGGCCGAGTGTACGGTCAGGGTGTGCAGCCAGGCCTGTGTGCGGCCAGGGTGTACGGCCAGGGTGTGCGGCCAGGGTGTACGGCCAGGGTGTGCGGCCAGGCCTGTGTGCGACCGTACACTCCCATAGAAATGTGTCCAAATCGATTTTCCAGGGCTTTGTGATGATCCTAAGAAGGTATTTTGGCCGATGCTATGTTTAGATGAGTGTTTAAGTCCATTTTAAGACCAAAAGATGTGTGTGTGCGATCACACATGATGTGTGTGCGGCCGTACACACATGAAGATCATCTAGAATGATGATTTAATGGATCAAACTCGAGGAAAAGGCCTTCTAATGTGTTGTATCAATGATCTAAGGATGAATACTCACTTGTTTTGCTGATAGGAGATGAAAACACGAAGGATCCTTGAAAGAGAATGTTCCAGCTTTGAAGGAGTGGAAAGAGGGGTGTAAGGTTGGCTAAGTGTTTAATATATAGGGTCGAGTGTGCGGCTGGAGGGTGTGTGCGGCTGGGTGTGCGGCTGGTTGGCCGTACACGCGGGTGTGCGGCCGCACACACCTTCTTTGGTGTGTTTGGCCCGATTTTATGATGCTACACACTTTCTAACCCTTCCTAAGACTCATATTTAGGTTATACTAAGCCTAGAACACTCATATAGACCCACCATTTCGTTAAAAGGTAGCAAAACGAAGGCTGACACTCGGCTGAGTTGAATAGTTGAACTTTACAAGACAAGGATTTTCGGGTTGTCACATACATCACTATAATATGATAAGATAATATTAATTTTCATTTTCGTCATTAACAATTGCTCTTCTCTTAATCACCTTTGTAATTGTTACTATAATACTTCCTATTTATGGGTCTATATATTCATCAGTAATCCCAAGGTAAGTATCGCGTTCGCTACTAGCATGACCGACACGACCCAATGCACTAAGTGATGCACGACTCTCACCCTTAACATTGTCCTCGGTTGTTGCTCTGTTTGCAACTCCGATGTTGCGTATACTGATACATGCGTTGTCGTTAAGGATTGGTACAATCGGTGCCAATTCCATCATGTTACACCTCCTAAATCCCACGTAGTGTTTGCGTAGGTATTACATCAATCGCCAACACCGCTACAATCCTAGAAAAATCACTCAATGTCAGTGTTGGCTTAAGCTCTTATCCTATACATATCATTCAACCTACTAGACCCTCTTATAATCCGGATAGGATAAACACCTTGATCTAGGTTGCTACCCTTTCCCCTCTAAGTATATTCCTCTTTTTAATTAATAAGTTACTAATTCATCATATAATGATATTACACATTTAACCTCCCCAAGTAATCATGCAAACTTATTATTATTAGGAAGTAAAACGGATAACTAGCAAAACCAAAAGCACACAAGACACAATATTTACATGGTTCGGTCAAGGTGACCTATGTCCATGGGCAGGAGGGGAGTATTCTTTATTTCAGTGTTCTCAAACAAAGGTTACAAGTACAATTCACAGAGATTCGCCTATCACTCTAGAATCTAAGACACACAAATGACTTAGCATGCATCTCTCTTTATACTTGAGGGATCAGACCTAAAACCTTAATGGGACAAGCCCATTGGCCCATGAAAGGTGTAAACCAATCATATTCCACCATACAACATCTTCTGGAACATCCATCCATGACATACAACACATAAGTATCATCAACACACATAATGGAGAACCTTGTGCCATAGTGGAGCATCATGAACACTAGTAGCCCAACATCCATCATAGTGGCATAATATGGTGTACTCTTTGAGCATTACCGACTTCTGAGCATAGTAGAGGACTTCGTGACTCATTAAGGATATAATGGCTCATCGAGCACCAAGGTGGCACAACATCTTCACTTGTGGCGCAAGATCCTTCCACTTAGCTCAACTCTATTTCAGTGTGGCGCAACATGATCCCAAAGAGGGCGCAACTCCTTCATATGGCGCAACACCCATCAAGAGATGGCGCAACATCTATATATATATATATATATATATATATATATATATATATATATATATATATATATATATATATATATATATATATATATATATATATATATATATATATATATATATATATATATATATATATATATATATGGCGCAACATCCAAACTCTTGGCACAACTTCAACATGAATGGCATAACATGTTTCTCCTTGTTGCTCCATGTTGCTCCAAGTGCTCCAAGTTTCTCCAAGTTGCTCCAAGATACTTTTTAGATGATCCGTTCTTTTGACACTTGATCGATTCCTTAGTCAGATGATTCAATGCCTTCTTAGATGATCTGTTCCTTTGACAGATGCTGCATGAACCTTAAGTGCTCCATTAAGTTCTAAGTGCTCCATTGAACTCAATTGCTCCATGAGAATGCTCCAATTGCTCAAGTCACATTTAATAATTTACACCTTGAATTGAGCATCCTATGAACTCCACCTTAAACAAGAACTTACTCTCCCTTCTTGCCATTCATCACCGAAAGGACCTACCTCCACCGAACATCAACCAAGTCTAAGAAAAGCTTGAACTACTTCGTGGGAAATGAATTTGTCAACATATATGCTGGATTCACCTCGGTATCAATCTTCAGTATTGAGAATTTGTCTGTTTCCATAATGTCATGAATGAAATTTAATCTGACATCAATATGCTTCCTCTTCTCATGATGGATAGGATTCTTTGCAAGATTCAATGCACTTTGACTATCACGGTACAATACAAGCTTCTCCACCTTCAAACGAAGACTTTGATTAAGTCGGTGCAACCATATCTCCTCTTTTCTTCCTTCTGTCATAAACATGTAATCAGATTCAGTTGCAGACAAAGCAATGGTATCTTGTAACATTGACTTCCAACTGATGGCACATCTGAAAAAGTGAAAATGTAACATGTTTGTGACTCGCGCTTTAATAAATCACCACTATGATCAGATTCATCATATCCAACCAAGTCACTTTTTGAATTATGTAACATCTAATGCAAGTATTCGGTCTTTCAGTGTTTGGAATTAAATAAGAATGAAAAAACCAAAATTTATAGAGGGTCATGACGTGAGAGTTAATGCCTCACGACGTGGCATTTGGCTGAATCGTGTGACCATTCTTGAGGCTCACGACGTGACACATTGGTGTTCACGTCGTGAGATCAGGCTAACCCCAATCCTGTGTTTTGCGCCCTATTTAAGGGAAGTAGGAGGCTAGGGTTTACACACCCTCAGCCTCCATCACTTCCTTCCTACCCAAATCATTTTTAGCCTCCATTGGTGACCTTGAAGAGCTCATTTCGTGGTTTTGGCTCTTTGAAGAAGAAAGAAGACTCCTTGGGTGCATCCTTTTGACAATCAAGCTCCTTCCTTATTATCTTGTTGTGCTTTTTGACCTTTGTATGTCCTAAAGTTGTTGCCTTTATCTCTTATGCATGCTAGATCTAAGATTTATGCTTCTCTTTTCATGGTTGGGTTGGGTAGAATGCATGGGATCCATAAATTTAGCAACTTTATGGATCATTGAAGCATTTTCTTTAGTATAAGTTCTAGATCTGAAGTTTGGTGTTGGTTTTAGACTCCAAGAATGAGTCTTGATGCTATTTTCTTTTTATTGACTTAGTGTCTAAGTCATTTATTGGATATGCATGAATGAAAAGATATGATTTTTATGGTGCTTAGGGTTGGGGAAGAACCTATGGAAAGTCTCAAAGAGTGGCTTAAGGGATTAAGAGATTAATGCTTAAAGTTTTCCAGAACGGATCTCATGACAGGAGGAATCGCATGTCACGTCGTGAGAAGAGAGTATTCGTAATTGTTTTGCCCAGGTTCGGTCATGACGTAACCTATGGTTGAATTTTAACCATGATTGACTTTTGGGTCAAGATAGGGTTTTAAGGATGTTGGCTGAAAGGGGATGTCTTTACCGCTGTTAGGTATCTTGTTGCTCCTGTCTACCCTTTGTGTGAGAGTTGTTGTAGTTTTAGCTGCTATTCACAAGGTGAGTCTTCTCACTATATTACCTGTGTAGTAGTGTATGCATGCTGACCAGCTAGGTCTTACTTATTGATTGATGTGATTTGTGTAAGTGTGTTGTTGATATCTCAATGGACAGCTGTGAGTCCATGGGACTGCTGATATTCCCCAGGGTTGCTGATAACACCTAAAATGTGCTATTAGTCAACAAAGTTGTTGATAACTCATAATTGTTTATTTTGATGAGCTGTATGCAATATTTTGTGAACTCGCTAAGCTTCATGCTTACAATTATGGATTAAATGTGTTTCAGGTACTTCAGATGGCCGCGGAAAGGCGAAGGCTTGAATTTACACTATGGCTTACAGATTCTATGATTTTCTAGCATTTTGATACTCTGATTTCCGATGAATTTATTTGGCTCACCTGATATTTTTACGACTTGGTTTTATAATATTTGATGTTTTCTCTATTTAAAAATATAGAATTTTATGGTAAAAATTAGTGTGTTAAAAGTTGGTATCAGAGCCCTGGTCTGAGGGATTTGGATGAACATTCGTGGGATTCCAGACTCAAACTAAGGATCTGAGATTTTTATAAAAAAAAACCTTTTTACCAAGTAATGGAGATTAAGAGAAGAATAGAGGAAGCAATGTGTACAGTCAGCCAGAGCCCGAAGAAGTGCATGTTAGTTAATCGGCTAAGGATCCTCTAGGATTTGCAGGATAGGGTTGCCTAATTTTGTGATGCCTTATAGCCTAGGAGATTCTTGTGAACGTTTTGCTATGGTTGAAGCTAATATTGCTAATCGCTTCGTGTATACTGCATGATTGTACATAATTAGGATTTTATAGCCTTAGAATTCTTAGTTTAGCCTTACTTCATGTTCCTTGCTTAGTTGTGGATTTGGGGTGGAATCTCTTATTCGAATGTCTATGGAGTTTGAGTTAAGTACAATTGGTTTGCACGGAGTCATTGGCGAGGTTAGCAGAGACTTCTCGCAGGATAGAGTTGTAGTTGAGCAGGGACCTAGGATGTATAACTAGAGGATTAGATGCCGCTTTTCGAGCGCCTAGGTGTATGTATGATGCTTCTATGTGAGTAGAGTGTTATGTGGTTTGGTACCTTGAGAGGGGATCAAAATCAACTATGGATAGGCATGGAAGGTGGTATGGGCCCGTACTACTGGAAGCACAAGATCCGTATGCGATTTAGAAGGAATCTCAGGGGAACTGAGTAGTTGAGCGGGTTATGTATTCACATGTGCTTGTAGTCTAGTGCAGAGTGGCAGGGTATCAGTGATGAGGAGATCCGAGAGATTATTTCCGTTGAGGTGGCTGCGTCAGTCAGGGAGACTATCCCTAAGGTATTTAGATCTATCAAGACTGATGTTTGACAAGCTCTACGTTGCTGTCACCGAGGCTGCTGCCACCACAGCCACCGCAGCTGTCGGCATCGTGAGATCCTACGGGGGTGATTCGATGCAGTACCAGGAGTTTAACAACACAAAGCCCCTAGAGTTTGATAAGGTCCAGGACCCGATTGTAGCCATGAGGTGGATCACTGATGTTGAGGGATGCTTTTATACGTATTGTTGTCCGGATGATCTGAGGTTTTGCTTTGCACTAAACCAGCTTCGATTGGGAGAGAAGGACTGGTGGAAGTTCGTGACTGCGAAGTTATCACCTGTAAAGAAAGCCGCAGTGACATGGGATCAGTTTGTTGAGATGTTCCGAGAGGAGTATGTTCCCTTGGTGGACAGGGAACGATTAGCTCAGGAGTACCTATCGCTCTGAAAGACGACAGAGACGGTAACTGAGATCACCAGGATGTTCCACAAGAGAGCTATATTTTGTTCAGATTACGCCTCCACTAAGCAGGCATGGATGACACGATACTTGAGTATGCATAAGAAGGATATCAAAGAGTTTGTGACGAACTCCCAGTACCGGACGTTGGTTGAGCTGCAGTCCAATGCAATGAGGAGGGTGATTGAGATGGAGCTGCAGGTGAGGGAGACCGAGGTGGATACTTAGAGGAGGGATAAGAGACCAGTCCAATCACAATCAGTGGGTAAAATGGAAAAGCCTGTTGCTACTAGGCTAGGAGGTTAAAAGAGCCGCACATGCAGCAAGTGCGGTAAGGGTCATGAGGGTCTCTATCGATCGGGGACGGTATGATACTTATATGGCATGGAAGGTCACTTCACGAAGGATTGTACGAAGGGTTTGCGAGTATGTTTTAGTTGCAACCAGGTAGGTCATGTGAAAGTCGAATGTCCACTTCTTGGGAAAGCCAATTCAGGATCCTGCTCCTGCGACCCTATGCATCACTGATGGGCGTTAGGGGAAGGTTAAGTCCCTAAAGGACCGAGGTCGAGCTTTTCAGTTGACTGCAGAGGAGGCCAGAGCAGCACCCGATGTCGTCGCTGGTATGCATCTGTTTTATTTTTCTGCTGAATTATTTTGATGTATATGCTTATGTTATAAATCTGTTAGGTACTTTCCTTGTTAACTTTGTACCAGTTTTGGTGTTGTTTGACTTGGGTGCAAGTCGGTCGTTTGTGTCTACATGTTTCTGTAGATGTTTCAGTGTTGGTCATGAGGCCCTAGATTGACCTTTGAAGGTCGTTATAGCTGATGATCGTACATTTTCGGCTTCAGAGATATACCGGGATTGCATATTGGAGATTTTCAGTGTGAGGTTTTTCGATTGACCTCATCCTTATTGTGATGGGGGATGTTTGTGTGATTGTGGGCATGGATTGGTTGATCTGGTTCTGGGGATTGATTGACTGAGAAAAGCAGTTGGTGACGATTCATGACCCTAATGGGGGAGTGCTAAGTATCTATGGTGAGGGTACTATAGTTGGATCCGCCTTTTGTTCCACCGCCAGGGCGAGGCAGTGCCTTCAGCATGGATGTATGGGATATTTTACGTATGTGGTCGACATACAGATTGTGAGGTAGAAGTCAGTTTTTGATGTCCCTATTTTGAGGGAGTTTCTGTATGTTTTCCCAGAGGAATTGCTTGGCGTGCCTACCAAGAGGCAGGTCGAGTTCAGGATCGATCTGATCCCTGGTGTCGCCCCGATTGCGAAGGTGCCATATCGCCTTGATGTAGGAGTTATCCTTCTGTAAGGTTCAACGTATTCCATGGATATTGACAATGGGCCTCCTTGATGACGTGTAGGTTAATTGGCCCAGACTTGTTTTGTTCCCTATAAATAGTCATGTAAGATTCATTTTAGGGTTAAGAAAGACAAGATGTAGTCGCTACATGTGATGAGGTTTCTTAGGTAGAATGGATATATTTCAAAATTTTCTTTTAGTGTAATTTCCTCATCTTGTTGAATAAAATATATTGTTCATCAAATACATCTTCATGATTGTGTTCGTTCTTATATTCTGCACCATCAAAACATTCTTGTGATTTTCCCCAACACCTTCCAGTTGTAGGAGCTCTTAGGGAAGGAGTTCATTCGGCCGAGTAACTCGTCATGAGGAGCATCAATCTTTTTTTTCAAGAAGAAGGATGGTTCACACCATATGTGAATTGATTACCAGGAGTTGAATAAATTGACAGTGAAGAACTGATATCCATTACCAGGAATTAACGACCTTTTTGATTAGTTATAGGGGGCATCTTGGTTTTCCAAGATCGACTTGAGATCCGGTTATCACCAGATGAGGGTTAGGGAAGAGGACATCACGAAGACAGTTTTCCGAACTCGCTATGGGCATTACGAGTTCATGGTGATACATTTCTTACTCACCAATGCACCGACAATGTTCATGGATCTCATGAACCATGTGTGAAGGCCTATGTTGGACCGATCAGTACCTAAATTTAAACTTTTAAAATCAACCCAATTTGATAAAATATTTACAAATCATAGTTTTCAAAACATTTTCCAATAATCAAAGTCTCCCAAAATCATAATTCATAAACAAGAGGATGTGTACGGTCACGCCTTCGCCTTCCCATGATCATCCGAAGTACCTGAAACCACAACTAAAAACCGAAAGCACAAGCTTATTGAGTTTACCCAAAGTGCCAACACATAAACTAACAACATGTACTAGGTCCACAGCTAAAAGACTGGATTACCCCTGAGCCCAAAACATAAGTCTGGCTTGCCCTCAACTTCCATAGCTTATGTCTGGCTTGCTCCCTGACCAAATCAGTCATCAGACTGAAATACCCTTAAGCCCTCAGTACAAGTCTAGTATACCACCAGGTCCTCAACTCGTATCTGGAATGCTCCTGAGCCCTCAATATGAGTCTGGCATGCCCTACCCGACCCTCAGCTCATATTTGGAATGCTCCAGGGTTTGTTAGCTACCGCACGAAGCAGTACAACCTCAACCTAACACAATATGTCGACATATAACAAATAACAATATATATAAATAATCATCCATACAGAATCACAGGTGGTCCTAAAGATCTACCAGACTAGCATATCGACAACTAGCATAATTATTCATATCTATTCCATACTCAACATATCAGAAAATAGCAGGGTGCCGTCAACATGATAGTACAGTGAGGAAATCTCATTTCACAAACTGGACAAAAGCTGACGAGGTCTCGACTCCGAATCTCAGCTCTAACCGTCACCTATCCCAACAAATGACCAATCACAATAAAAATCCCAAAATACCCAAAATACCCTTAGGTCAAACTTGGTCAAAGTCAAAGGAACCACCTGAGCTGGCATCACGACGTGAGTACCCATTCTCGTGTCGTGAGCTCCAAGGGTTCTTATAGAAGACATGATGCTCCGAGTCTCATGTTGTGAGATCTTACATCTTCACGTCGTAAGCGTTGTCTGAGGCTAAGGGTCAACAAATTAAATCCTTATTCCATTAAGTCTACGAGTCTACTTCATCCAGAAGTTAAAGGGGGCCCCTAAGGTCCAAAAAATGTTTCCTTTATGGCCATGCATGCACCAAACATGATCATCCACTTTCTAGGTCAAAAAGGGAAGAAATGAGCTTTAATCTTTCATGCATGCCTCAAATCCATCACAACTTTCAGATCTGAACAATATTATGATCTAGGGACTCTTATAATCCATAAATTTACCAGCTTTATGGATTTACTCCACTCAAGAATGCAATAACATCAATAAGATGGACAATACTCAAGATCTATCCATGATAAGCAATAAAGTTGGAGCCTTTGCTACTTACAAGGGTCCAAAAGTAGGAGAAGATGGTGATGGTGATGATACTTTGCCCACAACACCACTAGAACACTTCCTTCTTCTTCTTTTCTTCTTCTTCAAGCTAGAAATGCACCCAAATGAGAAAGGATGTATGGGATGAGTAAGATTAGGGTTTCTGGAGGTTTAGAGAGTGAGATAGGCTGAGGGTGAGCAACCCTAGCCCTCTCATTCCCTTAAATACCAAAAACTTAGTGTTTTGGTTATCAGTCGCCCTCACGTCATGAGCAATAGACTACTCACGTCGCGAGCCTTAAAATGATGCATGGGTCCAAATCACTCCTCACGTCGTGAGAAGGGCTAATATTTAACTTTTAACTTCACAATATTAAAGATAAAGTGCACCTAATCCATGTGTTATAATTTTCCCCCACTTGAATCAGACTTCGTCATCGAAGTCCACTTCTGCGAACAACTCCCGTATCTCTGCCTCTGGCTCCTAGGTCCACTCGGAGGCTCTCCGATGCTTCCAGTGTACCTTTACCGAAGGTTCCTCCTTGTTGTGCAGGACCTTCATCTTCCTTTCCAGGATATCCACCGGTCTCTCATAATAGTTCAGGCGCTCATCGACCTAAATATCATCCAACGAAACCACTACCACGCTGTCCAACTCACACTTTCGCAACCGAAAAACATGGAAAGTGTTATGGATCTGACTGAGCTCGCTCGACAAATCCAACTTGTAAGCTACCATGCCAACCCTGGAAATCACCCAAAAAGGTCCATGACGAGCCAGAAACGGGAAGTTAAACGAACGTCCCGGTCGGATACAATAGAGAACGGAACCCCATGACGAGCAACAATCTCCTGGACATACACATCGGCCAACTTTTCGGCCGAAGAACTGTACCGGATGGCCAAAAAGAGGGCACTCTTGGTCAATCGATCCATGATGAACCATATAACATCAAAACCCTTTGCCATCTTAGACAACTTGGTGATAAAATCCATGGTGATCTGTTCCCATTTCCACATGGGGACCTCCAGAGGATGCAACATGCCACGCGGCCTCTGATGCTCGACATTGACCATCCTGCAGGTTAAGCACCTCTCAACATACCAGGCTATCTCCCTCTTCATACACGGCCACCATTAACTCAATCTCAAATCCTGATACATCTTGGTGGCTCCTGGGTGTATAGAAGAACGAGACTTATGAGCCTCCTCCAACACTGTCAGTCTGATCTCGCCTGAAACTAGAACCTAAACCCTACCGCACCGTGAAATAACCCTCGACTATTAGTGGCGAACCTATTGATCTAACCCCTGATCCATTCCTGCTTCCAATTCTCCTTCCGAACTCCCTTTACGTGAGCCTCTCTGATAAATCCCAAAAGCGAAGAATCAACGAATATACTCATACACATCTCCCCGAATGAAGACCTAACCGACTTGCGACTCAAAGCATCTGCTACCACATTCGATTTACCTGGATGGTAAAGGATCTCACAATCATAATCCTTGATCACGTCCAGCTATCTGCGCTGCCTCATGTTCAGGTTCGGTTAATCCATAAGATATCTCAAACTCTCGTGATCCGTGTAGACAGTACAACGAACCCATAAAGATATTGTCTCCAAATCTAGAGGGAAAATACCACTTCCCCCAACTCCAAGTCATGCGTGGGATATCCCCTCTCATACGGCTTCAGCTGCTACGATGCATAAGCAATCACCCGTCCTGTCTATATAAGGACAACCCTAAACCGGTGATGGATGCATCATAGAATACCACAAAATCCTTGACTCCCTCCGGGAGGGTTAATACTGGGGCCTTATATAACCTTTGTCGAAGAGTCTCAAACGCCAGCTGCTTCTCAGTGCCCTATCAGAAATCCACCCCCTTCCTCGTCAGACGAGTGAGGGGTACCAAAATCTTGGAGAAGTCCAGAATAAATCTCCGATAGTACCCTGCCAAACCCAAGAAACTCCTAATCTTGGAGGAAAATTTCAGAACCTCCGACTTCATCACCGCCTCGATCTTGGCCGGATCGACCAAAATCCCATCCTGGTTAACGAGGTGCCTAAGGAACTGAACCTCTCGTAACCAAAACTCGCACTTTAAGAACTTGGCATAAAGTCGTTCCTGCCTCAAAACCCCCAGAAGCTCTCGAAGATGCTTCTCATGTTGCTCTCTGGAATTGGAATACACCAAGATATCGTCAATAAACACAATGACGGATCGGTCGAGCATTGGTCTGCATACCCGATTCATCAAAACCATGAAGACAATAGGCACATTGGTGAGCCCAAACGGCATCACCACGAACTCGTAATGCCCATAACAAGTCTGGAACGCGGTCTTCTCCACGTCCTCCTGTCTCACTCTCACCTGATGATACCAAGATGCACCCTGTAACTGATCAATGAGGTCATCAATCCATGAAAGGGGATAACAGTTCTTCACCGTTAACTTGTTCAACTCCCGGTAATCAATACACATCCGGTGTGAACCATCCTTCTTCTTGACAAACAGTATCGGCGTCCCCACGAAGAAGTGCTCGGTCTGATGAACTGCTTGCCTAATAGCTCCTGAAGCTGAGATGACAACTCCTTCATCTCAGGCAGTGCCAAGCGGTACGGCGCCTTGGCAACCAGGGCCGCATCTGGCCCTCGCAATCGATCATGGCACCAAACCTACTCAGCCAGTCCATACCCACTATCACGCAGACATCCCCCATGTGGATAGGGATCGAATCAATCAGATAAGGCACCCCAAAGATCTCCAATATACAACGCTGATACACTGCGAATGCAGAAACCCGGTGTTCGTTGGCGATAGAAACCCGCAATGGACACCCTAACTCTCCTATAGGCATATCAAACTCCCGACTGAATGATCGAGATACAAAGGACCGACTCGCAACCGAGTCAAATAACACAAGAATAGGAAAAGAGTTCACTAAGATCGTACCTATTAGGAGCATAAACATGAGCATACATTAAACATAATCAACAGAATAATAAATAGAAACATACCGGTCATGACGTCTGGTGCCGACCTGGCATCCTCTGCCGTAAGCTGGAAAGCACGAGCTTGAGCCTTCGGGGGCTCCACCCTGCCCTAACTCCCATCCGTGATCCTCAGAATAGTCGGTGTTGGAGCCTACGTCGGCCTAGCAGCAAGCAAGGGACAGTGGGCCTTCACATGGCCAACCTGGTCGCAGTGGTAGCAAATTCTAGAGCTGAGTAATCAGGCATGCGGATAGCAATCCCTCGCCACGTGGCCCTTCCTTCCGTAATTGTGGCATCTAAAAGAAGATCGGCAAGCACCATCATGAACCTTGCCTCACTTTCCACAAGTGCGGCCCCTCCGACCCCCATATCTAACATCAGGAGCCTTGAATCGCTTTAGAGCAGGCTGAGACTATGCCGAGGCCTGCCTCTGCTCCTTCGTCTGGAGCTCCATCTGGATCTCCTGCCGCCTAGTGGCCACCTGCAACTCAATCAGTGAACCATAGCGCTGAGTGGAGACAAATTGCCTTATGTCCATCTTGATCATACTCAAGTAACGGGTCATCTGAGCTTGCTCAGAAGTAGCAAACTCAGGACAAAATATGTCCCTCTCCGTAAACATCTTGGTGATCTACGTCACCGACTCAATCCCTTGTCTCAAATCCAAGTACTCTTGGTCCAACCTCTCACGCTCCACTAATGGAACATATCCAGAACGAAACATCTCCGAGAACTGCTCCCAAGTCACTGCATTCCTCTACTCAGAAGAATACGACCTAGTAATAAGTCTCCACCAATCGTTCGCTCCGGACCGCAGAAGGTTTAGAGCGTATTTGACCTTCTGGTCGGCTAGGCAAGAGTAAGTGAAAAAGAACCCCTTGATGTCAGACAACCACCTCATGGCTATGATCAGATCCTGCACTCCATCAACGGTCGGGGGCTTCGCATTGTCGAAGTCCCAATACTGAAATGCTCTCCCAGCACCAATCCCGGCTGTAGCAGTAGCCTCAGACAGTGTAGCGTAATGCTTGTCAAAGTACTCCACCATGGCGGTCTTAATAGACCCAAAGATCTCTGGTAATTGCGCCCGTAAGTGGGAAACAACCTCCTCCTGCATGATCTGACTAACTTGCTCCTCAGTCAAAGCCGGCCTATCCTAGCCATCAGCTCCCGATCCCGATCCGGATCCTGCCTCAAATCGACTCATCATCACAATACTTGAAAATAAACCATGGAGATATCATATAAAACACATATCATATCAAGGGAACCAACTCCCAACAACGCCCTAGGGGTTGTGACTTCCCTACTACGCATACGGGTCTTGTGCTTCCAGTAGTATGGGCCCATACTACCTTGCACACATACCCGTATTTGTCTCAGAGGATCATCAAAACAACCCCAACAATACACAGTAGCATACGCATACACTCTATCCTCACTTCCTAGAGGAAGGCTACACATTACGAAGCTGGTCGGCTGACCCCACACAACTCATCCATGAAACTTCCACCAACCCTGAAGCACTCGTGTATGCTAATCACACATAACACTGATCCTACATACAACCGAATACCTAATTGTACCCTAAGCCCTTCATCAAACAAGAACAATAAATAAGGCCAAACCAAACATTCTCAGGCTATAGAATCTTAGTTATGTACAACTATGATGCATACACTAAGTAACTACAGTAATGATATCAATTTCATATAAAGAAGAACTCTAGGCTATCATGCATCATATAATTAGGCAATTCTAACTTGTAATTCCTGAAGATCCCTAGCCTATTACTAGCATGATGTTCTTGATGGGTTTTGAGCATTCTAACACTTCCTAAGTGTACATGCAACCCTAATAACCTTGGATCTATGTTTGTCTAATTATCATGCAAAGTTGAATTCCAAGGTTATATTCCTATCTAGCATACATGGGGAACAAATTTTAACTTGCATGAAAGATAGAATAACTTACCTTCTTGTTGCTTATGATCCTTGAAACCTTGTGAGCCTAGCACCCCAAGTGTGATGCCTCAAATGCTTCACACAACACCAAATGCTTTTGGAATGACTTTAGAGAGAATACACACTTCTAAAATCGGCCTAGCCCTCTTGTTTCTTATGTGTAGCCGTTTTTGGTGGAGAATGGGTTTCTTATATAGTGTTGACACATCTAGGGTTACACCATGTAAACCCTAATGTGTCATGACTCTTCATTTCCATGACCCATGGGTTTGTAACTCCCATGGAGCATCCATGGAGCATCCTATGGGTGGAACCCAACTTGATAATCCATGGAGCCTCTTAGCCCACTATATAAGATATGGAAGATTTACATAATCTACCCATATATTTAATTAGTTATCTTTTGATCACTTAATTAATTCTAAATTAATTCTTGATCAAACTAATTAAATAATATTATTAATATATTAGAACTTATAATATATTAATAAACCATAAGTGTTATTTCTCTCATTTTAGTTTATCCAATTGCATGGTGCCATGCAACCCAAATGGACCATGCCGGGTCGGGTCAAGTATATACCAGAAATAGTTATGGACTTAGACACCTTATCCAACAGTCTCCCACTTGGATACGTCTAATAAATATAACTGCAATACTTCAGGAACCGATCGGCAATCGTAGCTCTTTCAAGGTCTCTCGGAACTGAGAAGATGATGATACGCCATTTAAGATAAGTGATCATATAATCCTCTGTTCTAGATATCAGCCGGACAAATACATGGAACAATGTCTTACTTATTGTCCAACAGTTTGTTTCCCGATTTCCAATTTGTTTGACAAAGAACTTAATTGAACACATCAACTTAGTTCTGACCGGGCCCGGTACATAGGTCAAAACAAAATCATCGAGGGGCCCAGATATCAGCTTCTAATCCAAGAAGGAACAGATAAACTTCGACTCATATGTTTGGTCTACCACTCATTGAATTATACACAAAAGCACGTTTTATAACATCGAGTTACCAATGCGTTAACGTATAATCAATGCATAACCAACTCATAAGTAACAAATCATATCTCTAGGTTTGAAGACTTATATGATATTACCGTCTCACGATCACTCGAGATAAATTCCATGAAGTGATTCCACTGAGCATGGGTTGAGTCCAATGCTCAGAACTTATGAGCACTCATGAGTGTTGTAGCCATGTCCAACAACTTAGACCTCTGCAACCAATCATGACAGTCTTGATTCATACCTACTTCCGACATATGACCGACTGTGGAGGTTCGAATAATATGATATACCAAACATAATTATTCTGGAAGTCAAAACATGCAAAAGAAATATAGTAAAGGACCGACAAGAGATAGCAACACTTTACTCATAAATAAAACACCTTTTATTCATCATCTAATGTCAATTACACTTTACAAATTTCAAGGTTATCTAACTACTAAATCTAATATCATCCTTCAGCCCTATGCTCCGAGCATGCTGGAGATGCTTAACCCGAGTCAGTCCCTTCGTGAGGGGATCTGCTGGATTCTCATCCGATGATATCCTCTTTCCCACGAGGAGTCCTTCTTCTATTCGATGTCTGATGAAATGGTATTTTCTGTCGATGTGTCTGGATCTCCCGTGATCCCTTGGTTCCTTGGCTAAGGCAACTGCACTTTCACTATCACAGAAAATTTCCATTGGCTCTTTAATAGCTGGTACAACTCCAAGGTCTCCAATGAAGTTCTTCAGCCATATCGCCTCCTTTGCTGCCTCGCTAGCTGCTATATACTCTGATTCGCAAGTTGAATCAGCCACTGTCTCTTGCTTGGAACTCTTCCAAGAAATTGCTCCTCCATTTAAGGTAAAGACCCAGCCTGACTGAGAGCGAAAATTATCCCTATCAGTCTGAAAGCTAGCATCACTATACCCTACAACTCTCAAGTCTTCACTCCCACCGAGGGTAAGGACCCAGTCCTTAGTCCTCCGTAGGTACTTGAGGATATTCTTTACCGCAGTCCAGTGTGCCTTGCCAGGGTTCCCCTGATACCTGCTAACCATGCTCAAAGCAAAGGCTACATCAGGTCGAGTACACGTCATAGCATACATGATCGATCCTACAGCCGAAGCATAAGGTATTCGACTCATTTCTGCTATCTCAGCCTCAGTACTAGGGATTTGTGTCTTACTCAATCTGGCATTACTCTGGATGGGTAACTCTCCTTTCTTGGAGTCCTGCATGCCGAATCTCTTCAACACCTTATCCAAGTAAGTACTCTGACTAAGTCCAATTAGTCTTTTACTCCGGTCTCTCAAGATCCTTATCCCTAGAATATAGGCAGCTTCTCCTAGGTCCTTCATAGAGAAACACTTCCCAAGCCAGGACTTAACTTCCTGCAGAGTTGGGATGTCATTTCCTATGAGTAGTATGTCATCCACATACAATACCAAAAAGCTAACTATACTCCCACTAGCCTTGACATATACACAAGATTCATCTTCACTCCTAGAAAAGCCAAATTCCTTGAATTTCTCATCAAAGCAAAGATTCCATCTGCGAGGTGCTTGCTTTAACCCATAAATGGATTTCTCAAGCTTACACACTCTATTAGGGTACTCTGTGTTGACAAAACCCTCTGGCTGACTCATGTAAACATCCTCAGCCAACTTTCCATTAAGGAAAGCGGTTTTGACATCCATTTGCCATATTTCATAGTCATGAAATACGGCTATGTCTAACAGAACCCTAATAGACTTAATCTTGGCCACTGGAGAAAAGGTCTCATCATAATCAACTCCCGGAGTTTGTGAGAAACCCTTTGCAACCAGTCGTGCCTTATAAGTGTGTACATTACCATCCATGTCGGTCTTCTTCTTGAAGATCCATTTGCACCCTACAGTCTTACGACCTGGTACATTCTCAACCAAGTTCCAAACTTGATTGTCATACATGGACTGTATCTCGCTGTCCATTGCCTCTTTCCACTTGGCTGACTCAGGGCCTGCCATGGCTTCCGCGTAACTGTTAGGTTCATCCAGACCTATCAGTGTCTCATCACTGATAAGTGTATCACCTTCCGCAGTAATATGGAATCCATAGTAATGCTCAGGTGCATTCCTAACCCTTGTGGAACGCCTCAGAGGTACAGACTTGTCAATTGGCTCAACAGAAGTTTCCTCCTCAAGTTGAGTGCTAGGGTTTGAAGTTCCTTCACCACTTGACTCTTGAATTTCTTCAAGGTCAACTTGCCTCCCACTGTCTCCTTCGCTTATGAACTCTCTCTCTCGAAAGAAAGCCCTCCTATCTACAAAGACCACATTCTCACTAGGTCTGTAGAAGAGGTAACCAAAGGATTTCTGTGGGTAGCCGATGAAAATACACCTCTCACTTCGAGGTTCGAGCTTATCATGAGTCTCGCGTCTCACGAAAGCCTCGCAACCCCAAATCTTAATATGGTCTAGTTTGGGTACTTTACCAGTCCACATCTCATGAGGCGTTTTGGCAACTTTCTTTGTGGGAACTAGATTAAGGATATGGGCGGCAGTCTCTAAGGCATACCCCCAAAATGAGATTGGTAGCGAAGCTCGACTCATCATGGAACGAACCATATCCAACAAGGTTCGATTACGCCTCTCAGCTACACCATTCAACTGTGGTGTCCTGGGAGGTGTCAATTGTGAGACAATCCCACATTCCCTAAGATAGTCGAGGAACTCTGAACTAAGATACTCACCACCTCGATCAGATCGAAGCATCTTAATGTTCCTGCCCAATTGATTCTCGACTTCCTGTTTAAACTCTTTAAACCTCTCAAAAGTCTCTGACTTATGCTTGATTAAGTAGACATATCCATATCTACTGTAATCATCAGTAAAAGTCAAATAATAACGATTAGCATCCCTTGTGGCATGTTTGAAGGGCCCACACACATCCGTGTGTATAAGATCCAACAAACCTTCACCCCTCTCACAAGAACCTGTGAAGGGTGACTTTGTCATTTTTCCAAGTAAGCATGATTCGCAACTATCATCTGACTTTAGGTCAAATGACTCCAATACTCCATCCTTTTGGAGTTGGCCTATGCGTTTCTTGCTTATATGTCCAAGACGACAATGCCATAATGATGCTTTATCCAAGTTATTATCATTAACAGAATCAATACACAATACATTATTTCCTAAGTTATCAACCACAAATACAGTTTCATACACACCATCACAAGGTAATGCTTTAAAATAAAGAACATTACTAAAGAAAGCATTAATCGAACCAACTTCATTATCAAATGAAAAGGTGAAACCTTGTTTATACAATGCATGAAAGGAAATAATATTTCTTGCCATTTCTGGCGAATAACAACATTTATTCAAATCTAAACTAAACCCACTACTTAGCGATAAAGTATAAACTCCAATCTTGGTGACAGGTAAAGCTTTCCTATTCCCCATGATTAAGTTTATTCTTCCATGCTCCACATTCTCACTTCTTCTTAGTCCCTGCAAATCAGAACATATATGAATACCACAACCGGTATCAAGGACCCAAGAGTTAGAATGGGGTGAGTTATTAGATAAGATAGTGTAAATACCTGCATGGTTGGGTTTAACTTTCCCATCCTTCACATCTTGCTGGTACTTTGGGCAGTTCCGCTTCCAATGTAACTTTTCATGGCAATAGAAGCATTCAGCCTCTTTAGGGTCAGAAGAAGGAGTGACAAAACCTTTCTTGGTTCCACTTGAAGAAGAGCCATCAAGGGTCCTGGCCTTGGTACCCTTCGAAGAGCTCTTCCTCTTCTTCCCTCTACCTTTCCCGATTGCCAAAACCGGGGCGGAGTTTGGAGTAGGAGTGTTAACAACCGACTTACCCTTAAGACTTGTTTCTGCGGTCTTGAGGAGTCCCTGAAGTTTGCTGAGTGTGACCTCTTCCTTATTCATGTGATATGTCATGCGGAATTGATCATAGCACGATGGTAAGGAGTGCAAAATGATATCTATTGCAAGCTCCTCAAGGAAGTTCACATTAAGCTTCAGCAACCGATCCACATACCATTGCATTTTCTGCATGTGGCTCGTGACGGATTCCTCGTCCTTCATCATGGTTGTTATGATAGAGCATATGATTTCATACCTCTCTTGTCGTGCACTTTGATGGTATCTTTCCATCAGATCTTGGTGCATTTCAAAAGGGTAGAAGTCCTCATAGGACTTTTGGAGTTCCGTTGTCATGGTGGCCAACATGATGCATGCCACTTTTGTAGCATCCCTTTCATGTGCCCGGAAGTCAGCGATCTCCTGGGGAGTTGCAGTGGTCTCATCAATCTCCTTAAGCTCCTTGTCAAGGACATATTCTTTGTCCTCGTAGCGGGTAATCATCCTGAGCTGATCCATTCATTGAAGTTGGATCCATCAAAAGTGACTTTCCCACACAAGTTCATAACGGTAAAGGAGCCATTAGGATTAGAGCCAGAAGCAGCATTGTTTGAAGACATCTGAAAGAAGAGAACAAGATTAGTTTAGATATTAAGAGAGTCCTTAATAAAACACCCAAATGTAATATTAAGGCTAGGATCCAATCACAATATATTATAACTTAGAAGAGGTATGCCGTAATCCAAGCTATAACATATTTGAAAGGTAGGTGAATGACGATTCACCAATTTCCACCATGAAAAACGAAATATAAATATTAGGTTTTTAATTGGTTCTTAGAAATTCCTAGATTCTTTTGAGATTCAATGAACTTTTCAAAGGCATGTTTCAATCTCGAGTGTGCCCTCCAAGTTTTGTGACTGGGATACCGAGAATCACAAAACGAGGTGTGAAGTAACCATGCAAATCACTTGGTACCCTCAAGGTTTATCACTCAATCGATGTGCCGGTAAACCACACACGCTCCACCGATGCTATGGTAAACCTTAAGTCACCCTTTACCTACCTTGTTAAGTCCAAGTTAGTGTGCCGGTTAACCACACACGCTCCAGCAACGACTTAAACAAAGTGTAAAGTGTAATTTCATGGATTAGCACCTTATTCACATTTTCCTAAAGTAACTAAGATTGGGAATTTAATAAAAGCATTTAGTTACTTTATAATATTCATCATACTTTTAATGCGAATTTATAAGTCCTTGTCTTACCCGTTCGGCTAACGACCCTCCACCGATCAAGGAAGCGGTGGGTGAGAGTGGACACCCATTAAGTTGCCATTTTATAGGCAACAACCTTATACCCCCCTTATAGACCGGATTCGTGAATGAGGCGTACTAGCGGTAAGACGACTTGTTGTTATACATATATATATTAGTAACTTATAATATTATAAAGTATAAGGGTTGAATTTTAACTTTTAAAATTCTAAGGGTTGGAACTAAAGTTTTAATCAAGACTTTACATGTTCCAAAACTTGAGGGCAAGTTTTGTAAACTTCCAAAACTTTTCATTTCTTATAACTTATGAATTACTTGAGTAATAAAAATGAAGACTCTTCATTTTTATAACTCTTGTGTTCTTTTAATGGCTTTAATAAAAGTGAGACTTTTGGTTTTCCATAACTTGAGGACAAGTTATGGACTCCATTAAAACACATTATGATCATGAATTAAACTACCATGAAGGTTACAAACAATTCCTATGATCATCTAATCTTCATAAGTTCAAGAACACGAATATGAACATTTTCAAGAATAAAAAATTACACTTAAAAAAAACTTGTAATTTTAATAATTACCATTGTAAATGGATTAGCATAAACATTACACCATCTAAAACAAGCTTTAAAACATCAAAACAGTTTAGGGTAATGTTTCTAGTCCATTTCCAGCAACAAATGTGCAAACTTTCATACGAGCAGAAAACAAAAAAACGATTTTTTTTCAAGCTGTTTGCACAAAAAAAAAAAAAAACAACAAACGAACCATGCTCTGATACCACTGATGGGTTTTGAGCATTCTAACACTTCCTAAGTGTACATGCAACCCTAATAACCTTGGATCTATGTTTGTCTAATTATCATGCAAAGTTGAATTCCAAGGTTATATTCCTATCTAGCATACATGGGGAACAAATTTTAACTTGCATGAAAGATAGAATAACTTACCTTGTTGTTGCTTATGATCCTTGAAACCTTGTGAGCCTAGCACCCCAAGTGTGATGCCTCAAATGCTTCACACAACATCAAATGCTTTTGGAATGACTTTAGAGAGAATACACACTTCTAAAATCTGCCTAGCCCTCTTGTTTCTTATGTGTAGCCGATTTTGGTGGAGAATGGGTTTCTTATATAGTGTTGACACATCTAGGGTTACACCATGTAAACCCTAATGTGTCATGACTCTTCATTTCCATGACCCATGGGTTTGTAACTCCCATGGAGCATCCATGGAGCATCCTATGGGTGGAACCCAACTTGATAATCCATGGAGCCTCTTAGCCCACTATATAAGATATGGAAGATTTACATAATCTACCCATATATTTAATTAGTTATCTTTTGATCACTTAATTAATTCTAAATTAATTCTTGATCAAACTAATTAAATAATATTATTAATATATTAGAACTTATAATATATTAATAAACCATAAGTGTTATTTCTCACATTTTAGTTTATCCAATTGCATGGTGCCATGCAACCCAAATGGACCATGCCGGGTCGGGTCAAGTACATACCAGAAATAGTTATGGACTTAGACACCTTATCCAACAGTTCTAACATATCACTATATCAAATATCAGTATGGTAATTTCGGGTCTACTTACTAGCTCCGACTGATCGTACACATCACATCCTCCTTGATTATTTTGAAAACAGTTTGAAAATCATTTTTAAAATATTTTTCCTTAGCGTGAGACTGGATTCATAGGAGTGCTCTTTCAATTCACTCAAACCAAGGCTCTGATACCAACTTGTAACATCCATAAAAATCAAAATAAATTTAAACTTTTAAAATCAACCCAATTTCATAAAGTGTTTACCAATCATAGTTTTCAAAACATTTTCCAATCATCATAGTCTCCTAAAATCATAAGTCATAAACAAGAGGATGTGTACAGTCACACCTTCGCCTTCCCACGATCATCCGAAGTACCTGAAACCACAACTAAAAACCGTAAGCCCAATCTTAATGAGTTTCCCCCAAAGTACCGACACATAAACAGATAACATTTTCAATAACAGCATGTACTGGGTCCACAACTAAAATAATGGATTACCCCTGATCCCACATTATAAGTCTGGCTTGCCCTCGGGGCCCACGACGTATGTCTGGCTTGCTCCCTGACCAAATCAGTCATCAGACTGAAATACCCTTAAGCCCTAAGTACGAGTCTGGTATACCACCCGGTCCTCAGCTCGTATCTGGAATGCTCCTCAGACCTCAGTGTGAGTATGGCATGCCCTACCTGGTCCCCAACTCATATCTGTAATGCTCCAGGGTTTGTTGGCCACCACACGAAGTAGTACAACCTCAACCCAACACAATATGTCGACATATAACATATAACAACATATATTGATAATCATGCAGACAAAATCACAGGTAGTCCTACAGATCTACCAGACTAGCATATCGACAACTAGCATAATCATTAATATCTATTCCATACTCAACATATCGTAAAATAGCAGACTGAAATACTGGCTTGCTCCCTGACCAAATCAGTCATTAGAATGAAATACCCTTAAGCCCTAAGTACGAGTCTGGTATACCACCCGGTCCTCAGCTCGTGTCTGGAATGCTCCTGAGCCATCAGTATGAGTATGACATGCCCTACATGGCCCCCAACTCATATTTGTAATGCTCCAGGGTTTGTTGGCCACCACACGAAGCAGTACAACCTCAACCCAACATAATATGTCGACATATAACATATAACAACATATACCGATAATCATGCAGACAGAATCACAAGTAATCCTATAGATCTACCAGACTAGCATATCGACAACTAGCATAATCATTCATATCTATTCCATACTCAACATATCGTAAAATAGCAGGATATCAAACCAATGGGTCGGCCTTGGTCCCTTCGACTGGATAGTACAGTGAGGAAAACTCACCTCACAAACTGGAAACCTATTCCAACAAATGACCAATTATAATCAAAATCGCAAAATACACAAAATACCCGTAGGTCAAACTTGGTCAAAGTCAAAGGAACCACCCGATCTGGCATCACGACATGAGTACCGATGCTCGCGTCGTGAGCTCCAAGGGTTCTAATAGAATACAGGATGCTCCGAATCTCACGTCATGAGATCTTACATCTTCACATCGTGAACGTTGTCTGAGGCCAAGGGTCACATTTTAAGTCCTTATTCCATTAAGTCTTCGATTCTACTTCAACCAGAAGTTAAAAGGGACCCCTAAGGTCCATACATATCTTTCCTTTATGGCCATGCATGCACCAAAGATGATCATCCACTTTCTAGGTCAAAAAGGAAAGAAATGAGCTTTAATCTTTTATGCATGCCTCAAATCCATACCAACTTTTAGATCTGAACAATATTATGATTTAGGGACTCTTAGAATCCATAAAGTTTCCAACTAGTAAGCATCAAATAAATGGAAAACAAACCGGGCTCTGATACCAATGTTGGTTTTGAGCACTATAACACTCCTATGGTGCACATGCAACACTAAATGCTTTGGATCTATGTTTTGTCTATTATACATGCATATTTTCAATTTTTCCAAAGCATTGTCCTAACTAGCATACAAATTGCCAATTGAATAAAACATCTAGATAGATGACATACCTTTTGAAGGACTTGTAGTTGTTGACCCTTAAAAGCTTGAGCACCTCAAGTGTGATGCCTCTAACGGTTCACAAACACCAATATGCAAGAGGATGATTTAAGAGAATAATCTATTTATTTCAAAGAGAAGAGGCAACCGGTTTTGGTCTATGGATGGTTTTATTTATAGTGTTGGACATGCTAGGTTTACACTTGGTAAACCCTAATAACCCATGACATTCCACATTCTCATGCTCCATGGGTTTAACCTCCATGGACTATCCATGGATTAGTTTAGCCCATAATCATGGATCATTAGCCCACACTACAAGAATGATTGATTTACATAATCGATCCCTATATATTGAATTAGTCTCTTTTGATCACAAAATTATTAAATAAATTCTTTGATAGGTCATAGATTTATGGTTTGGGCTAGGCAATTATTTGTATATGTCTTGGTAGGGTATTGGTCATGTTAGAGGTGTTTTGTAGCTGATTGTTCTGTGTTTACGGTCAGGGTTGTGTGTATGGCCGTACACGAGTTTACAACCGTAGACCCGTGTACGGCCAGCTATCCCCTATATATAGGGCTTGTCAGTGTCTGTCAGGCATGAGACGTATGTGTGTGTAATCAAGGTGTACCAGACGGTTTACGGCCCTGCTATAAAATCGTGTGCATTGCTTGAGTTAATTCTTCTTCTATTTCATTCTCATTGTGTTTGATTGCTATTTGTTTGATCACTGGTTTGGATCCTCAGATTTAAGGGACTTACAATTGGTATCAGAGCCATTCCGGTGTAGCACCTGGTTCCTGGTATGTATTTTATTTAAGTAATGTTGTATTTTTGGACTGGGACTCGGCGAGTTGAAGGTCCAACTCGCCGAGTAGAAGCGGGATGAGACGCGGGATTTAAGTGATGGACTCGTCGAGTCGGGTCCCGGACTCGACGAGTAGGCTCTGACTGGACAAAACCCTAATCTGAGGGTTTGCACCCTATTTAAACAACCTTATACAGCCTCCATCGCCCCTTTATGCTCCCAGAAACCCTCCATAGCAAACCCTAAGTGTTTTGATGCAAGATCTAAGGCTTTTGAGTGATTTTTGTGGGTTTTAACCTCAAGGAAGGAGGAAGAACATAGAAGGATCAAGAGGAGACCGAAGGATTCGAGTTTGGTTCATCATTTGCAGTCTTTGAAAGGTATAAAGTCTGTACCTTGCTTGCTTGTTTGTTAGATCCCTTTTTAGGGAAGATTTAGGGCTTTTTAAGCCATATGAGGTAGCCAACCATGATTGCAAACATGGTTGGGGGTCAAGACTTCGGATCTAAGTCTTGGGAGGGGTCACAAGGCAGATTTGGGTTGCTTTTGCACTCAAGGAAGGCCCCATGCAACATAAGAGCCATTTTAGAGCCTTTTAGGCTCAAAAGTCCCATGCATGCACGTAAAGTTCGAAACTTTACGTGCTAGATCGAGCTTAGGGGCTTGGATCTATCTTTTGGTCAAAGGTTGTACATCAGAAATCGAGGATTTAGAGTGTGGACGTTATCGACTCGGCGAGTCCGTTCTTGGGACTCGACGAGTTCAAGGCATAAAGTCCCATGTCTGTTGAGGGTCAAAAGAACTCAGTTGGGTGTTAGACAGGTTGTAGAAGGTCCGAAGGAGTGACCCAATGTATTGGACTTAGCCTTAGATCTGGAGTTCATGGGACTCGACGAGTGCTAGAACAGACTCGGCGAGTCCAAGGCAATCTCCTTGTGGTTAAAGATGAACTCGACGAGTTGTTCATACAACTCGGCGAGTCAAGGTCAGAACTTGTTCATCAGATGAAGGTGAACTCGACGAGTTGTTCATACAACTCGGCGAGTCGAATGAAGGTTCATTCGATGTTCATATCGAAGAGGAACTCGTCGAGTCGTCGCTAAACTCGACGAGTAGGGTCGTGGATGAGGACAGTTGAAGAGATAGGGACTCGACGAGTTGGCGGCCCAAATCGGCGAGTCGGGTCAACTGGAAGTTGACTTTGACTTTGACGTGGACTTGGTCAGGGGTCAAATGGTCATTTTTACCCTAAGAATAGATATCAGACTCTGATTAAGTGTTTTGTGGGGATTATAGCCGGAGGATTTCCGGAGCAGCAGCAGACAGAGAATTTCCGCACAGATTATCAGCAGCTACTCGTTCGAGGTGAGTTACCTTCCAGTAGCGGTGGGTCTATGGCCACAATGCCGACCCACCAGTAGGTGTTGTATGATTGGATGATTGTCTTTGTGATATTCATCTAGGTTTGCTACTACCTGATATGTTATATGCTAGCACGATATGTATATGTGACAGTAGTAGAGTCCGGTTGTTAGGACCGGAGGGTAGGTCAGACACCCCAAATATGTCTGAGAGTATGTGATGATATGATTATATGCTGGCATGATATGTTATATGTGATAGTGGTAGTAGGGAGGGTATAGTCCTCAAGTTCGGTTGTTAGGGCCGAAGGGTAAGTCGGACACCCTAGAAACGTCTGACAGTATGTTTACGCTATGATATATGTGATAGTAGCAGTAGGGGGTGGAATAGTCCCCGAGGTTCGGTTGATAGGACCGAAGGGTAGGTCAGCACCCCAGAATGGCTTGACATGGGTAGGTCAGCACCCCAGAATGGCTTGACAGGGGTAGGTCGGCACCCCAGAATGGCCGTACTGGGTAGGTCGGGCACCCCAGAATTGCCCGGCAGTATGAATGCGATATGTATGTATGGTATGTGGTATGATGGGGGAACTCACTAAGCTTTGTGCTTACAGTTTTAGTTTTTGGGTTTCAGGTACCTCTTCCTCTAAGGGGAAGGAGCCGGCAGTGTAGTAGTGCATCACACACACACATGATTTCCGCATGGAATTTTCTGGGATTGTTTTCTGATATGTTATTATTTTATGACTTGGGTTTTCAGACATGATACATTGTTTTATGAGATGATGTGTTTTCATAGTATTTTCTTATGAATGTTTTTATGAGACAGTTAATTAAAAAGAAATTCTTTTGACTTGAAAATTGGGATGTTACATCCGGTGTCAAACTTAGTCCTTGGTGTTTACGGCTACAAGATCTTCATCAAATTCATGGTTAATTCAAGTTTACTTGTTGGATATCTATTTTTGATCGACATACAAGACTTTTGGATCAGAATTTGCTTGGAAAACAGCTGATTTTCATGTGTATGGTTGAACATTGTTGAAGCTTGTACGACTGTAATTAAGTGTACGACCGTAAGCCATTCAAAGATTATTGACTGTACTCCACATTTCAAATTGTGTACGGTTGTAAATTGTTGTGTACGGCTGTAATCCCTTCATTGACTGAGAAAACTTCAACTTTGACTGTGTACGGTTGTAGATTGTTGTGTACGGACGTAATCCCCTTGTACGGCCATAATCCCTTGTGCGGCCGTAAACCCACTCAGTTGTTATTTGAGTAATTTAAATTTTAGTATTTTTCTTGTTAGATTGTCTATTTGATCATCTCTGAAAAACCAAAAAAAAAAACAAAATGGAATCTCAAACCTCAGTTGCTCATCAGGAACTGAATGCCATCATGGATACCACCTCACACATTCCTAGACTATTATCTGCTGAGGGTTTTCCAGAATGGAAATACCGCATAGAGAAGTATATCAAAATGAAAGACTTCAAAATTTGGAGAAGAATTTTAAGAGGACCAATTCGTATCACCACAACACTCGAAGATGAAACAGTCGTTGACAAGAAAATTGAACACTACACCGATGCTGACTTTGAAAAAATTGAAGAGCAAGAAAAAGCACTGGCTACACTCACAATGGCATTATCCCCAGAGATTGCACAAGGTTTTAGAGAATACACTTCAGCAAAGGCTCTGTGGGAAGCTTTGATTGAAGTATATGAAGGGAATGAGGATATGAAACAAAGCCGTCAAGACATGCTGAGACAGAAATTCAATATGTTTAATCACATTCTTGGAGAAACTTTGGAAGTTCAATTGCAACGCTTTATCACACTCACCACTGAAATGAGTTTCGCTGGGGTTTCAGTGCCAAGATCAGAGGTCAAGAAGAAGTTGCTTAATTCTCTCCCAAAGACATGGGATATGAATGTTGTTGTCATCAAGAAAACCAAGAATCTTAATCTACTTTGGCTGAACTCATGGCCATCATTAAAGCTTGTGATCTGGATGACAAACAAAGAGAGATCAACCATGTTAATTCATATTCTTCTGCCAATCTCGGGATTCAATCAAACAATGCTTTTTCATCCTTCACTAATCCTCAAGTTCAACCATTTGCTGCTTCTCAATCATCATCATATGCTACACCATTCATGAAAAGTGTTCAGTCTCCAGTATTTTATCCGCAAGTTGCTTCTTCTTCAAAAACATCTGTTCCAGTTTCTGCTTCACCTCCAGTTCCCAAAGAAAATGATGAGAATTTGGCCCTTGTAACTGGTCTTGTCAATTGTTATAATGCTTTTGTAGCTGGTGAGCTGCCCCCTCAATTTTCATTTGCTGATTTGGACCAAATTCATCTTGAAGATGTTGAAGAAATGGACATAACATGGCAAATTCCTATGGCGGTGTTCAGAGCCAAACAGTTCTCTAAAAGGACAGGCAAAAATAATTGGGGAATGAATGCAGAAAACAAGGTTGGGTTCAACAAAGGCAAACTTCGCTGTTTCAACTGCCATAAACCCGGTCACTTCGTCAGAGATTGCCCAAAGCCTGACAGAAGGGAAAACAGTGAAAGAACTATGGTGCCAGCGAATAGCAGCAGAGGAGCTACCATCAGCAACCATACCACAAATCTTGTTGTAGTGGCTCAGTCATTTGATCGGGGAGGATAAAATTCAGGCCCTGAACAGCTCAGGACCTGACAATGCTCATCTTGCCCAGATCAATGATGTTGCTGAAAGAGAAGCTGAAATTGACCCAAAAGCAGAAATGATGGAACTCCAATTTGCATTCATGGTCCAAACTACGCCAGAGCCTGCAAAGCCGGAGGTTAGTGAAAATGTTTGTTCTCAATCCTGCATTAAAATTGTCAAATTTTTGCGTGACCAAATCGAATTGATTAAGAGAGAAAATGAGGACCTAAAATACGAAGGATATCAACTCAGGAAAGGACAGAAACCTCTAAAAGCACAACTAGAAGCCAAAAAAAATGATTTTAGGAAACTGCAAGAAGATTACAGCAACAAGTGTGAGAATTATGATCACATCAAAAACAAACTTGTTGCAGTAACCAAAGAACTTGACACATTGAAAATTCGTTTTGAAAATGCTGATTTTAATTTTAAGAAGTTCGATGGGCCAAGTGAAAAGGTTGCAAAAATAATTGAAAAACAAATGCAGTGGAGAGACCAAAAACAAGTAGGTATAGGATATGAGAGTGTCCCTCCTCTATTTAATCATTCGTATTATATTAATCCTTTAACAAAAGAAGAGATCGACAGAGAACCTTATATGGTTTATGGTAAACCAGCTGCCGAACAGGCAACAGGACCTAGTGCTAGGGTTTTGGATACTAAAATTTCTACTTTAAATGCAGATGTGTCAGTAAACCAGGGAAAGCAAGGGGATGAGAAGTTTGAGTCAAATAATTTGGTGTCTAAGTTTGGTGTTCCTATTTGTGATGAGACTGTGTCTAATGTTAAGACTGATGTTTTGACTTGTAAGAATGTGATGTCAAACTTAAACGTTTCTGATGTTTCTGATGTTGTTTTTGTAAAATCCACTGAATCTGGTGCTAAAACATCCACATCCTCTACATCTGTCACACATTCTAATTCCTGTAATTGCACATGTGGGAAGGTTAGAAAGGTCCATAAGAGCATGAAATCTGAAAATGGCAGTACCAGGTCTAAAGATAATAAGCAAATTTGTTTCAACTGTGGTACTGCCGGCCGCATTGCTCGAAATTGTTCCAACCGAGCATTTGTGCATTTCTCGACACTAAGGAAAGAAAATGAGTCTCGAGGAAGATCTCTAACAAGAAATTCCTCGAGATCTCGCCTTCATGATAATGATCGGAAAATTCATAACAATGAGAAAAGGGCCAATACTAAACTGAACAAACAGGTTTTCTCTAAACCAGCCACATGTACTTTGCCGAAATCGACTGCGGCTGAGCCAAGGTCAATTTCGTCAAAGGGTGCATCTGGATCTTCGACTAATTATAGCCGAAAATATAAATGCTCAAAGAAAAGGAAAAATGTTTCTAAATCACCTGTGAATATTTTAAAACCTAAATATCAATAGGTGCCCAAATCTACAGTTGTCCGATCATCTTCATCCTCTGAAAGTGTTTCTGATACTAATGCAATTTTGAAAAATCAAAAGCATAAATCTGTCAAAGTCCAGGGTAAACCCAGGGTTGTAATGACCTGGTTTCCAAAATCTAAATAATCCCGCTCATTGTGCAGGAACAGCTGTGGAGGAATGTCGTCAGACCTTGGTATGTCGACAGCGGTTGTTCCAGGCACATGACAGGAGACATCTCCCAACTGCATGAAATTCAAACATTTAATGGGGGATATGTTTCCTTTGCGGGAGGTGAAGGCAGGAATATCACTCAAAGAGGAATAGTTTCAAATGGAGTGCTGAGTTTCGAAAATGTCAACTACGCTCCCGAGTTAAAGCATAGCCTGTTGAGTGTCTCTCAAATTTGTGACAAAGGATATTCGACTAATTTCACTGATAAAGAGTGTCTGATTCTGAATCCAGGCATTGTTATCCCAGATGACTGGATTCTTGTAAAATCAAAACGGGATGGCAATGCATACATCATTGACATGAACAGTAATATTCCAGAACAAGTCACTTGCCTCTTCTCAAAAGTCTCCGAACAAAATGCTATGTTGTGGCACCGAAGACTCAGACATGCTAACGTAAAGAACTTGAATCGTCTTGCAAAGGATGATATGGTGCGTGGACTTCCTGTCAGAGACTTCATCACATTTGAAAAGTGTGTGTCATGTGCCCAAGGAAAGCATCATAGAAAACCGCACCTGCCAAAACAAGTCAATTCAATCAATCAGGTGCTCCAATTATTACATATGGATTTATTTGGTCCGGTCAATGTCCTTAGCATCAACAGAAATTCATATTGTCTGGTTGTGATCGATGATTTCTCGCATTTTACGTGGGTGTTCTTCTTATCCAACAAAGTTGGGGTTGCTGATCTGATTGAGAAGTTCATTGTGATGATAGAGAACCAAACCAATCACCGGGTGAAGGCGCTCAGAACTGACAACGGAACAGAATTCAAGAATGTTGTTCTCAATCAGTTTTGTGTAGAAAAAAGGATCATGCGTCAATATAGTTCTGTTCGCACACCACAACAAAATGGTGTTGTTGAGCGGAGGAATCGAACGTTGCAAGACTCTGCAAGAATGGTGTTATATGACTCAAAACTACCCGTTTTCTTTTAGACTGAGGCGATCAACACAGCTTGTTATGTTCAAAATCGTGTTCTGATCAACAAGGCCCAAATGAAGACTCCATACAAAATTCTATATGGTCACAAGCCTTCTGTCAGTCATTTGGCTGTCCTTGCACCCTTCTTTACCTGGAATCCAACCCAAAATTCAATGCCAAATCTGATGACTGTTACTTTGTGGGGTATGCTGCACGCACAACGTATAGGGTCTACAATAAGAAGACAAAACAAATCGTAGAATCCTTTGACGTGCGCTGGTTGGAGGAGAACTAGACGGATGCTAGAGTTGGTCCAGATTGGCTGTTTGATTCACATATTTATTCAAATCCTTTAATGTGTTTTCAAATGATACACCTGGTTCCACTTCTGGTTCGAAGACTGTGATTGAAGATGAAGACAAAGAAGTTGTTTAAAGACCACCTGTGATGTCATCTACGACTCCTACAGTGGATGCATCTGTTCCAATCACTTGTCCAGAATCTCCAAGTCAACAAAATAATCCAGATGCTGATGCCACTCCTCTTACTCCCGATGAAAGAGAGTTTATGTCCAGAGATGCTTCCACTGCTACTCAAACTTGTATGGAACTTCTCTTTCCTGAACTGATTGCTAATGAGTTCGTGGCAAATCCTTCTGACGGGTCGGGATCATCTGAAGTAGTTCATTCAGCAGATGATGGGTTTGTTAATATTCACAATCTTCCCGTAATGCTCAATGACATCAGCCAGGAGATACCTTCCAGAATTCAACGCGAACACCCAATCGAAAACGTCATTGGTCAGCTGGGCGACGGTGTTCAAACGAGGATTCAGAGTGGAGATGTAAATACATGTCTCTATTCTTGCTTCATATCTCAAATGGAGCCAAAGAATGTTCAAATGGCTTTGAATGAGCCCAGCTGGGTGGATGCTATGCATGAGGAATTGAATCAATTTGAAAAGCTCGGGTTCTGGAAGCTAGTTGAATTACCTAAAGGCAAGAAGTCACTCGACATGCGCTGGGTCTATCGAAACAAGTAAGATGATTCAGGGGTCATTGTGCGAAATAAAGCTTGATTAGTTGTACGTGGATTTCGCCAAATTGAGGGTCTTGACTACACCGAAGTTTATGCTCTGGTAGCTCTCTTGGAGGCCATTCACATCTTCCTTGCGTACGCTTCCTACATGAATTTCACAGTTTACCAGATGCATGTCAAGACTTCCTTCTTGTACGACACAGTGAAGGAAGAAATTTACGTCGATCAACCTCCTGGGTTTATCAATTCAAAGTTTCCGAATCACGTCTACAAGTTGGACAAGCCTTTATACGGGTTACATCAAGCTCCAAGAGCGTGGTATGCAACTCTTACAAAGCACTTGCTTAAGCACGACTATTCACGGGGAACAATTAATAAAACTCTATTCATCAAGCATGTTGGTGCCGATCAAATTCTGGTTCAGATCTACGTTGATGACATCATTTTCGGGTCCACATGTCCACAGCTGTGCAAAGAGTTCGAAAGCGTTATGAAGAAGAGGTTCGAGATGACTTCTCTGGGAGAAATGACCATGTTTCTGGGGCTTCAGGTCAAACAAGACTCAACCGGAATCCTGATAAATCAAGCCAAGTATGTTGAAGATATGCTAGAGAAGTTCGGGTTTCGAGACGCAAAACCTACACTGACGCCAATGGCCGAGAGACCCCTGTTGACTCCGGATATTGACGGCGAATCCGTAGATCAGACTGACTACAGCTCAATGATCGGATCGTTGATGTATCTAACCGCAAGCAGGCCAGATATTATGTTTGCTGTTTGTCAATGCGAACGATATCAGGCTAATCCTAAACATTCACATCTTATTGCTGTCAAAAGAATTTTTCGGTATCTCAAAGGCAGCCCAAAATTGGGTCTTTGGTATTCGAAAAATTCTGAATTTGATTTATATGCTTTTGCTTACAGTAATTACGGATGTTGTGAGCTTGACAGGAAATCAACCTCTGGTGGGTGTCAATTTCTTGGTGACCGGCAGGTGTCATGGCAGTGCAAGAAACAACACACAGTCTCAACCTAAACATCAGAAGCGGAATATGTCGCTGCTTCTGCTTGTTGTTCTCAAGTTATCTGGATACAACATCAGCTCATGGATTACGGTTTGAATTTTCTAGAAACCCCTATTTTTTTTCGATAATGACGCTGCAATTCAAATTGCTAAAAATCCTGTCCAACACTCGAAAACCAAGCACATCGATATCAAAGTTCATTTTATCGGAGATTATTACGAGCGTTCGCTCATTCGGTTGGAACAAGTTCCCACTGCTAATAATGTGGCGGACTTGTTCACAAAACCGTTTAACAAAGCTCGATTCGATGTGATTGTCGGATTTTTGAAAATGATACGCTTTGAGGACCAGATTTTGTTTTAGGATAGTTTAAAATTTACGCATTTTATTTTCATTCTCACTCATGCACAAATTTAAGGGGAGAAATAAACAAAAACCAAACAAAAATAAGAAAATTTGAAAAATCCAAAAAAAAAATAGTGTTATTTCTGTTTTATTTTTGTCAAGAAAAATATGAAAATTCCAAAAATATTTTTTAAATGAAGTTTGTTTGCAGGTGATGTGTTGGGAAGTGATATCGACAAGTGTGATAACAGGCAATTTGAATCCGTGTAACGTACCAAAGTTGAATTGTTTCGGCTCTGTGTTCGATGCGCTGGTAGGCACAAGAGATTTAAATGGAATTGACTAGGCACAAATGAACTTAAGGAATCTAAAGACTCGACAAATTCTGACCTAGATAGATCCGTTTAGCCTGACAATATGACGCTCAGATAGGTTGAGCAGGGATATATACATGGGAATCTGCGGATATACTAAATGATATATATCTAGAACTGTGGATTAACTTTTCCTCGATGTACGGACTCTATCCTTAATTCCGGTATTGACGGGGTGACCGAGGAATTTCGATAAATTAGGTCTGTAGAAGGTTATTTTCTTGCTTTCTTTCTGTCAGTCATATGTTGCCTCCTCTGTGTGATCGAAAGATCCGACCTGGACTACAACATATGCAATTCTATCTATCTGCATTTCCCTCTATGCAATTCTTTCTACCTGTTAGCCATATGTTGTCTCCTTTGCGTGATTAACAATTCGACCTGGAACACAACATATGCACCATTCTACTTCTCAATCCCTTTAAACTCTAGTTAGTCATATGTTTCACCCTTTGTGTGATTGGAAGAGACCCGACCTGGGTGTACAGCATATGCATTCTAAATATGTCTTCTCCCTTAATAATTGTCTGCTCACCTGAAGTAAGGAGTATCTCGGAAGTCCTTGATTATTGGGGCACGTAAGGAAAAAGGGAAACATATTCTAGTACATCTAAAACTGAACAATTAATAGGTTATCTATAGATCTCGCTGCTCAATTTAGGTGGACAACAATATCCTTGGTCGTCGTCAGATAAATGGTCCTTAGGAATTTTATATTGGAACATAAGGTCTAAATGTCTTGTCACTTGTAGCATGCCCTAAATTTGTCAAAATCTTTCGTGTTTAAGTGGACCACAATACCAGCGATTGACCAGATCTATTCCTGAAGGGAGAGGTACTAACAAATGGATAATGGTTGTCTAATAACTTTGATCCCAAACTCACAAATTATTATCTGCTCTGGTGAAAAATAGAAATTAGAATTAATTCATCTTAATTTTTATTTTAATTTTATTTTTAACTTTATTTTAATTTTAATTTTATTTTATTTCTATTTTTATTTTGAGTCCTTAAAACATATTGTTTAAAAAAAAGGTGTTGTGTCATTGGGCTTGGAAATAAAACTATTCGGGTTGCAGCCCATTAAGGATGGACCAGGTATGGGTCATATGGTATATAAGCTAGAGTGTCCGGCCGAACAAACACTTTTTCCCTCCCAATCTGAGTACGGCCGTACACGCCTCCAAGAACTCTCTCTCTAATCAGCTCTTCGAATCATCCTTTATTCTTGAAATTGTTTGTTGCTCCGTGTAGGTATCATCAAATCGACCTCAACGATGCTAATCTTCAATCAAACCGACCATAAATCGAGGGTTTATTGAAGATAATCGTCATTTCGGCACTGATGAAGGGTATACGGCCCTTGAAGGGTGTACGGCCTTTAAAGGGTGTACAACCGTAGACCCGTGTACGACCGTAGACCCCAACTTTGCCCTAAAATGCAATTTTTTTAACAACTCAAAATTAAAAGCTTAATCAATTGTTAAACGGGAAAAACTTGATGTTTATTAATTAAAATTTGTGTTTTTCTCACTTAGCTTGGTTTGTGCAGAACAAAATGGCTGGACTTAAGTTTGCTGATGCTCATAACTTGGTCGTCTTCTTGGTTGATCCTCCAGAAGCTCACTCTGATTTCATATCCATGATCCATGGATTGAGAAAATGTTGTTTGTCTACTGCTCTTACTACCAGTCCGGTCATTTATCAGCAATTGATAAAGGAATTCAGGAGCAATGCAGTTGTACTTAAAGATGAGAAGGAAACAGAGTCCCTTGAAGAAACTGTCAAAGGAAAGAAGATATTGGTGACTGAGCACATCCTCCGTGAGTTATTGCAGATTAATGATGAGCCAGAATCCAACAAGTAAACTTGAATTAACCACAGATTTGATATGAAGGGATTGATATGGATCAGAGTCAAGAAATAATAGACCAAATGGAAACAGATATCCAACAAGTAAACTTGAATTAACCACAGATTTGATATGAAGGGGTGTTTCCTCCAACTCTTAAGAAACTGTTGTCTCCGTATTGGAGATTTTTAGCTCACGTCTTTGTGAGTTGTATTTCTGGTCGAAAATCAGGAGCTGATGAAATTTCCTTACTCAACACTGGTGCAATCGCAGCTCTTGCTTCGGGTATGGATTTCAACTTCTCAAGGTTCATATTGAATGAGATGATTGTAAACATTGAAGGAAAGACAAGGGATAAGTTTCTTATGTATCCAAGGTTTCTTTAATTAATCTTCAACTTCAAACACCCAGAGATTGAGAGAAGAGGAGAAATTTTGGACCTCAAGTCCATCGGTTCTAGCGCTTTTGGTCTTATGAAAAAGAACCGGAAGGGAAAATTTGTGTTTCAAGGAACGTATCCATTGGTGAATTTTGGTAATTTTGCTGAATTAAGTGTTGGCTCCGGTTCTGACGATTTCTCAAGCCCTACAGAAAGTGAGGATATTGTCATCTCAGCCTCAGAGCATGAACATGAGGAAGAACGTGCTCCTCCTGTTGCAATTGTAGCAGAGGAACATGATATTATGGTCAATGTGGAAGTGCAGAGTGACTTTCATGAGAGTATAAACACTGGTGATGATGGTGGTAAAGAAGAGGGATTTGAAGATGATGATTCAATTTTTGGAGGAAATTTGGAAAGATTTGATGATTTAGAAATGAATTTTGAGCTTGCGAATGATTTTTACCCCACAAATGAGGACTTTGACACTTTCTTTTACAGTGTCCATGATCTTGCTCATCCGACAACGGAGACACGGGATGTAGTTGATGTTCAAGAAGCTATGCATCCTTCCTCTGTACAGGTCGCATGTTCTCCAAAGGATACAGATGCAACATTAAGGAGTCCTCCCCTAAATGTTGATGTTCCAACCTCCATGCCACTTGTGAGTGATCCGCCTGTGACTCATACCTCACAGCCTCCTTCAAAGCGAAGAAGACATGATCCAAGGCCAGGGGTACTTATTCAGGAACTGACTTCACCCATTCAGCCAACAATCACAACATCAGCTACTACTCCAACCGCTTCAACTGCTCCCGATCATGAAGGACCAAGAACTACCTTTGAAGCAGGAAGTCCTTCAGCTCCTGGAGGTTCCTCTCCTCCAAGGCCTGCTCATGACATTGCTTCTGAGAGACTTGCACATGCCCTGGCAGCTCAAGAAGAAACTGGCCTTCCTCCTCACGGAAACGGCATTTCTACTGAGGAAGGTAGATCTCGGGGAGTTTAGCCTTCCAACAAAGAGCTCAGGGTTGAGATTGGTGTGTTGAAACAGACAATCATCGAAAAAGATGTGTTGATAGGTAATCTTGATGTTCGTCTTTCAGATGTTGAAGCTGACAACATGGCCAAATCAAAGCAAATATATGATCTCCAAAATCACCTTGGAGCTCTGACTGCATGCTACTACGACTTGAAAAATAAGCTTTATGAAGAATTTGGTGATAAGTTCAAGACATCCGTCATTCCATCAGAAGCAACTAAAGGTCTTTCTAGCGCCCCTGTCCAGCCTCCTCTAAATGACAATCCTGTTGATCCTCCACCTCCCAGAACCACACGAATTGTCGATCGATTCGAATCTGAGCCTGTCAATGCCAATCGTCGAATCACTATCAAGAACGGTAAGAGAAAAGTCACTGTTAACAAGAAACAAGGATTACTCTTCATGAGGAGCTCTGATGAGAACCGCAGTGGAGACCAACCTCAGCTCACAGTGACTGATCTTAAAAAACGAAAGTTTGGTGATAAGTTTTGAAATCGATCGGGAATTCGAATGTGGGGATATCATGCTGATTTAAATATGTGGTTGGTGAAAAGGAAATTTGGTGCTCCTGAATACTACGAAGATGCACAAGATTTTTGTTCTTGGACAAAAATCGATCTTACAGAGCTTTCAAATGCTCCATTCCACAACCCCTCCAAGGATCCTCAGGCTTCTAACTTCAAACTCTTTCTGGAGAAACAAGTGAAAGAGAATTTTTCTGGGATGAAGACTGCAGAATCTCTAGTTAAAAAGACAAGGATGTGCTAGATCCTCGAACCAACGAGCTAATGAAGATAGTGTTGTGGCCTGCCACTAAACAGACAAAACAAATCCCAATTCCTCAACATTTTCAAGATGGATATCTGGCTCAAATGGAATTTTGGGCCTTTGATGAGGTCACAACCACTGCAGTTATCAAGTTCTCCGATAGTGACACTGTTCTTCGACTTGTTGAAGCTAAGGATCTTCTGAGGTTCAGGGAGAGAGACATTCACACCTTGGCAAGTCATCAAATCATCTGCAAATCAGACATCTTGGAGTCAGCTACTAAAGAATACACAGTAATGGTTGCAAAGATCATTGCCAACAAGCTTTGGATGGGGGCTATTGAAAGAACGGATGTGAGGCTGTTCGAGAACCCATGATAACAGAAGACCGAGCTGATGCTAGCCTCAAACCAAGGGGGAGATTGATAGGTCATGGATTTATGGTTTGGGCTAGGCAATTATCTGTATATGTCTTGGTAGGGTATTAGTCATGTTAGAGGTGTTTTGTAGATGATTGTTTTGTGTTTACGGTCAGGGTTGTGTGTACGACCGTATACGGGTTTACGGCCGTAGACCCGTGTACGGCCAACTATCCCCTATATATAGGGCTTGTCAGTGTCTGTCAGGCGTGAGACGTATGTGTGTGCAATCAAGGTGTACTAGAAGGTTTACGGCCCTGCTATAAAATCGTGTGCATTGCTTGAGTTAATTCTTCTTCTATTTCATTCTCATTGTGTTTGATTGCTATTTGTTTCATCATTGGTTTGGATCCTCAGATTTAAGGGACTTACATTCTTGATCAATACTAATTAAATAACTCCATATTAATACATTATACTTGTCATATATTAATAAACCATAAATAACCTTATTCTTAAAATCCATCCTATCAAATTGCACTGGTGAAGGCAACCCAAAAGGACCATGCTACAATCGGGTCAAGTACATACCAGTTATAGTTATGGGCTTAGACACCAAATCCAACAAATCAAGCATAACTTATTCAGGCCATTGCTAACTAATCTGTACTAGCATGCAGTTTATAAAGCTGAGACACATATAACAGGCACATAAGGCATCTTTCCTAGATCCTTAGTCCTAATCTATCATGCAGTTCTCGTAAAGCTGATACACATATAATAGGCACATAAGGCATCCTTCCTAGATCCTTAGTCCTAATCTAGCATGCAGTACTCATAAACATATCATAACATAAACTTGTATGGGTAATTTGGGAGTACTTACTTGAGCTCGACTGAGTGCATGCACTACACCCTTTTCTCTTTTCAAAGTTCTTTTCTCTTTTCAAAGTTCTTTTCTCTTTTCAAAATTCTTTTTGTAAAAATGATTTTCTTTTGAAAATTTTCATACCAAGTCCTTAGTTTGAGTTGAGACACTCCCGAGAGTGTGCCCGAATCCCTCAAACCAAGGCTCTGATACCAACTTGAGACATCACAAAAATACAGACCAAAAATTTCGTTTTTAATTATTAATAAAACCATAGTAATCCAAACATCATATAAAAACCGTAGATCGTGCCTCTCGAAATACCATAGAGTATAAACATCCCAGGCTAAACAAATGGGGTGTGCACTGCAATCATCCCGAGCTCTTCCCCTTGCTACCGGAAGTACCTGAAACCAAAACTACAAACTGTAAGCACGAAGCTTAGTGAGTCTCCCCAAACTATTACATACCATACATGTAACATATAACATAGCTTTGGGACTCCGCCCAGCTACATCAGGACGAACCCGACATCGGCTTACCCGACATCGGGCTTACCCCGACATCAGACTACGTCTGGCATCGGGCCTCGCCCAGTATCAGGCTTGCCCCGACATACAACGTCTCATATGCATAAGCATATAACATAAGCATGTAAACATAAGCATATAAACATAAGCATATAAACATTCACCGGGCTTGCCCCGACATCGGATCGGAGTCCGGAACATATAACACATAACATATAAGCTAAACATGCATCGGGCTTGCCCCGACATCAGACCGAAGCCCGGAACACATAACACATAACATACAAACTATACATGCATCGGGCTTACCTCGACATCGGACCGAAGCCCGGAACACATAACACATAACATATAAGCTATACATGCATCAGGCTTGCCCCGACATCGGACCGAAGCCCGGAACACATAACACATAACATACAAGCATACATGCATCAGGCTTACCCCGATATCGGACCGAAGCCCCGAACACATAACACATAACATACAAGCTATACATGCATCAGGCTTTCCCCGGCATCGGACCGTAGCCTAGAACACATAACACATAACATGCATGAATAACAAAGACATCAAGCATACATAAACATTCCTCGGGACCTCCCCGACATCGGATCGTAATCCGGAAAGCATATAACCTACATCGGGCCCCGCCCGGCATCGGACCGTAGACCGGAATTACTAACATCTAAATGGGTCGGCATTGTGGCCGTAGACCCGTTCCTACTGGAAAAAAACTCACCTCGCACTGCTGAAGTCCCGCCGACAAAACGCTAGCTGCTGGATGACAGATTCCCGAATTTGTCAACATCAAAATAACACCCAATTAATAATTTGATCCCAACCCATATCCATAAGTCCATGCTTGGGGTAAAAGACTTCTTTACCCCTAACTTAGCTTGATTCAAGCCCAATGCCCAATCCAAAGGCCCAAAAGTCTAATAACGAACCAAAGCCCAACATATGGCCCAATTTTCCAAATTGGGCCCAAACCCTCACATGGGCCTTACCTTAAAGCCCATCCATATATTCTTAGTCCATCAGTTGACATTCTGATGGTCCAATATCTCATAATCATCAAGGCCTAGTTATGGCCCATCTATGGCCTAATTTTCCAAATTGGGCCCAAACCTTTCCAATGGGCCTTATCCTTAAGCCTAATCCAAGTGTTCTAGTCCATTTACTTGTTAATAGTTGGCCCATCAAGAATCCAGACATCTAGGCCCAACAGAAAGGCCCAACTCTAAACCCAACACAATTAGGGTTTTCACATGAAATCACGATTAGGGTTAAGTGTTCCTACTTAACCCATTAAGGACTTAATCCATTAAGTCCATCACTCTACTAGATAAATCATATGGTGTGGTAGGGCTTAATACATAATCCCAATCCGGTTGTCCAAAATGCGGGTCCCGACAATCCAAAGCCCATATATCCAAAATTAGGGTTTTCTAAACCCTAATTAGGGTTTCCAACCCATCACAACCCAATTAGGCCCAAAATCCAAGTCCTTAGGCTCATTAGGGTTTCATTAGGTCAATTAGGGTTTTCCTAAGTCGGCCACCACCCACTACCACCTCGGGTAGTGGTGGTCAACGACGACTCACGGCGGCGGCCACCACCTCACGGTGGTGATTATGGTTCCAGTCCCATTATGTCCAAGCATCACAAAAGCAAACTAACACAACCAAAAGCACACCGCCACCCCACACGGCGGCTGGTGGCGGCAGCCACCACCTCATGGTGGTGGTTAAGAGTTTTCTTTTGATTACACTAGCACTAATTACACTTTACAATACAAATACCAATAACACACACACACACATACAACCACCCTTGTGGTGGCCGGTGGTGGTAGAGGGTGGCAGTAACGGTGTTGGCAGCGGCAACCACCATGGTCAGCCACCATGGTGGTTCTTCTTGGTCACCGGCATGAATACTAGATGTAATCGGAACACGCACCCCTCTCTTCCACTTCGGGGTGACAGATGCAACCGGAGCAAAGAAAACCGGTGGCCGCTTGGAGCTACGGTGGTGACGAAACACGGGTAGGAGTGTAGCAACCTAGGGCGGAGGAGATATCGCTTGAGAACGACAGCAACAACGAAGTAACCTAACATAAGCGGAGTAGGAGGTGGCGATTACAGGACGCTGCTCAACTGGTCTTCCTACGACCACAACGTCGGCTCGAAAACTAGCCTCCGCCGGACATGACAGCAGCGACAGAAGAATAGAGCAGAGTGAGAGAGAGAGACCCGACCACGACTACGGCATCATCGCAACGTCGGTCTTCCGATCTCTACAACTGAGTCACATCGGAGTAGCGGCCTTTCGTCTTCATCGGCAGCTAGATAGCAACAACGGCTTCCCGGTGGTTTCCGGCTTCAACAGCGGTGGCGGAGGGAGGTTGGCATAAGGTAGCGGTGTCGGAGGCTTGGAGGTATAAGGGTGGCGGCTGATATCTCATTTACGGATAGGGTTTCGGAAGGGTAACAGTTATATAATCCCGTCCATATAAAACCTTTGCCATAATGACGCTTCCAGTCCCTCCTTTCCCTTTTTCTTTAAAACTCAGTCCATATTTTACCTTTTTAACCCCGCCTTCTGAAATCCTTTACAAATCAAGTCCGAATTTTACCAATCAGCCCCTCCCTCTACAAATTATTTCCAATTGAAGTCCTTATGTTACCAAATGGCCCCTCCTCTATAAAACATTTTCAACTTAGGTCCAAATGATACCAAACACCCCCTGTCTTCTAAAAATCTTTACAAAATAAGTCTCGAATTTACACTTTAACCCCCAAATAACCCAAATTATAACATTTGGCTCCCGAAAACCAACACCCCACTAAAATTATGGATTTTAGGGCTATTATTCATATAAATTTTTATCTATTCATTTATTTGCTAAACGGGGTGTTACAATTTCTCTTCTCCATCTTCTCTAAAATCTTCAAGAATGGCCCATCCACTAGTTTTCGACAACCACCACCGGAGCACACCCCTTGATGTCAAAATCTGGCTACTGGATAGGACCTCTTCCAGAAACTCTTCCCCATCTCCTCACATCAAGAAATCCAAGCCCTGGCCACCACCAACTGTCACCGTTCTTTGAATCGCATCAGGGGAGAACCGTCGACAGAGATGATTTGGGTGGGGTTCGATCTGAACCTGTTGCTCCGATCTTAATCACCATTTTGTCTGATCCTGTGTGATGGCCGCCAAGATGCATGTTTCTCTTTCTTCAGGAATTGGTCGTTGTTCTTTCTTCTCCGACCATATGTTGGTTTCGATT